>NC_056056.1:47785000-50285000 GCF_016772045.2 Ovis aries
GTTTGGGTGAAGTCCGGGAGTTGGTGATGGACAGGGAGGCCTGGCATGCTGCCGTTCATGGGGCCTCAAAGACCGAGTGACTCACTGAACTCAATGTAACAGAACCTGGAACATAGTAGGATTTAGATATGTTTGTTCCTTTCTAATCTATATTTCTTTCCTGTTTGCCTTACAATGTTTTAAATTAAATCATAGACTGTAGTTTAGCAACTAATTTTTGCAGTTAAATTTATGAATTAGTTACGTAATATTTGCTATATTTTAAACTAAAATTATTGTTTTACAACAAGAAATGTTATAAGGAACTCATTTTTCTAGGCTTTAAAATATAATTGCACTTTTTAGTTTTTGTCATATATATATGCTTACATTATTATTGCTTCTTTTAAATTGTGCTATCATAGAACTATTTTGTTTCTTCTTATCACTATTTAAATAGCAATTAAGTTATCAGTATTATATAGGACCTATCAGGCAAAATAAAATATAGGAGTTACAGAGATATTTTCATTATTTTTAAGTCTAATATTAACTTGGTCTTGATATTGTACACAAATTATAAAGAATTATATCACAGTGTAGGTCTGGGCAGGGAAATTCAAGGAAACTGATAATCAGAGATTCAATTTTTTGCTCATGATGCATAACAGTTTTAAGATACTAATCATTGTGGATGCTGTCCAAATTCATGATTTTTCCACCAAGGTTTGTTTTTTTTCCACATCACAACTTAATATTTACATTGTTGAGTGCTACCTGTATTCTTTACTCTACCTACCATCTTCTCTTTCTCTCTTGAACCCCTTACAATGTTTTGCCCTGTTTTATTCTAGATTGATTTCCTCCAGCCTGATCACTCAGCAAAGAAAAAGTAATTTTCTGCAAAACTCTACAGAAACTGGCTAAAGTTTAGTGAATAAGGCATTCAATCCTGGACAGCCCAAACTGAAACTGATGTCACCAGATCATGTCAGAATAATCTGATCTTTTTCCAACCAAGGATTCTTATGTGGGGAATCTTACTGTCAATGTTTTATCTTATACAGCTACAAGCTCAAAACTTGGAAACCAGCCCACTGGTCACCCCAGGGAAAGAGCTGGTACTGCTCCCAGCTATTCAAGCTGAGTTAGCAAGATTGGGTTGTGGCCAAGTTTCTGCCAAAATGTATTCTGTTGTATCCTGCCGTTGTTCACACCAGAAGAAGAGCTAGTGGTTATTTAAATCAGCATAAGATTCCCAAAGCCAAGCTTCCTCACTTGTAATTTTATGTTCATTCTTGCTGGGTATCTGACAGTTACCTTAGAATGAAGGTGCATGATAGGACCTGTATATTTGCTCCTTCTCCTGCATCTGTGAGTTTTCCCCCAGTGAAACCAGGGGACAAACAAATGTACTCTTTGACCACTTAGTCCCCCCCCTCCCCCCACCCCTTCCTCAATTTTTAATGAAAATATCCAATTATCCACAAAATTTCTGGCCTACCTCTAAGTTTACAGTCCAGTTATCACTTTTCTATCCTTATCCTACTCACCCTAGTAGGGGAATGAATGAGTAATGGCTAGATGGTAAATAATCTGGCTGCAAAGCAGGAGACCTCAGTTTGATCCCTGGGTCAGGAAGATCACCTGGAGAAGGGAATAGCAACCCATTCCAGTATTCTTGCCTGGAGAATTTCATGGACAGAGGAGCCTGGCAAGCTACAGTCCATGAAGTTGTAAAGAATTGGACACGACTGAAGCAACTAACACACTAGCAGCAGAATTTGACAGCATTGATCATGATCATTCAAAACACTTTGTAAATTAGTTTCTGGAATATCGTCCTCTTGGTTCTTTCCTAATTTACTAACTCCTTATTCTCTTTTGTTGGATTATATTTAAATTCATAGATTGAAAATTAGAGTGTCTAAGCATTCTGTCCATCTCTGCATTCCTCTATACTCATTGTCCAGATGCCCTTGACTTTGAACATCACCTATAATTATTGTGTGATGGTTTTATTTTCTATCTTCAATCTCTTATCTAAGCCACAAATTCATTTATCCAACTTAGCTTCTCAGCTTTGTAAGGAAGTCATAAGCAAATGAGTTCTAACTTTCTTTGATCTTTAAGGAAATCTTTATTTTACCTAGATTACCAATTAGTATTTCAAATTTAATAAGTCTAAGTTTTCCTGCCCCTAAACTTGTTTCTTCTTTAGTCTTTCCATTATCATTGAATGACAACCACATTTTTCTAGATAATAAAACTAATTCACTTAGTGTCCTTTTTGATGTCCCTCTTTCTCTAGTATTCCATATCTAAGCCATCAGCAAATTATGCATACAATTCTTCTGAAATATATCTAGAACCCAACTTCTTCCGCTCTGCCTCCATAGTCCAAGGCAACATCATGTTCTGCCTGAACTTAACAATAGTTTCCTAGCAATTCTCTATGCTTTTGCTCTTGCCCTTTTAGTGAATAGTCTTCAAGCAATAGCAGCAGCAGATTGAGAATTTTAGGAGGATGGATGGCACTTTGCTGCAAGTGTGTCATTAGTTTCATGAGGCTTCCTTGAATATCTCAAGTACATGTCTGCTCAGTTTCTGCTGCCTAGAATATTCCTGCTGCCTAGAATGCTATTGTCTTAAGTAGCTGAATGGCTGCTTTCCTGTTTTCTTCAAAGCTCTGTTCACATATAACCTTAGCAGTGCCTTCTTTAAAAAATAAATTCTTATATAAAATATCACATCCCTTACAATAACTTTTTATCCTCTCACTTTGCTTTATATGTCTTCATTTCATTTACCACCACTGGAAATATTATATCTATCTATGTATCTTACCCAGAAAGATATGCTCTTCACTTTTGTCATTCCACTAATTTTTCAGATCTTATGTCTGTTTGGAGTGACTTTCTTTGGAGTTTTTAGTATCTGGCTGTAAATTTAGATTCAAAATAAAATATTTTAATATAAAAAGTCACACTCTTTGCATTATTTAACTTGTACACTAGGCAATTATATTATTAAATATTAATCTATAATTACTGGTTATTTGATGTCAATAAATTATTTACCAAATATACTTTTAAAAGATTGTGCTAAATAGTATTCAGATTATATATATATAAATAAGATTCACTGTTTTCCTTCAAAACTATAGAAAATCTATAAGTATCATCAGAGAAAAAAGATATAAAAATAACAATCTAAGAATGTTCCAAAGAGAAATTATTCCTAAAAGGACAAAGAACAGTAATAGAAAGCTTTGTTTCATAACTGGCCATCAAACCAGGTCCTGATGTAATTTTAAAAAGATTGAGAAGAAATACCAATTCCATCAGTAATTATATAATCTTTGAAAAAATTTTCTCTTAAACTTTTATTGATCTTTTGTTTTTAATTTTCTGATATTTAGTTTCATCTATAGATGGGGAATTTCATGTATATTAAATGAAAAATTCATAAAGCATATAACCTAGTGACTGCACATATAATTAATATTATAATAGTAAAGACAAGGACTTCCCTGGTTATCTAGTGGTTAAAAATTTGCCTTGCAATGCAGGGCACATGGGTTCAATCCCCAGTCAGGGAACTAAGATCCCACATACCCTGGGGCAACTAAACCTGTGCTTCACAACAACTGAGCCTGAAAGGCACTGAAAGAGATTTTATGACATCATGAGATGACACATGTCACATGACACAACAGAGATCCCACATGCCTCAAATAAGACCATATGCAGCCAAATAAATAAATATTTTTTTAAATAGTGACTACAATACAGATTAATGAATGATGTAGCCATACAATGATAAGCTTATTTATAAAATAAATGGTTGTTATCTATAAAATAGTTGTTACTTTAAGAATAAGCAAATAGACCATAAAACTATTATAAAAAATAGACAAGATACTTTCTATTATGTAATGGTACTTTTTGTATATGACCAACTTATTTTTTGTATAATATACCAACTTATTTGTATATGACCAACTTTTTTTCAAAAACATATACACACATACACACATACATGGGCATATACACACACATGCAAGCAAAGGTCTTTTTGCCAAGTTTGCCAATTTCATCTATTGAATTAATAAAGACAAGTTCTGATATACAACTGAAAGGAAACTCAGAAAACTAGAAGGGATCTTAAAAATCAAATTAAGTTCCATTTAATGTATAGTGAAGTAATCCACAACCTAAAGGTCTGAGGCTACATCTTACCTATGGCCTGTTTTGGCATAGCCCTCAAGCTAAGAATTTTTCCTACATTTCTATATTTTGTATTTTAGTTTTTAAACAAAGAGTACTATGCAATGAGAACTTACATGGCCCATAAATCTTAAAATGCTTATTATCTGGCCCTTCATAGAGAAAGTATGTCAACTCATGAAGAAGGAAAGGAACACATCCATCATTCATTCATTCAGTAGATAATTTTGACATAAATGCATTAAATTAAACACTGAAATAAATCAATGTGTAGTCAAATCTATGTGAAAACTATATAGACATAAATGACTCTAAAGTTAGATATTTTGACTTTTTATAGCACAAGCTAGTAACTTAGTCCAGCCAAGAATGGAAACCTATTTTCTGATTTCTTTTTATGTTTAGTGCCTGACATTTTAAATACTTAATTCAAAACTTTACTTCTCATACACTGTTGTTTTTCTTCAGATTATTTCTTAATTCAGAGTTTTTGAAGAAATTCTAACAAAGCAATGTATTACCTGTGTATTAAGCATAGAATAGCCTCATTATTTTATCTAAAATAAAACTTTCAAGAGGGCATATGTTGAGTGATAAAAGATGAATGGATAATGCACTCAAGCAGCCAGACCTGCCAAATCTACTTTGCTTGAGTGTCATGTTAGCTATTATTGCCCAATACTCTTCAGATCTGATCTTTGTCTTTACTCATATCTAACATATTTTCCCAAGTCTTTTACTCTTTTATTTCATTAACAGTTAATATTAAAGTGGAAGAACTTGTTATTTACACAACATTAACATTTCTGCCTAGAAACAGAATTTGAGTCCTTAAATGCTACTTAATATATATCTTTCACATCATTCATGAAGGGCATGTTCTCCACAGAGGAACTGTTGTTGTTTTAGTCACACCCTGCAACTTACATGATCTTAGTTCTCCAACCAGGGATTAAGCCCAGATCTCTGCAGTGAAAACACCTAGTCTGAACCATAACCAGAAAATCCCTACAGAGAAACTTCTGGGAGACTCTTCAAAGATTGATTCCAAATATTGCCCAGTTTGCTGGGATTGGCTTCTTACGAGCCTCACGGTTTTGGCTTGCATCTTTAGCACAAAGTCTAAATCCTCCTTCCCCAGGTGCTTACACTAAACTTTATAGACACAATAGGATCTTATACAGTTGGTTTTATCTAAAATTCCGAAAGAGATAAGAATACCAGACCACCTGACCTGCCTCCTGAGAAGCTTGTATGCAGGTCAGGAAGCAACAGTTAGAACTTGACATGGAACAAAGACTAGTTCCAAATAGGAAAAGGAGTATGTCAAGGCTGTATATTGTCACCCTGCTTATTTAACTTATATGTAGAGTACATCATGAGAAATGCTGGGGTGGAGGAAGCACAAGCTGGAATCAAGATTGCCGGGAGAAATATCAAGAACCTCAGATATGCAGATGACACCACCCTTATGGCAGAAAGTGAAGACAAACTAAAGAGCCTCTTGATGAAAGTGTAAGAGGAGAGTAAAAATGTTGGCTTAAAGCTCAACATTTAGAAAATAAAGATCATGGCATCTGGTCCTATCACTTCATGGCAAATAGATGGGGAAACAGTGGAAACAGTGTCAGACTTTATCTTTTTGGCTCCAAAATCACTGCAGATGGTGATTGCAGCTATGAAATTAAGACGCTTACTCCTTGGAAGAAAAATTACAACACACCTAGACAGCATATTAAAAAGCAGAGACATTACTCTGCCAACAAAGGTCTGTCTAGTCAAGGCTATGGTTTTTCCAGTAGTAGTGTATAGCTGAGTGCCAAAGAATTGATGCTTTTGAACTGTGGTGTTGGAGAAGACTCTTGAGAATCCCTTGGACTGCAAGGAGATCCAACCAGTCCATCCTAAAGGAAAACAGTCCTGAGTATTCATTGGAAGGCCTGATGTTGAAGCTGAAACTCCAATACTTTGGCCACCTGATGTGAAGAGCTGACTCATTTGAAAAGACCCTGAGGCTGAGAAAGATTGAAGGCAGGAGGAGAAGGGGATAACAGAGGATGAGATGGATGGCATCACCGACTCAATGGACATGAGTTTGAGTGAACTTCGAGAGTTGGTGATGGACAGGGAGGCCTGGCATGCTGCAGTAGATGGGGTCGCAAAGAGCAAGACACGACTGAGCGACTGAACTGAACCTTTTACTCTATTGATACAGACTGAACATAAGACAGGAAATCTCTGAATCCCCCCCTATTATTTTGCCAAAGGCAAAAATGTGACATAATCTTAAAGTTTTGTAAAAAGCAATGTGAATATACAGTCATGAACATTTATTAATTATATAAGGTTATTCCCACTGTTAAGTCAAAAGTTTAATAGAAAAAAAATTAAAATATGCCTAAAGTAAATGGTTCTTTAAGGTGTTGAATATATTTACATTTTAAAAATCATATTTTTATGTTAATATTTTTGTAGTTGAGTGAAACTATTTAAGTTCTGGGGTGAATTGTCAGATGAACTAATCATCTCAATTATTTGTCTTTAGAAAGTGTAGCAAAACTATAACAAGAAAAAATCTTTAAAAATAAATATGTATAAAATAGATTTATAGATAGATGATATATAAAGAGCTTGCTTTCCTTGAGACTTTTTAGCTTTCTAGGATAAATCATTGTTAGAAATCTACCTTTCTGGGTCACAAATCTTATGATAAATTACAATCTTAAATTTAGTTTTTCTATAGAAATAAATAGTGTTTATGAAGTATTTGGAGGCTTGGACCTTGCTGAAAAAGTTAAAACCTATCACTTTTTTCCCCTTTCTGATCAAACTTTAATCTTCCTTGACAAACTCCTAACTGGGAGACTGGTTTTATAGGTACTTTATTAAACAATCGGGAGAAGGCAATGGCACCCCACTCTAGTACTCTTGCCTGGAAAATCCCATGGCCGGAGGAGCCTGGTAGGCTGCAGTCCATGGGGTTGCGAAGAGTCGGACAGGACTGAGCGACTTCACTTTCACTTTTCTCTTTCATACATTGGAGCAGGAAATGGCAACCCACTCCAGTGTTCTTGCCTAGAGAATCCCAGGGACGGGGGGAGTCTGGTGGGCTGCCGTCTATGGGGTCTCACAGAGTCGGACACGACTGAAGTGACTTAGCAGTATGAAACAATCTGGACTTCTGGGAGACGCTTCAATCCAGCTCAGTTATAAGATATCTTAAAATATTGAAGTTATCTCTATAAAATTCAGAGTTGACATTCTTAAATTTTTTAATAGTATAAACTCTCATCTTTAAATCATGCTGTACTTAATTTTTATGTTTCTAATTGCATTTATGATGCAATATTTTGATCTTTTACGTTTCTAAATTCTGAATTTTACATTTCAAGTTATTTATATCACTAATTACAAAATTCCAATGCTTTTACTCACTAATAAATTCATATACAATTTGATAGCTTAACAATTGTTGCCTTTGTTTTGTGCGAAGTTGTGTCTGACTCTTTTGTGACTCCATGGATGTAGCCCACCAGACCCCACTGTCCACGGGATATCTCAGGCAAGAATACTGGAATGGGTTGTTATTTCTTTCTCCATGGGGTCTTCCTGACCCAGGGATCAAACCCATGTCTCCTGCATTGGTAAGTGTATTCTTTACTGAGTTGCTAGGGAAGCCTGGCTTAACAATTAAGAACATTTATTTAAAATGCTATTTTTTGTAAATCAAAAAAATCAGAGGATAGCTCCTGTTTATGAAACTTATCTGCTAACTGTCTGACTTATTTGTCTAAGTAGCATTAGCATGTACATGATACCTTATTGTAGAGTATATGTTGTATCTTATTGTATCGTACATGCACAGTCATGTCCAGCAAGAATATTGGAGTGGGTTACAATTTTATACTCCAGGGAACCTTCCAGACCCAGGGATTGAACCAGTCCTCATATGTTTCCTTCCTTGGTAGATGAGTTCTTTACTACTGTGCCACCTGGGATACAGTACATGATTTACCTGATAATACAAAGGTCACATCTATTGAACTGGGTCATGAAAAACCAGATCATACAAAAGAGATACATATTCTGTTGTTTCTATCCCTCTTCATATTTTCTGATATTCTATGCAGACTACTCACAAGAACCTCAGCTAACTAGTCTACCTAACCATGATAAAAGAATAGCCCAGTAAGGATGATTTAACCCCTTGGAAAAGATATTTCTCTCAGCTTACAAAGACAAATCACTATAATGATTTCAAATAACCTGTGACTACAACTTGGATGTGGCCTCAGGTAGAATATATTTCTGCAGGTGTAAAAAATATGACCTTGGTTGGTTTCACTGAAGTAGGTAAGGTTAATATCTTCAAATAAGTTTGTGATTATAATTGATTTTAGAACATTTTGGCTCATATGCAAAGATTTGTTATTTCACACACTTATAGTAACCTTTAGAATGATTAGAGCAGTGATTTTAACCTTAGCTGCTCATAGGAATCACCTAGGCAGATTTTAATATATATCCATGCCTGGGGCTCTGCTCACACCAGTTAATTAAGAATCTCTGAAGATTAGGATTTGGCATAAATATTTATTAAAAATATACCCATTGATTCTTATCAGAACTCAGGATTGAAAACCATAGAATTAGAAGTTATACACATTGCTCAAGTTTATGGGGTTCTCAACTGTAGTTGCATATTTGATATACCATTTTTGCATTATAGTTATAATGCTGCAAGAGTTCTGTTTTCATCAAAAATACAAAGATCTGTTAAGAACCTAACTCCCAACAAGAAAATCAGACAGAGTACAAAAATTATAACTTTCTTAAATCCAGATTGCTGAACATACACGGTTACAATATAGTTTAAAATTTAAGAACCTCCCCACCTCTGCACAAAGGACATGGTTTGCAAGCACAGTTAACTTACTACAGAGCATGAGGAGAAGAGACACACAGTGCCCTACTAGCAAGTAAGAATAATTCACTCTTAAATTTTAATGAACTTCTGAAGTTTGAGAGTGAACTATAATACAAGTACAGAATCACTGGGTGTTGCAGACATGAGGGAATTTACACCCACTCTGGGATTCTTTTTCATGAATTTCCATCAAGTCCTCACTTAATAAGATTGGGAAAAGAATGAACAACAGCAGAGAGCCTCTTCTGTTTGGGTAAATCTGGAGAAAGAGATTGCCACTATGAGAGGAAAGGCACAGAGTGCCATCTAAACCTTTCTTGTCTACTATTCAAAATCTCCAGGCTATCTGGAAGGAGCAGCAAGCCCTGCTGTCCCAGGACACAGGTAAAAATCTCTATGACTGAGAAAAGAGCAAAGGAAAAATAATAATAATAACCCTAACACTATGAGTGGAACAGCTTTTGGATGCAAAAGCTAAATAACACATTTGGCAGTCTCTCAGCTTTGGAGAAGAGCACGACATTCTCTCTGATAAGTACCCAAGAAAGAAGACATAGTTTGTCTGCTATGCATAGGAGACACTGCAAAGAAAAGAATCACTGCAAAGATAGACACTTAACAGTGTTTGTCTAATGCTGAATGTCAATCATGAAAATGTTCCCCTCAAAACTATGCCAGGAAAAGCCAAGTAATGAGTAATATTAATAGTGATCTTCTGCTGGTAGAAGGAAAATTATATGCAGAGATCTAAGCAGAATAAATATTAAAAACAAAGCAAAAACTAACTAAAACACTGTTAGACGATATATTTAAGTTGCTTAAAATCAAAGACATAGGGTCAATTTTGCAGGCAGCCATTCGAAAGAAGAAATATACTGATAGAGGATCAAAGGCAAGAATCAGAGTAGACTTCAGAAACTATGCATTTAGAATACAAAAAAAGGCATCATTAAAATACTGAAATAAATCAAAACAAAAAGTCAAACCAAGATATATTCAGTAACATAAGTTTTCTAAATTAAAACAAATATGTTTTAGATAAAAAAATTACCAAGAAGATCCATTACCAGCGTACTTACACTGTAAGAAATGTTAAAGAAAATTCTTCAGAGAAAAGGAATGTATCACAAATAAATCTGAAATAAAGAGCTTCAGAAATGGTCTCAATGGTTTCAAAAATGATAAAGTATTTTTATTTTTAATCACTTTAAATATAATTGAATGTCTGAGCAAAAATAGAAGATATCCATTGTAAATGTAACATATGTAAAGATAATATAATAATACAAAAATACAAAAGAGGAGAGGGAGGAAATAAAAGTATACTACTGTATACTTGTATATACTGCACAAAATTGCACAGCATTACTCAAATGTAGATTGTGATGAAACAAATAAGCAACCAATATTGTAGTTAAAGTGGAATAATAAAAGGTATACCCAATCATTCATAAAACAGAGAGTGTAAGAGGAAAACTAGAACAAAGAACAGATATGACAACTAGAAAACTACTAGCAATTTACCAGGTTTTATTTTAACCACATCAGTAATATAAAATGCAAACAGTCTAAACATGACAATTAAAAAAGAGATTATCAGACTGAATATAAAATCTAGACCCAGCTAAATGCTGTCTAAAGAAAAGTCATTTTAAACATAAAAACTGTATCTGATAGAGTGCCTGATGAACTATGGACGGAGGTTCATGACATTGTACAGGAGACAGGGATCAAGACCATCCTCAAAAAAAGAATTGCAAAAAAGCAAAATGCCTGTGTGAGGAGGCCTTACAAAAAGCTGTGAAAAGAAGAGAAGTGAAAAGCAAAGGAGAAAAGGAAAGATATAAGCATCTGAATGCAGAGTTCCAAAGAATAGCAAGGAGAGATAAGACAGCCTTCCTCAGAGATCAGTGCAAAGAAATAGAGGAAAACAACAGAATGGGAAAGACTAGAGATCTCTTCAAGAAAATTAGAGATATCAAGGGAACATTTCATGAAAAGATGGGCTCAATACAGGACAGAAATGGTATAGACCTAACAGAAGCAGAAGATATTAAGAAGAAGTGGCAAGAAAACACAGAAGAGCTGTACAAAAAAGGTCTTTACGACCCAGATAATCATGAGGGTGTGATCATTCACACTCACCTAGAGACAGAAATTCTGGAATGTGAAGTCAAGTGGGCCTTAGGAAGCATCACTATGAACAAAGATAGTGGAGGTAATGGAATTCCAGTTGAGCTATTTCAAATCCTGAAAGATGATGCTGTGAAAGTGCTGTACTCAGTATGTCAGCAAATTTGGAAAACTCAGCAGTGGCCACAGGACTGGAAAAAGTCAATTTTTATTCCAATCCCATAGAAAGGCAATGCCAAAGAATGCTCAAACTATCGCACAATTGCACTCATATCACAGGCTAGTAAAGTAATGCTCAAAATTCTCCAAGGCTTCAGTAATACATGAACTGTGAACTTCCAGATGTTCAAGCTGGTTTTAGAAAAGGCAGAGGAACCAGAGATCAAATTGCCAACATCCGCTGGATCATCAAAAAGCAAAAGAGTTCTTGAAAAACATTTATTTCTGCTTTATTGACTATGCCAAAGCCTTTGACTGTGTGGATCACAATAAACTGTGGAAAATTCTGAAGGAGACCACATGACCTGCCACTTGAGAAACTTGCATGCAGGCCAGGAAGCGACAGGTAAAACTGGACATGGAAAAACAGACTGGTTCCAAATAGGAAAAGTAGTACTACAAGGCTGTATATTGTCACCCTGCTTATTTAACTTATATATAGAGTACATCATGAGAAACGCTGGGCTGGAGGAAGCACAAGCTGGAATCAAGATTGCCGGGAGAAATATCAAGAACCTCAGATATGCAGATGACACCACCCTTATGGCAGAAGTGAAGAACTAAAGGACCTCTTGATGAAATGAAAGAAGAGAGTGAAAAAGTTGGCCTAAAGCTCAACATTCAGAAAACGAAGATCATGGCATCTAGTCCCATCACTTCATGGCAAATAGATGGGGAAACAGTGGAAACAGTGTCAGACTTTATTTTTTTGGCTCCAAAATCACTGCAGATGGTGATTGCAGCCATGAAATGAACAGACACTTACTTCTTAGAAAGAAAGTTATGACCAGCCTAAACAGCATATTAAAAAGCAGAGACATTACTTTATCAACAAGGTCCGTCTAGTCAAGGCTATGGTTTTTCCAGTGGTCATGTATGCATGTGAGGGTTGGACTATAAAGAAAGCTAAGCACTGAAGAGTTGATTCTTTTGAACTGTGGTGTTGGGGAAGACTCTTGAGAGCCCCTTGGACTGCAAGGAGATCTAGCCAGTCCACCTAAAGGAGATCGGTACTGGGTGTTCATTGGAAGGCCTGAAGTTGAAGCTGAAACTCCAATACTTTGGCCACTTGATGCGAAGAGCTTACTCATTTGAAAAGACCCTGATGCTGGGAAAGATTGAGGACAAGAAGAGAAGAGGATGACAGAGGATGAGATGGTTGAATGGCATCACTGACTTGATGGACATGGATTTGGGTGGACTCTGGGAATTGGTGATGGATAGGGAGGCCGGGTTTGTTGTGTTCATGTGTTTGCAAAAGGTCAGACACGACTGAGTGACTGAACTGATCTACTGGGAAACTAAGATCCCATGTTCCTTGGAGCAACTAAGCCCCATGGGCCACAACTGAAGCCCTGAAGCCACAGTTAGAGAGTCCCTGTACCACAATCAAAAGATCTTGCGTGGCGCAACAAAGATTCTGCATGCTGCAACTAATACCTAAAGCAGTCAAATAAATAAGTAAATATTTAAAAAGAACATTTTAGAAAATAAATAAAAATCAAGGTTATGGCAGGCAGTTTCTAAAATGACTTTATGCCCTCCATCTTGATGTTCATGCCTTCATATCGTCTCCTCTCCTAGAGTATAGACTGGACCAGAGGCTGATAATTAATGGAATATAGCAAAAGTGATAGCATGGAAATTTTAGGATTAGATGACACTGTAACTCCCCCCTTTTTTTGCATTCTCTCTCAAGACCTCTTTCTTAAGGTCTGTCTCTCTCTCTCACTCTTTTCCTCTCCTCCTCTCTCTGCCTCTTCTCACTTGCTCAGTCTGATGAAGCATGTTGCTATATTCTCA
This sequence comes from Ovis aries, assembly GCF_016772045.2. Classification (NCBI taxonomy): domain Eukaryota; kingdom Metazoa; phylum Chordata; class Mammalia; order Artiodactyla; family Bovidae; genus Ovis; species Ovis aries. Next base: position 47,798,291 of record NC_056056.1, read on the forward strand.
ATTGCTCTATGAAGAGCAAATTTTCACAGGCAAAATGTGAAGGTAGCCAGCAAAGAATTAAGACACTCAACCCCAAATCCAAAAAGAATCAAATCCTAAAAGTCCAAGTGAGTAACCTTGGGAGGGGATTCTTTCTCAGCAGAGCCTTGATATGACTCATGCCTTGGCAAACACTTTGAACTCTTAGGAGAGGTCCTGAGACCAGGAGGACCCAATCAAACCATGCCCAGATTCCTGACCCACTTTACTCTGAGATTATTATTTTTCATAATTATTATTTTCACTTAATTTTGGGATGTTTTGTTAGACCATAATACGTAATGATTATGACAAATGACATTGAGTGAGACAGAAAAAAAAAGATATATATACATATGTATACAATAATTAGAAGAAAGCTCAAAGAGGACAATAATCTCCAATAATGCTAGCAGAAATAATACCATAAAGCTTGGAAATCAGCATGTTCCTAAAATTTCCTACACATAGAACATGTGTGTTGGTGATTTTGGAGTGATGGAATGGGAAGGAACGGAAAGGAATAAAGAAGCTTTCTCAATCATTAGCAGAGATATCCATTTCTAGTTTCTCAATGAACTGTGGGAGCATGAAGCAACATTTGAACTGCATGAATTTTATACCTGGAATCTCACAAGAGAAAATCTAGTCCTAGCTAGTTGTCAGAAATCTACAATGACTAACCATATAATGTAACCGGCCAGTTCTATTAATCTGAAATGCCAGTTAATTCTCAGTAAATCCATAGCTGAATTATCTATTTTCTGTGAGTTTTTCTAATGCCTGGCTTGGCTAGCCAATTCTAGTGATGAGTAGGCAAAGCTGTCTTTATTTGAAATGTGTGTGGTTCTAGATATAAACAATTGCAAAGTGACAAAATAAATAGTTTTTACTAGATTTAGTGACTGATCAACAGTTTATATTCTACAGTCAAATTGCTTAGCGATTGAGAGACTCCTGCAGTTGAATCTGCCTTCTAATCTCTGCTTCCTCACAAACTGATGCTTAGACAAGGTATTTTACTGGCTCCGCAGTGTGGTCAGCATGATGGAAGGCACAGCCCAAATCGGTGTACTCACTGCAAAGGTAAATAAGTTAATTTGCATATAAATGAACAACATTGTATACCTGTGCTATTAAACATTATCACAGGTGACTGCTGAAATTAAAGTTAAATATTTCACTCCTCTGTCACACTAAATGTATCTTAAGTTCTCAATAGCCATATGAATTCAGTGGATACTGAGTTGTATAACACAGGTATACAAAATTTTCATCATCATGGAATTCTATTGATTTTCAACACCATCCTCTTTGATTTTCCCATCTTAAAAAAATGAAGATGAAGATTCTTGTCTACCTCACATATAGGTAGGGATGTGGAAATAAATGTAAAATTTCTGTACATATTATTATTGTTGTTTCTTCCACTGTTTTGATTCATTTTTGTCAATGAAAATATGACACATCTGAATGAATTAATAGGAAACTTCTTCCATCATAGCTCAGTTGGTAAAGAATCTGCCTGCAATGCAGAAGACCCTGGTTTGATTCCTGGGTTGGGAAGATCCCCTGGAGAAGGGATAGTTACCCCCTCCAATATTCTTGGGCTTCACTTGTGGCTCAGCTGGTAAAGAATCTGCCTGATGCACAAGACATGGGTTTGATCCCTGGGTTGAGAAGATCCCTTGGAGAAGGAAAAGACTACCCACTCCAGTAATCTAGCCTGGAGAATTCCATGTACTGTATAGTTCATGGGTAGCAAAGAGTTGGACACGACTGAGCTACTTTCACTTTCTCTGAAGTAAATAAATTTAAATATTTTTAAAATCACATTTTTTACCATTGTAATCCATGCAATTTTTACTTCATTTTTCAAATAAATATCCTTCTTTTAATAGGATGAGATGTTAAAATTATATAGATAGATATTTACAAAACATTTTGATTAACAAAAGTGCAGTGTGTCAAACATTGTTTTTAATAATATGATAATCACTTGAAAACATATTTTAAATTAATGAATAATGTTCAGTTGATAAATATTAATGGTAACTAAAATAAAACAAAATATAATACCACAAGGAGTGGGAAATACACTATGTACAAAATTGAGTACCTGCAATTTCTATTCACTTAAAACTTGATGTAGGTGAGTTGAATGATTACAAAATCACACTAGTATATGACTTATTAAAATATTTCTTTTTCCTTTTTATTTAGAGGCCTGAAAAGCCTTCCTTCTCTTTTCTAGTTTATAGCAATAGTGTTTTTCAGATAAGTATTTAAGAATAATAGATCAGTATGTTCTTCCCCTTCATGGATCACTGCCTTGTCATGGAGAAAGAGCATGCATAACTAATGAAACTATGAGACATGCCATGCAGGGCCACCGAAGATGGATTGGTCATAGTAAAGATTTCTGACAAAACGTGATCCACTGGAGGAGGGAATGGCAAACCACCCCAGTATACTTACCGTGAAAATGCCATGAACTGTATAAAAAGCCAAAAAGATGATACATCCCCCGGTCAAAAGGTGTCCAATATGCTACGGGGGAAGAGTAGGGGCAACTACTAATATCTCCAGAAAGAATGATGTGAAGGGGCCAAAACAGAGTGGGCAAGAATCCCTTAGAAGAAATGGAATAGCCCTCATAATCAACAAAAGAGTCTGAAATGCAGTACTTGGGTGCAATCTCAAAAATGACAGAAAGAGCTTGGTTGTTTCCAAGGCAAATCATTCAACATTAGAGTAATTCAAGTCTATGCCCCAATCATCAATGCAGAGGAACCCAAAGGCGATGAGTTCTATGAAGACCTAGAAGACGTCTTAGAACTAACACCAAAAAAAGACACCCTATTCATCATAGGGTATTGGAATGCAAAATAAGAAGTCAAGAGATACCTGGAGTATCAAGTTGGCCTTGGAATGCAAAATGAAGCAGGGCAAAGGCTAACAGAGTTTTGACAACAGAATGCAGTGGTCATAGCAAATGCCCTTTACAACAACACAGGAGATGACTTTTCACATGGACGTCAGCAAGTGGTCAATACTGAAATCAGACTGATTACATTTTTTGTAGCTGAAGATAGAGAACCTGCATAATCAGCAAAAAAAAAAAAGACCTGGGGCTGACGGCGGCTCAGATCATTAGCTCCTTATTGCATAGTTCAGGCTTAAATTAAAGAAATGGGAGGAAACCACTAGGCCATCCAGTGATGACTTAAATCAAACTTTCTATAAATATATAGTGGGGATGATGAGTAAATTCAAGAAATTAGATCTAGTAAACAGTGCCTGAAGCACTGTGGACAGAGAGGTCCATGATGTTTTACAGGAGGTGGCAAACAAAACCATCCCAAAGAAAAAGGAAAGCAAGAAGGCAAAGTGGTTGTCTGTAGAGGCTTTACAAATAGTTGAAGAAAGAACAGAAGTGAAAAGCAAGGGAGAAAGGAAAGGGTACACCCAACTAAATACAGAGTTCCAAAGAATAGCAAGGACAGACAAGAAGGCGTTCTTGTCTAGAGATCTTTTCAAGAAAGTTGGAAATATCAAAGGAATATTTCATCCAAAGATGGGGAGAATAAAGGACAGAAAAAGTAAAGACCTGATATAAGCAGAAGAGATCAAGAAGAGAAGGAAAGAATTCACAGAAGAACTGTACAGAAAAGATCTTAGTGACTTGGATAACCACAATGATGTGGTATTTACTCACCCAGAAGTCAGATATTCTGGAGTGTGAAGGCAAGTGGGCCTTAGGAAGCATGGCTGTCAAGAAAGCTAGTAGAGGTGATGGAATTCCAGCAGAGCTATTTGAAATCCTAACAAATGAGGCTATCAAAGTGCTGCACTCAATATATCAGCAAATTTGAAAAGCCCAGCAATGGCCATAGGCCACAGAAATGAGGAAAATGTCAATCCTCATCCCAATTCCCCCAAAGGACACTACTAAAGAATATTCAAACCACCAGACAATTATACTCATCTTCCACAGTAGTAAGGTTATGCTCAAAATCCTGCATACTAGGCTTCAGCATTATATGAAATGAGAACTTCCAGATGTCCAATCTGGGGCTTAGAAAAGGCACAAGAACCAGAAATCAAATTGCCAACATTTTCTGGATTATAGAGAAAGCAAGGAAATTCCAGAAAAACATCTACCTCTGTTTCATTAACTACACCAGAAACTTTGACTATGTGGATCATAAACTGTGGAAAACTCTTAAAAAGATGGGAATACCAGACCATCTTACCTGTCTCCTGAGAAATCTGTATCCAGATCAAGAAGCAACAGTTAGAACCTTGTTTGGAAAAGCTGACTAATTCAGGATTGAGAAAGGAGTACGACAAGGCTGTTTATTGCCATCCTGTTTATTTAACTTATACACAGAGCACATCATGAGAAATACTGGGCTGGATGAGTTTTAATTCATAATCAAGATTGCCAGGAGAAATATCAACAACCTCAGATATGCAGATGATACCAGTCTGATGGCAGAAATTGGAGAGGAACTAAAGAAGCTCTTGAGAGGGTAAAGGAGGAGACTGAAAAAGCCAGCTTAGAACTAAATATTAAAGCAAAAACAAAAACTAAGATCACGACATCCAGTCCCATCACTTCATGGTAAATAGAAGGGGAAAAAGTGGAAGCAGTGACAGATTTCCTCTTCTTGGGTTCTAAAATCACTACAGATGGTGACTGCAGCCATTAAAATAGCAGATGACTGCTTCTTGGTAGAAAAGTTATGACAAACCTAGACAGTGTGTTAAAAAGCAATGACATCACCTTGCTGACAAAGGTCTGTATAGTCAAGACTGTGATTTTTCCAGGAGTCACATATGGTTGTGAGAACTTTACCATTAAAAAGGGAGAGTGCCAAAGAATAGATGCTTTCAAACTGTGGAGCTCTTGAACATCCCTTGGACTGCAAGATCAAAACAGTCAATTCTGAAGGAAATCAAGCCTGAGTACTCACTGGAAGGACTGATGCTGATGCTGAAGCTTCAATGTTTCGGTCATCTGATGCATAGAGCCAACTCATCGGAAAAGGCCATGCAAGATAGTTGGGAAAGATTGAGGGCAGGAGTAGAACAGAGTGGCAGAGGATGAGATGGCTGGATGGGTAAACCAATTCAATTGACATGAACTTGGGCAAACTCTAGGAGATGGTGAGGGATAGAGAAGACTGGTGAGGAGCAGTCCATGAGGGCATGAAGTCAGACATGACTAGGCAACTGAACAACAGTAACATAATGTGAATTATATATAATTTAACACATTAATATAAAGTCATACAATTTTATGATATGGTAATTATGTTATTTAATATGTTATAGGTATGTTCTTTTAACTTTGGAAAATGTTTCCTTTGAAACAAGAAACAATATCATTACATATCCAAACATTTTTTTAAAAATTGCTGAAACAGTTTATATATTCATTAGGTAAACATATATGTGAATTTCTCTATACATAAGTATTAAGTGTTTTATAAGTATGTAAATATACACATCTATGAATTGATTTGCAAAATAATATATGGACAACAAATAAGTACATATAAGTGTATATGTGTTTTTATATATGCATCAGTTCAGTTCAGTTCAGTCACTCAGTCGTGTCCGACTCTTTGCGACCCCATGAATCACAGCACACCAGGCCTCCCTGTCCATCACCAACTCCTGGAGTTTACTCAGACATCCATCGAGTTGGTGATGCCATCCAGCCATCTCATTCTCTGTCCTCTTCTCCTCCTGCTCCCAATCCCTCCCAGCATCAGAGTCTTTTCCAATGAGTCAACTCTTCGCATGAGGTGGCCAAAGTACTGGAGTTTCAGCTTTAGCATCTCATTCCTTCCAAAGAACACCCCGGGCTGATCTTTAAAATGGACCGGTTGGATCTCCTTGCAGTCCAAGGGACTCTCAAGAGTCTTCTCCAACACCACAGTTCAAAAGCATCAATTCTTCGGCACTCAGCTTTCTTTACAGTCCAACTCTAACATCCATACATGACCACTGGAACTCATTTGCAAATTTAAAATATGAATATGAAATCAAATATATCTATATTGCTTCAGAGGAAAGCATAGACTAAAAATGTTGATATGAAATAAAGTTACTTATTAGAAAGCCATATTAAATTGGAGTAAAAATGGTTAATTTCTATGTCTCTAAAATTACATTTCCTACAAAATCAAATCAAAGTGTCATTTGAGTCTGATAGCCAAGAAGTAAACTGCAATGCCAAACTTTATGTAATTCTAACTGTGTAAGTACTATTAACAGAAAATCACAAGTAATATGCAACTTGAGATTCATTTAACAGTGAATGAGCAAATCCAAGGTGAAAGTTGGACATTTTTTAAAATTGTTTTACATTATTAGGTTGTATGTTGGGTTGGCAAAAAAATTCCTTTGATTTTCAAGTAGAAATAAGAGACACAGTTTTCATTTTCATCAAAAACTTTACTGAACAACATATTAACCATTTTGTTCCACTTTTTGTTGTTCAGTCATGTCCTACTCTTTGCAACCCCATGGACCACAATGTGCCAAGCTTTCCTGTCTTTCACTATCTCCTGGAGCCTGCTCAAATTCAAGTTAGTTGAGTCACTGATGCCATCTAACTATCTCATCCTCTGTCATCCCCTTCTCCTGGTGCCTTATTTTTCCCCAACATCTGGGTCTTTTCTAATGAGTGAGCTCTTCGCATCAGGTGGACAAAGTATTGGAGCTTCAGCTTCAGCATCAGTCCTTCCAATGAAAGTGCAGGACTAATTTCCTTTACGATGCACTGCTTTGATCTCCTTGTAGACTAAGGGACTGTTGGTCTTCTCCAACACCACAGTTCAAAAGTATCAGTCATTTGGCATTCAACCTTCTTTATGGTCCAACTCTCACATCCATAATGACTACTGGGAAAAAAACACAGCTTTGACTATACAGACCTTTGTTGGCAAAGTAATGTCTCTGCTTTTTAATAGGCTGCCTAGATTAGTCATAGCTTTTCTTCCAAGGAGCAAATGTCTTTTAATTTCATGGTTGCATTCACCATCTGCAGTGATTTTGGAGTCCCCCAAAATAAAGTCTCTCATTGTTTCCATTGTTTCCCCATCTATTTGCCATGAAGTGATGGGACTGGATGCCATGATCTTCATTCTTTGAATACTGAGTTTTAAGCCAGCTTTGTCACTCTCCTCTTTCACTTTGATCAAGATGCTCTTTATTTCCTCTTTGCTTTCTACCATAAGGGTTGTGTCATCTTCATATCTGAGGTTATTGATATTTCTCCCAGTAATCTGTTGCAAAGGATTTCAACACTTGATTTAGACATTTTGAGTATGTCAGCTATCTCCCACATGGTATAAAGTTGATTATTTTCAATTAATGTCTCAATTTGATCACTATTAACTTCAACTGGTCTACCAGACTGTGGTGCATCATATAGAGATAAATCGCCACTATGAAACTTTGCAAACCACTTTTGACACATTCAATCAGTCACAGCAATTTTTCCATACATGGCACAATTCTTTTTTTTTGTGTGTGTGTGTTTCAGTTTAGGTTTTACTTTTCTTGAAATAAAAAGCATAATGAGCCAAAAATGTTGCTTTTTTCTTCTATCTTTAATATTAAAATGGATACACAAAAATTCACCAATTCAAAATACACAATGATATGATAGCTGCCACAATACAGTCTGACAAAATTGTTTCAAATTAATTTAAAGACATTTAAGTGTGACTAAAGCTATCTAATGAGGAAAAAAAAAATGAACAAACTCTTTGTGTGCTGTGTTTAGCTGCTCACTCGTGTCTGACTCTTGCAACTCCATGGACTACCAGGCTTCTCTGTCCATGGGGGTTCTCCAGGCAAGAATATTGAAGTAGGTTGTCACACCCTCCTCCAGGGGATCTGCCAACCCACAGATCAAACTTAGGTCTACTGTATTGCAGGCAGATTCTTTTAGGGGGGAAGCCCCAAACAAACCCTTTAGCCAATGCAATACTTTGTCTATTTCCACATATGTGCCTACCCTTTTGATCTTTATTGATATAATTTTATTAATATCATCTTAATGTATACATAATAAGAGCAATTCCTCTCTAATTTTGAAAAGATCATAAATTAAGGATTTCAGTTAGGAAAAATAGATTTTAAAAAAAAGCTATGAAAGCATTTCAGAAAAATAAATACTTCAGCAAATGCATTTAAAATCTATTTCTCTCTGAAAGAACTTATGGTTACCAGGAGGAAAGGGCAGAGGAAATGAATAGTCAGGGAGTTTGAGATAGACATTTACTATATTTAAAATGAATAACCAGCAAGGACCTACTGTATAGCTCAGGGAACTATGATCAGTATTATTTGGCAGCCTCAGTGGGAGGAGTTTGGCTGCTCTGCTGTACACCTGAAACTATCACAACATTATTAATTGGCTATACTCCAATAAGAGATGAAAAGTTAAAACAAATTCTAGTTCTCTCCAACATTCCCACTGAAGTGATTAAAAGCCATAGAGTATGTGTGCAGGAATATTTGTATGTTGTTCTTGTGTATTTACCATTTTCCTCTCTCATTTCCGGAAAATAGTTGGGCTTTGTTCTTTGTTTTCTGTTTTTAATTTGCCACAGATCCTGAATGAGAAGAGAAAGCTAAAAGTGTTCTTTCTCTTTTTTGTGTGCAATTTTAAGCTCAGCAAAGATTCCTAGGATTTCCAAGGAAATGGATGGATGAAAGAATTAAGAAACAACTAGATGGGAAAGACTGAGACTGAGAACAGGGCTGACAAATGTGTGTCCTTGGAAATGCACAACATCCCAGGGAGAAGGCAAGAGCTCAGGGGAACATAATTGAAACATATGTGTACAGCTTGCTGTGTACAAACACTGGTTTTAGAACTTCACCTGTCTATTTTTAACCCTCAAAAAGATATTTGAAACCAAGTGTTAGAATTTACATTTTGCAGTTGAAAAAAACTGAGGCAAAGGGAAGTTACATAGCATGCAATGCCACACAACAAATACTAGAGAAAGTATACTCTACTCAGAACTGCTTTGCTCCACTGCCTTTGTACTCATCTAGGATAAGCTTTCACTTATAGTTTGTTAATTATTCTAGGCTTCATTTAATCATGTGTCTTCTTGACAAATTTTTCACTGTTGTGGCACTAAATAAAGACCCATGAGAATTTGTCTCTTTAAAGGTGATGTTTGAGTATGTGGTATTGTTAAAGTATGAGCATTTCTGAGATTGAATTTTCTACTGGGAAGCTGTCATGCATGTTCAGAGGTATAAGTTAGTTTAAAACAAAAATTTAAAAATATCAATACTCTCATACATTTTCAGACAGAGAATAGCATGCAAGAAACTTTGAGGATTTTAGACAAAATGGAATACTGAAAGGACTAGCTCTGGTAAAAGGACAAGAAAGCCACTGTTCACCAAATCCAAGCCACCATAGACCTCAAATATGGGAGGTGTAGTCCCCAAAATCAGTGTTCTTATTTCAAAATATCTGGGATCAGAGATAGGGAAGCAGCTGGAGCAGATGGGAGGTATAAGTCTTGATCTAACTGTGGCCTTGAGGAAAGTCACAGATGGCTGTGATGACACAAAGTAGGGATCCAGTGTTGGCACTTACTGTTCCCAGCTTATACTCAGGGGCAGCTGGACTTGCTAGAAAAAGAGGTTTAGTATTTTATTTGCTTGTTTTTCTAGTAAATAAGGTAAAATGAGCTGAGAATGAGAAAATTCCCTAATCAACTTTTAGTGACACAACTAAAATGGAGACAGAACCACATTCCTACATATTTTGAGTGTAACCAATTCAAACCAAAACAAACCCAGTCTCTCTGATGACCCTTCTGAAATTCCAGTGACACCAAGCACACTGGTTTAGTAAGGAAAACCATCACTGAAAATAAAGTAGACAGACTACCATAGGGGGAACAAGAAAAAAAAAAAGTTACCTGCATCTTAGCTAGAAACATCTCTGACTTTTTGTTTGTTTGGCGGGGTGGGTATAGGGAGTGGTTTAAATATAGATTTATTTCCTCATAATTCTGGATACTAGAAGTCAAAGATCAAGGTGTTGCAGCATTATTTCTTCTGAGTTCTTTCTCCTTGGCTTGTAGGTGATCATCTTCTCCCTGAGTCTTCACCCTCTGTGTCTGGCTTTTGAAACTTTGTAAAGTTATCTTGAATTCCTTTCAATGCCTGATTACACTATGCTCTGCTCCGATTTTATAGCTCTTTGAAGTTCAAGGGTTTCTCAAGTATTCATCATGCTAATGCTAAGGAGATTACACTCTCCTTATTTTCCACCTTTTACATTATTTACTGGCCCTAATATACTGGTCCTAACATAAAACATGATGCTCAGTCCTGTTTCAAACAAACAAAAATTAACCAAAATCATTAACTAAACATTTGTGTGCTGAAAATATATTTGAGCCTCACCACAGGGGTTATAATGAGTGTATCAGACCTTTTCATTTCCTCCCTGATTCTCTCCATCTCTTTCCTCACACATAATTCAGGAATCATTCTTGGTTCTTGAGCATTCCCTTAGCTTCTTATCCACAAGCAAAATATTTTTCCAATAAAATTTTCTCTTGAACAGGAATTCTTGCATCAGCTGTTAAGAGAAATAAATATTTCACCTCAGATGAAAAACATGATAACTGATGTAAAAACTGTAAAGCAGGGAGTGTACAGAATGTTGGATATTGTAGAAGCCCACGTGAGTACTAGGTGTCAATTTAAAGAAATATTTCACAACTTATCTAAGAAAAAAGAACAAAAATTATGAGAATAAAGAAGGTAGAGGAAATTGTACAGTCTAATGCAATTACTTGCCCAGATTGCAGTCAAGGATAAGAAGAAAGTCAATGATCAAGAATTAATAAAATGGATCTTTCTGTGATAAAGGAACACTTGAGATCAAGATGGCTTAAAAACTACTATCAGGGACTTCCATCACTGTCCAGTGGCTAAGACCAGGCTCTCAGCTCAGGGAATGCGAGTTTGATCCCTGATCTTGGAACTAAGATCTGCCATGCTGTATGGCATGGCCTAAATAAATTTAAAAGAATAAATAAAACAAACAAAAAACCACCATGCAGCATAAATATATAAAGGACTTCAACTTGGTACTTAGCCCTATAGAAAATCTTAAAGTTAGATAAGATTCTCTAAACATTTTCAGAAAAACAAACACAAATTCAACCCACACTAAAAAACATTTTATGCTGGTGGCAGACTTTTATTCTGCATCAGCAATGCCAGAAGGTTATAAGATAATTGGCTCAATAGAGAGGGACATGTGTGTGTGTGTGTGTATGTGTATTTGTTTATATACATATGTATGTATGCATGTATGTGCTTAGTTATTAATTTATTCAAAATCTTTCAAACTGTAATGCATAAATCATGGCACCAAGTGAATATTGCCAGAAATTAAAATTTTTCAAAATGTAATATAATCTTAAAAAAATTATAAACCACTTAAAGATGTACTCAGATTACTAAGAAATTAATCACATTGAAACATCAGTTCTCAGTTGCTCAGTTGTGGTCAACTCTTTGTGACCCCATGGACTGTAGCCCACCAGGCTCCTCTTGTCCATGGAATTTTCCTGACAAGGATACTGGAGTGGGTTGCCATTTTCTTCTATAGGGAAAACATTGGTAATAAATGTTAAAAACAAAAAAAAAAACAACCAAAAAACCTCTGTTTCCTTCTCTACTCTTCCTGCTAACTACAGTGGAAAGAAAAAGGCAGACTGGCAAGGGTGCTTGGTGTCCAGTGGCAAATTCTATGGGTTTTCTGTTTTCTTCAAATATTGTTGATTTTGTGCAACAAAAGTCAGTAACTTGTAAACATCAAATGGACACAGATGATAAAGAAGTCCCCCAAAAGCCTGGTCCTCTCTAGAAAAACAACCAAAAATGAGATAATCTAACAAGAGAAAACTTTCAGAAAACAACCACTTTATTCCATCCAAACCACACAAAAAATTATGCCCCATCTCCACCCATACCAGTAAATGACCAGGGTGGATCTCTGACTCTCACCATCTACTAGGTGGATCAAATAAATCTAAGTGGTGAGATAGGACCTTCAGGCTTGCAGAACAAGTGGGAATCCATTCACAGCTAAGGGTAACAAAGTAACCCTTCTTATTCTTGACTGAGGTGGTATCAGAGTGGACTTGGTAGAGAGTCAGGACTTCATCACTACTCAATTGTAAAAAGAAATCTCTCCTTTTCCCAGTGTGAAAGGAGACTGAGTAGGGAAAATGAACTTGCACTCTGTCCTAACATTCCCCCATCCTTTGAAAGAGCAAAGCCAAAGAAGGTCAACTAAAATAAGATTTAAATGAGATCCAGAGTCTCATACATAGTTCCTCAAATATCCATAGTTTAATAAACAAATCTCTTGACATAACAAGAAACAGAAATACATCAACTTAAGTGAGAAAAAGGAACAAACAGGTGCCAACATTTAGATGACACAGATATTAGAAATATCTGACAAGACTTTACATCATCCATCATAAAAATAAATAATTATAAACATGCTTGATAAAATTGTTTTAAAAAGTCTCTGAAAAGCAGAAGATATATAGAAGTGCGCAGAGAGAAACTTGGACTGCAAGGAGATCCAACCAGTCCATCCTAAAGAAAATCAGACATGAATATTCATTGGAAGGACTGATGCCAAAGCTGAAACTCCAATACTCTGGCCACCCGATGTGAAGAACTGACTCATTTGAAAAGTCCCTGATGCTGGGAAAAATTGAATGTGGGAGGAGAAGGGGATGACAGAGGATGAAATGGTTGGATGGCATCACCGACTCAATGGACACGAGTTTGAGTAAACTCCGGGAGTTGGTGATGGACAGAGAGGTCCGGAGTGCTGCATTCCATGGGGTTGCAGAGTCGGACACGACTGAATGACTGAACTGAACTGAAGAGAGAACAATAGGAATCAAGCAATTTGAACAGGAAAAAAAAATCTGCATAGTAACACAAAATCAGAGCCTCAAGGATCTGTGAAACTATGTATAGGATCACGGAGAAGGCAATGGCACCCCACTCCAGTAATCTTGCCTGGATAATCCCATGGATGGAGGAGTCTGGTGGGTTGCAGTCCATGAGGTCGCTAAGAATCGGACACGACTCAGCAACTTCACTTTCAGTTTTCACTTTCATGCATTGGAGAAGGAAATGGCAACCCACTCCAGTGTTCTTGCCTGGAGAATCCCAGGGACGGGGGAGTCTGGTGGGCTGCCATCTATGGGGTCGCACAGAGTCGGACAGGACTGAAGCGACTTAGCAGCAGCATATAGGATCTAGTATTCATGTTATCAGAGTCTCAGGAGAAAAAGAAAGTGGCAGAATTGGAAAACATTCAAATAAAAGTTGAAAAAATTCCCCAAAGTGGCAAAAGGCATTAACTTATGAATTCAAGAAACTGAGTAAATCTCAAACAGGATAAATTCAAGGAAATTCACGCCCAGATATATAAGTAAATTTTAAAACCTAAAGAAAAAAAAAATTGAAAGCAGACAGAAAAAGCACTTGCTTATAGGAGAAAAATACTTGAGTGGCAATGAATTTCTCATCATAATCCATGGGAGCTAAAATGAAGAGACACTTTTTTAAAATTTAAAAGAGCTGTCATTTCAAAATCTATAACCAACAAAAACATCCTTCAGAAATAAAGAGGAAATCAAGACAGACTCAAATGATAGAAATCAAGACAAAAGAAACAAAAGAGAAACATTAGCAATAGCAATGAAAGAGAACTGCTGCCAGACAAATTTACCATGTAAGAATGGCTTAAGGAAGTTATCTAAACAGAAAGAGAGATAAAAGAACAAAATTTGGAACATCAGGAAGAAAGAAAAAAGAACAAAAAAGCAAAATTATGGGTAAATACTATGCTAAATAATTATTAAATCATAATACTATTAATAATAGTATATATGCATTAATTATGTAACAATGGTAATGTATATTAATAATACATTATTACTAAGAATGGCTAAATAATAATAAGACTATTGCCCATCAGAACAAGACCCAGTTTCCCCCTCAGTCTCTCCCATTAGGAAGCTTCCATAAGCCTCTTATCCTACATCAGAGAGTAGACAGTGTGAAAACTACAATCACAGAAAACTAACCAGTCTTATCACATGGGCCATAGCCTTGTTTAACTAAATGAAACCATGAGGCATGCTGTGTAAGGCCACCCAAGATGGACTGGTCATGGTGGAGAGTTCTGACAAAACCTGGTCCACTGGAGAAAGGAATGGCAAACAGCATCAGTATTCTTGACTTGAAAATCCCATGAAAAGTTTTAACAGGCAAAAAGATAGAACACTGAAAGATGAACTCCCCAGGTCAGTAGGTGCACAATATGCTACCTGAGATCAGTGGAGAAATAACTCCAGAAATAATGAAAAGATGGAGGCAAAGCAAAAGCAAAACCCAGTTATGGGTGTGACTGGTGATGGAAGCAAAGTCTCATGCTGTAAAGAGCAATATTGCATAGGAACCTGAAATGTTAGGTCCATGAATCAAGGCAAATTGGAAGCAGTCAAACAGAAGATGGCAAGAGTGAACACCGACAACTTGGGAATCAGAAAACTAAAATGGATTGGAATGGGTGAATTTAACTCAGATGACCATTATATCTACTACTGTGGGCAAGAATCCCTTAGAAGAAATGGAGTAATCATTGTAGTCAATGAAAGAGTCCAAAATGCAGTACTTGGATGCAGTCTCAAAAATGATAATGATCTCTGTTCGTTTCCAAGGGACACCATTCAATATTACAGTAATCCAGCCTATGGCCTGACAGGTAATGTTGAAACAGCTAAGGTTGAACAGTTCTATGAAGACCTACAAGACTTTCTAGAACTAACACTCAAAAAAGATGTTCTTTTCTACATAGGGGACTGGAACGCAAAAGTAGGAAGTCAAGAGATACCTGGAGTAACAGGCAAATTTAGCCTTGGAGTACAAAATGAAGCAGGGCAAAGGTTAATAGAGTTTTTCCAAAAGAATGCACTGGTCATAGAAAACACCCTTTTCCAACAATAGAAGAGAAGACTGTACACATAGACATCTCAGATGGTCAATCCTGAAATCTGTTGATTATAATCTTTGCAGCCAAAGAGAGAGAAGCTCTAGACAGTCAGCAAAAACAAGACTGGGAGCTGACTGTGGCTCAGATCATGAACTCCTTATTGCCAAATTCAGACTTAAATGGAAAAAAATTAGAGAAAACCACTAGACCATTCAGGTAGGACCTAATTCAAATCCCTTATACAGTGGAAGTGACAAATAGAATCACAGGAATAGATCTGCTAGACAGAGTGCCTGAAGACCTATGGACAGAGGTTCGTGACATTATATAGAAGGCAGTGATCAAGACAATCCCCAAGAAAAAGAAATGCAAAAAGGAAAAATGGTTGTCTGAGGAGGTCTTACATGTAGTTGAGAAAAGAAGAAATGTGAAAGACAAAGGAGAAAAGGAAAGATATATCCATCTAAGTGCAGAGTTCCAAAGAATAGCAAGGAGAGATAGGAAAGGCTTCCTCAGTGATCAATGTAAAGAAATAGAGGGAAAAAATAGAATGGGAAAGACTAGACATCTCTCAAGAAAATTAGAGATACCAAGGGAAAACTTCATGCAAAGATGGGTACAATGAAGGGCAGGAAAGGTATAGATCTAACAAAAGCAGAAGATATTAAGAAGAAATGAAAAAAAAAAAAAGAAGAAATGGCAAGAATAAACAGAAGAACTATACAAAAAGATCATCATGACCCAGATAACTACAATGGTATGATCACTCACATAGAACCAAACATCCTGGAATGAGAAGTCAACTGGGCTTTAGGAAGCATCACTATGAACAAAGCTTGTGGAGGTGGTGGAATTCCAGTTGAGATATTTCAAATCCTAAAAGATGATGCTGTGAAAGTGCTGTACTCAATATGCCAGTAAATTTGGGAAACTCAGCAATGGCACAGGACTGGGAAGATAGTTTTCATTCCAATTCCAAAGAAAGGCAATGTCCAAGAATGCTTAAACTATTGCACAATTGCACTCATCTCATATGCTAACAAAGTAGTGCTAAAAATTCTCCAAGCCAGGCTCCATCAGTACATGAACTGTGAATTTCTAGATGTTCAAGCTGGATTTAGAAAAGGCAGAGGAACCAGAGATCAGATTGCCAACATCTGTTGGATCATCAATAAGCAGAGAGTTCCAGAAAAAATATACTTCTGCTTTATTGACTATGCCAATGCCTTTGACTGTGTGGATCACAATAAACTGTGGAAAACTCTTCAAGAAATGGAGAATACCATGTGGAATACCAGACCACATGACTTGCCTCCTGAGAAATCTATACACAGGTCAAGAAGCAACAGTTAGAACCGGATATAGAATAACAGTTCAGTTCAGTTCAGTTCAGTTCAGTCGTTCAGTTGTGTCCGACTCTGTGATCCCATGAATCACGGCACGCCAGGCCTACCTGTCCATCACCAACTCCTGGAGTTCACTCAAATTCATATCCATCGAGTCGGTGATGCCATCCAGCCATCTCATCCTCTCTCATCCCCTTCTCCTCCTACCCCCAATCCCTCCCAGGATCAGGATCTTTTCCAATGAGTCAACTTTTCGTATGAGGTGGCCAAAGTACTGGAGTTTCAGCTTCAGCATAGGTCCTTCCAGTGAAGATGTATGTCAAGGCTGTATATTGTCATCTCACTTATATAACTTATATGCAGAATACAACATGAGAATTGCTGGACTGGATGAAGAAGAATCTGAAATCAAGATTGCCAGGAGAAATATCAATAACAGATATGCAAATGACACCACTTTATGGCAAAAAGCAAAGAAGAACTAAAAAGCCTCTTGGTAATATGAAAGATGAGAGTGAAAAAGCTGGCTTAAAACTCAAGATTCAGAAAATTAAAATCATGGCATCTGGTCCCATCACTTCATGGCAAGTAGAAGGGGAAACAGTGGAAACAGTGACAGACTTTGTCTTTGGGAGGCTCCAAAATCACTGCAGATGGTGACTGCAGCCATGAAATTAAAAGACGCTTGCTTCTTGGTAGTAAAGTTATGACCAACCTAGACATCATATTCAAGAGAAGAGACATTACTTTGCCAACAAAGGTCCGTCTGGTCAAAGCTTTGGTTTTTACAGTAGTCATGTACAGTTGTGAGAGTTGGACTATAAAGAAAGCTGAGTGCCGAAGAATGGATGCTTTTGAACTGCAGTGTTGGAGAAGACTCTTGAGAGTCCCTTGGACTGTAAGGAGATCCAACTAGTCCATCCTAAAGGAAATCACTCCTGACTATTCATTGGAAGGACTGATGCTGAAGCTGAAGTTCCAATGATTGGCCACCTGATGCAAAGAATTGACTCATTGGAAAAGACTCTGATGCTAAGAAAGATTGAATGTGGGAGGAGAAGGGAATGACAGAGCATGAGATTGTTGGATGGCATCACCTACTCAATGGACGTTAGTTTGAGTATGCTCTGGGAGTTGGTGATGGACAAGGAAACCTGTTGTGCTGCAGTCCATAGGGTCGTAAAGAATTGGACACAAGTGAGGGACTAAACTGATGGCTAAATAAAATAGACTTTCCTTTTTTATTGAGTTTCTAATTTATATCTGGTGATTACAGCAAAACTTGTAACACCATCTATTATAGCTCTCATTAATGTAGAATAATTATTTAAGATGATTATATCTGAGGGAAGATAGAGCTATATAAAGGGAGAGAATTTTTCTACACTTTACTCAGACTGTTAAAATGTTTACACCAATACACTGCTATAAACAATGTAATACCTAGAGCAAATATTTTTAAATTCTGTATAAAGAGATTTATAAAAACATCATAGATAAATTAAAATGAAATTCTAATTTATGTTCAAATAATCCACAGGAACAGAATATAAGAAAACATAAATTAAAATACAAAAGGAACAATTAGAAAACAAAAAATAAAATGACAGTCATAAGCCCAGACATATCAACAATTACATTACTGGTTAATTATCTGAATTCAACAGTTCAACTACAGACTAAAAGAGTAGATTGAGAAATATGGTACAACTATATGCTATCTGCAAGTAAACTACTTAAAATGTAATGATAGATATAAGTGAAACAAAATATTGATGAAGAACGATCAAATAGCCAAAAGGAGGCAAAAGAGTCTATATTGATATATAAGGCTAAGTATATTTCACAGTATACAAAATAATCAGTAACAGAATGGTTCATTGTGTAATGATAAAATATTCAGTCCACAATAAGACAGTAATATTAATGTGCATGCACCAAAGAATAGAAGGGCAAAATAAAATATGGGATGTGCTGGATCACTGAAAAAGCAAGAGAGTTCCAGAAAAACATCTATTTCTGCTTTACTGACTATGCCAAAGCCTTTGACTGTGTGGATCACAATAAACTGTGGAAAATTCTGAAAGAGATGGGAATACCAGACCACCTGACTGGCCTCTTGAGAAACCTATATGCAGGTCAGGAAGCAACAGTTAGAACTGGACATGGAACAACAGACTGGTTCCAAATAGGAAAAGGAGTACGTCAAGGCTGTATATTATCACCCTGCTTATTTAACTTATATGCAGAGTACATCATGAGAAATGCTGGGATGAAAGAAGCACAAGATGGAATCAAGATTGCAGGGGGAAATATCAATAACCTCAGATATGCAGATGACACCACCCTTATGGCAGAAAGTGAAGAGGAACTAAAAGCCTCTTGATGAAAGTGAAAGAGGAGAATGAAAAAATTGGCTTAAAGCTCAACATTCAGAAAACAAAGATCATGGCATCTGGTCCCATCACTTCATGGGAAATAGATGGGGAAACAGTGGAAACAGTGCCACACTTTATTTTGGGGGGCTCCAAAATCACTGCAGATGGTGATTGCAGCCATGAAATTAAAAGACACTTACTCCTTGGAAGAAAAGTTATGACCAACCTAGATAGCATATTCAAAAGCAGAGACATTACTTTGCCAACAAAGGTCCAACTAGTCAAGGCTATGGTTTTTCCAGTAGTCCTGTATGGATGTGAGAGTTGGATTGTGAAGAAAGCTGAGTTCCAAAGAACTGATGCTTTTGAACTGTGGTGTTGGAGAAGACTCTTGAGAGTTCCTTGGACTGCAAGGAGATCCAACCAGTCCATTCTAAAGGAGATCAGTTTTCCCAGCACCACTTGTTAAAGAGATTGTCTTTACTCCATTGTATATTCTTGCCTCCTTTGTCAAAGATAAGGTGTCCATATGTGTGTGGATTTATCTCTGGGCTTTCTATTTTGGTCAACCACTTGTAAAAGAATGAAACTAGATCACTTTCTAACACCGCACACAAAAACAAACTCAAAATGGATTAAAGATCTAAATGTAAGATCAGAAACTATAAAACTCCTAGAGGAGAACATAGGCAAAACACTCTCAGACATAAATCACAGCAGGATCCTCTATGATCCACCTCCCAGAATGCTGGAAATAAAAGCAAAAATAAACAAATGGGATCTAATTAAAATTAAAAGCTTCTGCACAACAAAGGAAAATATAAGCAAGGTGAAAAGACAGCCTTCTGAATGGGAGAAAATAATAGCCAATGAAGCAACTGACAAACAACTAATCTCAAAAATATACAAGCAACTTATGCAGCTCAACTCCAGAAAAATAAACGACCCAATCAAAAAATGGGCCAAAGAACTAAATAGACATTTCTCCAAAGAAGACATACGGATGGCTAACAAACACATGAAAAGATGCTCAACATCACTCATTATTAGAGAAATGCAAATCAAAACCACAATGAGGTACCACTTCACACCAGTCAGAATGGCTGCGATCCAAAAATCTGCAAGCAATAAATGCTGGAGAGGGTGTGGAGAAAAGGGAACCCTCCTACACTGTTGGTGGGAATGCAAACTAGTACAGCCACTATGGAGAACAGTGTGGAGATTCCTTAAAAAATTGCAAATAGAACTACCTTATGACCCAGCAATCCCACTTCTGGGCATACACCGAGGAAACCAGAATGGAAAGAGACACATGTACCCCAATGTTCATCGCAGCACTGTTTATAATAGCCAGGACATGGAAACAACCTAGATGTCCATCAGCAGATGAATGGATAAGAAAGCTTTGGTACATATACACAATGGAGTATTACTCAGCCGTTAAAAGAATTCATTTGAATCAGTTCTGATGAGATGGATGAAACTGGAGCCGATTATACAGAGTGAAGTAAGCCAGAAAGAAAAACACCAATACAGTATACTAACACATGTATATGGAATTTAGGAAGATGGCAATGACGACCCTGTATGCAAGACAGGGAAAGAGACACAGATGTGTATAACGGACTTTTGGACTCAGAGGGAGAGGGAGAGGGTGGGATGATTTGGGAGAATGACATTCTAACATGTATACTATCATGTGAACTCAATCGCCAGTCTATGTCTGACGCAGGATGCAGCATGCTTGGGGCTGGTGCATGGGGATGACCCAGAAAGATGTTATGGGGAGGGAGGTGGGAGGGGGTTCATGTTTGGGAATGCATGTAAGAATTAAAGATTTTAAAATTTAAAAATAAAAACTAAAAAAAAAAAAACTAAAAAAAAAAAAAATCTTGAAAATTCTAACATGTCAAAAGAGAATCCAGAAAAAAAAAAAAAAAAAATGAAGGAGATCAGTCCTGGGTGTTCTTTGGAAGGACTGATGCTAAAGCTGAAACTCCAGTACTTTGGCCACCTCATGCGAAGAATTGACTCATTGGCAAAGACTTTGATGCCGGGAGGGATTGGGGGCAGGGGAGAAGGGGATGACAGAGGATGAGATGACTGGATGGCATCACCGACTCAATAGACATAGTTTGGATAAACTTCGGGAGTTGATGATGGTCAGGGAGACCTGGCCTGCTGCAATTCTTGGGGTCGCAAAGAGTCGGACATGACTGAGCGACTGAACTTAACTGAACTGAAGAAGAAATAGATCAATCCACAATTATAGTTAATTTTTCCACACTCATCTCTCAGAAAGTGGTAGAAAACTTGACGGAGTATTGGCAAGAAGTCCACATCATTATCAACCAACAGGGTATATAGACAAATATAGAATAATCTACCTAACAACAGCAAGTTACACTTTATTTCTACAAAGGATATATCAAAATAGACCATACTGAAGCCATGAAACAAATTCAAAATCTTCAAAAAAATTTAAATCATACAGAGTGTGTTCTCTGATTCCAATGGTATTAGAATAGAAATCAATAATGGAGTAATAATGGCACACTCTCCAGACATATGAAAACTAAACACTAGCTTCTTAATATACCATGGATCAGTGAGAATGTCTGAAGAGAAATAGAAGGAAATACATTTATCTGAATAAAATAAAATCGCAACTTATCAATATATGTGAGATGAAGCTAAAGTAGTGAAGAGGGCAAATTTATATCATTTAAATGCCTACATTAGCAAAATTAAAAAAAAAACTCATACTAATAAACTTCTTATATTAAAGAACTAGAAAAAAGTGAGTGAAAATAAACCCAAATTTTGCAGAAGAAATAACAGAAACACAAGCAGAAACCAATAAAGTGAGGAATAGAAAAACAATGAAGAAAATCAGTGCAACAAAATCTAGTTCGTTCATACGATCAATTAGTTTGACAAACCTCTAGCATAAAAAACATTAAAAAAAGAAAGAAAACAATATGTCAATGTCATGATGAAATAGGGGATACCTTTAAGCCTCTGCAGAACTCAGTGGGATGATAAGGGTATAATGCAATAATTATACAAAAATTGATTGGACAACACAGATGAAGTGGACCAGTTCTTAAAAGTACAAATTATCATTACTCAGTCAACAGTAAATAGATAAATAATGCAAATGGCCCTATAGCTGTTAAATTTAGTTTAAAAATCCCGAAAGAGAAATCTTCAGGCTCAAAGCATTTCATTGGAAAATTATATCAAACATTTGAAGACTTAACAATTTTAAACAAGCAGAGGAGTGAAGACTTCCTAATTCACTTTATGCAGTGAATATTAAATAGATACAATCTCTAAGTGAAAAAGACTGCAGAAAGAAAGAAAGTAAGAAAAGCAGTTAAAAGACAAAAGAAAGAGAGAAAGAAAGAAAACTAGAGATCAAAGTCCTTCATAAATATAGACACAGGATTCCTTATCAAAATATTAGTGAATAGAATTCAGCAATATAAAAAGGTACACTTTGACTAACTGGGATTAACTCTGGGGATGCAAGGCTGTGTAAATATTCTAGAATCAAGAAATATAATGAACTTAGATAAATTAGGAGTATGGGATTAACAGATGCATTAGCAGATGAACACTATCATACACATAACAGGCGGCATCTGGTCCCATCTCTTCATGAGAAATAAATGGGGAAACAATGAAAACAGTGTCAGACTTTATTTGGGGGGCTCCAAAATCACTGCAGATAGTGATTGCAGCCATGAAACTAAAAGATGCTTACGCCTTGGAAGGAAAGTTATGACCAACCTAGATAGCATATTGAAAAACAGAGACATTACTTTGCCAACAAAGGTCTGTCTAGTCAAGGCTATGGTTTTTCCAGCACTCATGTATGGATGTAAGAGTTGGACTGTGAAGAAAGCGGAGCGCCGAAGAATTGATGCTTTTGAACTGTGGTGTTGGAGAAGACTCTTGAGAGTCCCTTGGACTGCAAGGAGATCCAACCAGTCCATTCTAAAGGAGATCAGTCCTGGGTGTTCTTTGGAAGGACTGATGCTAAAGCTGAAACTCCAGTACTTTGGCCACCTCATGTGAAGAGTTTACTCATTGGAAAAGACTCTGATGCTGGGAAGGATTGGGGGCAGGAGTAGAAGGGGATGACAGAGGATGAGATGGCTGGATGGCATCACCAGCTCGATGGATGTGAGTTTGAGTGAACTCCAGGAGTGCTGCGATTCATGGGGTCGCAAAGAGTCAGACACGACTGAGCGACTGAACTGAATTGAACTGAAAAATCAAGCTTTTACTGTGTAACACAGGTAATTATATTCAATGACTCGTAATTAACTATAATGGAAGAGAATGAGAAAAATATATAGATATATACATACATTTGTGTGTGTATATATATAAATCACTTTGCTGTACACCTGAAACTAACACAATATTTTAAATCACTTACTATTTAATTTTAAAAGAAGAAAGAGATATAATCAGCTAATATAATACTTAATGGTAAAACACTGAATGCGTTTTCTCTTAGATATGGCAAATAAGGAATATGGCAAAGTAATGCAGTTTCACTACTGTAGTTTAACATACACATGGAAGTTCTAGCAAAAACATATGATTAGAAAAGGAAAAAAGCATATATAATGTGAAGGAAGAAATGATTTCCATATACTGATGATTTGATCATCTACTTAGAAAATCCTCCTCAAAACCACGCAAAAACCTTTCTAGAATTTATAAGTGATTTCAGAAATTTCACACAGTGTATGATAAACGAAAAATCAATTACATGTCTAAGTGCTAGCAATAAATATGTGAAAATCAAAATTAAAATATAATACAAGTTATATTCTCTCAGAAAAGAGAAATACCTATACATTTAATAAAACATATAGAAACTTTCTATGTTGTAAATTATAAAGTTCTGATAAAATTGAAGATTTTAAACATACCATGGTCATGAATAGGAAGACAACATAGGAGGTAAACTGAAATAGACATTTGACACAATTTCTATCAAAATCCTAGCAAGGTATTTTGTAAGCATAGAGAAGATTATTATAAAATTTGCATGAACAGTCTATGGATAGCTAACATTTCTTTAAATATGATGCATTTGCAGGAATTATCAGTCTACCTGATTATACAACTAATTTTAAATCTGCAATAAAAGCAAGAGAGTTCCAGAAAAACATCTATTTCTGCTTTATTGACTATGTCAAACCCTTTGACTGTGTGGATCACAATAAACTGTGGAAAATTCTGAAAGAAATGGGCATACCAGACCACCTGACCGGCCTCCTGAGAAACCTATATGCAGGTCAAGAAGCAACAGTTAGAACTGGAGATAGATTAACAGGCTGGTTGCAAATTGGAAAAGGAGTACATAAGGGCTGTATATTGTTACCCTACTTATTTAAGTTATATGCATCATGAGAAACGCTGGGCTGGAGGAAGCACAAGCTGGAATCAAGATTGCCAGGAGAAATATCAAGAACCTCAGATATGCAGATGACACCACCCTTATGGCAGAAAGTGAAAAACTAAAGAGCCTCTTGATGAAAGTGAAAGAGGAGAGTGAAAAAGTTGGCTTAAAGCTCAACATTCAGGAAACGAAGATCATGGCATCCAGTCCCATCACTTCATGGCAAATAGATGGGGTAACAGTGGCTGACTTTATTATTATTATTGTTGTTGCTGTTGTTGTTGTTGTTGTTTGGCTTCAAAATACTGCAGATGGTGATTGCAGCCATGAAATTAAAAGATGCTTACTACTTGGAAGGAAAGTTATGACCAAACTAGACAGCATATTAAAAAGCAGAGACATTACTTTACCAACAAAGGTTCGTCTAGCCAAGGTTATGGTTTATCCAGTAGTCATGTACAGATGGGAGAGCTGGACTATAAAGAAAGCTGAGAACTGAAGAATTAATGTTTTTGCATTGTGGTGTTGGAGAAGACTCTTGAGAGTCCCTTGGACTCCAAGGAGATCCAACCAATCCATCCTAAAGGAGATTGGTCCTGAGTGTTCATTGGAAGGACTGATGTTGAAGCTGAAACTCCAATACTTTGGCCACCTGATGCGAAGAGATGACTCATTTGAAAAGACCCTGATGCTGGGAAAGATTGAGGGCAGGAGGAGAAGGGGACGACAGAGGATGAGATAGTTGGATGGCATCACTGACTCGATGGACATGGGCTTGGGTAGACTCTGGCAGTTGATGATGGACAGGGAGGCCTGGCATGTTGCATTTCATGGTGTTGCAAAGAGTTGGACACGACTGAGTGACTGAACTGAACTGAACTGATATTAGCAAAGAGTTAGACACATGGATCAATCGAATAAGATTATCCAAAAACAGACTTACAGAATTACAGCCAACACATTTTTGACAAAGGGGGAAAAACAAATGAGGAAGAATAGTTTTTCAACAAATTTTGTTGGAACATTATGACACCTATAGGGGAAAAACAAACAAAACAAAACAAATAAATCTCAACCTAAATCTCAAAAGTTACACAAAATTTAAATCAAAATGTACTGTTGACTTTAATAAAAACAGGAAATCTCAAAACATTTTGTAAACATAGGAGAAAATCTATGAGACTTCAGCCTTGGTGAATAATTCTTAAACACGACAACAAAGATATCTATAAAAGAAAAAAAAAAGATAAACTAGATTTTGTCAGTTTTATGATGAACTCATCCCAACTCAACAAGAAAAAAATGTCTAATTAGAAAATAGGCAAAATTTGGGAGAATTCATGAATATA
Source organism: Ovis aries (assembly GCF_016772045.2). Lineage (NCBI taxonomy): Eukaryota > Metazoa > Chordata > Mammalia > Artiodactyla > Bovidae > Ovis > Ovis aries. The sequence goes on from NC_056056.1 coordinate 47,823,910, forward strand.
TGTGAGATGTTTAATATCAATAGCTACTAGGAAAATACAAATTAAGATCACAATAAGATGCCACCACACATCTATTAGAAAATGAAACATTGACAATACCGAATTTGGTGAAGATGTGAGAAAATTTTATCTTTCACACATTGCTGAAGGGAAGGTACAATGATAGAATCCCAATGAAAAAATAGCTGGGCAATTTCTTTGAAAACTAAACTAAATGTTACCATCCAACTGATCAATTGCACTTCTGGGAATATATCACAGAGAAATAAGAACTTATATACACACAAAAAAACCTATACATGATTTTTCATAGCAATTTTATTTATAGTAGCCAGAAACTGAAAGCAACAAAAAGGTTACTTTATACATAGATGTTAAACACTGTAGTATCTCCATGAACAGTTCTCCAGAATGTGGTGCTGAGTGAATAAAATTAACTTCTAAAGATCACATATATATATTTCAAGTTTATAACATTATTAAAACGACAAACTTCTAGAGATGGAGAACTGATTAATGTTTACCAAGGTTTAGGGATAGTAAAGGCTTTTTTAATTTGTATGCAGAGTACATCATGCAAAATGTTGGGCTGGATGAAGCAAAAGATGGAGTCAAACATGTCAGAAGAAATATCAGTTACCTCAGATCGCAGATGACACCACCTTATGGAAGAAGGTGAAGACGAAGTAAAGAGTCTCTTGATGAAAGTGAAAGAGCAGAGTGAAAGAGTTGGCTTGAAACTCAACATTCAGAAAACTAAGATCATGGCATCTGGTCTCATCACTTCACAGCAAATAGATGGGGAAACAATGGAAACAGTGAGAGAATTCATTTCTGGTGGCTCCAAAATCACTGCAGATGGTGACTGCAGCCATGAAATCAAAAGATGCTTGCTACTTGAAAGAAAAGCTATGACCAACCTAGGCAGCATATTAAAAACAGAGACATTACTTTGCCAAAAAAGGTTGGTCTAGTCAAAGCTATTGTTTTTCCAGTAGTCATGTATGGATGTGAGAGTTGGACAATAAATAAAGTTGAGTACCAAAGAATTGATGCTTTTGAACTATGGTGTTGGAGAAGACTCTTGAGAGGCCCTTAGACTGCAAGGAGATCCAACCAGTCCATCCTAAAAGAAATCAGTCTTGTATATTCTTTGGAAGGACTGATGCTGAAGCTGGAACTCCAATACTTTGGCCACCTGATGTGAAGATCAGACTCATTGGAAAAGACCCTGAGGCTGGGAAAGATTGAAGGAGAGGGGAGAAGGGGACAACAGAGGATGAGATGGTTGGATGGCATCACCGACTCAATGGACATGAGGTTGAGCAAGCTTGAAGAGTTGGTAATGGACAGGGAAGCCTGGCATGCTGCAGTCCATGGGCTTGCAAAGAGTTAGACATCACTGAGCAGCTGAACTGAACTGAAGGGCTTTGGGCATGACAATAAAGGGGTAACATGATTGAGATCTCTATGGTAATGAAGTAGTTCTGTATCTTGATTGTGTATAGTAGTGGGCTTCATGAATATACATATTTGATAAAATGACAGAACTGTATTCAAATTTCACTGTGTGACTATTTTCCTTATTTTGCTATTGTGCTTAGTTATGTAATACATACCTAAGGGGGGGCAGCGATTTTGTTTTTTAACATTTCTTTTTCTTGAGTATGGTCTTGATCCCTGTCTCTCGTACAATGTCGTGAACCTCTGTCCATAGTTCATCAGTCACTCTGGCTATCAGATCTAGTGCCTTAAATCTATTTCTCACTTCCACTGTATAATCATAAGGGATTTGATTCATGTCATACCTGAATGGTCTAGTGTTTTTCGTACTTTCGTCAATTTAAGCCTGAGTTTGGCAATAAGGACTTCATGGTCTGAGCTACAGCCACAGCCTTCCTCAGTGATCAGTGCAAAGAAATAGAGGAAAACAATAGAATGGGAAAGACTAGAGATCTCTTCAAGAAAATTAGAGATACCAAGGAAACATTTCATGCAAAGATGGGCACAATAAAGGACAGAAATGGTATGGACCAAACAGAAACAGAAGATATTAAGAAGAGCTGTCAAGAATACACAGAAGAACTATATAAAAAAGATCTTCATGACTCAGATAATCACAATGGTGTGATCACTCATCTAGAGCCAGATATCCTGGAAAGTGAAGTCAAGTGGGCCTTAGGAAGAATCACTATGAACAAAGCTAGGTGGGGTGGCGGAATTCCAGTTGAGCTATTTCAAACCCTAAAATATGATGCTGTGAAAGTGCTGCACTCAATATGTCAGCAAATTTGGAAAACTCAGCAGTGGCCATAGGACTGGAAAAGGTCAGTTTTCATTCCAGTCCCTAAGAAAGGAAATGCCGAAGAATGCTCAAACCACTGCACAACTGCACTCATCTCACACACTATAAAGTAATGCTTCAAAATTCTCCAAGCCAGGCTTCAGCAATATGTGAACCACGAACTTCCAGATATTCAAGCTGGTTTTAGAAAAGACAGAGGAACCAGAGATCAAATTGCCAACATTCGTTGGATCATAGGAAAAGCAAAAGAGTTCCAAAAAACCATCTATTTCTGCTTTATTGACTATGCCAAACCCTTTGACTGTGTGGATCACAATAAACTGTGGAAAATTCTGAAAGAGATGGGAATACCAGACCACCTGACCTGCCTCCTGAGAAATCTGTATGCAGGTCAAGAAGCAACAGTTAGAACTTGACATGGAACAACAGACTGGCTCCAAATAGGAAAAGGAGTATGTCAAGGTATATTATATATTGTATATTGTCACCCTGCTTATTTAATTTATATGTAGAGTACATCATGAGAAACACTGGGCTGGATGAAGCACAAGCTGGAATCGAGATTGCTAGGAGAAATATCAAGAACCTCAGATATGCAGATGACAACAACTTTATTGCAGACAGCAAAGAAAAACTAAAGAGCCTCTTGATGAAAGTGAAAGAGGAGAGTGAAAAAGTTGGCTTAAAGCTCAAGATTCAGAAAACTAAGATCCTGGCATCCAGTTCCAGCACTTCTTGGCAAATAGATGGGGAAACAGTGGAAACCATGACAGTCTTTATTCGGGGGGGGGGGCCTCCAAAATCACTGCAGTTGGTGATTGCAGCCATGAAATTAAAAGACACCTACTCCTTGGAAGAAAAGTTATGACCAAACTAGACAGCATATTAGAAAGCAGAGACATTACTTTGCCAATAAAGGTTCATCCTGTCAAGGCTATGGTTTTCCCAGTAGTCATGTATGGACGTAGGAATTGAACTATAAAGAAAGCTGAGCACCAAAGAATTGATACTAAGATTCTTGAGAGTCCCTTGGACTACAAGGAGATCCAAGAAGTCCATCCTAAAGCAAATTAGTCCTGTATATTCATTCGAAGTACTGATTCTGAAGCTGAAACTGCAATATTTTGGCCACCTGATGCGAAGAACTGACTCATTTGAAAATACCCTGATGTTGGGAAAAATTGAAGGCAGGAGGAGAAAGGGTAACAGATGATGAGTTGGTTGGATGGCATCACCGACACAATGGACATGAGTTTGAGTGAACCGCAGAAGTTGATGATGGACAAGGAAGCCTATTGTGCGGCAGTCCATGGGGTCACAAAGAGTTGGATATGACTGAGTGACTGAACTGAGCTGAACTGAACTTATGGGGTAATGTCTTCCTTGTAGCTCAAATGGTAAAGAATCTGCCTGCAGTGCAGGAGACCCAGGTTTGAATTCTGGGCAGTGAAGATCCTTGAAGAAAGGAATGGCAATCCACTCCAGTATTCTTGCCTGGAGAATCCCATGGACAGAGGGCCCTGGCAGGCTAAAGTCTGTAGGATCCCAATAAGTTGGACACAACTGAGCTACTAACACTATTATTACTATTACTACTACCACCTATGGGGGAAACTGGATAAATGGTATCTGAAAACTCTTTATGCTGTCTTTGCAGTTTTCTCTTAATCTATAATTATTTCAAAAGAAGAAGTTAGCAACAAAAAAGAGGCCAAAATAATTAAATGAAATAAGTACTAGTCATTAAAATAGTAAACTTTCATGTATTTTAAATAAAGAAAATTATTTAAAAATTTGAATATAGAGCAAATTGATGCTTCATGCCCCCACTATCCTCATATTTAATATTATAAGTTCCACAACTCAAATATAAATTTCAGTGGATCTTTATTGGAATAAGACAAAATCCCCATAAGTTTTACCTAGAAGAATAATATAAGCAACATTTTCAAGAAGATTTTGGGCAGGAAAAATAAAGCAATAAAGACGTGTGTCTGTGATTCCTTGGTAGCTCAGCTGGTAAAGAATCTGCCTGCAGTGCAGGAGACCCCAGTTTAATTACTGGACAGGAAGTTCCCCTGGAGAAGGGATAGGCTTTCCACTCTAGTATTCCCGGGCTTTTCTGGTAGTTCAGACAGTAAAGAATCTGCCTGCAATGCTGGAGACCTGGGTTTGATTCCTGGGTTGGGAAGATCCCCTGGAGGAGGGCATGGCAGTTCACTCCAGTGTTTTTCCTGGAGAAACCCCATGGACAGAGGAGCCTGATGGGCTACAGTGCATGGGGTCACAAAGACTTGGAAACAACTGAGGGACTAAGCACAAGGACAATGCAACAGAAGTTTGGAGGGAGCAGGGAAGAAGAGTTTGCACTAGAAGACATCAAAATATATTAAAAAAATACTATAACTGAAAAAAATACTATAACTATATTAGTACATTATTAACCAGAAATTAACATGGATATTTGGCACTAATTCAGTTCAGTTCAGTTCAGTCTCTCAGTTGTGTCCCACTCTTTGCGACCCCATGAACTGAGGTACACCAGGATTCCCTATCCATCACCAACTCTCTGAGCTTGTGCAAACTCATGTCCATTGAGTCGGTGATGCCATCCAACCATCTCATCCTCTGTCATCCCCTTCTCTTTCCACCTTCAATCATTCCCTGCATCAGGGTCTTTTCAAATGCGTCAGTTCTTCTCATCAAGTGGCCAAAATGTTGGGAGTTTCAGCTTCAACATCAGTCTTTCCAATGAATATTCAGGACTGGTTTCTTTTAGGATGGACTGGTTCAATCTCCTTGCTGTCCAAGGGGCTCTCAAGAGTCTTCTCCGACACCACAGTTCAAAAGCATCAATTCTTTTGCACTCAACTTTCTTTATAGTCCAACTCTCACATCCGTACATGACTACTGGAAAAACCAAAGCTTTGGCCAGATGGACCATTGTTGGCAAAGTAATATCTCTGCTCTTTAATATGCTGTCTAGGTTGGTCATAACTTTTCTTCCAAAGAGCAAGTGTCTTTTATTTCATGGTGGTCACCATCTGCAGTGATTTTGGAGCCCAAAAAGATAAATTCTGTCTCTGTTTCCATTGTTTCCCCATCTATTTGCCATGAAGTGATGTGATCAGATGCTGTGATCTTAGTTTTCTGAATGTTGAGTTTTAAGCCAACTTTTTCACTCTCCTCTTTAATTTTCATCAAGAGGTTCTTTAGTGCTAATTAGAAAGTCCAAAAACAGATTTTATTCTAAGAATTATAACGTCCTTTAAAATGTTATTCCTCGAATCCTGGCTCTCAACATTAACTAGCTGTGTGGCATTAATGAATTATTTAACATTCCAAAAGCATACCTCAAATAATTGTAAAGTAGTCAGGATTAATATTTCTCTTAAAAAGATATATAAGTATTAAAAAAAGATATATAAGTATTGAGAAAATGCACATAATATGCTGAATTCCTGACATGTAGCAAGTTTTAATACATGTTTATACATCATTTGCAAGCCTGAGAGGAAATGGTTTATTCAATGTTAATGTAATCAGTTGACTTTTCAACCTTTCCATGTATAACACCTACAGGTTTGATGAACAAAGAAATTCAATAGAACAGCCCACATCAAGAGCCTTTGTAGGTCAAAATAGAGTCATAACTCTTCAGTTAATTATTGTGAATCGAAGGAGATACATAGAAAGGAAAGGAGAGGGCAATCTATTTGGAGAATGGTGAGGCAAGCAAAAGCTGAATGTCATAAGGTTTAAGATGTGAATTAAAAGAAGATCAGCCTAATAGATCATAGAATTCTTTTTGGTACTAGTAGGAGAAAATCTCTACGAAGAGATTTTGGAAAGTCGGTTTGATTTTTAGCAGAGAGGTAAATTTCTGTTCAGCTTTACAATGTTATGGGTCACAGCACAGGTTATGGAGGTAAAGAGTGCTCTCATCTGAAATTGCACAAAAGAAGCTGAAGAGATCAAAAATATGAGCAGAGCACAAGTGTATACAAAAGTTCCTCCCAAGTATCCAACATTAGATTTTTCCTAACTCTTGACCTTTTATTAAAGAGATTGGAACTGCCAAGAATGTGTGTGTGTGATTGGTAAGTTGAAGTGTTGCTTTCAGAAAAGAATACAGTATAATCTATACATTAGGTATAAAAATAGCATTTCACAGAAGTGAATTTTTGCAAGATAGTTGTGATTCATAACACAACATTATACAAATGGCAACATTTAGGTCTCAAACCATTTCTTGCCAGAATCTGCCAAAATGTTTTCTATTAATCATTAACTACGACATTATAAAAGAAATTCTAATTTGTTATCTTTCAGTTATTGATGCTATTAAGAAAAGAAAATACAAACTGAGCTTGTGCCAAGATGAAAAGTTAATTCAACTAAACTCATAGGCAAAGATGCAATAAATGCAAGTCAAAACATAACCTTTTTCATACGCAATTGGGCATTTACATTTCTGAGTAGGTTTTTAGAATTATAATTATCCAATTTAGAAGGCAAGAAGATAATTTCCTTATGAAAATAAAGCCTCACCAAGCCTGATCAAAATGCACTTGGGGACCTTATACTAATTTATGATGCCGGAATTGGAGACAATCTTAGAGTAATGATTTCAGGAGATGAATCACAGAGCAATTTGTACTTTTCCCCATTACGAGGCAATAATTTTAAAATAATCATCTCCTATATTCATATATATACTCATTTCATGTTTCCTCTTATTTCCACTGATAAGTGTTATGTAGGCGCAAATTGGAGGAATCATGAATTTTGTGTTTAGTTGATAGGAGATGGTGGAAAACTGACTTGTAACTGGAGTTTCCAACTCCTCTAGAGAATCGATTGAGAGTATTGTGAGTATTGAAGATTATGCAGTGTTCATGAAAAGAGTTCTCAACTATTATGGAGTTACTAATTATAAAAAGAAAAGAAATTGGCTAAGAGTAAGGCAAAGAGTGGTAAAGAATGAGGAAATAAGAATGAATGGTAAATTTACTGCTCATCAAATACTCCATTTGTTCCATTTATTTTGCAGTTTTCTTGCAGCTGGCAACTGCCATATGACAACTTCTAATCAATGGACTCTGAGCAAAAGTAACTGGAGTCATTTCTGGATTTCTGGACTAAGGTTGTAAAAATGTATGTACGGATACTTTTTCTTGTTCTGATAAACTTGGATACATTTAAGTTTGTGCTGTTACACGAAGTTCCCATTAGCCTTGTGAGTGAGTGTATGAGTCACTCAGTTGTGTTCCACTGTTTGCAGCCCCATGGACTATGGCCCACCAGGCTCCTCTGTCCATGGAATTCTCCAGGCAAGAATAATGGAGTGGTTTTGCCATTCCCTCCTCCAGGGCATCTTCCTAATCCAGGGACCAAACTTGGGTCTCCCACATAGCAGGCGGATTCTTTACTGTTTGAGCTACCTGGAAAGCCCATTAGCCTTTTGTCCATGAATAAGTAGATCTCCTTGGTGACACAAACTGGAAATGAAACATGAAATAGATATAAAACTGGATCACTTTAACCCACTTTTTAAAGATATCCAAACCCAACCTCTCTTGAATAATACACGTGAGGCTGGGTACAGGATCCTATGTTGAAAATTGGATAAATGAGCCTGTAAAGAATTCCTAACAGCATTAGGATTACTGATCCTGGGAGAGAGAAGGCTTGCTGTCCTGGTCTTTGCATCTTATTGACTTTAAGGAAAAAAAAAAAAAACAAAAACACATTTCCCTTTCATATACTAACAGCTCTAAAATAAGCTTTATTTTCAAGAGCTTTCAGATTTTTTCAGAGTTTCATATACCTTTTACCCAGTTTCTCTGATTGTTAGCATATTACATTAGTATGGTACATTTGTCATAAACTGATAAACTACCATTGATAGATTATTATTAAAGTTCATACTTTATTTGAATTTTTTTAAGTTTTAACTAATATCCTTTTTACTGTTCCAGGATCCCATCTAGAATACCATGTCACTTATTTTTCATGTTGGCTGAGACTCTGCTAGACTGTGACAGTTTCTTTGAGTTTCTTTGTTTTTGATGACCTTTGCAGTTTAGAGGTGTACTCATCAGGTACTCTGTAGACTATCTGTCAATCTGAATTTGTCTGATATTTTTGTCACAGATTGTGGTTATGGATTTGAGGCAGGAATATCACATCACACCAAGAGCACATACTTTTAAAATGACTTATCACTGATGATTTCCTCCTTAAGTAACTGACTGAGGTAGTGTTTCTTAGGCTTCCCTCACCATAAAATTACTCTTTACTCCACAATTTTATACTGTATCCCATAGAAGGAAAGTACTTGCACACACATTTTTAGACCTAGATAATTCTTCCTGGAATCTTTTCTTCCACTTATAGAATGTTCTGATATTTCTTAGTATCTTGTCCGCAGGGTATCTATACAAAGGCAGAACTTCAGGTAATGAAGATTTTACTTATAGAAAGATACATTAAGTTCATTCTTCTTTAACACTTTTCTATGTAAATTCCATTTATTATTTATATACATAATATTATAGCAACTCAGAATATTAACATTTTAGAATTGCATAAAGGAAGAATTGCATAAAGGAAGAATTGCATAAATTAATCTGCTCAGGTTGCCATAAAAATACCACAGAATAGGTGGCTTACACAACAAAACTTATTTTCTCATATTTCTGAAGGCTGGTACTCAAGGGTGAGGATTCTTCTCCTGGCTTACAGATCACAGCCTTTCCTACTTTACATGGCCTCTGCAGTCCATTCATGTGGAGAGAGAGAGAGAGAATGAACCTTCTTCCAATAAGGACCCTGACCCTATCAGATCACTCCACCCTTATGATCTCATTTAAACTTTTATTGACTATGCCATTGACTGTGTGGATGACAATAAACTGTGGAAAATTCTGAAGGAGATGGGAATACCAGACCACATGACCTGCCTCCTGAGAAACCTGTATGCAGGTCAGGAAGCAACAGTTAGAACTGGACATGGAACAACAGACCGGTTCCAAATAGGAAAAGGAGTACGTCAAGGCTGTATATTATCACCTTGCTTATTTAACTTATATGCAGAGTACATCATGAGAAATGTTGGGCTGGAAGAAATGCAAGCTGGAATCAAGATTGCTGAGAGAAATATCAATAATCTCAGATACGCAGATGACACCACCCTTATGGCAGAAAGTGAAGAAGAACTAAAGAGCCTCTTGATGAGAGTGAAGGAGAGTGAAAAAGTTGGGTTAAAGCTCAACATTCAGAAAACGAAGATCATGGCATCCAGTCCCATCACTTCATGGCAAATAGATGGGGAAACAGTGGCTAACTTTATTTTTTGGGCTCCAAAATCACTGCAGATGGTGATTGCAGCCATGAGATTAAAAGATGCTTACTCTTGGAAGGAAAGTTATGACCAACCTAGATAGCATATTCAAAAGCAGAGACATTACTTTGCTAACAAAGTTCTATCTAATCAAGGCTATGGTTTTTCCTGTGGTCATGTAAGGATGTGAGAGGTGGACTGTGAAGAAAGCTGAGTGCCGAAGAATTGATGCTTTTGAACTGTGGTGTTGGAGAAGACTCTTGAGAGTCCTTTGGACTGCAAGGAGATCCAACCAGGCCATCCTAAAGAAGATCAGTCCTGGGTGTTCATTGGTAGGCCTGATGTTGAAGCTGAAACTCCAATACTTTGACTACCTGATGTGAAGAGCTGACTCATTTGAAAAGACCCTGATGCTGGGAAAGATTGAGGGCAGGAGGAGAAGAGGACGACAGAGGATGAGATGGTTGGATGGCATCACTGACTCAATGGACATAGGTTTGGGTAGACTCTGGGAGTTGATGATGGACAGGGAGGCCTGGCATGTTGTGGTTCATGGTGTTGCAAAGAGTCAGATACAACTGAGTGACTGAACTGAACTGAACCGATATCATTAGAGGCTCATCTCCAACTTCTCCCACACTGGGGGTTTAGGTTTCAACATATGAATACGTTTCAACATAGGAAATACATCCTAAAGACATATAACTGAAGGTAAAGAATAAAATGAAAGCCAAGTATTTAATAAAAGATAATATATGAAATCTAATTTCTCTATCACCTAATATAAATTACTGGGAGAGTGTTTTGTTTTAATTGACACTACTTGGAGAAGGCAGTGGCAACCCACTCCAGTACTCTTGCCTGGAAAATCCCATGGACAGAGGAGCCTGGTAGGCTACAGTCCATGGGTTTGCAAAGAGTGGGACACTACTGAGTGACTTCACTTCACTTACTTCACTCACTTCATATTTCTCACTAGAGAAGGAGATGGCAACCCACTCCAGTATTCTTGCCTGGAGACTCCTATGGTCCGAAGAGCCTGATGGACCATGGTCCTTGGGGTTGCAGAGAGTCGGACACTACTGAGGTGACAAAGCACGCACTCATTTGACTACTGTCTTTGGGAAAGCAATAATATTTACCTTTCATATGTGCAAAGGGTGTCAAGACATGACTAGATATAAATCTATTCAAACCAACCCTAAAATGAGCCGCCTTATATAAACACACAGGGCAGTTAGAATGAAATGGTCATTTCAGTACTGCTCTACTAATTAGAATTGCCTCTATGAAATGACTTATTCTTTTAATTAAAAAGCCCATTATGGATCTCATTCAAAACGCTGTTCACTGAACTCTTCAGAATAAATCTAATTTGTTTTAGTGGAGTGTTTAGAAATGTCATTTTTATTTGTTTCCAAAGATGGTAAACAACAGGGTCTTGGAAAATATGAGTCACTTACCAAGAGAAGTCACAATGAATGGCTTTTATAAGTTGATAAAGCCTTAAAATCAAAAGGGAAGTCATGTCATCATAATGTCAAGAAAAGGATGAACGAGGTTCTGCTTAATACAGCACAGAACAAATGAAGCAATGATGAAAAATGTAAAGCTTTGTTTTACTTTCTAGTCACTCAGCATTTTTATAAAGTTGTATTTTACTATTCTAATTACAACGTTTGAGAAGGAAATAGTACAGTAATATCTGTTGTATTAGTAACATCTTCAAATTGATGTACTATCTAGTTTTATGTATATATATTCATTTAGTACATGTGAAACCTTGAGAAAAAGCTTTTCAAACTCAAAGAAGTGAAGATAAATCTTTAGTCTATAAAAACTTAGAATCACAAAGTGATAGGAAAATAATGAGTAAGTAGTTAAATTAGAACAAATGATTTTAGCAGAAAGAAAATGAAGAATCTTTCTAATGTTGTATTCCAAAATTAATTTCAAGTGGAAAAAAGATTTAAATATCAAAATATAAGCAGCCATCAGGACTAAAATATCACTTCAACAGTTTCGTGCAATAAAAAGTGAGAAAGGAGTGGTAAATGATTTAGTAGAGTGGAGGAAATGACAATCTAAGGGTCTACAGAGGGGGTTCTGATAACAAAAGCATTGATTTGTCCCACCCATCTCCTCAGAGGGTCCAGTAAGAACTATAATGGACAGTGGGAGACCCAGGTCTCTTGCATTGTGGATGGATTCTTTACCAGCTGAGCCACCATGGAAGCCCAAGAATATTGGAGTGGGTAGTCCATCCCTTCTCCAGTGGATCTTCCTGACCAGGAATTGAACCAGGGTCTCCTGAATTGCAGGTGGGTTTTTTAGCCTCTGAGTTACTAGGGAAGTGCTAAGTGGAAGATTAAAATTGTTTGAAAGGCTTACTTTTTCTGATTTCAGGACACAAGGGAACACTTTTACAGATCAGTAGAGCTACAGAGGCTCTGGATGTGGAAGACACAGGGCCATTTGAGTACAGGAACAAAGCATCAGACTGAAACATGGGGGAAGTGAGGTTGACATACTGAACTCAGAGATTTCTCCCTTCTCTCCCAATGTGCTCCTTGGAAGTAGGTTGGAGACTTGAAGATTGCTCAGTAAAACACTGACTATTCAGAGAAAACAAACAAGCAAAACCATTCAAAGAATGGTATTTGGAGGAAGGAGGAGTCCCCACCACCCAAAATGTTTTCCTCCAGATCTCTGTACAGTAAAACTACTGGGAAAGAATTGTCCACATATAAATCTTCCAATAAACTTTTTAATGCTTTAATTACTATCAAAGAAACTCCCTAGAAATGACTGAAAATAAGAGGGTATAAAACAGAAAATTTAAAGCTTTAATCCAGAAGATCTAACATATCACTAAAAACTAGAAAGACCATATATTCCAGTTTGCCCTGGCCAGTCCTGTTTAGAACTGTTTTTCCAGCATATATATTGGTAATTTCGATTTCAAGTATAAAAATTTCCTAGTTCAGGCTATAAGATCATACTATTAATTAGAAATTTTTAAGAAGGAATAAAAAATTAAAAAAGATTTCCAGTAAATGCTGGTAAAACATCAGAGCACTGATGCTAAATAGAGGATTCTAAACACCTTCAGAAATGGGAACTAACATCACATACATAGCATCCATATGAAAATGACTAGACATCTGAACAGCAATTTTATTTTTTTCCTTCTACAATCTCTCAACTTTCTTTATTGCCTCATTTTTTTTTCTGTCAAGTTTTATTTCCTTACTTGGTTCTAGGCGTTTTCATGTTCTCATTGTATACTTTAAACTTAAGTGATTTGATCCATACATAAAACTTCAAATAGGTCAGTGACTTTCAAATTTGTATTTTGGACACATACTTTATATCTGAGCTCTGAATCAGATATCCAAATGCCCATTTGACATTTCTACTGAAACGACAACAATAAAAAACAACTCAATATCTTAATTCTACTATTCCTTTCATTACCTCTACCTCCAACCTGGCCCTCTTACATGCATGTTTTTCCTAGGTGGTACCACAAAGCACCATTCAGACATTAGAAGGTAAAATTCTTGGAGTCATCTTGACTTGTCCTTCTCCAACACTCTTATATTGAATTTATTACTATGTCTTATTGATTTTCCCTCTTAAATATCCCTTGTATCTCTGTCAGTCTCTGCATTTTACTCTGCCATTGCTCTCCTCTGAATGCCCAGAATAAGCTCCTAACTCCTCTTCCACCATGCATTTTGCTAACTTCCAACTTCTTTTGAATGATATAAAGCAAGTGATCTTTTCAAAAGACAAATGTGATCAAATCAGTTACTTACTTAAAATCTACTAAGAAATCCCAACTGTTCTTAAAGCTATGAAAAAAAAAATCATATTAAAGTTTCATTCATCTGCCTTCTCTGTACATTTCTGTCTCCTCCATCCCTTGTTCCTTCTTCACAGCAGACTAGCCATAATGACCTTCCCTCAATTTCTCTACTCCAGTGGTTCTCAGAGTATGATCTCTGGACCAACAATAGCAGTATCACCAGAGAACTTGTTAGAAGCATGTTTCGTGTAAATTCTTGGACCCTGCCCCAGACCTACTGAATCATAAGCTCTAAGATGCAGCTGAGAAATGTATGTTCTAACAAGCGTTTCAGGTAACTCTGATGTACTCTAAAGCTAAACTTTTCCACATGCTGGTTTTTTCATTTGCAATTATTTCCCTCCTCTCGTTCCTTTGCGTTTTACTTTTTCCCATATTTCAGCTCAAATTTTATTTCTTCTAGGGCATCTTTCCTGACATTTCATCTCTCCCTATGTCTAAATTAGCTTTTTTTTTTTGTGTAATAAGCTCTCACAGCTTCCTTCCTGTACTTATCATTCAAACCAACTCTTACACCTGTTATTATATATTTGTGTGATTAGTTGATTAAATGTCTATCCAGACTTTGCAAAACAGAAAGCCCTGGACCTGGTCAGATTCATTCATAATTTACCAAGAATGGTACTGCATAAAATGGTGCCAATAAATATTACTAGCTTACTGTGAATAAGTTAAACATAGAGATGAAATGGTGGTGAAACAGCAAGGTAAAGAAAGCCTGTTAGCATACTGTATTGTTAATGATAAGCGTTCACTGATATAACACAATATGTCATTACGTGAAACTTACTGAATCAAAATGTCTGCTGGATGTTCTGTCAGTATCATTTGCAAATATAGACAAAATTCAAATACCAATGCTGATAATCACTTAATAAGACAAAACAGTGCTTGGAATACGCAGCATGATTATACAAAGCTCAATTGTAAACAAGGACCTTGGTTAAGCTTTTTTTTTTTTTTTCCCCTTAATGTCTTTTTCTTTCAAATCACAAGACATTTTATTTAGTCTGTGCTTGTCTTTCATCTCTTTTTTATAAAATCTTGTATAATGTTCAACAAAAAATCAAATAATAAAAGAGACTGAATAGCTAAGTGTTTTGTCTTTGAGAACAATGATGTATTGGAAAAAGCTTGAACTAAACTCCTAAAGCCCTAATTCCTTAAATTCTGAATTTTGTTGCTTGGTTACTAAGTAATACTAGGGCTTCAAGGAAGACCCTGCAACACCCGTTTAGTTGTGTCTTTCTTACCTGTGATTGTTGAGAGATATTGAAGTTAAGGTCATCTGGCCACAGACATGCACTAAAGTAGAAAGATTATTTAAGATCTGAACTGGGGCAAATGTCTGGATTGACTGATAAGGGAGCACTTGTTAATCTGCATTATTCTGCAGAGACTTGGGCAAAAGTAAAAACCTCTCTCTTGATTAGTTATGTATTTGGGCCACTGATTTTAAGAAAGAATGGGATAGTTTAGAAAAATGACCTAGAAATTTGAAAAGTTAGGGCTTAATTGGAAGAAAAACATTTTTTAAAAAAGATATTAGGTCTTGCTCTCTATCTGCCAAGAAGGTTGTGGAATTGCATCCTTTTGCAGTTTATTCAAGCTCAAAAGGGATATTATTTCAACCAAATCTATCCAGAATGACTGGTGTGAAAATAAGTTTGCTCTTGTTTTGCATATTTTCTTTTTTTATGAAAAAGACAATTCTTACTTGGTATAGTATTAATAATAAATGTGCAGCAAACACTCTGTAGGATTAAAATCTACTTCTGCTTTTTTCAGGAGCCTGACTATCAAGGATCCTCATTTCAAAACCCATGTTATTCTTCTCCCTCACTATTATTTGACCATTTACATTACTGATATCATTCCCATTCTCCTTTGTAAGCTCATGTCTCATAAAGTACCTAGAGTCTGGACTATGAAATAAAAGACTTTCCTGACTATTGCTGACCCTCCTCTAATTCATTCATGAGGCCACTTTACTACCCAGGCCAAAGATTCTATAATATTATACTATTGGTCCATTGTTCCATGGCTTACTACCACGTACAGTTGATTAATAGCCAGATCTCTAAGTAAGTTAGTTCAGTCACGCAGTCATGTCCAACTCTTTGTGACCTGATAGACTGCAGCATGTCAGGCTTCCCTGTCCATCACCAGCTCTCTGAGCTTGCTCAAATTCATGTCCATTGAATCAGTGATGCCATCCGATCATCTCATCCTCTGTAGTCCACTTCTCCTCCTGCCTTCAATCTGTCCCAGCATAAGGTTCTTATCCAATGAGTCAGTTCCTCGCATCAAGTGGCCAAAGCATTGGCGTTTCAGCATCAGCATCAGTCCTTCCAATGAATATTCAGGACTGATCTCCTTTAGGATGGACTGGTTAGAACTCCTTGCAGTCCAAGGGACTCTCAAGAGTCTTATCCGATACCACAGTTCAAAAGCATCGATTCTTCAGCGCTCAGCATTCTATATGATCCAACTCCCACATCCATATATGACTACTGGAAAAACCACAGCTTTGACAGGATGGAACTTTGTTGATGAAGTAATGTCTCTGCTTTTTAATATGCTGTCTAGATTGGTCATAAATTTTCTTCAAAGGAGTAAGCGTCTTTTAATTTCATGGCTGCAATCACCATCTGCAGAGATTTTGGAGCCTCCCAAAGTAGTCTGTCACTGTTTTCATTGTTTCCACATCTATTTGCCATGAAATGATGGGACCAGATGCAATGATCTGTTTGCTGAATGTTGAATTTTAAGCCAGCTTTTTCACTCTCCTCTTTCACTTTCATCAAGAAGCTGTTTATTTTTTCTTCACTTTCTGGTATATGTGTGGGATCATCTGCATATTTGAGGTTATTGATATTTCTCCCAGCAATCTTGATTCCAGCTTGTGTTTTATCCAGCCCAGCATTTCTCATGACGTACTCTGCATATGTTAAATAAGCAGGGTGACAATATACAGCCTTGATGTACTCCTTTCCTGATTTGGAACCAGTCTGTTCCAGGTCCGGTTCTAACTGTTGCTTCTTGACTTGCATACAGATTTCTCAGGAGGCAGTTCAGGTGGTCTGGTATTCAATCTCTTTAAGAATTTTCCACAGTTTGTTGTGATCCACACAGTCAAAGGCTTTGGCATAGTCAATAGTGCAGAAATAGATGGTTTTCTGGAACTCTTTTGCTTTTTAGGTGATCCAGCAGATGTTGGCAATTTGATCTCTGGTTCCTCTGCCTTTTCTAAGTCCAGCGTGAGCATCTGGAAGTTTACAGTTCACGTACTATTGAAGCCTGGCTTGGAGAATTTTGAGCATTATTTTCCTAAAGTATGAGATGAGTGCAATTGTGCAATAGTTTGAGCATTCTTTGGCATTGCCTTTCTTTGGGATTGGAATGAAAATTGACCTTTCCCTGTCCTGTGGCCACTGCTGAGTTTTCCAAATTTTCTGGCATATTGAGTTCAGCACCTACACAGCATCATCTGGGGATTTGAAATAGCTCAACAGAAATTCCATCACCTCAATGAGCTTTGTTTGTAGTGATGCTTCCTAGTGATGATTCCGTTTGACTTCACATTCCAGGATGTCTGGCCCTAGGTGCATGATACCACCATTGTGATTATCTGGGTCATGAAGATCTTTTTTTTGTATAGTTTTCTGTGTATTGTGGCTACCTCTTCTTAATATCTTCTGCTTCTGTTAGGTCCATACCTTTTCTGTCCTTTATTGTGCCCATCTTTGCATGAAATGTTCCCTTGGTATCTCTAATTTTCTTCAAGAGATGTCTAGTCTTTCCCATTCTATTTTTTCTATTTCTTTGCATTGATCACTGAGTAAGGCTTTCTTATCTCTCCTTGCTGTTTTTTGGAACTCTGCTTTCAAATGGGTTTCTTTTTCCTTTTCTCCTTTTCCTTTCTCTTCTTTTCTTTTTTCAGCTATTTGTAAGGCCTTCTAAGACAATCATTTTGCCTTTATGCATTTCTTTTTCTTGGGGATGATCTGGATCACTGCCTCCTGTACAATGTCAAGAATATCCATCCATAGTTTTTCAGGCATTCTATCATGTATAATCCCTGAATCTATTTGTCACTTCTGATGGATAATTGTAAGTGATTTGTTTTAGGTCACATCGAATGGTCTAGTGGTTTTCCCTACTTTCTTCAATTTAATTCTCACTTTGGCAAAAAGGAGTTCATGATCTGAGCCACAGTCAACTCCCAGTCTTGTTTTTGTTAACTTTATAGAGCTTCTCCATAATTTGGCTGAAAAAAATATAATCAATCTGATTTTAGTATTGACTATCTGGTGATGTTCATGTGTAGAATCTCCTTTTGTGTGTTGGAAGAGTGTGTTTTCTATGACCAATGCATTCTCTTGGTAAAACTCTATTAGCCTTTGCCCTGTTTCATTCTATATTCCAAGGCCAAATTTACCTGTTATTCCAGGTATTTCTTAACTTCCTACTTTTGCATTCCAGTCCCCTATTATGAAAAGGACATATTTTTTGAATTTTTGTTCTAGAAGGTCTTGTAGGCCTTCATAGAACCTTTCAACTTCAGCTTCTTCAGAATTACTGGTTGGGGCATAGACTTGGATTACTGTGATATTGAATGGCTTGCCTTGGAAAGGAACAGAGATCATTCTCTTGTTTTCGAGATTTCAACCAAGTACTGCATGTCAGACTCTTTTGTTGACTATGATGGTTACCCCATTTCTTCTAAGGGATTATTGCCCACAGTAGTAGATATAATGGTCATCTGAGTTAAATTCACCAATTCCAGTCCACTTTAGTTTTCTGACTTCTAAAATGTCCATGTTCACTCTTGCCATCTCCTGTTTGTTCTGTAACCCAGTAACAGGTTACTTATTCATTGTTATCTCCCACTAAAACATGCCTCCACCACCAAGCCCTTTGCATACATATTCCACAAGCACAGATGATTCAAACTTGAGATATTTTTAAAATGTATTTGCCTATATCCTGTTGCTGAACACCTCCCAGCCATTATACTTGCTGTGCTCATTTCCCAAAATGTCCAGTGCCTTCTCTAGATTTCTCTGTCCGGTTAAGTCTTAGTCCTCCTTCATGAGGGCTTATGTTACAGTTCTCCCTTGAAACTTAGCCCAACCATCCCTCCCTTCTTTTCAATAAGCATGGTTATCATCCCCTCCATTATGCTCTTATTTTCTCCATACATTTATCAACACATGACATATCATATAGATTTTGTGGAGTTTTACAATTAATTTTCTGTCTTCCTCAACTAGTTGCTTGACAACTTTATAGCCAGGGCCCTGTACGTGGCAAATGATCAGTAAGTATACTATAAATGAGTAATTTCAATTTAATTAAAATATAATAATTTACATTTACAGTCCCTTAAACATTAGACTAAACTGGGGCTCTGTTATATTTATCTTTATAGTTGCAGCACCTTCCCAAGGCCAGTGCAATTTAAAGTATATAATAAAACAGTTTGAATGGATGAATCAGTGGTTTAAAAAGGTTATCAGTTAAATCGCTGAACTAGACCTATTATAGTAAAGAACAAATTGTTTGTTCCCACTCATCTTTCCTTTCATCCTATTTAGCCCTGTTTCTTCACCCCAGGTCCTATACTCTGCTTGTTTTCACTGGTCTTTGCTTTTCTTCTTCCTACCCCATCCCTTTTTTCCCCTGGTGGCTCAAGTGGTAAAGAATCTGCCTGCAATGTCAGAGACCTAGGTTTGAAACCTGAGCTGGGAAGATCCCCTGGAGAAGGGAATGGCTACCCACTGTAGTATTCTGGCCAAGAGAATTTCATCAACTGTATAGTCCATAGGTCACAGAGTCGGACACAACTGAGCAGCTTTCACTTTCACCCCATCCCTTGCCCATCAGCTGGAAAATCCTTGCCACCTGGGACTGTTATTGAGTTTGCTCCTTGATGATTCAGGCATATTGGCACTTTAATAGGATCAAAAAACATAAAGATTTTTAAGGTCCAAAAGAAAGAATGAATCATTCAAAGGGAATTCATGAAATCTTGTGAAATAATAATAGCTATTTGTGAATTATGGAATGCAGAAAGAGAAGAAAGGGGCAAAGAAAAAGAAACAACAATTCACACTGCCTGCCCTGAGAAGGTTCAGAATTTCTATGAAATGAGGTCATTAAACAAGCCTGTTGATCACTACTTCTACTCCTTGACCATCGAAATAAAGTAAGCTTTCTAAATATCAGAATTTTTTTTTGCAAGATACCGATATATTCAGAAAGTCATATTTTTACATAAAAGTCTATGATTTGACAGCTTTTAAAGTCATGTATTTAGAGTACAAAGAACTTTCGATGGCACTATCTTTTTAGTGAATTCCATCTTAATATTTTCATTCTATGTGGCATAACAAATTATAATGGGACCACTTTTAATCAACTTGTTTTTTCATCCTGTTAATTTCCATGTCTATTTGGGACATCCATTAAAGTCAATATCCTTAATTTAATGGAAGATTTCCTTTTGAAGTTGTTACATTTTTTTCTGTCTAAATTAACACTGAGAATGTGTAATGGATGTGTTAAATAGATAATGCTATTAATGGGAAAACTGCATAAATTAAATACAAGCCTGATAATTTTCAAGGCATCTGTTTTATTTTCAACAGTTTGGGCTCTCTTATGCAGTGAGCTCTGAAGCAAACAGACCTCTATGCTGAACTGTCTATTACACTAGAATTATAATCACTATGGCAAAAATGTTAGTCACTAAAATCTATTTTTACTGTGATATGGATCAAGCAGAAGGAAGCATATATGTTAATATTCAGTCTTGTGGACAGCATCTTCACTGACTCACATAATCAGGGGTTTATGTAGACTTTAAGTGGGAATCATTATTTAGGAGCATTGTAAAATGAAAAGACATTCCAGAGAATTCAGTGTCAATTTTTAAAAAATGTTTAAAACAGATAAAAGCAAACTGTGTAGTTCTAATTTTATGTATTCTCATAGGAAACAAAATAACAAGACCAATATATAAAATAAGCAGTAGGAATTTTTAAAAGTTTTTGTTTTATGCTTTGTTTTTGATATCTGAAAGCATTTAGAAATAGATACAACTGTGAGATTCTTAAACTGCTGATTACATATATCATGCATTGATTTTACAAAATATATGACCATGTATCAGTCCCAAAGCTCTGAAAAAAGCGCTTTATTCCTCACTGGTAAGGTAAATGCAAGATGCCTACTTCTTACCTGTTTCAGTAATAAGAAAATTCTTAGGAAATGACCCTCACAAAATATGTTTTTTGAGTTTCTCCTAAAAATAGAGGCTAACAATGCTTAAAGCTCATTATTTTGATTCCTCTGGCAGCATTTATGTTCACGCTGGTGAAATAATGTTATTTTTTTTTTCCAAAGCCTTCATACTCTTGGTCTCTTTTGCTTTTTCTCTTTCTTTCATTTGTGAATACACACAGAAAACATTGAAGCTTTTTGGCAACCAATCAGATTTTCTTGTTGCCCATTCTACATAATTAAAAGTTCAAATAATTTATTACAAAAAGGTTAATGTGCATTTAGATGAGATGAAACCCAAGGATTTTAATGTTCTTTGGTGATTTTAAATGTGGTCTTGGCATTCTGTTGTTACCTATGGAAAATATCTCAGACTGCAGAGGAGCATGGAGAAACTACAGGTGCAATAAAGGTCCTGGTGTCTGGATGATAAATGTATTCAACTAACCATCCATAGGGAATGATGCTGAAGCTGAAACTCCAGTACTTTGGCCACCTCATGTGAAGAGTTGACTCATTGGAAAAGAGTCTGATGCTGGGAGGGATTGGGGGCAGGAGGAGAAGGGGATGACAGAGGATGAGATGGGCTGGATGGCATCACGGACTTGATGGACATGAGTCTGAGTGAACTCCGGAATTTGGTGATGGACAGGGAGGCCTGGAGTGCTGCTATTCATGGGGTCACAAAGAGTCGGACACAACTGAGTGACTGAACTGAACTGAACCATCCGTATTTTTATGGATGGTATTTTTTTGAGAATCAACAAAAACACTTCCAAGTTGGCACTGGGGAATATTTTACAACTCTGTGGCTTTTTTATATTGTATTCAAGATAAAATTTAATTACTCAATCAGTAATTTCCAGGTGACATTAATGAACTGAAATTGCAAACTATCAAAAGATTTTGTCAAAAATACTTACTATAGCTATCCTATTAAATGGATGATTTTAGGGTATTTTGGCTATATTACTTTCCTAAAATTAGCTTTTGGAGTTTTAATATAATGACTCATTTTTAATATCCACCAAAGCCTTGGGTTGTTGTTCAGTCACTAAATTGTATCCAACTCTATGTGACCCCATGAACTGCAGCATGCCAGGCTTTCCTGTCCATCACTATCTCCCAGAGTTTACTCAAACTCATGTCCATTATGTCAATGCCATCCAACCATCTTTGTGGCCCCTTTCTCCTCCTCTCTCAGTCTTTTCCAGCATCAGGATCTTTTCCAATGAGTCAGCTCTTTGTATCAGTTGGCCAAAGTACTGGAGCTTCAGCTTCAACATCACTCCTTCTAATGAATATTCAGGGTTTATTTCCTTCAGGATTGACTGGTTAGATCTCCTTGATGTCCAAGGGACTCTCAAGAGTCTTCTGCAGCACCACAATGCAAAAGCATCAGTTCTTCTTTATGGCCCAGCTCTACTTCTTTATGGTCCACCACAATTTAAAAGCATTCAAAAGCCCTGGGTGTATAACGGCAAAGAGTTGGACACGGCTTAGCAAGTGAACAACAAAGACAACAACAAAGGGAGCCATAGACAAGCTAACAAAAAACAGCTGTCATTAGGTAATCCTTTTTTCCCTAAAATTCCAAACTCAGGTAATTTGACAGAGTGTGCTGTTGGAAAGGAAAAATAGAGTCACATGGTTTTGATGGCTTTCACTGGGTGTGAGTTCCATTCAATTAGCCATGCGTACTCATTGCATCAGGCTCTGTGAGAGTCAGTGAGGACACAGAGATGATGAGGACTGTTCAAGGACACTAAAATTATTTTAGTGATGGAAATTACAATCTATCCAAAAGCCAAAGGTTGAGTTTTAAAAGAAAAAGAGGGGGGCAGAAAGGAAGGGAAAGGAAAAGAAAATGGTTGCTATGTATCATTTAAATCTATCCTGGCATATGCATAAGCAGCTCTGACTGCCTATAAATATTCTCTTCCCTTAAAACTTACACACATTTAGTACCCACCTACACTGATTTGCATTGTTCCTGCAGAAATTTTTCTACAACTTTTAAGCTAGATTATAAAATCCTGCAAAATGAGAGTGGTATTTTATGTTTTGATTCTCTTCTCCCTCTAAGGCATTGATTAGTCTCCTTCATAATTGGCACTAAATTAATATTTGTTGAATTTTTATAGAACCAAATATAGCCTGATGCAATCAATAGAAGCTCAGGAAATGTTCTTCTATAATTTAAAAATATAACTGATAATCAGGCAAAAATACTCTGTAAGTTATATTACTGTGCAAAAACATTCCTGAAAATAAAATCAGGAGCATACAAATTGATTTGAGGGGCTTAGTAGTAGAACTTTATTTTTATTATTTTTTCTTTTTAGAACTTTAAAAACTACTCTATTTCTTGCCTGGCTTCAGCCATTCTGTAAGAAGACATAGGCCTGTAGGCATCTACAAATCCATTTCTCCCTATGCTGGACCTCAGCCTTGCTCACCTTTATTCAAACTGAGTGATAGTGCATAGCTTGTAAATTGTTATTGAATACAAGCACTAGAAAGTTCCAGAACCCTCAAGGTTAGCATGACACCAAAGACGCAGATAATATACATACAAAGAGAGAAACAGATAAAGGGATAAATAAGATAATGAAAGATTTCCTTGAAGATTTTACCTTGGAAAAAATTATTACATGAATTCAACTTTTAGCATGAGCTTTCATTGGATTTCCCCACCCTTAACATGACAATCTTCTTCCTTTTGAGGCTTCAGGAAAGAACTGGCTTTCAAAAATTGGGTTAAGTCATTGAGTAAAGAAGAGTTTACTGGCTTAAATATATGAGGTAGAAGCAAAACAACCAAAGTACAAAAAAAAGTGTTAAATATCTCCTTAACTACTGCTCAATATTATCCTCTTATTATTAAATTATAATTCTAATCATTATAAACAAATTGGTGGTTTTAAATTTTTTATTTGCTGAAAATCTCCCAAATTAACTACTTCAGAGTCTCAAGGAAGCATTACACTATAGAAATATATAGCATGCTAAAAGCTAGAAAAAAGGCAGGAAGGAAAAAAGGAAGGAGGGGGAGGGGAGAGGGAAGGGAGGAGGGAGAGGGTAAGGAGAGAAAGAAAAACAAATCTTGTCGCAGGAAGTATATGTATATATAACTACGGGCTGCCGTCCGTATCCACAGGTTCCACATCTTTGAATCCAACCCACCATAGATCAAAAATAACTGAAAAAAAATTCAGAAATTTTCAAAAAGCAAAATTTGAATTGTTACAGAGCAGCTATTTATGTAGCATTTACATTGTACTCTCTATTATAAGTAATCTAGAGATGATTTAAAGTATACAGGAAGATATGTACAGTTATATGCAAGTACTATGTCATTTTATATAAGGGACTTGAGCATCTGTGAAGTTTGGAACCAATCTCAGGAAATTCTGGAACCAGTCCCTTAGGTCTGTAATGTAAAATTAAATATACACGTGTATATACATATATATATTGTATATATGACATATATAATATATATATTACATATATAATATATAAATATATATATGTATATACACATATACATGTGCGTGTGTTTATTTTTTTCTAAACATTGGCTGCTGGAGTAACTCATGGAAGGAAAAATATTAGAATCAGGAAGAAACATGAGGGATTGAAATAACCGTTGTCTTCCAGCAGTGAGGAGATGGAAGAGCTCTCTCTGATAATGGATGAGGGGAAACTGAACAAGACCAAACAAAAATCAGGAGGAGAAGAGGCCAAATTTAGAGTTTAGAGATAGAGGATGAGATGTGGGTAGTCACCTCAGTCACCTTATTGCACTTTGCTCTTAAAATAATGGCTTCACACCCTCTGTCAGTATTCTGTGTTCTAGAATATTTATTCCTTAAAAGGTAGTACACAAAGACAATGACTTACTACTACAAATCACATGGCAGGGCATTAGGAACAATTCAAAACCTACATTTTGAAATAATTTTACAAAGTGTGGCACATACTTCCTTGTTCCATAGTTTCACTTTTTGAAAAGTTATATTCAAAACCAATTACAGACAGCAACAGTAGCATGGAGAGCATATTTTCTGAGAAAATAAACTTTACTATGTTTTAGTACCTCTGTATAGCAATGAAAAATACTTTGTTTTAGTTCATTACAAGTTTATAAGTGGGCTTCCCAGGTGGCTCGAGTTGTAAAGAATATGCCTGCCAAAGCAGGAGACACAAGAGATGCAGGTTCGATTCCTGGGTTGGGAAGATCCTTTGGGGGAGGGCATGAAAACCCACTTCAGTAATCTTGTCTGGAGAATCGCATGGGTAAAGGAATCTGGTGGGCTACAGTCCATAGGGTTACAAAGAGTCAGACACACTGAAGTGACTTAACATGCAGGCATAGCAATGAATACTTTGTTTTATTTCTTATGAGTTTAACCCATCTCTCTCTGATCTGGCCAGTTATATCACAAAGAAAATAATTGTTTTCACAATTGCATATTATTGCACAGAAAATCAGAACTTGTATATTATGAAAATGTATAATATAGAGACATAGGATAATGAAGAGGTTAAACAGAAGAGATATCCACCTCTCTTTTTTCAGGTACCCTTTCAAACACACAAAAATTTCTCTACCAGTCTTCAGCAGGAAAGGAGTAAATGGGGGTTATCCTCATGGTTAGATTATTTGAACCCAATCCATTGGGGAATGCTAATTTGGACATTTTCTGGCTTAGACTGGGTTTAATGCACTGTTAAATTTCTTCCTTCACATGTAAAAGAAGATGATCTCATTTTCTTAAGTGACAAATGCATTCTGTACAGTATAGTTCATTCGTAGTGAACTTTACAAATGACTCACACCATATATGACTTGTGTAATTACATTTACATTTGCCTGTCATATTTACTCTAAAATGTCATTGAGTGCTTTTTAAAGTAGCTCTATATGACAAGCTAAAGATGAAAAAACTTAGTTATACATTTCAGATTAATTCCAACACTGATTAGATCCATAGGAAAAAGAAATCAAATTCACTTGCTAGGGTTAACTACAGTTTTTCACTTGGGATTTCTCTCTCTTTCTCCATCTCCCCTAGAAGTCACATCGAAAGCCTGAAAGTCACACTGAAAGCTAATTACCATGTTGGAAAGCTGTGGCATTTTACTTGGAAAGGTCACATGGCATAGTGAAAAGAACACTGAACTTATAATTAGAAGTCCAAGATTCAAAGCCCGGTTCTCCTCCTGTCTAGTGGGAATGAGTATGGTATAGTAGGTGCATCTCTAAAGCCCTTCTGACCTTTAACCAGGAATGAGATCTTGAGCA
Organism: Ovis aries; assembly: GCF_016772045.2. Lineage (NCBI taxonomy): Eukaryota > Metazoa > Chordata > Mammalia > Artiodactyla > Bovidae > Ovis > Ovis aries. Next base: position 47,850,029 of record NC_056056.1, read on the forward strand.
AAGACACTTAGGTCTCAGTTTCCTCATGACACATTTGTTTTTTAATAGTGCTTATTATGATCAAAAGAGACTATACCTGACAAACATTTAGAAAAAAATATTAAATTTATATACAAATGAGAAATTTAAACTCTATTAAATGAAAAATATCTCTTTTGCATATAAACCTATCCTATGACAGCTGGAAGGAACTTAAAAATTCACCATATGTATATCTGTGCATGCTTGATTGGCATTCTTGAAACATGTTTCTCATCCATCAGGCATCTCATAGCAATAGACTGAAATTGCCTTGAAAATCACAGTGGTAGAGCACTAAATGTCACTTAAAAAAAAGATTTTCCCTAAATTGCATAAACGGATATGAGAAGAGTTGGCAAGTAAAGTAAAAGCCAAAATTATGAGTTTCAGGATATGTCTAGAGGGAGTCAAGGGAGCAGCTATACCAATATAGCTGAAGAGGAAAGACAGATACATATGGAGGATATAAATTCCCCACCCACAACATTTAACTTCACCTGTCAGGTTAAGAGGTAGTATATTCCACATGTGCTCCACCACTTCATGGCTTAATACCATTTGGCAAGTGTAGAATTTTTCTTCCCATAAGCACTCTCATGGGCTTGGTATTTTAGTACTTATGGTGGCATAAATCCCACTGCCCTCAGTCAAGTAAGATGCATATTGTGACCTTTGTAACTTAGCTCAAAGCAATGAGATTTCACTTGTCTTGTCCAAATATTTTAGTGTGGTTATAATAGGCAATGGTGACTCTGTAAAACTGGGAAATCAGGTAGAATGTGATGCATAATTTTACAGATTACTATAAACTAAAAGTGTCAAAGTTTCACCTATTACAAAATTTTAGGACTAGTTAGAAGGAACTACAAAACTTTTGAAATCTAATGAATAAACTATTGCCTGGATCCTCTTCATGAGATTCAACTCATTGTCATTCAAAATAGCTCTTTCATCTTTTCGCTTTTGTGTAGTTGCTCAGTCATGTCTGACTCTTTTGCAGCCCGCCAGGCTCCTCTGTCCATGGAATTCTCCAGGCAAGAATACTGGAGTGGGTTTCCATTCCCTTCTCCAGGGGATCTTCTTGACCCACAGATTAAACCGGGTCTCCCACATTGCAGGCAGATTCTTTCATCTCTGGATAACTTAAATTATATAGATACCAAAACTCTTTCCATGCATCTACTAAATATTGGTTTTATCAGTGGTCAGGGAAAATAAACCTACTTTTGTTTAACCTTAATGAACTTTAAAAAGTTGATAATATTATGACAGATTTTTTTTGATCAAGCTAAATGCTTCTTCAACCAAGTTTATGTAGATTTTTAGTCATGCATCATTTTAACCACTCTCCTATGAATATGTTCCAATTTGTCTACACTTCCATTGTAGTATTCAAAAGTGGATATCTTAGATCAATGGTTTTTTAATCCATTACATACTATGGAACACTTATTCTCTTTTCCTGTACATTAAAATTCTACTATTTTAGTATTACATATTGCATCAGCTTTTAATATAGATTGCTATTATATGACTATTATAGAATCTAATAAAAACTGAGTTTATTTTATGGTAAAACCACCACAGTATTGTAAAGTAATTATCCTCAAATTAAAATAAATAAATTAATTTAAAAAGAAAAAAGTTAAAGAGATAAAAATTACCTGAAAGAATAAAATCTGTTTACTTTAAAATTTTTATTATTAAAATTTTTAAATGTATACAAAAGCAAACTAATATAGAAAATGCACCATTCATCACCCTGCTTCAATAATTCTGTTTCCAGAATGTTCCTGGCCTTTAAGCCATGAAGTTGGTTAAATATTACCTATAAAGTAATGAAGAGAGACTAAAATGTTTTTAAGCAGGATATATTAAACTACAAATTGCACTAGAAAACTCATGTAAGTGGTTGTAGGAAGAAAATGCCCACCACATGACAAAATCAGATGCATTTCTTAGAGATTTCACTCTCTCAAAGTAGAGAATGAATTACAAGAACTGTGTTAGATGGAATAATGCTCAACCCAAAGATGTCTATATCCTCTCAGGTCTACTGCACTGCAGACAGATTCTTTACCAACTGAGCTACAAGGGAAGCTCATTAATAAATATTATTAGTTTAATATTTTGAAATTATTTACACGTTACCATAACTTTTCTTCAAGTAGAAATTGTTCTTAAAATTCAGCTCACTTTATCTTGTCAACAAGGAAAACATCAGAAATCTTGTCAAATGCTTAGCTAAAATCCAGAACCTGTCTGCAAAGCCTCTAATATTCCCAATCTATTAAGCTACTAACCATATTAAAAGAAGAATTTAATTAGTCTGATATGACTATCTGTGTGAACCCATACTGTCACTGAAGAGCATGTGTTCCTTCTTTCAGGTGCTGTGTGCTGCGCTTAGTTGCTCAGTCATGTCTGACTCTGCAACTCAGTGGCGATGCGGCGGACTGTAGCCTGCCAGGCACCTCTGTCCATGGGGGATTCTCCAGGCAAGAATGCTGGAGTAGGTTGCCAGCCATCCTTCAGGGGATCTTCCCAAACCAGGGATTGAACCCAGGTCTCCAGCATTGCAGGCAGATTCTTTACTGTCTGAGTCACCAGGGAAGCTCTTTTTTCAGGTGCTCACTAATAATTTCTCTTAAAATCAGTTCAAGAATTTCATCTGAAATCAATGTCAACTTCATTTGGCTAATGTTTGTCCAATGCTTCACTCCTAAGTTATTTCATTCCAGAAATCAGTATTTCTTGTGATATAAAATATTGTGAAAGTTTATAAACAGTTTGCAGTCTCTCAGGGTTCCAAACCTCATAATAAATATGATTCTTGGAGATTATAACAGTGTTTCCAGCATTTATAATTTCTAGATTTTTAAAAAAGATTTAAATGTAATAGTTAGAAAGATTTTCAGTGAGAAATTATGAACCAGCTAAGCTTCTGTATCTAAGGTCTTCCATTTTTCCAGCTCTCTCTTCATCTTCCCAAAGTTCCAAAGCTCTGAATCAGAAATGGGACCAGCTTCTGAAACACAAAATTCTCTTTCACTTATTTCACAAGATTTTTTAAGTAGTATTAACTAATATGAAGCATGATATCTAGCCTCTTATATTCTCACATGCAGAGTACAGTGATGTCAAATCTGTAGACAATGTTGATCTGCACAAGCAGATCTTTACAACTGTTTCATCTTGCATGTCTGAACCTCTAAGCTCATTGAACAGCAATTTGCCAATTCTCCCACCCATTGCCTCTGGCAATCATGGTTCTAATCTTTGTTTCCAGAGCTTGACTACTTTATATAAATCAGTCAGTTCAATCAGGATACAGCATGCTTGGGGCTGGTGCATGGGGATGACCCAGAGAGATGTTATGGGGAGGGAGGTGGGAGGGGGGTTCATGTTTGGGAACACATGTAAGAATTAAAGATTTTAAAATTAAAAAAATTAAAAAAATTAAAAATAAAAAATAAATCAGTCAGTTCAGTTCTGTCCCTCAGTCATGTCTGACTCTTTGTGACCCCATGAATCGCAACATGCCAGGCCTATCTGTCCATCACCAGTTCCGAGAGTTCACACAAACTCATGTCCACCGAGTCAGTGATGCCATCCAGCAATCTCATCCTCTGTCATCCCCTTTTCCTCCTGCCCCCAAACCCTCCCAGCATCAGAGTCTTTTCCAGTGAGTCAAGTCTTCTCATGATGTGACTAAAGTACTGGAGTTTCAGCTTTAGCATCATTCCTTCCAAAGAACACCCAGGGCAGATCTTTCTAGTTGGATCTCCTTGCAGTCCAAGGGACTCTCAAGAGTCTTCTCCAACAACAAGTTCGAAAGCATCAATTCTTTGGTGCTCAGCTTTCTTCACAGTCCAACTCTCACATCCATACATGACCAATGGAAAAACCAAGCCTTAACTAGAAGGACCTTTGTTGGCAAAGTAATGTCTCTGCTTTTCAATATGCTATCTAGGTTGGTCATAACTTTCCTTCCAAGGAGTAAGCATCTTTTAATTTCATGGCTGCAGTCACCATCTGTAGTGATTTTGGAGCCCCAAAAAATAAAGTCTGACACTGTTTCCACTGTTTCCCCATCTATTTGCCATGAAGTGATAGGACCAGATGCCACTATCTTCGTTTTCTGAATGTTGAGCTTTAAGCCAACTTTTTCACTCTCCTCTTTCACTTTCATCAAGAGGCTTTTAGTCCCTCTTCACTTTCTGCCATAAGGGTGGCGTCATCTGCATATATGAGTTTATGGATATTTCCCCCCGCAATCTTGATTCCAGCTTCTGTTCCTTCCAGCCCAGCATTTCTCATGATGTACTCTGCATATAACTTAAATAAGCAGGGCAGCAGTATACAGCCTTGACATACTCCTTTTCCTATTTGGAACCAGTCTGTTTTTCCATGTCCAGTTCTAGCTGTTGCCTCCTGACCTTCCTATAGGTTTCTCAAGAGACAGGTCAGGTGGTCTGGTATTCCCATCTCTTTCAGAATTTTCCACAGTTTATTGTGATCCACACAGTCAAAGGTTTGGCATAGTCAATAAAGTAGAAATAGATGTTTTTCTGGAACTCTCTTGCTTTTACAATGATCCTGCGGATGTTGGCAATTTGATCTCTGGTTCCTCTGCCTTTTCTAAAACCAGATTGAATATCTGGATGTTCACAGTTCACGTATTGCTGAAGCCTGGCTTGGAGAATTTTGAGCATTACTTTACTAGCGTGTGACATGAGTGCAGTTGTGCGGTAGTCTGAGCATTCTTTGGCATTGCCTTTCTTTGGGACTGGAATGAAAAGTGAACTTTCCGGTCCTGTGGCCACTGCTGAGTTTTCCAGATTTGCTGGCATACTGAGTGCAGCACTTTCACAGCATCATCTTTCAGGATTTGAAATAGCTCCACTGGAATTTCATCACCTCCACTAGCTTTGTTCTTAGTGATGCTTTCTAAGGCCCACTTGACTTCACATTCCAGGATGTCTGGTTCTAGGATAGTGATCATACCAGTGTGATTACCTTGGTTGTGAAGATCTTTTTTGTACAGTTCTTCTGTGTTTTCTTGCCACTTCTTCTTAATATCTTCTACTTCTGTTAAGTCCATACCATTTCTGTTCTTTAACGAGCCCATCTTTGCATGAAACATTCCCTTGGTATCTCTAATTTTTTTGAAGAGATCTCTTGTCTTTCCCATTCTGTTGTTTTCCTCTATTTCTTTGCATTGATCATGGAGGAAGGCTTTCTTATCTCTTCTTGCTATTCTTTGGAACTCTGCATTCAGATGCTCATATCTTTCCTTTTCTCCTTTGCTTTTCGCTTCTTTTCTTTTCACAGCTATTTGTAAGGCCTCCCCAGACAGCCATTTTGCTTTTTTGCATTTCTTTTCCATGGGGGTGTTCTTGATCCCTGTCTCCTGTACAATATCATGAACCTCATTCCATAGTTCATCAGGCACTCTATCTATCAGATCTAGGCCCTTAAATCTATTTCTCACTTCTACTGTATAATCATAAGGGATTTGATTTAGGTCTTACCTGAATGGTTTAGTGGTTTTCCCTACTTTCTTCAATTTAACTCTGAATTTAGCAATAAGGAGCTCATGATTTGAGCCACAGTCATCTCCCGGTCTTACTTTTGATGATTGTATACAGCTTCTCCATATTTGGCTGCAAAGAATATAATCAGTCTGATTTATGTGTTGATCATCTGCTGATGTCCATGTGTAGAGTCTTGTCTTGTGTTGTTGGAAGAGGGTATTTGCTATGTCCAGTGCGTTCTTTTGGCAAAACTCTATTAGCTGTTGCCCTGCTTCATTCCGTATTCCAAGGCCAAATTTGCCTGTTACTTGAGGTGTTTCTTGACTTCCTACTTTTGCATTCCATTTCCCTATAGTGAAAAGGACATCTTTTTGGGGTGTTACTTCTAAAAGGTCTTGTAGGTCTTCATAGAACCATTCAACTTCAGCTTCTTCAGCATTGTTGGTTGGGGCATAGACTTGGATTACTGTGATATTGAATGGTTTGCCTTGGAAATGAACAGAGATCATTCTGTCGTTTTTGAGGTTGCATCCAAGTACTGCATTTTGGACTCTCTTGCTGACCATGATGGCTACCCCATTTCTTCTCAGAGATTCCTGCCCACAGTAGTAGATATAGTGGTCATCTGAGTTAAGTTCACCCATTCCGGTCCATTTTGGTTCACTGATTCCTAGAATGTCAGCGTTCACTCTTGCCATCTCCTGTTTGACCACTTGCAATTTGCCTTGATTCATGGACCTGATATTCCAGGTTCCGATGCAATATTGCTCTTTCCAGCATCGGACCTTGCTTCTATCACCAGTCACACCCACAGTTGTGCATTGTTTTTACTTTGGCTCCATGTCTTTATTCTTTCTGGAGTTATTTCTCCACTGATCTCCTGTAGCATATTGGGCACCTACTGACCTGGGGAGTTCCTCTTTCAGTATCCTATCATTTTGCCTTTTCATACTGTTCATGGGGTTCTCAAGGCAAGAATAATGAAGTATTCTTAGATAAATACTAATACTAGCATTTAGATAAATACTAATCTACTATTCCATGGATGAAGGAGCCTGGCAGGCTATGTTCCACGGGGTCACAAAAAGTCAGAAATGACTGAGCAACTAACTCTTTCAGTTTTTCAAGCTATCTTTGCATAAGTTTAGCCTTTTCAGACTCTACACATAAGTGAATACTCTGTAGGACTTATTTTCCTCTGTCTGATTTATTTAACTTGGCATAATATCCTGGTCTCACCCATGTGTTGAAAATGGCAGGATTTGTTTCATTTTTATGGCTGAATAAATTTCCATTGCATATATATACCATATTTCCTTTGTCATTCATCCATTGAGGGACACAAATTGTTTTCAGCTCTTGGCCATTGTGAATATGGGTTTGATGAAGATGGGAGCACAGATACCTATTCAAGTTGTTGTTTAGTCGTTACACTGTGTCTAACTTTTGCAACCCCATGGACGGTAGCCCATTAGTTTCCTTTGTCCATGAGATTTCCCAGGCAAGAATACTGAAGTCAGTCGCCATTTATTTCTCCAAAGGATCTTCCTGACCCAAGGATCAAACCCATGTCTCCTGCTTTTCAGGTGAATTATTTTATTGCTGAACCACCAGGGAAATGCATCTATTCAAGATTCTACTTTAAATTATTTTAGATAAACATCCAGAAGTGGACTTGATGAATCACATGGTACTTTATTTTTAATTCTTTGAGAAGTCACCATTCTGTTTTCCATTACATCTGTACCATCTTACATTGTAGATTTGTTTCATAACTAGAGCTTCAATGTATCATCATTTGCACTATACTAGTACATGAACAACAACAAGTACCTTCTATGCTTGCTATCTCCACAACATTTTACTGAAGAACTATAAGTCACCATCAATTTATTTCTTGTTCATTGTTTAGTACCTAAGATGTGTCTGACTCTTTGCGACCCTATGAACTGCAGCATGCCAGGCTTCTCTGTTCCTCACTGTCTCTCTGAGTTTGCTTAAATTCATGTCCATTGAGTCAGTGATGCTATCCAACCATCTTATCCTCCTATTGTTCCCTTCTCCTCCTGTGTTCAATCTTTCCCAGTAGCCAAAGTATTGGAGCTTCAACTTTCACATCAGTCCTTTGAATGAATATTTAGGGTTGATTTCCTTTAGGGTTGACTGGTTTGATCTCCTTTTCCCCCTTCAAGGGCCTCTCAAAATTCTCTTCTAGTACCACAATTGGGAAACATCAATTCCTGGGCATTCGGGCTTTTTTATGGTTCAGTTCTCACATGTATACATAACTACTGGAAAAACCATAGCTTTGACTAGATGGATCTTTGTTGGCAAAGTAATGTCTCTGCTTTTTAATATGCTTTCTATGTTTGTCATAGCTTTTCTTCCAAGAAACAAGCATCTCTTAATTTTGTGCCTGCAGTCACCATCTGCAGTGATTTTGGAGCCCAGGAAAATAAAATCTGCCACTGTTTCCACTTTGTCCCTATCTATTCATCAGTAAATTAAAACTAGTAGAGGTGAAATAGGACATTTTTCACATCTCAGCTTCTTAAGTGGCTCAGGTTACATAGTAAAATAAAGCACTGCTTTCATTTGTAATTTAGGTAGTAGGGCTATCAATTTGCAACTATTCTTAATTGACTCATTCTCAGTAGGAAAAAAAAAATAGCATGACAGAAGTGGTACAAATAATATATATCCAGTTTTCAGCCTTTCAATGATGGGCAGGTATATGCTAATGGATGAGACACAAGCCTTCACTTAAGTAAATGTGTTAAGGAATGCATGCAAACAAAGTCACAAAAACATCTAAGTGTAGAGGGAATTCACAAAGAGAAAGCTTGACCTCTTAACTTTGTCAGTTCTGATTTCCATCATGCTTCATAAAATACTTAAAAATAAAATGCAGGTAGTATATCCAACAGCTTTTAGTTAACCTATTTTTTTTCCTGTTTTTAATAAATCATCTTTTCCTTGTGTTATTTCCTGAATATCTAAAAATATTATCTTGAGATTCCTCAGGTGGATTTTAAAATTGTGTTACTGTATCCTTTCTTCATGCCACAAGTGAAGCTTGTTTCTCATTTGGGAGTTAATACGGCAAGGAGATCCAACCAGTCCATTCTGAAGGAGATCAGCCCTGGGATTTCTTTGGAAGGAATGATGCTAAAGCAGAAACTCTAGTTCTTTGGCCACCTCATGAGAAGAGTTGACTCATTGGAAAAGACTCTGATGCTGGGAGGGATTGAGGGCAGGAGGAGAAGGGGACGACCGAGGATGAGATGGCTGGATGGCATCACTGACTCGATGGACGTGAGTCTGAGTGAACTCCAGGAGTTAGTGATGGACAGGGAGGCCTGGCGTGCTGTGATTCATGGGGTCACAAAGAGTTGGACACGGCTGAGAGACTGAACTGAACTGACTGACTTGTTGCCTAAATCTTTCCTTGGGCTGAGTTACATGTGGGAGTGATGTACACTTATAGTATAGTAGTAGTAGTGGATATAGCATAGTACTGGATATATCAAACATGCACACATGGTGTGTTAATGATAATTCTCATATTGTCTCAGAAAACAATATTCTGCTAATATTACTTAAAGCCAGATGACAACACATACTAAAAATTGAAAGCTATCTAAACTGGTGGATAATTGCATTTTATTTTCTCTTTCTATCTAATGCATTTTTATTAAATATGGAAAGTATTAATAATTTAAAAAGAAAATAAACTATGTTTAAAATTTCACATGGACATGTGACATATTTACTCTTAAATGTCATCAAATCATTGAAAAGATAATTAGATATATAAGATGTATTCAATGCATTCTTCAATAATCTCAATATTCCAACTCAGATGGTCTCTGGTGCTATCTCTTCTCTATCTCCATTCTGCAGATGATTAGGAAACTTTCCTCAAATGGAATTCAAAGTTAATGATGGAGTTAAAAATGAAATTTGCTTCCTAAGATATTCTGTCTTCCTTTTACCTCAATCTGGTATTTGCTTGCATGATTTCACAGTAGCAAGGAAGATATGAATGTAAATAAATGAGAAAATGAAGAAATCAGAGGAAACTGAACGTTGATAATCTCAATAGTTCTTAAAATCTGCTTATCTAATATCAAACAGGCAATTCTATCAGAAGCTGGGGAAACCTTAATACAGTCATCAAAGTCCTTTTTACAATTACAGAAGTATTAAAGAAAATGTCCAACAGCGAGGGGTGAATCCTAAGTAGTTTAAAGATTGCATTTAGTTGATGAAGATAAGAGCAATAATAATTAATGCTACTGTAGAGCCTTATTCCTGGAAGCTCAGAGTATTTATCTAAAGGTCAAATGATATAAACCCCTGATAGCTGCAAAACTAGACTGAAAAACTGAACATTTTGTGTTTTTTTCCTGCCCTTTTATTTTCCTAAAATAAGAAAAAACAAAAAACTGGTTTTTGGTTTTAGGACCTATATGTGAGCATTTTAGCACAAATTTGCTTTAAAAAGCAGTGAGGGTATTTTCAACTTTCAGTAAGAGGAACTAATGTAGTGCTGAGTTTAAAGGAATTGTTAGGGTCGAGGATCAAGATGGCAGAGGAGTAAGAAGGAGAGTTCACCTCCTTTCACAGAAACATTGAAAATATATCCACAAGTGGAACGATTCACAAAGAACAGCTTCTGAGCACTGACAGAAGACCTCAGACTTCCAAAAAGACAATAAAACCTCCATGTAACCAGGTAGGACAAAAGGAAAAAGAAAAGGAAGAAATCAGAATGGGGCCTGCGCCCTGATGAGAGGGTTGTGAAGGAGGAAATGTTCCTCTACTTTGGAAAGGCTCCTGACCAGCAGAGAAATTAGACCAGATGGATGAGGGAGTTTTGAAGCCAGAAAACAGGAGAGCAGCAACCAGTTTGTGGAAGGCAAAATGGAGAGCTACCTACGCAGAGGGTCGGCACCGCCACTCTGTGTTCCCCAACCTGAAATACTCCTCTGTCAGTGAGGGTGGGGGTCAGGTGCTGAGCTCGGATTGTGAAGCGTGGTCCCAGGGAGAGGACCAGAGTTAGGCACATAAATAGTCTGAAGAGTTCAGGCCCATGGCAACTGAGGGTTATTAGGAACAAGCCTGGGCCCACCAAAGAGAAAAGGCACAACCACTGGAAGAGGCATAGGAGAGGAGTGGGACCACCATAAAACATCTTTCCCCATGAGGGCTCCCAGGTAAGAAGAGTCTGTCTAGAGGAGCACCAGAGCAGGCTTAGTCACCACCACCATCTTGGGCTCCAGGATAGGCAACTCTTCCAGGACTGGAGGCAGACACCAGGCTCTGCTCCTATTAACCAGAAAGGGTATGGACAGATCTAGCCAATAGCAATTCCATCACCTGGGCCCTAGGACCAGCCCATTCTATTCCAGGAAGGTGTGGACAGCTCCCCAATCTAGAAATGTGCCAGTAGTCACAGGACTCACCCCCATTGACCAGAAAGGGCTCAGAAAGATCCAGGCACTAGTAATTCCACCAGCCACCCACCACCACTGACCCAGAGGACGCAGAAATTCTTCTGTAACTAGGAAATCCATCAGATTTCCTAGAACTTGCACCCATTATCCTGGTGGGGGTGGGGGGGGGGGTCGGGTGGTGAAAAATAGCTGTCATTAGTGGGAAATCCACAAGCAGATGCCAGTACCTGCCCTGATGTCTCAGGAGGGTATGGATAACTCTCCTCACTAAGAAATATATCAGTAGATTTCTGAAAGTTCCCATTGTCCTGGGAGCCTGTAGAAAACTTTTGCTACTAGGAAATCTGCCAGTGGGTTCCAAGACCCACCCTGCTTACCTAGAGGGGTACAGATAGCTTCTCCCACCAGTAAATTCACCCAGAAAAGGGGCTAAAACCACAGTTAAGCCCTGGGGCCTGTGTAACTGAGGGAGAAGAGCTGAAATCTTTCCTTGTGACTGCACAAACTGTGGGGTTACACCTCTGCTGATGGCTTCCTAAATTCAGTGCATGAAAAATACTTGAAAGAGCAAGTGCTTTTGCAGCTGGGACAGGTCTGGCTATAGCAGCTGTGGATTCTGTGGGCATACTCACATACAGATAGGGACAGGTCAGAATTGGAGCTGCCTCCATAGCTCCCACCAGGGATCCAGGTACAGGACTACTGCAGCACTGGAACCTAACCTCAGTGTACCTGTGCCAGGGGACAAGTGAAAACAGCTACTGAGAGTCACCAGGACCACAGCTACTGAGAGTCACCAGGACCACAGCTACTGAGAGTCACCAGGACCAATTGCTATCATACCCACAATTTATATAACCACAGCAATATAGACAACAGTGTACTTTGTCAGCCCATACAACAGGTAAAAGAAGACACAACAGAGGACACTCACAGGTCAACAGCTCCAATGGAGGAAAATTCAGTGACTTTCCCCCAAGTGGGAATGTACGATCCTGTCTACCTTGCATCACAGATCAGGATCACAGCTGAGAGACAGATCTGGGGTCCTCTACTCCAACAACTAGGGAATAGACCTGGCTCCTGACAGGGCAGTGATGAGTGAAAGTGAAGTTGCTCAGTCATGTCCCACTGTTTGTGGCCCCATGGACTGTAGCCTACCAGGCTCCTCCGTCCGTGGGATTTTCCTGGCAAGAATACTAGAGTGGGTTCCCATTTCCTTCTCCAGGAGATCTCCCCAACCCAGGGATTAAACCCAGTCTCCCGCACTGTAGGCAGACACTTTATCACCTGAGCCACCAGGGAAGTTCATTGGCAGGTTGGTATAAACACCAACAGGGTTTCTGCCATAAGCTGTATGAGTTCATCACAGAACCACAGAACAATGCTCCTCACTTGCTTCGTGGAGGGCATGCTATTCATTCATATAAGCACAGTTCAGTTCAGTTCAGTTGCTCAGTCGTGTCCAACTCTTTGCGACCCCATGAAACACAGCACGCCAGGCCTCTCTGTCCATCACCATCTCCCGGAGTTCACTCAGACTCATGTCCATCCAGTCCATGATGCTGTCCAGCCATCTCATCCTCAGACATTCCCTTATCCTCCTGCCCCCAATCCCTCCCAGCATCAGAGTCTTTTCCAATAAGTCAACTCTTCACATGAGGTGGCCAAAGTACTGGAGCTTCAGCTTTAGCATCATTCCTTCCAAAGAAATCCCAGGGTTGATCTCCTTCATATAAGCACAAGTACAGCAGAAAACAAGTTCACTAGGAGAACAAAAGACTAGAGCTCCAAGCATCCTTACCTTGTTCTGAGGAATCCTGGATGAGCCCCCAAGGTGAAAGATTGCTGCTGAACCACAAAAGATGCCAAGATTCTTGGCCTTTGGAGGAGAAGAATTCAATCTAGGGCCAGTGACGAGGCTTGATTGCTCAGAGATTTTGTGTAATAAAGTTTTATTAAAATGTAAAAGAGATAGGGAAAGCTCTGACACAGACATCAGAAGAGGGTAGAAAGAGTGCCCCAGTGATAAGCATAAAGAGCAAGCCCTGTTCAATATCTGGGGTAGGCTCTGTTCAGCACAACACCAATCAACCCCCTCCCCCCTCCACCACCATCAAGTGGATAACAGGAAAAGCCTCTCAATTAGCCTCACCCCCTAAGGGGCAACTCTAGAGGTAAGAGGAAATGAAATCCTGCAGCCTGCAGAAGGGAGAGCACAAACAGAGTAAGTCTGAAAAAATTAAATGACAAGCAATAAAGTTACAGGTGAAGGAGCAAGGCAAAATCTTACAAGAATGACTAAACAAAAAGGTGATAAGCAATTCATCTGAAAAAGAATTCAGAGTAATGATGCTAAAAATAACCCAAGATTTTAGAAAAAGAATAGAGGCACAAATTGAGACAATAGAAGAAAGGTTTTACAAAGATCTTGAAGAACTAAAGAACAAACAGACATGGTTGAACAAGACAATAATTGAAATTAAAATTCACCAGAAGGAATCAATAATCAAATAACAGAGGCAGAAGAACAGATAAGTGACCTGGAAGAGAGAATGGTGGATATCTCAGCCACAGAACAGAATAAAGAAAAGAGAATGAGAAGAAATGAGAACAGTCTCAGAGACTTCTGAAACATTTATCACACCAAGATTCAAACCATAGGGATTCTAGAAAATGAAGAGAAATGGTCTGAGAAAATATTTGAACAGATGATAGTTGAAAATTTCCCTAGCATGGGAAAGGAAATAGCCACCCAAGTCCAGGAAGCACAGAGAGTCCCTCGCAAGATAAATCCAAGAGGAATACACCAAGACACATATTAATCAAACTAACAAAAATTAAATACAAAGAAAAAATATTAAAAGCAACCAATCACATACAAGGGAATCCTCATAAATTTAGCAGCTGACTTTTAAGCAGAAACTATGCAGGACAGAAGGGAGTGGCAAGATGTATTTTAAAGTGATGAAAAAGAAAAACCTACAACCAACAATCCTCTACCCAGCAAGGCTCTCATTTAGATTCAACAGAGAAATTGAAAGCTTTACAGACAAGCAAAGGCTAAGAGAACTCAGCACCACCAACCAGTGTTACTACAATTGCTAAAGGAGCTTCTCTAGGCAGGAGAAGCAAGAGAAAAGAACAAAAGAGGAAGGGAAGAAAAGAAGGTCTATAAAAACAAGCCCAAAACAAGAAAATGGCAACAGGAACATACATATCTATAATTACCTTAGGGCTTCTCAGGTGGCTCAGTAGTAAAGAATCCACCTACCAGTGCTGGAGACATGGGTTCAATCTCTGGTCCAGGAAGATCTCACATGCCATGGAGCAACTAGCCCATGCACCACAACAATTGAGCCTGTGCTCTAGAGTGCAGAAACTGCAACTACTGAAGCCTGAGAGCTCTAGAGCCTGTCCTCTGCAATAAAACAAGCCACTGCAATAAGAAGTCTGCACAACACAACTAGAGAGTAGCCCTCACTCACTACAACTAGAGAAAAGCCTACTCAGCAATGAAGACCCAAGACAGCCAAAAATAAATAAATAAAACTTTAAAAAAAATCACCTAAAATTTACATTGATTAAGTGCTGCAATCAAAAGATAAAGACTGGCAGAATGAATACAAAACTAAAACATGTATATAAGCTGTCTAGAAGAGACACACTCAGGACCTAGGGACACACATAGATTGAAAGTAAGGAATAGAAAAACATATCTCATGCAAATGGAAATCAAAATAATGTTGAAATAGCAATACTTATATAAGAGAAAATAGACTAAAATAAAGACTATTAAAAGAGACAAAGAAGGACACTACAGAATGATCAAGGGATCAGTTCAAGAAGATATGGCAATTGAAAGATATTTATGAGCCCAGCATAGGAACAGCTCAATGCATAAGATGAATGACAACTATAAAATGGGAAATCAAAAGTAACCCAACAATACTGGGGATAATTCAATACCTCATTAATATCAATGGGCAGATCATCTAGACAGAAAATTTAATAAGGAATCACAAGCCTTAAATGACATTAGATCATAGACTTAATTAACATTTAATAGGACATTTCATCCCCAAACAGCAGAAAACGCATTCTTCTTGAGTCTTGAAATATTCTCCATGATAGACCACATCTTGGGTCACAAATCAAACCTTGGTAAACTTAGTATAATTAAAATCACATTAAACATATTTTCTGACCACAAAATATTGAAATTTGAAATCAGTTACAATAAAAATAAGTGTAAAAAACAAAAACAATGGTTCCCTGGTAGTCAAGTTGTTAAGACTCTTCTTTGCAATGCAAGGGACACCGGTTCAATCTCTATTCCTGGAAGATCCCACATTCCATGGAACGAGAAAGGTAAGCTCGTTCGCCACAAATACAGAGCCTGTACTCTGGAGTCTGTGACCTGCAACTACTGAGCTGCATGCCTAGAGCCTGTGCTCTACAAGATAAGTCACCACAATGAGAAGCCTACATACACACTGCAACAAAGAGTAACCCCCTGATCGCTGCAACTACAGAAAGTCTGTGTGTAGCAATGAAGACCCACCACAGCCAAAAAATAAAAAATGCATAAATCTTTACAAGGCCCCCACAAACACAGGGATGCTAAATGATATGCTATTAAATAACAATGGATCACTGAAGAAATCAAAGAGGAGATTAAAAAAATACTTAAAAAACGACAACAAAACATCATGACCCAAAACCTATTGGATATAGCAAAAGCAGTTCTGAGGGAATTTCATAGCAACACAACCTTACTTTAAGAACCAAGAAAAATCACAAATAACCTTAATTTACACCTAAAGCAGCTAGATAAAGAAGAACAAACAAAACCTAAAGTGAGTATAAGAAAAGAAATCACAAAGATCAGAGCATAAATAAATGAAATAGAAATGAAGAAACTATGGCAAAGATTAGTGAAAGTAAAAGGAGGTTATTTTAGACCGAAAAAAAAAAAAATGACAAAACTTCAGCCAGACTCATCAAAACACAGAGAGAGGACTCAAAGCAACAAAATTAGAAATGAAAAAGGAGAAGTTACAATTGACATCACAGAAATACAAACACTCATGAGAACAGTATGAACAACTATATGCCAATAAAATGGGCAACCTGAAAGAAATGGAAAAAATCTTAGAAAGGTACAAATTTTCAAGACTGAATCAGGAAGAAAAAAAATATAAACAGACCAGTCACAATTAATGAAATTGAAATTGTGATTTAAAAATCTTCCAAAAACAAAAGTCCAGGACCAGATGGCTTCACAGGCAAATTTTATCAAATATTTAGAGGAGAGCTAACATCTATTCTTTTCAAACTCATCCAAAAAATATCACAGATGGAGGAACATTCCCAAGTTCATTCAGCAATGTCACCCTAACATGAAAAATAGACAAAGATATCACAAAACTTGAACAGGAAAATTACAGGCCAACATCTTTGATAAACACGGACCCCAAATCCTCACAAACAGAATCCTAAAACACATTAAAACTATTATACTCCATAATCAAGCGGCATTTACTCTGGGGATGCAAACATTCTTCAATATATGTAAATTAATCAATGTGATACACGGTATTAACAAAGAATAAAAAATATGATCATCTCAATAGATGCAGAAAAAGCTTTTGACAAAATTCATCATCCATTTATGATAAAAACTCTCTAGAAAGTGGGCATAGAGGGAACCCACCTCAACATACTGAAGGCTATTATGACAAACCCACAGCACTTCCTCTAAAAGCAGAAACAAGGCGGGTGTTCACTGTTGACAATATTATTCGACATAGTTTTGGGAGTCCTATCCAAGGCAATCAGAGAAGAAAAAGAAATAAAAGAAGTCCAAATTAGAAAAGAAGAAGTAAAATTGCCACTGTTTCAGATGACATGATTCTATGCATAGAAACTCCTAAATGAAAGTCACTCAGTCATGTCCAACTCTTTGTGACCCCATGGACTATACAGTACATGGAATTCTCCAGGCCAGAACACTGGAGTGGGTAGCCTTTCCCTTCTCCAGGGGATCTTCCCAACCCAGGGCTTGAACCCAGGTCTCCCACATTGCAGGGGATTCTTTACCAGCTGAGCCACAAGGGAAGCAGAAACTCCTAAATATGCTACAAAAAAACTACTAGAGCTAACCAGTGAATTTTGTAAGGTTGCAGATATGAAATTAATACACAGAAATCTCTTGCATTCCTATACACTAACAGTGAAATATCAAAAAGAGAAGGAAACAGTGCCATTTACCAATGCAATAAAAAGAATAAAACGCCTAAGAATAAAACTACCCAAGAAGGCAAAAATCTTATACTCAGAAAACTCAAAGATGCTAATGAAAGAAATCAAATAGATGGAGAGATATACCATGTTCCTAGACTGGAAGAATAAATATTATGAAAATGACTATACTATCTAAAGCAATCTACAGATTGAATTCAATCCCTATCATATGACTAATGGCAGTTTTCACAGAATTAGAACAAAGACCATTTACAATCCGTATGGAAATACAAAAGAACCTGAAAACCCAAAACATCTTGAGAAAGAAAAATGGAGCTGGAGAAATCAGGCTCTGTGACTTCAGACTATACTACAAAGCTACAGTCATCAAGACAGTTTGGTACTGGCACAAAAACAGAAGTATAGATAAAAGAAATAGGATAGAAAGCTCAGAGATCAACCCACACACCTACAGTCACCTAGTCTAGGACAAAGGAGGCATGAGCATATAAAGAAGAAAAGACACTCTCAAGGAGAAACGACACTCTCTTCAATAAACAATGCTGGGAAAACTAGACAGTTACAAGTAAAAGAATTAAGTTAGAAAAATCTCTAACACCATACACAAATATAAACTCGAAATGGATCAAAAACATGAAAAGATGCTTAATATCACTGATTATTAGTGGAATGCAAATCAAAACTACAGTGAGGTACCACTTTACAGGTCAGAACGGCTGTCATCAAAAAAATTTATAAACAAAATATGAAAAGGGCACTCTTTTACACTATTGGTGGAAATGTAAATTAGTACATCCACTATAGAGAACAGTATGGAGATTCCTCAGAAAACTAAAAATAGCACTATCATATCACGTAACAATTTCACTTTTGTACATATAACTGGAGAAAACCATAATTAAAGAAAAATATGTATACCCCAATATTCACTACAGCACTATATATAATAGCTATGACATGGAAACAACCTAAATGTCCATCAACAGAGGAATGGATAAAGAAGAGATGGTACATGGTACACATATATACAATGGAATACTAATCAGCCATGGAAAGGAACAAATTAGTGCAATTTGCAGATGTGGTTAGAACTAGAGACTGTCATACAGAGTGACGTAAGTCAGAAAGAGAAAATTAAATATTGTATAATATTGCATATTTGTGGGATCTAGAAATATAGTAACGATGAACTTATTTGCAGAGCAGAAATAGACAAATGTCAAGAACAAACTTATGGATGTCAAGAGGGGAAGGAGGGATGGAATGCATTGTCAGATTGGGATTGACATATATACACTACAATTTATAAAATAGATAACTAATGAGAATCTACTATAGAGCAATGAGAACTTTACTCAATGCTCTGTGGTGACTTAAATGAGAAGGAAATGATAGCCTTAGCATTCAATCTTGCTTAGTCAAGACTAGTTTCTACCTCCATCTCAAAATAAAATTATTTGTAGTGCAAGTGTCCCTTCTTTAAATTCAAAAACCCTTGATTTTTAATCCCTAAGAGAACTATATTTGGGTTTCTACCTGAATCTGTCTGACAGGGATTGCAATTCTTTGATCACAAATAAACACTTTCTGCTTGATAATTGTCTCCTAAGTTTATTTAGTTTGACAATTTTAATCTAATAAGTCTTGAGAATTTTATCTACTATAAACTTGTATGTTTCCTGCTATTTACAGAGCTGGAAGAATACTCTGGATGGATTATTGGGAGGAATTGCTTGAATCTTACAAACTCAGCTTGGGTATACAGATTAAAACCTAGAATTTGAAGATGCTAAGACTATCATTCATACTTATCTTAGTGAATAACTCAGTAAAATGAAAGTCTGTTTTTAAATACATAAAATGCAAGATAGACAAAGTTTACATTAATAAGGCATTCTATGCCATTTAAATGATATTGATTATGGAAGTTGATGCTAGAAAATAATTTTTGATTATTAATCATTGTATTTTTAATCTAATTCTAAAAATCATTTAAAATCATAATTTAATAAAAGCAAACCAAATGTTAACTAACATTTTGGCCTTTAAGCATCTGCTAGTTTAACATTATAAAATGCAAATGATTTTTTCACTCAATTGGAAATTTTCCTTCACTCTAAATCACCATCAACAAAACTATATATATGCAGAAAAAAACCTGTAGCAAAAAGAAGATTATGTTGTAGAAATTATACAGTGATAATTAAGAAAAATAGAAGTTAAGAAGAGGGCTTCTATTTTAAATTGGTATCTCAATACTAGCTCCTAATTTAGCCTAGGCCAGATTTTTTGAAAATACTCCTTAAGCCTATGGAAAAAATTATAACCAAAGAAATTTCTAAAAATTTTCATTTTTAAAGGGGGAAATGATACTAATTGAAACTTGTATACTTCATTGTGCTAAAGCCTTTGACTGTGGGGATCACAACAATCTGTGGATAAGTCTTAAAGAGATGGAAATATCAGACTACCTGACCTGCCTCCTGAGAAATCTGCATGCAGGTCAGGAAACAACAGTTAGACCCAGACGTGTAACAACAGACTGGTTCCAAATTGGGGAAGGAGTACATCAAGGCTGTATATTGTCACTCTGCTTATTTAACTTCTATGCAGAGTACATCATGCAAAATGCTGGATTAGGTGACTCAGGAGCTGGAATCAAGATTGCTGGGAGAAATATCAATAACCACAGATGTGAAGAAGACACTGCACTAATGGCAGAAAGCAAAGAGGAACTAAAGATCTTGATGAAGGTGATAAAAAAGCTTGAAAGAGCTGGCTTACAACTTAACATTCAGAAAACTAAGATTATGGCATCTGGTCCCATCACTTCATGACAAATAGATGGAGAAAATATAGAAACAGTAACCAACTTCATTTACTTGGGTTCCAAAATTGCTATGGAAGGCAACTACAGCCATGAAATTAGGAGACATTTGCCCCTTAGAAAATAAACTATGACAAATCTAAACAGCATATTAAAAATTGGAGACATTACTTGGCCAACAGAGGTTCATCTATTCAAAGCTATGGTTTTTCCAGTAGTAATGGATGGATGTGAGAGTTGGATCATAAAGAAGACAGGGCCCAAAAGAACTGATGCTTTCGAACTGTGGTGCTGGAGAAGACTCTTGGGAGTAGTACCTTGGGCAGCAAGGAGATCAAATCTGTCAATTCTAAAGGAAATCAACCCTGAATATTCATTGGAAGGACTGAAGCTGAAGCCCCAATACTTTGGCCACCTGGTGTGAAGAGCTGACTCTTTGGAAAAGACTTTGATGTTGGCAAAGATTAAGGGCAGCAGGAAAAGGGGCAACAGAGGATGAGATGGTTGGATAGCATCATTGACTTAGTGGACACGGATTTGAGCAAACTCTGGGAGTACAGACATGAGGCTTTTCATAGCTGTCCCTTCTTTACCTAATGGAAAACACAAGTATATATAAAGGCAATTCCTTTATGCTACAGTAGTAGACAAATCTGTTGTCTGGACATTCTTTAAGGATAATTTAAAACAAGATAAGCTACAACAACAACATTGATTCCATGGTTAAGGGAAGAGAAAAATAAAAACTTCATAATTTGAAAGTGATATTATCTCTGAATATCAATGAATCGAAACTTCAGAAGGAAAACAGAAAACTGATATATCAAATAGATGGTAATAGAGCATGATCCCCATGAATCAGAATCAGAGCATAAAACAGAGAAAATAGACTAATTAGGAAAATTAGTCTAAGTAATAAATTTAAAAGGGAACCAAAAAAGGAAGAATCATAAAGAAAGTAAAAAACAATAGCAAAAATAGAATCATTAATACAATTTGGAGACAACAGACATAATATTTCAGAAAAATGATACAGATAAATAAACATTTTAAAAAAATAAATTAGGTTAATGAGATGGAATAGGTTCAGTTCAGTTCAGTCCAGTTCAGTCCAGTCGCTCAGTCGTGTCCGACTCTTTGTGACCCCATGAATTGCAGCACGCCAGGCCTCCCTGTCCATCACCATCTCCCAGAGTTCACTCAGACTCATGTCCATCGAGTCTGCGACATACTAAAGACAACAGTATACTGAAAATTAAAGTTTACAAAAGAAAAGATGAAAAATTAGAGAAGCAGAAGTTAAAAAGCAATGCTAAATTAGAAAATGATATTTATAAATTATGGAAAAGATTATACATATTAGTTGAAAAGCCCATTATCTTTTGGATAGTCTGTTTAACCCATCAACATATCATTGAAACAGAGCCCCTAGGGCTGCCCAAGTACAAAGGCCCTTCCATGGCTCCTGTCTTTTGTGTGCAGAAAATCTGGTTTCCCAAGCCTCTCTGAGTCGCAAAAGAGCAGGCTTAAGCAGTTAATGATTAGGGCAATAAGGTCACAGAATCTTTCAGTTTCTGGTGCACATTTCTAGTTGCTTTACCGATACTATAACTGACACTAGCAGGAAAAAGCTAACTACATGATAGCCAGCCTGTGTCCACAACATAAGCTGCTCCATCTTGAGCTATATTCAATCTATGGTTAGCACAATTCCAAGAACTGGATTCAAGAGAATGGTAATAACAGTATTGCTCACAATAATCTATATGTTGTGGGCATCAAAATAATTGCAGCTTGCTTTGACCATATATGTAAGTGGGCAACTAAAACTGTCAGCAAGTTTATTCTACAGACCTACGCTGGCATCGTTCACTGTAAGAATACAGTACCCTGTGTCACCATAAAATTACTGAAGCCAGACCTTTGCCCCAATCCAACAGAACAGAATGATGTCAGACAAGTGAGGATTTGTAATCAACTTTTTAGCCCATTTAGTGTTTGCCTATTCTGTCTTTCTAAAACCTTAATTATACAAATGAAATCTCTAGGTAACATTTAACCTAACTCCTGATGTATGCTCGACTGAATGCACACAATGCATTGCCTAACTTCTTGATTCTCTTCCTAGATTAAAAGAAGTAGCAATGAAGAATTAAGTAGCTCAAGAGTGACTAGCTCTCATTCCCATTATCCCCCATCAATCCTGAGAGCAAACCATACAGATAAGATAATATCTGAAGAAAAATCACAGGGAGCCTGCATTAATGGAAACAATGCAGAAACTGACCTCCTGCTTCAGTGTATCCTTTCAATGTACCTTAGTTGTATCCTTTTATTAAAACCAATAGTCTATGCATGGACTGGACAGGGGTGCACACACAGTGGTAGCATTATGTATATTTTTTAACTTCCTTTCTTAATTCAGTTCTTTTTTTCTCCTTATCACAAAATCCTATCTTAATTTAGGTTCTAATATAAAATGGGTGCCTTTACTTTCGAAAGGAAAATTTAAAAGACAGTAGTGTTATAATCCCCAAATTTCTAAACTCTGTGTATGAAAATGGTTTGTTAAATGACTGTATCCTATATTAGTTACATATTTGCATTTATATTGAGACCTCCATGCTTTTCTTATATGCTGCACAATTGCCATCTCCCTAGAGGTACTAGGGATCTCTTCAAGAAGACTAGAGATCTCTTCAAAAAAATTACATATACGAAGGAAACATTTCATGCAAAGATGGGCACAACAAAGGATAGAAATGGTATGGACCTAACAGAAACAGAAGATTTTAAGAAGAGGTGGCAAGAATACACAGAAGAACTATGCAAAAAAAAATCTTCATGACCCAGATAACAATGATGGTGTGATCACTCACCTAGAGCCAGACATCCAGGAATGCAAAATCAAGTGGGCTTTAGGAAGCATCACTATGAGCAAAGCTAGTGGAGGTGAAGGATTTCCAGTTGAGCTGTTTCAAATCCTAATGGATGATGCTGTGAAAGTGCTGCACTCAGTATGCCAGTAAGCTTGGAAAGCTCAGCAGTGGCCGCAGGAAAGTTCAGGAAAAGGTCAGTTTTCACTCCAATCCGAAAGAAGGACAAAGCCAAAGAATGTTCAAACTATCACATGACTCCCCTCATCTCACATGCTAGCAAAGTAATGCTCAAAATTCTCCAAGCCAGGCTTCAACAGTACATGAACTATTAACTTCCAGATCTTCAAGTTGTATTTAGAAAAGGCAGAGGAACCAGAGATCAAATTGCCAACATCCATTGAATCATCAGAAAAGCAAGAGAGTTCCAGAAAAACATCGACTTCTGCTTTATTGATTACACCAACACCTTTGGCTGTATGCTGCTGCTGCTGCTAAGTCACTTCAGTTGTGTCCGACTCTGTGCGACCCTATAGACAGCAGCCCACCAGGCTCCCCAGTCTGTGGGATTCTCCAGGCATGAAAACTGGAGTGGGTTGCTATTTCTTTCTCCAATGCGTGAAAGTAAAAAGTGAAAGGGAAGTCACTCAGTCATGTCCGACTCTTAGTGACCCCATGGATTGCAGCACAGCAGACTCCTCCATCCATGGAAGTTTCCAGGCAAGAATACTGGAGTATGGTGCCCTCTCCTTCTTCGCTTTGACTGTATATATCACAACAAACTGTGAAAAATTCTTAAAAAGATGGGAATACCAAACCACCTTACCTGCCTCCTGAGAAATCTGTATGCAAATCAAGAAGCAACAGTTAGAAGGAGACGTGGAACAATGGACTGGTTCCAAAATTGGAAAAAGAATATGTCAAGGCTGTATCTTGTCACCCTGCTTATTTAACTTATATGCAGAGCACATCATGAGAAACACTGGACTGGAGGAAGCACAAGCTAGAATCAAGATTTCCCAGAGAAATATCAATAACCTTAGATATGCAGATGACACTGCCCTTATGGCAGAAAGTGAAAAGGAACTAAAGAGCCTCTTGATGAAAGTGAAAGAGGAGAGTGAAAAATCTGGCTTAAAACTCAACATTCAAAAAACTAAGATCATGGCATCTGGTCCCATTACTTTGTGTCAAATAGATGGGGAAACAATGGAAACAGTGACAGACTTTATTTTCTTGGGCTCCATAAACTGCAGATGGGGACTGCAGCCATGAAATTAAAAGATGTTTGCTCCTTGGAAGAAAAGTTATGACCAATCTAGAGAGCATATTAAAAAGCAGAGACATTACTTTGCAAACAAAGGTCCATCTAGTAAAAGCTATCATTTTTTCAGTGCTCATGTATGGATGTAAGAGTTGGACTATAAAGAAAGCAGAGTGCTGAAGAAATGATGCTTTTGGACTGTGGTGTTGAAGACACAGAAAACGAAGATCATGGCATCTGGTCCCATCACTTCATGGGAAATAGATGGGAAACAGTGGAAACAGTGTCAGACTTTATTTTTTTGGTTCCAAAATCACTGCAGATGGTGAATGCAGCCGACTAAGGACTGTCTAGGCAAGGCTATGCATTTTCCTGTGGTCATGTATGGATGTGAGTGTTGGACTGTGAAGAAGGCTGAGCGCCGAAGAATTGATGCTTTTGAACTGTGGTGTTGGAGAAGACTCTTGAGAGTCCTTTGGACTGCAAGGAGATCCAACCAGTCCATTCTGAAGGAAATTAGCCCTGGGATTTCTTCGGAAGGACTGATGCTAAAGCTGAAACTCCAGTACTTTGGCCACCTCATGTGAAGAGTTGACTCATTGGAAAAGACTCTGATGCTGGGAGGAATTGGGGGCAGGAGGAGAGGGGGCGACAGAGGATGAGATGGCTGGATGGCGTCACTGACTCGATGGATGTGAGTCTGAGTGAACTCCAGGAGTTGGTGATGGACCGGGAGGTCTGGTATGCTGCAATTCATGGGGTTGCAAAGAGTTGGACACGACTGAGCAACTGAACTGAACTGAAGCACTCTTACATATTTTGTGAACCAAAACAAATGAAAATCAATGAAAGCATATAAAAGACTGGAAGGAAAATCTGTGTGATTCATTAGATATGGTGGAACTGATAAAAATCCTACTCTACACAAAAGTGAAAGTTTTAACCTCTCCATTGAGTCTGACTCCTTGAGACCCCATGGACTGTAACCCACCAGGCTCCTCTGTACATGGAATTCTCCAGGCAAGAATAATGGAGTGGTTGGAGTGGGTAGCCATTCCCTTATCCAGGGAATGATCTTCCCTACACAGGGATTGAAATCATGTCCCCTGCATTGCAGGGGGATTCTTTATTGTCTGAGCCACTAGGGAAGCCCAATCTACAAACATGTGAATGTTGCCATCATCAATAGCAGTAACCATTAGGTGATACCTTTCCTGGTCATCAGTTTAGCTCAGTTCAGTTCAGTTCAGTTGCTCAGTCATGTCCAACTCTTTGTGACCCCATGAGTCACAGCACACCAGGCTTCCCTGTCCATCACCATCTCCCGGAGTTCACTCAGACTCACATCCATCGAGTCTGTGATGCCATCCAGCCATCTCATCCTCTGTCGTCCCCTTCTCCTCCTGCCCCCAATTCCTCCCAGCATCAGAGTCTTTGCCAATGAGTCAACTCTTCTGTGGCCAAAGATTGGAGTTTCAGCTTTAGCATCATTCCTTCCAATGAACACCGAGGACTGATTTCCTTTAGAAAGGACCAGTTGGATCTCCTGCAGTCCAAGGGACTCTCAAGAGTCTTCTCCAACACCACAGTTCAAAAGCATTAATCCTTCGGCATTCAGCTTTCTTCATAGTCCAACTCTCACATCCATACATGACCACTGGAAAAACCATAGCCTTGACTAGATGGACCTTTATTGGCAAAGTAATGTCTCTGCTTTTCAATATGGTATCTAGGATGGTCATAACTTTCCTTCCAAGGAGTAAGCATCTTTTAATTTCATGGCTGCAATCACCATCTGCAGTGAATTTGGAGCCCAGAAAAATAAAGTCTGACACTGTTTCCACTGTTTCTCTATCTATTTCCCATGAGGAGATGGTACCAGATGCCATGATCTTTGTTTTCTAAATGTTGAGCTTTAAGGCAACTTTTTCACTCTCCTCTTTCACGTTCATCAAGAGGCTTTTTACTTCCTCTCCACTTTATGCCATAAGGGAGGTGTCATCTGCATATCTGAGGTTATTGATATTTCTCCTGGCAATCTTGATTCCAGCTTGTGCTTTTTCCAGCCCAGCATTTCTCATGATGTACTCTGTGTATAAGTTAAATAAGCAGGGTGACAATATCCAGCCTTGACATACTCCTTTTCCTATTTGGAACCAGTCTGTTTTTCCATGTCCAGTTCTAACTGTTGCTCCCAGATCTGCATATAGGTTTCTCAAGAGGCAGATAAGGTGGTCTGGTATCCCCATCTCTTTCAGAATTTTCCACAGTTTATTGTGATCCACACAGTCAAAGGCTTTGGCATAGTCAATAAAGCAGAAATAGATGTGTTTCTGGACTCTCTTGATTTCTTGATGATCCAGTGGATGTTGTCAATTTGATCTCTGGTTCCTCTGCCATTTCTAAAACCAGCTTGAATATCTGGAAGTTCACGGTTCACGTACTGTTGAAGCGTGGCTTGAAGAATTTTGAGCATAACTTTACTAGCGTGTGAGGTGAGTGCAATTGTGCGGTAGTTTGAGCATTCTTTGGCATTGCCTTTCTTTGGGATTGGAATGAAAACTGACCTTTTCCAGTCCTGTGGCCACTTCTGAGTTTTCCAGATTTGCTGGCGTATTGAGTGCAACACTTTCACAGCATCATCTTCCAGGATTTGAAATAACTCAACTGGAATTCCATCACCTCCACTAGCTTTGTTCACAGTGATGACATAGGATAATAATCACTCTGAACCTTTAGTGTATGTGTATGTAAAATAGACCCAATGGTGACATTTCTTCAAAGGTTATTTTAAAGAATAAATGAGACATTGTCAGGTAAGTCTGAGCATAATGCATGATCATACTGCTGCCCAGTACACGATTGTTACTACATTAACACAACCATTGGTTGTTGTGATATTAGTACACTTAGTCCAGTAGCCATTATAGTAAACCTGAGAGGCAAGAGCTAGATCCTTCTAGTTTTCCCCTCTGACTTCTACTCATACTAAGCCTCAAGTATCTTTTCATTTGACCTTTTTTTGTCATTTGATTCTTCCTCTGAATTCATTCACTTCTGCAGAGAACTCCTTTCACTCATTCAACAAATCTTTCTTAAGTGTTTATCATGTGATCAGAACTGTGGAAAGAGGTGTTGAAGTTCGAGTGGTATGAAATTCAGGACACTAACCTGTGTGTGACAGTCTGAGACACAGTCAGACCCTGCTAGTGACAATCGACATGCTTGTTCTAATTCATCACTTTTATTTCTTCCCTGTCAAAATAAGATATACAAAAGGCTTTGTCTTCTTGGGAATGTTAATTACAACTTCCATCTCTGATGTGCTTATCACTCAGTCATGTCTGACTCTTTGTAACTTCATGGACTGTAGCCTGCCTGTCTCCTCTGTCCATGGGGATTCTCCAGGCAAGAATACTGATGTGGGTTGCCATGCCATCCTCCAGGCAATCTTCCCAACCCAAGGACTGAACCCAGGTCTCCCACATTGCAAGTGGTTTCTTTACTGTCTGAGTCACCAGGGAAGCCATTAAAGTTTGCTGGTTTCAGCCAAATCTACCAATCAACTTGTGACAATTATACTTTATCCTGGAGAAGAATAAAAGACATTGTAGTTTTGAGCAGGTGATTAACACTTTCAGTTTTGTATTTTAGAAACATTTACCTGGGGCAGGTAAATTATAGAAGGGGCAGGACAGAAAGTTTTATATATATATAAAACTTAAAAGTTGCAATTTTTGTATTGTTTGAAGACCTTAATGAAGACTTCAGCCCAGAAGACAGCTTCTCAGATACCACAGAGAAACTGATCTGGAAAGGTAAGGGGGAAGTCAGGATATACAGAAGTTTTGCTGAAAAAAAAAAATGTGATTGAATATCAAACCATTATTGCTAATTACAAAACCTGACAACAAACAAACACAGCTCAAGTTCATGATGTTAGTGCTTATCTTTTCATGGGCATGTAAGAATGGCTTATTGAAAATTATTCCTTTGATATGCATCTTAACTGTTAGCTTCCCTGATGGCTAAGTTGGTAAAAAGTCTGCTTGCAGTATGGGAGAACCTCATCCTCTGGAGAAGGAAATGGCAATCCACTCCAGTATTGTTGCCTGGAGAATTTCATGGACAGAGGAGCCTGATGGGCTTCAGTTCACAAGGTCACAAAGAGTCAGACACTGAGTGGCTATCACCTTCTTCCTTAACTGTCTATGGTTGATTCCTGTGTTATCCTGAATTTCCCCTAGGGCACACCTGGGGGTGGCTGCAGGGTCTGAGGGCTTGAAGGAAGACAGCATCTGTTTTTTACCAGAAAGGCAGGCAACATTTGTGTTTACTGAACTGACAAGCAGGCAACTTATTATTATTTTTTGGCCACACCTTGAATAGTGACAGCTGAGTGCTGTGCTCAGCCATGTCTGACAGACATGGACTGTCACCTGCCAGGCTCTTCTGTCCATGGAATTTTCCAGGCAAGAATACTGGAGAGGATTGCCATTTATTACTCCAGGGGATCTTCCTGATCCAGGGATCAAACTTGTATCTCTTTCGTCTCCTGCATTGGCAGGCAGATACTTTACCACTAACACTATGTGGGATGACAGTTTAGCATATGTACCCTAACCTACTCAGACACTAGCCACTTCAGCCTGCTGATCTGATTTGTTTCCTCATTTTATCCGCTCACTCCTGACATGCATAGTGGTTTCAACCAAAAGCTAGATTATATTAAGACAGATTGTATTACCCTAATATTATCTCCACACAAAGTGGCTCTGTCTCTTCCCTTTCCTAAAAACTGCCTGGTAGTAATTTCCTGATTTATTTCACAGACCCAGGAAATGGTGTGTATAGAAACATTTCCCTCACAACTTCAGGAATCTCACTGAGGATGTTGGAGTAGTTTCCACCTACTCTTGCCAACATAAATTCCCCTCTACTGTTATAAGAGTTTCCACAGGATAACACTAGTTAGAGTAAGAGTGAACAAGTAGTTATTGAAAACACCTTCTTTCTCCCATAAAATGAAGACTGTGCTAAGTAGTGTTCTTTACTTGTTTTATTTTATGCTCACAACAACACTGATTGGCATATTCTGACTTTAAACTGAAAATGTGTACCCCAGATAGGTACTTGAACTTATGCGCCCAGGACATGAATCTGGCCAAACTCCACAGTCTTTTAACTGAGATCGCATACATGGGTTCAGGACTTACTAAAACCCAGATTCTTTGATGTCTCATTGCAGAATGAATTCAGTGAGAACCAAAGTGATAGGTAAGAAGTGAATTTATTTAGACAGAACACACTTCACAGATGGTGTGTGTCATCCTAGAATGAAAGAGTGGCCCTCAGAAGGCATGGCTACTTTTCATAGGCTGTGTGGATCACAATAAACTGTGGAAAATTCTGAAAGAGATGGGAATACCAGACCACCTGACCTGCCTCTTGAGAAATCTGTATGCAGGTCAGGAAGCAACAGTTAGAACTGGACATGGAACAACAGACTGGTTCCAAATAGGAAAAGGAGTACGTCAAGGCTGTATATTGTCACCCTGCTTATTTAACTTATACGCAGAGTACATCATGAGAAACGCTGGACTGGAGGAAACACAAGCTGGAATCAAGATTGCCAAGAGAAATATCAATAACCTCAGATATGCAGATGACACCACCCTTATGGCAGAAAGTGAAGAGGAGCTAAAAAGCCTCTTGATGAAAGTGAAAGAGAAGAGAAAAAGTTGCCTTAAAGCTCAACATTCAGAAAACGAAGATCATGGCATCTGGTCCCATCACTTCATGGGAAATAGATGGGGAAACAGTGGAAATAGTGTCAGACTTTATTTTTTGGGCTCCAAAATCACTGCAGATGGTGACTGCAGCCATGAAATTAAAAGACACTTACTCCTTGGAAGGAAAGTTATAACCAACCTAGATAGCATATTCAAAAGCAGAGACGTTACTTTGCCAACTAAGGTCTGTCTAGTCAAGGCTATGGTTTTTCCTGTGGTCATGTATGGATGTGAGAGTTGGACTGTGAAGAAGGCTGAGTGCTGAAGAATTGATGCTTTTGAACTGTGGTGTTGGAGAAGACTCTTGAGAGTCCTTGGACTGCAAGGAGATCCAACCAGTCCATTCTGCAGGAGATCAGCCCTGGGATTTCTTTGGAAGGAATGATGCTAAAGCTGAAACTCCAGTACTTTGGCCACCTCATGCAAAGTGTTGACTCATTGGAAAAGACTCTGATGCTGGGAGGGATTGGGGGCAGGAGGAGAAGGGGACGACATAGGCGGGAGTTGGTGATGGACAGGGAGGCCTGGCGTGCTGTGATTCATGGGGTCGCAAAGAGTCGGGCACAACTGAGCGACTGAACTGAACTGAACTGAACTGAAGTCAGATAAATATTTCAACTATTTTGAGGAACAGGTGGGGATTTCCAGGAGCCGGATCACCTCCCACTTTTTGGTCTTTGGTGGTTGGCCTCAGAACTGTAATGGTGTCTGTGGGTGTGTCATTTAGCTTGCTGATGTGTTACAATGTGTGTATACTGAGACTTAAAGTCTAGTGGAAATAGACAAGTTCCCCATCTTGGACCTATTTTGTTCTTATCAATTTATGTCATCATCTTTTTATGACAGCAATTTATGTTGTCATCTTTTAAAGTTTGTGCCCTATCTGCTTCCCTCCTATTTCAATTCTCCACAATTTATTTTTGCATTCTATCACAACTGCCTTAGAGGAAATCTTGAATCCTACTATTAATACTATTGAGAGCCATTTGCAAAAACAAAAAAAAGTCAATATGTTCAGTGATTAAAAAGAAACATATTTAATATAAAAACTTTTAATTATAAAATGAAAGATTTAGCTACTATTTCATAAAATGGTAAGAACTAGAAATGGTCTCATGGATGCCACGTTGAAGCAAGAACTAAGTATTTTGGCATAATTATTTGTTTTTATATTAGATTTGCATCATACTACTTTACATTTGGGATTCATTTTTTATTCTTTCTGATGAAAATTTTACTTCCATGATGTGAGTTTGCAGTGATGACTAGAAGAGTATGTCTATTTCTCTCTCCTCCTCTGTTGTTCCTCTGGTGCACAGAAAATGAGCCCATTTCTGTTTAGCTCTTTTTTCCTCCTAGATGACTTAGAAAGTATGTCTAAAATAGTTTCTATATGATTTCACCTGTTCTCATTTCTGGTGAGTCTTCTATCTTTCATTTTGTGAGGTGTTGCTAGGCAATGTCTAAACTGTCCTTTATTTCTTGTGATTCCTTAGCTTCTCCGTGTTACAGAATAAGTTTTGAGTAGAGGACACAGAAACACAATTTGCCATTTTTACCCTGTGTTTGCATCTCTCTTGATCCCAGAATAACCAAGCTTAATATGAAGGGAATGGGGTACTATTTGTTTAAAGATTTATTAGCAAAAATTCTACCTAACAGTTCAAACATAGGGAAAAACATAATTACATGAGTGGATTCTCAGCTGCCTCCTGATGCCTCTGTGTCTCACGGGACAGAATAAAAATGACTGGCAATTATAGTTCAAATTTCAGAGGGAATTGTTTTGATAGCTTTAGCAATAGCTTTCTTATTTTTTATAAAGTTATGTTCATAAGTGAATGTCTGTGGTAATTTGTGCAATATTACACTTTGTTAGCAGTAATTACTACTTAATATAATCTATGTGACATAATGACATAAAAAAGCTTTCTGAGACATACACTATTTCAGGGTAAAACCTCATGAAATATTCTTATTTATGAAATATTTTGTGGTAATATTTTATCTACTTAATTTTTAGCAATAGTTTATTTCCCTAGCTATGACATATTTTTCAAATTTAATTACTTTATTGCATAAATTTAAAATCAGAAATTATCAACATTCAATAGTTACACAATTTCAGAGCATAAGAATCATCCATTTTCTTAAAAACATGTTTGGATGTGCAAATTTAAGTAGAAAAGTACTCTTGCAAAGAAGTGTCTATTTCAGAGAATATTAAAAATATGTAGTATGATTTTTTATAAAGGTTTATATTTTCTCTGTTCAGTTCAGTTCAGTTCAGTCGCTCAGTCACGTCCGACTCTTTGCGACCCCATGAATCACAGCATGCCAGGCCTCCCTGTCCATCACCAACTCCTGGAGTTCACTCAGACTCACGTCCATCTTCTCTGTTAACCTTACACAAACAAAAAATTCAATTAGCTTTAAAAAAGACAAAGCCTTACATGTATGGGCATGTATCCTGTTTAAAAGAAGAAAAAGAAAAAAAAAAGTCTGTCCATTTAGAGTTGTTTAACATGTTTTTCAGTTTACTGAAACTGAATATTTCACTGGATCATGGAAAAAGCAAGAGAGTTCCAGAAAAACATCTATTTCTGCTTTATTGACTATGCCAAAGCCTTTGACTGTGTGGATCACAATAAACTGGAAATTCTTCAAGAGATGGGAATACCAGACCACCTATCCTGCCTCTTGAGAAATCTGTATGCAGGTCAGAAAGCAACAGTTAGAACTGGACATGGAACAACAGACTGGTTCCAAATAGGAAAAGGAGTACGTCAAGGCTGTATATTGTCAGCCTGCTTATTTAACTTCTATGCAGAGTACATCATGAGAAATGCTGGACTGGAAGAAGCACAAGCTGGAATCAAGATTGCCGGGAGAAATATCAATAACCTCAGATATGCAGATGACACCACCCTTATGGCAGAAAGTGGAGAGGAAGTAAAAAGCCTCTTGATGAAAGTGAAAGAGGAGAGCGAAAAAGTTGGCTTAAAGCTCAACATTCAGAAAACGAAGATCATGGCATCTGGTCCCATCACTTCATGGGAAATAGATGGGGAAACAGTGGAAACAGTGTCAGACTTTATTTTTTGGGTTCCAAAATCACTGCAGATGGTGATTGCAGCCATGAAATTAAAAGACGCTTACTCCTTGGAAGAAAAGTTATGACCAACCTAGATAGTATATTCAAAAGCAGAGACGTTACTTTGCCAACTAAGGTGCGTCTAGTCAAGGCTATGGTTTTTCCAGTGGTCATGTATGGATGTGAGAGTTGGACTGTGAAGAAGGCTGAGCGCAGAAGAATTGATGTTTTTGAACTGTGGTGTTGGAGAAGACTCTTGATAGTCCCTTGGACTGCAAGAAGATCCAACCCGTCCATTCCGAAGGAGATCAACCCTGGGATTTCTTTGGAAGGAATGATGCTAAAGCTGAAACTCCAGTACTTTGGCCACCTCATGCAAAGAGCTGACTCATTGGCAAAGACTCTGATGCTGGGAGGGATTAGGGGCAGGAGGAGAACGGGATGACAGAGGATGAGATGGCTGGATGGCATCACCGACTCAATGGACGTGAGTCTGAGTGAACTCCAGGAGATGGTGATGGACAGGGAGGCCTGGTGTGCTGCGATTCATGGGGCCGCAAAGAGTCAGACACGACTGAGTGACTGAACTGAACTGACTATTTATTTTAATTTAACATTATTGCTAGTTTTAAAGATGAAGATGTAGAAAACAGGATATCACAGAGTGCCAATTGATATTTGAATCAGATAAGATAACTGGTAAACATGAAATGAACATATGAATGTATACATTGAATATAGCTCTCAAATCCTTATACAAGGTGGAGTAGTTAATAAATGATACACATGTGTTGTATTTGATTTACATACACCAGTAGGAGCCATCAATTACTGAGCATTTGATGCCCAAAGTTCAGTCTTTGTATAAACCATTGCCACATCAAATGTTGGAGACAGAGTTTTGGGTGAAGTAGAAAAGGATAGCATTATTGTTTTGCGAGGCAAAGCAGGACAAAGTGGGCTCCTGCTTCAAAAATCCAAATGTCCCAACCTGGGAGGAGGATATGTTGAGGAATTTTATAGCAATATAGTTCAAGGGTGAGAGTTGCTGACAAGATTAGGGTGTGTTCTAGGTTTCAGGTGATTGGTCTCCTAATCTTGGTGAACTTCTCTGGTTCTTGTAATCTTGCCTCAGGTGGTTTCCTACTTCTCTTCCTTGATTAGAAACTGTTAAAATCTGCCCTTTGGAACTCGGGGAAGGTTATGAAGACTGGAGTCTTGCCTACAGAAATGGGGATAAAAAAGGCTTCTGTGACCAGATGCCCCATAGAGTCCTCCTCCTAGGTTACACAATTCCTTTGTGCTAGACGCTGTACTAAATGGTATGTATAATTATTATAATTTATTCATAAGAACTTCCCCGGTGGCTCAGATAGTAAAGCATCTGCTTGCAATGCAGGAGATCTGGGTTCAATCCCTGGGTTGGGAATATCCCCTGGAGAAGGAAATGGCAATCCACTCCAATACTCTTGCCTAGAAAATCCCATGGATGGAGGAGGCTGGCAGGCTGCAGTCCATGGAGTCACAAAGAGTCAGAAAGGACTGAGCGACTGGAGTCTTGCCTACAGAAATGGGGATAAAAAAGGCTTCTGTGACCAGGAGCCCCACAGAGTCCTCCTCCTAGGTTACACAATTCCTTTGTGCTAGTTCAGTTCAGTCGCTCAGTCATGTCTGACTCTTTGCAACCCCATGAATCACAGCACGCTAGGCCTCCCTGTCCATCACCAACTCCCGGAGTTCACTCAGACTCACGTCCATCGAGTTAGTGATGTCATCCAGCCATCTCATCCTCGGTCGTCCCCTTCTCCTCTTACCCCCAATCCCTCCCAGCATCAAATCTTTTCCAATGAGTCAACTCTTTGCATGAGGTGGCCAAAGTACTGGAGCTTCAGCTTTAGTATCATTCCTTCCAAAGAAATCCCAGGGCTGATCTCCTTCTGAATGGACTGGTTGGATCTCCTTGCAGTCCAAGGGACTCTCAAGAGTTTCCCAACACCACAGTTCAAAAGCATCAATTCTTCAGCGCTCAGCTTTCTTCACAGTCCAACTCTCACATCCATACATGACTACTGGAAAAATCATAGCCTTGACTAGACGGACCTTAGTTGGCAAAGTAATGTCTAATTGTATGTATAATTATTATAATTTATTCATAACTCTACCTATCTCCTGAGAAACATGTATACAGATCAAAAACAGCACTTAGAACCAGACATGAAACATCTGACTGTTCAAAATCAGGAAAGCAGTATGTCAAGGCTGTATATTGTTACCTTTTGTATTTAACTTATATGCAGAGTATATCATGCAAAATGCCAGACTGGACTGATCATGAGCTGGAATCAAAATTGCTAGGAAAAATGTCAATAACCTCAGATATGCAGATAATACTACTCTAATGGCAGAAAGTCCAATACTTTGGCCACCTGATGTGAAGAGCTGAGTCACTGGAAAAGACCCTGATGTTGAGAAAGATTGAGGGCAGGAGAAGAAGGGAATGACAGAGGATGAGATGATTGGGTGGCATAATTGACTCAATGGACAAGGGTTTAGGTGGGTTCCAGGAGTTGATGATGGATAGGAAGGCCTGGCCTGCTGCAGTTCATGAGGTCACAAAGAGTCAGACACAACTGAGCGACTGAACTAAACTGAACTGAACTGAAAGAGGAACTAAAGAGCCTCTTGATGAAGGTTAAAGAGATGAGTGAAAAAGCTGGCTTAAAACTCAACATTCAAAAAACTAAGATCAAGGCATCCAGCCTGATTACTTCATGGCAAATAGATGGGAAAAAGTGGAAATAGTGGAAGATTTTCTTTTCTTGGGCTCTAAAATCATTGTGGTTGATGACTGCAGGCATGAAATTAAAAGACTCTTGCTCCTTGGAAGAAAAGCTATGACAAACCCAGCATGAATGTGTGCTACGTTGCTTCAGTCATGCCAAACTCTGTGCAACCCTACAGGCCATAGCCTGCCAGGTTCCTCTGACCATGGGATTTTCTCACTGCTGGGTATACACACTGAGGAAACCAGAACTGAAAGAGACACGTGTACCCCAATGTTCATTGCAGCACTGTTTATAATAGCCAGGACATGGAAGCAACCTAGATGTCCATCAGCAGATGAATGGATAAGAAAGCTGTGGTACATATACACAATGGAGTATTCCTCAGCCATTAAAAAGGATACATTTGAATCAGTTCTAATGAGGTGGATGAAACTGGAGCTGATTATACAGAGTGAACTAAGCCAGGAAGAAAAACACCAATACAGTATACTAACACAAATATATGGAATTTAGAAAGATGGTAACAATAACCGTGTATGCGAGACAACAAAAGATACACAGACGTATAGAACAGTCTTTTGGACTCTGTGGGAGAGGGAGAAGGTGGGATGATTTGGGATAATGGCACTGAAGCATGTATAGTATCATGTAAGAAACGAATCACCAGTCTAGGTTCTATGTAGGATACAAGATGCTTGGGGCTGGTACACTGGGATGACCCAGAGAGATGGTATGGGGAGGGAGGTGGGAGGGGGGTTCACAATTGGGAACTCATGTACACCCATGGCGGATTCATGTTGATGTATGGGAAAACCAATACAGTATTGTAAAGTAAAATAAAGTAGAAAAAAAAAAAAAGACTAAAAAGAGAAAAAAAAAAAAAAAGAATATTGGAGTGGATTGCATGCCCTAATCCAGGAGATATTCCTGACTCAGGGATAAAACCCACTTCTTTTATGTATCCTGCATTGGCAGGCAAATTCTTTACCACTATTGACACCTGGAGTATTAAAGAGCAGAGACATCACTTTGCTGAGAAAGGACCTTATAGTCAAAACTATGATTTTTCCAGTAATTGTGTATGGATGTGAGGGTTGGACTATAAAGAAGGCTGAGCACCAAAGAATTGATGCTTTTAAATTGCAGTGCTGGACAAGACCCTTGAGAATCCCTTAGACAACAAGGAGATCAAACCAGTCAATCCTAAAGGAAATCAACCCTGAATATTCATTGGAAAGACTGAAGCTGAAGTTGAAGCTCCAATACTTTAGTCACTTGATGCAAAGAGCCTACTCATTGGAAAAGACCCTGATGTTTGGAACAACTGAAGGCAAATGGAGAGAAGGGTGACAGAGAAAGAGATGGTTAGATAGCATCACTGACTCCATGGACATGACATTTGAGCAAACTCTGGGAGATAGTTAGGACAAGGAAATCTGGTGTGCTGCAGGCCATAGGGTCCCAAAGAGTCAGACGTGACTTAGCAACTGAACAACTGAACAACAATTTATGTGCTATTTATTATAAACTTTATATTGCAGTTGATGAATTGAACTGCATATTAAGTAAATCAGCCCACAATGGTCCATCTAATCTTTAGGCAGAACTTCGGTAGAACTTGGCCCTAATCATAGGCTGTAAAGCTGAATTGTCTTAACTCTTAATTATTTTGTCCTCTACCTTCTATATAAAAGTAATTCAAGAATCTGACCAAAGTTTAAAATATTTCTATTTTTCACCTAATAGTATCACCAAAAGTTTAGCTCGAGACTTCGAGGTATGATGACAGTCCTAATTGAATGAAATGATCTGTGAATAATCATTTGGACAAATAGATATAAAATAATCCCACATTTTCATGAAGACATTACTTTCATGTACTCTATTAGACTTCATGGGCCTCAAACAAACTTAAAAAAAAAAAGTCTCTATCACAACATGTCCTCTCACTTGGTGACAATGTGTTATGTCTCCATGTATCTGCCAACACATTTCAATAAATTGTAATGATATACTTTTTTACATTTCTGTAGAGAACATCTGTAGAATAAACATCTCTACAGGGAGACTCGATATGTTTTACAATAGACCAGTTCAGTTCAGTTGCTCAGTCATTTGCGACTCATTGCGACCCCAGGAATCACAGTACTCCAGGCCTCCCTGTCCATCATCAGCTCCCAGAGTTCACTCAAACTCACGTCCACTGAGTCAGTGATGCCATCCAGCCATCTCATCTTCTGTCGTCCCCTTCTCCCCCTGCCCCCAATCTCTCCCAATATCAGGGTCTTTTACAGTGAGTTGACTCTTCACATGAGGCGGCCAAAGTATTACAGTTTCAGCTTTAGCATCAGTCCTTCCAATGAACACCCAGGACTGATTTCCTTTAGGATAGACTAGCTGGATCTCCTTGCAGTCCAAGTGACACTCAAGAGTCTTCTCCAACACCACAGTTCAAAAGCATCAATTCTTCATGGCTCAGCTTTCTTCACAGTTCAACTGTCACATCCATACATGACCACTGGAAAAACCATAGCCTTGACTAGATGCACCTTTATTGGCAAAGTAATGTCTCTGCTTTTCAATATGGTATCTAGGTTGGTCATAACTTTCCTTCCAAGGAGTAAGCATCTTTTAATTTCATGGCTGCAGTCACCATCTGCAGTGATTTTGAAGCCCCAAAAAATAAAGTTTGACACTGTTTCCACTGTTTCCCCATCTATTTCCCATGAAGTTATGGGACCAGAGGCCATGATCTTCGTTTTCTGAATGTTGAGCTTTAAGCCAACTTTTTCTCTCTCCTCTTTCACTTTCATCAAGAGGCTTTTTAGTTCCTCTTCACTTTCTGCCATAAGGGTGGTGTCATTTGCATATCTGAAGTTATTGATACTTCTCCCAGTACTCTTGATTCCAACTTGTGCTGTTCCCAGCCCAGCGTTTCTCATGATGTACTCTGCATAGAAGTTAAATAAGCAGGCTGACAATATACAGCCTTGATGTACTCCTTTTCCTATTTGGAACCAGTCTGTTGTTCCATGTCCAGTTCTAACTGTTGCTTCCTGACCTGCATACAGGTTTCTCAAAAGGCAGGTCAGGTGGTCTTTTATTCCCATCTCTTTCAGAATTTTCCACAGTTCATTGTGATCTACACAGTCAAAGGCTTTGGCATAGTCAATAAAGCAGAAATAGATGTTTTTATGGAACTCTTGCTTTTTCCATGATCCAGCGGATGTCGGCAATTTGATCTCTGGTTCCTCTGCCTTTTCTAAAACAAGCTTGAACATCTGGAAGTTCATGGTTCACGTGTTGCTGAAGCCTGGCTTGGAGAATTTTGAGCATTACTTTATTAGCATGTGAGATGAATGCAATTGCACTGAAGTTTGAGTATTCTTTGGCATTGCCTTTCTTTGGGATTGGAATGAAAACTGACCTTTTCCAGTCCTGTGGCCACTGCTGAGTTTTCCAAATTTGCTGGCATATTGAGTGCAGCACTTTCATAGCATCATCTTTTAGGAGTTGAAATAACTCAACTGCTATTAGCTTTGTTTGTAGTGATGCTTCCTAAAGCCCCCTTAATTTCAGATTCAAGGATGTCTGGCTCTAGGTGAGTGATCATACCAGCATGATTAACTGGGTCATAAAGCTTTTTTTGGTACAGTTCTTCTGTGTATTCTTGTCACCTCTTCTTAATATCTTCTACTTCTGTTAGGTCCATACCATTTCTGTCCTTTATCGAGCCCATCTTTGCATGAAATGTTCCCTTGGTATCTCTAATTTTCTTCAAGAGATCTCTAGTAGTCTTTCCCATTCTGTTGTTTTCCTCTATTTTTTTTGCATTGATCGCTGAGGAAGGTTTTCTTATCTCTCCTTGCTATTCTTTGGAATTCTGCATTCAGATGCTTATATCTTTCCTTTTCTCCTTTGCTTTTCACTTCTCTTCTTTTCACAGCTATTTGTATTGCCTCCTTAGACAATCGATAATAAGATAGTTTTATATGGACAGGATTTTATTTTTCCAGACTTGATTTTAGAAGTAGATGGTTCAGTAGCAAATTTTCTGCTACTACATGAAAAAGAAACAATGTTCCAATTCCTTTTGTCATGAGACTGAATTTTGAAGACTCTATTGCTTAGCTCAGGAATCTTTGTTTTGTTCTAAGGTTGAAAGTAATTATATTTCACCATTCATAATGTGGTAATGAAGAAAATCTAATTGTTAGATATATATATATTTTCCTTATCAATAAAGCCTGTCTGCATTATTAGAAACAACCATGTAGACTGTTACATTAAAATTTTAATGGTTATTACTATATTAGTTTTCTTAATTTGCACTTCAGCTAGATTGAATATTTTCCTTCAATTCAATAAAAGGAAAATATTTTTATACATTATGAACATGTATGTATAAATTTTTTAATAATTTTTTAATGTGTCATCTTCTATACATTTTAGAAACCATATTAAGAGCTTCTCATAGACTTTAATCATCAGCAAATACTTATCACTATTAGGTTACAGTAATAATTAGTAGTAAGGCCAGATAATTTAAAGTGCCAACAAAATTCCATTTTTTTGCTTCAAAATGAATATGATAATGACATTATTTTTATTCAAGTTATTTTTCCTCTGGAATGATAACAGCAGGACACTTTCTGATGAATGCAAGATTAATTAATCAATTGCAAACTTCATAACATTAGACTGTAGAGAGGACCACTTAACACATTCTTAGATCATTATTTGGTCCATAAGCTATCACAGGGGTTTTCAACTCTGGTGTTGCATTAAAAACCACCTCTAGAATTTTCAGAAAATAGCTATTCTTGGATTTCAGTGTTTAAGATATTAAGTCTGGAGTGAGATCTGAGAATTGATTATAAAATTTCCTTTAGTGGTTCTCCTATGAAATAATTTTTAGAACCACTTGTCTATCTTAATTAGATTATCTTCTTTTGAGAATGGATCTATAGGGAACGCAAGGTGATATTGCTTCTGGTGACTGATCAATCCACTTGTCTATTGATCTTGGGTTACTCAAAGGAAGAATTTACTCTTCTTGTGAGTTTCCCAAAGATCACATGCTCTTTCATCATACTTAATGTGCAAGGGTTCTGTAGAATAGAAATTTAAATATATCACCTACTTTGGGGAATAATATGTGTTTGTTTTTTTTTTAAAGGAGAAGAAGCATCAGCAGCTCATTCTCTTTCTAAGTGGTTAAGCCTTTGACCACATGATCTTGTGTCAGTCTTAAAGTAGCATAGTTGCTGTTCAGTCGCTCAGTCATGTCTGACTTTTGCGACCCCATGGACTACAGCATGCCAGTATTTGCTGTCCTTCATCATCTCCTGGAGTCTGCTCAGACTCACATTGAGTCGATGATGCCATTCAATTATCTCATTCTCTGTCATCCCTTTTCCGTCTTACTTTCAATCTTTCCCAGCATCAGAGTCTTTTCCAATGGGTCACCTATTCACATCAGGTGACCAAAGGTTTGGAGTTTCAGCTTCAGCATCAGTCCTTCCAGTGAATGTTCAGGACTGATTTCCTTTAGGGTTAACTGGTTTGATCTCTCTCTGTCCAAGGGATTCTCAAGAGTCTTCTCTAGCGCTACAGTTTGAAGGAATCACTTCTTCAGCATTCAGCCTTTTTATTGTCCAGTTCTCAAATACACACATGACTACTAGAAAAAACATAGGTTTGACTATATGGACATTTGTTGACAAAGTAATGTCTCTGCTTTTTAATATGCTGTCTAGGCTTGTCATAGCATTTCTTCCAAGGAGCAAGCATCTTTAAATTTCATGGCTGCAGTCACCATCTGCAGAGATTTTGGAGACCCCCCAAAATAAAATCTCTCACTGTTTCCATTGTTTCTCCATCTATTTGCTATGAAGTGATGGGACCAGATACCATGATCTTTTTTTTTTTTGAATGTTGAGTTTTAAGCCAACTTTTTCACTCTCCTCTTTCACTTTCATCAAGAGGCTCTTTAGCTCCTCTTACTTTCTGCCATAATGGTGGTGTCATCTGCATATCTGAGGTTATTGATATTTCTCTCAGCAATCTTGATTTCAGATTTTGAATCACCCAGCCTGACATTTTGCATGATGTACTCTGCATATAATTTAAGTAAACAAGGTAACAATATACAGTCTTGATGTACTCCTTTCCCATTTTGTACCAATCCTTTGTTTCATGTTTGTTTTAAATGTTATTTCTTGACTTGTATACAGGTTTCTCAGGAAGCAGGTAAGTTCACCTGGTATTTTTGTCTCTAAGAATTTTCCACAGTTTGTTGTGATCCACAGTTTCAAAGGTTTTAGCATAGTTAATGAAGCAGAAGTAGATATTTTTCTGGAATTCTTTTGCTTTCTTTATGATACATTGGATGTTGGTAATTTGATTGCTGGTTCCTCTGCTGTTCTAAATCCAGCTTGTACATCTAGAAGTCCTCAGTTCACATACCGTTGAAGCCTACCTTGAAGGATTTTAAGCTTTACTTTGCTAGCATGTGAAATTAGGGCAATTGTATGGTAGTTTGAATATTCTTTGTCATCGCCCATTTTTGGGATTGGAATGAACACTGACCTTTTCCAGTCCTGTGGCCACTGCAGAGTTTTCAAATTTGCCAGCATATTGAGGGCAGCACTTTAACAGCATCATCTTTTAGGAATTGAAATAGCTCAGCTGGAATTCCATCACCTCCACTAGCTTTGTTTGTAGTGATGCTTCCTAAGGCCCACATGACCTTGCATTCCAGGATGCCTGGCTCTAGTTGTCTGGCTGTAAAGTACATTGTAATCAGAAGGTATTGTTAGT
Source organism: Ovis aries (assembly GCF_016772045.2). Classification (NCBI taxonomy): domain Eukaryota; kingdom Metazoa; phylum Chordata; class Mammalia; order Artiodactyla; family Bovidae; genus Ovis; species Ovis aries. The sequence goes on from NC_056056.1 coordinate 47,892,774, forward strand.
TTAGATAACTTGGAGAACTTAAAATTAATGAACTAAGAGCAAGGGCTACATTATTATTAATTTATTTTAAAGTTCCATTAACTGATTCTCTTATAAGGCAAAAATGATCTGGGTGTCTTTGGTATGACTGTATTCACAGATAACATCTAGGGGTCTCTTAAACAGACTGTAGCCAAACTTAGTGGAAGAACCCGTAGGTATAAATAGACCAAGGAATAAACCAGGCTTACGTAATCTCTCGTCCCAAAGTGCAGAAAAAGAGAAGTAAGCACTAACAAGTTCATACATGAAGAGAGTCCCTAAGATCAACCTACTAAAGCCCGTTTGTAGTTTTCTCTTTCCGCTATTTCTCACTGTATAGATAGAACTGCTAGATAGAAGGCATTAAATTCATCAGGTATACAGTGAATGTGGTGACTATAGAATAACTGAAATTCTCTCTGTAAGTAAAATATTCAGTCTCATTAGTAGTAGTAGTTTGTCACTCAGTCATGTCCGACTCTTTGCGACTCCATGGACTGTAGCCTAAGAGTACTGGAATGGGTTGCCATTTCCTTCTCCAGGGGATCTTCCCAACCCAGGGATTGAACCCGGGTCTCCCACATTGCAGGCAGACACTTTAACCTCTGAGCCACCAGGGAAGCCCTACAGTCCCATTACATCTTACCAAACTTTTAATACACCTAAATAGGTCAAACTGTCTCTTCTTTTTATATACTATGATGTAAAACTCACATAAGAGAGACATTTTTAAAACAGTAAAAGATGGAAAAGGGTTTCTGCAACCCCTGTAAGGCTTCTAATATGTGTGAAGAGACTCTCCAGATAGAAGTGAAAGAAATATGTAAGGCGAAAAGCAGCAAGATTTATTAATGAGAGAATGCCAAAACACTCGTGGACTTTATATTCATTACCTAATGGAGCTGTGATGAAGACTTGGGGGCACTGAACTTTCTCTTCTGTGCTGATTCCAAATTTCAGTTTATGAAACAGGAAGAGACCTGGAACAGACTCTACCCTCAGAGCACTCAGAAAGAACCAATTCTGCCAACATCTTGATCTTGAACTTCTAGCATCCAGAACTCTTAGAAAATAAATTTCTTTGGTTTAAGTCACCCAATCTGTGGTATTTGTTATGGTAGCCTTAGTAAATTAATCTAATGATGGCAAACATATAATTGAATTTGTTATTCTATCAATATTATTGGAAAAGAGGAATTTGCTGAAACTTTCAACACAGAATGTAAAGTACTGATCAACATACAACCTCATATCTCTTTTATAGTTTAAGGGAAAATATATGTTTTAATAGGAAAAATTATAAGTAGCAGAAAGCTTTTTGATTAAAAGAAGGTAAGTTCTTTAGGGAAAAGTTTTTACCTTTTTATAGGGAACAAACAATTACTGAGAAATAAGCTAGTTTTATATCTCATATAAGAAGATACTCAAGATATGTTCTTAAAATAATATATAAAATAAATCACATTTGCTTTAAATTAAACAGAAAAAAATGATGATATTTTCAGTTCTATAAACAGTTGGCTAAATTTGTAACAAGTGACAGTAATATAAGTATGGTTTATAGTATAACTATACTATGGCTAGAAATGCTAGTATTATTAAAAATATATAAAGTTGACTATATCCTAAAAATAAGATGATTTTTATCACCTACAGTTATTTTATGTCTATAAATTTTTCATGACAAATAAATGTATTTTAATCGAAACCTTGAAATGTTACTTAGATGGAGCTGAGTGATTAAATACAAAAAATAATTGTATATAGTGAATGCTTATTTTGATTTTTCCAGTTTTAAAATATAGATGATGTTAAAATATAAATCTTGTGTGCATTACCCACTGCAACTGAGCTCAATTCTTTTCTAGTGTCATTTTGAGTTCCCTGTTGCCATAGTTGCTGCTAAGAAAATACATTTTTCTAAAAGATTTATAAATAATGATTGCAATGTTTTTAGCTCTTTGTAGTGAAATACAATATCCGATGCCTCTGAGAAGAATATAAATCCAAGCACTAGGGAGCCATTCAGGTCACACTTGAGTCTTGTTACAAGTAGGGCAAGAAAAGTGTCTCACTGGTATCCATTAATGTGTACTCTCCTGCCCACTCAAAAGATAAATTCCATGTATTTAGGTTCAGAAAGCATATATAAGACTGTCTTTAAGTTTTATATCTGCTTTTGTTACTCCAACATCTTGTCAAACAGAAAAAGATGGCATTTATTAACCCTTTTCTTTTCTAACATTACTTACTTTAATCATTCTTCTAAATGCTAAGTTAAAATATTTAATTTATGTGAACATGTTTTGCCAAGTGCATTCTTAATTCTCTGAATATTAGGTAAATTCTAATTTTTTACTATAATGAAGAATCAAAGTTACCTATATTTGATAAACTGATATTCATTATGTCTCTTCATATGAGAGGAAAATTAATATTCAAAGGTCATTTCCTTCCAAACAAGCCACTATTTACTAACTGAATAATTGTTTGCTCTTCCACATTTAGTGTATGCTATCTGAAAGAGAAAATGCACCAAAAAAAAAAAAAAAGGAAAGAAAAGAAAACAGAGGATGCCAATAAAAATAACATGAAAGACTAGCATTCGGGAAAAGGAAAAATTGAATGTTTCTGATATACACACACAAATAAATACACATATCTGATATACATGTCAGCAGTATATACACATTGATTATGTAGATTGTCCAGATTATGAAGCAGTAACAAAATCAAATTTGTGTGGGCTGAAAAAACAAAGGTTTGTTCCTTCTTCACATTTATACTCAACTCTGTTCAGTGAAAGAGTTTGCTTTGCTTAGCCACTTGGGGACCCCTAAGACATCTGAAGATCCATAGTCTTATGACATCTCCATCTCATCATGAAATTTCAGAGTTCACCGAGGGCTTCCCTGATGGCTCAGTCAGTAAAGAACCCGCCTGCAATGCAGGAGATGCAGGTTTGATCCCAGGGTCGTAAGATCCCCTGGAGAAGGAAACAGCAACCCACTCCAGTATTCTTGCAGGAAAAATCCAATGGACAGAGGAGCCTGGCAGGCTATGTATTCCACAAGGTCACAAGAGTTGGACATGACTTAGCCATTAAACCATCACCGTGATAGGGGAAGAGGTTAGTGCTGCAGGCACTCACAAGAGCAATTAAATGCTTTGGCAATAGTACATTACTCACAGTTGGTCAAATCACCTTGACTAATTAAAGGTGATGAAGTAATAGTCCTTCCGTATGAAGGAATATTCCTTCCTCCAAAATGAGAGTGAATGTCTATCAATAAGCATTAGAAAGATCAATCACAATGTTTTGCAAAACTACCTCAGATATGCAGATGACACCACCCTTACGGCAGAAAGTGAAGAGGAACTAAAAAGCCTCTTGAAAGTGGAAGAGGAGAGTGAAAAAGTTGGCTTAAATCTCAATATTCAGAAAATGAAGATCATGGCATCCAGTCCCATCACTTCATGGCAAATAGATGTGGAAACAGGAGAAACAGTGTCAGACTTTATATTTTTGGGTTCCAAAATCACTGCAGATGGTGACAGCAGCCATGAAATTAAAAAATGCTTACTCCTTGGAAGGAAAGTTATGACCAACCTAGATAGCATATTGAAAAGCAGAGACATTACTTTGCCAACAAATGCCCATCTAGTCAAGGCTATGGTTTTTCCAGTGGTCATGTATGGATGTGAGAGTTGGACTGTGAATTGATGCTTTTGAACTGTGGTGTTGGAGAAGACTCTTGAGAGTCCCTTGGACTGCAAGGAGATCCAACCAGTCCATTCTGAAGGAGATCAGCCCTGGGATTTCTTTGGAGGGAATGATGCTAAAGCTGAAACTCCAGTATTTTGGCTACCTCATGTGAAGAGTTGACTCACTGGAAAAGACTCTGATGCTGGGAGGGATTGGGGACAGGAGGAGAAAAGAACAACAGAGGATGAGATGGCTGGATGGCATCACTGACTCGATAGACGTGAGTTTGAGTGAACTCCGGGAGTTGGTGATGGACAGGGAGGCCTGGCGTGCTGTGATTCATAGGGTCGCAAAGAGTCGGACATGACTGAGCGACTGGACTGAACTGAACTGAACTGCACTGAGATACCTATATTATCACCTTAGTGGTTTCCTGATTTTCCATTATATAGATTTCAAAAAAAAAAAAAAGTCCCATTTTATCCATTCTCCCATTTCCCTGTTTTTTCTTTTAATAGGTTGAAATATGGGTCACCGTGCTTGGTACATGGTGTATCTAATGAATCATACATTTTAAAATTCTCCTTCTGGTCTTGCATATGTTTGCATATGGCACACCCTAAGTTCTCAAAAAATGTTACCTCTTATTATTAATACTTTTGGTCATAATAACTTTTCTTATTTGAGTTTCATTTTTAGTATATATAGTGAAAATTCTTCCATTTCTTCTTTGATGTTTTTCCCTCCTAATTTACATTTTGGTACTATTTCTCCAAAATGTCATATTTTCCAATAGAATCCCATGATAATATGAAAACGAAAGGAATTAAGTACACAAGCTCACAGTGTATTCATTGTGTGAATTTTTTTTTTTTAGTGCAAAATTTTTTAATAAAAATTTTCCTCTTGACAAAATGTGGTAAATTCTGAAAGTATACTGGACTTACATGAGATCTGGATTTAGCTTACAATTCTGTTAATAACTAAGAATGTGTTTTTAAGAAATAATCTATTAGAGTTAAATATTTATTATATCATTCAAATAAGTCAGTGAGTAACAAAAGTAGCTAAGATATATTATGATAAATAGAAAAATGTAGAGATCATGTTAAAATATAATGGACTCTTCATACAGGTTTGTTTTCTTCTTTTCCCCAAATTTTCTCTTTCTGAAATTTTAAAGCACACAGAAGCACTGTTAAATATTTATCTGTGAATAGTGTTATACTGCTTTTAAGATTTTGATCTTTACTGGCAAACACATAAGTTGATATCAGTGAAAGTAATAAGACACACATGTAAATAGAAAGGAATTTAGTTGTATGATTTTTAAAATTTTGAATTTATTTTTCCTTTTATTTAAAAGAACAGTTTATTTTTAGTATGTATCTTTTCATTATGTTATTTTTATAATAAAAATATCTTTTTATTTATTTTTCAGTAGTTTTACATTTATAGAAACACTAAGACTGAACTGAACTGAAGATAGTAATGAAAGTTTCCATATAACCTGCACCCAATTTTCTCTATTACTAACTTCTTATATTAGTGTAGTAAATTGGTTACTATTAATAGATTAATATTGATACATTTGTATTAAGTAAAGTTCATACTTTATTTAGACTTTCTTAATTTTCAACCCATGTCCTTTTTCTGTTCCAGGGTCCCATCCAACATAGCACATTGCATTAGTCATCGTGTGCTATTCAGCTTCTCTCACGTTTGCTTTTCAAAAGCAAAATCAGAGCTCCTCCATGGCTCCTGGTAAATTAGTTTCTTCTGCTTCTAATCTTGTTTCCTGGCCCCATACACAATAAAAAGTTTGATTTTTAAAGTATGCTTCCTAATGCTGTTCTCTGTAAAATTAGAAGACAACGGGAAAAAATAATAGTCCAACACTCAAAAATCCAAAGCACTAATTTACCTGCTACATACTTAGTTCATGTTCATGAAGGTTATATAACAATCCAATAAGGTAATCTGTATGGAGTCTGCAGAATCCTCATTTATTTATTTATTATTACTACTTATGATAGAAGAAAGTATGCATTCTTGCTCTTTTATTCCAAGTTTCTTTTGTGATTCAAATTTACCTAAAAAGCAATGTAATAGAAAAATATTTGGCAAGGCTTCAAGGAAAGTTTGTATAATATACAAACTCTCTTGGCATTTCACTTTCCTCTTTATCATTTGCCCTACCCCATGATTTTTATGTGGAATATCAAAATTCATTTAGATTGATAGAAGGATAGAATCTATTTTATATATTATGGATGAAAGTCAACAGCTAAATTGGAATAAGAACATAGAAGTAACAAAGACCATTTTTTATATTTTTGTAGCTTGTATAAGCCCCAACAGTCTAGCTCCATAATTTTTGTGTTTTGAAAAAATAATTTTCTAATTTTGTCAGTGCTAGTCAATTGTGTGACTGCTGCCATTAACTAAAATCCTAGTTGTCATTCTAAATTAAATCTTAAGAATAAGGCCTGGTACTTTGATATTTTTAGTAGATATTGTTATGAAAACATCTACCAGTTCAGAAAATTAAAGCTACCAAAATATAAACACCCAGAATATATTAAAATTTGTTTTTCCTTAATAAAAATATTTACATTAAATATTTTTATACAAAATGAACAAAGTGGGTCATCAGCCATTTCCCCATACACATGATGAAAAGAGAAACATTGCTGTCTCCAGGACAATAGTAACTCACAAGCCAAAATACAAGATATGGAAAAAGAGGAATACTTCAAAAGAAAAATAGAAATTGGACAATACATATCCTCTAAGAGCAATTATTGAAACCAAGAAAAAATAATTTAAAGTGAGCATAATAAATATATTTAACTAAAAGAAGGAAAGTATTACCAAGTTAGATATGAATGAAATGAAGAACACAGTGGGAGAGATAAAATGTGGAATGAAAATAGTTAAAAAAATGAATTTGTGAGATGAGTGATCACATTGCGATAAATTTCACAAAAGATGGTGAGAGTAAAGTGATTTAGAAAACAAAAGAAAATTTAAGTTTAGAGGATCAAAAGCATAAATATCCCAATTATATGGGTATCTTACAGAGAAAAATAAAATTAGAAAGGTGAAAATAGTGTGGTATTAATGGAGTAAAAATTGCCCAGATTCAAATAAATTTCATAGATCTTAGACTAAATGGTTTACAGAGCACCTTCTAGGTGAGAGAAGGAAAAATTTAACCTAGATATATAGTAAAACTTTCATACACTGATTACAAATTAAAAATTGTTAACCTTTTTTTAAGCCATACAATATCGTTGATTATAGCCCTCTCCAGCAACCGCCTATTTGTTCTCCTTATCTATGAATCTGTTTAATTTCTTTATATTGCACACTCTGAGTAGGGCACCTTTCCTACCTTATTCAGTAGGTTAGAATATGAAGCTATCTATGGGCTCTGATAGCAGAGAAAGAGCAGGTAACCCAGCAATAATGCATTCCCCCATTAGGTGTGTCTTACACTGAAATAAGAAGATGCCCAGGCTGAATGATCACTGGAAAATCAGGGCTCAGAGATGTTTTGGGAAACAGACAGAGCATGGAAGAACACAAATTGGAAGAAATGTAAATAACTGAGTATAGCTGGAGCATTTTGAAAATCCTGTCACTGTAGGGAAAGCAAGAAGAAAAAGAAGCTAAAATTATAAGTAGGGCCATATTGTGAAGTGAATTAGATAGTAATACTTCCAGTGGTCATGTATGGATGTGAGAGTTGGACTGTGAAGAAGGCTGAGCGTTGAAGAATTGATGCTTTTGAACTGTGGTGTTGGAGAAGACTCTTGAGAGTCCCTTGGACTGCAAGGAGATCCAACCAGTCCATTCTGAAGGAGATCAGCCCTGGGATTTCTTTGGAGGGGATGATGCTGAAGCTGAAACTGCAGTACTTGTCCACTTCATGTGAAGAGTTGACTCATTGGAAAAGACTTTGATGCTGGGAGGGATTGGGGCAGGAGGAGAAGGGGATGACAGAGGATGAGATGGCTGGATGGCATTACTGACTCAATGGACATGAGTCTGAGTGAACTCCGGGAGTTGGTGATGGACAGGGAGGCCTGGCATGCTGCGATTCATAGGGTCTCAAAGAGTCGGACATGACTGAACGACTGAACTGAACTGAACTGACCTTAGATGAATACCTTTCTAATTCCAAATCTCCTTAAGATGGCATACCAAGTTTTGTTAAAACATGTCTTCTAACATCCCTGTGTAAATGCAAATAATTATGCTGTGTAAATTAGCCAATTATTTTATTCATTCATTATGGATTAATTCTTCATATTTGGAGCGTCATCATGCATATGTATGAAAAGAAGGAACATGCTAATGTACATCAATTTCTGAGAACATTGGATCATATAAACTGAGGTTGAAACAACGCACATAAAATTCAGTTGTTTGAGATTTTAATTATTGCTTTATACTCAGAAGTATTTAATTCAGCACTGATACGACATCAGTTGTCTAGTTTTCTTCATTGACTAACATATGAATTAGGCTATTTTATTTACCTCTTGTTAAAGTTCTTAATTGTTTAATATTGTAAATTCAAATCCTACATATATACTACCGAAATTGAATTATAAACAATATTTTTGTTCTTTATTCTCGAGAATATGTTTAAAAGCATGCTTGAACTTAATTTAAATTCTGAGTGAGACTTACTCTTTTGTCTAACTTCATATGTCTTACAAAGACTCAATATGGGTAGTTCCAAAATAAATGATTTTAAAACAAAATATTTTTTAGTAAACTTCTTCCTCAACTTTGCACTTCATTTATTAAAACTGGTGCCTGAAAATAGTTTCGCAGTTTGTATACACTGTGCTAAATGAAATGCTTTAGCCACTAGCAATTTCAGGTATTTAATATTCAGCAAACATAGTTCTAAAAGTCTGTGCATGTTTTAAAATTTTCATTGCATAGCCATATGTTATTGCTGAGCTCTTAAAATCATTGCTTTGTTATACTACTAATGTTAGGGACCAAACGACGGGCTCTAGGACCTGAGTCATGTTTACCAAAAAAAGACAGGACATGCGCTCATCCTGCCTGGCCAATCATGTAACGCCAGCTACTCCTGTAACTGAGACAAAGAACTGCCTGTATATCAGCCGCCATACTCCTTTGTTCGGGGCTCTTGTCGGATTCCACTGTGCTGGAAGAGACTTAGGCCCTAGCGCGCTAGAAATAAACTCCCTTCTTGCCTTTGCATTACTGTGGTGGACTTGCTCTCTCGGTTGGTTCGGAGATACGGGCTCAGTGCATAACACTAAAAGTTGGCAGATGACGTTTTCATATGATACTCTAAAATTTTAAAGTAAAAAAAGATTGATGTTGTATTTTCTGAAAGTTGTGCAGTGATATGCTTAAATAGTATGACAGAATTATCTCTATATTCTCATTATAAAATAACAACCCAGTACACTCTAAGCTTCCAAAAAATATATGAAATCATTACTGCTGTTTCAATATATTTTATTCTGAAAATTTAAATAAGGCAAAATAAAAGTATGTGCATATTTGTGTATACAGAATGGATCACATCATTTGAAATCTGTATTTTCCTTATGCTTATGTGTTATAACCACATGCCTACATCTCTACCTTTTCATAAAGGCTGCATATTATACTTTACCTTGCTGAATAATAATTTGTTTATTCAACCCGAAGTTATAATTTTTCAGAAAGAATTATAATATGTATTGCTTTGTAGTTTATTAATTAAAAACAGAAATCAGGTTCTGTGCCCTTTTGCATCCTGCAGCATCTGTCATGTCACTCATCAATGACAACTGCAGGGACAATAACCCACATCAGGATGGTGTGTAACCTTCTTGCAATAGCACTATTGCAATTTACCATAGCTTTCAGATATTGCTGATGGGTCTCCTGTTGCAAAACCTTAAGATAGTTTCCATTAAGTTGCACCTGAGGCCTTGGGAGCAGATATGCCCCAAAATTATATGCAAATATGACAACGCTAGTATTCAAATGACTATTCAGCTTTTGCAGCTGAAAATTCTTACTATCTCTTTTCTTGTCTCCTCAAAGCAGTTAATCGAAGCCCAATTAGAGATCATTTTAATGCAATTTTCTGTGATGCAGTTACCTATCCAAGTTGAAAATATGAGAAACAACTATATTTGGAGAATGGTTCAATAAATGTGACCTGCTTTCCAATTTTTTTTGATTCTTCAATTAGGTTATAAAATAATGAAATAGAAGAGAAAAGTCAGATGCCAAACAGTGAATTGCAACTGAGGAGATGAAAGCTCTAATATTCTTTAATCACTTAAAAAGGAAGATTACAAATTATCTGTCATTTTATCCAGTTTCTAAAATAGTAGCTATATTCTGCTTTTATATATTTTTGTAGTCTACTTTGGGTAGTTAAATCATATAAAATAAAATATAAATGGGTTAGAGATCAGCTTGAAATTTTCTCTGAAATATGAATTACCAGTTACTTTTTGCTTCTTAATTGTCCTTGTTTTATCTATCCACCAAGTATCTCAACCTCAGATTTAATTTATCAGTGATATACCTTTTTTCCATATATGTTATGATATTTATAATTTGCACTTTTTAAAAAATTTAATGATTCAATAATATATGTATACACATATATACCACTTCTAACACAAGTATACAAATACATACTTTAGCATGTTACTTGCTTCTGTATTGGAAAAAAAGTTTAAAAAGCATGAATGCTTATAATGAAATATTTGATGTTAAATGGGAAGTTTCTTATATTATTAACAAAATGCAATACACATTTGAAATGGGCCCTTCCAGATTCAAATTCTTTCTGTGTCCCTCCTCACCTCTCCGCCCATTTCTTATTTGTAGGAACTATGCTTCATTCACCCTCCTTGACCTTCCTTGAGTTCCAAATGGCAGATTTAACTAGTTACTTGTCAGGGAAGGGAAGGAATACAGAAATGAAGGAGGAACAGTCAAGAAACAATAGTGCAGTGATAAAGCACTCCCCCTTAAGGAATGTATATTACAATATCTTTGAGTTCTTCTGTAGGAAATAAAGTCTACCCAAGTGGAGGATGCTGCATATCAAAGGAATGATTTCAGTGGGCTCAGAACTTTGCATCTTTCCATGCATAAAAAGTAATAAATTCATTAACTTGAGATGCCTCATTTTCTTTAATTAACAGTAGTCTTTTGATGTTCTGTGGTGACGGCTTAGTCACTAAGTTGTGTCTGACTCTTTTGCAACCCCATGGACTGTAGCCGACCAGGCTCCTCTGTCCATGAGATTTCCCAGGCAAGAATACTGGTGTGTGCTGTGCTAAGTTGCTTCAGTCGTGTCTGACTCTGTGGGACCCTATGGCCTATAATCCACCAGACGCCTCTGACCATAGGATTCTCAAGACAAGAATACTGGAGTGAATTGCCATGCCCTTCTCCAGGGAATCTTTCTGAACCAGGGATTGAAAACGCCATCTCTTACATCTCCTGCGTTCATAGGTGGGTTCTTTACCACTAGTGCTACTGGGATGTTGCTATTTCCTTCTACAGGAGATCTTCCCAACCCAGGGACCAAACCTGCATCTCCTGCATTGCAGGTGAATTCTTTACCAACTGTTATTGCAAAAACTCCTAAGTATCCTAGCTCCTTCCTTTTGTCTTCAGTGAAGTCCTTCAGAGTTACCTGAGAGGTTATCTACCAGGCTTCAATTCTTACAAAGTTCACTGAAAAGATTGTGCAGTTCTGTCAGTCAACAAGTCCAAATTACTACCTTCTGTAGTAGACTTTCATATTATGCTTTATTCCAGAGTTTGGGATCTATGTCAAGGACATCCTAAAGCTAAGTAGAATGTACAAATTTTGACTCAAAAAATAAATAAATACCTAACAATAAATGTAAAATTACAAAAAGGATTTAACTTTAAATTCTGAATCTTCTGGCATTAATAATGCAAATTGCAAAAACAAGCAAAAATATACATAAGGCACAAGAAAACAAAGGCCCAAATTTCAATAATAATAGGGCAAAAATAAACCCATTGGTTATTCTTTGCTGTTTCCAATTCAGAGAGGAAGAAACTGGAATACAGTTCAAAAAACACACTTTTAAAAGACACTACAAGACTCTGATGCTGGGAGGGATTGGGGGCAGGAGGAGAAGAGGACAACAGAGGATGAGATGGCTGGATGGCATCACTGACTCGATGGATGAGAGTCTGAGTGAACTCCCGGAGTTGATGATGGACAGGGAGGCCTGGCATGCTGTGATTCATGGGGTCGCAAAGAGTCGGACACGACTGAGCGACTGAACTGAACTGAACTGAACTGAACTGAAAAATAGCAACATGTCCTGAAAAATCAACTGGACATGTCTTTAAGGAGGGGTGAAATGACAAAATCTGACTCCCTCTTTCCTTTTCTTTGGACTTAGTAAATGTGAAAACTTCAGTGATCTTCCAAGTTTTATAAAGAAATCAAATGTTGAAAATTTTGTGTAACATCTTAAGGTATGCTGCTGCTGCTAAGTCACTTCAGTTGTGTCCAATTCTGTGTGGCCCCATAGATGGCAGCCCACCAGGCTCCCCCGTCCCTGGGATTCTCCAGGCAAGAACACTGGAGTGGGTTGCCATTTCCTTCTCCAACGCATGAAAGTGAAAAGTGAAAGTCAAGTCGCTCAGTCAAGTCCGACCCTCAGCAACCCCATGGACTGCAGCCTTCCAGGCTCCTCCGTCCATGGGATTTTCCAGGCAAGAGTACTCGAGTGGGGTGCCATTGCCTTAAATGCTATCTTGTAATTAACCCTGCTGAGGACACACCTGAGACAATATAGTGGAGGAATTCCACAATTCACAGGGGCCCTCTGGTTGGGAAGAAGCCCTGGAAGTTCTATCAGGCTGGGGAGTTATTAACTAGTAGGAAATCTAGCCCTCAGGGATCCTAGTCACAACACTAATAGGCATAACTGCAGTGGAATCCTTGGCAGTACAAGAACTTTATAAGAGAAACCTAAAAGCACAGATCCCTTCAGAGCAAAAGGCTTAAATAATCCATGCCACATCCATATCATGGAACCTTCTGCCAATGTTAAAATAGCAGTGTAGGTCACAGATGGGCAATTATGATCCACAAAACATAATCCATGCCACATCCATATCATGGAACCTTCTGCCAATGTTAAAATAGCAGTGTAGGTCACAGAGGGGCAATTATGATCCACAAAACAATCACGGTTACTTGAGATGCTGTCTCCTGAGCTTGAAGTCCTCCCTTCTCCAGGGGATCTTCTCAACCCAGGGGTTGAACTCTGGTCTCCCACATTGCAGGCAGATTCTTTACTGTTTGAGCACCAGGAAAGCCCATAAAACATAGCTCTCAACTTTTAGGTTGTGACTATTTTTTAAGTCAACAGAGGTATATTTATGAACATGGAAACATTTTTGTTAAATAATATTAAGTGGAAAAGGAAATTATAAAACTATGTATGCCAAGCTCATATATTTTTTAATACCTAAAAATGTGTATGTGTAAATGTGTGTATGTAAATGTGTTTGTGTATGTGTGTGTTCACTTACACACACATTTGTGAGCTTATAGGAAGGATAAATATCATCTAAGCAATGGTTCTGGCTATTAGAAAGGATTATTAGTGACTTCTGTTTTACCATTATCTATTTTTAAAATTTTTCCATAAAGAAATTGCATGCATTAATACATACAAAAATTTAAAAAATAAAGAAAGTGAGCAAAGCCATTGAGACATTGTTTACTATTGGTTGTACAGTTGAATTTTAGTAAAGGAAAACAGACTCTTCTTGTACTTCAGTAGTGTGGAGCCTGCCAGCCTCAAGTAACATGCAGGCTTCATTCTAGTGCAGGGCAGTCTGCAAATTATGTCAAGGTTCTATGAGTTTGACAGCCGTTGTCTGGAAGGGGACAACTGCTCATTTTCAACTGTGGTCTCACAAGCATGGAGAGACTGTTATTTTCCTCTGTGCTCCTTCAATCGAACACAGAACATCTGTCACAAGACTAATGTCTGATGTGGTAGCAAAGATTTCTCTTGATCTAAGAGCCCAGTACCTGTTACAGGAAAGGGGATCGGATGTACAATCAATATGTCAATACTGTACCAGACTTCCATGATTAATTAATTTTTTAATGACAATAAACATTGGAACATTGGGAATAATGATCATGGCAGTGTGTGCATTATACATATATATTTTTTAATTTATATATATAAATATATATATTTATTTAGATTGTGTTGAGCCTGTCTTTAACAAAAATATTCCTGTTCTTAAGGGAAGAATGTAATAATATATTTCAAATATCTCTAATAATTAATGCTATTTATTTTCAGTATGAATTTAAGCCTTTGACTTTAAAGTTTGCTTCTCATTATTCAATATAAGATTGCAAATATTGTCATAAATATCCCCAAATTATTTGAGGGTACTAAGGTTTTGTTTGTTTGTTCTGCAAAAATTGAGTTGAATTCAAATGTAACTATAAAACAAGGTGAATAAATCTTACCTAAGATTTGTGCCCAAGATTAACAAATTAAGGTGCAAGAAATTTGATGAATTTTAAAAGTCTTGGCCTTTTAAAAAATGTTATCTATGTATTACATTTGATTTATTAAACCTCTCCTACTTTATGCTGGCTACAAGGAAAATTATAAATGAAATCTGGGGCTCAGAATGAATTACTTAATTTAGGGCACCTGAGGGGTGAATGTTTAACAAAGTACCCAAGTTAAGAGCATAATCTCTGGAGATTGGGATTGAATTTTACTTACTGACTTTGAAAAATCAGGCAAGTTTCAAGCCCTCAGCTTGCTTATCCTGAGAGTGTAGGTAATTATACTATACCTGTCTCCCTCATAAGTTTATTTAACAGTCTAATAAAAGTGTTTAGCTCAGTAGATGACATGTATCAAAGACTGTATATTACGTACTGGTTAAGTAAATCATGACAAATGTGAGGTTTATTTGTTAGGTCATAATGAGCCACCGATGTAAAGTCACTGGAAAGAGTGAACATGAATAAAGAAACACTTAGGAAGGGAAGATGAGCTTTCGATTGCAAGCTGACATCAGACACAGAATTTAACAAATTCCAAAAGGTACAAGACTATTGAGAACTCTGAATTTGATAGAGGATGTGATGACTAAAGATTGAAACAGTCTAACAAAATATTGAGTTGTCTGGAGAAATGTAAGCAATTTTTTTTTCTACTCTTACCCTGGCCCTTCTGAATGAATATGAGGTAATCTATGTGAGGGACAATGAACTCTGATTTTTTTTCCTCTGTATATTCCACAAATGACCAGCAAGTACAGTATATTTTTCTTTTTTATCATCCCTCACTGTGAGAGTGTTGGTGAATTCCCATATCCCCACACATACCTCAAAGCCCCACCTTGGACACCCAAGCTACTGAAACATGCGATGCATCTTTTAAAGGTTGTTTGACTTCAATTCATTTCACTGCCCACATATCCTTGTCATTAATATGAATTTCTCCCATTTATTTCTCAGTAGTGTATTCTAGTCCACAAAAGTACATAATTCCTAAGAGTTAATTGGATATCATTTAAAACTCCCTAATGATGTGAAACTAACCTGCTTATTCACGATGTATTTCAACCTCTTTTGGATTGTGATTGTTTCAATTAGTGAAAAAAACCACTATTAAATCCTATCAACAAGTTATCAACACAATTATGTAGATGTGATTTTATTTTGTGGGCATTACCAGATAATTTTAGATTGCTATGCACAGCTTCAATTATCCACTTTGTACTTCAACTTAAAAATCTAAAATTCAAAGACAGAAATATTTCTCAATTTAAATATTTTTGTTAGACAATATACAAGTATTCTTGTCTATTTCTCTATGATTTACAAAACCTATTACTTCATATTATATCTACTCTGCATAATTACCCATGTGATTTTTAAAGCACACACATAGCTATACACACATAAACACACATATACACACACATATACTTTCATAATATTGCTTAAACCTTAAGTCCTTTCTAAAATCATACCTAAGTAAATGGAAATCCATCATCTGATAAGCTTGAAAACTGAAGTTAAACGGATACCAACTCAAATAAAGACTAAAATAAAGATTTGATGTGGCCCTTTTAATAGAACTATCCAATGTTAATTTTGAGATGTTGAAATCACAAGAATAAGGTCAATGGAGTCAGTACCAAAGAATCTTCAATGATTAGAGTTCTAGAAGTGAAGGGGAGAACTCTTGAGAAAGACAAAGATGCATACGTAAAACTGGAATGCTTAATTTTATAGAGTAAGTAGGCGTCATCTCTGTAGGTTGTTTCATTTATTTCCATCATTAAGAAAATCTAATCTAAATCATAGAGGTGGATTTTCAGATTTTTTAAGTCAAAATCCACCATCAGAGACTAAACAGCTTCCTGGAAGCTCTTGCTGTGATATTCTTCTATAACTTTTTGTTTCATCCTGGCATCCTTGACCATCCTTCCTGATGTTCTTTTGTCCCATATTCCTTTTTATCCTCTCGAAAGACTTAGCATACAACATCTCCCTTGTTTATTTATTGCTATTCTTATCATCCGTGTGGTATATTTAACCCCAGTCTTCCTCCATTTTGGTTTATATCACATACTATTGACATTGTTCTTTCTGAAACAATGCCAACACACTTCTCTTTGAACACAAAAAAATACCCTTAAACTTCAATAATTCCCCAAATTACTACCCAGTAATATCTAAATTTCTTAGAAAGCTAGCTCCACTCAAAATCAAGATTTTTATTAATAATGAATTATTATACTCCTCTTAAAATGAAAGTTTGTTATTTATTTTACAAAAGTATAACATACATTGAAAAAAAATTATTTCAGTGGAAATAGCTATTTTCAATTTTGAACCAAATTTCCTTTGCTATCTCTGAATGTTGGTAATGTAACATAGTATCCTCTGGGGCCAAATAGGTAATTTTTGGAAGACATGGGCATTTCAGGTGTTGTAGGAAATAAAATTTCACATGCTTTAGATCAAGCTTATTTATAGTCAGTTAATGTAAATTTTAACTATAAACAAGTAAACTTGATCTGAAGCATATGAAAATTTGTTTTTAGTCAGATCATCTAAAATTTGGGGCTTCCCTGGTGGCTTAGGTTCAATCCCTGGATGAGGTGGACCTGAGTTTGATCCCTGGATGAGGAAGATCCCCTGGAGAAGGGAATGGCAACCCACTTCAGTATTCTTGCCTGGAGAATTCCATGGACAGAGGAGCCTGGTGGGCTACAGTCCATGGGGTTGCAGGGAGTCAGAAATGACTTAGTGATTAATTTCTAAATTTGTATTCATTTTGTTTTCTTGAGTGATTGAATACTGAAAAAAAATTGTAGTAGAGGTTTCTACAATTATAGTATTTCTCATATTCTAGGTACATTTTGCTTGGACTTCCCTGGTGTCTCAGTAGAAAAGAATTCACCCTCCAATGCAGGAGATGCAGGTTTGATCCCTGGGTTGGGAAGATTCCCTGGAGAAAGAAATGGCAACCCACTCTAATAATCTTGCCTGGGAAATCCCATGGACAGAGGAGTCTGGCACATTACAGTCCATGGAGTCACAAAAGAGTCAGACACAGCTTAGTGAGTACACGAGGAAAACAACACAGTATTATCAGTCCAATGCATGCTTAAATACTAACTAACAAAAATAAGAAAATAAATTCATCCTATCAAATAGAGGTAAACACTGTTCAGATCTTGGTTTATAGCCTCATATAAATGTTTTATATATATATAAAACAGTTTTCTAAAAATAAGATTATAATATTCTTTTCAATCAGATATTGTTCATTACATGTTATATGTTCTATGTTTGGGAGGTTTACCAATTAAAAGTTTTTCTTCAAGATCATTTACTAGCTTTGTGACCATAGGGGAGTAAGTTAGCATCTCTTTGATTAAATTTTCTAGTCTGAAGTACGGAGATGAAAACTGTACCTTCCTCTTGGGCTCCTGAGAAGATTAAAAACAAAGTATTATAAAATACAGTATGCACTGCAAAATAATAATAACAACATATTATTTCAGATCTTCCTCAACTTACCCTTTGGGTTATGTCCAGTAATCCCACCCTTAATTGAGAGTAGCATACACTGAAAAAGCATTTAATACACAAAGCTATAGAACAGCATCACTTAGCCTATCCCCTTGAAGTTTCTCAAAATACTTACATTAATTTACAATTGGACAAAATCCTTTAACACAAACCCTATCTTATAATAAACTGTTAAATATCTCATATAGTTTATTGATACACTCTACTGAAAGTGAAAAACAGAATGGATGTCTGGGTCCAGAATGGTTATAAGTGTATCAGTTGCTCAACCTCAGTACCATGTGACTGACTGGGAGCTGACTGTAGGTCACTGCCCAGTACTGTGAGAGGGCCTTATACTGCATATCACTAACTTGGGAAAAGATGAACATTCAAAATCCAAAATCCGATTTCTACTGAATGCATATTACTTTTGCACTGTCATAAAGTCAAAATATTGTAAGTCAGGGGCCATCTGCATTATTGTGCAAAGATACATTTTTTTTCCTGGAGTAGTGTATGGTTTGTACACATTTTTATTGTTTCATTGCAAACAATCTATAGGAAATAGTAGAAGTTTGCTTAAACTGCAAAGTGTCAAATAGAAATTTAGAATGATATTCTAAAGTATTGTTACTTATGAAGAACAATTTTTAAAATACACTGTTGATTAGAAAAAGTAGGTAACAGATTTACATAACACATGTAAATAATTAGTCTA
Source organism: Ovis aries (assembly GCF_016772045.2). Lineage (NCBI taxonomy): Eukaryota > Metazoa > Chordata > Mammalia > Artiodactyla > Bovidae > Ovis > Ovis aries. The sequence goes on from NC_056056.1 coordinate 47,911,362, forward strand.
CATTTAGGTTTCCTGCCACTCAGTTGTTTCTCATTTTTCCATAACAAATATAGATTGCTAGTGTTGCAAAAATTTACTAAATTGTAAAGTGAAATACATTTGCTGAAAATTATTTGTGATAATTATGACTAATAGAGTTAATTTCTTTGAATATCAAAGGTCATTTAAGTTATCAAGACAGCCTTAATATTTATTTTAGCTTGGCTAAACTTTAGGCCACCTTCTTTCTAACTCTAAACCTCTAATTTCACATTTCTGAGAGTGATTTAATTGTGAGGGCAAGGTACTAGTAAATCCTTTTTCTACCCAAAGCCTCCTGCCAGTTCATAAGCCAAAACTGTCTTTCTCAAGGATTAGAGAAACTTCTTTTTGACACAAAAACATCAAGAAATATAGCTGAATTTTTTTACTGATTGATCTATAATTTGGGACAAGTTTTATAGCTCAATCGGTAAAGAATCCACTTACAATGAAGGAGACCCCGGTTTGATTCCTGGGTTGGGAAGATCCACTGGAGAAGGGATAGGCTACCCACTCCAGTATTCTTGGGCTTCCCTTGTGGCTCAGCTGGTGAAGAATCCACCTGCAATGCAGGAGACCTGGGTTCGATCCCTGGGTTGGAAAGATCCCCTGGAGAAGGGAAAGGTTACCCATTCCAGTATTCTGGCCTAAAGAATTTCATGGACTGTATAGTCCATTGGGTTGCAAAGAGTTGGACTGGACTGAATGCCTTTCACCTTCACTTTAATGATTACGCTTCAACTTTTGATTTGATTTGTAAGTAGGAATTTACAGCATCTCCAAAGCAAGGTGGTTGTTACAGGATTAAAGAAGATAACACAATATGTAAAGGGTTATTGGGGCTTCCCAGGTGGCTCAGCGGTAAAGAATCTGCCTGCCAATGCAGGAGACACACGAGACATGGGTTTGATCCTTGGGTTGGAAAGATCCCCAGGAGGAGGAAATGGCAATACAGTCCAGTATTCTTGATGGAAACATCTTGTGGACAGAGAAAGGTAGCAGTCTGTGGGGTTGCAGAGTCGACATAATTGTGCACACATGAAAGTATTGTGCAGAATGATACATAGGAAGTGCTCAGTAAAGATTAGGTACAAGGCAACTAAGGTTTTAAATAGGCAGTTGCAAAAATAATCTAAAAAAATGTTTCATGTCAATTGTAAGTTTCTTTTTAATGGAAGCTGAAACAGTAAAATGTTAGTTTCTAACAATCAAAGTGCCATATATATATATATATATATATATATATATATATATATATATTTTAATGCCTATGCAAAGTTGGCAGACTTTTGGCAAAGCAAATATTCTCATATATCAGGAGTGAAAATATAAATTTCTGTTTTATTTCTGGAGTAATATGACATTAAATATAAGAAATATTTAAATGTGCATGCTTACAATTCTGCTTTTAAGTTTAAAACATAGTTCAACACTAGTGAATATTAAGCAATACAGATGTTTTTTACCTCTACTTCTAATATAATTATATTATTATTTTTATTATTGGAGCCAAACTTAAGAAACCAAATTATAGGAGATAAATAAAGCATTGTACAACTATTCAAGGGAATGTGTTATATAAATGTTTAGAATCACATTTAAGAACCTATTATAGGTTGAGAAAATTTTCCTGATAAATGTGAAGTGAAGAAAAAGTAAAACAATTTGTACACTGTAATCCACACGTTCTCATCAAAGAGAGCTAGTTAGCAGTCTAAAATACACAATTAAAAAAAAAAAAAACCTTCACTGTGATGGTCATCTTTGTAGTTTTCTGCCATTTCACAATTAATCAAAAAATATGTAAAAATGATTAAAGTAATCAATTTTGGTATTCATCTGTTAGTTAAAAAGAAAGATTTTCTTCTAGGTCACTATTTTTCTAGAAGAAATTAAAATAAATATTTGTATATTATTTGATGCTATTTGATGTCTTCCTTTCAGGCATTGTTGACTGCTTTCTTCTAGCATTTTGACTTTATTCCAGTGTGCAAGCCTGCACAGTTGTTTCAGTGCTGTCCAACTCTTTGCGATCCTAAAGACTGTAATCCACCAGGCTCCTCTGTCAGTGGGATTCTCCAGGCAAAAATACTGGAGTGGGCTGCCATGCCCTCCTCCAGGAGATTTTCCTGACCCAGCTCGAACCCAGGTCTCTCTCCTTCACTGCAGGGGAGATTCTTTACCTCTGAGCCACCAGGGAAGCTCTTATTCTCATGAACTCTTATTATCTCCTTCATACAGGCCTATAGTAAATTGTGTTATCTCACTATTAATATAATATCTTCTATATTTTTATATTTGTAAAACTGTCCCATATCCCAAAGAGACAATCTTTCCTTACATATTTTCTTTTTGTTGTCAAGTGATATTCTCAAAGTTATATAATGCTATGTATTGTTTCCAGAGAGTCAGTAAGCCATAAGTCAGTTCAGACAGTCCACTGATGATATGAGGACTAGAAGGAAGCTAGAAGGCCATCTTTTTCTGTTTGACTTTTAATAAATATGTGTGATATATTTCTGTTCTCCACATAGATAAATGTAAAACCACTGTCTGCATGCAGTATATTGAAAAAAAAAACAAAACTGGAGGATTTTATTTGTTTAGAATATGTAAAAATAGCTAATTGTAATTTAATTACTGTTATAATTATATAATTATTTTCCTCTCCAAATCAACATTTTCATTTAAATTTCTAATAATTTTATTCAAAGCATATTTATGTGGTAAGTTATTTAGCATAAATGATGTTGTTAAATTGTTACATATGACTCATGTGGAGATGCTCAGGAAACTCAAACTATACATTTATAAACTTAGAAACACCATAGGAAAGCAAATTCAGAACCAAAATTTCCATACAGCTGCTGTAGATCACATTACCTTTAGCTTAAAATGACACCTGGAAAACATAACTACCCTTTTCAAGGGCCAGATCTGAAATCTAATAAACTCCTTACTTAATATCATTTTGGCTTGAAACAGGATAGTCAATCGAATTTGGGTAAAGGAACAGGCAGTATCAATTTATTTATGTGGCATATATACTGTTCTCTTTGATATCATAATGATAATTATAATTTTATAAAGGGTAATTTCTTAAGGTAATTTCTTTTTACCAGGTTTCATTTAAAGCTACACTATTACAACGATTTGTAAGTAAGGACACTTGAGAACTAAAGTAAATCTGATAGACTTCTAAATTCTGAGCATCACAGATTATTTATACACCCATCTGCTCATTTATTTTTTATTTTGAAATAATGTCAAACTTAGAAGTTGAAAAAAATAGTACAGAGTGCCTTTATACTTTCACCTGGATTCCTCTTTTTTAACAGTTTATAAGACCACAGAACAATGATAGAAGCTAGGAAATTACATTAATACAATATTTTAAACTGACTGACCGATATTCTTTGAAACTTGCCAGTTTTCATGACTATGTTAGTCCATTCCAACCCCCTACATTGCCCATAGGTGTCACTTCTCCTTAGATTCCTCCTCTGATAATTTCTTAAGATTCCTTCTTCTTTATGATTCAGACAATTTTGATGAATACTAGTAAATTATTTTGTATAATGTCCCTCAATTTGGGTTTATCTGATATTTTCTTAAGACTAGATTGAAATTGTGGATTTTGGGTAAGAGTAGCACAGCATCTCATCATGTATATATGATGTTATTCTAACTTACTTTCTCCTTGTTCTTCAGAAGTAGGTTACACCCTTGAAAATATCATAGAAGTAACTCTTCATCATTATCCCAAAATGTTCGCACTGAGTAATTCATATTTATGCCTATGATGCCTGATCAAAAATTATCGTTAAGAAAGACAGATCAAATTGCCAACATGCATTGTATCATAGGAAAAGCAAGAGAGTTCCAGGAAAACATCTACTTCGGCTTTAATGACTATGCCAAAGCTTTTGACTGTGTGGATGACAACAAACTGTGGAAAATTCTCAAAGAGATGGGAATAGCAGACAACCTTATCTACCTCCTGAAAAGTCTGTATGCAGGCCAAGAAGAAGCATTTGGAACTGGACATGGAACAATGGACTGGTTCCAAATTGAAAAAGGAGTGTGTCAAGGCGATATATTCTCACTTTGCTTATTTAACTTATATGGAGAGTACATCATGCGAAATGCTGGGCTGGATGAAGCACATGCTGGAATCAAGACTGCTGGGAGAAATATCAATAACCTCAGATATTCAGAGGACACCACCCTTACGGCAGAAAGTGAAGAAGAACTAAACAGCCTCTTCATGAAAGTAAAAGAGGAGAGTGAAAAAGCTGGCTTGAAACTCAACATTCAAAAAACTAAGATCATGGCATCCAGTCCCATCACTTCATGGTAAGTGGATGGGGAAACAATGACAAACTATTTTCTTGGGCTCCAGAATCACTGCAGATGGTGACTGCAGCCATAAAATTAAAAGACGCTTGCTCCTTGGAAGAAAAGCTATGACAAACCTAGACAATATTAAATAGTAGAGACATTACACAGACATTATACAGATGTATAGAACAGTCTTTTAGACTCTGTGGGAGACGGCGACAGCAGGATGACATGGGAAAATGGCATTTAAACATGTAAATTATCATATGTGAAATGAATCACTAGTCCAGGTCTGATGCATGATACAGGGTGCTCGGGGCCAGTGCACTGGGATGACCCAGAGGGATGGGATGGGGAGGGAGTTGGGAGTGGGTTTCAGGATGAAGAACACATGTACACCCGTGGAGGATCCAAGTCAATGTATGGCAAAACCAATACGATATTGTAAAGTAAAATAAATAAATAAACAGAAAAACAAAAGAATCCAGCACACACACACACACACACACACAAAGCAGAGACGTTACTTTGTCAACAAAGGTTCCTCTAGTCAAAGTTATGGTTTTTCCAGTAGTCATGTATGGATGTGAGAGTTGGACCATAAAGAAAGCTGAGCACTGAAGAATTGATGCTTTTAAACTGTGGTGTTGGAGAATACTCTTGAGAGTCCCTTGGACTGCAAGGAGATCCAACCAGTCAATCCTAAAGAAAATCAGTCCTAAATATTCATTGGAAGGACTAATGCTGAAGCTCCAATACTTTGGTCACCTAATGCAAAGAACTGATTCATTGGAAAAGACCGTGATGATGGGAAAGATTGAAGGCCGGAAGGGAGGGGGACGGCAGAAGATGAGATGTTGGATGGCACCACTGACTCAGTGGACATGAGTTTCAGCAAGCTGTGGGCGTTGGTGATAGACAGGGAAGCCTGGTGTGCTGCCATGGGGTCGCAAAGAGTTGGACACAACTGAGTGACTGAACTGAACTGAACTGTGTTTTCAGAAGTTAACTCCTCATTTTCCACATTTCAAATTATAAACTTCAACATTTTTCTATTAAGCTGAAAGTGAGGCTAACGTATGACACCGATAAACAACAAAAGAGCCATAGTGCTGCATCTGTCTTCCAGAATGAAATGTCTGTAGTGATATTTGAGATTCTGGGGTTGATAGAAACCTACTAGCATATATATAATTCAGTTTACTAAGAACTGTGTGAATTCAAGCACAGTTTAAATGGTGTTTTGATATTAATTTTTGGTGTTTTGACTTGTGTTTTAATATTAATTTTTAGCAATGCCAAAAACTATATCATAATTATATATATTAAAGAAAAATACTTAATATTGAATTTAGAGAGATGTCTAGTTTGGTCAGTTGAATAGGGAATCATAGAAACTATGTACAAACTGTCAGTTCTAAGTACCAGGGATGTAATACACAACATGATTAATGTAATTAACATTGCTATATATTTTATATGAAAGTTGTTAAGAAATTATTTTCAAAACATTTTCTCCAAACTCAAATGAAATATAAAGAATAGATATAAGAAAATGAAATGTTTTTAATAGTTGAAAATTTACTATTACTCATTATTGGAAGTCATCCTTATCCAACTTAAGCAAAGACACTGAGTCCCTTGACATAGTTGAGATGCCATTTATTTCTTTGAAATGTGGTACCAATATTAGAAGAGCATGATATACTCAGGTTGATATAAGATAAAGGAAGGCCACAATGAAAAAAGAGGCCAAGTAAAACATGCCAAGAGTAAATATTGTGTAACAGATCAAAAATCTTAACTTTATGACAATTTTCCTATATGAGCTTTTAAAATTTTAATTTTTAATATTGAAAAACTTTATATACACACAGAAAAATGTTACAAAGTCAGCATGAGTTAAAACAGTACATGTGAGTTTATCTGTAATTGGAGTTATGCTGTCACTCAGATTACTTCAATTTTGTAAGCATTCAGCATTTAAATAAATTACTAGGCTATAAGACATATCAATTTTAGCTACTTTGATATTTCATCTCTCACTTTTTGACAGAGACCTGATAGGAACACTGAAAAAACTGTGCTGAGCTTTGTGAGGATTTACGTTAGTAACAACTATAAATGCAGATTGTTTCATGTCATGGCAAAATATTACTTTCTCGCATTTCTGTTTAGTTTTATTTTAAAAAATCTACAGAAAGGATATTCAAGTAACCCCATAAATTTATTACTAAAAGCACCATCTACTGGTTAGTAGAAACTGATGCATTTCAATCTGTCTGTCTTCAGTTCCTCTGATAAAAAAATAGAAGCTAATTTCACTCTTGCATGCCTGCACAGTTTCTCCTCTGCATACTGAAGCATAGAGAAACAGGAGGTAGATTTCATTGGTAAAATGTTTTAGTCTAAGTGTGTGTGTGTGCAATGGAAATCAATTTTTCAGCTTGCCTTTTATAGGAAACCTTAGGTATATAAATGAGAGTATTTTCTCTTCCAAATCAGTCTTACATTAGCAAATGGCAATTTTCAGTTTAGTAAGTGCAAAGGCCTGCCCCACAGGAGACATTACAGCATCTAAATTGAAGTTTTTAACTTGTCTAGCCTGTAGCCTGATTCCAGCCCACAGTAGTTTCTAAATAAGTATTGGCTGAATGAAGTAAGGAAAGATAAATTCCTGCTCTGACAAGGATGTGAGATAAGACAAGAATGGGGGAACCTCATATTTTATATTCATTAGATAGATTTTTTTAACCATGACAAAATTTGATGTGTGAATTTAACATTAGCAAGGGAAGATTGAAGCATTTTATTTTTAAAGCAAGATTGTCATACAAAGAATAATTTTAGAATATTTTGAACTTTCAAGACTGTAGCAAGGTATTATTTCTGGGAAATGTAAAAGACTTTTAGTATGAACATTTGACCTACTGGATTACAAACACAGAACAAAAAATCTGTTGCTATGTAACTTTGTTGTAAATTCAATAGAACTCATTTGCTGCATTCTCTTGAGAGGATTAAGTTGATTATTTCAAGCTGAAATTTAAGAAATCAAATTTCTAGTTTTAGGAGAGAACATTTTGTTTTATTTTGATATTAATTTCTTCTAATTACAGATGGACAATTTGAATTTCAAGGATAATCAAGGCAACGTCACATCACAAAAGTAGAATTGGTAGACATTTGAAATCAGGCCTTTTGCTTATAAGATAATTTTTCAAATTTTTGAAGAAGAAGCTCAATTATACCAGTCAATCTGCTGGGAGGTGGGTAGCTGAGAGTGAATCCTTGTTGTTGTTTAGTGACCCCATGGACTGCAGCACTCCAGGCTTGCCTATCTTCACTATTACCTGGAGTTTGCTCAAATCCACTTCTATTGCTTCCGTGATGTTATCTAACCATCTCATTCTCTGCTGTCCTTGTCTCCTGCCCTCAGTCTTTCCCAGCATCAGGGTCTTTTCCAATTAGTTGGCTCTTTGCATCAGGTAGCCAAAGGACTGGAGTTTCAGCATCAGTGTCAGTCCTTCCAATGAGTATTCAGAATTTATTTCCTTTATGATTGACTGGTTTTATCTCCATGCAGTCCAAGGGACTCTCAAGAGTCTTCTCCAGCACCACAAATTTGAAGGCATCATTTCTTGGTGCTCAGCCTTCTTTATGGTCCAACTCTCACATCCATACATAACTATCAGATACTTACCATGTAAATAGGCAACTTCCTCTAACTTTTACTAGGATGCTATTTCACCAATCATCTTATATGATCCAAATATACCTCATTAAGTAAAACAAATTGACATTAAGAATATTTCCTATGCATCTGGCTCATCTAAGTAATTTGAGGACAAACTCTCAGTGTTTCAAGATGTGATTCCATCTTAGTATAGTTAAAGTCAAAATGACTGTGCATTCACTAAAAGATAGGCAAATTTAACAATTCATTCCACAGATACTTTCTCAAATATTGAAACATTTCTGAATCCAGTGAGAAAGGGAAGAATGAATTCATACAAACTCTGTAGATGACTATTAAAAAAGTGAGGGAGAGAGAGAGAGTTTGGCATGGCTTTAGGGAGAAAAAATGGCTTCTGTCAGGAACACATACCTAGCTCTAGGGTAAAAATAACTTTCACATATCAAAATATAAATAAGAGATCTTCACCAAACAGGTATCAAACTTAGTTTAAAAAGTGAAACAACTAGATTCCACACAAATTTTTATAAACTCCATCTGATTTTGGTATGCCTGTGCCAAAGAAGGTAAAAGATTGAGAGGTAGGATTTTTTTAAAATTTAAACTTATTTATTTTAATTGGAAGCTAATTACTTTACAATATTTTATTGGTTCTGCCACACATCAACATGAATCTGTCACAGGTGTACACGTGTTCCCCATCTTTAACCCCCCTCCCACCTCCCTCCCTGTACGATCCCTCCGGGTCATCCCAGTGCATCAGCCCCAAGGATCGTGTATTGAACCTGGACTGGCTATTCATTTCTTATATGATATTATACATGTTTTCATGCCATTCCTCCAAATCATCCCACCCTCTCCTTCTTCTCCCGCAAAGTCCAAAAGACTGTTCTATACATCTGTGTCTCTTTTGCTGTCTCTTATACAGGGTTATTGTTACCATCTTTCTAAATTCCATATACATGCATTAGTATACTATATCGGTATTTTTCTTTCTGGCTTACTTCACTCTGTATAATAGGCTCCAGTTTCATCCACCTCATTAGAACTGATTCAAATGTATTCTTTTTAATGGCTGAGTAGTACTCCATTGTGTGTATGTACCACAGCTTTCTTATCCATTCATCTGCTGATGGAACATCTAGGTTGAAAGGTAGGATTTTGAAACTAAATGACTCTACTCTCCCCCAACCCCAAATGGTTTGCTCCAAATATCCAGTTGTACAAAACAAAAACATTAGCAACCAACACCTGTTACATAGATATTTATATTAAATCCAAACACAATAAAGGCATTACATAATATTTAGTGAAAACTCATTGCTTGTCTCCCAGTAGGATCCAGAGGTTCCTTGGGTAAATCATCCTACTTTCCACTGTGTCTAAAACATAAGGTGTGGATGGCATTGACTTCTTAGGAGAGCTATGATTATCATACACCAGCTACTGCTCTACTCTTCATTCCTCAATGGGCAGTAGCCAAGATATTTGCAATTATCTCATGGCAATCATTCAGGTATGACCTAAATCAAACCCCTTATGATTATACAGCAGAAGTGACAAATGGATTCACAGGATTAGATCTAATAGAGTTCCTGAAGAACTATGGGCAGAGGTTTATAGCATTGTACAGGAGGCAGGGATCAAAAGCATCCTCAAGAACAAGAAATGCAAAAAGGCAAAATGGTTGTTGAGAAAGACCTTATAAATAGCTGAGAAAAGAAGAGAAGCTAAAGGAAAAGGAGAAAAGGAAAGATATACCCATCTGAATGTAGAGTTCCAAAGAATAGCAAGGAGAGAAAAGAAAGCTTTCCTCAGTGATCAATGCAAAAAAAAAAAAAAAAAAAAAAGGAAAACAATAGAATGGGAAAGACTAGAGATCTCTTCAAGAAAATTAGAAATATCAAGGGAAGATTTCATGCAAACAAGGGCACAATAAAGGACAGAAATGGTATGGACCTAACAGAAGCAGAAGATATTAAGAAGAGGTGGCAAGAACACACAGAAGAGCTGTACGAAACAGATTGTAATGACCCAAATAACCACGATGGTGTGATCACTCACTTAGAGCCATACATCCTGGAAGGAGGTAAAGTCAAGTGAATCTTAGGAAGAATTACTATGAACAAAGCTAGTGGAAGTGATGGAATTCCAGTGGAGCTATTTCAAATCCTAAAAGATGATGCTGTGAAAGTGCTACCCTCAATATGTCAGCAAATTTGTAAAACTCAGCAGTGGCCACAGGACTGGAAATGGTCAGTTTTCATTCCAATCCCAAAGAAACGCAAGGCAAAGAATGTTCAGTTTACTACACCATTGCACTTATTTCACATGCTAGCAAGGCAATGCACAAAATTCTTCAATCTAGGCTTCAAAAGTACAAGAACTTCCAGAGGTACAAGCTGAATTTAGAAAAGGCAGAGGAACCAGAGATCAAATTGCCAATATCCACTGGATCATAGAAAAAGTAGAATTCCAGAAAAAAACATCTACTTCTGCTTCCTTGACTATGCTAAAGCCTTTGACTATGTGGATCATGGCAAAGTGTGGAACAGTTTTAAAGAGATGGGAATACCAGACCCCTGACCTGCCTCCTGAGAAATCTGTATGAAGGTCAAGAAGCAACAGTTAGAAGTGGACATGGCACAGTGGATTAGTTCAAAATTGGGAAAGGAGGATGTCAAAGCTGTTTATTATCACCAGCTTATTTAACTTATATGCAGAGTACATCATACACATAAAATGCTGGGCCAGATGAATCATAACCTGGAGTCAAGACTGCTGGGAGAAATATAAAAAACCTCAGATATGTACAATATACCACTCTAATGGCTGAAAGTGAAGAGGAACTAAAGAGTTTCTTGATGAAGGTGAAATAGGTGAGTGAAAAAGATAATTTAAAACTCAACATTCAAAAACCTAACATCATGATAGCCAGTCCCATCACTTCATGACGTATGTACCGTGATTAGTCACTCAGTTGTGTCTGATTCTTTGTGACCCCATGAACTGCAGCCTGCCAGGCTCCTCTGTCCATGGGGATTCTCCAGGCAAGAATACTAAGTGGGTTGTCATGTCCTCCTACGGAGTATCTTCCCAACCCAGAGATCAAACCCAGGTCTCCAAATTGCACGTGGGTTCTTTACTGCCTGAGCCACCGTTGGGGAGAAAACGGAAACAGTGACATATTTTATTTTTCTGAGCTCCAAAATCACTGTGGACAGTGACTGTAGCAATAAAATTAAAAGACACTTGCTCTTTGGAAGAAATGTTATGACAAACTTAGCATATTAAAAAGCAGATACATCACTTAACTGACAAAATCCATCCAGTCAAAGCTATGGTTTTTCCAGTAGCCATGTAGAGATGTGAAATCTGGACCATAAAGAAAGCTGAGTGCCAAGGAATTGATGAGTTTGAACGGTGGTGCTGAGGAAGACTCTTCAGGGTCCCTTGGACTGCAAGGTATCAAACCAGTAAATCCTAAAAGGAAATCAACCCTGAATATTCATCAGAAGGACTGATGCTGAAGCTCAAGCTCCAATACTTTGGTCACCTGATGGAAAGAGCCAACCAATTGGAAAAGAGCCTGATTCTGGAAAAGATTGCAGGCAGGAGGAGAAGGGGACAACAGAGGAAGAGATGATTGGATGGCAATATCAACTCAATGGACATGCATTTGAGCAAACTCTTGGGAGACAGTGAAGGACAGGGAAGCCTGGTGTGCTGCATTCCATGGGGTTGCAAAGAGTCAGACATGACCGAGCAATTGAACAACAACAAATCTCCTGTTCACTTGATTCTTGACTACAGTTATACTGAACAGAGTAAATCCCAGAACTTCCTTCCCCAAAATTTGCTTGGTTGTTAAAGGAAAAACACTCTCACTCTAAACCAGAAAGAAATGAAAAGTGCTTTCATTCTCTGCCACTATCTGTGAACATAAAGGAATCTAACCTTTAGATAAAGCTGCTAGTCCAGAAGAGCAATATGTTGGAAAAATCCTGCACCCTGGGTCACAATGATCTGACCCTCGCCTGGAGTCCACCTTACATTGGATTTTCAGCTACATGAGCCAGCTATTTCCCTTTATCGTGTATGCCAGTTTGATTTAGCATTTCTGCTAGTTGCGAACAAATACATAATCATAATACAGTGGCAATGACATTAGTTATTATTATTTGAGTATTTCCTAATTGAAAGGTACTGTGCTAAATGCTGACCTGGGAGGCAAATGCTTTTCTTGCTTCCATTTCATAAATAAGGAAACAAATTTAAAGAAGTTAAATGACTAGCTTAGGATCTTACATCTACTAAATTGTTAGAGCTATCATTCAAATGACATCTTTCTAATTATAAAGTCTATAGTTTCAAACCTTAAACCAAGGGAGCCCCTAATGAGAGCATGAGCGTTAAGAAAATTAATCTCAAACTTAATTATTGTCTTCACTATCACTAGCTGTGTGATCTTGGGCACATTATTTAGCCTCAATGCCTCTCAATCTCTTAAAACATAATTTTTGGAAAAAGAATAGATACTAACTTATATGAGTATTAAAGTTGTTAATACATATGAAGTGCTTAGAAATGTACCTACATAATAGTAATCACTCAAAAGTACTGGCTCCTTTTATAATTAATAGTGAAAAAGTTAATTTGTGTACCAGGACTCACAAAATGGAGGCTGCCCTGGGGCCTGACATACATCACAAATATAAACCTAAGTCAACCTACACTTCCAGGGAACACCTGCGAAGGAAACCTCAGTTCAGTTCAGTTCAGTCGCTCAGTCATGTACGACTCTTTGCAACCCCATGAATCGCAGCACTCCAGGCCTCCCTGTCCGTCATCAACTCCTGGAGTTCACTCAGACTCACATCCATTGAGTCAGTGATGCCATCCAGGCATCTCATCCTCTGTCGTCCCCTTCTCCTCCTGCCCCCACTCCCTCCCAGCATCAGAGTCTCTTCCAATGAGTCAACTCTTTGCATGAGGTGGCCAAAGTACTGGAGTTTCAGCTTTAGCATCATTCCTTCCAAAGAAATCCCAGGACTGATTTCCTTTAGAATGGACTGATTGGATCTCCTTGCAGGCCAAGGGACTATCAAGAGTCTTCTCCAACACCACAATTCAAAAGCATCAATTCTTCAGCACTCAGCCTTCTTCACAGTCCAACTCTCACATCCATACATGACCACAGGAAAAACCATAGTCTTGACTAGATGGACCTTAGTCAGCAAATTAATGTCTCTGCTTTTGAATATGCTATCTAGGTTGCTCATAACTTTTCTTCCAAGGAGTAAGTGTCTTTTAATTTCATGGCTGCAGTCACCATCTGCAGTGATTTTGGAGCCCCCCAAAATAAAATCTGACATTGTTTCCACTGTTTCCCCATCTATTTCCCATGAAGTAATGGGACCAGATACCATGATCTCAGTTTTCTGAATATTGAGCTTTAAGCCAACTTTCTCACTCTCCTCTTTCACTTTCATCAAGAGGCTTTTTAGTTCCTCTTCACTTTCTGCCATAAGGGTGGTATCATCTGCATATCAGAGGTTATTGATATTTCTCCCGGGAATCTTGATTCCAGCTTGTGTTTCCTCCAGTCCAGCATTTCTCATGATGTACTCTACATATAAGTTTAATAAGCAGGGTGACAAAATACAGCCTTGACATACTCCTTTTCCTATTTGGAACCAGTCTGTTGTTCCATGTCCAGTTCTAACTGTTGCTTCCAGGCTTGCATACAGATTTCTCAAGAGACAGGTCAGGTGGTCTGGTATTCCCATCTCTTTCAGAATTTTCCATAGTTTCTTGTGATCCACACAGTCAAAGGCTTTGGCATAGTCAATAAAGTAGAAATAGATGTTTTTCTGGAACTCTCTTGCTTTTTCCATGATCCAGCAGATGTTGGCAATTTGATCTCTGGTTCCTCTGCCTTTCCTAAAACCAGCTTGAACATCAGGAAGTCACAGTTCACATATTGCTGAAGCCTGGCTTGGAGAATTTTGAGCATTACTTTACTAGTGTGTGAGATGAGTACAATTGTGCAGTAGTTTGAGCATTCTTTGGCATTGCCTTTCTTTGGGATTGGAATGAAAACTGACTTTTTCCAGTCCTGTGGCCACTGCTAAGTTTTCCAAATTTGCTGGCATATTGAGTGTAGCACTTTCACAGCATCACATTTCAGGGTTTGAAATAGCTCAACTGGAATTCCATCACCTCCACTAGCTTTGTTCGTAGTGATGCTTTCTAAGGCCCACTTGACTTCACATTCCAGGATGTCTGGCTCTAGGTGAGTGATCACACCATCGTGATTATCCGGGTCTTGAAGATCTTTTCTGTACAGTTCTTCTGTGTATTCTTGCCACCTCTTCTTAATATCTTCCGCTTCTGTTAGGTCCAGACCATTTCTGTCCTTTATTGAGCCCATCTTTGCATGAAATGTTCCCTTGGTGTCTCTAATTTTCTTGAAGAGATCTCTAGTCTTTCCCATTCTGTTCTTTTCCTCTATTTCTTTATTTCTTTGCATTGATCACTGAAGAAGACTTTCTTATCCCTCTTGCTATTCTTTGAAACTCTGCATTCAGATGCTTATATCTTCCTTTTCTCCTTGGCTTTTCGCTTCTCTTCTTTTCACAGCTATTTGTAAGGCTTCCTTAGCCATTTTACTTTTTTGCATTTATTTTCCATGGGGATGGTCTTGATCCCTGTCTTCTGTACAATGTCACGAACCTCATTCCATAGTTCATCAGGCACATAAGCTGGAACCAAGATTGCTGGGAGAAATATCAATAACCTCAGATATGCAGATGACATCACCCTTATGGCAAAAAGTGAAGAGGAGCTAAAAAGCCTCTTGATGAAAGTTAAAAAGGAGAGTGAAAAAGTTAGCTTAAAGCTCAACATTTAGAAAACAAAGATCATGGTATCCGGTCCCATCACTTCATGGGAAATAGATGGGCAAACAGTGGAAACAATGTCAGACTTTATTTTTGGGGGGCTCCACAATCACTGTAGATGGTGATTGCAGCCATGAAATTAAAAGACACTTACTCCTTGGAAGAAAAGTTATGAGCAACCAGATAGCATATTCAAAAGCAGAGACATTATTTTGCTGACTAAGGTCTGTCTAGTCAAGGCTATGCTTTTACCAGTAGTCATGTATGGATGTGAGAGTTGGACTGTGAAGAAGGCTGAGCACCGAAGAATTGATGTTTTTGAATTGTGGTGTTGGAGAAGACTCTTGATAGTCCCTTGGCCTGCAAGGAGATCCAATCAGTCCATTCTGCAGGAGATCAGCCCTGGGATTTCTTTGGAAGGAATGATGCTAAGGCTCTAAGTCCAGTACTTTGGCCACCTCATGCGAAGAGTTGACTCATTGGAAAAGACTCTGATGCTGGGAAGGATTGGGGGCAGGAGAAGGGGACGACAGAGGATGAGATGGCTGGATGGCATCACTGACTCGATGGACGCGAGTCTGAGTGAACCCCGGGAGATGGTGATGGACAGGGAGGCCTGGAGTGCTGCGATTCATGGGGTTGCAAAGAGTCGTACATGACTGAGCGACTGAACTGAACTGAACTGAAGTGAACTGAGAGAGGGCTACTAATGGATTTCTGAGGAATAACTAGTAGAATATATTATATATTAGAAGAGGAAAACTATTACCCTGAACAGGGTAATGTTAGAACGATAGAGGAATGTAGCTAAATCAATAATTATTTAAACATTTGAGTTAATGGGCTTGGTGACCCACTAGATATAGTTGATGGAATAGATACTGTGGCTCTCTCTGGTTCTGCTTTCATGCTCAGTTGCGTCTGACTCTTTGAAACCCCATGGAATGTAGTCCATGAAATTGGTGGCCTACTCAAGTCTGCTCTACTGGGCAGGGTACTGTTTAAATAGGTTGCTGCTGCTGCTGCTAAGTCACTTCAGTCGTGTCTGACTATGTGTGACCTCATAGATGGCAGCCCACCAGGCTCCCCCGTCCTAGGGCTTCTCCAGTCAAATACACTGGAGTGAGTTACCATTTCCTTCTCCAAGGCATGAAAGTGAAAATTGAAAGTAAAGTCGCTCAGTCGTGTCTGACCCTCAGCAACTCCATGGGACTGCAGCCTTCCAGGCTCCTCTATCCATGGGATTTTCCAGGCAAGAATACTGGAGTGGGGTGCCATTGCTAGCTTACTCCTAATCCCTTTAACAGAGAAATTCAACACCTGCTTGAAAGTTAGATACCACTCTTAATCCTTCATACTCACACACTAAGTTAATGACTGTCAATATCCAAAGGACTGTCCCCCTTGTCATAGAATTTTGTGCATCCAAATCCCTATCTCAATCTTTGCATCTAGGAAACTTGAAATAAGATAACCAGACAATTGTCAAAGGAGAAAATACTCTCAGGATGATTTTTCATTCTTCTGGCCAAAGCAACTTGGGAATACAACTGGAGGTAAGACTGAGTATGGGGGTTATATGCAAGTTCAGCTGGAGACATTAAGGATTTAAGACCTGTAAGTACCAACCATGTAGAGATGTAAAGTTGTTGCTTGGCTGAAGCAGGGAACTGGTCCTTTATGGACCTCAGAAAGGAAAGGAAATAAAATTTGATCATGTAGATATCATAAAAAGTAAATGCAACTTGGGAATGAGAGAGACAATAACATGAGAAAAAGGGTAGGCTTCCCCTCAAAGATTTGGAATTACAGGGAGCCATTTGCTGACAAAATTTTCTCCACTTCTTCTCTGAGGTTCCTTTCATGTTGAAGTTTGGGAAATTTACCCTTGGGTTTGTTTTGGTGAGGGCACTATTTCTGAAGTGCTACCAACTATTTTTGCAGCTTTCAGCTCTTTGTACTTTGTACTGGTAAAAATTGTTGTGAAAGCTTTTTTTCCTTAGGCAGTGCATCAGCTTTATCTGGGGTTGATTCTGCCAGTAGAAATATTGTGTGTCATGTTCAAACCACTCATAGTTTACCTTTTTTATTGTCCAAATAGATCACTGCTCTGCCTGTCTCTACTTTAAATAGAATCTATAGAATCTAAACTTATTTCCAGCCAATGGAATGAAAGATACTGCGTTCCATCTTAGTGGAATGGGACTAGTTTCCCTTTCTCTGTTACCATCTTATCACAAAAGTGCATGCTTGCTTCATGCAGACTTGAAGCTATCATTTGACACATTTTCACCTCAATTTTGCTTATAAGTTTCCATTTCTCTTTTCTGTCTGTATTAATTTCAGAATGCAAAAGTTTTCCTAAACCTGGGTCTGAGCTGTCTCTGCTGCAAGACATGTCTTAGGCAAAAGGAAGATTTATTTCATTTGCTTTTTCACCTTGGTTCTCTTCTTTAAAGTGGATACAATGAAGGAGTAAGGTAAAGAGTTTCTTCCTAAGTTAAATATAGAGGACATCTCATTACTTGAATGCAAGGATGGAGATCAGCTATTTTATGATATTAAACCAATATATACACTCTGGAACTAAAGAGTAACACCATATGAATCAAATGTGTGGGTCTAAGCACACTGTCCAAAATACAAAGAAGTACATAAATAATAGCTTAAAAGCCTGGGTAACTTGAGAATGTGATAGAAATTGTTTTTTATATAATTTCAAATCTCTCAGCTCCTACATTTCCCCAATATTATACACTACTTAGGGAGGGATTGGAGGCAGGAGGAGAAGGGGATGACAGAGGATGAGATGGCTGGATGGCATCACTGACTCGATGGACGTGAGTCTGAGTGAACTCCAGGAGTTGGTGATGGGCAGGGAGGCCTGGCATGCTGCGATTCATGGGGTCACAAAGAGTCAGACATGACTGAGCAACTGAACTGACTGACTGAGGTGAGTATAAAGTACTTATTTCCACACTAATTAGTAAAAATACCAATAACAATGAAGATCTATTTTGCTATATATATAAAAAAAACTATTATGTAAAATTGCTCTTAAGTGATGGTACATTTTGTATTTGAAAAAATAACAAGTTCTCTGTAGGTAACGGAATGAAGAACAATCGGTTATAAGTTGGGCAGGTAGAGATAAAGGAGAGAGGAATTGAAGGATTCTTTATTCTTCTACATAATTACAGTAGTTTGGACTGGCATTATCTCTCATTTGCTTTGCATTTTTCCTTAGTTTAATTTTAAGCAAGCATACTCACTCCAGTATTCTTGTCAAGAGAATCCCATGAATAGAGGACCCTGGCCAGCTACAGTCCATGGGGTTGCAACCAGTTGGATACAACTTAGCAACTGAACAACAACAAATCTTCCCTAGGTAGCAGTGCATTTTGGGAGAATAGGGAGCGCAATAATATTCACATGGTTATCAGAAATGATTTCAATAGCTAAAGTGTAGAAGGAAAAATGTAAAGAAACATAGAATACAATATTGTTAAATGGGAAAAAAAACAGAAAGAAGGAAAATAAAAATTCAACTGAGAATGGAAAGAATAAAGGAAGTGAAGAAGTGAGAAGGAGGGAGAAGAAAAGAGTGATTTAAAAGGGAGTGGGGAGAAAAAGACAGCCAGAGGAAAGAGACTGGTAGAAGGAGATCAAAGAAGAGAAGTGAAGACAAGGGGGGGAGGAAGGGCTACTAGGTGGATTTTTCATTTCACAGATTTATATCCAGAATCTGCCTTTTATTAAAACACACGTGTTAAAAAACACAGCATTGCATTTCTTAATACATACTGTGCTAAACCCTCAGTGACCTCTTATTTTTGGTAATAAAAGATGATTTCAGGAAATAGGTTTCATCCTTTAACTCCATAGCCTACTTGATATAACCTGAGATTAAGCTAAATTTAAAGTCTAAGTCAGTTCAAAGGTGTAGATGAAGCATGCCTCTTCTAGGCCTCACTGAATAGTAGATCTTTGTAAAACCCCAGCCTTGTGAAACCCCTGCTCTGGCAGTCATAGCAACCTCGTCACTTCAGCTGTGATTGCTACCAGAGATTTCGCTGAGTTTTCCATGGAAAATCCTGAAGCTTGCTGTGTGAGTTGACATTTTTATAAAGGGGGAAATTTCCAGTAATGGGGAATAGTATCATCTTTCTTTCTCCCATTATTTTTTCCTTCTTTCTCCCTGAATCTCTCATCCTCTTTCTTTCCTTGACCACAACTATTCCATTAGGACATATTCTGGTCACAGGGTGAGGGTATAAGGATTGGAACTGTACAATGATAGTTTCCTAAACTGTAACTTTCCACATTCATGAGCAAAATGTGAAGCCCTGGGGGAAAGTGAAGTGAGTTATGATCTATGGTTTACAAGTACTGTCGCTGGGAGAAGTTACACAGGAGTCTTCATATAACTGGGAAGGTGATTTATTTCTATTTGGGGATTTCGGGAAGTACCATAGGCACATAAATTGAAATAAACTGATAAATGGCTTCTATGCTTCAGCACTCATGCTCACATTTCCTTCTCCAGTGCATGAAAATGAAAAGTGAAAGTGAAGTAGCTCAGTCATGTCCAACTCTTAGAGACCCCATGGACTACAGACTACCAGGCTCCTCCATCCATGGGATTTTCCAGGCAAGAGTACTGGAGTGGGGTGCCATTGCCTTCTCTGGACGCTCACAAAAGGCATTGCAAATGCTCTAGATATAGAATCACTTCAGCAGAGATCTCTCGAGAACTAGGTGAGACAGCAACAGCCAAAGGCTTCATCAGTTACCTGGGAACCTTGATCTTTGGTGTTTCTGAACTGAGGTTTCTCACTTGTAACATTTAGCCAGGATTTTGTGAAGCCCAGATGAGATGACCATTAAATGTTAACATCAACAGAGTGTCTTCTTTTGATGTTAGAGCACTTAGGTGGCTTGCCCCAGTATGAGACTAATCTTAGTCCAGCCACCCACTCATCACAGAAGTGACTGTGGTACTCCATTGTCTGGTTAAAATGCATTCAGTATGAGTAATTTTACTGAACTCAGTCCAATTTACCAGAAAATTCCTCATGTAAAATTGTGTCTTTACCTCTGTGTCCTCTTACTTTCTAATCAAATATAGGTTTTCATTCAATAGATATTTAAGTGAGCAACTAATATGTGCTGGTCTAGGAATTCTTCCAGATAAGAAATACTGGCATGAACACATGGAAATAGAATCTTATCCTTGGGGAGTTTAAATCTCTAGGTAACTGACAACTGGAGAGGAAAAAACAGAGATGTACTAATAAAAGCTATACTATGTTTAACAGGGCTTAAATGCTAAAGAAAAAAGTAAAACCAAGGAGGGCTTGGATTTAACTGATGTTCTAAAGCTGCCCACACCATAGTTGCTGGCCTGAAGCTGCTCAGTTTAATGAGGGGGTTAGGAAAAACAACAAATATGATGCATGGGTCATAGATTCCCTCACAATAAGATGCACAGGAACATGTTGGAGGAAAGTGATGAGAATATTTACCTGTAATGTGTGTGAGGCAGAGAAAATAAATTGAGAAAAATTTCATAGAAAGAGTTAACATTTGTTTGGGATCTTGAGAGTGTATAGAATTTTTCCAGATGACAATATTGGCCAGTATGAACATGTTATAGGGGTAAATAATGATTCCATTATTATTAGAATAAACTGAATAATCCTGTTTAGCTAGAAGTCCTGAGTTTAAATAGGCAAGGAACAGTCAGGAAACTAAAGGAACAGACAACTATTTGGGCTTGACTGGAGGATGAGGAGGGATGGGAAGACAAAGAAAGGTAGAATCAGATCACCCAGATTTTTTACCTCTGAACAACAGACTTGATTTGTTTGGAACCTTGGATGATGGAGTGACTGACTCATATTTGTATTTTAGAAATGCCACTTGGTAAATGTTACTTGGATGATCTTGAGGGGCAGGGTTGTAGGTGGGGAGAACATTTGCTTATTACTGATTAGGCATTCATTAAAAGTTTTAGAGTTGTTTTGATACTTAATTGTTTGCTTTCCTAGACTTGGTTACTTATAATGTGCCCACATAGTTCAAATGACTTGCTAATTTTCCACAGAATGAGCTGACATGCATCCAATTAATAATGCTTTATTCAGTAGAGCTGATTGCAATCTAAACTGTGATATTTAAAATATTATTAATTGTTTATGTTTTGTTGAGTGGGGAGAAATTAGTCCTTCAAAGAGTTTCATCCTACACTAAGTGAAGAGTAATAAGTTGATAAGCTGCCATCCCAAACTATGTTTTCAAAATTTTTAATAATATAAGGAAATTCACATGTTGTACCATATGAAATAAAATGAAAAATTGTATTTATAACCTAGTTTCTATTTTATGTATGTATCTGTGTGTATCATGTATATATACAATAAAATATGACATTTCATAATTGATATCTTTAATACTTGCATATTGGATTTCTCTTTTTTATTTATACATATATATAATTGAAAAACTGTTCTAAACTTTCTTATCAATCAAACTACTTATTTAAAAAATAAAATTTTGGAAATTTCATGTATTTAGTTCTTCTTAATGATGGAATCAAATTCAAAGCCCAGTTCTTCATAATGCTTTTTTATTTTATGGGAAAAGGAGGTAATTAAATTGTCAGAATATCACAATGGCGCTTTACCTATTATAGAAATAAAGCAGGGTGACTCAATTAGAGGTTTATTTATTAATTTTTGTTCATTAAGACTCTGTAAGGGGGCAATAATCTATTTGTTAAACACTGGTTTATGTAATTTGAAAGACAAAACATCCAACTTGGATGGATCTAAAAATTCAAATAAAATAGTACTTTAGCGATCTAATTCAGTACTCAGTATTTTTATCTTGTTTTCTCTTATTATCTCTCTCTGCAGTTCTTTTTCTGATTTGCTTTTTTCTTCTTACTGAGACTATTCTCTCTTACTTCAGGTATGTATTCCTTCCATGATATAAGTTTAGCCATTTCACTAGAGAAAAAAAAAAAATCTACCTTCTAAGAATTATATAGTGATTTCAAAGAAGATTCACTGACCTGTTTGATATGCATTCCCTTCATTGCACTAGTTATTATAACTAGGGCAAAGTGATGAGGGATGATGATTGCCTAGGCCTACTTGTAAAGTTTGGAGAGGGAAAAATACTATAATTAAAAGTGTATGACAGTGAAATTAAAGTCGGTCAGTTGTGTCTGACTTTTTGCAACCCTGTGGACTGCAGCCTACCAGGCGCCTCCATCCATGGGATTCTCCAGGCAAGAATACTGGAGTGGGTTGCCATTTCCTTCTCCAGGGGATCTTCCCAACCCAGGGATTGAACCCGGGTCTCCTGCATTGTGGGCAGACGCTTTAACCTCTGAGACACCAGGGAAGCCCTTAAAAGTGTATAGTCAATAATGAAACCTCAAAAAATTGTCTAGTCAATATTTAAATAGCAAGTCTGCAAAATGTTCTCTCCTTTTATTAGGTGCTGTCTTAGAGAAAGGGCACAAAAGTTATGAACCTATATGAGTGAAAATGGAGAGGTTGCATGATCAAATTGACTTATAGTCTGTAAGTTATGTGATTGCATACAATGAGTAAGAACCTCTCATGTTAATCTGGGCCTGCATGTGACAAGAGAACATCTGGGAAATGGTATTTGAGGTCTCAGAGTTTTCCCTGTATTGAGTCTACCTTGTGGTTACTCTAGAACACTCCTAGAAATTTTAATACAATTGATACTGAGAAAGATCTTTAATTTTGGCAAGAGTAATTGACCACTCTGTCCTTTGTGTTAAGCCTTGCCAAAGCCATATGGAAAGGAATTGGGATAGTTCTCTAAAGAAATAAATGGGCATACACAAGTAAATACATTTTTATGAAAGATCTCTGAAGTGAAATATGTATTGAAAACCTTATGCAGACCAACATAAAGTATATTTTTACTAATTAAAATCAATTTTAGTTTCAGGGCAAAGGGACAAATATTGTCATAAATAATAATAATAATATCAATTTTTTCCTAAGAAAGGCTAGCATTCCTAATTTTTTAGGAAAAAAAAAACTTAAATATTGTAAACTGGCTAAATTCCAGGACTTAATTTCTTCAAAATGTAAGGACTATAAAAAATATTGCAATCTGATATGAATAAAACATACAATAAAAAAGTACAAGCAAATTTTTTAAGATTTTTCTGCACTCACTCCTCTAAATTCCAACTTAGACACTTGGAATTTGACTTATAAATAAGCCAAACAATAAATATGGCAATCCACAAAGGACAATAGTTGGATGTTTGGGAACTTCTGGTGAGAGTGAAAAAAAAAAAAAGAAAAAAAGAGAGAGAGAGAAGAACCAGGAGCTTCATAATAAGTAAATAATAACCTAAGGGCTCAGCTGATAAAGAACTCAGTGCAGGAGACACTGAAGATGCAGTTTGATCCCTGAGTCAGGAAGATCCCCTGGAGAAGGAAATAACACATTTTTTATTAAGAAGCAAAGACATCATGTTGACAAAGGTCTGTAACTCAAAGCTATGGTTTTTCCAATAGTCATTTATGGATGTGAGAACTAGACCATAAAGAAGGCTGATCACCAAAGAATTGATGTTTTCAAATTGTGATACTGGAGAAGACTCCTGAGAGTCCCTTGAAGAGCAGGGAGATCAAATCAGTCAGTTCTAAAGGAAATCAACCCAAATATTCACTAATGCTGGAGCTTAAAATCCAGTACTCTGATCACCTGATGCAAAGAGCCAACTCATTGGAAAAGACCCCGATGCTGGGAAAGATTGAAGGCAAAAGGAGAAGGGGATGGCAGAGGATGAGATGGTTAGATAGCATCATTGACTGAATGGACATGAATTTGAGCAAACTCCCGGAGATAGTGAAGAAGAGGGAAACCTTCTGTGCCACAGTCCATGGGGTCTCAAAAGAGTGAGACATGACTTAGCAACTAGAAACAAGAACAAGTAGCTAAACTAGTCAGAGAGCGTGCAATTGGGGAACTGATTGGAGAGGCTGACACAAAACAGATTACACTGCATTTTGTAGACCATTTTATAGATTTGTGAATTCATTCTATGAGTTAGACATGACTTAGTGACTGAACAACCATAATTATGAACTTGGTTTTTCTCTAAAACATAGTATGTATTAATGCTCTAATAAAGGGATATGTGAATAATAATAATAAATCTGAAGGGGTTCTTCCCTTGGCCAAAGTGAAAATGGGAGACCCAGGTTTGATCCCTGGGTTGAGAAGATTTCCTGGAGAAGGAAATGGCAAATCACTCCAGTACTCTGGTGTTCTATTTAGAGATAAACTATATTTAGTCAAAGACAGGATAATTGTCTTTATCTTTTCTTTTTGCCACTCATCCACCACAGGTACCATTACACATGATAGTTTCTTAGGTATAAAACTACCTTGAGCCTTATCTTCAAAATAGAAATAATAACTCTCTTGCATAGGTGTTTTTACCAATAGACTACCTAAAATACAATTATAGTAGCTGGCATGAAATAAATGTTTAGAAAATGTTACTTTCCAATGCTAATACACTCTTTTCCCATTTAGGTAGTCTTGCAAATTCTTTCCTTAATTTGTTTCTTTTACTTTCTTATCTTAATAGCTCTAAATTCTTATCAGTAATGTAAATGTTACCTTTTGCTAGCAGCTTATATTAACATGAATATTGTGAGATACTCAGCTTTGTTATAGAATCTATCAATGGATCTAAAATGAAATTGGAGATTTTGGTGTATTTTTTTATGTTCAATCTGTTTACTTGATCAAAATCTTCAAATCACTTCCTACTTTAGATTAAAAACCATTGCCTTACAATGGCTACATGCATGAAACAATCTGAATGAAACAGAGACCTCTACTCAGTCTTCTTTGTCCCTTTCAATTGGGTTAGTAAGGCTGGGTTCGTCCCTGCTGACCCTTTAACAGGTAGAGATATCTGTTTCAGGGCCTTTGCACTGTCTTTTCTCTCTGCTGGAAATGCAGATACTTCACAGTTCCCCTAGCTGCATTATCATCTTCTTCAGCTGTTTGCTCAGATTACTCCTGTTTCAGTTCAATTCAGTTCAGTCGCTCAGTCGTGTCTGACTCATTGTGACCCCATGAACCGCAGCACACCAGGCCTCCCTGTCCATCACTAAATCCCAGAGTCCACCCAAACCCATGTCCATCGCGTCAGTGACACCATCCAACCATCTCATTCTCATACTCCTATTTAGGAAGGACTATCTTCATCATATTCCAGTTATTCCTCAGTATCTGAGAGAGATATGTTGCAGGACTACCTCCTGCCCCTGCTGGGAACCAAAATTTGTAGATGTTCAAGTCTCTTATATAAAATGGCATAGTATTTGCGTATAACCTATGAATGTCCTCTCATATACTTTAAATTAGCAGTAGATATTGCTTAGAATATTTATTACAATTTAAATGCTATGTAACTAGTTGCAAATACAAAGTGAGTGCTATGTGAATATTTGCCAGTGCATGGCAAATCCAAATTTTGCCTTTTGGAACTTTCTGGAATTTAAAATATATATATTTTTTATTGCACTTGGTTGAATCTATGAATGCAGAACATGTGAATTCCAAGAGCCAGTTGTATGTAAAACTGTACCTTGTCCAAGTATCTTCACTTTTCTTTATCTTTTATAATCTGTTCTTGTATTGAACACAAATAATTTGCTTATTTTATTTATTATATCTAAGTGATATATTCTTCAGTGCTTCCCAGGTGGTGCTAGTGAAAAAGAACCTGCCTGCCAATGCAGGAAACACAAGAGATGTGTGTTAAAACCCTGGGTAGGGAAGATCCTCTGGAGGAGGGCATAGCAGCAGCTTCAGTATTATTGCCTGGAGAATCTAATGGACCGAGAAACCTGCCAGGCTTTGGTCTATAGGTCCATAGAAATGATTTAGCACAGATGACATCAGTTCAGTTCAGTCAGTCATGTCCAACTCTGTGACCCTATGGACTGAAGCATGCCAGGCTTCCCTGTCCATCACCAAATCCTGGAGCTTGCTTAAACTCATGTCCATTGGGTCGGCAATACCATTCACCCACCTGATCCTTTGTTGTCCCCTTCTCCTCCTGCCTTTAATCTTTCCCAGCATCAGAGTCTTTTCCAGTGGGTCAGTTCTTCATATCAGGTGGCCAAAATATTGGAGTTTCAGCTTCAGCCTCAGTCCTTCCAATGAATATTTAGGACTGATTTCCTTTAGGATAGACTGGTTTGACCTCCTTGCAGTCCAAGGGACTCTTATGAGTCTTCTCCAACACCACAGTTCCAAAGCATTAGTTCTTCGGTGCTCAGCTTTTTTTATAGTCCAACTCTCACATCCCTACATGACTACAGGAAAAACCATAGCTTTGACTAGACAGGTGGGTTTCAATCCATAGGTCCATAGGGTCACCAAAACACCAGACACAACTGAAACAACTTAGCACACACGGTATATAATTCATTTATTTATCATAATTCTTGTTCCTATAGTTTAAACTCCAAGAGGATAGGAGGTTATGCCTGTTTTGAACAATGATGAATACAAACTGCACGGGCCATAGGAAGCACTAAACAATCATGTTTTGAATGAATGCATAAATTGACCCCAAATTAGATAATGGTGCCTTGATTATACCAAATTTTAGGGTTATCACATATGTCTATCTAGTGTTGATAAGTTTGATATTGATCTTGGTATTTCCTCAAATAGCTCAGAATTCCTTTAAAAGATGTTTCAGTGGAAATACCTCTTCTTCATCCTATGTATTCTCAATACGTATTAAAGTAAATCATTCAAATATTTTTATCTCACTTTTTCATCTCTGAAATGCTCATAGATACCATCAATTGCTTATATGTGAGTCTTAATTTTTTTCAAAAAATGTATAAATATATATTTCATTGTTTAATACTAGTACTATAAAAATCATGGACTTTTTTCATTTTCTTTTAATGTATCTTAATTGGAGGACAATTGCTTTACAGTATTGCATTGGTTTATACCATATATCAGCATAAATCAACCATCAATATAGGTATGCCTCCTCCCATTTGAACCTCTTTCCTACCTCCCACCCCAGAGGTCTGGCAAGCTTGGATATGAACACAGATTATAACATTTCCTAGTGAGTTGGTCTTAAATACTCTAACTCCAGTTTTCTCATCTTTAAATAGGATTGATATAGTACTTTGTCCATGTGATTTGTGAGGTTGAGTGAGATACTGCAATAAAACACTTAATGTGATGCCTCCTACACTGTAATGCTTAGTACATGCCCTTGCCATAAAGAGACATTTGCTGACCTAGCACTGCAGAATGTAGTGAACAGGTCCATATTTCCTTGACATGCCCTTTAAAACCGAATTTGTCATCTCTACTTCAGTCAGGAGTTTTCAAATAAAAGTAATTTTTGAGCTTCTTGCAAAATATCCCCCATTAATTTGTCATGTCTAATAGTCCTTGTACTCAACAGGTTAGGGGTTAGTGCAGGGGTCAGCAAACTTTTTCCATAAAGGAGCAGACAGTAAATATTTTAGGCTTCCTGAACTATGTAGTCTCTATCACAGTAACTCAGTGCTGCTGGCATAGTGCAATAGCAGCTGTAGGAAACACATAAACGAATGGGTGTGGCTGAATTCCAATAAAATTTTTCTTAGAAAACACAGCCAGTGAACTGGATTTGGTCTGCAGGCCAAAATGTGCATATCCCTACTCCAGTGATAGTACAGTTCTTTTGTAGAGTTATTTCTGAATAAAATAAACAAGAGAGGGACAGAAGGGGAAAAATAATTTAAAAAAAAAAGCAAACACTTCTTCAGAATACCTTATGAAAGCCTTGGACTTTCAACCATTAGCTCATAAATGAGTTTTTGACAAAAACTGTAAATTGTTTCCTAAAATTCCTTTTAAGATACATCAAAATGCTTTCAAGAGTCTCTTCAAATTACTTTTCATGTAATATTTTAAATAGTTTCATTTCTTTTCTAAAACGAATAGTCAGGATATATAATTTTTTCTCTCTCTGCCATCAGGATTTGGGAGGTCAATGAAGGTCACTGATCTTTGTACAGTGGTACAAAAATCTCTCAAAATCAGTCCCTTATTGTAACTGTAACCAGTTTTAGTACATCTGCTTCTTTGTTTTAAAAAGTAAAATGGGTTTTCAAGCTTTAAATAGTTTAAAATAGCCTTAAATGTTTTTTGACTAAACTAAATAAATCCTCTCTCACAAAAACTTTCCTTTTACATCTAGGTCAAAAAAGAATGTCATATCAATGTGGTCATAATTGAAGTTTATATTGTTTAAACATGGTATAAGTTTGTAGTCACCCATCTTTTTAAGGGAAAGACAGAATGCTTCTGTGACTGCAAGGACATTTTACCAATCAGTTTCATATTCTTTTTAACTTGTAGTAATTTAAAAAATAGTTGACATATAACTAATAAGACCCTGCCTTGAAATGGCTTTGTGAAATGATTTGACAAGCCCAAATTTAATTGTGCCACCAACTTATAAGCGACCAATTATTCACAGAACTGAATAGATATTATGTAAGCACCATAAGTTTTTATGGCTTCCCAGGTGATGCTAGTGAGAAAAGAACCTGCCTGACAATGCAGAAGATGTAAGAGATGTGGGTTCCCTGGGTTGGGACAATCCCCTGGAGGAAGGCATGGCAACCCACTCCAGTATTCTTGCCTGGAGAACCACATGGAAACAGAGGAGCCTGGCAACTTACAGTCCACAGAGTTACAAAGAGTCGGACACAACTGAAGCGACTTTACACACAAGTATTTGTCAGCATTAGAGGGCCCTGTGCATATGCCTGGATGAACTAGAAGTTTCTGATCACCGTTGTTCACCCTAACGTTGCTCTCTATTTCACCTGGTCTCTTTATTCCAGAAAATTGGCCTGTTTCCCTTCTATGACACCCACGTTCTGAATAAATTTGAATAGACTTTACAAAATAAAATATACGTATAACACTTCACAGTTCAGAAAGCTATGGCTTGTTCTATCACTTTACTTATGCCTCATTCAAAATCTAGCTTCTCAGGGAAATCTTTCTTGCCAATCCTATCTAAAGTATCCTACTCTGTTTCCCCATCAGTCTCCACTCCTCCCTTTTTCTCTTGCTTTATTTTATGAGGCAATTATTACTATCTGATAGTATGTTTACATGTATAGGTCTTCAGTTAGATAGTATTCTTTCAGTTAGTAAAGAATCTGCCTGCAATGTGGGAGACCTAGGTTCGATCCCTGGGTTGGGATGATCCCCTGAAGAAGGGAAAGGCAACCCATTCCAGTATTCTGACCTGGAGAATTCCATGGACTAGTCCATTGGGTCACAAACAGTCAGACACCACTGAGCGACTTTCACTTTCACTTTATATATGTATTCACTTGTTTACATATTTATTCAGGTGTTTATTAAATATTTTAAAATGAATAATTAGGTAAATTTTGTTTATTGGAGATGTTGTGTTTGTGGGCCCTAACATAGAAATGAGGAAAATGAGACTCTTGATGTATAAAAGATGTGGTTGAGACCATATAGCTCATCATTAAGGTTTCCAGACACTTTCAGAAAACTAAGATCATGGCATCTGGTCCTATCACTTCATGGCAAATAGATGGGGAAACAGTGAAAACAGTGGCTAACTTTATTTTTTGGGCTCCAAAATCACTACAGAAGTTGATTCCAGCCATGAAATTAAAAGACACTTACTCCTTGGAAGGAAAGTTATGACCAACCTAGACAGCATATTAAAAAGCACAGACATGACTTTGTCAACAAAAGTCCATCTAGTCAAGGCTACGGTTTTTCCAGTGGTCATGCACAGATGTGAGAGTTGGACTATAAAGAAAGCTGAGCACCAAAGAATTGGTGCTTTTGAACTGTGGTGTTGGAGAAGACTCTTGAGAGTCCCTTGGACTGCAAGGAGATCCAACCAGTCCATCTTAAAGGAGATCAGTCCTGGGTGTTCATTGGAAGGACTGATGCTGAAGCTGAAACTGCAATACTTTGGCCACCTGATGCAAAGAACTGACTCATTGGAAAAGACCGTGATGATGGGAAAAATTGAGGGCAGGAGGAGAAGGGGACAACAAAGGATAAGATGCTTGGATGGTATCACTGGCTTAATGGACATGGGTTTGGGTGGACTCCGGGAGTTGGTGATGGACAGGGAGGCCTGGCGTGCTGCAGTTCATGGGGTCACAAAGAGTCGGACACGGCTGAGCCACTGAAGTGAACTGAACTGAGACATGTTTGCTTAAAAACTCTCACTTTATTAGGCCACTTTATCATCCCCAATGTGAGATGGGTCTGAAGCAGATGTATGGAGACTGGATAAAAGGCAGAAAGGGTTACAGCTGTATCTCCTTTCTCAGAGGCTGGAAGCAGTGTGACAATTGAAGGAGAAGAAAAGACTCAACCCCTAAGCAGAACAAAGCTTTCTGTCAAGGAAACTTATGTACCTTTAACCCTCATCATTGGTTTTATTCCCATCAGTGAATGTTGCTTTCTTTCTGACTAGAATGATACCCACTGATAACTGTGACCAAAGAAATGGGCAACACTGAAAGACTATAAATCTGTAGTCTGAATGTGAGGTTATATGGATTTAAAGGATTCCTAGTTTAAAATAGATTTCATAGAAATGTGATGCACCATATTCTGTTAGATTTTTATGAAATCAATTAACATATATCCTCAAGATATATGTTTCATAGAGTAAACTTCATTCTTGCCAGGAAATTTAGCATGCATCTGTTTGGTTTTAAGTTCAGTTTAGTCGCTCAGTCATATCTGACTCTTTGTTACCCTATGAACTGTAGCACGCCAGGCTTCCCTGTCCATCACCAACTCCTGGAGTTTACTCAAACTTGTGTCCATTGAATCAGTGATGCCATCCAACCATCTCATCCTCTCTTGTCCCTTTCTCCTACTGCCTTCAATCTTTCCCAACATCAGGGACTTTCCAAATGAGTCAGCTCTTCCCATCAGGTGGCCAAAGTATTGGAGTTTCAGCTTCAACATCAGTCCTTCCAATGAATATTCAGGACTGATTTCCTTTAGGATGGATTGGCTAGATCTCCTTGCAGTCCAAGACACTCTCAAGCATCTTCTCCTATACGACAGTTCAAAAACATCAATTCTTCAGCATACAGCTTTCTTTATAGTCCAACTCTCATATTCACACATGACTACTGGAAAAACCATAGCCTTGACTAGACAGAACTTTGTTGGCAAAGTAATAGCTCTGTTTTTTCATATGCTAAGTTGGTTATAACTTTTCTACCAAGGAGTAAGTGTCTTTTAATTTCATTGCTGCATTCACCATCTGCAGTGATTTTGGATCCCAAAAAATAAACTCTGTCACTGTTTCCCCATCTATTTGCCATTAAGTGATGGGACTGAATGCCATGATATTAGTGTTCTGAATCTTGAGCATTAAGCCAACTTTTTTACTCTCTTTACTTTCATCAAGAGGCTCTTTAGTTCTTCACTTTCTGTCATAAGGGTGGTGTCATCTGCGTATCTGAGGTTCTTGATATTTCTTCCAGCAATCCTGATTCCAGCTTGTGCTTCTTCCAGCCCAGAGTTTCTCATTATGTATTCTGCATAAAAGTTATATAAGCAGGATCACAATATACAGCCTTGACATACTTCTTTTCCTATTTGGAACCAGTGTGCTATTCCATGTCCAGGTCTAACTGTTTCTTCCTGATCTACACACAGATTTCTCAAGAGGCAGGTCAGGTGGACTGGTATTCCCATCTACTTCAGAATTTTCCACAGTTTGTGGTAATTCACACAGTCAAAGGCTTTGGCATAGTCAATAAAGCAGAAATAGATGTTTTTCTGGAATTCTTGCTTTTTTGATGATCCAGCAGATGTTGGCAATTTGATCTCTGGTTACTCTGCCTTTTCTAAAACCACCTGAACATCTGGAAATTCATGGTTCATGTATTGTTGAAGCCTGGCTTGGAGAATTTTGAGCATTACTTTACTAGCATGTGAGATGAGTGCAGTTGTGTGGTAGTTTGAGCATTCTTTGGCATTGCCTTTTACTAAAATATAAATGTTAAATATATACCCTCAGCCATGCACTGTTACAAGTAATAGCATAGAGCAGTGGTGAAGAATGTGGCTTTGGAATCAGAAAGGAATATATCCATAATTTATGAAGTCACAGATATTGGGCAGAACAACCATACTATATTGGTGTCTTCAACTATAAAATTTGGTTTATTAAATAATCTGCTATATAAGACTGCTGTGAATATTATAAAACTCAGTACTTGTATGAGTTTATTACACTATCTGGAACACTGTAAATCTTACTAAAGTTTAGGTATTTCTGTTCAAATAATCAAGTGCATACTTAAATGCTGAAATAACAGTAAATTAACCATACTAAAACTCTTCACAGATTGTTGACTTTTTAGATACATTCATTGTCTTATGCAGAAAATGAGGGGTGCTTATACTTGGGGAAGAATTGGTAGGGATGGAATTGTGAGTCAAGAGTCCCAATTAATAGACAAATGAAAGAATCTATGGTGCCACTGTGCTTGTGGTGCCTTCCTTTATCATTTATTGAGACCAGAGTTATTTTAATTTGGCCTCCATAATTCACGATTTCAATATTCTTTTAAGGCATTTGACTCTACAAGTTTCTTAATATAATAAAAATATGGACCTTGCTCAGGGAACATGATCTACATTTCAAAGTTAAAGAAGTTAAAAAAAAAAGTTATTTGGTGAGAGTATAGAGAGGAAATTTAACAGTGCATATCACATAACCTCATAAAATACCTCTGAGTCAGAGACATTCAGGCAGCATAAAATCCTGACATAAAGCATTTTGAAATTCTAATTTCAGGTATTCTGCCAATGAAACGAAATTCTTCATATTCACAGTGATGTACATACAGATCTCTTACTATCCCATAGATCATCAAGACTATAAGTGGTTCATTTAATCAGAAATATCCTGTGAACAGCTAACACTCTGCTAGCCACAGGGGCAGAGGTGAAGACTAAGGACACAGTCCTTAACATCTGGCTGACATTAAGTTGGAGAAATACATCATCTCCAAGTGAAGAAATACATCATCCCCAGGTAGAGAAATACATCCGTACTTGTACTAAATTCCTCTTCACATGCTCAAAACCTAAGATAAATTCCTCTTAGAATTTTTGTTTGTGTTCCAGTTCTATGAGCAAAACATGTTCCCTTTTGCCTCTGAGCACTTGTTCATGTTTCCTTCCTGTTTGTGACACTCCTTTCCACTGCCACCTCTTTTGCTGTTTTTCTTAGAACCTCGTTAGCTCTGTTAAAAGATTTCATGGAAAATAATGCAAATCATATTATTGAATTAAAATATTAGAGATTTCTTACCCTTAAGTTAGTTATGGGCTTCCAGTCAAAGTATATTTAAGACCAGTAGATCTCAAACTTGTAATAATAATTTTTTTATTCTGTATCTTATTTCTAATTTTAGTTCTATAGGACTAGTAATACTTCTGTAACTTGTACTGGTGTTTACCAGAAATGTCTGGTAAAGCCAAAAATAAAAGTTTAAAAATTTGAAAATATTATGATTGTAACCATTATGTACTCTAAATATAGAGTAATAAAACAATTTTAATTATGTAGAGCAAGTTTATTAGGTATGTGCCTACTATGTTCTGGTTATTATGCTGCAAAACTGTTTTTACATTAATGGTGAAGACACACGATGAAATAAAACCCTTGTATTTTAGTATAATAAGGTAATAAAAATGTGACATAAATATATATATAGGCATACCTCAGAGTGATTGTGTGTTAAGTTCCAGACCAACACAATAAAGCAAAAATTGCAATAGAGTCATTTTATTCATATATTTTAATAAAAATATATGAATATTTTTGTTTCCCAGTGCATATAAAATTTATATTTGCACTATATTTGAGGTCAGTTAAGTGTGGAATAGTATTATGTCTAAAAAATTATGCAAGTCTTAATTTAAAAAAAGATTTAATTGCTAAAAACTGCTAGACATCATCTGAGTCTTCTGAGTTTTAACTTTTTGTAATAGTAACATTGAAGATTATTGATTGAAGAATTACTATAAAAATAAAATAATAATGAAACAGAAATATTGGGAGAATTACCAAAATGTGACACAGAGAGTCATAAAATGAGCTTTTGGAAAATGATGCTTTTGGAAAAATATCTCCCATAGTCTTGTGCCGGGGTCCAGCCCCAGTGGATCCAGGGTAATTCGAAGGGTGGACGGCATGGGGAGGAAAAACTTATTTATTTAGAAATATAAGATTAGATTAGGAAGAAAAAGTATAGTAGGAAAATTAGTAGAGAAAAGAGGCTGAATAACTTGGTTTACGTGGGAAGCCAATAAAGTTCCAGACAAGGAACTTGCACCATCTACGTTAGGCCACCAGCATCCTCTTGAATAGCGGGGGGTGCCTGACCTTGGGTTCCCTCTCGCGTGGATCTTAGAAGCCAGGGCAAGTAAGTAGACATGGCTAGCCTCCATGCCCCAGATGGGAATTCAGCCAGAAAATAGAGTAAAAAAAGAAGACATGGGGGGAAACTAGTCTTTCCAATGACTGGCCCATCCTCTATTGTTGTGAAGGCCTTTTATACCTTTTTTTTTTTTTTTTGTACATAGAGATTAATGGATAATATAAAATTATGCAGCATCAGTGGCCCTGACTCTTGTTGAGACCAGGCTTTCTCTCTGCATACGTAGTTGTAAACACAAGTCTTAGGTGATTTACATCATCTTCTGGCCAGAAGGCCAATTAACATTTTGCAGCCCTTTTCTGATAAGGGTTTGTCAACAAGAAGACTTATTTGTGTTGTTCTTCCCAAAGTCTGGTGCCACTCTCAGAAAGAACTAAATAAAGTTACATTCTTACATAGCAAGGAT
Organism: Ovis aries; assembly: GCF_016772045.2. Classification (NCBI taxonomy): domain Eukaryota; kingdom Metazoa; phylum Chordata; class Mammalia; order Artiodactyla; family Bovidae; genus Ovis; species Ovis aries. Next base: position 47,946,327 of record NC_056056.1, read on the forward strand.
ACAACAATTTGTAACAAGTAAAAGGAGTACAGTGATTTATAACAAAAAGAAAAGTAATTAACTCAAAAGTCTAGTGTTGCTAACATCAAAACTACTATATTCCTTTTTTCTATATCCCAATTACATTGATTAATTTCCTTCAGGTGCCTAAAAGTTAAAGAATATGGAGGCCTGGCAGCAGTCATTGACTCAACATTGAAAACCCGTCACCAATATAATTTTTAGCTCTTTAGAAAAGGCTTTGTATGTTTAAGATGCTTTAAGCTTTGTGCCTCTCTCAGTTGGGGGGCTGTAAGCAATTCACAAGTTGTAAAAAGTCCGAGGGAACCTGTTAGGCAAGTTAGAGAGCCATCAGAGGGGTTTGAGCTGAAACATTCCTTTCATATATGCAGGAGACTGAAGCCCTGAGTTAACTTTTTTCCAGAGAATATCAGAAGAGTGGAAAGCCCAGTACAATAAAGCAGGCTGACTCTGGTTTTGGAGGGTAGATGTTCAGGAAAACCCAGGGGGAATCCCTGAAGCTAGATCACGCCTTTGCGTATGTCTGGCTTCCTTCCTCATGACCTTTGCCAAAGGCAAGATTCCTCACGCTGGCTCCCGGCAGATTTGTTTGATTCAGGGTTGCCACAAACCTTCAATTATTAAAAAACAAACAAACAAACAAACAAATGTGGTATCTGTGAAACACAATAAAATGAGATATGTCTGTATGCAAGATGTCAAATAAGGCTTTTCTGAAGAAAGACTATTAAAACTGACATCTGAAAATAGAGAAGTTAGGCAGGTAAAACGGTGTGAAAATTGAATCAAGGAATTCAAATTCTTGATATAAAGTTTCTTAGAGAATCAGATTGTTGTGCTAACAAAATACAAGAAGAGATGGGATGGCTAGAAAAAGGCATGGGAAACTGGATACAAAATAAATAAGTGAATTTAAAAATTTGCACCTTTCTGGCCATTAAGTGATGTTCACACAAGTATGCTAAAACAAGCAAGTGAAGAAGCAAACATTCTCTATATGATATAAACAGGATCTAGTGTTCCACAAAATAATATTCAAACTACTCAGGATACAAACCAAAATTATTCTACATATCAAACACATATATAATAATGAGTGTTTAGTCACTCAGTCATGTCTGATTCTTTGCAACCCACTGGACTATAGCTTGCCAGGCTCCTCTGTCCATGGGATTTTTTAGGCAAGAATATTGGAGTGGATGTCATTTCCTTCTACAGGGGATCTTCCTGACTTAGGGATCAAATCCAAGTATCTTGTGTTTCCTGCATCTCAGGCAGATTCTTTATCCACTGAGCTAGTGGGGAAGCCCCCATATATCATAATGTCTGCTCTGTCACTTAGTCCTGTCCAACTCTGCAGCCCATGGACTGTAGCCCACCAGGCTCCTCTGTGCATGGGATTTTCCAGGCAAGAATACTGGAATGGTCTGTTTTTTTCCTTGTCCAGAGGATCTTCATGAACCAGGAATTGAACCCTTGTCCCCGATATCTCCTGCATTGAAGGTGGATTCTTTAACACTGAGCCATCTGAAAAACCCTATATCATAATAAATCATATTAAATACATAGCATAGCATAGCATATTGATATGTCATAATAAAAAGACAATTAACAGATACCAATTAATTCTGAGCTATTCAGATAATGAAATTATTTGAAAGACTATACAGAAACAATATAAGTAAGAATGAGTACCTCAAATGAATTGAGACAGACGAAATATTGGCAGATAAATAGAGAACAAGTAAAGTCAAGTTTTAGAATGAAAACTTATTGATTGATCATCATAGGAGAATGGGACTTACATAGGAAAGTGTGAGTGAACCTGAAAATATAGCAATAGAAATTATCCAATATTAATAATAGGGAGGGGAATGATTGATAATAAAAATGAACATTAAGCATTAGGAACTTGTGGGACAATACTAAAAGTGTAATATTTATATTACTATACAACCAGAAGAAAAGAAGAATGTGGTAGAGAAAACCTCCAAACTTTGTGAAAATGATGAATTTACAAATTTAAGAAGCGCAGAAAATCTCAGGTGGTATTAACTCAAAGAAATCTGTGCTTTAGAGCAATTCCTAGAGACATCATACAAATAGTAAAACATTCAATAAAAACTAAATAAAATAATAAAAACATGCAGACAATTCAAAGAAAAAAAAGAAACAGAAAAGAATTGTAAAATAGAAAAAAAGGAGAAAACAATAAGTAAAATCCAAACATTCTAATAACCGTATTAAATATAACTTGTGTAATCATATTGATTAGAAAGAAAAACAGGCAGTGAGAATATTTTTTAAACTGGTAAGTTAGCCTTTATGAAATTAATTACATTTTCTCTGAGAAATTCATTAATAAAAGAAGAAAAAGGCAATCCACAGGACAACACAAATTCAAATATCAAAATATCATGAGACACCACCATATAGCAACTAGGATGAAACAATGATAGCAAAAATGCTCTGACAATACCATTTGTTGATGAGGATGAGTAGCAACCAGAAAGCCAAACATTATTGATGAGAATACTATGTGATAGAGCTACTATGGTAAAAAGTTTGGCATTTTGTTTTAAAGTTAGATATACATTTACATTATGAATTTGCAATGTCATTACTAGTTATTTACCATAAGATTAAAGCCTACATTCACACAATAAATATACATTATGCTTATAGAAGTTACATTAATAGCCAAAAAAATGTAAATGCCCTTTCCTGAATGGATAAACTCTGGTGCTTTTGTACAATGAACTACTACTCACCAATAAAAATGAATGAACTACAGTTATGCACAACAGACTATGCAAATCTCAACAGTATTATGCTGAGTAAAAGAAACCATTCTCAAAGGGTTATTTAATAATGACTTCTTTATAGTACATTGTGAAAATGGCAAATTAAGGAATAGAGAACAGATTAGTTCCTAACTTCTAGGCACAGAGTAGTTTGAGTATGAAGGATTAGTACCAGGTGAGGTGATAGAGCTGTTTTATATCTCAATTATGACAGTAGTTACCTGGATCTAATCATATGTTAAAACTCATAGAGTAGTAAAATAAAAAAGGTGGATTTACTAAAAATTTTTTAAAATTTTGAATATGAGAAAAAGTTTTGGTTGTATATTTTCAAGTTTATGTGTGTCTGTTCTAAGTCACTTCAGTCACGTCCAACTCTTTGCAAACCTATGGACTGTAGCCTGCCAGGCTCCTCTATCTATGGGATTTTCCAGGCAAAAATACTGGAGTGAGTTGCCATGCCCTCCTCGAGGAGATCTTCCTGATGCAGGGATGGAACCACATCGCCTGTGTCTCCTGCATTGCAGGTGGATTCTTTAGTGCTGAGCCACTGCGAAAGCTCTTTCAAGTTTCAGTCAGTTCAGTCCCTCATCTTTGAGACCCCATGAACTGCAGCATGCCAGGCTTCCCTGTCCATCACCAACTCTGGGAGCTTGCTCAAACTCATGTCCATCCAGCCGGTGATGCCATCCAACCATCTTATCATCTGTTATCTGCTCCTATCTTCAATCTTTCCCAGTATCAGGGTCTTTTCCAATGAGTCAGGTCTTCTCATCAGGTGGCCGAAGTATCGGAGTTTCAGCTTCAGCATCAGTCCTCCCAACGAATGTTCAGGACTGATTTCCTTTAGGATTGATTGGTTGGATCTCCTTGCTGTCCAAGGGACTGTCAAGAATCTTGTCTAACACCACAGTGCAAAAGCATTCAAGGGACTGTGAAGAGTCTTCTCCAACACCACATTGCAAAAGCATCAATTCTTTAGCACTCAACTTTCTTTATGGTCTTTATGTCAACTCTCACATCCATAGGTGACTAGTGGATAAACCATAGCTTTGACTAAACGGACCTTTGCTGACAAAGTAATGTCTCTGCTTTTTATTAGGCTGTCTAGATTTGTCATAGCTTTCCTTCCAAGGAGCAAGCATCTTTTAATTTCATGGCTGCAGTCAACAACTGCAGAGATTTTGAATCCCCAAAAATAATCTGTTTGAAAAAACTGTTCCCATTGTTTCCCCATCTATTTGCCATGAAGTGATGAGATCAGATGCCATGATCTTAGTTTCTTGAATGTTGAGTTTGAAGCCAGCTTTTTCATTCTCCTCTTGCACCTTCATCAAGAGGCTCTTTAATTCCTCTTCACTTTCTGCCATAAGGGTGGTGTCCTCTGCATGTCTTACTGATATTTCTCCCAGCAATCTTGATTCCAGACTGTGCTTCATCCAGCCCAGCATTTTGCATGATGTATTCTTCATTATACACAGGCAAAAATTGTGTTAGAAAAAATATAGATTTGAAAGAAACAGTCTTTTGTGAAAAATAAATGTAAAGAAAAAAATGCAAGCAGATTATAATTGAGGAGAAATTTTGCAAATCACACGAATCTATAAATTTTAATTAACCATAAGTTACAAAGAGTTCTTGCCAACTGATTTTTTTTAAATTGATACTCAAATTAAAAAAATGGTTAAAACCATGTTAAGTCTATTCACAGAAAATGGAAAAAACAATGGTTAATATGATATGAAAAATGTTCCAATTTACTATCAAATAAACATAAATTTAAGAAGTATGAGAAGTATGCCTAACAAAATGACAGAGATAGACGTGTACAAGTGTATGTAGGAGTATGCCTGTGTGGAGGAGTCTGTATACTTAGCTGTGGACATGAGCAATTGACGGCATAAAATAAGACGGGGAGATCACTTTCTCCCCCATGAATTTATAGAAAGATCATTTGAACACTGAGCAAATACCACAAAACAACTTCTGAACGCTAGCTGAGGACACCAGACACCCAGAAAGGCAGCCTATTGTCTTTGAAAGGAGGTAGGAGAAAATATAAAAGATAAAAAGAGAGATAGAAGAGTTAGGGACAAAGACCCATCCCGGCAAGAGAATTCTAAAAGAGAAGACGTTTCCAAACACCAGGAAACCCTCTCACTGGTGGGCCCGTAGGGAGTTTTGGAATCTCAGAGGGCAACATAACCAGAAGGGAAAAATAAATAAATAAAACCCAGATATTATGCGCCTAACTGAAACTCCCAGTGGAGAAGTAGCCCAGAAGTTCATGTCCACCACCAGCAGGCAGAGGCTGAATAGGGAGGTGCAGGCTGCATTATTTAGGGTAGGGATAGGGCTTGAATGTCCTGAGGGCAGTCTGAGGGAGCTAATGTGAGATAGCAACCCAAACTGTGGGATAGCCAGAGAGAGAGAAAGAAAAAAAAAAAGGGGAAAGAGAGAGAGGAGAGAGCTTTTCACTTTCCCATGAAAAGCTCTAACCTAAGGCATTGCCAGCCCCCTCACAGAACAAAGGACTGAGCGAATAACAGAGGAGAGCTAGCTGCCAGCAGACTGGCCCATCCCCTGCTGGAGGCAGGTAGGCAGGCGGGCAACAGCCAGAGCCAGAGGGAGAGGGACAAACTTGGCCCCAGAGATGGCATCCTCTACCAAACTGTGAGCAGGCTCCCAGGTGCTAACCAAATCTTCCTGGGATCCTGGATGGTTGGCATCCGCCCGGAGGGTCACAGCCAGAGATCAGCTCCCTAGAGGAGACATGTCACACCTGAGATGGCTCTCTGCTGTACACCCAGGAAACCGAGCAGCTGGGACGGGGGAGGTGATAAGCTATACCATCCCACCTGGGAAGAGTGCACTTGCCAAGCACCTGGTCGCCTGAGCTTCTTGGACACGGGAAGGGCACAAAATGCAGGCCCAACCAAGTCTGTGCCTTTGTGGAGTACCCAAGAAACTGTACCTGAGCGGCTTAGACCTAGGAAGTGCACTCAACTCAGTGTCCACCTTAGACAGTTCCCCTGCAGAATAACATGGAGCCTGAGCAGTGTACACCAGGAAAGCACACATGCCGTGAGTGGGGGCAAACCTAGTGTGGCCCAGACACTGTGCACACTTCCCACACATGCCAGTGATATTTGCTTGCAGTGTTCCTCCCTGCCCACAGCACAGTTGAACAAGTGAGCCTAAATAAATGACCACCTTCACCCGCTTCTGTCAGAGTGGAAGTTAGATACTGAAGAGACTTGCGAACAGAGGAAGCCAAAATAAACAAAGAAGAGGGACCGGCTTTGGAAGTGACAGGTGCAACAGATTAAAATCCTGTACCTAGCATTGGTTACATTGGAAGGAACCTATAGACCTTGAGAAGAAGTATAAGCTAGAACAAGGAACTATCTGATATGGAACTGACCCCACGCTACCATCAACAGCTCCAGAGAAATTCCTGGATATATTTTACTACTATCATTTTTTTTAATTTTTATTTTTTTAAGTTATTTATTGCTCCTGTAATTTTCATTTTTAAAACCTACTATTAACTTGCAGGAAAGAAGACCCTATTTTTAAAGCAAATTTCATATATACATTTTTTTATAGCTTTTGTGATTTTATTTTTAAATATTGTATTTGTGAGAGTCTAACCTCTACTCTAGATTTTTGATCTTTGTTATTTGGTATTTGTTATCAATTCTGTACCTTAAGACTCCAATTTTCAGTACCCGTTTTTACTTATAAGTGAGATTACTGGCTTGACTGCTCTCTCCCCTTTTGACTCTCGTTTTTCTCCTCCAGGTCACCTCTATCTCTTCCTTCCCCCTTCTCTTCTCTACTTAACTCTATGAATCTCTTTGGGTGTTCTGGTCTGTGGAGAACAATTAGGGAACTGATCACAGGCTAGACTGGTATTTCTCCTTTTGACTCTTCCTCCTCTCCTCCAGGTCACCTCTATCTCCTTCCTTCCTTTTCTCTTCTCTATGGAACTCCATGAACCTCTCTGAGTGTTCCAGACTGTGGAGAGCAAATAGGGAATTGATTACTGGCTAGATTGCTATCTCCCCTTTTGATCCCTCCTCTTCTCCTCCTGGTCACCTCTATCTCCCTCCTCCCTCTTTTCTTCTCCATGTAACTTTGTGAAGCTCTCTGGGTGTTCTCCTACTGTGGAGAATCTTTTCACCACTAACCTAGATGTTTTATCATCAGTGCTGTATGGATGGAGAAGTCTTGAGGCTACTGCAAGAATAAGACTGAAAGCCAGAGGCAGGAGGCTTAAATCCCAAACTTGAGAACAACAGAAAACTCCGGACTCCAGGGAACATTAACTGACAAGAGCTCATCCCAAAGCCTCCATACCTACACTGAAAGCAAGCTCCACTCAAGAGCCAACAAGTTTCAGAGCAAGACATACCAACCTAATTCTCCAACAACACAGGAACATAACCCTGAGCACAAAAATACAGTCATTCAAAAGTCACACAAAACCCACGGACACCACAAAACTTGCTACTGGACACTTCATTGCACTGCAGAAAGACGAGATCCAGCTCCACCCACGAGAACATCGACACAAGCTTCCCTAACCAGGAAACCTTGACAAGACACTTGTCCAATCCCATCCACAGGGAGGAGCCCCCACAATAAAGAGGAACCACAAACTTCCATCATACAGAAAGGCCACCCCAAACATAGCAACCTAAACAAGATGGAAAGGCAGAGAAATATTCAGCAGGTAAAGGAACATGATAAAAGCCCACCAAACCAAAACAAAGAGGAGATAGGGAGTCTACCTGAAAAAGAATTCAAAATAATGATAGTAAAAATGAGCCCAAATCTTGAAAACAAAATAGAGTTACAGATAAATAGTCTGGAGAAAGGATTGAGAAGATGCAAGAAAAGTTTAACAAGGACAAAGAAGAAATAAAAAAGAGTTAATCAATAATGAATAATTCAATAACTGAGATCAAAAGCACTCTGGAGGGAACCAACAGTAGAATAACTGAGGCAGAAAATGGGATAAGTGAGGTGGAAGATAGAATGGCAGAAATAAATGAAGCAGAGAGGAAAAAAGAAAAAAGGATGAAAAGAAATGAGGACAACTTCAGAGACCTCTGGGACAATATTAAATGCCTAAACATTCGAATCATAGGAGTCCCAGAAGGAGAAGACAAAATAAAAGGCCATGAGAAAATACTTGAGGAGATAATAGTTGAAAAATTCCCTAAAATGGGGAAGGAAATAGCCACCCAAGTCAAAGAAACCCAGAGAGTCTCAAACAGGATAAACCCAAGGTAAAACACCTCAAGTCACATATTAATCAAATTAATGAAGATCAAACACAAAAAACAAATATTAAAAGCAGCATGAGAGAAACAACAAATAACTCACAAGGGGATCCCCATAAGGATAACAGCTGATCTTTCAATAGAAACTCTTCAAGCCAGAAGAGAATGGTAGGACAAACTTAAAATGATGAAAGAGAAAAATCTACAACCCAGATTACTGTACCTAGCAAGGATCTCACTCAAATATGAAGAAGAAATCAAAAGCTTTACAGACAAGCAAAAGCTGAGAGAATTTAACACCACTAAACCAGCTCTTCCAGAGAAGGCAATGGCACCCCACTCCAGTACTCTTGCCTGGAAAGTCCCATGGATGGAGGAGCCTGGTGGGCTGCAGTCCATCGGGTCACTAAGAGTCAGACACGACTGAGTGACTTCACTGACACTTTTCACTTTCATGCACTGGAGAAGGAAATGGCAACCCACTCCAGTGTTCTTGCCTGGAGAATACCAGGGACAGGGGAGCCTGGTGAGCTGCCATCTATGGGGTCACACAGAGTCGGACACGACTGAAGCAACTTAGCAGCAGCAGCAAATCAGCTCTTCAACAAATCCTAAAGGATCCTCTTTAGACAGGAAACACAGAAAAGGTGTATAAACTTGAACTCAAAACAACAAAGTAAATGGCAATGGGATCATACTTATCAATAATTACCTTAAAGTAAATGGCTTGAATGCCCAACCAAAAGACAAAGACTGGCTGAATAGAAACCAAAACAAGACCCCTATATATGATGTCTACAAGAGACCCACCTCAAACCTAGGGACACATACAGACTGAAAGTGAAGGGCTGGAAAAAGTTATTTCATGCAAATGGAGACCAAAAGAAAGCAGGAGAAGTAATACTCATATCAGATAAAAGAGACTTTGAAATAAAGGCCATGAAAAGAGACAAAGAAGGACACTACATAATGATCAAAGGATCAATCCAAGGAGAAGATATAAACAGTTATAAATATATATGCACCCAACACAGGAGCACCACAATATGTAAAGTAAATGCTAACAAGTATGAAAGAGGAAATTAACAGTAACACAATAATGGTGGGAGACTTTAATACCCCACTCACACCTATGGATAGATCAACTAAACAGAAAATTAGCAAGGGAACACAAACTTTAAATGATACAATGGACCAGGTCAGTAGGTGCCCAACACACTCCTGTAGATCCTTGGAGAAATAACTCCAGAGAGAATGAAGGGATGGAGCCAAAGCAAAAACAATACCCAGCTGTGGATGTGACTGGTGATAGAAATAAAGTCCGATGCCATAAAGAGCAATATTGCATAGGAACTTGGAATGTCAGGTCCATGAATCAAGGCAAATTGCAAGCGGTCAAACAAGAGATGGCAAGAGTGAACGTCGACATTCTAGGAATCAGTGACCTAAAATGGACTGGAATGAGTGAATTTAACTCAGATGACCATTATATCTACTAGTGCAGGCAGGAATCCCTCAGAAGGAATGGAGTAGCCATCATGGTCAACAAGAGAGTCCGAAATGCAGTACTTGGATGCAATCTCAAAAACGACAGAATGATCTCTGTTCATTTCCAAGGCAAACCATTCAATATTACAGTTATCCAAGTCTATGCCCCAACCAGTAACACTGAAGAAGCTGAAGATGAATGGTTCTATGAAAACCTATGAAACCTTTCAGAATTAACACCCAAAGAAGATGTCCTTTTCATTATAGGGGACTGAAATGCAAAAGTAGGAAGTCAAGAAACACCCGGAGTAACAGGCAAATTTGGCCTTGGAATGTGGAATGAAGCAGGGCAAAGACTAATAGAGTTTTGCCAAGAAAATGCACTGGTCATAGCAAACATCCTCTTCCAACAACACAAGAGAAGACTCTGCACATGGACATCACCAGATGGTCAACACTGAAATCAGATTGATTATATTCTTTGCAGCCAAAGATGTAGAAGCTCTATAAAGTCAACAACAAAAAAAGACCAGGAGCTGACTGTGGCTCAGATCACGAACTCCTTATCATCAAATTCAGACTTGACTTAAATTTAAGAAAGTAGGGAAGACTGCTAGACCATTCAGATATGACCTAAATCAAACCCCTTGTGATTATACAGTGGAAGTGAGACATAGATTTAAGGGCCTAGATCTGAGAGTTATATTGCCTGATGAACTATGGACGTAGGTTTGTGACATTCTATAGGAGACAGGGATCAAGACCATCCCCATGGAAAAGAAATGCAAAAAATAAAAATGGCTGTGTGGAGAGGCCTTACAAATAGCTGTGAAAAGAATGAGGCAAAAAAACAAAGGAGAAAAGGAAAGATATAGCATCTGAATGCAGAGTTCCAAAGAATAGCAAGGAGAGATAAGAAAGCCTTCTTCAGCGATCAATGCAAAGAAATAGAGGAAAAGAACAGAATGGGAAAAACTAGAGATCTTTTCAAGAAAATTAGAGATACCAAGGGAACATTTCATACAAAGATGGGCTCGATGAAGGACAGTAATGGTATGGACCTAACAGAAGCAGAAGATATTAAGAAGAGGTGGCAGGAATACACAGAAGAATTGTACAAAAAGATCTTCATGACCAAGATAATCATGATGGTGTGATCACTCACCTAGAGCCAGACATCCTGGAATGTGAAGTCAAGTGGGCCTTAGAAAGCATCACTATGAACAAAGTTAGAGGTGATGGAATTCCAGTTGAGCTATTTCAGATCCTGAAAGATGATGCTGGGAAAGTGCTGCACTCAGTATGCCAGCAAATTTGGAAAACTCAGCAGGGGCCACAGGACTGGAAAAGGTCAGTTTTCATTCCAATCCCAAAGAAAGGCAATGCCAAAGAATGCTCAAACTACCACACAATTGCACCCATCTCACACGCTAGCAAAGTAATGCTCAAAATTCTCCAAGCCAGGCTTCAACAATATGTGAACCATGAACTTCCTGATGTCCAAGCTGGTTTTAGAAAAGGCAGAGGAACCAGAGATCAAATTGCCAACATCTGCTGGATCATGGAAAAAGCAAGAGAGTTCCAAGAAAGCATCTATTTCTGCTTTATTGACTATGCCCAAGCCTTTGACTGTGTGGATCACAAGAAACTGTGGAAAATTCTGAAAGAGATGGAAATACCAGACCACCTGACCTGCCTCTTGAGAAATCTGTATGCAGGTCAGGAAGCAACAGTTAGAACTGGACATAGAACAACAGACTGGTTCCATATAGAAAAAGGAGTACATCAAGGCTGTATATTGTCAGCCTGCTTATTTAACTTATATGCAGAGTACATCATGAGAAATGCTGGACTGGAAGAAGCACAAGCTGAAATCAAGATTGCCGGGAGAAATATTAAGAACCTCAGATATGCAGATGACTCCACCCTTATGGTAGAAAGTGAAGAGGAGTTAAAAAGCCTCTTGATGAAAGTGAAAGAGGAGAGTGAAAAAGTTGGCTTAAAGCTCAACATTCAGAAAACTAATATCATGGCATCTGGTCCCATCACTTCATGGGAAATAGATAGGGAAACAGTGGAAACAGTGTCAGACTTTATTTTTCTGGGCTCCAAAATCACTGCAGATGGTGACTGCAGCCATGAAAGTAAAAGACACTTACTCCTTGAAAGAAAAGTTATGAGCAACCTAGATAGCATATTCAAAAGCAGAGACATTACTTTGCCGACTAATGTCCCCTCTAGTCAAGGCTATGGTTTCTCCAGTGGTCATGTATGGATGTGAGAGTTGGACTATGAAGAAGGCTGAGTGCGGAAGAATTGATGCTTTTGAACTGTGGTGTTGGAGAAGACTCTTGAGAGTCCCTTGGACTGCAAGGAGATCCAACCAGTCCATTCTGCAGGAGATCAGCCCTGGGATTTCTTTGGGAGGAATGATGCTAAAGATGAGACTCCAGTACTTTGGCTACCTCATGTGAAGAGTTGTCTCATTGGCAAAGACTCTGATGCTGGGAGGGATTGGGGGCAGGAGGAGAAGGGACGACCGAGGATGAGATGGCTGGATGGCATCACGGACTCTATGGACGTGAGTCTGGATGAACTCCGGGGGTTGGTGATGGACAGGGAGGCCTGGTGTGCTGCGATTCATAGGGTCGCAAAGAGTTGGACATGACTGAACGACTGAATTGAACTGAACTGAACAATGAGAGTAAGAGATATTAAGGAAACAATTCCATTCACTATCAAATGGAAAAGAATAAAATACTTAGGAATAAATCTACCCAAAGAATCAAAAGACCTATATATAGAAAACTATAAAACACTTATGAGAAATCAAGATGACACAAATAGATGGAGAAATATACCTTGTTCTTGAGTTGGAAGAATCCATATAGTGAAAATGAGTATACTACCCAAAGCAATCTATAGATTCAATGCCATCCCTATCAAGCTATCAACAGTATTTTTCAGAGAACTAGAACAAATGATTTCACAATTTGTGTGGAAATTAAAAAAACCTAGAATAGCCAAAGCTATCTTGAGAAAGAAGAATGGCACTGCAAGAATAAATCTGCCCAACCTCAGGCTATACTACAAAGGTATAGTCATCAAGACAGTATGGTAGTGGCACAAAGACAGAATATAGATCAATGGAACAAAATAGAAAGCACAGAGATGTATCCACACACCTATGGACACCGTATCTTTGACAAAGGAGGCATGAATATACAATGGAGAAAAGACAATCTCTTTAACAATTGGTGCTGGGAAAACTGGTCAACTACTTGCAAAAGAATGAAACTGAACACTTTCTAACAACACACACAAAAATAAACTCAAAATGGATTAAAGATCTAAATGTAAGACCAGAAACTATAAAACTCCTAGAGGAGAACATAGGCAAAACACTCTCTGACATAAATCATAGCAGGATCCTATATGACCCACCTCACAGAAAAGCAAAAATAAACAAATGGGACCTAATCAAACTTAAAAGCTTTTTCACAATGAAAAAAGCAATAAGCAAGGTGAAAAGACAACCTTCAGAATAAGCAAAAATAATAGAAAATGAAGCAACTGACAAAGAATTAATCTCAAAAATATACAAACAACTCCTGCAGCTCAATTACAGAAAAAATAAGCGACCCAATAAAAAAATGGGTCAAAGAACTAAACAGATATTTCTCCAGAGAAGACATACAGATGGCTAACAAACACATGAAAAGATGCTCAACATCACTCATTATCAGAGAAATGCAAATCAAAACCACAATGAGATACCATCTCAAGTTGGTCAGAATGGCTGCTATCAAAAAGTGTACAATCAATGCTGCAGAGGGTGAGTAGAAAAAGGGACCCTCTTAAACTGTTGGTGGGAATGCAAACTAGTATAGTCAGTGTGGAGAACAGTGTGGAGATTCCTTAAAAAACTTGAAATAGAACTGCCATACTATCCAGCAATCCCAATGCTGGGGAAACACACTGAGGAAACCAGAATTGAAACAGACACATGTACCTCAATGTCCATCACATTACTGTTTACAATAGCCAGGACACGGAAGCAACCTAGATGTCCATTGGCAGACGAATGGATAAGAAAGCGGTGGTACATATACACAATGGAATATTACTCAGCTATTAAAAAGAATGCATTTGAATCAGTTCTAATGAGGTGGATGAAACTGGAGCCTATTATACAGAGTGAAGTAAGTCAGAAAGAAAAACACCAATACAGTATACTAACATATATATATGGAATTTAGAAATTCCATAACAATGACCCTATATGCAAGACAGCAAAAGAGACACATATGTAAAGAACAAACTTTTGGACTCTGTGGGAGAAGGTGAGGATGGGATGATTTGAGAGCATTGAAACATGTATATTATCATATTTGAAACAGATCACCAGTTCAGGTTTGATACATGAGACAGGGTGCTCAGGGCTAGTGCACTGGGATGACCCTGAGGGATGGGATGGTAGGCAGATGGGAAGGAGTGTCAGGATGGGGAACACATGTATACCCATGGCTGATTCATGTGAATGTATGGCAAAAACCACCACAATATTGTAAAGTAATTAGCCTCCTATTAAAAATAAATAAATTAAAAAATGCAATCAGCTATCAAAATGATGTTAAGAAATATATTACTTAAAAGGAAATAATCACCATGACAGAAAAGTTAGATACAGGATATAAAGACATTTTGATAATATATTCTACTACTACTACTAAGTCGCTTCAGTCGTGTCCGACTCTGTGCGACCCCATAGATGGCAGCCCACCAGGCTCTGCCATCCCTGGGATTCTCCAGGCAAGAATATTGGAGTGGGTTGCCATTTCCTTCTCCAATGCATGAAAGTGAAAAGTCAAAGTGAAGTCGCTCAGTTGTCTCTGACTCTAAGCGACCCCATGGACTGTAGCCCACCAGGTTCCTCCGTCCATGGGATTTTCCAGGCAAGAGTACTGGAGTTGGGTGCCATTGCCTTCTCCAGATAATATATTCTAAATATTATTTATGTATTTCTTGACTTGTATACTACCCCAAATAATACAAATCATGTGCATTAGATGTTATATTTTTCACTCTCTTCTACAGATCCACTCTCCACCATCTCCTCCCTGCCCTAGAACTACATCAATGGGCTCCCCTGGACCCTGGCTTCCAATCAGTTGGGCCAATGTAAGCTATTGACAAAGTTGGAAAGGAGGGAGAAGATTGAAACTGGTTATTCCTCAGCTCTCTTCTTGAAAAGAAGAACCACTACCATTTGATAGTGGTTACATCCCTTGACCAAAGACCATATGTAATTCCTGTCAAATAGTTAAATCCCATACCAGAATTCACACAGACTTTCAGTAACAGCTGTCTCCTGTTTAGACTCAGGAGATATGATGGCTTCACACTAGTCCCAGCTCTGGAGTTTTTCAGCTTCTCTTGCCATTAACTTTAAGTTTTTGTAACTAGTATATTTCTTAAATTCTGTCAATAATGAGCTCATTTTAATACTAGGCACTTCCTGCCAGGATTTGGAACATTACTTTCAGCAAAATATTAGCAGAAATTATTCCTTGCTATGGAAAAGTATTTATTTATTTACATGACTTTCATGTGGATTTACTTCTATGTGTGTTTTGTGTATTATTTTTATGTGGATTTTTGTAACTACAATAGGAAAAATATACAATTTACTACAACATTGTTTCTTAAGCTACCTATTGTAAGAGATTAGCTGTTTTTTTATCAATCATGAATATACAGTTTTATAAAATATAATGAAGATAATTATAAAAAATTTAATATATATATAAGCCCACATCTCTTATATTTAAATTCAAGAAACAAAATTTCTCTCTTAAATTGCTAGAAAATGTTCTAAATGTATTATCTAAGTTTATGTTTTCGTAACCATAACTATTTGCAGACCACAGTTTGGTAGCATCGATCTAAAATATGATCAAGATGGCACCTGTATCTTCACCAATGTCAGGTATGCTCAGGTGCTCAAGTGTGTATGACTCTTTGCTACCCCTTGGACTGTAGCACACAAGGTTCCTCTGACCATGGTATTTCCCAGGCAAGAATACTGGAGTGGAGTGCCGTTTCATTTTTCAGGTCATCTTCACATTCCAGAGGTTGAACCCACATCTCTTACATCTCCTGCATTGGCGAGTGGATTCTTTACCAGTAGTACCACCTGTATCTATATCTATAGCCAAATATTATATCTATTTGATCTACATTTATCTACCTATACTTATGTATAATTAATGATACCTAAACAATACCTTGTCATCTATCTGGTACTTAATAAATACTTGATAAATATATGAATAAACATTGAAAATCAGTTGTGAAATGCAGAATATACACAAACATATGTACAGTCTCTTTGTTGTTAAGTTTCAGAGACTACTGCTCTCTCATATACTGCCTGGGGGGCAAAAAATAGGCACAAACTATTTAAATGTTTAAATGAGCATACTTTTTGACCTGACAATTCAACTTAGCAGTATTATTCACAAGACAAGAAGACTGCAAAAATAAAATAGAGGTCCAATCAAATGGAAGTTTCGAATGCTTTCATAAAATCATAATAGAACATAAAGTCAACCCTCAAATGAAAAATAGACACATATGCAATATCATGGAAAGAAATATTTAGCTAAGTGGAACACAGTTTACAAGTATACAAAACAGAATGCTAAAATTTTAAAGAATATTTTCTGGAAAAATATAAAAACATTATGTTAAAGTCTTTATTTCTGTTAGTGAGATTATATATTTTTGATTGCATGCTTTTTCTTGTAGGCAATCTTAAAATACATTCAATGAACTTGTAGTTTGAAATTTAAAAAATAAACACATACAGATAAAAATTTATGAACATAGTTACAAAAACTATACTAAAATAATGGCAAAGAGAAGACATTAATATAAAAAGATTATTTTAAAGTAGAATGTATTACATGAATCCAGAGGTGGTTAGTTAAAAAAAAATCTATCAACATAATCTCACATTCATTAATGAAAAAAATAAATGAGAAGGCATTTGATAAAGTAGAGCAGCCGCTTAAAATAAAAACTCTGAAAATTACAAAAATAGAAGACCATTAAAACTGACAGCAAACATGCCTATAAATGCCAAACCACTTAAAAGCATTTTCAGTAATACGAGGAAGTGGACAGGGATACTAACTAACTCCATTTTAAAAATCAATAATGTTCTAGAGGATTTAGTGAATGCAATAAGAAAATTAAATAACATCATAAAAGTAGAGACAATACCCTATTTATGTTTATAATATGAAAGACTAATGAAAAGCCATTAAAGTTAATAATCAACTTTTGTATGTTGCCTCCATACAAGGTAAATACATTAAAAAATAAAACTCTAGCTCTTCTCTATCCCATCAGCAATTACCTGAAAAATCAGATGGAAATTAAAAAAAAATGTTTTTCTATTCATAACTGCAATATCACCTAGAAAGTGCTCATGAATGTATTTTGTAAGAATAGTCCAGAAGAAAGGGTGAAGGAAACTCTAATCATAAAGGACATAAAAAAGATTTCAACAAATGAAAGTGATGCTATGCTTTCAACCAAAGGCTTATTTTCTCAAGATTTACTGTACATTTAAAATAATTATGGAAGCAGAAGACTAGTGACATTTTTGTTGTTGATGTGCTTGTTATTGTTTTGGGGTGGGAGATGGTATGGAGATAAGACCTTAAAGTTTAAAAGAAAGAATAAATGCATGAAAAAGAATGACATTTTTTGCTAAATAATAATGGCAAAAGGGGACATGCTTTACCAGATGTTAGAAAATCTATAAATTTACTGCAAATTTATATGGAAACTGTAAAAAAATAGTCAATAGAGTAAAATAGGAAATTCACAAAAATAAAATTCCAGTGTATATGATAGCATAGTATTCCAACTCAGTAGGTAAACAAGGTGTTTACTGTCATCAAGAATGATAGCTGGATATCTAAAAAAATATAAAACTATTCTCCTGTGTTACACCACATACAATAATAAACTGCTGATTATTCCCCTAGAACTAGATTTAGACTCTTCAAGAATGGAGACCTTAACCTAAGAAGCTTCAATTTTTTTGCCCCTCGTAAAATTTTCTCACAAAGAACTTGATAGTGCTAAGATTTCAGAAAATGAATTTGAGAAAATAAAATAATTTGGACTAAATGAATATTTAAATGTAAAAAATTCCTTAAGATTTCTCTTAAATTGTATGCATAATGCATCTTTAAGGGGAGACAAAGACTTGAAATCTAAAACTATGAAAGAAATTGGGATTATTTAATTACAAAAAGATTAAGATAGTTTGTGGAAATACCATAGATGAATTAAAGGTACAAAGGATAGAGTTGGAAAGATTTAATTCTACCAGCAAGCAGAGAATGACTACAAAATATCCAAAAGCATATGTGACAATGTTCAGACTCACCAGTACTCAAGAATATGCAGTGTATAAACTTATTTCATTACAGTAATATTTCATTTTGAGATTTTCACTAAAAAAGTAAACGTTAACAAGCAAACAAAAATCGTTGCTGGTGAAAATATAAATTGTTACAGTGCTTTATGATATCAAGTGGTCAAAATCTATAAAATTCAGAAATACATATTTTCTTTGACAAGATATTACAAATCCAATGTTCTATTTCTTGGAAATATCAATTATATTTAATGATACAAGTGAAATTATATTTATTGAAGTATTTATTGCAGTATAATTGTAAAAGAATTAAAACAAATTGAATTCTCCTTTGTAGTCAGATGGTTAATGACCTTGTGCTACATCTGTACCATGGAATATTTAAGGATAAGTAGAAATACACCAAATGACTTGCAAGCATTTCTATGGGACATATTTGAATGATAAAAGCAAGATACAAAAAAAATATACTTTTATGAATGAATGACAAACTCACATATGTGCATTTATATTATGGGTTTGCACTCACACACACATATACACATGAAGACTATACAGAGAAAAATATAGAAGGATTCATATTGAGTTATTTACTCAGACCACAGTACTTGGTGTTTGATGTGAGCAATGAAGAGGCAGAAATAAACAAAAAAACTAGAACAAAAAGAGGATTATACTACCACAAAATAGCAACAAGAAAGAAAAATGTGAAAAAGTATAAAAACAATAGAATTCCTACATGAGTGTGTGTAGTTTGCATTTGCAAAAATATGAAATAAGAATTACTATAAAGTGCATTTAGGAACAGTTGCTATTTCTTGCCTACATTCCTCTAAGTATCCTCTTTGTTTCATTTTGCATAATTTTATTAACAAAGTCACCTTTATTACATATTTAAAATATGTGACAGTGTAAATTAAAATGAGAAATGAAGGATCGAGGTGCATGTCATAATTCTTAGTCAATCACATGAACATCAGTTGGAAATGAGGGAAGATTCTATTATTACAGAACAATTTTTCTTGTCCTCTGTTTAGCATTCATAAGAAGCTGTTCACTTTCCTCTTGTTGCTGAGCCTGACCTTCCTTTATGAAATAACAGTTTAAAGCTATTCATTTAGTTTTCTTAACCAATGTTTGAATAATAATTAAATTTTAAGAGTGAACTCATATTGCTGATCTGATACACAGTTCACCAGATGGTCAGTAGAAAATGTGTCAGTTTCCTACATTTGACTGCTATGAAGAGTAATTCAAGCTCTCTTTCAGTGATCTAACAGAATGAAAACAATGTATTCTGGCAATTATTAAGTGATCTGAGGCACTCTTGAATCATTTTGGAAACTCCAGGAATTGCAATTAATGTTATGCATAACCCACCTTATTTAGAATACTTTCCCAAGAAATTGCTTGAAACTAGATGTAATCAGAAGTTCTGATTGTTCTATGTGTTTACATTTGAGAAGAGGCCAGATTTCTCCTTGCTTAATAGAGTTACATTTTAACATGAGTTATTGATCTAAATGTGACAATACAGAGATCCCTTAAGCCTTGCAACAATTACATCTTCCAAACCAGGATAAGATTTTATAGCAATCTGTCAATAAAAGGAAACTTCAAGGAGTTAAGGAAAAGAAAACCAAACAAAAAATCCCCAGTGTTTTTTTTTTTTTTAATTATCATCATTTCTTAGTGTAAGATATTACAAATGCCTTTTCAGTGAAAGTTGATTGACAGAGAAATAAAAACATAAAGATTAGGAGGCCAATTGCATACTTTTTAGCAAAGAGGCTAATTGGTAGCATTAAGCACACAAAATAAATAGTATAACTAATTTTTATACATATTCCTATTAATGGAAAAGTAAACGTGAAAGTCACTCAGTCGTCTCCAACTCTTTGTGACCCCATGGACTATACAGTCTTCAGAATTCTCCAGGCCAGAATACTGGAGTAGGTAGCCATTCCCTTCTCCAGGGGGTCTTCCCAGCCCAGGGATTGAACCCAGGTCTCCTGCATTACAGGCCAATTCTTTACCAGCTGAGGTACCAGGGAAGCCCATTCTTATTAACAGATTTAAAGTGATTAAATTTTATAACTAATTTTATTCTGTGAATTTGAATTTTACAACATTTAAGGTAAGCAATATAAAATGCTTTAAAAATTTTAAGTACTGGCTTTATACAGATGTTAAAAAAGAAATTAAAATCTTTTCTTAAAATGCTTTTATTTATATTACAGTATATATATTAGGTATAGTAACATTGTAAAAGCATTGTAGTAACATTGTAAAAGTATCATAGTAAAAGCTTAAAGCATTGCTGTTTTTGTTGTTTAGTCACTAAATCATGTACAACTCTTTTGCAGCCCCATGGACTGTAGACTGCCAGGCTCTTCTATCCATGGGATTTCCAAGTAAAGAATTCTGGAATGTGTTGCTGCTTCCTTCTCCAGGGGATCTTCTCAACAAAGGGATGGAACATTTGTCTCTTGCATTGCAGGCATATTCTTTACCACTGAGCCACAGAAGAAGCTGTGGTTACATTAGAAAATGCAAAAATTAAAACTTGAAAACTTAAAGATGAAAGAAGGAATCATTGTATCAACCTCAGTTAGTAGATATTAACTTTTAATCCATATTTTTTAAAGATTTATTTTCTTTTTTCTCTGAAAAGATAAAAAGGTGTATATACTTTGCTCTTCACTGAATATTTTTAAGCATTTTTTAATGTTTATAATTTCTAGATTGCTGTCTGAAGACTAAGTAGTTTTCTTCTCTATGGCTAAGTCATAATACATACAGTGCATTTCCTGTTCTTAGATATTTAAGTTGTTTCAACTTTTTTATTATTTCAATATAAACTGTAATAAACTATCAATATGTGTGCATGTGTGCTGTTGCTTCAGTCATGTTCAACTCTTTCCGACTCTATGGACTGTAACCTGCCAAGCTCCTCCTTCAGTGGGATTCTCCAGGCATGAATACTGGAGTGGGTTGCCACATCCTCCTCCATGGTACCTTCCCTACCCAGGGATTGAACCAGCGTCTCTTACATCTCTTACATTGGCAGGCTGGTTCTTTACCACTAGTGCTAACTGGAAAGCCCAAACATCCATATACATATATCTTTTTTGACTTGTATACATAGAGATAGTGACAACTTGCATGATTCCCAGGTAGGTCAGTGGGCAGTGAAGGAGCTGCAGGAAACATGGGTTAGATCCCTGGGTTGGGAGGATCCCCTGGAGGAGGAAAAGGCAACCCACTTCAGTATTCTTGTTGGGGAAATTCCATGGGCAGAGGGGGTCTGCTGGGCTGCAGTTATTCATAGGGTTGTGAAAAGTTGGACACAACAGAGCATGCACACTTGCGTGAGGTAGTAAAAATATTTATATTCTTATCCAATTATTTTATTATTCTATTATTTATTTTTACCCTTTGAGGCTTATTTTGGTATCAAATTTATCTTAGTTTTTAAGCCAAATTTATTTAAAATATATCAGTATAACACTGAGTATTTCCTACCCACTGATATTAAGTATGACTTCAGAGGTAGGATTGAGATAGTGAAGTAGAAAAACCCTGAGCTCAATTCCTTTCACAGACAAAGAAAACTACACCTATATATAAAGCAACTCTCTCTGAGAGTACCCTGAAGGCTAGCAGAATGGCTCTTCCACAGCCAAGGTTATAAAGAGAAAATCACACTTAGAAGGGTAGGAGAGCAAGAGAGGCTATCCAGTCAAGATTATAAAACCCAGTGGATGAGTAGAAAAAGAAAGGTTAAATAACAAACTCAGAGGTTTTCCCTAAGGAGTAAATCCCACACTAGGTATACCAGATTTGGTCACTGGGAAAAGGAAGATCAGTTCAGTTCAGTTCAGTGGCTCAGTTGTGTCCAATTCTTTGTGACCCAAGGAACTGCAGCTTTCCAGGCTTCCCTGTCCATCAACAACACCCTGAGCTTACTCAAACTCATGTCCATTGAGATGCTGATGCCAACAAATCATCTCATCCTCTGTCGTCCCCTTCTCCTGCCTTTTATCTTTCCCAGCATTAGGGTCTTTTCCAATGTGTTATTCTTCACATCAGGTGGCCAAAGTATTGGAGTTTCAGTTTTAGTATCAGTCCTTCTAATAAACATTCAAGACAGATTTCCTGTAGGATTGACTGGTTGGATCTCCTTGCCATGCAAGGGACTCTCAAGAGTCTTCTCCAACACCGCGGTTCAAAGGCATCAGTTCTTTGGTGCTCAGCTTTCTTTAGAGTCCAACTCTCACATCCATACATGACTACTGGAAAAACCATAGCTTTGATTAGATGGACTTTGGTTGGCAAAGTAATGTCTCTGCTTTTTAATATGCTGTCTAGGTTGGTCAGAGCTTTTCTTCCAAGGAACAAACATCTTTTAATTTCATGGCTGCACTCACCATCTGCAGTGATTTTGAAGACCAGAAAAATAAACTTTGTCACTTTTTCCATCGTTTCCCCATCTATTTTCCATGATGTGATGGGACTGGATGCCATGATCTTAGTTTTCTGAATGTTGAGTTTCAAGCCAAGTTTTTCACTTTCTTCTTTTACTTTCATCAAGAGGCTCTTTAGTTCCTCTTCACTTTCTGCATGAGGGTGGTGTCACCTGTGTATCTACCCTTAAATGGTTTTGGAAACCACTGTGGTTTACAAGCAGGAGAGCTAGAGGGCTGTATGAAACCAATATTATATACTAAAGAGTATGTGCACAGACTCATACTCTCCAAGTCCCAACACAGAGGCAACAGATTAAAAAGCATCTGATGCTTTAACTAGCAAGCAAAGGCAGTCTCAATATGCACTCAAGCATGGACTCAGATCCAGCTCCTAACGTCATGTCAAGGTGACAACCCATATGCATCATGGTAATAGGATGTCCTGTGCTCTAGCCTCTTTGATTCTAAATGTCACTACTGAGGTGGCAACTGTGAAGTGCCTCCAAAAATCATATTGGCCTGTGCCCTATTCAACCCTAGTGGGCCTGTCAAAGCCACTAAACATATGCAGCATAGGGATGTCCTGCACAAGGGTGCACTTAACATTGGTAAAGGTAACTGCTATGTCTAGTTCATAGAGGCAAGCACAGAAAGTAAAAAAAAAAAGAGAAGATAGGGCAATGTGTTCCATAAAAAAAAAAAAAAGATAAATCTGAAAAAAAAAAAGAATGAAATGGAGATAAATAATTTTAACTGATACAGAGTTTAAAGCAGCAGCCATAAATCCTCACCAAACTTGAGAGAATAGTGGAACACAATTAGAACTTAAAATAAGAGTTAGAAGATATAAAAAGAAAACTTTTAACAGCTGAAGAATACAATAAAAATTTAAACGATACATTAGAAGGCATTAATAGTAAATTCAGTTCAGTTCAGTTCAGTCGCTAAGTCATGTCCGATTCTTTGCGACCCCATGAATTGCAGCATGCCAGGCCTCCCTGTCCGTCACCAACTACCGGAGTTCACTCAGAATCGCGTCCATAGAGTCAGTGATGCCATCCAGCCATCTCATCCTCAGTCGTCCCCTTCTCCTCCTGCCCCAGCTCCCTCCCAGCATCAGAATTTTTCCAATGAGTCAACTCTTCACATGAGGTGGACAAGGTATTGGAGTTTCAGCTTTAGCATCAGTCCTTCCAAAGAACACCCAGGACTGATTTCCTTTAGAAAGGACTGGTTGGATCTCCTTCCAGTCCAAGGGACTCTCAAGAGTCTTCTCCAACACCACAGTTCAAAAGCATCAATTCTTCGGCGCTCAGCTTTCTTCATAGTCCAACTTTCATATCCATACATGACCACCGGAAAAACCATAGCCTTGACTAGACGGACCTTTGTTGGCAAAGTAATGTCTCTGCTTTTCAATATGCTATCTAGGTTGGTCATAACTTTTTTTCCAAGGAGTAAGCGTCTTTTAATTTCATGGCTGCAATCACCATATGCAGTGATTTTGGAGCCCCCAGAAAATAAAGTCTGACACCATTTCCACTGTTTCCCCATCTATTTCTCATGAAGTGATTGGACCAGATGCCATGATATTAGTTTTCTGAATGTTGAGCTTTAAGCTAACTTCTTCACTCTCCTCTTTCACTTTCATCAAGAGACTCTTTAGTTCCTCTTCAATTTCTGCCATAAGGGTGGAGTCATCTGCATATCTGAGGTTCTTGATATTTCTCCTGGCAGTCTTGATTCCAGCTTGTGTTTCTTCCAGTCCAGCATTTCTCATGATGTACTCTACATAGAAGTTAAATAAGCAGGGTGAAAATATACAGCCTTGACGTACTCCTTTTCCTATATGGAACCAGTCTGTTGTTCCATGTCCAGTTCTAACTGTTGCTTCCTGACCTGCATATAGGTTTCTCATGAGGCAGGTCAGGTGGTCTTGTATTCCCACCTCTTTCAGAATTTTCCACAGCTTATTGTGATCCACACAGTCAAAGGCTTTGGCATAGTCAATTAAGCAGAAATAGATGCTTTTCTGGAACTCTCTTGCTTTTTGCATGATCCAGCGGATGTTGGCCATTTGATCTCTGGTTCCTCTGCCTTTTCTAAAACCAGCGTGAACATCAGGAAGTCCACGGTTCATGTATTGCTGAAGCCTGGCTTGAAGAATTTTGAGCATTACTTTACTAGCATGTGAGATGAGTGCAATTGTGCGGTAGTTTTAGCATTCTTTGGCATTGCCTTTCTTTGGGATTGGAATGAAAACACCTTTTCCAGTCCTGTGGCCCCTGCTGAGTTTTCCATATTTGCTGGCATATTGAGTGTAGCACTTTCACAGCATCACATTTCAGGATTTGAAATAGCTCAACTGAAATTCCATCACGTCCACCAGCTTTGTTCGTAGTGATGCTTTCTAAGGCTGGCTTGACTTCACATTCCAGGATGTCTGGCTCTAGGTGAGTGATCACACCATTGTGATTTTCTTGGTCATGAAGATCTTTTTTGTACAGCTCTTCTGTGATTCTTGCCACCTCTTCTTAATATCTTCTGGTTCGGTTAAGTCCATATCATTTTGTCCTTTATTGAGCCCATCTTTGCATGAAATGTTCCCTTGGTATGTCTAATTTTCTTGAAGAGATCTCTAGTCTTTCCAATTCTGTTGTTTTTCTCTATTTCTTTGCAGTGATAGCTGAGGAAGTCTTTCTTATCTCTCCTTGCTATTCTTTGGAACTCTGCACTCAGATGCTCATATCTTTCCTTTTCTCCTTTGCTTTTCACGTCTCTTCTTTCCACAGCTATTTGTAAGGCCTCTTCAGTCAGCTATTTTACTTTCTTTGCATTCCTTTTCCATGGCAGAAGATCTTGATCCCTGTCTCCTGTATAATGTCATGAACCTCCATCCATAGATCATCAGGCACTCTATCTATCAGATCTAATCCCTTAGATCTATTTCTCACTTCCACTGTATAATCATAAGGGATTCCCTTGTGGCTCAGCTGTTAAACAATAGTAAATTAGGTGATATCAAATAATACAAGTTATCTGGAAGACAAAATAATAGAAACCACCCAAACATAAGTGAAAAATAAAAATAATTGAAAGGAAATATTAGCGTAGTTCAAGATACCTTTGAAATAACATCTAGGCACTAACATTTATAAGGGTCCTAAAATAAGAAGAGAGATTAAAGAAAAAAAGTTAGAAATATATTTGATGAAATATCGGTGTAAAACTTCCCTAAACCATGCTCCTCTATCCATGGAATTCTCCTGTCAAGAATACTGAAGTGGGTTAGCATGCTATCCTACAGCATAACTTGGGAAAGATAACAGATATCCAGGTCTAGGAATCACAGAGCCCCAAATAAGATGAACTTAGAGAGAAGCAAACCAAGACATACAATAAAAAATAGCAAAAATTGAAAATATGAGATTTTTTAAAGGCAATCAATGAAAAATTGAATCACTTACAAGGGAATCCCCATAAAACTATCAACTGATTTTTCAGCAGAAACTGTAAACCAGAAAGGATAAGTATGATATATGATATTTAAATATATATGATATTTAAAGTACTAAAAGGAAAAACAAAAGCAAAAATCAAGAATATCTATCCCAGCAAGTTATCATTTAGAACTGAAAGACAGGTAGTGTTTTCCATATAAGCAAAAGCTAGACGAGTTCATCACTGCCAAACCAACTTCATAAGACATTTAAAATTTTTTCATTTTGCAACAACAAAAAAATACATAAGAAGAAATTGAAAATATAAGTGAAGGAAATAATCCCATTGATAAAAGCAAATATATAGTGAAAGCAGTAGATCTACCACTTAGAAAGATATCCACAGAACATTCTATCCCAAAATAGTACTTGTTTCAAGTGTACATGGAACTTTTTCAGGATATATAGCATACTAGACCACAAAACAAGTCTCAGTGAATTTAAGAAGACTGTAATCATATCAAACATTTTATTGTGATCACAGAGATATGAAGCTAGAAATTAATTAAAGAAAAAAACACACAAATAAGTGGAAAGTAAACAACATACTACTAAAAACAAACAAACAAACAAATAGCAAGTCAATGAAGAAACCAAAGAGAAAATTGAGAAATAGCTTGAGGTGACTGAAACTGGAATCACAACTTTCCAAATTGATGGGATGCAGCAAAAGCAGTTCTAAGAGAGAGTTTTTAGAAACACAGGCCTATCTTAGAAACAAGAAAAATAATCTAACTTTACACCTAGAGTTAGTGAAAGTGAAAGTCTCTCAGTTGTGCCTGAGTTTTTGCAAATCCATGGACTTTGCAGCCCATGGAATTCTCCAGGCCAGAATACTGGAGTGGGTAGCCTTTCCCTTCTCCAGGGAATCTTCCCCACCCAGGGATCGAGCCCAGGTCTCCCACATTGTAGGCAGATTCTTTACCAGCTGAGCCAGAAAGGAAGCCCAAGAATTCTGGAGTGGGTAGCCTATCCCACCTCTAGCAGATCTTCCCAACCCAGGAATCAAACCGGGGTCTCCTGCACTGAAGGTGGATTCTTTACCAACAATGAGGGACTCCCTATAGGAACTTAGGGCTTTATTCTTTATAGAAGAATAAAACACAAATATGAGAAGGAAGGAAATAATATCAAGCTCAAAAAATAAAGACAAAAAAATTAAAAATCAATCAAACTAAAAGTTGTTTGTTTGAAAGGGTCAACAGGGACTCTCCTCATGGTTCAGTGTTTAAGACTCTGTACTCCCACTACAGGGGGCGTGGGATTCAGTCTCTGATTGGAGAACTAGATCTCACATGTGGTAACAAACATCCTGGGTGATACAAATAAAGCACAGTGTAACCAAACACATTTAAAAAAAAAAAAAGAAAGAAAGATAAACAAACTTGATAAATTGATAAAGCTTTGAAAGCGAAGTCGCTCACTCATCTCTGACTCTTTGTGACCCTGTGGACTGCAGCCCACTAGGCTCCTCTGTCCATGGGATTCTCCAGGCAAGAATCCTGGAGTGGGTTGCCATTTCTTTCTCCAGGGGATCTTTACGACCCAGGAATCGAACCCAGGTCTCCTACATTGCAGGCAGACGCTTTACGCTCTGAGCCACCAGGGAAGCCGATAAAGCTTTCAGTTCAGTTCAGTTCAGTCGCGAAGTCGTGTCCGACTGTGGGACCCCATGTATTGCAGCATGCCAGGCCTCCCTGTCCATCACCAACTCCCAGATTTCACTCAGACTCACGTCCATCGAGTCAGTGATGCCATCCAGCCATCTCATCCTCTGTTGTACCCTTCTCCTCCTGCCCCCAATCCCTCCCAGCATCAGAGTCTACAAAATATTAGCAAATCAAATTCAGTAAGACATTACAAGAACCATTTCTTGTTCAGTCCCTAAGTCATGTCTGACTCTTTGTGACCCCATGGACTATAGCATGCCAGGCTTCTCTGTCCTTCACTATCTCCTACAGTTTGCTCAAATTCATGTCCATTGAATTGGTGATGCTTTCTAACCATCTCATCCTCTGCCACCCCCTTCTTTTTTTGCCTTCAAACTTTCCCAGCATCAGTATCTTTTCCAATGATTTGGCTCTTTGCGACAGGTAGCCAAATATTGGAACTTTAGCATCAGTTCTTCCAATGAATATCCAGTGTTGATTTTCTTTAGGATTGACTGGTTTGACCTCCCTGAAGCCCAAGGGACTCTCAAGAATCTTCTTCAGCACCGCAGTTCAAAAGTATCAATTCTTTGGTGCTCAGCCTTCTTTATGATCATCTAACTCTCACATCTGTACATAGCTGCTGGAAAAACCATAATTTTGACTATATGGGCATTCGTTGGCAAGGTGATGTCTCCGCTTTTTAATACACTGTCTAGGTTCATAGCTTTCCTCCCAAGGAAAAAGCATCTTTTAATTTCATGACTGCAGTCACTGTCCACAGTGATTTTGGAGCCCAAGAAAATAAAATAAAATAATAAAATCAAGAATCATGCATCATATGTAGGATTTATATTCTTGTGTGAATTATACAAGAATCATATAACATGATCAAGTGGGGTTTATTTCAGGAAGCAAGAATGGTTCAATATCCACAAGGTAATCAATATGATACACCACATTAGCAACATGAAAAATAAGAGTGATATCATGGCTTCAACAAATGTAAAAAAGCATTTAACAAAAGTCAATCCATTCACAAAAAAGTCTGAGAAAAGTTGGCATAAAGGAAACACAATAAAGGTCACTTATGACAAACTCACAGGTAATATCAGACTCAAAGGTGAAAAGTTGAAAGCATTTCCACAAGACCATGTGGCCCACTAGTGACACTTTTATTCAACACATTGTTGACCAGGGATTTTTACAGAAACTAATGCCTGTTACTATTGATTTTTTATGTATATTTAAATGTCTCTGGTAAATAATTTTTGGGTAGCAAAAGATGTTTTCATATGTCTCTGGTGAATATTGAGTTAACATAGTATTGGACATCCTAAACCAGTAGTCAGATCAAAAAAAGAAATAAAAGGCATCCACATTGAACTAACTTTGTAAAACTCTCAGTATTTACAGGTGACTTGAATTTCATATAGAAAACCCTAAAGACTCCACCACAAAGCAATAGAACTAAGAAATAAATTCAGCAAAGTTGTAGGACATACAATTAATATACAGAAAACCTGTTGCACTTTATACACTAATAATAAACTATCAAAAGAATTTAAAATAATCACATTTACAGTTGTACTAAAAAGAATCAAGTACCAGGAACAAATTTAACTGAGGAGGTGAAATAACCTGTACTGTGGAAATGATAAGACATTAAAGAAAGACATTTAAATAATACATGGAAAGTTATGCTTTATTAATGGATTGGAGGAAGTAATATTTTTAAGTTGTCCATACTATCCAAAACAATCCAAAGTTTCAATGTAATCTCTATTAAAATACCAATGATATTTTTTAGAGAACTGAACAAAACATTCAAGAACTTGTATGGACCCACAAAAGATACAAGTAGCCAAAGCAATCTAGAGCCAAAAGCACAAAATGGAGGTATCATGCTCACTCATTTAAAACTATACTACAAAAAACTCTAGTAATCAAAACTGTGTGGACCTGACACAAATAAACAGATGTATATGTCAATGGAAGTGAATAGAGAGCCCAGAAAGAAACACTATATGTATGTACAATTAATTTATGATAAAGAAATGGTAATATATACTGAAGAAAAGGTAGTCCTGTCAATAAATAGTTTTGGACAGCAACATGCAAAAGAATTAAACTGGACCACTTTCTTATACAACACGCAACCTCCCCCTCCCCCCACAAAACGCTCAAACTCTTAAATAGAAGACCTGAAGCCATAAAACTCTTGAAAGAAAACAAAGGTAGGCGGTGTGCTCTCTGAGTAAGGTCTATGCAATATTAGCACATTGTTAAGATTATTTTAGGGCACCAAAAGCAAAAATCAGCAAAATGGAACCACATCGAAGTAAAGAGCTTTTGCACAGCAAAAGAAACCACTGACCAAAGGAAATGGCAATGTTGAATGGGAGGAGAAGTTGGCAAATGATTGATAGTTAGTATCTAAAATATATAAAGGAACTCATACAACTCAATATCAATAAAGCAAACTTTGATTTTAAAAATGGATAGAGGACCTGACTAGCCATTTTTCCAGTTAAGAAATACAGATGACCAGTAGGCACATGAAAATATAGTCAAATCACTAGTCATCAGAGAAATGCAAATTAAAACCACAGGGAAGTATTACCTTGTACTGTGTCAGAATGGTTATCATAAAAAAGGCAAGCAATAGCAACTCTTGGCAAAGATGTGGAGAGAAGGGAATCTTTGTGCATTGATCATAGCAATGTAAATTGGTGCAACTACTGTGGAATATGTTACAGAGGTTTCTCAAAAAGCAGAATATAAGTGCCAAATAGTCCAGGAATTCCACTTCTAAGTGGCGGATTTCTATACAGTAGCCAAGATATAGAAGCAACCAAAGAGGTGTTCGTTGACAGATGAATGAATAAAGAAATGGATATATATATATATATATATATATATATATATATATGAAAGGGAAAATAGATGAAAGTGATTAAGAGGTACAAACCAGTTATAAAATAAACAGGTCACAAGGATATAATGTACAAAACACATCATATTGTCAATAACATTAGAATAATTTTGTATGAAGGGTAATCTAGAAAAATTTAAATCGCTATCTTATACACTTGAACAAATATAATATTGTAAGTCAACTATACTTCATTTTTTAAAAGTACTACATATACTTCTTTCTGTGTCTATACTTTGTCCCTATATTGGTGCACATATATTTGTAACATTTGTGTTTACGTCCATTCACTGTGATATTCTGATTAAATTTTGATTTTTGAAACATTATAGACTTGGAGTATACTGGATATCAGACAGAGCAAGTCAAGTCTTGTTCTTGTTTCTTTAAAAATCTAAGATATTCTTGCCAATTTATTCTGCCAATTGTTGTTTAACCTATTCTTCTCTGTCTTCAAAATCTCTTTGTAGTTTTAAGTTCTTTAAACTTACAAACAAGTTTCTAAAGAATACACAAGTTGGCCATATCTGAATCCTCTAAGATTGTGCAAGCCAAAAGAAATATGCATAAAAGTAAACAATATGGGAAACTTTGTTAATTCCTCTCAACTTGAGTATCCTTTTTTTTTGGTAAGTATGATAATAATTCATATTCATAAGACTGCTGCAAAGATTAATTGAGGTAATTTGTGTGATACAAAACAGTATCTAGCAAACAGTAAGTTCTCAAGATATTATATTTATTATAAATGAAAGCTGAACAACTGAATATGAACAATCTAATACCAATTGACAGTCAGTTAAATAATTCATTGCTTGGTGAAACAATATTTTCACAAAAAAATTTATATCAAAATAAATTTCGGTTCAGTTCAGATCAGTCACTCAGTCATGTCCGACTCTGCAACCCCATGGACTGGAGCACAGCAGGCTTCCCTGTACATCATCAACTCCCAGAGCTTGCTCAAACTCATGTCTGTTGAGTCAGTGATGCCAACCAACCATTTCATCCTCTGTTGTCTCCTTCTCCTCCTACTTTCAATCTTTCCCAGCATCAGGGTCTTTTCCAAGGAGTCAGTACTTCGCATCAGGTGGCCAAAGTACTGGAGCTTCAATTTAGCGTCAGTGCTTCCAATGAATATTCAGGACTGATTTCCTTTAGGATGGACTGGTTGGATCTTGTTGCAGGCCAAGGGACTCTCAAGAGTCTTCTCCAACACCACAGTTCAAAAGCATCAAGTCTTCAGCACTCAGCTTTCTTTATAGTCCAACTCTCACATCCATACTTGATGACTTTAAAAAAACCATAGCTTTGAATAAACAGACCTTTGTTGGCAGAGTAATGTCTCTGCTTTTTAATATGCTGTCTAGGTTGGTAATAGTTTTTCTTCCAAGGATCAAGCACCTTTTAATTTCATGGCTGCAATAACAATCTGCAGTGATTTTGAAGCCCCCCAAAATAGTCTGTCACTGTTTGTCATGAAGTGATGGGACCAGATGCCATGATCTTGGTTTTCTGAATGTTGAGTTTTAAGCCTACTTTTTTACTCATCTTTTTCACTTTCATCAAGAGGCTCTTTAGTTCTTTTTCACTTTCTGCCATAAGTGGTGTCATCTTCATATCTGAGGGTATTGATATTTCTCCTGGCAATCATGATTACAGTTTGTGCTTCATCCAGCCCAGCATTTCAGGTGATGTACTCTGCATGTAAGTTAACTAAGCAGGGTGACAATATACACAGCCTTGATGCACTCCTTTCCCAACTTGTAACCAGTCTGTTGTTCTTTGTCCAGTTCTAACTGTTGCTTCTTGATCTGCATATAGATTTCTCAGGAAACAGGTCAGGTGGTCTGGTATTCCCATCTCTTTCAGAATTTTCTAAGTCTGTTGTGATCCACACAGTCAAAGGCTTTGGTGTAGTCAGTAAGGCAGAAGTAGATGTTTTTCTGGAACTCTCTTGCTTTTTTGATGATTCAGTGCATGTTGGCAATTTGATCTCTGGTTCCTCTGCCTTTTCTAAACCCAGCTTGAACATCTGGAGTTTAACTGTTCATGTACTGTTGAAGCCTGGCCTGAAGAATTTTGGGCATCACTTTGCTAGCATGTGAGATGAGTGCAACTGTGAAGTACTTTGAACATTATTTGTCATCGCCTTTCTTTGGAATTGGAATGAAAACTGACCTTTTCCAGTCCTGTTGCTAGTGCTGAGTTTTACAAATTTGCTGGCATATTGATTATAGCACTTTGACAGCATCACCCTTTAGGATTTGAAATGGCTTAGCTGGAATTCCATCAGCTCCACCAGCTTTGTTCGTAGTGATGCTTCTTAAGGCCCACTTGACTTTGCATTCCAGGATGTCTGGCTTTAGGTGAGTGACCACATTATCATGTTTATCTGAGTCATGAAGATCTTTTTTGTATAGTTCTGTGTAGTCTTGTCACCTCTTCTTAATTTCTTTAGCTTCTATTAGGTCCATACCATATCTGTCCTTCATTGTGCCCATCTTTGCATAAAATAGTCTCTTGGTACCTTTAATTTTCTTGAAGAGATCTCTAGTTTTTCCCAATCTATTATTTTCCTCTATTTTTCTTGCATTGATCCCTGAGGAAGGTTTTCTTATCTCTCCTTGCTATTCTTTGGAACTCTGCATTCAAATGGCTATACCTTTCCCTTTCTCCTTTTCCTTTAGCTTCTCTTCTTCCCAAAGCTATTTTTAAGGCCTCCTCAGACAACCATTTTGCCTTTTTGCATTACTTTTTCTTGGGGATGGTCTTTATCCCTGCCTCTGGTACAATGTCATGGTCATCTGTCCATAGTTCTTCAGGTACTCTATCTATTAGATTTAATCCCTTGAATCTATTTGTCACTTCTACTGTATAATTGTAAGGTATTTGATTTAGGTCATACCTGTATTATCTAGTGGTTTTCTCTACTTTCTTCAATTTAAGTTTGAATTTGGCAATAAGGAGTTCACGATCTGAGCCACAGTCAGCTTCTGGTCTCGTTTTTTTTCTGACTATATAGAACTTCTCCATCTTCGGCTGCAAAGAATATAATCAATCTGATTTCAGATTGATCATCTGGTGATCTCCATGTATAAAGTCCTCTCTCACATGAAATAAATTTAGATTATTCTATTTCTTATTGTTTTTATTCTTAAAAGAATATCTGATTTATCTGTTTTTATTCTTAAAAGAAAAAAAGTGAGAGAAAGCAAGTAACTAAGTTACTTATGATCTAAACTGTTCATCATTTGCATAGGATTACCAGAGTGAAAAATCTGATCAATCTTCTTCCCCTGGAAGAAGATAAGAAAACTCTTTAAAGTTGTTGGTAATCCTACAACATGGGTAGAGGAAAAGGCAAACAAATAAATAAAACTGTCTTTATTTACAGACACATGTATTTATTTGTTCTGTTAACAAGATGATGATAAATAATAAATGGCAGGCAGATGAATAGGTAACAGGAAGGAAGGAACAGACAGAGAGAAAAGGAAGGAAGAAAGGAAAGATGGAAGAAAATATAGGTTAAAAAAATGAGAGGAGAATGTCAGAGGAACAGACAAGGGTAGAGGGAAGAAACAAATACATTAAAAAGCTGTGGCCTATGAGTTAGGAGATGAATTTCCAGACAAGTGGTTCTTAAACTTTAGCAAGCATAAAAACCATCTGGAGAACTTCTTAAAACACAAATTTCTCTGACATACCTCCTAGAAATTTTATTCACTACATCTGGGGTGAGGCCACAGAATTTGCATTTCTAATAGCCTTCCAGATGCTGCTACTGTTGTTGATTTGAGGACTACACTTTGGATAGCATGTTCCAAACTTTTTTTTTTTTTGCTAATCAACCATATAACTCGTGAATTTCCCAGAAATAAATTTGCAACCAGAAATCTTGGGCTAGTGTTTTAATAAAGGAAGTTCTTCTAAGAGACATTGGAAAGAAAATGGGGGAAACAGGACAAGAAGTGGGGTCAAAGACCTGCAAAGCTGTGATTTCAGGCAGAGTCTAAAGTTTAGCCAGATGTAGCACAAGATGTCTCCAAGGTACAAGTGCTTTCTGAGAGAGCTCAGCACTTCTTCTTAGCTGTAGGCAGTGGAATTGCGTTTTCACGAGTCAGCCACTGGCTAAGACCTCTTAGAAAGAGGCTCAACATACTCCAAGCCCTTCTACCTGTCTTCATCTATCAGCAAAATGACAGAGCTCAGAACAGAATTACTGATCCACAGAATAGATCACAAAGCTGTTCTGTCTCTCTCGGTAGCCAGGAGTTGCTGTTTCCTCAGTTGGGCTTTAAATATACTTACAATAATGATAAAAATGGAATGAACAGACACCAAGTAAATGATTACATAATCTCTCCTTACTCCATAGAATGCCCTATTTTATTGAAATGTATTCTTGAATATGAAAAAGAATATGATCATGTCATGCATGAATTCTGTATTAAAAGCACTCAAATGCCCAATAACTTGCTTCTAATATTTGCTATGCTATGATCTAATGACTGTAAGTGCCATTTATTATATCATATGTATTTATAGGTAAAAAGTGTTGGATGACATATTTGGAATTCTAAATAATTCCATTTCATGTGAAAATAACAATTGATATGGTATTTTTAAGATTAAGGATGAGTCAGGGCTCCCCTGGTGGCTCAGATGGCAAAGAATCTGCCTGCAGTGAGGGATGCATGGGTTCGATCCGTGGATTGGGAAGATCCCTTGGAGAATGCATGGCAACCCATTCCACTACTCTTGCCTTGGAGAATCCCCGTGGACTGAGGAGCTTGGCAGGCTATAATCCATGGCGTCATACAGAGTCACACACAACTGAGCGACTATACACAGCGTAGCATAATAGAGTCAACCTCCCCTTCCTATGCAATTTACACTGTAAACAAAGAGCAAATTTGAATATCTTGCCTTCTGTTTCCAGAATCTTCTGAAAGATCTCTTTGAGAATTTCTTACTACTCAAAATAAAGTATCAATGTCGAAAAAGTTGCTATGCCAAAATGATCTGTCTCAAGTTTTCCTGATCACTTGCATGGCCATTAAGTTGTAACAATAAGGTTATCAATGGAGAACATGCATGTTCAGAGAAAGGACAAAGAAAACACAGATTCTGTTAACTTTTCTCAGTATCAAAAAGATCAAAGTTAAAACATAAATTAAAAACAAAAAATACC
The DNA here is from genome assembly GCF_016772045.2 of Ovis aries. NCBI lineage: Eukaryota > Metazoa > Chordata > Mammalia > Artiodactyla > Bovidae > Ovis > Ovis aries. Next base: position 47,982,139 of record NC_056056.1, read on the forward strand.
ACAGACCTGTAAGGAAGAAAAGCAGTTGAAAGAGCAAAGATAAAGGGCCTGTAAGGTGATGGCCGGTGAGGAATGACTGTTTGTTTGATTGCTTCTGGTTCAATGGAAAGCACTAGAGTCAACCCTGTTGAAGTTTATGTTGGAATTAAATTATAGGTGGGCTTTGAATGCCAGGATAAAGTTGTTTTCCTTTTGTTTTAAAGGCAGAAAACACAATAATTGAAACATTAAATATTTGCCTCAGAGGAGTAACATAACATGACCATGGCAACATTTTAAGAGTATTTAGTAGATGCTAGCCTTTATGATCAGAGAAGGCAACGGCACCCCACTCCAGTACTCTTGCCTGGAAAATCCCATGGACAGAGGAGCCTGGAAGGCTGCAGTCCATTGGGTCACTGAGGGTCATACACAACTGAGTGACTTCACTTTCACTTTTCACTTTCATGCATTGGAGAAGGAAATGGCAACCCACTCTAGTGTTCTTGCCTGGAGAATCCCAGGGACGGGGAAGCCTGGCAGGCTGCTGTCTATGGGGTCGCACAGAGTCGGACATGACTGAAGCGACTTAGCAGCAGCAGCAGCAGCCTTTATGATGGTGGTCTGAAAAATCTTCTAAAAGACATTAGACCAATTATGAAGGTTCCTAAAGTATTGCAGGTTTGAAAAAATCTCTACTAGTGTGATGACAGTAGGGTTCATCTAAGTGTGAAAGTGTTAGTCACTCAGTCATATCTAATTCTTTGTGACCTCATGGACTATAGTCCACCAGATTCCTCTCTCCATGGAATTCTCCAGGCAAAAATACTGAGTGTGTTGCCATTCCCTTTTCCAGGGGATCTTCCCAACCCAGGGATCAAACTCAGGTGTCCTGCATTGCAGGTGGAGTTTTTAGCATCTAAGCCACCAGAGAATCCCTTTCATTTAAAGGCACTGATAACTCAAAGGAATATAATAACAGAAAACATTCAAAGACAAAAGAACTTAAAGGAAGGAGCTTCAAAATTCTAATATGCTGAAGCTCAGAAACTGGAAGAAATGAATTTCTATAAACTAGAGCAGTATAAAAAATCACATCAAAGGCAAAAGTGTCTTCAGCTTAGTTTATTAGAATGAGAATAAAGATCAATTTGTTTTGAGAAATGCCTATACAAAGGAATCAGTAAGACAAGGCATCTATATGCTTGCCATGCCGTGTCACTCTGCTATCTTTTTAGAACAGTTACATAAACATATACAATTCCCCAGGGGCTAGTAGTCAAGGCTAAATGAAAAAGTCTATGTCAAAAGCCTATTTCAAAAGCCTACTTGAAATAATTATAAAGCCAAAAGCTTGAAATCCAATTCTTACTGCTAGGTCTAATTGATTGTGGGATTTTAGATTCTTATCATTCCGCCTTTTGATGTGTCAGTTTTTCTATCTGTAAAATGAGGATATGTGCTATAGTCTAGGTATTATAATTGCTATGAAAGGTCAAATTACTTAACACATTTGAATTTTTTTAATGAGTATTACATGACATTTGACTATCATTATTTTGAAACACCTAATTCACCATGTCTTTTTCCTCTCATGTTGTTGAAGAAGTTTAAGGTGACATTTTTAGTTATTAGTGACAAATTATTACTTGGATACTGTACTTTAAGATCTCTTCTGTTTCATGGCTATGAACTAGAATCAGATTAAATTGTGTTTTACTTGGCATATTTTATTATATGGTAGAATTATATTCACATTCTTTTTTCCTGCCTTCAGGATGGTTACATTGATTTTATTATTTAAGTAATGTATTTCCTGCATATTTTTTCTCTGTTCATGACTAGTACCAGAAATATGTAATATTTCAGAAAAAGTTAGGCTCACACCAGCTTCCCAGGTGGCACAGTGGCAAAGAATCCCCCTGCTGATGCAAGAGAAGCAAGAGATGCAAGTTCGATCCCTGTGTAGGAAAGATCCCCTGAAGTCGGAAATTTCAGTTTTCTTGGACAGCGAAATTCCATGACAGGAGAGTCTGGAGGGCTACAGTCCGTGGATAACAAAGAATGTGACACAACTGAGCTACTGAGCACACACATACAAGGTCATACTTCATGTACTGCTTTGAAATCAGATATTTTCCCTACTTAATATATACTGAAATAATATTCTTAACCTTTCCTCTAAAGCACATGATTTTATGTCAGGAAAAAATTTCTATTTTGTGGTTATTTTCGGTTTTTAATAGTATTCATTTTCTTACATATTTTTCCACATTTTGAAATTTTCAATGAGATAATTACTAAGATGTTGAATTACTCTGTGAAAAAATATGAAGCTCAAGGAAATGTACACTAACATATTTCATTTTTGAGAAATTTTTCTAATGTTTAAATCCAACACCAGTAAATGAGATTGCCTTATGACTTTAGTAATATCTTTACAATGTTACATTTTTTCCAATTTAATTTAAAAATGATGCTTATTATTAATAGGGTACAAATATTAATATATACTTTAGCTAATGCAAAACCTTTTATTTTTGAATTTCCTCTCTTGATACTTTATCCCTTTCCCCATTAGGTGATTCAGCTTTTTCTTACTGATTCATCAATCATATTAATTGTCATTTATTTTTCTTTTAATTACAGAATTTTCTTTTTTAATGCTTTAGATTAATAAATTTTTAAATCTTATGTAATGCATCAAATTTCATTTTTTTTACATTTGAACTCAGTCATAAACCTTTCTCAGCCTAAAATCAGATAACTACTCTAGTTTGTAATTATATTGTATTCCTGTTTTCACTTTTAATATTTTAATTTAAATTAAATTGATTTTTGTTACTGTTAGGCAAGGATTTTCTAGTTTTTTCCTCATATCCAATCAAATTATTTAAATTAGATTTTTAATATAATCAATTATTTCATGTAAAATCCTTGCAAGTTTTGGGGTCTCTTTGAGTTTTCCATTATATTTTTTACTAATAATAAATTGTCTTAAGTCCTGTAGTTAATACTGGAGTGGATTGCCATTTCCTTCTCCAAAATTCTAAGAAGACTCTTCAATCACTCTGTAAACTAAGAGCAGTGTAAAAACTGGGAAAACTAAGATTTTGCTTCATGCATGACCTAGTTTTGAATTCTGGATCTGTCACTATACAATTGCATTAAATCTAATTATTGTCAACTCTACAATGTGAACAGGTGTGTGTCTGTATGTGTGTGTGCATGTGTGTGTGTGTGTGTGTGTGTGGTGTGAAGTCGCTTCAGTCATGTCTAACTCATGCTGCAGTCCCTTGGGTCACAAAGAGTTGGACACGACTGAGCGACTGAACTAACTGACTGAACTCTGTGACCCTATGGTCGAAGGCTGCCAGGCTCCTCGGTCAATGGGATCCTACAGGCAAGAATACTGGTGGGTTGCCAGGCCCTCCTCCAGTAAATCTTCACAACCAGGGGAAAGAAGGCATGTCTCTAGCATCTCCTGCTTTGGCAGGTGGGTTCTTAACTATTAGTGCTACCTGGGAAGCTGGGCAGTTATACTTCCTTCAAATGATGCTTGTACAAATAGAGAGAGAGAAATAAGATCTGCAAGTTACCTAATACACATTTGCTTTATACTTTCCCCTGCACTTCTGCTCAACAGAGCAAATTAAATTTAAATACATTATGGCCAGTTTAAGTTAGTTAAAGGAGACATTACTGATAATGACTTTTGAACTTGAATTTTTCTGCTTTATATTCTTTAAAAAACAAAAAGATACATGTTTATCTGAGAAATGCAAATGTAGTATTGTATAAATGTGTTATAAGTACTAATATCAACTTTTCTTTAAACTTCAGTACTTTTATTTACTAATTTATTCACCTGATATAAATTGAATGTCTACTAAAAATACATACTGCAATAATGTCTCAATAAATTAGTGAATTTAAATGAGTTTAAAGCACTTTTGCTTGAGAGAAACAGAGAAGAACTGGGATTTGGGGTTCTAGAATATTTTCAGTAGTCCAAAGTACTGTGATACAACTTAATAGATTTAAATGAAATTCAACAAATACATTGGGAATGTTAGCTTTTATTGGTTAGTGACCATTGGTTCCTCCAGGGTACTCTTATTTCATTACATATTTCTTTATCACAGCTTCCTTATGACAATCTTCTTTCTCATTCATTATTTTCCCTCAGTATTTCACTCAGAGGCTGTCACATCTGCCACCATTTGTATCAGTATCGTAGCATTGGACTTACATTCTTAGTTATTCACCTTTTGTCCCAGGCTAGGGTAAATCCAATCATTTAGATTTTCTGTTCTGATCTTGGGCAGCTGACTAAATGCATGAGAAAATCTCACAGTCTTGTTTCAGCTTCGTAAAGTATCCAATTTCATCCAGTAAACTCTGAGAGATCCTCCTCAGTGTGTTCCTAGTAAGTTATCTATGAACTCCTTCAAGAATTCTTCTAAATATTGACTTATTTCCTGAAATCCTATACGCCTCACCCCCTTCCTCCTCTCAGCAAATGATCTTCTCTCCTTAAAAAAAAAAAAAGAAAGACAATCAGGCAAAACTTTCTAAACCTTTTCCTTCTCTTGCCACTTGCAGGTTAACGAAACTCTCTCCATTCTTCCATCCTTTGATCCCAGTTAGTTGAAGACGTTTCTTTCTCTAAGTGAGAATGTATACCTTTCTCTAGCTTTATTTTTCTGTGACATTTTGAGATGTGCTATTTTAAACACCTTCATCCTCTCCATCCTCACTCAAGCGTTTTGTGACTTATTACCTTAGCTAAATTATAATGCTCAATTTATCTCATCTTAAATGAAAATGTTCCTTCAAATTCACATCTTCTGGTAACTATGGTTCTACATACAGTATTCTCTTCAAAGCTCAACTACTTGCAAATATAGTCTAGAAGACATACCATTTATCTTTTCAGTGCCTGATATACTTTTAAATAATCCATGAAAATAAATTTACAAGATAAACACAAACAAAGCTGGCAAAAGCTTTGTAAGCTTAATATTGATGACACAAGTTGAAATCTGGCTGTCATTTTAGGATCATTCCATGTCAACATCAAATACTTTACCTCTTGTGTTTCTTAAATCCACCCCTCTTTCTTCATTTCTACCACTATAGCCATTGATATTTCACAGTTAAGAAACCTGAGGCCAGAATGTTTAGTTAAGTTGCTGAAAGGGGCATATTCCTAGATTTCATTCCAAGCAATCTGTCTTCAGAGGTCATCATCTTAACCATTAAACCTATCCATTTTATACCCAAGCTCAGTATTTTCTGGTCAAAGATTCTGGAATGTAAGACTGGTGTCCCTAAGTAAGGTAAGCATAAATAGAACTTAAGTTCACACCACTCTGTCTGGGAAAACCTAAAGCAGTTGGAGAACAAACCAATACTTCTAATGTAGATCAGCTTTGAGGGAGAAACTAAGTGGTTTGAAAGACAAGAGTTGAGGATAGACACTTTGATAATATTGATCGTATTCTTCTCTGTGAAAGGCAATATGAGGACTGGCCTAATTTAGCTATCATTCTAGAGGAGCCCATTTTATGGCAAGTAAAATCTAACCAATGATGAGATGTTGAAAATCTGACTGATTCTGCCTTGCCACCTAGGCCATAAGATAGAAGGTATCATAACTATACCTTCTATTTTTTTTTAAATTTTCCCTATAATGATCATATAAATGATTCATACATTTAAGTGTGTACTTTATACATTTGTTAAGATAAAACAAGTCAGTAGGAAAACTAGAACAGTCTGTAAACAAAAGGTACTTCAACATTAGCTCGTTTCTTGATTTATAAAATAAGAAAATTTAACTTAATTTCAATGTACGATTTTATGTATTTAACAAAGGATCTTCATAAGAATCCATAAGGGTACTATTATTGTCTATTGTCCACAGATGAGAAAGTGTGGGTTAGTCAGTCATGTCTGACTCTTTGCAACCCCATGGACTGTAGCCTACCAGGCTCCTCCATCCATGGAGTTCTCCAGGCAAGAGTACTGGAGCTATTTGCCATTTCCTCTTCCAGGGGATCTTCTTGACCTAGGGATTGAACCTGCATCTCCTGCATTGCAGGCAGATTCTTTATCATCTGAGCCACCAGGAAAACCCAACAGATGAGAAGATTGAGGCAATAAGATGTTAAGCAAAAAGTCAATAAGTAATACATGCAAAGAGGACATTTGAAATTAAGCAATATGTTCCCCAAATCTATGTTCTTAACTACGATGCTGTCTTGTTTGTTTACAAGTTATACAATATCCATCATTAAAATCTACAATAAATATCACCAGGGTTAGTAATAAAAAATTATATCATACCTCCAAATTTCATGTTCTGTGGTTCTCTTGGGCTATCATGTAGCTTTAGTACTTTGCACTGAATATAGAAAAGAAAAAAAAAAGTGGGAGGCAAGGAAGAAAAATAATGAAACTGAAAAATGCAGGAAATCAGAAGAAAAATGTGCACCTAAATATATAGCATATAGTCCTCAACTGACATGGACTCCAGCATTGTCCCTAATGACAGTAGTGAGATGGAGACTAGCAAAGCCTGATATCGTTACTGTCATCCCACTGAATAGAAGTAGTGGTGGTAATTTCCCTTATGTCCTTTAAGGGATCAGGGCCATGCATCATTTCATGAATTCTGTGTCCTGTCATCCTGAAATGGTTTACTGAGCTTTGCATCCAGCCCCAAACTGTGACTTACAAATAGAAATTACTAATAAAAGTGTTCTTCAAAATTCTGTCTCATTAACATTAGGCCCTTAATAAAAGGGTGAGAGTTTAACACAGATAATTGCATTCCCTATATAGACCATAGCTCTAACTGAACACAGAGTATGTATATAAGATTTATCTCCTCCTTTACAAGAAGGTATTAAGAGCAATGCTTCGGAATTTTAACTAAACCTATTATATAACTCTTTGAATTCTCAAATGAAAAGAAACTCTTTAAAATAGTTGAATTAGAGTGCTTCTTGGTATAATGGAAAATTTCAATCGCAATATCGCAAGTGTATATGTAATTCACATATGATTGACACATTTACCACAGTTACAAAATTACTAAAGATAATGAGCTACCTGTTCCCTCTAAACATACCTAAATTAGAATCTCAAAAAGAAAATTTAGTAGGTAAAATCTTTCTCATACATCGTGCATTTAGAAGCAGAGAAGGCCATGGACAACCAGCGGGGGGCGGGGGGGGGGGGGGGAAACAAACCCTTATTTACTTCCCTGTGTTTGCATGAGCATATTTGCATTCAGCATCAGCACACCTGCCACGTTGTAGCAGGATGAGCTGTTTCTGAGCACAGGAATGTGAACCTCTGCTCCTAAGCACACATTTGTTTAAAATTTCGCTAAAAATTGAATCTTCTGACTAACTGCCGTATACAGAGGATGTATTTGGAGAAAGCTACAACTGACTTCATTTTAAAGGATTTAAAGGAAACTGTGAATTCAAGTCAAAACAAGAAAAGAGGAGCTAACCAGCAGAGGACCAAGTGTTAACTTACAGACAAAAACCTCTACTAGAATATATTTTAAAGGTACAACCCTAAGAGTCTAGCAACCATAACAAAAATCGAAGACTGTTCTTTGAGCTTATAAAGTTATTTGAATTCCTGTTGTGCCCTCTGTAATCCCCATCATGTCCTTTCACCCTTTCCTTTTGCTACATCCTCCATCTCCTGGAAGTTTGCCTTACCCTCAGTGAGTCAATAGCCTTTAATGCAGCCTCTAGTTCCTGAAGGAGGAAGACAGCAGTCCAGCTAAATCCATTCCAATAAATAGCTATCTTAACAGTAAGGCGGGTACATAAAATCAGCCTAGATATCATAGAATCATCATAATAACCAGATTCATCTATATTATTTTTGCTGTTTTCATTGCTGCAGTAATTTCTATGTGGGAAAATCACTGCTTTTAGATTCACCAGGGTAGAACAAATCCCCAGTAATCACATAATCCTACCTTTTAGCAGATAAACAAATGACATTTATTTAAATCAAACTTTGAAACCAATATTGATTCTTTCAGTGAAAAGGGGTTCACTTTTATGGATTCTATCAAGTCTTTCAAGGCCCAAACCTCTACTTGTATTTTCAGAGTAGAAGCTGAATACTTATGAGTTGTAAGAACTAATAATCTTTAAAAGAGAAAAAGAGTGTAATATATTTTCCTTATGCAGGTACAGTCTAGATCTACATATTTACTCTTACACATTAAAAATATCCTTAAGTAGAATAACATTTATCAAGAACAGGTTTACTGAATATTGATGTTCTTAGAGAAATTATAAAAGCCATGCTATCACCTAGTTAATTTCCAAATACCACAAAGTGCATTTCAACCCCAAAATATAATACTTAATTATATCCTATCAGCCTGTGTTCCAGCTCTGTGGAAGCACTGTATTTATTTTAATACACAAAAAAATTATGAATAAACTAAGGAGGCATTCAGTGATCAAGCAATCAGAAAAGCTTTCATGATTTTTCTCTTGATCCTGTTTTTTTTTTTTTTTTTCCATAGAGGTAGATAAGTTTTGGCATGTCTCTAAAATAAACTATTAGAACTCTGCCTAAGTAAAGGAGAGATAAATAATAAGATTTGCTTGTTGCTTATTACTTTGCCTGAGTGACTTTATTAATACTTGTTAATATAAATATCACCTATCAGTACATGCAAATAAAACATGTAGAAGTGTTAGGATTGTGGATGTTTTTGTTTTCAACTTTATCTTCTCTGCATACTATTTTTTTTTTAGTTTTTTTATTTTTTTAATTTTAAAATCTTTAATTCTTACATGTGTTCCCAAACATGAACCCCCCTCCCACCTCCCCTCCCCATAACATCTCTGTGGGTCATCCCTATGCACCAGCCCCAAGCATGCTGTATCTTGCATCGGACATAGACTGGCGATTCAATTCTTACATGATAGTATACATGTTACAATGCCATTCTCCCAAATCATCCCACCCTCTCCCTCTCCCTCTGAGTCCAAAAGTCCATTGTACACAGCTGTGTCTTTTTTCCTGTCTTGTATACAGGGTCATCATTGTCATCTTTCTAAATTCCATATATATGTGTTAGTATACTGTATTGGTGTTTTTCTTTCTGGCTTACTTCACTCTGTATAATCAGCTGCAGTTTCATCCATCTCATCAGAACTGATTCAAATGAGTTCTTTTTAACAGCTGAGTAATACTCCATTGTGTATATGTACCACAGCTTTCTTATCCATTCATCTGCTGATGGACATCTAGGTTGTTTCCATGTCCTGGCTATTATAAACAGTGCTGCGATGAACATTGGGGTACATGTGTCTCTTTCAATTCTGGTTTCCTCGGTATGTATGCCCAGCAGTGGGATTGCTGTGTCATAAGGTAGTTCTATTTGCAATTTTTTAAGGAATCTCCACACTGTTCTCCATAGTGGCTGTACTAGTTTGCATTCCCACCAACAGTGAAGGAGGGTTCCCTTTTCTCCACACCCTCTCCAGCATTTATTGCTTTCTGCATACTATTTTTTGAAAATCTAAATAATAAATCCCTTCTTGTTGATGGAACAAATACATGGGTGCATGCATGTATGCTGAGCTGCTTCAGCCATGTCTGACTCTTTGAGAACCCATGGACTGTAGCCTGCCAGGCTCCTCTGTCCATGGGATTCTCCAGGCAAGAATACTGGAGTGGATTGCCATGTCTTCCTCCAGGGGGATCTCCCTGACCTAGGGATCAAACTCATGTCTCTTACCTCTTACATCTTCTGCATTGGAAGGCTGGTCCTTTACCACTAGTGCCACCTGGGAAGCACATATATATATACATATACCATATATATATATATATATAACATATATATGAAAGGAAATGTGCCAGACTGCTTCATGTACCACTTTGTATGCGAGACAGCAAAAAAGACACAGATGTGTAGAGCGGACTTTTGGACTCTGAGGGAGAGGGAGAGGGTGGGATGATTTGGGAGAATGGCATTGAAACATGTATACTATCATGTAAGAAACGAATCGCCAGTCTATGTCCGATGCAGGGTACAGGATGCTTGGGGCTGGTGCACAGGGATGACCCAGAGAGATGTTATGGGGAGGGAGGTGGGAGGGGGATTCATGTTTGGGAACACATGTACACCCATGGTGGATTCATGTCAATGTATGGCAAAACCAATACAGTACTGTAAAGTAAAATGAAGTAAAAATTTAATAAAAATAAATAAATAAATATAATGAACTTTCTCTTCAAAGACAACTTTGCTAGAAGCATTGTCCATAATTTTTACATCCATTATTTTGACTCTTTCTCACACATGCACCCAATCCAATCTGGCGTTTTACACTGTTTTCTTCTCAACAAGGTTCCCAGATCTAATGGTCATTTGCCCAGTGGTACTAACTTACTTAATTTCCTAGTTGAATTCATTTCACTTCACCATTTCCTCTTTCTTGAAAATGCTTTTCCTTGACTTCTAAGACATATCCTTTCCTCTTTCTTTAATTACTTCTTCTCCACCTTTTAACCTTTATTGCCATTCATCCAGCCTTTCACTATTCACAATCATCTAGGCTTATTCTTAGATGGCTTCTTCTTCTTCTTTTTTTTTTTTTTAGTTTATATTTTTATTTGAATTGTCTCATTTCCACCCCAAGCCACATTTATATCTCTAGCCCTGGCCATTCCTAAAAGCTCCCAGCAGCTTATTAACTTTTTATCTGACATCTCCATTGGGCATCTCAAAGGCCAATCTCATAAAAAATTGATGTGTGATTCCTCTTACCTCTCTCAACCCTGCCAACTTCCAATCCCTTCTCTCAGTGAAATGTACCACCATCCATGCAGCAGTGTAAACAAAACACAGAAAGTCATCAAGGATGCTTATTCCATAGTCATACACTATCCTATACTCTCTTCAGTCTCAAGTATTGTACTTGCTATTTTAATTTGTGTGCATTTTTATGTCTCTCTATCTCAATCAACATCCTTGGTCAAATTATTATCATCTCCGCCCCAGACACGGCATTATCCACTTCTTCCTCTCCCATCTGTCTTTCCAAAATCCAGTCAAAGCAACATTAAAAAAAAATTACAAGTCTAGTCGCATCTCTATATCTCACTCTTCCTCCTTATTATTATTAATATATTTCAATTGATCTTACATGAAGACAAAATCTTTTTGCATCTCTCAGCTAACAAGATACTTCCACAGAGAAGCCTTTCTTTCCTCCCAAACTAGGCCGATGCCCTTCCACACTCCCAGATAGGTTTCCATGGCATTTGCATTTGTTGGTATCATTATTATTATTTTTTTTAGTGTCACTTACTAGATAAGAAACTATATGAAAGAAGGAGCCTATGTTTCTCTTGACTACAATTTCAGCTACTGTCATGAGAATATGTATGTGAGGCCATGATTGTGAGTACATATCTCATTTTCTACTTGAGGTAGAAACCTGTATGGAATTGAATAACTTGGGTAAAGGACTTCTGAATAGGGCTACCTCTTATAAAATTGTGGAGTAGGCAAAGACCATTGATACCTCTGTTCTCTTCTCCCTTTTTTCCTGCTCCTCCCAACTTCTGGCAATTCCTCATCTTTAGAAGCTCGTGACCTCTATAGCAGGCTTCAGTTACTCTTAGTAAACAATTGTAACACATCTCTCCCAGAATACTTCTGTTTCCCAGTATCTAAAGAAATAGAGCAATTATGCAAAGTATGAAAACAACTGCAAGATTGAATAATGAGAAATAACTAGTAACTGTGCTCTAAGAAAAACATTCATTAGCACATCCATTAAACAAGGATCGATTACCTCAAAGTAACAGCTTCCATTTGTTGATAGTAGAATTTTGTAGCTACACTAGTCACTAACCACTTATGATTATTTAAATTTAAGTTAATTAAAATCAAATATTATATCCTTGTTCCCAAGGAAACACTTTAGGTGACCTTGTCCCTCATAATATAAAGCTCAATTAGAAAATACTGTTCTGTAATTTTTGTTTTAAATAAAATAAAATTCTCTAGTAGGAAAACATTGCTTCCTCTGTCAAAACCTAGACTTATCTCCTGATGCAAGCCACCAGAAGTGTCACCTGAACTAGCCAGAAGTGGCTTAGAAGATCCAGCTTTCTACTCTATAACCTTACATCCACTTCACCCAGGAACAGATTCTCAAACTAGGGCAACTTCTCTCTTCTCAAATAATTTGGAATTTGCACTGAAGAAGAGAAAGATCTTTTTTATCTCCAGGTAACTCACCTGTTTCTACCATGTATGTTTGGAGAGGAAGAGGAATTGAATTCAAGAAATAAAGAAGATAGCAGGTTGCCATCAACCAGTTTTGAGGAGGAAAATGAAAGTCATGGTTTTTTTTTTTTAATTTTTTTATTTTTTTTATTTTTAGTTTTTTATTTTTTACATTTTAAAATCTTTAATTCTTACATGCATTCCCAAACATGAAAGTCATGGTTGTATTCACATTCAGTCTTGTTCTCAATCCTTTCTTTATCCTTGCCCTCAGGGTGTTATGAACTACCTTTGAATCCTTAAACATGGCACCTTTTAATAAATATGTTAGCTTGTATTACATTTATTTAATCCTCATAATAAATCATGAGGTATATCTTAATATTTCTATTTACAGATGAAGAGATTTTGGTTTAAAAAGTTCAATAAAAATAATAGAGCCCCAATTCAAATTTGTTTGATTTATGTGAATTGGAAACATGTCCTATTTTTATGCTACTATACTTGCAAGGTATAAGTCTATGCTAGAAGTTGGGATTAAAGAGTAAATAAGTCATTGTCCTTGGTTAATTATGTCTTTAATCAATTTTGAGTCAAGGTATATAGGAAAGAAACAGGGAGTAATGATATTGATGTAGGATTGTGTGCATAATATAGGAAAACCTCAAGAAAAGACAAAGACTGAGGTCATCCTCAAACCTTTCCTATCAACATAAGACAGTTAGCGATAACACTTGAAAAGACTGGAGTTGAAATATCCATAAAGACTGTAGTCAAACATTAGCTCCAACAATTATTTAAAAATGAATAGTGTACATGGAATTTCTAGAGAGAGACTCTCTTCACTAAAGCTAATCTAAGCTCAGGGCTGGAAACAAACAAGGGAAAATATTGAGTCTGGCTTAAGAAAGCAAGGGGGTAGAGGTCAGAAAATGGGGACAAATCTGACCTAAAACCATCCATATATAGACCATCAAATTTCTAAGAATAATAACTACTTCCCAGAGCAATGATATTTTATGATACATCAACATTTGCATAAGGTTGATTTGAGAGTAATTTGTATTTTCAAATTTTGGGGAAATAGCAGGAGATTTATTCATTTCCAAACTGCAAATAAGATAATGCTACTATGACTACTAAGCAAATACGAAAAAATACAAAGACTTTTTTTGTTTTGTTTTTGAAATTTAAAAATATGTCTATGGATGACTAGTCAGAGATGGCAGAATTTAGATATGATGAAATGTACTGATACAGCTATCTGTCAAACAGCATGATTAAAATCATTCAGACCCTGAAAATGGAGCAGGGAACATAAGCTTTATTTCTGTAAACTGAACTGTCACCATCAAACTTAAGTGCTCTTGTCTTGTCAGGGGATTTATTATTATTTAGAATTTCTCTGACATGCATTTGCCAAGTGCTTTATTGAAGTTCCCCATCACTCACAGTGCCTTGGTGACATGATCTGGCTAGACTTCAATAAAAAAGAGAACAGAGACATCCATGCAAATTAACTCTAGTTTTATGCCCAAGGCCCCTCATTAACATATGATTTCAAGACAAGTTGGATTTAATCTATAGTATGATTGGTTGGATGGGAGAGGACTATATCATATAGTGAAAAGGTTTTAGAATATGTATGTCAGTTTCCACTTTTACTAGAGAATCAAACAGTGAATGTTCTATTTAAAGGATATTACTCATCCATCACCTCAATGGTCAGCTACATAGGTAGATGTACAATTACTAGGACATGGGATGGGAATATAACTTTAAGGCTCATCCCAGAATAATTGGCAACAGATACTATTCTCTGTCTTAACCAGGAAAACTAAACATCTAAGACGGGGCTTCTCTCCTATTTCAGAACAACTTGATTCTGCCAGAGACCATTATATGACAAAGTTTTAAGAACTCTACAGACATGCAAAACTCAACTGGCCCTCAGCACACCTATCAACCCTGTTACCTGTCTTTTTCAGTCAGTTACCTCTTCCATTTCATTACTGATAATTTCAGAACTATTCTTTTCCTCAGGCTTTCTCTGCACTGAATTCTTACCCTCTCCTTCAGCAGATGGCCTGAAAACCTAGAAAATTATGGCCAACAGACTTGATTTTTCTCATCTTTCCGCCTCTTTATTAATCTTTTGCCACAGCCATTCTTTCTTTCTTTCCTCTATTCTCACAGGATGAAGTAGCCTTCTTCTTGCTCTAAGCCATCTTTTACTCTCCAGCCTTAAAATTCTCTTATCAATTTTGCTCTAGAACTGACTACATCAGTCATATCTCTTTCACAATACATTCAGTCTCTCCTTTTTGCTCCTCCTGCTGAGCCTAATCCTCCAAATCTGATAGACTGCCTTTTGGCCTCAAAGTCTCCCTCAGTCAGTTCAGTTCAGTTGCTCAGTTGTGTCTGACTCTTTGCGACCACATGAATCACAGCACGCCATACCTCCTTGTCCATCACCATCTCCCGGAGTTCACTCAGACTCATGTCCATCGAGTCAGTGATGCCATCCAGCCATCTCATCCTCTGTCGTCTCCTTCTCCTCCTGCCCCCAATCCCTCCCAGCATCAGAGTCTTCTCCAATGAGTCAACTCTTCCCATGAGGTGGCCAAAGTACTGGAGTTTCAGCTTTAGCATCATTCCTTCCGAAGAAATCCCAGGGTCGATCTCCTTCAGAATGGATGGGTTGGATCTCCTTGCAGTCCAAGGGACTCTCAAGAGTCTTCTCCAACACCACAGTTCAAACGCATCAATTCTTCGGCGCTCAGCCTTCTTCACAGTCCAGCTCTCACATGCATACATGACCACAGGAAAAACCATAGCCTTGGCTAGATGGACCTTAGTCGGCAGGGTAATGTCTCTGCTTTTGAATATACTATCTAGGTTGGTCATAACTTTTCTTCCAAGGAGTAAGCATCTTTTAATTTCATGGCAGCAGTCACCATCTGCAGTGATTTTGGAGCCCCCCAAAATAAAAAGTCTAACACTGTTTCCACTGTTTCCCCATCTATTTCCCATGAAGTGATGGGACCAGATGCCATGATCTTTGTTTTCTGAATGTTGAGCTTTAAGCCAACTTCTTCACTCTCCTCTTTCACTTTCATCAAGAGGTTTTTTAGCTCCTCTTCACTTTCTTCCATAAGGGTGGAGTCATCTGCATATCTGAGGTTATTGATATTTCTCCCGGCAATCTTGACTCTAGCTTGTGTTTCCTCCAGTCCAGCGTTTCTCATGATGTACTCTGCATAGAAGTTAAATAAGCAGGGTGACAATATACAGCCTTGACGTCCTCCTTTTCCTATTTGGAACCAGTCTGTTGTTCCGTGTCCAGTTCTAACTGTTGTTTCCTGACCTGCATACAGATTTCTCAAGAGGCAGGTCAGGCGGTCTGGTGTTCCCATCTCTCTCAGAATTTTGAACAGTTTATTGTGATCCACACAGTCAAAGTCTTTGGCATAGTCAATAAAGCAGAAATAGATGTTTTTCTGGAACTCTCTTGCTTTTTCCATGATCCAGCGGATGTTGGCCATCTGATCTCTGGTTCTTCTGCCTTTTCTAAAACCAGCTTGAACATCAGGAAGTTCACAGTTCACATATTGTTGAAGCCTGGCTTGGAGAATTTTGAGCATTACTTTGCTAGCGTGTGAGATGGGTGCAATTGTGCAGTAGTTTGAGCATTCTTTGGCATTGCCTTTCTTTGGGATTGGAATGAAAACTGACCTTTTCCGGTCCTGTGGCCACTGCTGAGTTTTCCAAATTTGCTGGCATATTGAGTGCAGCACTTTCATAGCATCATCTTTCAGGATTTGAAATAGCTCCACTGGAATTCCATCACCTCCACTAGCTTTGTTCGTAGTGATGCTTTCTAAGGCCCACTTGACTTCACATTCCAGGATGTCTGGCTCTAGATGAGTGATCACACCATCGTGATTATCCGGGTCGTGAAGATCTTTTTTCTACAGTTCTTCTGTTTATTCTTGCCACCTCTTCTTAATATCTTCTGCTTCTGTTAGGTCTAGATCATTTCTGTCCTTTGTCGAGCCCATCTTTGCATGAAATGTTCCGTTGGTATCTCTAATTTTCTTAAAGAAATCTCTAGTCTTTCCCATTCTGTTCTTTTCCTCTATTTCTTTGCATTGATCGCTGAAGAAGGCTTTCTTATCTCTTCTTGCTATTCTTTGGAACTCTGCATTCAGATGCTTATATTTTTCCTATTCTCCTTTGCTTTTCACTTCTCTTCTTTTCACAGCTATTTGTAAGGCCTCCCCCGACAGCCATTTTGCTTTTTTGCATTTCTTTTCCATGGGGATGGTCTTGATCCCTGTTTCCTGTACAATGTCACGAACCTCATTCCATAATTCATCAGGCACTCTATCTATCAGATCTAGGCCCTTAAATCTATGTCTCACTTCCACTGTATAATCATAAGGGATTTGATTTAGGTCATACCTAAATGGTCTAGTGGTTTTCCCTACTTTCTTCAATTTAAGTCTGAATATGGTATTAAGGAGTTCATGATCTGAGCCACAGTCATCTCCTGGTCTTGTTTTTGTTGACTGTATAGAGTTTCTCCATCTTTTGCTACTGAGAATATAACCAGTCTGATCTTGGTGTTGACCATCTGGTGATGTCCATGTGTAGAATCTTCTCTTGTGTTGTGGGAAGAGGGTGTTTGCTATGACCAGTGCATTTTCTTGGAAAAGCTCTGTCAGTCTTTGCCCTACTTCATTCCACAATCCAAGGCCAAATTTGCCTGTTACTCCAGGTGTTTCTTGACTTCCTACTTTTGCATTCCAGTCCCCTATAATGAAAAGGACATCTTTTCTGGGTGTTAGTTCTAAAAGGTCTTGTAGGTCTTCATAGAACTGTTCAACTTCAGCCTTTTCAGCGTTACTGGTTGGGGCATAGACTTGGATTACAGTGATATTGAATGATTTGCCTTGGAAACAAACAGAGATCATTCTGTCATTTTTGAGATTGCATCCAAGTACTGCATTTCAGACTCTTTTGCTGACCGTAATGGCTACTCCATTTCTTCTGATGGATTCCTGCCCACAGTAGTAGACATAATTGTCATCTGAGTTAAATTCACCCATTCCAGTCCATTTTAGTTCACTGATTCCTAGAATGTCGACATTCACTCTTGCCATCTCTTGTTTGACCGCTTGCAATTTGCCTTCATTCATGGACCTGACATCCCAGGTTCGTATGCAATATTGCTCTTTACAGCATCGGACTTTATTTCTATCACCAGTCACATCCACAGCTGGGTGTTGTTTTTGCTTTGGCTCCCTAGCTACTCACAAAGTCATAAGGTGCTCCAAGCTAAATCATTATAGCAAGAAACTTGAAGGGAATGGGATTTTAGTCCACTTGAAAGCCAGCAACTCAGTCTGCCACAGGTTTATGCATAGTGGCAGGAGACATAAAACTTTTATGTAGAGATAAAAAGGCCTCTATTACTCATGGTACAGCAAGAGTCATGGGCTTTATGTTTGCTTTGATTGCCCAGGCCCCCAGGGCCCACAGCAAAGATGCATTTGGCCAAGGGGGTACTGTGTACACATTGGGCTTATCTTACAGCTAAGGAACCAAACATGCTTCGATGTATTATAGCAAACTGCTGACAGATTCATCCAACTTTGTGCCAGAAGAAGACTTTATCTTTGTTCTTCTGATCAGAAACAAACTTGCCCTCTGCCCAAGAAAGAGAATCTATCTCTATTTTTCAAGGCTTTCTGTTGTACAAATATTCTTAGAAATATAATCTGGGACAAAAACTGTCCTTAAACATATAGAAATGCCATGGAGAATTGACTTCAAAACATTACCTTTTAAAATTTATATTCTTATGAATTAAAAAAAGCTACTGAATATTCTCTATATTGTAGCTATTTTGCTACAAGGGGAGTTACAGAGATAAAGAACATAGTGCAGAACTAGATTTGAAGAACTGAATTCTTAATAGACACAATGAACCTCTGCACATTTTAAGAGTAATGGTAATTTTTAAACATTCTTAATTATAAATCATAAATCACATATAGTCATTTCATTATAAACTACTGAAAGGTTACTAGGCATTGAGATCTCTCCACATGCATTAGTATTGATTCAATAAAAAGGGATAAATTACAAATAATATTTCAGCATTCATAGTTCTTTCTTCACTCCAGAAGACACAAATTGTACTTCATGAAAAATTGTTATAGTTGCTATAAGCCTCCATGTTGTTTTAAGCCAACAGTCAAAATTACATTATATTAAATAACTCTGTGTGCTTGGTCTTTTGGGGTAGGGGTGAGAAAACATATTTTTCCAAGTTTAGCCATTGTGAGTTCAAAGTTCAGAAGCAAATGTAATTCTTTCTGGAAATAAGTGCCATAGAACAGCTGGTCAAACACAATTTACTCCCTCACAGAAATAAACTTAATGATTTCTGGGGGACAAAAAGGCTTACTAAAAAGAGCCATAAGAAATATCAACCAAATTGAGCACACTTTTGACCTAAATGGCATTAAACTTGTATGCATCTTTTCTCAGACTTGAAAGACAAGATTAAAAAAAAAAAAAAGAAAAACTATGACAATATAATAATAAAAAATAGTCACTCAAAATTTCTAAAACTTAGATTTATGGATAACCTATGATGAGGATTTTTGAAAAGGGTAGAAAAGAGATTATGGAAGAAATAAACAGTTAATATATTGAATGTCTTCAATATTTTCAGCCAGGAAATAAAGCTTATTTAGGGAAAAATGTTAGAAAAGAATTTGTCTTCAATTTCTGTCTGTCTCCAGACTCAGAAATCCAAGGCTTATACCAAATATAAAATGGAGGCTCTGTTCTTCAAGAACATTGGTAATGTGTTTTGAGGTGTATAAAACATTCACTGCTTCCTGTCCCCCACCACTTTCCTTTTTTAACTTTTTATTTTGAAAAATATTAGATTAATAGAAATTTGTAACAACAGTGCAGAGTTCCCAGGTACCTTGCATTTAACCTCCTTCAACGAAAACATCTTAAAAGTATCAAACCAGGAATTAGATTGTTACCATACTGGTAACTAAGCTAATATTTTCTGGATTTTTTTTTTTTTTTGGATAATGTTTCTTTTCCTCCCCTTCATTTTCAGAGGTCATAGAAGACAACTCATAGAAGACTACTGACCAGGAAGTATACAGTGGGAATGGGACAGAAGTGGAAGTGGGGGTGCCCCTTTCTGGGGACCTAGCTGTTAACATAAAGTCAGAGAAGTTCAGGCAGGAATGGAAGCAACCTAGACCTCTGTACAATGAAAAGTCCACTCTGTAGTAGAAAATGGAGTTCAGAGTGCTCAGATAGAGTCAAAAAGTCAAAGCCTCAATGGAAATGAGAAACTGGACAGGGAGCTTTCAACATGACCTCTTAATTTCTTGCCTCTGAAACTAGAGGGAAATACATGTTCACATCCTGCCTAGCCAAAGTTGACACTGCTGAATTAAAATATAAAACATTAGAAAGTTTGGCACACTCAAAAGACTACATGAAGAGGTGAGGCTGGATTATACAGAATGAAGTAAGCCAGAAAGAAAAACATCAATACAGTATACTAACGCATATATATGGAATTTAGAAAGATGGTAATGATAACCTTGTACATGAGACAGCAAAAAAGACATAGATGTATAGAACAGATTTTTAGACTCTGTGGGAGAGGGAGAGGGTGGGATGAGTTGGGAGAATGGCACTGAAACATGTATACTATTATGTAAGAAAAGAATCACCAGTCTAGGTTCCATACAGGATACAGGATGCTTGGGGCTGGTGCACTGGGATGACCCAGAGAGATGATATGGGGAGAAAGGTTGGGGGGGGGGGTCCAGGATTGGGAACACATATACACCCATGGCGGATTCATGTCAATGTATGGCAAAACCAATACAGTATTTTAAAGTAAAATAAAAAATAAATAAAAAGAAAAAAACTGAAATTGAAAGCAAATGAGCTGCTATGAAATGTGAGATGGAAGAGCTAAGAAAGTATTTCAAAGCAAATGTGAATAAATATAGAAAAGAAAGAAGAAGAAACTGACTTGCAAGGAATTAAACAGTGTAATTCTTCTTTCCATAATTTTCAAAGGTATTTAAAAAGAATAATCCAAGTACTAAAAGTTAGTACCCATTTCCGCTATGGTTTTCATATAAACAGACAAGATTTTCTCAAATAAACATACAAACAACATCCCTCTCCCCCACTATTTCTCTTCTTAAAAGTATTCATTTAAATGTGAATAAAACTAATAGCTTTGCACAGATTTTGTCATTTCTCTAATGTGAAAGTGAAATTCACTAGATGGTAATTCTAAGGTGTATAGTGGGACTTTTCTTTTGGATAACAGTCAATTTTGGTTCCAACAGAGTGACTACTCTCAGTGACTGTTTATTTTTACTATGAAACTTTAGTGCCAGTCTTAATTGCTTTCAAAACTCCTGACTAGAGACCATCTGGTCTCAAAGATTTATCTGTAACTAGTTTACAAATGCAATATCAAACATTCTGTGGTGGTAGCACTACTTGATCTAGTCGCTTACTATAAATTTTAAGTTCCAAGGTCATTTTGTAGAGAACTTCCTAGTTTTCTTTAGTGAGACAGAAGAAAAGTATTATTTTTTTCCTAGTATAAGCTTTATTTTCTAGAACTTTTTTTCAGAGAGTATTGGATAATTCTACTAATATTTCAGTCACTTTCCTCAGTTTCTTCTAATTTTCTTAGTTTCCTAGATTCCTTGCTTCCTAAATTTCTTATGAATATTAGTTAAAATCTTATTTTTAACAAAGCTTAAAAGTTGTTAATCCAGTCATTCTTTTTCTTTCTACTCTGTCTTTGTCTCTTTCTGTGAACCACATCACTGAATGAAAACTCAAATTTTGCAAGTTTAAAATCCCCACTTTACACAATCAAGAGGACTCAATTTGATTAAAAAAATAAATGTAGCTGTTATTAGGAAACAGAATTTGCTTGTAACTTGCTGCAGTTATTTTCACTTTCTCTAAGGAAAAAGGATACAACAAAATTAGAGAAAAAATAAACAAACACACAAAAACTGTTAACAGAAAAGAAACAAAAAGCACATCGTATTTATTGCTAGACTTCTAGCCTCCAAACCCAGGAAGTTGGGCTGATCATTTCAACCAGTGCTTACAAATGTGTGAACACTAGAGGGAAGCAGCTTGAGTTGGAATCTGTGCTCAACTGTTTCCTAGCTCTGTGATGCTGGGCAAGTAAAATATCTGACTGTGTGTCTTCAATTCCTTTTCTGTGAAATGGGAAAACAGGACTGTTCCTTCATGGAATGCTTGTGAGAGGAAAAAAATGAAACAAATGAAGTCTTTAGAAAATTGCCTGATAATTAATACTGCAACAATAGCAAGCTACTAACCTCTCATCTCATGGGGCAGTAAAAAAAAAAGGCCATGAGCTGGATTTGGCTGAAGAGTTATAGCTTTCTGACCCTATATAAAGATTAATTTTGTGTTAGTTGACATTTTACAATATGGATTCATCTATATTTTTAGTCTTACTGATTTAGATAGTATCTCAAGAACAATGTAAAATTGTAACAACTTTAATCATGAACTCTAACTATAAATGAATGTTCTATTGCTTCTGGGAAAGTGAAATGTTCTGTGCAAGTTTTTAATAACACTACTTATCAGGTTAAAGAAGCAATCTTCTACCTACAACTTGCTAAGAAAAATAAATATCTCTTAAATGGGGGGCTCAATATTATCACATGCTTTTCTGAATCGCAAAGGAATATCATTCTAAAAAAATCAGTTTATGTGGTGAATTACATGAACATATTTTATAATTAGATTTCCTTCACTGTTTGAGATCAAATTTTCTTCAGTCAGAATATGTTTATCCTTTCATTGCTTTGAAAGACATGCTAATAGTTGATTTTATATTTGTGTATCTATTATCTTAAGGTAAAATCAGTCTATTAACATTTTAAAATTAATTTGATCTCTTTAATATCTGTTTTCCTATCACACTTTTGTTGTTCAGTTGCTCAGTCATGTCTGACTCTTTGTGACAATACAGACTGCAGCACATAGACTTCCCTGTCCTTCACCGTCTGCTGGAACTTGATCAAACTCGTGTCCATTGAGTCAGTGATGCCATCCAACCATCTCATCCTCTGTCATCCCCTTCTCCTCCTGCACTCCACCCTCCATCTTTCCTAGCATCAGGATCTTTCCTAATAAGTTGGCTCTTCACATTAGGTGGCCAAAGTATTGAAGCTTCAGCTTCAGTATCAGTCCTTCCAAGGAGAATTCAAGGTTAATTTCCTTCAGGATTGACTGCTTTGATCTCCTTACAGTCCAGGGGACTCAAGATTCTTCTCCAACACCACAGTCCAAAAGCATCAATTCTTCGGTGCTCAGCTTTCTTTATGATCCAACTCTCACACCCATACATGACTACTGGAAAAACCATGGCTTTGACTAGATGAACCTTTGTTGGCAAAGTAATATCTCTGCTTTTTAATATGTTGTCAAATTTTGTATAGATTTTCTCCCAAGGAGCAAGTGTCTTAATCTCATGACTGCAGTCACCATCTGCAGTGATTCTGAAGCCCAAGAAAATAAAGTCAGTCATTGCTTTCATTGTTTCCCATCTATTTGTAGTGAAATGATGGGATTGGCTGTCATGATCTTAGTTTTAGGAAAGTTGAGTTTTAAGCCAGCTTTTTCACTTTCTTCTTTCACCTTCATCAAGAGACTCATTAGTTCCTCTTTGCTTTCTGCCATAAGCATGGTGTCATCTTCATATCTTAGGTTATTGATATTTCTCTCAGTAATCTTGATCCCAGCTTCTGCTTCATCCAGCCTGGTATTTAGCATGATGTACTCTGCATATAAGTTAAATAAGACTGATGAAAATTTACAGCTTTGACACACTCCTGTCCCAATTTTGAGTCAGTCCATTGTTCCACTTCAAGTTCTTACTGTTGCTTCTTGACCTGCATACAGGTTTTGCAGGAGGTAGGTAGGTTGGCCTGGTATTTTCATCACTTTAAGAATTAACTGCAGTTTGTTGTGATCCACACAGTCAAAGACTTAAGTGTAGTTAATGAAGCAGAAGTAGACATTTTCTGGAATTCTCTTGTTTACTATGATCCAACGAATGTTGGCAATTTGATATCTGATTCATCTGCCTTTTCTAAATCCAGTTTGAACATCTGGGAGTTCTCAATTCACATACTGTTGAAGCCTGGCTTGGAGAATTTTGTACATTATTTTGCTAGCATGTGAAATTAGTGCACCTGTGTGGTAGTTTGAGCATTCTTTGGCATTGCCTTTCTTTGGGATTGGAATAAAAACTGATATTTTCCAGTCTTGTGGCCACTGCTGAGTTTTTCAAATTTGCTGGCATATTGAGTGCATCACTTTCACAGCATCATCTTTTATGATTTGAAATAGCTCAACTGGAATTCCATCACCTCCACTAGCTTTGTTTGTAATGTTGCTTCCTAAGTCCCACTTGAGTTCACACTCTAAGATGTCTGCCTCTAGGTGAGTGATCACACTATTATGGTTATCTGGGTCATTAAGATCTCTTTTGTATAGTTCTTCTGTGTATTGGTGCCACTTCTTCTTATCTTCAGCTTCTGCCAGGTCCATGCAGTTTCTGTCCTTTATTGTGCCCATCTTTGCATGAAATGTTCCCTTGGTATCTCTAATTTTCTTGAAGAGATCTCTAGTCTTTCCCATTCTATTGTTTTCCTCTATTTCTTTCCATTGATCACTTAGGAAGCCTCTCTTTGCTCTTCTCTGGAACTCTGCATTCAGATTGATATATCTTTCTTTTTCTTCTATGCCTTTCACTTCTCTTTTTTCCTCTGCTATTTTTAAGGTCTGCTCAGATAACCATTTTGTCTTTTTGCATTTCATTTTCTTGGTTATGGTTTTGATCACTGCCTCCTGTACAATGTTATGAACCTTTGTCCATAGTTCTTCAGTCACAGTCACTCTGTCTATCAAATCTAATCCTTTGAATCTGTTTGTCACTTCTACTGTATAATCATAAATGATATGATTTAGGTCATACCTGAATGGCCTAGTGGTTTTTCTTCCCTCCTTAATTTCAAGGCTGAATTTGGAAATACGGAGTTCGTGATCTGAGCCACAGTCAGCTCCTGTTTTTTGTTTGTTTGTTTGTTTGCTGACTGTATAGAGCTTCTCTCCATCTCTGGTTGCAAAGAATATAATCAATCTCATTTCAGAATTGACCATCTGGTGATGTCCATGTGTGTAGTTATCTCTTGTGTTTTTGTAAAAGAGTGTTCACTATGACCAGTGTGTTTTCTTGGCAAAACTGTGTTAGCCTTTGCCCTGCTTCATGTTTTACTCCCAGGCCAAATTCGCCTGTTACTCCAGGTATCTCGTGAGCTCCTACTTTCGCGTTCCAATCCCCCATAATGAAAAGGACATCTTTTTGTTGTTGTTGTTGTTGTTGTTTTGGTATTAGTTCTGGAAGGTCTTATAGGTCTTCACAGAACCATTTAATTTCAGCTTCTTCGACATCAATGATTGGGGCATAGACTTGGATTATGGTGATACTGAATGGCTTGCCTTGGAAATGAACAGAGATCCTTCTGTTGGTTTTGACATTGCACCCAAGTACTGCATTTCAGATTCTTTTGTTGACTATGAGGGCTACTCAATTTCGTCTAAGTGATTCTTGCCCACAGTAGTAGATATAGTGGTCATCTGAATTAAATTTGCCCATTCCAGTCCATTTTAGTTCACTGATTGCGTAAATGTCAATGTTCACTCTTGCCATCTTGTTTGACCACTTCCAATTCACCTAGATTCATGGACCTAGCATTCCAGTTCCTAAGCGATATTGTTCTTTACATCATCAGACTTTACTTTCCCCAGCAGACACATGCACACCTGGGCATTGTTTCTGCTTTTGCTCAGTCTCATTCATTCCTTCTGGACCTGTTTCTCTACTCTTCTCCAGTAGCATATTGGGCACCTATCAACCTGGGAAGTTCAACTCTCAGTGTCGTATTTTTTTGCCTTTTCATACTGTTCATGGATTTCTCAAGGCAAGAATGCTGAGGTGGTTTGCCAGTCCCTTCTCCAGTGGACCACGTTTTGTCAGAATTCTCCACCATGACCCGTCCATCTTGGGTGACCCTATGCAGTGTGCCTCACCGTTTCACTGAGTTAGACAACGCTGTGATCAGTTTGGTTAGTTTTCTGTGATTGTGGTTTTCATTCTGTCTGCCCTCTGATGGATCTGGATAACAGGCTTGTGGAAGCTTCCTGATGGGAGGGACTGGTTATTTGGAAAATCTAGGGTAGTTGCAATACTTTGAATTTCTAGCAAGTTCCCAGGTGATGTTATTGCTGTTACTCTGGAAACAAGTCTTAAGAACCACTGGTTAGTAATTCTGGAACTAGAAGGGTAGAGCTAGATCTCTAATTCTGTCATCTTTAAATCATGTGACGTTGAGACAATGATTAATATCTCTGGGCCTCAGTTTCTTCATCTATGTAAAGGAGATGGTAGAATTTTTGTATAATATAGCATATGTAAATTGCTTAGAATAGTGCCTGATACATATGTTAAGTGCTCAGTAATTATTAACTATATTGATTTTTATATTCTCTGGTGGTTCGATGGCAAAGAATCTTCCTGCCAATGCAGGAGACACAGGCTTGATCCCTGGGTTTGGCAGATCCCCTGGAAAGGGAAATGGCAACCCACTCCAGTATTTTTGCCTGGGAAATTCCATGGACAGAGAAGCCTAGCTGGTTACAGTCCATGGGGTCACAAGGAGTCAGACACAACTTAATGATTAAGCAACAACAACAAATATTTAGTTGTAAACATTAATACATCCAACTCTTTTTTAAACTTGTGTGTGTGTGTGTGTGTGTGTGTGTGTGTGTGTGTGTTGTGATTCAGAAAGGCAAAGCACTGAGAAATAGAATCTGAACTGTGATTCTCAGAATAGCTGAGAAGAAGCTCACGAGGTATAAGCAAATTATGAGCAAAGCCTTAGTAGAAGAGTCAAACAATTGTACAATGAACACAAAGAGCCTCATTAAAAAAAAAAAAAAGTTTTCTATGAGAAGTGGAAGAAAACAAAGATAATTTTTAAAGTGGCAGAGTAGAAGTCAGAAAGTCCGGTAATTTTTAATAAACATGGCACTGGATCTGAAATGTACAAAATTCAGAATGTTTTTAAGCATAAAACTATCACTACTTTATTGGTAGTTAACATGATCCATAGTTTTCTCAGTCATTCTACTTTAGTTTTTAGAATATGAAATTGACATAAATTCCAATATTTAATTTGAGGTACAAAACATATAAAGTATTTTCCTTGTTCTTTGTGAACATGCTAACAATAAAATTGAAACTGAGGAAATTTTGATATTTATTATTCTACATGGTTCATTGGAAGGACTGATGTTGAAGATGAAACTCTAGTACGTTGGCCACCTGATGCGAAGAGCTGGCTCATTTGAAAAGACCCTGATGTTGGGAGATATTGAGGGCAGGAGGAGAAGGGGACGACAGAGGATGAGATGCTTGGATGGCATCACCGACTCGATGGGCATAGGTTTGGGTGGACTCCAGGAGTTGGTGATGGACAGGGAGGCCTGGCGTGCTGCAGTTCATGGGGCTGCAAAGAGTTAGGCTTGACTGAGCGACTGAACTGAACTGAACTGAACTGATTCCAGATGGAGAATTTGTTTGTTTGTTTGTTTGTTTGTTTTTTAGGAACAGGCTGTGCTGTACCAGAGTTTCATTCAAATCAGATTTTTAAACAGTAAAAGTAACCACATAATAGGATAACATCTAAAGATACAAAGGAAGTGGTTCTGGTATGACTAGTAATCTACCAGCTAACCCAATTTCAGCTTAGATCCCCTGTAAACTTAGATTTTAATTTAAAGAAAATAGTCATTTCTGTTTTTAACAGCATCACTTTATTCTAATCTAAAATGATATGAGGAAAAAATACAGTAGTGGTATGATTTCCAGCATAAACAGTTTTACATAAAAGGTCATTCTGTGGTTCCTGTAGTAAGAATGTACTCCTGATTATTTTTGCATACCTCATGAGTCAAAGGGCAACTTAATAAAGTCAAATTAACATTGCTAGGGTCTACATAAAGGACAAATACCTTTGCTAGTGTTTTTCAAACTGTGGTCTGTGGGTACCTGCCCCAGAATCACAGAGGATGTTGGTGAAAAATTTAGGTCTCTAGGCATTTCCCAGGACCACTGACTCGTAACCCCTGGGAGTTCAACTCATGAATCAATTATCTTAGAGACACCACAAGCACTTTCTCCTGAACCTGTAACTCCCTGATGCTTATAAGTGCAGACTTCCTGGGAGAAACTGCGTAGTTAAAAATAAAAAGTATTTTCTTCCTGTAGGTTAGGAACTGTGCAAATAAATTAAGCTTGCCAATCAGTGATAAAATACTTGCAGAAAGAACAATGCATGCATTAATTAATATTTATTTCATATTTAGCTTGAAAATCACTGTCATTTTCATGTGTGCTAGATTTAACATAGAAAAATCTTCAAAGTATTAATAAATCTGAATGCTTGAGTCATAACCACGATTTGAAAAACAGTAGAAAATTTATACAAAATTATTTTCTTATTACAAATATCCTTAACTTGAAAATATCTAAAAAGGTATTCATATTGCATGATAACAATACAAGAAATAGTCTATGGCTTGCTTATATATATTATTCTAGTTGAGAAACTAAACTACCTTATATATTTATTATATATTACATTTGATAAATTATATAAAATTTTTTCCTTCTCCTAAAGTCCATCATACTGTCATAAGAAAATAAAAGTGGCCTCAAATATTCTTTTTCTGTGCAAAAATGTGTATGTGTGACTATATGGTAAATACTCACTTCTAAGTGAGTTTACTGGATATTCTTTTTCAAAATGCCACTAAAATAACTAAAAAGCTATTATAACTTTCATGCTCATCAAAACATTAAAACAACCAACTCTTTTCCCAAATTCCCATTCACATTGGCTGTTGATAAACTTTTCCATTTTTACCTTACATATGAATAGAAATAATATATTATATTATAATTTGCAATTATTTGTACATTGGTATGCTTACTGGCTATTGATGCATTTATTGACTAATTTCTACTGGTCTGTTTCATTGGTTTCTAAGAGATATTTTATGTAAAATACTTTGCCCTCTTTCTGTCATATCAGTTCAGGTCAGTCACTCAGTCGTGCCCAACTCTTTGCAACTCCATGGACTGCAGCACTCCAGGCTTTCCTGTCTATCACCAACTGCCAGGGTTTGCTCAGATTCATGTCCATCTAGTCGGTGATGCCATCCAGCCATCTTATTCTCTGCCATCCCCTTCTCCTCCTGCCAATCTTTCCCAGCATCAGGGTCTTTTCCAATGAATCAGTTTTCCACATCAGTGGCCAAAATATTGGCGTTTCAGCTTCAGTATAAGTCCTTCCAATGAATATTCAGGACTGATTTCCTTTAGGATTGACTGATTTGATCTTCTTGTAGTCCAAGGGACTCTCAGGAGTCTTCTCCAACATCACCAATGAAAGCATCAATTCTTTGGAGAACAGCTTTCTTTATAGTCTAACTCTTACATCCATACCTGACTACCGGAAAAACCTAGCTTTGACTATACGGACCTTTGTCAGCAAAGTATTGTCTCTGCTTTTTAATGTCATATAGCTGCCAGGTTTTTATTTTATTTTATTTTTTTTATTTTTTCTGGTTTGTTATTTGTCTTCAGTTTGGTTTACTCTATCATCAATACAAGAATTTTAAAATTTTATGTAATCAAATTCATTGATATTTCCTTTTCTGCCTTTCATTTGTATGTCACACTTAGAAATTGTTCTAATATTTTCTAGGTCTGAAATCTCTAACTTTTCAATCTCCATTTTTCAGTGCTCTCATAAATTAATAATAATAGCTAATTATATGCCAAAGCCTTTGACTGTGTGGATCACAATAAACTGTGGAGAATTCTGAAAGAGATGGGAATACCAGACCACCTGACCTGCTTCTTGAGATATCTGTATGCAGGCCAGGAAGCAACAGTTAGAAATGGACATGGAACAACACACTGGTTCCAAATAGAAAAAGGAGAACGTCAAGGCTGTATATTGTCACCCTGCTTATTTAACTTACATGTAGAGTACATCATGAGAAACGCTGGACTGGAAGAAGCACAGGCTGGAATCAAGATTGCCGGGGGAAATACCAAGAACCTCAGATATGCAGATGACACCACCCTTATGAGAGAAAGTGAAGAGGAACTAAAAGCCTCTTGATGAAAGTGAAAGAGGAGAGTGAAAAAGTTGGCTTAAAGCTCAACATTCAGAAAACGAAGATCATGACATCTGGTCCCACCACCTCATGGAAAATAGATGGGGAAACAGTGGAAACAGTGGCTGACTTAATTTTGGGGGGCTTGCAGGTCACTGCAGATGGTGATTGCAGCCATGAAATTAAAAGATGTTTACTCCTTGGAAGGAAAGTTATGACCAACCTAGATAGCATATTGAAAAGCGGAAACATTACTTTGCCAACAAAGGTCCATCTAGTCAAGGCTATGGTTTTTCCGGTGGTCACGTATGGATATAAAAGTTGAACTGTGAAGAAAGGTGAGCACCGAAGAATTGATGCTTTTGAACTGTGGTGTTGGAGAAGACTCTTGAGAGTCCTTGGACTGCAAGGAGATCCAACCAGTCCTTTCTAAAGGAAATCAGTCCTGGGTGTTCATTGGAAGGACTGATGTTAAAGCTGAAACTCTAATACTTTGGCCACCTCATGCGAAGAGTTGACTCATTGGAAAAGACTCTGATGCTGGGAAGGATTGGGGGCAGGAGGAGAAGGGGATGACAGAGGAGGAGATGGCTGGATGGCATCACCAACTCGATGGATGTGAGTTTGAGTGAACTCCAGGAGATGCTGATGGACAGGGAGGCCTGGCATGCCGCATTTGATGGGGTCACAAAGAGTCGGACACGACTGAGCAACTGAACTGAAATGAACTGATATGCTATATTACAAACACCTTATTTATATCTATTTTTACTAGGTTTATGAGGTCTAGTGACTCATACAGTAAAGAATCTGCTTGGAATGCAGAAGATCCAGGTTCGATCCTTGGATCAGGAAGATCCTCTGGAGAAAGGAATGGCTATCTACTACAGTGTTCTTGCCTGGAGAATCCCATGAACAGAAGTGCCTGGTGGGCTGCAGCCCATGGGGTCACAAGGAATCGGACATGGCTGAGCGACTTTCACTTCACTTTACTAGGTATCTTGTTCCTCCCATTCAAAATAATTGCTACACTAGCTCACAATGGTGATCATGCAAATAGCTTAGAAAGTTTAGAAAGCAGGAAGAAAATTAAAAGTATTCATCATGTGCTCAGTTGTTCAGTCATGTCTGACTCTTTGCATCCCCATGGATTGTATACCACTAGATTCCTCTGTCCATGGGATTTCCCAGACAAGAATACTGGAGTGGGTTGCCATTTCCTTCTCCAATGGATCTTCCTGACCCAGGGATCGAACCCACATCTCCTGTGTCTCCAGCATTGACAGGTGGATTCTTTACTACTGAACCATATTACCTAAATACTGAAACTATCACTAGTTGATATGTTATTCATTCATTTTCTTATGCTTTATCTATCAATGTGTTTTCAATTAATTTGACCAAATTTTTATCTCATTGTGTATATTGTTTTGCACTTCCCAGGTGACAGTTGTAAAGAATCCATCTGCCATTACAGGAAACCGAGGAGTTGCAGATTCAATTGCTGGGTCCAGAAGATCCCCTGGAGGAGGAAATGGCAACCCACCTCAGTATTCTTGCTTGGAAATTTCCTTGGACAGTGGAGCCTGTCCATGGGATGTATTGCTTTATAAACTAATTTTTAATATGTGCTGTCACTTCAGTTGTGTCTGATTCTTTGAGAGCCAATGGACCGTAGCCTGCCAGGTTCCTCTGTGCATGGAATTATCTTGGGATAATAAGAATACTGGAATGGACTGCCATTTCCTCTTCTAGGGGATCTTCCCGACCTAGCAATCAAACCCATGTCTCCTGCTTGGCAGGCAGAGTCTTTACCACTTAGCCACAAGTCATTTCCCCAAAGTTCCTCAGAAACTTACCTTAATAGCCAGATAAACATTTCAGTATCTAGACATACAGCAAGTTTTAAGCAGGCTAATTGAAGGATTATTTTTTTTTTCATTTTTGCTATTTTATTTAAAACTGTGTTAAGTATCTTTTTCATAGTCTTCTGAATAAAATTATCATTATGAACAATTCTTAAAAGTTAAACTCCTGAGTCAATCTATATGAATACATTTTCAGTTTTTTATATATGTTGATGTTTTGCTCCAAAGAGATATGTTGCTGACTTTTACTCCCTGCGTTGTACATGACATTTTTTCTTTAACTGAAACCTTGGCAATGTTTGATAATGTTTCTTAAAGTCAAACTATAAAAATGAAAGTCTTTGAAAATTTAATATACAGAGGATTTTTTAAACTAATTATATGTTTTCATGAAATAATTGCCATTGTTTTGTCTTAACCTAATCAGCTATATGTTTAAAGATCTATGCTGTTTGAGATAATTGCTAAGAATTCTAACTTCATAGTCTGAAAAAAAATTACCTAATGAGATCCACATATGCATTTTTGTTTCTTATCATCTGCATATAAATACACTATTATAAAACTGTAGATTATCAGACACTAAATGAAAATTTTAAAAGACTGGAAATAAAAATAGATTAACTACAAATCAATAACAATGAAATTTAGAGCAGACTTCCCAAATTCAACATAACTGTCAGAAAACAATGACATCATATGTATAACTTTTTGAGAAAAATAACTGCCATTCAGATCACCAGGTTAACTAACACTGATATAAGTTGGCAAAATAAAAGATAAAAATAGACAGAGTTTATTTATAAGACTTTTCTAAAGAACTACCACAAAGGTATAATTCAAGAAGTTTAACTCTGCGGAAAATGCAGGCAAATACCAATTATAAGCAAATAAATTAATAGTTATGTAGGGAAATCTATATATAATTAACAATAAATATCAATATTAATAGTGGGAACTAGTAAAGGAGATTAAATTTAACATAGAAATAAAATAAAGGGCAACAGTAATATACCATGTGTAAGAAGAGTCCCTGGAGTTAACTAATCTAAGTGACAGATGTTATTGGAAAGATAATGGGGTGCATAATTCTTTAGATGCTGCCATGCCAAATACTCATATTACAGATATACTCACAAACACTAAAACTACAGAAATATACACAAACATTAAAACTACATAAATACAAGTTATTACTTCCATAAATGTAAGGTATTGCTTCCAAACCAGTGAAGATAAAGAAAGGAAATAAAAGTTAATACAGAAAATCCTATCAATGAATAGATGTCCAAAAAGGAGATGACAGAGAAAGAATAAACACTGACAGTACAATCACAAAATATAGCAAAAAAATTAAATTCAAAATATTAGCAATCAACAGTAAAAGTGAAATCTACTCTTAAAATACTGAAATAATACTCAATGGAAATATATACATCTTAAAAATAGACACCTCTGAAAGCTATAAGATTAAAGGCAAAAAGTAAGAAAGTACACTATGGAGTCACAAACATTAGACAAAATGAGAAAAAAAAAGTATTTTTCATCACAAAAAGCATCATTACGCATATTGACAACAGGAAGATAAATTTCTGAGCTTTTGAAATGTGAAATGGCAAACATTATGTCACATAATATATTCCAGCCCAGCCTGTTCAGGTTGCTCAGTGTGTATCACAACCAAACAGGAGGGTCCACTGTACACACAAGGTAACTGAAGCAGGTGAAAGGTTAAGTGCCCAGTCTGAACTCATACATCTAAACATGGATAAAGTCAAATGTACACAGTAAACTTGGCTGCAAAGCATAAGCTGGTGCAGGTCATAAGAAGCTACCACAATTACAGAAAGAGACTTTTGCCTCCCATATAAAAGAATGCAACTGAATCCAAGCATGTGTGGAACTTTTAACAAACCTGATCAGGTTACAAACAAAAGGTCTCAGAAATACCTAATAGATGAAAATATATGGAGCATGTTCTCAAAGCACTTAGTTACTTATTCAGATAAGGATATGATAACTCCCAAACATAATAAAGGGAGAATTTTTTTTTTTTTTTGTAAATGCACACTCTAGATAAAGGATTGCAATAAAAAGACAGAAAACAGCAAAATTCTATAAAGCAATTATCCTTCAATAAAAAATAAATTAATTAAAAGAAAAAGAAATCATATAAAAATAATATATATTTAAACAGTGAAACACTATCTAAACATGGGAAATGAATTTAAGGACACCTTTGAAATAAACATATTCTTAAATGTATTGGAATATAGATATAATATCAATTAATTTTATTTATTACTAGGAAAGAAGGGCAAATAGTCCCCCAAAGTAAGAGAAAATGATACAAGCAGATTTGATAAAGCAGAAAATGAATTGAAATACAGCATAGAGAATAATTAATATCTTTAGATACTGTTGTTTGAAAAATAAAGGAAAATAGACATGACAAGGTAACAAATGAAGGAAAAAAAGATTCAGTTCACTTAAGTCGCTCAGTCGTGTCTGACTGAATCGCAGCAGATAATTTCAATAAAATAACATTTAAATGAAATAAGTAATATAATTGCAGATACATACTTTTTAAAATATAAATGAATATCATGAATAATTATAAACAGATAAATATGAAAATATCAACAAAATTAACTTTTGTAAAACAAAACTCTATTTGAAAGTTAAATTCTTAGTCGCTCAGTCGTGTCCGATTCCTTGTGAAGCCATGGACTGTAGCCCTCCAAGCTCCTCTGTCCATGGAATTCTCCAGGTAAGAATACTGGAGTGAGTTGCCATTTCCTTCTTTTTAAAAGATGTAAAATCTTGATGGGGCTTCCCCGGTAGCTCAGTTGGTAAAATACGCCTGCAAGGCAGGAGACTCCAGTCTGATTCCTGAGTCGAAAAGATCTCCTGGAGAAGGGATAGGAGAAGGGATAGGCTACCCACTCCAGTGTTCATGGGCTTCCCTGTTGGCAGGTTTGATCCCTGAGTTGGAAAGATCCCAACTTAAGATGGTGGAGTATAAAAATATGCACCCATTTTCTCCTGTGAGAACACCAAAATCACAACTAGTTGCTGAACAACCGACAGGAGAATATTGGATCCCACCAAAAAAAGATACTCCATGTCCAAGGACAAAGAATAAGCCCCAACAAGGTGGTAGGAGAGGCGCAAGTGCTTTTAAAATCAAATCTTAGACACTCCAGAGATGCTCAGAGGGTGCAAACAAAACGTTGTGCACACCAAACCCAAGGAACGGGGCAGCAACCTCCATAAGAGACTGAGCCAGACCTGACTTTGAGTGTCCCCTGTGGAGGCACAGATCAGCAGTAACCTGCCACAGGGACAGGGACTCTGGTTGCAGCTGAGCTGGGAAGTGTGGCCTAAGGCATAAATCCTCTTGGAGGAGGTTGCCATTAGCTTCACTAAAGAGCTGCTGAACAGATGACCCACAAACTGGAGAACAATTATGCCAAAGAAGTTCTTGTAGTATTGCAAAAATTCTAGGGCCCGCAACAGATTTCCCAACCTGGGAATCCTGTAAGGGACCTAAGACTCCCCAGGGAATTTGACTTTGAAGGCCAGTGGAATTTGATTACAAAATTTCCACAGGAAAGGGGAAAGAGACTCTTGGAGGGCACAAACAAAGCTCTGTGTGGACCAAGAGCCAGGAGAAAGGAGCTGTGACCCCACAAGAGACTGAACCTGACTTGCCTGTGAGTTGTCAGGAGTCTCTGTGGAGGGCACAAACAAAGCTCTGTGTGGACCAAGAGCCAGGAGAAAGGAGCTGTGACCCCACAAGAGACTGAACCTGACTTGCCTGTGAGTTGTCAGGAGTCTCTGGTGAAGACATGGGTCAGCATTTGCCTTCTGTGGGGTCAGGGGCATCAACTACAACAGTCCAGGGAGCCATGGTGTGCTGGAATAAGTCCTTTTGAAGGAAGTCTACATTACTGCCATTACTCCTAGCATAGTTTGGCCACAGACCAAACTACAAAGAGGAAACACAGGCCCACTGATCAACAGAAAATTGGATTAAAGATTTACTGAGCATGAACTTGTCCACCAGAGCAGGAATCATAAACTGTGAGGGTCCAGCAACCTGTGCTATGATAACCCCTTCAAGGAATTCAAATACAAGCTTAAATATGAGAACCACCACCTTGTTCTGTTGTGTTTAATTTTATAAGAGGGTTAACAGATGGAGATGCAAAAAAGGAGGCTAGTATTGGTGAACAAAAAAATAAATAAATAAATAAATAAATAAAAGAGGAACACAATAGAATGTGAAAGAATAGAGATATCGTCAAGAAAATTAGAGGTACTATGGGAAGATTTAATTCAATAAGTTGGGTACAAAAGAGGAAAGAAATGGTATGTTTTTTTTTACAGAAACAGAAGATATTAAGAAGAGGTGGAAAGAATACACAGATCTGTACAAAAAGATCTTAATGACCTGGATAACCACAATGATGTGATCACTCTCCTAGAGCCAGACATACTAGAATGCAAAGTCATGTGGGTCTTAGGAAACATCACTATGAACAAAGCTAGTGGAGGTGATGGAATACCAGATGAGCTACTTCAAATCCTAAAATATGATGCTGTGAAAGTGCTGCACTCAGTATGCCAGCAAGTGTGGAAATCTCATCAGTGGTCACAGGATGGGAAATGGTCAGTTTTCATTCCAATCCCAAAGAAGGGCAATGCCAAACAATGTTCAAACTATTGCACAATTGCACTCATTTCACAAGCTAGCAGGTAATGCTCAAAATCCTCCAAGCTAGGCTTCAACAGAACGTGAACTTAAAACATTCAGATGCTTAAGCCAGATTTAGAAAAGGCAGAGGAACCAGAGATCAAATTGCCAACATCTGTGGGATCATAGAAAAAGCAAGAGAATTCCAGAAGAACATTTACCTCTGCTTCATTGACTACACTAAAGCCTTTGACTGTGTGGATCACAACCAACTGTGGAAAATTCTTAAAGAGATGGGAATACCAGACCACCTGACTTGCCTCCTGCAAAACCTGTATGCAGGTCAAGAAGCAGCAGTTAGAACTGAACATGGAACAACGGATTGGTTCGAAATTGAGAAATGAGTATGTCAAGGATATAAATTGTCACCCTGCTCTTTAATTTATATGCAGACTACATCATGTGAAATCCCATGCTAGATGAAGCTCAAGCAGGAATCAAGATTGCTGGGAAAAATATCAATAACCTCAAGTATGCAGATGGCACCACTCTTAAGACAGAAGGTGAAGAGGAACTAATGAACCT
Organism: Ovis aries; assembly: GCF_016772045.2. NCBI lineage: Eukaryota > Metazoa > Chordata > Mammalia > Artiodactyla > Bovidae > Ovis > Ovis aries. The sequence goes on from NC_056056.1 coordinate 48,018,959, forward strand.
CTTGAAGAAGGTGAAAAAGGAGAGTGAAAAAGCTGGCTTAAAACTCAACATTCAAAAAACTCAGACCATGGCATCTGGTCCCATCACTTCATGGCAAATAGACAGGGAAACAATGGAAACAATGGCAGACTTTGTTTTCTTGGGCTCTAAAATCACTGCAGGTGGTGACTGCAGCCATGAAATTAAAAGACACTTGCTCCTTGGAATAAAAGCTATGAACAACCTAGATAGCATACTAAAAAGCAGAGATGTTACTTTGCCAACAAAGGTCCATCTAGTCAAAGCTATGGTTTATCCAGCAGTCATATATGGATGTGAAAGTTGGACTTCCCAGGTGGTGCTAGTGGTGAAGATCCCCTGTGCCAGACATAAGAGTTGGGGGTTCAACCCCTGGGTAGGGAACATCCCCTGGAGGAGGAGATGGCAGCCCACTCCAGTATTCTTGCCCAGACAACCCCATGGACAGAGGAACCTGGTGGGCTACATACATTCTATGGAGTTGCAAAGAGTCAGTCACGACTGAGTAGTTCCTATTTTCATGTACCTGCTTCAGATTTTCACTGTCTTTATTCTGTTAAAAGGCACTTTCTCCTTGGAAGAAGAACTATGGCAAACCTAGACAGTGTACTAAAAAGCAGAGACATTACTTTGCCGACAAAGGTCAATAAAGTCAAAACTATTGTTTTCCCAGTAGTCATGGGTGGATATGAAAGTTGAATCTTAAAGAAGGCTGAGCATCAAGGAATTGATGCTTTCAAACTGCAGTGTTGGAGAAGACTCTTGATAGTCCCTTGGGTTTCAAGGACATCAAACCAGTCAATCTTAATGGAAATCAACCCTGAATATTCACTGGAAGGACTGATGTTGAAGCTGGAGCTCCAATACTTTGGCCACCGGTTGCAAAGAGCTGACTCAGTGGAAAAGACCCTGATGCTGGGAAAGATTGAAGACAGGAGGAGAAGGGGTTGGCAGATGAGATGGTTTGATGGCATCACTGACTCAATGGACATGAGTGCGAACAAACTCTAGGAGATGGTGAAGGACAGGAGAGTCTGGTATGCTGCATTCCATGGGGTCACAAAGAGTCAGATGCAATTGAGTGACTGACCTGAACTGAACTGAACTATTGGTTGCTATAGTATTACCCTTAATATTTATATTTTGTTAAACAGCATATTTTACAATTCACTGTATCAACTGTTCAATTAATGAGTTCATATTCATTGAGAGCTTTTGGTTTACATGAAATTAGGTTCTACAATGGATCAAGAAATATATAAGACATTGTCATTTCTCTCAAAGAGCTTTTAATATAATTAGGAAGATAAGAATTTTAAAAATATAGACAATTAAAAATGCAGTATGTAGTTTGATGGTTTACTTTAGAGTGTTAGGTCTTACATTGGAAAAACTGGGTTTGAATCTTTATTCTAATATGATTAACTGTGTAACTTTATGTTATTTATGATTAACTGTATAACTTTATGTTATTTGTTAAAATTCTTGGTTTCTAAATTTTTCTCAAAAGATCTCAATATACTAAGTTATTAAGAACATTAAATCAGAATGTGTGCATTTTGGACCATGTCTAACATATTAAGTTTCCAATAAATATTAATTACTTATCACTACATCTCTTGCTACTATTACTGCTAGCAGTAGTACTACTAACAGTTTGCTATCTATACTCAAATGCTTAAAAGAGATTAATCAGTTGATGAAATTGAAAATCACTGAGGATTGAGATATTTAAGGAAGAGTTTAAAGAAAATATGAGCATAAAGATGTCTTTATCTTTCTCTAGTGAAAAGTAAAAGGATTTGGTAAAAAGAGAAATTCAAAAGAATATTTCTGGGAAAATAATAAATCAGTTTTGATACAACAGGTTTATAAATGAAAGTAGGTGAAGATGATAAGTTTAGATTAAAGTTAGTATATATGGGCACTTTCTCAATGTAAATTAAAATTCATCTTTTAAAGAAATTTCACATGTTACATAAATAATATGTGCTACAGCAAAACTATGAAAATTATAACACTAAAATAATAGCATTTACAAAAATATAATAATCTTCCAGCTATACCATTTTTTAATTCTTGAAATTCCCAGTGGAAAATGCTTAGGAAGAAAAACAAAGTAAAAAAATAACACCATAAGAAAGGGAAAAAATAACATTGGTAGGTAAAGGATTTTAAGAGGTAACAATCACAGTAGGAGCTCTGAAGGCTGAAAAATAGAACAAGAGATAATGGAAAATGGAATTCTTCCAAAGGGATCAGAGTAGATTGCACTCTAATGACCCATTTGATTTTATAAATTCCATCAATAATTCTAACTGTACATTTCTCAACCTTTTATCCTTAGGGCTTGGCCAAAATTAAGTCAACTAGCAATAACATTAACAATAGACAAGAGAATAGAATTGTGTTTACTGTTGTTCCAAAGAGATTTCTGAAGAAGATTCACCGGTTTAAAAAAAAAAAAAATCCCCTTAGCTATTGATGGCTTTGAAAATGTTTGTGTAGTAGAAGTTCTTTGCCCCTCAGTTAACCCACTCACTGGCTATTTAAGCAACTATCCTAAGATAACCATAAGCTTTAAGATAGGAATAGATTTCTAGCAAAAATTCAGATCAAATAAGCATAATTTATGATATTCTGAAGATAATCAAGTTAACTTTAAAACATGCTTTTGAAATTGTATGGACCTCAGAATTTCTCACTCCATAAATAATGCCAGATGTTCTAAGCCAATAGGTAGATGTTCTTATTTTTAATTTTTTTCTTTATGGACAAAGATCTAGATTATACATATTAATAAGGTATGTTACTTGGTACAGTTTGAGAAGTTCTGTTGTAGAAGATAGATTGTGTCTAAGAGAAAGTATTTTTAGGGGCTTTCTTGGTGGCTTAGATGGTAAAGAGTCTGCCTGCAGTGCAGGAGACCCAGGTTCAATTCCTGGGTCAGGAAGAACCCCTGGAGAAGGGATCCATTCCTGCCTGGAGAACTCTAGGGACACAGGAGCCTGGTGGACTATAGTCCATGGGGTCAGAAACAGTAGGACATGACTGAGTGACATTCACTTTCACTTTATTGAGCCTAACTCCTGATTGTTCTAAAATAACTGAATTTGAAAGCTAAGGAAAAAAAAGAAAAGAAAAGAAAGAGTAACGCTGGAGATGTTAGATCAATAAACTTTCTAACATGAACAAAAGTGACAGATTTCATATATCTAGAAATCTACTTGATCTTCTATTAATACATCTATATAAGGATGTTGTTCCCTCTTAACAAAGGTAAATACATTTTGTGCATCTACTAAGTCAATAAAGCAAAGAGAAATTTTTAAATCAAAAGTTAATTATTAGCCTCACTCCTCATCCTTATGAGACTCACATAAGTTATTTCTCAAAGTGTTATCAGTTCATTTCAATTGATCACTTGTATCCGACTCTTTGCAACCCCATGGACTGCAGCATGCCAGGCTTCCCTGTCCATCACCAACTCCTGGAGTTTGCTCAAACTCATGTCCATAGAGTTGGTGATGCCATCCAACCATCTCATCCTCTGTCATCCCCTTCTTCTTCTGCCTTCAATCTTTTCCAGCATCAGGGTCTTTTCTAAGGAGTCAGTTCTTCTCATTAGGTCAGCTTCAGGATCAATCCTTCCAAAGAATATTCAGGACTGATTTCCTTTAGGATGGACTAGTTGGATCTCCTTGCAACCCAAGGGACTCTCAAGAGTCTTCTCCAACACCACAGTTCAAAAGCATCAATTTTTTAGCTCTCAGCTTTCTTCGTGGTCCAATTCTCACATCGATACATGACTACTGGAAAAACCATTGCTTTGACTAGATGGACCTTTGTTGGCAAAGTAATGTCTCTGTTTTTAATAGGCTGTCTAGGTTTACCATAGTTTTTCTTTCAAGGAACACATATCTTTTAATTTCATGTCTTTAGTCACCATCTGCAGTGATTTCGGAGCCCAAGAAAATAAAGTCTGTCACTGTTTCTTTTGTTTCCTCGTGTATTTGCTGTGAAGTGATGGGACTGGATGCCATGACCTTAGTTTTCTGAATGTGAGTTTTAAGCCAGCTTTTTCACTCTCCTCTTTCACTTTCATCAGTGTGTTATACTAGATTTAGATCCCACTGCTTCTATGGAATGATTTTATGACCAAGATTCAGGTAATATTTCTTGTGAGAATATTAATTTCCTTACCTACTTAACTGAGAATAAAATAATATTCTTCACAGACAAGGTTTAGAAATTAGAGTAAAAGTATATAAGAAAATGCCTAGAGTATAAGTCATTTAATACATATTAAATATAACTAGATTTGGTTGATTAGAATGCCTAGTTTCCTAATGTCCTGAGGAAAGAAGACACATAATGTCAACACCATTTATATTAGCTAGGACATGGAAGTAATTTAGATGTCCATCAGTAGATGAAAGGATAAAGAAGTTGTGGTACTTATGTACAATGGAGTTTGAGTCAATTGTGATGTGGATAAACCTAGAACTTGTTGCACAGAGTGAGGTAGCTCAGAAAGAGAAAAACAAATACTGTATATTAATGCAGGAACCTCGAAGAATAGTACTGATGAATCTATTTTAAGGGCAGGAATAGAGACATAGGTGTAGAGAACAAATCTGTGGACACAGAGGAGGGAAGAGGGGATTGAACTGATAGAGTAAGTAGTATTGACATATATACACTCCCATGTGTAAAATAGATAGCTAGTGGGAAGCTTCTGTATAGACAGAGAACTCACCTCAGTCTTCTGTGATAACCTAGAGAGGTGGGATGGGGGTGTGGGAGGGAGGCTCAAGAGCAAGGGGATATATATATATATATATATATATATATATATATATATATACTTATAGCTGATTCACATTGCTATATAGCAGAAGCCAACACAATATTTTAAAGCAATGTTCTCCCAATTAAAAATAATTTATGAAAATAAAAACACCCAAAAAAGGAAAAAGAAAAGGTGACATTCTAATTTTATAAGCACTTTGATTTATATATAAAGGTGAATTTTCTACATTAATTTTTTTATTTGTTTATGAACACTTTTGAAAGACAAGTTTTCATTGATCCTGCATGTTTCTTCTTGGCAAAGGATACACTTTTGCTCTTTGGGATATCGCCATTTGGGACAAAGTTGAGCACTTTTGATTCTCTTTAAAAGACTGGGGTTTCCTGAACTCAAAGTTACTCACTGTCAAGCTGGACAACTCCATGTCACCCAGCAGCACTGGTGAAGCAAGAGAAGCCCTGTGAAAAGGAAGCTTCTGCCTTGAGTTCTCATGCACCTTCTCCCAGTTTCTGTGAAAATGTGGCTAACTAACCCATTAGCTTGGGGGCAGAAGGAGAAGGGGATGACAGAGGATGAGATGGCTGGATGGCATCACGACTCGATGGACATGAGTTTGAGTAAAATCCAGGAGTTGGTGATGGACAGGGAGGCCTGGCGTGCTGCGATTCATGGGGTCGCAAAGAGTCAACAAGACTGAGTGACTGAACTGACTGATTGAACCTGTTAGCTTGCAAGCAGGGTCAGTCTTGGGCCCTTCACAGTTCTTGACAAGGACTAGCTTACTTAAATGGAAGTCATTCTACCTGATGAGAAAAATTATGTCTAAACCAGGGACATGGTAATGAGTTGGAAAGCATAAGCCTAATAGCTAATGAAATTACTTCACCATTACCTCTACTTGTTTGAATAGAGATTATATTAAAATGTCCTCAAGCTATTATCATATACCACTTCGCTGATCGTGAAACAAAAATATGATCAAAGAAATGTAAATGGATTCTTTACTTCATATTTTCACAGCGCCTAGGATAAGATCAGTTTCTTGTTCTTTTTCTGCTCACATCATTCTTTTGATGCAGATTTTTTCCCTGACTGGACGGAAGGCCTTTGTTGTGTCTTGTGGTGAATTGATTTACCTGACAATGTAATGGAAGACTAAGAGACATGACCATCTTGACAAGAAAGGAAAAGACAGATGAGTAACTTCAGTCTTCAAAAATAGAAAATGTAAGGATTTCTGAAATGAGCAGCCATTCAGGCCCTCTGTGTAGAGAAGTATATGAAATGAATCTTCACAGAAAATATTAGATTAGATATAGAATGTTAAAGCTGGATCAGACCATAAATATCATCTAGTCTCAGTCTAGAGAGGTTCGGTTGTGTCCAAGATCACACTGTGTAGTTGGTAGCACACAGATCTCATAACTACAAGGCCAGAATAATATTTCTCTACATCAGACACTGAAAACTGTGACAGCAATAAAAAAGGAGGCAGAAGCCCCTGATTTGGAGGAGATAAGTGTGAGAGAGTTTTTTTCGTTCATTGATTCTTTCCTTCACTTTAGTGTGGATGTTATTTTTCTTTCATGCAATTGTGTTACAGTTACAAGGAAATTTTTTTTGTTTTGTGAGATTTATATTGTTTATCACTTAAGTGAATTTATAAAAATCTTTCTATTTCAAAAATTTTATATAACAATTTATAGTGTATATGAAAGAGTAATATTTATGAATAGCAGTGAATCAGTATGGTGTCAATTGTATTTCAAATTTTGTACTTAGCTGGATGTTTTAAGACTTTTTGTCAACATTTTCCAAGGCAGGTATTTTAGTAAATGTATTTTGTGTCATGAATTCCTTATGCCATTAATTTATTTCAGTGAATTAATAAAACAAGTAAAAATATAAATGTGTAAATGAATATGTAAAATAGCATATGTGTTCAGTTGTGACCAAATCTTTGTGACCTTATGAACTGTAGCCTGCCAAGGTCTTCTGTCCATGGGATTCTCCAGGCAACAATACTGAAGCGGGTTGCCATTTCCTTCTCCAGGGGATCTTCCCAATCCAAGGACTGAACCCGTATCTCTTGTGTCTTCTGCTTTGACAGATGGAATTTTTACAACTGGTGCCACTTAGGAAGCCCAAAATAGCATATGGATACTTTTTAATATAAATATATGTACTTTGTAATACATATTTTTATGTATTCCATTTTCTGCTCCTAGAGGTACTCACACATTACTACAATTTTCCTATAGGGGGCAGATAGCATTTAAGAATCATTTTGCGATATGAAATAATTATATTACCATAAATTAGTATATGTATAGGTTTAGACATCATTCATCTGAAGCATGATCCCTGTTCTTCACACTGGTAAACCAGGATGTTCTTTATATACTCTAAAGCTATAATTGCAAATTGTGTTATTACTGTACAAATACATATGTATAAATTCAGCTTTTTACAAAAAGCTAAATAAAATGACCTTTATATAAATATAATTTAAATTTTTGAGTTACATTAAAATAGAGGCAAAACACATTATATAATTTTAAATAACTTAGAGAAAATAAGTATGTTGCTTTAATAAGTTAATATTTTGGTTGGTTTCATTTATATTTTTATTAAACATATCTAATTCTGTATTCTTTGAGTAAATCATGCTTTAATTTTTAACTTTTTTGAGCATTGAGAATGAGATGATTGGATGGCATCATTATCTCCATGGACATGAGTTTGAACTTCTTAGAGAAGCAGGAAATTTATAGATATGCCAAGAAAAAAGTGAAAACAAAAGGACATATGTAAACTTTAGAGAGGTTGTCTGTTTAAATTTTTAAAAACTTGAGACAGTGAAATGGACCATAATTTTGTAGGGCATGACCCACTTAAAATTTTCAATCAGGACTTTATAAATTCTTTATTAATGGATATTTAATTACTCAATTACTGATTGAAATAGTGAAATAAAAAAAAAAAGTTCTCATGAAATCCACAGCATGACTAGGTCAGATGAAAGCTTTATAACTTTATATCTTTTACTAGTTGAAGATATCATTACCCATAGAAACATTAGAAATATGTGTGTTTCTATTTGCATATATTTTCTTGTGCAAGCACGAAATGTCTCTGAAAGGACATTTGGGGAAACTCTCGTTATCTCTGGGAAGGGAAGTATAGGCTGGGTGAAGCAAGATGCTTTCTCTACTCTTTGAACATTGTGCATATGTTACCTATTAAAAATAGTTTTTAATTCAAACATCTTTAAAAAGATCTTGGTTGAAAATAGGGAAATTCTTTCAGAGCTCACATTAGTCAGTTCCCTTCTGTATTCAATACAAAAAAAAAAGATATTATAACCAATACTTCTATAGAGTATTGAATAAATAACTGAATATCATTTGCCTAGCATAGGACAACATAAAGGTAGAGGAACAAGTCAGACTGGCAAGTATGGAGTTAATTAAGATAGATGGAGGGGAATGTATGAGATCTTTTAAGGCAGAGGAATCAAGACATAGGAGGCTAGCTATAGCTGGAGTTTAATTTAAAATGGATGAACTGGAAAAGAACAAAAGTTCTAGATCACCTAGGGCTTTACCTTACATTACTCCAGTTCAGCTCAGTTCAGTTGCTCAGTCGTGTCAGACTCTTTGTGATTCCATGGATTGCAGCACGACAGACTTCCCTATCCATCACCAACTCCCTGAACTTGCTCAAACTCATGTCCATGGAGATAGTGATGCCATCCAAACATCTCATCCCCTTCTATCCCCTTCTCCTCCTTCTTTCAATTTTTCCCAGCATCAGGGTCTTTTCCATTGAATCAGCTCTTCACATCAGGTGGCCAAAACATTGGAGCTTCAATTTTCAGCATCAGTCCTTCCAATGAATACTCAGGACTGATTTCCTTTAGGAGTGACTGGTTTGATCTCCTTGCAATCCAAGAGTCTTCTCCAACACCACAGCTCAAAAGCATTAATCCTTCAGCACTTGGCATTCTTTATAGTCCAATTCTCACATTTATACATGATTACTGGAAAAATCATAGCTTTGACTAGATGGACCTTTGTTGGCAAACGAATGTCTTTGCTTTTTATTTTTTATTTTTTTATAAATGTAGAATACATTATATTTAAAAAGTAATAGGTATCCCAAATTTGTCACTCCTCAATTACTATAATTTACTATTATCTTTGATTTTTTTTTGGGGGGGTGCATCTGTCTTTTATTTCTTTTTTATTTTTTTTTAATTTTAAAATCTTTAATTCTTACATGCGTTCCCAAACATGAACCCCCCTCCCACCTCCCTCCCCATAACATCTCTCTGGGTCATCCCCATGCACCAGCCCCAAGCATGCTATATCCTGCGTCAGACATAGACTGGCGATTCGATTCTTACATGATAGTATACATGTTAGAATGCCATTCTCCCAAATCATCCCATCCTCTCCCTCTCCCTCTGAGTCCAAAAGTCCGTTATACACATCTGTGTCTTTTTTGCTGTCTTGCATACAGGGTTGTCATTGCCATCTTTCTAAATTCCATATATATGTGTTAGTATACTGTATTGGTGTTTTTCTTTCTGGCTTACTTCACTCTGTATGATCAGCTCCTTTATGCTGTGTAGATTGGTCATAACTTTTCTTCCAAGGAGCAATGTCTTTTAATTTCATGGCTGCAGTCACCATCTGCAGTGATTTTGGGCCCCCCCCAAAATGAAGTCTCTCACTGTTTCCATTGTTTCCCCATCTATTTTCCATGCAGTGATGGGACTGGATTCCATGATCTTAGTTTTCTGAATGTTGAGTTTCAAGCCAAGTTTTTCACTCTCCTCTTTCCCTTTCATCAAGAGGCTCTTTAGTCTTCTTCACTTTCCGCCATAAGGGTGGTCTCATCTGCATATCTGAGATATTGATATTTCTCCCAGCATTCTTGATCCCAGCTTGTGCTTCATCCAGCCCAGCATTTCTCATGATGTACTCTGCATATAAGTTAAATAAGTAGGGTGACAATATACAGCCTTCATGTACTCCTTTCCTGATTTAGAACCAGTCTGTTGTTCCATTCCCAGTTCTAACTTTTGCTTCTTGACCTGCATACAGGTTTCTCAGGAAGCAAGTCAGGTGGTCTGGTATTCCTAACTCTTTAAGAATTTTCTACAGTTTGTTGTGATCCACACAGTTAAAGGCTTTCTCATAGTCAGTAAAGCAGAGGAAGATGTTTTTCTGGAACTCTCTTGCTTTTTCAATGATCCAGCTATCAGGTCTGACCTAAATCAAATCCCTTACAGTGGAAGTGACAAATAGATTCAAGGGAGTAGATCTGATAGAATGCCTGAAGAACTATGGATGGAGGTTCCTGACATTGTACAGGAGACAGTGATCAAGACCATCCCCAAGAAAAAGAAATGCAAAAAGGTTGTCTGAGGAGGCCTTACAAATAGTTGAAGAAAGAAAAGAAGCTAGAAGCAACAGAGAAAAGGAAAGATATATCCATCTGAATTCAGAGTTCCAAAGAATAGCAAGGCGAGATAAGAAAGCCTTCCTCAGTGATCAATACAAAGAAATAGAAGAGAACCATAGAATGGGAAAGACTAGTGATGTCTTCAAGAAAATTAGAGATACCAAGGGGACATTTCATTCAAAGATGAGCACAATAAAGGAGAGAAAATGTATGGACCCAACAGAAGTAAAAGAAGAGGTGGCAAGAATACACAGAAGAACTATACTAAAAAGATCTTCATGACCCAGATAATCACGATGGTATGATCACTCACCTAGAGCCTGATGTCTTGGGATGTGAAGGCAAGTGGGCCATAGGAAGTATCACTAGGAACAGAGCTAGTAAAGGTGATGGAATTCCAGTTGAGCTATTTCAGATCTTAAAAGATGATGCTGTGAAAGTGCTGCACTAAATATGCCAGAAAATTTGTAAAACGCAGCAGTGACCACAGGATTAGAAAAGGTCAGTTTTCATTCCAATCCCAAAGAAAGGCAATGCCAAAAAATGTTCAAACTACTGCAAGATTACATTTACTAGAGTTTAAATTTTATCCAGAGGGTTTTGGGGAACCACTGACAAATTTTTAACAGGCAAGTTACTGTAATTAGATTTGTGTTTTAGATCACTTTGATACAAGGTGGAGAATAAATTGGAAGAAGGATAGAATAAAGTCAGATACAATTAGGAGGATGCTGGAATTATTAGAGTCAAAATGATTATGGCCTAAATTAAGTAAATTGCAGTAGGGACCTAGTGTGCTTGCATAGGTGCTAAGTTGCTTTAGTCGCGTCTGACTCTTTGTGACCCTATGGACTATAGCCTGCCAGGCTCCTCTGTCTTGGCATTCTCCAGGCAAGAATACTGAAGCGGGTTGCCATCCTCCAGTGGATCTTCCCCACTCATTTATTGAACCTTCGTCTCCTGTGAATTCTGCATTGCAGGCTTATTCTTTAATCGCTGAGCCACTGGGGAAGCCCCATAGGGACCTAGATGAATGTACAAATTTGCTTGCTGATTAATTTGCTTTTAGGTTGACACTTTGGTAATTCCTGGGCTTCCTACAGACTGGGGTTGCCAGATTCATCAAATAAAAATATAAAATGCTCAGCTAAATGTGAATTTTAGATAAACACACAAAAATTTATAATATAAATATGCCCATGTAAATTTGGGACATTTCTCGAAAGAATTGTTCCTTTTTTATCTGAAATTCAAATTTAAATGAATGTCATGCATTTAATCTGACAACTACATTGTGGAGCCATATTAGATATAAAGCATGCATTTTTGCAATATTCAGGACTTCCTCTAATTTCTAAAGCATATACAGGTTTATATTTCATGTAACACAATTCATAATTTTAAGTCAAGGATACCAGAAAAAGCAAGTCTATGGCCATAAAAGATTGGAGAAAAGCCAACTGTGTAAAAATAAAATAGATTTGAATAAAAAATTCAAGGAACTTATTTTTATTGATATAGTGCCCCTGGCTTCCTTCCAGATTTTCATGCAGGAAACCAAAGTATTATCAACATATATGTGACAATAAATTTGCCGATTTCATGGTTTTCTTTTTCTCTTCCTTGCTGATTTTTGTTTCTGCATTGTGCGGAAGGGTTGTTACTCAGAATTAATATCTGAGAAAATACTAGCCTAAAACTTGGCATGTGTAAACTCATTTAATTTTTAAAATAATTGAGGTAGATATTAATGTTATCCTGACTTTAAGATATCTACTTACTAAATAAGACTCATAAAGTTAAACATTTACTTGAAATCACATAGCTAGAGCCAAATTATCCAGTGCTTGATTTAGATAGCTTTGATTATGGCACAATACTAATTCCGTTGTAGAGACTCTCATCTACAACTTTCCTCATGTTGTTTTGGGTAACATAGGGTTTTATAAGCTGGCAAGTCTTAATAATTTTCTCTGATGCTTCTATCCTAGTTGGAGCTTCCCTGGTGGCTCAGATGGTAAAAAATCTGCCTGCAATGCAGAAGACCCAGGTTCAATCTTTTGGTCAGGAAGACCCCCTGGAGAAGGTAACAACAACCCACTCCAGTATACTTACCTGGATAATTCCACGGACAGAGGAAGCTAGCAAGCTACAGTCCTTGGGGTTGCAAAGAGTTGGACTTGACTGAGCAACTTTCACTACTCACTTCTATCCTAGTTAGGTTGCTGTGTTTGAAAATTTAAAATATATTATATATATATATATATGTATATATATATATATATATAACAGAAACATTGTCTTGTAAAAATAAAATGTATTTACTCTTTGCTTATGCTTAGAGACAAATGAGACTAGCTAATCAGTGATGTCTTCAAAACTTCATTTATATTTTTAGTCTATTGGGAAAGGACTTGTTTCAAATTATTTAGACACTCAAAAAGTATTTTGATGCTTTGCTGCTACTGCTGCTGCTGCTGCTGCTGCTGCTGCTGCTGCTAAGTCACTTCAGTCGTGTCTGACTCTGTGCGACCCCATAGACGGCAGCCCACCAGGCTCCCCGTCCCTGGGATTCTCCAGGCAAGAACACTGGAGTGGGTTGCCATTTCCTTCTCCAATGCATGAAAGTGAAAAGTGAAAGTGAAGTCCCCCAGTCGTGCCCAACTCATCGCGACCCCATGGACTGCAGCCTACCAGGCTCCTCCCTCCATGGGATTTTCCAGGCAAGAGCACCAGAGTGCGGTGCCATTAGTGTTCTCTTAATATCCATTTTAGTACCACCTCAGTGTTGCCATCCTTAGATTTTTTTCTTAAATGACCCAGGTTTCCTCCTAATTTTGCTACATTTAAAATAATTAGATACAAATGAATATGTTTCTATAACATTAGCTAAGAGACAAGGAGTTAATTTTGTTCATTGTTAATTATTTCATATCTTTCATGTCTTGCAATTGATATTTTTACTGAAACATTTCTTTAAACATTATTAAAATCAGGTTTATATTTGGAATCACTTAGATTCTATTATCAAGGAATGCTTAATTTTGTTGATTTATTTATTACACCTACCACAATAATTTATCCATTTTAACATTTTAAAGGAAAATTAACACAGAAAAAAGCCCCCAAATCATGTATACATATGTGTACACCTGTGCACATATGTACATGCATCTATTCATAAGCATTCTACGTTTACCTTTAGCACTTTAGCAGAGAAGTAATCTCCACAGCTGCTGAATTCAATAGACTTTGTTTATGCGACTCCTCATCATTTTTGGAGCTTGTATTCAAGCTATTCATGCATATTTCTTGTCTCCCCTAAGATTTTCATCTTTTAATTCATCTTTTTTTCTCCCACAGTACCTACATACAGCTTTGCATACTGTGAGCACTTGTTAAGTGCTTGTTAAATGAATGACATAAAAAATGCAAATTTAGTTTATTTGGCTCCTCTGTCTAGAAATGTTTTATTAAAATGCAGTAAATCTAGTTCTTATAAAAGATTTACCCCAGACCTTTATTTTATTTCTTACTGATGTATTTTATTTCTCAATCCTTTTTTTGTCAATAAGTACCATCTTCTATTGCAGATGTGAGGTTAGAAAAGGGATTTAAGATTAACAGAGGATATAGTTGAGATTTGTTATCTTACTTTTCGATTATACAATCCTACTATATTATCTACTGAAGCAAAACAATATAGTACCTGATATAGCTTCTTAACTGAATAGTCTTATCTTAACTGAAAGCTTATCCCAGTGGCCTGGATGACAAAGAATCTGCCTGCAATGCAGGAGACCCAGGTTTGTTGCTGGGGTCAGGAAGATCCCCTAGAAAAGGTAATGGCTACCCACTCCAGTATTCTTGCCTGGAAAATTCCATGGAAAAAAAGGAGCCTGGCAGGCTACATCCATGGAGTCGCAAAGAGTCAGACATGACTAAGCAACTATCACTTTCACTTTCACCAAAGACCAAAAGCTTATTCCATAGAGGGTCTTCAGAGAATAGTGATGACTTCAGAATTGGCAACCAAAATTCCCCTCTTTGATATCAGAAGTTGACTGAACAAAGGTATTGGGTTTGTCAGAATGTTTGTGTGGGTTTTCCCATAACATCTTATGGAAAAATCCAAATGAACTTTTGTTCAACCCAAAATATAAAAGTAGAGAAAATTTTGTATCAGTGCTGTTAACAGAGAAGGAAGCTACCCACATTCTGGAATCCTCAAGTGATTTCCTCTTAATTAAACTGGATAGAACCTAATTGAAGGACAACCATTTACTTCCTTAAATAACAATACAAGCTGCTGCTAAATACATCGGTGGAGGGGACAGGGGCGGTGGGGTAGGGTAGGTTGTGAAGAATCCCACAAACAAGTCTTAATTTAGAAAGGTGATAACTGAAGGGAAACAATGGAACTATTCTGCTAGGAATTCCTTTGGCCATTGTGTATTAAAAAATGTATATTTTCAAGTTAGTGGATTTGGAGCAAAGTTTGGGAGCAAGCATCATTGTGGGCACACTATATTGAAGTCAGTTAAGTTTCTATTTGGTAAAGGTTTCTCCCGGTAGACTCCTTTCTTATGATAAGTACCAAGACAGGCGGCTGGGCACACTAGTCTGTTTGCAAAGTACAGACGAGTAGAACAAAAAGCTGATCTCTATAAGGGTAGAGTTAAACAATATAGAGAAAAAAGTCATGTTTCAATATACCCCTTGTGGGATCACCCATGTCAGTCCTTAACTTTTTGGTTTCTAGATCACTAATCCAATTAAATAAACTTGTATCAGTCACTTTCCCCCCTTTTCTGCACCTGAATCTCCAAAAGGAATAGAAGCATTAAGAATAAAGAGATTTAAAAGTCTATTTACATTATTTTGAAGTAAAAATAAAATTATAAACTTCATTTTCTTTCTTCAATAATAATAAAAACACCAAGCCTCTAGAACTGTGAGAGATATTAATAAACTTCTGTTGCTTAAGCCAAAAATAAATAAATAAATAAATAAAACCATGACCTCCCTTTAACAAAAAAGAAAATTGAGATGCTTATGAGTTAAAAGAATGGTATACAATATAAAGATATACTACAGAAACATTTATAAAAGCTTGACTTTCATTAAAATTTTTAAAATATGTTGTCTGTTTGCTTGAAAACGAGTCTTACAAAGACTGTGGCATACAAAAATGCAAACATAGCTGCTTCTCCTTGCACTGAAGCTAGAAAAAAATACTAAAATTGATTTTCTTATCTTTTATTAACAATCTTGGTTAGATTATACCTGTGTTTGGATTGTCAGCAAAACAAGGAAGCCTCACAATTGAACTTACTCCTTACCAGATAAAATAAAGCATGGTTTCTATCAAAAGTCATAGGAATAAGAGTCATCTGACTAGAAGGCTGGGATCAACTTGACCAAAATGACCTTTTAATACCTGAGTATTTAAAATTCTCAAGACACAGTTTGTCCTGATCATAAGTGAAGAGAGTCATTTTGGTGTCCAGGGCAAAAATATCATTGGTGATTTAAAATGTACCTTAAAGGGAAAGCATGACACAGAAAATCCCTTTCTTGCCAGTGAGAATGTAAAAGTCTTTATCTTTTGATGCCCCTTGAATGTCATTAAATTATTACAAGAGGAGAAAATTATTAACACAGGATAATCTGTGTGGTAAACTCAACTTCTTGAAACTTTCAAAAGCAACTGAATTGCTTGTTCATATCAAATATTTGGTATTTTTCCTCTTTCTCAAAAACATGTAAGTAGCTATGAGTACCAAAGGAGCGGATATTTCTTTCACAAATAACTACTTTAATTTTCAGAAATCAAGGCATTTCAAGCCAAACTTTAGCACATAGATTCATGGGAAAATTTAAAACATTAGAATCTCCTAAATTTAGAGGCACTTGCCATTCATAGAGCTGATCTGGGAATATAGTTTCTCAATTCTTTTCAGTCACTTAATCAGATTAAAATATAACATGAATCCATCCCTTTATAGGTAATTCAACTTCTTACTCTGAAAAAAAAAAAAAACATCTTTCTTTGTACAGGTGGGATAACGTTGCAGAGTACAGATACAACTGACCATTATTGGTTAAAAAAAAAAAAAAATCCTACTAATGACAGTTTATCCAGTTCAGTTCAGTTCAGTTCAGGTGCTCAGTTGTGTCTGACTCTTTGGGACCCCAGATTCGCAGGATGCCATGGCTCCCTGTCCATCACTATCTCCCGGAGTTCACTCAAACTCATGTCCATCGAGTTGGTGATGCCATTCAGCCATCTCATCCTCTGTCATCCCCTTTTCTTCCTGCCCCCGATACCCTCCAGCATCAGAGTCTTTCCCAATGAGTCAACTCTTTGCATGAGGTGGCCAAAGTATTGGAGTTTCAGCTTTAGCATCATTCCTTCCAAAGAAATCCCAGGGCTGATCTCCTTCAGAATGGACTGGTTGGATCTCCTTGCTGTCCAAGGGACTCTCAAGAGTCTTCTCCAACACCACAGTTCAAAAGTATCAACTCTTCGGTGCTCAGCTTTCTTCACAGTCCAACTCTCACATCCACACATGACCACTGGAAAAACCATAGCCTTGACGAAACGGACCTTTGTTGGCAAAGTAATGTCTCTGCTTTTCAATATGCTATCTAGGTTGATTATAACTTTTCTTCTAAGGAGTAAGTGTCATAATTTTATGCCTGCAGTCACGATCTGCAGTGATTTTGGAGCCCCCAGAAAATAAAGTCTGACACTGTTTCCATTGTTTCCCCATCTATTTCCCATGAAGTGATGGGACCAGATGCCATGATCTTCGTTTTCTAATGCTGAGCTTTGAGCCAACTTTTTCACTCTCTTCTTTCACTTTCCTCAAGAGACTCTTTAGTTCTTCTTCACTTTCTTCCATAAGGGTGGTGTCATCTGCATATCTGAGGTTCTTGATATTTCTCCTGGCAATCTTGATTCCAGCTTGTGCTTCTTCCAGCCCAGCATTACTCATCATGTACTCTGCAGAGAAGTTAAATAAGCAGGGTGACAATATACAGCCTTGACATACTCCTTTTCCTATTTGGAACCAGTCGGTTGTTCTATGTCCAGTTCTAACTGTTGTTTCCTGACCTGCATATAGGTTTCTCAAGAGGCAGGTCAGGTGGTCTGTATTCCCATCTCTTTCAGAATTTTCCACAATTTATTGTGATCCACACAGTCAAAGGCTTTGGCCTAGTTAATAAAGCAGAAATAGATGTTTTTCTGGAACTCTCTTGCTTTTTCCATGATCCAGCAGATGTTGGCAATTTGATCTCTGGTTCCTCTGCCTTTTCTAAAACCAGCTTGAACATCTGGAAGTCCATGATGCACATATTGCTAAAGCCTGGCTTGGAGAATTTTGAGCATTACTTTACTAGCATGTGAGATGAGTGCAATTGTGTGGTAGTTTGATCATTCTTTGACATTGCCTTTCTTTGTGATTGGAATGAAAACTGACCTTTTCCAGTCCTCTGGCCACTGCTGAGTTTTCCAATTTTGCTAGCATATTGAGTGCAGCACTTTCACAGCATCATCTTTCAGGATTTGAAATAGCTCCACTGGAATTCCATCACCTCCACTAGCTTTGTTCGTAGAGATGCTTTCTAAGGCCCACTTGACTTCACACTCCAGGATGTCTGGCTCTAGGTGAGTGATCATCAGTTCAGTTCAGTTCAGTCGCTCAGTCGTGTCTGACTCTTTGCGGCCCCATGAATCGCAGCATGCCATGCCTCCCTGTCCATCACCATCTTCCGGAGATCACTCAGACTCACGTCCATCGAGTCCGTGATGCCATCCAGCCATCTCATCCTCGGTCGTCCCCTTCTCCTCCTGCCCCCAATCCCTCCCAGCATCAGAGTCTTTGCCAATGAGTCAACTCTTCACATGAGGTGGCCAAAGTACTGGAGTTTCAGCTTTAGCATCATTCCTTGCAAAGAAATCCCAGGGCTGATCTCCTTCAGAATGGGCTGGTTGGATCTCCTTGCAGTCCAAGGGACTCTCAAGAGTCTTCTCCAACACCACAGTCAGTTCAAAAGCATCAATTCTTCCTCACTCAGCCTTCTTCACAGTCCAACTCTCACATCCATACATGACCACAGGAAAAACCATATCCTTGACTAGACGGACCTTAGTTGGCAAAGTAATGTCTCTGCTTTTGAATATACTATCTAGGTTGGTCATAACTTTGCTTCCAAGGAGTAAGAGTCTTTTAATTTCATGGCTGCAGTCACCATCGGCAGTGATTTTGGAGCCCCCCAAAATAAAGTCTGGCACTATTTCCACTGTTTCCCCATCTATTTCCCATGAAGTGATGGGACCAGATGCCATGATCTTTGTTTTCTGAATGCTGAATGCTGTTTAAAAACCAACTTTTTCGCTCCCCTCTTTCACTTTCATCAAGAGGCCTTTTAGCTCCTCTTCACTTTCTGCCATAAGGGTGGTGTCATCTGCATATCTGAGGTTATTGATATTTGTCGTGAAGCTCTTTTTTGTACAGTTCTTCTGTGTATTCTTGCCACATCTTCTTAATATCTTCTGCTTCTGTTAGGTCCATGCCATTTCTGTCCTTTATCGAGCCCATCTTTGCATGAAATGTTCCCTTGGTATCTCTAATTTTCTTGAAGAGATCTCTAGTCTTTCCCATTCTGTTGTTTTCCTCTATTTCTTTGTATTGATCACTGAGGAAGGCTTTCTTATCTCTCCTTGCTATTCTTTGGAACTCTGCAATCAGATGCTTACATTTTTCCTTTTCTCTTTTGCTTTTCACTTCTCTTCTTTTCATAGCTATTTGTAAGGCCTCCTCAGACAGCCATTTTGCTTTTTTGCATTTCTTTTCCATGGGGATGGTCTTGATCCCTGTCTCCTGTCACGAACCTCATTCCGTAGTTCATCAGGCACTCTATCTATCAGATCTAGGCCCTTACATCTATTTCTCACTTCCACTGTATAATTAAAGGGATTTTATTTAGGTCATACCTGAATAGTCTAGTGGTTTTCCCTACTTTCTTCAATTTAAGTCTGAATTTGGCAATAAGGAGCTCATGATCTGAGCCACAGTCAGTTCCTGGTCTTGTTTTTGCTGACGGTATAGAGCTCCATATTTGGCTGAAAGAATAGAATCAATTTGATTTTGGTGTTGACCATCTGTTGACATGCTTTTACAAAAGCAAAAAACTTACTTCGGAGTTGTATATGTGTAAGTTTTTGGACTTCACCTCTCGCTGCAATCTGTCAGCTTATTCTGACTCTTTTGTATCCCGATTCTCATACTGGCTGACTGAGATCTTGAGCAAGTTACTAAAATATATCTTAGCTTTCACTTCTGTAAAATGCTCTTTTTTATAATATATATCAGTTCAGTTCAGTTCAGTTCATTCGCTCAGTTGTGTCTGACTCTTTGCGACCCCATTAATTGCAGCACGCCAGGCCTCCCTGTTTATCACCCCTCCAGTGAGCCCTGAGGGAACACAGGGTGGAACAGGATTCTCGTTATCTAGCAGTCATCTAGATCTGCAACTGAAGAAGGCAATGGCAACCCACTCTAGTACTCTTGCCTGGAAAACTCCATGGATGGAGGAGCCTGGTGGGCTGCAGTCCATGGTGTCACAAAGAGTCGGACACAATTGAGCGACTTCATTTCCACTTTTCACTTTGATGCATTGGAGAAGGAAATGGCAACCCACTCCAGTGTTTTTGCCTGGAGAATCCCAGGGATGGTGGAGCCTGGTGGGCTGCCATCTATGGGGTCACACAGCTGGACACGACTGAAGCATCTTAGCAGCAGCAGCAGATCTGCAGCTATGCTCTATGGTGAGCCCTGAGAAAACTCAGGATGTGGTTACACAGGATACTGGTCCCAGACAGTTGAGTTGCAGATCAAAGGAATGATTTCAGTGAGCCCAGACTCTTGCATACTCCTATGCATACAAATGTGCTAAATTCTTTACTTTGAGATATGTTGTCTTTAATTAACAGTAATCTTTTGATTTTCTGACATCTGGTCTTCATTGCAAAAAATCCTATGAATCCTGGCTCCTCCCTTCTCTCTTTCTAGCAGTCCTTTAGAGCTATCTGAGAAGCTGCCTCTTTAAGTCCCCAGTTTTGTCCACCATATAAAATTCTCAATTTGAAGGGTGTGCATTGTTTTGAGTCGACACTATCTACCCTTATTTTCAGTCAATAGTGGAAGTATTCCATAGAGCACACAAAAGAAATATTCTTTATTTAGAAAGTGGTTATCAATATTACTCAAAAATCCACTCTGTGCTTCTCCCTTTTGTCTAATGTCACATGTCTGAATTTCTGAGTCCAATTTTCAAGCCCTACAAAACACAATTTATCAAAAATAAAATGATATAAAGAAAAATAAATGGAGAAAGGAGGGAAAATAAAGAAAAATGGATATTGATTGGAAGAGAAGAAAAGAAGAAGAGAATTAGAGTGACAGAGAGAGAGAGAGAAAAAGAACAACAAAACTGAACTTTTTGGTTATCTCTAGGGTCTATATTTCATTAAAGCTTTTCTGAATAAACCACACATGATATAGTCTTTCTCTGGTTAATAAAGAATAATCTCAAATCCCCTTCAGTTCATTTGCTCAGTAGTGTCTGACTCTTTGCGACCCCATTGATTGCAGCATGCTAGGCCTCCCTGTCCATCACCAACTCCCAGAGTTTACTCAAACTCATGTCCATTGAGTTGGTGATGCCATCCAACCATCTCATCCTCTGTTGTCCTCTTCTCTTCCTGCCTTCAATCTTTCCCAGCATCAAGGTCTTTTCAAATGAGTCAGTTCTTCACATCAAGTGGCCAAATTGTTGGAGTTTCAGCTTCAGGATCAGTCTTCAGCAAATCCTCTTAAAAATCCAAGAAAAATTACTACAAATATCTTTTTCATGATAGGCCAAAACGACTCATGCTATATTATGAGAGTTTAAGGAAAACAAGTGTCAGTTTTACGTTTCAGTAGCATAGCTGACAGCAAGTTATTTACTAGTGAGACAAAACAACCTGTACACTTTCCTGAACAACACATAGAACAGAAAAGTGATTAAGTGGTATTGTTACTGCTGGAGGGTTGAACAGCAAAGTCAATTGAGATCAATGTCTGAATATAAGTTTCATAACAGAAGGTTATTTATGCACAGAAGATAGTACATTGCTACTGTCTTTTATTTTTATTCTTCACTTTATGCATGGGAAAGTTATGCATAACAGGAACCTCTGATCTGTGGCTTCCAGTACAGCAATACACAAAGACTAACTGAATCTTTGATTTACTGATACATTCAACAAACTTTTACTAAGTGTAGAGATTGTACAATACATGCTGGGCACTGAACAAATGCAATTCAAACAGATTTTTGTATTTATCAAATTCCTTTTTATAAGTATTGTTTAATTGATTATCAAAATAAATATGTGAGGCTATACCAAAATATTTCCATTCATATAGTTAATGTGTAACAGTTGTAATAACTCCTGTCTTTGAATAAGTTGTACAATCAAGACTGGAGCTTAGGTCCTCTGATTCTATATTTCACAGCTATGCTTATAATTTCCATCTTCCTTATTACAGTGTGCTAAAGCTCCGTATCTTCCTTTATGGAGGGAAGACCTCTAAGACTAACTTCTGCTAATTAAATGCTGACATCAGCAGATAATGAATCAGAGAAAAGATAAGAAAAGGCATTTAAAAAGATTTGATAGCTCACAGGCCAGTAGGATGTGGTTATTACCTGATCAAATTAGTTATCATCTCTAAGAAATATTGCATCTCTCTAAAGTGGTAGGCTGCTTGCAGGGCATAGAATACAAAGTAGAGACATAAAGAACCTTTTTGAAGCTCATTCCAGAGTTGTGCTAAGCCTTGAGGTACCTTGGGCCAAGAATTTGATTTACCTTTTCTGTTTCTACTAAAATTATTTGCATAAAGCTATCCTCAGTTTATCTCATGCATATGCCACTAAACATTTAAACTCACACCATTATCCCCTATTTAAAAAGACCTTCTATGAAAAGCAAACAGAATGATGAATGCCATTGTCTTCCTATGCACTGGTCCTTATGTGCTATCCTCTTATCAGTAAAATTTTAAACTGACACCTTGAGTATAATTTGGCTTTCCACACTACAACCCTTGCCTATAAGGTCACTTTGCATTACATAGGTTGTTCCTTACTGTCTGTAGATCAATAAGGAGGAATCAAACACTTGCTGAAGACATAACAAAAATCAGTGTCCTTGCCTTTAAATGTGCATAAACTTACACAAAAATGGAATTTGGAAAACATGTGACATTAAATCTTGTATTTCAACAAAAGTAATTATGGTTTTGGATCATGAATTTAAAATCATTATAATCAAAACATTTTTCCCAGTGAGAAATAAGTTTATTTCTATAGCATAAATGTCTGTGCTTCAAGATTTGATGAAATCTTGGAAAGCGTTTTTTGCCTCCTGCTTGTTGTAGAATCATTTTCCCTGCAAAAGTTGTAGAGATGCTTGAAGAAGTGGTAGTTGGCTGATGAGTTTTTATTTTTTATTTTTTTTGCTACAAGTTTGCCTTTGGGAAATGCTTTGGAACTTCTTCACAGTCCAACCACTGAGCTGGTCATTGCCAGTTGTATAAAATCCACTTTTTGTCACATGTCACAATCTGATTGAGAAATGTTCTTTGTTGAGTAGAATAAGAGAAGACAATACTCCAAATTGATGATTTTTTTATTTTCAGGTACGCATTTATTGAGCTTTTTCACCTTTCCAATTTGCTTCAAATGTTGAATGACTGTAGAATTCAGTTGATGTTGAATTCTTCAGCAAATTCTCACATAGTTTTAAGAGGATCAGCTTTGATGATTGCTCTCAGTTAGTCATTATCAACTTCCCATGGCTGGCCACTGTACGCCTCATCTTCAAGGATCTCATCTCCTTTCCAAAACTTCTTGAACCACCACTGTCCTTTACGTTCATTAGCAGTCCCTGGGCCAAGTGTGTTGATGTTGCAAGTTGACCCTGTAGCTTTATGACCTATTTTGAACTCAAATTAAAAAAAAAAAAAAACACTCAATTTTCTTTTTGTCTAACAGCAGTTCCCTAGTCTAAAATGCATATAAAATAAATAGCAAGTAATCAGTCATCAGCAAAAAATAATAAAGCAAGGAATGTGCATTAAAACGATGTGTAACATAACCACATTTATTTAAGAATGCATTCCAATATCAAACAGCAACGCAAAACCACAATTATTTTTCCACCAACCTAATAGATCCCTTTTCATTTTATCTATTTCAAAGTGGCTAAAGTTATAGACCATAAACACAGACAACTTGGAGTTGAAAATTATCTCAGAAAACATGCTAATTTATGAAATGGCCAACTAATTGTTCCTATAATATAATGTTGTTAAGATGTTTAAATGAGATAACATCATCTGACATGGCACAGTGTGTTCACAAATCACCATCAGTTGCTTCAGCACTGCCCTTGCGGGAATGAAGATACCCATAAGACTCAGACAACTCTTTGTCTTCACTCTAGGCCTCATCATTGACCCCAGAAGATTAGATGTAGAACTATGAAAGTCTTGTTTCTCCTGGTGAGAACATCATTCTTTCTCAATATTCCCATATCATCAACTATGATACTACTCAGTTTCAAGAAAATGCAATAACTTGAACTTGAACACATCTTCTCCCCATTATGTGCTAGGCTCAGTAGCTTCAGTCGTGTCCAACTCTTTGTGATGTTATGAACTGTATCCCACTAGCTTCCTCTCTCTATGGGATTTTCTAGGCAAGAATTCTGGAGGGGGTTGCCAGGGGATCTTCCCAACTCAGGGACTGAACTCACATCTCCTGCATTGCAGGGAGATTCTTTACAGCTTAGCCACCAAGGAAGCCCCATTATATGCTATATACAGCCTAATTTGAGTCCCACTCCTTCCTCTGCTCTTTAGCCTATGTCCTCATCCGCAGATTACCCAATTATTTCTGTGCATATCTCATTCATGAAATCAGGCTGCCCTTGGATAAAATAGATTCCTTGGAAATCTTTTCATGACGCAGATGTCTTTCCTTTGTCTATTTTCTCTTATGCCAATTCATAGAAATCCTGGAGGTAAGCAGAGTTTTCCTTGTTATTTCCAGGTTACAAAAAATAGAAGTAGTCAGGTAGAAATAAGTATATCCTCTTTATACATATTCTATATTTTCACCTTTGTATATCAATATTGAACTTCCCAGGTGGCTCAATGGTAAGGAATACACCTGCCAATGCAGAAGATGTGGGTTTAATCCCTGGGTTGGGAGGATTCCTGGAGAAGGAAATGGCAACTCACTCCAGTATTGTTGCCTAGGAAGTCCCATGGACAGAGGAGCCTGGTAGGCTAAAGTTCATGGGGTCACAAAACAGAGTCAGACATAGCTAACCAACTAAACAACAAAAATATCAATATTAGTCTTACTTCTCTCTTGTGTCTATGATAACAATCCTCTAATCATGAACAAGATGCTATCTCTTCTAACAAACTCAAAAACCTAAACCAGCAATTTTGCTCAATCTTTTCTCTGTTATCAAAGTTTTCCTCTTAGCTGGATAATTCATGTGTGTATTCTGTAATATTTCTATTTTTTTACCACAAAGGGGAAGGAAGCTACTTATTTCTGTACCTTTCCAGTCACTTCTCATTCTCTGTTACCTGCATTAGCACAGATTTTCAAGAACAATCTGTAAACACTGTCTCTACTACTTTCTTTTTCCCATTCTTTCTTGAACTTCATACACAATTTTACAATTTAGTGTCACAGTTTAAAAGAAACTGTCAGTGTTATGCCTTTTGTCAATTCTTCAACTTCATCTTTACCTTTCCTCACTGTATTTGATCACGTGAGCCCATTCTTCTTGTAACACTTTTTTCGCTTGGTGACTAATGCTTTATTCTTTTCTTCCTTCATCCTGTCTAATGCCTATTCTGCCTTTTCACAATTTTTATTATTTATTTTTCTCTATTGCCTACAGGTGAGTAATTGACCCTTCAGTTTGCTCTAAAGATTACAACTGAGGGATCAGCCCTACAATTCAGCTGGCTTCCCAGACTGAAGTGCTTTAAGCTGTCATTGACTTCTTTATTTCTCTTTCATCTCACAGCTCATCCATCAGTATGTGTAGTTGCTTTATATCTCTCACACACACACACAAACCTACTCTCTTCCACTTGTATATCATTGCCTAGTTCATGGCCAAGATATTCACCTGAATAATTGAGGGAAGTTTCTGACAAGTCTCTCCATCCTTTTCTTGCTTCACTTTCTCGAACTTTTGTCCCATGTTTATATACAGCAGGCAGAGAGGGACTTTGATAATGCCATTTCTCTGCTGAAAAGTGAAAGTGAAAGTCGCTCAGTCATGTCCAACTCTTGGAGACCCCATGGATATACAGTCCACGGAATTCTCCAGGCCAGAATACTGGAGTGGGTAGGTAGCCTATCTCTTCTCCAGCAGTTATCCCAACCCAGGAATCGAACTAGGGTCTCCTGCATTGCAGGTGGATTCTTTACCAACTGAGCTATCAGGGAAGTCCATACAATGGTGGTAGATAAACAAACAAACAAACAAACAAATTAGTCCTTTTGTTCATAAAAGGTGTACACACTTTTCTATTTCTTAGCAGTCACTCTTCTAATATAGATCAATATTATTAATGCTTAGATTCCTATGAGAACATTTTCATGTTTGATTCTTTTTATACCACTCTCCACACAGCCTAATCTAGCTTAAGAACAAATCTCATCATGCCAACCATACCATTTTTGTGCTGAAAACCTAATAGTGACTGCTTGCTAACCTCAGATAAGTTTTAAAGTTCCTAATCTGATCAGTTCAAGCTCTTAATAATCAGTTTGCCTTTTTATCCTGAACTTTTAATACAATTTCTCCACAGTCACCCCCTAAACAAACCAGCAAGCAGAAAAAAAAAAAAAAAGAAGAAGAAGAAGATTTCAGGGCTCTAATCCTCCTTAACTAATTTTAGTCATCTGGTTATTATTTCCGGTACTATAGACATATATTGATAATTGTATTTTTCTCTGTCCAAAATCTCTCCTATTCCCTTTTTTGCTTTTGTATCCTGATAACTCCTGTTTTAAGATCTCTTCTCGGAATCCCACAGCAACATAAAGGCTGTTGCAGTCCCCATAAACTGACAGATTTACTCTCTAGTGTGTACTCAAGGTACCCTGGTCACTCTCCCGGAAGTCACTTACTGCCAATACTGTGTACCGATTGTCATATTATTGCAAATCCCTTGAGGCCAGAAAGTATATGTTGCTTCAGGTAGATTTCTAGTACTTGGTACAGTACTTGGATTAGAGCAAGTATTTTATATTTATACAAAAAGGGAGGTAAGTAAATAAATGAGTGATGAATGAGAAATAATGGAATTTGGTAAGACTTTATATACCTAATAGAAATATATATAATATATTATATATTAGCTATATATATTAGCTATATATAACATATTAATTTGTATATTATATAAATGTATATATTAAAAAACAATTTCACCATCAAATATATTGAACTTTATTCCTTGTTTCGGAGAGGGCAATGGCAACCCACTCCAATACTCTTGCCTGGAAACTCCCATGGACAGAGGAGCCTGGTAGGCTGCAGTCCATGGGGTCACACAGAGTTGTACAGGACGGAAGTGACGTAGCAGCAGTAGCAGCATTCCTTCTTTATAATTTTGCTCTACTTAATAAGTATTTAATTAATGATTTCTAAATGTTCGGTAATGAGATTAGGACTTGCTTGGCCCTAGATAATTCTAAGACAGTTGTCAGTCCTTAGATAATTAGGGTGGATCTTAGATAATTTCTCCCTTTAAATCTCTGTCTACTGAGATTTATGTGTCATATTTTGTCATTATCATCTTGAAGCTTCATCCTACCCTAACCCTGACTATATCATGCAATAGCTAACATTTAATAAAACGGATTTTTTTTTGGTGTTGTTGAATGAGTAAGTATATCTTTTTTCCTGTTTATATAAGAAAGAGACATATATTTCAGCCAAGGGAACTTGGTTGAGAGATTTTTTTTTTACTAGAAAAAAATGTTTATTATAATTTAAAAATCATTTAATAAAATGTCTTATATATAAATATAAGTAGTTTATTGTTACAGTTCTAAAGGATCCATCTTTGCCTTCAGCATAAATTGGAATTACAAGTTATCTTGCTTGGAAAAATGAGAGAATACCACTTCTATTCTAATTTATTGTTTCATATAGAACTGTCCTTGGATCAGTTCTTATTACAGGAATTTTGCATGATGATATTCTGGTTTCTGATTTACCAATTCACTCTACTTAAAAATATTGCCACATAAATAATTTATAGAAATAAAAAGCAAATACAAGATTCATGTAATTGTGTGCTGGTGAAAAAGTATGCTCTTCAGTTGTCACTGTTTTTAATTTTCCCATCATCTTTTTTCAGACGACTGCTACTTAATACTGGAAAACAATTTTATTCAATTTGATGTGTCAGCTTTTTATAATATAGGCACACCACCTTCTACTGTGCTTCAGTTCATCACATTTTGCAAATGTCATGTTTTTTACAGATGGAAGGTTTGTGGTAACTCTGCCTCAGGCCAGTCAGTTGGTGCCATTTTTCCAGCAGCATTTGCTCACTTTATGTCTTTGTGTCACATTTTGGTAATTCTCACAGTATTTCACACTTTTTCATTATTATATTGTTAAGGTGATCTGTTATCAATGATTTTTGATGTTACAATTGCAAAAAGATTACTCATTCAAGGCTCAGCTCACTGTAATTTTTAGCAATACATTTTAAAAATTAAATATACATTATTTTTTAGATATAATGCTATTGTGCAGTTAATAGACTACAATATAGTGTAAGCACAACTTGTATATGCACTGGAAAAAAATTATGTGACCCACTTTATTGTGATATTTACTTTATTCCAGTGGTCTGAAACTAAATATGGAGTATCTCTGAGGTATGCTTATTATTATACTGTAATTAACAAAAATGTTTGCTACTATTAACACTTTCTCTATTGGACACTATTCAGAAAACAACTCAGTTATCTAATAAGAGCAAGAAAAACATTTTCCCTGAAGCAAACTTAAGGGCAAAAAAGGCCCTTAGAATAACAGGGAAATGCTGAGAATATATATGTAGTAGCTAAATATACTGCTTAGCATATATATATATATATATATATATATATGTTAAGAATATTGATATATATATATATATCCTAAGAACAGTTTAACTCTGATTGTTTAAGCATAGTAAATTGTCAAATGAGCTAAAGAAATTTAGAGTTTTCTTTCAACGTCATTGAAACGTCCAACTTTCTATAAAAATTAGTTAAGCCACAGCCAGATTCATCAAACTCAACCTATTATGTTATCTGCCTATCTCACAGGAGTGGTGGGAAATAATTAAAATGGCCACAGGGAACTTATAAATAAGTAGCTGAATGAAACAAAAGTAAAAAAAAAATTACATTTTTAGTTAAGCAACGGGAATTATTGTGAATCTTGAGTTACTTCTGATATTTTTCATAAAACTCTCCCCTTCCTCCTTTTCAAATTATTGAACTTTCATATTATTGGTAAAGGTGATGCCACTTTTTAAGGTAAATTTATAAACTTATTAAACAGTCTGCAATCAATATTACTAAATAGCAGGTGTAAGCCATGGCTTAAATTACTCATAATGTAATTTTAAAAGTCTAACATAAAAACTCAGCTTTCACAGATGTTTGAGTTGAAAGCTTCCACTTATCAGTCTCACTTTAATTGCAACCAAATTAAAATATTTGACTTATGAGGCCCATGCTCATTATGATTTGGCTGCTCCACTGGGAATGATAAAAATCGCACCAATATTTTTACTATATATGTGCTCAGCTGTGCCAGACCCTGCAACCCCATGGACTATAGCCCACCAGCCTTCTCTGTCTATGGGATTTTCCCAGCAATAATACTGGAGTGGGTTGTCATTTTCTTCTCCAGGAATCAAACCCACATCTCATGCACTGACATGTAGATTCTTTACCACTGAGCCGCCTGGGAAGTATAGCATTTTTACTGCTACTGCTGCTAAGTCACTTCAGTCCTGTCCGAGTCTGTGCGACCCCACAGACGGCAGCCCGCGAGGCTCCCCCATCCCTGGGATTCTCCAAGCAAGAACACTGGAGTGGGCTGCCATTTCCTTCTCCAATGTATAGAAGTGAAAACTGAAAGTGAAGTTGCTCAGTCATGTCGGACTCTTGATGACCCCATGGACTGCAGCCTACCAGGCTCCTCCGTCCATGGGATTTTCCAGGCAAGAGTACTGGAGTGGGGTGTCATTGCCTTCTCCAAGCTTTTACTGCTTTACCGCAAAATTTCCCTGGTGGCTTAGAGGGTAAAGGATCAGCCTGCAACGTGGGTAAACCCACAGGTTCGATTCCTGGGTCAGGAAGATCCCCTGGAGAAGGAAATGGCAACCCACTCCAGTACCCTTGCCTGGAAAATTCCATGAATGGAGAAGCCTGGTAGGCTACAGTCCATGGGGTCGTAAAGAGTCAGACACAACTGAATGACTTCACTTTCACTTTCTTTCACCTCAAAACTAGGACGGGGATGGAGCAAGATCCTGGACATGGTAGAAAGCTGATATTCATAAAGTGGGCTGCTGTTAACTGTCCTAAACCTTTAAAATCTTGTTTGTATTCTACTGAACAACATGAATGTGAACATGAACATGAACCTGAATGTGATATATCTCTTAAGCTTTGAACATAGTTTCATTGAACTGCTGAATCTTATACCATTAAATCATTATACTACTCTTCTTAGCCAGTGACTTTTCTTTCACTCCTTTTCAAACTTTGCTTGTATGATACTGATTTTTGTTCAGTATTTGATTCAAAGATATACCCTTTCAAATTTTTTTTTTAAATTTGGCTTCAGGAATTTTTATTTAATTTATTTTTTCCTTTTTTAAATTAATTATTTATTTATTTATTTTACAATATTGTATTGGTTTTGCCATACATCAACATGAATCCATCACAGGTGTACATGTGTTCTCAATACTGAACCCCCCTCCCACCTCCCTCCCCATACCATCCCTCTGGGTCATCCCAGTGCACCAGCCCCAAGCATCCTGTATCCTGCATTGAACCTAGACTGGTGATTTGTTTCTTACATGATATTATACATGTTTCAATGCCATTATCCCAAATCATCCCACCTTCTCCCTCTCCCACAGAGTCCAAAAGACTGTTCTATACATCTGTGCCTCTTTTGCTGTCTTGCATACAGGGTTATCGTTACCATCTTTCTAAATTCCATATATATGTGTTAGTATGCTGTATTGGTGTTTTTCTTTCTGGCTTACTTCACTCTATATAATCAGCTCCAGTTTCATCCACCTCATTAGAACTGATTCAAATGGATTCTTTTTAATGGCTGAGTAATAGGACATTTCACTCCAAAACAATGAATTTCACCTTTTTCTCAAGGGCACACAGAACCTTCTCCAGGATAGGTCACATCCTGGGCCATAAATCTAGCCTTGATAAATTCAAAAAAATTGAAATCATTCCAAGCATCTTTTCTGACCATAATGCAGTAAGAGTAGATCTCAATTACAGGAGAAAAACTATTAAAAATTCCAACATATGGAGGCTGAACAACACGCTTCTGAGTAACCAACAAACCACAGAATAAATCAGAAATCAAAATATGCAGAGAAACAAATGAAAATGAAAACACAATAACCCAAAACCTGTGGGACACTGTAAAAGAAGTGCTAAGGAGAAAGTTCTTAGCAATACAGGCGTACCTCAAGAAACAAGAAAAAAGTTAAATAAATAACCTAACTCTACACCTAAAGCAACTAGAAAAGGAAGAAATGGAGAACCCCAGGGTAAGTAGAAGGAAAGAAATCTTAAAAATTAAGGCAGAAATAAATGCAAAAGAAACAAAAGAGACCATAGCAAAAAGCAACAAAGTCCAAAGCTGGTTCTTTGAAAGGATAAATCGAATTGACAAACCAATAGCCAGACTCATCAAGAAACAAAGGGAGGAAAATCAAATCAATAAAATTAGAAATGAAAATGGAGAGATCACAACAGACAACACAGAAATACAAAGGATCATAAGAGACTACTATCAGCAATTATATGCTATTAAAATGGACAACGTGGAAGAAATGGACAAATTCTTAGAAAAGTACAACTTTCCAAAACTGAACCAGGAGGAAATAGAAAATCTTAACAAACCCATCACAAGCACGGAAATTGAAACTGTAATCAGAAATCTTCCAGCAAACAAAAGCCCAGAAATTCTTTTTTAATCCCCTGAAATTAATTTAGCAACAGAGCTACTCCTGAAACAAAAGTTATATTGGCAATTATAATTGGTAAAGAAAGTGAAAGTGAAGTCGCTCAGTCATGTCCGACTCTTTGCAACCCCATGGACTGTAGCCTACCAGGATCCTTCGTCCATGGGATTCTCCAGGCAAGAGTACTGGAGTGGGGTGCCATTTCCTTCTCCAGGAGATCTTCCCAACCCAAGGATCAAACCCAGGTCTCCCGCATTGCAGGCAGATGCTTTACCATCCGAGCCACCAGGGACCTTGAAAGTGAAGAAATTTGAAAGCCAAGAAACAAACCTCCAAGTCCAGCTATCCTGCATCTACCCAGAGTCTTTTTGTATTGAATCTCTTGGATTATCTCTGTTTTACCATGCTGAGGAAAAGGAAGCAGTTTCTTCTTACTCTCCTCAGTATAGTATGTCTCATCTACCAGTTTCCATTTCCATAGCTTTTATTTCTATCATCTTTGACTTCCCCAGTGGTCTAGTGGTTAAGGCTCTGTGCTTCCACTGCTGGGAATGTGGGTTTTATCCCTGGTCATGGAACTAAAATCCCACATGTTATGTGATGTGCCCAAAACTTAAAAAAAAAAAAAAAAAATTAGTGCTTCCCTGGTGGCTCAAATGGTGAAGAATCTGCCTGCAATGTGGGAGACCCAGCTTCAATCCCTGGGTCAGGAAGATCCCCTGGAGAAGGGAATGGCAACCCACTCCAGTATTTTTGCCTGGAGAACTCCATGGACAGAAGAGCCTGTCGTTCTGCAGTCCATGGGGTCACAAAGAGTGGCACATGACTGAACGACTAACACTCTCATCTTCTTTGTGGGTACATCATCTGACTTTCACACTAGACAATGAGCTTCCTTTTCTTTATCCTTGTAACAAAGCCTAACACTATGTACATAATCAGTAGATATTGTATAAGTAATCTAAAAAATAAATGAACAAAAATATTAACAAACTAATGGCATCACTCACATTTTAATAGAATAATATTGGTTTTTTCAAAAGGTTTGTCCCATTTTTACTGTAGGATGGCTCTGGTAGTTCTTAGTTGTCTTTAACTTCATTTGAAGCAATTTTGTTAGAGTGTATTGTGGCAGCTGTCACATCAGTATGCATTTTTTAAAAGCTTAACAAAATTTGTGAATTTTTGTGAACCCATTTTAATACTGAAAATGGAAGGAAAAAAGCAATAGCATATTATGCTTTATTGTTTCAAGAACGGTAAAAATGCAACTGAAACACACAAAAGAGATTTGCACAATGTATGGAAAATATGCTGTGACTGATTGAACATTTAAAAAGCAGTTTGTGAAGTTTTGTGAGGGAGATTTCTCACTGAAAAATGCTCCATGTTTGGAATGACCAGCTGAAGTTAACAGAATTGAATCAAGACACAAATTGAGAAGAATCAATATTTTATCATGAAGGAGATAACTGACATACTTAAAATATCCAAATCAAGTGTTGAAAATCATTTGCACCAGGTTGGTTATATTCTTTTTTTGATGTTTGAGTTTCACGCATGTTCAGTTGCTCATTTGTGTCTGACTCTTGCGACCCCATGGTCTGTAGCCTGCCAGGATCCTCTGTCCATGTAATTTTCCAGGTGAGAATCCTGGAGTGGATTGCCATTTTCTTTTCCATATAAATTAAGAAAAAATAAAAAAGCGCCTTTTTGACAAATCAATTCTCTATTGAAATGTAACAAAAACGTTCTGTTTTTAAAACAAATTGTGACAGGGGATGAAAAGTGGATACTGTACAATAATGTAGAGTGGAAGACATCACAGGATAAATGAAATGACCATCACTAACCACACCAAAGGCCGTTCTTCATCCAAAGAAGGTGATGTCATGTATATGATTGGATTGAAAAGGAGTCCTCTGTTATGAAATTCTTTTGAAAAGCCAAACAGTTAATTCCATCAAGTACTGCTCCCAATTAGATCAACTGAAAGCAACACTTAATGAAAATCATCTGGAATTAGGCAATAGAAAAATGTATAATCTTCTACCAGGATTACACAAGACTGCATGTTTCTTTGATGACCAAGCAAAACTAATATAGCTTGACTGGGAAGCTCTGATTCATCTGCCATATTCACCAGACATTGCATCTTCAAATTTCTATTTATTTTCATCTTTACAAAATTCTGTTCATGGAAAAATTGTCAGTTCCCCGGAAGACTTAAAAGGCACTTGGAAAAGTTTTTTGCTTAAAAAGATAAAAAGGGAAGACAGAATTATGTAGTTGCCTTAAAGAATGGCAGAAAGTAGTGGAACAAAATGGTAAATATGCTGTTCAGTAAAGTTCTTAGTGAAAGTGAAAAATGTCTTTTATTTTTACTTAAATAAGGTGAAGGAACTTTCTTGCCAACCAAAAATATTTGGCCAACCAATATTTGCCAAAAGTAACCTTTCTTTAGTAGTTGGGAGGAGGAAACAAAAGTGGGGAAATAAGAAAAAAATGTTATATCTGGAAACTGGTCACAGAATTTGGATTAAAACTCAAATTGAGACTGCTAATCAATTGCTAAAGTAAGCAACCAATTAATATGTATTAGGTTTTATGATAGGGACTTCTATTTTGCTAATATTAGTTTAGCCTAGTAAAAAGAATTATTTTTATTTTTAAAAGATAATATAGTTTTTACTATGAAACTTTTTGGTCATCAGACCACTTTGCATTGTCCATGGATTCTTCCTTCAGTGTGATAGATTATCTCCATTTCAAACAAAGAAATACAGAAAAATAAAACTTTTTTTGCTCTAAATCCACAAATAACAAGGAAAGATTGGAACACGGTGATCTTGTATCTTAAAAAATATATGACCACCAAAAATTAGGTATTTCCATTCTAATGGGAAACAACTAAGGAAATATAGTACCCAACACTCTGGGAGAAATAAATTTTCCTTCAGCAGGCTGGTGATGCATATCCTACAAAATTAACTACTGTAAAGTTGATCAATAAAGCCAATCTTTTAAATAGATAATTTCTAATTGTAGAGGAAGTATTTATTCCGTAGACTTGGATTATTGAACTCACTTGTAATTAAGAGTAAATCTTAGCAAGAAAACCTCACAAAGAATTGGTATCTGCTTGGTTGCTTTGTACTATTTATCAGGGCAGAGGAATTTATACATATACACCAATCTTACATGTCCCCATTTGAGAACAATTTGAGACAGTGAAAATAAAATATTTGGTTAGAAGAAAACACAAATTGTATAAAGAAAAAAAAAACTACAACAACACTTCACATTCTGTTCAGAAAATGCCTGGAGTTCCCTGATAGCTTAGCTAGTAAAGAATCTGCCTCCAATGCAGGAGACCTGGATTTGATCCCTGGGTTGGAAAGATCCCCTCGAGAAATTAATGGCTACCCATTCCAGTATTCTGGCCTAGAGAATTCCAGGTTCATGGGGTAGCAAACAGTTGAACACCACTGAGTGACTTTCACTTTGAAATACTTTTATATATATGAGATGTAATCACTGCATGAAATTTTTGAGAGCTATAATCTTGATGCGTCTATTTCAGACTAACAAATAGTCTGAAGAGTGAAACTACAGTTTTGGACAAAAACTACTTTTGTACTATGTTTGAGCTCATGTTTTAAGTTTGAGTTTAATTGTTAGTTTGTGTTTTTGTTTGTTTTGGCAGTTAAAGGTTATTGATTTGACAACAATAGTCTTGGGAAAAATCACAGGTATACATTTAAAAGACTGAAAATAGCTTCGTATTACTCTCAGGGTCATTTCAATGCCTCCAAAGTTGTCTCTAAATACTAATTCAGGCCTTTTTCCAAACTGTTTGAAAGTCTTTGATCTGGGTATATTTTTTGAAGATGTAATGATTGTGCCAATTAACCTGGCAATAGGAGAAAAAAAATCACAAATGCTTAGCTAATTGTTTCTTTGGTCAAACTTGTCCTTTCACCCTTGGTGTGTTTCAGAAGGAAACTTGTGTTAATAAATCAAAGTCTGTAGGCTCACATATATAAGAGTGACTATTTCTCCAACATTCAAAAATTTATCAACTCCTATTACGAAATACATTTCCCATAAATCTTTCCATATTAAAAATCAGTTTTCAGCACTGATGTTTTCTATTCTCATCCTTTAATCTCACTGTCTAATGAAAACGATTTTTTCTTATCAATGTTTAATAAGAGTATGTCCTCTGCCATGCTCATGATATCTCTTCATGATGGATTCTAATCCCATAGAAGTAGAATATTTGCCCTTACATCTGCTACTGAAATTTATCTTTTAATTTAGCATTTCTTTGTTAATAGCTCAATATCTATCATGGTTTGCACTATTTTCCAGACATAATTTTTCATAGACCAAATTATATCAGTCATAAATCCCAATTTGAAATATGTTATTAAAAGATGCTGCTACTAATTAGGACTTTCTTTCATCTGTTAAGTTTAGAATTTAAATCCCTAAGAGATATAATATAAAATCAATATTCAATTTGCTGAAATTATGTTCACAAATATTTCTCATTGTGTGTTTTCTCATAAAAATAAGTAATTGCAGCAACTGAGCCACTGACTGCTTTGTTCATCAAACTACCTGTGAGCCCTGTGTGTCTCCGGAAGCCTCCCAATCCTCTTGTCAGGGTTAGGTGTTCCTCTGCTGTCACTTATTCCCCATGTGGTCCTTGTCACTCTGAATTATAATTGCTCTTTTACTTCTCTGTATCCCCCATTAGACTAACGCTGTTCACAAGAAGAAATTATGCCTGTTAAATCCCAAATGTCTGATACAAGTGTTACAGTTTCTGTTTAATAAATGTTTGCATGGAAAAAATTAATATCAATTAAAGTCAATTAGGAAATTAAGAAAATATGTAATGAATCACATGTGCATGGTCTGCTGTTTTCTGGTACTAATGATTTGTATTTTATGAGAAAATGAGAAAATATTATAATTTAACCAATTTTATGGAGGAAAATATAGCTGTCTTCATCTAGTCATACAAATAACATTCTTCCACTGAGAGTAAACACGCTCTCTCACACACACACACACAAAGAGTGTGTTGTTTTTAAAGAACGTTGAATCCTGCCTTGTGGAATTTCTTCAAGTTAGTTAATGGTAGAAAACAATGAACACAATAATATTTTATCCTCATAGGATTACATTGAAAATTAAAAATAGTATATACGTGAGTATCTGATACAAAGTAGCATTTAACGATTTGGAGACGTTTTTGTTAATTTGTCTTTTAGACTGTATATTTGTGTGAGTGTGTGTGTGTGTGTGTGTGTGTGTGTGTGTGAGCATGTGCACGTATGTTTTCACTTCTTTTAGAAGAGGCGTAAGACAAAGAAGATAAATAATTGACAGATTTTCTTTAATAAGGAATGCCATTTCTCAGCTTTCTTCTTTTAAAAATAAAAACCAATTTTTCTCTTTTTAAAGTAGAAGAGTCCTATCTTTACTTTTAACTTATTTGCCCTAAGTTGATATTAAAGTTGACCGGAAAGTTTAAGGAACAATGCTAATAAAACCCATAGAGAAAATGAAAGGCTGTTGTAACCTTCTACCGTAGCACTTCTCTGGTGGCAATCTTGCCCCTCTTTGTCCTACTTAAACTTTCGATAAGGAAAGCAGAAAATGTTCATTAACAAAGAAACTTTGGCTTAGCTTTGAAAGAAAACTGCTTGGATTAATTTACCTGTCACTGCTAAACTTGTCCCACAAATCATTATATAATATATATAAACATGCTGTTGCTGCTGCTAAATCGCTTCAG
Source organism: Ovis aries (assembly GCF_016772045.2). NCBI lineage: Eukaryota > Metazoa > Chordata > Mammalia > Artiodactyla > Bovidae > Ovis > Ovis aries. The sequence goes on from NC_056056.1 coordinate 48,056,478, forward strand.
TCGTGTCCGACTCTGTGTGACTGCATAGATGGCAGCCTACCAGGCTCTGCCATCCCTAGGATTCTCCAGGCAAGAACACTGGAGTGAGTTACCATTTCCTTCTCCAATGCATGAAAGTGAAAAGTGAAAGTGAAGTCGCTCAGCCGTGTCCGACTCATGGTGACCCCATGGACTGCAGCCTACCAGGCTCCTCCATCCATGGGATTTTCCAGGCAAGAGTACTGGAGTGGGTTGCCATTGCCTTCTCTGATATATAAACATATATATATAAAGCATGTTTTATATATATATATAAACAAACATCATAGATTTTAAAAGATACTATTTTAAAAGATACTTTAAAAGATAGTATAAAGAACAATTTACAAATAAATGTTTTCTAAAATTTAGGAGTATATTCAATAGAACAGAAATCACCAGAAACTTTGCATGTCAGATATAACTGGGATTTGATGTTTGGAGAAATGGGGCCAACCTCATAAGTGGGGAACCAGTTTTGTTGTGATTTTAGAGGTCTATTTTAAAGACCTCCCTGTCCTGAAATAGCTCCCATGCTGGTGCTTGAAACCCCTATTAGATATCTTAAGCCCTAAAGATTTTGGTCCTCACATTTTCCTATTAAATTGAAATTGCTTTACAAGATGTAACACCATAGGAAGCATGTAACACCACGTGATCAGGGATTGCTTTACAATCTGGCAGACAACTAATTAAGTGAGATAGTCCCTATGGGAAAGTATATTGAAAATAGGGTGCCATAAGGAGTAGAAGAATACTAACTGAGAAGAAGGAAGCTAAAGAAAATTTGGGCAAATTGAAATTTACTCTAGGGATACATGTGTTGGAAATCAATAGCATTTTCTTTCTCACTCATTAAAGTACTGATATTTAGTCAGGGACATATATCAGAATGATCTGGGGGTATTAAACAGTGTTTTAAGTCTGCCAGTTAGTTGAATGCATCAGAATCTATGGTGGATAGAACTGGTCTATCCAGGTCTGCATATTTAAAATCACTCCAGATCATTCTGTTATATACACCATTGCCATAAGAAGTCAGCAAGGTAACAACTTTGGGCACAGTTTCATTCAACAAATAGTCACTGGAAATTTGCACATAGAAGAAACAAGCTGAGGTAATATGAATGTAACTGGTGAAAAAGATATGAGTTTTATTTTTAAGGAGACTATCATCTACCAGGAATAATAAATAATGAGCATTAGACATGCAAGGCATAATCAGTTCAGTTGCTCAGTCGTGTCTGACACTTTGCGTCCCCGTGCACTACAGCATGCCAGCCCTCCCTGTCCACCACCAACTCCTGGAGTTTACTCAAACTCATGTCCATTGAGTTTGTGAAGGCATCCAACCATCTAATCCTCTGTTGTCCCCTTCTCCTCCCACCTTCAATATTTTCCAGCATGAGGGTCTTTTCAAATGAGTCAGAGAATTTGAAACTCAATGAGTATTGGAGTTTCAGCTTCAGCATCAGTCCTTTCAGTGAATATTCAGGACTGATTTTCTTTAGGATGGATTGGTTGGATCTCCTTGCAGTCCAAGGGACTCTCAAAAGTCTCCTCCAACACCACAGTTCAAAAGCATCAATTTTTCAGCCCTCAGCTTTCTTCATGGTACAACTCTCATATCCATACATGACTACTGGAAAAACCATAGCTTTGACTAGATGGATCTTTGTTGACAAAGTCATGTCTTCTGCTGTTTAATATGCTGTCTAGGTTGGTCATAACTTTTCTTTCAAGGAGCAAGCATTTTTTAATTCCAAGGCTGAAGTCACCATCTGCAGTGATTTTGGAGCCAATAAAATAAAATAAAATAAAATCTGCCACTGTTTCCACTGTTTCTCCATCTATTTGCCATGAAGTAATGGGCCCAGACGCCATGATCTTTTCTGAATGTTCGTTTTCACTCTCCTCTTTCACTTTCATCAAGAGACTCTTTAATTCATCATCACTTTCTGCCATAAGAGTGGTGTAATATGCATATCTGAGGCTATTGATATTTCTCCTGGCAATCTTGATTCCAGCTTGCGTTTAATTCAATCCAGCGTTTCTCATGAATCACTATGCACATACGTTAAATAAGCAAAGTGACAATATACAGCCTTGATGTACTCCTTTCCCTATTTGTAACCAGTCTGTTGTTCCATGTCCAAATCTATCTGTTGCATCTTGACCTACACATAGATTTCTCAGGAGGCAGGTCAGGTGGTCTGGTATTCCCATCTCTCTCAGAATTTTCCACAGTTTGTTGTGATCCACACAGTCAAAGGCTTTGGCATAGTCAATAAAGCAGAAATAGATGTTTTTCTGGAACTCTCTTCCTTTGTTTGATAATCCAATGGATGTTGGCAATTTGATCTCTGGTTCCTTTGGATTTTCTAAAAGCAGCTTGAACATCTGGAAGGTCATGGTTCACATATTGTTGAAGCCTGGCTTAGAGAATTTTGAACACTACTTTGCTAGCTTATGAGATGAGCACAATTGTGTGGTAGTTTGACCATTCTTTGGCATTGCCTTTCTTTGGGATTGGAATGAAAACTGACTTTTTTCAGTCCGGTGGCCACTGCTGAGTTTTCCAAATTTACTGGCGTATTGTGTGCAGCACTTTCACGACATCATCTTTTAGGATTTGAAATAGCTCAACTGGAATTCCATCACCTCTACTAGCTTTGCTCGTAGTGATGCTTCCTGAGGCCCACTAGACTTCACATTCCAGGATGTCTGGCTCTAGGCGAGCAATCACACCAGTGTGATTATCTGGTTGTGAACACCTTTTTTTTTTTTTTTTTTTAATAGTTCTTCTATGTATTCCTGCCACCTCTTCTTAATATCTTCTGCTTCTGTTAGGTCCATACCATTTCTGTCCTTTATTGTGCCTATCTTTGTATGAAAATTTCCCTTGGTACCTCTAATTTTCTTGAAGAAATGTCTAGTCTTTCCCATTCTATTGTTCTCCTCTATTTCTTTGCATTGATCACTGAGAAAGACTTTCTTATCTCACCTTGATATCCTTTGGAACTCTGCATTCAAATGGGTATATCTTTCCTTTTCTCCATTGCCTTTTGCTTCTCTTCTTTTCACAGCTATTTGTAAGGCCTCCTCAGATGACCATTTTGCCTTTTTGCATTTCTTTTTCTTGGTGACAGTCTTGATCCCTGCCTCCTTACAGTGTCAAGAACCTCTGTCCATAGTTGTTCAGGCACTCTATCAGATCTAATCCTTTGAATTTACTTGTCACTTCCAATGTATAACTGTAAGGGATTTGATTTAGGTTCTACCTGAATGGTCTAGTGGTTTTCTCCATTTCTTCAATTTAAGTCTGAATTTGTCAATAAAGAGTTCATGGTCTGAGACACAGTTAGCTCCTGGTCTTGTTTTTGCTGACTGTGTAGAGCTTCTCCATCTTTGGCTGCAAACAATGTAATCAATCTAATTTTGGTATTGAACATTTGGTGATATCTATGTGTAGAGTCTTCTCTTGTGTTGTTGGAAGAGGATGTTTGCTATGACCAGTGTTTTCTCTTGGCAAAACTCTGTTAACCTTTGCCCTTCTTCATTCTATACTCCTTGGCCAAATTTGCCTGCTACTCTAGATATTTCTTGACTTCTTACTTTTGGTTTCCATTCCCCATTATCTACCAAATATAAAATTTTTGCAATGTGGAGGAAATGCATTACTTTTGTAGAGGACATTCAGAAAAAGCTTCCTGGAACACATGTCCAGCTGTCTTCCTGATTTCCCTTACCTTTCCCTGATCTCTCACAAAGGACTCTCACAGTGATCTAAACCATAGCCTCAGTCTCCTCTGTGTCTCTAAACTGTTTGGCTTAACATCACATGCATCCTCAGCAAAATATTGGGGTGGGATGTGACCCTAGATTCCAGTCACTTTCCTTTATACTTTTTTTGTAGGATAGGGTACACAGGCATTAGACCCCATGATCTTGGGTTTCTTTCTTTTTTTTTTTCTTTTTAAAATCATTTTATTGTTTATACCATAGTCATATTTAAATTGGCAGAACAGTTCCCATAACAGACCAGACAGAGACCTGTTATTCAAAGAAAAATAGATAAAGGTTTTCATAAAGCTTGAGGAGAGAAATTCCACAATAATTAATATAAGAATGGCTGTAGCAATCTCAGGCAATGGTGCCAAGATGTGTGAACAGATAGGAACGTAGGGTGCTCCAGCAGCAGCTGGTCTACGTATGTTGGCCTGAGACCACTGCTGCTTCCTAAAAGGGATTTCTTAGTATGTTTGGTCAGGGGATCACTTGTAATAGACATATAAGTGAAGTAGGGTGACACTTGTGCAGAATAAATTCTACAAGTTCCACGGAAGGTTTTATAAATTTCATTGGTGATTAATAGTTGTTTAATTATGACTCTTCAAAGGCAGATCCCATAAACAGACATTCAGGGAAATTTAACAACCAGTGAAATTCTTAAGCCAAAAAAATAAATAGCCACACATACCAAACCTACACACCATGAATTAAAATGGCACCATGTTAGGCCTTCTGGAAGAACCAGAGCAGGAAAGGTTATTCAAACAGAAGGTCTTCATCTTTCTCTTGAGCCAGGAGATTAGCAGGCTCCGTCACTTCTCCAGCTGCCCTCCCTTGCTCCAAGTCTTTATCAGATTTTTCCTCGAGAATCATTTTATTCTCCTGTATTTTCTTTAACCTTTAGAACTCTTCTCACTCTCTCTCATTCAGCTCTGTGATGATAGAGGAAAGGGTAGGTTCAATCCAGGGAATGATGACATGTTCAATGGCATTTACACGCCTGTTGGTTATCTTAACATCTTTATCCAAAGCAACAAAGGAAGTCTGCAGCAAAGCCAGTTCTACCAGTAGTTCCACTGCTTTGGAATAATTCCTCTTCAGTTTAGTCAAACTGTTCCCCACCTCGGGCTAAACCAGTCAGTTCATAACTGTCAGTTCCTTCATGGTAATGTTCAAACCCAGGCAAAGGAACCCCTGTTACATTATCTTTCTTTGCTCTAATCTTCACTTGGGCTCCATTAACATATTGGATAACTGGGGTGCTTAAGTCCCTCGCTGTGAACTTGGTCTCAGAAAGTGAAAAGGCAGCTTCTCTGATCACTTCACCCTTCTACATGTTAGTCTCTATTATTATCTTCTTAAGGATCTGTCAAAAGAGTTAAGGCATTAGATTTCTTCTGTCTTCCTGAAGTTTCCACCTATCTGTGCTTCTTTTAACTGAGCCTTCATGATGGTCTGTGCCACTCGCGAGGGAAAGATTTCAGTTCGTTCTTTGCCTGACATTCTGAAGATGACTGGCTCGGGTCCCTGGCTGGGTAACCGTGGCTGCAACAACCCAACCACTGAATCTTTCTTAACCTGAGTCAGCTGTTTGTGTCATGTGACTCTCTCATGATGCTAAGAGGCAGCCAGGATATGCCGTCTTCACTTCTGTTTCCGCTTGGTACCCATCAGATCTTGAGTTTCTACTGCAGCACTTACACCCCACCCCAGTGTATTTACTTAGCCAACTTACAGAAGGCTCTCTATGGTGGAAAGCAGTATGCTGGGCTCTGAAAAACAGGAATGTATGAAACCCCATCCTTATCCTTGAGGAATGCATGACCTACTGATAACGGGATGTAGGTTTTAGGTTCCAAGTTCATACTGTCCCCTTGCTTGTCTCACTTTAACAGTGAACTTCTGTGACGTCAGCCCAGTCATCTGTCCCAATCTTAGTCTTCCCACAGGCATAACTGTGGGCCTTAGAGTAGATTCTGTAAGGACTAATCACTTATTCCTAAATTTTACTGGCTACAGTTCTGTTTCACTTTGGCATTATTCATAGAGACCTCTAAGTACTCCCCATACAAATATCTCCTCAGTGTGAATAATGACAGGTGGATCAGTGGAGTAGACAAGGATCACAGATGTCTAGAGTATCTGAAGGCAACAGTTTAGTTTGTGGTATAGCCAAGATTCTAGCAGAAGGTCATTTGGAAGAAATTAGTTTATCTCTGAACAAAGAATAGCAGACAGTGGAAGAAAAGTATCACCCTTAATATGTTCCACTCCTAAGTTTTCCCCAAATCTCTATAGTATACCACAGTTGTATCTGTTTAGCTACACTGCAAATGCTCTGTATTTGCAAGCATTTTGCAAGCAGCTATGAGTGTTTAATTTTGGGATAATGCCTTCTCGATGTGCTAACCCCAAGAGTATTTTGAACAGACTAAATGTGAATTATGGTTGTAAAAAGAAAATTCGGCTGCTTCAAATCATGTCTGTCTGTAACTGAAGACATAACAGTGTTGAAACTCAAGGTCATATCTGTGCAATGAAAGCCCATAACGGTATCTTTGGCAGCAGGACTATCAAGGGTGATGTGGGTAATAATTAATCAGAAACTGCCATCATTAACTAGATACAATTTCGCAAATTGTTCTGCATTTTATCAGCAGCACAGTATGGCAGAGATATATTTATATAAAATGTTAAAATATCTTGATTTAACTTTTTACCATCTAATTTCTGTACCTCACTTTCATTGTCAGTGAGAATAAACTAAGTAATGCTCCTTGTTGAGCTATGAAAGATATCCTCTTATATTTGTTTACTAATGTACTACTTAATAAGTATTTTAACATACATTGGGTCTATTGAGACTCACCACAGTATTTTTTAACCAAACAGGGGAGATTTGTCCCTTTTCTTTTTTTGGGTAGTCAGTTTCTCTACTGCAAAGGTGACTAACCAGCAAAGTGCAGTTGCTTAGTGGCAAGATGATTGACTCAAATACTGGTTTTATCCTTCTTAGTTCACAATTTGCATCATTAATGATTATCTTGCTTGTCATTAGAGGAAATCTTGACCCAAACTATAATAAACTAATGTGAAATTTCTTGGTTAAATAAACCTGAAAAAAATATGGTTAATTCTGGCTTTACCTACAGTAGCTTAAACCAGGTAATGGAGGTCCCTATCTTAAGGCCCTTTCCTCTGTTTCATCATCAAGTTGATTTTCTTCAGGATAACCATTTGACTTGAGCAGTTCCAGTCTCCTAAACTGGCACTACTCATTCCAAAGACAATGAAAAGTTTTCCTTTTCAGAAGTCCCAGCAAATGTATTCTTTGATCAACTCTATTCTGTTACTGAACCCAATTATAGCAGAGTGTGAGATGGATAATCCAATTGGCTTAAACTAATACATCTGTTGGAGAAAATTCTATTCACAGATGAGAACTAGAGGCATGGTTTGTCACAGGAAGTTCAGGAAATTGTTTCCAGTGTGAGAGAATTGATGTTGAGAAGGAAAATCTTTCTGTAGGGTTCTCCCTCATCTAACGCTTCACTCACAAATGCCAACTATTATCTCCTGGAATTAAATCATGCATTTGTGTGAATCCGTGTTTTAAACACCAGGCAAACATCAATAATATCTCTTGTCTAGTTATGTTGTTAGTTCCCTCAGAAACATCCCCAATTATGTGGATGGCTGGGAGTTCTTTACCTTAACTTGTTCACCAAAAGTCAGTTAAGACTTTCCTCCAAGCAAGTTTACAACAATGTTTAATTATATATGTGTAATGTTCAATTATATGTTTAATTATAAAATAAAAATGAGGAAATATTTGCAATATTTCTGAGTGACAAGATTTTTAAATGTTGGGAGAAGATTAGATTGCTATTTGAAATAAAATTTTTAAATTTTCTAATTCCATCTGATTATGTCTGTTTCTTTCTTTCACCTTCTTTCCTTTCTTCTCATCTGCCTTTTCTTTTTTTTTAAAGTCTTTTCCTATCATCCTTCCATCAAACAAACAGATATTAAAGGTTTTCTAAGTGTGAGGAACTGTACTATAGCACAGCTGAGAAAACAAAGATAAAGTCAGAACTTCACCTTAATTTAAAGGCAAACAGACAAATGCACAGATAATTATAATTTAGTCAGATAAATACTATGAAAAGAGATGGTGAGTATTATATGGACAGCCTCTCTGCTATCTTTAATTGACCTATCCAAGGAAGCCTTCTCTTGCTTGTTTTCCTATCTTTGTCTGATCAGTGTTCTTTCTGTGTTCCCAAAGAGCCCTGATCATTCTTCACTTTATCTCAGTGTGTTTTAATTTTCTCCTTTTCTTGGCCAATTAGAGACCATGAACTCCATAAGGACAGATTCCCAAGCATAATTTGGCATCAGTAAAGGATGCATATTTTTCTAAAATTTGTCATAGGGATTAGGGATTGTTCTGATCCAATCATGCTTTCTCAGGAAGACAGACTATTATTAGGGGAGGAGCGAGTGTGAAGTGAGCAGTCTAGCATTCATGCCCAGAAATTTATGCTCTTAGATTGATGATTTGTGAACAAAACACGAGCCCTCCATGCACACACTTTATACATTCCTCCCCTTCACACATCCACAGCACCAGTACTTCATTTCCAATACATGAGCTACCTGGCTAGAAAATCAAACACCAAAACATCAAACTTAAAATCAAAGATGAGACAATTGCCGAGAGGGCAGCTACGGATTGTATCACCGTAAAACAAATCAAGAGGTAATTGTTTGAGATGGTGAACATGTTAATTACATAATTGTGGTCATGTTTTCACAATGTATACATATATTAAACATTAAACTATATGCTTTAAAATAAGCAATTTTATCTGTCAGTTTTACTTCAAAAAAAGCTGAGGGAAACAAGATGGAGTTTGACTATTTTCAATGGCTTTCTTTTTTCACATACAGTATGGAGTTAGATAAAATAATCTCTAAAGCCCTATTGAAATCTAATGATTCTCTATGAGGTTTAGAAAGATTTAATGGTAGCAATTTAGGAAGGAGTGAATATTGATCATGGTTCTAAATTGTACTGACCTGTTTGCATTCCAGTATACTGCAAATCAGAGTCACTGTAAAATCACTAAAGAAGACATAAATAAGTTTGCCCATTTTACTCAAATGTTTGATACATGTTTTCTTTCTGAGGAAATACTTTTTTTTTCTCTAAAAAAGTATTGTATTTCCTAATCATATTCCTGTACACAATACTTATAATGGAATAATTGTCATATTTTAGCTATAGTTAATAGGCTTTGCTTAGAGAAATGTATTTCTTCATGTGAATACTTATTCACTTTTACTGAATTAAAGATTACCCTCTTTAATGTACATGCCTCTTGAAAATTTATTTTCCTTTTTATGAGTTGCAAGAATACTAATGTATTCTTCCTTAAATTTACTCTTTCTCAGTTGTACAGTCATCAAGATTTTTCAGTGGTTTGAGATTTATCCTTATGACCTTCTTAAATTCCAAGTGTTAACCATTTTGACTTACATTTACTTCTTCCAAAATACCATATTCCCTTGTCTCTCTATGAGAACAACTTTTGTGCATACAACTCTGTCTGCATAAAACATTCTATCTCCCCAGTTATTTGCCTCTTAAATTTCTTTTCAGCGTTGAGAGTCATCATAAGTACTACTGCTACTGAAAAGTATTACTTCTTCTAGGATTCTCCTATGTTAAGTCCTGTCCAACTCTGTGTGACCCCATAGACCGCAGCCCACCAGTCTTCTCCGTCCGTGTGTTTCTCCAGGCAAGAACACTGGAGTGGGTTGTCATTGCCATCTCCAATGCATGAAAGTGAAAATGAAAGTGAAAACGCTCAGTCGTGTCCAACTCTTCATGACCCCATGGACTGCAACTCACCAGGCTCCTCCATCCATAGGATTTTCCAGGCAAGAGTACTGGAGTGGGGTGCCATTGCCTTCTCCCATAGAATCCCTTTTATTAATACAGCTATCTCTTAGGAAATTTCCACAGTACCTTGCTTTTCTCTCAACATTTTGTATTGTGATTGTCTATTTATTTTTATGTACCTTCTTGGCCTGAAATCTGATTTCATGAGATCAAATATCGTGTCTTATCTCACGGACTTCAGCACAGTGCTTGGTACATCATAGATACTCGCTGGGTATTTGTGATATGTATAAATAAATGAATGTCATTGACTAAATGCTAGTTAACCCAGCACATCCAAACATGATTGATTTATTCTTGATTAGTAGATTATGATTGAAATCCTCTATCTGTATGTGAATGCTCAGTCATGTCAGACTTTTTGTGACCCTGTGGACTGTAGCCAGTGAGGTGCCTCAGTCAACTTGATTTTCCAGGCAAGAATACTGGAATGGGTTTCCATTTTCTCCTCCAGGGGATCTTCCTGATCTGGGGACCTAACCTGTGTCTTCTGAGTCTCTTGCATTGGCAGGTAGATTCTTTTCCACAGAGCCACCTGGGGAAGCTTGAAATCCTCTATAGGAAAAATATATAATTGGCTAATATTTCTCTTAATTTATACTTTAGAATCAAGGCATATTATGAGAATATACAAATATTTTTTCTCCATAGTCCATGTCACATCTATTTTTTCTTTAAAATAAAATATGGTTTGTGCTTTTCCCTTTGTGCATTGAGTCCATTTTTCCAACATGCATTAATACAGAATAATATTTCTTTCATTTTGTCCTCTAAATCTTGAGAACTTTCAAATCATGACTGCAAAATTCATGCCGAATAGTTAACAGCTGATAAATAATTCACCTCCATAAAATTTGTAAGCCTATGATGGTCCTACAAAAGAGCAAGTCTGATGTTATCACACTTTTTGTATTTTAGTAACAAATATTATCCTGTGGTCACTTACAGATTATTCAGCCCATCTACATTTTTTTTTCTGAAATAAATATTTGCAGGGTATGCACATAAACATTTGCTTTTATGGGTTGCTACTGAATGAATGCCTTTGTTTTGTTCACAAATATAGCTCACATTTTACAAAGGCTTATCATTGTAAAAACATTGAAATGGCTACAATTTTATTCTCAAAAATAAAGAAAATTCATATTTTCTGAACCGTTAAAATGAACACATGAAAAACTACTATCATCAAAAGATTTTTCTTACTATGGACATTTATTAATGGAATCTTAGTAAAAACATACCACTTCTATAGCTTAGAACTAGACTTCCCAGGTTTAGTATAAAGAACTCCTTTCTGGAAGGAAAACTAAAGGAACTGAGTTAAAGAAAAAAAAAAAGAGATATAAAGATAACTAAATAAATTAAACTTTGAAATAATGAGATATTAAAATACTATAACATTTCATTTTTCATTAGATCTAGTTATTTAAACACATCAAAAGCCTAAACATATGAGTTTTTTAAATTATTAGACCTCTTTATTTAATAATTTAATAATAAACAGAAATGATCATGGTATTCTCAGTCATGTGTTCATTCAACAAGCAATTTTTGAGTAACTTCTTTGGTAATGTAGATGCTAGAGATAGATCAGTGAACAAAAATAACAAACCTACAATATCTACTTTTTCTCTTTAGTCATAACTTTTATCAGTCAGACATTTATTTTGTATGTAGATTTTCTTACACTTTTACATTAAACATAGCTTTTTATTTTTAAAGGATGCAATTGGTTTGTAGGACATATGTTAAATTAAACTTAACCTTAAAATTGCTTTCCAATATCCATTAGGTGCAACAAATACTGTTTGATTTCATTTGTATGAGTCACCTAGAATAATCAGATTCATAGACTCAGAAAGTACGTTGGTAGATGCCAGGGGCCTCAGAATGGAGGAAGTGGGGAGAAGGAGTGGGGAGCTGGTGTTTGCTGGGAACAGAGTTTCTGTTTAGAAAGGCGGGAAAGTCAGTATATGGATGATAGTGAGAGTTACACAACAATGTGAATGTACTTAGTGCCACCAACTGCACAGTTAAATATGTTAAAATAGTGTGTTTCATATTATGTGATTTTGCCACAATAAAAGAAATTTTAAAAGTGAGAGACCTGTAGTATTTATCTTACGTAGAGTCAACACAATGCAAACACAATGAAAATGCATTCCTGATTATTTTTATGCTATGGTAATGTTTTATGAGAGCAAGTGGAGCATCACACACTAATTATTATATTTTATTATTTTCAAAACAGAATTCAGAGCTTTCAGGAAAGCATGATAGTGATTAACATCAGATGGGCTTTCTTTTGCCTAATAAATTATATTAAATATGTGGTTAAAAAAAAAGCCCTTCCCTGCCAAACTGTTTTACATTTCTTGAAAGGCAGAATAAAAAATATTTTCTAAAATCAATGCAAATTAATTTTTAAATTTTCAGTATTTCATAAAAAAATACTTTTCTTAAAAACAGTATTTATATTAAATTTCCTTTTGCAAATAGCCTGCTAAATATGTTTTTGTTCTCTAAGATGTCTCTATAAACAGATGTCTTTTAATCAGTGAGCAAAGAATTTGAAAACATGTTAAGAAATTAACTATTTTGAGAAATCACATGGCAATAACTTAATCTTGCAATACATGCTTTTGCATTTACTTTACATTTTTAATTGAATTATATCTGATTTATAATATTATATTAATTTCAGGTATACAATGTAGTAATTCAATTTTTGTAGATTATACTTTATTTAAAATTACTATAAAATATAAGCTATGTTCCCTGTGCTATACAATGTTTTCTTGTGCATACTTGTGTGCCGAGTCACTTCAGTTGTATCCGACTCTTTGCAACCCCATGAACTGTATCCCACCAGAATCATCTGTCCATGGGATTCTCTAGACAAGAGGTTGCCATGTCCTCCTCTAGGGGATCTTCCCAACCCAGGGATCAAACCCATGTCTCTTATGTCTTTGGCATTGACAGACATGTTCTTTACCACTAGCACCATCTTGAAAGATTGTAGATTATTTATTTTATACCTGGTATAAATTATTTATTTTATACATAGTAAATATGCAATAGTTTGCCCTTTTACTCCCCTCCCTCTACTCTGCCCTTCCCCGTTCCCTGTTCTCAATGGTAACTACTAGTTTATTCTCCAAATCTATGAATCTGTTTTGCTATATATATAGTATTTTAATTCCACATATAAGCAATGATATACATTATTTGTCTTTCTGTAACTTATTTCTGGCATAATTTAATTTAATAAAAATTTTGCCTTATAAACATTTGGGTGCCAGAATTCCTATACTGTTGTTTGTTTAACCAAGAAATAAGCATTTTAAAGTATTTTCTTAAGTTTTCACTTTAGAATGAAACATAAATAATATAACTCTTTGAAGTAAAATGATTGAAGGTTGGGATATTCTGATTCAGAGTTCTTTATGTGCATTTCACATGCTCACTGTGTGGCTCATATCTTATTAAAAGTAGATGAGAGAATCAAGTAAAAGTTTATATCCTAAATAGAACCACCTTCAGACCTCAGTTTTTTAAACTGCATTTCTATGGCTTACTCACTTTTTTTAGTTTCACAACTTTGAGGGACAGGAAATTCTAAGAATACACAGGGTTTCCAAGTCAGCAGCAATGAGGATCATGGAAATCCATCATACTTATCATTAGGTTTTTCCCTGGTCATGATTTACTGGAAAAAGTCATCAATAGTCCTAATATATTAGACAAAACTAATTTCCATCAATTGATCCTAAAGGAAATCAACCCTGAACATTCATTGGAAGGACTGCTTCTGAGGCTGAAGCTCTAATACTTTGGCCACCTGATGTGAAGAGCCAAATTATTGGAAAAACCCTGTTGCTGAGACAGATTAAAAGCCAAAGGACAAGGGGGCAACAGAGGATGAGATGGTTAGGTAGCATCACTGACTTAAAGGACATGAATTTGAGGAAACTCTAGAAGATAGGGGGGCTTCCTAGGTGGCACAATGGAAAAGAGTCTACCTGCCAACACAGGAGAAGCAAGAGTCACAGCTTTGGTCTCTGAGTTGGAAAGATCCCCTGGAGTAGGACATGGTGACCCATTTCAGTTATTCTTGCCTGGAAAATTCCATGGACAGAGGAGCCTAGTGGACTAAAGTCCAAAGGGTCACAAAGAGCTGGACATGACTGAACACACACACACAAACTAGGAGACAGTACCCAAGATGGCAGAGTAGAGGAATGTGCACTCATCTTCTCCTGTAGGAACTCAAATTTGCAGCTAACTGCTGAAAAACCATCAATAGGAGAATGTTGGATCCCACCAAATAAAGATACCCTGAATCCAAGGGTAAAGGAGAAGCTCCAGCAAGATGGTACCACGGGTGAAATCCTGTTTAGACTCAAACCTTATACCTGTCAGAGATGCACAGAGGGCCCCCCAAAACCCTGTGGGCACAGGACCCAGGGAAAGGAGCAGTGACTCACGAAAGAGACTGAGCTAGACCTGCCTTTGAGTGTTTGAGTGTCTCCTGTAGAGGCATGGGTCATCAGTGGCCAGCCATGGGGACAAGGGCTCTGGATGCACCAGACCTGGGAGGTGCAGTGTATGGTATAAGTCCTCTTGGAGGACGATGCCATTAACCCGACCACAGGTTGAGCAGACAACCCACAAATGGGAGAACAATTACAGCAAAGAAGTTCTTGCAATTTTGCAAAAGTTATAGGGCCCACAACAGATTTCTCAACCTGAGGACCTGCCAAAGGAACTGAGAACCCCCAGGGAATCTGATTTTGAAGGCCAAAGGACTTGATTACAGAACTTCCACAGGACTGGGGAAACTGACTCTTGGAGGGCACAAACAAAACCTTGTACAGATCAGGACCAAGGAGAAAGGAGAAGTGACCCCAAAAGAGCTTGAGTCAGACTTACCCAGGGGTTGTCTGGGAGTCTCCAGCTGAGGCATGGGTCTATAGTCAGGGGCATTGAATACAACAGTCTTGGGAGCAGTGGTGTGCTGGGATTACTCCTACCACAGATTGGCCTCAGGCCAAACAACAGGGAGGGAACACAGCCCCACCCATCAGCAGATAATTGAAATAAAGATTTAGTGAGCATGGCCCTGTTCACCAGAGCAAGACCTTGTTTACCCCACAGCCAGTCCCTCTCATCAGGAAGCTTCCACAAGCCACTTATACTCATCCATCAGAGGGAAGACAGAACGAAAACCGAAATTACAGGAAACTAGCCAAACTGCTCATATAGATCACAGCTCTGTCTGACTCAATGAAACTATGAGCTATGCCCCATTCAGTTCAGTTTAGTTCAGTTCAGTTCAGTCGCTCAGTCATGTCTGAGTTTTTGCAACCTGATGGACTGCAACACACCAGACCTCCCTGGCCATCACCAACTCCCAGAGATTATTCAAACTCATGTCCATTGAGTTGGTGATGCCATCCAACCATCTCATTCTCTGTTGTCCCCTTCTCCCCTTGCCTTCAATCTTTCCCAGCATCAGGGTTTTTCAAATGAGTCAGCTCTTCCCATCAGGTGGCCAGAGTATGGGAGTTTCAGCTTCAGCATCAGTCTGTCCAATAAGCATTCAGGACTGATTTCCTTTAGGATGGACTGATTGGATCTCCTTGCAGTCCAAGGGACTCTCAAGAGTCTTCTCCAGCACCGCAGTTCAAAAGCATTAATTCTGTGCTCAGCTTTCTTTATAACTCACATTTTCTGTAGGGCCACCCAAGACAGATGGGTCATGGTGGAGAGTTCTGAAAAGACATGATCCACTGGAGAAGGAAATGGAAAACCACTTCAGCATTATTGCCTTGAGAAGCCCATGAATAGTATGAAAAGGCAAAAAGATATGACATTGGAAGAAGTCCCCAGGTCAATAGGTGCCCAATATGCTACTGGAGAGAGGAGAAATCGCTCCAGAAGGAATGAAGAGGCTGAGCCAAAGTGTAAACAACTCTTAGGTGTGGATGTGTCTGGTGGTAAAAAGTAAAGTGCAGTGCTGTAGAGAACAATATTGTATAGGAACCTGGAACGTTAGGTCCATGAATCAAGGTAAATTGAAAGTGGTCAAATAGGAAAGGGCAAGAGTGAATATTGTCATTTTAGGTAATGGACAGGAATGGGTGAATTTAATTCAGGTGACCACTGTATCTACTACTGCGGGCAGGAATCACTTTGGTGAAATCGAGTAACCCTCATAGTCAACAAAGGAGTTGTTGCATCCAAAATGCAGTACTTGGGTGCAATCTTGATAATGAAGAGTGATCATGGTTAGTTTCCAAGGCAAACCATTCAGTATCACAGTCATCTAATTCTAATGCCACTAACACCAAAGAAGCTGAAGCTGAACAGTTCTATGAAGATCTACATGACCTTCTTGCACTAACACCAAAAAAAAAAAAAAAAAAAAAGTCCTTTTCATCATAGGGGATTAGAATGGAAAAGTAGGAAGTCAAGAGAAACCTGGAGTACCAGGTACAAAATGAAGCAGAGCCAAGGCTAACACATTTTGGCCAAGAGAAAGCACTGGTCATAGCAAAAACCCTCTTCCAACAACACAAAAGATGACTCTACACATGGATATCACAAGATGGCCAATACTGAAACCAGATTGATTACATTCTTTGCAGCCAAAGATGGAGAAACTTTATATAGTCAGCAAAAACAAGACTAGGAACTGACTATGACTCAGATCATGAACTTCTTATTGCATAATTCTGACTTAAATTGATTAAAGTAGGGGAAATAACTAGACCATTTAGGTATGATCTAAATCAAATCTCTTACAGTTATACAGTGGAAGTGACAAATAGATACAAAGGATTAGATCTGATATACAGGTGCCTGGGCTGGATGGCATCACAGACTCGATGTACGTGAGTCTGAGTGAACTCTGGGAGATGGTGATGAACAGGGAGGCCTGGCGTGCTGCGAATCATGGGGTCGCAAAAAGTCGGACATGACTGAGTGACTGAACTGAACTGAAGAACTATGGGCAGAGGCTCACAACATTGTACAAGAGGTGGTGATCAAAAGTATCCCCAAGAAAAAGAAACACAAAAAGGCAAAATGTTTGTCTGAGGAAGCTTTACAAATAGCTGATTAAAGAGAAACAAAAGGCCAAGGAGAGGAAAGATATATCCATCTGAATATAGAGTTCCAGAGAATAGCAAGGAGAGATAAGAAAGCCTTCCTCAGTGATCAATGCAAAGAAACACAGGAAAACTATAGAATGGGAAAGGCTAGAGAAATCTTCAAGACAATCAGAGATGCCAAGTGAAAATTTCATGCAAAGATGAGCATAATAAAGGACAGAAACAGTACAGATGTATCAGAAGCAGAAGATATTAAGAAGACGTGACAAGAACACACAGAAGAAACTATACACAAGAGATTTTAATGACTCAGATGACCATGATGGTATGATCACTCACCTAGAGTTAGATATCCTGGAGTGTGAAGTCAAGAGGGTCTTAGGAAGCATACTGGGATCAAAGCTAGTAGAGGTGATGGAACTCCAGCTGAGCTATTTCATATCCTAAAATGTGATGCTGTGAAAGTGCTGTACTCAATACGCCTGCAAATTTGGAAAACTCAGCAGAAGCCACAGGACCAGAATGGGTCAGTTTTCATCCCAATCCCAAAGAAGGGCAATGGCAAACAATGTTCAAACTAACTCACAATTGCACTCATTTTGTATGCTAACACAATAGTGCTCAAAATTCTCCAAGTTAGGCTTCAACAGTACATGAACTGAGAACTTCCAGATATTCAAGCTGGATTTAGAAAAGGCAGAGGAACCAGGGATCAAATTGCCAACATCCACTGGATCATCGAAAAAGCAAGAGAGTTCCAGAAAAAAGCATCTACTTCTGCTTCATTGACTATACCACAGCTTTTGAGTGTGGATCACAGCAAAGCGTGGAAAATTCTTTTCAAGATGGGAATACCAGACCACCTTACCTGCCTCCAGTGACACCTGTATGCAGGTCAAGAAGCAACAGTTAGAACTGGACATGGAACAACAAACTAGGTCCAAATTGGGAAAGGAGTACATCAAGGCTGTATATTGTCATCCTGCTATTTAACTTCTATGCAGAGTACATAATGAGAAATGCCAGGCCTGATGAAGCACAAGCTGGAATCAAGACTGAAGGGAGAAATATCAATAACCTCAGATATGCAGAAGACACCTCCGTTATGGCAGAAAGTGAAGAGGAACTAAAGAGCCTCTTGAAGAAGGTGAAAGAGGAGAGTGAAAAAGCTGGCTTAAAACTCAACATTCAATAAAACAAACAAAATGGCATCTTGTCTCATCACTTAATTGCAAGAAGATGGAGAAACAATGGAAACAGTGACAGATTTTTATTTTGGGGGCTCCAAAATCACTGTGGATGATGACTGCAGTCATGAAATTAACAGATGCTTGCTCCTTGGAAGAAAAGCTATGACAAACCTTGACAGCATATTAAAAAGTAGTGTCATTATTTTGCCAACAAAGGTCCATACAGTCAAAGCTATGATTTTTCCAGTAGTCATGTATGAATGTGAGAGTTGGAGCACACAGATGGCTGCGCTCCAAAGAACTGATGTTTTTGAATTGTGTTGGAGAAGATTCCTGAGAATCCCTTGACTGCAAGGAATTCAAACCAGTCAATCCTAAAGGAAATCAGTCTTGTATATTCATTGAAAGGACTGATGCTGAAGCTGAAGCTCCAATACTTTGGCCACCTGATGTGAAGAGCCAACTCATTGGAAAAGATCCTGATGCTGGGAAAGATTGAAGGCAAGTGGAGAAGGGACAACAGAGGATGAGATGTTTGGATGACCTCACTGACTCATTAGACCTAAGTTTGAGCAAGCTCTGGGAGATGGTGAAGGACAGGGAAGCCTGGTGAACTGCAGTCCATCTGGTTGAGAAGTCAGATACAAATTATCCACTGAACAGTAACAGTAGCAATTGCCATCAAGCATCCATTAAAACCCTTGGCTGTCACTCTTTCAAAAGATATCCTTTGCATGACTTCTTGTTTTAGAGTATTTCCTGTCATGATTCTATGGTAAATTGCTAAGGAATCCTTCCTCCCTAAGACTCATTCAGATTTTATCTGAATTCAGTCCAGAGGAAGGGGTAAAAATTCTTATTCTTATACCTTATCTCTTCTGACAACTGGTGAAATCAGAGAAAGAGATGCATGGATATACCATTTTCCCATAATACTAATTATATTAGAGATAACTGATGATTATCACTAAGTCAATCATTTAACAGTTATGAAGTTTGAAATGTATTTAGTTAAAGGAAAATTATGTTTACTAAATGAAAAAAAATTATATGCTAAAACAAATTGAACAGTTTTTCAATCATATAAACCAAGCTATACATGATTTTGGCTCTTGAAAATGTTCTAATCATCCTTGCCCTTTCATTTATTTTCACTTTTGCCTATTCTTGACATAAGCTACATAGCAATTTCCACCCACTCACACTCCTGACTTCCTTTAAAACTGCTTCAAGGCATCTTTTCCAATAAATCTCCTGTTGAAATCTAAATTCATTCTGACCACTGCTATCTTGTATTTCCACAGAACTTTGTATCAAAGTCAGAAAGAGGTTATCCTAGGCTTATTTTAATTATCTCTGTTTATATAATCATGTCTGAACTTCTAAGTATATAATAGACTCATGAAGGTCAGGAAGTCTCTTTCAATTCCATTATTTATCCAATTATACTTTGAACAGAATTGTATAAACACCAACAAGACAGCAAATAACTACTCAATTAACATACATTAAATTGTTAAACTCTCTCTTTTTAAGATAATGAAATAAGAACACAAGATGTGCGAAACATATTTTTAAAAATTGAGTTAGACTCTGACCCCTGGAACAGAATCAGGGAAGTAAAGTCAAAGAGGGGTTAGGGGCTCTGACTTCTGCAGAGAAAAAAGGCCTAGGAGGACATAGTATCCACTCTGCTATATCCTGCTATATCCTACTAGGCTGACTTTACTAATACAAATAGCAGATACTGATAGGAGGGATCAGAGATGTGGAGGAATGGGTCTGATGGATTACTACACTCATGAATTCTTGGCACGGAGGTGTCCTTGTGCGTATGAGCTGGTAGAGTGTATCTGCTGAGCACCAACCGGCCCAGTTTGGTGGGCCAAATGCCCCTTCAACATTAGGGGGTGAATTGCATCTATCTAGATGTTGTGCTCAGAGAAGACAATGCTACCCACTCCAGTATTCTTGCCTGGAAAATCCCATGGAAGGAGGTGCCTGGTAGGCTGCAGTCCATGGGGTCACTAAGAGTTGGACACGACTGAGAGATTTCACTTTCACTTTTCACTTTCATGCATTGGCAAAGGAAATGGCAACCCACTCCAATGTTCTTGCCTGGAGAATCCCAGGGACAGGGGAGCCTGGTGGGCTGCTGTCTATGGGGTAGCACAGAGTCGGACACGACTGAAGCGACTTAGCAGCAGCAGCAGCAGCAGATGTTGTGCTAACATATGGGGAACTATTGCTGATCTTGCCTTCCTGGCTACCCTTTAAGTGAAAGTCACTCAATCGTGTCCAACTGTTTGTGACCCCATGGATTGTCCATAGAATTCTCCAGAGTGCAATACTGGAGTGGGTATTCTTTCCCTTCTCCAGAGGATCTTCCCAACCTAGGGATCGAACCTAGGTCTCCCTTATTGCAAGCACATTCTTTACCAACTGACCCACAAGGGAAGCCCAAGAATACTGGAGTGGATACCCTATCCCTTCTTCAGCAGATCTTCCCAACCCAAGAATGGAACCAGGGCATTGCCAGTGAATTTTTTACCAACTGAGCTATCAGGGAAACCTGATAGGGCTCTACATAAAAAGTGTAATTATTTCTCTATCATGCATCTGGAAAAGACCTACTTTTTCTTGGCAAAGACTAAGAAACAAGAGCCTCCCCTTATTTCTCAAGAGAAGACAGTTCTGAAGTCCATTTACTTTCAGCCCACAAGAAAGCCCACAGAAAGGCTTCTGTGTGTTCCTGCGTGAAGGACAGCTTCTTAGTCCCTATTCTCAGAAGTTAATAATAAACACCCACTCACGCTGAGGAATGGTCTGTTGTGAAGGTATGTGTGTGTGTGCGTGCACACACTCAGTTCTGTCTGACTCTTTACAACCCCATGAAATGTAGCCCACAAGGCTCCTCTGTCCATTGGATTCTCCAGCCAAGAATACTGGAGTGGGTTGCTATTTCTTACTCCATGGGGATCTTCCTGACCCAGGGATTGAACTGGCATCTCTTACGTCTCCTGCACTGGCAGGTGGATGCTTTACCACTGAATCACCTGGGAAGCCCCCCTAATATGAATGGGATAGTATAAATAGACAAAAAGAATTAACTCTTTATTTAAGGGATTCATTTATTTGAGAAATAGAGATCAATGTGACAAATTGCCATAGGTTATTTTCTCTGTAAGAGGTTTAATAGGAGATAATTTTAGCCCTAAAGGAAAAAAAAATCTATATTTCAAATTTTTAAGAGAATGCAAGAAGTTTATCACAAAAGAACTATCTGGGAAATATTTACACAAACCTATATGTATATATACATGTAGATATATTATGCACAATTGTTTAGTTGCTGTCGTGTCTCTGTGTATACACATACATATCATCTCTACAATATACATACATGTACTGTGTACAGTTGGAGAAGGAAATGGCAACCCACTCCAGTACTCTTGCCATGAGATTTCCCAGATATACCATCTGTACGCACATGCATAACACAATATATAATTTGAAAAACCAAAGGAGAATGATAGCAGAATAGATAATTTTGAAATGAAGTTAATGGTCTAGAATACCAAGAAGAATAATTATTTAACATTACTGCTATGGACTGCACTGTGCTGACCCCAAATTGGTATGTTTACGTTTTAACCCTCACTGAGACTGAATTAAGAAATAGAGCTTTTCAAAGAGGTCACTAACATTAAATGGGCTCCAAATACAATAATTGGTAGCCTTATGAGAAGAATAAAAGATCTCTCTTTCCATCATGATTGCCATCTATAACATAAGACAAGAGCCCTCACCTGCTAGTGATTCCTGATGGAACTGAATCATGCTGATATCCTGATCTTGGATGTCTAATCTCCAGAACTGTAAGAATATTAATTTCTGTTGTTTAAGCCACCCAGCGTATGGTATTTTGTTATGGAGGATTAATCTAAGACAACTGAGCAAGTTTTTAAAAAAAAAACTCTAAAGTAAAACTAAAAGCTTAAAAAAGAAGGAGAATATATCACTCTACTTTTTGGATTATAAAACTCCCAGAAGGAGCTGCTGCTGCTGCTGCTGCTGCTGCTGCTGCTGCTGCTGCTGCTAAGCTGCTTCAGTCGTGTCCGACTCTGTGCGACCCCATAGACGTCAGCCCACCAGGCTCCCCCGTCCCTGGGATTCTCCAGGCAAGAACACTGGAGTGGGTTGCCATTTCCTTCTCCAATGCATCAAAGTGAAAAGTGAAAGTGAAGTTGTTCAATCGTGTCCGACTGTTAGGGATCCCATGGACTGCAGTCTGCCAGGCTCCTCTGCCCATGTGATTTTCCAGGCAAGAGTACTGGACTGGGTTGCCATTGCCTTCTCCGTTCAGAAGGAGAGAGAGGACCAAATGAAGAACACAATCTCAGTTAGATAGCTCATCCTTACAAATTAGTTTAATGGCATAGGATGACATCTAAAGGAAGCAAACATGACTTGCAGTGGAGAAGCCCTTAGGCATTAAGAAGAGGTACATGGCACCCCCATTCCAGCTATTCCTGTCAAAAGTCTCTTAGTTTAGGCTCTAAGAAATGTTTGCTGTTTATTAAAAAGGTAAGCAATGTGGATTTATGCAGTTCTCCAAACTGCCTTTGTGAAGTAGGGGCAATAGAATTGTTGGATATAGTATACCTAATGATTTTTGTTTTAAATCATTTAAATCACATTTAAATATGTAACTTAATCTGGGTGATTGACATATTTTTGTTCAACCTTTTGATGATTTTGTACATTAAATTAAGAAAAATGATCTGTTTCAATATTAAAACACTCATAAAGTTTTGATCAGGTTAGACAATGATTATTATTAATATTTAAGAAAATTTGTTTTATCAGTGTAGCATATGTTTTTAGCTTAATTTGATAAAAAGAAGTTGAAGTAAGACCCTTGCTATCCTAACATTACCAAGTATTCTCTGCTCAAAAATTTCCAATGATTGCCAGTTGTGTGCAGAGAAAGATACAAAGTCCTCCTATGACTCTTCTGCCCTGCACAAGCCAGTGCCCATTCAAGGTCTCTTTGACTTTATCTTTTCTTTCCATCTGTCCCAACCACGTGATTCCTGTCCCATAACAGGTATGTGCCTGCCTCAAGCCTTTGAACTGGCTCTTCCAGAGCATAGATGTTATTCTCTGAGTCATACATATGACTTTGCACATGATCAGATTGTTAGACATGTCTGTACTATCCTGTTTCAGTTTAGACACATCTCCATTGATGTACTCTTTATCTCCTGCCCTGCTTTATTCGTACCAGCTTCCATTATGCCATTTAATTTACTTATTAGACCTAATAGACCCTTAAAGTGGCTCCTAGGATCCCAGCATTCTGATGTTCACTTACTTTTCATGTTTATTATTTATCTCTTCCAGTTACATAGTAAGTTCCATGAAGGCATGACATATTTTCTGTTTGTAGTCTGCTTTATTTACTGAGTACTTAACATACTTTGTGTATAGGAAACAAAAAAAAATATTGTTGCATGAAGTTGTCTAGTTGTTTGTTCTGTATTACTGTCTATGCTGTGATTGGAAACATCTGAGCCCAAAATTAATAATGCCTAGTTGACAAAAAATCCCATATTTTGACATATGTTATATTTTGTTTGGGATCTATTACTAATTTATGAATATCCAAATTTTCCCCAATGTCCATTATGAACTTTATAGAGCAAATACTGGTGAGCTTAAAAATTTAAAAAAGCATGTAAGTTTAAAAAATGAAATTAAAAACCAAAACAGGAAAACAAGGATGAATCACACTTATCCAGCTTCTTTCTCCCATACATATTCAGTAAAATAAAAGGAAAATATGATCAGTCACAGAAGTAATTTGGTCAGTAAACTATCATGCAGTAGTTTGTACTGTTGCCCTGTCTCCTATAAGGGAACATTTGGTAATGTCTGGAAACACTTTTGGTTGTCACAAATGAGGGAGAGGTGTTACTGGCATTGAATATGCCTGCAATGCAGAAGACCCAGGTCCGATCCGTTTGTTGGGAAGATCCCCTGGAGAAGCGAATGGCAACCCATCCCAATATTCTTGCCTGGAGAATTCCATGGATAGAGGAGCCTGGCGGGCTACAGTCCATGCAGTCACAAAGAGTCAGACATGACTTAGAGACTAACACATAACAACAATGGGTAGATGCTAGGGCTGCTGTTAAACAGCATTCAATGCACAAAACACACAATGAAGAATTACATGAACCAAGAAGTCAATAGTACTTGGATTGAGATGCCCTTGTATGACAGAATGAAGGTAGCTCCATAGTTATAGGACAGCCGCACATACGAATTTTACAGTAGAGCTCAAATCAGCAATTTTTCAACAAGCATCAAACATTAACAGAGACACCTTCGAATGAACTGGGCCACGGAGGGAAGACGCATGATGACATCAGAGGTGTTTGGTGCTCCACGTGCACAGTTGCTCTCACTTGCGTGTTCCTCCTCAAGTTTGGGTTCCTGGGATTGTTACTCCACTTCTCTTGGTTTCCAAAATGTTAGTCCACAGTGGGTTTGCTTCAGATTTTGATTAATTTTTAAAATGATTATATTAAATTGTTACTTTCCACATTTATGTGCCTGAGTGTAAAGATATGGATTCTCTGCTTTCATTTAAAGTTTAATTAAAAAATGGTAAAAGCAGTTTGCCCCACTCAGCAACTCTCTTCTTAGCTATAGGGACAGCTGGCTGCTTTTATATATAGCATGAGTTCTTGAATGAAGTTGCTCATGACAAGTTTGCTTTTATTCACTGTCAGTGCCTAGAGCCAAGGCTGGGACTTTTACCAGGGACACGGATTGTCCAGGGATTATGTTCAGAATTTAAAGATTTCTAAAATATAATTATTTCACTTCCATTTATGAATACTACACAGAAAATAACAGAACTCCTGGGTTGATTTTTTAAAAGTGTATCTTTTCATTGGGAATTTGGCAAAAACTAACCAAGTACATTAAATATCTAAGACTTTCACCTTTGAAATACTCTAACATTCATATTTAAATAGAATGAGAACTGATTAATTTTAGTCTTAAGCAACACATGTGGCAAGGGCTCATATTGTTTCCTATTAATAATTTGCTTTTAATACAGTAAAAATTTGAAGTTCCCTTGACTTACATCTCAGGTCCAGTGATTCTACTGGTCTCCTCTCTTATGGAATCACTGAAAATATAAAGCTTTAGTATTTTGTGTGCTTAGTGAATTTATCTGTAAATATATTGCAGTGGCAAAATAAAATATAATAAAACAGTAAAAGTAATAAATAAAGCCATTTTTTAAAATAATAAAAATAGCAACCCTTTAGTGGAGCAAATAAAGAAAAGGAAAAAAAGTGTGTTAATTTTTGGGTGAAGAAGTATTAAACAGAGTTTTCTCTCTTTTTTTAAATTGACCATGGTAAAGTAACCACGGAATTGGGGAAAAAATTAAAATATTTTGAAAATCAGTATGAAATGCATACATTTTTATAAAAATTAGAGCAACTAGACAATATTATCCCCAATAAAGATAGAAGTCTAAAAAGGCCAGTTACTGAAGAAATAAAGTTGTTAACACGAAACCAAACCTAACAAAAACATAGGTTCTGTTAGATCTATAGAAAATTGTTCCTCCTGACAAAAGAACTGATGGATAGCTTGTCTCCAAAACACAGTCTTCTGGAATGCAGAATTATAGAGGCTTTCTTGATAATGCCACACACACACACACACACACACACACACACACACAAACACACCCCAAAACAAGGATACTCACTATCTACACTATGTGTGCATGCTAGGTTGCTTCAGCCGTGTCCGTCTCTGTGCAACTCTATGGACTACAGCCTGCCAGGCTCTTCTCTCCAAGGAATTCTCCAGGCAAGAACCCTGGAGTGCGTTGCCTTGCCCTCCTCCCAGGCATCTTCCTGATCCAGGGATCAAAACTGCATCTCTTACATCTCCTGCAGTGGCAGGAGGGTTCTTAATTGCTGACCACCAGGGAAGTCCCATCTACACTACTACCTAGATATTATTGGAGGCATTATCAAATCCAATTAGAAAGCAAGGAGAACCATAAGAACTGGAAAGACAGAGATAATAAACTTTTTTTTTTTCCAGAAGATATTATTGTGGATCAAGAAAACTGAAGCGTCAATAAAATGATATACTTCAGTGAGATAACTGGGCAAAATAGAAATTTATAAAATCAACACAAAATTAATAGCTTTCATAATAAAATAGCTTGTTACAAGATGTAATGGAAGAAAAAAAAACTACATTTAGTATAATTCTCAAAACAGAAGACATTCAGGCAAAGGTTAAAAAAAGAAGTCTAAACCCTACACTTCCAAGAAATGAGAAATTGACTTAGTACAAATTTAATTCCAATATTTGGTGCAAATGGAAAGATATACTTAACTCCTGAATATAATACATTAACATCATAAAAATGAATGACCTCCCCACTTTATAAATTTGATGTTACTTAATTAAGTTACTAATATTAAAACTGAAATTAAACAAAACAAATAGAGTTAGAGTACCTTATTGAAGGGGAGGGATCAAGCCTTTTGGTTATTAAAATATATATTTTCTAAATTAAATTAGTGTGACTTGGACACATAGACCAAAGTTGAAGAACACAAAATGTGGGAAAAATTGTCAGTGTCTTAAAAAAGTTAAATACAGATTTACCATATGATTTAGCAATTCTGCCACTAGATATATATACTCAAGAGAAATAAAATATATATTGTTTCCCATCAATACACATGTGTGGATGTTCATAACGGAATTATTTGCAGTAGGCAAAAAGTGAACATAATTCAAATGTCTGTAATCTAATAATACCCTTCTCCAGGGGATCTTCTTGATCCAGGGATTGAACCCAGGTCTCCTGCATTGCAGGTGTATTCTTTACCAGCTTAGCCACAAGAAAAGCCCTGGTAATCTAATAATAAGATTAAAAATGCCGTGTATCCATAAAATGGAATATTATTTGGCAATACAAATGAAGTACTGATACATACTACAAACTGTATAAATCTGAAAACATTAGTGAAAGAAGTCAGGTTTATTTATATAAAATTTCCGGATTGGCAAATTTCTAAAGACAGAAGGTTGATTAGTGATTTCCTGGGGCTGGAGATGGGAATGGAGAGTGTTGGCAAATAGTAACAAAAGATCTTTTAGGAGTGATAAAAATGTTTTAAACTTAGGTTTTGATAATGGTTGTGCAACTCTATAATTTTACTATTACATTTCATTGTCTATGCACAAAAAATATATTTTGTATTTAAGATAGTGATGCTCAAAATGGATTGATATTGTTTTCCAGGGAAACTTTGGTAATATGCTTGGTTGTCAATACCTGAATGGTCTAGCGGTTTTCCTACTTTCTTCAATTTCAGTCTGAATTTGGTAATAAGGAGTTCATGATCTGAGCCACAGTCAGCTCCTGGTCTTGTTTTTAAGGGCCTAGATCTGATAGATAGAGTGCCTGATGAACTATGGAATGAGGTTTGTGACATTGTACAGGAGACAGGGATCAAGACCATCCCCATGGAAAAGAAATGCAAAAAAGCAAAATGACTGTCTGGGGAGGCCTTACAAATAGCTGTGAAAAGAAGAGAAGTGAAAAGCAAAGGAGAAAAAGAAAGATATAAGCATCTGAATGCAGAGTTCCAAAGAATAGCAAGAAGAGATAAGAAAGCCTTCCTCAGTGATCAATGCAAAGAAATAGAGGAAAAGAACAGAATGGGAAAGACTAGAGATCTCTTCAAGAAAATTAGAGATACCAAGGGAACATTTCATGCAAAGATGGGCACAATAAAGGACAGAAATGGTATGGACCTAACAGAAGCAGAAGATATTAAGAAGAGGTGGCAAGAATACATGGAAGAACTGTACAAAAAAGATCTTCATGACCCAGATAATCACAATGGTATGATCACTCATCTAGAGCCAGACATCCTGGAATGTGAAGTCAAGTGGGCCTTAGAAAGCATCACTATGAACAAAGCTAGTGGAGGGGATGGAATTCCAGTTGAGCTATTTCAAATCCTGAAAGATGATGCTGTGAAAGTGCTGCACTCAATATGCCAGCAAATATGGAAAACTCAGCAGTGGCCACAGGACTGGAAAAGGTGTTTTCATTCCAATCCCAAAGAAAGGCAATGCCAAAGAATGCTCAAACTACCGCACAATTGCACTCATCTCACAGGCTAGTAAAGTAATGCTCAAAATTCTTCAAGCCAGGCTTCAGAAATACCGTGAACTTCCTGATGTTCAAGCCAGTTTTAGAAACGACAGATGAACCAGATATCAAATTGCCAACATCCGCTGGATCATGGAAAAAGCAAGAGAGTTCCAGAAAAACATCTATTTCTGTTTTATTGTCTATGCCAAAGACTTTGACTGTGTGGATCATAATAAACTGTGGAAGATTCTGATAGAGATGGGAATACCAGACAGCCTGACCTGCCTCTTGAGAAACCTGTATGCAAGCCAGGAAGCAACAGTTAGAACTGGACATGGAACAACAGACTGGTTTCAAAGAGGAAAAGGAGTACGTCAAGGCTGTATATTGTCACCCTGCTTATTTAACTTATATGCAGAGTACATCATGAGAAACGCTCTACTGCAAGAAACACAAGCTAGAATCAAGATTGCCGGGAGAAATATCAATAACCTCAGATATGCAGATGACACCACCCTTATGGCAGAAAGTGAAGAGGAGCTAAAAAGCCTTTTGATGAAAGTGAAAGAGGAGAGTGAAAAAGTTGGCTTAAAGCTCAACATTCAGAAAACGAAGATCATGGCATCTGGTCCCATTACTTCATGGGCAATAGATAGGGAAACAGTGAAAACAGTGTCAGATATTTTGGGGGGCTCCAAAATCACTGCAGATGGTGACTGCAGCCATTAATTTAAAAGACGCTTACCCCTTGGAAGAAAAGTTATGACCAACCTAGATAGCATATTCAAAAACAGAGATATTACTTTGCCAACTCAGGTCTGTCTAGTCAAGGCTATGATTTTTCCAGTGGTCATGTGTGGATGTGAGAGTTGGACTGTGAAGAAAGCTGAGCACCGAAGAACTGATGCTTTTGAACTGTGGTGTTGGAGAAGACTCTTGAGAGATCCAACCAGTCCATTCTGAAGGAGATCAGCCCTTGGATTTCTTTGGAAGGAATGATGCTGAAGCTGAAATTCCAGTACTTTGGCCACCTCATGCAAAGAGTTGACTCGTTGCAAAAGATTTTGATTTGGGGAGGGTTTGGGGACAGAAGGAGAAGGGGACAACAGAGGATGAGAAGGCTGGATGGTATCACTGACTCGATGGACGTGAATCTGAGGGAACTCTGGGATTTGGTGATGGACAGGGAGGCCTGGCGTGCTGCGATTCATGGGGTCGCAAAGAGTCGTATATGACTTATCGACTGAACTGAACTGAACTGAACTTGGTTGTCAAAACTGGGTAGGGAGGTGCTTCTGGCCTCTACTGGGTAGAGAGGAGGAAAATTGCTAAACATTCACCCAGATTATATTCTGTAAATTCTATTTTCTTAAAAACAAAACAAAACAAAACAGAACTCCTTGGAGAAATAGTGGATTCCAGGCCTGATCAGGAAATGAACAAAATTTGTTTGGATTAACTTGTTAGAGTAGAAAGCAAGGCCACTAGATATATCAAAGGAATTTAGGAAACAACTTGTGAAAGGCTCAAACCGACCAAAAATAGGAAAACATGAACCTAAGTTGGAAAAGTACATTATATGAAAGACATAAAATACATTTAAAATCATGGATTTATAAAGATACTAAAAAAAATCTCAAATATCTTCTCAACAAAAGCTTGAGAACTAACCATTTTGTAAACAGTGAGTGAGTGAAGTCTCTCAGTTGTGTCTGACTCTTTGCGACCCCATGGACTGTAGCCTACAAGGCTTATCCATCCATGGGATTTTCCAGGCAAGAGTACCAGAGTGGGTTGCCATTTCCTTCTCCAGGGGATCTTCCCAAACCAGGGATCGAATCCAGGTCTCCCACATTATAAGCAAGACACTTTACTGTCTGAGCCACCATTGAAGGCCTTGAAAATTGAAAAGTAAAGGAAAAGCATACATTCTGTTCTTCATGTGTAACCTTTAGGATAAGCTGGTAGTTCTTAACTGGGGACAATTTTGCCTCCAGGATAATTTGACAACGATGCGGGGGCATTTTTTTTCTAGTGACTGAGGGAAGGGTACTAACAGTATCTGGTAAGAAGAGGCCAGGGATGCTACTAAGCCTTCTACAGTGCACAGAACAACCTTTCACATGGAGTTATCCAGTCTAAACATAGCACCTGGGTTGAGAAAGCTTAATTTAAGTAGCTGAAGAAATAGAAATGTTCTTTTTAGAGATATTGTTGATGTTTAAAATACTTTCTTCAAACTCTAATAAAGGTGGTGTTGAGCATTGATCATCAGTGGCTGATAATATCACTTAAACATGAAAGAGCATGACCATTCAGAGTGTTATTGACAGAGAACTAAATTCATTTTTGACAGAGGAACATTATAAATTGTACCACCTAGATGTAATTAGCTAAATCCATACTTTGAGAAATTCTACTGAACTGATGTCTCAACTTCTTTGTCAAGTGAATTGCAAAGAAACAGCAGGCAGAAGTAGACATATCAACCATTTCAGGTAATGGAAGCTTTTTGGATTCCCAAAAGCAGAAAACATTTATAAGACCATTATGAAGTTTTGAAAAGAACGTGAATAGCTGATTATAATGTTAAAAACTTATTTAATTTTTATAAGGGTGTGACAAAGATATGGTGGTCATATTTTTTAAAAGCACTCTTAAGCTTTCAAGATATTGTTTGAAAGATATTGTTTCAAGATATTGTTACAGAAAAATTATATGATGCTAGTTGGTAAACTCAAAATAATCTAGGATGGAAAAAGAGGATATGTGTAGGAATATACAGGAACCAGTTTGAAGTTATGAGTTTATACCATTTTGCCTACTTTTACATTTTTCTGAAATTTTGCATCATTTTTTAAAAGTCACATGGAAGTTTTATATTAATGTAGCCATAATTAAGGGGAAAAATCAGGTGATGAAATTGCGATAAAATATACCGTAATGCATATCAACTTGAAACAAAACATTATATATTCTTTAATATAGCATTTAATCGTGTTGTATACAACTTTGAATATTAATTTTAACTTTCTATTTATATTAAATTATCTCTAAGCTCTATTCATTTTCAAGAGTCATTTTATTGTTAGATAATGACTTATTAAATAAACATCACTTGTTTAATTTACTTTCCAACCCCTACTTACCATTTAATTTTTTTCTACTTTTCAGTATTATAAATAGTGCTGAAATAAACAGTTTTGCATATAATATAATTTCTTATTCAAACTCATTCATTTTGGGCCATACAGGCCTTGTATAAATCAATCTCTTTGGAATAATTCCCAGAATTTAAATAACATAATATAAATTCTCATCATTCTAAAGATTATTGAGACATAAAGACAAATCACTCTCTGCAGAGATTACGAGAGCATTTGGCAGCCAGAAATTGAACATCCTATAATAATTACTTAAATAAGTGTTTTGTTTGTCTCACATAATATAGAGTTCAGGGCGAGTACAGTGGCACAATGATGTCATCAGTAACACAAGTTCTTTCTGTTCTTCTGTTATGTCTTCTTTAGTGCTGCCTCGTGGTCATGATTCCTTTTCTGTTGCCAAGTCCCTAGGCACCAGACTGGAAAGGGTTGAAGGTACAAAATTTCCTTTCAAAGCTTTGTCTTTGCATACAGACAGGCAAGTAATTCCTTGTAGACTTCTTCTGACTTTTCATTGGTGAGAACTGTGTTATAAATTCATGCCAGACTAGAAGTTGTGTGGGAAAAGAGAGTGTTTATTTTTATAGCTTCCATGAAAAAAGGACAAGGTAGTTAGGAATGGCTGCTGAGTAAGTCAACTCATGGTAGATGAGCCCCACATGGTTCAATAATACCAAAGTGTTAAATGACATCCAATTTCTGGTACAGTCATTTGCATTTCATTTCTTAATAATTTTACCTATAAGATGCTGTTTTTAAGTTGCATTTATTTAACTGTTAATGAGGTCAATTTTATTTTATTAATTTTATTATATCTTTCCTAAGCTACCTAAATAGATATCTGTATATTTATTAAACAGCACATGTCAACAATTTTTGGATAAGCAGACATTATAGTGTTTGAAGGAACTGAAAAATTAGAATCCAAAGTTAAATAGCCTAGTTTAGTGTAATACCCCAGCCCTTAGTAATCATGCAAACTTGGCATATTTCTGGGCACAGAGCAACATTCTAAGTTTCAGTTTGTTGTTGTTACTAAAATAAGAGAGCAGTGGAAAGTTGAATTCAAGGAAAATATCTTTGAAACAATGTTTTTTCATTCATCCTCTATGAATAATGCTTAGCTCTGGGACATTTTATTTTGCTTGCTCCTGTGCTCTCAAAAGTACTTCATAATACATGTCACAGTCTAATAAGCTGATATCACCTCACTGTCACTTTAGAAAATATCAGATAAGCTTCTTAGTACAAGAGTTTTAATAATAGACATAAAGTCGTCATTCTTCTATAGAATATTTTAATCTTAAACAAGGACCAGTCCTTATTCCAATAGAATGTATATTTCACCATGTGTGATGTCTCTATTAGCAATTTTCTGATGAATAAAATATAGCAAGAGGCAAATTTCCAGAAACTATCAAATAACACCTTAAAGATGATTGTATAAATTACCATCACTGTAAAATGAATTTGTTGAGATTATTTAACAAGAAAATACATCAGAACAGAATATTTGAGGGGATGGGGGGTATTTAGCTATAAACTTGAGGAAATTCCAACTTTAATCATATACACCCTCTGGGTAAAAGTTATACTGTATTTAGCTATAGACCTAGGAAAGACTACAGATGACAGAGCTAAGTGTTAATGAGTCCATTATTAGTGTTATTTTTATTAAAATACCACAAAGCTCCAGGAGGTGAACTAATATATTCCTTTTTATTTTAGATGCCTGATATTTTAAATGGAATATGAAGCATCTTTGAATCACAGTGGCAGATTCTTGAGGATGATTAAGCATGGTGTCTATTAAAAAACTATGTGAATTACAAAAAGATCTGTGCTAAATAAAACTGCATTCATACAGTGAGAAATTTAGCATTTAATAATCTTCAAATATTTTTATTTCTTGAAATATCTTCGTGCTTTTGGTTGTTCAAAATAACACAGTGTTTGAGAGTTAGGGACTAAGTTAAAAATCTTTCAGTTTCATAGACCAAATACTTACAAGAGCTGTTCATATTGAGTCTTTTAATTTCCTGTCCTTTTATACAATTCTCAGCTTAGTCATTAGTTTAGCGTATCACTCTAAGTTGTTCATGATAGTCACCAATTAAACTCATCTCTTTAAAATATATTGGCTATTTATCAACCATCATACTACTTGTCTTCTAAGCAGCATTCACTCTTGTTGACACATTTTCCCTTGGCTTCCTGGTCATTTCTTATTTGTTTTTCTTTTCTTATGTTAGGTTACCCATTCTGTGCCTCTTTCTAGAGATTTAACTTCTCTACTGATTGGAATTTCTGAAGATTCTGTCAAAAGTCTTTCTTCTTTGTACTCTATTAATATTTCTATAGGTAATCACAGTAACCATTTACATACCAATTGATACCTATAAACAGGATTTATATGTTTAGACCAGATCTCACTGTTACATTTAGACATCTAATACATTGCCTCCTTAACAACTTCTCTTGGATGTTTCAAAGGTATTGTGATCCCTCAGTGTTCTATATCTATTGCCATTGTAGTTTAGTAGCTAAGTCATGTCCAACTCTTTTGGGACCCCATGGATAGTAGCCCACCAGGCTCCACTTTCCATGGAATTTCTCAGGTAAGAATACTGGAGTGGGTTGCCACTTCCTTTTCCAGGGGATCTTCCCAACCAGGGATGGAACCTGCATCTCCTGCACTGGCAGACGAATTCTTTACCACTTGATAGCTTGCGGTGAACAATGTCAGATTCTCTGAAGATTCTTCAATCTCCGAAGAAGAACATTTAGTTTTGGGACCAGGAACCAGGGCTTTTTTGTAACAGAGTTTTATTAAAGTGAAAAGGGACAGAGAAATCTTCTGACATAGACATCAGAAGGGGGATGGAGAGTGTCCCTATCGCTAGTATTAGCAAGGGAATTATATACTTTTTAAAGTGGTTATTACAATAAATCAAAAGAATGTCTCAAGATTATAGAAATTTTGCCAGACCCACTCCCACAAGTTACATTTTAAGATAACAGGATTAGAATTTAACAATAAAAATTTTACCAGACCCACTCCCATAATATACATTTTAAGATAACAAGATTAGTCAAAAGGTTTTTAAGAAGGAGTAACTGTCCTCAACCAGGATACATTGTTATTGCTACATTACGATGTATTGTTGCTGCTGTGGCTGCTGCTGCTAAGTTGCTTTAGTCGTGTCCGACTCTGTGGGACCCCATAGACGGCAGCCCACCAGGCTCCCCCATCCCTGGGATTCTCTAGGCAAGAATACTGGGTTACATTGTTATAATCCTTACTAAGGAATGTAGGAGACAAACGTTTGTCCTTTCCCCCTCCTTGAGAATTCCAGACCCCTTTCTCCTCCTCAAGGACCCTGGACTTCTTATCAACCTGCCTAGGAATTGACGCTGTCACACTGACCCACCATGGTGGTGGTGGTTTAGACACTAAGTCATGTCTGACTCTTGCGACCCCATGGACTGTGGTTTGCCAGTCTCTTCTGTCTGTGGGATTCTCCAGGCAAGAATATTAGAGTGGGTTGCCATTCTTTCTCCAGGGAATCTTCCTGACCCAGGAATTGAATCCTGCACTGCAAGCAGATTCTTTACCAATTGAGCTATGAGAAAAGTCCCCCACCATACCGCCTTTCAAAATCTGTCTTCTCGTATAATAAAATCCTTATGCATCTAGTTACTCAAGTCAGTAATTGAGTCAACCATTACATCCATTCCCTGATCTCTATCAAATTCATAAAAAATTTCAAATATACACTAAATGTTATCCAAACTCATTTACCTTTGAATATATCTTTTACCAATACCATTTTTTCCCCCAAGTTACCGTTATCTCTATTTCATGTCTACAGTAGAGACCTAATTCATCTACCCACATGTATCCCCTCACCCCCACTGCCCTACTCTCAGCTTTCTGCCAGAGCAATACTTTCATCACAGTAACCTGATAATAGTTTTCAAGTAAAATGCTTGTCAGTTTCCCTTTTCTCCTAGAAAGGCTGGTTGAATTACGCCTGTGGGTGGGCTAAGTTGCTTTAGTTGTGTCCAGCTCTTTGTGACCCCATGGACTGTGTAGCCCATCAGACTTCTCTGTCTGTGGGATTCTCCAGGCATGAATATAGGAGTGGCTTGCCAGTTCCTCCTCCAAGGAGGGGATCTCCTTGAGCCAGGGATCGAACCTGTTTCTCCTGCAACTCCTGCATTGCAGGCAGATTCTTTACCACTTGAGCCACCAGGAAGCCCCTACCAATCCTTCATTGAGGTTATCTCCTAGGTCTTCATAGTTATCTGTTTCCCTGCAGTCTCAGGGGCTCTATTTTGAATTATCCTATTTATGAATTTTTATTTATTCTTCTGATCTGGTTAATGCATCTGCTCATTTTTCAAAGTTATAATTCTGTATTTTGTCATAAAACTATTGACTGTTTGTGTTCTCCATTATTCTTTAAGCTCCATAAGAGCAGGGACCATGTCTTGTTTAATTTACTCCTATCACCTAGCAAACTGCTTGGAACCTTGTTATTATGTAAGAGGGATTTATTGAAAATTAATACATAGATACTTTCATGTCATATATCCCTATCTAATTCTACCTTCATATATATTTTCCATTTTCTTAAACTAAGACATTTAACAAGTTAAGTATTTTTCTCTTTGGAATACTCTTGCTAAAGTGAAGAAAAAGTACACATTTTAATGCATACTTTTATTCATGCACCAATGCTCTATCAACTTAGAATATAGAGAAAATTCTGTTTTATTGGTTATTTGAAGTTAAAATTCTCACAGCATCATGAGATAATCAAGCTAGTTATGTAGTTGATTTAGAATATATTTCACCTTAGATTATATGATATGGCCTGCTACAGGGAGAGAACACTCTGTATTTTTGAATATGCAATTTTTGCTTAGATCCTAAAACAAAAACTTAGCTGAATGGATGGAATTCTTTGACTATTGGCATATAAAATGATGTTGCTACTGTTCAGCATCTTATATGCCATACAGTATTTTAACAAGTGTTGAAGAATAATATAAATCTGTCAGATTTTTCACTTGCCAACTATGGAAATTAACGATGCCCACATTACTTGTTCAATAACTGTGTCATAAGTAAAATATATATATATATATATATATATATATATATATACTAGAAGAAAGAAGGGACAAACTTTACAATTAAGTAAAAATAATGTTTTGCTAAATCCTGTGTTCACACTCAGTCACTCAGTCATGTTTGACTCTGTGACCCCATGGACTGTAAACCACTAGGTTCCCCTGTCCATGGAATTTTTCTAGGCAAGGATACTGTGGTGGGTTGCCATTTCCTACTCCAGGGGATCTTCCAGATCCAGTTATCGAACTTGTGTTTCCTGCATTGGCAGGTGGATTCTTTATCAATGAACTTCCTGAGAAACTATAGTGTGTCTTTATTTTTATAATTTCCCCTTGACCTTTTAAAATTGCCAGCAGCAGCTTGGCCCCAGCTCATACTTTGATGTATGGAAATCATTCACATAATGTAAATGAATAAAACATTTCTTTTTCCCATTCTTACAAATAATTCTAAGAAATGTTCTTCATTTTTGAGGAATAGATTCAAAATAACTTTAGTTATATACTGAATAAGTGATAAAAACTGAGAAAAAATGTTGAAGTCGGCCTGTGTATTATCAACAGGTGAAGTCTTTTATGGGCTTCCCTGATAGCTCAGTTGGTAAAGAATCCACCTGCAATGCAGGAGACCCTGGTTTGATTCCTGGGTCAGGAAGATCCACTAGAGAAGGGATAGGCTACCCACTCCAGTTTTCTTGAGGTTCCCTTGTGGTTCAGCTGGTAAAGAATCCACCTGTAATGCAGGAGACCCTGGTTTGATCCCTGGGTTGGGAAGATCTCCTGGAGAAGGGAAAGGCTACCCACTCCAGTATTCTGGCCTAGAGAATTCCATGGATTCTATAGTCCATGGGTCACAAAGAGTCAGACACTACTGAGTAACTTTCACTTTTACTTTCAAAGTCTTTTATTAATGATATAAAGAGGCCAGTAAACAGTGGACAGAGCTAAGGCATGATTTTAAGCAAAGTTTATTCATTAAGACTCTTAAGTAAGCAAATGAAGCTGAATTGCTCAGTGATTAATAGAATCCTTTAAATGTCTTCAAACTCAACATTGTGCCTCAAGACTCTGATATATTTTTAAGCACATAGTGTGGTGCTTAACAAATACATTTTGATTGCCATGAATAAGGAGTAAACACAGTTAGGAGAGAAAGAACAAAGCTAAATTAGTGCTCTGCTGGGTGGTAAAAGCTAACAATGTCATTCCCCTGGTTTGACAGTAATTTTATTTAAAGATTTTTATAAATAACCTTAAAGTGGGAGTACACAGCAAATTATCCAAGCTTTCTTCAGTGAAGGAATGCTGAGTCAGTGGGAGTAAGTGCTCATGAAGCTGTGTGGGATAATGCAAATGGCAACTGAGCTTCAATGTGGGTAAGTGTGAAGTGAAGCATTTAAGGAACTGCTCCAGATACGGAATAATAGATTATGAGGTACCATTTATGATCCAGTAAGATGATCTAAGAATTACAATATGTTATTCCATTCAAAAATATTTTGCAAAATGTTCACTCACTGTGGACTTCTTGAAGATGAAAGTGAAAGTCCCTCAATTGTGTCTGACTCTTTGTGACCCCACGGACTGGGGCCAGCTGGGCTCCTCTGTCCATGGAATTCTCCAAGCAAGAATACTGGAGTGGGTAGATGTTCCCTTCTTCAGGGGATCTTCCCAACCCAGGTATCAAACCCAGGTTTCTGGCATTGCAGGTGCATTCTTTACCAGCTGAGCTACAAGGGAATCTACCAGTGGACTCCTTAAATGCTGGATTCCTTAAAATACCACAAGTCTATATCTTTATCTTTCTATCCAAGGTAATCTGCTTCCAAATCTTGTTTTGATCCAAAATACATAATGGGTTTTTCTCAATCATTTTTTCCCCACTATTGTGTTCTTGTTTTGCTTGGCTGTCTTTCTATTTCCCTTCTTGGGAAGATAATCTAACTTTCCTTGGAGGGAGTTCTCTGTGTCCTTTACCTAAATGTTTTCAGATAATTTGAAGCTACATATGTCTCCAAAGATGCAAGATCAGTACATTATCATCCTGTACCTTGTCCATGCCTATTGGTTCAGGGAAGAGAAGTAATCTTGTTTCAGTAAAAGATATATGAGATGTTTGGTGGAGCTTTGGGAGAAGAAAAGCATGCTACATTTTCTAGGTTGTGGTCACATGAAAATATGGAGTCTAGCTAATAATTGTTGAGAAAAACCTGAGGCTGATAGCAGTCTTCAAATGTACCCTGAAAATGAGACTAAGCAAAAAGAAATACAGAAAATTCAGGTCTTTGGACCCTATATAAATTTTTAGCAGAAAATAACAAAATATCATATCAGTGAAAAATTATATTTTCCTCTATTTTTGAATTGGTTTTCTGTCACTTTCAATGTAAATAAATGTTGATCAATATAGTGCATACGCTTATAGTACTTATACTGTTGTACAGTCAGTCAGTCAGTTCAGTCACTCAGTCGTATCCGACTCTTTGCAACCCCATGGACTGAAGCATGCCAGGCCACCCTGTCCATCACCAACTCCCGGAGTTTACTCAAACTCATTTTCCATTGAGTTGGTGATGTCATCCAACCATCTCATCCTCTGTCATCTCCTTTGCCTCCTGCATTCAATCTTTCCCAGCATCAGGGTCTTTTCAAAAAGTCAGTACTTCATATCAGGTGGCTAAAGTATTGTAGTTTCAGATTCAGCATTATTCCTTCCAAGGAATATTCAGAACTGATTTCCTTTAGGGTGGACTAGTTGGTGCTCCTTGAAGTCCAAGGGACTCTCAAGAGTCTTCTCCAACACCAAAAGCATCAAGTTCAAAAGCATCAAGTTTTCAGTACTCAGCTTTCTTTATAGTCCAATCTCACATCCATGCATGACTACTGAAAAAACGATCGCTTTGACTAGACCAAACTATGGTGGCAAACAATGTCTCTGCTTTTTTATTAAGCTGTCTGTTGGTCATAGCTTTTCTTCTAAGGAGCAAGTGTCTTTTAATTTCATGGGTTCAGTCACCATCTGCAGTAATTTTGGAGCCCAAGAAAATAAAGTCTGTCACTGTTTCCACTGGTTCCCCACCTATTTGCCATGAAGTGATGGGACAAGATGCCATGATTTTTGTCTTTGGAATTATGAGTTTTAAGCCAACTTTTTCACTCTCCCCTTTCAATTTCATCAAGGGGCTCTTTAGTTCTTCTTCACTTTCCACCATAAGGGTGGTGTCATCTGCATATCTGAGGTTACTGATATTTCTCCCAGCACTCTTGATTCCAGCTTATGCTTCATGCAGCCCAGCGTTTCTCATGATGTACTCTGAATATAAGTTAAATAAATACTGTTGTACACTGGTAGGTTATTTGAAGTGCAAACTGAGCCTTCTGAAATCCAGCCATAATTCCAATGGAATGTCTGTGATTATTTGAGTGCATGTGTGTGTGCTCAGTCACTTCAGTCATGTTCAACTCTGGTTTATTTGAGTATTTCATAACAGTGCTATAAATTACATATTCAAAATTGATCTCTCTATTTTGTCCTCCAAAGTGTGTCATTTTTCTTATATTCTGTATTTTTGGAAGGTAAAATTAAGATGTTAATGTTCAATCTTAATGACATTAAGATAATGCAAAGAAATAGAGGAAAACAATAGAATGGGAAAGATTAGGGATATCTTCAAGAAAATTAAAGACACCAAGGGAACATTTCATGAAAAGATGGGCACAGTAAAGGACAGAAACAGTGTGGACCTAACAGAAGCAGAAGATATTAAGAAGAGGTGTCAAGAATACTAGGAACTATACCAAAAAGATCTTAATGATCCAGATAACAATGATAATGTGATAAATCACCTAGAGCCATACATCCTGGAGTGTGAAGACAAGTGGCCTGAGAAAGCACCACTATGAACAAAGCTAGTGGAGGTGATGGAATTTCAGCTGAGCTATTTCAAATCTTCAAAGGTGATGCTGTGAAAATGCTGCACTTAATACGCTAGAAATTTGGAAAACTCAGTAGTGGCCACAGGACTGGAATAGGTCAGTTTCAGTTTTCATTCCAACCCCTAAGAAAGGCAATGCCAAAGAATATTCCAACTACTGCACAATTGCACTCATCTTTCAGTTCAGTTTAGTCACTCAGTCATGTCCGACTCTTTGTGACATCTTACATGCTAGCAAAGTAATTCTCAAAATTCTCCAAGCTAGGCTTCAACAGGATGTGAATCAAGAACTTCCAGATGTTCAAGCTGGATTTAGAAAAGGAAAGGAACCAGAGATCAGTTGCCAACTTCTGCTGGATCAGAGAAAAAATAGGAAAATTGCAGAAAAACATCTAATTTATTGACTTACACTAACGCCTTTGACTGTGTGGATCATAGCAAACTGTGGAAAGGTCTTAAAGAGATGGACATACCAGACCACCTGATCTATCTTCTGAGAAATCTGTATTCAGGTCAAGAAGCAATAGTTAGAATCAGGCATGGAACAACAGACTGGTTCCAAATTGGGAAAGGAGTCTGTCAAGGCTGTATATTGTCACCTTGCTTATTTAACTTATATGCAGAGTACATCATGAGAAATGCTGGGCTAGATGAAGTACAAGTTGTAATCAAGAATGCTGGATAAAATATCAATAAACTGAGATAGGAGATGACATCACCCTTATGGCAGAAAGCAAAGAGGAATTACAGAGCCTCTTTATAAAAGTGAAATAGGAGAGTGAAAAGTTGGTTTAAAATTCAACATTTGAAAAACTTAGACCATGTCATCCAGTCCCATCACTTCATGGTAAATAGATGGGGAAACAATGGAAAAGGTAACAGACTTTATTTTCTTGGACTCTGAAATCATTGCAGGTATGAAATTAGATGATTGCTCCTTGGAAGAAAAGCTATGACCAACCTAGACAGCATATTTAAAATCAGAAGCATTACTTTGCCGACATCTAGTCACAGCTATGGTTTATCCAGTAGTCACGTATGAATGTCACAGTTGGAGCAAATGGTTGGCTGAGCTTCAAAGAACTGATGCTTCTGAACTGTGGTGTTGGATAAGACTCTTGAGAGTCCCTTAAACTGCAAGGAGATCCAACCAGTCCATCCTAAAGGAAACCAGTCCTGAATATTCATTGGAAGGACTGATGTTGAAGGTGAAATGCCAATACTTTGGCCACCTGATGCGAAGAACTGACACAGTGGAAAAGACCCTGATCTGGGAAAGATTGAAGGTAGGAGCAGAAAGGTTTGACAAGGAATGCGATATTTGGATAGCATCACCAACTCGATGGACATGAGTTTGAGTAACCTTGCAAGTTGGTAATGGACTGGAAGCCTGGCGTGCTGTAGTCCATGCGGTCGCAAAGAGTTGGACACAACTGAGCGACTGAACTGAACTGATGTTTCATTAAGATAAACTTATACCTAATTGCCAAAATTTTAGTAGTGTTTTTAACTTTGTCTTTACTTAATCCTGACATTTAATGAATTATCAAATTAGAAGACTTTAATAATTACTACTTGTATAGCCTTCATTCCTTCCTATTATCACTGTTTTATTTCAGTTGTTAATATTTCTTTCCTCTCCCAATTGATCATGCTTTACATAATGCAGACCTATCCCTTCCAATATTAATTATTGTGATTTTGACAATAAAATGCTCTATTACCACTTCCCTATTTGAAATATTTTGATGGTTTTCCTGGATTTTTGAAATTAATTTTATTGTTTTATCTAAATCCTTAGGAACTTCATCTTGAATTCTTCCCTATTCTGTTCAAGTTTTTGGCCACATTCCCATGCATCATGCTCCCTGGGAGCACTGAACTGCCTGGAGTTACTCAAACAAATCAAGCTTTCCTGTTCAATGTAATTTTGCATTTAAAATTTTTGTTTGGTCTACCTGGAATGTGCTGCATTCCCACTATTCATAAGCATTTCATCAAGCAGAACTCAGATTTACTGGAGTTTTGCATGGACTCCTTGTTTGGATTTGTGATGCTCTTAGATTCTCCTATTTTGTAAAACCGCTCTGGTTTTACAATACTATGGGGCAATTATTGAGTTTTTTTCAGTTTTTTTTTGTTTTTGTATAATTTCAGAAATACGTAAACCATATCTCCTTCCTTTTATATATTGTCACTCTGATTATTTAACTTATATGCAGCATACATCATTCTAAATGCCAAGCTGAATGAATCATCAACTGGAATTAAGACTGCCAGAAGAAATATCAACAACCTCAGAAATACAGATGATACCATGCTAATGGCAGAAAGTGAAGAGAAACTAAAGATTCTGTTGATGAGGATGAAAGAAGAGAGTGAAAAAGCTGGCTTAAAACTCAACATTCAAAAAAACTAAGATCATGACATCTAGTCCCACCACTTCATGACAGATAGAAGGGGAAAAAGTGACATATTTTATTTTTGTGGGTTCCAAAATCACTGTGGACAGTGACTGCAGCCATGAAATTAAAAGACACCACTCGGAAGGAAAGCTATGACAAACACAGAATATTAAAACAGCATATTAAAAAGCAGAGACAGTACTTTGCCAACAAAGGTCCATCTAGTCAAAGCTATGGTTTTTCCAGTGGTCATGTATGGATGTGAGAGTTGGACTATGGAGAAAGCTGAGTTCCAATATCTTCATCTCCTGATGCAAAGAGCAGACTCATTGGAAAAGACCCTGATGCTAGGAAAGATTGAAGATAAAAGGAGAAGTGGCAGGCAGAGGATGAGATCCTTAAATAGCATCACCAACTCAATGGAGATGGATTTGAGCAAATTCCAAGAGATAGTGAAGGACAAGGAAGGCTGCCTTGCTGCAGTCCATTGTGTTGCAAAGAGTCAGACACAATTTAGCAAGTGAATAACAACAATATAGGGTGTATGCAATGGCACAAGATTAGTACATGGATGAATAAACGAAAGTACCTTGCCTTTTCCAGCTACTCTTACACTGTTATATTAAACATTTCAACTATGGTTTTTACTTTAACTTGAAATGTAGGACCACATAGGAAAACAAACAGCCAAATACTGGATCCAGAATCCTTGCTTTTTCAGCTATACAGTACCCATCTGCCTCTGAAAATAGAGACAATGAAGACTAATGAAGCTATGTATAAAATACTAAGTATTCTAGAATTCCAAAGGAAATATTATTAGATAATCATTAAAACTTATTGGAAAACACTTTGATGCTGGGAGGGATTGGGGGCAGGAGGAAAAGGGGACAGAGGATGGATGAAATGTTTGGATGGCATCACTGACTCGATGGACGTGAGTCTGAGTGAACTCCGGGAGTTGGTGATGGACAAGGAGGCCTGGTGTGCTGTGATTCATGGGGTCGCAAAGAGTTGGACACGACTGAGTGACTGAACTGAACTTAAATTTGTATTTGATGCAGAGG
Organism: Ovis aries; assembly: GCF_016772045.2. Lineage (NCBI taxonomy): Eukaryota > Metazoa > Chordata > Mammalia > Artiodactyla > Bovidae > Ovis > Ovis aries. The sequence goes on from NC_056056.1 coordinate 48,100,499, forward strand.
AGGAATTATTCATTTTATTTTTTAAAATATATACTTAGTGATTTTTATCTAGAATTCAAAGTCATTCTGATGTTTTGAAATATTTGGTTAATGTTCTGCTTTTTCTAGTTCCTATTCTCTATTTACTATGTATGTATGTATCTATCTGTATATTCATTTATGTTTTCAATTTTAAACCAAACATTATGTTGGAAGTTATATCAACTAAAAAGTAATTTAATTAATAATGCAACATACTCATTTCTGAGCTACCTTGGTGGCTCAGACGGTAAAGCATCTGCCTGCAGTGCAGTAGACCTGGGTTCCATCCCTGGGTTGAAAAGATCCTTTGGAGAAGGGAATGGCTACCAACTCCAGTGTTCTTGCCTGGAGAATTCCATGGACAGGGGAGCCTGGGGACTTACAGTCCATGAGGTCGTAAAAAGTCAGATGCAAAGGAATGACTAATAGTTTAATACTTATTTTTATTTTGAAAAATTCTGCCACATGTTATCTTTTTTAATTAGTTAATCAATTTTAGATGGAGGATATATTATTATCTTTTGTATACCTTTCTTCAGACTACCATTACAAAATTCCAGGTGCAGATGAATTTTGCAATTTGCCAGTGAAAATTCCAAATACATTTAATGATGATGTTACCTCAAGGCAAGGCTTTTTGTTTAACTGTTGTTACAAGGTAAGGTCAACTTGCAATTTGTCACAAAAAGAATGCCTTATAAAAACTACTTTAACCATTTAATAATTTCATTTCATTCTAGTGATATTTTCAAGCTCTGTAAAGCATTAGACTTCAAACATTTTAGTCGTATGCTCCATGTAAGGCTTTGAAATTCAGGGATCTTCTTGTACTTTATAAATTTAAGTCTAGGATTATTTTATATTAAAATCATTGTGAAAGATGTATTTTTTTTTGAAAATTGTATTTGGTATATCCTTTGAAAATATTTTTATTAAACTTTCAAGGGACATATTTATCTCATTCAATTTAGGGGAAATGTCTGCATTGGTAAAAATCCAATCAACGTAAAGTCATTCACCCAAATTAGACAAATATTAAAAATAAAAACAAAAATATGACTCAGGCCCTTATAATAACCTTCTTACTATAAATTCTAATTCTTACATAGAGAGAGAAATTAAGAGATACATACACATTTCATATATCTTTGTGTATATATGTGTTTACACACATACACATACCAAGACAATATTGAAAGTATTGGTATGAAGTATTCTAGAGATAAGCAAGAAGCATATGACTAGGATGAAATAAGACTCTGTTCCTTTCAATACTAATTAACATTTTCTTTGCTTTGCTTCTGGGATTATCCTTCAGAAACAAAGCATTCTCCACTTGCTTCTGTGCTTGGTGCCCTGGAGATTTTTAATAGCTCTTTTCAGGGGAAAGATGGTAGCTGAATGGAAGTTGTTTTCTTCCTCTGTAAAATGGGTAAGTCGTAATTAAGATGAGGTGGTGAGAAAAGAAAATCTGCAGTCAGTAGATAGTTCTCAGGTAGGTCAACTTTAGGAAATACTGTATATGGATCATGAAACTAAATTCCTAAACCTACTCATTCCTGTGGAAACCCTGAGCCTTCTTCTTGTATCATGAGAAAAAGCATTCAATCATTTGAAGATGGCTGCCCTGTAGAGGGACTCAGGCAGGCCTCCCCATCTACTTCCTTAAGTAGATGACTGCTTCCTTATGACTGCAGTATAAGAAAAAGCAGAATGTGCTGGAAGTTATGAAGTCAAATTCTGAGAAAATAATAAGAAAAATCAAACAAAATCAGTAATGACATCATGAAATAAAAACAGACTGGGGAGCCAAGAGGATGATTACCTTAATTTCAAACTTGCACCACTGTTAACAAGTCTAAGAATGCCTAAATTTCTAAAAGTCAAACACTATGCATATAAAGTATTCTCACTGAAGTGTGTCTGTGTGTAATGGAAGATTATACATATTACATATGACTTTGATAAGTTTTGTTGGTATTTAGTTTCTAAGTTGTATCTGAAATTCTTTTGTGACCCTGTGGACTGTAGCCCACAAAGTTCATCTGTCCATGGGATTTTCCAGGCAAAAATATTGAAATAAGTCACCATTTTCTCGTCCAGGGAAACTTCCTGACGCGGGGATCAAACTCAAATCTCCTGCATTGGCAGGCAGATTCTTTACCACTGAGTCACCTAGGAAACCTTTTTTATAACTACCTATCCATTAAAATTCTCTTTTCCCTTATAGGTTATTACAAAACATAAAGTATTATACCCCATGCTATACAGTAAGTCCCTGCTGGTTATCTGTTTTATATATAGTAAGCTTATTTATCCATTTTTACTTCCTCATTGCCATAAGATCGTCAGCCATATTTCCATAAATTAAGGAAATATATAGCAGACATAAAGAAGAATCTTTGGCTTCTAGATTTTCAAGGGCTAAGGTCCCAATAAAAACAGTAGGAATGGAAGGAAATTTTTCAAGCCATCGTGATGCTCAAAGAATGAGTAGATAAACCTGTCTACCCAATTTGAACTAAAATGTGGGAAGCATCAGCAAGCAGAACAAAATAATTGAGTGAACTCTGAGAAATCTTCCTGAGAAATAGCCTTCTTCAGTGAAACAGTGAAATACTTTATATTCTTGGGCTCCAAAATCACTGCAGATGGTTACTGTAGCCACGAAATTAAAAGACACTTGCTCCTTGGAAGAAAAACTTTGAGAAACCTAGAGAGCATGTTAAAAACCAGAGACATTACTTTGCCAACAAATGTCCATATGGTCAAAGCTTTGGTTTTTCCAGTAGTCATGTATGGATGTGAGAGTTGAACCATAAAGAAGGCTGAGTGCCAAAGAATTGATGCTTTTGTACTTTGGTGTTGGAGAAGACTCTTGAGAGTCCCTTGGACTGCAAGGAGATCCAACCATTCAATCCTAAAGGAAATCAGTCCTGAATATTCATTAGAAGGACTGATGCTGAAACTGAAGCTTTAATGCTTTGGCCAGCTGATGCAAAGAGCTGATTCAATAGAAAAGACCCTGATGCTGGGAAAGATTGAAGGAAGGAGGAGAAGGAGATGACAGAGGATGAGATGAGATGATTGGATGGCATCATTAACTCAACAGATATGAGTTTGGTCAAGCTCCAGGAGTTGGTGATGGACAGGGAAGCATGGCATGCTGCAGTCCAAGGGGTTGCAAAGAGTTGGACATGGCTGAGTGACTGAACTGAACTTGTTTTTCCACCCTTGTCTGAGCTTCATGAGAAATAAAACAATAGAATCTTTAGGCAAATCTTGGAATTCTAAAGCAGAGAATACCTTTAAGGCTGGTTTCATGGGCCTGCAGGGCATCAGGTTCCAGATTTCCCTTGACATGATAATGTTGCTGTATCAATAAAATTGCATATAATTATCTACTGTGTTTAAATGTAAGATTGCCTTACTGAGCTTCCCACTGGAGTCAAAATGGCATAGGATAACATCCGAAAGTTCTCTAAAGAGAACACAGAATTACACCTTGGTCAGGATGTTGAACAAGCTATGTGTATGAACACTTTATCAGAGCCCAGTTTTTTTATAAATGACTTCTAAATGCCAGAGAGGTATTTTGCTTACTGAATGAGGATAAGGAAAACAAAAGGCTACAAGTGATACCAAAATGGGTCAGTAGTCACCAAGAACTCAGACACCTTTCATGGGCTCAGAAACTTATATGCAACTTTAGAGATAACGGGAGAACACAGTAAGCCATAATTTACTAAAAAACTAATGAATTATTTGAGTTTATTGACAATTGCTTAATTTTGTTTCACCACCAGGCTAAAAATATCTGGTGACGGAAATAAGTCATGAAAAAAGTTAAATTATTTGCACACCAAAACTGATATATCTTCACAACCATCCTTACACAAAATTAACTTCATAGTTGCCATTTATTGAGTGCTTACTTTTTGCCTGCATTATTTTACCTTCACAAAACCCTCAAAACTTAGAAATCATTGATATAGTGTTACTATTTTAAAGGTAAATAAGGTTTAATGAGTTGACCAAGATTAGGAAGCAAATAAATAGTAAAATCAAGAATTAAACCCAAGTATGTATATTCATAATAATTCTGCTTCTAAAAACCATACCATGAGAAGGAGTAACCAGAAGAAGTAACTAAACTATTCATAAGCAAGTAGGGTGATACTGGTGAGGGAGTACATACATTGAAACTAAACTGAAGGTTTTGTGTTTACTTCTTATCTCAGCACAGACTTCCCTGGTGGCCGAGATGGTAAAGAATCTGCCTTCAAATCAGGAGACCTGGGTTCCATCCCTGTATTGGGAGGATCCCCTGGAGAAGGGAATGGCAACCCACCCCAATATTCTTGCCTGGGGAATTCCATGGACAGGGGAGCCTGGTGGACTACAGTCCATGGGGTTGCAGAGTTGGACACAACTTTGTGGCAATGGCACCCCACTCCAGTACTCTTGCCTGGAAAATCCCATGTATGGAGGAGCCCGGTAAGCTACAGTCCATGGGGTTGTGAAGAGTCAGACACGACTCAGTGACTTCATTTTCACTTTTCACTTTCATGCGTTGGAGAAGGAAATGGCAACCCACTCCAGTGTTCTTGCCTGGAGAATCCAGGGGAAGGGGGAGCCTGGTGGGCTGCCGTCTATGGGGTCGCACAGAGTCGGACATGACTGAAGTGACTTAGCAGCAGCAGCAACAGAGTAACTGATACTTCCACACTTCTTACTTCAAGGGACTTGGTAGTTTTAAGGATTCTCAGTCTTGGTGCTATTGAATTTTTGAGTCAAATGATTATTTATTATGATGGGCTGGCTGTGCCTTATTGGGTGTCCAGCAGTATCCCTGACTTAGATATTAGCAGAGTTTCCACTTGTGATTGTGACAAACAAAAATGTCTCCAAATATTGTTACTTAACTGAGAACAACTGGTTTATATTAAAGTTGCTGAGGAACCACTCAAATGACCTTTTCCTTTATTAGCTGTTCTGACTCTAGTTTTGAGATTTATGACATCAAAACTTGAACACTAGTAATTAGAATAGTTTGAAACATTTCTACAGTTCATGGAAAGAAACTATCATACGGCATATTTTCAAATTTTATTATTCAACTCTTCTTTAATTGAATTGCTTTATTACTCAAATGAAAATTCTTAAATAGGTCAATTATCTATATATAGCCTCTCATTTCTAAAATAAAAATCATAATATCAAGTTTGTATAATATTTTTAGGGAATAAAATGAAACAATAAACACAAAACTTGTTTAACTGTAATGCCAGGAGATTAAAACCATGTTCACCTTGACCATAAGCACAAGGGGAAAGTAAATCAAGGATCAATGGAACTCTCAGAGAGATACTTGACTCATGCCCTTACTCAGTTCTAATTCTTTTATGTCTTCCACAAGCACATCTTTCCTTAGAGAATTTTGACTCTCCATGTGTGTGCTTATTTCAAATAAGATAAAGTGTTGTAAGAAAGTTATTAAAAGGAATACTAAAATTATTCAACTGTTCTTTACAGTGAAGAAAACATGCCTATATTTTTATGGGCTACTACAAGAAAGAATGATCAGAGCAGGAACAAAATTTTTAATAGTCTATAAACAATTTAATAAAGCCAAATATGTTGCAAAGTGCTAAAGTTATACTGATCATATACCCTGGCCTCCAGGTGATGTCACTGATTCTAGTGCAATGATACTTAGACTACTAAAAATAAGAGGATCGATCATCTGTCTTTGAGGGTCAATGTTAAGGTGGTTAGATAATTATATAAAATCAATTATATATTGCCACTTATGGCATTATATACTTAATACAATTGATTTTACATAATTATATAATTCCCTAGAAAGTAAAATTAAACTTAGGAGTCATATCTTTATGTTAGGAAGAAGTAAGTTTAGGACCAATGAAAGAAAGATTCATTTACTGTAGAAATCATCACTTCCAGAAATGACATGACATTAAAAATTCTAGAAAGTTTTAGATAGATTAAAATGGGTAAGTCACAATAAAAAATATTTAGATTATGAAATATAGTGAAAAAGAAAAAAGCAAAAAATGTTATATCTTTGATCTTTACAAATATTTTATTTCCTGATGTCAGTTCTATAATCACAGTAATCAACTATTTTGTGTATGTAACATACTAGTTATCAAGATAATATTTTATATGCACAGACATAGAGTTCTGCCAATCTTTTCTCTAAATTCTTAAAATAGCAATTGAACTAAGTTTAAAGACTTTTACTTAAAAAGTAATTTGCAATCTGTTCTTGGTTCAATGATAAAACAGGTATATTTTTTCAGCTGAGAATACACACAAAGTATAACGACTTCAACATTGTCATTAATAATTGAGCTATAACTCTTATGGGTCTTGTATGATTCCAAAGACAGTTATGCTTAATGGTTTCAACAATGATCTGGTTAAAAACAACCCAGAGTATAATAAATTTGCTAAAAGAATACCTTTTAATTATGATTTTTCAACAATATTGACTTGTTACATTTCTACTTCGCTAAGTATGATGATTCTTATGAATTTTTGACCAAGAAAATGGTTAGGATAAAGAAGTAGATATATTGATAGTATTTTTAAACATGAAAAGTAAAGCTTATTAAATATGCCCTTCTGAGCAGGCAAATGTGAGAAATTTAAAATATGCTTTGCCTTTCACAGCAACTGCATATTATACAGACTCAACCCTCTAATGAACTCCATTTGTTGACTCATGCAAGAAAACAAGGTAATTGTATTATCTCAACCTTTCTGACTTTTGAGCTGTGGTGTTAGAGCTATTACATTCAGTACTTGCAAAGAAACATATTAAAATATAATCAAGTTGTTTTGAGGAAATTGGGGCACAACCTTTCCATATTAAAAAAATGAAAACTCGTTGAATTGGGGAAAAAATATTTCTATTAGGGACATTTAACTCACTAGATACATGTGAAACATCATCATTGTTCTTGTAAAGTTATCAAAGTGGTTAAAAATAACAAAAATACGTTACAAAAATTGATAGAAAATGTAAGGTTAGAATATTTAATGCATATCTATTTTATATTATTTTTTGTTTCTGTAGACCATTTAACATTATCTCATTCCTTTTCTGAATATTTTTCTTCTGAATGTAATATTGAAATAAGCACGTATTTACTGAACATTTATACTGTACCAAGGATTACAGTGGGGTGGTGGCTCAGAGGTTAAAGCGTCTGGCTGCAAGGCGGGAGACCCAGGTTCAATCCCTGGGTCAGGAAGATGCCCTGGAGATGGAAATGGCAACCCACTCCAGCATTGTTGCCTGGAGAATCCTGGAGAGGAGCCTGGTAGGTTATAGTCCACAGGGTCTCAAAGAGTCGGACATGACTGAGCGACTTAACTTTCACTTTCACTTTACTATACCAATTACCTCTAAATAAGAACAGAATAGAAACCATGTTGAGATTATTAATCAGTCATAAAGAATTAACAGTGTACTGTGATTATAGCTACACTACATGAGTGCATGTCTGACTCTTTGCGACCCCATGGGCTGTAGCCTACCAGGCTCCTCTGTCCATGGGATTTTCCAGGCCATTGTCCTGGAGTGGACTGCCATTTCCTTCTCCAGGGGATCTTCCCAACCCAGGGATAGAACCCGGGTCTCCCACATTGTAGACAGACGCTTTACCGTCTTAGCCACCAGGGAAGTCCACCAATGTACATACCATTGTCTAAATAGTCTAGAAGCATTTTCTTAGTAATTAAAATATACAATATTGTAACTGATAGGAAAGCATCATGTCATATTTTTATTTTCTTTCTAAGAAGACTATAAAATCGTGACTCTTACAATTGCTGGTGTTTCAGGTTTCTTGACTCAGTAGTTCATGCATTTCGATGGAAGTAATAAGAAATTTTATACTCCACAAGTCAAAACTGTTCTTCCTTCCAGACACCAAAATTTGACTGATACCCACAAAGCAGCATGCTGATTACATTAGTGCCGTCAGCATAACTTCTCTCAAAGATGAATGTGTGTCAAGGTCTTTTGTTATCAATATTGCTTGAAGACATAAAAATGTTTAAGTATCTGTCAAAGTTCTTAGAATTCCACATATCAAATATTCATTATTGATAGAGCAAATGTTTGTGAATATTATGCATGTTCTAAGCCCTGTGAGAAACTATAAAAACTCAGTGGTGAGCAACAAAAGATAGTTTGCTCCCTCATTTCAATTGGTACTCAATGCTATGTGGAGAACAGAGTATATAGAGATGCATGTTTGGTTCAGTTCAATTCAGTTCAGTTCTGTCTCTCAGTCCTGTCCAACTCTTTGTGAACCCATGCACTGCAGCACTACAGGCCTCCCTGTCCATCACCAACTCCTGGAGTTTACACCGAGGACTGATTTCCTTTAGAAAGGACCAGTTGGATCTCCCTGCAGTCCAAGGGACTCTCAAGAGTCTTCTCCAACACCACAGTTCAAAAGCATCAATTTTTCAGCCCTCAGCTTTCTTCATGGTCCAACTCTCACATCCATACATGATTACTGGAAAAACCATAGCTTTGACTAGATAGAACTTTGTTGGCAAATAATGTCTCTGCTTTTTAATAAGCTGTCTAAGTTGGTAATAATTTTTCTTCCAAAAAGCAAGTGTCTTTTAATTTCATGGCTGCAATCACCATCTGCAGTGATTTTGAAGCCCCCCAAAATAAAGTCTGTCACCGTTTTCACTGTTTCCCCACCTATTTGCCATGTAGTGATGGGACAAGATCCCATGATTTTAGTTTTTTGAACGTTGAGTTTTTTTTTTTTTAATTGATTTACTATTTTTATTTAAATCAAGTCAATTGTTCACTTACTTAAGTGAACAGTATTACTGTAATTGGAAACCAACATTACTTGCCAGAATGGAGGATAGTCTTTTAAATAAATAAACTGAAGCAACAATAATAAAAAGTATCAAATACTAGCCAGCTTCTCTGATCTTTAACATGTGACTTGTTCTCTGTTAATGAAGGAAGTTGTTTTAAGCCAACTTTTTCACTCTCTTCTTTCACTTTCATCAAGAAGTTTTTTAGTTCTTCTTCACTTTTTGCCATAAGGGAGATGGAGTCTTCCTATAAGGGAAGACTGCCTGGCAATCTTGAGTCCAGCTTGTGCTTCATCCAGCCCAGTGTTTCTCATTATATACTCTACGTATAAGTTAAATAAGCATGGTGACAATGTACAGCCTTGACGTACTCCTTTCTGTGTTTGGAAACAGTCTGTTGTTCCATGTCCAGTTCTAACTATTGCTTCCTGACCTGCATACAGATTTCTCAAGAGGCAGGTCAAGTGGTCTGGTATTCCCATCCCTTTTAGAATTTTCCAGAGTTTGTTGTGGTCCACACAGTCCAAGCCACATTTCCAAGGCAAACCATTCAATATCACAGTAATCCAAGTCTATGCCCCAACCAGTAATGGTGAAGAAATTGAAGTTGAACAGTTCTATGAAGACCTACAAGAACTTCTAGAACTAACACCCAAAAGAGATATCCTTTTCATTATAGTGGACTGGAATGCAAAAGTAGGGAGTCAAGAAACATCTGGAGTAACAGACAAATTTGGCTTTGGAATACAGAATGAAGCAGGACAAAAGGTAATAGAGTTTTGCCAAGAGAGTGCACTGGTCATAGCAAACTCCTCCCAACAACACAACAGACGACTCTATACATGGACATCACCAGATGGTCAATATCAAAATCAGATTGATTATATTTGATTATATTATATTGATTATATATTTTCAGCCAAGGAGATGTATGTTAGATGAATTTAGCTAAGTAAAGGAGGTCAAAGAGATATTCCTAAAGAAGTGACTCTTTGATAAAGGTCTGATTGAGCCAAAAGATTTTAATTTCATGGAGATGATATGGGAAATTATTCTGGGTGTTCATACTGATATATTCTTATTATCATCATTGTGTGAATTGAATTACATATACATGTATATATATATGCATATATATGTATATATATATATATCTATCTATCTATATGTGATCAATTTTGATCAGCTACTGGAACATAGTAAGAACTCACTTAGCATCCTAGCTAAATACATTCTCTTTGTTCTTTTTCTTTCTGTTCCCAAGTCCCCCTTCTTCTTCTGATTATCATTACAGGCATAAAGAATAATATACTCAGAAGCCTGTGTCATGTGACAGTATAGCTATTAAAAATGGTCTCTAGAAAAGATAGTGTGGTTCTAATGGAAAGAGAAATAAAATAATTGCATAAGATGGGCTAGAGATGGAGAGAGTCAATCTAGCCAGAGCTTTGTATGCTAAAAGTGAAAATGTTAATCCTGCAGTCCTGTCCAACTCTTTGTGAATCCATGAGCTATATAGCCCTCCAGGCTCCTCTGTCCATGAAATTCTCCAGTCATGAATACTGGAGTGTGTTGCCATTTCCTTCTCCAGGGAACTGCCAGACCCAGGAATTTATCCTGGTCTTCCTGCATTATAGGCAGATTCTTTACCATCTGAACCACCAGGGAAGCCATTGTATGCTGAGCTGCTTTTATTAAGTTCTAATTAAGATTTCAAAAGGAAAGAGGGAAGAGTGAATATAAACTGATTATATTTGAGCTTATCCAAAACGATTGTTCCTCTGTTGAGTCACAGAGATTGGCAAGGGTCAGACTGGATGCATGTCCATCAGTTAGATATCTTGGTAGTTGTCCAGAATAAAAAGTTGTGCCATGGAGGATATAACATTTATTTTGTATTCAAGTATTTTATTATTTGCATATATTGAAAATACAGACAGGTAGGAGAGCAGCACATATAGTTATTTTGTTAAAGTGGGGTACTATAGCTATTTATTATTATTACAATATCTACTATAATTATCGAAATGAAATCCTGGGATGATAGAATATATAACACATGAAGCATTCTGAGTTCCATGGATGAAAAATAAGTAATATAAATATAAGCAGTGTTTCATAACATTTTGTGTTAATAACATAAAGTGTTATTGTATTCCTAATATAGGCATTCAATATGAAATTGTTAATTGACTCATTTCTAAATTAAATACCTTCACCAATAGCTATAGTAGTATCAGACAACCACCATCAACAGCAATAAGACTCTTACTTGGGTTGAATATTATGGAAAACATTTTTAAATAGTAATTAGTAGAGAGAAATGGAGAAGGAAATGGCAACCCACTCCAGTGTTCTTGCCTGGAGAATCCCAGGGATGGGGGAGCCTGGTGGGCTGCCATCTATGGGGTAACACAGAGTCGGACACGACTGAAGTGAGTTAGCAGCAGCAGCAGCAGTAGAGAGAGAGAAGAAGAAGAACAAGTACATATGGACAAGAAGATGATCAGATCTTAGTCACACTATAAGAGTTTAAAGAAATTAAGTTAAGTTGGGGGATATTTGTTAAAGAGGTAAATAAGAACTAATTGGATACATCTACAAATAATCAGTGTAACAATTCAGGGACTCTTAGTAAGACGGTAATTAAGAAATTAAGGTTACTTCTTTTTTCAGGAACAAAATAAGGATGCTCACTTATACCATTTTATTCAACATAGTATTGGATTCACTTTGCAGTCTTATGTCAGACTTGAGAACAGAGATATCCCTTCAGATAGTGACAAGTAACTTGGGAAAATATTATGAATGATTCATGATCCAATACAATACACGCCACCAAAGAGGGACAGGCCACCTAAGTGTGTTAGAGATAAAAAAGTACATTGAAAATATCTGAAATATTAGAACTGGGTTTAAAAACAATAAAAACTACTTAAGATATCACCTGTTGTTAACTGAAGTTCTTGGTTGCCCAGTAACCAAAAACCCTGACTGATATCTCAGGTATCACCTGCTTCCCACCAATAAATGACACTACTTGTTTCTTAACTTCTCTTTCAATTACCCTCAAACCAGTTAAATAAATGCAGACCAATTTTATTTCACTATGCTACAGGATTTCCCTGGTGGCTCAGACGGTAAAGCGTCTGCCTACAATGTGGGAGACCTGGGTTCAATCCCTGGGTCGGGATCTCCTGGAGAAGGAAATGGCAACCCACTCCAGTATTCTTGCCTGGAAAATCCCATGGATGGAGGAGTCTGATAGGCTACAGTTCATGGGGTCGCAAAGAGTCGGACACGACTGAGCGACTTCACTCACTCACTTCACTCACAGAACTATCGTCATTGAAACAGGATACTATTGCCCCCAAAAGACACAGATTAATGGAACGGAATAGACAACCCAGAATTAAATGCACACAGATCTGGTCAATTAATTTGTGACAAAGGAATGAAGAGCATGAAGACCTACTGATATCTTTTTTCATCTTTCCTCAGGCAAGGGCAGAAAAAGCAAAAATGAGTAAATGGTACAACAATAAAGCTAAAAAGCTTTTGCACTGTGAAGAAAACCATTGACACAATGAAAATGCTACCTACTGAATGGAGAAGACATTAATACAGTAAATGCAGTAATAATTGTTTAATATACAAAATATAACAAGACTTCAAATAACATAGTATCAATAAAAACAATCTGATTAAAAAAATTAGTAGTTATGAATAGTTTTTCCCATGAAAAAATTGCCAACAGATACATGAAAAGTACAAATCAAAACCACTATAAGATATCACCTCTAAGCTGTCAGAATGGCTATTATCAAAAGTTTTGGTGAGAATGTGGAGAAAAAGGAGCCCTCTTGCCTCATTGGTGGGAAAATAAATTTGTTCAGCTACCATGGAAAAGAATATGGAGGTTCATCAAAAAATTGAGTAAAACAATCATCCAGCAAGTCCACTCCTAGTTATTTATCAAAAGAAAACAAAAATATCAATTTTAAAAGATATATGCACTGCAGAATTATTTACCATAGCTAAGATATGGAAGCATCTTAAGTGTCATCTACCAATAGGTAGATGAATAGATAAAGATGTGATTTATATCAAAGGAATATTTTTCAGTCATTAAAAAAATGAACTGTTTTAAATTGCTGCAACATAGATGGATCTAGAGGATATGTTAGGTGAGATAAGTCAGACAGAAAAAGACAAATACCATATGATTTCACTTACATGTAGAATCTAAAAAATGAATGAATAAGGAGGCATAAACTTCCAGTTATAAAATAAATAGGTCATAGGAATGTAATGTACAGCATAAGAAATACAGTCAATAATATTGTGATAACATTGCATGGAGATGGATGGTTACTAGACTTATTACAGTGGTCATTTATAATATATAAATATTTTGAATCACTATGTTATACACCTGAAACTAATATAATATTGTATGTCGACTATACTTCAACAAAAATAAAAGAAAAAATCTAACAGAAAAATATTAATATCTTTATTACTAACACCTAATCATTTGAATAACATTTATGCTTTGGATAGGTGCTCATGGATAGATGGATAGACACTTGTCTGTGAATAAGAGATGTGGTTCCTGTGGATACACATGAAACAAGTCACAGTCACAATGTTTCCAGGAGAATATTTACTCATCAATAGTAACCTTTACATTTCCAGGATAAATTCATGTTTTCTGAAGTTAAATATTACAGAGCAGTGATACAAGTGCTTGCTCTTAAGATTGTGTTTCCTTTTATTATATTATTTTTAATAAAGAACTAGGTTAAAGGACAGATTACAGGCTGGTAAAATTTATTATTTTAGGATTGCTAGCAGGTAGGAGGAGATATAAGGAAAGCACATGATATTCTTTGCTTAATTATCTGTTTGTATTTACTATTTCACTTATTACAATGATCATATATTGCTGATTTTACATACAAAATATCAAGTTAAAAATTAAACTTTAAAAATGTAAAACTCTTTTAACATTGATTTCAGCCATCATGATAATCACTAGACTCAAAATAGCAGTTTCTATTAAATTCACAGGTTATTGAATGACATTTTTCAATATGTTACATCAACTTCCAGCTTTCTATCTGTTGGAAAAAAGTATCAGGAAAAAATGACTCACACATTTCATGTCATTTCCTTTTGAAATATGGTAGGCATTCAGCAAAGGTAAATCATTGCTGTTACCAGTATTACTATTGATTTTATTTTGCCAAATCAGATTTTACAATCAAGCAAAAAATATGTGACATGTTCTAAATTCCTATGGGACAAGTTGAGGACTGATGTACAGCAAAATGTAAATACTTTCAAAATAGCATCATCATCATACAATTTTTATAAACAACATAGATCATCACTTTCCTAAATGCAATACTCTGCAAGTAACAATCCATCTATTCATTTATTTAATAAAATGCCATATTTCTTCTACAAAATGTCTTCTCTACCTTGATATTTATATATATGTATAAATATATGTATATATATGAGGAGGGCATGGCAACCCACTCCAGTATTCTTGCCTGGATAATCCCATGGACAGAGGAGCCTGGAGGGTTACAGTCAATAGGGTCACAAAGAGTTGGACATGACTGAAGTCACTTAGCATTTATACTTATATATATAAGATTGAAAGTGGAAAGGGAAAGATTGAAGGTCGGATGAGAAGGGGATGACAGGATGAGATGGTTGGATGGCATCACCAACTCCATGGACATAAGTTTGAGTAAGCTCCGGGAGCTTAGAGATGGACAGGGAAGCCTGGCCTACTGCAGTCCATGGTGTTGCAGAGTTAGACAAGACTGAGCAACTGAACTGACTGAACTATATAGTCTTAGTTCATAGATTCAAAAACTGCATTGATTTGATTGTATAATACTTCTTTTGTGGGAGATCATCCTGTGCATTGTAAGCTGTTTAGCAGCATCTCTAGTCTCGTCCCCCTAGAAACCAGTTACACATCCCATGCCCCAGTTGTAACAATATCTCCAGACATTGCCAAATAGTTCCTGGCAGGCAAAAATATCTGCCTGGTTGAGAATTACTGCAGATATGACAGTGGTATTAGTTGATCATCCTCAACTACAAAATATAACTTATGGGGGGAAAATAAGAAGATAAAAAGATGAGATGGTTGGATTCCATCACCAATTCAATGGACATGAACTTGGGTGAACTCCAGGAAATGATGAAGGACAAGGAGGCCTCGGGTACTGCAGTCTGTACTGCAGCCCATGGGGTAGCAAAGAGTCAGACAATTTAGCAACTGAACAACGACAACAGCAACAACAGCATAGATTATTTTTACAACTAACTTAGTACCATTAACAATCTTCAATAATTAGTTCTTTGTGGGGCCAAATTTTGGTCTAGTTCCAATGTAAACTCACACCTCTTTATGCTTCATTAAGGTTTAACATCAATCACATTATCTTCTTTCATGTTATTGGTAAGCCAGAGTTTGAACTCATAGCTACAACAAGATAACAATTTAAATATGTAAAAGTGATGCCCTTGTTTTTTGAATTTTCCTGAACAAATGCAATTTTTCTCTGTAAAAAATACCCTGGCAATCTCTATAACCCAGATTTGATGAAATATGCTACTCCCTTTTACCAGTACAGAAAACAATGGAAATAAAAAGTCAGGCTTTGAAGGTTCAAAAAAGTACCCAAAATTATGAAAGCATATTTGGAAATGAACTCAAAACTCCCTTGTTGAATGAAAGAGTTTCCAAAGTTGTGAAGCCAAGCTAAAAAAGATCAAGGTGAAGAAAGTACATAATCTTCACATAATCTTGTGAAGTAAAATAACTTTTTAAACGTGGTACCAGCATAGAAATCAAAAGGAATTGGAGTCTTATTGTATATGTGTTGTTTATTAATGTATATTTATGGAAGAAGATTAATAATTCTTATTAGATTCAGCAATATTTTAATAACTCCAAATGCTAGTATGCTACACTGTATCACTTAATTTTGCTATAGATAATTCTATTAAAACACTTGATTTAAAAGTGCAAACTTGTTTCAAGGAAATTGATATGTACATAGATGTAATATGTCATATAGTGATGTATTATATATAGTTAAATATATGATATATATAGTCAAATATATGATATACATGCTACAGCAAATATATGTATATAGCATAGGTTTCTTTGCCTCTATATAGATAAACATATATTTGCATCTTTAGGAATACTAGATGAATGCTAAAAACTGCATCCAGCTGAAGGCAGCGAGGGAGCAAACACACTTCAAAATCTACCACCTAACCTTAATTCACTGTGCTATTAACTAGGACCACCTACATCTGGTGTCCAAATTCAAGAACTTTACTTCTATCACTGTATTATAATTCAGGAGCTCCAATGACTCTAAATGGAGTAGAAAATGCAACCCACTACAGTATTCTTGCCTGGAGAATCCCATGGATAGAAGAGCTTGGTGGGCTACAGTCCATGGGGCCGTAAAGAGTCGGACATGACGGAGCATACACGTGAATCACTCTAAAGCCTACTTCCGCCATCAAAGTTTAAGTATTTTTCAAGGTAATGTGCCATAATCATTGTGCTATCTCTATATATCTTAACAAATCAACATGTATAAAGCTGCCACACTTTCACTAGGGTCTTACAATTTTTAAGAAATATGTCATATTTAAACTTGTGAGTGTTGTACTCCTAACTCCATTTTCCCACAAGTGCTTTAGTTTCATTACTCAGTTTTGTATATCACAGTGGTTTCCAGGAACACGTATGTCAAATTAAAGCATATCATTTTTAGCTTAATGATAATGTTGTTGGAATTAGCTGTTTTACAAAGGCTTTTGTAACTAATGTTGAATGTGGGAATGTCAGCATTGAGTTAGTACAATATATTCCTTAAACATTTTCCTTGTTACCTAAGAAGTAGAGAAGGCATTATTTATTTATCGAGCAGGTTAGATGAGTGAACCATTGAGAAGCAGGAGCAAACTGCAAAAGAGAGAACACCCGTGGTGGATTCATGTCAATGTATGGCAAAACCAATACAGTATTGTAAAAGTAAAATAAAGTAAAAACAAAAATTGAAAATGACTTAAAAAAATAAAATTACATGTTCAAAAAAAAAAGAAAACAAATTATGAAAATGTTCCCATTCTTTAATCATCTTATAATAAACTTCTCATGCCCCCTCAAGGGGATAAAAAGAAGGACATGTGTCATATCACACAGAAGGTGGCATTATCTACTGTATTATGATCATGAAGATTTTGCATATGAATTAGCTGTTGTGGGGTAGATGGCCCAATATACTCTGACCTCCTATCCTGTACTATGATTTAACCACAGACACCCTCAGATGACTGGCAAGACCTAAGCATACCTTCTGGGTGAGGTCAGTCCTTTACTTCAGTGATGAAATTATTATTCATTTTTCACATAGTACCTTCAATAGCCTCATCTTTAAATTGCTCTTTAGCCTTCAACAATAACTACACTCCTAGGGGAAAGCAGTTTATAATTTGTGTCTGTATCACTCTAATTGTGTTATCAAAAGCATAAAAATATTTTTCAAGTAACTTCACCACTGCAGCTTTGTTTTTAAAGTTAACCATTATCTCATGTGTTCTAATAAAAACGGAACTAGAGAAGGAGTTCATAAATATGACTGTTATGCTTCTCTTTACTTCTAAGGATTTTTCCCAACAAAAAACTGAGAATAAAATATTTTCTTACACACAAACATACATGCTCACATATTACAAAGTAAATGTTATCAATTGGATATGTTATGACTAATTGTACTGCTTTTGTACTAACAATTGAAAATCATGGGATTTAAAATAAATGATGTCATATGTGTGGAGACAGAGCTTTCACTCTCTTCCAAAGCTGGGCTTTTGTCCTCCTTTATTCTCCTTTGGTACCTCAAAGGGCAGAAAAATTGCAGTATCTGTTAACCTGATTGTTTATAGCTAGCCATTTCCTTCTCCAGGGGATCTTCCCAACCCAAGGATCAAACCCAGGTCTCCCGCATTGTAGACAGACACTTTACTGTCTGAGCCACTGGGAAGTCCAGAAGCAAGCTGGGCATGGAAACAACTAGATGTCCATCAGCAGATGAATTCATTTGAATCAGTTCTGATGAGATGGATGAAACTGGAGCCGATTATACAGGGAGTGTATACTAGCAAACACTTAAAAAATACTAAGCACTGTTCTAAGCACCTCACATGTCTTAGGGCATTATATCCTCATTTGGAGTGTTATTCTTCTGTTACAGGAGAACAGTAGCACAGAATGCTTGGGAAACTTGCTAAAGAGACCCCTTGCAATTCCCCATGCTGCTGTTCTGTGTCATAGAAATGGAGTGATGCTGAGTTTCTTATAATCACAACTAAGCACTTGCATTTTGGCACCTTGCTCTATAAGAGAGAAGAAAAGAAAAGTTTTTTGTTTTTGTTTTTTTGCCTGAATTTTGTATCTATTTGAGTTGTTGAATTGTGCAGGACTCCTTAGTGCTCAACTGTGATGTATATGCTCAGTAGCTCAGTCATGTCCGACTGTTTGCAACTCCACCGACTCCCACCAGGCTCCTCTGTCCATGGGATTCTCCAAGCAAGAACACTGGAGTGGATTGCCATGCCCTTTTCCAGGACTGTGATGCATGATTCGTTGTTATTGGAATGATGTTTCCATATAGGGCTCACCATATAATCTTTAGAGAGTCAAATTGGACAGTTATGCCTATGCATGAGGTGAGATGGGAAATACAATCAAGGTGAATTTTTTGACCTGGAGGATTTGGGGACAGAAATCTGGCTTTCTCAGGGGTTTCAGAAGACTATAAAGAAACTGTAGTAAGTATTTAAGTAACAGTCCCATATAGAAGAAATAGGGCTTCCCTAGTGGCTCAATGGCAACCCACTCCAGTACTCTTGCCTGGAAAAATCCCATGGACAGAGGAGCCTGGTAGGCTGCAGTCCATGGGGTCACTGAAAGTCGGGCACAACTGAACGACTTTACTTTCACTTCTCACTTTCATGCATTGGAGACGGAAATGGCAACCCACTCCAGTGTTCTTGCCTGGAGAATCCCACATACAGAGGAGCCAAGTGGGCTGCCATCTATGGGGTCGCACAGAGTCAGATACAACTGAAGTGTCTTAGCAGCAGCAGCAGCAGCAGTGGCTCAGATAGTAAAGAATTTGCCTGCTATGCAGGAGATAGAGTTTTGATCCCTAGGTTGGGAAGATACCTTGGATAAGGGAATGGCTACCCACTGCAGTATTCTTGCCTGGAGAATTCCTTAGACAGAGGAGCATGGTGGGCTACAGTCCATGGGTTACAAAGGGCCAGACACAAATGAATGAATGACACTTTCACTTCATATAAGAAAGCCAGATTCCCCCTATAGATTTTGTTCTCTTTCTTAGTAGGGGAGAACCTTATTTATCTTGCCTGTAACCCTGAACACTGAATCCAAAAAATAAAGAGAAAAAAAAATTAAATAATCAGAGAAGGAGGAGGGTATATAGGTTTAAAGGGAGTTATGAGTTCACTTCTTATTCTATGGGTACCTCAGCCTTTGTTTATTCTTCCTCAAGATAGGAGAAGCTGCTAAAATACTGTTAAAAGTATTAGGCATTGATTGAGCTAGGATTACAACTGAGTGCCTTAAAATACCAGAAGCTATGCCTGCCTTCTATTTCCACTCATCCTGCCTTCTCCCATTCCCATCCTCCAGCATGGGACTCACTAACCTTCCTTTCTGTCCATCTGTGTGGATTTACATGGCTGGACACATAGAAATGATAACTTTTTTTTAACCTTTTTATTTTTTTATTTTTATTTTTACTTTATTTTACTTTACAATACTGTATAGGTTTTGCCATACATTGACATGAATCCAGCACAGGTGAATATGCGTTCCCAAACATGAACCCTCCTCCCATCTCCCTCCCCATAACATCTCTCTGGGTCATCACCATGTACCAGCCCCAAGCATGCTGTATCCTGCGTCAGACATAGACTGGCAATTCGATTCTTATATGATAGTATACATGTTACAATGCCATTCTCCCAAATCATCCCACCCTCTCCCTCTCCCTCAGAGTCCAAACGTCCGTTATACACATCTGTGTCTTTTTTGCTGTCTTGCATACAAGGTCGACATTGCCATCTTTCTAAATTCCATATATATGTGTTAGTATACTGTATTGGTGTTTTTCTTTCTGGCTTACTTCACTCTGTATAATCGGCTCACAGAAACAATAACTTGATTCAGCCTCCCAACACCACCTATCCATACCCTCAAGAAACAGTAATTCTCTCTCTTCCTAGTTCCATTTTGTTAAAAGAGTGACTTGGGACATGAGTGTGTCTGTGCTAAGTTGCTTCAGTCATTTCTTTCCCTGCGCAACCCTATGGACTGTAGCCCTCCAGACTCCTCTGTCCATGGGATTCTCCAGGTGAGAATATTGGGATGGGTTGCCATTTCCTCCTCCAGGGAATCTTCCTGACCCAGAGATTAAACCTGTGTCTCTCAGAATTGCTGCATTGGTAGGCAAGTTCTTTATCACTAGTGTCACCTGGGAAGCCCCATAACTTGGGACATGGTCACCTCTAACTCATCACAGATGCAACAGAGTACATGTATTCTAAAATTAGTAAAGAATAATCTAGATTACTTACGAAAGACTTGAGGCTTCAACTTTAAATGTTCTGCTCCAACTTAGCATTTTCTAGAGCTCAGCATTTTAGTCAAAGCTTGTCAATGGCATCTCTGACTCCCACCCTATTCCCTATTGCATGAGGACCAGAGATTAGTCATTTCTACATATCTTGTCATAATTTACTTTAACAGGATTAAAAATACATCCTTAAGGATTACCAAAACTTTTAATATAGTAAATAAAGCTTTCAGTTTTTCATCATTAAGAAATATCTTGAACTTCAATCATAAAATTATACCACAGCATTATGAAAATTATTTGATATATATTTGAGGGTGATGGGAGCATAAGGAGGAAGGATTAGAAGATGCTGAAATGTGTAGTTCACTTTTCAATTGTCACAAATAGCTTCATTTTGCTTTATAATTTTCTTAAGGATTCTGAGAAAATAAATGCAGTATAATGACCCTATTTTATTACAGAAGGAACTGTAACTAAAGTGCTTTCAGTTAATTCAAAGCTGTTTAAACGAGGTCCTGCACAAAACTGATTACACGTGTTACTTTCTTGACACTAAATAACTCAAAATAAATTCAAGAAATCTTAGTCAAGGAAATATTGTAGGTGTTTAGATTTTATTTTTCAGTAGCTATTCATGAAATCAGTTCCTTAAGAAACTATCAACCTTACTTTTGCAATTATAACCTTCCTTTCCAGGTAGTTCAGTTCAGTTCAGTCACTCAGTCATGTCCTACTATTTGCGACCCCATGAATCGCAGCACGTCAGGCCTCCCTGTCCTTCACCAACTCCTAGAGTTCACTCAGACTCATGTCCATCGAGTCAGTGATGCCATCCAGCCATCTCATCCTCTGTCATCCCCTTCTCATCCTGCCCCCAGTCCCTCCCAGCATCAGAGTCTTTTCCAATGAGTCAACTCTTTGCATGAGGTGGCCAAAGTACTGGAATTTCAGTTTTAGCATTATTCCTTCTTGATGAAAGTGAAAGAAGAGAGTGAAAAAGTTGGCTTAAAGCTCAACATTCAGAAAATGAAGATCATGACATCCCGTCCTATCACTTCATGGGAAATAGATGGAGAAACAGTGGAAACAGTGTCAGACTTTATTTTTTTGGGCTTCAAAATTACTGTAGATGGTGATTGCAGCCATGAAATTAAAAGACACTTACTCCTTGAAAGAAAAGTTATGACCAACCTAGGTAGCATATTCAAAAGCAGAGACATTACTTTGCTGATTAAGGTCCGTCTAGTCAAGGCTATGGTTTTTCCTGTGGTCATGTATGGATGTGAGAGTTGGACTGTGAAGAAGGCTGAGCACTGAAGAATTGATGCTTTTGAACTGTGGTGTTGGAGAAGACTCTTGAGAGTCCCTTGGACTGCAAGGAGATCCAATCAGTCCATTCTGAAGGAGATCAGCCCTGGGATTTCTTTGGAAGGAATGATGCTAAAGCTGAAACTTCAGTACTTTGGCCACCTGATGCAAAGAGTTGACTCATTGGAAAAGACTCTGATGCTAGGAGGGGGGTCCCTCTAATTCCTACTTTGAGCCCATTGATATATGTCTAATATTTAGGTTGAGAGAAATCTTATTTTCAAGAAAATGGTTGCGGAGTCAAGCAGATGGAAAAATCTATGATAATATTAAATTGAACCAGAATCAAATAAGTTGAAGTGTACATCTACATGTACTGGAACAAGTACATTCATTCAAGAAATATTCCAACAACAACAACAACAAAAGCAAACATGGCAATGGTTTTCTGTCTCAATGGGTATAAAAATTACCTGAGATATTTTTTAAAATATGAAGAATTCAGAGCCCCACCTCCAGAGATTTTTGTTAAGTAGATTTGGAGTAGGATCAAATCCTTAGTGTTTTTAATGCAATGAACCCACTGAATCCTTTGGAAAGAAATAAATGTGATTAAGAGACACTTGTCTCTAAATTCACTAAAGATAGAAAAGATGTCAATAAAATTGCTTTTCAAATTGAGCATTTCATGAACGGAAACAAGATATTGAGGTGAATAGACTAATAAACAAATACAACAATGATCCATGTGATTAAAGAAGCCTGTACACAGGACTGAAGGATCACAGAGGAAGGAGATGCTAATAGCAGCACAGGCTTCAGGCTAGAGACACAGCGACTGGAATTCCTGCAAGGAGTAGCTAGGCAAAGGCAGGAGTAAGAGTGGAGGAGCCTGGTGGGCTACAGTCCATGGGGTCGCAAAAAGTTGGATATGACTTACTGATTAAACAACAACAAAAACGAAATGGTGGTACAGATAGAGAAATTCAGCAGCATATCCAGGGATACCCACAGCAAGACTTTCTCTCAAGATCAGGAATTACAAACTGCTTAGCCCAAGAATGAGGTTGCACGAGGGAAAATGAGGTTGCAGAAGTTCTAGAAAAAAGTAGTTCCCACAATAAGTGTCACTGTTCCTCTGCGCTGCGATCTAGGATTTGTTCTAAATCTAATAAAGAGCAATTTTTAAAAAAGTGTTGTGTGAAGGAATACAATCCTTTTATTTGAATGATCAGAGACTGAGAAAAAAAAGGAATATATTGCTATAACGTGGGCAAGTGATAATGAGGGCAAAGGGAGTGCGAATGCTTTGGGAGTAAAGGAGGTGGGGGAGTTGTTGCCTACAAATGTACTCAGAAGATAATGTTGATGGTATTTGGCCAATGGCTGGATTTGGAGGTTGTGTGGAAGAAGGCGTCTGTGTCTTCAGGCTTAGGAAGGAACACACACAGCAAGTTCAAAAGATCCCCAGAGATGCATAGGACATTGGATAGCCTGATATTTGAGTGAAGAACTCCAATTTTTAAATGTTGACAACTAACTCAAAGAATTTGAAAACACTATGACTAACCAAATAAAAGATATCTGTTGGACGTATATAGCCCATACTCTGCAGTATTCACCTTCTGATTCAGTTGGAGGGAAAACAGGCCCCAAGTGATACACTGTTCAAAATTATGCAGTTCATTAGAGGCAGAGTAGGACAGAATGCTAATTTTGTTTTCTATTAATGATAGTAACACTTTGAAACATTTTAATCTGAAAATGTTTGCACATGTCCAACTTGTGTGCTGCTATATATGCATTATTAGATTGCTTATTGAGGAAGAAGAAAGGAGTAATTGTGGGGAAGAGGCAAAGAGCACCATCTCTGTGGGTGTGGCTGATGCTGACTCAGTTGTGTAAAGAGAGAAGTTTTGCAGGGTAAGGGTCTACAACTAATTTATTGTGTATTTAGAAGTTTAATAACTTTATTGTTTGTTTTTGTCAACTACTATCATGATTTTGGAATCCTAGCTAACACAATAATGTAAAGTGAAAGTGAAAGTGAGTCATGTTCAACTCTTTGCAACCCATGGACTGTAGTCTATGGCATTCAATTCTTGAGGCCAGAATACTGGAGTGGGTAGCCTTTCTCTTCTCCAGGGGATCTTCCCAACCCAGGGACTGAACCCAGGTCTCCTGCACTGTGGGCAGATTCTTTACCAGCTGAGCTATCAGGAAGACCAAGTAAACTGGAGTGAGTAACCTATCCCTTCTCTAGTGGATCTTCCCAACCTAGGAATTGAACCAGTGTCTCCTGCATTGCAGGTGGATTCTTTACCAACTGAGCTATCAGGGAAGCCATAATAATGTAAAGGTAGGGTTGATTATCTTATATTATCTTGCTTTTGGAATCCTAATTAACATAATAAAGTGAAAGTAGAGCTAATTATCTACCTTTGGTTGTTTGTGCTGTATTACTCTTTTTTTTTTTTTTTTCTTTTTTTAATGACCATCTAAGGCAATGGCACCCCACTCCAGTACTCTTGCCTGGAAAATCCTGTGGATGGAGGAGCCTGGTAGGCTGCAGTCCATGGGGTCGCTAATAGTCAAATATGACTGAGCGACTTCACTTAAACTTTTCACTTTCATGCATTGGAGAAGGACATGGCAACCCACTCCAGTCTTCTTGCCTGGAGAATCCCAGGAACGTGTGAGCCTGATGGGCTGCCATCTATGGGGTCGCACAGAGTCGGACACGACTGAAGCGACTTAGCAGTAGCAACAGCACAGAGTCAATATTGCATCAGTTGTAACTGTCACTCTAAGTCTTTTATGAATTGAGGTCAGCTGAATTATGTCTAAATGCAACTACATGATGAACATGAAGAATACTATCAAGAGAGGTAATTATGGGGATACTAATATAACATTCCTAGAGTCAAATTAAAATCACTTTAACCTAATTTGTCAAAAATGAATAATGTATTTTGTTTCCAGAATTAATTATGTCACTAAAATAAATTGCTTTTGTCATTGTTAAAAAAATGCCTATAAATAACTATCCAATTACTAATGTAATAATTATACTTTTAGTTAATTATAATATGTTGCTAATATGCACAAATGTGTGTTCTACCTGAATAATCTGCTTATATCCTAAAAGAGAGCAAGACATAAGGACAAGATCTTGTGGGAAATAGAAAAAGAAAGAAAGATTAAAAAATAAACAATGGTTTGATATCAGTACACTGGAAACAAATGTATACCTCTGCAGACTGGAAGAGAGGTAAAAATCTTTGGATGTTACAGATCCTTTAAGGGCAGGAAAGAATGGTGGAAAGGTTGAAGGTGGAAAAGGGAGTTGTGAAGAATTAAAAGATCCTTCTCAACTGCCCAGCATATAGCATTAGCTCTATTTGTATTCATGTTTTTAAAGGACTTAAAATCAGTCACTTCAAATCACAGGTTTAAGATTGTAGATTTTGGCACAAAGTAAGGCCTCATGCTCCTTTAGAGCTGGATTATAAAGAAGGCAGGACCCTGAAAAATTGATCCCTTCAAACTATGGTGCTGAAAAAGACACCTGAGAATCCCTTGGACAGTAAGGAGAACAAACCAGTCAAACTTAAGAGAAATTAACTCTAAATATTCGTTGGAAGGACTGATGCTGAAACTCTAGTATTTTGGTCATCTGAGTGAACATCTGACTCATTGGAAAAGTCCCTGATGCTGGGAAAGACTGAGGGCAGATGGAAAAGAGAGCGTCAGAGGGTGAGATGGCTGGATTGCATCACCAATGCAATGGACATGAACTTGGGCAAACTTCAGGAGATGGTGAGGGACAGAGAGGCCTGGTGCACTGGTCTATCGGGTCACAAAGAGTTGGACATTACTGGGTGACTGAACAATGACTCATGTGGGTTTCCATGGTGGCTCAGTGGTAAAGAACCTGCCTGCCAGTACAGGAGACACAGGTTTGATCCCTGGGTCAGGAAGATGTCCTGACAACCCACTCCAGTATTCTTGCCTAGAAAATTCCATGGACAGAGGAGCCTGGCAGGCTATAGTGCATAGGGTTGCAAAAGAGTCCGACACAGCTTATTAACTAAACAACAACAAGGATTCATATATATGTTACATCTCTGCCTCTTTTTCTTGAAATGTGATTATATTACTTAATCAATAGTGTATAAAGTTTGCACACAGTGTAAAAAGGATTAATAAAACAAAACACACTATCCAGATTTAAAAAATGGAACATTTTCAATACCTTAGAGACTTCTGTACCTATTTCTGATCGCATATTTTTACTTCCAAAGGCAGTGATGCACTCAATCTTGTATGTTTTTCCCTTGTTTTACTTTTAATGTCACTATTAAAACATTACAAAATAAGATTATTTTATGACTTTATTTTATCATAGTATTACATTATTTTATTATTTATAATATATTAAATATGTTTCTCCTGGTATTAAACTCTCTACAAATCAATTCATAATGTATATGTATGTTTGGGACTTACTGCTTTCTCTTAGTATTATGCTCTTGAGACTCTTTCATTTTGATGTGTATAGTTGTACTTAGTCTATTTTCACTTCTGTATAGCCTTCTATTATATAAAGCAAATTTTTCTTTTCAATTCTCCTGCTAATACTGTACCTGTGCATTGCTAATTCAGGCTATTATGAACAGTGCTACCATAAATATTTGTCTGAGCATGAACAAGAATCTCTTGGAGTAGTTCTAGGAGTAAAATGGTCAGGTTTTATAGTGATCCCTCTGTAAGATCTTAGAGTCAAAACAGTGTATTATTTCTGAATGTACCTAGCAAAGTTACTGTTTCCAGTAACTTTGTTTCTTGTGGAAACAGTGATAGATTTTATTTTCTTGAGCTCCAAAATTAATGCAGTTGGTGACTGCAGCCATGAAATTAAAAAGCATTTGTTCTTTGGAAGGAAAGCTATTACATACCTAGATAGTATGTTAAAAACCAGAGAAATCACTTTAGTGAAAAATGGCCATCTAGTCAAAACTCTGGTTTTCGAATAGTCATGAGTTGGACCGTAAAGAAGGCTGAGCACCAAAGAATTGATGCTTTTGAATTGTGGTGTTGGAGAACACCCTTGAGAGTCCCTTGGACAGTGAGGATATCAAAGTAGTCAATCCTAAAGGAAATCAACATTGAATATTCATTGGAAGGACTGATACTGAAGATGAAGCTCCAATACTCTAGCCACCTGATGTGAAAAGCTTACTCATTGGAAAAGACTCTGATGCTGGGAATGATTGAGGGTAGGAGTAGAAGGGGCTGAGAGAAGATGAGATGTTTGGTTGGCATCATTGACACAACTGACACAAGTCTGAGCGAAATCCAGGACAAGGAAGCCTGGAAAGGTGTAGTCTATATGTTTGGAAAGAGTCAGACATGACTTAGCAACTGAAGAACAATAGCAATCTAGCAAAGTTAATATGTACTTTTATTTTTAGTAATCTTTTTAAGTTGAACATATTAATAGGAAATGATCCTTATATATTTTTGGAAAGTGGCAAGTTTAAGTCATTTAAATATATTGCAACTGACACTGGAATCTTTGAAATTCCATGATCATAAATATGGATAAATAAGTAATTCTTTGACAGTTTCTTCTGCATCTCTGTGAGTCTTAATATAAGAAAGGACAGAACATTGAGTCTAAACCCAAACGTTATTCTTAAGTTTATGTATTCCTTTTCTGTCATTGGCTATCAATTTCAGATTATTAAGAGATCCAAAATCTAATGGAAACTATTTCAAACACATGAATATATGTTTAAGGCAATTATATTTTGTTAGTACATTAAAATATCCCAACAGATTTTGGAACTCAGAGTAGTTGGCTTGGATTTTAGAATTCGACATGGTTTGGTTAAAATGTTGACAGTTCAATGGGTTAATTAGAATCTTTGCATGTTAATTATTTCATGTTCTATATGATTATGATGTCAGAATTGTAGCAAGTTTTAAATTAGATAATATACAGTGGAGTGAACATTTGTCATCTTTTTTCTTGGCTTTTCTGAATTTTGAACCAGTTTCTTTTCTTCAGAGAATATTACACTTCAGAAGATAAAGTACTCTGGTGTTGATGGAAGCTAAAAGTGTCAGGCTCATTCCCCAGCCTCCGTTATTACTAGGGTGCAATCAGGTGACTCAGACTCTGCCAATTAAACATACCCTCCAGGAACTTTGAATCAGAGGTTAGTGATAGAAGGTAGTAAAGACTACACAGAATCCACTATGAAAAGATGTAGGCTCTGGCAGCAGCTGCATCTATTTCCCAGAATCAGCAGTTCTGTGGTCCAGTGTGCTGTGCTGATGGGGTCAGTGTTGCCAACTGCAACTTCTGGTGCCTGGTGTGACCACAGTCTAATTTCACTGCATCATTTCCTTTGGCATAAATTTGGACACTGTTACTGGCTATATCTCACCTCAAATCCTGCTGTCCAGCTCCACTATTGATGAATTCTGCTGAAACTTAAATCAGCCAGTTTCTCTTGCTCTTGACTGATACACTATATTAAACACTTAACCAGTACCAAATCTGTGGTAAGTAAATGAACATAAGCTCCAAGAGTAATTATGTTTGATTTGTTAAGTGTTATATTTCCAGCACCCAGCTGAGGTTAGCAGATAGTGGGCACTAAATAAATATTTACTGGATAAAAGCTTGCTATTATTATTTCAGGATTAAATGTCAGATTAAAAAAATAGTCAAGAAAAAATGTCATTGAAGTATTAAAATGATTATTTAAAACAATTTTGATATATTTTGATGATACAACACTACTTTATATTTACTTTAGAGACATTATTCAACAGTTTAGAAGTTACATATTATTAACTCTGCCCTTCCCACTGAGGCTGCACATAGATACACAAACACATCTCATCAGGTACAAAGTTACAGGGCACATAGTAAAAATTATCTTATTTCATTCTCACTAACCAAAAAATACACTCCTCGATGAAAATCTATCAGACTAGGATTTAAATCCCAATTTTAACTTAAATGAACACTATAGAAAGAGAGATCTTTTTTTCTGTTTTAACAAAATAATTTCTGATGATAAGGCTAAATGAAGATAGATAAAAGTATTTTTTTTCCACCTCAGTGCCAGTAATCATCACTGTGACTACTGGATTTTTAGGGCTGGAAAAACAGAACTTGTCTATCTATAAACAGAAATCACCTGCATAGCCAAAGCTATGGTTTTATCAGTAGTGATGTATGGATATGAGAGTTGGTCCAACAGGACTTATTGATGGATTGAATGTGGAGAGAAAAAAAAAAAGTAAAATAAAACAGAGGTCCTCCTACTTAGTAAGAACTTTGGATATTATTCTAAGAGATATAAGAAAGCTTAGAAGGTTTTGAGAATAAATGTGTTAGTAACTCATTTTAATGACCTTTGTAACAAAAGCAGAATATATGATAGCAAGGGTTCAATTGCAGCAATGGACACAGAGTAAAATTGTTTTAGTGGATTTGATTAGGAGACAGAGGAATGTGCTATCAAAGGATATCAGAGGCACAACCAGGTCAGTGACATAGGCTCCTGAGCTCAGAGAGCACTTGGCTTAAGGTTCTGGTGTCTTTGTCTTAATAATTTTTTAACAAAAGGCCCTATATTTTCCTTTTGCACCGGAGTCCTGAAAATTATGGGTGTAGTTGGTCCAGCTAAAAAGTCAAAATGGAAATGACATTCAAAAATGGAAAATGACATTAAAGAAGAGGTAACAGTACCTGAAATGATGGCATTTTTAGTAAGAAAATTTTTTATTAAATTCAGTATACCATAGGCTACTGGAAGAACTAAGATTTACATTTCCACCTTCCAAGTCTTTATTCAGTGTACTTTTGCACAACACTAACTGCCTCCTACTGCCTCAATCACACTTGTGTATTTACTGATAATGTAAGTGATTTTTTATACAAATATTCTATGCATATTTGGAAATAATTTATGATAATACAGGAGAAAGTTTAATATAGAACTAGTTTCTTCTCTAATTGCTTATAACATCATCTTTATTTTACACTCATCATCCCCTATACCTCCTTAGTATTTGGTGACTCTTTATTCTCTATCCACTCTAGTAATTTTGGTAAGACTTCTTTGTTTCTCTTCCTTTGATAATTTACTTTTAATTCAGTTCAGTTCAGTTCAGTTCAGTCACTCAGTCGTGTCCAGCTCTTTGCGACCCCATGAATTGCAGCAAGCCAGGCCACCCTGTCCATCATCAACTCCCGGAGTTCACTCAGACTCACATCCATCGAGTCAGTGATGCCATCCAGCCATTTCATCCTCTGTTGTCCCCTTCTCCTCCTGCCCCCAATCCCTCCCAGCATCAGAGTCTTTTCCAATGAGTCAGCTCTTTGCATGAGGTGGCCAAAGTACTGGAGCTTCAGCTTTAGCATCATTCCTTCCAAAGAACACACAGGACTGATCTTCATGCAATGGACTGGTTGGATCTCCTTGCAGTCCAAGGGGCTCTCAAGAGTCTTCTCCAACACCACAGTTCAAAAGCATCAACTCTTCAGTGCTTAGCTTTCTCCACAGTCCAACTCTCACATCCATGCTTGACTATTAGAAAAACCATAGCCTTGACTAGACAGAACCTTGTTGGCAAAGTAATGTCTCTGCTTTTGAATATGCTATCTAGGTTGGTCATAACTTTCCTTCCAAGGAGTAAGTGTCTTTTAAGTTCATGGCTGCAATCACCATCTGCAGTGATTTTGGAGCCCAAAAAAATAAAGTCTGACACTGTTTTCACTGTTTCCCATCTATTTCCCATGAAGTGATGGGACCAGATGCCATGATCTTCGTTTTCTGAATGTTGAGCTTTAAGCCAACTTTTTCACTCTCCTCTTTCACTCTTGTCAAGAGGCTTTTTAGTTCCTCTTCACTTTCTGCCATAAGGGTGGTGTCCTCTGCATATCTGAGGTTATTGATATTTCTCCTGGCAATCTTGATTCCAGCTTGTGCTTCTTCCAGCCCAGGGTTAAGGTTTTTAAATGCTATCTATGTGCTAGTTGAAACTCCAATATTTAGGTCACCTGATGCAAAGAGCAAACCCATTGGAAAAGACCCTGATGCTGGGAAAGATCGAAAGCAGGAGGAAAAGGGGACAACAGAAGATGAGATGGTTGGATGGCATCACCAATTCAATGGACAAGAGTTTGAACAAACTCCGGGAGATAGTGAAGGACAGGGAAACCTAGCATGCTGTAATCCATGGAGTTGCAAAGGGTCAGACATGAGTGAGTGACTAAACAACAACGATATACTAGTTAACTTTAAACTCTATCACTGGCTCTGAAGATTCCCCAGAGTTGGATATTTCAAAGTCTACCTGTGTAGTGATAGATCACACTTAACAAAGCCATATAAGTATATTTTCATTTCCCGTTCTCTCACCACAAAATTTTTCCTTCCTCAGATTTTCACATTGCAGTGAGTACGATATAGTTAGTAAAGCTAATGATTGATTTCTTCTTTTCCTTCATCACTTCAATTCTCTTTGCACACAATCTAAAAACTCTTTAAGTTCTATTATGTCTTCACACAGGATCCACTGCTAATCCAATCACCTTCATTTCTCAGCAACTTGGCCTGAGTTGGTTGATTTTTCTATAAAGAAGCCAAAATGGTATAATAAAATGGAAATCATTCATATATCTTTCCTACTTAAAGTCACTTAAACAGCTTTCAATTTCTTTTTTAAAAGTTTCTAAAGCTGTATCATGTACCAAAAGACCTGTCATCTTTCTACTGTTCATTTCCTTATGCTCTGATGTCTCTTTCGTCTTTCTTATCTTCCAACAGTGCATGGAAGCCAGCGCAATGGACCTGTTTTTGTCCCTCCAAAAAGCCCATTTTATTCTTGAATTAATTCCTTGATCTTTTTTGTTCCATAGTATAAAAAAGTCTCCCCATATATCATCACCTGGCACCTTCTCTTCATCATACTTCAGCCTAAAGGTCAATTTCTAAGAGATACCTTTCTACACTCTTGACACAGTTTTATTTTCGAGTTCACTCTGGCTACAGTACAGACATGGATTTAGAGAAAAGAGTCAAGCTAGAAACAGCGAGTCCAACTTGAAAGTTAAAATTACCCAGGTGAGAGAAATGACAAATCTGCCTCATAGGTAGCATTGGTTTAAATTCTTAGATTAACTCTCTGTTTAAAACCTAGTCCTTGCATATGTCCAATATATTTTTCCACCACTGCAGAGTGCATACAGTCGATAATTCTTTTCCAGATTTGGGATTTAAAATGGAATCTATCAGAGATTATGTTGATCTCTGTTCAAATATTTCCAGACCAGACAAACAAATAAAGGGAAAGGTTTAGAGTTGCTCTATTTTCACTTGCCAGGATGGAGCAGCAAGAGAGCTATAACCAGAAAAAGCTGAGATATACTGCTTTACCTTTCTGCCAAATAGTTTCTTTCTGTATTTCTCAGAGCAGCAGGCATTAGTTGGGTCAGTGGCACTCTTTAGAGCTGGCATCACTTCCTTCTTTTGGAGCCAGCTGTACTACTGCCTTGCTTTACTTGAAATGTCATGCATGCCAAATGTAACCCGGGAAGAAGCACCTCTGTAGGCTTGTCCCATGGACTTTATTTCAGATTTGATAGAAATCTGGGGAATAATGGGACGAATTTGTACTTTTCATCAAAGGCACAGAGGTTGCCTGTAGCTCCAATTTCCACTGGTGCACATGAAAGAATGTTAGTGGGATTCAATGGTGCAGCTACTACCCCTTATAGCCAGATGGACATTTCCATCTTGGCAGAGACTCACTAGATGGTTGACTGTCCTATAAAGTGTTCATTCTTGCTATTTATTTTACAGAGATTCTTCAGTATTTTTCACATCTGAATGGTTTCCTGGATTTAAATATTAATAAGAATTTTTGCTTTAATTGCATTAACTTTTTTCTCATTTCAGTGTAAATGTATATTCAAGTCTTTTATCCATTTTGAGTTAATTGCTGTGCTTGATGTAACATACTGATTATATTTCATTCTTTTGTATGTGGCAGTCAAATTATCCCAACACCACTTATTTAAGAGACCATCCTTTCTTCACTATATGTTCTTTGCTCTGTTGTTATAAATTAGTTGTCTACATATGTTTGGGTTTATTTCTGGGCTTCAGTTCTGTTGCTTGGACCTGTGGATATGTTTCTGTGCCAGTACCACTCTTTCGATGACTATAGCTTTATAGCACAGTTTCAAGTCTGGGAGCATGATACCTTCAGTTTTGTTCTTTTCAAGGTTCAGTTCAATTCAATTGCTCAGTCATGTCCAATTCTTTGTGACCTTATGGACTGCAGCATTCCAGGCTTCCCTGTCCATCACCAACTCCCAGAGCTTGCTCAAACTCATGTCCATTGAGTCAGTGATGCCATCCAACCGTCTTATCTTCTGTCATCCCCTTCTCCTCCTGCCTTCAATCTTTCTGAGCACCAAGATCTTTTCCAATGAGTCAGTTCTTCCTATCATGTGGCCAAAGTATTGGAGCTTCAGCTTCAGCATCAGTCCTTCCAGTGAATATTCAGGACTGATTTCCTTTAGGACTGACTGGTTGGATCTCCTTGCAGTCCAAGGGACTCTCAAGAGTCTTCTCCAACATCATAGTTCAAAAGTATCAGGTCTCCAGCACTCAGCTTTCTTTATGGCCCATCTCTCACATCCATACATGACTACTGGAAAAACTATAGCTTTGACTAGACGGACCTTTGTTGGCAAAGTAATGTCCCTGCTTTTTAATATGCTGTCTAAGTTTGTTATTTGAAAAGGTAATGGCAACTCACTCCATTATTCTTGCCTAGAGAATCCTGTGGACAGAGGAGCCTGGTGGGTTGCTGTCCATAGGGTCGCACAGAGTTGGACACGACTGAAGCGACATAACAGCAGCAAGTTTGTCATAGCCTTTCTTCCAAGGAGCAAGCTTTTCTGCTCAACATTGTTTTGGCCAAATGAGGTCTTTTCTGGTTCCATAACTTTAGGATTGTTTGTTCTAGTTCTGTGAAATGTCACTGGAGTTGTTGTTGTTGTTGTTCTTCTTCTTCACTTTACAAATATATTGTATTTTATTCTTTTTTAAAGTTTTACTTTCCGTTGGATTTAGTTGATTAACAATGTTGTGTTGCTTTCACTACAGCAAAATGATTCAATTATGCGTATACATGTATTTATTCTTTTTCAAATTCTTTAACCATTTTGGTTACTATGGAATATTGAGCCGGGTTCCCTGTGCTATACAGTTTGTCCTTGTTGGTTATCTATTTTCAGTATAGCAGTGCGTGCATGTCAATCTCAGACTCCCAATCTATCCCTCAAATCCCTTTGCCCTCTGGTAACCATAAGGACATTCTCTAAGTCTGTGAATCTTTTCCTGTTTCATTAATAAGTTTATTTGTATAATTTTAAGAGTCTGTATATAAGTGATATAATTTGATATTTGTCTTTCTTTGTCTGACTTATTTCACTTGATATGATAATCTCAGGTCTATCCATGTTGCTGCAAGTGGCAATATTTCATTTTAAATAAATATGACTGAGTAAAATTCTATTGTACATATGTATCACAACATTATCCATATCCCTGTTGATGGACATTTAGGTTGCTTTCATGTCTTGGCTACTGTAAACATTTCTGCAATGAACTTTGGGGTGAATGTATATTTTCATACCATGTGTTTCCTGTAGGTATATGTCCAAGAGTGGGGTTGCAGGATCATATGGTAGTTCTATTTTTAATTTTTAAAGGAACCTCCTTACTGTTCTCCATGGTGGCTGTACCAATTTACATTCCCATCAGCAGTGTAGGAGAATGTCTTTTTCCTCTACACCCTCTCCAGCATTTATCCTTTGTAGATTTTTTGATGACATTCATTCTGACTGCTGTGAGATGATGTGAGATGATATCTCATTTTAGTTTTGATTTGCATTTTCTAATAATTAGCAATATTGATTTTTTTTTTTAATGTGCCACTTGGTCATCTGTATGTCTTCTTTGGAGTACTAAGGGGAACTTTGGATCTTTGGTTTAATGGCATGAGCTGTTAATAAATTTTACAGACAAACCTTTTTCTGGTCACATCATTTGCAAATATTTTCTCCCATTCTGTGGACTGGCACTTTTTAAAATTCTTTCTTTTACTGTGCAAAAGCTAGAGAGGGAATATATGTATACCTATGGTTGATTGATGTTGAGTTTTGACAGAAAACAACAAAATTCTGTAAAGCAATTATCCTTCAAAAAATAAATTTAAGAGAAAAGCTCTTAAGTTTAATTAGGTCTCATTTGTTTATTTCTGCTTTTATTCCCATTACTCTGAGGGATGGATCAAAAAGAATATTTCTGGGAATTATGTGAGAGAATGTGCTGCCTATGTTTTCCTCTAAGAGTTTTATGGTATTCAGTTTTACATTTAGGTCTTTAATAAAAGCAGTAAGACAAAAACAAAAACAAAACCAAAAACCACCACCAACAACAAATAGCATACAAGGGAGCTCCCATAAGGTTATTAGCTGATTTCTCAGCAGAAACAAGGAAGGAAGTGGCATGGTATATTTAAAGTGGTTAAAGGGAAGAAACTACAACCAAGAACACCCTACTCTGCAAGGTTCTCATTCAGGCTCAATGGAGAAATCAAAAGTGTTACACAAGTAAAAGCTAAAAGAATTCAGCACCACCAGACTAGCTTTGCAACAAATGCTAAAGGAACTTCTCAAAGCAGAGAAGGCCACAACTAGAAACAAGAAAATTGAAAATGGAAAAGCTTACCAGTAAAGGCAGGAAATCATTGACACAGAAATAAGATATCAAAACCAGTTGTGAGAAGGGGAGAACACAAATACAAGATATCGGAAATGCATTTGAAATTAAAAGAAAAACAACGTTAAGCAATCTTTATATATGGGCTACTGTATAAAACCTTTTTGGTAATTGCATACTGAAAATCTACTCTAGATACACACACACACAAAGAGAAAGGAGTCAAAATGCAACACTAAAAATCAAACCACAAGAGAAGAGAACAACAGAGGAAGGGAAGGAAAAAAAAAAAAAGAACCTACAAAAACAAATCCAAAACAATCAATAAAATGGCAATAGGAACAAACACATTGATAATTACCTTAAACTTAAATGAATTAAATGCTTCAACCAAAAGGCATAAACTGGATGAATGGATGCAGAAACAAGACCTGTATATATGCTATGTAGGAGAAACCCTGTATATAAGCTATCTAGAATAGATGGGGAAACAATGGATACAGTGAGAGATTTTATTTTTGGTGGCTTCAAAATCACTTCAGATGATGACTGCAGTGATTAAAAGAAGCTTGCTCCTTGGAAGAAAAGCTATGACCATCTTAGACAGTATATTAAAAAGCAAAGACATTACTTTGCCAACAAAGGTCCATCTAGTCAAGGCTATGGTTTTTCCAGTAGTCATGTATGGATGTGAGACTTGGACTATAAAGAAAGCTGAGCACCAAAGAATTGATGCTTTTGAACTGTGGTGTTGGAGAAGATTCTTGAGAGTCCCTTGGGCTGCAAGGAGATCCAACCAGTCAGTCCTAAAGGAAATCAGTCCTGAATATTCACTGGAAGGACTGATGCTGAAGCTGAAGCTCCAATACTTTGGCCACATGATAGGAAGAACTGACTCATTGGAAAAGACCCTGATGCTGGGAAAGGTTGAAGGCAGGAAAAGAAGGGGTTGACAGAGGATAAGATCGTTGAATGGCATCACTGAGTCAGTGGACATGAATTTGAGTAAACTCACAGAGTTTGAGATGGACAGGAAGGCCTGACATGCTGTAGTCCACAGGGTCACAAAGAGTCGGACAAAACTGAGCAACTGAAGTGAAGTGAACTAAACTTAATGTCATGCCTGGGTGATGCTTCAGTGAAATAACTTTAAATAAAATATAATCAGTAAAACAAGGGACTTAGAAATAAATTCTTTTTTATGACACACTCAAATCTTTATACTTTTTGTGTAAATTGGTTTTGATAAAAAAAAATGTTTGCCATGAAACTGTGTGACTCTTGAATAATCATTTATGATAATGGAATTTCAAATGCTTGTGAATTAATCTTGCCTTTTAGAAACAGGCTTTTTCCTTGTGTTAAGTTTAGTTCATAATTCTTCTTATTGCAATGACCAGTTCATCAAGTCGCCATCTATCCTATGATCATGATGAAAAATTATGATATTCAAATTACTACATTTCTCTTTCCACTTGAGTGAACTAATTGCAATATTCCACATCTGCATCCTCCATGGATGCAGAGAGAAGTACAAGAAAATATAAGGAGAACTGACTGAATACTTAAACACCTATGTAGCTGCTGAACAAAAGGAAATTTCTATAATTACATTCTGTGAATATTCCACCCATAATCTACCTAATCTAGGCTGCTACACAAAATTAAGAAGGTTTTCTTTTCTTTCCTTCTTTTTCAAATCTATTCTTAATCGTATTTAATTCTGCATATTGGAAGTTGAATGGTTCAATGAAGACCTAAAAGACCTTCTAGAACTAATACCCCCAAAAGATGTCCTTTTCATTATAGGGGACTGGAATGCAAAAGTAAGAAGTCAAGAGTTTACCTGCAGGAACAGGCAAATTTGGCCTTGGAGTACAAAATTAAGCAGGTCAAAGGCTAATAGAATTTTGCCAAAAAGAACGCATTGGTCATAGGAAACATCCTCTTCCAACAACACAAGAGAAGACTCTACACATGGACATCACCAGATGATCAATACCCAAATCATATTGATTATATTCTTTGCAGCCAAATATGGAGAAACCCTATACAATCAGCAAAAACAAGACTGGCAGCTGACTGTGGCTCAGATCATGAACTCTTTATTTCCACCTTCAGACATAAATTGAAGAAAGCAGGGAAAACCACTAGACCATTCAGGTATGACCTAAATAAAATTCCTTATGACTATACAATGGAAATAACCAATAGATTCAAGAGATTAGATTTGATAGACAGAGTTCTTGAGGAACTATGGATGGAGGTTGTGACATTGTATAGGAGGCAGTGATCAAGTCCATTCCCCAAAAAGAGAAATGCAAAAAGGCAAAATGGTTGTCTGAGGAGGCCTTACAAATACCAAAAAAAAAGAAAAGAAAAGAGGCAAAAGGCCAAGAAGAAAAGAAGGGATATACCCATTTGAGCAGAGATACAAAGAATAGCAAGGAGAGATAAGAAAGCATTCCTCAGTGATCAATGCAAATAAATAGAGGAAAATAATAGAATAGTAAAGACCAGAGCTCTCTTCAAGAAAATTAGAGATACCAAGGAAACATTTTATGCGAAGATGGGCACAATAAAGAACAGAAATGGTATGGACCTAACAGAAGCAGAAGATATTGAGAAGAGGTAGCAAGAATACACAGAACTATACAAAAAGACCTTCACGATCCAGATAACCATGATGATGTGGTCACTCATCTAGAGCCAGACATCCTTGAATGCGAAGTCAAGTTAGTCTTAGGAAGCATAGCTATGAACAAAGCTAGTGGAGGTGATGGAATTTTAGTTGAGCTATTTCAAATCCTAAACAATGATGCTGTGAAAGTGCTGCACTCAATATGCCAGCAAATTTGGAAAGCTCAGCAGGGGCCACAGGACTGGAAAAGGTCAGTTTTTATTCCAATCCCAAAGAAAGGCAATGCCAAAGAATGCTCAAACTACCACACAATTGTACTCATCTCACACACCAGTAAAGTAATGCTCAAAATTCTCCAACCAGGCTTCAACAGCACATGAACCATGAACTTCTAGATGTTCAAGCTGGAATTAGAAAAGGCAGAGGAACCAGAGATCAAATTGCCAACATCCGCTGGATCCTCAAAAAAGAGAGTTCCAGTAAAACATCTACTCCTGCTTTATTGACTATACCAATGCCTTTGACACTGTGGGTCACAACAAATTGTGGAAAATTCTTCAAGTGTTGGGAATACAAGACCACCTGACCTGCCTCCTGAGAAATCTGTGTGCCAGTCAAGAAGCAGCAGTTAGAACTAGACATGGAACAATAGCCTGGTTCCAAATCAGGAAATGAGTATGTCAAGGCTGTATATTGTCACCCTGCTTATTTAACTTACATGCAGTGTGCATCATGAGAAATGCTGGACTGGATGAAACACAAGCTATAATCAAGACTTCCGGGAGAAATATCAATAACCTCAGATATGCAGATGACACCACCCTTATGACAGAAAGTGAAGAACCGAAGAACCTCTCGATGAAAGTGAAAGAGGAGAGGGAAAAAGTTGGCTTAAAACTCAACATTCAGAAATTTAATATCATGGCATCTAGTCCCACCACTTCATGCCAAATAGATGAGGAAACAATGGGAACAGTAAGAGACTATTTTGGGGGGCTCTAAAATCACTGTAGATGGTAACTGCAGCCATGGAAATAAGAGACATTTGCTCCTTGGAAGGAAAGCTATGGCCAACCTAGAAAGTGAAAGTGAAGTCGTTCAGTCTTGTACGACTCTTTGCGACCCCATAGACTGTAGCCTACCAGGCTCCTCCGTCCATGGGATATTCCAGGCAAGGATAATGGAGTGGGTTGCCATTTCCTTTTCCTGGAGTTCTTCCCTACCCAGGGATTGAATTCAGGTATCCCGGATTGTAGGCAGACATTTCACCATCTGAGCCACCATTGAAGTCAACTTAGATAGCGTATTAAAAAGAAGAGGCATCACTTTGCCAACAGAGGTCTGTCTAGTCAAAGCTATGGTTTTTCCAGTAGTCATTTGGATGTGAGAGTTGGACTATAAAGAAAGCCAAGTGCCAAAGAATTAATGCTTTTGACCTATGGTGTTGGAGAATACTCTTGAGAGTCCCTTGGACTGCAAGGAGATCCAACCAGTCAATCCTAAAGGAAATCAGTCCTGAATATTCACTGGAAAGACTGATGCTGAAGCTGAAACTCCAATACTTTGGCCACCTGATACAAAGAACTGACTCACTGGAAAATACCCTGACACTGGGAAAGATTGAAGGCAGGAGGAGAAGGAGGTAACAGAAGATGAGATGGCTGGATGGCATCACTGACTCTATGGACGTGAGTTTGAGTAGGCTCTGGGAGTTGGTGATGGATAGGGAAGCTTAGTGTGCTGCAGTCCATGGGGTCATAAAGAGCTGGACACGACTAAGGGACTGAACTGAACTAAACTGATCGGAAGTATTCAGTGAATGTGTTAACTCTTTAGTCGTGTCCAACTCTTTGCAACCCCAGGGACTGTAGCCCACCAGGTTCCTCTGTCTTTGGAATTCTCCAGGTAGGAATACTGGAGTGGGTTGCCATTACCTTCTCCAGGGGAAACAGTATGAGCACTGAACTTAAACAAAGCTGAATATGCACCTTTGCTAACATTATAAACTTTGGTTAAACTACTTAACTACTTTGAGCTTTCTTTTATCGGTAAAAGAGAAGCCATCATAATCACTAATCTGAAAATGATGATGAAAAATCTGTTTTGCATGCCTGTTTACTGCAGGCAAGGGGAAAAAAAGGTAGTTTATCTCTTGATATCATTTTTGTAAGTCCTGACAACCACAAAAATACATTTTAAGTGATGATATTTATAGTTCATTAACCAAAGTGATTAGTCACATGTAATAGAATAATTGATCAAGAAAAACTTTCCTTTTGAAATAATGTAAAATAGTCAGAAAGATAAAAAATAATTTAAGTATTTGATTTGGTCATTAGAAAGCAAATTTTGCGTTTCCTAGAGTGATTGACTGTCTTTACCCAAATTTTGAGCACCAGGAAAAGAGCAGTATAAAAGCCCACAGGAAGTAGATACTTTGACCTGACTCTATTTGGGGCAGCACTTCCAAAAAAGTAACTGTATTCTGGTAATCTATGTGACATTGGGAATTTCAACTCATTTCCCTGACCCTCTAGGAAACCTGACATTTGTAAAAGTATTGTTTTTCCCATTTAACATTAAAATGGAATATAGACTAAATTTTAAAGAATTTGACAATTACAAAGGAGTAAATGATAGAAAAAAATTTCAACGCAGAGTCAACTATTTTTAATTCACAGGCTCATTCACTTTGGTGCACTTTAATTTTATTTTTTAAAACATCAAAGTATATTCACACATATACATACAAAGACATATAATTTATTTATATATAAGTATGTATATACACAATATACACAAACAAGTTGTATATGCTAATTTTGATGTCTCTTTTCTCTGACTTAAAAGTCATACTCATTTCAAGAAACATGGAAATACATGAGAATACATTATAAATGACCCAGAGGTATCCACTGTTACCATGGTTTTTGTTTTTTGGTTATTGTGCATGTGTGCATGCTCAGTTGCTTCAGTCATGTCTGACTCTTTGCAATCTTATGGACTATAGCCCATGGGGATTCTCCAGGCAAGAATACTGGAGAGGGTTGCCATGCCCTTCTCCAGGGGATCTTTCCAACCCAGAAATCCCGCTGAAGTCTTATGCACTGCAGGTGGACTCTGCCACTAAGTTACCATGGAAGTTCTTTGGTTATTGCCATTGTTCAGTCACTCAGTTGTGTCCAACTCTTTGGACCCCATGAACTACAGCACACTAGGCTTCCCTGTTCTTCACCATATCCCAAAGCTTGTTCAAACTCATGTCTGTTGAGTCAGTAATGCCATCCAATCATCTCATTCTCTATCATCCCCTTCTCCTGCCTTCAACCTTTCCCAGCATCAGGGTCTTTTCCAGTGAGTTGGCTCTTTGCATCAAGTGGCCAAAGTATTGGAGCTTCAGCTTCAGCATCAGTCCTTCCAATGAATATTCAAGGTGGGTTTCCTTTAGGATTGGCTGGTTTGATCTCCTTGCAGTCCAAGAGACTCTCAAGAGTCTTCTCCCACACCACAGTTGGAAAGGATGAATCCTTCAGTGCTCAGACTCTTTTGGTTATTGTATGCATCTTCAAATGCAAAGAAATTTATTCAGATTTAGTACTTGCCAGCAGCCTTGGTATTTGGATTTCCTTGGCTCTGCTCGTTTGAGTACTGTTTAAATTTCTCTGTAGATTCGCAACTGAAGGCAAATACCTTCTTGCCATGGTGTGGTTCTCAGTCTCTTCAGCTGTGTCCAACTCTAGGTGACCCCATGTACTGCACCCTGCCAAGTTCTTATGTCCATGTGATTCTCCAGGCAAGAATAGCGGAGGAGATTGCCATTTCCTTCCTGACCCAGGGATCCAACCTGCATCTCTTATGTCTCCTGCATTGGCAACCTGGTTCTTTTCCACTAGTGCCACCTGGAAAGCCCTCCTGTCATGGCAGGGATTATGAATTTCAGAGGCCATATAAACTGAAAATGTCAAAATATTCCATTCCTTAATTACCTTTATGCAATGAAAATTAAGAATAGTACAACATTTTAAAGCAATCATAAAGGGTACTATTTTACTAATAAGGACTGCTTTTATGATTATTTTGAAACAATAAATATAAACCTATTTTGCTAAAAAATTACATACTTCATTGGGGACCTGAGCAATCTCTCTATAGTTAATCCAATTTATTCTGAAGATTTAAGAGCATTACTGCTTTTTCACTCAGCATCCCCTGATCTGTGGCTGACTTTGTTCTCTCACCCTGGGAGTATTGAATTGTACTGAGCAACCAATAAAATGACTTTTCAGTCAGTTGCCTCAAAATAGCTGGTTGAACTGCTCTTCTTTTATCTGATTATTTGTTTTGCTTATCTGCCTGCCTTTAGCAAAAACCTACTGCTTGTTTTCATCTTTCTGTACATATTAATTAATATCAGTCAGGTCATAATCCTTTAAAAAAATAAAATAAAATAGTAACTTGAATCCACTTTTCTCTGAAAACAAACTGAGAGCAACTGAACACATTCTTTCTCTTTTTTTCCCTTGCTGTCTACTCACAAAACAAGCGGTTCAACTGACACTTTCTTTGGGAAGTCTGCCTTGAACACCCCACATGCTCTGTCCCCACAATATCCCATGTATAGCTACCAAAGCTCTTATGCTCTCTGCAAAGGTCAGTTTGTTTGCTCTGTTTCACACAGTATTGTGAAAGTCATGATGTGAACACTGAGTATTTATCCCTGCTGCTGCTACTGCTAAGTCGCTTCAGTAATGTCCGACTCTGTGCGATCCCATAGATGGCAGCCCACCAGGCTCCCCCATCCCTGGGATTCTCCAGGCAAAAACACTGGAGTGGGTTGCCATTTCCTTCTCCAATTTATCCCTAGTAGACAGCAAAATATTTGACAGAGAGAAGTTATTATCAAAATCAAATCTCTCAAGGGAATGATTATCATTTCAGAGAGAAAGCAATCAGTCCAGACATTTGGAAAGTCTCCCTTTATATAGGAATTGCTGTGGTGAAGTAGTCTTCCCTGGTAAAATTGGAGTGAGCTCAGTGGAGAACAGGAGCAAGGGTTATTAGAGTCCAGCCTTCTTCTTACTCTTCTTCGCCTAGCCCCACCCTCACTTCTGACCACTACCAATCAGAAAATAAACTGCCTTTCTTGACGCAAGAAAAAGTTACAAGGAAATTGGCCTTGCATGTGGAAAAGCATAACTGGCTCACCAGGAAAAAAATTTAAAAAATAAAAACAGGTGGCAGGAAGATCTACCGACAGCTCTCTTTGATATTCATGCTGTTGCTGGATTCACAGATGGTGAAATACTCACAAGAAAAGGCTTTTAAATGGAAACAAAGTGGGTCTTGCATCCATCTTAATTAACAATCAGCATAAGAAAAAATAAAATCACAAATCGCCTACCTGTGCAAAAATCAAATCACATATGATTTTTGAAATTTTGACTTTAGAGCAGTCCTTTTTGTTTGAACAGAGCTTTCTAGAAGGGTTCATTTGTACATATTTCTGTGTGTGAGCATGTACGTGTGGTTTAGAATTGAACAGTGACAGAGTAGTATCTAAGCGAAGGTTATGAAAGTCTCAAAGAATAAATGAATAGGAAGCAAGAGAGATGAATTGTTTGAATTG
Source organism: Ovis aries (assembly GCF_016772045.2). Taxonomy (NCBI): domain Eukaryota; kingdom Metazoa; phylum Chordata; class Mammalia; order Artiodactyla; family Bovidae; genus Ovis; species Ovis aries. The sequence continues at coordinate 48,144,524 of NC_056056.1, forward strand.
TCAGTGCTAAATTTAATTATTATTCTATTAGATCATCTTGGTAAATAAGTGAGAAATCCTCTTCCCTTTATGTTAAAATATGTTCATGAATAACCTATATATTGCAAATCTGAAATATTATGTATGAACACAAATGATATGTTAACCAATAAACCAAAATTTTTCATATGTTTATAATTATGAATTTCATAAAAATTATAGATATCTATATTGCAACACAACACTGGAAAACGTTTATGGTTTTTAAGTGCATTTTGTGATAGTAATTGACCAAGAAAATCACTATTCTCTACCAGAGAAGAGTGACTATATTTTGTATAAATGGAAGGTCGGTAAATATTTTACAGTTCTGACAATGATACTAAGATTTTCTCATTCACAGACCTTGTTATCTTCCTCCTACTTCAATCTCTATTAACACGTGCAGTAATGAATAATGAAGTAAACTTATATATTTTATCTTTGCACTGCAGGACCATTTCTAGTAATATATTTTATAATATAAGTGCTGTCAGTGATTGCATGTCCTCTCTTTACACCTTATCACAGATTGCTCTAAAGTACACAATAATCAGAAACATTACCATTGCAACATTTTAATAACTTCTGGAGTGAGTCAATGAATTGATTAATACAGAGTTAATCAGTTCAGTTCAGTCGCTCAGTTGTGCCCGACTCTTTGTGACCCCATGAATCGCAGCACACCAAGCCTCCCTGTCCATCACCATTTCCCAGAGTTCACTTAGACTCACGTCCATTGAGTCTGTGATGCCATCCAGCCACCTCATCCTCTATCATCCCCTTCTCCTCCTGACCCCAATCCCTCCCAGCATCAGAGTCTTTTCCAATGAGTCAACTCTTCGCGTGAGGTGTCCAAAATACTGGAGCTTCAGCTTTAGCATCATTCCTTCCAAAGAAATCATAGGGTTGATCTCCTCTAGAATGGACTGGTTGGATCTCCTTGCAGTCCAAGGGACTCTCAAGAGTCTTCTCCAACACCACAGTTCAAAAGCATCAATGCTTCGGCACTCAGCCTTCTTCACAGCCCAACTCTCACATCCATACATGACCACAGGAAAAACCATAGCCTTGGCTAGACAGACCTTAGTCGGCAAAGTAATGTCTCTGCTTTTGAATATGCTATCTAGGTTGCTCATAACTTTTCTTCCAAGGAGTAAGCATCTTTTAATTTCATGGCTGAGTCACCATCTGCAGTGATTTGGGAGCCCCCAAAAATAAAGTCTGACACTGTTTCTACTGTTTCCCCATCTACTTCCCATGAAGTGATGGAACCAGATGCCATGATCTTCGCTTTCTGAATGTTGAGCTTTAAGCCAACTTTTTCGCTCTCCTCTTTCACTTTCATCAAGAGGCTTTGTAGCTCCTCTTCACTTTCTACCATAAGGGTGGTGTCATCTGCATATCTGAGGTTCTTGATATTTCTCCTGGCAATCTTGATTCCAGCTTGTGTTTCTTCCAGTCCAGCGTTTCTCATGATGTACTCTGCATATAAGTTAAATAAGCAGGGTGACAATATACAGCCTTGACGTACTCCTTTTCCTATTTGGAACCAGTCTGTTGTTCCATGTCTAGTTCTAACTGTTGTTTCCTGAACTGCATACAGATTTCTCAAGAGGCAGGTCAGGTGGCCTGGTATTCCCATCTCTTTCAGAATTTTCCACAGTTTATTGTGATCCACACAGTCAAAGGCTTTGGCATAGTCAATAAAGCAGAAATAGATGTTTTTCTGGAACTCTCTTGCTTTTTCCATGATCCAGCAGATGTTGGCAATTTGATCTCTGGTTCCTCTGCCTTTTCTAAAACCAGCTTGAACATCAGGGAGTTCACGGTTCATGTATTGCTGAAGCCTGGCTTGGAGAATTTTGAGCATTACTTTACTAGCATGTGAGATGAGTGCAATTGTGCAGTAGTTTGAGCATTCTTTGGAATTGCCTTTCTTTGAAATTGGAATGAAAGCTGACCTTTTCCAGTCCTGTGGCCATTGCTGAGTTTTCCAAATATGCTGAGTCCTGTGGCCACTGCTGAGTTTTCAATTTGGCATATTGATTGCGGCACTTTCACAGCATCATCTTTCAGGATTTGAAACAGCTCAACTGGAATTCCATCACCTCCACTAGCTTTCTCATAGTGATGCTTTCTAAGGCCCACTTGACTTCACATTCCAAGATGTCTGGCTCTAGATTAGTGATCACACCATCATGATACACAATAAATAGTATAGGTATATCTTTTTCAAAGATGAGATTTGAAATGATTTTGATGATATGGTAGGAATGTGCGATACAGGGTTGTATAGCATTGTTTGGAAGGATAGACAAGGCAAATAGCCTGCATGCTGGCTGGTACCGAACATTGCAAAGAGAGTGCATGGGGTCAGTGTGGCATTGCATGGGATATGACTAGGGAAATATCAGAAAGATCCGTATGTGCCAGAGTAACATGACCCTGGAATCAAGTGTGGGATAACAGTACAATTATTTTCATAGATTTTAAATTAAAGATTTTAAAATTTAAAAAATAAAAAACTAAAAAAAAATAAAGATTAAAAAAAATAAAAGTTATGTGGTTTGAGCCCATGAAAATAAAAAAATAATAAATAAATAAAATAAAATAAACAATGGCTCAAGCTTTGTCTAAGACAGTAGTCCAATAGAATTACAATGTGAGCTTCATGTATCATTTTAAATTTTCTGTAGCCATATTAAAAATGTTTCAGATGGTAAAATTAATATAACAATATTTATTGTTTATATTAATATGGGCTTCCTTGGTAGCTCAGCTGATAAAGTATCTGCCTGCAATGCAGGGATCCTGGTTCGATCCCAAGGTCAGGAATGTCCCCTGGAGAAGGGAATGGCTACCCACTCCAGTATTCTTGCCTGGAGTATTCCATCCAATATATCATTTCAGCATGTAATCTGTATAAAAATTACTTATGCATCACATTAAATTAATTTTTTAAACTAAGTCTTCAAAATCCAGTGTGTATTTTGTATTTTCATCCCATCTCAATTTGGGTCATGCATCCTTCAAGAACTTAAGAGTCATATGTATTGACAATGCAGCTCTCAGACAATAATTGGTCTTGAGTAAGCCTGTTTTTCTGAAACCTCAATTTCAGTTCAGTTCAGTTCAGTCACTCAGTCGTGTCCAACTCTTTGGGACCCCATGAATCACAGCACGCCAGGCCTCCCTGTCCATCACCATCTCCCAGAGTTCATTCAGACTCAAGTCCATCGAGTCAGTGATGCCATCCAAGCATCTCATCCTCGGTCGTCCCCTTCTCCTCCTGCCCCCAATCTCTCCCAGCATCAGAGTCTTTTCCAATGAGTCAACACTTTGCATGAGGTGTCCAAAGTACTGGAGCTTCAGCTTTAGCATCATTCCCTCCAAAGAAATCCCAGGGCCGATCTCCCTCAGAATGGACTGGTTGGATCTCCTTGCAGTCCAAGGGACCCTCAAGAGTCTTCTCCAACACCACAGCTCAAAAGCATCAATTCTTCGGCACTCAGCCTTCTTCACAGTCCAACTCTCACATCCATATATGACCACAGGAAAAACCATAGCCTTGACTCGGCGGAGCTTAGTTAGCAAAGTAATGTCTCTGCTTTTGAATATGCTATCTAGGTTGCTCATAACTTTTCTTCCAAGGTGTAAGCGTCTTTTAATCTTATGGCTGCAATCACCATCTGCAGTGATTTGGGAGCCCCCCAAAATAAAGTCTGACACTGTTTCCACTGTTTCCCCATGTATTTCCCATGAAGTGATGGGACCGGATGCCATGATCTTCGTTTTCTGAATGCTGAGCTTTAAGCCAACTTTTTCACTCTCTTTCACTTTCATCAAGAGGCTTTTTAGCTCCTCTTCACTTTCTGCCATAAGAGTGGTGTCATCTGCATATCTGAGGTTATTGATATTTCTCTCGGCAATCTTGATTCCAGCTTGTGTTTCTTCCAGTCCAGGGTTTCTCATGATGTACTCTGCATAGAAGTTAAATAAGCACGGTGACAATATACAGCCTTGACGTACTCCTTTTCCTATTTGGAACCAGTCTGTTGTTCCATGTCCAGTTCCAACTGTTGCTTTCTGACCTGCATACAGATTTCTCAAGATGCAGAGAAAGAGATGTATTCCCATCTCTTTCAGAATTTTCCACAGCTTATTGTGATCCACACAGTCAAAGCTTTTGACATAGTCATGTTAACTACCTATTCCCGCAGACAATTTTTTCTCAAACGGTGACCCGTGAGGGACCTGCATTAGAATCATCACAGACGCTTATTAAAATAATCTTCTACCAAGTTTGCCAAATTAGGACCTTTGGATTGGATGATAAGAATTAGCATTTTCATACACTTGACTAAATATTTCTTATGTAGTTATATACCCAAAAATACAGATTTAAAAAATACTTCTCCAATAAGCAAATGACAACAAGGAGTGATGCTACATGAAACCACTTACATTTTAGAACCAAATCAATCCTAATCACCTTTTACCTTGAGAGGCTGCATGGTAGAGAAGTAAAAATTATGAAATGTGTGATCACTTGCCAGGGGCCAGCATGAGGAATCCTGCCCATGACAAGGTCATGCAGAAGGAAGCCTGACAAAACTCAAGGACATGATCAGGCTTCAGGGGTTCCCCCTGGAATTTCCTGAGCATCCACCCCCCAAGACCAGAGTCTGCTTGCTTTTCCACTCTTCTAATATTCTCTGGAAAAAGTCAAATCAGGGCTTTAGTCTTCTGCATTTAACAGGGATGTTTCAGTTAAAGCCCTCTGATAGCTCTCTACCTTGCCTAACAGGTTCCCCGGGATCTCTTACAGCTTGTGAATTGCTTTCAGCCCCCCAACCGTGAGAGGCACAAAGCTTAAAGCATCTTCAGATACAGAGCCTTTTCTAAGAGCTAAAAATCATTATCGTGATGGGTTTTCACTGTTGACTCAATGATTGCTGCCAGAACTCCATATTCTTTATCTTTTAGGCACCTGGGAGGATGTTAATCAATGTAAACGGGATATGGAAAAAGATATATAATAGTTTTGATGTTAGCAACACTAGACTTTTGAGTTAATTACTTTTCTCTTTGTTATATATCACTGCACTCCTCTTGTGTCCTTGCTATGTAAGAATGTAACTTTATTTAGTGTTTTCTGAGAGTGGCACCAGACTTTGGGAAGATCAACACAAATAAGTCTTCTGGTTGACAAACCCTTATCAGAAAAAAGGCTGTAAAATGTTAATTGGCCCTTTTGGCCAGAAGATGATATAAATCACCTAATACTTGTGTATACAACTAGGTATACAGAGAGAAAAGCCTGGTTTTGATAAGAGTTTGGACTGATAACATTGCATAATTTTGTATTACCCATTGATCTCTATGTACAATCAAAAAGGTATAAAAGGCCTTCCTAGACAATAGAGGCTGGGCCATTCATTGGAAGGACTGGTTTCCCCTGTGTTTCCTCTTTACTCTAATTTCAGGCTGAATTCCCATCTGGGGCGTGGAGGCTTGCCATGTATACTTACTTGTCCCGGCTTCTAAGATCTGTAAGAGAGAGAGCCCAAGGTGGGGCACCCTCCGATATTCAAGCGGACACCGATGGACTAACGTAGATGGTGCAAGCTCCTTGTCTGGAACTTTATTGGCTTTCCACATAAACCAAGTTATTCAGCCTCTTTTCTCCACTTAATTTTCCTACTACACTATGTCTTCTTAATCTAATCTTATATTAATAAATAAATAAGTTTTTTCGCTTACCAATGCCTTCCCCTCTTTGAATTCCCTGGATCCACCGGGGCTGGACCCCGGCAATCATTGTATTCTCAGAAGCTCAAACCCCTAATGTTTCATCATAGCATTTATCACTGCCCCTTACTGTAATATAGCTTATTGATTGTCTTTCTGCCACCACCAGTATTTAATCTTCATGAAGTTTCAGATCAATGTATGTTATCCACATTATATATAGTATATTTCTATTAAAGCATGCCCTGGCAAAATAGTAGGTTTTCAACATATAGTTAATGAATGAATGAATGAATGAAATCTTTACTTCCTTTAGCCAATTACTTAACTAGTTGAGCTAAAAATATGCCCATCCACAAACTGAAGATAATATGTATCTTTAAGTATTATATGAAATGATTAATTATACATATGGAGTTTTCAATCAACACAACTTTTCCCAAACAGCTTTCCTCTGAGGGAGAAGAATAAATTCATAAACTCACAGTTGTTAATAATCTGCATTCTGTCTCCAAGAACATCTGCATTTTAAAAGCACATATCTGAAAAGATTCACTTCAATTCATACAGATTGATCTAATAGTTGTTATTCTGTCTTGTGATCACACTGGGGGACAAAGAAAATCTCTTATAATATTATTATATAGATAGGCACTTAAAATTCACCCACTGTTTAAATCCCAGTTGAACTCAACAACTATAGTAGGGAAAAGCATTTGTTTCTGCCAAAGATTTTACCTACTCACTGTGCTGGAAAGCCTTTTCTTTTAGAACACAAGTTTCAATATTATGATTTCCCTTTTGATTTATTGTTTTTAGCCAGATTTCTCTAGTTTTCTCAGATACTGTCTTCCTAGTCTGCACACTGATTAGAATGGCATTACAGAACAATGCATACAGGCAGCTGGCATCTAAGGTAATGAAAAAAACAGCAGGCTTCTCAAATGCAATATGGACTATTTTTTCTTGCATCATTATTTTGCTTAGAGATTATATAATTCATTCATAGAACATAAAAAGGTGTCTAAGGCAGTCCCTAAGCAACCATTACTCTTTTTATGTAAAGAGGAGATCTTTGTTTTAGAGAAAAACAACAAGACTTTAACTATGGGATACATTTCTTAGAAACAATAGAATTAAATTCATATCAGTTCTCCACAGACCTTCCATTCTGAACAAAGCTTATCAGAAGGGGGCATATGGGGGCAGGAAAGGCTTGTGAATTTAACTGGATGAAGTGAAAAGAAACCTGCTTCTGCAGTATTCTGATTTTTTAAAAACACCCCAAATTAATTACTTTAGAGAAGTCGGGATTAAATTGGTCTTGGTTACCATTGAGCAGGAAAAGAAAAATAATGAGACTATCCAACAGTTAAATGTAAATATTTAGAGTTTTATAACCTCAAAGGTGAGGTTAATGGCCTGGGAGAGACACCTTGATGCAAGGAACCAAGATTGCTGATGTGATGCCCTAGAGTCACTAACTAAACAATCCAATCTTTCAACTATTTCATGTTTTAAAACATCTCTTCCTTTTATATTAAATGATAATACCATTTAGTCACTCTTTTCTTTGTGAATAATCAATTCAGATCTGTAAAACACCAACACAAGAAAGTTCCTTTTCCAGGTCCTTGTTTCTGAAATAATCTTTCTCCAGTAAAATATTTGGTGTTGTGATAAAAGCTTCCAAACTACATATAGCAACTTTCACTTCCTGTTCACTACTGAAACATCACATTTTACATGCTACATTTTTTTTTTTTTGCATGTAAAGTTGTTTTTTTTTTTTTTTAGTTTTTTATTTTTTAAAATTTTAAAATCTTTAATTCTTACATGCATTCCCAAACATGAACCCCCCTCCCACCTCCCTCCCCATAACATCTTTCTGGGTCATCCATGCTACATTTTTATTTAGAATGAGCCTTTCTTTTTACTGAGGGCCTCTGTATGGAGCTGGGGAGAAGGGATGGAGTTTGTGGGGCTGAAAGATGGAAGCTCATGGAAGCTCCTGAGTTCTGGGTTTTCCAAAAGGTCTGGTGGTGAGCACACTGTTTCCTTACTTATTTATATTTTCCCTGTTTGGAATATCCATCCTGGCACGTAACAGAAAAACTCAGCCCCTCCACGGACAATTACAACATGACCTTTCCATATCTTGGGCTGCTCTGGATTCTTATTCACCTGGGATTACATGACAGCCATCTGTTAGTTTACATTTCCCTTTAAGGAGTCTAAGTGCATGGGTAAAATTCGACTTCAGATGGCCCGAGAATGTACTCACAGGCATACACATGTTTGTAACTGCACATGGGTACCTGTAGGCTTTTATGCTTGCATTCTTAAGGACCAGGAGAGCAAAGGGGATCTTTTGAACATATCCTAACAATAATACATGTCAAATAAATCAGCCCAAAAGTACAGTAATTTGGTTTTGAGTTAGGCTGAGGTTGAGTATATAAATAATGTAACAGTGATTTTAAAGACAGTGTAAATTGACATTTCATTCCAAAAACTGTATATTTTTGAGAAAAAAAGTAGCAAAGTGATGTTAAGTTTGGATGGTAGAAAAACATGACAAGACCTTTAGAAAAGAAACACACTCTGTGCTGTTTAAAATCAATGGCCGTCAACGCTGAAAAAATATTTTTAATAAATCAGAGGTTATTTTTCCTCTATTTACATTTGAATAGCAATCAGAAGCACTCATGTAGTTCTCTATGTTAGCCAAGACATGCAAAATGTCATGTTGTATGGGTATTTATTTATTTACTTTTGTGTCGTACATTTATTTCATTGGCTTTTCCCTTTTCTTTCCAAAATGTCTATGATGCCTATTACAGTATTTCCAGCCAGTATCTGTGGCATTTTTCTGTAGTCCTCCTCTGCTTATTCTCCAGAGAATAAAAACCAAAGGAACAGACAATATCAAGGAAAAAAGTCATTACAACATCATTAAATAATTATATGTTTGCCTATCACTGATTTTTTTTTCTTCTATTCATGGCCTCATTTGAAAAATATTTATTTCCCACTATGGGGATGGTGAAAGTGAAAGTGTTAATCACTTAGTTGTTTCTGACTCTTTGACACCCCATGGACTGTAGCCCACAGGTTCCTCTTTCCACGGAATTGTCCAGGCAAGAATACTGGAGTGGGCTGTCATTCCCCTCTTCAAGGAGTCTTTCCAACCAAAGAATCCAACCCAGGTCTCCTGTATTGCAGGCAGATTCTTTACCATCTCAGTCACCAGGGAAGCCAGCATAAAAATTAAGAATCATTACTGACTGAGAATGAAAAAAGATGCTTATTACATACTCTGCATCCACAGGAAGCCCAGAGTCAGGCAAATTGATAATTCTGTGAAAGCATACTATAATATAAAATCAAAGTATGCTTAAAGTATTTTTGGAGCCATCTGTATTCATTCTTCAAATATGGAAAAGTTATTTTATTCAGAGGCACTAAGTTATCATTGGGCTTAGAGTCCATAAGGAAGACAGACACACCAAAAGTCAATTTCCATATAGAGGTGAGAGCAGGACAGTGCTCAGGGGCCATCTTTGCCCAGATTTGGGAACATGGATTCTCACTGAAAGGCTCTGGAAGTCTTCACACACTCTTCTATCTCTTTTCTAGCTCTTCTTCTGGTTCTATGTCTTGTGTTCTCAGGGATCTCTTCACGCCCAGCCTCCCATGATGTGATGTTTATCACACATAGTAATATCCCTAAAGGCCCAAATTGATCCTCTTTCCTTCACTCATCGGAGCACCACAAGATATCTACTCTCAGTTTTCAAAGAGATGATAGATAATGTCTACTAAGTGGACATATTCTGAAATTTTAATCCCTTAGAAGTACCTAGTATAGTGTGTTGCCTGTTTTTGCCTTATTTGTTCTGAAATTGAAAACTAATCCAGTTTTTACTTAGGATGGCAGGACTGTGCCCCATTAGCGCATAAGATGTCTGGATTAGAGAACACAGAAACTGCGCATTCACACCCAGCTTTAGGTGCTTTTTCAAAAGGAAGAGCAGAAAAAAGAAGTGAGGAGGGAAACACAAGAGGGGAATCGATTAGTTTGATTCCTGGCTAAACATTTACATTTGAGGAAAGTAGTGTGACTGCAAGAGTGATCTCTAAAAACTACAGACTCTGCCTGGGCAAAGGAAGCAGCAAGGGTTTGCCTCTGAAAGCTGGAGCAGCAGGGAAATCACAACCCACACAGAAGCATCTTTATTTCACAGAAGGCCAGTAATAAACTACTCAAACAGAAGCCTATTTGATGGAGAAAGAGAGAATGTGTCAGAGGGCAGAGAAAAAATCCTACAAAGAATTCAAACTGAAATTTGGTAATAGAGAGCTAATGTACTGCAAAAATAAGCTTGCTGCTAACAGTAAAGACACTGCCAAGAAATAGATGGGAATTAGTGCCAGGTTAACACATAAATCAAAAATTTGCAATTATGCAAATGGTAAAGCTAGAGACTTTATTTCATTTCCATATGATTCCAGAATAAAGGCCCTAATTTTGATGAATATATAAAAAGCTTTTAAGAAAGTGAGATGATGAATTGCAGCAAACTAAAGATATCAATCTCACTCTGGAAAAGGAAGATGATTAAATTTTTCTATATATGTATATCACACATATATTTTAAACATGTATATGAATTCATATATTGCTATAAATGTTCAGTATTATAATTTTTACATATTCAAGTGCAACTTTTTCCATAGCACTTTATACATCTGACATTTTTACACAACTCTTGATAAGACTGATATAATTGTCTTCATTTTTAAGTGAATTATTTTAATATCACAATAAAGTTTCCTTATTTATAAGACAGATAAGAAGACAGAGATTAACTTAGTTGTGTCTGACTCTTTGTGACTCCACAGAATGTAACCTGCTAGTCTCCTCTGTCCATGGAATTCTCCAGCTAGGAATACTGAAGTGGTTTGCCATTCCCTTCTCAAGAGGATCTTCTTGACCCAGGGATCGAACTTGGGTCTCCCACATTGCAAGCAGATTCTTTACTGTTGGAGCCACCAGGGGAGCCCTCCATTATTTATAAAGGTACGGTTAATCACAATAAACATATTCCTGAAATATTAGTACTACACACTACTGTGAAAGGCATAGATGGGTTAGATAAGGTAAGAAATGAGTCACTGAAGATACATTTATTGTAGCTCTAATAAGTATAGTTTCTTACGATTGACTAGAACTGTTACTGAAAAGCAAGGGCATATGTTCAGGTTGTAGACAAATGCATTTAAAAGGTGAGGAGCGGCAGCTGTGAGGAGATACCCCATGTCCAAGGTAAGGAGCAGTGACTGAAATTTGCTGGAGCAGCAGTGAAGAGATACCCCACGTCCAAGGTAAGAGAAACCCAAGTAAGATGGTAGGTGCAAAGAGAGGGCATCAGAGGGCAAACAGACTGAAACCACAATCACAGAAACCTAGCCAATCTGATCACACAGACCGCAGCCTTGTCTAACTCAATGAAACTAAGCCATACTGTGTAGGGCCACCCAAGATGGCCAGGTCATGGTGGAGAGGTCTGACAGAATGTGGTCCACTGGAGAAGGGAATGGCAAACCACTTCAGTATTCTTGCCTTGAGAACCCCATGAACAGTATGAAAAGGCGAAAAAATAGGGCACTGAAAGAGGAATTCCCCAGGTCGGTAGGTGTCCAATATGCTACTGGAGATCAGTGGAGAAATAACTCCAGAAAGAATGAAGAGATGGAGTCAAAACAAAAACAACACTCAGTTGTGGATGTGACTGGTGATAGAAGCAAAGTCTGATGCTGTAAAGAGCAGTACTGCATTGGAACTGGGAATGTTAGGTCCATGAATCAAGGCAAATTGGAAGTGGTCAAACAGGTGATGGTAAGAGTGAAAGTTGACATTCTAGGAATCAGCAGACTAAGATGGACTGGAATGGGTGAATGTAACTCAGATGACCATTATATCTCCTCCTGTGGGCAGGAATCCCTTGGAAGAAACGGAGGAGCCATCATAGTCAATAAGAGTCTGGAACACAGTACTTGGATACAATCTCTGAAATGACAGAATGATTTCTGTTCATTCTCAACCATTCAATATCATGGTAATCCAAGTATATGCCCTGACCAGCAACGCTGAAGGAGCTGAAGTTAATGGTTCTATGAAGAGCTACAAGACCTTTTAGAACTAACACCCAAAAAGATGTCCTTTTCATTATAGGGGAATGGAATGCAAAAGTAAGAAGTCAAGAAACACATGGAGTAATAGGCAAATTTGGCTTTGGAATACAGAATGAAGCAGAGCAGAGGCTAATAGAGTTTTGTCGAAAGAACTCACTGGTCATAGCAAACACACTCTTCCAGCAACACAAGAGAAGAGTATACAACACATGGACATGACCAGATGGCCAGCACTGAAATCAGATTGATTATATCCTTTGCAGCCAAAGATGGAGAAGCTCTATACAGTCAGCAAAAACAAGACTGGGAGCTGACTGTGGCTCAGAACATTAACACCTATTTCCAACTTCATATGTAAATTGACGAAAGAAGGGAAATCACTAGACCATTCAGGTATGATCTAAATAAAATCCCTTATGATTACACAGTGGAAGTGAGAAATAGATTTAAGGGACTAGATCTGATAGATAGAGTGCCTGATGAACTACGGATGGAGGTTCGTGACACTGTAAAGGAGACAGGGATCAAGATCATCCCCAAGAAGGAGAAGCACAAAAAAACAAAATGGCTGTCTGAGGAAGCCTTACAAATAGCTATGAAAAATAAGAGAAGTGAAAAGCAAAGAAGAAAAGGAAAGATATACACCCATTTGAATGCAGAGTTCCAAAGAATAGCAAGGAGAGACAAGAAAGCCTTTCTCAGTGATCAATTCAAAGAAATATAGAAACAATAGAATGGCAAAGACTAGAGATCTCTCAAGAAAATTAGAGATACCAAGGGAACATTTCATGAAAAGATGGGCTCAATAAAGGACAGACATGGTATGGTCCTAACAGAAGCAGAAGATATTAAGAAGAGATGGCGAGAACACACAGAGTAATTGTACAAAACAGGCCTCCATGACCCAGATAATCACGCTGGTGTGATCACTCACCTAGAGCCAGACAACTGGAATGTGAAGTCAAGTGGGGCTTAGGAAGCATCAGTATGAACAAAGATAGTGGAGGTGATGGAATTCCAGTTGAGCTATTTCAAATACTGAAAGATGATGCTGTGGAAAAGTGCTGCACTCAATATGTCAGCAAATTTGGAAAACTCAGCAGTGGCCGCAAGACTGGAAAAGGTCAGTTTTCATTCCAATCCCAAAGAAAGGCAATGCCAAAGATGCTCAAACTACTGCACAACTGCACTCATCTCACATGCTAGCAAAGTAATGCTCAAAATTCTCCAAGCCAGGCTTCAGCAATATGTTAACCGTGAATTCCCAGATGTTCAAGCTGGTTTTAGAAAAAGCAAATGAACCAGAGATCAAATTGCCAGCATTTGCTGGATCATCAAAAAAGTGAGATACTTCCAAAAAGAATCTACTTCTGCTTTATCGACTATGCCAAAGCCTTTGACCGTGTGGATCACAATAAATTGTGGAAAATTCTAAAAGAGATGGGAATACCAGACCACCTGACTTGCCTCTTGCAAAACTTGTATGCAGGTCAGGAAGCAACAGTTAGAACTGGACATGGAACAACAGACTGGTTCCAAATAGGAAATGGAGTACATCAAGGCTGTATATTGTCACTCTGCCTATTTAAGTTTTGTGCAGAGTACATCACGAGAAATGCAAGGCTGGAAGAAACACAAGCTGGAGTCAAGATTGCCAGAAGAAATATCAATAACCTCAGATATGCAGATGACACCATTGTTATGGCAGAGGTAAAGAATTAAAGAACCTCTTGATAAAAGTGAAAGAGGAGGGTGAAAAAGTTGGTTTAAATCTCAATATTCAGAAAAGTAAGATCTTGGGATCCAGTCCCATCAATTCATGGCAAATAGATGGGGAAACAGTGAAAAAAGTGGCTGACTTTATTTCCTTGGGCTCCAAAATCCCTGCAGATGGTGACTATAGAACATATGAAAAAGCAGAGACATGACTTTGCCAACAAAGGTCCATCTAGTCAAGGCTATGGTTTTTCCAGTAGTCATGTATGGATGTGAGAGTTGGACCATAAGGAAACCTGAATGCTGATGAATTGACACTTTTGAACTGTGGTGTTGGAGAAGACTCTTGAGAGTCCCTTGGACTGCAAGAGATCCAACCAGTCTGTCCTAAAGGAGATCAGTCCTGGGTATCCATTGAAAGGACTGGTGATGAAACTGAAACTCCAATACTTTGGCCACCTGATGCCAAGAGCTAACTCATTTGAAAAGACCCTGATTGAGGAGAAGATTGAGGGCGGGAGGAGAAGGGGATGACAGAGGATGAGATCATTGGATGGCATCACTGACTCAATGGACATGAGTTTGGTAAACTCCAGGATTTGGTGATGGATAGGGAGGCTTGGTGTGCTGCAGTTTATGGGGCCACAAAGAGTCAAGCATAACTGAGAGACTGAACTGAACTGAACTGAATATTACATAAGTGAGCATGTATCATTTGCAACTACATATCATATAGAAAGGTAGAATATTTCATGTTGTCCAACTATTTCCTTGGGAACTAAGGATTAAGATCTTGGTTTTTGACATGTGAAGAAACAGATGAGTGCACATAAGAATTTTGGAAGACACACCAAATTGATGCCGAATATGTTGAAAATTAGGTAAAACAGAGACCAAATGATACAAAGCAAGTATTTAAAAGAATGAAATATATTTTAAAAGAAAGATAGAAAAGATGTGCTTTCAGAGTAACTAAAATACTAATCCACCAAAAGACATTTGTTTTTCTTTCCAATGAAGCTGTGAGCCACATAAAGGTGAGTCAGCTGACAAGCATTAGGTAAATACAAAGACTGCTGTGTCAAGTAAGTTTACAATGTTTATGGCACAATTTCAACCTTTGGTTGTTGGAAGTCCATAAAAATGTACCTCAGCATAATAATGACTTATCAATCAATCAACATTTCATTTGGCATTTTATGATAGATACACCTAATATATTAAGACTTTGCATTTACACATATAGAACACAAAATTGAATTCTCATGACTTTAAGATATAACAGTATTTTTAAATGTACAACTTTTAGTTTTTGCTTATAATATATGAATAAGGGCACAACAAGATCATGCCAATTGTTTTTGAAGTCAGAGAAAACTTTGTGGATTCAAATGTACCAATAAATCAGACGTAAACACTCAATAAGAACATAAATCACTTGTTATTTTAATGTTCAGAACTCCATTTCAGCACCTTGTCTCCTTGTTTAAGGATCCCTTCCAGTCTCTTAGCTTTAAATGCTGGAAGAAACAGTTAGAAGTGGACATGGAACAACAGACTGGTTCCAAATAGGAAAAGGAGTACGTCAAGGCTGTATATTGTCATCCTGCTTATTTAACTTCTATACAAAGTACATCATGAGAAATGCTGGGCTGGAAGAAGCACAAGCTGGAATCAAGAGAGCTGGGAGAAATACCAATAACCTCAGATATGCAGATGACACTACCCTTACGGCAGAAAGTGAAGAGGAACTAAAAAGTCTCTTGATGAAAGCAAAGGAGGAGAGTGAAAAAGTTGGCTTAAAGCTCAGCATTCAGAAAACTAAGATCATGGCATCTGGTCCATCACTTCATGGCAAACAGATCGGGAAACAGTAGAAACAGTGTCAGACTTTATTTCTGGGGGCTCCAAAATCACTGCAGATCGTGATTGCAACCATGAAATTATAAGATGCTTACTCCTTGGAAGGAAAGTTATGACTAACCTAGATAGCATATTGAAAAGCAGAGACATTACTTTGCCAATAAAGGTCCATCTAGTCAAGGCTATGGTTTCTCCAGTGGTCATGTATGGATGTGAGAGTTGGACTGTGAAGAAAGCTGAGAGCTTTCTTCTTTGAAGAATTGATGCTTTTGAACTGTAGTGTTGGAGAAGACTCTTGAGAGTCCCTTGGACTGCAAGGAGATCCAAGCAGTCCATTCTGAAGGAGATCAGTCCTGGGTGTTCATTGGAAGGATTGATGATGAAGCTGAAACTCCAATACTTTGGCCACCTCATGCAAAGAGTTGACTCATTGGAAAAGACTCTGATGCTGGGAAGGATTAGGGGCAGAAGGAGAAGGGGACAACCGAGGATGAGATGGCTGGATGGCATCACTGACTTAATGGACATGAGTTTGAGTGAACTCCAGGAGTTGATGATGGACAGGGAGGCCTGGAGTGCTGCAATTCATGGGGTCGCAAAGAGTCGGACATGACTGAACAACTGAATTGAACTGAACGTGTATGATTCCCAACGTACTAGTTATAATCACACAGCAAGTCACGCAACTCATAACTCACACAACAACTGAGGACGTGATGCTTCCACTTGTGTTTGACACATCTGTGCCTGAAACTTGGCATATGAAACCAGGTGCCCAATTGTCCCTTTCCCCTAAGCCACAGTTCATATAGTTTTTTCCCCACTTGCCAAAAGCAATTCCATTCTCCCAGGTGCTCAGACAGTCCGTATGGAGTTACCACAGACTCTTCTTTTCCCATACCTTATACACAATTAGAAATTCCTATCAAGTCTATTTTTCTAATGGATGCAAAGTTCATCCATGCCTGACTGTCCCAGTACAAAGTATCATTATCTCTCAGTCAAATTACTATAATAAGCTCCGGAATTATAGTAGTTTCCAAAATTAATTCCTGCTTCACTCCCATTCACTCTCTACAAAAGTCAGGATGATACACTTTAAATATGTCAAATTGTACTGCTCATCTTCCGAAACCCTCCTTGACTTCCCTTTGCCCTCTCTAATGCCTCATGTGACCTATCCCTTTACAGCCTCCATGATCTCCTCTCCTCTCCAATCTCTACCTCTTTCCATTTTCCCCAGGCTTTCATATTGATTCTCAAACAAAAGGATAGTGATGCTGCCTCAAGTCTTTGCACTTGTTCTTCTTTGCCTAGAAGACATTTGTGATAGATATCCACGTGGCATCCTCCCTAACTTTCTTAAGATCTTTGTGCAAATGCCAGCTTATCACAGAGGACTTTACAGGCAGCTTTAGACATATACACACACTCACCACTACCAGCAGCAGCATTCTCTGCACCCTTTACCTTGAATTTTCTCCAACACATTTTTTTTACCATATGGTATGTTTTAGACACACACATGCATATAGTCTTTCTTCATTTTTCACAAATTTTATATTTGCAAATTTACCCACTCACTAAAATATAGTTGTAACCTCAAGCCTAGTACTTGTGGTATTTTCAAAGTCATTTACAGTCATGTACAGAGTTGTGAAAAATTTGGCACCCAGAGGCACATTCTCATCTGAGGTTGAACTCTCTCCTTCTTGTTCATCTCTCATATTGTAAACAAGTGTCCTTTTTGCAGTATATATTGTGCCATGTTTTTCCCATTTTTCATGTTTTTGGTAGTGATTTATCTGTTTAAAACGGTCCCAAGTGTAGTGCTGAAGTGCTTTCTAGTGTTCCTAAATGCGAGAAAGCTATGCTGTGCCTTGCAGAGAAAATGTGTGTTAGACGAGCCTTGTTCAGGCATGAGTTACTATGCTTTTGGCTGTAAGCTCAATGTCAGTGAATCAACAGAATCTATTAAACAAGGTGTCTTTAAGCAGAAACACATATAAAACAAGGTTATATATTGTTCAGTCTACAAATTCATGCGGCCAGAGGCTCACAGGAACCTACACTGTATTTCCCCTAACAGCAATGGTTTAGAATGTGTTAATTCAGTGTTCCTGGCAACATTATAAAACATAACTATTGCAAATAATGTGATTTGACTGTATGTGTTCTTTTTTATTATCATACTCTTCCCTATATTGTAGAAGATTCTGAAGGGAAATCTTTGTTTATTTTCCTTAACTCTTCAGTGCTTAAATCTGTGCCAGGAATATAGCTGGCGCTCAGTAGTCCTCTCAGCAGTTCAATGTCATAGGGGCTATCACAATCATTTGACAAATAAAAAAGCTTAAAACAAGGAGGTCAATCACTTAAAATAACTCAGTGTAAAAATGTGAAGCAGGAAGTGTGTTCAGATTCCTAACCACCGCAGTATTGCTCAAGGTGGCGTTCGTGGAAAATTATGAAGTTGATGAATGAAAGGAATGAAGGAATAAATGAATGAATTAAAAACATGCGCATTTCAGGTGTATCTAATCCTAAACCGAATTTACCTTGTTTTGATCACAAACAAGCCCATATCACTTGTTATCAAACTAATTGTGGTATTAAAATTTGTTATTATCTCTAATTTAAAATACCTAATAGACATAGGTAGTAATTAATTTGAAATAGAAAACAGCCTAGAGTAGATAACAAATTGATCATGTATTAATAGCAATGTGGACTCTACTACTGTATCAGGCTACTGTTTTTTTCCCCCTTAGACGCACACAAACACACACACACAGACACACTTCCATACACCTACCATCTATCCTCTCTATCAAGTCAAAACTGATTTTGCAATGATATTTACATATAAACTTACTTCTTTACCCACTTTTCTGAATTATTAAAGGAATCAAGGGATCATGAATGTAAATGCAATTTTAAAATGGCTCAATGTTATGAAATACTAAAATACTAGATAACCATTTTATAATATGAATTATTCTTCTAAGATTTGAAACAAATATTTATCCAGGGATTCATAAAGAGGAAGTTTAGAATAAATATAGTTTGTTATCATAAAAAACATGTAAAATCAAACACATATACACAAATTAACTTCACTCAGACATAAGAGTTTTGCTTTCCCTTCAGGCTAATGGTATTGATTTTATGCACAGTGCTCACCTGATAACTCTATTAGTCTCTTTTTTTTTTTTCTTTCTAGAAATGAGTGGGACTGATGTACAAGTAAAATCAAATAAAGAAAGGACTATTGACCCTATTGCAGCTTGACAACTGTGACAGAGAGCACCTTCCCCTCATAGACTTTGAGCTTTGGTTTTCGCCTCATGAGGCCTTCTGAGCTGTCACTTTGTCTTAATTGTTTCTTTGGGGAGTAAAAACTGATAGTTGGCCATGATTTGTGTTGATTTTCAATAAAGTCACTGCCAGGGGTATTTAAGCCAAGACATCTGCCTGACAGCTTTATTGGAGCCAGTGTATGTGACACTAATAAAGAAATGAAAAAGAGATTTCCTTCTATTGTGCATTTTCTCATCTTTCTTTGGCAGGTAGAATTCTAAGGACTGCAACAGTCAGGCCAGGTCTACTTGTATGTCATTACTACAAATAATTACTACCACTTACTCAATTAGTCCTGGAAATTTCAGTATTCATGGTCACTTCCTTTGCTTAGAATGTAAACCAAGTAAATTTGTCTGTTTTGTTCTGGTTTTTATCATTCCTCATGTGTATTACATTGAAACAAATGTTTTTGTGTGTGTGATTTCTGGATCAGTGATGTAGAAAAAAAATCAGTCATGGAATTTACACTTAAAGTGTGTGCATGTGTGTTTTTTTTATTTTCAGAGAAAAAAACACTTTGTTAAATTGTTTCAAAAAATTAACATGTGTGGACAGATAGGCTGACAGAAGAAGGGATGCAGAAAGAGAAGAAGAGAGAGCAAAAGAATCAGGGAGCACCTGAGAAATAGAGAAGTAAAAGATACTGAGTAGATTGTGAGTTATCTGTCTGGGGCTGCAGCTGTTTTTTTTTTCACATAAGCTGAAACTCCAATACTTTGGACACCTGATGTGAAGAATTAACTCATTAGAAAAGACCCTCATGCTGGGAAAGAGTGAAGGTGGGAGGAGAAGGGACCAACGTGGATGAGATAGTTGGATGGCATCACTGACTTGATGGACATGCATTGGAGCAAGCTCCAGGAGTTGGAGATGGACAAGGAAGCCTGGCATGCTGCAGTCCATGGGGTCACAAGAAATCAGACATGATTTAGCAACCGAATGGAACTGAAAGATTTTTTTACAAATTGACAGTCCCATCTCCTGCTTTGTTAAGTTAATCATATTTATGCCATTCTGACAGAACCTAACTGCCAACCCTTACATGATTCATGGTGTATGTAATAGTCACAGAAGCCTATATCAGTGGAAACTTCTCAGTAGGGGTGAACTTCTATGAAAATGTCAGAACTAAGATTGGAACAGAATTAATATGGCAGTTAGACTTGGTTTAAATGTGCCCCTAAAAAAGTCAAAATTAAATCAAGACAGTAAATATTTTAAATAGCAGAAATTAAAGAGGAACTAAAAACCTCTTAATGAGCATGAAGGAGGAGAGTGAAAGAGCCAGGTTAAAACTGAAAAAAAAAAAAAAAAACCCAAAAAACAAAAAACTAAGATCACGTCATCTGGTCCCATTACTTCATGGCAAATAGAGAGAGGAAAAGGTGGAAATAGTGATAGATTTTTTTTCTTATTGGGCTCTAAAATCACTGTGGATGGTGACTGCAGCCATGAAATCAGAAGATGTTTTTTTCTTGGCAGGAAAGCTATGACAAACCTAGACAGTGTGTTGAAAAGCAGAGACATTACTCTGCCAACAAAGGCTCATATAGTCAAAGCTATGGTTTTCCCAGTGGTCATGCATGATAGGGAGAGTGAGAGCTGGACCAGAAAGAAGGTGGAGTGCAGAAGAATTGATGCCTTTGAAATGTGGTGCTGGAGAAGACTCCTGAGAGTCCCTTGGACAGCAAGATCAAGCCAGTCAATTTTAAGGGAAATCCACCCTGAATAGTCAGTGGAAGGACTGATGCTGAAACTCCAGTATTTTGGTCATCTGATGCAAATAGCTGACTCATTGGAAAAGTCCCTGATCCTGGGAAAGGCTGAAGGCAAAAGGAAAGTGGGCATCAGAGGATGAGATGGCTGATGGCATCACCAATGCAATGGACATGAACTTGGGCAAACTTCGAGAGTTGGTAAGGGACAGAGAGGCCTGGTGTGCTGCAGTCCATGAGGTTGCAAAGACTAGCATACAACTGGGCAATTGACCAACAACAACAACAAATATTTACAGGTCAAATGATTACAGTAAATGGGTAACCAAATTTGTAAAAAACAGAAGATGATAAACTACTAGTTTTCCAACTTATACTTGATATTTGAGCCATATTGACTTATTTAAATCCAATGTATTTATGATTAAGGGTCAAAATGATCTTTTTTTTTGCAGTTGTATGGATGATCACCTTTCATTTAATTATGTTACTTGTAATGATGAGTAATTCTTTTATATTGTACCTTTTGTAAAATAATGTTATAATATGATAAAGTCTTCAAATAATCAACATAAAATTTGTAATATGAATGTAGTTAAGGCTTTTAAAACATCATTGTTGACTGGCAGGTAGCATCACTGCACTCATCTGCTGGTATCCGAAAGTCCAAATTCCATTTTGTGTTGACAGTAAGCTGAGGAAAGGAAAAGGTCACATTGCTGCAAACAACTGGTTGTGTGAAAGACAGTCATATAAACATTAAGAAAAATTTATGACCAAGAGAGAAGATGTATTTGATGAGAAAACATTTTCTTCTAAAATATCTAAAAGAAGAGAAAATATTGTTTCCCTAAAACACCAGCTGTATGTTGTAGAGGAAGTAACTCCAATCCACGCATATGAAGAAACACAGATAGTACTGGTTTGATAATTCAGTTCATTCATAAATAATTAATTTAGCTTAATTCAGGGGAAAACATTAATCCCATTAAAAATTCAAGCTTTAAAGAGATAGCCTGCATTATTTGTATAGCCCATTGCATATTGCTAGATATCATAGGTTAGTATCATAGTGAACATGCCTAAATGGTTTTCCACAAATATATTTTCTATTTTGAACCAACAATACATTGTATTTTATTTAAAGAATATACAGTAAATTATAAAGAATTTTTTCTCACTTTGTAGATTTTTTTTTCCTGTAGACAAGGCAAAGATGAATGTCTGTTTCTTTAGACAAGTTTTGCAAGTATATGATTTATAGATTAACTAATATGCATTTTTAAAGCCTTCTTGATACATATTTCTAAATTATCCTCTTTAAAGTTTTACCCATTCTATGTCAACACTAGCATCTAGCAGTTTTTAAAATATACTGACAATATTGTCAACCTGATGAGCAAAAGAGGATACTTACTTTTTGTGTAATTTGCATATATTTTATTTATGTGTAAATTGGGAGATATTCCCTTGTGGTTCAGCTGGTAAAGAATCTGCCTGATCTGCCTGCAATGCAGGAGACCTGGGTTCAATCCCTGGGTTGGGAAGATCCCCTGGAGAAGGGAAAGGCTACCCACTCCAGTATTCTGGCCTGGAGAATTCCATGGACTACAGTCCTTGGAGTCTCAAGAGTCGGACACAAGTGAGCAACTTTCTCTTTTCCAGTGTGTTGGGCATTTTATATATTTTTTCTTTACTGGTTTCCTGTTCATATTCTTTTCCCTTTTTTTATTTAAGGTTTATAATACTTTATCTTTGATGAATTGATTTGTAGACTCTTCCTATTTAATGAAATAATGTTTTCCATTATAGCAATCTATATGTTTTTCTTTCTTTTCTATTTTATTTAAGGTTTTATTACACACAAAAAATAATCTTTTGTGTTTCCCTGTTGATCAATACTGACTTTTACTAACACAGACACATTAAAAATTTTAATGAAAACAATGGAGGCTTTTCTCAGGATAAAGAGTTCAATTGAAACTTTTCTCATGAGAAAAAATTACACAGAAAATTTTGCTTAAACATGTAAAAAGAATCACGAACTATCTGAGCCCTTTAGTGCCAAAAGAAGCACCATCTTTCTTGTTGCCCTTTTTGTGCCATATCTGCAATGCCCATCTCCCAGTCATCCTTGCCTAGACATACACTTTTACATCACTGTTTTAAAATATTCCCATTTATTCACATATGTCAATTTATTGTTATACTTGTTATAGTTATATGTTATAGTCCCTCTTTTTTTCCCCCTAAAATGGTTAATCAGTTATCCCAGCTCCATCAAACTAAATTTCCATTTCTCACTGATAAGAAATACTTAATGGATATATGTGAGACTCATAAATGTATTATTTTTCATACATAAATTTTTTTTAACTTTTCCATTTTGAGGGAAATTTTTAATACAGTTTACTCAGTCCTAGACATAGCAAACTTATAAAAACATAAATAAGGGTTTCAAGTAAAGGGGTAATGTAATTGATAGGATTTATTTTAGACATAGGTATCAAACTATCAATACATATTGAGATCTCCTGGAGAAAGACATGGCAACCCACTCCAGTATTCTTGTGAAGGAAATCCCATGAACGGAGGAATCTGGCAAGCTGTATTCCATGGCTTGCAGAGTCAAACATGACTTAGCAAAGAAGCAACAACAATTGAACTATCAAAGAAAAGTATTCAATTCTTATGTGCTTGTAGGACATTTTCAAAATTTAATCATATTCTAAATGAAAATTAAATACAAAAATTCAAAACCAGTAAATATATTGAACTGATTATTTGATTATAATGAAACAAAAGCCACAAATTAGTTTAGTAGTAAAATATTTCAGGAATTAAAGTCAGCACCAATTATTCTTTTTAATAACTCTTACCCCAATAAGAAAACCAAAGCATCATGTAGAAAATGTTTACAATATGATCAAAAGAGTAGAAACGATGAATTGTAGTCAAGGCTATATTCAAAGAAAAATTTATTCTGGAAAAGCTTTATAATGATAAATAGTGCAATTTAAAAATAATGTTGCAGTAGCGTAAAGACTGTAGCATAAAGAGCAGTATGGAATGATTGTCATACTAAAGCCAGTTTCAAACATTATTTAAATCAATAATTTGATCTTCAAAAAAACAATATTCTAAGAAAACAATTTACAGTAGTGTATTTTACCAGAAAAATAAGGGAATAAATGTTTTATCTAAGAGGTAAGACTGAAGATTTTTTCCCCAAAATAATACAAATTATGTACAATTCAAGAAGACTACTGAGAGTTCAGGGAAACAGTCTTTAGGAAATCAGCAGGCACTAAGAAAATAAAAGTATTTAGCCAGGTACCTCTGAAATATCCTTGTGATATAATAGATGGCTCTTCTGTGCAAAAACAACTTCTGAACACACACACGCACACATGCACACAAATACTAAAAAAAAGAAAAGAAAAGAAAAGAAGCCCCTTTCAACTTGAGTAAAGGAAGCCCTGAAGGAATTTAACAAGATAATGGCCCTATTTTGTAGAGTTGAAACTTTATTTCAAGTTTTCCATAAGTACAAATGGAATAGTATGTTCCCATTATCATCCTTTTAAAAAATGATATTTTGAGATGTATATCAATGCCATATAATGGTTTAAATGTATTGTTTTCATGCTCGTTCAATAAACACATGGAGCAGGTACTGTTACTTTAACCTTAAGAATGAGGGAATTAGGCTCACAGATGTTCATTTTCTTCTCCAAGGAAACATAGATTCTAAACTTCAAGATAAATTACATTAACATCTATTTTGAGCAGACTTATAAAACACTGGTATCCCCACTAGTACTTGCTTCTCTAAAATTGTATTTTCTTTTCAATCTTATATGTTAACAAAATTGATCAGGACTTGTGTAAAAGTAATGAAAGCATATAACTCCAAATGGAGCTCATGGAAAGGAATCTCTTTGTCATTGTTAGTTCAAAATGTAATTAAAGACAAAAGTATTATTTTTAAGTGAGACTTCATCTTTACATCCCTGCAAATATTATTTGTCATTCAACACAGCTCAGTTTTCAAAATTTTCAAGATGAATTGTTATGGCCTTTATCCATGCTTTATTCTTCAGTCTTTTTAAAATTGCTAGGTATCTTATAGGTTATTTAGAAAACTTTATGTATGGAAACACAAAGTGTCCTATGTAAGTGGTTAGTATTTTAAATTTTTTTTTTTTTTCTGGATTCCTTAAGTAGAAAATTTTGCTTCTGCAGGCAATCAGTTCAGTACTGAGAAACTTTCACGCTTTCCAAACCCCATTGAGGGATAGGTATTTGTCTCTTATAAACAATGGTCACTAATTAGCTATTTTACACATGGTAAAGTATGTTGGAGAAGACTCTTGAGAGCCTTTTAGACTGCAAGGAGATCCAGCCAGTCCATTCTAAAGGAGATCAGTCCTGGGTGTTCATTGAAAGGGCTGATGCTGAACCTGAAACTCCAATACTTTGGCCATCTCACGTGAAGAGTTGACTCATTGGAAAAGACTCTGATGCTGGGAAGGATTGGGGGCAGGAGGAGAAGGGGACGAGAGAGGATGAGATGGCTGGATAGCATCACCGACTTGATGGACATGAGTTTGGGTAAACTCAAGGAGTTGGTGATGGACAGGGAAGCGTGGTGTGCTGCGGTTCATGGGGTCACAAAGAGTCAGGCATGACTGAGCGACTGAACTGAACTGAACTGAACTGAAAGTATATTGTTGGACTTTACTTCCATTATTCAGTCACCACAGCTGGGTGTTGTTCTTTCTTTGACTCCATCTCTTCATTCTTTCTGGAGTTATTTCTCCACTGATTTCCAGCAGTATATTGGGCACCTACTGACCTGGGCAGTTCATCTTTCAGTGTCCTATCTTTTTGCCTTTTCATATTGTTTATGGGGTTCTCAAGGCAAGAATACTGAAGTGGTTTGCTGTTCTCTTCTTCAGTGGACCATGTTTTGTCAGAACTCTACACCATGACCCATCCATCTTGGGTGGCGCTACACTGCATGGCTCATAGTTTCATTGAGTTAGACAAGGCTGTGGTCCATGTGATCAGATTGGTTAGTTTTCTGTGATTATTGTTTTCATTATGTCTGCCCTCTGATGGAGAAGGATGAGAGGTTTATGGAAGGCTTCCTGATGGGAGAGACTGACTGAGGTTGAAACTGAGTCTTGTTCTGATAGGTGGGGCCTTGCTCAGTAAAACTTTAATCCATTTTTCTGTTGAAGGGTGGGGCTGTGTTCCCTCCCTGCTATTTGATCTAAGGCCAAACTATAGTGGAGGTAATGAAGATAATGGCGACCTCCTTCCAAAGGTCCCATGTATGCACTGCTACACTTAATGCCCCCAGTTTGCAGCAGGATACCACTGACCCACGCCTCCAGCAGAGACTTCTAGACACTCAAGGACAAGTCTGGGTCAGTCTCTTGATGTGACTGGTGATGGAAGTAAAGTCCAATGCTGTAAAGAGCAATACTGCATAGGAACCTGGAATGTTAGGTCCATGAATCAAGGCAAATTGGAAGTGGTCAAAACAAGAGATGGCAAGAGTGAACATCAACATTTTAGCAATCAGCAAACTAAAATGGAGTGGAATGGGTGAATTTAACTGAGATAACCATTGTTTCTACTAATGTGGGCAAGGATTCCTTAGAAGAAATATAGTAGCCATCATAACAAAAGAGTCCAAAATGCAGTACTTGGATGCAATCTCAAAAACGACAGAATGATCTCTGTTTAGTTCCAGGGAAAACCATTCAATATCACAATAATCCAAGTCTATGCCCTGACCAATAAGCCAAGTCTATGCCCTGACCAATAATGCAAAAGAGCTGAAGCTGAACAGTTCTATGAAGACCTACAAAACTTTCTAGAACTAACACCCCAAAAAGATGTCTTTTTCATTATAGGGGACTGGAATGCAAAAGTAGGAAGTCAAGAAATACCTGGAATAACAGGCAAATTTGGCCTTGGAGTACACAATGAATCAAAGTAACGGCTAATAGAGTTTTGCCAAGAGAATGCACTGGTCATAGCAAACACTCTCTTCCAACAACACCAGAGAAGACTCTACACATGGACGTCACCAGATGGTCAACACTGAAATCAGACTGATTATATTCTTTGCAGCCAAAGATGGAGAAGCTCTATACAGTAGGCAAAAACAAGACCAGGATCTGACTGTGGCTCAGATCATTAACTCCTTATTACCAAATTCAGACTTAAATTTAAGTAGGAAAAGCCACTAGACCATTCAGGTATGACCTAAATCAAATCCTTTAGGACTATACAATGGAAGTGACAAATAGACTTAGGGGATTAGATCTGATAGAGTGCCTAAAGAACTATGGACAGAGGTTTGTGACATTGTAGAGAAGGCAGTGATCAAGACCATACCAATAAAAGGAAATGTAAAAAGGC
The DNA here is from genome assembly GCF_016772045.2 of Ovis aries. Classification (NCBI taxonomy): domain Eukaryota; kingdom Metazoa; phylum Chordata; class Mammalia; order Artiodactyla; family Bovidae; genus Ovis; species Ovis aries. The sequence continues at coordinate 48,171,589 of NC_056056.1, forward strand.
AAAATGGTTGTTTGAGGAGGCCTTACAAATAGCTACGAAAAGAAGAGAAGTAAAAGACAAAAGAGAAAAGGAAAGATATACCCATTTGAATGCAGAATTTCAAAGAATAGCAAGAGGAGATAAAAAAAAGCCTTCCTCAGTGATCAATGCAAAGAAAAAGAGGAATACAATAGAATTGAAAGACCAGAGATCTCTTCAGGAAAATTAGAGCTACCAAGGGAACATTTCATGCAAAGATGGGCACAATAAAGGACAGATGGTATGGACACAACAGAAGCAGAAGATATTGGCAAGAATACACAGAAGAACTGCACAAAAAAGACCTTCACAATCCAGATCATCATGAGGGTGTGATCATTCACCTAGAGCCAGACATCCTGGAATGTGAAGTCAAGTGGGCCTTAGAAAGCATCACTATGAACAAAGCTAGCAGAGGTGTTGGAATTCCAGTTGAGTTGTTTCAAATCCTAAAAGATGATGCTGTGGAAGTGCTCCACTGAATATGCCAGCAAATTTGGAAAATTCAGCAGGGGACACACGACTGGAAAAGGTAAGTTTTCATTCCACTCCCAAAGAAAGGTAATGTCAAAGAATGCTGAACTACTGCACCATTGCACTCATCTCACACACTAGCAAGGTAATGCTCAAAATTCTCCACCCCAGGCTTCAACAGAACATGACCCATGAACTTCCAGATGTTCAAGCTGGAATTAGAAAAGCCAGAAGAACCAGAGATCAAATTGTCAATATCTGTTGGATTATGGAAAAAGCAAGAGAGTTCCAGAAAAACATCTATTTCTGCTTTATTGACTATGCCAAAGCCTTTGGCTGGTGGATCACAATAAACTGTGGAAAATTCTGAAAGAGATGGGAATACCAGACCACCTGACCTGCCTCTTGAGAAACCTATATGCGGGTCAGGAAGCAACAGTTAGAACTGGACATGGAACAACAGACTGGTTCCAAATAGGAAAAGGAGTACGTCAAGGCTGTATTTTGTCACCCTGCTTATTTAACTTCTATGCAGAGTACATGATGAGAAACACTGGGCTGGAAAAAGCACAAGCTGGAATCAAGATTGCCGGGAGAAATATCAATAACCTCAGATATGCAGATGACAACACACTTACGACAGAATGTGAAGAACCAAAGAGCCTCTTGATGAAAGTGAAAGAGGAGAGTGAAAAAGTTGGCTTAAAACTCAACATTCAGAAAACTAAGATCATGGCATTTGGTCCCATCACTTCATGGCAAATAGATGGGGAAATGGTAGAAAAAGTAACAGACTTTATTTTGGGAGGCTTCAAAATGACTGCAGATGGTGACTGAACCCATGGAATTAAAAGACACTTGCTTCTTGAAAGAAAAGCTATGACCAACATAGACAGTTTATTGACGTTACATGCCAACAAGGATCCTTCCAACCAAAGCTATCATTTTTCCAGTAGTCATGTATGGATGTTAGAGTTGGACTGTAAAGAAAGCTGAGTGCCAATGAATTGATGCTTTTGAACTGTGGTGTTTAAGAAGACTCTTGAGAGTCCCTTGGACTGCAATGAGATCCAGCCAGTCCATCCTAAAGGAAAGCAGTCCTGCATATCCATTGGAGGGACTGATGCTAAATCTGAAATTCCAATACTTTGGCCACCTGATGCGAAGTACTGACTCATTTGAGAAGACCGTGATTCTGGGAAAGATTCTGGGAAAGATTGAAGGTTTGAGGAGAAGGGGACAACAGAGGATGAGATAGCTGGATGGCATCACCAACTCAATGGACAAGAGTTTGAGTAAACTCCAGGAGTTGATGATGGACAGGGAGGCTTGGTGTGTTGCGGTCCACCGGGTTGCAAAGAGTCAGACACTACTGAGCAACTGAACTGAACTGATAGCATATTGTCAATGCAGCTCTCTCAGTTCACCCCACCCTCCTCTTCACCACCTCCCTGTTCACATGTCTATTGTCTACATCTGTGTCTTTATTTCTGCCTTAAAAATAGGTTCATCTGTACAGCTTTTATCTAGATTCCACATAAATGTGTTAATATACAATATTCATTTTATTCTTTCTGACTTACTTCACTTTGCATGAAAGACTGTAAGTCTATCCACATCTCTGCAAATGACTTAATTTTGTTCATTTTCATTGGCAAGCAATAGTCCATTGTGTGTGTGTACCACATCTTCTTTATCCATTCATCTGTCAAAGGATACTTAGGTTTGTCCATGTCCTGGTGCTTGTGAATAGTGTTCTAAAGAACATTGGGGTACATGTGTCTTTTTAAATTTTTGTTTTGTTTTGTTTTGTTTTGTTTTAAATATATACGCCCAGTAGTAGGATTTCTGGATAGGTAGCTTTCTTTTCAGTTTTTTAAGGAACCTCCATTATCTTCTCCACATTGGCTATAGCAATTTACATTCCCACCAACAGTGTAGGAGGGTTCTCTTTTCTCCACAGCTTCTCTAGCATTTAGTGTTTGTGGATTTTTTAATGATGGCCATTTGACAGATGTGAGGTGATACTTCATTGCATACACTAATTATTTTCCTGGAAAACAATCTGAGTTTCAAGATATTCAATTAGAGAAAATGCGCTTGTATTTGTTTATGTCATTTCAGAAGCGCTTACTTCTAAAAGCCTGTAAGTAGTCTCTGATGTGAAGACACTGTCTGCTATAATCACCATATATGAGTTTACAGTTTTTATCTTTTCTTAAAGGAAGAAAAAAGCTAGTCGATCAGTCCCTTATGGTGAAAGATTTTTATGTAATTCAGCATTTATTTTTCCATAAGGAATTTTCTGTCTCTTAAGCTATTTTGTTTCCTTGTTGACCTTTTCATTAATGTGAATGTCTGATTTTTAAAAATATGAAAGTGAATGTGAGAATCTTTTAATGGGCTTGCTATCACCCACCACAAAACTGTAGAGGAAGTGAAATCCTCCTGAAATGAATATTTTTCTGATGACAAAATATATCTGACAAAAAGAAAAGATCAAATAGGCAGTACACTTTGTAAAAGCACTGAAGGTTTCAAAAAGCAAGTCCTCAGAGTTGCTGGAGAGTGCCACCTTAGCAGGATACTAATCTCTGCAGACTTATAAACAAAGATCGGTAACAGGCGGTGACTTTGATTGTGAAAGTGACGTGACCTGCAGGAAGTACACAGCACAGTACTGCCCTGTAAGTCATTTGCAGGCACAGTGGGTCTCAGGGTTAGAGGAGGGATCTTGCCATTCCTTCACGCCATTTCCTGACCCCTCTTTCAGATCCTCAGACCCTTTAGAGTCAGTGTACACTTCATCTTCTCATAAAGACTGTAAGCTACCTGTTACTCAAATAATAGAGAAATAGAAAAAAAGCTAAATGTCTAGGGGAAAAAAAAGTATTTCAAATAATACCTTGCTTATGACACAAAGTTTTCCTGTCTAGGATCTCATTGGACCCTTTACCCTTAGCTTAATTTGGCCTATAATGGTGATTCACCACCAACCAGATAAGAAGAGCAAACTTCCTAGAGTTGGAGTGCATGCAGAAATTGTTGGAATATGGTATAAAGGATAGATGGGGTCTGCCTGGGCCCATGCTCTTTCATTTACACTGCATCGCCTGAATATCAATCTTAGCAAATTTTACCTGATTAATAAAGTTTGTGTTAGCGGATTTCTACTTTCAAGAGGAAATTATCAAGTGAAAAGAACCATACAAGAGAAGAGAAGCAGAGCATTTGCAAAAGATCTCCACACTAATTCCTGGCAGTAGATAATTCAGAAGGTTCTCAGTCTTCCTTAGAGGTGCTTTGTGCTAATTCTTGCCCTATTTTTCCAACAGATAGTGTGTTCTTTATATTTTAATATATTAGCAAGTACAGATGCAAAGAAATAAGAACACAGGCCATGAAAAATGAATAGTCACCTCACTCAGGGTTAATGTCTGACTGCTCACTGGACACTTGTACAATTCACCACCTTGAAGGCAAACAGACCCAAGCAAATCAACTAATGCATCATTTCAATTCTTGGGTAGATCTTTTTCTGCCTACTCCATACAGCCACTATTAATAAAGCAGGCAAATTAAGCACTGCAAGGAGCAGGGGGTAAAAAGGAAGTGCAGGCATAAAAGCTCACAATTTACAAAAAGAATAACCCATATGAGTCATTCAGCATCACTCTCCAACATTCTGAAACTCAAAATTTGTTGTTTTAGGGGTGTGAGGGGGAGGGGGTGAGGAGACAGAGCAGAGCCGGAGACAGAGCAGATCCAGAGACAGAAAGACAGAGACATAGGGAAAGACAGAGAGCCAGAGACAAACAGACAGGCTACAAGAGTTCTTCGCAGGTTTTTCGCTCTTTTTTTTTTTTTTTTCTACGCAGTTCAAGTCCACATCCAAATGCAACACAGAGTCACTGAATCACTAAACACACCCCAAGCTGTCACATCTGAAAGGGCCTTGAGTTGATGTTTGGTATTTCAGATATGATCTATATGAAAGCACAGTATTAGCCATCTATCTATTCAGTCTCTGCCTAGAGAATGTCAACTCTTACCACTAAGACTATTAATTCACTGCCCACTTACTTGCACCCTTCAGGAAAAAGCAATATGAATGTTAATTAACATATTGAGCACATTCTCTGTGACAAGACCTGTTATAAACTGATACGTATGTGAACTCACCTAATTCTGTTTACATCTCTGTGATACATGGGTCTAGTATTCTCTCCATTTTATAGAAGGAAAAAATGAGGTTCAGAGAAGCAAAGTAACCTGCCTAGGATAAAGCAGAGCTGAGATTTAAATGTAGCAGTCTGGTTCCTGAACCTGCCTACTTAACTATGAACAATACCTGGCTTTAGCAAGGCAATCCATTAGGGTTTCTCTTCTTTACAGATTCGAGAACTAGGCAGACGAGAGTAGGTGGACTCCACTTTTGCCTAGATGGCCCATTATAGAAGCTTGATGAAATTAAACTAGAGTCATTGTTCTCTAGCTAGTGGAGCCTATTGATCATCCAGGTTCAAGATGAAGGGAGAGACAAATGTCAAAGGTTAAGAGATCCCATCACCCAGCTTCTCATGCACTAGGAGTCACCCTTAGTTTCTCTTTCCATGTTCTTTCCTTTTTAACTGAAGATTGTAAGATTGTTTTTTGTTTGTTTTGGAAGTGTGTGGTATTTGTCTCAGGCATTACTTGTAGGAAATTCTTTAAATGTATTCATAAATTTGAAAGCTCCTTTTCCAAAACAGCATGATTATTCAAAGGATAAGGGCAACTGCTCCAGGTTAACCTGTTTCACATAGCAAGCTTACAATGTACCAAAACAAGAGGGTGGAGGTTGATTTTATTTATTCTATTTATTTTGGGACCTGACAATAAGCATGAGATACAGCATTTCTCTCAAAATTCCTGGATTGAATGTTTGGTTGCAATTTTTAGGACATAAAACTAGAGTATAACTCTAATTTCTAACCAGGTGTATGAAAATAATGAATAAATGTTCTAAAATATCAAATGAAATATTGTGTTTCAAAGCAATAGGTGGCTAAACTTTTCCTGAGTTTGAATTAATGATTTCAATAAAAAGATGATAATGAATGGGGGAAGCATGTTATGAACTATGATGACTGATTTTCACAAATTTGAAGTTGCTGGTGCTTTTTTCCAATACAATTTGGCCAATCTTTATTCCAACTGTGAGGAAAGAGAGGAACCTTTATTTCTCATTTGACTTCCTACAAGGCATTGAATTTTAAATCAAATACCCTACATGAGGTTTTTGAGACTTCATGAAGTAAATGAAAAGGCAAAAAAAGAAAAAAAAAGAGAAATATAAATTACTGGAAAACAATGTATTTTTGAATATAAAAATCCTATCGAAATATTTCTGAAAGATAAAATAGGACATATCATTAACTTTTCATTCTATTTGAAAATATTAGAGAATAAAACTTGACAAAGATTCCAGAGAGGTATTGATCCACAGAAGAAGATAATAATTATATGACAAATTCAAAAGAAATTTAAAATCATTTTATAATATGTTGACTGGTGTATTTTTAGATGTAAGATGAAATGGGAAAATATCTTTCATCCTTCTATAATTTAATGCTAGTAACTATATGTATCACTTTCAAAATCAAGTTTTAAAATTTTACTATTCATTTATTTATTTGGAATGTATTTCATTTACTAGAATGAATTAGTATTAACTCATGAACAATAAAATCTGTTTGTTCCACCTCTCAAGATATATTTTATCTAATCTAAATTTTCAAGTTATTGGGTTAAAATGCCATGAGATTCTAAGTTATAATGCATATCTATCTATCATCTAATCATTTATATTTGATAAGTGAATTCTGTGTCTTGAGTGAAATCTGGAAGACTCCATGAGGACATTTTTTAATTCAAATGGGTAATAGATGAGTAAATAACAGAGGATGTCAAAGTCTGAGAAAGAAGACTTGAGTGAAATTTCCTCTTTGGTGAAAAGCTCTATGCAGAGAACAAAAATTACCTTGAGTGTGAATTGAAATCTAAATGAGTGAACTTCAAAAAACTTTGGCAGTTGATTTCTGGGACAGCTCTTCTCATGAAAGTTATTGGTGTGAAAAAAAAAGTTTATCTACCAAAAAATTTTAGTAACATTATTTTTGGTTGATGAAGCAAGCTGACCATCTGTATAGATGAGATGGTAAGTATCTTTAACAATAGCTTGAATGTATTGATTGCTTTGTCAGAGATTTTATCTATTTTATGTAGACCTTTTAAAAATACTTCAAAGTAAGGTTTTCCTTTGTTTTTACATCATTGTAAGTCAGTTTTAGGAGGCTTGTCTAATACTAATAGAAACAATATGTGTTGTGTTACCGTTAAACCATAGCATAGTGAAATACAGTTGGGTTTCATTTATTTGACTGGTTTGAGTGTAACTGAAAAGTGCCTAGGCACAAATATTTTAAGAAGCAAATAGTGGCATCCATAAGTAGGCAGTAGGCAATGTCTGAGGCACCAAGTTAGGTGTTTTGGCTACTGGGTAACCGAGCACTTCAGTTAGCAACAGGAGATTCCTTGGGTAGAAAGACTGAGTTATTTTTTATAGCCCAATGACAATTTTTTCTGGTATTTTCAATATATATTATTTTCTCTAGCACATTTAAGTGGCCTCTCTCTTTGTGGTGGCTTGTACTGTATTAGATCACGAATCATTCATATATTTAGGGCAGGTAAGTTTTCTGTGTCTGAAGGGATGTCTCTGTTCTCAAGTCTGACATGAAATGGCAAAGGGGCCATGGATTCAAGACTGGTCTAGAATATGAGGGCTTTTTTGCAGTTGTCTTTTAATAATCTCAAGGTCAAGAACACTGCACAGAGACTTTAGAATTTTAATAAAGTTTTCTTAAATTTATATATTTTAGTATTTTAAGTAGAAACACATTTTAGACATCCTCAAAATAATCTTGATGCTAGAAACTATAACTTTAAAATTAGTTTATGTGATTAAATGCAAATGCTAAAAAGTTAAATGGTGGGCCTCCCTAGTGGCTCAGATGGTAAAGAAACTGCCTTCAGTGCAGAAGCCTCAGGTTCGATCCCTGGGTTGGGAAGATCCCCTGGAGAAGGGAATGGCAACCCATTCCAGTATTCTTGCCTGGAGAATTCCATGGATAGAGGAGCCAGGAGAGCTATAGTCCATGGGGCTGCAATGAGTCAGACATGACTGAGTGACTAACACACACACACAGTTAAAAAACATATTCTCAGGGTTTTTTCTTTGTACTGGTAAACTCACTCTTCCTTTAGTGTTTTGATAGTTAATTAAGATCAATCTTGAAATTACTGGTTTAAATTATTATAGCTTGAATTTACCCAAGAACAAATGGAAATCAATGACATGTTTATCAATGGAGAACACTGAGGAATATCTAGGCACGGAATTGTTATAGAAAGATGAGGAAAACTCAGGTTAAAAACAAAAATTCTCAATGAATCAGAATCTCAAGTAGGATTATAATAAGTTCCACATAGTTTCTGCTCATTCAGTTATTTATAATATTTAATGTGTTCTTCAGACTGTGTTTACTTTTAAAATTTATTTTTGAGAATATTTTATGCGTTGGACAATTTACAAGACTCCTAGATATTAAAGATAAATACAATATAGAAGCTTAAATTCATATGTGAAGTATGGTATGTAAACAAGGAGTTTTGCTTTGTGTTTTTTAAAGTGGGTCACATAATGCAAATTTGCGAGAAAGAGAGAGTATGCAAAGCTTAAGAGTGTACCACTAAGCCACTTGGAGAGTTGAAGATAAAATTTGAACTGGGTCTTAAAAAAGGGTGATTTTCCAAGTAGATAAAATAGGGCAAATAACAATTGACACGGAGAGGAAAAATGTGTTGTTTCTTTATAGTTGTGAACCAAAGTGCTCATGTTGGGGCAGGGGGAGGGTGGTGTGGGAAAAACCCAAAACAACAACTGTGTAATAGGAATTAACAGAATTTCAATTCAAATAGAAGGTTTGAAATCAGGTCATAAAGATTATAAAGAGGTTAAGAATTTGGATGTTATCAGGAAGAGAAAAGAAGTCAAGGAGATTTTCATAGCAGGAGTGTGACCCAAGATGTCCTGAGAAGACAGCCCTGGAGGCACTCAACAAAACTGAAGACTGTCAACTTCATCCTTGCACTTCCTCAAAGAAAACGCTGCATTTTAAAAATAAATTTTAAGCTTTTATTATACTTTATTGGAGCACAATAAATATTCTGAGATTGTTACAAAGTTACCACTTCCAAAACTAAGTCATGAAGACTATTTTAATTAGCCATTGCTTCACGTTGATTGGAATATACATTTCCTTCCAACTCAGAACAGGTTCATCAGAAAAAATAGTAATGGCAGTTATTCTCATAGAAATTAAAAATACATGAACTAATGGATTTCAGAAACAAGTGAAAAATTGATTATTGTGTCCTTTCTCTTTGGAAGAGGAGAGGAGGGGGGATATTTCCTGTCTTAAAAAAATCAATAAAATCTCTCAATAAAATTACCCTTTACAGATATTTGTGTAAGAAACTGTATGTATTTTGTGTTTAACCTTAAAAAAGGACATGGTAAAATAGTTTAGATTATAGGTTACAAGGACAAAATCACTATAATCACAAATAATTGCATACTTCTTATGAAAAAAGATATATTATTTAGCAAGTTAAAAAAACTATTTTAAAGTTTAGATATATGGCATGATTGATCACTAGCCTATGTATACTTTTAAATTAGTCCACTGAGATGAAGAAATAAATAACACCAAAGAGATGATAACGCTCACTTCCACACTTGTGATAAACCTCTAAAAATGACAGATTTGTATTCTGAAAGTTCTGCTCTCGTTTGAATGGAAAGAGACATCAGAAATAACATGGCATGCAGTAAGAATGCAAAATAAAATAGCTAAATATTTCTGTTCTCACAAATAATTTACAACATATCGAAGAACTGTGTGAATACCATTTAAATAATGAAAACTTAAAAATTAAGTGGAAAGAGCAGAATATTGAAAATTTAAAGGAATCTTAAAATGACATTTTCAGATCTATCAAGGAAAATAACAAGTTGCTCTTTAGTACAAGTACAAATCAAATATGAATTTATGGAATTAATAAACTTATTCACAACCTCTCTTCTTATCCATCCCTTATCGCCTTTGCCATGTTTGAACCTGGTACTGGAATGAGTCTTACACAATACACTTATATGTTTGATACATGTACAAAGGGCTTTAATAATCCATACCTATTTGTCACTCCAAAAAATGTTATAAATTATTACCCAAGTATACTAGTATATATAACAGGTATACATATTAGTAATATTAACACATGTGAAGTGAAGTGAAAAATCACTCAGCTCTGTTCGACTCTTTACAAGTCCTTATGGACTGTAGCCCACCAAGTTCCTCTGTCCATGGAATTCTCCAGGCAAGAATATTGTAGCAGGTTGCCATTTCCTTCTCCAGGGGGTATTCCCAACCCAAGGACTGAGCCTGAGTCTCCTGCATTGCAGGCAGATTCATTCCCCTTTGAGCTACAAGGGAATGTAACGATAGTCAAATGGTCTCTATATATCTTGATTTTTCAGTACTGCTATATGATGTTTACTTCTGATCTCTTCAAATTGCCTCTAGTGCAGAAGACTATAATCTGTCTGAACCTGTGCAAATATTACCCTTTTCAGAGAACACATTAGTTATAGCCACAGGTGGTCCTTCAGGTTTGTATTTACACAGAACTGTGATTAATCTATAATTTACCAGTCTTTCTTAGAAGTCTGCTTTTACTATGATTTGGAGAACTAGGGAATGATACTTAAAATATTTAAGCAACTATCTATAACATAAACTCTGATTTATGATTGCACAAATCAACAAGACAAATAACGAAGAATAGCTAGTTCACAGAAATAAACTATTTTAAACAATCCTGTTATAGGAAACATTCAACATTTAGAACAGCATGCATCTTTACAAGTGTTCATTATTTCAAAATCATGGTCTACAGGGCTTGAAGAATAATTTTCATAGTCTTGGAAGATACTTTAACAATTTAGTATTAAAACAAAAACAATAACTACCACTTATAGCATGCAAGAGTTGTAGCTGTACTACACTAGATGGCAAAACCTATACTAGATTTCTAACTGCCAATGACTCTCATGTATGCTTCTCATCATTTACCTTCCTTAGTATTATCAGTATAATACTCCAAGCAGATTTAAAGTATGACAGGAGATAGACATTTATATAGTGGAGTAACAAGCCTCTTGCAAGAGGACATACTACCTTGAGTGTTAAATGTGTTCATATTTTGAGAATTGCTATTGAAATTATTCAACTGCTATATAAAGATATGTTATATTTTGTATCTATTATAGTTAGTCCTACAGTCATGTCCTACTCTTTGGGACCCCATGGACTATAGCCCACTAGGCTCCTCTGTCCTTGGAATTATCCAAGCAAGAATACTGGAGTGGGTAATCATTCCCTTCTCCAGAGAATCTTCCCAACTGAGGCGCTGAACCTGCATCTCTTGTCTTCTGCATTGCAGGCAAATTCTTTACCATCTGAGCCACCAAGGAAATTAGAATATTAGAATAGAGGTATTTAATCAATTTCTTTTAAAATTTGGTGGGTTAAGCCTATTCAGTTTAAGAGACCTACTAATAGTTAACTATTATATTTTTCAGATACAAAAATCACATACTTTTTTCATAAATATAAAATGACATACAGGCAGTAGATTCTCATTCATATTCTCTGACCTTAACATTACGGTCCCAGTATGCACCACAGAGAATTGGCCACCCAAGTTTCATTTATAGTTCTCAAACATATTCCTTATATTTAATCTTAAATATCAGAAATATAGCGGCACGTGCTCCAAAATAACTTTAGGCTCAGTCTAGCTAGATTATAAATATGGAGAAAACAGAGAGACACATCCATATATGGAAAGACCCAGAATATATACCACTTTTACCTGTTTGTCCTATAAGCAGTTGTTTGAAGACTGAGTCTATTTGATGAGACATAAAGCAAAATAGGGCTTCCCAGGTGGCGCTAGTGGTAAAGAACCCAACTACCATGGCAGGAGACATAAAAGACCGGGTTTCGATTCCTGAGTCAGGAAGATTCCCTGGAGGAGGACCTGGAAACCCTCTCCAGGATTCTTGCCTGGAGAATCCAATAGACAGTGGAGCCTGGTAGGCTACAGCCTGTAGGGCAGCAGAATTGGACATGACTGAAGTGACTTAGCACATATGCATAGCAAAGCAAAATTAATTGAAAAAAAAAAAAAGAGAGATTATCTTATAAAGATGTCTGGGAACACTGACAGTACAGTACATATTTTACTAAAGTATATATATTCATAAATTTGGAATAAAGTTGAAACAGTGTTAAAAATCAATATTGGAAAATACAATATCTCCACAGAGATTCATACTCCTCTATTATAAGGGTATATCTAGTAGTAAGAAAAGCAGAAGTAGTTTATGGGAGGTGTAGTCCACAGAAGAAAAGTGTTTACAAGAAGAGGCTATTTTTGTCATTATAACTTTTACTATCCTGTCTTGCTGCAAAGTATTAATACAAGCATACCTAGATGATGATTGCAGCCATGAAATTAAAAGACTCCTTGGAAGGAAAGTTATGACCAACCTAGATAGCATACTAAAAAGCAGAGACATTACTTTGCCAACAAAGTTCCGTCTAGTCAAGGCTATGGTTTATCCAGTGGTCATGTATGGATGTGAGAGTTGGACTATGAAGAAAGCTGAGCACCGAAGAATTGATACTTTTGAACTGTGGTGTTGGAGAAGACTCTTGAGAGCCCCTTGGACTGCAAGGAGATCCAACCAGTCCATCCTAAAGGAGATCAGTCCTGGGTGTTCATTGGAAGGACTAATGCTAAAGCTGAAACTCCAATACTTTGGCCACCTCATGCAAAGATTTGACTCATTGGTAAAACCCCTGATGCTGGGAGGGATTGGGGGCAGGAGGAGAAGGGGACGACAGGGGATGAGATGGGTGGATGGCATCACCAACTCGATGGACATGAGTTTGTGTGAACTCTGTGAGGTGGTGATGGACAGGGAAGCCTGGTGTGCTGAGATTCATGGGGTTGCAAAGAGCTGGACACGGCTGAGTGACTGAACTGAACTGAACTGAACCTAGTTGATACTGGGGATTCAGTTCCAGATCACTCTAATAAAGTGAATATTGCAATAAAGTGAGTCAAACAAATTCTTTGGTTTTCCAGCACATATAAAGGATATGTTTACACTATTCTGTAACCTATTAAGTGTGCAATAGCATTACATCTAAAGAAAAACAAGGTACAACTATAATGGGGAGGGCGGTGGGAGGGGGGTTCAGGATTGGGAACATGTGTACACCCGTGGCAGATTCATGTTGATGTATGGCAAAACCAATACAGTGTTGTAAAGTAAAGTAAAGTAAAAAAAAAAAAAAAATCTTGCTAAACAAAGCTAACCATCAGCTGAACCTTCAGCAATTCTTTTTTTTTCTTATTTTCTTAAATGTATTTATTTTCAATTGGAGGATGATTGTTTTACAAATCCTTTTGCTGGTGGAGATCTTCCCCTGATGTTGATAGCTGCTGACTGAACAGAGCGGGTAAAAGACTACCCATTAAAGACTGCGTGACTGCTGTAATTTCTTAAAATAAGAAATGAGTTTGCTACATGATGGCAATTTCTTAAAATAAGGAATGTTTGCTACATAACTGACCATTCTTTCCACTAATGATTTATCTGAGCATGCCTTAGGTAGCTTTTTTTTACCTAACATATTTTTTCTTTTAAAAATAAAAGATAATTGTTGTGGTTTTATTGACTATGCTAGCATCATATTCTAAGTCTTTTCTTGCCATTTAACTAATCCTTAAAGCATTTTCACCAGGAGTAGATTTTGTCTCAAGCACCTACTTTCTTTATTCATCTATAAGAAACAAATCCTCATCCTTTCGTGTTTTATCTCAAGACTGCATCAATTCAGTTATGTTTTTAGGTTCTATTTCTAATTTTAGTTCTCTTACTATTTCTATCATATCTGCAGTTACTTTCTCCACTGAAAATTTGAACACTGCAACGTCATTCATGAGGGTTGGAATCAACTACTTTCAAACCCCACTTAATGTTGATATATTAATCTCTCTCCATGAATCAGAAATGGTCTCCATGGCATATAGAATAATGAATCCTTTCAAAAAGTTTGTAGACTGACTTTGCACAGATGTAAGCCAAGCTGCTGGGAGGTGGTGATGGACAGGGAAGCCTGGCGTGCTGCAGTCCATGGGGTCACAAAGAGTTGGACACGACTAAGTGACTGAACTGAACTGAACTGAAGCCAAGCTCAGTTTATCTATGGCAGCTAATAAATGTATAATTATTTAACAAAAAGACTTGAAAGTCAAAATTGCTCCTTGATCCATGAACTACAGAATGAATGTTACGTTCGCAGACATAAAAACAGTATCGTTCTCATTGCACATATCCATCAGAGCTCTTAGGTGTCCAGATGTTTGATAAATCAGTAGTCACATTTTGATAGAAGAAATCTTTTTCTGAGTAGCAGGTCTGAAGAGTGGGTTTAAAATATTTATATACTGTGTTGTAAATAAATGTGCTATCATCCAGAGTTTGTTGTTTAACTTAGAGAGTACAGGCTGAGTAAATTTAGCATATTTTGTAGAGGCTCTATAATTTTTGAAATGGTAAGTGAACATTGGGTTCAATTTAAAGTCACCAGCTGCATTAGCCCCTGATAAGAGAATTAATCTACACTTTGAAGTTTTCAAGTCAAGCAATAACTTCTACCCTCTAGCTTTGAAAGACCTAGATGGCATCTTCCTCCAATATAAGTTGTCTAATCCATGCTGGAAAATCTGTTGTCTAGAGCAGGGAATTTTATTATATCATTTTGTCTAGACCTTCAGTATAAACTTGCTCAGTTTCTGCATCAGCCTTTACTGCTTCCGCTTGCACTTTCATGTTATAGAGATGACTTTTTTCCTTAAACCTCGTGAATCAACCTCTGCTAACTTCAGACTTTTACTGTAGCTTCCTTACCTCCCTCAGCCTCCATAGAATTGAATAGAATCAGGGTTTTTCTCTGGAACAGGCAGGCTTTAGCTTAAAGGGTAGTTGTTGCTGATTTAATCTTCTCTGCAGATCACTTTCTCCATATAAACAATAAGACTGTTTCACGTTCTTTTCTTATCGTTTGTGTGTTTATAGGAGCAGCACTTTTAATTCCTTCAAGAACTTTTTCTTTTGTATTTAAAGAAGGCTATGTTTTGTCCCAACTTGGGCTTCAAGATGTTTTCCTCACTAGTCTTGATTTAAAGGTAGAGACATGGAACTTTTTTTTTCTTTTTTTTAATTTGGGTAATTAGAGCCCCTTGAGAGGTTACTAATTGTCCTAAATTTCAACATTATTGTGTGCCAGGGCACAGGAAGAGAGATAGGGAAATAGTCAGTGAAGGAGTCAGAATACACTGTATTTATTAAGTATGCTTTCTTATATTGATATATTTCCACACAAGTAGAAGATATAACACGTGTTAAAATATGTGCAACTAATATAGTAGCAATTAAATATATAAAGCAAATGTTAACATACATAAAGGGATAAATAGACAACAACACAATAATAGCAGGGGACTTTAACAACCTGCTTACACCAAAGAAAAATCTTCCAGACAGAAAATCAGTGAGAGATATATTCTTATATGACAGGTTAGATCAGTTGGATTTAACAGATGTGATAGTTTGGGCTTCCCTGGTGGCTCAGATTGTAAAGAATATGCCTGGAATGTGGAGACCTGAGTTTGATCCCAGGGTTGAGAAGATCCCCTGGAGGAGGCATGGCAATCCACTCCAGTATTCTTGCCTGGAGGATCCCCATGAACAGAGGAGCTTAGCAGGTTACAGTCTATAGGGTCGCAAAGCGTCAGACATGACTGAGTGACTAAGCACAGCACAGTCCATCCAAAACCAGTGATATACCATTTTTTTTTTCAAGTGCACATGAAATGTTCTTCACACTAGGCTACCAAACAAGTTTCAAAAATTTAGAAGGATAAAAATTCTATCAAGCATCTTTTGCAATCACCATAGTATGAAACTAGAATTCAATTATAAGAAGAAAAATGGGACAAATGCAAACACTTGTAAACCGAACAGCTTGCCACTGAAACACCGAAGATCATGGAGAAATCAAAAAGGAAATAATAAATTACCTTGAGGCAAATGAAAACAAAAACACAATTTTTCAAAAATCTATGGGATGCCGCAATTGCACCTAAAGGAAAGCATCCAAGAGGAAATACAAGCAATACAAGGCTACCCTAAGAAGCAAGAAAAATATCAACTGAACAACTTAAACTCCTGTCTAAAGAAATTTGAAAAAGAAGAATAAACAAAGCCCAAAGTCATCAGAAGAAAGAAAATCATAAATATCAAGAAATGAATAAAAGAGACAGAAAAAAAAACCACACAGATAGATTAATAAAACCAAGAACTGGTGTTTTGAAAGGATACATAAAATTAATAAGCCTTTAACCAGGATTATTAAGAAAAAGAGAGAGAGAGAGCATAAACAAAATGAAAGAGGAGCATCTGATATCAGAGATAGAAAAATCATGAGAATATTATGAAGTTAAATGCCAACATATTAGACAACCTACAGAAAATTTCTAGATTCATCCAATCTTCCAAGACTGAATTACATGGGAATAGAAATATTAACAGGCTTATCCCTAGTAGGGAAATAAAAAGAAACAAAAGGAAGGGTAAAGATCACATGATCATCTCAATAGAGGCAGAAGAAGCACTTGACAAAATTCAACATTCATTCATGTTAAAAACCCTCATTCAAGTGAGTATAGAGGGAACACATCTTATTAAAAAAGTCATTTATGACAAACCCATAGCCTACTTTATACTCAACAATGGAAAGCTGAAAGCTTTTCCTCTAAAATCAGGAACATGACAAGAATCCCTACTCTTGCCAATTCTATAACATAGTATTGGAAGTACTAGCCACAGGAGTCAGACCTGACAAAAATAAAAGGCATCCACATTGGAAGGAACGAATTAAAACAATCAATATTTTCATGCCACAACACTAAATTAAGGAAACCCTAGTCACCACAAAAAATCTATGAAAACTAATAAATGAATTCAGTAAGTAACAAGACATAAGATTAATATGCAGAAATCAGTTGCTTTTATATAAACTAATATTGAACTATCAGAAAGAGAAAATAATCCTGTTTAAAATCACATCAGAAAGAATAAAATATCTAGGAACAAACAACCAAGGAAGTGAATGGTCTATACACTGAAAAATATAAAACAGTAATGAAGGAAATTGAAGATAATACAAAGAAATAATAAAGATAATTTAAAGATAGCTAGCATTCATTGACTGGATTAATTGACTGGATAAATTAATATTGTTAAAATGCCCATAATATACAAAGCAGTATACAGATTTAATTCAGTCCTTATCAAAACGCCCATTTTTTTCACTGAACTAGAACAAATAATCCTAAAATAAGCCAGAGTCATCAAAACAGTATTGCGCAAAAACAGAAACATAGATCAATGGAACAGAATAGAGAGCCCAGAAATAAGCTCACACACTTATGGCCTATTATTCTATGACAAAGAAGACAAGAATATACAATGGAGGAAAGACTGTCTCTTCAATAAGTGGTGCTGGTAAAACTAGACTGCTCCATGAAAGAGAATGAAGGTAGAATATATTCTCATATCACACAGAAAAATAAACTCAAAGTGGGTTAAAGACCTAAATATAAGACCATAAGCCATAAGACTCCTGCAAGAAAGCATAAAGATAATACTTTGACATATAGTGCAGCGATATTTTTCTTTGTTACTGTCTCCTAATGTAAAGCAAATGAAAGCAAGAATAAATGCATGGAACCTAATTAAACTTATAAACTTTTACATAGTAAAGGAGACAACTAGTAAAATAAAAAGACCACTCACTGAATGGGAGAAAATATCTGCAAATAATATGACACAAACAGGTTAAGATCAAAAATATATAAATAGCACATACAAATCAATATCAAAAAACAAACAACTTGATTAAAATATATGGAAGTTCTGGATAGACATTTTGCAAAGAATACATACAGATGGCCAACAGGCACATGAAAGGATTCTCAGCGTTGCTAACCATCAGATAATTACAAATCAAAATCACAATGACATGTCACCTTACACCTATCAAAATTACAATCATTAAAAAGACCACAAACAACAAATTTTGGTGAGTATGTGGAGAAAAGTGCATATTTTGGGTAGGAATGAACATTGGTGCACTATGGCGATTCCTTGGAAAACAAACTATAGAACTATGATATGATCAAACAATTCCACCCCTGAGTATATAGTCAAAGAAAATGAAAAATCTAGTTTGAAAAGATACACTCACCCCAATGTTCATAGCAACATTATTTACAATAGCCAATATATGGAAGCAACTTAAGTGATCATCAACAGACTAACAGATAAAGAAGAAGCAGTATATATTTAATGGGTTGTTACTTAGCCACAAAAAAAGTGAAATATTGCCATTTGCATCAATATCATAGATAAACCGGGAGGGAGGGCATTATTTCTAGTAAAATAAGAAAGACAGGAAAGACGAATACTGTATGCTATCACTTAACTGTGGAATCTATAAACATTAAGACAAATGAATATAACAAAACATAAATAGACTCACAGATGGAGAGAAAAAACTAGTGATTACTAGGGGTGAGAGCATGAGGGAAGGGGTAAGATATGAGTAGGTGGTTAAGAGCTATAGAGTACTATGTATAGAATAACTGCCCTGCACAGGGAATATAATCAATATTTTATGATAACTTTAAATGGAGCCTAATTTATAAAAATATTGATGTACTATGCTGTATACTCAAAACTAAAATGATAGTAAATCAACTATACTTCAATTTAAACACACACACACAATCTGTAAAGCTCAACAAAAGATACTGTACCTACATGTCAAAATCAGGCAGCCTAGAGAAAGATAGTAACTCATTACAGTAAAAAATCGGGTAACACTTGCTAGAATTTGAAATTAAGCTTTTAAGCATCTCAGGTTGACTTCTAGTGTTGCTGTATATTTGAGAAGGACTTTCCACAACCTCACCTTTGGACACTGTAGTCAGCCCTGCCCCATTGTGTCTTTGCAATACTGTATCTGAACCAATATTTCTTTCATTCAGGAAGAAAATATGAGATTGGAACAATATATGACAGAACAAAAGGAAATGAAAGAAAAATCAATATCATTAAAAGCTTTGAAAAAGATTAGAGAAACAGTTCACAAAATGGTTCTTTTTCTTTGACATGATAAGTTACAGTGACATCTGACAGTCATCAAAGAGGATAGAGTATCAAAAATGGAAAGAGCATTGGTATGAAAAAGCAACAGAATGAGAAAATAGAAGAGAGAATGTAAGAAAGGGAGAAAAAAATTTAAAAAGCAGACAAGAGCAAATTTCAAAGAAAGTACAAATTTCAGAGAAAAACTCTGGATTACAGGACATAAAGACCTAAATAGCTGGTTGAAAATTAAAGTTACAGAAGAAATATTTGAAAATAATACTCTGAATGTGAAAGGTAATTAAAAAGCTAGGAAATACTGAGAGATTACAAAATAGATAAAGAGGAAAGTGAAAGAGAAGCCAATTATTGATAAATACAGAAGTAAACAAAAGATAAAGGAAGTAAAACAGAAAAATGATTGGATGGAAACTAGCAATGTTGCTGAGATGAAAAATGCTGTGTACATATTTAAATGGCTTATCACATCTCAAACAATATCATTCCAACAGCTTAGCACATTCTAGATAAATGCACGAATAATGTGCAGCAAAGTCCCACCTTGCCAAGCAGGTTTTAATGCTGCAACATAAGAATTCAATGATATAAAACAGAAGTCAAAAAAATCCAAAATACCATTGTTCAATGCATACAAACTAAATAAACTTTAAAACATTAAGTATTTATGTAAATATATACGTGTACATTATATAATATATTATAATTATGTAATATATATAATTATATATTATATAATACTAATAAAGTTAGGTCTAAAATAATGATAAGAATATATTGTTGAAGAAAAGGGAAAAAGAATGCTAAATTCTTTGTCTCGGGAGCGGGCATAAAATTTTATACATTTCTTCAATTTTCAGATAATTAGTGGAACCAGATAAATTAAAAACTTTAAAGAATGAAAAAATGAAGACTCTATTTGAATTATGAAAAAAGGTACATACCTTTTGAAGATAATAAAGATGATAAGAAAGTATAAAGTTAAAAGGAATGCAATCATATTGTAAAATGTGAAGAATGTGTCAGTTACACATAAGCATTATTTCAAGTGGGCTTAAGGAAAAATTTAAATTTCATCTAAAACTATTTTATAAGAATCATTTCTAAAATTGAAAAAACAAAATTCATACTTAAAATAACATATGACATGTATAGAACCTATATGTTAATATGTAGAAAAATATATAGATAAAATTTTAAATGCAAGATTACAAAAGTAATATAAAATTTTAGAGAACTTAGGTGAAAATAATTTTTCTGAACAAAAACATTGGTATATATTTCTAGCTGTACTTTCCTAAAGGATATAAAAACTCTTGAAACATTCTATGTGGAAACAATATATAAACACCAACCTATTTGTACTAAAAAATAAAATAATCTAGATTTAAGGAGCCACTATAAAACTAGTGTGGAAAACTTTATAAAATTTACATGTATCTCTCGGTTTTGAGAGATCAATAGATAGGCAAGAAATTAAACAGCTTAAAATCATTAAGTTAGTTTATATATTTACTGTTATGCCACAGAAAGAAACAATACGTTTTTGTACCCAGGGACTAAAATACTTAAACTATTGTGTGTGCTGGTCAACATAGAAACATCTCAATTTGTTTTACGAAGTAAAAGTAATGCAATAAAATTGTTTTAAAAAATTAGAGTTATTTCAAAACTCTCAAAAAAAAAGCAATTCAAAATCCAAAATATAGCATTCTTTTTAACTAAACTAGGTTGAAAATAGACAACAAAAAAAGTAATTAACATCTGTTTAAAAATTATGAACAATCAGAATCATACCCATCAGGGCTCATGGAACGAAGCCAAAACTCTACTCTGACCAAATATCATGGATTAAATTCTTTCATTATGAAATAAAAAATTTTTAAAAACTAAACCACACTTAGTAATACAAATAATAAAAATATATTTAAGGAAAGGTATAAATTAGTAACAAACAAAAATATTTAGTGTATCAATAATAAAAATCAGAGGACCATTTTTAAGATTAATAAATACTATATATGCAAATATCTTGAAATCAAGATCAGAGCTATATGCATTAAATGTGTGTATTTAAGAAAGGAGTGAAGACCAAAACAATAAATCACTTATAAAGCTACAAATTGAGAGACTTTTTAAATTTAATATTTAAAGTATCTATTTCTACTACTTTGCAAACAAACAAGTATCTCTTAGAAATTACTTTCTAAAAAGTATAAATTTTTTAAACTATTTCATGAACACTTTAAATATATTCTTAAACATATATGAAACTGAGTTAAGAAATATATGTTCTGTAAAAGACCCAGAATCCAGGATCCCAAGACTTTAAAATATAACATAAATGAAATACACATCCATTCTTATGTACTGTACTGCAGAATGATGAAACTACAGAAAGCTTCACAATTTTTTAACAAACTGAGTTTAATTCTGCTAATAAAAAGTCAAATTGAAAAAAGTACTAATTAATTTTTTACAGGTATAGATACCTAATGCTTAATATTTTATAATGAATTTATTTCAGCCATATATTACTATGCTATTCTATGATAGAGTTTCAAGTAGTAAACTGATGATGATTGAAAATTAGGAAGTCTCACAAAATAAATCAACTTTAGTAATAAGTTAATAGCAATTATTTCCATAGACATGGCTTACTTCTATATTAATAATCAATATACATTTCCTGCTGCCACTGCTGCTAAGTCACCTCAGTTGTGTCTGACTCTGTGTGACCTCATAGATGACAGCCCACCAGGCTCCCCTGTCCCTGGGATTCTCCAGGCAAGAACACTGGAGTGGGTTGCCATTTCCTTCTCCATACATTTCCTATAAACCCATTATAAGCAGAAAGCACAACATTTTCTTAACATGTTAAAGAATTTATAACTAAAAGCAAGTGTTACTACGAAAGACCTGCCAAGTTTTGTCTATGAGTGTAGAGAATCTATAAAAGGAAAAATAAACAAATTTGGGGACAGAAGTTCATTTCATGAATTCATTTGTTTGGATTTGGTTTGGTTTCGATTTTTTTGTCACCAGGCAATCCCTCCCTAGATCTCTAATACAAAATCTTTCTTGATGTTTCTCATGGCTGTCAGTGGTTTTTGTACACAGTGGGAGGTGATGAACAATGACTTGTGCCCTAGATTCCCAGTGGCAGTGTTCCCTAGATCCCCAGTTTCCCAACACTTAGATACTTACAGTTATGCTCTTGGCCGAGTTCTGGGAAACATCAGGGAAGGAGATCAGCAGATAATGAAAAGTGAAGCTTCCTTTTCCCATTACTGCTTCTCTACTCTTAAGAATTTTTCACAGAAAAATCCCCAGATCTGTGCACTGTTTTTTTCCCATTTCTTTTCATTTTGCATGGTCCGGGCTATTCTCCTTCAAGACAGTGTTTGCGTTGTTTTTTTTAACAGCTTTACAGAGTAAAATTAACATGCAATATATATGTATATATATATATATATATATATATATATAGAGAGAGAGAGAGAGAGAGAGAGACTATATAGAATGTACGTATATAGAATACACAATTTAATGAGTTTTGGAATTTATATACATTGGTGAGACCATCAGCACAATCAAGGCCATGAGCATATCCACCACTTCCAGATATTTCTGTGTGCCCTTTTTTAACCTTCCTACCAATAATTCTCTCCATCTCCAGGAAACCACTGATCTTTTCTTTATCACTATTCATTAGTTTGTGTTCTCTGGAGAGCTACACAAATGGAATCATGTATAACATTCTCTCTTTTACTTGGCTTCTAGCACTCAGCATAAATACTGAGATTCTTTTATGGTGCATATCATTACTGTGTCCATTTTTATTTCTGGGTATGGGTATTTTTTTGTATGGATAAAACAATCCGCTTACCTGTTAATCTGTTGATGCGCATAAGGGTGATTTCTAGTGATTGGATATTACAAATATAGCTGCTATGTTCATTCATGTACAAGTCTTTGTATAAGCATGAGCTTTCATATCTCTGATTAAATATGCAAAAATTTTGTAGTAGAAGTATTAGGTCACATGGCTATGATTATATTTAACATTTTAAGAATCTGCTAAAATGGATTTCCCAAATGATTTTACCATTTTACATGCTCACCAGAATTGAATGAACATTCTAGTTCTTCCAAATCTTTGTCACCATTTGGTATGACCTATCATTTGTATTTTAGCTATTTCTCTCAGTCTGTGGCTCATATTTTTATCCCTTTAACCGTGTTTTTCCTAGAGCAAATTTTTAAAGTTTATTTTGTTCTTTTATGGATCATGCTTTTGTTATAATATCTTAAAAAAACAAAATTTTATCTACTATATTATTTGCTCTAGGAATTTAATAGTTTTAAGTTTCACATGTAGGTCTATGATCCATATTGTTAAATTGATATGAGGTATGACGCATTTTGTTATTTTATTTTTTGCATATGGATATTAAACAGAATCTGTTGAAAAGACAATGCTTTCTCCCTTGTGCTGCCTTTGCATCTTTACCAAAAGTCAGTTGTCCATGTAAGTATGGGTTTGCCTTCTGTCGCATTGACTGTCTATCTTCATGTCAGTTCTACACTGTACTGAATGCTAATGCCTTATAAGTCCTAAAGTAAAGCAAATTTCCCTCCAACGTGCTCTTCCTTTACAAATTTGATTTGATTATTCCAGATTTTTCACATTTTAGCATGAGGTTAATTAGTTGCTCAGTCATATCTGACTCTGTAACTCCACGGACTATGGCCCACCAGTCTTCTTCCCATGGGATTCTCCAGGCTTCAATGTTAATGTGGCATTTTCCACAAAAATAAGCCTGCTGTGATATTGTTTGTAATTATATTGAATCTTTGGATCAATCTGGGGACAACTGACATTATAATAATAAATAGTCTTCTGATTCATGAAGACAATCTACCTCACTGATTATTTATGTATTCTTTAGTTTCTCTCTGCAATATTTTGTAGTTTACAGAGTACAGATCAAATCTTGGGTATTTTATTTCAGATTTACTTCCTAAGTAATTAATATTTTGATATTATCATAAATTCATTGTTTTCATTTAAATATTTATTTATTATTAATATGGAAGTAAATTGATCTCATATAATAATATGGCACACTTTAATCATGATAAACTTACTTATTATGTGAGTTTTGTGTTGCTGTTTAATAGATTCCCTTTGATTTTCTATTTAGATGGTCTGTTTTCTGAATATAGTTTTATATCTTTCTCTCCTATCTGGATGGATTTAGTCTCTAATTTCTGCCTATTGGCTAAAATTTTCACATCATGAAAACAGAAGGTGAAAGCAAACACTTCTGTCTTGTTCCTGATATTACGGTGAAAGCCATATTATTATTTTCTAATGATTCTTATCTGGTTGAGGAAGTTCCCTTCTATTCCTAGTTTGCTGAGTGTTACTAGAAATGTATGTTGCATATTGTCAAATGCTTTATCCATATGTACTTAGACAATTATATGCTAATTATACTGCATCATAAATTATATTGATTGATATTAGAATACTATACCAGGTGGCACAGTGGTAAATATCCACCTGCCAATGCAGGAGACACAGGAGGCATGTGTTCGATCTCTAAGTTGGGAAGATCCCCTGGAGAAGGAAATGTCAACCCACTGTAGTATTCTTGCTTGAAAAATTCCATGGACAGAGGAGTCTGGCAGGCTAGAGTTAATGGGGTCACAAAGAATCAGACATGATTGAGCAACTGAGCATATATGCACTATACCAAAAGTGTTCCTGAATTCCTGGGATAAACCCTGCTTGGTCACGATTATAAATTTTGAGGTATGTGTGGAGAAGGCAATGGCACCCCACTCCAGTACTCTTGCCTGGAAAATCCCATGGACAGAGGAGCCTGGTAGGCTGCAGTCCATGGGGTCGGTAGGAATCGGACACTACTAAGCGACTTCACTTTCACTTTTCACTTTCATGCATTGGAGAAGGAAACGGCAACCCACTCCAGTGTTCTTGCCTGGAGAATCCCAGGAACGGGGAAGCCTGGTGGGCTGCCGTCTATGGGGTCGCACAGAGTCGGACACAACTGAAGTGACTTAGCAGTAGCAGTAGAACTTTTAGATGTATATTTATTACATCTAACTATTACCTTAGTTTTCTTTTCTTGTAATTTGTTTGTCTGCTTCTGGTACCAGTGTAGTGACTATTTTACTGAATGAGTTGGAATGTTTCCTCCTCTTTAATTTTCTCTTCAGTCCTCTTGTTTCTATATTTCTTTATTCAATGAATGATAAAATTTATCAATAATGCCACTGACACCTGGAGTTTCATATGTGGTGCTTATTTTATTTAGTTAATAGATATAAGGATATTCAGGTTATTTTCTTCAGTAAACCTTGGTATCTTTTGTCTTTTGATGAATTTTTTAGTTATGTCTAAGATATCAAGTTAATTTGCAAAAAGAAGCTTGTAATATTTTCTTACTTTGCTTTTAATATATTTGGAAACTGGTATGATCCAACCTCTTTCATTCCTGATTCTGATATTCATGTTTTTTTTTGTTTTTGTTTTTTTTTGCAGATCAGTTAGAGTTTAATCAACTGTATTGTTTTTCTTAAAGAATCATTTCCCTTATTATTTTATACTTTTTTGTTTGATAGATTTCAACTACTGTCTTCACTAATTACTACTTTGTCTTACTTTAAGTTTGATTTACTCTTTTTTTCTAGTTTATTAAAGTAGAAGCTGAGGGCATTCACATGAGACTTTTCTTCTTTTATAATATAGGCATTTATCACTCCAGATTTCCCATAAGTAATGACAGAAGTTTTGAACATTTTTTCAGAGCCTATACTCAGGATCTTCCTCCAAATATCCCTTATGTCACACTTTTATACAGCTTCTAAAAGTCAGGAAGACAAAATATTTTAATCCCAGAACTATATCTACATTCATATACTCACACACACACACATGCACCCACACACTCTATTCCTCTCTCTGTCTGTTTCTCTCCCTGTGTATACATACGTGTATATATGTGTGTGTATGTATATGTGTATAAATATGGATTTATATGGAATTATATGAATATGAATATAGATAATGTATATATATAATCACTTTGTCTTATGTAATGGCTTATTCCAAAGTGCCATCGCATATTCCTTAATATGCTTAAATAGTTGATAACAGTAATAAACATAACTCAAAATTAATGACATCTTAATAAAGAGAGAGGATATTGCATGCATAATACTAATATCACAATAGCTACCATTTGTTAAGGACACTCTGTGTCAGACTATGTTATGTCTTTTACTGTATGACATCTTTATATAAGCTTATAAGGTACAAAAGGCATCAGTATTTTATAGATAAGAAAACAGGTTGACATGGGCTTCAAAGTCTGCCCATGATTCCAGAGCTAATAATATGGCTGGGTTAGTGGTAGATCCTAGGTACTTTTGACTTCAAAGTGCTCCTATGGGAGAAAAAAAAAAAAAAAGCAGTCTTTTTAATTTTATCCTCTCCACGGTACCAATAAGTCTGTGACATGTGTTCAGACTTCATAACTTGTGATCCTGAAACTCAGTTGGGAGAAATCTTTCATCAAGAGTTTAACTATACCCCTCCCATTTAATAGGGGGAAATTCTACCATCCGTGAAGATTGCTTTCTCTAATAGACCAAGTCTTCTGAAAAACTATCTTCTTAGAGATTGTAGAAAATTACAGAAATGCCTCTGCCAGCCCCAGGTTTTTCCTGAGGCTAGTTTCTTCTACACATTTTCATTTGGTGTGTTCAAAATCTTTTATTTGCCTTTCAGTTTCCCCCTTGATTCTTGCTTTGCAAGTCTTCCAACTTTGAAGTGAGAATAGAAAGTCTTTCATTATGGTTTTTCCCCTTTCCATATATATAATGGTCAAACAAAGTCATAGTTTTAAATTCATTGATTAATGCATTAAATATTGTTAGGCCTGATCGGTGCTATTCATGTTTCCCAAACCCAATTATTCAGGAGCTTTGTGGAAAGATGTATTTGAACTACCATGTGCGTGATTTTCCCAGCATTGCCTCTCTTCATGCAAAATTCTCTAGACCTACACTACTACCGTGGGGACAGCAAAATCATTCATTTCTTCTTATTCTTTCCTGGAACAGGACTGACCATTTTATCTGTACACCCTTGTTAGTCCTTTAACCTTGGATAACAGTTATAGTAAAACAAAGCATCTCATTCCTGATGTTAGTTAAAAGCTTGACATAGAGATCTCTAAATTTTGATGTGAGTCTGAGTTTAGAGTTACCTATTCATCTCTGCTTCAAATACCTCTTGTTCCATACACATGACATCAAGATTTTGAAGTCTGAGGATCACTAGTGACCTTTTCTTGGCTATATAAATGTATTCTTATCGCTCCAAGATCAAATTCTGTGTGCTACATCAGTGGTTTTCAATCACGGCCAATATTACTTCCATTTTCCTAGGGGCTCATTTAGCAATATCTTGAAACACAGTCAGTTGTCATAACGGAAGAGTGGGTGTTGCTGCTGGTTTCTAATGGATCAGGTCAGGCATATTTTCCACAGTGCTCAAGTCAGATCGGCTACATCCCCCATCACCAAATACGTGACCCCAAATGTCAACAGTGCTGAGGTTGGAAAACCTCCTACTAGATCATTTCCTACTTTAGGAGTTTTTTAGGTGTAGGAGTATGAAAATATCCATACTTCACCAAATACAAGGCCTTGAGGAAAGCTTTTCTATTTCTAGTTCTCTACACACTTACCTGAACTTGCCCGATTGTTAACTGTGTTTCATTATCTTATAGATAAGAAAACAAGTTGACATAGGCTGCATGGTCTGCTCATGTCACTGTAAGTTTCCAAGGTTGCACTGATTCTTAATTCTTATATTTTATACTATTGCTTCGTATCATCTCTCTTGCCATGGAAGACATTGGAGTTTGCCTAGGTTTCATTAAATGCAACTCATTTAATGAAAATTTAAACAGAGAAGATTCCTAATATTTTGGCCCAAACTTATAGGCTTATTTTGGGTCCCATGGCAGCTACAATCAAATCAAAAGATTACAAATGCTGTTGCTGCTGCTGCTGCTAAGTCGCTTCAGTCATGTCCGACTCTGCGCAACCCCATCGACGGCAGCCCACCAGGTTCCCCCATTCCTAGGATTCTCCAGGCAAGAACACTGGAGTGGGCTGCCATATGCTAGAAGAAGCCTGATAGAAGATACTAAGGAAGAAAGTGGTATCACTCAGCAACCTAAGTCTACTTTATCCGAGTGGAAACATTCCCATTTGAGTATTGCTTCCAGGCCACCTAGTGCATCCTTTTTATGCAGAAGAGTTTTAATAGCCACTATAAACACTGCTCTATCACTTTGAACATTGTAGGTTTTGTCCCAAATCATACACAGTAATGATTTTCCTCCTCAGAACTATTGTGAAAATGAGAGAGAGGGAAGTTGTTGACCAATCTAATTTGTCAATATCATTTTAGACATTTAACTAAAATAAAAGATGCAAATTTTAACAGTTGGGAGAGTTAAGAGATAATGGATAAATGAAGAATGCCCTATTTATTAAACCAAAGAAAATATCCTGAAACACAATTAGAATTAACATTTCAAATAGTGTTGTTTTTAGTTGCAATAGGCACATAAAAAATATAACTTCCCCACTCCCACATACATACGCAAATAAAGATTACGTGGATGATAGAAAAAAAACAGGTAGAAAATACCAAAAAAGAAAAACCCATCATGTACATATTAGGAACAAAGGTAAAATATAGTTGACTTTGAACAATGCAGAGATTAATCTGCTTATAATTTATAGTTGGCTTTCTGTATTTGCAGTTCCTCAGCATCCTCAGATTCAACCAGTGATGGACCATGTAATACTGTATTACATGTATTATTTACTATTGAAAAAATCCATGTATAAGTGGACCCAAGTGGTTCAAATTTGCCTTCAAAGATCAACTGTAATTGCAACATATGTAATATAAATTTGTCTCACATGCAGAATATTTTAGTGTTTAAAAAGTAAGAACGTTATATTTACGATGAAAGATTTAGAATTTGTTATTAATTCACTCCAAATTATTCTTCAAAAATAACACAATTCCAATAAAAGCATCAAAAATTTTATTAAGGTATTGATGTAATAATTCTAAGGTTTGACTCTATATTTTCAAACATCTCACTTGTCTACCACTAGAGAATCATTTTAGTAAACTGAAAACAAAGAGGTAGATCTTTATTTGCCATCATGGATATAAGTCCAAGATATATTACAAGATGCAAAGCCAAAAGCATACAAATAGAATTTAGATCAGTACAGGTAGTATTATATTATATAAGAAGAAAACATATTCATTTATAAATGCACAGAGAATATCCAGAAAAATACAGAGTAAAGTGTTAACAGTGATTTACTTCGAAAATATGATTTTGGAGAGGTTAAAAGGCAATAGAAAACAAGATAGTTGAAAGAACTACATACACACTTAATATAATGTATGTTATAAATTATATATATATGCATGTATAAGATATATATGTAAATGTATGAAATAATATAGATAGTGCCTTTTATAATTAAGTTAGAAACTCAAAATTATACCCAAAATATTTTAAAAATATAAACAATGAAATGTAGTTCTACTGATTATATTAAATAAAAAGTAGGAGGAAAATTAAAAGTTTAATAGAAGAGTATGTGTATTCATATATATTTATATAATATAGAAACATATGTGAAAACATAATCCACATGTATAACACATAAACATATATGCATACTTTAATATATGTATCTGTAAGTATTAAACACTATGAGATTAACAAATCAAATATTAAGAACTGTGAGTAAATAACTAATAAGATTGTGGGAGTAGGCAAAATTTTGACAACAAAAAGTTAGTTGAGTTAATGATTTTCATGCAAAAAATAAAACCATGAAACAATTAGAGGATCACAAATGAATATTTATTTAATATTTCTGGAGATAATTTTTGTACCATACAATAAAGGCAGAAATCATAAAATAAAACATACAATAACTTAATTGTGTGAAATTAATTTTCTAATTATATAACCAAAATCCCACATAACGTAATTAAAAGATCAATAAAAATTGCTGAGGAAAACATCTGTGATATTTATAAAAGCTAAAAGATGAATAAATTAATTTAAAACCTATAGAAGTTAATAAAAATTGGCAAAGCAAGTTAACATAAAATACAGAAAGTAAAATATAGAAATGTCAAACAAATGTAAGGTATTACAGTCTATCATTAGTAATGAAAATGATGAATATTAAAAAATAGAACAAGATGTCTTTGATCTAAATTGTAACAGATCACCATCAATTTTTTTTAAATTTTGGATAAGATGGATTGGAATATTAATATAAAATTATAAATATTAAATATATGTAGAAAGATATAAGTTCAAAAGTGGTCATCTTAAGTTTGTTTATTCCAAACATTTTGTAAAATTTACTGGAATAAAACTATAACCCACATATGTAGTAAACCAATATACAGTACTATACACTCACTAAAACTACACTGTAGGTGGATGCTTAATATGCTCATAATAGAGTAAATAAAACTGGCAGATTATAAACAGTTTGCTTTTATTAACTTTATGTTTGTTACAAAAATATACAAAAATTCTAGGAAAATAGTAAACCAAGTTATACATACGTATTTTTCTTGTTTTTTTGTCCTTATGTATTTTGTCATTTTGAACATAGACATAATAAGATGATATATTAATAAAAAGTCTATCAGAAAAATTATTATAAGTGAGCTACATCAAATCTATATTATATAGTTTGAACTTTAAATAATGAAAGAAACAAAATTTTCAAGATAAAAATTTATAGAGATTTTTCAAAGAAGAAAGCCAATTTTTGAAGGCAGAAAATAGTAGTAAAATTTGGGAATGTACTTATTTATTCTTCCAGTAAACTTTTATGACATTCTTCTTCTATACAAAGTATGGAATAAGACACTGAGATATAAGGTCAAACAGAAACAGCCATATGGTACCCTTGCATGAATATGGGAGATTCAAATAGGACTTGAAGATGTTAATCAAAATCACAATTAAAAAGAAGTGATGGTGATGAAGAATTAAATCTTGTGGCTTGACAATATAAAATTTTTAGCAATGGCTTCCTGAGAGGATGATAAGCTGGAATAAATTGAGTGAGTAGCATTCTAGGGCTGGCTTACACAGTAATGTTATCAAAGGATAGAGCATGACCAGTAAAAGGAAAAGAAAAGGAAGTCAGTATAGAATGTGGAGGCTTTCTTGGTTGGAGATTTGAGAGCAAGAGGAGTATGGGTGAGAAGGATCTGTGAAGAAAGAATCAGATTATTCAGGGTTTTTAAGGTTATGCTAAGGATCTTAGTTTTTATCCAAAAACAACAGAACTCCACTAAATTCTCTAAATAAAGGAGAACGGTATCATGATCAGCTCTTGAGTTGAAAGATCCACCTTGTATGCAGTGTAAATACAGAGAATAAATCCAATGCAGCAAGAGTTGAGCCTGCGAGAACTAAATAGGACAAAAGGTGACAATAGTAAAGAGAGAGAATGGATGGATTTGGGACATACTCAAAAAGTAATTTGTTTATGGGATGTGAGAGTGTGTACAGAGAGTCAAGGAAGATTGCTGATTCTGACATACAGAAATGGATAGCTTCATTGACAAGACATGAGCTGCCAGAAGGAAAATAGTCTTAGAAAGAAAGGCCGTGATTTGGTTTGGAAATGGGTTTAAGGTACTCTTGGATATTTGCATTGAGATGTCAAATAGGAAATTGGTATACATATGGAGAACTCAGGGAAGAGTTCAAGTAATAGAGAAGTAACATTTACTGTTAGTAAATAAATGATAATGCATGCTGTGTGTGTAAATGCTATCACTGAGAGAGAGGGAAGGAGAATACAGTGATACAAGAAGAGGTGCAAGGTAAGAGCCTTACTGCTGCTGCCAAGTCACTTCAGTCCTGTCCGACTCTGTGCGACCCCATAGACGGCAGCCCACCAGGCTCCCCCGTCCCTGGGATTCTCCAGGCAAGAACACTGGAGTGGGTTGCTGTTTCCTTCTCCAATGCATGAAAGTGAAAAGTGAAAGTGAAGTCACTCAGTCCTGTCCGACCCTCAGCAACCCCATGGACTGCGGCCTTCCAGGCTCCTCCGTCCATGGGATTTTCCAGGCAAGAGTACTGGAGTGGGGTGCCATTGCCTTCTTCAAAGAGCCTTAAGGAAAACATAATATTCAAGTAGAGAAAGTTGAACTTATAAAAGATATGAAAAAGAAACATGTTGGAATGAAGAGGAAATAGTTTGACTATGGAACTCTGGAAAGGAAAACATTTAAAGAAGGAGGAAAAGACAGTTTTAAATATTACGGATGTCACAGTGAAGCAAAGAATTTTAAATAAAGGCATAGCATTTAGTGACAATGAAGTCAGGGGCAAATTTAGCAAGACCTCTTTTGGATAAGCTCTAATTACAGATTGTAGAAATTCTGGGGTAGAATCTTATGACCAGACTCTCTATTAAGGGGAAGACTAAGATAGGACAATAGTAGAAGAAAGTATCAGGTTAGGAGAAAATTCTGTTGTTCACTCTTGAGTGGCAAGACCAACGCATGTTTAAAATGATCCAGGTTAGGAGTCAGCAAACTATAAAGCCTGAACCAAATCCACCCACTGCCTGCTTTTGCAAATAAGGTTTTATTGGGACACAGATGTGTTCTTCTTCTACGTATTTTCTGTGGTTGCTTTCATGCTATAATGGCAAGGTTAGGTAGTTGTAACAGACCATATAGTTCATAAAGTTTAAAATATTTACTATCTGGTCCTTTCCAGAAATATTTTGCCAATCTCTTATAGATCAAAGAAACAATTTGGCTATATAAGGCAGTGAAATGCAAGATAACAGTAAGATAAAATAACTTAGAATGTCTGAGAGTATTGGTGGAGGAATTCATTCAAATATAGATGATATTATACCATGGGAAGTAGCACATTGATATAATTTCCTGTAGTTTGAAGGTAATTCTCCTCAAGTTCTTTTAAAAAATAATAAATCTGAAAACTTTCAGGAATTATGAATAAGAATACATCAACAAAACTAAAATGCAAAAAAAAGTACAACTAGAGAAATTTTACACATCATGAAGGAATTTTAAACCTTAAGGAAAAAGTACATCTAATACTTTAATGACTTTTTGATTCTGGATTATCAGAATATAGATTGAAGAAATTCACCTGCCTCATTTACAATTTCTAGTATAGTGGTCCACAGAGATTGAATGAAGAACTACATGGCTAGAGAAGATATTTAATAAAATGTAATTATCACATAAATCATTATATATGCTACCTTTTCAATGAAATGGGTGTTTTCTAGGAAATCTATTTCAACATTCTGATTCAAGGACACAATAAGGCAAAAAACATCTGGATAAAATTTACACCATTTTCTCAATACTATACCCAAAAAAGATACCACAAAGGCAGTTTATGGTAAATATTCTGTAAATTTAAAGGGAAATATCATGTCCATATAATTTAACCATTTCAGAAACAGAAAAAGATAAATAATAAATGTAACAACTGATAAAGAGAGTATAATTTTGAGTTCCCTTATTAAGAGAGGTTTAAAAATTGCAGACAAAATAAAAGTAAACACAATGAGGGCTGATCTAGGAAAAATACTGTGAAAAACAATCAAAATATATTCCAGAAAGGCAAATAAATTTTAACATTAAGAAATAAAAATATATAATTCATATAATCAATAACTAAAAGGTGGGAAAACTACAGGACTTACAAAAAAGGGAAAAATGAAGTTCCCAAATGTCATTAAGTAATACTTAATGTCCATCCTAATAAATGTGTATTTTACAAATGGAGCTTAAGGTATAAAAATGTGATAAAATTTTACCTAAAATAAAGTATGTTATCCACTATTGTAAACATAGCCTTGAACTCAGCGTTAACAGACACAATGAAGGTATATAATACATTTTTGTTGAATAAATAAATAAATGCATAAAAATACAGGAGACAGTCTGTGTTAAAATTAGAAACAAAAGAACTTTGTTACAGATCACCATAATCATGTAGCATTATTCTAGAAGGTTTAGGAAATACAATATAGAAATACAAGTCAGAAGAAATGTAACTATTATAAAGATAACATGTTTTTTTTTCTTTACAAAATTATTTTTGAACTACAAATTTCAAAAAAAATAACAAATTAAGGATTTGGTCAAAATATAATAATATTATATATATATTTTATATACATACTTAAATCATAATAAAAAGCAAGTCAGCTTCTGTTTATTGAGAATATAAGAAATAAAAAACATAAATGGAGCTCTCTGCCATATTTTACTCCATAATATTTCTTTTTTGACAGCTTTAGATATTTCAATTATTTACAAATGAATTAATTGATCCGCAGAATCCCAGTCAAAACGGTGTGTGTGTGTGTGTTCTGGAATAAAAAAAAATGAAACAGAGAAAGATGGAAAATTTTATTTCAAATGAAGCTATTGATGAATAAACAAAGCAAAAAATATATGTGGAATTTAGTATTAGAAATAAGGACATTTATTAAGGAAATATTTTAAAACTGTAAAAATATGATTTTGATATAAAATAGAGAATAAACCAATGGGAAAAGTATAGAAAACAAAAACTTGTGTGGAATATGAAAATTCTACATTAAAATGGTAAAACACACTGAAAAAAATAAGTCTTTAGTGAATAAATAAAAATCAGGTCCATGTTTCACATGATATACTAAAGGATATTTTAGCTATACTAAAAAAATATATAAAAATTAAAATTTTTGAGGGGGTGATCAAAACATAGCAAATGTTTCCTTGCAAGATGGAAAGGTCTTTCTAAAAATACAAGCAATGTACAAAAGGTAACAAAAACTAATATTACTGTTGATACCGTGGACTATTTATATACCATATTTCAAAATAAGAAATCCAATAACACAAAATGCACATAAAAAAATAATTCTACAGCCTGAAGCCAAAAATGTATATTAAACACCAGAAAACTGTCAACTTGTTGGAAAAAAAAGATAAATAATGCTGGTATATATGTGGGAAAATAGCTCATGCAATTCACCTGGTAATACAAATAAGTATATATTTTTGAGAGTAATTTGGTGACATGAGCTAAGTTTAACATTTTCATTCTTTTGGCTATGTGTTTTATCTTCTAGGAATCTATCTAGATAATGAAGTCATTGAAGAAATATTAGTAACAGTAAAATAAAGCATCATGAAAGTTCAATTAAAAGGAAGGAGCAAATAGAATATGACATGTTATTAATGTGACTTCAAAAACTAGTATTTTAAAAAGTGACTCTATTCATCACAGAAAGTTAACTTTAAAGTAATAATATGTATATAAATCTATACAACAATTTTCAATGCTAAATTAATTTTATAAATACTCACATACACATATTTGTGTATATTATTAGATGTAAATGTAGCAGAATCTCTGCATAGTGGCATTTTTTGATCATCTTTCTGCTTATTTTTTAACTAATCTCATATTTTCAACATTTTCTAAATAAAATATTAATTTATAATTAGAAAATAAAAATAAAAATACTTCACATTAATCCACAAAATTATACTTGTTCATATTTCAGAATAGGATTATCTTTGTTCACTATCAATAGAATGGCAATAGTTGGACAACATTAATAAAAATGTATATTTGTTTACACACTTGATCATCATATTGCAATAAACTTTCACTAAGAAATGCAATGAGAAAGAGAGTAGATGCTATCTTCTTTCTTGGCCAATCATCCTTGCCAGTCTTCAAGTTTTGGAGGAAACCTATGCACATTCTCAAGGAAGGTGTTATGCCAAAATTAAAGGGAAAATCATTGGAATCTTGATTTAAAGTCATCAATTATCCTCTAATCATTTGAGAAAAGGTACACTATGAGGAGATAGAAAGCTCAGATAATTATGAACTTCAAAAAGCTAGAATTTTATATTTATATTTTATATCATCTTTCTTCTAAGTTTCTAGATTAGAGTCTAAGCAGTAATTCTTCAAACAAAGAAAATCTGGTTAGAATACTGTGGACCATATTCCAAGATGATAAAACTGATTGACAGCCTGGTGACTGTAGTGGGGAAAGAGATTGAGAAAGTAATTCAGGATTAATGCCTCTGATGTCACTCTACACTCCAGGACAGAAATTACAGTGGGGACAGCTACCACTGAACTGACATTCTTAAATGTTATGTGAAAAATGGGATCCTTATTTGGCACAGGCCTAGTGCCAAAGACATGATGGGCAGCGCTACCATATGGAACTGTAGAATAAAAGAAGCAATCAATATAGTCTGATTCAAAAGAGACTTATGATATTGTCAATTTAACGATGATGTCCTCAGGAAAAAAAAAAGTACACCAGCAGTCTACTAAATTCTAACTTGATCTGTGTAAGTAGAAGAGTACTAGGTCCAGTGAACAGAAGTCTAACATGAATCAACATACTTGTACATACAGCTATTTACCAAGGTGACAGTACTTTTGGGAGAGTGATGTAATCAGACTTTTGGGGATCACTGGGGATGTTAGCTCCAAAGGGACACTAACCTGGAGATGCCAAACATCAATGTGGTCCTCCAGTCAAAGTAGGGGTCATGAAAGCAATGGAATTGTTGCTCAAGACATTTCAGAGTTGGATCCGTGGGTCTGTGACCCCATTATGTAGTTACTTCCCTTATTCTAGAATATATAACTGGAAGAAACATTCGTTGACTGGAAGAATCTCCAACTTGTAATAATTCCACCTTCCGAATCACAGAGAAAACAACTTATTGTCTTTTCTAGTAATGCTAGCATTTTTCTTTTGTCTGCAGGTTGCCGGTTTTTGCTAAGTGGTACTCTTTATTTTAAAGCACACAATAATATTTCATGTGAAAACTTAAATGTTTTTCATTTTAAAATATATCATAAATCATGGGAAATACGTAACCATATATTTATGCAAAAATAAGAGCTCATACTTTATTCAACCAAAATAAAGACTTACTATTCACATCAAAGCATTGAACATGTATGTGTGTATATATGCATACATGTATACAACTAGAGAAATATAGGGTTCATAAAATCACATATTAACTTATTCAAAAGGAATACCCTACATATTATTTGAAGAGTCCCACTTGTCATTGATAAAAACTTTGGGGAAATTAAAATTACCTCTACTTGTTATGAAAATGAATTGATGGCAATACCTGATTAGATTGAAAATTTATAAGTTGTTTCTATAACCCATTTCTTCTTTAGAGTTAATACTAAAAAATGAATTGTGAATGTTGCTTTCTTTGAAAGGTGAAAAAATGTTCAGTCAAGAGACTATTTACAAATCCTGAGTATTATTTAAATATTAGCATGTTTGGTACCCAAACTAAATTACAGCTCAGACAAGGGACTGAAAATTCAGGTTTATCATTCACTTTATTAAAATATAACCACAACACTTGTTTATACATAAGGCTATATTATAGCCATCATTATAATTAATAATAACAATGAAAATAATATAGCCACGTTGTATTTTAAATTTTTCAGTAGACAATAGGGCTTATGGCTAATAATCATTTATATTTACACTGAAAAATTTTTTATGGAATAGTTCAGAGTGGTTTTTGAATAGAAGCTCATTAATCATTTCAACAAGTTAGTTGGAAAGTTATCATCCCAATTCAAAAGATGGAAAAATTATATCACAGAAAGGTCAGATATACCTTTGCTTGTCCAATATTATAGAAGTAAACCAAATTTCTGAGACCTCTTTTTCACCCCTTTATCTAACTACTGGATCAATGTAATTTTGGTCCATGTTGTGGTTTGACCATCAACCTAAAGTATTTTAAGGCTGACCTCTCTGCTATTACTTTTACAGAGCTATAAACACAGAAGAAAATAACAATTTTTCATCTACAGGTACCATACCAAAAAAGAAGAACATAATTACTTTATATTTCTAGTATTTTCTTTTTTCAATTTTATTAGGAATATTTAACAATGGTTGGCATTAATTAAAAAAATAAATATCCAATACTTAATAACAGTGAAATGCATCATGGTCAAATTTATGCTGAAATAAACAAGCAATATTTTCAGGGCTTCATTTGCACGTAAATGTATTTCATAGGAGTCAGTTAAAGGAAACAAGAACTCAACTTTTAATAATTCCCAGCACAGCAAATTAGATAGCCAGCAGAAAATTTAAAAAAAGAAATGTTTCAGTAAACATGACTTAAGGGAGGAAGGAGAAATTGAAAAGCAAGCATATAATTTATATCCAAAGATATTTTCTTGTTTATTTTAATAAAAGCAATATAATTTCAAAGATTTATCTGATGATATTTAACTTTAAAAGAAGGCAGAAAACAGCAATTGTCATCTTTTCAAAAGAAAATATACAGTGAATATGAATTAAGCAAACTCCAGGAGATGGTGAAGGATCAGAAAACCTGGCGTGCTGCTGTCCATGGGGTCACAAAGAATTGAACACAACTGGCCCACTGAACAATGACAAATGAATTAAGTACCATTGATTTTCCAAAATAAAACAATTTCAGGAATTTTCCCTCTTTGTCTGGTATCATTTGGTGTGCCAAGATTAGGGTTTATATGGTTTTGCTCTAACTGTAAAAGTGACCTCAAAAATGGCATCAATTCATAATATTATATATTTCTATTTTGGAATAATTTGGTTACTGAAAGTGAAAGTCACTCAGTTGTATCTGACTCTTTGCAACCCCATGGATTATATAGTCCATGGAATTCTCCAGACCAGAATACTGGAGTGGGTAGCTGTGTCCTTCTCCAGGGGATCTTCCCAACCCAGGGATCAAACCCCAGGTCTCCCACATTGCAGACAGATTCTTTATCAGTTGAGCCACCACAGGGAAGCAGCCACAACCCTGCTTAGCTACCGAGATTCTAAAAAAGAGTGAGTTTTCTTAAACAAATCCATCTTTACTCATTTTAGTTTGTCTGTTTCAAATATTCAAATATATTATAAAAATCTAATGCAATTTTTGGTTTTTATAATTCAATGAAATTCGAAGATCCTAACCACTAAAATAGTAGGTAAAATGGTAATCATAAATTTGTTTACGAAGTTTCATTTTGAAGTTATACTTTCTTTATCTTAAAATGCTCTTTTAAAATCAAAGTGTCAAACATGTTTATTGTACCTTACTTTTTGTATACTAGAAGACTCAAAAAAAAAAGAAAAGAAAAACCAAAGAAATTACCCTTCTCGCTAAGTTCAGTTATTACATCTTTACTCCTAACTCTAAAGACTGAGAATTCAAAGAATATATAAATGACTGAAGCAAAGGAGAGACATGCTCTATGGATGTCCAAAAACTCAGAAAACCATGATGATGCATCAAGGAAATGAGAGAAGAAACATAAAATTATTTTGATGCCATTATATGTTTTTAATATGTCCTCCAAATAATTATTTTTGAGGCAATTCAGGTGTACTGGACATGTTAGTAAAGAACGGGGCTCATTCAAAAGTATAATATAAACTAATTTACAATCTGTTTGCAATATGCTTTTAAGTATTTTAAAAATATATGTATGTGAGATATATGGGTATTTAATGTCATATGGTTGTTTAAAAGCAATTATACTTCAGAGTTATTTTTCTTTATGTTTAAGAACATTATGTATATAATATTAAAAGATATTATTTTCAGATACAAACAATAATGCTAAATATCATAATCTTATTTAGTTATACACATGTTCATTATCTGATATCCAGGCATCAGTTTTGTTTAGCTTTTGCCTTTTTGTCAAGCTTGTTCATAATTTTGGGGATGGATTTTTTTCAGAATTTTTTATATTCTCACTCTTACTTAAACCTTTTATTAATGTTTATTATTTTGCCATCATTTCATTTTCAAACCTTACAAGTATTAAAATATGTAAGATCTGTCTTAAAATCAAACATCTTACTTTTAAAGAACCTTAATTTCTCTTGGTGGTTTAAGCATTACTTTTAAAATACTCAGGAGTATAAATCGTATCCTTCGTACATATCGAGCAGTTTCATGTATATTAAAACAGTTTATTAAAAAGTTAATGATTCTGATATCGAGGAAATAGTGTGCTTTTTATCAACCTTCCTTAACTGTTAAAATTTTATTTGGCTTATGGAGTGCATGAGAAAAATACCCTCACAATTTCTATTTCATTTTAAGAATATTGAGATTTTACTAAGCTGACCCAATGAATAATGGTCCTTTTGGTACTATAAAAAGCACTTTTAATTTTTAAAACATATTCAACATCTCTTTTATGCTTTCCACTGATCAAAAGACAGAGTGATTTTTCAGAACTTTCAAAAGTGTATATCAGTGTCTGGTGATATATACTGTGAGTGCCTGGTCTCATTTTGATTTAGTGATTCATGAAACTCTAGAGACATGAAAGTTCTGATGAGTCACCACGTACCCAATGCTAATATTTCTGAACAACTTCCAAAGCATAAAGCTATCTGTAAATGTAATTCTTGAGAACTAGGATGACTAGATTTTGCTGAATATAGGAAAGTCACAAAAAGAAAAATTCTGGAGTCATCTAAAGAATACTGGGGTGTATGAAAAGCTATACATTCCTGGGACCAGAGTCAGACTTCTCAACTTGGATTCTTAAAGAGAAACCATTTATTAAAACCTTGTTCATGAGAAGCTGCTGCTGCTGCTGCTGCTAAGTCGCTTCAGTCGTGTCCGACTCTGTGCGACCCCACAGACTTCAGCCCACCAGGCTCCGCCGTCCCTGGGATTCTCCAGGCAAGAACACTGGAGTGGGTTGCCATTTCCTTCTCCAATGCAGGAAAGTGAAAAGTGAAATTAAAGTCGCTCAGTCATGTCTGGCTCTTAGCGACCCCATGGACTGCAGCCTACCAGACTCCTCCGTCCATGGAATTTTCCAGGCAAGAGTACTGGAGTGGGGTGCCATTGCCTTCTCGCATGAGAAGCTAATACAAGCTAACTCTAGAAAAAAGAATTGAACCTTTTATTGTCAGCTTAAAATTCATTCCTAAATTAGCCATATCAGGCCTTCCTGGCAGCTGTCACTCTTCACCAGTACTATTTGCAGACTTTAATAAAAAACGTATTCATGAATGAAATTTACTTGGATCAAATTTAGAGAGTATATTTTTAAAAGTCATATTTAAATGCTTTAAAAATAACTGATTACTTGGAAGAAATTAAAATACATATAAATATGTGTGTGTGTGCTCACATGTGCACACATGTTATATATGCTCCCTTCAAGCATAAAGAAATTGCATGGCTGCTCACCTGAGCATGCCACTTTTTAGTTAACTCAAGATGTTCTCTCTTTTCTCATTGACGATGATTATAAATAGCTCAGTTTTTCTTCCACATCCCATCTTGCTCTTGTAAGCCTGAGAATGATCACAAAAATTTTACAAAGTTGACTATTCTGAGGAATAATCTGAATTGAGATATACTCGAGTAGGTGAATACACTCCTTCAGTGATGGTTCACAGAGAAATGAAATGACTAGCCCAAAGTCACAGCAAAATTGATAGTGTATAGTTTAAATTCTGCTTTTTCAAAAAAGAATATTAGAATATCTGGACATAAGATATGTGTAATTTTAGAGAGGATGAAACATTTATCTTAAGAAGTATTTTCCTAACAAATTCCAGTAATTATGATCCAAATTTTTGTTATTAGTATTTCATGTGTTCAGAATGGACAAGATATATCTCCTGCTCTCTATTTCTGTCTCTGAGCACATATACTTAATTTCATAATACAAACACATACATACACACACACACACAAGCATAAATAGACTCTTTAAATATACAAAGTATAGTTTCAATTGCAACTTTTTAATATGACACAGTAGTAGTCAGCCAACAAAATTAACTTTGTTTTCTTTAGCTTCATAGAAAGGGTATTAAACTCAGTGATTCTGAGCCTGTTTCACTCAGAATCCTGTTTGAATATATTATGAATTTTCGCTCCTGGAAATTAATTCAACATACTTCAAAATGTCAATTTCTACAGTGAAGAAAGAAGTTAATATTCCCCTTTAAATCAGTAGTTTTGACCTGACTTAATACATTCAATAAATATACATTATTAGAAATGGTCTACACTACCCACTGCACAGCAGTGAAAGAAATAATATAAGCCCAAAGGACAATCAATACAGTTTTATTTTAAAGAGTATAACCAAAATATTAAATATTTGGAAAATATATACCTAATGTCATCTATATTGCCATTTTTCTAATGGCAGCACTGTTAGCATTATGGGATCATTAAACTTTATATTTCAATTACTTCTCTTTTAAAACATTCTGAAATGCAGGATCTCTCTAGAGACCACATTTATTCATGTTACGGTTTTACTAATTTCAGCTATTTTAATTCAAAAGACAAACTCTCTTGGTTTATATTCATGATGATTATTTGTATAAAAACCTTTGCTATTTTCTGTTGATAAAACATATTCTGGAAGAACCAGGTATTCAAAATTTTGTTTTGTATAATCTTTAAGTAAAATTTTGGTACGTGGAATGAAGTAACTTTATAATTTTGTAATCTTTTTACGCAATAAAGCTACCTATCCAAAGTTTCACAAGCTATTTTCAAAAGTAAGTATTTGTAGTTTTCTCCGTCAAAGACACTAAGCTTTAGACTTCTTTGAACACATGTTCAGAACAAATTGAATAATTCAGTTCAACCAAGCACACTGATCCACTCAAGGTATGATTGAGATGAATCTATCAGAGTTTTGCCATATGTCTTTAATTATTCATTTCTATCTACTTTATTCTTTTATAGATATAAGAAAGTTTAACTGTTTAAATTATTATAATATTCTTCAGATTCTTACCATATAATGTGTACTTGGACCTTTAAAATTCATAAAGAACAGAACCAAAATTATTTAATTATTTATTTTAAAGATCATATGCCATATATGTGCAGTGGGTCATAGATATTATTCTAAGGAGGAATGTTAATATTTTTATTTTCTTCTTAAAGAGAATAGACAAAATGAATATTTTAACCATATTTAGACTATGATAATTGATGGTAACATCAACTATGTAAGTAAAATTTTCAATTTAATGCAATTTTTTTAAGGCACTATCTTAGAAATTAGCACTTAGTGCTACGTTTTCTAGTTAAATATTTATGGCTTTATTAAGTAATTTAATGTTTTGAATAACAAAGCTTACCTCAAAAAAATATACCATAAATGTTAAGATTCTCTATTTTTCAAAGTTATTGATATGTGAGGTTTGTCAAAACACCACCAGACCTAAACTCAAGAAACATCCGCTGTCCTAAAATGCCATAAACTTGGGCAAATCACATCTCTCTCTTGGCTTCATTTTGTAGAGCAGTTTTTTTCAACAAGAGAAATTTTACTCTGGGTTGATATAGAAGTACACTGAAAATTATTGTTTTCATAACACTTTCTAAGAATCTACTTTTCCTCAGTTCTTATTTCCATCTGCAACCATAATAAACCGGGCGAGGAGGAGTGGCAGTTGCTCT
Organism: Ovis aries; assembly: GCF_016772045.2. Taxonomy (NCBI): domain Eukaryota; kingdom Metazoa; phylum Chordata; class Mammalia; order Artiodactyla; family Bovidae; genus Ovis; species Ovis aries. Next base: position 48,215,250 of record NC_056056.1, read on the forward strand.
GTTTGTTTCTGTGTATTTGTGTTTCAAAAGAAATTAATATTCATTTCAGTGTAGTTTTGTTGAACCCCATGCACTCAAAAGTGCAGTTAATGATCTCAGATGTATAGCTTACCATTTTCTACTTTAAGAGTTTGATCTATTTCAGTAGGGCTACCATTTCAATTGGACATCTTCATTACAATGTTTAGTTAAATTTTTCATTACTTACTGCTGTAACACCACACCCATCCCCAACAATGTCACCGCGATTTCATGACCATAAACACAACTCTACGGAACACATATAATATCAAAACACGTTTTAAAACACATTTCTAAGAAGTGAAATATGTTTTTATTTCGTTTCAATCATGGTAATGCCTGTGGTCTTTAAAGGATGGTCCCTGGGACTTAAGACCTCTGGAAAAGTTTTAGAACCACTGTTTTGAAATGCTAGCTCTTAAAGAATCTTTCCTGGTGATTCTTTTAAATAAAAATCACCATGCTAATACAAACGCAAAGAGAAAATGAAAGAATGGAACTGGATTTTAATTTTCTTTTTACATTACTAGCCTTTAGGAAGATCTCAAAATACAAGCCAAATCTAGAATAAAACAGAATGAACTTTCTTTACTAATATTCACAAATATTGTATAAATACTACCTTGCAATAAAAACATCAAGACTTGCTAGATTTTTATATAACATTTTGTATTCTCTTTAATTTTTAAGGACAATTTCTTGTATAGGTTTCTCTTAGGGATTTATTATCAGGGATTAGTTTTCTTATTTACAATCATATATAAGAGGAGAAAATAAATTTTGTGAAGAATAGCTTAATATTTCAAATTACACTGAGTTGAAGATAATTTCAAATTCAGTGCTTTGTCTGAAAACATTTTAATTAGTTCTTAAGTCTGGGTTATGGAAAGACTTGGAATATATATCATAAAAGAGCAAATTACATTTTTCAACACTCATGCCGCTGCTGCTGCTAAGTCGCCTCATAACTGGTATTAAAAAGGGCAAAGTCTTCAAATGCTTGTTAAAACTTTCTTTTGAGAAAGTAATCATGTAAAATTGGATAGTAAGATGACACAGAGCCAGAACTTTACCTCTCTTTACTAATTTATTCTAGTAACAAGTCCTTGGCAGTCTCACAATCTTTGCACTTTTTAATTAATTTTACCAAATAAAAAATAATTGGCATCCACCATTACTTATTAACAAGTTGGAAATTTGTGACTATTTTTCTTCTCTAAATACGTTCCTATCTGTGATCTTTAAAATACACTGACTCCAAACTTATTCTCATGAAAATAGTATAACATGAAACACCTTCATTTGAGATGATTGTTACAGAAAGGGAAAATACTCAGAACCCAAATCTCTCTTTTTTTATTTATAAATATTTGCATCACTTAGTTTTGGATTAGTGTAACAAGAATGCACATTATGTCTTTGGGGATGACAACAACACTGACAAACAGTCCCTGTTATGCTTGTCATTATGTTATTGCTAAATCACCCACAATATCATGACCTGATTTTAGTTACCAGGGAAAAGCCAAAACGTGGAATTTAAGTTTCATTCTGATTACATACATATAGCCAGCACTTAAAAAACCTTTGAAAATGATCTATGTCCAATGGTTTAAAAAAGAAAAAGGAAAGGAAAGGAGGAAGTAAGGAAGAAAAGAAAGGAAGGAAAGGAGGAACGAGGGAAGAAAGGCAGTAAGGAAGGAAAGAAGGGAAAAAAGACATCTTTTAGTGCCTTAATACAATTACACAATAGGCCTGACATTCTCTATGCTGGTATAATAACCAAGTGGCAAGTAACATAGAAACAGTTATCCCTGTGAGATCCCTGTTGCATGCTTTAATCAAAAGTAAAAAATATACAACAAAATCAACCCTTGGATAAATTGCTCTTTGGTTTAAATCTTCATTACCTCCTGGAATTTTGGTAAAATCACTTTGTTTTTAAATTAAGCCAGCCCCTCCTTTACTAGATTACAAAGTCAAACAACAAAAAACAGACATAAATTTTAGGATGAAAAGAGTTTTGTTTGTGTGAATGTGTGTCTGTAAGTCCAACCCCTATACACAACCTGTTGAAAAAAAAAAAAAAAAAACAGATGCTTTAACATAGTGCTTTATTCCAACTTAATCTCATCCTTGAATGAACTTCCTTCAAGTTTCAACCATTTAAGGAAAAAGAAAAAGAGCAGTCAATTTCCTCGTGGTTGTAATTTAATTAAGTAACCTTTCACACTGAGCAAAACCCAAAAGCAAAAGGGTCATTAATCTTTCTAGTGATTAGAGACACCTCTAGAGCTTCAAACATTTACCTCTCCTTCCCTGCAGTGGAAATGCTTTTAGGAGGATCATGGTTCATACCTCACATTCCCTGGAGCCAGAGATGGTATATGTGCAGGGCCCAGATCCATTAACCGATATATCCATGGTCTCAGAGTTTGTAGGCTTGTAGTCCACATAATACTCCTGTAAAGGGGAATTCATTTGTCTCTCAGACTCTCTGGTCTTTTTCCGCCGCCTCTTCATAAGAGAGTGTTGCTGAAGTTGTTTCATGCTGGCTGGGTAGCGTTTCCAAGACACATAGATTACCAAGAGGATCATAGCCACCGAAAGAAAGAGAGCCACGCTCCCTGCAATAATTTTGTGGAATGAAACATGCTCATACTCTTGCTCTGTGCCAGGAATCTGAAACCCCGGGGAAGGGCTTGGTGTTTCAAGGGTGGACCGGCTAGGATCAGATTTCAAGGTTGTAGGTTTAGGGATAATCAGAGGCTTCTGGGGAGTTTGGGGTACCACGTGTGATTTTTCTGTGTTGACCACCTGGACTTCAGAGCAGATATTATATGTTTCCACTGCATCACTAACCTTTTCACCTTGGATGTGCTTAGGTCCTGCACATATCATGGTGCTTTCCTTATTTCCTTTGAAATTCTTAAGCCAATAAAATAGAGGACAAATGCTCCGACTGCATTCCCACATATTCCCAGACAAAGTGATGGATACTAATGATATCCATGCATTGACAGTTTCCTGTGAGATGTTGGTAAGCTTGTTGGAATCCAAATTCAATTTTTGCAAATTGGGCAAACATTTAAATGTGCCCGGCTCAATTCCTTGGATATCATTCCCTGATAAATCCAAGTTGTGTAAGGAACTCCAAGTCCATGTCAAGCCTTGGCTAATGGAGCGAATTCTGTTCCATTGTAAGTAAATTGAACGGAGGTTGAAGAGACGTGGAAAATGAGCAAAGTTGATCTTGGAAAACTGATTGTGCTCCAAGTGGAGCTCTTTTAACTTCAAAAGTCCAGCAAAAGCATTTCGCGACAAGCTTCGAAGACGATTATAACCCAAATCCAGAAAGTCAAGATTTCGACAGTCTTGAAACACTCTGATTGGTACAGTCTTTAATGAGTTAGATCTCAAGTGCAAAATGATAAGTTTCCGAAGGCCTTTAAATTGTTCAGATTGCAATGTCTGAAGCTTATTGTAGGAGAGGTCCAGACTGCGGAGATTGGGAACCGGGTGAAATGTTTTATTGTGCAGATAGGTAATTTTGTTGGAGCTTAGAATTAATTCTTTCAGTCTACGGATGCCTTGAAATGCATCTTCATCCACTGAGCTAATGTAATTATGGTCAAGATAAAGCCATATAAGCTGGTTAAGGCTGGCAAACTGATTGGATTTGAGTTTCTGAATGCTGTTGAACCTTAACGATAAGCCTTGTGACCCTCCAGAAATGTTCTCAGGAATATCTGCAAAAGCGTGAGACTCACAGTACACAATTTTGCCATCACATCTGCAGTTCTTTGGGCAAGCTCTCTGAGCCCCCGTGAGCATAACAAGCAGCAGTGTAGGAAGTAGCACTAGCACCACACGCATGCCTCTCAGCTGCGTAATTAAATGGAAACCTACAATATTAAAAAGAAAACAAATGCACATTGTAAAGCTATTAATGTAAATCACCTCGAGCTTACCAATATCAGGGGCATCTCATCTAGTGTAGTAAGGGAACAGTTGATTTAAGAACAATGTATTTGACACTTAAAGCCTTATTTTCTTCAATATTGCATGCTTACTATTTAGGTTTCATGCTTTCTTTCTTGATTTCCAAAGAACTAAGAACAGCTTCCTGAGTTTCAGGAGTTCATATGCATATCAACACTGGAAAACATCCATCCTATCTTATCACATAATGACAACATTTAATAACATCTATGTTTGGTTAGTCACTCTGTTGGATATCAGTATTAAAAGGAAGAATATTAAGTCTTCTGGTAACGGGAAAAATGTGACTTACTAAGCCCTATACTTCTACATCTTTCTTAGTTGAGCAAAGAGGCTGTGTTTTGGCAAAGGAGCTTCAGTAAACTGTCAAGGTAACCCAAGTTTGCCCAGCTTGAAATTGCATCCCTATTGCATAATGATGTAACCATATAGGAGCTCTGATAAAACAGCACTGGGACCAGTATACACAACAAATGAAGCATGGTATGCAGACTAGTAACAGCGGGGAGTACTGACAATGTATTGATAAGCATAGAAGCTCTCAACATTCAGGAAGAGATTCCTACTAAGGTTCTCCTATCCAATGATAACCAGCTGAGAGTCCTAACTACTGATAACACAGAATGCTCCAAAGTTATGATTATCAAATTTCTATTAAATATTTGCACAAAATACAAAATAATCTTGTGAAGTATTTGTTGTTTTTCTGATATACTTAACATAGTTGCTTTTCCAAATTTTGAGGATAAACAAAGAGAGAAACAGCAGACTACTAACGTCTCCCATCCCAAACTGCTCAAATTTCTCACTGACTTTTTTTCTCCCCTACCTCCATTAACTTCAGAAAATCTGCAAAGTTGCAATCTATTGGCACTGATACTGCATTTCCAAGTCATAGCATGTTAAGGGACTTCTTTCCTCTGTCAACAGTAGATTTATTATTTTTCAGTGGTGAGGAAAAAAAGTACCTTGTGCTGCAGTATTAATCTTAAATATTCATGTTTTTAAACAACAGGCAATCAGCCCAATTCTTAATTTAAGAAAAGAAACTCTGTTACTCAACGAATTAATTTTTTTTTTTTAAATCTCAAACCCCATCTTGCTCTCTGTCCTCTTGCCAGCTACAGACTCATTGAAATACATTCCAGCTCTCCCAGACAGGAGAAAGGGGTGGGGGGGAGGTGGTGGGGGGAAGCCGGCCACACTTGAAAAAATAAGACTGGCAAATGACTGCTGGATATTTGGAAGCTGTGTTGAGTATTCATCCTCAAAGATAAAAACAAGCCCTTGTGCGACCTCTGATAAAGTAATGACCCCACCCCTACACACACGCAGTAAAGTGTTGACAATCTTCCTGACAGCAACCAGAAATACAAGCATGATTAATATTATCAAGAAATAGAAGCAAATATATCATTTATCTCATGCTCAATTTCCAAGCAAGGATATGCATACGGAAGAGACAGTCATAAAGATATTTCTCCAGAGTCTGTTTAAGTCCGTGTTATGCATTTACAGTTTAAAAAAATAAAGGAAAATGATCTAAAAATATAATAGCAACTATAGTGAGTCAACTGGCAAACTCCAAGGCTGCCGCTTTTTGCCTGTTTTGATGTTTTTTATCAGCTAATGCCACGACTGAGAATAGGAAGCCGAGAGGATCAGCTTTGCTAAGAAGGAAACAACAAAAGTTCACTTACCCATCCTTTGTCATCCAAAACGGTTCCCCCCTCTCTCAGCGTTCTTCTTATTTGGTCTCTCGTGCTGAAACCACCACCACCTTCATGACACAGTGCGGCTGTCATTCACACAATTCTGATCCCGCATGTGAGCTAGTAGCCCCACACAAACTTCCCCGGAGAGGACAGACAAAAATATATATATATATATATGTACATGAAAAAAAATTCAGCATGGGGTGGGATGGGGGGCAGGGAGGTGGAAGCAGTAGGGGGGTGGGGGAGGGCCTCTAGGCTCTGAGCATCATTGTGTAATTCACCAGAGATCCATCAGCAGTAATTGGCAATCTGTGCAAAAGAGCTACAGCCCATCTCGAAGGTAACCAACTTCTCTGTAAAAAGAGAGGAGAAAAAAAAAAAAGAAAAGAAAATCTTCAGAATACCTGGCATTCCTTATTGTGCTGGCTTTTGCCATTCCCAGATAAAGCAATTCATCCTCTGGATTTTCAGTTCTTCCAGCAAGTAGGCCTCCTGTGCTGTATGAGACCCCAGTTTAAAAGCTATGCAGGCTAGGTTTATCCATTTAGCTGGTCAGGTTTAAAGTGTTTTGTAGCTGTGCTGAGAGGCAGCCCTTGTCTAATTCAGAAGGCTTTCCAGAGACTGATGATGCTCAGAGCTTGTTGGTGCTAATGCTTGAGTTTGTGATACACTGAGTGCCCTCCGCTGGAGAAAACAGATTGCACATTAAAGACGGGAACAAGTGAGCCTGTCAGTGGTGTGCAGCCTTCCCTCTCTCAGAAAGGGAAATTAAAGGTACAGGATCACTTTTTTTTTCCCCTCTGATAATATATATTATGAAAGGTTTATGCCAAAGAGCTTTATTCAGTGATATCAAATATTAAGATAAATACTGCCTCTAAATATTAAGGAATTAGTAGTTTTTAGTTACTTTGACTTGATTTTTTTTCTATATGTATCACAGGGGATATAAATTTTTTAACAGTAGAAATAATTTATTTTTTATATTTGTTGATGTTGGTTTGTTTTATTTATACATTTTTTTGAGCAAACCATAAAAATAAATAGTCTTTTTTTTAGTTCAATTACATTTATTTTTATTCAATAACTTCATTCAGCCTGTTGTTCAGTATCTATATTTCCATTACTTTCTTTGTTGTTCATATGGACAGATAATTCAACAGAAAAAACAGCCTAAACTGAATCTCATTAGCCATATATGCAAAATTCTAATGCATAAGGCCTGAAATTAATAGAGACCTTTCCTTTAAGAATCAGTCATACTCAAGGAAAAATATCACTTTCAAAGACAGTTACATTAAAAAAAATTAGATCTAATTTTTAAATTTCCAATTTTTGGTAATAAAATATATTCTTAATTTTGCATGTTTATTAAATAGGCTAGATCATTACTTTCAAAAGTGCAAATTTTTAGCCTTAAAACAGTCTTTTTTAAAAACTATATTACCAAATGTGCAGATAACTAAGAGATACTAAATTTTAGAAAAGAGAAGAATTCCAGCTTGACATTGTTATTGCAATCACTTTTTAAAAAACTTATCTACATCTATAATGCAAGTTTCCCTAAGAATCAGTTATAATGGACAATGCCAGAAAAACCAAACCATTGCTGTAGTTCTCTAAAATTTGCAGAATATTCTCAGAATTATGGGGATAAATGATATAATACCTGAAATATGTATTTTTTAAACTACACACTTTCCTTAACTTATACTAAACTTTGAAAAAAAAATAGTGTAACTCATCATTTCCATTTTGTTTCTATTTTTTATTCTAAAATCTTCTGGCAGATAATAATTTTAGGAAGAATCTAGAATATTGACCCAACACAAAATAGAGACTGCTAGATAACATTGCTAAACTAATTTAGCAGGTATGAGAAGTCTAAATGAATTTTACATAAATATATATAATTGCTATAGATCACTGAAAATGGATAGCTTTAAAAATAGTCTTTGATTTTAAGTTGTCAGTCAAAATATTAGTAAGGATGCTTATTATATGAATAGTATATATTATTTAATCCAGATTTATGAGCAAGCAATATTAGGCCATTGCCTAATTACAAAGATTTCTCAAGGAACAAATAAATCCTTTTTTCATTAACTAACACTTAAATTCTTATTTTAGAAATGTATACCTTAGGTTTAAGGCTTAATACTTATTAAAATGCAAATGAACACTGAAAGGTAGATTAATGAAAATTATATACCTTTCTAAGAAAATCAACATAGATGATACACATATAATTTGTTTATAGTAGTTTGGTTTACATAGGAATACAAACTTCATCTAAATACTCAATGACAGAGGATTAGTTCAGAAAAGTTAACATATTCATGAATTAGAATACATGCTACCATTGAATTCGAAACAGTTTGTATTTGCTAAGAGGAAATGATGGCCACAATGTATGAAATAAGAAGAGCAGGGGCAGAGAACACAAGCAAGGAGGATAATGTTAGGGATTTTATTTTTGTACCCATTTTTTATTTGCATAGGCACAAAATAAAGCAGATTTTCCTGGGAAACTAATTTTTTACTTTGTTTTATTGTTTATGATTTTTCATCTATTTGTATTTTCTATTTTTTTAATATAATGAATATGTTGTACCTGAGATGTGTAGATATGTGTATGTGTGTATAAATTTTCTTTGTTTGAATGAAAGATATGAGAACAGTTTTGATAGTAGACAGGAAAAAAAATCTCACGATGTTACCCACATTTATGATGTAATAATCAGCCAAAATGTAAGTTTTGTTTGAAGTACTAAGATCTAATATGTGTATTTTCCAAAGGAGATACTAGACCATAGGCGGAATTTATAAACAACCTTGTCAAATTCAGTTACAGTTCTACTGGACACACCGTGAGGACATTAAAGGGCAGAGAGAGATGAGAGTAAAGAAAGGATATTACATAGAAGATTTCTTTGGAAAGAGCTTCTCAGTATTACCACCTCTACATGTTCACAAGACACAAAAATGTACACATACACACACACACACACACACACCCTCACCCAAAAGAAGGTGGGAGGGCTGTCAGTCGCCCTCAGCTTAACTGTAGGGCAAGGGACTTCTCCAGGCTATTTGGAGAGCTTGATATGTCTTTCTCTCAGTGAATCCAGCACTATAAAATGGAATCTGACTCCGGTCTGAGTAGTCCAGAAGATAAGAAATGGTTTTTCCAAAGCAAAGAAGAGCTAAATTAGTGTTGGGATTGACTTTCACTTTCAGAGTTTGGATAAAAATATGTACAAATACTTTCCATGGAAGAGAGATGGGTTATGAGAGAGAGGAGAAAGACTATTACAAGCCATTTTAAATCCTGGTAATAACCCCAACAGAATGAAACTGTGTAAGTGCATTATCCAAAAGTGAAAGTGAAAGTCACTCAGTCCTGTGTGCGACTCCTTGCAACCCCATGGACTATATAGTCCATGGAATTCTTCAGGCCAGGATACTGAAGTGGGTAGCTGTTCCCTTCTCCAGGGGATCTTTCCAACCCGAGGTATAGAACCCAGGTCTCCTGAACTACAGGCAGATTCTTTACCAGCTGAACAGCCAGGGATTCTTTATCAGCTGAGCTACCAGGGAAGCCCACATTATCCAAATAATGGGCAAATAAAAAAGAAAAAGAAACCAATCAAGTTTGAAATGGCACCAAACACATGAAGAAAAAAATGTCATCCTTATCATGGGAAATTTTAAAAGTTATTCTTAATGAGGCTATTAAAGATCTATCAATGTGTCCATGAAAAAAAATAGTACTTTTGACCTCTGCTAGGCCCAAAGATCAAACAACTTTTTCACAATTGTACCAGTCAACTAGAAAGTTTCCTGGGACGATTAGAAACAGCAGTAAGTAAGACAGAAGTGGGAAGAGGTAAGCAAGAGTGAGCGAAGCTGACTTCACTTCCTCTTTTTTTTGGGGTAGCAGATGGCTCATCTGCAAGTGGGCCTCCAGGGGAACAGGAAAAAAATGCTTAAGCTTTATGTGAAATATGAGGTATTAATTAGTATGATGGACAATATTTTAATTTACTGAATTGAGACATTATGAACTCAGCATATAATAGGAAATTTTGTTACCATGCAGAGAATTTAGTCACTTCATTTTATAATTTGAAATTGACATTTACACAGAGGAAATCAGCAAAAACTAAAATTTAAGGCATGATCTTCTGTTTTGTTGAATGTCTAGAAAGTAATGGAAAAAAATATTAGTATTATAGATTAAAATTAAAAGTGTACTGTATCTACAGCCATTTAATTAAAAATAGCACACAAATTGAGACACATTTTTTTCCAGTACTTGAAAAGTTGATTGAGCAAAGAAATTACTCATGCCATTGACAAGTGAAATACCAATATATGTCCAATAAGTCCAGTATATGTTATTTCACTTTTGTCTTACTCATTAATGTATTGGACAGTATACATGTTGGACACATTTCTTACACACACACAATGCACACACATATTGAAAATGTTTAGAAATAATTTACTAATCAAGTCACATTTTTATTATGTATATAATTCAAATCCAACCTGAAGAAGAACCTTGAGTCATCTTTTCAAACTGAATGACCTTTTCTACTTTTTCAATTTACTCATCCTAATTTAATAGTATCTCTTTCTTAATAGTAGTGATAATTACTGACTTGTTAAAAATTTTAAGAAAAATAACATCTTATTGCATGTGTTTAGCTGAATTTGGGAATCTTAATGTCCATACTCAAAGCCTTTAATCTCAGTGTGTAAATTAAGATAATGTTCACATTGTTAATATAGTCACAGCAAAAATTGTACTAAAATATAGATACATAAAATGGACTACTTTCTATGTCTTAGAAAGTAAGCTAACCAGTAAGCTAACTTATCAAAAGAGAAAAATGAGTTGATAATCTATGATAGGATATAATTAGGTAGATAATGGTGAACAATGAAATGAGGTTTGAGGTGCATGGAAATTGGATTTGAAATCAATAAAAGCTGAAGTGAGTGTATAATTTATGGGCTTCCCTGGTGGCTCAGATGGTAAAGAATCTGCATGAAATGAAGGAGACCCAGGTTCAATCCCTGGGTTGGGAGAATCCCCTGGAGAAGGGAGTGACAATCCACTCCAGTATCCTTGCCTGGAGAACTCAGTAGACAGAAGAGTCTGGTGATTATAGATTATGGTACATGCTAGTAAATGAAAAATGCAGTAAAGGATCTGCTTGCAATGCAAGAGAAGATGGTTCGATCCCCAGGTTGGGAAGATCCCCTGGAGAAGGAAATGGCAAGCATTCCAACATTCTTGCCTGGGAAATCTGATGGACAGGAAAGCCTGACAGACTACAGTCCATGCAGTCACAGAAGAGTCAGACATGACTTAGCAACTAAACAACAAATGAAAAAGAAGTTATGAAGTGTAATAGTGGAAAAACTGGGAAAGGAATCTTTAAAAATTTTATTTTAAGGGACTTTCAAGTAAAATACTTTCATGTATTTTACAAGATAAATTGATTTGTAGGACTAAATGAATAAGAGGAGTGAACTAGGTAAAAATTAAGGATAGCAGAGAAAACAATAAGAAAATAGTTTGGGGGGAGGTAAATGCTTGGCATTGTTTGAATAAATAATAAGAAAAAACAAGCAAACAACAGAAACAGACTCAGAGATAATTCAATAGTAGAGTTATTAGACATAGACTTAAAAATAATTGTTGTTACGATCTGAAAAAATAAATCACAAGATGGAAGATTTCAGCAGCTAAATGAAATTTGTAAATAAGTCTCAAATCAAAAATTTAAAACTAAAAATGGAATATCTGAGAATAATTGAAATTAATAACTATTTATTTAAATGGAAATTGTGCTGAGCAAAATGGAAGATTATGTAGACAACTACTTTAAACAATAGAATGGGATACTCAGTTTAGGGAGTTTCAAATATATATGAATTTTTTCCCCATCACTCATATAAAATGATATATCTTACTGAATTAAAAATACCTTTTATAAAATAATTTTTCTGACTTTAAAAAATTTGTTCTACAATATAATGATAGGGTACTTAATTGACTTCTGTGTTTACAGTTTGAACAACACTGATTTGTACCTATTGCTATATAAACTAAAGTTAATCTTTGAAGCCTTTTCAAAATTTCACAAATAGTTAACATTAGAGCTCTGAATGCGATTTTAGCTCTGAATGCAACATTAGAGATCAATGCAAGTGAAATGACATCATTTTTTTTTCTTTTTAACCTAACATAAACATTTTATCAGTTACAGTAGTAGTGTTACAACATTAGCGGCAAAATTCATTGGAAGTTGCAACTCAAATGTATAACTATGGCCCAATTTGCTTCCAAGATCTGCTTTTTTAATAAAATTTGAGGTAATAAAAGAAATCACACAAAAATTGCTGAGAGATTCTTATTTAAAAACACAATTTTTAGCTTCAGTGATAATTTTAAGAAAAAAATACAAACCATACATCAAGACTTTGCCCATATGACATTTAAAACTACTTATATGATGCTGTGAAAGTGCTGCACTCAATATGCCAGCAAATTTGGAAAACTTGACTGCGGCCACAAGACTGGAAAAGGTCAGTTTTCATTCCAATCCCAAAGAAAGGCAATGCCAAAGAATACTCAAACTACTGCACAATTGCTCTCATGTCACACGATAGTAATGATCAAAATTCTCCAAGCCAGGCTTCAGCAATACGTGAACCATGAAATTCCAGATGTTCAAGCTGGTTTCTGAAAAGGCAGAGGAACCAGAGATCAAATTGCCAACATCTGCTGGATCATCGAAAAAGCAAGAGAGTTCCAGAAAAACATCTATTTCTGCTTTATTGACTATGTCTAAGCCTTTGACTGTGTGGATCACAATAGACTATGGAAAACTCTGAAAGAGATGGGAATACCAGACCACCTGGCCTGCATCTTGAGAAGCCTATATGCAGGTCAGGAAGCAACAGTTAGAACTGGACATGGAACAACAGACTGGTTCCAAATAGGAAAAGGAGTACGTCAAGGCTGTACATTGTCACCCTGCTTATTTAACTTGTATGCAGAGTACATCATGAGAAACGCTGGACTGGAAGAAACACAAGCTGGAATCAAGATTGCCGGGAGAAATATCAATAACCTCTGATATGCAGATGACACCACCCTTATGGCAGAAAGTGAAGAGGAGCTAAAAAGTCTCTTGATGAAAGTGAAAGAGGAGAGTGAATAACTTGGCTTAAAGCTCAACATTCAGAAAACGAAGATCATGGCATCCGGTCCCATCACTTCATGGGAAATAGATGAGGAAATAGTGGAAACAGTGTCAGACTTTATCTTTGGGGGCTCCAAAATCACGGCAGATGGTGATTGCAGCCATGAAATTAAAAGACACTTATTCCTTGGAAGGAAAGTTATGAGCAACCTAGATAGCATATTCAAAAGCAGAGACATTATTTTGCCAACAAGGTCCGTCTAGTTGGGGCTATGGTTTTTCCAGTGGTCATGTATGGATGTGAGAGTTGGACAGTGAAGAAAGCTGAGCATCAAAGAATTGATACTTTTGAACTGTGGTGTTGGAGAAGACTCTTGAGAGTCCCTTGGACTGCAAGGAGATCCAACCAGTCCATTCTAAAGGAGATCAGTCCTGGGTATTCTTTGGAAGGACTAATGCTAAAGCTGAAACTCCAATTCTTTGGCCACCTCATGCGAAGAGTTGACTCATTGGAAAAGACTCTGATGCTGGGAGGGATTGGGGGCAGGAGGAGAAGGGGACGACAGAGGGTGAGATGGCTGGATGGCGTCACCAACTCGATGAACATGAGTTTGAGTGAACTCCAGGAGTTGGTGGTGGACAAGAAGGCCTGTGTGCTGCAATTCATGGGGTTGCAAAGAGTCGGACATGACCGAGCATCTGAACTGAGCTCAGCTGAACTGATATAGATGATATAACATGATATCAGAAATTCAGAAAATCAAATTTAAAAAATGTAAAATATATAGCCCTACTAGGGAAACCTCAAATATATTATCAGATATTATATTTTAAATTATATTTGCACATATTTTATATTTATTGTCAAACTTGTATCTATAGTTGTTGTTTAGTCATTGTGTCACATCTGATTGTTGTTGCCCCATGGACTGTAGGCTTCTCTGTCCATGGTATTATCAGGCAAGAATACTGGAGTGTGCTGCCATTTCTTTCTGCAGGGGATCTCCCCCACCCAGAGATCATATACATGTCTCCTGCATTGGCAAGTGAATTCTCTACAAATGAACCACCAGCAAAGCCCACATAGTAGATCTATAAATTAGAATATTTTCTATGTACTTAGTAGCAAGTATCAAGATATACAGAAACTAATGTTACAAGCCTTTATCTAGTGTTTCCATTCTAAGATGTCTTAAGATATTAGAACACAGTCGTCAAACATACATTGTAATATTCTTAGAAAGAAAAGGGAAAAAAGTCACAAAATAAACTTATAAAAGAGATAATTTTTACTGAATGTGCCATATTAATAAAATATTTGCACTCAATAAGTACAAAAGAAATTTTTATTATTAAAGTGAAATCGTGTTCATCTTATTGATAACAGTCATGCAGAAAACTACACTAATACTCAAAAAAGAATGAAGGTTATACAGAAAAGAATGAATTGATGAATATATAACTTTTTGATAATTTCTTTATAGCTATAATTCTCTTTTTGCAATACATATGAATCAACAGATAGAAAATGATTTCAAACATGTGATGAATTCATCCTAAACTATGCCAAATTAATTTCAGGTATCAGTCAAGTTTCTGAATTTATTGCTGAAAGACCTGGGATACTTTGTAAATGATTTTGCCCTGTCTTTCCTGTCTACAAAAGCACATCCAATCAGACATCTGTTACAGGATATTGATTGATTAGAGTAGGTATTTTACACCCTAATATCCTTTCTATCTGAACCATGCTGATAAATCTCTTCACCTTTTGCATTTTGTGTTTATCTTCTGTAAGGAAGAGGATGATATCACAAATTTGGAAAGCAGAGGTATTTTGAAAGTTAAGTAATTGATGATAGAAAACATTTAAAGACCTATAAAATGTTTAGTTCTGCTATAGTATTGCAGGTAGAATTCATTCCTATATGTATGGTAAAAATTGGATTTACAAGTACTAGTGTTTATTTGTTTCTGCACATTGTCCTGACATATCTATCAATTATATTTCGGTATTTGTCATGGTATTGCTGTCGTTGATTTGGTCTTGGCCTTCTACAAAGTGTGATTTATCCTTTCCTAGGATAAATTAATGCTAAGAAAGGTTGAAGGCAGAGGAAGGGGGCGACAGAGAATGAGATCATCAGATGGCATCACCAACTAAAAGGACATGAGCAAACTCCAAGAGATAGAGAAAACTCTGGTGCTGCGCAGGCTGTGTTTAGAAGGACATACACTCATCTTCTCCTGTGAGAACAACAAAATTGCAACTTGCTGCTGAACAACCATCCACAGGAGAATGTTGGATCCCCCCAAAAAAGATACCTCACATCCAAGGGCAAAGAAGTCCTAACAAGATGGTTGCGGGCAAAATTGCTTTTAGAATCAAACCCTATACCTGCCAGAGATGCTTGGAGGGTTCAATCAAAGCCTTGTGTGCACCAGGACCCAGAGATCCCTCAGATACTGAGCCAGACCTGCCTTTGAGTGTTTGAATGTCTCCTGCAGAAGCACAGTCATCAGTGGCCTGCCACAGGGACAGGTGCTCTGGCTGCAGCAGACTTCAGACATGCAGCATGTAGCATAAGCCCTCTTAGAGGAGGTCGTCATTAGCCCCACCATAGAGCTGCTGAGTTGTTGGATCATAGAAAAAGCAAGAGAGTTCCAGGAAAAATCTACTTCTGCTTTATTAACTGCACAAAAGCCTTTGACTATATGGATAACCACAAACGGCAGAAAATTCTTAAAGAGATAGGAATACCAGACTACCTTAGCTGCCTCCTGAGAAATCTGTATGCAGGTCAAGAAGCAACAGTTAGAACAAGTCATGAAACAATGGACTGGTTCCAAATTGGGAAAAGAGTACATCAAGGATATATATTATCACCCTGCTTATTTAACTTATATGCAGAGTACATCATGTGAAACGCCGGGCTGGATGAAGAACAGTTGGAATCAAGATTGTTGGGAGAAATGTCAATAACCTCAGATACACAGAGGACAACACCCTTATAGCAGAGAGTAAAGAGGAACTAGAGAGCCTCTTGATGAATGTGAAAGAGGAGAGTGAAAAATTTGGCTTAAAACTCAACATTCACGTAACTAAGATCATGGCATCTGCTCCTATCACTTCATGGCAAATAGATGGGAAAACAATGGAAACGGTGACAGACTTTATTTTCTTGGGCTCCAAAATTACTGCAGATGGTGACTGAAACCATGAAATTAAAAGATGCTTGCTTCTTGGAAGAAAAGCTGACAACCTAGACAGCATATTAAAAAGCAGAGGCATTACTTTTCCAACAAAGGTCCATCTAGTCAAAGCTATGGTTTTTTCAGTAGTTGTGTATGAATGTTGAGTTGGACCATAAAGAAAGCTGAGTGTCAAAGAATTGATGCTTTTGAACTGTGGTGTCGGAGAAGACTATTGAGAGTCCCCTAGACTGCAAGAAGATCAAACCAGTCAGTCCTAAAGGAATTCAGTCCTGAATATTCATTAGAAGAACTGATGCTGATGCTGAAGCTCCAATCAGGTGGCTTTGGCCACCTGATTAGAAGAACTGACTCATTGGTAAAGACAATGATGCTGGGAAAGATTGAAGGCAGGAGAGGGAGACAATAGAGGATGAGATGGTTGGATGGCATCACTGGCCCAATGTACATGAGTTTGAGCAAGTTCCGGGAGTTGATGATGGACAGGGAAGCCTGGCAGGGTGCATCCCATGGCGTCACAAAGAGTCAGACATGATTGAGCAACTGACCTGAACTATATTTTATACTGGGGCTTCCTAGGTGGTGTTAGTAGTAAAGAATCCGTCTGCCAATACAGAAGACATAAGAGACATGGGTTTGATCCCTGGGTCAGGAAGATCCCCTGGAGGAGAGTATGCAACCCACTCCAGTATACTTGCCTGGAGAATCGCATGGATAGATGAGCCTGGTGGACTACAGTGCATAAAGTTGCAAAGAGTCAGACACAGCTGAAGTGACTGAACATGCATGCACATATTTTGTATCAATTATTTCATGAAGCTTTAAATGATACCACCAGTCAGCATTATTTTTCTTTCTGCCACACTGGTACATTTTTTTTCAATTGAAAGCAAACACTATATTAGGAAGAACATGATTATTGAAGTAAAAATGATCTGCATTCCAGTGCAGCACTATTAACTGTTTCTCCATTTATCAAGTAGAGCATGCACTGTATCAGTGAGCAAAAAGAGAACTCTGTCTCTACGTACTGGATTAAAGAGAAAAAGTAAGTTAATAAATTAACCATTTCTACTCTAGCTACTTATCTGTAAAATGGAAATAATAGGATAATAGTATATAACTGCTAAGGATGTTTTGGGCATTAAGTATATGCATATCTATATCAATCTCCATATATTGATAAGGCATAGCAATACATTTGTATTTAATTAATGCATGTTTGGTGTTTTCATAGATAGATTTAATAATATTCAGCTCAGCCTGTTTATGCATTTTGTGTTTTTCACTACCAACTTTTCTCTTGAAAGAGAAAAGAGGCTTTAAACTATTGTTTTTTACTAGCTGTCATTGTCAGTACTTTAACAGACTGCTCAAGTCTTCACTCAAACATATTTGATTGCACTGCGCTAACACAAAGGGGGCTTGTGTTTTGGTGTAGATTCAACTACAAAACAGCAAAATAACCTTCGTACTATTACAATCTGGCTAAATATTTTTTCCCCATAATCCCTAAAGAAAAGTATCAGAGTGCTTTAGGTGCTAACAGTCTGATTAATTTCATACTAACTGAGTTAAAGCAAACAAACAGTAAATTATAAATATGAAGAAAACACAAGAGACTATTTGATCATCTTGCTTGTTTGTAAACCCTAACATTAGAGCTATTCTGGACTATTCTATAGTTACTAACATTCCCTTCATCCATATCATGTATTATATAAAATAAGAAGAAAATGCCCCAGAATTGGATGAGAAGACATTAAGCTGCCACCTGCCCAGATTAAAGTCTTCTATAAATCAATTTATAACTTCACAAGTAAGCCCTTCATTTCTAAATAGGAAATTTTGCAACTGAAAAAAATGTCTGAAGTATATCCCAAACATAAATTCTCCTTATCTGTAGCTGTAGAGAGCCCAATCGGGAGAAAAATGCAAAAAGTTTAGTTTATATGGAACAGTTTATAGCAAGTTCAGAGTTAGTATTGCATTTATACAGGAAAGTGAGATACATGTTTATGCTCAAGGACCACAAATGATCCTGAGTCATTCACATTCTGAATCAGGCGGCTTGAAGAATAGTGACAATATCAATTGAACAGAAGGAACATGCTTCAGTAACTTAGAATAGATTTCACTCCATTCTGTCGGAGCCTAAGTAAGGAGGCAACAGGAACTTAGATGTTTATTACTGCAATTCCTATACCCTCTGAGTATAATTAGAATGTAATTTAAAAGTATCTAAATAGTATTCTGAAATACACATCAGTCAGAAAACACTCTGTAGTAGGAACTTTGATTTCTTATATACATATATACAGGAGCCTACGATGGCTCAGACCATAAAGAGTCTGCCTGCAGTGTGGGAAACCCAGGTTCGATCCCTGGATCAGGAAGATCCCCTGGAGAAGGAAATCACAACCCACTCCACAATTCTTGCCTGGAGAATCCCATGGATGGAGGAGACTGGCAGGCTACGGTCTGTGGGGTCACAAAGAGTCAGACATGACCGAACAACTTCACAGACTTATATGTGTGAGTATATACACATACATGGTTCTATGCATGGCTTTCCCTTCAAATTACCTCTGATGAAGATATAGTTGTATTTAAAACAATTTTTCAATAGAAAATTCTCATGTCTAATTTGTAACTGGCCATTGCAGTAATGGGAGAAGGCAATGACGACCCACTCCAGTACTCTTACTTGAAAAATCTCATGGATGGAGAAGCTTGGTAGGCTGCAGTCCATGGGGTACCAAAGAGTCAGACACCACTGACCAAATTCACTTTCACTTTTCACTTTCATGCATTGGAAAAGGAAATGGAAACCCACTCCAGTGTTGTTCTTGCCTGGAGAATCCCTGGCACGGCGGAGCTTGGTGGGCTGCCATCTATGGGGTCACACAGAGTTGGACATGACTGAAGTTACTTAGCAGCAGCAGTTACAGTAATGAAAAACCCCAAAGAAAACTGAATGTCACTAGAAATGAACAGAGGAAAATGCAAGGGTCTGCCAGTTTGGCAGGACTCTAGGATTATAGTGTTATCCAGATACCAGTTATGAAAATAATGACTTGGCCTAGCTATTTCAGAATTTAAGACCTTAATTTTCACATCTCTATACAGTCTTATAAAATTGAATATATTTAATACAGATAATGGCAATAATAAATAGGTATTCATAGGTTAAAAATGTAGACCTTAAAACATCCACAGGATAACTAAAGCATATTTCTAGGGGATCATAAACTGAATTTAAATTTAGAAGATAGTTTTTATTTCATGTGATGGTGTTTCTCAATTATAGTGGAAACAAAATAGACTGCCCACTGTAAGGAAACAAGTACCAGACTTCAGCTTGAGACAAGAGAAATGAGACATGTAAGATATAAGAGCTTGTTTCAAAGGACAAATGGACTGGGGAGACATAACATGCTCTATACCTCAGCACAGATGCTGGAACTCCAAAGATGCCTTGCTCCATTCATTCAGATATGTGACCCTAGGACTCAGCTGAAGTGCAGCTGGCAGAGGAAGGATATAGAAGGGCAGCCTTCAACTCCCTGTGATAAACTCCATAGTCATATATCAGAGTTGATAGCAATCATCATAATGATAACAATAATTAACATTTCTTGAATGCTTGGAGTTGTGCCCACACCCTCAGCCTCTGGGCTGGCCCATTACAAGCTGTTCTAGACAATTGCTCCTGAGAATGTCAGGAACAAAATCAAGACCTGTAAATCCCCACAGTCCTGGTGGTAGTCTTAGTTCTAACCAGATTTGAGTTTTACCCTAAATTTGTATGGGCAATGACTAATCAGTAGAGCTAACTTGGGCAACAAACTCACTCTGAGTCAAGAAAAGTGTGAGAGCTGTAACCTCTGGGCCTTTCCCCTGGGATAACACATTTGTGTGAGCTAAGATCTCCTGCAAGTGGATGATGGAGAACACAGAACTCTTTCAAAGAATGGCTGACTGCATTTCCAGATCATTCAGAGAATGGTATTGTTCACATATCCAAACTGAACTGAGTGATGGAGGTCATACTGATGGAAAGCTGATGCGATAAGGACAACTGGAATCATATACATTTCTTTATAATCAACCAGTTAGCCTAAAGGAAAAATTAGAACACCTGGAAGAAATTGCTTTTTTGTTGTTGTTGTTCTCAAGTTTTATAATTCCCTCTCTAGCCACATATTTTACAAATGCAATTCACTGATTACAATATGTTATTCCATGATGAATTATTTAGTATGACTTGCTTAGCCTGGTGGTATTAGAAATTAGAGTACAAATAAATATAATGTATATCTAATGTAAAGGTATTTTCTGACTTTCTAAAGGAAATAATGCTCGTATTTTAAAAGATAGATTAAAATAATACTTAAATAATTCCTAAAGTTTACAGATGTTAAAGTAATTAGACAAGGAGGTGGCTCTGATGCCTTAGCAGCCTGTGAAAGCAAACTGAAACTGAAAGCCAGAATCAATGCAGTCGAATTCGAGAATATGAAACTTAAGAAGAACCAATCACAAACAGCCAGCCAGCTTTCCCAAGTAAGGCGGCCTTAAACTTCAATCAATCATATAATTTCCTTGTTTTTCTTCCATGTCTTCCTGTAAAAATCTCTCCCCTAGCTCCAGCCAGTAGAGTACCACTGAGTGAGTGAAAGTTGCTCAGTTGTGTCTGACTCTGCGACCGCATGGACTGTACAGTCTATGGAATTCTCCAGGCCAGAATACTGGAGTGGGTAGCCCTTCTCTTCTCCAGGGGATCTTCTCAACCCAAGGATCGAATCTAGATTTCCCACATTGCAGACGGGTTCTTTACCAGCTGAGCCATAAGGGAAGCCCAGAGTACCCCTAACCACTCCTGGTTTGCTGTTGCCTGATTTGAATTGACATATGTTCAAATAAACTCCTGAAAACGTTAATGTATCTCAGTTTATTGTTTAACACAGTACATGACAAAGAAGTATGATAAAACTAAGCACTGGAAGTGTAGAATATGAATGTGGTGAATTACTCCTGCGACCCTCGCAGCTTTTGACAGATGACAATTTTGTAAGGTTGGAAGCCATTTGTCTGTTAACAGGAGTGTCAGCAAAAACTCTTGTAATTCAAGTCTTTTTAGGCTGTATAACACTTCAATCCTTACTTATACTATCCTTTTAGGTCAAACTGTCTGTGAGTTAATCATGGCACTGAGAACATCTATGAGCTTTGTTAAATTTTTATCCAATATTAACTTGTAATGTGAGTTGTGAGGTTATTGCATCATACTGCTTTTTATTTCAGTATAGACATATATAGTCATATGTGACTGTTTATTGCATGATACATAAAGAGATGTATACCATTATGACTCTACAAAAGCATGAGTATTATTTAAAAATTCATAATATGCACTGACTGTAATTTTCAAAACCCCACAACTATGAGAAGCTTGCTGAATTAAGCAATATTTGGTGTCTTAATGTCATAGCTGTTTTTCATAGATGTAACCAACATGTAAAACCCATGCATAAATTTTAGACTAAAGGAGTTCTTAATAATAAAGAAACACTGTGTTCCATATGTCCATTACATCACAAAATAGCATTTTATCAGGATTCAGTTTTTACTTTTTAATACTTGCACATACACGCATTATTTCTACTTGCAAACTTTACCAAACTGTTCCTTGGAGAAAATGTTGGCGCTAATGAAGCTTATTTTATTATTGATTTGTGACTTGTGGTTGATTGACTTCTTAACTTAATAAGTGACTTGACTAAATACAACACTTAAACACTGTCTCTTGAAATAATCTTTACCAATGATGTCAACAGTGCTGGAGTTACTTTTTAAGGAAATGCTTGGTTCAATGTTTAAGGGTATGATTTTGCATGGTGATTAATATTTTCGTACAGAAGTTTTCTAGGACAGCTTTTTTGGTGTTTTGGATGGGATAATTATTTTTCTGGGAGATGTTCTGTGCATTGTACGGTTAGTTAGCAACATCCTTGTTCTCTATTCATTAGATTTCAGTAACAAATTCCCACCTTCAGCTGTTATGGTCTCAAATGTCATCAGATATTACTAAATGGCCCCTGGACCAAAATATACTCTTTCTGCCTTTGGGAAATACTTTTTAAGGAGAAGAGAAAGGTGAAGGAAATCCAGAGATCGCAAATCAAGGGCAGAATCTAAGCAGAGGAATTTTTCTAGAAAGGTCTTCGAGGTACAGAAAACATGATTTAGTATAAATTTAATTGAAGAATTAAAATCAATATATTTTATGTTAAAATTAGTACAGATAAATTGACTATTAATGCACATATTTTTGAAAGTCAATTAGCTTCAGGACCAAATTAGTATACTACCCACTCCATTTAATATTATCTGAATTTCCAAATTAAGAAAATACAGTCTTTGAAGGCACTGCTGTCTTTTTTCCAATTTTTTTGACTGCACTGTGAGGCATGTGGGATTTTAGATCCCCAACCAGGGATCAAACCCAGGCCCCCTGCTGTGGCAGTGCAGAGTCTTAACCACTGGACCACGAAAGTCCCAAGGCACTGCAGTCTTTGACAGATTCTTTTGGTTTGAAAATGTTAGACCTTAAAAGTCTGTCTTCCAGAATCTTCAAAGTGGAAGACTAATAATTTTGCTTTTGAAAATGATTGACATTTTCAACATGAGGTATTTCTTACATGACCTTCCCAACCCGGGGATTAAACTTGAGTCTCTGCATCCAGGTAGATTCTTTGTCATCTAAGCCACTAGGGAAGCCCTGAGCAATGATAAAATTCTCCAATTATTAATCATTTTAAACATAAGAATAAGGAAGAAATGTATCTTAAGAGAGATTATTTGACTATCTCAAATATGTGTAAATATAATTTAAAAGATGGGTGGACATTAAGTTAGTTGTTAGAACAGTCTGTCTTTTTTCTTGATATTTGGAAAACACAATTATGACAAATAAATTATAATTATAATAGTTTTGTTAATATACCTTTTAATTAACATTATCCTCAAATAATAATGATATTAATAAGATCTGAATTTACCAGCACCAGCTCCAAATCTTTCCTTAGACAGTAAAAATTATCATTTACATTAAAGATCAGCCTAGAGTAAGTTAATTGTGCTGGGGTACCATAAAAATAATTCAAACTTGGCAATTCTTAATAAATTTAATCTATAATTTGTGTCAGCCTCAGAACAATTCAACAGACTAAGAAGTCACTGTCCTCGTTCTTAGTGCTATTAAGAAAGAAACTTACCAGATATGCAATATTCAATGACGACATTAACATGTGTTCATTTATACTCTGGATTAGAAAAGTATAAATGGCTGGCATTGTTGCAAGCCATGATGTCTCAATTTTTAAATTAAGACAAGATTAATAAATATGTCTGTAATGTATCACAGATTCTCTTGCAAGCTTCACACTGTTTTCCTGTGGTGGTAATGCCTTAATTTCTATAAATAAAGCTACTTTGAGAAACAGTGGATATTACAACCACATCAAGCAATTCAAGGGATTTCAGAGACAAACTGTTCACACACAGCTGATGAGTTTTCTTTTGTGAAAGTGTTAGTCACTCAGCCATGTCCAGCTCTTTGTGACCCCATGGACTCTATGTAGCCTGCCAGACTCCTTTGTTCATGGGATTCTCTAGGAGAGAATACTGATGTGGGTAGCCGTTCCCTTCTCCAGGGGATCTTCCTGACCCAGAGTCAAACTCAGGTCTCTTGCATTACAGGCAGATTCTTTTACCACCAGGGAAGTTGTGAGGCTCTGACAAATGGTCTCATTCATTCTGTGTGAAGCTAACCCTAAGGCTGCCTGTAAATAGACAAACCCAAGTTGACATTGGCAGGTGGAAAATAATTAATATAATATGTTGGCTAGATTTCTACAGGAAAACGTTGCCTGCTAAAACTTTTTGTATCTGTGTTTTCTATGTTCTTGAAAGCTTTGTTCTAGATTCTACGTACAAGTGATTTAAAGACAAGTTGTTTCTAGGAAAATGGAAAACTCCAATGTGTCTAATAGTACTACTGTTGAGGCTCTATCAGGCACTTCTTTGTGAATATTATGGTTGTAGTTATGGCTAAAATATATACATATACTGTTTCTTTCACCAATATTGGATTTAGACTGCTCTACTTATGAAAATCATTGCCTGTTTTGGGAGGAACTCTTTCCACGTGGTTAACCAGAGGGAATTTGATCCAGAGTCTAGAGGCTCCAGGAAGAATATCTTAATTTTTCATTGACAGAGCAACTCTAAAGGGTGAAATGTAGAGAGAGGCAGAAATCAACCTGGATCATTTTGCAGATACTTCCCATGAAGTATTTCAAACTGAATATTTGGACCTGGCCTGATAGGGATTGTCATTTTCTGACAATTATTTTTGTAAGACTTTTGTAAGATTGTCCTCCAAGTCTCAGGCTCATGACATCCAGCAACTGTTGCAGATAATGGAAAACAAAGGCAAGTACTCTAGGGGAGTAGGTGGCTGGACTTGGAGAGTGGACTGCTACTGTGATGGAAGTTACTCCCAGTTACTGAGGTGAGCTGGTTTCTGTATGGTGGTGGTTTTTATGTTTAACGCTCACTTACAAAGTTTTGCCAGTATTATATATTCAGTTCAGTTCAGTTCAGTTCAGTCACTTAGTCATGTCTGACTCTTTGCGACCCCGTGAATCACAGCACGCTAGGCCTCCCTGTCCATCACCAACTCCTGGAGTTCACTCAAACTCACATCCATCGAGTTGGTGATGCCATCCTGCCATTTCATCCTCTGTCGTCCCCTTCTCCTCCTGCCCCCAGTCCCTCCCAGCATCAGAGTCTTTTCCAATGAGTCAACTCTTCGCATGAGGTGGCCAAAGTACTGGAGTTTCAGCTTTAGCATCATTCCTTCCAATTAAATCTTATTAAATCAGACACCTTTCTCTACAGTGATTATCAATTCTCTTTGCATCTTTTAATGAAACTGCTTCTTTTATTTTTACAGCATTTAAATTAATTTCAAGTAATAGATAATAAATATGGCTTTAAAAGTTTTTAAATATATATTTTGTATAATACTATCTCCTAGAGATAACTACTGTTCATGTCTTTAGTAGAAATCCAAATCATATTATAATTAAACCTAAGTAAATACTCATGGCTCTATAATTTTCAAAAGTGCTAAATTATAAGTTTGCCTCAGTGGCATAATTTTACTGGAAATGTATACATATAAAAGTCAACAAGTATTTTTCTGAAGTGTTTCTTTAACAGAAAATAGCAAAATCTATATAAATGAATTAAATCATCCAGCTTTAAATTTTTGTGTTTCAGGAAAGCATCATGCTTTCCAATACCTCTATTCTACCTCTGATTTTCTTCACTTTAATAATCAAAAATTACAGAATGATAAGAACAATTGTAAGTAAGCATACAAAAACTGCATCTATCTCTCTGCATAAATTTTTATATTGGTTGTGTGCTCAGTTGCTCTGTCATGTCTGACTCTTTGCAACCCTATGGACTGTAGACCACCAGGCTCCTCTGTCGATGGGAATTTTCAAGCAAGAAGACTGGAGTGGGTTTCCATTTCCCTCTCCAAGGGCTCTTTCTGACCCAGGAATCAAACCAGTGTATCCTGTGACTCCTGCATTACAGGTGGATTCTTTAACTTCGGAGCCTTAACAGCTTTAGTTAACAATGTTTAGTGATTGTACTGTTTATGCATTACTAAAGAATTTCTGATAATTGGTGTTTTAAAATTATCTTTTGCTTCAGTAGAGATGGTCAAATGATGTTTCTCTTATATGAAATTTTACACAGTGGATTATATTTATAGGGATGAAATATTAAACTATATTTGTACCAGTGGAATGAGCTATACTATTGAATGTTGTGTTGTCTCTTAATATATTGATCAATTCAAGTGTGGCATATATTATTAAAGTTGCTTATCTATTATTTTCTTTCTTGTGTTTTTTTGAAGTTTTTCTTTTTCTATTAAATAAAAATTAAAAAAATTAATTTTCCTTAAAACATAAACTTAAAACATCCTAATTATTTAAAATTAAATAGTTTTTATTTTACCTTTTTAGTTTTAGTTATATCAATATAAAGTCTTCCTTGGTGGCTCAGATGGTAAAGAATCCACCTGCAATGCAGGAGACCTGAATTCTATCCCTGAGTTGGAAAGATCGCCTGGAGAAGGGAATGGCACCCCACTCCAGTGTTCTTGCCTGGAGAAGTCCATGAACAGAGGATCCTGGCTGGCTACAGTTCACAGTGTTGCAAGGAGTCAGACAGGACTGAGTGACACACACATCAATATAGTTTAAACTGCCTCCTTGCTAAGGCATTACTTGTGATATTTCAATTTTCCCCCAGAAATTTAACATTTTCTTTTATTATTATTTGATAGTTTTCTTTGATTATGATGAAAACTTGTGCACATATTTAACTTTAGGAAAGAGTTTAGAGATTTCTTTGGCTTCTAATATATAAAATATGACATACTATTTTATCATAAAATACAAAAATATATATAAGCATATATACACACATATATGTGTATATCACATTAACATTTTATACTATGTTGTCGTTTATCATGTCTCTCTCTCTGCAGTGCATGTACGTTCTGTTGTGTCCGACTCTTTGAGACCCCATGGACTATAGACTGCCAGGCTCCTCTGTTCATGCATTCTTCAGGCAAAACTACTGGAATGGGTTGCTATTTCCTCCTCCAGGTGATCTTCCCCACCCAGGGATTGAACCCACATCTCCTGCTTGGCAGTCAGGTTCTTTACTACTGAACCACCTGGGAAGCCCTGTCTTTTATTATACTTACAAACTGACTCAATGGACATGAGTTTGAGCAAGGTTTGGGAGATAGTGAAGGACAGGGAAGGCTGGTGTGATGCAGTCCATGGGGTCGCAAAAAGTTGGATATGACTGAGCAACTGAACAACAATGACTTGCTAATTTTTGCTGTCAAAAGTGATAGTGATATTTTTAAAA
Organism: Ovis aries; assembly: GCF_016772045.2. NCBI lineage: Eukaryota > Metazoa > Chordata > Mammalia > Artiodactyla > Bovidae > Ovis > Ovis aries. The sequence continues at coordinate 48,242,461 of NC_056056.1, forward strand.
TCTCTCACTTGATTAAAAAAATCGCATAATGAAAAAGCAGTGTTTCAGTTTTATTCATGCACTTTACTGATAACTGTAGTATAGGAGACAGACTCTCTGTAGCTCACAGGAACTGCTCCAAAAAGGTAGGGGGGGAACTTGCACATATATGATTTGTTTTGCAGGGAAATATATGTAGGTAAGCATATGCCTTAGTAAAAGATGATTGCTAATCACAGAAAACAGATATCTCAATTTTATGATTTTAGTGTTTTCTAATTCTGGGGTTTAATTATGAAAGCTGGACTATAAAGAAAGCTGAGCACTGAAGAATTGATACTTTTGAACTGTGGTGTTGGAGAAGACTCTTGAGAGTCCCTTGGAATGGAAAGAGATCCAACCAGTCCATCCTAAAGGAAATCGGTCCTGAACATTCATTGGAAGGACTGATGCTGAAGCGGAAACTCCAATACTTTGGCCACCTGATACAAAGAACTGACTCCTTGGAAAAGACACTGATGCTGGGAAAGATTGAAGGCAGGAGGAGAAGGGGATGATAGAGGATGAGATGGTTCAATGGCAGCACCTACTCAATGGACATGAGTTTGAGTAAACTCCGGGAGCTGGTGATGGATAGGGAGTCCTGCCCTGCAGGACACAACTGAGCGACTGAACTGAATTGACTGAACTGAACTGAATTATGGGGTCACTGAAATTCTTCCTTAGATCTGTGTCTTGACTAGGGAAATTTATCCAAAGTACAGAATGTGTCATCTTATTATTCACCATCCTGAATTTCCCTCAAGGCATGTTGTGTGTGACTGCTACGGGTTGCTACATGAGTCTTTCTATAACTAGATGATGAGAAACCTTTTGTTCTTTTGTTTACACACTATTATATTTTAATTTATTATAATATTTATAAAGTTGTGTTTTTAATAAAATAATTATACTATCAAAACTTGAAAGTTTATCTTAAATTACACAATATTCCACACAATTTGAGACAGAGAAAATTGCCTTTCTGACCTTGAGATTTTTATTATCTTACTTTATTTATATTTTCCATACTTATTCTTTTTTCGATGGTTAGTTAGAATAGGAAACAGGAGTCCAGAATGGCGGTGGCTAAAAGACCAGGGAAAAGCCCGCAAAAATAGAACAAAGGAAGGTCCGAGGACCAGAATGAGGACCTCAGGTAGAACAAAGAGCACTCCTGGCTAGCTCAGTTTTCATAGGGCAGGCCCAGGGGAAGGGAAGACATAAAAAGAGGAGCCAAAAAAAAAAAAAAAAAAAAAGAGGAGCCAAAGGGCTGGGGCTTTCTCTCGCTCGCGGGCGCATGGTCTCTCTCTCTCTCTCTCTCTCTCTCTTCTCCTCCCGTCTTTTGGGTCAGGCTTCGAGGATGTATTTTCTGGTTATTTTCTAGATAAAACTGAGGGAGCTGTAACACTGTCTGAGAGCTGTGATGCACTGAGGGCTTTAATGTCTGTCGATTCAAATTTTTCTTGAGACAAGACAGAACTGAGGAGATTACACTCCCCTGACATGATTAAGCACATATTTCAAATCCTCACTTGGGTTCAAATCATTTAAGGGTTATATATTCTTTTTGCTGTCTGTCATTCTTGAAGACGAGGTAAATTGTGTAACCTCTGCTTAAACAAAATTTCAAAATATTTACCATGATAATCTGATTTTCCACAGGCAGAGGTTACTTTCTGTGAAATATTTCATCTCATTATAATTTTAATTTTTTTCCATACCTTAATATGTGATTAAGCAACAGCATGCTTTATTAACACCATTATTTATAGTCCTTTCTTTTTAAATCAATTATCCTTTTTATTGTTATTTAATTTCACAATCATAAATACTTTTTCAGAATTTCTATGTGGGTGGTATATTACATGAGTATTTGCATGGCAATGAATTTGTGAGGTGATGGTAAAAGAATCATCATGGTTTAACTGATTTAAATTTCTTTAGTCACAATTTTTAACATTAAATTCTAAATCCTGCATTCATAACTTTTCTTCATGTAGAAAAACTTGAGTCCAACTAGATTTTTTTTTCACTTAATAGCTAGTATGTCTTTTTTGCATGAATACTTCTATGATTTTTTCCCATCATTAATTTTCATGAATATTTCTTAAAAAAACATTTAAAATACATGTTCTATATCTCAAACATATAAAAACATTTACATATAATGAGAGTAATATATAATATTTATAGCTATACACATATTAGGCAAAAGGAAAAGAGCACAACCACTTGACAAAGGTTAAAAAGTTGGATAGTTAATATCTAGTGCCAACAGGAGTTTAGAAAAAAAATATAAACTTAAAGCCTGAGCATAATTATTTCAGAATATCTGAGAATATGTATAGACATACATTCTTTTCCATGCAGCATTTCCATTCTAGGTATTTATTGCAAGAAAATAATTAACTAACACAACAACGTTACATAGAGTCTATGATTCTTAAGGTTTTAACAATAATTATCAAATAATTATTCCATATATATCCATAGAAAATATACTATATAAACCAGTGAAATAAAATGTTGAAAGCAGAAATGAAAACACACATATATGGTCAACTTATCTTTGACAAGGCCACCAAAACTGTTCCATGTGAAAAGGATGGAAGAGTTTCCAAGAGTCTCTGTTGAGAAAATGAATGGCCACATTTGGAAGAAAGAATTTGGAACCTTACCTAATATATACAGATTTAACTCCAAAGGGATCAAGACCTAAACATAAGACCCAAAATTATAAGACTTTTGAGGAAAAACATAGGGGAAAATATTCATGGCACTGGATTTTACAAAGATTTTTAAAATATGACATTGAAATCACAGGAGGGAAAAAATAAAAGGAAAGGCAGGTAATTGATTAACATCAAAATTTAAAACTTCTGTAAATCAAAGAACATAATTAACAGAGTAATAAAGCATCCTGTGAAATAAGAGAAAATATTTGAAAATTATATATTTGATGGCAGATTAATAAACAGACTATATAAAGAGTACTCCCAAAGTACCAGAGCAGAATAAAGGTCATATGTGAGAAACTCAGAGGTAAAAAGTTAACAGCTTTTCTTCTAAGATCAGGAACAAGGCAAGGATGTCCACTCAATACCGCTTTTTGCCAACATAGTACTGAAAGTTCAAGCAACAACACTAGGTTAAAAATAAATAAAAGGCATTTAAATCAGAAAGAAAAAGTAAAATTTCTCTACTTGAGAGTGTGATCTGATATATAGAAAACCTGAAAGACTCTACCTAAAAATTGTTAGACTAAAAAATGTCTTCTGTGAAGTTGCAGGATACAAAAATTAAGATATAATAATCATTTTTTTTTAGCTATTGGATTATAATTGTTTTGCAATGTTGTCTTAATTTCTGCTGTGCAACATCATGAATCAGGCCTATCTATACATATATCCCCTCCTTCTTGAGCTCCCTCCCGACCTCCCATTTCATCCGTCTAGGTCATCATAGAGCAGTGAGCTGAGCACCCTGTGCTAAACACCAGCTTCCTGCTAAGCTATTTATTTTACTCATGGTAGTGTCTATATGTCAGTGATATTCTCTTGTCATGCAGAGTGAAGTATGTTAGAGAAAGAAAAACAAATATCCTATGTTAACACACACATATAGAATCTAGAAAAATGGTACTGATGAACTTATTTGTAAGGTAGGAAATTAGTGGTTTTTTCATACATTAATAACAAACTATCTGAAAGAAATAAGAATGAAATCCCATTCATAATAGCATTAATCAGTAAAGGACGTAAGAATAGCTTTAAGGAGACAAAGACCTGTAAACTAAAAGATACTGACAAAAGAAAGTGAAGAAGACACAAACAAATAAAAAGATATCCAGTGTTTGTGGTTAAGAGAATTAACCATTTTAAATGCCCGTACTATTCAGAGTTCTACAGACTCAATGCAATCCTTATCACAATTTCAGTGATATTTCTAATAGAAATAAAAGAAATAACCCAGAATTTCTTCACAGAACCCCAACAAGCCCCAAATATCCAAAGCAGTCTTCAGAAAGAAGAACAAAATGGGAGCATCACACTCCCTGATTTCAAACTATATTACAAAATACTAGTAATCAAAAAGTATGGTACTATAATAATAACAAGCACATACAACAGGGGACTAGACTACTCCAGAAAGAAAACTGCAATATAAGACCAACACATTTTTGACAAGAGCACCAAGAACACATAATGATTAAAAGATAGTCTTTTAAATAAATCGTGATTGGAAAACTGGATATTTATCAGCAAAAGAATGAAGTTGGCCTTCTTACACCACTCTCAAAATCAACTTGAAATTAATAATAAAGATTTAAGCTTAAAGTCTGTGACCATAAAACATTTAGAAGAAAACATAGAGTCAAAACACTTTGACATTGGTCTTATCAATGATATCTTGGATAAGATACCAACCAAAGAACAGGAATCATAAGCTAAAATGAGCACAAGGGACTACACCAAACAAGACAATGACATAATGAAGGTAATCACAATAAATTGAAAAAGTAGTCTACATAATGGAAATAAATATTTGCAAACCATATATCTGATAAAAGGGTAATATATAAAATATATAAAGAACTCATAAAATGAAGGTAATGACAATAAATTGAAAAAGTAATCTACCTAATGGAAATAAATATTTGCAAACCATATATCTGATAAAAGGGTAATATACAAATATATAAAGAACTCATAAAACCCAATGGCTAAAAACCTCAAATAATCAGTTAAAAATGAGTAAAGGACTTGAGAACACATTATTTTCAAAAAAAGATTTACAAGTCCTTAACATGAAAAGTGCTTAACATCACTAATCATCAGTGAAAAGCAAATTTAAAAATATAATAAGATATTACCTCACATCTTCTGGGATAGTTATTATCAGGAAGACAAAAGAATCAAGGGTTGGCAAGAATATAAAAGAGAACTGTTGTACACTGTTGGTAGGAACTTTAATTGGTATAGCTTTTATGGAAAACAGTATGGTGGTTCCTCAAAAATTAAAAATACACCTAGCAATTAATAAAGGACATAGAAGGAAACAATAGAATGGGAAAGACTAGAGATCTCTTTAAGAAAATGGGAGATACCATGAGAACATTTCATGCAAAGATGGGTACAACAAAGTACCCATCAGACTCAGAAGATATTAAGAAGAGGTGGCAAGAACACACAGAAGAACCATATAAAAAAGATATTAATGACCCAGAAAGCCATGACGGTCTGATCACTCACCTAGAGCAATATATTTTGCAATGTGAAGTCAAGTTGGCCTTAGGAAATATCACAACAACAAAGTTAGTGGAGTGATGGAATTCTAGCTAAACTATCTCAAATCGTAAAAGATGATGCTGTTTAAGTGCTGTACTCAATATGCCAGCAAATTTGGAAAACTCAGCAGTGGCCATAGGAAGGAAAATATCAGTTTTCATTCCAATCCCAAAGAACAGCAATGCCAAAGAATGTTCAAACTACTGCACATTTTCACTAATTTCACATGCTAGCAAAGTAATCCTCAAAATCCTCCAAGGCAACAGTACATGAACTGAGAACTTCCAGATGTACAAGCTGTGTTTTGAAAAGGTGGAAGAAACAGAGACCAAATTTACGACATCTGTTAGATCATAGAAAAAGCAATAGAATTCCAAAAAAAAAAAAAAAAATCTACTTCTGACTCATGGACTACACTAAAGTCTTTGACTGTGTGGATCACAGCAAACTGGAAAATTCTGAAAGAGATGGGAATACCAGACCACCTTACCTGCCTCCTGAGAAACCTGTATACAATCAAGAATCAACACTTAGAACTAGGTATGGAAGAACAGACTGGTAAAACATGAGCAAGGAGGAGGTCAAGGCTATTTATTGTCACTGTGATTATTTAACTTTTATGCAGAGCACTTCATCTGAAATGCCAGGCTGCATGAATCACAAGCTAGAATCAAGATTGCTGGGAGAAATATCAATAACCTCAGATATGCAGATGACACCATCCTTATGGCAGAAAAGGAAGAGGAACTTAAGTGACTCTTGATGAAAGTCAAAGAAGAGAGTGAAAGAGCTGGCTTAAAAGTCAATATTCAAAAAACGAAGATCATGGCATCTGGTCCCATCATTTCATGGCAAATAGACAGTGAAACAATTGAAACACTGAAAGACTTTATTTTGTTGGGCTCTAAAATCACTGTGGATAGAGACTGAAGCCATGAAATTAAAAGATGCTTGTTCCTTGGAAGAAAAGCTATGACAAACCTAGACAGTGTATTAAAAAGCAGAGATAGGATGTCACCAACAAAGATCAGTATAGTCAAAGCTATGTTTTTTTTTTCAGTAGTCATGTATGGATGTGAGAGTTGGACTATAAAGAAGACTGAGACTGAAGAACTGATGCTTTTGAACTGTGGTGTTAGAGAAGACCCTTGAGAGTCCCTTGCACCATGGGGATATCCAACCTATCAAGCCTAAATGAAATCAGTCCTGAATATTCATTGGAAGGACTGATGCTGAAGCTGAAACTCCAATACTTGGCCACTGATGTGAAGAACAGAATTAGTGGAAAATACCTTCATGCTGGGAAAGATAGAAGGCAGGAGGAGAAGGGGATGACAGAGGATGAGATGGCATATATTTCCTTTGTTATCTTCAATTTGATATATTTAAAGATTTTAACTTTGACAAAGGAAGAAAGAATATACAAGCTGGATGGTATCACCAGCTCAATGGACATGAGTTTGAGCAAACTCTGGGAGATGGTGAAGGACAGGGAAGCCTGGCATGCTGTAGTCCATGGGGTTGCAAAGAGTTGGACATGACCGAGGGACTGAAAAACAGCAACAAAGTAATTAATAGGCAACAAAAGATCTTTCAAAAAATTAAAAAAAATTTTTTTTGAACTGTTTTTGTTGATTTACAATGTTGTGTTAGTTTCTGGTGTACATAAAGTGATTCAGTAATGTATATATGTATATACATTACATGTGGTGACAAAGAGTCAGACATGACTGAAATACGTGCTGTGCTTAGCTGTTCAGTCACGTGGTCATGTCTGATCTTTGTGTATATATATACATATATATATATATGTATACATATACAACATATATACAGAGAGTGACTCAGCTGGTAAAGAATCTGCTGCAATGTGGGAGACCTGGGTTCGATCCCTGGTTTGGGAAGATCCCCTGTTAATGTAAAGGCTACCCACTGCAGTATTCTGGCTTGGAGAATTCCTTGGATGGTATAGTCCATGGGTTTGCAAAGAGTTGCACATGACTGAGTGACTTTCACTTTCATGTATACCATGTTTTTTTAATCCATACATGTTGAGTGACATTTAGATTTCTTCTATGTCTCAACTATTGTAAATAGTACTGTTATGAAATTCGGGGAGCATGTATATCTTCAAATTATGGTTTTCTCTAAATATTATGCCCAGGAGTGGGATTGCTAGATCATATGTTAACTCTTAGATTTTTAAGGAATGTTCATACTGTTAAGTATAGTGGCTAAACCATTTTACATTCTCACCAACATTATAGGAACATTCTCTTTCTTCACATCTTTTCAGGAATTTATTAATTGTAGTCTTTTTACTGATGGTCATTCTGATTCATGTGAGGTGAAACTTCATTGTCGTTTTGATTTGCATTTCTCTAATAATGATGTTGACCATCTTTTCATGTGTCTGCTGGCCATCCATGTCTTATCTGGAGAAATGTCTATTCAAGTCTTCTGTCATTCTTTGATTGATTTTTGTTGTTGTTGTTATTTAGTTGTATGAATTGTTCATATATTTTGGAAATTAAGACCATGTTGGCCACATCATTTGCATTATTTTCTCCTAGTCCATAGGTTGTCTTTCATTTCATCTATGTTTTCTTTGCTGTGCAAAATCTTATATATTTGAGTTGTTCAATTTGTTTATTTTTGCTTTTACTTCTATTGCCTTGGGAAATTGACCAAAGAAAACATTGGTGTGATTTAGATCAGAGAATGTTTTGCTTACGTTCTTTTCTAAGAATTTTACAGTGTCATGACTTGTACTTAAGTCTGTAAGATGTTTTGAGTTTATTTTTGTGTATGGTGTGAGGGACATCAACTTCACTGATGTACACGTGACTATCAAACTTTCCCAATACCACTAGCTGATAAGACTGTCTTTTCTCCGTTGTATATTCTTGCTTCCTTTGTCAAAACTGAAATCTTTAAATATATAAAATTGAGGGTAACAAAGGAAAAATCTGCCTACCTATTAAGCCAAATACAGGTGCTGGTTTTTATACCAGTGGTTCTCAGACTTAGTGTGCATCAGAGCACGTCAAGTGCTTATTGAAACACAGATTAATGAGTTTTGTCCGAGTTTCTAATTCAGCAAGTCTAGAATAGAGTCCAGTAATTTGTATTTGCAATGGTTCTCATGTGATGCTGATGCTGCTGGTCCTCAATCTACACTTTGGAAACAACCAATGAATACTTATTTGAAAGTGCACCTTCTTGACATTTTTACTTTCAGGAAGAAAAGAGTCTAATTCCATTCACAATGCTACTGTCTGCTGAACCAAAACCTGTGTAGCAGGTTCTTGTGTATCTTATACATGATAGCCTGCTTCAATGACAGCCATAAAAATGTGACTCCCTTGTGTGATGAAATGGACCAGTATAAGCAACTGCTAGTTATTTTTCTAAAGGAATTACAGATTTTTCTCCTCAGTTATGTCATATCCATGGCTTGTGATTATACGCATTTTCTCATTGGATAGGTGAATTCCTAAAATTTTGTATATACATATTTCATATTGCAAACAACAGACTATCTCAGATGAACACGAAAATAAAAGTAAACATTCAAAGTATAGAAAAATGGTTCAAAATAGAAAGTTCATCAAATGTTGAAAAATAGAAATTATGAAACATGGAGGTAAAAGGAAAGATAAAGAAATGATGACTCCATTGACTACATTCACCAGAGAGTACATGAATTTCCGCCATAAAATAAAATTATATTCTTCTAGGCCTAACTGCCAATATCTGTGGTCCTTATAATTTTTTAATAGACCACATGTTTTGAATAGCCAAATGACATTTATTAATAGTAATTAGCATAATTTGACTAATTAAATATTAATATAACTGTCAGTTTAAAAATTATCAGCATGATATTCATTTATATTCTCAAGATACGTCCTTTGAGAGTTCCATGAGCCAGTCACTGAGTTAAAAGTTACTCTGGGAAGGCAAAGATTGCTCAGGAGTGTGCAGGCAAATGTGGAGTATGGGGTGGCCCCTGCCTCAGTATAGATGGCAGCCTGTGATGATTCACTATTCGAAGTTGATAAAGTGTCTGTTGTAGATATGAGTTGATCCTTCCTTCTCCATATCTTTCATGTATGAGTAAAATTAAAGAAGAATCATTTATATTTACTGTATTTTTCTTTATCCATTTAGAGATACATAGAATGAAAAATCATAGAGAGAAGAAAGAATCTGACACAGCTTAACAAATATTGATCACACAATCTTGTTGTTTGGTGGTGGGGAGTAAAAACATATTCAGTTCAGTTCAGTCACTCAGTCGTGTCTGACTTTTTGTGACCCCATGAACTGCAGTACGCCAGGCTTCCCTGTCCATCACCAAATCCCAGAGTCCACCCAAACCCATGTCCATTGTGTTGGTGATGCCATCCAACCATCGCATCTTCTGTCATCCCCTTCTCCTCCTGCCCTCAGTCTATCCAAGCATCAGGGTCTTTTCAAATGAGTCAGCTCTTCGCATGAGGTGGCTGAAGTATTGGAATATCAGCTTTAACATCAGTCCTTCCAATGTACACCCAGGACTGATCTCCTTTAGGATGGACTGGTTAGATCTCCTTGTAGTCCAAGGGACTCTCAAGAGTCTTCTCCAACACCACAGTTCAAAAGCATCAATTCTTCAGTGCTCAGCTTTCTTTATAATCCAACTCTCACATCCATACATGACCACAGGAAAAACCATAGCCTTGAATAGATGGACCTTTGTGGGCAAAGTAATGTCTCTGCTTTTTAATATGCTGTCTAGGTTGGTCATACCTTTCCTTCCAAGGAGTGAGCGTCTTTTAATTTCATGACTACAGTCTCCATCCGCAGTGACTTTGGAGCCCAGAAAAATAAAGTCAGCCACTGTTTCCACTGTTTCCCCATCCATTGCCCAAGAAGTGATGGGACAGGATGCCATGATCTAAGTTTTCTGAATGTTGAGCATTAAGCCAACTTTTGCACTCTCTTCTTTCACTTTCATCAAGAGGCTATTTAGTTCTTCTTCACTTTCTGCCATAAGGGTGGTGTCATCTGCATATCTGAGGTTATTGATATTTCTCCCAGCAATCTTGATTCCAGCTGGTGTTTCTTTCAGCCCAGCGTTTCTTATGATGTTCTCTGCATATAAGTTAAATAAGCAGGGTGACAATATACAGCCTTGACGTACTCCTTTTCCTATTTGGAACCAGTCTGTTGTTCCATGTCCAGTTCTAACTGTTGCTTCCTGACCTATATACAGGTTTCTCAAGAGGTAGGTCAGGTGATCTTATATTCCCATCTCTTTCAGAATTTTCCACAGTTTATTTTTACCCAAACAGTCAAAGGCTTTGGCATAGTCAATAAAGCAGAAATAGATGTTTTTCTGGAACTCTTGTTTTTTCAATGATCCAGCAGATTTTGGCAATTTGACTTCTGGTTTGTCTGCCTTTTCTAAAACCTGTGTGAACATCTGGAAGTTCATGATCTACATATTGCTCAAGCCTGGCTTGGAGAATTTTGAGCAGTGCTTTACTAGCATGTGAGATGAATGCAATTGTGTGGTAGTTTGAGCATTCTTTGGCATTACCTTTCTTTGGGATTGGAATGAAAACTGACCTTTTCCAGTCCTGTGACCACTGCTGAGTTTTCCAAATTTGCTGGCATATTGAGTGCAGCACTTTCACACCTACATCTTTTAGAATTTGAGATAGCTCAACTGGAATTCCATGACCTCAACTAGCTTTGTTCATAGTGATGCTTCCTAAGGCCCACTTGACTTCACATTCTGGGATGTCCAGCTCTAGGTGAGTGGGAGTGATCACACCTTCATGATTATCTGGGTCATGAAGACCTTTTTTGTACAATTCTTCTGTGTATTCTTGCCACCTCTTCTTAATATCTTCTGCTTCTGTTAAGTCCATACCATTTCTGTCCTTTATTGAGCCCATCTTCACATGAAATATTCCCTTGGTATCTCTAATTTTTTTGAAGAGATCTCTAGTCTTTCCCATTCTATTGTTTTCCTCTATTTCTTTGCACTGATCACTGAGGAAGGCTTTCTTATCTCTCCTTGCTATTCTTTGGAACTCTGCATTCAGATGCTTATATCTTTCCTTTTCTCCTTGGCTTTTCGCTTTTCTCTTTTTACAGCTATTTGCAAGGCCTCCTCAGACAGCCATTTTGCTGTTTTGCATTTCTTTTTCTTGGGGATGGTCTTACTCCCTGTCTGCTGTACAATGTCAGGAAACTCCATCCATAGTTCATCAGGCACTCTGTCTATCAGATCTAGTCCCTTAAATCTTTTCTCACTTCCATTGTATAGTCATAAAGGATTTGATTTAGGTCATATCTGAATGATCTAGTGGTTTTCCCCACTTTCTCCAATTTAAGTCTGAATGTGGCAATAAGGAGTTCATGATCCGAGCCACAGTCAGCTCCCAGTCTTGTTTTTGCTGACTGTATAGAGCTTCTCCATCTTTGGCTGCAAAGGATATAATCAATCTTATTTCCTGTGTTGTTGGAAGAGGGTGTTTGCTATGGCCAGTGCGTTCTCTTGGCAGAACTCTGTTAGCCTTTGCCATGCTTCATTCTGTACTCCAAGGCCAAATTTGCCTGTTATTCCACGTGTTTCTTGACTTCCTATTTTTGCATTCCAGTCTCCTATAATGAAAAGGACATCTTTTGGGGGGTGTTATTTCTTGCAGGTCTTGTAGGACTTCATAGAACTGTTCAACTTCACCTTCTTCAGCATTACTGGTCAGGGCATAGACTTGGATTACCATGATATTGAATGGCTTGCTTCGGAAATGAACAGAGATCATTCTGTCATTTTTGAGATTGCATCCAAGTACTGCATTTCGGACTCTTTTTTTTACTATGATGGCCACTCCATTTATTCTATGAGAGTCCTGCCCACAGTAATAGATATAATGGTCATCTGAGTTAAATTCACCCATTCCAGTCCGTCTTAGTTCGCTGATTCCTAGAATGTCTATGTTCACTCTTGCCATCTCCTGTTTGACCACTTCCAATTTGCCTTGATTCATAGACCTAAATTCCAGGTTCCTATGCAATATTGCTCTTTAAACATCATTGCGTCTGAGCAATTCAGTCTTTTGATGGGGCAAATAATCCTTGGGAAAACAGAAATCAAGTTTTTTTTAAGTAAAGCCTATATATACTCTGGAAATATTATTTTCTATTTATTTGCCTTAAATATTTTAAGGTTTAGGGAAGATAGAGAATGTAATTATCTCATTTGGTCTACATCGGTGTTTGTTTCCTTAGTTTTAGATTAGAAACTTAAAAACATGTTTGTGTGCTCAGTTGCTTAGTCATGCATGTCCAACTCTTTGTGACCCTGTGGACTGTAATCCATCAGGCTCCTCTGTCCATGGGAATTTTCCCTGCAGGAATACTAGAGTGGGTTGCCATTCCTTTCTGCAGGGGATCTTCCCAACTCAGGGACTGAACCCGAGTCTCTTGCATTGCAGGCAGATTCTTTACATCTGAGCCACCATGGAAGCCCTTTAAGTTAGTTATCATTAAAAAAAAGATAAACTTATTAACAATAAGAAAATTAAAGATATAAGTGATAAGACCTATACACCAAGATTCAGATAACAAATACAAAAAGGAGTTTACTCTGATAACAAAATAAATACAAATTAATTAAAGAAAAGTCACTCTCTACAACCTTCACCACAGGTTCAGTCCATCAACCATTTTCATAGTTTGCTTCAATATAAGGTGAGATTCTGTCCCCTGTGACCTCCCTAGTCTAAGGCTGTCATCACTCACCTTAACTAGTGCAAGAAATCCTTGCAATTCTACTGTTATGTAATTTGTACCATACTGAAGAGCCAAGATAATATTTTAAATATATATATAAATCATACCATCCTGACAAGATATACCCTTGGCAGATGCATAGGGCACCTAAACGATAAGCTCAGAGATTCCTACATCTTAGGTTTTAGATGCCTTGAGTTGGGACCCCTGATTCTTCTCAGAGGAATACACTTTAAACACACCTTAAATTACTAGACCCTTGTAGTTAAGGTGTGTTAAGTTTCTAAGAATGTAGGCCAAAGCAAAGCAAGTTGGAGACAGTATTCTCCTCTGTGTCAACACCTAATGTATATTCAGAAACAGTAAGATCAAAATTTTCTTCTCTCAAACTCCAGCACAGGCACCTCATACCCACTGTCCTCTCATTTGTAACTTCTGCCTGCTATTCTAATGTAGACAGTGTGACAGCCATTCATCTTGGAATCCCCTTCATTTATAAGTGAATGCTTGGGTCAATTTGCCCTTCCCTCAACCAGCTTGCAGTGTAGCTGAGAAATATTTCTCAAAGTATTCTTCAGGCAGTTTATATTTGTTAAACTTAACTACGGTTGTGTAACTAATTAATCAAAATTAGCAGCTTAAAACACCTAATTTGTTCTGCTCACTGTTTCTGGGGACAGAAATTTAGACAGAGCATAGCAAGGGGTGGCTTTTCTTTACTTCACAGTGTCCAGAACTTCAGCTGGGAACATTGCTGAATGCTTGTTCACTCCCATGTCTGGCTCCTGAGAGTGAATGTTGGGAACACTAAGGAGGCTGATTCGAGTTATGTGTCGCTTCTCCATCTTTTGCTTAGCTTCCTAGCAGCTCAGCAGACTCAGGCTGATCTTCCTTTAATGCTCAGAGCTCTAATCACAAATGTTACAATCAAACAAGGCAGTAACTGCATCCCTTTTTATGACTCAGACTTGGGAGTGACACAGCATCATTTAGTCCATGGTGGCTCCAGCAGTCACAAGCATGGCCAAGATGGCCAGAAGGAAGGGACTGTGTCATTGAATTGGGAGTCATGTATTAAAATCTCCTCGACACTGATCCTTGTACTGATACAGTCATCCCTCCTCAACTCTATATTCTTTTGATCAGTACTGGGAAACTTGAGAGAACAGAGTGATTAGGGTGTGGAGGCAGCTACCAAAGAATAGGTGGGGGTTCATTTGGAAACCTCATTTACCCAACTCCATTTGTCAAAAGAAGTAGAAATGAACAAGGACCTATGAAAATAAACCTGATCACTCTACTGATTAGAGCTTTATTGATGGGGAAGATGATATTGATGTTTTACTTACTAATATTACTGGACAGTTTTAAATTACTTGAAACTTATGAATATGAGAAGTAGGAAAGTCAAAGAACACAAGCAGTCTTTAGAAAGAAAAGTCAGGGCAAGAATTTATGGAAAAATTGAATACATAAGAAATTTAAAAGATTTTACCTGTTTTCTTTGGGATTACAAGAAGTAGCAAAACGTTGTATATGTGCTATGCATGTGTGTGTGTACTTTTGTTTGATTCACTAAAAGTTACCACAGAGAAAGTTTGTACAGAAGATATGTTAAGATAGCAAAGGCTAAAGTCCCTGTTTTCATTTTTCATTGTACTTAACTTTTAATTTGTTGGTTTGCTTTAGTAGAAATAACATCCTGCAACTAATTTTTAAAACTTAGAATATGTGCATGTAAGTGTCTGATGGAATATAGTCATACCTCAAGTAGCCAATAAATTTATGGGTCTGGTGCATGTGAGTTCAGTCGTGTCCAACTCTTTGCGACCCTATGGCCTGTAACCTGCCAGACTCCTCTGTCCATCAGGATTCGCCAGGCAAGAATACTGGAGTGGGTTGCTATACCCTCTTCCAGGGAATCTTTCTGACCCAGTGATTGAAGCCACATTGCTTTTGTCTCCTGTATTGGCAGGTGGGTTCTTTACCATTAGCACTACCTGGGAAGCCCTGGATCTGCTAATGGTTCTTTACCATTAGCACTACCTGGGTCTGCTACTTTTCCTTAATTAAAAAGCTTTAATATGCATGCTATGCAATATATTTAGTATATTTTGTTTAAATGTTTATAACTACCTATAGTTAGTAATTAAAATTGTGCTAAAACATTTTAAAGCTTTTTATTTTTATAGCATCTTAAAACATAGATTTCAGGACTATCATTTTAACCATCAACTTTTTACAAGGCAGATCTTTTAAAAATATCAGTTCAGGAAGAATTCTGGAAACTTAAATAATGGTTATTTAGGTGGTTGATCTACATACCTTTCTTGGAATTAAGATGTTTTATGGTAGAAATACTCTGCTGCTAACACACAAGTGTCCTTTAAAAACAGATGGAATTCTTATACTCAAGAGTCCAATTAGTGCTTCTTAGTGAATTTTTATTTTAGTTTCTGTTTTGGGATTGGGGAATATTATCCCTTGAAGAAACATATTTGTAAAATATTAGTAATGCAAGTATCTTTTAGCCTCAAGTGAAAATGCTAAAAATGATCATGCAACATTATTAAACATTATAACTGTGTCATATCCTTTTCCCCTCAGAGGAGCTCTTTTAATTTTTAAGTTGTTATCTCTTAAATCATTCTGAATTTCCCAATTTACTCCATTATTTAAATCATAAGCAAATAATAAATAATATATTATGTACAGTGCAGTACTATATTTAGAAAAAAACAAAAACAATAGCAATAAAAATATACAAAGCATTTTTAATAAATTATCATACGCTAGTTGTATTAAGTAAAATAATAGTCTTTAGGAAAGATATAATATTCCTTTTTGCAGTCTGAGGGGTGATAGAGAATAGACATATAAATTAAATTTTCTGTGTAATATTTCTGATAATATTTTGTCAAAAATTGTTTGGTTATTTTATGCCATATATTATTTAATAAATAATTTAGAATCACTTCAAAAGACAGAAAAAACACATTTTCATTAAAAGAACCAAAGAACAGAAAACTAAACCATATTTGAGTTTCCAGAAAACAGGGTGATATAATTTCATAAACTGAAGAACCTCAGACTCCAAAATTTTCATAGAAATAAGCAAAGGAATTAAAAAACAATACAGTATATGTTTCTATGCTGAATACCAAGATAAAATATGCCTTATACCTCACTAACTTCTAAGTGTCTGACTGAGATATAAAGTTGGCCAACATGACTGACTGTATGATAATGACCATTTCTTTCTTGTTTATGGTGAGGAGGGCTTATGAAAATGAAATACTTAATAATTGATAACTGAAGTCACAGCAATTAAATCTAAATCCTGGTGGTATAACAGTCAATGGGGGGCAGACATTGATCCTTGACACTAACTCTCCTTCAAAATGAATTGTGCATCAATTCTATAATCAGAACTGCAGAGAAAAAACTCATAAAATTTTTGGATTGCAAGAAAAATTGATATGATTACAAAATACTTTTGAATTATGTCTTAAGTGATATCTTAAAGGGCTATCAAAAATGTAACTTTAAAATATTCAAGGGTATAACATATAGAAAATAATGAGTATATGTATGAATTCTATAATAATTAATATTAGTAATGCAATTGACTAAATTTTTTAATATACAAACATGGTCTAAAACACAATATTAAACCAGCTGAAACATAAAAGTGATGGAAGGTAAAATCTGAAAAGCTAAAATGGACCAATTGCCTTTTATTCCATAAAAACTGGCAAAGATAATTTTATTTTATTGTATATAGTTTTAAAAGCATGTTTCATCTCATTTGAAATTTATGTCTACATTGATTCTATTTAAAATACATTTAAATTAGTTTTTTAAAAAATTAAAGATAAATTAAAAGCTAAACTAAGTTGATCTTTTTTTCAAATTGCCAGTGAATTTTTGAAGAAAAGGAAAAAAATATTGCAAAAATCATCATAGCTCAAGATAGAAAACAATTTAAAAATTATGAAAAGAAGGTAACCATCTGAAAAAGCTATATAATTTATGTTTCTATTTATACAACATTCTGGAAAAAGTGAAATTATAGAGATGGAAAATCAGTGGTTCCAGGGAATTTAGGAAAGAGAATGTGTTTGTTGAAGAGGTAAAACAGATTTTCAGCATCATAAAACTATTCTGTGTAATATTTTAATGGTTTGTTACATGACATTATGCATTTATGTGTCAAAACACATAGAACACTGAAAGAGTGAACTTTAATGCATGCAAATTAAAAAAAAAAATCACTCATGATGTCACGCTGTTCCAGTGTGAAATACAGACTATGACAAAAGACTCTTACTCAGTGTATTACAAATGAATATAGTGGTCTCACTCTGGGACCGTAGAAAATACATACTGAAAAACTATTTTGAGAATGCAAATTGATTATAAAACTAAAAGCAAAAGGAACTAGATAGAAGCATTATAATCCAGTTGAAAAAGATATGTTTTTCCATAGAATGTGGGTTAACAGTATTAAAATCACTATAAAGGTATACTGGAATTTAAAAAATAAGTAAATGGATGGTGGCTGTCAGGAACCATGTTTCTCACTGTTGGAGGTGACGAGCAAGAGGAGAAAGCTAGAATAATGTGTGATAATGGGTTAGAATTCATGACATCAGTATGAACTAGTCATCAGTATGACATAGAGGAACACATTTATAGATATCTATATATTTAGATTAGTACACACACGTATGTTTCCATATTCTGTCACCAGAGGTGACATAGAATGTTGACATCCTAGGAGTAACAGGGAATGTAACACCCATATACTGATTGTTGACACCATTCTTCAATGTAGAACCACAGCTCCTTGGAACAATGGCTGATTCTAGGGCTGGAGTAGAGGATATATAGATTGATTCTGATCATCTTTTCATGCTAGAAATTAAGAAAGTACTTAAAATAACAGTATCAGCAAAAATATATATATATATGATGAGAGTATATGAAAGTGACAGAGAAAAATCAAATTCATTGTACTTAATAATCAAACTTGGAACAATTTAAGCAACAATGTAAATAGCATATTATTGCTATTTACCCAATAAAACCCAAAGTATAAGATAAATATCCTTAAGTCATGTGAATATAAATAATTAAGTAAATAAAATGGGGGAACAGAGACCAGTTTCCCACATGGAACAAGTCCAGATAATTTATGTGTATACACCGTCTTCAAAAAGGAGGGAGCACAACAGTCCACTTTCAAAATTTGTGCTTCACACTGACTCTCTTCATAAAAGTACAATATGGGAAGGGGGAAAAAATCTTTAAAGTAGAGATATCTTACAAACACTACCTAGGGGCAGATGACCAAGGTTAGTATTAAATATAATTACTTATATTACCACTCTTTATTCCTGATAGTTATTTAAAGAAAATGGCACTTTAACTCTGTTGGCATCCTCTCCAGGAAAAAAGAAAAACAAACAAACAAACTTCTGTCTAATCATGATAAAAATTTAAAAATCTCAATTACTAAATATTCTACAAAACATATTGCTAATATTTCTCAGAACCATCATGATCATCAAAACAGAGAAAGTCTGAGAAATCCACAGTCTAGTTGACCCTAAGAAAATAGAACTTCTGAATGAAATGTGTCTTGGATAATATCTTAGAAAAGAAGAAAGAAATCAAAACCTAAGAAAATTTGAATAATGTATGAACTTTAGTTAACAAAAACATATCAATATTAGCTTGTGACTGAATCTAAGCTTGATCTGCTTGCTAAACAACAGGGCAGTAATCAATTTGGAGAAGAAGTGTTAAAGCAAGAAATAGTGGACTTTATTTAGAAATCTGAGCATCTAAGATGACAAATTAGCATTCTAGAGTACCATTTTATGGGGTTTGGATTAGTTTCTTTTATAGAATAGAGAGGCAAAGGAGGTGAGAGAGTAAAGTAAAAAGTCCATGTGTGCTCAACTGCTTCGCTCTTTGTGACCCCATGGATTATGATCCTCCAGGCTTCTCTGTTCACAGGATTTTCCAGACAAGAGTACTAGAGTGGGTTGTCATGCCTTCTCCAGGGGGTCTTCCCTACCCAGGGATCAAATCCATGTCTCTTAAGTTTCCTGCACTGGCAGATGGGTTCTTTACCACTAGCACTACCTGGGAAGCCCATAAAAAGGCCATAGGTCTTGCTAAATATCTCCTGACTTGGCAAGTATTGGGGAAAGAATGTACTAATTTTTTCTTTTCTGCAGCAGTTCACAGGTGGTCAGGATCAGAATGCCTTCCTGTAAGCTGAACAAAGGCACTTATTTTAATATTCAGGCAAGGGGACAGCTTCCTTAAGACAGGCCATTGTGTGTGCCTACATCTATAGACAGCATCCTTTCAGTGATTAGAGTAACAAAAGCAACAGAGAGCCAAGATTAAAGTTAAAGAAACAGGTCAAACATGTCACATTCTGTTCTTTCCTGTTATAGGTTCGTTAATTATGACAAATTTATCATATTGATGTAAAATGTTAATAGTAGGAACATTTGATGTGATGATAGGAGAAGCATACTGACTGAAACCACCCACCCTGGCCAGGCACCATACTAACCATTTGTATGAGTTGCTTTATGACAGGAGGTCCTGGTAAGGAACACAGAACTAATAAGCCATCACTAACCAGAAGCATTAAGGAGAGTTCAAAAGGTGACAGCACATGTCCAACCACCTCCCAGAATCCTTCTCACTGGTATCTATCTTTGCTGAGCAAATCCTGTGCCACCAGGAAGGACTCTGAGTCAGAATGATTGGCCAAGGACAACTCAGAAACTAATCCCATTATCATAAAACCCAAGACTGCGAGCCACATGGCAGAGCAATTCTCCTGTGTTCCCTTACCCTACTGCTCTCCACCTGGGTAACCCTTCACAACAAAATCTCTTGCTTTGTCAGCACATGTGTCTCCTCAGACAATTCATTTCTAAGTGTTAGATAAGAGCCCACTTTTGGGCCCTGGAAGAGTCCCCCTTCCTGCAACAGTGTGACACATAAAATTCCTTTGTACTATCTTTACAACTTTTGTATAAGTTTGAAACTTTTCAAAAATGAAAGTCTACTTTTAAAAATCCTTTTAGTCATGTGTGATATATGTTGTTGTACAGCAGAAACCAACTCAATATTACAAAGCAATTATCCTCCAATTTCAAAGAAAGTTCAGTTCAATTCAGTTCAGTTGCTCAGTCGTGTCCAACTTTTTGTGACCCCATGAACTACAGAACACCAGGCCTCCCTGTCCATCACCAACTCCCGGAGTTCACTCAAAGTCATGTCCATTGAATTGGTGATGCCATCCAGCCATCTCATCCTCTATCATCCCCTTCTCCTCCTGTCCCCAGTCCATCCCAGCATCAGAGTCTTTTGCAATGAGTCAACTCTTCTCATGAGGTGGCCAAAGTATTGGAGTTTCAGCTTTAGCATCAATCTTTCCAAAGAATACCCAGGACTGATCTCCGTTAGAGTGGACTGGTTGGATCTCCTTGCAGTTCAAGGGACTCTCAAGAGTCTTCTCCAACACCACAGTTCAAAAGCATCAATTCTTCAGCACTCAGCTTTCTTCACTGTCCAACTAAAGAAAGAACAAACTGTAAAGCAAGCAATTGGTTTAAAAAACAACAGGGAAACAAATGCAAGTACATTGATTGTCAAAATTAAAATATAGAGCCTCTAAGATTTGGTCATCCAAAACTAAAAAAACCCAGCAACTCAAAAGGGATAAAGTAAATAACACATGAGTTTTAAAAAAAAGGAAAAGAAAAAAGAAACAAAAAACCCAGCAGTCATCTTCAAGCAAAAATACAGCTTTTGCCCTACAGCAATATTGCAATATATAGAGCTAAATAAGATCAAGAGTGTTCTTTTTAAAAGTAATCTGTCAAAAATAAAAAATAAAAAATAAAAGTAATCTGTCTTAATCAGAAGTTCAGCACACTTCCCAAAGGTTCAACTCCACTGATATTTCCAAGTGTCTAATCTTGTTTACCACTGGATAATGAACGTAAATATCAAGATACTTTTTTAAAGCTTAAAAATATCACCAACAGTTAAGACTATTGTTAGGGAAGAAATTCCCCTTCTCCTGTTGCTACTGTCAACTCTGAGTGTTGCAGAAAAGCCAATTATGACTCCATGTTGGAAACTCTTTCTTTGTCTTGTTTTTCATTGCTTTTGTTATTATATTGACATAATGGCCTGCCTCAGAGGACCCTGCCCCTCTGCCTGAAAGTGAAAATATTATTTGCTCAGTCATGTCTGACTCTTTGCGACCCCATGTTCTAGTAGCCCACCAGGCTCCTCTGTCCATAGAATTCTCCAGGCGAGAATACTGGAGTGGGTTGCCATTTCCTTCTCCAGGGGATCTTCCTGACCCAGGGATTGAATCTGGACCTCCTGCATTGAAGGCAGATTTTTTTACCTTCTGAACCACCAGGGAAGCTCTGCCCCTCTTCCTGAATGCAAACTAGAGTGCCTTTGTTCAGCTCATAGAGAAATAATCTGACCTTTCCCATCTATGAATACCTACCACAAAAAGAAGAGATTAACATACCCCTTCTTTGGAAGGTTGGCCATTCCCAGAGATATTTTGGAAGACTGAAGGCCCTTTCACTTTACTTCCCCATCGCCTCTCCCTCCCTTTCACTTTATTTCCCCACTGCCTCTCCCTCTCTGTTCTGCCTTTTAACTTCAGTTCCTCATTGATTCTCTCTCCCTGACTTTGTAAAAGTCAGAATCTGGCATCCAGACCATGACAAGATAATTACTCTGAGACTCCAGTCTGCCAACTTTTCAGTTAGCCAGCCTTCCGAATACAGTTGTATTCCTTGCCTCAACACCTCATCTCTTGGCTTCACTGGGCTGTCGTGTGGTGAGCAGAGTGAGCTTGGACTCAGCACTACGAGCACTGGTGGCCATCCCTGAGCCTGGTCAGTCCAAACACGAACGAACGTAGTCTCCATTCTTTGTCTCAGCTGATTCAGTATGCACTTCTCGTTCCCTGCCCTTTTCCCTACCCTTGTCCTTGTCACATCCATTTTAAAGCCGGTGACAATAAGTCTTTTACACATTTCGTAGAAACGTCTTAGAAAATATGTGATAAGTCCTTAAAGGTTGGTTGGAATGTACAATAGCTGTACAATGACTAGAAATACCAAGGAAATTGAAAGTAAAATGGAAAAGCAGGAGTGCATAAAAATATAAAATAAGATATATTACCAAGTAAAAAGAAAAATTTTTAAATTCCAATAAGAGAGTGTTTAAAATGTAACTATGATACATTTAAAAAGAGCCTCTTGATGAAAGTGAAAGAAGAGACTGAAAAAGTTGGATTTTCAGAAAACTAAGATCATGGATCTGGTCCTATCTGTTCATGGCAAATAGATGGGGAAACAATGGAAACAATGACAGACTTTATTTTCTTGGGCTACTAAATCACTGCAGATGGTGACTGTAGCCATCTTTCTTCTAAGACGCTTGCCCCTTGGAAGAAAAGTTATGACCAACTTAGCATATTAAAAAGTGACATTACTTTGCCAACAAAGGTCTTTCTAGTCAAAGCTTTGGTTTTTCCAGCAGTCATGTATGGATGTGAAAGTTGGACTACAAAGAAAGTTGAGTACCGAAGAACTGATGTTTTTGAACTGTGGTGTTGGAGAAGACTCTTGAGAGCTCCTTAGACTGCAAGGAGATCCAACCAGTCCATCCTAAAGGAAATCATACCTGAATATTCATTGGAAGGACTGATGCTGAAGCTGAAACTCCAATACTTTGGCCATCTGATGGGAAGAACTGACCCATGTCAAAAGACCCTGATGCTGGGAAAGATTGAAAGTGGGAGGAGAAGGGGATGACAGAGGATGAGATGGTTGGATGGCATCACTGACTCAATGGACATAGTTTGAATAGGCTCTTGGAGCTGGTGATGGACAGGGAAGCCTGGCGTGTTGCAGTCCATGGGGTCACAAAGAGTCATACAGGACAGAACGATTGAACTGAACTGAAATGAGTGAAACCATATCTAGTATTACTCACAGTCAAAATTTTTAGCTTTTAATTTTAACTTAATGATCAAAATATATTTTTTTAATAACAGTGAAGTTGCAATGAAATGGACAGTTTCAAATATATCTAAAGTGTATATTGTTATAAACTTTCAGAAGGAATATGTGCTGAAGAAGAAATCCTAAATAGTTGCAAAACCATTGGCTATCATAATAATCTGCGTTGCCAGGATGACCATAATTAAGACAGTTCAAATTCTCTATAAATTAAAAAAGTGGATTAGATAAACTTATAATTTATACAGTGGAATAATAAAAGGGGCTTTCCTGGTGGTTCAATGGTAAAGAACCCACCTGCTAATGCAGAAGACACAGGTTCAATCTGTTAGGTAGTTAGTATAGGAAAAGGGAGTCCAAAATGCTGGTGGCTAAAAGACAAAGTAGGGAAAAACCTGCAAAAATGGAACAAAAATGAATTCATAGACTGGAGTGAGAATCTTGGCTGAAACAAACAGCCTTCCAAATTAGCCCAGTTTGTGTAGGACAGGCTCAGGAGGGAGGAGACAAAATGTATAAGAAGAAGAAGCCAAGAAGGATTAAGGCCTCCCCTTTGGGGTTGGCCCGCCCTCACACCTGATGGGTATATTATCCTTTGTTTTGCGAATATAAGTTTGAATTGAAACCAAGCTGTAACACTGGTCCCCCATTTCAAATCTTTGTTGCAGTGAGACAGAACCAAGGAAATTACACACTCCCCTGACATATCCTTGGGTCAGGAAGATTCCGTGGAGAAGGAAATGACAACCCACTCCAATATTCTTGCCTGGGAAATCCCATGGACAGGGAAGCCTGGTGGGCTATAGTCCATGGGGTCACAAAATGTCAGATACAACTTAATGACTAAACAGTAACAGTATTATATAATCACTTAACTAACTTCTTAGGCAACATGTAGCGATGTAGAAGGTTGTTCATAATATTTGTATAATTAAAGTTTCATAGTTGTGTCAAGTAGTACATAAGTATGATATCACTTTAAATGTGTTTACGAAATTACTAGAAGAATATCCAATGAAGGATTTTTATCTAAATAGTGGGATCAGTTCAGTTCAGTTCAGTTCAGTCGCTCAGTCGTGTCTGACTCTTTGCGACACCATGAATCGCAGCACGCCAGGCCTCCCTGTTTATCACCATCTCCCAGAGTTCACTCAGACTCACTTCCATTGAGTCAGTGATGCCATCCAGCCATCTCATCCTCTGTCATCTCCTTCTCCTCCTGCCCCCAGTCCCTCCCAGCATCAGAGTTTTTTCCAATGAGTCAACTCTTCTCATAAGGTGGCCAAAGTACTGGAGTTTCAGCTTTAGCATCATTCCTTCCAAAGAAATCCCAGGGCTGATCTCCTTCAGAATGGACTGGTTGGATCTCCTTGCAGTCCAAGGGACTCTCAAGAGTCTTCTCCAACACCACAGTTCTAAAGCATCAATTCTTCAGCACTCAGCCTTCTTCACAGTCCAACTCTCACATCCATACACGATCACTGGAAAAACCATAGCCTTGACTAGACGGACCTTAGTCGGAAAAGTAATGTCTCTGCTTTTCAATATGCTATCTAAGTTGGTCATAACTTTTCTTCCAAGGAGTAAGTGTCTTTTAATTTCATGGCTGCAGTCACCGTCTGCAGTGATTCTGGAGCCCAAAAAAATAAAGTCTGGCACTGTTTCCACATGAAGTGATGGGACCAGATGCCATGAACTTAGTTTTCTGAATGTTGAGCTTTAAGCCAAGTTATTCACTCTCCTCTTTCACTTTCATCAAGAGGCTCTTTAGCTCCTCTTCACTTTCTGCCATAAGGGTGATGTCATCTACATATCTGAGGTTATTGATATTTCTCCCAGCAATCTTGATTCCAGCTTGTGCTCTTCCAGTCCAGCATTTCTCATGATGTACTCTGCATATAAGTTAAATAAGCAGGGTGACAAAACCTTGACGTACTCCTTTTCCTATTTGGAACCAGTCTGTTCCATGTCTAGATCTAACTGTTGCTTCCTGACCTGCATACAGATTTCTCAAGAGGCAGGTCAGGTGGTCTGGTATTCCCATCTCTCTAACAATTTTCCACAGTTTATTGTGATCCACACAGTCAAAGGCTTTGGCATAGTCAATAAAGCAGAAATAGATGCTTTTCTGAAACTCTCTTGCTTTTTCCATGATCCAGCAGATGTTGGCAATTTGATCTCTGGTTCCTCTGCCTTTTGTAAAACCAGCTTGAACTTCAGGGAGTTCACGGTTCACGTATTGCTGAAGCCTGGCTTGGAGAATTTTGAGCATTACTTTACTAGCATGTGACATGAGTGCAATTGTGCGGTAGTTTGAGCATTCTTTGGCATTGCCTTTTCTTTGAGATTGAAATGAAAACTGACCTTTTCCAGTCCTGTGGGCACTGCTGAGTTTTCAAAATTTGCTGGCATATTGAGTGCAGCACTTTCACAGCATCATCTTTCAGGATTTGAAACAGCTCAACTGGAATTCCATCACCTCCATTAGCTTTGTCATAGTGATGCTTTCTAAGGCCCACTTGACTTCACATTCCAAGATGTCTGTTTCTAGATTAGTGATCACATCATCATGACTATCTGGGTCGTGAAGATATTTTTTGTACAGTTCTTCCAGGTATTCTTGCCACTTCTTCTTAATATCTTCTGCTTCTGTTAGGTCCATACCATTTCTGTCCTTTATCAAGCCCATCTTTGCATGAAATGTTCCCTTGGTATCTCTAATTTTCTTGAAGAGATCTCTAGTCTTTCCCATTCTGTTCTTTTCCTCTATTTCTTTGCATTGATTTCTGAAGAAGGCTTTCTTATCTCTTCTTGCTATTCTTTGGAACTCTGCCTTCAGATGCCTATACCTTTCCTTTTCTCCTTTGCTTTTCGCCTCTCTTTTCTTCACAGTTATTTGTAAGGCCTCCCCAGATAGCCATTTTGCTTTTTGCATTTCTTTTCCATGGGGATGGTCTTGATCCCTATCTCCTGCACAATGTCACGAACTTCATTCCATAGTTCATCAGGCACTCTATCTATCAGATCTAGTAGGATACTATGTAATTATTATCAACTTCATTTATTGTGTAATGACTGTATTTAGGAAATAGTCCTTTATGTGCAGTTAAATATTGTTATATTTCATCATTTATTATATGAATTTTTTTCACATTTTCCCTTAAAATCTGACATCACGCATCAATTTACTTACATGAATAAATAGTGATTTAATAATTATTTTCACAATGAGAATATGACTTAACCATTTAAATGATGAAAATAAAAGCATTCTATTATGAAGTTTGACTGTTCTAAAACATAGACTAATTTCAGACATTCAAGTGACCTTTCACAAACCACGGGCCATACTGACTCCATTCTGACATTAAAATTCTTTACATGCTGACAAAATGTTGATGATATTCTGATGGACCTTTCCATTAATAATGCTTGAATCCTCTATAGAAGGATTTTCCAAAGCATTAGGTTACTGAAGAAGTTATCTTCTATATCCTTCTATTTAGTTTGCTACTTCTGATGCTAAGTCGCTTCTGTCATGTCCGACTCTGTGCGACCCCATAGACGGCAGCCCACCAGGCTCCCCTGTCCCTGGGATTCTCCAGGCAAGAACACTGGAGTGGGTTTCCATTTCCTTCTCCAATGCATGAAAGTGAAAAGTGAAAGTGAAGTCTCTCAGTTGTGTCCAACTCGTAGTGACCCCATGGACTGTAGCCCACCAGGCTCCTCCATCCATGTGATTTTCCAGGCAAGAGTACTGGAGTGGGGTGCCATTGCCTTCTCTGTTCTATTTAGTTTATCCCAGTGTAAACAATATGGAAAAATACAGAATTTTATTAAGTTTTGCTTTTCAGTCCATTTGTCTCCTTTTTATATCTTATATGTATATGAAGATATGCTTTATTTTTTGTCTGTACTTTTGACTTGAGACAATCAAAATTTACATACTAATTAAAATAGACAAACATCATTCAGTAATGCATTTTTAAAACAGAATTGTTTCCTAAGTCTTACAACACTGGAGATAATATTTTTCTTACTACATTTTTGCATCTTTTTTTCATTTTTTAAAATTTTTGCAGCAACTTACTCTAACCTTTAAGAAAAGTAACATTCATCCATTGATCAAGATAATTAGCAATTGGCCATTTAATCAAGTGATAATTAATATTTCATTGACAGATTAAACATTTCAATGGAGTTGCTTGTATATCATTTTCATCTTCATGATCTTCTACAGGTCAAATTAAACTAACCTTCTTTGACTCACATATGATTTTCCTTTGTTTTAGCAATATAAATGATTAGAATATTACTTAACATTTATTGAGTATTTACAATGTGTCAGGTGTGTTTCTATAGATTTTAAATGAATTAAGTTGATGTTTGTAATAACTCAAGGAGATAGATGACTTAAGTTGACTTTCCTTGCAGTAGGACCAGAGAAAAAGATTTATGAGTATGTGATTTACTGAAGGAGTGTTGTCTGAGTTACCTGTAAGGACATGAGAAAAGCAGGGTAGAGACAAGAGTTAGGCATCTAAAAGAATGTGGATTCAGGGGCAGTCTAACTGAATATCATCTCAAGGGGTGCTCTGGAGGATAAATTACTCCAAAAACTCTATTCTACTTCGAGTGAGAGGAGAAGAGCTTTGGTTTCTCTCATTGTCTGTGACCTCAAGGGAGGGAGTTTCAAGACAGAAGACATGGGAGAGGGACAGGTATAATGCCCAAGCAGCTCCAGTGAGGTAACCTCAATTTCAGGAGGATATTCCTTAAGAATACAACGGTGTGCTGTTTAAGAAAGTACCTAGCACCCGATATGGGAGCTAGGCATAACCACAGAACTGAATAATGCACTCCAGAAGATCTAGGCAGGGCATCACAGGCATCTGATGTGATTATTTCACTCTTTTTACAACTTAGGATGCAGGGTCCAGTAAGAATGTGTGATTTGCCCAATGGCACATCAGTAGAAAGTTACAGATTTTGATGTAAGTCTTGTCAGTCTGGTTGTAGAGCCATATTCTTATTCCATATATTAAACTGACTCAGGTGTTCAAGTTAGCATTGTATCTGTAGAGATTTTTAAAAGTTGTCTGGGTAATTACTTAAAATTTTATACACTGTCTAGGATACTAACTGAAACCAGAAGTCCTATAGATGTTAGAAAGCACATAAGAAAATTTTCTTATTAACACGGGACATTATTATTATTTTTTTAATCAACATTAACTTCAAACATTGGAAGTCTGTGTGTGTGAGTCACTCAGGCATGTCTGACTCCTTGCAACTCCATGGACTGTAGCCTTCCAGGACTCTCTGTTTGTGGAATTCTCCAGGCAAGAACACTGAAGTGGGTAGCCATTCCTTTCTCCAGGGGATCTTTCCAACCCAGAGATGGAACCCAGGTCTCCTGCACTGCAGGCAAATTCTTTACCATCTAGGCCACTGAGCCACCGAGGAAGCATAACTGCTCCACATTTCTTTCTACACAGAAGTTCCTTCATTTAAAGGAAATTAAATGAGTTAAATGAGTTAAACTTCTCATTGAAGTTTGACAGAAAACAGCAAAATTCTGTAATTATCTTTCAATAAAAAAATAATTTAAAAAATTTTGTTTTACCTTCTCAGGGCAGTTCCTATTTTATTATTTGGGTCATTTTTCAGAAAGATAAGAATTAATCTATTTAGTCAAATCCTTCTCTCTTTAAAACCGAGACTTTTCCCAGAAAACTTGTTTGATAAGGAATCCAAAATCAATATGTAATTAAAGACATGCACAAGCAAGATTTTAAAATTACCATAATAGTTAATATGCAGTGGGAAATAAACACTTTAAATTGAGTTATATGTGGTCTTGCCAATAGCAAATAGGATGTAACATGCTGCAGACACAGGTATTCCACGACTACAATAATAAATATTCAAGAATATAATATAAACACACAATTATGACTTTTAATAAGGATATGCTATGGCTAAAGTTGGAAATACTTTGAGGGTAATGGACCTACATAATTTAAAGATCAGCAGTAAACTACAGGCGGTAAAATTCAATTACACTGACTATAAGATGCATTTAAACATTCTCCCATGAAGCACACTATTCCCAGCATCATTTTGCTGATAATGTTTCCTACAGTTATGGCTGACCACACTTTTATTCTGATCATTTAATGTATGAACACAAAAGAGAAACTGAATGATTGGTTTGGGATTAGAAAAAGAAAAACCCTTACAGTTTCTCACAAATCCTATCTTCCAAAAGCGTATGTGGACTTTGTAAAAGCAACTACATAGTTTAACAAAAAAGGGTAGTTGTTAATCAGGGTCCCAAGTTTATTAGGAAATGAAAAAAGTTATATCAGTTGGAGAAATAATATTCATGAGAGGAAGTTGGAAGAAAAACATGAAGATAGATAATGCTAGACAGCATGCCATTCTGAGAATAAGATAATAGCTTCAACTATTCATTTTCAAGGTGATCAGATGAATTCAAGAAGGAGGGGAAAATTACTTCAACTATTTTCTCTGAGGAGTACATAGCAACTTAGTAGAATTTTTATTTCATTACTTCAATAACTGTGTCTATATTATGTTTCTTAGAAAGAGTCATTGCCTGCTATATGATGGTTTTTAAAGTCCCATATTACAAAATGCTAGTATAATGTATCTTTTACAAACACAGTAATTGTGTTTAAAAGTACTTCTTCAAGGAAAATAAAATTGTCCACAATATATGCAAATTACAAGGAAACTTTTGATCTGAATGAAATGTTCGTACCCTTAACTGACAGATTATTAGATACTAGGAAGAGAATATACGACATTACGCTTAGCAAATGTACAGATCATAAAAGGAAAGCATACATTAAAGTTGTTTGTATCGTACATAACAAGCTACTGAAAACTTACATATTAAGTTGAGCTACACACTTCATTTTGTTAGCAAAAGCAATCCAAATAAATGTAAGTATTTTATATTGTGTACAACTGCCTGTATGTTAGTTTCAAAAATTAGTCATTAATGGAAAAAGTAGCAAAATGCTAATCTTGCATTTTTTATTCATTATATCCACTATCTCAATTCACAAAAATGATGTCATATAAATAATATGTTAGATTCATCTTCTTCTCAGAAGTAGTAATAACTGTCAGTAACTTAGAAGTAGTTACCTGTGTAGTAACATCTATGTAGTAACATAGAAAATGGTGGAGAAGCCAAAGATAAAGCTTTCATAATCTTGGGAAACATACTGTAAAATGTTAGTTTTCATTCCAATCCCAAAGAAGAGCAATGCTAAAGAATTTTCAAACTACTGTACAGTTGTGCTCATTTCACATGCTGGTAAAATTATGTTCAAAATCCTTCAAGCTAGGCTTCAGCAGTACATGAACTGAAAACTTAAAGATGTACAGGCTGGATTTAGAAAAGGCAGAGGAATCAGAGATCAAATTGCCAACATTTGTTGGATTATAGAGAAAGCAAAAGAATTCCAAAAAGACATCTACTTCTGCTTCACTGACTGTGAGACAGCCTTTGACTGTGCACCACAACAAACTCTGGAAAATTCTTAAAGATATGGGAATACCAGACTGCCTTACCTGCTTCCCAATAAACCTGTATATAGGTCAAGATGCAACAGTTAGAAACGGACATGGAATAATGGACTGGTTCAAAATTGGGAAAGGAATATATCCTGGCTCTATATTGTCACCATGCTTGAGTGAGTGAGTGAGTGGGTGAAGTTGCTCAGTTGTGTCCGACTCTTTGTGACCCCATGAACTGTAGCATACCAGGCTCCTCCATCCATGGGATTTTCCAGGCAAGAATACTGCAGTGGGTTGCCATTTCCTTCTCCAGGAGATCTTTCTGACCCAGGGATTGAACCCAGGTCTCCCACATTGTAGGCAGACGCTTTACCATCTGAGCCACCAAGGAAGTCTGTCACCATGCTTATTTAACTCATATTCAGAGTACATCATGCAAAATGCCAGGGTAGAAAAGCTCAAGCTGGAATCAAGCATGTCAGAAGAAATGTCAAAAACCTTAGATATGCAGGTGGTATCACTCTAATAGCAAAAAGTGAAGAGAAACTTCACTTGATTAAGTGAAAGAGAAGAGTGAAAGATCTGGCTTAAAACTCAACCTTTAAGAAACTAAGATCAAGGCATCCAGTTCAATCATTTCATGGAAAATAGAAGGCGAAACAATGGAAACAGTGACAGACTTTATTTTCTTGGGCTCCAAAATCACTGTGGATGGTGATTGCAGCCATGAAATTAAAAGACCCTTGCTCCTTGGAAGAAAAGTTATGACTAACCTAGAAAGCATATTAAAAAGCAGAGACATCACTTCGCTGAAACAGGTCCTTATATTCAAAGATATAGTTTTTTCAGCAGTCATGTACGGATGTCAGAGTTGGACCTTAAAGAAAGCTGAGCCCCAAAGAAGTGATGCTTTTAAACTGATGTTGGAGAAGAGTCTTGAGTTCCTTGGGCAACAAGATCAAAGTAGCCAATCCTAAAGGAAATCATTCTTGAATATACATTGAAAGGACTGATGTTGAAGCTGAAACTCTAATACTTTGGCCACTTGAGGCAAAGAGCCAACTCATTGGAAAAGACCATGATGCTGGGAAAGACTGAAGGCAGAAGGGAAAGGGGACGAGAGAGAATCAGACGGCTGGATGATATTGTTGACTCAATGGACACAAGCTTAAGCAAGCTCTGGGAGATACTGAAGGAAAGGAAAGTACGGTGTGCTGCAGTCCATAGGGTCATAAAAGTTGGACACGACTGAGCAACTAAATAACAAGTTAGTAAACAAGACATTGCATAGGAATTATAATTAGCATTCATGAAAGGAGAAGACCATTTGGAGACAGCAAAACTCAAATTTAAAAAATGTAAGAAATCACCACAAAAACATATTAAGTGGAATTATTCTCCAGAATTATACTGTGTAGTAAAAAATACAAAGCTGAGAGAGAGATTAGGTCAGAGATTTTCACTCTTAATGCCAGGTTGGTCCTGTCCAACCTGCTTTTCTAAGCCAAAATACATAATCTGGAAAGCTGTTGGATTTTACGCTGTAGAACACTATGGAAATGTGAAAATTTTCAATTTATGGGATAGAATTGAGTTTTACCAATGAGAATATATTTCAGCAAATATTCATTCTGTACAATTACTGACTTCACTGATCTTTTCTAAATATCACTGTAGGTTTGCTTATTTCATCTTTGAAATATTTGATAATCATGCCAATCATGGTCCACAGGACCAAACTTCACCAAGACCATTCATATTTTTAGTGGAGGAAGCTCGCAACTAATGTAGTATAAACATGTGACAGGCCTGAATTTCAAACAGATTATCTTAAGTAAATTAAGCTTCATTATTATTTTTCTTTTATACTCTCTCATCATCCTCATGTGACTTTTTATAATATTATAGTTAAAACATTTAAGAGAAAATAATTATTTTTCTATTATAATTTAATTTCTCCCTGGGATATAAGGCTAGTCCATAATATACAATAGATTATTCCATATAATTTCTTAAGAATTTGTTTCATTTTAATATATATTTTATACTTATCTATTACATATAATATATATTATATGTTTATACTTTATAATATATATTATATGTTTATACCCCTCATCCAAGGTAGGGAGCAGTGGCTGTGCTTTGCTGGAGCAGCCGTGAGGAGATAACCCACACTCAAGGTAAGAGAAACCCAAATAAGATGGTAGGTGTTGCAAGAGGGCATCAGAGTGCAGACACACTGAAACCATACTCACAGAAAACTAGTCAATCTAATCACACTAGGATCACAGCCTTGTCTAACTCAATGAAACCAAGCCATGCCTATGGGGCAACCCAAGACAGGCAGGTCATGGTGGAGAGGTCTGATAGAGTGTGGTCCACTGGAGAAGGGAATGGCAAGCCACTTCAGCATTCTTGCCTTGAGAACCCCATGAACTGTATGAAAAGGCAAAATGATAGGATACCAAAGAGGAACTCCCCAGGTCGGTAGTTGCCCACTATGCTACTGGAGATCAGTGGAGAAATAACTCCAGAAAGAATGAAGAGATGGAGCCAAAGCAAAAACAATACCCAGTTGTGGATGTGACTGGTGATAGAAGCAAGACCTGATGCTGTAAAGAGCAATATTGCATAGGAACCTGGAATGTCAGGTCCATGAATCCAGGCAAATTGGAAGTGGTCAAACAAGAGGTGGCAAGGGTGAATGTCAACATTCTAGGAATCAGCGAACTAAAATGGACTGGAATGGGTGAATTTAAGTCAGATGACCATTATATCTACTATTAATAGAGTTTTGCCAAGAAAATGCACTGGTCCTAGCAAACACCCTCTTCCAACAACACAAGAGAAGACTCTATGCATGGACATCACCAGATGGTCAACAGCGAAATCAGACTGATTATATTCTCTGCAGCAAAAGATCGAGAAGCTCTATACAGTCAACAAAAACAAGACCAGGAGCTGACTGTGGCTCAGATCGTGAACTCCTTATTGCAACATTCAGACTTAAGTTGAAGAAAATAAGGAAAACCGCTAGACCATTCAGGTATGACCTAATCAAACCCCTTATGATTATACAGTGGGACTGAGAAATAGATTTAAGGGCCTAGATCTGATAGATAGAGTGCCTGATGAACTATGGAATGAGGTTGGTGACATTGTATAGGAGACAGGGATCAAGACCATCCCCATGGAAAAGAAATGCAAAAAAGCAAAATAGCTGACTTGGGAGGCCTTACAAATAGCTGTGAAAAGAAGAGAGGCAAAAAGCAAAAGAGAAAAGGAAAGATATAGGAATCTGAATGCAGGGTTCCAAAGAAAAGCAAGAAGAGATAAGAAAGCCTTCTTCGGTGATCAATGCAGAGAAATATAGGAAAAGAACAGAATGGGAAAGACTAGAGATCTCTTCAAGAAAATTAGAGATACCAAGGGAATATTTCATGCAAAGATGGGTTCGATAAAGGGCAGAAATGGTCTGGACTTAACAGAAGCAGAAGAAGAGGTGGCAAGAATACACAGAAGAATTGTACAAAAAAGATCTTCATGACCCCGATAATCATGATGATGTGATCACTAATCTAGAGCCAGACATCTTGGAAAGTGAAGTCAGGTGGGCCTTGGAAAGCATCACTACAAAAAAAGCTAGTGGAGGTGATGGAATTCCAGTTGAGCTGTTTCAAATCCTGAAAGATGATGCTGTGAAAGTGCTGCACTCAATATGCCAGCAAATTTGTAAAACTCAGCAGTGCCCACAGGACTGGAAAAGGTCAGTTTTCATTCCAATTCCAAAGAAAGACAATGCCAAAGAATGCTCAAACTACCGCACAATTGCACTCATGTCACATGCTAGTAAAGTAATGCTCAAAATTCTCCAAGCCAGGCTTCAGCAATACGTGAACCGTGAACTCCCTGACATTCAAGCTGGTTTTAGAAAGGCAGAGGAACCAGAGATCAAATTGCCAACATCTGCTGGATCATGGAAAAAGCAAGAGAGTTTCAGAAAAGCATCTATTTCTGCTTTATTGACTATGCCAAATCCTTTGACTGTGTGGATCACAATAAACTGTGGAAAATTCTTAGAGAGATGGGAATACCAGACCACCTGACCTGCCTCTTGAGAAATCTGTATGCAGGTCAGGAAGCAACAGTTAGAGGTGGACATGGAACAACAGACTGGTTCCAAATATGCAAAGGAGTACGTTAAGGCTGTATATTGTTACCCTGCTTATTTAACTTAAATGCAGAGTACATCATGAGAAATGCTGGACTGGAAAGAACAAAAGCTGGAATCAAGATTGCTGGCAGAGATATCAATGACCTCAGATATGCAGATGACAACCCCCTTATGGCAGAAAGTGAAGAGGAGCTAAAAGCCTCTTGATGAAAGTGATTGAGGAGAGTGAAAAAATTGGCTTAAAGCTCAACATTCAGAAAATGAAGATCATGGCATCTGGTCCCATCACTTCATGGGAAATAGATGGAGAAACAGTGGAAACAGTGTCAGACTTTATTTTTCTGGGCTCCAAAGTCACTGCAGATGGTGACTGCAGCCATGAAATTAAAAGACACTTACTCCTTGGAAGAAAAGTTTTGAGCAACCTAGATAGTGTATTCAAAAGCAGAGACATTACTTTTCCGACTAAGGTCCGTCTAGTCAAGGCTATGGTTTTTCCTGTGGTCATGTATGGATGTGGCAGTTGGACTGTGAAGAAGGCTGAGCGCCGAAGAATTGATGCTTTTGAACTGTGGTGTTGGAGAAGACTCTTGAGAGTCCTTGGACAGCAAGCAGATCCAACCAGTCCATTCTGAAGGAGGTCACCCTCAGATTTCTTTGGAAGGAATGATGCTAAAGCTGAAACTCCAGTACTTTGGCCACCTCATGCGAAGAGCTGACTCATTGGAAAAGACTGATGCTGGGAGGGATTAGGGGCAGGAGGAGAAGGGGACGACCGAGGATGAGATTGCTGGATGGCATCATGGACTCGATGGACGTGAGTCTGAGTGAACTCCGGGAGATGCTGATGAACAGGGAGGCATGGCATGCTGCGATTCATGGGGTCGCAAAGAGTTGGACACGACTGAGTGACTGAACTGAACTGATATGTTTATACTCACATATGTTATAATTCCAAATTATATTAAAATTTTAAATATATTTTGATGCCTTGATAAAATTAAATTATAGTAAAATCATTCTGTTCAACTTCCACAAATTTAGATAAAGTTCAACCAAAGGCATTTCTTTCTTTGCAGTGCATATTGTTTGCAGAACAGGAGGAAGTTTGTTATTAATTGGCTTCTCAAGCTTTGTGATTGAAACTCAGAAATCTTTGATTTAACAAAACTACATATATTAAATAAGTAACAGTAATAAACTCTATTTTTGATGTAAATCTAATTCTTAAAAAGTTTAAGCTAATAGAATACTTCAGGTTATTTCTTTTATAGTTCTTTTGAGTGACACATAGATTTCTTTGCACAAAGTTTTTATCTCTGTAATTTGATGCTAAAGGTATTTAAATTATCATTCACACATATGAATTTTTATGATAAATACTCTAATATTTCATAAAAACTGAACAGAGTCATCCAATAAAGTGGAACATATAATTTCAAGTAATTTCAAATAATTCTTCCTTCCTTGTAAAAATGCTATTCTAAAGACTTCCCTGGTGGTCCAGTGGCTAAGACTCCATGCTCCCAATGCAGGGGATCTGGGTTCTGTCCCTGGCCATGGAATAGAATCCAGATGCAGCAATTAAGAAACAGCAGTCAAATAAATAAATATTTTTTAAAATGCTATTATAAACTTAGGCAACAAATATATTGGCATTCAATTTATTCACATTGTCTCTGGAAGTGAAGTAATACAAGTTTGAAAAATAGTGCTTTCAATAATCAAATATGCTTTGTCAGCAATTTTTTCGGCATTGAGAAATTTATTTAGCTCACATCATTAAATAATGTAATGACAAAATCTTACTCAGTTGCTCGTAATCCTCAGAAAATATAAATTTGTCATTATTGTTCCATGTTTCTGTTGGTTTTCCATTTCTTGTATCAGCTCTCAGATGATTTCATTAAATACCTATACACTAGCACTTTGATTCAGAAGCTAGGCTGGTCCTGTCATTTGTGGATAAATAAGAACTTATATTAAGGCAGACTACACAAACTTTACATATTTTTCAATATTCATTAAATCAGTTAGTCGTCACAATAACCCTGTGAGATTCATGTTAATTTATGGCATGGATGAGTGACAGAAAGAGAACTTACATGACCTTGTATACCATGACAAGGAGGTTGGATTTTAAGAGTGACAGGATCTATTTTCAAGTTTAAAGAAGAGAAGTGAAATATATGAGGCAGATTTAAATAATAATATGATGCTGGAGAAAGATTAGAGCTAACAAAAGTAGAAATATGGCCATTGTAACTATCTAGCAGTGGTCTGAAACAGAGCCTGGAGAATGGAAAGAAGTAGAACAAGTCTAGATTTCTGTTTGGAGCAGGAACAGCAGGACTTAATGGTAAATAAATACAAAATAGAAGAAAAAGAATATAGTTTAGTGTTGGAACTTAAGCAAATGGGAGGGTCACATTTTGTAGACTCAAGGAATCTTGCTGCTGCTGCTGCTAAGTCACTTCAGTCATGTCCGACTCTGTGTGACCCCATAGACGGCAGCCCATGAGGCTCCCCCATCCCTGGGATTCTCCAGGCAAGAACACTGGAGTGGGTTGCCATTTCCTTCTCCAATGCATGAAAGTGAAAAGTGAAAGTGAAGTCGCTCAGTCGTGTCCGACTGTTAGCGACCCCATGGACTGGAGCCTACCAGGCTCCTCCGTCCATGGGATTTTCCAGGCAAAAGTACTGGAGTGGGGTGCCATTGCCTTCCCTGAGGAATCTTGAGAGAATCAAAGTTATGGGAAAAAGATCAAGGGCTCTGCTTTGGACACCTGGCATTCCAAATGACTAGACCTGTGCTGTCTAACACAGTACCACTAAATGTGACTGCTCCATCGCTCAGTTGTGTTCAACTCTTTGCATCCCCAGGGTCTGTAGCCCACCAGGTTCCTCTGTCCATGGTGTTTCCTAGGCAAGAATACTAACAGTGGATTGCCATTTCCTCCTCCAGGGGATCTTCCCTACCCAGGGATCAAATAGGTGTCTCTGTGGCTCCTGCACTGGCAAGTGAATTCTTTACCTCTGAGCCACATGTGAAACCCAACCACTGATCACATGTAGCTATTAACATGCAATATATGAATAGTCAAAATTAAAACAATAGTAGTGAAAAATACACATTGGATTATGAAAACATAGTGTAAAACGAAAGTAAAATGTTTCAATAATTTTATATTGATTACAATGTATTGATATTTTGTATATATTTAATTAAATAAAATATGAAAATGAACCTCTATAAAGTAAATCTGTGGTTTACATTATATTTCTATTTAAAAAGCAGATTAGGCCAGGTTCACAAACTATGACCTCTTTTAACAAGGCTTGTGAGCTAAAAGTGGCTAATGGGTAAAACAAATTAAATTATTATTTTTATTTTATTAAAGTAACATAACTTCCTTGCATTTTTCATGTTCCTAAAAACACTTATATAGACTATGTAAGGAGATCTGCTTCCTGCCAGCCCCATAACATCTATTCCTTAAATAAAACATTTTCCAAGCTACAAAATACATGACCTGTATAAAATGCAAGACCTAAAATCTTTCATATGAAATCCAAAAGAATGGTGATGTCTTCTCATTAAAAAAAAAAAAAAATGAATAAAGTAAAAATTCCCTGACTTACTTTAAAAATAATTATGTTGCTAAATATTTTTCTCTGTTACTTAAATCTATCTTTTTTCTAATTTCCTCTACTTTGCCTAGGAAAAAAGGATGTCATTTTTAGGAGTTAGTGATTAGTATGTAGAACAAAATTTTATACACTTTATAATCATACACTTAAAATACTACCTAAAATATGAAACTACTTCATACGTATGAACACACATGGTAGTAAGTGACTACAGAGAACAAGTCAGTGGTTGGGGAAAAGAAAACACTTGTGCTTTTTAATTAAATGTAATAATTATGCATAAGGGTGGTCAAACTTCTGTGCTGGTGATATGTTTAAACAATAAAAGACAAATCTGATTTTTTGTTTCCTATTTTGCAGGAAAGACATAGGGGATGTCATTCAGAAATAAAGGAAGATTATCTTGAATAAAATTTTAAGGAGAGTGAGCTGGGAGACCACAGTTCTAGCCCTGATTCGGTTATGACAGGCCAAGAGACACTGGATAAATCATTTAACTTATTTCTTTCTTATTTTTCTCTCTTACAAATATGGTGCTGTGGATTAAAGCTTCTTTCTCACTCCATCCCAAATTGGAAATTACACATTCCATTGCAAAATAGTTCTATGCATAACAAGCCACAAGTCCACAGCTCTAGTTAACATGTATTAGGATTATATAACACTTCCACATTAATTCTAAAACATATTCATTACGAAAAATGGCTATTTGATCCTTGCTGTGTTAGTCTTTATCATCTGATAATATGTAAGCAAACTAAACACATTTTTCCTTAGTAAGGCATTTATCATTCCTGAAATACAATGAACTTAGCAGATACATAGAAAACTAAAATATTGGCTTTTCTCATCAGGTTCATTTTTTTTTTCTATTTTATCACTTTGAACAAAGATGCAGAACATATAATTGATCATGTTTCATGTGCAGACCCTGCCGCCAAGTTTATTGCTTCCTTTGATCTGTAGCAGCTTTTAAATTTCTAAAAGTAGGGCAGATATATAATCCATAGCAAAAAAAGGAACATAGTCTTCAACAAAAATTATTTTCTAATTACTTGAGCTTCAAAAAATAATTTCAAAGGGAGGTCAGAAAAATTCACTTTTAAGGGTTTATCAAAACATAGATTCATGTTCACAGGACTGAAAAGCTGGAAAATTCAAGAAACTGAAGAGACACAGGCGCAAATTGAATTCTTGGAAACAGTTGTTAAGAAATGAGCACTGTCTTAAAAATACAGAGCTGTAAAGTAGAAACAAATGAATTATAAAACTATAAGGATATTCAATATCATTTTTAAATCTAATAAATTTTTTTTAATGCACTAGGTTTGCGTTAATTAATGCATTCAGCATGAGTTCAAAAAAGAAATGGAAAATCCCATTTTCATGATACCACTTGGCTATTGACCACACTTCCATATCACACTGTCTCCTATTTGGGCTCTGTCTTTTCAGCATTATATGTATATTTTTTTTATTCTTGTACTTTCTTTTTTATTATTAAATTAAACTTTACTACTTTCAACACTTTACCACTCTAATAACAAAGGCTTCCATAAACTCCTTTGATGACATATATTTTGGCAATAAAGGTCTTCAACATCAGTCCTTTACCTTCTTTTCTATACCAATATAACAGGAAATAAACTCACTTTGCATTACCTTGTCTCATTTTGATCTTCTTTCCATTTTGTTTTTCCCCATACTCCCTTCTTTACAGGCATAGGTAAGGAGATTAGGGCTTCCCAGGTGGCACTAGTGGCAAAGAGCTCACCTAAAGCAGGAGACATAAAAGACACAGGGTTGATCCCTGGGTTGAGAAGATCCCCTGGAGGAGGACATGGCAATCCACTCCAATATTCTTCCCTGGAGAATCCAATGGACAGAGGAACCTGGTGTCCTATGGTCCATAGTGTCACAGAGTCGGACATGACTGAAGCAACTTAGTATGCACACACACATGAGACCAGTGCTAGAGAAGGACAGGCTTCAGACTGTGAACCCAAAATTATCCTACAGGGAGCGGGGGGAATATCTGGGATTGAAACAAAAACCAAATTCCGATAGAAGATGCAACCAAGCCTAAGCATGAAGAGGCCCATCTCAAGGTTGAGGAGCAATCCTCCTAAGAGGGTAGAGGAAAGACGTGATGAAATGAAGAGTCAGGAGAAGTTCCCTGAGCCATCAGAACTCTGCATGTAGAAAGCATGTGGAAGCACAGTGCATGTGGAGAGTTTCCTGTTAAGGTACCAAGCGGATTTAAGTGTTTAGTTGTGAAAGAGTGTGAAAGTGTTAGTAGCTTAGTCTTGTCCCACTCTTTGCGACCCCATAGACTAGCCTGCCAGGCTCCTCTGTCCATGGCGTTCTCCAAGGAGGAATACTGGAATGAGTAGCCATTCCCTTCTCCAGGGGATCTTCCTGACCCAGGGATAGAACCCATGTCTCCTGCATTGCAGACAGATTCATTACTGTCTGGGCTACCAGTTAGTTTTGATAAGCGAAGTTTGGAAAAAAAAAAAAAAGGATAAAAGGGAGAGATAGGAAGTACAAAGTTAGAGACGGTGGAAAGAAGAGAGAGCAAGCTCAAGGGTGGAAGAGAGATAGCAAACAACTAAAAAGAGAGGAAACAAACATACTGTAGAACTTGAGTGGATCTATTCTTCAGAATGGACTATGTCTGTCTATCTCAGAAGTGGTTATGAAGTAGAATTTAGGCTTAGGTATTTAAATATAATTTTTAAATGTTCAGTTCTTCAGAATTATAAGGGCATTACAACTAGATGAAATATAATTTTTCATCATCTAAAAAGGTGTCGAATTCCTTTGAGCAATTTGAAACATTCAAAAAGAATATTGACAGACCATCAAAAATTAAAGGGTATTTTCATCACCTTGAGAAATGGTGATCAAAGGAAATGTACCACCCAATTAAAACATGATCAATTTCCTCTCTTTTCTGTCATAAACTGGGCCTAGAGAAAAATTTATCTTTTCAAAGCTGGCCTCATCTTGATATGCTCGTGCTCAGGCTGTCAGTCGTGTCTGCCCCTCTGTGACCCTTTGGACTATAGCCCACCAGGCTCCTCTGTCCATGGGTTTTTTAGGTAAGAATACTGCGGTGGGTTGCCATTTCCTCCTCCAGGGGATTTTCCCAACCCAAGAATTGAAGTCCTTTCTCCCGTGTCTCCTAATGGTATATAAAAAAGTAATTTGGATCACTAGAGTTGAAATATACAGTGGTGAATTGTATTGATACAATTTTACAAAGGCAGTATTAATCATATTTGAAATAAGTGTCAGTCTCTCCAGTAGATAAAGCAAAGCAGTTGACACTGGTAGGCTTAAAATGCTTTTATGATTTTGTTCAAACATATATAAAAACAAAATTAGGATGAATTACCAACTTAAGAAATCATGATATTAATTGTTTTAATTAAAGCCAGTTATAATAAAGCATGTTTTCTTACTTAATGTACTTATTTCTTTTTCTCAGAAGAAAGCCAGATTGATAATTTGGATACATAAAAATAGAAAGTACATTTTCTCTGTCTGCTACACACCATTCTAATTATGGTCCTGGACAACTTAGGAAGACACATATGGCTCGGGACATGCTAAAACGTCAACTATTAGAAATCTGGACACATCTGGTATTCTACAGTTCCAGGGCCAATGATTAAAAACTGTTAAAACCTCACTGAGATTAAAAGGATCACAATGAGGTTCTCAAGGACAAATGTCTTAAAGTGACAGTCTGTATGCTTCTTCCCTCTTATCCTAGGGGCATCTACTATTCTCTCTCGCTCTTTTTTAATTTGCTTTTAATTGAAGGATAATTGCTTTACATTATTGCAGTGGTTTCTGCCAAACATCAACATGAATCAGCCATGGGTATACATATTCTCTTCTTGTTGGTAGTGTCTGTAGTGTCTACTCTACCCTTCTTGTACCTTTTGGGAGAAAGAATCACGATGTTAGCCACAATGCCAATAGCTTTTATCATTCTTTAGTCACAGAACTGAACCTCCAAGTGAGTCATGCCCTCCTGAATCTGTTTTGAGATAGAAATTGAGCTAGACCTCCTTCCCTTAGCATATTAGCTGGTATACTTAAAGTAAAACATGTCTCACCTGTAACCCATTTGCCAACTCTAGAAGGCAAGGCCAAAGAGCTAGGAGGTAGGAAGACTTTGCAGGAAAGTCCTTAAAAAGAGAATAGCTGGGCCATGTGACAGACAGTCAGTATCAAGGGTTCTCATTCCTCTTAGCCTAACTGCAGCTATATTTCAAGTGAAATAGAAAGTAAGGACCATTAACAGAGAAAAACATTGGAAGAGAAGATACTGAACTGAAGGATAAAGTCAAAGGATGAGAAACAGAAGTCTACTATAAAAGAACACACAAAGTGTGAGTGGCTTAAGGATTTAAAATTCAACTGCTTGGAGTCACTGAGGGAAGCCCATGGTTCATGATCATAAACTTGAATTTGGTTTAATCATTATGAGTTTCCCCAGTTATTTCAGCAGCAGAGGACTAAACTGTTTATAGTCGGAAAAACAGAGTATGTGGGTATAGGAGTGTTCTTTATAAGGAGGACAATGGGTAAAATAAAATAAACAATTTAAAAGTATTCTCTACCTTTTTATCACAGTGCCATCACTTTCCTATAACATTAATAATTTATTCATTTTGACTAAGGTATATATTTTATAATGATTTGTAGCCAGCTAATTCGTGTGATTTTATAAAGTAG
Source organism: Ovis aries (assembly GCF_016772045.2). Taxonomy (NCBI): domain Eukaryota; kingdom Metazoa; phylum Chordata; class Mammalia; order Artiodactyla; family Bovidae; genus Ovis; species Ovis aries. The sequence goes on from NC_056056.1 coordinate 48,285,789, forward strand.
TAATTATATAAATTATTTGGAAGGCATCTTCACTATAAAAATAGTACACTTAAAAAATAAAATAAAGTCAGAAAGCATTAAATTTGCCCTATAAACATACAAAAATATATTTACATTTTATATAGTTACCATATTGATGAGTTTTTGTTAAAAATATTCCTGAACATACTTTAAAGGGAAAAAAAATACTGTCAAGAGGATAGTAAGGAAGGACTTGCCTATATACAAAAATTCTCTAGTACCTTATTTTAATGAACATAATTTTTCTATTAAAAAATTTTAGAGTGATAAACACAGCCTTGGATTGACTCCACATATTTTATGCCCTAAAGCAGACTAGCACTGTGAGTTCCAGGGAAGGAACAGTTTGCAATTTTCTGAATGCAAAGTAGCAGGATGGAGGGGCAACTACTTAGAAATTTTAATAACACAAAATATTGTTTATTTTTTGTGTGGTGCTTCTGTTTTTGTATCTGTAGTAACTTAGACTTAAGTTTCTCATATTAAGACAACTTTTTGCTCCATGTATTAATTTCTTGTTAGTCTTTTCAGTTGATATTCTTAAATGCTGTTTATTACTAGCACTTAGTATTTTCTTGCATATTGATTCATTAAAAAAGATTGTTTTCCAGTACTCTTTTACTGTAGTTGCCTGTTTTTAAAGGCATAATTTTGGTTAAAAATATGCCTTAAATTGTACTATGCAAATTTTAAATGTTTGTTTTTGTAATAATTTGTCTTCCAAAAGTTTGAATGAAATAGTGAGACACCATCTAAATGGAGTTTTATTATTTGATAATGTTTTTGTGACTGTTTTCAATTCCTTCCAATCTTATTTAAAATGGTCTATGTATTTCATATCATTTATTTATGTTCTGGTTAATAAACTTATTGCACAGACACTGCAGAGATTTTGGAAAATATATTAAAACAAACAAAAAAATAAGCTTAACAGCAAATAGCCACCATGAACATTTTGGTGTATAGAAAATTTTCAATACTTCCTAATTTCCTATTTGTAAATCCTTGGTCTTGATAATTTATCTTCTTTTCCATTTCAAGCTTTTCCCCTGCCAGCCTTCTAAATGACTTTTATGGAGTTGATCTCACTTTGTACCTAGAGAGTCCATTAATTTTCCCAGAAATTTATTTTAGAAGTTTAAATGGATCATTTAAAGCTATTTAAGTTTTTTTGATGTTGATTTTTCCCAACCCAGATTTCTCTAGATACTTTAGTATAACACCTTTTAAAGCCTGTGGTTTCTTGTGTTTGAAGAAAGCAAAATAAATCTGAGTCAAATATGCCAAAAGAAGTTTGCAATTTAAACTTTCATTTGCTTTTGTCGGTATGAGTGACAGTCTTGCTATACTCACAAGACATTTTCTATTATGGAAGCAAAGCAATTTGTAAAAGTCAGTGACTTCATTTTGGAGAATGACGAAATGACCAAATCATTGCGTTGTTAACAACTTGTTTCTATTAACTACTGTGGAATTATAAAATTTTGTATTTGAGATAATCAAATATTTTAAGTAGATTTCCTGCATGTTATAATCCGATTGCTTCATCTTTCACAATTCTGCTGAACTAGAGTCTTGCTTTTTCAGTAGTTAAGAAAGAGGCTCTGGCAGAGCACCAAGGATTGCATGAGGAGGAAGCTTTACACCCTTGTTACATTAGTGCATGCACATGCAAATATTTTTATTCATCACAGGGTATAAAAAGATGAGGTTGTATCTGTGGCCCTAACAAACTCTCTCTAACCTTTAAGAAGATATTGTCTAATTTATTTCTACATCTTTTTTTAGCATCAGTTCAGTTCAGTCGCTCAGTTGTGTCCAATTCTTTGCGACCCCATGAATCGCAGCACGCCAGGCCTCCCTGTCCATCACCAACTCCCGGAGTTCACTCAGACTCACATCCATCGAGTCAGGTGATGCCATCCAGCAATCTCATCCTCTGTCATCCCCTTCTCCTGCCCCCAATCCCTCCCAACATCAAAATCTTCTCCAATGAGTCAACTCTTCTCATGAGGTGGCAAATTACTGGAGTTTCAGCTTTAGCATCATTCCTTCCAAAGAAATCCCAAGGCTGACCTCCTTCAGAATGGACTGGTTGGATCTCCTTGCAGTCCAAGGGGCTCTCAAGAGGCTTCTCCAGCACCACAGTTCAAAAGCATCAATTCTTTGGCACTCAGCCTACTTCACAGTCCACCTCTCACATCTATACATGACTACTGGAAAAACTATAGCCTTGACCAGATGGACCTTTGTTGGAAAAGTAATGTCTTTGTTTTTGAATATCCTATCTAGGTTGGTCATAACTTTTTTTCCAAGGAGTAACTGTCTTTTAATTTCATGGCTGCAATCACCATCTGCAGTGATATTGGAGCCAAAAAGATAAAGTCTGATACTGTTTCCACTGTTTCCCCATCTATTTGCCATGAAATGATGGGACCATATGACATGATCTTTGTTTTCTGAATGTTGAGCTTTAAGCCAACTTTTTCACTCTCCACTTTCACTTTCATCAAGAGACTTTTTAGTTCCTCTTTACTTTCTGCCTTAAGGGTGGTGTCATCTGCATATCTGAGGTTATTGATATTTCTCCCAGCAATCTTGATTCCAGCTTGTGCTTCTTGCAGCCCAGCGTTTCTCATGATGTACTCTGCATATAAGTTAAATAAGCAGGGTGACAATATACAGCCTTGACGTACTCCTTTTCCTATTTGGAACCAGTCTGTTGTTCCATGTCCAGTTCTAACTGTTGATTCCTGACTTGCATATAGGTTTCTCAAGATAAATAATACTATATTTCCACATAGTCAAATCTCTCCCACTAGAGCACTTCATTGCACTCAAAGTTCAGAGTTGCCAAGTCACATGGTCCATTGTATTTCATTGTCTCCTGTGTGTGTCTTTTCCTCCAATATGTGAATGATATGAGAACATTAGTACATTTCAAGATATCTTAGTCCCAGCTTTATAATATCTATATACATCCCTATTTTTCATACAACTTGCCTTTACAAAGATTTTTACATACATTTAGGCAAAGACATATATACAAAAATGATTATTAATCTTGTATGTAATGTAAAATATGAGCAAGAACTTTTAACAAAAAACCAATTTAATCCAATTTGCTAAATATTACAAAAGAATGCTGTATGGCTATTAAGAAAGATCTTTATTTTTGATTCATGTTTCAGATGTTCAAACTGCCTGCATTCTTCATCATCCTTCACTTCTGAGATTGTAACCGAAAATTACCTTAACTTTTTATACTGATTTCATATAATTAATGTATATATCACATATCACAAGTTTTTACATATGTTGAAATTGTAGTACTGTATGTATATTGCATTAAATGCATGTATTATTAAATTAATGTCACCTATAATTTTTAGTTTTAAATGTGATCACTAAAATTTTAATTTGTATATACACTTTTACTTATGTAGGTGACAAAATACATAGATATAGATTTTCCAGGCAAGAACAGTGGAGGAGTTGACATTTCCTTCTCCAGATGATTTTTCTGACAGAGGGATCAAACCCAGGTCTCCCACGTTGCAGGCAGACTTTGCATCTAGTCCACCAGGAAAGCCCTTAAGTACGGATATACATGTCAATACATGCATTTACATGGAAAAAAGATCTGCAAAAACATGCCTTTCAAATAATGACTATTTCTGAGTGATATAATTTTTTACAGTTATCTTCAACAATAAGCCTTTTAGAGATGTGCTAAGATATCTACCTGGTTTATTTTTCTCTTTCATTGATGAACTTCTTAGAAATAAGAGTGATAATCATTGCTCCTTGAAAAATTGTCTTCTTCAATTTCCAATGGTATATTTTAACATCATTTGACCTGGACTTTAATGGAATTAATTTCATTCTCCACACTTCTGAGCTTGAATTTGTTTGTGAAGTTTCTTTTACATTCCCCAAATGCCCTGATTTCCATTCCACACCTTGCTGCACAAAACAAAATTGTAACCTCCAACACTAGGTTTTCTGTTCTTTTTCACAGGTTTCTAACTTGTGAAGCAAATCCTTCCTGAATCTGTAAGAGACTTAGAATCTTAAGAGATGTGCAAGAGTTAAATCTCAGGATATACAAAAATTCATTTTCAAAGAAAATGTATTTTAATAAAATTATACTCATTTTAATGTGTAAAATTCTTGGGTACCTGGTTGAAATATTTTCTAACAATTAAAATTTTATAATAAATGTGAAATGTTTTCTTCATAATACTGGCACTCCTCTTCATAAAAATGCTTTGCTTATTACCTTATAAATATTCCGTATGTATCACAGAGGCATTAGTTTAAAGAAGGCAACTTCTCTTAGCAATATTAAGATATTGACTCTGGAATCAGTCAGGGAATGAAAAATGAAGTTATGCATATTTAATCTACTCAGTGAGGATTCCAGGCTGCTTCTGAGAATAAAAGAGAAAATTAATAACTCCCCACCCTCCTTCACAAGGATATTTATGAGGACAAAATTATATCAAAACATATGGGAAAGCATTTAGAAAGTATAACAGGATATAAAATGTAGGACAGTTTATGATTATTTTTACGATAGATAATTAGAATATTTAAACTTCAGAAGAAACATTCATTTGACTTTTGTGAGTTTAACACTTCCTTTAAGCCCTAAGGGCCAATTCCATTCTTTCTACAAGTAAAAAAGTCTATTTCACATCAATAATAGGATATATGTTTTCTTACCTTTTTTTTAACCTTACAAGAATAATAATTTATGAAGAACAATGTTTATCCTTGGACACTTTTTCAAAACAGTCGGAACCATGAAGACTCTTATACGCTATTCCTCTCAGAAAAATTAATGTATTGAATACTGTTTCAATCAGAGGTAAAGAAAAAAAGGGTTAAAGAGAATGAAATATTTTTTCATTTTCCCTTATTGGCTAATATATATAATATTTTAAAGTATTATAGTATTGAAAAATCATTAAACCAATTGTTACTTTTCAAGCTAAGTTGTACACTATAAAAGAAAGAAAGAACAAAAGAAAGGAAGAAAGGAAGAAAATCAAGAAAGTGGGGAAGAGGAAAGAAATGTTAGACATGTGGGAGACCTGGGTTCCATCCCTGAGTTGGGGTGATCACCTGGAGCAGGGCATGGCAACCCACTCCAGTATTCTTGCCTGGAGAATCCCCATGGACAGAGGAGCCTGGCAGGCTACACCCACGGGTTGCAAAGAGTCAGACATGACTGAGCAATGAAGCACAGCACAGGAAGTTAAGAAGGGATGAAGAAAGGAAAGAGAAAAGAGGAAATTAGGCACTAGATTGAAGGAATACCTGGTAAGCATTAAATTTCAACTGTACTTTCAGCTATAAAACTGACTAGTACTAAACAAATGTATAGTCTCTAATTTGGAGATTAGAACTTATTTTTAGGAAACATTACTAACTATGATCTGGGACAGAAAGTGGTAGGTTGGACTTTTTAAGGCATGAGGGTATGTGACAAGACCTACACTGTCTTTGTTGCACCTGTGAATAGTGAGCAAACCAGGAACTTCAGACTAAAATGCTACCTTTATTTCTAATAAGAAAATGTATAATTTGGTATATAGTATTGTGCTTCCTTAGAATATATGTTTTCTTCAGAAGTTTGCCAAATGAATTACGAACATTGTTAATTTTGTACTATGTTACTCCATAGGTGAGATGTAAGGATTTAGAACATCTCAGGAAAGGGTAATAGACTCAAACTAGAGCTGACATCCCTTAGAGAAACTATTTTCAAATTGTGGCCATCTAGCTTCGGCATTGAATTTCTCTTTGTGCTATGACTTCAGAAAAATCATAACATCCTAGTAGGACTATGGAGTTTTTTGTTTTTGCTTTTGTCAATAATGTGCCCAGGTGAGTAATAGTACCAAGGTCACCTGTAGCTGCATGCCTGTATACTCAGTTTCTCAGTTGTGTATGACTCTCTGCAACACCATGGACTCTAGCCTGCCAGACTCCTGGCCATGCAAGAGTACTGGACATCCTCTCTAGGCAAGGGTACTAGAGTGGGTTGTCATTTCCTCCTCCAGGGTAACTTCCTGACCTGGGGATGTAACCCACATTTCTTGCATCTCCTTCATTGGTAGTTTACTAAGGAGTACAGAGGGAAGGATCTTAAGAATGAGTTCTGTAGCAATATATAATGTGATCAAATGTTTTTAAAAAATGTAACTTTTTTTGGTCACTTCTCTATCATTCTTTTAGCTCCTACCCTGTTGGGTAACAAACACACTTAGATTTGTCAGTGAACAATACTTCATCTCCTTCTACTTCATCTCCTTCTACTTCAATGTCTTATTTCAGCTTAAATACTAATTCTAAGTCAACCTTTTCATAATTAATTAAATAGTCCCTTTTAATGACTTCAGTATACACATTTTTCATAGTTGAGTTCTCCCCTCTGACTGTCCATCCTCTTCAGAAATTTTGCTATTTTGAATAATGGCTATGTGAGTGAAGATCTTACTGAGTTTTCATTATAACAGCAAAAAGGAATAGTAGGCTAGGACCTACAAATGACAACTTGTCTCTGCAGTGGGGAGCACCTAGACTGTTCCCTAGATTACTGATTGTTTTAATGCAGCTGGCCCATTTTGCTATTATCAAATTTTGGCACCTGACACTGGAATCCATTTTGCCATAATATAACTCAGGGCAAACTCAACAGTACCTAAGTAGGATAGAAAGATCATAGGGATGGCAAGCACTGTTTTCACTGTTTTTGTAACCTGTTATGTTTGTTAAAGAAAGGCTTAAGCTTGCATACAGAAGGCATGATGTCAGTTGGAACAAATCTTCATTTTGGTATCCAAATTTTATTCATTTTGGTGTATTATTTGTAAATGGGCATGTGTATGTTATAATGAAAACTGGATATACTTGCTGCTAAAATGAAAAGGGAAATTGAAGTAATTATTCCCAGAGCAAGATACTCTTTGTTTAGATACTAGTTTATATTTGTAATTGTTTAATTTCTGACATTCTGCTCTTTCCTGACCTATTCTTCTCCCTCCCTTAAACTCATACACACATGCACAAACATGTACATGCTCACATGCAGACAGGAATATAAGACCTGTGAGAACAGGGACTTGTTTTATTCATGGCTATATTCCTAAACTTAGGAAGTTGCCTGGTATATAGTGAAGTGTCAATAAAAATTTCTACATGCACACATAAATCTTCATTTATAAAAGCCAAAAACTCAGTGAGAAATTGTCTGGTTGATTAATAAACATTTATGTCCTTTATACTCAAAGTGCAGTCTGTGGAAGAGCAGACTTCATTCACGTCACTTGACTGGTTGTTAAAATACAAAATCTGTGTCCCACCCCAGACCATAAGAAACAGAACCTGCATTTTGTCATTTCCTAGATGCTTCATATCACACATGAGGTGCTAGTCTTTTTTAAGCAACCATACATATTGCCACATGCTCAAAAATAACTTTTCCCACTGAATCTCACTTAATCAAGACTCAAAAACCTCCTTGTCCAACTTCACATAGCTTTGACTGATCAACAGATATTGAAATATGAAGGGTTATAGATATGAGGGTGTTTATTTAATAAATTAACTTTCTTAATCTTTTCATCTGAAGAATTAGTAAAACTACAGCAGTTGGAAAACTTAAATGAAACTATTAATAAAGAAGCACATATGGAATGGTAAATAAATTATTAGCACTGAATTATGCTTTCCAGAAGATAAAATCTTAGTAAGTGATCTCTTATTAAGTCTATTATTTTATACATAGACCAAAAAGGGAGAAAAGAAATAAAACTACAAGGATTAGTAACCGCATAAATCATTCTGTGTCCACCTGGTGGCTCAGTGGTAAAGAAACTTGGATTTGACCCCTGGGATGCCTGAGGTATGAAGAACCCTAGAGAAGGAACTGGCACCTCACTCCAGAAATCCCAGGGACAGAGAAGCCTGGAGGGGTACAGCCCATAAGGTCGCAGAGTAGGACACGACTTAGAGACTGAACAACAACAACAAATCTATTTGTAATGCTCATTAATTTAATAAGTATGACAACTAATATTTCTAAGTCCAAAAATATAACTGACATGTTAGAAATTTTCTGATGTAAACATATAAAGGAACTTACAAGAAGTAGCATTCTAACTCAAAATAATAAAATTTATACTTAAAGCAAGTAAAAGTTTACCCAAGAGAACAGAAGATAAAGTGGTGTTTTGAAAAAGTTGTGACTTGTCTCCTCATAGAAGTTAGTAAAATACTCAAATACATAGAAAATTAAAAGTGGCTGTATCCTCAAAGGAAGAGAGAAGATATCCCTAATGTTTGCTGCTCGTCATCCCTCTCTTTAGGGAACTTGCCTGCTGCTGGTGCTGCTGCTAAGTTGCTTCAGTCATGTCTGACTCTGTGCGACCCCAGAGATGGCAGCCCACGAGGCTCCCCCGTCCCTGGGATTCTCCAGGCAAGAACACTGGAGTGGGTTGCCATTTCCTTCTCCATGCATGAAAGTGAAGAGTGAAAGTGAAGTCACTCAGTCGTGTCTGACTCTTAGCGACCCCACGGACTGTGGCACACCAGGCTCCTCCATCCATGCAATTTTCCAGGCAAGAGTGCTGGAGTGGGGTGCCATTGCCTTCTCCAGGAACTATACCTACTCTGCTCCAATCCTGCCCTTTCTTTTCTTTCTTGACACACACTCCAGGAAAAGAGGGATGAAACTGTGTCCAAAGTTACTCAACCAGACTTTCTTACCTGGGCATTTGAATCATGAGGGAAGGTTCAGGGACTAAAGGCTGTTGGAGTTGAGTTATTGTTGACAGCCCTTGATGAAGTTTCATGAATTCATGCTGGTGAAATCTTGGGCACAGCCTGCTTTTTACCTTCTCCTTTGATAACAGTGAGACATCAATATTCTTTCATTATCATCCTTTATTTATTTATTTTTTCAGTTAGCCAAATTTGGTTTCTATTTCTTACAAGAAATCCACTTGATAAAGAGGAATGCAAGCAAATGACTCAAGTGAAATAGCACATTCACAATTAATTGTTGAAAAGATGGGGTTAAATAGAGGATTACAGAATATATATAAATCCTGAGTAGGATAGCATTATACAGTATACATTGAGGAACCAGATATTCAAGTAATCACCAACATACTTACTGAGGATAAAACCTGTGATTACTGTGTCATATTTCCAGTAGTCATGCATGGATGTGAGAGTTGGACCATAAAGAAAGCTGAGTGCCAAAGAATTGATGCTTTTGAACTGTGGTGTTGGAGAAGACTCTTGAGAGTCCCTTGGACTGCAAGGAGATCTAACCAGTCTATCCTAAAGGAAATCAGTCCTGAATATTCATTGGAAGGACTGATGCTGAAACTGAAACTCTAATACTTTGGCCGCTTGATGTGAAGAACTGACTCATTGGAAAAGACCCTGATGCTGGGAAAGATTCAAGGCAGGAGGAGAAGGGGATGACAGAGGATGAGATGGTTGGATGGTATCACTGACTCAATGGACATGAGTTAGAGCAAGCCCCAGGAGTTGGTGATGGATAGGGAAGCCTGTTCTGCAGTTCATGGAGTCGTAAAGAGTCAGATATGACTAAGTGACTGAACTGAACTGAACTGTGTCATATGGAGAGAGGTTAGTTTAAAGATGAACACTGTCAATTTTAATAAAGACAACCTTTTGCTCACCTTTATGTTGCTCTTATTTCTTTAGAGTGAAAATGACAAGATTTTTCCAGAATAGGGCCACTAGTCAAAGACTGCAGCTTACCTGCAGCTAGATATGGCCACTTGCCTGAGTTCCAGTCAATGGTGTGAAACAAAAGCATTTGTGAAATTTCTGGGTCATACTAAAGAAGTGAAGGGGCAAGATCATCATCCCTTCCAACTTTTCACTGGCTAGAAAATAGTCTTGGTAAAAGGAGGTAGAAACAATTTTACAGCGCAGTATTGAATCCATGAATTTAAGATGTCTGAGCTTCACTAAGAAACATTTACAGAGCCCTTGGTTCCTTATATTTGGACTATAAGCTGAGAGAATTTTAAAATTCTATCTTGTTCAGCCACTGCTATTTTGACTGTCCTTAGGAAACTTGGTCATTATCTTTCCTACTACACAAATGGAGGTTGCTCATAGCAACATTAAAAATGAGAAAGTGATAAACACAAATTTGAAATTCTTGCCTCAAGGTATGGGATAAAATGCAAGAATTTTAGCACCAAAGTTTAGTGCTTAAACCTGTATAGAGACTATTACTCAGTATTAAACTCAGCAACTAATTTCACACAGTTGGGGATAAACAACAATTGAGTACATTGTCTTTTGAAGTGTTTTCTTCTCCCTGAAACCTAGGATATGAACAGAGAAAAATAGCATCTTAACAATAAGAACGATGATATAACTGAGAATTCAGAGATTTTGTATCATCTTAAACCACCAAAATGTATAGAAAATTATTTATGCTCCACATCTCCTTTGCCTGATGAAAATTTTCTTTAAAAGGAAAGTAAAAAAAATAACTCTTTATGTTCTCCCTTCATTTGCTTAAGTAAAAAGTGATTTTGAACTCAGCATGCACTAGTGGTAAAATGCAAAGAATAGCCAAGTTTAATATTATGTCCTAAAATTGTTCAAATAAATTAAGAAAAAATATTGCAAAAATTCTAAAATTATCAGTGGGAAAGAGAATGGGCAAGACAAAGAGCATATTAAAGTCATTTTTAAAAAATGTTATTCAGTTTATTGACATCAATACTAGAGAAGCTGCACTGGACAATGTATGCCAGGGTATATTTTTCTTGGTGTGTTAAACTCCACTGCATTACAAAATGAACAAAAATTCCTCTAAGGTAAAAGCAAAATATCAAAACAAACAAACAAAATATATTCTGCAATTTTAGGAAATTAAACTTATGCTTGTACTACCCTGAGTGAGATTTTTAGGAGTATAGTGTATAAAATACTTTTCCAGGTGTTTAGTTTCACTTATATACCAACTCCCTAATTACTCTGATTTTAATATATAATAGGCTTAGAAAACTATACAAATTCCAAACAGATTTAGCTGAGTTCTACATCCATCCCTTTATCCACAAATTTCTTCCACAAGCATTTCTATTTCTATAATTGGTACCAATTTTCATTAAGTTGCCAACACAAGAAACCATGATGTCATTATTTATTTCTGTGCTTCCCTTTTATTCACATCCAACCCTTTATCAAAGAGACTAATTTTCAAACTATGTTCAGAGTCTGACCACATAGAATGACTTCTACTTTGACTTTTGTAGTCCAAGTGCCTCCATTTCTTGCCTGAAGATCACGGTAGCCTCTTAACATGTCTCATTTTTCTTTCAATGTCCCTCATGCAAAATTTTGCTATTTCCAGGCCAAGACAGAAAACATAGGCTGTTGGGTTCTTCAAAAGATTTTCCTGGTAGAAAAGAGTCAAGGAAAGAAAGAAATACTTCTGAAAAGAATCCATTAAAATAGTGACAATTTATAATTAATGTAAAAGAAAGAAATTGAAACAAAAAATATAGGTGAAATTGAAGTGTTAAATTTATAATGTGGATTTATAATCAACATTTATTTTCATTTGATCAAGTCTAGGCAAGGAAGAAAACATTATAAATATATTTCATATCTCCAGGTAATCTCTTATTTTTAAATATTTTGTCATTGAAGTGATTTTTAGTGGCTAGTGTAAAAAGTTTGATATTACTTAGTTTTCATTTGTGTCCACCAGTTCCATCTCTAACATTCTTTGAGTGGCTATATGATCTCTTGTAGACTGTGAGTCAGGCCTTCTTTAGCTAGAAGTTTAGAGCATTGGTTTGAGACTTTGTTAATAGTGGTATTAATTTTTCTCTAAACAAGCCTTCATCCACAGCTTATCCTTTTTTTATACACCATGCTCCAGCTTTAATTCTCATCAAAATATTTTCAAATTTTACTGTGATTTCCTATTTGAATCAAGAGAGCTTAAGATTAGAATGTTTTGCTTTCAACTGTCTGGACATTATCTTTTCTTAATTTTTAGTCTAATTCCTTCTATAGAGAACATGTTTTTATTATTTTAATCATTTTAAGTTGCTGATGGCTTTTCTATGGTCCATAATGGCGTTTATCTGGGTAAAGGTTCTATGTGTACTTAAAAAGAATAGGTACTTTATGTTATTTAATAGAATATTACATAAATAGAAGTTGGATTATGTTACCTAACAGTTTTCTTTAGGCATTTCATATGTTTCACTGATGTTATCTCTATTTGTTTCATTTATTATAGAGAGAAGAGTGTGGAAGTCTTCAAATATAACATATATTAGTCTATTTCTATAATTTTTTCTTTAAATCTCTGATGAAATGATAAGTTTATATTATGTTTATTTTTAATCCCTGATCATATTATTTTCTTTAAATTACTTTACCTAACAATAATATATAATAATATATAAGTTCATCTTTTTTAACTTAGTGATAGTATGATTGAGTAAATGAAAGTTGTTCAGTTGTGTCTGACTCTTTGTGACCCCATGGATTATATAGTCCATGGAATTTTCTAGGCCAGAATACTGAAGTGGGTAGATTTTTAAACACATAGTTAGTCTTGCTATTTTAAAAAATTTGTAATATCTTTACTTTAATTGGGGATGTTTGGTATCTGCTTTAATGCAACAATTTGTATAATCATATTTGTATCAACCATGATATTTAGTTGTTTTCTATTTGCTCCCTTTTCCAATGTTTATTTGCTATATGATTGTGTTCATTTTATTCCATTATATCTTCTCCTTTGGCTTACTTGTTATAATCTTTTATAATTTGAAGCGCTCTACGGTTAACAATTTCTGTCTTTAATTTATCATAACCTATCTTTAGGTAAGATTAGACCAGTTCACATATAGTACAAAAGCTTTACAATTTTTATATATGTCATAAACCTACAGCAAATTTTTACTAATTTTTGCTTTAAACATTAAGTTACATTTTTAGGAAAGACGATGAATAGAAAAACATTTTATATATTCACCTCCATTTTTACCATTACCACAGGTTTTCAGTTATTTATATAGATCCAAGTTTTCTCTGGTATCATATAGCTTGTTTTAAGAACATCCTTTTATCATTTTTTGTAGCACAAGTCTGTTGGAAGTGAATTCACTAAACTTTTGTGTCTTTAGAAATGTCCTTATCCACTTTGTTTTCAAAAGATATTCTTACTGTGCATAGAAGTCTGTTTTGACAAGGTTTTTTTTATTTATTTATTTTCTTTCTGTACTTCAAAGATATCACACTATCATCTTCTTACTTTTAGAGCTCTGACAAGAAATGTGCAATGATCTTCATTATTGTCCTCTCCAGATAAGATGTATCCCCCAGCTCCCTTCAAGAATCTCCTTTATTTTTCATTTACAATACTTTAAATATGATGTATATAGCTGTGTTTTATTTTATATTTATCCTACTTGAAGTGATCTGAGATTCTTGAATATGTGCTTTGTCATCATTTATTATTTGAGGGAAATTATTGACAAATATCTTGTTAAATAATTCCTTTTCTTCTCCTTGTTCTTATCTGAGACTCCAATTGCACATAGGTTGAATCATTGAATCTTCAGCATTGTTGAGTCTACTAATGTGTCCACTGAGGACTTTTTTTGCGTAACATCATTAAAAAATGTATTTCTTGCATTTCCTTTCTTAAATTTTGCATCATTTTCAGAAAATCCTAACTTTCTCATATAAGTTGTTCACTTTTGCCACTATATTTCTCACTATATTAATTATAATAATTTAAATGTCCTAGTGAGATTATTCTAACATGTAAGAAATTTGAGGGGGTGGTCCTAAGATGGTGGAAAATTAGGATGGGGAGACCATTTTCTGCCCCTACAAATTCATCTAAAGATCATATGAATGTGAAGAAACATCTACAAAACAACTTCTGAACACTGGCGAAGGGCACCAGACACCCAGAAAGACAACCCAATGTCTTCAAAAGGAGGTAGAACAAAATATAAAAGATGAAAAGAGACACAAAGGATGTAGGAATGGACCCATTCTGGGAAGGGAGTAGTGAAGGAGCAGAACTTTCCATACAATAAGAAACCGTCTCATGATGGGGTCAGTGGGGAGCTTTGGAATCTCAGAAAACAATCTAACCAAACAGAAACACACACACACACACACACACACACACACACACACACACACACACACAGAATATGCACCTAACTGCCATTACTAGTTGAGAAGCAACTCAGACGCTCCCGTCTACCAGGAGGGAGTTGGGGCTGGGCACAGAGGTACGGACTACATTATTGCTCCTTAGGGTAAGGACTTGGCTTGAATGCCCTGAGGACAATCTATGGGAGCTAATGTGACACAGCAAAACAAACCATGGGAATCTCAGAGAGACAAAGAAAAAAAAAGGTGGGATGGGGAGGAACCTTTCAAGCTGAACTTAGAAAAGGCAGAGGAATGAGACACCAAATTGCCAACATCTGTTGGATCATAGAAAAAGCGAAAGTTCCAGAAAAATATCTACTTCTGCTTTACTGACTATGTCAAAGCGTTTGACTGTGTGGATCAAAACAAACTGTGAAAAATTTTTAAAGAGATGAGAATTCCAGGCCACCTTACTGCCTCCTGAGAAATCTGCATGCAGGTCAAGAAGCAACAGTTAGAACAGGACATGGAATAACGAACTAGTTCCAAATTGGGAAAGGAGTATGTCAAGGCTGCAAATCGTCATGCTGCTTATTTATTTAACTTATATGCAGAGTACATCATGCAAAATGCTGAGCTGGATGAAGCACAAGCTGGAATCAAGATTGCTGGGAGATATGCCAGATATGCAGAAGACACCACCCTTACCGCAGAAAGCAAAGAACTAAAAAGCCTCCTGATGAAAGTGAATGAGAAAAGTGAAAAAGCTGGCTTAAAACTCACATTTGAAAACTAAGATCATGGCATCCAGTCCCATCATTTCATGACAAATAGATGGGAAAACAATGTAAACAGTGCCAGATTTTATTTTCTTGGGCTCCTAAATCACTGCAGATGGTGACTGTAGCCATGAAATTAAAAGATACTTGCTCCTTGGAAGAAATGCTATGACAAACCTAGACAGCATATTAAAAAAACAGAGACATTGTTTTGTTGACAAAGGTCCATCTAGTCAAAGCTATGGTTTTTCCAGTAGTCATGTATGGATGTGAGAGTTGGACCATAAAGAAAGCCAAGTGCCAAAGGATTGATGCTTTTGAATTGTGGTTTTGGAGAAGACTCTTGGGAGTCCCTCAGACTGCAAGGAGATAAAACCAGTTAATCTTATAGGAAATCAGTCCTGAATATTAATCAGAAGGACTGATGCTGAAGCTGAAACTCCAATACTTTGACCACCTGATGCTAAGAACTGACTCATTGGAAAAGATCCTGATGCTGGGAAACATTGAAGGTGTGAGAAGGAAACAACAGAGGATGAGATGGTTGGATGGCATCAGCAATTTGATGGACATGAGTTTGAGCAACTCCAGGAGTTGGTGATGGACAGGGAAGCGTGGCATCCTGCAGTCCATGGGATCATAAAGAGTTGGATATGACTGAGTGACTGAAGTACGCTGAACTGAACCTGCAACAATCTATGGATTCAATGAAATCTCTATCAAACTACCAACATGTTTTTCACAAAACTAGAACAAACACTTTCACAATTTTTATGGAAACACAAAAGCTTCAAATAGCCAAAGCAATCTTGAGAAAGAAGAATGGAACTGGAGGAACCAAACTTTCTGACTTCAGACCATATTGCAAAGCTACAGTCATCCAGACAGTATGGTATTGGCACAAAGACAGAAATATAGATCAATGGTACACAATAGAAAGTCCAGAGATAAATCCACACACCTATGGACACCTTATCTTTGAGAAAGGAGGCAAAAATATACAATAGAGGAAAGACAGTCTCTTCAACAAATGGTGCTGGGAAACCTGGTCAACCATGTGTAAAAGAATGACATTTTAAAGTTTTCTTTGTATAATAAAGCAATAATAATACAATAAATATACTATTATTAATCATATATATTTATATAATAGGTTTCCCAGGTGGGACAGTGGCAAAGAATCTGTCTGCCAAAGCAGGAGTTGCAAGAGACACTGGTTTGATCTTTGGGTCAGGAAGAGCCCTTGGAATAGGAAATGGCACCCTACTCCAGTATTCTTGCCTGGAGAATCCCATGAACAGAGGAGCCTGCCAGGCTACTGTTCAAGGGTTTGCAAAGATTTGGAAATGACTGAGCAACTAAGCACACACAAAAAGCACATAATAATATAATATATATTATGATATTAATTGTATAATATAATAACATATTATATATATTTAACCCATTGTATTTTGTTCTTAAGGAGCCTGTGTATTCAGCTTCAATATAATCAACATTTTTAAAGTATTTACTGTACACAAGGTGTTGCAGTGAATATGATATGGTTCCTACTATTTAGGAGTCTATAATCTAGTGAGAAAAATCATGCAGATACAGGTGGAGCTCAAATGAAAACAAATAAACACTTAAAAAATCATTTTGAATTTTCAGTAAGTTCCATTGAAATATGTGGCTCCTGATTTCAGTTACAATTTTAATCAAGTATAAGTTAAAGGCTGTGGAGATTATGATAATTTATTGCTATATGAATAAGTAAAATAATTGTGGTAGTAAAATACTTAAACTGGAGGAATACAAATTGAAGACTAGTGATCAGGTCTAAACTCTTTTTAATTGATGAAAAACTGTATAGTCTTTTGAAAATAGGTGAGAGAAAAAAATAGGTGAGGAGAACAAATATCTCTTAGAAATGACATAAAAACAATTGGCTGTAATGTATGATTTAATGTACCAAAATCTCAAAGAAAAACACACTTAAGGAGTAGGTTAGATGGGGTAAAATATTAGGTAAAGCAGTAGGAGAGAGCCAGTTTGAAAGAACATAAGCCAAGAATCAAACTAGTATAGTCAGATAATTTATATAACAAAGGTGTACACACACATATACACACAAATAGCCATATATATATATATATATATGCACACATATATATATATGCTTTTATATTTGTAAATACATGTATTACTTAACTGCATTTATACATGCATAAACATATATAAATTTAATTAAGCTTATTATAAGTAATAAATTATATGAAAATACATCTTTTTCCAGAAAGAGTTTGAGTAGTAGTCTGGAATGAGCAAGAAGAGCCTTTTTTTTTTTTTTCTTTTTCTCAACTGTAATGCATTTGAGAGAAAAGAGATAAGTGGCCCAATTTTATAACTCTAGGATTTCTATAGGGTAAATTGCCAAGATTATGTTTTCTGTTCCATATGTATCTTTCTTGAAATAAGACATTAAAATGCATAGCCAAATAGTTAAGCTGATATAGTTTAATCTACTATTAAGTTTATTTAATCTACATTTAAGATACTATTAAGTTAAGTTTCTGGGAAAAAAGAAAACCCCCTAAAGTCAAAAGGGAAATGCATAGGCAGAATCCAGAACATTCATACCATTAAATAATGGTGACAATGTGAAGCAATGAGAATTTTCATTCACTATCGGTGATAGTGAAAAATGGTACAGCCACTGTGGAAAACACTGGGCAATTTTTTAATAAAACTAAGCACACTCTTATAATACAATCGAGCAATTGCAACCCTTGGTATTTACCCAAAGGAGTTAAAAACTTGCATACAGATATTTTTATAGCAAGTTTACTCAAGATTGTCAAAACTTTGAAACGACCAAATTGTCCTCCAGGATATCAATGGGTAAACACATTAATATATATTTAGACAGTAGATTATTAAATACTAGCAAGAAATGTGCTATCAAGTCATGAAAAGACATGGAGGAAACTCCAATGCACACTCCTAAGTGAAAGAAGCCAATCCTGAAAAACTAAATGCTGTATAATTTCAACTATATGATATTTTGGAAAAGGTAAAACTATGGAAATGTAAAAAATTACTGGTTGCTAGAGGTTGAGAGTGAAATAGAGATGAATAGATGCAGCACAGAAACTATTCTGTATGAAACTACAAATTACATTTGTTCAAAGCCATGAATTACAACACCAAGAGTGATTCTTAATATAAACTATGAACTGTGGGTGATTATGATCATGTAAGTTCATTGGTTGTAACAAATGTACCACTCTGGTGAGGGATATTGATAATGGCGGAGGCAATACATGAGTTGGGGCAGGACGTATAGGAGACATCTTTGTAATTTTTGCTGTGAACTTAAAACTGCCCTAAAAAATAAAGTTGATTTAATACAAGCAAAAATCCCACATTAATTAGGTAGGATATGGGCTTAAAAAACATTTTACAAATCATATATACAGCTGGAATAAAATAATCAATGTTAATGCTTCTTTTTAAAAGAGGAACTAAAATCTGCTAGTACAGAATGACAATAAGTAACTTTTTATTTGTTGAATGTTTATTATATACCAGAAACTCTTCAAAGAAATTTACATGCATTAAATCATTCATTCCACACATAAAAACATACACGTGCTTATATTATTTCTGACTTACTTAGATCAAGTAACTGAGGTCCATGGAATTTAAACAATTTTCCTAATGTCACATAACTCATAAAGGGTAGATCATCAGATTTTAATCCAAACAGTAGAATTCTTGAGTTACACGCACTCTCTACTATTTTTCACGTAGTTATCACTTGAATGTTCCTTATGATATTATTATGAGTTTAGATTACTACATCTAGACAGGTAGAATAGTGTGAAAACCAAGTCTCAAAATATGTTTGCTTCTGTAAGGTAAGGTTGGAAACCATTCATTCAGGAAGACTAATTTCTTTCATTACTGCAGGAAAAAGGGAATGAGGACTTGACCCCATCAGGTTATAAATTGGATAATACAGTTTACTTGATTATTCACCATGAAGGTTATAGATTTCTGTGCTTTGGTTTCCAACAAGGGGGAAATCGAATGCATGAGTTGGTATCTATTTTTTTTTGTTTTAATCAAATAATATTAATCCATATTTCATATTTTTAAGCTATAGTCTATAGAAAACAGTATTCCATGAAATATGAAAGATTATTTTAAGAGTTGGCTGACTGAACTTGTTTAGCAAAATTCTGTACAGACAAGGTTAAATAACTTATTCAATTTTCCCTAATACTTAACTCAATAATAAGGGAGGGGGGGGAGTATGAAGTGTTTCCCAAACTCATCACATCATTACAACTCTTGGTGTATTTTTAGGATCGTTTTTTAAAATTTTGCTGCCCTTGAAAACCCCCGTGATATTAATATAATTGAGGTACCTATGCTTAATGTAACTTTACTTTTATGAAAAGTATGGTTGAAAATTTTTCAGTGAATAAAGCTAAAGGTTAATATTTCAATGTTGTTAAAATGGAATAATTTAACCCCCACCATATGGTTTACACCTCAAAATCTGAGACTAAAGGTATAAGCAGATAAGCAGAGTAAAATTGCAGTTAAATACTAATTTTTCCCCAGGACGATGGTGTATTTTCATTTATCTATATAAATTGAAAACAGATCCATTTAGCTATAGGAATCTATTAGGGAATTTTAACAGTGAAAATTGACACAACTCAGGAAAACATGGAGGATCTAATTTTGGGGAAAAAAATAAAGAATCCTTAACTCATACTTGGAGAAGGAAATGGCAACTCACTCCAGTATTATTGCCTGGAGACTACCATGGGCAGCGGAGCCTGACGGGCTCGCAGAGTCGGACAAGACTGAATGACCTCACTTTCACTTTCTTTCTTTACCTCATACTACATTAAAGAATCGATTCTAAATGACTTACGGAAGTATTTTAGAATACTCTTTATGAATATATTTATAATCTTAAGTGCACATAAGGCCATATTAAGTAAAGAAACTAAAAATAATACATACTGCAGGGTTTAATAGTCAGCTGCCTGTTGCTCTGGCTAAGCCATAAGAAAATCACCATGGGAAAAAAATAAAAGTAAAATATAGCAATACAGCATAACCCCAATAAAAGTACATCGGGTTGATTAGTTGGGGTCGGCATACCCTGCTAAGGTAAGGAAAAACAGTGTGGACCTTCGAACGCCAGGTCAGCGCAAGTTCAGAACACTGCTGTGTACACACTAAGATGTTTTCCCAAAGCATATATGGGTCTAGGATTTCCAGCTAGGTGATAGCCCTTGTACAAGAAAATAACAAAGACAATTTAAAGTAATCAGTAAAATGGGAGAGGTGATCGGGGACACAGAAGGCTGATTTCATTGTAGCACAACAGATACTTTCTGCTTTCCAAGACACTAAATAAAAGTGATGTGGCTCTGAGCAACAGGGCTCTTGATCCAAGAGGTCTTGAGTCCCCCAATCCCATATTTACAAGTTTAATTCTGTCTCTAGTTTCTTTTTCCCAAACTGTGCGTCAACCACTTTTAGTCCCTACCTGCTGCAATCCTGCGGCAAAACACCACAGATACTCCCTGTAAAATACTATATTATTTATGTGAATTATCTAATCAGTTCTCATAATTGCCTCTTTACATATTTATTAACCTAGCCAAAGAGGTTTTTGTCTAATATTTTAACTGCTTAATATCATAGCAGCAAAGTTATAATGTTAGAATTTTAAATAATTGAATTTGGCTCTAAAAATCCAATAGCAAAATATAGATAATACATTCATATTGTCACAACTTTTAAAAAATGCTATATTTTCAGTGATACCAAAGATAAGAGGGTGAGGTTGTTTTTATATAATATACCTACTACGGCTTGATACATACATTTTGAGGATGATTTGGTACTAAAATTTAAATTTAAAATATGCCTACCTCTTGATTCAGTGTTTGCATTTTTAAGAACTTAGTAATCCTTGTTAGAGTTTTAAACTATTTTTCACTACCCATGAAAAATTATGACTGCAATTTTTAGGAGGTTAATCAAGTTTCTAACTTGGCTTTTAGAAAACAGAATTTAACAAATATGAAACAAAGGCTGAATGGAATGTAGGTGTTACATAGGCCTTCCTTTTATTAGATAATTACCATATGGAGACCTGGAGAGGTTAAACATTTATTTTTAGTCATATAGCTAATTCTTATTGAGATAAGGGTAGAATATAATATTTAGTTTCCTGTTCCAGTAATGGATCTTTTATCCCACAGACATTTTATTTGCATTATTCTGCAGACATTAGTCATGTTATTCTGCAGATGTTTTGTTATTCATGGAAAATAATCATGCAATTTGTACCGCAGTTTAAGAAATCTTTTGTTCTCTCAAAATTCTAGTCCCTCAAAATACACACATGCCAAGTTATTCCACTGTGATTAGCATGAAGATAATGGGCAGCTAAACAGATTCTATGTGAATATATTATTTTACATTTATAGAAAAATATTAAATATCATTCATAATACATCCCAGTGCATATTAAAACTCAAAATAAGTAATGTCATAATCTAGTAATAGTTAAATCCACAAAAGGAAGAATATTTTTGAAAAATTAATATATGATTATTACTGTTAAAATGTACAAATAGTACCAAAATTTAAGGATGCCAAAGTTAAAGTGACTCAGCCAGCTTCTCAACTAATACCATGACACACCTCAGAGAGCACTATTCAAGCATGCAAGTACTTTTGCTAGATATTTCTCTATATACCACATGTGTGCTTTTTTTTCTCTGCATTTCAATTTCACCTAAGTGGAATTATGCTTTGAAAATATTTTCCTGTTTGAAAAATAGATCTATCATTTTTCTTTCAAGTAAAGTAGAATGTTCTTTAGAATTTTCCCTAATAGTGGTCATTATTCTGTTCCAAATTTTCTCTATTACATAAAATATCACAATGGATGTCCTTGAGCAAATAACTTTGTATTCTGGTGCCAGTGTTTCTAATAAATAGAAGAAATGTAATTGGCAGGTCAAATAGTATACATTTTATATTTGTTAGTAAAAAATCATCTCAAAGAGCTATTCCAGTTTAAACTTCCAACAATTGGGTAGGGAATGAGTGCTTCCCCATAATCTTGCCAATTAACAATTGTATATATATTTTTAATTGGCTTACCTCAATGGTATTACACAAGTATTTTAATTTTAATTTTAGATATTACCTGAGATGCTTAATGCATTTAATGTGCTCATTTAGTTTAGGGACAATTTGTCTTACTTCCTACGTTAACAGACTCAAGTCCATAATGACAGTTCATAGCTTTGCTCCCTGTGTTTTGTTGTTTTTTTTCCCCTGTGGTACTGACTCTTTTCTTATAGAAAGTGAAGTCACTCAGTCATATCTGACTCTGCAACACCATGGGATTTTCCAGGCAAGAGTACTGGAGTGAGTTGCCATTTCTTTCTCTGGGAGATCTTCCGGACCAAGGAATTGAACCCATCTCCCTCATTGTAGGCAGATACTTTACCATCTCAGCCACCAATGAAGTTACCTCTTTCCTTATAGCTTTGACACAAATATTTGTATTACTGTTCTAGTCTATTATTTTGGAGAAGGCAATGGCACCCCACTGCGGTACTCTCGCCTGGAAAATCCTGTGAACAGAGGAGCCTGGTAGGCTGCAGTCCATGGGGTCGTGAAGAGTTGGACACGACTGAATGACTTCACTTTCACTTTTCACTTTCATGCATTGAAGAAGGAAATGGCAACCCACCCCAGTGTTCTTGCCTGGAGAATCCCAGGGACAGGGGAGCCTGGTGGGCTGCCATCTATGGGGTCGCACAGAGTCGGACACAACTGAAGTGATTTAGAAGCTTAGCAGTCTATTATTTATTCAAAAAATGCATCCAGTCTTTCTTATTTTTCAGAACATCATGTTTTCAGAATGCTCATATTGCCTTTGCCACCTAAAATTGATTTAATTTCCATATGGTTAATTCAACTGATGATTTGCTTTATGGTTACAATCCATAGGATTGCAAAGAGTCCAACACAGCTGAAGTGACTTAGCATGCAAATACATATATGTTTATACATCTGTGTGTATATATGTGTATGTACTCTTCTGGTAAAATCTTTCATTTATCTTTATTTTTTATGTATATGAGAAAACATAGGTTAAAAACTTAACTATTTTCCAAATTGATGGACATCATTTCAATATCATTTTAAACATTGTTTAATAATCATCTATAATATATGTATATCCCATATATACATGGGATCTCTTACTCTTTGGTTTTGTGTTTGTTTTTTATATTATTATTTTTTATAAATTTGTGAAGTGCCAAATAATTGGACACTTTTTAAGGTATAGTAAATTCTCCACAATTTTATTTCCAGTTTTATTGAGATATAAATCACTTATAACATTACATCAGTTTAAGGTGTACATCATAATAATATAACATATAGCTCTTATGAAAGAATTTATGTTTGCAGAACTGTGTACCTTTTCATTTTTCCTCAGTTGGCTAATTTTACTCTGATATTCTGTTTTACTAGAAGGCAGCATATAGTCATCAAATTTCAATATTCTATGTGGTTAGATAACTTGATCAAGAGTTATTGCTTAAGTATTATTTACTTTGATTTACAAATCAAAATGAATTTTTCCAAGGCATGAATAAAAGCCTTTATTTTCCAGCATGCATAACTTTTTCTGTCACTGTCATATAGTTAATTAGCTACTCTTTTCTTTGTTGCTGATTTTTAAAATAATAATTGTAAAGTAACATTGTAAAATCACACATCATTTCATTAGAACAATGAGAACAAGCGTACACTATTGTCCAGCATTGCTATGTGCATGTGGAATAACTATATCATTTACAGAGACAACATGTGTTTTTCCTGGATAAGAAAATCTTTAGGCTACAAAGTCCTTTAAGATCATTACTTTGAAACCTCCTATTTAGAAATGATGATCTTAAGACCTTCACATATTAACTAGTGAAGTCCTAAATCATGGAGTAACCTTGCATATCTGCCCAGATCAGATATTTATATCCTTAAGGAAGTTTGTGTTTCACCTTATGTTTTATGCCTTACACTTCTAATTTTCATATGTGCAGGTAGTTTGAGCTCTGAGAGTTAGTATTTTCTCTTCAGCCCAACAAGAGAACCAAAGAGTGAGCCCTAAATCATATGTAGAAAATATGAAATGCTATTTAAAATGAAGAAAACTGTTCGCATAAGAAGTCAAGTCTCTAAGGAGTCTGTGTTATTTTCAGGATAAAAAAATGTTGATTCTTGATTTCACAGAACTACTTATCAACTGTGGTGTCCACATGCACAGCCAACACCTAAAACGACTTCATATTAAATCAGCTTATGAAAATATTAAATACTACCAAAAAAGTTTAAAAAAATTTTAAGAATTAAAGATTTTAAAATTTTAAAAATAAAAAAATAAATAAATAAATAAATAAAAAATAAAAAAAAATACACTTCTGGAATGGATGATAAACAAAAAGTGCAGTTGCATTTAAGAAATATTTGAAGTTCTTTTTCAAAAAGATTGGCTGCAGAATGCTGAAATCTGTAGCATAAAAGAAAGACTTTGGTATCACACATTCCATTTATTTTACTTCCTTTGCAATCCACATTGGATTATACCCTGTCACTGTGTTCTTTTTCACAATTTTTAAAGGATTTGCATAATAGGGAGAAAAAGGTCTTAATTACCGTCTCTCAGATGAAAGATGGCTACTATGTTAAAACAGATAATTTGTGGTCAAAATACGTAATATAGTCTGTTTTAATTCCATTTTTATAAATAACGCTATTCCTATATTTCAGAGAATTATACATGAGTAAAATTTCTTCCCTTTTTTCATTACAGTAAGGTAGCAGAGGTAAACAAAAAAGAGAGAGACAGAATGTACATTGTAATTTGTGATCTTTAAATTTCAAACACAGATGTTACATGTCCCCTCAATAGAAAATCACAATTACACTAACTCCTCAAAATTAGTAGTAACTGGTTTACTTGTAACTTGGCAAACATAATCAATTAGGGAGCAAACTTAAAATATATTCTGTAGATATATTTCTTAATGTGCATGCATGCTTAGTTGCTTCAATTGTGTCCAACTCACTATGACCCCATGGACTGTAGCCTGCCAAGCTCCTTTACCCATGGGATTTCCTGGCAACAATACTGGACTGGATTGCCATGCCCTCCTCCAGGCGGTATCTTACCAACCCAGGGATTGAACCCACATCTCCTATGTCTACTGCATTGCAGGCATATTCTTCACTGCTGAGCCACTGGGAAAGCCCATATTTCTTAATATTACTAGTTATAAATTGGAATGTAAATCAAAATGGAAGCAAGAATCCTATATTGATAAACAAAATGTAAACAAATATGTAGTTAAAAGCTGTGCTAATAAATGTTGCAATAAGCATGTCTTACTATCAAATTTGTACTTATAGAATGCATTTTCAAAGGATTATATAAGGAATAAACTCACTAAAATATTTGACTAGCATTTCAGCTTAGTGATTTTCAGGCATTAGAGAATCACAGCAGAAAATGTAGTATTTAGAACTTGTTCTGTAAGGTTTAAGAAATGGTCACACCTTTATAGAAATCTAGTGCAGTTCTTCAAACACCGTCAGTTCATGATTTACCTGTCAATCAACTGGAGTCAGAGATAAAGAAATTTTAAAACCCCTGTTGAAAACTGCTGGCAGACATCAACACAGAACTAAAAAGAGCATTAGAGACAGTTCTGTTTACCAGCAATTAACTGGACCCAAAGCCCTGTCAGCAGTTCTGGAAGTGTGCTTTGTGTCTGTTCCTTAGCATTCAAATAGCCTGAAAAACTGAATACATCCCTCTACTGCAACTGATACATATGAGAAACTCCATATGTATCAGTTGAAACTCCATAAAGTAACAGTGATGTCTCCAGGAATTATCACTAAATGGAATGTGTGAAAGAAAGAAGTAGCTTGTGAAGATTTTGTGCTAGTAAATTTTTTTTTTCCAGGTTAAAACACACAAATTTAAATAAAAATCCTCCAGTCATCAACTAACCAACTATCCCTCTGGCAGAGTTTAACAGAACTGAATTCATTCTCTTATTAATACAAAGGACTCTGGCTCAAAGCTTTAACCTTAGATAGTTGTATGACCGCATACGCAGTTTTTCTTTTTTAAAAGTAAATCACAATAGAAGGGAGTAGGGCAGGTTTTATTTATGTCACATATTGGCAGAGCACTTTAGGGCTGCCTTTGGATAATGTGAATTAGTGGAGGTTCTTCCTCATGCTTTTTTTTTTTAAGAGAACTAGAAAAATAAACAAATGAAATGAGTCTTCCAAATTAAGATATTATAACTTTGCACTCTACTTATGAGTTTTTAATGAACACTTAAGATTTTCTACTCAATTGGCTTTTCAGTATACAAATTCTGATAATAATCTTGAAGAAAATGGTTGAAAATGAATTTACAAATCATTATAATATTGACAGGACAGTTATGCAGTTGTTAACAAACTATATAAAAATTGAGTTTTCTGTGTGTCAAAGTACTTACATAAATAATCATTATGGAAAAAAATCTCATGACTGTAAAGAAGTTTATGTAGAGACCTCTCTGAAGTATGGCACAAAGGAAAGACCTAATAATACTCAGAACAGAACTAGTAAGATCTGTTTATTTATTTATTTAACTTTTTATTTTATATTGAAGGTCAATTGATGAACAACGTTGCATTAATTTCAGATGTACGACGTGATTCAGTTATACATATACATGTATCTATTCTTTTCAAATTCTTTTCCCAATTAGGTTGTTGCAGAATATTGAGCAGAGTTCCTGAGGTTGTCCTACTGAGTGAAGTAATTCAGACAGACAAAGAGAAATATCATATGGTATCACTTACATGAGGAATCTTAAAAAAAATTTGATATGGTCTGTTAAACCATACAAATTCTCTCTACAGGAATTCGATTGTTGTACCTAGAAGACAAACAGTGCAACAACAAACTACAAGCTTTCTCAGATCCCCAGTGTCTTCCAACTGTATCCTATTCCTTATAATTTGGGGTTTCTTAATGGTAGAACATGGGCTTTGCTATCTGAATAAGGGTAAGTAAGCTTTAGGCAAGGTACTCTCCCTGAGTGTTAGTGTGAACTTTTAGGTTCTCCTGTTCAGCCTCCTGCACTTAAGTTAGCCTTGTTTTGTCCTCCTTGTTCTCTTCTTCAGGTTCAGTAAGTGTTTATCTTTCAGCAGCTTCTTTGGTGCACACTTTCCCCATTTGTTCTGATGAACATGAATTAGTTAAGCATGTTTGCCCTTTGCTCATTTTTCCTATTTTACATTTTTACGTGTAGCAAAAGTTTAGTATCTTTAAAAAGGGAGAGATAGAGATCAAGATGAAAGCCCTGAGTGTTGCCTTTACCATCATAGATTAAATGTTTTATTCCATTGGAGAAAAAGGTTAAAAGGATCAGCCTGGACCTCCTGGACAGCTGATATTCCCATACCTAGATGTGCTCCAAATGAACACTTCTTAGGGCTATTGTACTATATTTTACGAATGATGCTGCAATGAATAGCATTGTACATTTACAAGATTAGATAGATAAATAGATAAATGATAGATAAAATGTCCTACTATATACTTTAAATTAATTATTTAAATTAATTAATTAAGATAAGAATACAATAGGTCACAAGAAATTTGATTTTGGAAATAAGTAAATATTGGTGTATGAAAAACTAAAATTAACCACAAAGAAAAAGTTATTGTTTTATATATAAATAAGTGAAACATCTAAAACACACTAAGTCTACACCAAGGTTAACACACACACAAACACGCATACAGGAACATATATATTCATTGGCTACCATTATCATATTGAAAGTATATTATGTAGGGGATAGCCAGGAACACTGTAAAGTAGATGAGTCATGGAGGATCACCTGTTAATTTATTTGGTGGTGGCTTAGTTGCTAAGTCTTGTCCGACTCTTGAGACCTCATGGGCTATATCCTGCCAGGCTTCCCATCCATGGGATTCTCCAGGAAAGTATACTGGAGTGGGTTGCTATCTCCTTCTCATAAGTTATTTAAAGATGTTATTAAACTTTAATAATGAAAGCCTTCTGGTACTTAGTTTGAAAGTGAATTTTGTGAAATAAAAAAATAATTTTGGAAACAAAGAACCAGGAAATCATTTGAATGAAGCCTGTGATAATGTCAACTTTAAAAATAAGCAGTAGGGATTTGCGCTAAGATGGAGGAGGAATAGGATGGGAAGACCGCTTTCTCCCTCAGAAATTCCTCAAAAGAACATTTCAATGCTGAGCAAACTCCACAAAACAACTTATGAATCTGGCAGAGGACATCAGGCAACCAGAAAAGCAGACCATTGTCTTCGAAAACAGTGAACCTCTCTGGGTGTCCCTCAATGTGGAGAAACTTTTCATCTTTAACCTGGATGTTTTATCATTGGTGCTGTATAGATGGAGAAATCTAGAGGCTACTGTAAAAATAAAACTGAAAACCAGAAGCAGGAGGCTTAAGTCCAAAGCCTGAGAACATCAGAGAACTCCTGAATTCAGGGAACATTAAGCAATAGGAGCTCATCAAACACCTCCATACCTACACTGAGACCAAGCTCCACCCAAGGGCCAACAAGTTCCAGAGCAAGACATACCACACAAATTCTCCAGCAACACAGGAACACATCCCTGAGCTTCAATGTACAGGCAGCTCAAAGTTACTCCGAAACCTTTGACGTCTCATAACCCATTACTGGTCACTCCACTGCACTCCAGAGAGAAGAAACCCAGCTCCACCCACCAGATCTCCAACACAAGCCTCCCTAACTGGGAAACCTTGACGAGCCACTGACACAACCCCACCCACAGTGAGGAAGCTCCATAATAAAGAGAACACCACAAACTACCAGAATATTAAAAGGCCACCCCAAACGCAGCAATATAACCAAGATGAAGAGACAGAGGAATACTCAGCAGGTTAAGGAACAGGAGAAATGCCCATCAAACCAAACAAAAGAGGAAGAAATAGGGTATCTACCTGAGAAAGAATTCTGAATATTGATAGTGAAAATGATCCAAAATCTTGAAATCAAAATGGAATCACAGATAAATAGCCTGGAGACAAGGATTGAGAAGATGCAAGAAAGGTTTAACAAGGACCTAGAAGAAATAAAAAAGAGTCAATATAATGAATAATGCAATAAATGAGATCAGAAACACTCTGGAGGCAACAAATAGTAGAATAACGGAGGCAGAAGATAGGATTAGTGAAATAGAAGATAGAATGGTAGAAATAAGTGAATCAGAGAGGAAACAAGAAAAACGAATTAAAAGAAATGAGGACAATCTCAGAG
This sequence comes from Ovis aries, assembly GCF_016772045.2. Taxonomy (NCBI): domain Eukaryota; kingdom Metazoa; phylum Chordata; class Mammalia; order Artiodactyla; family Bovidae; genus Ovis; species Ovis aries. Next base: position 48,315,249 of record NC_056056.1, read on the forward strand.
ACCTCCAGGACAATATGAAATGCTCCAACATTCGAATTATAGGAGTCCCAGAAGAAGAAGACAAAAAGAAAGACCATGAGAAAATCCTTGAGGAGATAATGGTTGAAAACTTCCCTAAAATGGCGAAGGAAATAATCACCCAAGTCCAAGAAACACAGAGAGTTCCAAATAGGATAAACCCAAGGCAAAACACCCCAAGACACATATTAATCAAATTAACAAAGATCAAACACAAAGAACAAGTATTAAAAGCAGCAAGGGAAAAACAACAAATAACACACAAGGGGATTCCCAAAAGGATAACAGCTGATCTTTCAATAGAAACTCTTCAGGCCAGGAGGGAATGGCAAGACATACTTAAAGTGATGAAAGAAAATAACCTACAGCCCAGATTTCTGTACCCAGCAAGGATCTCATTCAAATACGAAGGAGAAATCAAAAGCTTTACAGACAAGCAAAAGCTGAGAGAATTCAGCACCACCAAACCAGCTCTCCAACAAATTCTAAAAGATATTCTCTAGACAGGAAACACAAAAGGGTGTATAAACCCGAACCCCCAAAAATAAAGTAAATGGTAACAGGATCATACTTATCAATAATTACCTTAAACGTAAATGGGTTGAATGCCCCAACCAAGACAAAGACTGGCTGATTGGATATAAAAACAAGACCCCTCTATATGCTGCTTACAAGAGACCCACCTCAAAACAAGGGACGCATACAGACTGAAAGTGAAGGGCTGGAAAAAGATATTCCACCCAAATAGAGACCAAAAGAAAGCAGGAGTGGCAATACTCATGTCTGATAAAATAGACTTTAAAACAAAGGCTGTGAAAAGAGATAAAGAAGGCCACTACATAATGATCAAAGGATCAATCCAAGAAGAAGATATAACAATTATAAATATATATGCACCCAACATAGGAGCACCGCAATATGTAAGACAAATGCTAACAAGTATGAAAGGGGAAATTAACAATAACACAATAACAGCGGGAGACTTTAATGCTCCACTCACACCTATGGACAGATCAACTAAACAGAAAATTAACAAAGAAACGCAAACTTTAAATGATACATTAGATCAGTTAGACCTAATTGATATCTATAGGACATTTCACCCCAAAACAATGAATTTCACCTTTTTCTCAAGTGCTCATGGAACCTTCTCCAGGATAGACCACATCCTGGGCCATAAATCTAACCTTGATAAATTAAAAAAATCGAAATCATTCCAACCATCTTTTCTGACCATAATGCATTGATTAGATCTTAACTACAGAAGAAAAACTATTAAAAATTCCAACATATGGAGGTTGAACAACACACTTCTGAATAACCAACAAATCACAGAAGAAGTCAAAATAGAAAGCAAAATATGCATAGAAACTAATGAAAATGAAAACACAACAACCCAAAACCTGTGGGACACTATAAAAGCAGTGCTAAGAGGAAAGTTCATAGCACTACAGGCATATCTCAAGAAACAAGAAAAAGTCAAATAAATAACCTAACTCTACACCTAAAGCAACTAGAAAAGGGAGAATTGGCGAACCCCAGAGTTAGCAGAAGGAAAGAAATCTTAAAAATTAGAGCAGAAATAAATGCAAAAGAAACAAAAGAGACCATAGCAAAAATCAACAAAGCCAAAAGCTGGTTCTTTGAAAGGATAAATAAAATTGACAAACCATTAGCCAGACTCATCAAGAAGCAAAGAGAGAAAAATCAAATCAATAAAATTAGAAATGAAAATGGAGAGATCACAACAGACAACACAGAAATACAAAGGATCATAAGAGATCAGCAATTATATGCCAATAAAATGGACAACGTGGAAGAAATGGACAAATTCTTAGAAAAGTACAATATTCCAAAATTGAACCAGGAAGAAATAGAAAATCTTAACAGACCCATCACAAGCACGGAAATTGAAACTGTAATCAGAAATCTTCCAGCAAACAAAAGCCCAGGTCCAGACGGCTTCACAGCTGAATTCTACCAAAAATTTCGAGAAGAGCTAACACCTATCCTACTCAAACTCTTCCAGAAAATTGCAGAGGAAGGTCAACTTCCAAACTCATTCTATGAGGCCACCATCACCCTAATACCAAAACCTGACAAAGATGTCACAAAAAAAGAAAACTACAGGCCAATATCACTGATGAACATAGATGCAAAAATCCTCAACAAAATTCTAGCAATCAGAATCCAACAACACATTAAAAAGATCATACACCATGACCAAGTGGGCTTTATCCCAGGGATGCAAGGATTCTTCAATATCCGCAAATCAATCAATGTAATTCACCACATTAACAAATTGAAAAATAAAAGCCATATGATTATCTCAATAGATGCAGAGAAGGCCTTTGAGAAAATTCAACATCCATTTATGATAAAGACTCTCTAGAAAGCAGGCATAGAAGGAACATACCTCAACATAATAAAAGCTATATATGACAAACCCACAGCAAACATTATCCTCAATGGTGAAAAATTGAAAGCATTTCCCCTAAAGTCAGGAACAAGACAAGGGTGCTGACTTTGATCACTACTATTCAAAATAGTTCTGGAAGTTTTGGCCACAGCAATCAGAGCAGAAAAAGAAATAAAAGGAATCCAAATTGGAAAAGAAGTAAAACTCTCAGTGTTTGCAGATGACATGATCCTCTACATAGAAAACCTTAAAGACTCCACCAGAAAATTACTAGAGCTAATCAATGAATATAGTAAAGTTGCAGGATATAAAATCAACACACAGAAATCCCTTGCATTCCTATGCACTAATAATGAGAAAGTAGAAAAAGAAATTAAGGAAACAATTCCATTCACCATTGCAACGAAAAGAATAAAATACTTAGGAATATATCTACCTAAAGAAACTAAAGACCTATATATAGAAAACTATAAAACACTGATGAAAGAAATCAAAGAGGACATTAATAGATGGAGAAATATACCATGTTCATGGATCGGAAGAATCAATATAGTGAAAATGAGTATACTACTCAAAGCAATTTACACATTCAATGCAATCCCTATCAAGCTACCAGCGATATTTTTCACAGAACTAGAACAAATCATTTCAAGATTTGTATGGAAATACAAAAAACCTCAAATAGCCAAAGCAATCTTGAGAAAGAAGAATGGAACTGGAGGAATCAACTTGCCTGACTTCAGGCTCTACTACAAAGCCACAGTCATCAAGACAGTATGGTACTGGCACAAAGACAGAAATATAGATCAATGGAACAAAATAGAAAACCCAGAGATAAATCCACACACCTATGGACACCTTATCTTTGACAAAGGAGGCAAGAATATACGATGGAGTAAAGACAATCTCTTTAACAAGTGGTGCTGGGAAAACTGGTCAACCACTTGTAAAAGAATGAAACTAGATCACTTTCTAACACCGCACACAAAAATAAACTCAAAATGGATTAAAGATCTAAATGTAAGACCAGAAACTATAAAACTCCTAGAGGAGAACATAGGCAAAACACTCCCAGACATAAATCACAGCAGGAACCTCTATGATCCACCTCCCAGAATACTGGAAATAAAAGCAAAAATAAACAAATGGGATCTAATTAAAATTAAAAGCTTCTGCACAACAAAGGAAAATATAAGCAAGGTGAAAAGATAGCCTTCTGAATGGGAGAAAATAATAGCAAATGAAGCAACTGACAAACAACTAATCTCAAAAATATACAAGCAACTTATGCAACTCAATTCCAGAAAAATAAATGACCCAATCAAAAAAATGGGCCAAAGATCTAAATAGACATTTCTCCAAAGAAGACATACGGATGGCTAACAAACACATGAAAAGATGCTCAACATCACTCATTATTAGAGAAATGCAAATCAAAACCACAATGAGGTACCACTTCACACCAGTCAGAATGGCTGCGATCCAAAAATCTGCAAGCAATAAATGCTGGAGAGGGTGTGGAGAAAAGGGAACCGTCCTACACTGTTGGTGGGAATGCAAACTAGTACAACCACTATGGAAAACAGTGTGGAGATTCCTTAAAAATTGCAAATAGAACTGCTGTATGACCTAGCAATCCCACTGCTGGGCATACACACCGAGGAAACCAGAATTGAAAGAGACACATGTACCCCAATGTTCATCGCAGCACTGTTTATAATAGCCAGGACATGGAAACAACCTAGATGTCCATCAGCAGATGAATGGATAAGAAAGCTGTGGTACATATACACAATGGAGTATTACTCAGCTGTTAAAAAGAATACATTTGAATCAGTTCTGATGAGATGGATGAAACTGGAGCCAATTATACAGAGTGAAGTAAGCCAGAAAGAAAAACACCAATACAGTATACTAACACATATATGGAATTTATAAAGCTGGCAATGATGACCCTGTATGCAAGACAACAGAAAAGACACAGATGTGTATAGCGGACTTTTGGTCTCAGAGGGAGAGGGAGAGGGTGGGATAATTTGGGAGAATGGCATTGAAACATGTAAGAATCGAATCACCAGTCTATGTCCGATGCAGGATACAGCATGCTTGGGGCTGGTGCATGGGGATGACCCAGAGGGATGTTGTGGGGAGGGAGGTGGGAGGGGGGGGTTCATGTTTGGGATCGCATGTACACCTATGGTGGACTCATGTCAATGTATGGCAAAACCAATACAGTATTGTAAAGTAAAATAAAGTAAAAATTAAAATTAAAAAAAATAAAAACAAAAATAAGCAGTAGATATTAGGCTATTCATTAAGTGGTTTTGCTTCAATTATCTAACCTTTCACACAAATGGTTGCTGGATACTTCGCAGAAACAGAATTTCAGAATGTATGAAATGTGTAGATGAGAAATAAGAATTGAGTACTAACTGCTTGATGATATTTTTATGGGTATTTTTTTAAGTTGTATTTTTAATTTCTTTAATTATTAGTGAAAGCTCTGTTGTTGTTCAGCCAAGTGGTTCACAACTCTTTGTGACCCTGTGGACTACAACACTCCAGGCTTCCCTATCCTTCACTATCTCCCGGAGTTTGCTCAAACTCATGTCCATTGAGTCAGTTATGTCATCCTCTGTTGCTTTCTTCAACTCCTGTCCTCAATCTTTCCCAGCATCAGGGTCTTTTCCAGGGAATCGACCCTTTACATAAGATTGCCAAAGTACTGGAGCTTCAGTTTCAGCATCAGTCCTTGACTATTCAGGGTTGATTTGCTTTAGGATTGACTGATTTGATCTCTTCGCTGCCAAGGGACTCTCGAGAGTCCTCTCCAATACCACAGTTCAAAAGCATCAATACTTTGGCCCTCAGCCTTCTTTCTGGTCCAACTCTCATATCAGTACATGTCTACTGGGAAAAACCACAGTTCTGACTACATGGACCTTTGTTGGCAAAGTGATGTCTTTGCTTTTTAATATGCTCTCTAGGTTTGTCATAGCTCCCCTTCCAAGGAGCAAGTGTCTTTTAATATAATGGCTGCAGTCACAGTCCACAATGATTTTGGACCCCAAGAAGATAAAATCTGTCCCTGTTTCCTAGGTACTATAAAATGATTTTTAAAACATTTAACACTAATAAATCTAGGTGTAGCATAAGAATATTGGGAAAGTTTGGTGTTGATTTTACTGGAGCTGCATTAAGAAAAATAAAGTATCTAATCACAATAAACTGTGGAAAATTCTGAAAGAGATGGGAATACAGACCACCTGACCTGCCTCTTGAGAAATCTGTATGCAGGTCAGGAAGCAGCAGTTAGAACTGGACATGGAACAACAGACTGGTTTCAAATAGGAAAAGGAGTATGTCAAGGCTGTATATTGTCACCCTGCTTATTTAACTTATATGCAGAGCACATCATGAGAAATGCTAGACTAGAAGAAACACAAGCTGGAATCAAGATTGCCGGGAGAAATATCAATAACCTCAGATATGCAGATGACACCACCCTTATGGCAGAAAGTGAAGAGGACCTAAAAAGCCTCTTGATGAAAGTGAAAGAGGAGAGAGAAAAAGTTGGCCTAAAGCTCAACATTCAGAAAACGGAGATCATGGCATCCAGTCCCATCACTTCATGGGAAATAGATTGGGGAAACAGTGTCAGAGTTTTTATTTTTTGGGACTCCAAAATCACTGCAGATGGTGATTGCAGCCATGAAATTAAAAGACGCTTACTCCTTGGAAGAAAAGTTATGACCAACCCAGATAGCATATTCGAAAGCAGAGACATTACTTTGCCAACTAAGGTCCGTCTAGTCAAGGTTATGGTTTTTCCTGTGGTCATGTATAGATGTGAGAGTTGGACTATGAAGAAGGCTGAGCACCAAAGAATTGATGCTTTTGAACTGTGGTGTTAGAGAAGATTCTTGAGAGTCCCTTGGACTGCAAGGAAATCCAACCAGTCCATTCTGAAGGAGATCAGCCCTGGGTGTTCTTTGGAAGGACTGATGCTAAAGCTGAAGCTACAGTACTTTGGCCAGATCATGCGAAAAATTGACTCATTGGAAAAGACTCTGATGCTGGGAGGGATTGGGGGCAGGAGGAGAAGGGGACGACAGAGGATGAGATGGCTGGATGGCACCACTGACTCAATGGACGTGAGTCTGAGTGAACTCCGGGAGTTGGTGCTGGACAGGGAGGCCTGGCGTGCTGCAGTTCATGGGGTCGCAAAGAGCCGGACATGACTGAGCGACTGAACTTAACTGAAATAAGTGGGAAAATAAAATTTAGTGAGATAATTACTGTGTAAGCATTTTATTTATTATTAAGCTGTATACAAATATTACTTATTAATCTCACTAGCAGAGTAAGTGCAATTAATACAGTTGTGTGCAGAAGAATAGCAGGAGCTAGTTTCATTCAGAAGGTATTAGAACAGTCTAGGTAAAAGCAAGCCAAGTATGAGGCAGAAGGTATCAACAGTATTGTAAAATAAGAGGGAAATTTATTATATTTGGATTAGATAGATAAAAACCATCAGAAGTAATGTCAACTGATACATCTAGTATTACATTTCTAGCCCCATATTTCATTCCCTTACATACCGTACCATAATACTGATTCACTTCCATTATTGTCTTCCCTTACATTCCACACCCCTGTACTGATTCACTTCCAATGTGAATAAAGTCTTGTGTGGTGTGTTTGCCTGGATTTTAGATAACATGGATAAGAACAGTCCTATTGTTTAATAGACCCTGGTGTTCTTGCTGTTAAACAAGACTTACAGAAGTTCACGTAAAATTGATAACCATAGAAGTAGTCAATGCAACTCATATCTAAAGCTTCATATGCCCTAACATTTTTCTTACAAAACTTTATAACTTAGTACTTATTTTCCTGTATAGTATAGATATCAGGTATAAGGTACAGGACTATGGACGGAGGTTCATGACATTGTAAAGGAACCAATCATCAAGAAAATCCCCAAGAAAAAGAAATGCAAAATGGTTGTCTAAGAAGGCCTTACAATTAGCTATGAAAAGAAGAGAAGCAAAAGGCAAAGGAGAAATGGAAAGATATACCCATTTGAATGCAGTGTTCCAAAGAATAGCAAGGAGAGATAAGAAAGCCTTCCTCAGCGATCAATGGAAAGACGTAGAGGAAGGAAATAGAATGGGAAAGACTAGAGATCTCTTCAAGAACTTAGAGGTACCAAGGGAATTTTCAGCAAAGATGGGCACAATGAAGGACATTGTGGACCTAACAACAGAAGACGATATTAAGAAGAGATGGCAAGAATACACAGAACAACCGTACAAAAAAGGACTTCATGACCCAGATAATCACGCTGGTGTGATCACTCATCTAGAGCCAGACATCCTGGAATGTGAAGTAAAGTGGGTCTTAGGAAGCATCACTACGAACAAAGTGAGTAGAGGTGATGACATTCCAGTTGAGCTGTTTCAAATCCTAAAAGATGATACTGTGAAAATGCTGCACTCAATATGTCAGCAAATTTGGAAACCTAAGCAGTGGCCACAGGACTGGAAAAGCTCAGCTTTCATTCCAATCCCAAAGAAAGGCAATGCCAAAAAATGCTCAAACTGCCGCACAATTGCACTCATCTCACACGTTAACAAAATAATGCTAAAAATTCTGCAAGCCAGGCTTCAATAGTACATGAACCGTGAACTTCCAGATGTTCAAGCTGGATTTAGAAAAGGCAAAGGAACCAGATATCAAATTGCCAACATCCACTGGATCATCAGAAAAACAAGGGAGTTCCAGGAAAGCATCTATTTCTGCTTTCTTGACAATGCCAAAGCCTTTGACTGTGTGGATCACAATGAACTGTGGAATATTCTTAAAGAGATGGGAATACCAGACCACCTGACCTGCCTCATGAGAAATCTGTATGCAGGTCAAGAATCAACAGTTGGAACTGGACACTGAACTACAACTGGTTCAAATAGGAAAAAGACTACGTCAAGGCTGTTTATTGTCATCCTGCTTATTCAACTTATATGCAAAATACATCATGAGAAATGATGGACTGGATGAAGCACAAGCTGGAATCAAGATTTCCAGGAGAAATATCAATAATTTCAGGTATGCAGATGACACCACCCTTATGGCAGAAAGTGAAGAAGAACTAAAGAGCCTCTTGATGAAAGTGAAAGAAGAGAGTGAAAAATTGGCTTAAATCTCAACAGTCAGAAAACTAATGTCATGGCATCTGATGCCATCACTTCATATCAAATAGATGGGGAAACAGTGGAAAGAGTGACAGACTTTATTTTTGGGGGCTCCTGAATCATTGCAGATGATGACTAAAGACATGAAATTAAAAGACGCTCGTTTCTTGGAAGAATAGTTATGACCAACCTAGACAGCCTATTAAAAAGCAGAGACATTACTTTTCCAACAAAGGTCCATCTAATCATCGCTCTGGTTTTCTAGTAGTCATGTATGGATGTGAGAGCTGGCCTATAAAGAAAGCTGAGTGCTAAAGAATTGATTCTTTTGAACTGTGGTGTTGGAGAAGGCTCTTGAGAGTCCCTTGGACTGCAAGGAGATCCAACCAGTCCTTCACAAAAGAATTCAGTCTTGAATGTTCATTGCAAGGACTGATGCTGAAGCTGAAACTCCAATACTTTGGCCACCTGATACAAAGAGCCGACTCATTGAAAAAGATCCTCAGACTGGGAAAGATTGAAGACGAGAGGAGAAGGGGATTACAGAGGATGAGATGGTTGGATGGCATCACCGACTCAATGGACATGAGTTCGAGTAAACTCCGGGGGTTGGTGATGGACAGGAAGGCCTGGCGTGCTGCAGTCCATGGGGTTGCAAAGAGTCAGACATGATTGAGCACCTGAACTTACCTGATAAGATACAGAAGATTCATGTAAATTACTCAAGATATTATAAGTTTTATAAGACAAGTTCAGATTGTCTATCTGCAGATGACTGAGCTGTTGTTCTCTAGGAGATTAATGTTTGTTGTATTAGGCATAAATTTTTCTTATATCTCTCAAAGTGATTAAACCCACACATAGGTATTCTCCAAATTCCTTTTTACTTTAACTTAGTGAATTTCCTGCTTCTTTCTTCTCTACACCTTCCTCCTTCATAATCCAACTTTGCAGAATATCCTTAAGTACTGAATACTGACATATGGCAGTGTTTTTGAATATCTGAGTAATAAATTATTTCTTAAATATTTTATTTTCTTGTCTCAAACACTTAGATGGCTAAAGAAAGAATATATAAACAAAGCAGTGACATGATTATCCTCCACATCTAACATGATGGAAAATTGACTATTAATGCTAAAATATTTAATGAGAAATCTATTATGAGGTTTATAAAAATCACCTCATCCCAGTCTTACCAATGTCTGTTATTATAACAACTATCATCTCATTTCTTCATTAAGTAGTATGACTAAGAGCTAGGCTAAACTTCAACAGTACATGAACCAACGACTTCCAGATGTACAAGCTGGATTTAGAAAAGGCAGATAAACCAGAGATCAAATTGCCAACATCAACTGGATCACAGAAAAAGTAGGAGAATTACAGGAAAACATCTACTTTTTCTTCATTAACTTACCTAATGCCTTTGACTGTTGACTGTACGGATCACAGCAAACAGTGGAAAATTCTTAAAGGGATGGGAATACCTGACCACCATACCTGCTTCCTGAGAAATTAGTATGCCAAACAAGAAGCAACAGTTAGTACTGGACTTGGATCAATGGACTGGTTCCAAACTGGGAAAGGAGTACATCAAGGCTGTATATTGTCATACAATTGTCACTTGTATGCAGGGTATATCATGCAAAATGCCAGTCTGAATGAAGCTCAAGCTGGAATCAAGATTGCTGGGAGAAAAACCAACAACCTCAGATATGCAGATGATACCACCCTAATGGCAGAAAGTGAGGAGGAAATAAAGAGCCTCTTGATGAAGGTGAAAGAGGAGAGTGAAAAACTGACTTAAAATTCAGCACTCAAAAAATGAAGATCATGGCATTGGGTCCTATCACTTTATGGCAAATAGGTGGGGGAAACAATGGAAACAGTGACAGATTTTTATTTTATTGTGCTCCAAAATCACTGCAGTTGGTGACTGTAGGCATGAAATTAAAAGATGATTGCTCCTTGGAAGAAAAGCTGTGACACACCTAGCCAGCGTATTAAAGAGCAGAGACATCACTTTGCTAACAAAGATCCAAATAGTTAAAGCTATGATTTTTGTGAATGTGATAGTTAGATCATAAAGAAGGTTGAGTGCTGAAGAATTGATACCTTTGAAATGTGGTGCTAGAGAAGACTCTTGAGAGTCCCTTGGACAAGCCAAGTCAAGATCCAACCAATCAATCCTAAAGGAAATCAATCCTGAATATTCACTGGGAGAACTGATGCTGAAATAAAGCTCCGATGCTTTGGCTACCTAATGTGAAGAGCCGATTCACTGGAAAAGATACTGATGCTGGAAAAGGTTGAGGGCAGGAGGAGAAATGGGCAACAGAGGATGAAATGATTGGCTGGCATCACCAACTCAATGGACATGAGCTTGAGCAAACTCTGTGGGATGGTGAAGGACAGGGAAGACTGGCTTGCTGCAGTCTGTGTGGTTGCAAACATTTGGGCACAACTTAACGACTGAACAACAGAAAGAGCAAAAGTCAACATATAGCCTGTTGGCTCCATTGACTTGAAATCATATAGTTGTGATATTGAGTCACCCACAATAAGTGCATTCTGCTCCAACGAAAGATGGGAAGATGATTGTATCAGCATGCAGTAATAATAGCTTAGAAAAATATCAAAGTATGTGAATGTACATTTAAATCATAAAATATTTGAGCGGTTTTTATATTTATGTCTAGATTAATACTCATAGTACTCAACTGGAAATGGATTGGCAAAGATGTAGGAAGAAAAGCTAGATGGAAAATTAATACATTAGATATGTAATACTATTTTTAACAACTGATAAAGCTTTGTCTAAGGGCCTATATCATTAATGTATAGTATATATTCTCGAATCACTTCACATGATTTTAATTTTATACTTTAAAATTAATAATTTAATAAAATATATTAGTTTAAATTGCTTATACTTTTAAACTTATCATTAAATATGGATATTTTATGAACTGTAAACCACTTGAAGAGAGCTCTCAGATCTCCTCTGTGAACTTTAATATACAAAATACAGAAATGCATTTTCACAATGTAGGTCAAGGAAGCTGTAAATTAAAACAGACAATTACCAAAATTGGAAAAAAAAAATCATTTAGGAAACAAAATCTGTATTATAAGCATTTTACATTTATATACAATTTTAATGAACATATAGCTAAATATGCCAAAGTTTAAACATTTTGAAGAGATGAAGTTACTAACGTTTAAGCCAATGCATGTGAAGAGTATACCAGTGTAATCTTTTAAGAAAGATTTTATAATTTTTCACTGATATTTTTGTAATAATAATAATGGTGATACTGATGAGTTTAACAAAACTAATGCCCAAGATTTAAACAAAGATACATTTATTTTATGTAAATGTTAATGCTCTTTTTCAGGGGGAAAAGTCTCTACTTTACATCCTGAATTTCCTCTTGCATTTAGTTTCTTTAGTGAACTGCTAATAAAATCACCTAGAGCTGAAATCATATTAAAGAAGTTAATATGCAAATGAAATTCTCTGTAAGAGCCACAATTCATCTTATCTATAAACAAATATTTTATCATGTAATGAATCATGAATAAAGTATCAAAATGCCAAGGAGTAAATATTATTAATTTCTTAAAATTATAGGAAGAGTGAATAACATGACTTTTCCTGGACTAGTACCTGCTTTCAAAACTTCTCCTTCTGATTAGTTTACTACCAGGTTAAGAAGAAAAACCTAAGTTCTCACTGACATTGAAAAATATTGTTAATTAATTAGCTAATTTCTTAATTGCAAAATTAACATCTTAACAAAAATAGCTCATTTCCAAGTAAAGACAAAAAATATTACCAATAAAGAAGTTCAAAAAAATAATTGATGCATAATATTTTATTTCTATTTGTACATGTCTCCATATTTAAAAGCAATTTCTTAAGGAAACCTTGGTTCAAAGAAATCTATCAACATGGAGAGTTTGTGGACAAGAACTGTGTGTCGTTAGTTTTAGGGGAAAATATCCAACATATTTTGACTGTCTTTTCTCTGTTTGTCAGTCGATTATTTTCAGAAGGCTTTCTCTTATATATATATATATGTTTAAATTCACAACTGGTAACAAGCATGAGGAGACGCTACTTTAAAAAATACAGTGTAAAATGTGCTCAAAGTGTGTAACCGTTCTTTGTCCTATCCATCTAGCTAAAGCTTATGCCTTGCATTCATCATGTCCAGGCTCTGTCCTTACAATTCCTGTAAATTCATAAAGGAGCATTTACAGACATCAGCGAGCCTGCCCTTCTTCCAGGGGCCTCCCTTCTCTTCTGACAGGCTCTTGGTTTTCCTGTCTCTGGGTCCCCTTTCTAACTTGGCTTGCTTGCTTAGCTACATATCGCCATACCAATTCAAGAGTAAATCACCACCATTTCTAGACTATGTTACCACAACGGTTTTCCAATTGTCCTATCTTAAAACATTCTCTTCACATTGACTATGTGCTAGACACTTTTCTAAGTTTCAAATACTAACTCATTTTGGCCTCCAAATGAGTCTGTAAGTTAGGTATTCTACATTACTTTAAAAAATGAGCAGACGGAAGCAGTCAGCAATTACCTGCCATAAATTCATGAATTCTAGTGGCAGAACTGAGATTGGAATCCAGGCAGAATCATAATGCCATGAGTTGAGTTTAATCATAAAATTATCTCTGATTTGGACTGTTCAATGTTGCTGAACCTAGTTTTGGATAGCATCCAAAGGCCTTACTATGACTTACAAGGATCCTTCTCCACTAAAACATCTTGACAAAATACTTCACTATGGATATACAGTAATATTTTTATTTTCATGATGGTTCCTGATCTTGCTTTATTTTGATTTTTATATAGTTGCTTTTATTTTACTTTATATCTTAGCTTAAGTGGCCTACTTGAAGAGGTCATGCGCCTTAGACATGTGATATAAACTCTAAATTATTAAAACATCTGATATATCTCTGATCGTATCTCTCACCAAGCTCTTCTGTAAGTGCATGCTTATCTCTTCATAAGACAAAATGATTTGTGAATATATGTTATATTTTATGCCTACAATTTAGTAAAAACCTTGATATACAGTATATAATCAATATACATTAGCCAAATAGAACAGTGAAAAAATGGCTGAATGGATAAATTGAAGAATTTACAGAATTATTTACTATCACATTATATATAAAATACTATCCATTATATATAGCATATATTACATATAAAGCATTATATATTTCATATGAAAACAATCATATATATTTCTATTATATTTTTTGCAGATCTATAACAGTGACTTTTATAAAAGTAACTTCTTGTCTATAGCTGTAAATGTATCAGAAGTTATAAAGTAAGTCAAACTCGGGTGACATGGTTAAGGAGAAAACCTAGTTTTAAATAATAATGATACACTTCTCAAAATTATGTCTTAGTATCTTATAAGCTTTGTATGTATAAAGAACTGGGCTAAGTGTCATGATAGAGTGAAAGTAAAAATCATAGTATTTTTTGGTAAGATTTGCATGGGAAGCCATACTTCAGTGAAAATATAAAATAGGGAGCTGCATGAATTTCATTTAATAAGGGAGGTAGAAGATAAATGCAATTAAACTTCTGATAAGTGAAAAAAACACCTGCAGGGAACAAAAAAGCTTCACAGAGAGAGAAATTTGGCTGAAACTGAGTAATTGTGAGTGATCACACCATTGTGATTATCTGGGTCGTGAAGTTCTTTTCTGTAAGGTTCTTCTGTATACTGTTGCCACCTCTTCTTAATGTCTTCTGCTTCTGTTAGGTCCCTACCATTTCTGTCCTTTATTGAGCCCATCTTTGCATGAAATATTCTATTGGTATCTCTAATTTTCTTGATGAGATCTCTAGTCTTTTCCATTCTGTTGTTTTCCTCTATTTCTTTGCATTAATCTCTGAGGAAGGCTTTCTTATCTCTCCTTGCTATTCTTTGGAACTCTGCATTCAAATGGGTATATCTATCCTTTTCTCCTTTGCTTTTTGCTTCTCTTCTTTTGCAGCTATTTGTAAGGCCTCCTCAGACAGCCATTTTTCTTTTTTGCATTTCTTTTCCATGGGGATGGTCTTGATCCCTGTCTCCTGTACAATGTCACAGACCTCCATCCATAGTTCATCAGACACTCTGTCTATCAGATCCTATGCCTCAAATCTATTTCTCACTTCCACTGTATAATCATAAGGGATTTGATTTAGGTCATACCTGAATGGTCTAGTGGTTTTCTGCACTTTCTTCAATTTAAGTCTGAATGTGGCAATAAGGTGTTCATATTCTGAGCCATAGTCAGCTCCCAGTCTTGTTTTTGCAGACTGTATAGAGCTTTTCCATTTTTGGCTGCAAAGAACATAATCAATCTGATTTTGCTGTTGACCATCTGGTGATGTCCATGTGTAGAATACTCTGGAATGTGAGGTTAAATGGGCCTTAGAAAGCATCACTATGAACAAAGCGAGTGGAGGTGATGGAATTCCAGTTGAGCTATTTCAAATCCTGAAAGATGATGCTGTGAAAGTGCTGAACTCAATATGCCACCAAATTTGGAAAACTCAGCAGTGGCCACAAGACTGGAAAAGTTCGGTTTTCATTCCAATCCCAAAGAAAGGCAATGCCAAAGAATGCTCAAACTGCTGCACAATTGCACTCATCTCATATGCTAGTAAAGTAATGCTCAAAGTTCTCCAAGCCAGGCTTCAGCAATACGTGAACCGTGAACTTCCAGATGTTCAAGCTGGTTTTAGAAAAGGCAGAGGAACCAGAGATCGAATTTCCAACATCTGCTGGGTCACAGAAAAAGCGAGAGTTCCAGAAAAATATCTATTTCTGCTTTATTGGGTTTGCCAAAGCCTTTGACTGTGTGGATCACAATAAACTGTGGAAAATTCTGAAAGGGATGGGAATACCAGACCACCTGACCTGCTTCTTGAGAAACCTATATGCAGGTCAGGAAGCAACAGTTAGAGGTGGACATGGAACAACAGACTGGTTCCAAATAGGAAAAGGGGTACATCAAGGCTGTATATTGCCACCATGCTTATATAACTTATATACAGAGTACATCATGAGAAACGCTGGTCTGGAAGAAGCACAAGCTGGAATCAAGATTGCCAGGAGAAATATCAATAACCTCAGATATACAGATGACACCACCCTTATGGCAGAAAGTGAAGAGGAACTAAAAAGCCTCTTGATGAAAGTGAAAGAGGAGAGTCAAAAAGTTGGCTTAAAGATCAACATTCAGAAAATGAATATCATGGCACCTGGTCCCATCACTTCATGGGAAATAGACAGGAAACAGTGGAAACAGTGTCAGACTTTATTTTTTGGGGCTCCAAAATCACTGCAAATGATGACTGCAGCCATGAAAGTAAAAGACCCTTACTCCTTGGAAGGAAAGTTATGACCAACCTAGATAGCATATTAAAAAGCAGAGATATTACATTGCGAACAAAGGTCCGTCTAGTCAAGGCTATGGTTTTTCCAGTGATCATGTACGGATGTGAGAGGTGGACTGTGAAGAAAGCTGAACACTGGAGAACTGATGCTTTTGAACTGTGGTGTTGGAGAAGACTCTTGAGAGTCCCTTGGACTGCAAAGAGATCCAAGCAGTCCATCCTAAAGGAGATCAGCCCTGGGTGTTCATTGGAAGGACTGATGCTAAAGCTGAAACTCCAATACTTTGGCCACCTCATGCGAAGAATTGACTCACTGGAAAAGACTCTGACACTTGGAGGAATTGGGGGCAGGAGGAGAAGGGGACGACAGAGGATGAGATGGCTGGACGGCATCACTGACTTAATGGACATGAGTTTGAGTGAACTCCGGGAGTTGGTGATGGACAGGGATGCCTGGTATGCTGTGATTCATGGGATCACAAAGAGCTGGACACGACTGAATGACTGAACTGAGCTGAACTAAACTGAACTGAGTAATTGTAATACTGTATATAGGTCACAAAGAAGGAACAAGACAAAAAATACAGAAAAAGTAGTTTATCAATGCTTGTAAATATTATGCAGATGATGAAATATTTTAGGCCAGAAAGAAACACAGGTATGCTTGACATAGATTAGACAGGAAAAGGTAGTGCTGTCTATCTGGTGATGGAGTCATGTGCTAGCCTTTCAAAAACTTCCTGATTTTCTCACTTCAAAGAACACTGGGGCATCCCCCAATAAATAAGACCAAACACATTATTGCATCATAATTTTCATTATTTATTAGAAACAGCCAGAAGTCATTTAAGACAGCTAAACAATGCCTTTTCTTTAGCAAAGAATTATGGCTGCTTTTGCTCTATCATGGACAAGCACAAAAGGACTTATTGAGATAGTTCTTTCAAATAAGTATGATATCATAACATTAAGAAATGATAATTTAATATTATATGTCCATAAATAAGCAAACTCCATAAGACATCATTAAACTAGAGACAAGTTTCATGTGCAAGAGAATTAGCTAATTAAACCATTTGCCGTCCCTAGCTTAGGAAGATACAAAGCAGCTCTGCCCTGGAATCTCAGCTTTGACAATTGTATTGTTTGTCTTCTAGTAAATGCTCAAGTTTTTATCATGGGCTCATAGAATGGAATAGTGATGAATTATCTGGAGACTTTTAGTGAGAGTTATTCATTTTGCATCCTTTGCAAGATTGTCCAGCTAGTTTTTTTTATGTTTTCTCTTTTTTCTGACTCTCCTTTCCAACATTGTTTAAATTAAATGCTACATGGGGAAGGTGTTGAGACATTTACTTAAGTGAAACTATTCTCTTTTTCTTTTACTGAATAATAAAATATTCTTAGGAAGCTTTTCTTAATAAGTAAGCTCAAAGTGATGCACGATTATAGAATTAAAACTGAAATATTTTTGATCATTTGGTCAATTACCATAAGCTTTTCCAGGTAAATGTTTGCTTTTCTTGGAAAAAAAGTACATTTTATTTTTTTATCATCACTCTTGGTAACATCTGGTAGAAAGGATAATTTAAATAAGATTATTAGTTTTTATATGTGTCTCAAATCATATGATTTAAATTAAAACCAGTAGATGAAATAAAATGCAAAACACTTTATATTTTTTTATTTAGTAACTAGTCATGAACCTACTTGCTATTCAAAACACATATACCCAAACAAAAATAAATTATTTTAGTAAAATTGCTGGCCTTACATTCCTATCAGGAAGACTCCCATAGAGGTATTCTTAATGCAAGATAGAAACCGAACACTCTTAGTGGTTTTTAATTCAAGATGGAGAACTAAACTAATGCTTCAAATAATTTGATGGCCACATTTAATTTTCTGTAAAGAAATACAAAGGGAACCAACCCATAGAAGCCAGAAGCAGTGGAATTGAGCAATAATGGGCAAAAGGTTTGAGTGCATTTCTAGGAAAGAACAGGCAGATGATAGAAAGTTAACAAAAGACACAATGGAGGAAACTTCAGGCTGCAGGCCAGAGGGAAATAGCTCTGCAATATAGGAGAAAACCAAGAAACAAATTATGAAATTCAGTGGGAAGCAGAAAATGAGTCATATCTTATCTACTTACCAAATCAGAAAGGAGTTTATTAAATATGCCCATTGAGATTATCCATTGTCCTTTTATATCAAATGTTTCATCATTATGGTTTAAGGTTATCAATTTAAGGTACATAGAATTTTTTGTTAACTGCCATATTGCTTAATACAATTGTGTATAATTTTATTTTATATATTAATATTATAGATCTTGCTTTTATTGTTGTTATATTTGCCTAAAATATCTTCTTCATTGCTTTTTATTAAAATCTTCTTGGCCTTATTTTTTTTCCCTTCTGTTTCTGTATTACAGGGGGGAAAGTTTATTCATTCAAACATTTTGATTCTTCTATTTTTAGAATTCTTACTTAACATTAACTAAGTTTCACTATTGAAATCTCTGCGATTATTCCTCATACGAAGTCATGTTGGAGAAGACTCTTGAGAGTCCCTTGGACTGCAAGGAGATCCAACCAGTCCATCCTAAAGGAGATCAGTCCTGGGTGTTCATTGTAAGGGCTGATGCTAAAGCTGAAACTCCAATACTTTGGCCACTTCATGCGAAAAGTTGACTCATTGGAAAAGACTCTGATGCTGGGAGGGATTGGGGGCAGGAGGAGAAGGGGATGACAGAGGATGAGATGGCTGGATGGCATCATGAGTTTGAGTGAACTCCGGGAATTGGTGATGGACAGGGAGGCCTGGCGTGCTGTGATTCATGGGGTCACAAAGAGTCGGACAGGACTGAGCGACTGAACTGAACTGAACTGAACTAAGTCACTTAGTCATGTCTGACTCTCTGTGATTCCCATGGACTGTAGCCCACCAGGCTCCTCTGTCTGTGGGATTTAAGACTAATTATATGCTTTTGTGCTTACTTGGCTTCTCATGTTTCTTATACCCATGTTTTCTCCTTTTTTATATGTATATAAGTTTTCTTTTCAGAAAGACTATGTGATATTTTGAATCCTTAACTGGCAAGATCTTGCTTACTTCTTGATCAAAAGTTTGGCCAAGAATGGGATGCTAAGTTAAAATATTTATTCTTAAATTTGATGTAAGTGTTACACTATTTTCAGTACATTATATTTCTGAAAAATGGTCTGAAAAGAACCATAACATAATCATTTTGTAAATATATTCCTTCTCTTCAAGTTATAAGGCACTTACTCCTTCCTCTTTATCTTTACAGTAACTGTTTCTTTTGTACATATTCATGTGTTTTCTCGCATTTATGATACTACCTTTGAAAGACACTTTGATCTCTTTCCATGATTTTTTTTCCCATAAGATTTGGCATATTTTCTTCAACTGTGCTTTTGTATTTCTGCACGTGTATTTTATCTTGTATCTTCCTTTGGTTAAAATCTTAATAAATGAATATGAATATTGGAAACACCGGATCAATTACTGATCTTAAATGTTTTTTCATACTTTTTAACTATTTGTTGTATAGGAGTATTTTATGGGAGAGCTCATCAACTTTTTCATGTGACTAATATGGTAACTATTTGTTCCTGTTATATTTATCAACAGCTAACCTAAATACATGTTAATTACTTAAAGAACTTAATGTTTCAAAGATAGGTCTCCTTTCTCTCTCTCTTCCTCTAGCTCTGTCTCTGTCTCTGACTGCTGTTTCTTTCTTTCAAATAGATCAAATCTCTTATTTTTCTGAAGGATAATAACTCAAACCTGATTGTTTTCTTCAAAAAACATACTCTCTTTCTGAATTTTTGGCTTGATAATACCTATTTTCTTCTTAATTAACTGTTCCAGTACTGTTGGTGATCATTAAAAACTTTCTAATTCCTGTTACATGGATACATACACACATACAACTGAGTAGATAGAGGCTTTTCATAAGTGAAATGACAGTTATGGATTCCTCATGCTAATTAGGGAAGCCCCGGCTATCATAGTGAGTAAGGATTTGAATTCAGGCTGTTTAAAAATCTTCTTTTAAAAATATATTTCATATCAATTTTTGAAAATCTTATGTCTATGTCTATATCACAAGGCAGCCATATTTTTAAAAAGTCCACAAATTAAATTGCACAGCTTGAGGATTTACCACAAGCTGAATATCCTGTATCTATTATACATGTTAAGAGAGAGAACAAATATCATATATTGACACATATATGAAATCTAGAAAAATAATATTTATGAACCTACTGGCAGGACAGGTATAGAGATGGGAAGAATTGAGAGAGTAGCACTGACATGTATATACTACCATGTGTAAAATAAATAGCTAGTGGGAAGCAGCTGTCTAGCTCAGGGAGTTCAACTTAGTGCTCTGTGATGACCTACAAGGGTGGGAGGGAGGGAGGTGTGCGGGAGGTTCAAGATGCAGGGGATGTTTGTATACTTGGAGCTGATTCGTTTTGTTGTATAGCAGGAAACAACACATCATGGTAAAGCAATTATCCTCCAATTAAAACATAACAATAAAAAAGCTGCTTCCAAAAAAAAAAAAAAAGGAAAAGAAGAAGGAGGAGGTTTAAAGAGAATGTGTTACAGAGCCAGAGCCAAACTCTATGAGTGAGTCTGGGTGGGAAAAGGGGACTTCAGTATCGAGGCATGCAGATGTTTCTCACACCCTCTCAAAAACGTATCACTAATCATGTAAACACTATCATTTAGGTTTGTTCTTTGAAATTAATATAACCCTTATCATGTAATGTGCATTAATATGTATATGCATTCTTCGACTCAATATTATATTTCTGAGATTCATCCCTGTCATTTCATATAGCATCAGTTAATTTTCATTGCTGCATAACAATCCATTTCATGAATATTCTACAGTGTAGTTCTGCATTAATTCTATGGTTCATGGGCATTATTTTCAGCTTGGGCCACCAACAAATTATACTGAGATAAACATTACTGTACATGTCTCCAGAGAAAGCTTTATATTCACTCATGAAACTGGAAATATCCTGCAAATATTGACATGTTTTTCCTCTCATAAATTGGGTTAGCTAACAATGAAAGTTTCTGATAGTTTATCTTCATTATAAAAAGAGAAAAACTTCTATAGATTATCTGGGGCAAAAAGTCACAATATGTGGGAGTAGAAAGCAATTTTTCCAAAAGTTACGAATTAATTATCCTCCTGGCTGCTTCAATACCTTCCTTACTTTCTATTCTTATGAAACACAGAAACAGAACTGAGCTTTTATGTTGGAAGAACTTACTGTGATGTAAATGCTATCGTGATTGTGGTTTTATCAGTTCCTAATTTAATGGCATTTCTTTCATAGCAAAACATTTCTAAAATGTCCTTCTTCAATAGCATCCTTCCAAGAGTTTCAGGGTTTATTTTGGTTTCAACAGTCATTTATTAGGTGCTAGAAGAGGTAAACCCACTCCAGTGGTCTTGCCTGGAGAATCCCAGGGATGGTGGAGCCTGACGGGGGGGCGTCAATGGGGTTGCACAGAGTCGGACACGACTGAAGAGACTTAGCAGCAGCAGCAGCCTCAGAAGAGGTAAATTAATTAGGGTCCTTTTGAAACAGAATTAAGGGATTTAATGAGTGAGTGAAAAGACAAGAGTAGGAAAGCAGTAATAGCAGCAGAAATTTTTTGAACTGCTAAATAATTTATATGATCATATCTAATGAGCTCACTGAGTTGAAGTAAAAATTTGTGTCATATGCCCACCTAGAAATATCCAAAATGAAATACAGTTGAGTGGTTCAGCATCTGTTTCACCCTCCTACAGTGTCCACCTGCACTGAAGAGAAAGTCAGCTAAAACACAGTTTTTCCAGACAATTTTACAACTAGGATTTGTATGCGATTTAAAAAGGAGACTGCTCTTTGCTTCCAATGTTTCTCTTCTCTAGCATAATTGAGGAAGCCCTGCGTTTTCCTGGGTGTCAAAAGTAAGGCACAAACATCCTCTCTGGGTCAAAACAGTGATGCAGACACTTGTAATAGTGTCAGATTCCTGATGTCTGGATCATATATAAAGATTCCTTATTTCTCATTTTTATAATTATACAGGGGCAATGCCATCTTTGATAAACCCAGATTGGCAATGCTACTCTGAAAGTCATTTCTGGGGTTCCCTAGTGTCATTACAGAATATTTATTCGACTGTTCTAAACACTGTGTAAAAATTGATGTTCTGCATTATAGCATGTTTTGATTTAAAACACTACCACTGTTTCTGTTTTCTTATTTGATACAAGAAATGAACTCAGACAATGAAACCTCAAGTAATAATCCATGATTAGCGGTCTCATGTGATAGGGTTTGTAGACAGTGATGATTTGTTCCAATAAGAATATAATATTATTATAAAAATTAGAAAGAATAAGTATAAAAATTTAGGAATACATAAATATTGAAGTGGATTTACCTGTTGTATTTATTCATTTGACTATGTTTGCTATGACTTGTAAAGAGAAAAGAATCAGTTACAAAATTTCTTCTAATAGCCTCGAATAAAGAGCCTATCAACAACAAGTTAATGAGAATGAAGAATACAGGATACAAGAGGGAATTAACTATACCGATCTATGTAGTAAAACCTAAGTAAAATTACACTGATAAAGCTTAGATCTATGTATGATTCAGTTCAGTTCAGTTCAGTCGCTAAGTCGTGTCCGACTCTTTGTGATCCCATGAATAGCAGCACGCCAGGCCTCTCTGTCCAGCACCAGATCCTGGAGTTCACTCAGACTCATGTCCATCGAGTCAGTGATGCCATCCAGCCATCTCATCCTCGGTCGTCCCCTTCTCCTCCTGCCCCCAATCCCTCCCAGCATCAGAGTCTTTTCCAATGAGTCAACTCTTCTCATTATCTGGCCAAAGTACTGGAGTTTCAGCTTTAGCATCAGTCCTTCCAAAGAACACCCAGGGCTGATCTTCAGAATGGAATGGTTGGATCTCCTTGCAGTCCAAGGGACCCTCAAGAGTCTTCTCCAACACCACAGCTCAAAAGCTTCAATTCTTCAGCACTCAGCTTTCTTCACAGTCCAACTCTCACATCCATACATGATAACTGGAAAAACCACAGCCTTGACTAGACGGACCTTTGTTGGCAAAGTAATATATCTGTTTTTGAATATGCTATCTAGGTTGCTCATAACTTTCCTTCCAAGGAGTAAGTGTCTTTGAATTTCATGGCTGCAGTCACCATCTGCAGTGATTTTGGAGCCCCAAAATTAAAGTCTATCACTCTTTCCACTGTTTCCCCATCTATTTTCATGAAGTGATGGGACCAGATGCCATGATCTTCGTTTTCTGAATGTTGAGCATTAAGCCAACTTATTCACTCTCCACTTTCGCTTTCATCAAGAGGCTTTTAGTTCCTCTTCACTTCCTGCCTTAAGGGTGGTGTCATCTGTATATCTGAGGTTATGGATATTTCTCCCGGCAATCTTGATTCCAGCTTGTGTTTCTTCCAGCCCAGCGTTCCTCATGATGTACTCTGCATAGAAGTTAAATAAGCAGGGTGACAATATACAGCCTTGACGTACTCCTTTTCCTATTTGAACCAGTCTGTTGTTCCATGTCCAGTTCTAACTGTTGCTTCCTGACCTGCATATAGGTTTCTTAAGAGGCAGGTTAGGTGGTCTGGTATTCCCATCTCTTTAAGAATTTTCCACAGTTTATTGTGATCCACACAGTCAAAGGCTTTGGCATAGTCAATAAAACAGAAATAGATGCTTTTCTGGAACTCTCTTGCTTTTTTGAAGACCAATATTCATTCATATCTTCCTTAAAACAATGTCTTTTGCTATTTGTCTTAAAAGTAAGGAGCCAAATACAGACTTTGGATTGTTCCAATTATTGCAATGAATTTGTAGTCATTTCAAATATTCCATGTAAAAGTTAAGATGTTTTTAAGTACTTGAATCCAAAATTATGGTCTTTTTGTCTGGATAGTAGTCTCCCACTATATGATGAAAGTTACCCTTTCTTTTTAGAAATAATTTAAACATCTCAAAAAGGGATGCCTATTTCCTCTTACATCACCTCTACTATCATCAGACATATAAAAACAATTAATTATATACACCATTAATTATATACACTATTAATTATATACACCATTTAACCAAAGAAAGTAATTCTTATAGACTAAAAGACAATATTTTGATGAATTTACCAAGTATTCAAAGAAATATAATGCCAAATGGGTTTCAAACATGCTATAGTAGAGCTGAGGAAACAATTTTTTATCAGGAAAAGTTTGTGAACATGATATATTTATCAAATATATTGCATATATTATCATCCACTAGGTAGAAACAACTCTATTTGCTTGCTCAGTTGGGAGAGTACAGCCTAGATTTAACAGTGGCCAACAGTAACATAACTTGAAATGACAGGAATCAAAGTCTAATGTTGAGGAAGAAACTCAAAACTTTATGAGAATAAAGAAGTTGGTTTGATTTAACTTTTCCACCCATGAACTCAATCTCTACTGAGCCCCGAAAAGAGTGTAGATGAAAAATTATTTATAAAGCTTTGTCAGCTAGGTGTGAAACTGGAGATTATTTCACTGAAATAGTTTTCCCCATTTCTCCGTGGAAGATGTGAGCTTACAGTTTCATTTAAGGACCAGGAGTTTAGCAGTTCTCCTAAAGGTAGCTGGTCCTTTGGGTCAGACTGGTTTGGCCCAAGCAAAAAGAGATGGTTGTTAATGGATCTTTGTACTCATTAGTTCAGTCAGTTCAGTTCAATCGCTCAGTCGTGTCTGACTCATTGCGACCCCATGAATCGCAGCACACCAGGCCTCCCTGTCCATCACCAACTCCTGGAGTTCACTCAGACTCACATCCATCAAGTCAGTGATGCCATCCAGCCATCTCATCCTCTGTCGTCCCCTTCTCCTCCTGCCCCCCAATCCCTCCCAGCATCAGAGTCTTTTCCAATGAGTCAACTCTTCGCATGAGATGGCCAAAGTACTGGAGTTTCAGCTTTAGCATCATTTGTGCTCATAGGAAATTAAATATATGGGAAAATCTTCAGATCTATTATCAACAATGTAATTGGAGAAAAAACCTTCTGTGACAATAAGAACAGCAACAACAAAAAACTATACCTGACAATAGCTTTCTTTCTTTTTTTTTTTTTTTTTAGTTTTTTATTTTTTAAATTTTAAAATCTTTAATTCTTACATGCATTCCCAAACATGAACCCCCTCCCACCTCCCCTCCCCATAACATCTTTCTGGGTCATCCCCATGCACCAGCCCCAAGCATGCTGCATCCTGCGTCAGACATAGACTGGTGATTCAATTCACATGATAGTATACATGTTAGAATGTCATTCTCCCAAATCATCCCACCCTCTCCCTCTCCCTCTGAGTCCAAAAGTCCGTTATACACATCTGTGTCTCTTTCCCTGTCTTGCATACAGGGTCGTCATTGCCATCTTCCTAAATTCCATATATATGTGTTAGTATACTGTATTGGTGTTTTTCTTTCTGGCTTACTTCACTCTGTATAATCGGCTCCAGTTTCATCCATCTCATCAGAACTGATTCAAATGAATTCTTTTTAACGGCTGAGTAATACTCCATTGTGTATATGTACCACAGCTTTCTTAGCCATTCATCTGCTGATGGACATCTAGGTTGTTTCCATGTCCTGGCTATTATAAACAGTGCTGCGATGAACATTGGGGGTACATGTGTCTCTTTCAATTCTGGTTTCTCGGTGTGTATGCCCAGAAGTGGGATTGCTGGGTCATAAGGTAGTTCTATTTGCAATTTTTAAGGAATCTCCACACTGTTTTCCATAGTGGCTGTACTAGTTTGCATTCCCACCAACAGTGTAGGAGGGTTCCCTTTTCTCCACACCCTCGCCAGCATTTATTGCTTGCAGATTTTTGGATCACAGCCATTCTGACTGGTGTGAAGTGGTACCTCATTGTGGTTTTGATTTGCATTTCTCTAATAATGAGTGATGTTGAGCATCTTTTCATGTGTTTGTTAGCCATCCGTATGTCTTCTTTGGAGAAATGTCTATTTAGTTCTTTGGCCCATTTTTTGATTCGGTCGTTTATTTTTCTGGAGTTGAGCTGCAGAAGTTGCTTGTATATTTTTGAGATTAGTTGTTTGTCAGTTGCTTCATTTGCTATTATTTCCTCCCATTCAGAAGGCTGTCTTTTCACCTTGCTTATATTTTCCTTTGTTGTGCAGAAGCTTTTAATTTTAATTAGATCCCATTTGTTTATTTTTGCTTTTATTTCCAGAATTCTGGGAGGTGGATCATAGAGGATCCTGCTGTGATTTATGTCTGAGAGTGTTTTGCCTATGTTCTCCTCTAGGAGTTTTATAGTTTCTGATCTTACATTTAGATCTTTAATCCATTTTGAGTTTATTTTGTGTGCGGTGTTAGAAAGTGATCTAGTTTCATTCTTTTACAAGTGGTTGACCAGTTTTCCCAGCACCATTTGTTAAAGAGATTGTCTTTACTCCATTGTATATTCTTGCCTCCTTTGTCAAAGATAAGGTGTCCATATGTGTGTGGATTTATCTCTGGGCTTTCTATTTTGTTCCATTGATCTATATGTCTGTCTTTGTGCCAGTACCATACTGTCTTGATGACTGTGGCTTTGTAGTAGAGCCTGAAGTCAGGCAAGTTGATTCCTCCAGTTCCATTTGACAATAGCTTTCTAATCTGATTGGGAAAGAGATGCATTCATGATTTTTCATAAAGTTCCCAGAATGATTCAGTTCACAGGCCTAGATACTCTCATATAAAGACAGACATTGATAATAACAAGGAAAGGCTCTGCAGTACTCCACACACATTTACTGTAAATCTTCTTAGCATGCTTCAAGGTGACCAGAAGTTGTTTACAAGGTAACTGGGCTCAAGGGGAAAATAAAATTTTCAGATCTTTTGAGAATTACTGAACACTTGCTCTCTGTTAATATTATTCTTGGGAAACTCAGAACACCTATTTAATCCTTCAGTTAAAGTAGAAAGTTAAAGGTATTGAATAATAAATGGATGTTAGCATGGGTTCATTTCATAGTGATCCCAGTGAGTCCATGAACAGCCTGCAGTCATTTTCTCCATCATGCAAGCAAAATATAAATATTCAGTCATCATGCAAACAAAAACTGCTACATTTGCACTTCAAAATATTTTTTGGAAACTTGGTAAATATAGTGTGCTTCATGTTCTCTTGTGAGGCATAGCTGGATTGACTGACTCAATGGGTCTTTGGTTAAATCAAATCTAACATTCCTCTCATTGATGCTTTTGAACTTGGTGTTGGAGAAAACTCTTGAGTGTCCCTTGGACTGCAAGGAGATCCAACCAGTCCATCCTAAAGGAAATCAGTCTTGCATATTCATTGGAAGGACTGATACTGAAGATGAAACTGCAATACTTTGGCCACCTGATGCAAAGAACTGACTCATTGGAAAAGGCCCTCCCTGATGTTGGGAAAGATTGAAGGCAGAAGGAGAAGGGGATGACAGAGAATGAGATGGTTGAATGACATCACTGACTTAATGGACAAATTTGAGCAAGATTCGGGAGTTGATGATGGACAGGGAAGCCTGGGATGCTGCAGTTCATGGGGTTGCATAGTCAGACATGACTGAGTGACTGAGCTGAATATTCTTCTCTCCTTAAATCTTTGGATTTCTTTCCTTTTAAAAATTACATATAGAAATTTTTGGTATTTCAACTTCATTAAATGTTGGTCACTTGACTGTCTGGAATAATACTCAGAATTGTGTGTTGTCTTCTGTAATAAGGGTTATTTATGGTAGGCAGTGACAACTTGAGCAGTAAAGAACTAATCTTCCCATATAGTTAATTCCAAACAATACATCAGTCCATAGGGAATTGAAACAGTTAATAAAAGGTCTTAAAATATTAAATTGTGAATATTCCTATAACATCTTCATTTAATTCTGCTGTTTTGACTCTACAATGATTAATACTTTTTGGAGAATGGTTTTGGGTCATTGACATCTTACTTATGTGAATATTCCAATGTTACAGCTAAACCATTAGTTCAGAGGAAACAATTCGGAAAGTATATGGTACTGAACACCAAAATCAGTGTATTTATTAAATCAGAGACTATTAGAAGGTGTTCTGTCTCCAAATAAGAATGACCCCACATACCATCACTCCCAATGACTGATAAGGGACTTTTGTGGTTTTCATACCCCTAACCAAGGTCTCTACAAGTGATGGCCATGATCTTGAAAGAGTAAACTGGATAAAGACTGAATACTTATGCTTAGAATTGGGAAAGCGGTAAGGATATCTAAATGCAGTTTTCTGATACTTCTTTTATTGCTACTGCTGCTACTGCTAAGTCACTTCAGTCATGTCCGACTCTCTGTGACCCCATAGACAGCAGCCCACCAGGCTCCCCTGTCCCTGGGATCCTCCAGGCAAGAACACTGGAGTGGGTTGCCATTTCCTTCTCCAATGCATGAAAGTGAAAAGTGAAAGTGAAGTCGCCCAGTCGTATCTGACTCTTAGCAGCCCCATGGACTGCAGCCTACCAGGCTCCTCCATCCATGGGATTTTCTAGGCAAAAGTACTGGAGTAGGGTGCCATTGCCTTCTCCACTTCTTTCATTATAATCTGAACATTACAAAAGAACAAAAATCAATATTTAAAATACAGCTATTAGAAAAGAAATAAAACTATGTTCACAAATTGCATCATCATATGTGTAGAAAGAAATGTACCAAAAAAGTTAGCAGAACTAAGCAATTTAGAGAGTTTTAAGACTATAAGTTATTTTTCAAAAGATCCTTTGCATTTATACATGTTAACAAGAAAACTTTAAGAACAGGACTTACAGAGAGCATGAAGCCAGCAAGCTGGAGGAACAGGAAGCTTCAGACTGTCCTTGTCCCAAAGATGACACTAATTCAAGAACAATACAAAGAAAAATTTTGGCCACTTGATGTGAACAGTTGACTAATTGGAAAAGATCCTGATGCTGGAAAAGACTGAGTGCAAGAAGATAAGGGGATGATAGAGGATGAGATGGTTGGATGGTATCATCAACTTAATGGACATGAGTTTGAGCCAACTCAGGGAGATAGTGAAGGACAGAGAAGCCTGGTGCACTGCAGTTCATGGGGTCGCTAAGAGTCGGACACAACTTAGCGACTGAACAATGAAGACTAAGTAGTATTCTCTAAATGAATTGAAGCGCAAGCATTAAAAAGGGTAGTAAATCAGAACAGTATTATCCCATTGTGCATATGTAAGTGTGTGCATGTTCTTGTGTGCAGGGGTATGCAAAATTGATATTTCATGTTAATTAATATGGAAAATTTGGATGATATTAAAAACATTAACTGTAGCTTTATCTTATTGTATCAGTTTTATTTTCTGTTTGAGTTTTCTATAATGGACATCATACAAGAAGAAAGAAAAGAAAAACAGAAACTATATTAAAACTAAAGCATCTACAAATGTCTATACAAGAAGTGTGCATTAAGGAAAGTTACAGAAGTGGAATCTTGATTCTTGAAACGAATACTGGTAGTAATAACCATTGCACTCAAAACTGAAGAATTTCTCACTTTTCTCCAATTCCTCACGCTGCCTTTTTTTTTTTTTTTTTTGGTGCTCTTCTGAAACATATCTCTTTAACTTTGTTGGATTAACTAAGCTAAAATAAGTGCATCTGTATCTATCCCATTTAAATCCTGTAGTCCTAGTAGTATTCCTCCTTCCCCTAGTTCATTGGTAAAGAATCCCCCTGCAATCCAGTAAACACAGGGGACACAGGTTCAGATCAGATCCCTGGGTCTGGAGTATGGTTTCCTGGAGGAGGAAAAGGCAACCCAGTCCAGTATTCTTACCTAGAGTATCCCATGAACAGAGGAGTCTGGCGACATACAGTCCATAGGGTTACAAAGAGTGCCAGGACTGAGTGACTGGGCACACACACACACGGTAGTGAGTAAGGCAAAAAGACAGCCCTCAGAATGGGAGAAAACATTTGCAAACAGAGTAACTGACAAAAGATCAATCTCAAAAATATACAAAAAGTTCATGCAACTCAATGTCAAAAATTAAAAACAAATTAAAAATGTATGGAAGATGAAAATAAACATTTCTCCAAAGAAGATATACAACTGGCCAACTAACACATGAAAAGTTGATCAATAGGAGGACATAAAGAAAAGGGAAGCCTCTGGCACTGTTCATGGAAATGTAAATTGTACAGCCACTATGGTGAATAGTATGGAAGGTCCTTAAAAAACTAAAAGTAGAACTACAAATATTCTTATCCAGGCTTTTCAAATCACAGAAGTAGTAGATAAATCCAGGGTAAATATACCTAGATGTGCTACTTATAGAAAATACTGAACACAGTAATACCTGTTTCATATTCACTAATATTGTTAGTTTTATTTTCTATGCAATTATATATTTTATTAACATAAAAATATTATGTTTAAGAGAACTGAATTTGTGAAAATACAAACTGACTTTTCTGCAAGGAATTAAGGTTTAGCTTGATTTTCAAACATATTTAAGTTACTGTTAATAACATTAGATGAGAGAAACTCTAAGAAAGTAAAGAAACTCGACTACTTTTTCTTCTTCAAGATTTCAGTGCCAGTTTTTCCATAGAAATCTTTATGGATTTAGGTTTTATTCCCATTAAAATGGTAATGCTTTGAAGTGATTGTATTTTTAAAAATTTATTTATTTTTAAATAATTGTATTAACTTCTATTAACCAGTAAACAGATAACATCTACTATACTAAGTACAGAAAAAATATATAAACATATTAAGTGTATTTTACATAAAATCTTTTATTTGGGCAATATTAGCAAGATATAGCAATATTCCTTGTGGAATCTCAAGCTATCTACTGATTGACTAGAGAAAGCAGTCTTAGTACCAAACCTAAAATAAAAAGCTTTTTTTAAAAAATTATTTTCTTTTTTTCTAATTGTTTTATTAATTTTAATTGGAGGCTAATTACTTTACAATATTGTAAGGGTTTTTGCAATACTTTGACATGAATCAGCTATGGGTGTACATGTGTCCCCCATCCTGAAACCCCCTCCCACCTCCCTTCTCACCCCTTCGCTCAGGGTCGTTCCAGTGCACCAGCTCTGAGTGCCCTGTCTCATGCATCCAATTTGGACTGGCAATCTATTTCACATATGGTAATATACATGTTTCAATGCTATTCTCTCAAATCATCTCACCCTCACCCTTTCTCATGGAGTCCAAAAGTCTGTTCTTTACATCTGTGTCTCTTTTGTTGTTTTGCATATAGGGTCATCACTACCATCTTTCTTAATTTGCTATATATGCGTTAACATGCTGTTTTGGTGTTTTTCTTTCTGAATTACTTCACACTATATAATAGGCTCAAGTTTCATTCACCTCATTAGAACTGATTCAAATGCATTCTTTTTAATAGCCAAGTAATATTCCATTGTGCATATGTACCATGGTTTTCTTATCCACTCACCTGCTAATGGACATCTAGGTTTCTTCCATGTCCTAGCTATTGGAAACAGTGCTGTGATGAATATTAAGGTACAAGTGTCTCTTCCAGTTCTGGTTTCCTCAGTGTGTATGCCCAGTAGGGGGATTGTTGGGTCGTATGTCAGTTCTAGTTCAAGTTTTTTAAGGAATCTCCACACTGTTCTCCATAGTAGCTGTATTAGTTTGCATTCCCAACAACAGTGTAAGAGGGTTCCCCTTTCTCCATACCCTCTCCAGCATTTATTGTTTGTAGACTGATGGCAGCCATTCTGACCGGTGTGAGATGGTACCTCACTGTGGTTTTGATTTGCATTTCTCTGATAATGAGTGATATTGAGCATCTATTCATGTGGTTTCTTAGCTATCTGTATGTCTTCTTTGGAGAAATGTCTATTTAGTTCTTTGGCCCATTTTTTGATTGGGTCATTTATTTTTCTGGAATTGAGCTGCATTAGCTGCTTGTATATTTTTGAGATTAATTCTTTGTCAGTTGTTTCATTTGCTATTATTTTCTCTCATTCTGAAGGCTGTATTTTCATCTTGCTTATAGTTTCCCTCATTGTGCAAAAGCTTTTAAGTTTAATTAGGGTCCCATTTATTTATGTTTGCTTTTATTTCCATTACTCTGGGAGGTGGGTCATAGAGGATCCTGCTGTGATTTATGTCGGAGAGTGTTTTGCCTATGCTTTCCTCTAGGAGTTTTACGGTTTCTGGTCTTACATTTAGATCTTTAATTTATTTTGAGTTTATTTTTGTGTATGGTGTTAGAAAGAGTTCCAGTTTCATTTTTTTTTTATAATTGATTGACCAGTTTTCCCAGCACCACTTGTTAAAGAGATTGTCTTTACTCCATTGTATATTCTTGCCTCCTTTGTCAAAGATAAGATGTCCATAGGTTTATGGATTTATCTCTGGGCTTTCTATTTTGTTCCATTGATCTATATTTCTGTCTTTGTGCCAGTAGTATACTGTCTTGATGACTGTAGCTTCATAGTATAGTCTGAAGTCAGGCAGGTTGATCCTCCAGTTCCATTCTTCTTTTTCAAGTTTGCTTTGGCTATTCGAGGTTTTTTGTATTTCCATACAAATTGTGACATTATTTGTTCCTGTTCTGTGAAAAATATCGTTGGTAGCTTGATAGGAATTGCATTGAATCTATAGATTACTTTGGGTAGTATACTCATTTTCACTATGTCGATTCTTCCCATCAATGAACACAGTATATTTCTCCATTGATTTGTGTCCTCTTTGATTTCTTTCATCAGTGTTTTATAGTTTTCTTCATATAGGTATTTTATGTTTCTTCAGGTAGATTTATTCCTAAGTATTTTATTCTTTTTGTTGCAATGGTGAATGGAATTGTTTCCTTAATTTATCTTTCTATTTTCTCATTGTAAGTATAGGAATGCAAGGGAGTTATATGTGTTAATTTTATATCCTGGAACTTTACTATATCCATTGATTAGTTCTAGTAATTTTCTGGTGTGTCTTTAGTTTTTTGTTTTTTGTTTTTTTTTTAATGTAGAGAATCATGTCATCTGCAAACAGTGAGAGTTTTACTTCTTCTTTTCCAATCTGGATTCCTTTTAGTTCTTTTTCTTCTCTGATTGCTGTGGCTAAAAATTCCAAAGCTATGTTGAATAGTAGTGGTGAGAGTGGGCACCCTTGTCTTGTTCCTGACTGTAATAGGGCAAATGCTTTCAATTTTTCACCACTGAGGATAATGTTTGCTGTGGGTTTATCATGTATGGCTTTTCTAGGGTTGGCATATGTTTCTTCTATGCCTGCCTTCTGGAGGGTTTTTAATCATAAATGGATGTTGAACTTTGTCAAAGGCTTTCTCTGCATCTATTGAGATAATCTTATGGTTTTAAATTTCAGTTTTCAGTGTGGTGTATCCCATTGATTGATTTGTGAATATTGAAGAATACTTGCATCCCTGGGATAAAGCCCACTTGGTCATGATGTATGATCATTTTAATACATTGTTGGATTCTGTTTACTAGAATTTTGTTGAGGATTTTTTCATCTATGTTCATCAGTGATGTCGGCCTATAGTTTTCTTTTTTTGTGGCATCTTTTCTGGTTTTGGTATTAGGGTGATGGTGGCCTCATAGAATGAGTTTGGAAGTTTACCTTCCTCTGCAATTTTCTGAAGAAGTTTGAGTAGGGTAGGTGTTGGTTATTTTCTAAATTTTTGGCAGAATTCACCTGTGAAGCCATCTGGTCCTGGACTTTTATTTCATGGAAGATTTTTGATTTCAGTTTTGATTTCTGTGCTTGTGATAGGTCTGTTAAGGTTTTCTATTTCTTTCTGGTTCAGTTTTTGAAGGTTATACTTTTCTAAGAATTCGTCCCATTTCTTCAAAGTTGTTCATTTTATTGTCTAATAGTTGCTGATAGCAGTTTTTTATGATCCTTTGTATTTCTGTGTTGTCTGTTGTGATTTCTCTATTTTCATTTCTAATTTTGTTGATTTGATTCTTCTCTCTTTTTTTCTTAATGAGTCTGGCTAATGGTTTGTCTATTTTATTTATCTTCTCAAAAACCAGCTTTTAGTTTTGTTGAATTTTTCTATAGTCTCCTTTGATTCTTTTTCATTTGTTTCTTCCCTAGTTTTTATGATTTCTTTCTTTCTACTAATCCTGGGGTTCCTCATGTCTTCTTTTTATAGTTGTGAAAGTTAGATTATTTATTTGATTCTCCTCTTGTTTCTTGAGGTAAGCTTTTATTGCTATTAACTTTCCCCTTAGCACTGCTTTTACTGAATCCCATAGGTTTTGGGTTGTTGTGTTTTCATTTTCATTTGTTTATATGCATCTTTTGATTTCTATTTTGATTTCTTCTGTGATTTGTTGGTTGTTCAGAAGCATGTTGTTTAGCCTCCTTATGTTTTATTCTTAATAATTATTTTTCCTGTAGTTGACATCTAATCTTAATGTATTGTTTCAGAAAAATGCTTGAAATGATTTCATCTTTTTGAATTTACCAAGGCTAGTTTTCTGGCCCAGGATGCGATCTATCCTGGAGAAGGTTTGGTGTGCACTTCAGAAGAAGGTGAAATTCATTGTTTTGGATATCAATTAGGTCTAACTGGTCCATTGTATCATTTAAAGCTTGCATTTCCTTGCTAATTTTCTGTTTGGTTGATCTATCCATAGATGTGAGTGGGGTATTAAAGTATCCCGCTATTATTGTGTTACTGTTAATTTCCCCTTTCATACTTGGTAACATTTGCCTTACATATTGCGGTACTCCTATGTTGGGTGCATATATATTTATAATTGTTATATCTTCTTAGATTGATCCTTTGATCATTATGTAGTGTCCTTTTCTTTTTCTTTTCACAACGTTTATTTCAAAGTCTATTTTATCTGATATGAGTATTGCTACTCCTGCCTTCTTTTGGTCTCCATTTGCATGAAATATCTTTTTCCAGTCCTCCACTTTCAGTCTGTATGTATCCTTTGTTTTCATGTGGGTCTCTTGTAGACAGCATATATAGGGGTCTTGTTATTGTATCCATTCAGCCAGTCTATGTCCTTTGGTTGGGGCATTCAACCCATTTACATTTAAGGTAATTATTGATAAGTATGATCCCATTGCCATTTACTTTGTTGTTTGGGGTTTGAGTTTAAACACCCTTTCTATGTTTCCTGTCTAGAGAATATCCTTTAGCATTTGTTGGAGAGCTGGTTTGGTGGTGCTGAATTCGCTTAGCTTTCACTTGTTTGTTAAGCTTTTGATTTCTCCTTCATATTTGAATGAGATCCTTGCTGGATATAGTAATCTGGGTTCTAGGTCTTTCTCTTTCATCACTTTATGTATGCCCTGCCACTCCCTTCTGGCCTGAAGGGTTTCTGTTGAAAGATCAGTGGTTATCCTTATGGGAATCCCTTTGTGTGTTATTGGTTGCTTTTCTCTTGCTGCTTTTAATATTTGCTGTTTGTGTTTGATTTTTGTTTATTTGATTACTATGTGTATTGGGGTGTTTTGCCTTGGGTTTATCCTGTTTGGGATTCTCTGGGTTTCTTGGACTTGGGTGGCTATTTCTTTCCCCATTTTAGAGAAGTTTTCAACTGTTATCTCCTCAAGTATTGTCTCATGCACTTTCTTTTTGTCTTCTTCTTTTGGTATTCCTATGATTCAAATGCTGGGGCATTTAACATTGTCCCAGAGATCTCTGAGGTTGTCCTCACTTAATTCTTTTTCTTTTTTCCTCTCTGCTTCATTTATTTCCACCTCACTTACCCTGTCTTCTGCCTCAGTTATTCTACTGTTGGTTCCCTTCAGAGTGTTTTTGAGCTCAGTTATTGCATAATTCATTATTGATTGACTCTTTTTTATTTATTCTAGGTCCTTGTTAAGCATTTCTTGCATCTTCTCAATCCTTGTCTCTAGTCTATTTATCTGAAAATCCATTTTGTTTTCAAGATTTTGGATCATCTTTAGTATCATTATTCTGAATTTTTTTCAGGTAGACTCTCTATCTCCTCTACTTTTGTTTGGTTTGGTGGGCGTTTATCATGTTCCTTTACCTGCTGAATATTTCTCACCTTTTCATTTTATTTAGATTGCTGTGTTTGGGGTGGCCTTTCTGTAGGCTGGAGGTTTGTGGTTCCTCTTTGTTGTGGCGGTTGCTCCCTGTGGGTGGGTTTGGATGAGGCTTGTCAAGGTTTCCTGGTTGCATTGATGTTCTAGTGGGTGGAGCTAGATCTCTCTCTCTCTCTCTCTGGGATGCAATGGAGTGTCCAGTAGTGAGTTTTGGGGTGTCTATGGATTTGGTGTGACTTTTGGCAGCCTGTATTTTAATGTTCAGTGTTGTGTTCCTGTGTTGCTGGTGAATTAGTGTAGTATGTCTTGCTCTGGAACTTGTTGGCTTTTGGGTGGAGCTTGGTTTCAGTGTAGGTATGGAGGCTTTTGGATGAGCTCTTGTTAATTAATGTTCCTTAGAGTCCAGTGTATTTTGGTGTTCTCAAGTTTTGTATTTAAGCCTCTTGCCTCTGGCTTTCAGTCTTATTCTTACAGTAGTCCCAAGAGTTCTCTATCAATACAGCACAGATAATAAAACATCTAGGTTAATGGTGAAAAGATTCTCCACAGTGAGGGACACCCAGAGAGGTTCACAGAATTACATGGAGAAGAGAAGAGGGAGGAGGGAAATAGAGGTGACCAGGAGAAGAGGGGGAGTCAAAAAGGAAGAGAGAAATCTAGCCAGTAATCAATTCCCTATGTGCTCTCCACAGCCTGGAACACTCAGGGAGATTCACAGAGTTTAGTAGAGAAGAGAAGGGGGAGGGAGGAGATAGAGGTGACCTGGGGGAGAAAAGGGAGAGCCAAAAGGGGAGAGAGAAATCAAGCCAGTAATCACACTCCTAAGTAAAAATGAGTACTGAAGATTAGATTCTTAAAGGTACAAAATTGATAGAAAATACCAAAAAGCAAAGATTAAAAATTTAGAGTAGAGGTTAGACTCTCAAACATACAATATTAACAATACAAAACAAAATCCATCATAAAAGTTATAAAATATATATATATGAAATTTGCTTTAAAATATGGTCTTTTTTGCAAGATAATAGTAGGCTATAAAATGAAAATTAAAGGAGTAATAAAAAGCTTAAAAATAAAAAAAATTAAAAATGATAATAGTGAAAATATATCTAGGAATTTCTCTGGAGCTGTTTGGGTCAGTTCAGTTTCAGATAGTTCCTTGTTCCAGCTTATGCTTCTTCTCAAGGTCTATAGACCTCTTCCAAAGCTTAGTCAATGTTAGCTAGAGTTTTAATCTGTTGTACTGGTCACTCCTAGAGTGGTTCCCATTCTTTGTTTATTTTGGCTTTCTCTATTTGCAAGTCTCTTCAGTGTCTAATTTCTGCTCTGAAACCAACGGAAGAATGTGGTCACTTATTTAGACTCACTTGTTCAGTTTTGTTGTGGGGAGGGAGGAACACCACAAACAAATATCACTGGCATGTGTGGTGAGTGCTTCCAGTGTATGGACCATGCTGGGTTTGCAAGTTTATTGTTTTTTGAAAGTATTCATAATATCCATAATTTATATAACTTTTTCCTAGTGGCTTAGATTATTATAAAAATGAGTGATGTTCATTTGATAAAGTGACGTAAGAAGAGCAGAAGTGTCAAACCTCATCAATTAGATAATAATGGATTAGAACAGATAGATTTCTATCAAGAAATACATGCCAGATGCTTTCTTCTATAAAATGGTTTAACTTCCCCAAAGATATACAAAGCAGTCTGTGTAATCTATGACTCAGAAAACTGAGTCATAGAGAGAGAGAGATGCCTAGTTAGTATCAGTGCTACAATACAAACAAAGTCTGATCCTCAAAGACATGGTTCTTCCTATTCTTTTGAATGTGTCTATTACTGTATTTGCCTAAATATAGCTCTGCAAGATGACATCTAAACAGGTAACATTATATATAACATTTGTACTACATATATGGTTTCTTATAGCTTTATAATGATATAATCAAAAAATGTAAATCACTTTCACTAAAATACTTAATTTATAAATAAATTTTTGATATGTAACAGCAAAGCAAGTAAAAAGAATTTGCCCACCAAGATGGACACTGAGAATAGATTTGAACAATGTTTCTTAAACTTCCTATACATATTACATGGGCATCTTGTTAAAATGTAGATTCTCTTTCAGTAGGTCTGGAGGGGGGCCTAAGAAGCTACGTCTCTAACAAGCTCTAGGTGATGTTGATGCTGTTTAGCCAGGAACTACACTTTAAATAACAATGGATTATAGGGTCTAATCACTTACAATTCAAAAAGCTAACCTTTCTTTTAAGGAGGAGCTATTAAAATGCTTATAGAAATCTACGTAAATAATTTAAAACTATATTAAAAATAGCAAGCATTAAACTACATTTTACTACATGACTTTTTAAATCATCATTGATTGGACTGACTAACATTGGTACAAAGTCCACAGTGTCTGTTGTTTCCATATATCTACATAAAATGTTCAGCTTCTCTTACTCTCAGCAGGTAAGGTCTCATTAGCACCTGTGATTTAAAAAGCCTGAGCTTCTCCCAGCAAGATGCAGTTTTATTAATACATGCTATATTTATATATCTCTCACTTTATGATGTTATTATGTGCAACCAAATGTATAGTTATTACTCTAGGACCTGTTTACTTCATAAATATTGACTGGTAAAGGTGTGAATCTTACTAGAGGCTTTTGCATAACTATGTGAGAGTAAACGTTAAACAAAAATGACTTAAGAATAAATGAAAATAGTAAACTTGGGTTAAGTGGAAAGTATGATGACAAGAGTAACAAAATAATACTTGTGAAATGAATATCCTTGCTAGGTGCTATTAAATATGAGTGCTATTATTTTTGAAGTAATAAATATATAGACTTCTAACTATCACTTTCAGGAGAATTGTGACTTTTTTACTAAATATAGTGTCTGAAATACCTTTATTTGGTTGTTCTTAGTGCTGCGGTGTGACAGTAAATGTTTAACAATGAGCATTCTCTAATAAAAAAGTCAAATATGCACCATTTTCAGGTTACCACAGTGTAAAAGTTCAGCAGGATCAATTTCTACCAACCAACACGACATTGCTGAGCACAGAGTTAAATAAAGATGCTCAAGTGGGCTCCTTCAAGCCAGTAGAAGCTGTTTGTAACACACCACTGACACTGACTCAACAGCAATGAATACCATTTTGCTTTAACAGTATTGTATTGCAATAATTGTCAAAGAACATTCTTTGTGATGCCTATTATATGTTTTCAATAATAAAATGTGGAAAATGCAAACAAGATAAAGACAAAATTAATAATAAATCTAACATTGAAAATATAATAATATTGAAAAACCAAGAAAAAATGGACAAGTTTTTAGGATCATATACTTGCCAAGACTAAATCAAGAAGAAAGAAAAGAAATAAACAATTTCAATATACCAAAGAAGATATACAGATGGCTAACAAGCACATGAAGAGATACTCAGAAATGCAAATCAAAAACACAATGAGATCTCTCCCCACACCTGTCAAAATGTCTATCATCAAAAGCCTACAAATAGCAAATATTGGAGAGAATATGGAGAAAAGGAACACTTGTAGACTTTTAGTAGGAATGTAAATTGGTATAGACATTATGGAAAACAGTATGGAATAGCCTAAAAAAACTAAAAGAAAAGTAACATATCCATCAGTTCCTCTCCTGGGTATGTATCTGGAAATGAAACGTTATTTCAAAAAGGTATATACATTCCAATGTTCATAGCAGCACTATGTACAATAGCTAAGATATGGAAGCAACCTAAGTGTCCATCAACAAATGAATGGATAAAGAAGATATGGTATATATGTGTGTATATAAATGCAGTGGAATATCATTCACCAGTTAAAAATAATGAAGTTCTGCCATTTGCATCAAAATGAATGGACCTGGAGAACATTATGCTTAATGAAATAAATCAGATAGAAAGTAATGTATGATAACACATATTTTGAATCTAAAAATACAAGACAGAAAAAGGTATGTAGCAAAACAACTCACAGATATAGAAAAGCTACTAGTCACTAGTGAGGAGAGGCAAGAAGAGAGGGGGCAACTTGGCAGTACATGATGAAGAGATACAAATTACTATATATTAATTCAAAATATATAAACTAAAAGAATACATTGTATAACACAGGGGAAGATAGTTATTATAATACTTTTAAATGACTATAATCTGTAAAAAAAGCATCACTTGAAATTTAAGTTCATTTTTAGACACAGAGAAGTATTTCTTCATATAGCAGGCTTTGGAGTTAATCAGTTCATTTCAGTCACTCAGCTCTGTCTGACTCTTTGTGACCTCATGGACTACAGCATGCCAGGCTTCCCTGTGCATCAACAACTCCCAGAGCTTACTCAAATTCATGTCTATTGAGTTGGTGATGCCATCCAACCATCTCATCCTCTGTCGTCTGCTTCTCCTCCCATCTTCAATCCTTCCCGGCATTAGGATCTTTTCCAGTGAATCAGTTCTTCTCATCAGGTGGCCAAATTATTGCAGCTTCAGCTTCAGCATCAGTATTTCCAATGAATATTCAGGACTGATTTCCTTTAGTATTGACGGATTGGATCACCTTGCTGTCCAAGGGACTCTCAAGAGTTTTCTCCAACATCACTGTTCAAAAGCATCAATTCTTCTGTGTTCACCTTTCTTTACAGTCCAACTCTCATATTCATACATAACTACTGGAAAAACCATAGCTTTGACTAGATGGACCTTTGTTGGCAAAGTAATGTCTCTGCTTTTTAATATGCTGTCTATGTTGGTCATAGCTCTTTTTCCAATGAGCAAGCATCTTTCAATTTCATGGCTACACTCACCATCTGCACTGATTTTGGAGTCAAAAAATAAAAAGTCTGTCACTGTTTCCATTGTTTCCCCTTCTATTTGCCATGAAGTGATGAGATCATATGCCAAGAGTTAATAAAATGTTCAGTGAAGTTAATAGACATGAGTTATGTCAATGTTATCATGACAACAAATAGTATACCATTCATATTAAAAATATGCTTGCAAAAATTTTTGTTTTCTGGATTTTAAAAACAAAAAATCTACAATGATGCTTTTTAAAAAATTAAATGATGTAAAGTAGGAAGACCAGAAGAGAATCAATGTTATAGGATCTCTATTCATATCCAGGTGTTTTTAAAGTTAGTTTCCTATTTGGTTTATTGTCTGAAAAATATAATTAGTTACTTAGTTGGAGCATTTAAGACAACATATTTAACTTGGGGGTCAGAAATATTTATATACTTGCCTTAACTTCCTAGTAGAAAGAAAGATGTATTAGCTAAGACAAACTATAAAGTTTACTCACTTCCTAGATTAAAAAGTGGAGGAGGAATTTGAAAAGTGTCAAGGAAACTGACAAAAGCTGAAATGGAGTGCATTTCCAAAGTTTAATCCAATAGAATCTTTTAGGATATAGAAAACTTCAGTGTGAACTGGTTAAATTTCCCCCCGAGTAGACAGGTTAGTAGACAATGATTATCACTTGCTCTCAATATCCATGGAAAAGATTTAAATAAATGTGGAAGATATTTATATCAGGCACATTTATGAAATTCTTAACTGCCTGTGTTTATAGAATAAATATAAGAGCCTCTCCAGGAATAGTCTATATACTCTCATAGGAAAAATTTCAACCTATAAGCACACTATTCAGTTGAAAAAGATGGATTCTCAGATCTCTTTCTTTCACCTCAATATTATAAATTTTTTTGCAGAAATTATAAAAGAATAAACTGCATTAAAGATGCATCCACAGAAAGTATGTCTGATCCTTTGTGACCCCATGGACTGTAGCCCACCAGGCTCCTCTGTCTATGGAATTCTCCAGGCAAGAATACTGGAGTGGGTTACTATTTTCTTCTCCAAGGGATCTTCCCCACCCAGGGATTGAACCTGGGTCTCCTGAGTTGCAAGCAGACTCTTTACCATCTGAGCCACCAGGGAAGCCCATGTGTCTACAGAGACACAGTAAGTAGTTTGACACAAGCTCACAGGCTGTTACTTCTACTCTTTTTTGACATTCTAGTTTGAAAAACAAACAAAAAACACACACACACACAAAACAAACAACAACAACAACAACAAAAAGCTTTTCACTATATCTCAATAATATAGTTTTTACATTCATTTTAATAAAAGAAAACCCCTGTATATAATCTCTCTTTCATCACAAGTATAATTCTAGATACCTTAAAAAAAATCATTATGTTCTATACTCTGCTATGAAGGTGTTAACAGAGTTCTTATTGTTTCATGATTTTTTTTTCACTTTGTTACATATTGTTTTTTTTTTCACTAAATTTCAGAGTTAGGACAAGGCTACTGTTTTTAGGAAAACTGTTCAAGTGAAGGAAGAGTAAAAGGAACATGGCTGTTCATGGATCAGCCATGACTTAGAGGCAATCATGGAATTCTCCCTTGCGCAACATGTTTATCTGAGTCTCAGATAAAACTGCAAGAGTAGATTATTTAACTTGAGAAAAACAAATTCATTTTGATAGAAGAAAAAAATTAAAATGGACAGAAGTTAAGTTTATATATGGCTATCTATGGCAAACAAGTTTTTGTTCATTGCCTCAAGAACTATTAATGATGCTGCTCGGGTTGGTTATGCTTTTTTATCTAAAAAAGACAGCATTTTTTTCCCCTTTGTTCTCAGGCAGCAGAATGAGATAGGGACATATACTGTGGCCTTCAGGTCTCCTAGAATGGTAGTCTTCTGAACGTCCCTCTAAAGGGGCCATTGCCCACTAATGTGATGATTGGCAGGGTAGCATATGAATGAAATTCAAATAGGTAGAAATTTCTGGTCTGGACTTGTCTACACAAATGCATGCGACTGATTTTTTGTGAAATCAATTGACAAAAACCCATTGGTATGATGGCAATTATATAACAAATGACTCAAAAAAATGCCCTGATTTACCATTTCTGTGGTATAACTATTCCCATCTATGTTTACTTAAAGCTAAGAGTATATCACTCGACATTGAGGGAAATGGGCAATAGCAAGTCATTGTATTTTATTTACAACATGCTGAAACAGTAGAATATGTAATCTTAAGGGTACGGATAACAGTAAAATATAGGAATTAGGAAGTAAGTTTGAGTATTTAAAGGATTTGCATCTTTAAAAATAATGCATTAAAATGTACATTTATGCAATTTGTTTAATAATTAGCTTGAAAACTTACTGAAAATTGAAAAATTTTTTCTTATGAGTCAGTTTAAGCCAGCTCTAGGATATTATTGGAGAAGGCAATGGCACCCCACTCCAGTACTCTTGCCTGGAAACTCTCACGGA
Organism: Ovis aries; assembly: GCF_016772045.2. Taxonomy (NCBI): domain Eukaryota; kingdom Metazoa; phylum Chordata; class Mammalia; order Artiodactyla; family Bovidae; genus Ovis; species Ovis aries. The sequence continues at coordinate 48,358,806 of NC_056056.1, forward strand.
TGGAGGAGCCTGGTGGGCTGCAGTCCATGGGTTCGCTAAGAGTCGGACACGACTGAGTGAATTCACTCTCACTTTTCACTTTCATGCGTTGGAGAAGGAAATGGCAACCCACTCCAGTGTTCTTGCCTGGAGAATCCCAGGGACGGGGAAGCCTGGTGGGCTGCCGTCTATGGGGTCGCACAGAGTTGGACACGACTGAAGTGACTTAGCAGTAGCAGCAGCAAGAGATTATCGAATACAATCACATATACATATATGGTGTGAATGTATGTACATGTTAATTCAAGCTGCTCTGTTACAAACAAATTGTAGTAGTTAGACTTATATCTAGGGTCTGTAAATCTCACTGTAAAATAATATTTCTTTTGTGAGTCTTGGTTGATAGCTTGGAGGGCTGTCTTTAAGGCTCCTTATAAAACACAGAGCACTAACTTTCTAAACCTGCACTACTTAGCGCCATCTGAAACTAAATACAGGATATCTGAGGACACACAACATAGTTGTCATTAGCCAAAATAATACTCAATTCTTACATGATACTTCTGTCTGAATATCATAGCTATGGTCCTATCTTAATGTGCTGTAGTAACATTCTTGTCAAAAATCCCATCAATTTTTTCTATCAGGAAAAATTCTCCTTGTTTGTTTTCTTCCTTCCTAACTTTATTCTGGCTTCAAACGCCCATGTTAAGAAAAGGATTTCACAAATAGATTGGAATAATCTCCTCAACGGCAGATAGTACCAGTTCAGTTCAGTTCAGTCACTCAGTCGTGTCTGACTCTTTGCAACCCCATGAGTCAGGCCTCCCTGTCCATCACCAACTCCTGGAGTTCACTCAGACTCACATCCCTCGAGTCAGTGATGCCATCCAGTCATCTCATCCTCAGTCGTCCCCTTCTCCTCCTGCCCTCAATCCCTTCCAGCATCAGAGTCTTTTCCAATGAGTCAATTTTTCGCATGAGGTGGCCAAAGTACTGGAGTTTCAGCTTCAGCATCATTTGTTCCAAAGAAATCCCAGGGTTGATTTCCTTCAGAATGGACTGGTTGGATCTCCTTGCAGTCCAACGGACTCTCAAGAGTCTTCTCCAACACCACAGTTCAAAAGCATCAATTCTTCGGCGCTCAGCCTTCTTCACAGTCCAACTCTCACATCCATACATGACTACTGGAAAAACCATAGCCTTGACTAGACAGACCTTAGTTGGCAAAGTAATGTCTCTGCTCTTGAATATGCTATCTAGGTTGGTCATAACTTTTCTTCCAAGGAGTAAGTGTCTTTTAATTTCATGGCTGCAATCACCATCTGCAGTGATTTTGGAGCCCAAAAAATAAAGATAGTATAATCCTACATGTTACACTGAGGAAGAGAATGACTCCATTTGTTTTATTCCTTCTTTCTTTCCTTCTTTCCTTTCTTTTTAACATTTTTACTGAAAGTTCCACTAAAAAGAGCAAAGGTACTGGTGCTCTCTGTGATCTAAAGGCCACTAATGAAGTTAGTTAGCAGTAGAGGGACATGACATAGAAATTGAATTCTATGAAAACATACACACACATATGTATATATACAGGAGAAGAAAAGTGAAGTAATTTGTCCAAGGTTAAATAAAATCTGCTAAGTATTAATATTTGAACCCAGGTATGCCTTGTTCTAAAGCCCATTCTCTCACTAACTTGTCTCAACTTAGTTCTGATTAAAACTCTAAATTATCTGAGCATTTAACCCAAGGGTTTAAATATAGCTGCATGAAATTTTATTCCACAAGCACTTCTATGTTTCAAAGGATATCTCAATCAAATCTCAAAAGCATTGAAGTCACTTTCAAGGGGGAAACACTATGGGAGAAGACTACTAATATAAAACAATGTAGAGAGTAAATAAAATAAGATAATTCAAATTAATTCATTGACAAAAAGTCAAGTAGTTTACCACTTGTTCACAAGAATATTCCTACTGCATCATTTCTCAATTTAATCAAATTTGTGCAAGTTACATATGGAGACATGATCCAAGAAAGTGATTTTCAAAAGGTTTTGAACATGTTCCACAGTAGAAAATAGAGTTTATGTCATTACAGAGTACACACACACACACACACACACACACCCCACACACAGATTGTACTAAACAGTATTTATCCTTTTCAATTGAAATTTCCCATATTTTACCTATTCCATTTTATTCATCTGACTCCCTAAGTTGGTAAAGTCTAGTAATAGATTACAACCCACAATTTGAAAATCATTTCTGTAGCTCTCTGGCACAGCATTTGTGGTAAAAATTTTCTGCCCCATCTTTTTGTTATTGTTGTTATTGAGTCACTAAGTCATGTCTGACTCTTTGCAACCCCACAGATTGCAGCATGCCAGGCTTCCCTGTCCGTCACTATCTCCCAGAGTTTGGTTGATTCATATCCATTGAGTCAGTGATTCTTCGTAACCATCTCATCCTCTATTGCCTTATTTTTTCAAGCTTTACAAACATCCAGGTCTTTTCCAGTGAGTTGGCTATTCGCATCAAATGGTCAAAGCATTGGAGCTTCAACTTTAGCTTCAGTCCTTCCAATGAATATTCAGTGTTGATTTCCTTTAGGATTGACTGGTTTAATCTCCTTGCTGTCTAAGGGACTCTCCAGAGTCTTCTCCAGCACAATTCAAAGGCATCCGTTCTTTGGCACTCAACCTTCTTTATGGTCCAGCTCTCACATCCATACATGACTACTGGAAAAACCATAGCTTGACTATTGGACCTTTGTTGGCAAAGTGATGTCTCTGCTTCTTAATACATTGTCTAGATTTGTCATAGCTTTTCTTCCAAGGAGCAAGCATCTTTTAATTTTGTGGCTGCAGTCACCATCTGCAGTGATTTTGGAGCCCAAGAAAATACAGTCTGTCTCTGTCTGCATTTTTCTCCCATCTACTTGCCAGGAAGTGATGGGACTGGATGCCATGATCTTTGTTTTTTGAATGTTCAGTTTTAAGCCAGCTTTTTCACTCTCCTCTTTTACCCTCATCAAGAGACTCTTTAGTTCGTCTTCACTTTCTGACATTAGAGTGGTATCCTCTGCATATCGGAGGTTGTTGATATTTCTTCCAGAAATCTTAATCCCAGTCTGTGATTCATCTAGCCTGAATTTTGCAACATGTACTCTGCATATAATATTCAGCCTTGATATACTACCTTCCCAGTTTTGAACCAGTCTATTTTTCCTAGTCTGGTTCTAGCTGTTGCTTTTCAGGAGATAGACAAGGTGGTGTGGTATTCTACCTCTTTAGGAATTTTCCACAGTTTGTTGTAATCCACACAGTCAAAGACTTTAGTGTGGTCAATTAATCTTAAAAAAAAGTCAGTATCTTCGGTTATGTCATTTCACCATATCATAGAAACTGAGATGAAGAAATTCTACCTAGTATTAGTTATTATCTTTTGCTTTATACACACTCAAATATAGTATTATTTGTTTATATTCATTCCATGCAATTAATAAAATTCATTATAATTTTTGTTAGCTTTTGTTGAGATACAGGGCTTCCCTCTTGCTATTGAGCAACAATTCTATTCTGAAACCTAATTCTCTTATCATTGATGTGAAATCTGGCATCCATATGTCCTTTCTTACAGGACATCTCAAATATTTGAAGGAATATTTCCTGTGTCAACTTATTTACTTATTATAGAATATATATGGCCTGGTTATTTAAAAACTTGCATATGACATGATGTTTAGTATCTTTATTCTCCCATTTACTCTCTTTGGAATTCATGCTAAGTCATTACATTGTCATTATAGTACTTTGCACAGAACTGAACACAGTTCTTAAAGGCTGTCTCTCACTAACTCATTTTAACTCTAACTCTCCTAAGATTAAAAACTTTTATTCTCAGACTTTTCTATCCTCTTTACCTGGTCTCATTTTCACTTGTGAAAAATTTATTATGGGACATAAAATGTAAATTTAAACTATGAATTTCATCTTTGAGATGACTTTCAAATAGTGCTTACAAAAAAAAAGCTGCTCAAAGTTGATAGATTATGTCAGCCAACATACTTTCTCCAAAACATATGCCGCCAAATGATCTACTATAGGCCACTTAGACTGTCTTTGCTATATTTTTTTTAAGTTGAAAATGGGAATGTATGATGTAAAGAATATTTTCTTTAAATCAAATTTTCATTGCAGATGAAAATCTAGAATAGTGACCTCAAATTTTCTCTTCTCCTTAAAAAAAATCAATTGAAACAAAATAAAGCAATTAAACAAAAAAACCTCTCCTTTATGTAGCGACTCCAGGTTTGAATGAGAAGGGATTTGGACAAAGTGAGTCTGTTGTTGGTAGTGGCACGGCCCAGTGAAATGAATTGATGTGTTATTATAAGGGCTTCCCTTGTGGCTCAGCTGGTAGAGAAACTTCCTGCAATGCGGGAAACCCGGGTTCGATCCCTGGATTGGGAAGATCTCCTGGAGAAGGGAAAGGCTACCCACTCCAGTATTCTGGCCTGGAGAATTCCTAGGACTGTATAGTCCATGGGGTCACAAAGAATCGGACACGACTGAGCGGCTTTCACTTTCACTATACTAATTAAAAGAATGAAATTAGCTTAGAATGACTATAAAATCTTTAATAATAGTGACACATAGACCTGTATTATATCATATATATTTCTCATTTTTAACACCTTTTTTTTGAGTACCTAATTGTGTGGTTTTTTGTTGATGTTCATCTTAACCCAACATTTTTGTGTTATAAATAACTTACTGATGGATATAACTTACTGAGGACTGATGGATCACCATTTTAATGTAACTTCCTGCTATTTTTATGCCTTTCTTTTCTGAATCTATACTGATCTGAAGTTGCCATTACGTTACTCTTTTTCCAAGATGTAAAGTTTAACTGAGGATAACTTGAAACAGAGTTTCTTTTTTCTTCTAGATAAAAGTATTTTTGTATCATTCCAATGCCCTTTCCAAACTCATTTTCTCCAGCTCTCAATTTCACATGCCATAATTTAAATGCCATGCATCACTGGGTCCAAACAGATCAATTAAATAAATACTGGAGTGGGAATTGGCTTATGGTAACATCTAGACATTCAGAGAACAACTTTGAAAAGCATAACACTAGCCTTCCCTAGTGGATGAAGACTCCATGACTATGTCATAGGTTTCAGGAGAGAAGATTATGATTGAACTGAAAGATCTGAAAGTTATATGTGCAGAGAAATAAAGTATTAGTTCCTATGTTCTTATTTGAAGAGAGAATGACAAATTCGTTATCATAAAACACATTAGAATAAATTGATTTATTTATATAAATTGTTGATTTACTAAAATGGACTAAAGTGTATTTTGCAGTTTCCAAATACTGTAAAAACAGAGTGGAGAGGGAAGTATATCCTCTGGCATGGCCTTAGTTACAGAGAGAAAACACAATGCCTTTCTTTCCCTTCACTTTAACACTTTCTTGATATGAAAAGAAAGTTGTTTCTTTAATCAATACAATTAACATAACTTCAGATATAGCCTTTCATTTTATATTCTAGGCCCCTTTCAAAGTCTCCCTTCCTTCCTTGCCAGCACATCAATATCATGGTCCTATTCTGGCATTATCTGGTATTAGTATCCCAGATTTTAGCTTTGGATGGTCTTCTCATTTTATTTTTAGTAGTTTATCACATTCCAATCCTAGTCTGTGAACTTATTTAGCCCCTCTCCTTTTTGCTCTCTCCCTTTTCCTGTTATTGTCATAGTTTTTTAGGAAGATAGTGTAAGGTGATCCAAAGGCTATAACTTCTTGATATCCTATGTGGAACTTCCAATCATCCACTGATGAACTGCTGATTAAATTTCCAAATTACGGCTAACTGACTAAACCAGACTTTAGCTACATGGTTATCTCCTAAAGATGCAGCAATTTATAGAGCAAAAAAATCCTCTCTGTTTATGCAAAGTAGAAATGTAATTCAAACAAGCAAGATTAACAGATTATCCAAAACACCATTTAAAGAATTTCTGCACATAAACCTTAAAATTCTAGCCAGTGAATACTTACTACACAAGAACCACAATTCTTAGATTGCATGCAGTATATACCCTCTTCTGCATCCATTGCTGTCACATCTACTTACTGTACTTCCTCTATTCTTCACCATCAGTTCAGTCACTCAGTCGTGTCTGACTCTTTGTGACCTCATGGACTGCAGCACGCCAGGCTTCCCTGTCCATCATCAACTCCCAGAGCTTGCTCAAACTCATGTCCATTGAGTTGTTGATGTCATCCAACCGTCTCATCCTCTGTTGTTCCCTTCTCTTCCTGCCTTTAATTTTTCCCAGTATCAGGATCTTTTCCAATGAGTAAATTCTTCGCATCAGGTGGCCATAGTGTTTAGGCTTCAGCATTAGTCCTTCCAATGAATATTCAGGATTGATTTCCTTTAGGACTGACTGGTTGGATCTTCCTTGCTGTCCAAGGAACTCTCAAGAGTCTTCTCCAACACTACAGTTCAAAAGCATCAATTCTTCAGTGCTCAGCTTTCTTTATAGTCCAACTCTCATATCCATGAGTGACTACTGGAAAAACCATAACTTTTACTAGATAGACCTTGGTTGGCAAAGTTGTCTCTGCTTTTTAACATGCTGTCTATTGTGCTTCACCATATTGTTGTAAATAACATTTACCTGGCACCTTTCCATATATATATTTTTAAATTAGATGATATGTGAGAGACTGAAGACAGGGGTTTCATGACTCCACTCTCTCTATTTTGGGCTGAATCTATGTCATTGTCTACATTTCTGCTGGATTTGGGCCTCCACCCACTCCCACCTGCACTCCCACCCAGGAACAGTTCTTTCATCCATGAACACAGTTCCCACTTGAAGCCCTCATTGTTGTTTCAACTTCATTTAAGTAACCTCACATTGGAGGTTTTGGTAAGACCCTTTTCTCTTGCTCTTCCATTGCCAGAAAGGTAGGAACTACTATAGTCAATTTGAATTATATTAACTTTTATTGCTATTGTTGCATATTGAGCTTTTAATAGATTTTTAGTTACTAGTTTCATTTATTGTGTGCATGCAGGCTTGCAAGCTTAGTCATTAAACCATCTCTGACTCTTTGCAATCCTTTGGGCTGTAGCAAATTAAGCTCCTTAGTCCATGGGATTCTCTAGGCAAGAATACTAGAGTGGGCTGCCACCCTCTCATCCAGAGGATCTTCCAGACCCAGGGATGGAACCCATGTCATCTGCACTGCAGGTGGTTTCTTTACCCACTGAGTCATTGGGGAAATCCCTGTTTATTGCATGTGTTGAACTAACTAGAGTGGGCTCTTTATTCTGACCTGAGCTAGACTGATATGTTTTGAAGTGTATCTGTGTATCTGAATGAATCTATTATGTGGCTGGGTTTCAACTTCAATTAGATTCTCAGGCATAGCACTTCAAATCTTCTACACTCAGTTTCTGCTCTCCTCACGGACATGTACAATGTCCATTTATCTAAATAAGTGACAGAATGAATAGATCTATTATATTAACAGCTAAATGCAAACTCTTGAATAACTATCAGAGAGTAAGCTTATAAGGTCCTATCCCTGACAAAGTATATCCAACTTAATCTATGTAATATAGTCTGGAGTTGGGGAGCCTGATTCTTCCAGCTCCTTTTTTTTTTTTTTTTTCTTTTTCAAGAATGCTTTGGCTATTCACTGTTTTTTTGTGTTTCCACACAAATTGTAATTTTTTTTTTGTTCTTACTCTGTGAAAACTACCAACTGTAGATTGCTTTGAATAGAATAGTCATTTTCACGATATTGACTTTTCCAATCCAAGAACATGGAATATCTCTTCATTTGTCTGTGTCATTTTTTATTTCTTTTATCAGTATCTTATGGTTTTCTGAGTACAGATCTTTAGCCTGTTACATAGGTTTATTCAAGGTGTTCTATTCTTTGTTGAAATGGTTAATGAGAATAAGAAAAATATTTACAAATGAAGCAGCCACAAGGTACTAATCTCCAAAATATACAAACAGTTCACGCAGCTTAGATATATAAGCCTGATTTTTAAAAAAGGCAGAAAATCTAAATGGAAATTTCTCCAAAGGAGAAATACAGATGGCCAAGAAGCACATGAATATGTGCTCAACATCACTGATTATTAGAGAAACCCAAATCAAAACTACAATGAGGTTTCACCTCCCATCAGAATGGCCATCAAAAAAAAAAAAGTAAAAATTAATACTGGAGAGGACACGAAGAAAAGTGAGCTCTATTATATTGGTGGGAATGTTGATACAAGCACTATGAAAATCAGTATGGAGCTGTTGTTGTTCAGTCACTCAGTCATGTCAGACTCTTTGCAAACCCATGTACTACAATACACCAGGCTTCCCTGTCCTTCACTACCTCCCAGAGCTTGCTCAACCCCATGTCCATTAAGTCAGTGATGCCATTGAGCCATTTCATCCTATGTTGTCCCCTTCCCCTTCCCCTTCCTGCCTTCAATCTTTCCCAGCATCAGGGTCTTTTCTAATGAGCCAGCACTTCCCATCGGGTGGCCAAAGTATTGGAAAATCAGTTTCAACATCAGTCCTTTTAATGAATATTCAGGACTGATTTCTTTTAAGATTGATGGTTTGATCTCCTTGCAGTTCAAGGGACTCTCAAGAGTCTTCTTCAACACCACAGTTCAAAAGCATCACTTATTTGGCTCTCACATCCATACATTATTCCTGGAAAAACCATAGCTTGACTATACAGACCTTCATAAGCAAAGTAATGTCTCTGCTTTGTGGCTTAGCTGGTAAAGAATCTGCCTGCAATGTGGGAGACCTGGGTTCGATTGATCCCTGGGTTGGGAAGACCCCCTGGGAAAGGGAAAGGCTACCCACTCCAGTATTCGGGCCTAGAGAATTCATGGACTGTATAGTCCCATTGGATTGCAGAGTCTGACACAACTAAGTGACTTCCACTTTTCACCAGTTTTGTCATAGTTCTTTTTTCCAGGGATAAAACATCTTTTAATTTTGTGGCAACTGTCACTATCTGCAGTGATTTTGGGGACCAAGAAAATAAAGTCTGTCACTGTTTCCATTGCTTCCCATTTATTTGCCATGAAAAGATGGGGCTAGATGCCATGATCTTGGTTTTTTGAATGTTTAGTTTTAAGCCAACTTTTTCATTCTCCTCTTTCACTTTCATCAAGAGGCTCTTTAGTTCTTCATTTTCTACCATAAGGGTGGTGTCATATGCATACCTGCTGCTGCTGCTGCTGCTGCTGCTGCTGCTGCTGCTGCTGCTGCTGCTGCTGCTGCTGCTGCTGCTGCTGAAGTCCCTTTAGTCGTGTCCAACCACCAGGCTCCCCCATCTCTGGGATTCTCCAGGCAGGAACACTGGAGTGGGTTGCCATTGCCTTCTCTGTCTGCATACATGAGGTTATTGATATTTCTCCTGACAATCTTGATTCCAGCTTGGGCTTCATCCAGCCCAGCATTTCTCATGTTGTAGTCTGCATATAAGTTAAATAACCAGGATGATAATATACAATCTTGATATACTCCTTTCCCAATTTGGAACCAGTCTGTTGTTCCATGACCAGTTCTAACTGTTGCTTCTTAACCTGGATTCAAGTTACTCAGAAGGCAGGTAAGGTGGTCTGAGATTCATGCCTTTTCAGAATTTTCCAGTTTGTTGTTATCCATCCAGTCAAAGGCTTTAGTATAGTCAGTGAAGCAGAAGTAGATGTTTCTCTGGAATTCTCTTGCTGTATCTATGATCCAATAGATGTTGGCAATTTGTATTCTGGTTCCCCTGCCTTTTCTAAATCCAGCTTGAACATCTGAAAATTCTCAATTCATGTACTGTTGAAAAATGGCTTAGAAAATATTCAGCATTACTTTGCTAGCATGTGAAAATTGTGCAATTGTGTGGTAGTTAGAACATTCTTTGGCAGGTTGCTTCTTTGGGACTGGAATGAAACTGATCTTTTCCAGTCCTGTGGCCACTGCTGAGTTTTCCAAATTTGTTGACATATTGAGTGCAGCACTTTTGCAGCATTATTTTATTGGATTTGAAGTAACACTCCTGGAATTCCATCACCTCCACTATCTTTGTCTGTAGTGATGCTTCCTAAGGCCCACTTGAGTTCCCACTCCACAATGTTTGACTCTAGGTGAGTGACCACACCGTCATGATTATCTGGGTCATTAATATCTTTTTTGTATAGCTCTTCTGTATATTCTTGCCACCTCTTCTTAATACCTCCTGCTTCTGTTAGGTCCATATCATTTCTCTCCTTTATTGTGCCCATCTTTGTATGAAATTTTCCCTTGGTATCTCTAATTTTCTTGAAGAGACCTCTAGTGTTTCCCATCCTATTTTCCTCTATTTCTTTGGATTGTTCACTTAGTAAGACTTTCTTATCTCTCCTTGTCATTATTTGGAACTCTGCATTCAGACCTTTTCTTTTTGTCTTTGCCTTTTACTTCTCTTATTTTCTCAGTTATTTGTATGAGTTCCTCAGATAGCCATTTTGCCTTTTCACACTTCATTTTCTTGGGGATGGTTTTGATCACTGTATATGTCTAACTGATTCATTTTGTCATACACATGAAATTAACACAACATTGTACATCAACTGTATTTCCAAAAATTTTTAAAATACTGTTTTGAATGTAATTAAGTAAGTATGTAGTACATGGAAAATAGCAAAATGCTAAAGAAATTTAAGACAGCTATATGCTCAAATATCCATAATAAAGGCAAGTTCTTGACAACTATTCCTATCCTACTTAATCTTTCTAGAAGAAGAAAAATAAGGAACTCTGTCATCTACAAAGAAAATTTTTATATAATTTTATTAAACAGATACTTTGTCAGATCTCTACTTTTGTAGTCTGTCTTGTCTGCATGATGGTTTTTAACCTTCTTAAACTTTAAGAAACCTTCTTAAAAATATCTATGTTATTCAATGCTATTTTTCAAGCCTCATCAAAATTCAAGTCATTCAATATTTTAATGCATTTAATTAAACACTAAAGACTCTGTCTTTTAGATCAAAGTAAGTTTAAAGTAGATAGACCCAATGAAGTGAAGTCAGTTTTCCCTAAGAACAATCTCATTGACAGGTGCAATGAGAAGTCTCCACCAGAATTTAATTATGTGAAGTAAATCCAGTGCATTGAATTTCATATGATACATGACACAAAGTAGATGTTTCAATTAAATATTGAGATTTACACAGAAACATTTTACTCAAATTAATAATTTGTAAGATACAGATGTAAACCTCTGACACAATCTCTTAATCATTCCAGTTGAGTGGACACATATATTTAGAGATGTGGATCGTTTCAGCGTCTCCAATTATATCTCCTTCAACAAAGATGTTCCACAGTATGTCCTGGTGAATTGAAAGGTATTGCAGGTGTCAAGTCAATATGCTCAATTGCATCCAACTCTTTGTGACCCCATGAAGAGTAGTAGCCCATCAGATTCCTCTTCCATGTACTCAAAGCTAAACAAAAAGCAGCATCAGTGATGGCCTCAAAATGTGACAGGAAATTCAGCTGAGGTCCTTCTGCTCTTGATCTGGAATAGCCTTGATCATGTGCTGTACCTCTAGTCCAACAAGTTGAAGTTTCTGGGCCATTTTTGTTTCACTTCAATGATCTGTATGGATAAACAGGGAAATAGTAGTTTGGGGATGTAAAATAGAATGTCTAATTAAGGACACTGATGACCTTAAGGGGTTACAGGAACTTTCATTTTATTCTCTTTTGACTTCAATATCACTTATAGACAAATAGCCAAGGAAGGCATGTAAAGATTTTTAGGCTTGTTAACATCTTATTTCCTGGACACTGTTAGCTTCCAGTGATCCTTGTTTTTTAACTCATACATGTGCTTTGTTCTGACATTTGTATATCATGGCATTATATACAATGACCAAATTCTGTCTTGATGCTGGGGCCACACTGGACCTAGAAACAGCAATCTGCATTGTGCTCTATCAACTTCTCTGGCCATAATCTAATTTTGCTAGTATTAAGACACTATGAATTGTAATTCAAATATACTAAGCCTTTAAGTAAAATTTTAGGCTTTATTTAAATGTTTTAGTAAAAGAATGTAAAGTAAAATTTACATTAGTATTAACAAATAGATGAAGTATAAAGCCTAACTGTTACCAGCTTCTATAATTGTGGGTCTTGCTTAGAAAGTCAATTCCTACTTTAAAAAATGAATTGGCTACAGTTTCCAAACAGCAGATGAGTAGGTTTGGATCTAATTTTCTGCTATTGCCAATCTAAATCTCATGGTGTCCTAATTTGCCTCTTCACTCTGTGCTTCCATTGGTCTTCAGATTCACCGTATCAACTGCTTTTCTATTCATCTCCTCTATATCTTACTCTATCTAATAATTTAGAATCCCCGTTGTTTTGCCTGATAATGCTCTCAACCTTAGAGAAAAGGTTATGTATTTAACTTTATGCATACTTTAATTCCTAGAAGTGGCACCCGAATGTAATTTTCCAGGAAATACCAGTGATTGTTTTTAAAGAACTTACATGTTACAAACAAAAATTATTGATTCATTTCTTCAGGATGTCTTGGAGTTAAACATGAGGTGTCTAACATAGTTTTAGACTATTAAAGATGACTTCAAATTTATTGTCACTCCTCCCACTGAGAGGTGAGGTCTAATTCCCCTGGCCTTGAATATGGATTGATCTCAGAGACTTGCTTGACCAATGTAACGTGGCTAGAATGTCTTTTACTCTGTGGCTTCTGAGGCTGAGTCATAAAGAGGTTTTTATGGCGTAAAAACTTTTCCCAGGTTTCTAAAAACTCATGTTCATAAAGCTTTTAGCCATCATGTAAAAAGTCTAGCTACCCTCTTTCAGAGACCAAATGAGAGGGCTGAGACTATTTGGGGAAGTAAAGGGCCCAGCTATGCCCAGTGTTCAAGCCATCTCTGCTGAGCTGACACACATCTCAGTAAAGCCATCTTGGCAATCCAGACCACAAGCTAAATGCCACTGAGTGATTTTTGTCAATGTTGTGTTGGAGCTAAAAGATCCCATTGTAGAACTTTCCCCATTATTTCAAAGACACACAATAATGAAATATATTTGTATGACTATTGCTTCAGGCCACTAACTTTCGAAAATTGCTGGTTATAGAGCAAAAGATCATTGAAACACGGTTAAACATCAAATTGGTCAGATTGATGGCCAGTGACAATGGCAAAATTCCTTTTCAGAGCACTTATTACCTATAACCAAGATGCAGGTCATATTTGCATTAGATAATCCAAAATTTTGTGGGAACTACAGGAATAATATTGAAGTACTTCAGCTACTAGTTAAATATTTAAGTCATAAGGCATCTTATATTAAGTTCATTCTATCTTATAATCATTATGAATTTCTTTCATAATCCTTTCTTGAAATCAGTAAGTGTGGTAGATTAAGAATGGGAACAACTATGTTTAGAATGAAAGTAACATAATTTAAAACAACTTCTGTTCAAAATCTCCCTGAGGAACAAATATGGTATGTGTATGTGTGTGTGTGTGTGTGTGTGTGTGTGTGCGTGTGCACAAAGTATATCTGCATTTATTTATTTATTGTCTTTTTTAGTTAAGTTAAAGACAAAACACAGTCTCAGTCTTACTAGTCTTAGGTTATCTAGAAATGCAATTTATCATATTTTTTTCATTTTTAATTTTTATAACTGTGTCTGCCAGTTAAACAGAGTCTGCTGGCATAAACTCTGAGCCTCTGTTAAGAAATAGAAAAGTTGACAGAACAGCGATCAGTACCTAGGCAACATTCTCACATTCTGAGGACATCACTGACTCTTCTATTTTGTTTTGAGTACATATATACCTACAGAAACATAAGACTGCCATTGTATTCTACTGCTAGGAAGGACTTGATTTAATAGAACTTTCATGGGAACAGGAACGAGAAATAAAGAGAGGTTATTTATACTAAATATTTTTAGTAAAATTCAAAATTAAATTGTAGATGAGGTTTACAGCAACTAACACTTTTCATTTCACCATCTATGTCTTACTCTCCCTGTTCCACCATTTTTACCACTTATACTCTTAAAAATCACAAACCAACCAACCAATCTTGTTTTAAAATTGAGCACTGTGCACTGATTTTAGATATTTCCCTTCAACTTTGTAAGATAAGTAAGCAAAATATGAAACATTATATAATTTTACCTTAGCATTAACAAATATCTGATCATAATTTCTATGAAATTAGCAAACATCTCTGACATCCAAATGTCCCATGAAAATGTACTTAGTCCTTATTTTTTATTAATTTCTTTCAAAATCAATCTATTTAGCTTCTGAATATGAAAAATGTAGGAGCTTTTAAAACATGGGCCATGAAAAATTTCAAAGTTCACTCTAACAGAAGGGACATTTAAAAGCTACAAGTTTAAATATGATAAAAACGAGTTTACAGTTTCCAATTCCTGGATGAAGCAATTAGGTTCTAAAGTCAATAATAGGTATATCTGCATGAAAACATAAAATCATAAAATCCTTAAAAGGAGAATCTGAATGGTGGTCCCTAGTGCAGTCTCTCCAAATTGTCATTAAAAATAACTATCAAGATACTAGAAACATAAAAGAAACTTTCAGAATAAAATACATCAAGCTCAACTCATTATCCAAATGACAGACTTAATAGCAAGACCTTGAAGAATTTCTATACTCACCATATGCTAATTAACAAAAAGTTATTCAACTACCATCTCATAAAACAGACCACTTACAAAATAAGGATTATTTATATCTCCCACACTGCATATACATATATTGAAGATTTCAGGGAGCCTGCTCTAACATTATCAAGGAAACTGAATTTCCATGACTTGTAAATATAGGACAGAATTTGGTTTACTTTTGCCTATTCCATACCTAACCTCCTTTATCACTCTTATAATGTGTCCTTTTGATTTACAAAATAGCACTGGTCTCAAATCGGTTGATATACAGGAACCAAAGTACTGTTTTGTAAGTTCTTTGGGAGGAACAAACATAGAAAGGTACACAATTTTGATCATCATTTTTTATTTTATTTTATTTTTTATTAGAATTATTATATTTTTTACTTTACAATATTGTATTGGTTTTGCCATACATCAGCATGAATCCGCCACGGGAGTACACATGTTCCCAATCCCAAACCCCGCTCCCACCTCCCTCCCCACACAATCCCTCCGGGTCATCCCAGTGCACCAGCCCCAAGCATTTGCACCCTGCATCGAACCTAGACTGGCGATTCGTTTCTTATATGATATTATACATGTTTCAATGCCATTCTCCCAAATCATCCCACCCTCTCCCTCTCCCACAGAGTCCAAAAGACTGTTCTGTACATCTGTGTCCCTTTTGCTATCTCACATACAGGGTTATCGTTACCATCTTTCTAAATTCCATATATATGTGTCAGTATACTGTATTGGTCTTTTTCTTTCTGGCTTACTTCACTCTGTATAATCAGCTCCAGTTTCATCCACCTCATTAGAACTGATTCAAATGTATTCTTTTTGATGGCTGAGTAATACTCCATTGTGTATATGTACCACAGCTTTCTTATCCATTCATCTGCTGATGGACATCTAGGTTGCTTCCATGTCCTGGCTGTTATAAACAGTGCTGCAATGAACATTGGGGTACACGTGTCTCTTTCAATTCTGGTTTCCTTGGTGATGATCAGTTTTAATTTTTTTGTATTAAAACAAACAAAGAACAACAATGAAACAGTCAGGACATGGAGGTGAGAGAAGCTTTCATTTCTGGAGAATAGAAGATCTCCAGCAGAAAATATTAAATAAGTAGAAGATGACCTGTGGCTGTAATGATCAACTTGCTGCTTTGCAATGTAAGACCAAGAAAAAATGGAAAATTAAAGAAGCAAAGTAATAACCATAACAAATCAGAAGTCAGGGCTCTGGGAATAAAAATAGGAAGGAAAACTGTTCTGTGAGGATTCAGAAGAAGGGTATGTCTCAGAAAATTATCTTCTAGAAGATGGCATGCACATTTCACAAGTGGAGGCAGTGAGAAAATAGATAATGGTTAGAAGACATTCCTTACACTAAAGAAGAAATAATTTAAATGGAAATATTGATCTAAAAAATATGAAATCCACAAGTGAGTTGTTACTGAAGAAAATGATTGAATAGAAGAGAAAGCATAAAAATATTACACAAAATGAAAAGCTATTCTTGAGGAAATAGCAATAATAAAGAAGAAATAAATAATAGAAGAAACTCTCCAAACCTACAAACTTAGGTTTTTAGATTTAAAAAGTTTGAATGTCAGATATACTAACTTTAAAAATATCCACTTGTACCATGGTGGAATTTATGAACTCATATGCTAAAGAGAAATATATCTAACCTATACAGAGAGAAGAGTTTATGTATAAAAGAAAAAATATATTAGCATAAGAATCAACTTCTCATCCACAATACTAAAAACTAGATGTCACTGGAATTTACAGATTTCAGAAAAATAGCAGACTATATATTCTGAAAAAAATTTCCAGCTACTGAATTCCTAAACATGCTGGATAAAATAGTGCAGTCTCTCCACACAAACACAAGCACACAGGCTTGGGTATTAAGACAGTAAGGGAAAACCAGCCAGTGCAAACTTTGCATGAATTAAAAGCTGCCTAGAAGATATTTGTTGATAAAAATTTATGGGCCAACAATAATGTGGAAAGTAGAATTGACATTCTTGAAGACACTGCAGTTCTTTCATTGTAGGATGGAGCTTGCTAGAAAAATATCTTCCTTCTTGCCAAATTATATTTCTTGATTATACATCTGGCTGGAGAATAAAGGCAATTTCCCACAAGAATTTAAAACCCAGACTTGTCCAATGTATACTTAGGATTTGAATGTTCATTATCTCTGAATTGAAGACCTCAACCCCAGAAAATATTTTTAAGTTTTCTCTACTTAGCAGTCTTTCAGTCCACTAGAGAGAAGCAATTGAAAAATTTCCGTGGAGGAATATAGCTTAAACTCAGACTCATCAGGTCACCCAACAGGTCTCTGAAAAAATAATACACATGAAAATCTCAGAGAATAACCAGAAGTAAATAAAAAAAATTAGAACTATGAGTATCTCAGATATAGATATTGTCAGGAAGGATTATGAAATAGATCTATATAAAAGTTAATAAATGGTACTAGACTAAATTAAATGATTAGGAACAATAAAAGTGGCATTCAACTCTACAATTCTTTTAAAATTGTATGCTCTGTACTAAATTCTAAATGTCTGAGATATTGGAGACCATTGTGCTCCTTGCATCACTAATCTAGTATTTAACTTTTGAAAACATTCAATAATTATACAAAAGAGCACCTCAGGGGTTACCAATATTCTATCTACTACCAATGTAGGGCGCTCTAACTGCAATCAGTCAATGTGATTTTTAGGATCACATTTTTTTTTTTAATGAACTTTATTATTTAGAAAAGCTTTAGATTTACATAAAAATAAGATAATACACAGAATATCCATATACACTTATATCTAATTTCCCCTGTTATTAACACAGGATGATAAGCTTGTTATAATGAACCAATGTTAACTATCATTATAATCTAAAGTCCACAGCTTATTCAAATGCCCTTTGTTTTTAGGTAGTGTTTCTGAACCAGGATCCCATCCAGAGTACATTATATTTCACTGTCATGTCTCCTTTGGCTCCTCTTGGCTGTGACATTTTTCCAGACTACCAATTTCTGATGACTTTGTGAGTTGAGAGGAGTCCTGATCAGGTGTCCTACTATATGATGTTTCTCAACTGAAATCCATTTTATGTTCTCGTAGTTAACTAGATATGGGTCATGAGTTTTGAGGACAATCATATGATAAAGTGTCATTTTTATCAAATTTTATTAAAAAATTTTAAAGGAAAATTCTTGCCCGGCTGCCTGAAACACACCCAACAAGCCCAAAGCGAGAAGCTGCAATGTGTACGCAAGCCTGATGTCACCATAGTCTTCACCCATCACATTTTATAAAGTGGTCTTTTATATCTCCCAGTTTCAAGTACATATTGCTTTGTCATACCCTACAATTTTTCTTGTCAAATAACTGAAATCATTCCTCAAATTTCATTTGGCACATCTTACACATGATTGGCTCAGACGGTAAAGCATCTCTCTACAATGCAGGAGACTCAGGTTCGATCCCTGGGTTGGGAAGATCCCCTGGAGAAGGAAATGGCAATCCACTCCAGGACTATTGCCTGGAAAATCCCATGGACAGAGGAGCCTGGTAGGCTACAGTCCGTGGGGTCACAAAGAGTCGGACACGTCTAAGCGACTTTACTTCACTTCACTTCGCTTCACACATGATCACAAACTCATATATATCCGTCTCATTCCCTCTACCACCTAATCTCCACAATTCCTTGTCCATTAAACACTTGTGATCTGTTACCTGTTCACCCTCCTGACTCTGATCTACTTCCTCAGCTTAAATTCTGTAATCATAATAATCTCTTTCTTGCAAATATCCTGTCTTCCCACCTGTAGATTGCTATCATCATGCTCACTTGATGAAATCATACTGATTAAATATAATCCAGCCTACATCACACCCACCCCAGAAACTAAATAGTGCTGTAGAGGAAAAAAAAAAAAAAAAAAAAAAAAACCCCAAACCCTGCATTGACAAATCCCACTTGAAACAATGACTGTTATCATGAAATGGTCTCCAAATGACGCACAAAATTTACAATGTTATACAAATGCTGTACAAAAATTCCATTGTATTTTTCTAACCATATATTCTACCATTTCCCTCGATAACTATCACTTTTCTTATCTTGAAACCTACAACAGAGCTTCTCTCATGCTCATTCTTAACTGATGAACTTTTCCTATTTCACTGAGAAAATTAAGCAATCAGAAGCAAAAGTCCACAAACTCCCACAACTTCATGTTCCAACCCTCTACCATCTGCACCCATAATATCTACCTTCCCACCTGTTACTATAGTGAACCATCTGTGCTCTATATGTAGCCAAAATCCCCACTTGTGTATAGATTCCATCCCCTCTCAGTTACTTAAGTAAGTGGTTCCAAGGATTCTTCTCTCTCCTGCTTTGTTAATTTTCCTTCTTTATAATTTCTTTCAAAATGGAAATATATTATTAACTCTCTAATATTATATAAAAAATAATATGCCATAATTTCCTGAATTTTCTACCAGACTTATCCCACTTCTTTGCTCCATCTGCAGAAAATTCCTTGAAATAAATACATTTATTCATTGTATCTTTTCCTCTAATTTATCTATACTAAATTTACTCAAATTAGGCTTTTGTTTCCACCATTCCTTGTTCATGTGTATGTCATCAGTAACTTCATAATTGCTACATCAACATAACATGGCTATTTTTAAGCACTATATTACTTGAAGTCTTGGACAGAGTTTATCTCTCTTTCCTTTCTACTCTCGATTTCTGATATACCACACTCACCTGGCTGTGTTTCTACCACACTGATTCTTTCTTTGTGTGTGTGTGCTATTTTTTTTTTCTTTATTGGAGTACAAATTTTTTACAGTGTGTGTTAGTTTCTGCTATAAGCAACTTTTATTCATTGTTGTTTTTTTTTTTAACCTCAAAGTTCTTAACACTGAAGAATGCCATGATTCAGTTCTTGGTTTTCTTCTCTGCTTTAACTACACTAACTCCCTTTGTGATGTCTTTAAAAACCTTCTAAACTCTAGTGACTCACACATTTAGGTTTATGGCTCAGATTTATTTCTCTAAATCCAAATTCATATGCACTGTTTCCTCAATATTTCCATTTGGTCTAGTAAATATCAATATTTCATATTCAAAGTGAACTTTTGTTTTTGTCTCTCAAACGTATACCATACATAAACCACCCTTCTGAGTTAATAACAGCTCTTAATCTAATTGCTCAAGCTTAACATTTCCTCAGTTTTCACTTACAAACCAAATATAATATTACAGGAAATCCTTGATTGTCTTCACAATATATCTATATGACTGTTAGAAACTCATGATAAATGTAGTAATACTTTCCACCAATCATCATCTTTTAGGTAGTTTTTTGCAATAAATTTCTGTTTCCCTGTTTTCAACAGTGCCCTCGTCAGTCTGTACCTGGATGGACAGAGTGATCTTTTTAATATACAATATGTTTTCCTTTCCCTTAAAACCACCTGATGGTTTTGCACCTCACCCAATGTGAAAGCCAATATCTATATAATAACACACAGAAACCAGTGCAAGAAGAATTCTCTCTTTTCTGTTAATACTACTCTGTTCCTCACATCCTTTGCCACTACCACAATTTACACATTTCCTCAAACATGCTAAGCATTTTCTCATCATTATATGTTAGTGCCAAATAATTCTCCTGTGTGGTACAATTTCATTATACCACACAATTTTCCACTTCATGGAAAATTCCTTTTTTGAATTCAAATTATTGCTGTAATTCTATCTTTTTCAATGAGCTTATCCTAACTGACCTATTTAAAATGGCAATTCATGATCTCTATGCTGATTTTCTATAAATTTATTGCTTCTTAATATTTTATGATCCAAACAAAACAGTTATATCTGGAATTTGGTATGCTCTCAATAAATATTTATTTTATGAATGAAGATTGAAACTAGGGTGAAAAAAGGTATCTCAGTTAGAAAAGAGCTGGAGCTCAATCTGATAAATAATAAAGGATAAATCAAAATATTATAAATTAGTAAGAAAAAATAGAACAAGAAGATAAAAATAATATGCATTAATATAACATATTTTATTGGTTATTAATTTAAGGTACAGATACTTTTATGATAAAGACATCATTTTATTCATATTTTACCAATGTTCTCTGTATTTGAGATAGGTATATTATTTTCCAAGTGCTTTTTCAGTATATATGTCATATTTTCTGAAACTTTAACTATCAATATTCACACTTTTATTATCATTGAATCTATTAACGTGAATAATTCCAGTTCTTCCTATCTCTGGCATCTTTGAAAATATTTTCCCTTTCTAACTTACTATATACATTAATTATTATTTGCATCATTTGCTCTCTCCTTATCCAAAATTCAGGTCCTATGAGGGCAGGTAAATTTGTACTTATTGTAGCACATGGTCATTAATACATACTCAATAAAAATATACTGAATAAATGAATTGTTATTATGATTTCTATGACTGAACTATCAAAATTCTAGGATACTTAATTCTTTGGATATATTACTTTATTTAGTTAAAATTGCTCAATAAAACTTACTTAAATGTATTAGTATTTTAAAAACCCATATTTTTATAAATTATAGGACTGTAGATTTCTTTACTGCAAGATCATTATTATGATTTTGTGTCTAAGTTATTGGTCTTATAAAATAACTTGCAATGTTTTTTTCTATGCCCTGCTTCACTTTTGAGCTTGGAAAAAATTTTCTATTAATAAAACCCTTTGTAGTTTATAAATTTAACTTAGGACATTGCATCACTAACATCCTAGTACTAATTTGACAATGGCTTTGCAACATGAAATCTAGACAAATTTATTTTCATTGGTTTAAAATTAAGATCTAAATTTAATTTATCAAATATTATTTAGCTAATTATGTAACCTTAAATTATATCATGTTAACAAACACTTTTTATACAATCAAGTAATAAGAAAGTGACCCCCCAATAAGAGACTGAGCCAGACCTGCCTGGGAGTATTTGAGTGTATTCTGTGGAGACATGAATCAGCAGTGGCCTGCTGTGGGGACAGGGCCACTGCTGACAGCAACAGTCCTGGGAGGCATGGCATGTGGCATAAGTCCTCCTAAATGAGGTCACCTTTAGCCCCTCCATAGAACTGCCAGGTGGGTGATTCACAAACTGGAGAAAAGTTACACTAAAGAAGTTTTAGCACTGTTGCAAAAGTTCTAGGCCACACAACAGACTTGCCAACATAGGCATCTGACAAAGGGACTGAGAATACCCTGAGAATCTGACTTTGAAGATCAGTGGGGTGTGATTTTAAAACTTCCATAGGACTGGGGAAACAGGGACTCTTAGAGGGCATGAACATAACCTTGTGCACACAATACCCAGGAAAAAGGAGCAGTGATCCCACAAGAGACTGAGCCAGATTGCCTGTGAGTATTTGGGATTCCTCAGCAGAGCCGTGGGTTGACAGTGGCCTGCCACAGTGTCACTTGCACTGACAGCAGCAGTACTGTAAGGCAATGTTTGCTGGCACAAGTCCTTTTGTATGAGGTTGCTATTAGCCCACTCTACTTTGGCCAAAGTAGAGGGAGGGAACACAATCCAACCCATCAGCTGAAAATTGAGTTAAATACTTACTGAACATGGCCTTGCCCACCAGAGCAAGACCAGTTTTCCCCACAGCCAGCCCATCTCATCAGGTAGCTTCCACAAGCCTCTTATCCTCATCTATTAGAGGGCAGACAGAATGCAAATCACAAACACAGAAAACTAACCAAAATGAACACATGGATCAAAACTGTGTGTAACTTAATGAAACTATGAACCATGCCATATAGAGCCAGCAAAGACAGATGGGTCACAGTGGAAAGTTCTGACAAAACACCCAGTGGTGGAGGGAATGGAAAACCACTTCAGCATGCTTGCCTTGAAAACCCCATGAGCAGTATGAAAAGACAAAAGCACATGACACTGAAAGATGAGTCCCTCAGGTCAGAGCATATCTAAATGATACTGGAGAAGAGAAGAGAAATAGCTCCAGAAGGAGTGAAGAGGTTGAACCAGAGTGGAAATGACACACAGTTGTAAGATTTTAAAATTTAAAAAATAAAAAACTAAAACTAAAAAAAAAAAAAAGAAAGTAAAATTTGATGCTGTAAAGAACAATGTGGCATAGGAAACCTGGAATGTTAGGTCCATGAATCAAGGCAAATTGGAAGCGGTCAACAGGAGATGGCAACAGTGAACATCAACATTTTAGGAATTAATGACCTAAGATGGACTGGAATGGATAAACTTAATTCAGATGACCACTATATCTACTAATGTGGGCAAGAATCCCTTAGAAGAAACTGAGTAGCCTTCATTGTCAACAAGAGTTTGAAATGCAATACTTGCCTGCAATATCAAAAACGATAGAGTGATCTCTGTTCATTTCCAAGGCAAACCATTCAATTTTCCAGTAACCCAATCCTACGTCCCAACCACTAAAACCAAAGGTGAATGGTTCTATGAAGACCAACAAGGTCTTCTAGAACTAACACCAAAAAGGATATCGTTTTCGTCATAGGGTACTGGAAGGCAAAAGTGGAAACCAAGAGATACCTGGAATACAAGGCATATTTGGCCTTGTAGTACAAAATGAAGCAGGCCAAAGGCTAACAGAAATTTGCCAAGAAAAGACACTGGTCATAGCAAACATCTTCTTCCAACAACAAAAAAGACAACTCTATACATGGACATCAACCATATGGTCAATACTGAAATCAGATTGATTTTATTCTTCACAGTCAGAGATGGAGAAGCTCTATAGAGTTAGAAAAAAAACAAGACTGGATTCTGATTATGGCTCAGATCTTGAACTCCTTATTGAAAATTTCAGACTTAAATTGAAGAAAGTAGGGAAAACCACTAGGCTCTTTAGGTATGACCTAAATCGAATCCTTTATGATTATTCACCAGAAGTGATAAATAGATTCAAGGGATTAGATATGATAGAGTGCCAGAAGAATATAGATGGAGGATCATATCATTGCACAGGAGGCAGTGATCAAGACCATCCCCAAGAAAAACAAACACAAAAAGGCAAAATGGTTGCCTGAGGAGGCTTTACAAATAGCTATGAAAAGAAGAGAAGCAAAAGGCAAAGGAAAGATATACCCAAAGAATGCAGATTTCCAAAGAATAGCAAGGAGAGATAAGAAAGCCTTCCTAGTTAACAATGCAGAGAAACAGAGGAAAACAATAGAGATCACTTCAAGAAAATTAGAGATACCAAAGGAACATTTCATGCAAAGAGGGCACAATAAATAATAGAGAAGATATGGACCTAACAGACGCAGAAAATATTAAGAAGAGTGGCAAGAATATACAGAAGAACTGTACAGAAATATGTTAATAACCTGGATAACCATGATGGTATGATCATTTCACCTAGAGCCAGACATCCTGGAGTGTGAAGTCAAGAGGGCCTTAGAATGTATTAGTAGGAACAACGCTAGTGGAGGCAATGGAATCCCAGCTCAGCTATTTCAAATCCTAAATGATGATGCTGTAAAGGTGTTGCACTTTACATGCCATCAGATTTGGAAAAGTCAGCTGTAGCCACAGGATTGGAAAAGGCCAGTTTTCATTCTAATACCAAAGAAAGGCAGTCTCAAAGAATGTTCAAACTACCACACAATTGCAGCCATTTCACATGCTAGCAAGATAATGGTCAAAATCCTTCAGGCTAGTCTTCAACAGTATGTTATAGAGAACTTCCAGATGTACAAGCCGGATGAGAAGGCAGAGGAACTGGAGATCAAATTACCAATATTTGTTGGATGATAGAAAAAGCAAAATAATTCCAGAAAAATACGTATTTCTGCTTCATTGACCACACCAGAACCATTGACCATGTGGATAACAACAAACTGGAAAATTTTTAAAGAGAGGGAATCCCAGATCACCTATATGCAGGTCAAGAAGCAACAGTTAGAATTGGATGTGGAACAACGGACTGGTTCCAAATTGGGAAAGGAGTATATCAAGGCTGTATATTATTAAGCAGATTATTTAACTTCTATGCAGAATACATTATGCAAAATGCGGGCTGGATGAAGCTCAAGTTGGAATCAAGATTGCCAGGAGAAGTATAAAAAACCTCAGATATGCAGGTAACACCACACTTATGACAAAAAGGGAAGAGTAACTAAAGAGGTTCTTGATCAAGGTGAAAGAGGAGAGTGAGAAACTTGGTTTAAAACTCAACATTCAAGAAGCTAAGATCATGGCATCTGATCCCATCACTTCATGGAAAATAGATGGGAAAAAAATGGAAACAGTGACAGAGTGTATTTACTTGAGATCCAAAATCACTGTGGACGGTGACTGCAGCCATGAATTTATTTATTTATTTTTCTTTCTTTTTTTTTTTTAAATTTTAAAATCTTTAATTCTTACATGCGTTCCCAAACATGAACCCCCCTCCCACCTCCCTCCCCATAACATCTCTCTGGGTCATCCCCATGCACCAGCCCCAAGCATGCTGTATCCTGCGTCAGACATAGACTGGCGATTCGTTTCTTACATGATAGTATACATGTTAGAATGCCATTCTCCCAAATCATCCCACCCTCTCCCTCTCCCTCTGAGTCCAAAAGTCCGTTATACACATCTGTGTCTTTTTGCTGTCTTGCATACAGGGTCGTCATTGCCATCTTTCTAAATTCCATATATATGTGTTAGTATACTGTATCGGTGTTTTTCTTTCTGGCTTACTTCACTCTGTATAATCGGCTCCAGTTTCATCCATCTCATCAG
Organism: Ovis aries; assembly: GCF_016772045.2. Taxonomy (NCBI): domain Eukaryota; kingdom Metazoa; phylum Chordata; class Mammalia; order Artiodactyla; family Bovidae; genus Ovis; species Ovis aries. Next base: position 48,384,392 of record NC_056056.1, read on the forward strand.
AACTGATTCAAATGAATTCTTTTTAACGGCTGAGTAATACGCCATTGTGTATATGTATCACAGCTTTCTTATCCATTCATCTGCTGATGGACATCTAGGTTGTTTCCATGTCCTGGCTATTATAAACAGTGCTGCGATGAACATCGGGGTACATGTGTCTCTTTCAATTCTGGTTTCCTCGGTGTGTATGCCCAGCAGTGGGATTGCTGGGTCATACGGTAGTTCTATTTGCAATTTTTTAAGGAATCTCCACACTGTTCTCCATAGTGGCTGTACTAGTTTGCATTCCCACCAACAGTGTAGGAGGGTTCCCTTTTCTCCACACCCTCTCCAGCATTTATTGCTTGCAGATTTTTGGATCGCAGCCATTCTGACTGGTGTGAAGTGGTACCTCATTGTGGTTTTGATTTGCATTTCTCTAATAATGAGTGATGTTGAGCATCTTTTCATGTGTTTGTTAGCCATCCGTATGTCTTCTTTGGAGAAATGTCTATTTAGTTCTTTGGCCCATGTTTTGATTGGGTCGTTTATTTTCTGGAATTGAGCTGTAAGTTGCTTGTATATTTTTGAGATTAGTTGTTTGTCAGTTGCTTCATTTGCTATTATTTTCTCCCATTCAGAAGGCTGTCTTTTCACCTTGCTTATATTTTCCTTTGTTGTGCAGAAGCTTTTAATTTTAATTAGATTCCATTTGTTTATTTTTGCTTTTATTTCTGGAATTCTGGAAGGTGGATCATAGAGGATCCTGCTGTGATTTATGTCTGAGAGTGTTTTGCCTATGTTCTCCTCTAGGAGTTTTATAGTTTCTGGTCTTACATTTAGATCTTTAATCCATTTTGAGTTTATTTTTGTGTGCGGTGTTAGAAAGTGATCTAGTTTCATTCTTTTACAAGTGGCTGACCAGTTTTCCCAGCACCACTTGTTAAAGAGATTATCTTTACTCCATCGTATATTCTTGCCTCCTTTGTCAAAGATAAGGTGTCCATAGATGTGTGGATTTATCTCTGGGCTTTCTATTTTGTTCCATTGATCTGTATGTCTGTCTTTGTGCCAGTACCATACTGTCTTGATGACTGTGGCTTTGTAGTAGAGCCTGAAGTCAGGCAAGTTGATTCCTCCAGTTCCATTCTTCTTTCTCAAGTGGGCTTTATCTCAGGGATGCAAGGATTCTTCAATATCCACAAATCAATCAATGTAATTCACCACATTAACAAATTGAAAAATAAAAACCATATGATTATCTCAATAGATGCAGAGAAGGCCTTTGACAAAATTCAACATCCATTTATGATAAAAACTCTCCAGAAAGCAGGAATAGAAGGAACATACCTCAACATAATAAAAGCTATCTATGACAAACCCACAGCAAACATTATCCTCAATGGTGAAAAATTGAAAGCATTTCCCCTAAAGTCAGGAACAAGATAAGGATGCCCACTTTCACCGCTACTATTCAACATAGTTCTGGAAGTTTTGGCCACAGCAATCAGAGCAGAAAAAGAAATAAAAGGAATCCAAATTGGAAAAGAAGAAATAAAACTCTCACTGTTTGCAGATGACATGATTGATCCTCTACATGGAAAACCCTAAAGACTCCTAGAGCTCATCAATGAATATAGTAAAGTTGCAGGATATAAAATCAACATACAGAAATCCCTTGCATTCCTATACACTAACAATGAGAAAGTAGAAAAAGAAATTAAGGAAACAATTCCATTCACCATTGCAACGAAAAGAACAAAATACTTAGGAATATATCTACCTAAAGAAACCAAAGACCTATATATAGAAAACTATAAAATACTGATGAAAGAAATCAAAGAGGACACTAATAAATGGAGAAATATACCATGTTCATGGATTGGAAGAATCAATATAGTGAAAATGAGGATACTACCCAAAGCAATTTACAAATTCAATGCAATCCCTATCAAGCTATCAGCCGTATTTTTCACAGAACTAGAACAAATAATTTCAAGATTTTTATGGAAATACAAAACACCTCGAATTGCCAAAGCAATCTTGAGAAAGAAGAATGCAGCCATGAATTTAAAAGACACTTGCTCCTTGGAAGAAAATCTATGACAAATCTAGACAGCATATTAAAGAGCAGAGACATCAATTTACCGGCAAATGTCCATCTAGTCAAAGCAATGATTTTTCCAGTAGTCATGTATAGATGCGAGAATTGGACCATAAAGAAGGCTGAGCACCTAAGAATTGATGGTTTCGAACTGTGGTGCTGGAAAGGACTCTTGTGAGTCCCTTTGATGGTAAGGAGATCAAACCAGTTAATCCTAAAGGAAATCAACCCTGGTTATTCATTAGAAGGACTGATCCTGAAGCTGAAGCTCCAATACTTTGGCCACCTGATGCGAAGAGCTGACTCATTGGTAAAGACCCTAATGCTGGAAATGTTGAGTACAAGAAGAAAATTGGGCGACAGTATATGAGATGGTTGGTTAGTGTCATGCACATGAGTTTGATCAAACTCCGAGTGATAGTGAAGGAAAGGGAAGCCTGGGGTGCTGCAATCCATGGGGTCAAAAAGAGCTGGACTTCCTGAGTGACTGAACAAGAACAATAAAATAGATTAGATATACAATTACTATTTTTATACTTGTTCAGTAATTTATCTGTGAACTTCTTAATAACATTTTTATTGAAGAAACTAGATAGATAATTTAGTTTTATTACAAAGTTTTGTATGAGGAATTGAGAAATAGTTTCATCTGAAGTGTTTACGTATATTTTTGTGTTGTTGATATTTATAACTATGTTTGAAAACTATGAGGAAATCTTTATAGCTCATTTTAAGGAAATAAACTGAGACTAGATTAACAGACTACATTAAGAAACTAGGTTAAGAGAGAAAGTAGAGTCATCTGTTACATAACATGCAATAAATTTGGACCAGGTGATGGGAATGAACCTGGCATGTTGAAAGAACATGAGAAAGCCATAGAGTCTGGAGCAGTGTGAGTTAAAGTGAGAGTTGCTGAAAAGAGTTTTAGATAGAGGATGGAATCAAGGCCTTGTAAAACATAGGAATGCCTTCTGAGGTTATTGCAAATGTTTTCATTTCATTACAAATTTTTTTTCATATAATTAACACACACAATAACTCTACAGCCATAACTTTTTATTAAAACATATAGATAAAAATACATAAAAAAACAAGTGTTTTTAAACTTGAAATCTTGTTTTTAAATTTGAAATCTCTTATGTAAATTAAGAACATATTGAAATCATATGGTATATTGACATATACTATCTCTCTTCAGTTCAGTTCAGTTCAATGACTCAGTCATGCCCAACTCTTTGCAACCCCATGGACTGCAGCACGCTAGGCTTCCTGTCCATCACCAACACCTGGAGCTTGATCAAACTCATGTCCATTGTGTCAGTGATGCCATCCAACCATCTCATCCTCTAACATCCCCTTCTCCTGCTTTCAATCTTTCCCAGCATCAGGATCTTTTCCAATGAATCATGGAAATCAAGTGGCCAAAGTATTGGAGCTTTAGCTTCAACATCAGTCCTTCCAATGAATATTCAGGACTGATTTCCTTTAGGATAGACTGGTTGGATCTCCTTGCAGTCCAAGGGACTCTAAAGAGTCTTTTCCAATACCACAGTTCAAAAGCATAAATTCTCTGGTGCTCAGCTTTCTTTATGGCCAAGGTCTCACTTCAGTACATGACTGCTGGAAAATGCGTACTTTATACCTTTGATCAGACCAACTTTGTTGGCAAAGTAATGTCTCTGCTTTTTAATATCCTGTCTATGTTCGTCATAGTTTTTCTCCCAAGGATCAAGCATCATTTAATTTCATGGATGCAATCACCATCTGCAGTGATTTTGGAGCCCCCCAAAATAAAGTCTGTCACTGTTTCCATTGTTTCCCCATCCATTTGCCATGAAGTGATGGGACTGGATGCCATGATCTTAGTTTTTTGAATGCTGAGTTTAAACAAGGTTTTCACTATTCTCTTACTTTCCTCAAGAGGCTCTTCAGTTCTTCTTCATTTTCTGCCATAGAGGTGGTGTCATCTGCATATCTGAAGTTTTTTATATTTCTCTCTGAAATCTTATTTCAGCTTGTGCTTCATATAGCCTGACATTTCACATGATGTACTCTACATAGAAGTTAAATAAACAAAGTGACAATATATGGCATTGTCATACCCCTTTCCCAATTTGGAACCAGTCCATTGTTCCATGGCTGGGTCCAACTGTTGCTTCTTGATCTGCATACAGATTTCTCAGGAGACAGGTAAAGCGGTCTGGTATTCCCATCTCTTTAAGAAATTTCCATAGCTTGTTGTGATGCACACAGTCAAAGTTTCTAGCATAGTTAATGAAGCAAAAGTAGATGTTTTTCTGGAACTCTCTTGCTTTTTCTGTGATCCAGCAGATGTTGGCAATTGATCTCTGGTTCCTCTGCCTTTTCTAAATCCTGCTTGAACATCTGGAAGTTCTTGGTTCACATACTGTTAAAGCTTAGCTTGAAGAATTTTGAGTATTACTTTAGCTTGTGTCGTGAGTGCAATTGTGTGGTAGTTTGAACATTCTTTGGCATTGCCATTCATTGGGATTGGAATGAAAGCTGACATTTTCCAGTCCTGTAGCCACTGCTGTTTTCCAAATTTACTGGCATATTGAGTGCAGAACTTTCACAGCATCATCTTTAGGATTTAAAATAGTTCAACTGGAATTCCATTACCTACACTAGCTTTGTTCGTGTTGATGTTTCCTAAGGCCTACTTGACTTAGCACTCCAGGATGTCTGGCTCTAGGTGAGTAATCACACCATCATGGTTATCTAGGTCATTAAGATCTTTTTTGTATAGTTCTTCTGTGTATTCTTGCCATGTGTTCATAATATTTTCTGCTTCTGTTAGGTCTGTACTATTTCTGTCCTTAATTGTGCCCATCTATGCATGAAATATTCCCTTGGTATTTCTAATATTATTGAATAGATCTCCAGTCTTTCCCATCTTAGGGAAGATTAAGCACATATTAAAATCATATGATATATTAACATAATATCTCTCTTAGATGAAAGCAAAATCAAGTAATTTTCTACAACTTAATTTTTTTTCAAGTAGTAGGCTTATCTGGCTCATGCCAAAAGGAGCAATTATTTCAAGAGAAGAAATTACTTTTATTCAAAGATGGTTCAAAGTTAAAGTTAGTTTCCACTTTAGAAGTACTATCAATTTTATAATTTTAGATCAATTTTAAGCTAAATACCTAGTAATGTATGTGTTTTCCCTAGCATAAACCATTGGAACATGGAAATCAAATTTTATAATGTCAGATCTTTTTGTTGCTTAGTCTGTTTGAAAACTTGCATTGCTTAAGGGGGAAAAAAAGCTTAGGAAAAGTGGCACGTGTTATGTATGAAAGAAATGTAGATTTGTTCAGATCTATGACACAAGAATATCTATTAAACATCCATGGAATTTCATTCTTTATATGTACCAAAATTCATATTGCTCCAGAAAAAATTTTAATTAATTAAAAAAATTGAATTCAAATATATGCCACTGAGCATGTATTTTCCCTGGGTAAGGATGCATTGTAAAATGATGAAATATATTGATCTTTTTGTATTTTTAAAGCATCATAACAATAAACTTCTATCTCATTTCTGACATGGTAAATATAGATTTATAATATCAGAATGATGAGACAGTAATCAACCTCTTCTATCCTCAAATATTTATAGACAAAACCCTCAAACAATATAGATAATTACAAAACTACATGTCATTTTTAATTTATGTTTCAAAATTGAATATACTTAAGAAGTTACATTCTCTAAAAAAAATCAATATAATGGCAATTTTAATGTTTTACCAATTAATTAATCATCTATTTGTTCAGATACAGTTTTTTGGTCATAATTACAAACAAAAATCCTGCTTCTGTATTTAGCAGGGAAGAAGAAAAACAAATCTTTATCTCTATAAGGAAGCAAATTCATAAAATTTGTCATACAGTATATATTAAGTAGCAAAGTTCAAATGTACAATATATGAGCTATTCTCAAAAAATATTTTTAGTTACAATGGTAATGATGCGAAAATATTCCATTAACTCCTTTTGAAATGAAGAACATTTAAATGTGCTGAAGCAAATGAAAATCTAATTTATTTTTAACAACAATCAAAATTCTGAATTATTTCACAGTCCCACTGACATTTTTGAATCAACACTCACTTTTATAGATTTAAAATCTAATCAAGTTCTACAGCTCCATTTCAAAAATACACATCCGCATGTGCATATCTTGTTAAAATAATAAAAACTTGAAGTGTCAAAACGTGAGCATGTTATCTTATTTCCCCTTCTCCAGTCTTGCCCAGTCTTGCTACAGTGTCTAGTAAGACTGCAGACTCAGAACTGAAAATCTTCTACTTATGAAGATTTTCAATAGAAAATTTTAAAGGTTAAAAAAAAAAAACTGAATTGCAGGAAGGAAGGAAAAAAGTTTACATATCAGTATCTGGTATCAACCCTGCCAATACATCGAACTCCAGATATGCTGTGTCCAGAGTACCACCTAAGACACTTTCTGAGAAAGGCTTTGTGTGAATCAGATGAAGAAGACTTCATACTCAGGATGGGTGGAGTTCATGGCATGAAAATGGCATGAGATATGAGTTGTGATTTTCTACAGAGAAGATGACACAATGATAGCTGGTGAAACTTTAAAATAGTTATATTTGAAAGACATGTTTATAACAAATATTTGGGAAGTGTTGCCTTGTCTCTATAAAACCTTTTTTTCAAAAAACATTTCTTCTCATAAAAAGGTTTTGATTTTTTCAACATGCCTGTCTTGTATCAGAAACACAGTTGTAGATCACTTTAATCATTTCTAAGGTTACCTCCATTTGATCTTTCATTTTTACTTTTCACAACCGAACTCCTGGTTTTGTCCTTAATCATGCCATGTACAATGAAAACATTCTCACTTTCTCTTTGTTCACCCTCCCCTTGTTCACTCTCCCCTTGTTTCTCTGTCTTCAATCAAACAGGAATAAACTTTTTATAGCACAATTTTGTTTTAAGTCCTTTTATAAAAATATATGTACACTTTAATCTCTAAAAAATCCAATTATATTGTCTTCTAAGTTCTGCATAAACAAAGTTGCTTAATTGAAATGAAAAAACATGCGGCATCTAATAGTTATGTTTGGATATGATAAATTAATACATCTCTTACAGTTGGGAAAGCATTTTTTCTTGTCTTCTCTAAAAACATAAAGTTAAGTAATTATACTGTATGTGTGCTGAAGGCACAAAGTCTACATCTAAGACCATTTAAAGAATTAAGACCATTTAACAATTTAAGACCATTTAAACATCCACACACAACAAAACCAAACCATATGTATTAAATATGTGCCTGATAACTTATTCTCCTGTTTTGTTTTGTGTTATAAGAGAAAGAGCCTGTGTATAATGAATGATAATATGGTTTTTAAAAATAAAATTTAAAATATTTGAATTATAGTTTTAAAACTATGCTTCCTTATGGATTTTTCATGCATATTGAATATGTTTACAAGTTCTAATACAAAATATTCCACGAATGTGTATTATTTGTCCCATCATATTGCTTCACAAGAATTGTTGATATAAGATTAATAATAATTTTTTTCTAATTTGTTAGTTCTTGTCCTGCTTGCTCTCTGAATTATTTCAACCCTGTTCTCTATATCTCAGGAGAGAGACTCCTGCAACCTGTATGTGGGGAGCCCTATGTCAGTTGATTTCTGCTGGATGGATCAATGGAACACAGAAAGGTGAGAGAAACAGACAAAAAACTTCTTTTCTCTCTGCATTGGGTGGTACCTCTGTCATCATGTATCATAGGGCTTCCCTGGTGGCTTAGCGGTAAAGAACTCACAGGCCAATGCAGAAGGTGCAGGTTCAACCCTTGGATCAGGAAGATCCCCTGGAGTAGGAAATGGCAACCCACCCCAGTATTCTTGCCTGGGAAATCCCATGGACAGAGGGACTTGACGGGCTACAGTCCATGGGGTTGCAAGAGTCAGACACAACTTAGCAAATAAATAATGACAGCAACATGTGTCATAATTACATTATGGATACATTCTCATATATGAAGTTAATATTGTCTTCTAAGTCTGCTCATGTGATTTTAGTGCACTAATACTTAGTGGTGTCAAGGATGCTTCAAATCTCTGATTGGTTTCTCAGAATGCTAGGCATGTGCACTTTCAGCTGATTCATGTTTATGTGTGGAAAAATCCACCACAATATTGTAAAGTAAGTATCTGCCAATTAAAATAAATTAATTAAAAAATATATGCCTGAAGAATACAACCTCATTAAATGTAATACATTTACTCAAGGAGAAGCAGTAAATTGATAGAATATTATAGTGGACAGATTAAGGTAAATAGCAATTGGAAATTTTATTTTTTATTATAGAAATAGCATGATTATTTTAACCTCTTTACAAAAAAATAAAAACAGAAATGAACCAAATCAAACACAATTCTCTTCTCAAAAGGACAAATCCATTGTTATCATTTTTGCCATTTCAGTTTATGAGATCTCTCCTACCTGTTATATAAAAAAGTTTAGAAAAAATTATATGTATGTACATTTATATACATAAAACATATGTATGACATATGCTATGTAGTATATATGTGCTTAGTCATTCAGTCATGTCTGACTCTTTCAGACTCCATGGACTGTAGCCAACCAAGGTCCTTTATCCATGGAGATTATCCAGGCAAGAATACTGGAGTGGGTTGCTATGCCTTCCTCCAGGGGATCTTCCCAACCTAGGGATCAAACCTAGGTCTCCTGTGTTGAAGGTGGATTCTTTATTGTTTGAGCCACCAGAGAATCCCATGTATTATATACCAGTAAATAATTTGTAGCTTATTTTATATATATATTCCAACATTTATTCTTGCCTCATATCTGAGTACCAAAGAGGTGGGCTCCCATTAAAAACATTATTTTATTAAAAACAAACAAATTAATAGAGTAAATATATTTTGTTGTATGACATCTTCAGTTTAGAATGAGATTCTATAAAGTTTCTTTTTTTAGCTATTGCATGAATTGGTGGAGGAGGCTTGCAATAGCTCAGGGTCCTCTTTATGAGGTCTCTTGAGAAAATTCCTTCCTGGTTATGAAGTACATAAGGATGTTTGTACTTCTTTTGGGAAATATATCTCTGTTTAGCTTATGAACAAAGTACTTCGTTTCTAAGCAAATCTACCTTTCCACTTTGTCTATGAGAAATCTTAATTGATTTTGTGGCCCATCTGTAAGCATTGTAGGCCATGAATAAAATATTGAGCATTTGTCCTGATTCTGTTTCATTTTTCACTTTCGTTACCATCTACCTTGGGTAGATATCTCTGTTAAATATCTGTGTAATCTTTTGTTGTGTTGCTTAATCACATATTTTTAACCATATTATTAAATCATACAAAAACTAAAGTTCAACAACTGTCCTCATAAAATATGGGCACACAAAATATAAAATTTTTGGATTATTCATTTACTTTTAAATTATCTATAGACTTCTCTCCTTTTTTAACTTTTTTTAAACAAGTAACTCAAATATGCATTCAGTTTCCCTAGTTCTGGGATCCCATCTGTTTTTTATTCAGAAAAGACTTCAAAAGAAAAGCCAGAATATGAAAGTATCATAACAGACAGACACAGAGCTTATTTAAGCTTGAATTGTAATAAAAATATTTTTAACTAAATACAAATTACTGTTGAAATAGCTTACAAAAATATAGTAGCAGTCAAAATTTTGCATCTGTTGACATATTCTTCCACCTGTGAATTTAAACTGGCTGTGTAACAACTTAATTCTAAGAAACAGCCTTGTTCCTTGTAAAGTGAGATTATACTTTTAAGAAAGTGTTGGCCTATAAATTTTTCTGTAGACTATCCTGTTTAGGTTGAGAAAGAATTGATGAAATAAAGCAGGAATAGTCAAACTTTTTGTAAAAAGGTTTAGATAATAAACATTTTAAGATCTGCTAAATATGTAGGCTATTTAACAACTAATCAAATTTGTTATTATAAAAGCAGCCACAGACAGTAAATAAGCAAATGAGCATAAATGAACATGCCTGTGTTCTAATAAAATTTTATTTGAAAAATATGTTTGTTTCCAGTTTTTAAAGAAATCTCCACACTGTTCTCCATAGTGGCTGGACTAGTTTGCATTCCCACCAACAGTGTAAGAGGGTTCCCTTTTCTCCACACCCTCTCCAGCATTTATTGCTTGTAGACTTTTGGATAGCAGCCATTCTGACTGGTGTGAAATGGTACCTCATTGTGGTTTGTGCACTGGGATGACCCAGAGAGATGGTATGGGGAGGGAGGTTGGAGGGGGGTTCAGGATTGGGAACACGTGTACACCTGTGGCGGATTCATGTTGATGTATGGCAAAACCAATACAGTATTGTAAAGTAAAATAAAATAAAATAAAATCTTAAAAAAAAAAATCTTTGGCTACCAGGTCATAGTTTGTTGACCTGTGAAATAAAAAGTCTATACTATAGATATTAAATTTTTGTCTTGAGTTTTTGATAGATACTGTGTACTGCAAAAAAATAAAAATAAGGATATCACTATTAAGAAATGTTATTTTTGATATCTTGATGGTTTGGGTTTAGGTAATTTTAGTTTTCTTTAACATATATAAAATGTAATTATATAATGAATATATAACTTGTTGATAAATTCTGTACATATGTTCATTCTGTTACCCTTGTCTTTTCATGTAACATTATGTTAATATTCAAAGAAAAAACTGAATCATGCTTGTGTCTGAAAATGTCTATTTTGTAGTATCTTTATCTCATATTCTTTTTAAATTCTGTGATAGATTCTTATAGGAACCTATAGTTTCACTTCATTTTATTTATTACCATTATAACCATGACCAACATTGCTTACCAAAATGTTTATGCTAGCATTCTGCAAGACAGTTTCTGAGCATAGGTTTTTAATAAGGTAATAGACAAACTATCGCAGAAGAGATTGATTTTAGGGGGCCATAATAAACATAGCTATGAAACAATCTATTTCTTCATCTCTAGGTTTTCAGAGGTATGGGACTGGAAATTTATAATGCTCAGTTATTATAAAAGGTTAAACATAGCAGTCTCAAGGACTTACACAGCTACCATAAATATTTTAAATGATAGCAATAATATTTTTTTTTAGCTCAGAACTCTATATAGCAGGTACAACATTATTGTATATTAGTTATTAAATTTTTATTTTCATCCTTTCTCTATCTCTGTCAGAAACTATGGGAGGGGAGGAATGGTTTCTATGCTATTCACTTGTAAAAACATAGCCAAATCTGCTATGTTCAAGGGCCTGGAGAGCTGATGAGTACTGGGTGATGATAAAGCAAGTAGTCCTAAAGATTAACATAGATTCTATTGCCATGTATTTCCATGAAAGTATTATTCAAGTCTTAGCATATATACACAGTGGAATATTACTCAGCCGTAGAAAAGAGTGAAACAATGCCATTTGTAGCAATATGGATGGACTTAGGGATTATCATCCTAAGAGAAATAAGCTAAGCAAAGGACCAAGGAATCAGCTCAGGGAAAAGGACCAGGGGGCCAGCTCAGGAACCCATGCTTAATATCTTGTAATAACCTGTAATGGAAGAGAATGTAAAAAGAGAATATATATGTATAACTGAATCACTTTTATGTTTCTCTGAAACTAACACAACATTATAAATCTACTATATTTCAGTACATTTTAAAAGGTAAAAAATAAAAGTAATTTTTAAGATCTAACAATGATAACATTAGAAAGCAAATGCAAAGATGTGATTTAGTCAGAAATATATCTTAAAGTAGTAGAAATAAAAAGATGCTTGAGGAAGTTCTGGAAATTTCTTTACAACTTTGTTTTAGAAGGTAAATTTTTATTTCGTGTCTTATCATTATTTGAGAAATGCCTTCCACAGCATTCACCCAAAGGTACAGTTGTAACTCATACCTATGTAGAGAAAGCAAACACATTCTATGGGGGAAATGCTACAAACCTTTTAATTTATAGGCTTGAAGTTGGTTACATCATGGATGTCTGGAAGAAGGGAACCAGTGTAGCATGTTTACAGAGAGAGGAATGGGATGTTCTTGTCACCTAAATTTCTGAATGGCCATAGCTTAGTGGCAAATTCTCCTGATTCCTTTCTCAATCAGAACTTTTCTTTAACTCTAATACAATCAATCTCACAAGGATAATTTAGGCTTAAGAATTTTCTTGGCTGAGTTATAAGCATTTTAACATCCTTTCTAAAGTGTTCATTATAGTATATTATTCTAAATAATTTCTCAATAAAAGGTTAATTGTTAATTTGTGGGAAACTTGAGCTTTTTAGACAATGTAGAAACATGTAAATTTAGACTCTGGCCCCGAAGAACTTACAAGAATGTGGGGAGAAGATAAACCCAGAGATGAAATCAAAGTCCTAATATATGGCCAAGTGTGAGCAGTGCCTTAAGAAAAATGCAAAGTCCTAGAAATGTGAGGAGAAAGAGATCACATTTGACAAAGTAGATCAGTAATAATCATGACAGTGGTGATGGCCTTTGGGAATGTCATGATATTAACATGATGAAAGTTATATTGAACAAATATGATGAGATGGGAAAGGCTAAGCTCTATCTGTAGCATATGAAAAATTCAGTTTGATTGGAAGCAGTTGACTCCTGTAATGTGTGAAGGAGAATGTGGTGGAAATAATGCGGGAAGATAGTCTAATGAAAGTCATCAAGAATGGAAATAATTTGTTCCACTGATTTTAAGCCTGGGGTCTGTTTACATACTAGTTTCTTCACCACTTTTGATACCAACTATGGTTCTTGGCCTTCCTGAATTGATAAGAGGTGAGACAATAAACTCAGGCATTGTCAGGGCCCTTGCTGCAGCAGGGAGAGTGAGAACAAGTAACAGGTTTCCTTGCTTACTTACTCCCTGATGGAGGGAGAGTTTGTTCCTTATATAGGATAAGGAGAGGTTTCCCTGGTGGCTAAGACATTAAAGAATCTGCCTATAATGCAGGAAATCTGAATTTGGTCTGTGGGTCAGGAAGATCCCCTGGAGAGGGGAATGGCTACCCACTCCAGTATTCTTGCCTGGGAAATCCCAAGGGCAGAGAAACCTGGCTTCTCTTGCTAGAATCCATCAGGTTGCAAAAGTCAGACATGGCTGAGGGATTAAAATTTTCACTTTTTTTCATGGGACATTTTTGGGGGCTCCAAAATCACTGCAGATGGTGACTGCAGCCATGAAATTAAAAGACGCTTACTCCTTGGAAGAAAAGTTATGGCCAACCTAGATAGCATATTCAAAAGCAGAGGCATTACTTTGCCAACAAAGGTCCATCTAGTCAACGCTATGGTTTTCCCTGTGGTCATGTATGGATGTGAGAGTTGGACTGCGAAGAAAGCTGAGTGCTGAAGAATTGATGCTTTTGAACTGTGGTGTTGGAGAAGACTCTTGACAGTCCCTTGGACTGCAAGGAGATCCAACCAGTCCATTCTGAAGGAGATCAATCCTGGGAATTCTATGGAAGGAATGATGCTAAAGCTGAAACTCCAGTACTTTGGCCACCTCGTGCGAAGAGTTGACTCATTGGAAAAGACTCTGATGCTGGGAGGGACTGGGGGCAGGAGGAGAAGGGGACGACAGAGGATGAGATGGCTGGATGGCATCACCGACTCAATGGACGTAAGTCTGAGTGAACTCCAGGAATTGGTGATGGACAGGGAGGCCTGGCGTGGTGCAATTCATGGGGTCGCAAAGAGTTGGACACAACTGAGCAACTGAACTGAACTGAACTGAACTGAATGGTAGGGCTGTGTCCAGGGATCAGGCCAGTGTGTGGCTTAGATGTTTTGTCCACTCCTCTTGTGGTGTGGAGTGCAGTGGACATGCACAGTTCCTTGCTTTTGCTCCTCATACCCTGTTTTTGCTCTAGGCTCATTAGAAGTGGCTATTGAGCTTCTCATTTTTTTGCATCTTTTTATCAATACTTTGCCCCAACTGCACATACATGCACATAGTTATTTTTAGTTCCTTATAGTTTCTTTGCATTTTGTTGTTGGAGGAGAGGTTTGTCCAGGTGCAAACACTGAAGCAAAGGGACCCAGGTCCCAGTCTGTTTCACTTTTAGCCCAAGTCAATGTTTTTCCTTTATTTCTTTGTGCAATAGAGGTACAGAAAAGCTAAATTAATGACAGAGTAGGATCCAGGAATGAGACAACAAGAAAAAATTGAAGAAATACCTGTATATATGTTTTCAAAAACCACATTACTCTAAAACTGTGCAGCATAGTTTGAGTATTACTTTAAACTACTTCCATTCTTGTGTGTTTTAAGGGATAAAAAAACACTTTCACATATATTATTCATACATATTTAGTCCTCAACTATACTGTAAAATAAGAAGAGGATGCACAACCACTTTATGGATGAGGAAATCAAGCATGAGAATATAAGAAAGGGTGATCAAATGGAGAGATAATACTATTTAAAAAGACTAAATTTCCAAAAAGGATGAATAATAAAACAATAGCATTGCTTGACAAAAAGAAATGGGTTGAGATTTTTCTGGGTTGGTACAGCTGAAAGAAATTATTTTGAAACTTAGTTTCAGAGGCAAAGAACCAAGCATAAGACTATTGTTAGAAAGAAATAAATGTCACTTCAGTTTTGAATTAGGAAAACTAGTTCAGCTGAGGGATATCAGAGAGACGATTGATGCAAAGTTTATTTTGAACAGAAACAGAAGCTAGAAACCAGCAAAACTCAAATCACTGCAAGCATTTGTAATGAAAGAAAAACATACTGTGACCACACTTAATTTCCCCTGTGTGGCAAGTGAAAGAGCTGTAGTGTAGGATCATCAAAAGAATGACCAGCGCAAAGCAATTTAGAAGACTGACAGTGGTAGAAAGCGACTAAACACTTGATAAGACAATACATTCCTACTATCTGCCCTCCCAATGTTCCTTTTTGTGAAAGAATATTATTATAAAGGATTCTTGTCTGATTTCTTCATTTGGGATGAAGGCTATCCTGGTGGGACAGTTTTTAGAAAGGTTTCTTGGAAATAAAAGAGCTAGGAATTTTGAGAGCCCTTCTAGAGGCCCAAAATTACATTACAACTTTTACTCACATTTGTAATACCAACTGCATCCCAAAGCCAACTCTTACTGTTGGGATTCAAGTGAAGTATTTGTTTAACTGATGTAATATTTTTTATATCTCTTATAAAATTTCCTTTATGGACTGCTCCAAAATCTTCACTTTATATTTCTGTTGTTGCCGAAAAAAAGAATCTATAGACCAAAATCTTTCAGGAAATAGTCCAGCCTAACTAACGCTTTGACGTTTAAACTCTACTCATTGCTCTCTATCTTGAGTCTCTCTATCCTCTTTGAAATCAAGGACAATATGTTGATTATCAACTGCGCAGAACAGTCATTGAAGTGCTGCTATGAATTGTAGAGCTCACACTTATAATATGTTAGCCAGGAAATTGCTAAGGATGTCTTCTGCATCATTTTGAGTTACACTGTTGGTTGTAACAAATGATTAACAGCACCATGTTTCCCAAAGCTTTGGCCTTTTATGTCTTAAATTGTAACATAATTAATTGGTGTTTGATAATTCATGTGCTGAGAACAGCCACTAAGATACTTCTTTGGAATTAGATATTTAATAGTAACATAATTACTCTAGCCAAGATAGAGTAGTTGAATTTTTTGTTTTATTTTGCTTTTGATATGTATTGTTGTTGTTCAGTCACTCAGTCAAGTCTAACTCTTTGCTACTGCATGGACTGTAGCACACCAGACTTTCCTCTCCTTCACTATCTGCCAGAGTTTGCTCAGGCTTATGTTCATTGAGGCGATAATGCCATTCAACCACCTCATCCTCTGTCGCTGCCACCTCCTCCTGCCCTCAAACTTTCCAGGATCAGGATCTTTTCCAATGAGTCAGCCTATGCATCAGGTGGCCAAAGTATTGGAGCTTCAGCTTCACAATTAGTCCTTACATCGAATAGGCAGGATGGATTTCTTTTAGGATTGACTGGCTTGATTTCCTTCCTGTCCAAGGTACTCTCAATAGTTTTCTTCAGCACCACAGTTTGAAAGCATCAATTTTTCAGCACTCAGCCATCTTTATGATCTAGCTCTCACATCCATACGTGATTACTGGAGAAACCAAAGCATTGACTAGACAGAGCTTTGTCAGCAAAGTGATGTCTTTGTTTTCAATATGCTGTCTAGTTTTCTTCCATGGAGCAAGTGCCTTTTAATTTCATGGCTGCAGTCACCATCTGGAGTGATTTTTGGAGCCCAAGAAAATAGAGTCTGTCAATGTTTCCCTTGTTTCCCCATTTATTTGCCATGAAGCAATAGGACCAGATGCCATGATTTTAGTTTACTGATTGCTGAGTTTTAAGCTAGCTTTGTCAGTCTCCTCTTTCACTTTCATCAAGAGGCTGTTCAGTTCTTCTTCACTTTCTGCCATAAAGGTGGTGTCATCTGCATATCTGAGGTTATTGATATTTCTCCCAGAAATCTTGATTCCAGCTTGTGCTTCATACAGCCCAGCATTTCACATGATGTACTCTGCATATAAGTTAAATAAGCAAGGTGACAATATACAGCCTTGGCATACTCTTTCTCAGTTTGGAACCAGTCCATTGTTTGATGTCTGGGTCTAACTGTTGCTTCCTGATCTGCATACAGATTTCTCAGGAGGCAGGTAGAGTGGCCTGGTATTCACATCACTTTAAGAATTTTCCACAGTTTATTGTGATCCACACAGTCAAAGGCTTTAGCATAGTCGAAGAAGCAGAAGTAGATGTTTCCTAGAATTCTCTTGCTTTTTCTATGATCTAATGGATGTTGGCAACTGGTTTCTCTGCCTTTTCTAAATCCAGCATGTACATCTGGAAATTCTTCAGTTCATACTGTTGAAGCCAGCTTGAAGAATATTGAGCATTACTTTGTTAGTGTGTGAAATGAAGGCAATTAGACAGTAGTTTGAAAATTCTTTTGCTTTGCTCTTCATTGGGAATAGAATGGAAACTGACTTTTACCTGTCCTGTGGCCACTGATGAGTTTTCCAAATTTGCTGGCATATTGAGTGCAGCACTTTCACAGCATCATCTTTTAGGATTTGAAATAGCTCAACTGGAATTCCATCACCTCCACTAGCTTTATTGATAATTATGCTTCCTATTGCTGGCTTGACTTCATACTTCAGGGTGTCTGGCTCTAGGTGAGTGATCACACCTTCATGTTTATCTGGGTTATTAAGAACTTTTTTTGTAGAGTTCTTCTGTGTATTCTTGCCACTTCTTCTTAATATCTTCTGCTTCTGTTAGGTCTATACCCTTTCTTTCCTTTATTGTGCCCACCTTTGTGTAAAACATTCCTTTGAAAATTCTAATTTTCTTGAAGAGATCTCTAGTCTTTCCCATTCTATTGTTTTCCTTTATTATTTTGCATTGCTTGCTTGAGACGGCTTTCTTATCTCTCCTTGCTGTTCTCTGGAACTCTGCATTCAGTTGGGCATATCTTTCCCTTTTTCCTTTACCTTTCACTTCTCTTCTTTTTTCAGCTATTTGTAAGACCTTCTGAGATCACCATTTTGCATTTTTGCATTTCTTTTTCTTGGGTATTGTTTCAATCACTGCCTTCTATACAGTGTTACAAACCTCCGTCCATAGTTCTTCAGGCACTCTCTCTGTCACATCTAATCCTTTGAATCTATTTGTCACTTACACTGTATAATTGTAAGGGATTTGATTTAAATCATACCTGAATGGCCTAGGGGTTTTCCCTACTTTCTTCAATTTAAGTCCAAATTTTACAATAAGGAGTTCATGATCTGAGCGAAAGTCAGCTCCCAGACACTTCCCCCCAACTTTTTTTTAAAATCTTAAATGCATGATTTTCCTTTCAATTATAAGAAAGTGAAAAAGTGAAGTCGCTCAGTCGTGTCCAACTCTTTGCAACCCCTGTGGACTGTAGCCCACCAGGTTCCTCTGTCGATGGGATTCTCCAGGCAAGAACCCTGGAGTTGGTTGCCATTTCCTTCTCCATTATAAGACCTTCAAATATAACATATAGAGTTTTTCTTAATCAGCTTCCATAGAGAATTTCCAGTTATAATCAATCTCCATCCATATTAACTAAACCTCTATTCCTTCAGCATATCACACAGGTTTATAATCTGTGTCTCTGCAAATGTTATTCACTTTGTTTGAAATAAATTAGGCATCTCATTATTGTACTCAAACTGTTTCATGATTCACACTAAATTTATCTCAAGTCTTTCAGCTCCAGAAAACAATTAACTTCTAAGTTCCCAATTATACTTTTTACCTCATATGCCACTCTTTGCTTAGAGATAGACTTTCCCTGATGGACTATGCTATATTAGATCACCCATCCTAAATTCACAGGACCTGACACACAGTGTAAATAACAGTAGGTACTTTTTCTGTTTCATAAACTATCCCTGTGTTAAGATTCCTGAAATTTTCTGGGCTCAATATGTATTAGATGTAATCATTTATATCCAGAGAAGCCAAGAAGGTTGTTACATTGCCTTTTCACCATCTATGCCACTACCTTTTACCATCAATATTTACAAGTGAGACATCCTTCATTTTGACATATTTCCAGAGCAATTGCTTCCTGCAGGCCATGGGGTCATCCTGTAAAACTCACCTTAATTTGGCAATTAATTCCTGGTATGGTTCATTACTACAGCATTTAGGAAGATAGGACTTAAGGATATATTCAAAAGTTTATTATGGTTTAGGTCAAAATGTTATATAGAATACTTGGATGTAATTTTACACATTTTTATTTATCCATCCCCACTGCACCCCCTCATTGCCACACGTTGATCTTGTTATATCATCATACATTTACTTCTTTCATACTTCTATCTTGTTTTCACTCTTTTTGAATGAGAATCTGTGGGTGACTTGGCACCTAACTACAACCTACAGTGCATGTTATTTTAATATTAAAGGCCTTTCATGTACACTATGATTCAGAACTCCAATCACATTGTTGACATTTTTGGAAGTTGATCCACCATGACAAGTGTGTGTTCAGGCATGTGGGCGTTTATATTTGTGAGTTATGTACTTGAAGGATGAATCATAAGTATAGGAGAGTGATCTATGTTTACCATCTACATTAGAAATGTGGAAAATTGGAAATAAAATAACACTAATTTTAAAAGTTAATCAGGATGGAGGAACAAAAAGTGACAAGGGTGAAAAAAGATTAGTACTCACCTCTCCACATTTGTAATTTTTCTGTTAAGGACTCCAATTAGATGAAAAAACTTACTTTACATTGAAAACTGAAGAAAGCTAGTATTGTGCCCTAAGCGCTTTGTCTAAAACCATGAATAAGATTTTCTTTTCCAAATTAAAACACACACACACACACACACACACACACACACACACACACACACACACATACAAAACAACCTTGAATTTATTCTCTGCAAATTGGTGGGATCATGGTGAAATCATTTGTAGATCTAGCTGAAGAATAGAATCTGGAAACTATGTGTGGCTGACATACCTACAAAGTGCAGAATGAGTTTACTTTTCTTCTGGCTCATAGACTGTCTACAGAAATAAAAACTAGAGCAACATTTAGTATTTACTTTAATATTTATTCCTGTATTATCTGGGTCCCAAATATAATTAATGGTGAACTTTGAGATGTATCAGGTTTGTATGTGGGGAAGAAATACATATGTAATATGATCTCTATAGGCATGGTTGTTAGGTTAGAATTTTGAACCTGTACAAAATTGAAAATAAATATGATGAATTTCAATGTGCATTTACCCATTGGTGATAGAACACTATAATGCACTGATCAGGATGCACTGTCTTATGAATGAGTAGCAGGTTTTACTGAATTGACTACTTACTTGTCAAGATCTTTAAGGGCATAATTGATGTAAATGTTGCATAATTTTGTTGATGATGGTTTATTCATAATTTTAGACTGTTCTACAACTCAAGAAACAAACTTTTCTGATGGAATTTAATTGTGTATTTTCCCCAGTTCATTATATTTGATTGAGGTGCATGCTTCACTGATCTAACTGAATACATCTCAGAATGAAATTTTAGTTTTTATCAATGGAAAACTATGTTTTTATATCTTGATCTTTCTAGTAGAGAAGTCAGAGTATGAAAAAGGCAGTTTTGTTGTTACTCTGATTATCATTTTCTTTGCTATTATTTTGCAATTTGGTTTAAAGAGTCTTCCAGGCTCAGCAGAGTAGTTTCTAAACAACAAAAACAGGAACAGATTCAAAACAACCTGTTGGAATTATTTGTGAAATTATTTGCAATGGGCACAATTTGTATAGAAATTAAAAAAAAAAAAAAAAAAAAAAAAAAAAAAAACAAAAAAAAAAAACCAAACCTCGAATAGCCAAAGCAATTTTGAGAAAGAATGGAACTGGAGGAATCAACCTGCCTGACTTCAGGCTCTACTACAAAGTCACAGCCATCAAGACAGTATAGTACTGGCACAAAGACAGAAATATAGATCAATTGAACAAAATAGAAAGCCCAGAGATAAATCCACACATCTATGGACACCTTATCTTTGACAAAGGAGGCAAGAATATACAATGGAATAAAGACAATCTCTTTAACAAGTGGTGCTGGGAAAACTGGTCAACCACTTGTAAAAGAATGAAAATAGAATACTTTCTAACACCATTCACAAAAATAAACTCAAAATGGATTAAAGATCTAAATGTAAGATGAGAAACTATAAAACTCCTAGAGGAGAACATAGGCAAAACACTCTCTGACATAAATCACAGCAGGATCCTCTGTGATCCACCTCCCAGAATACTGGAAATAAAAGCAAAAATAAACAAATGGAATCTAATTAAAATTAAAAGTGTCTGCACAACAAAGGAAACTATAAGCAAGGTGAAAAGACAGCCTTCGGAATGGGAGAAAATAACAACAAATGAAGCAACTGACAAACAACTAATCTCAAAAATATACACGCAACATATGCAGCTCAAGTCCAGAAAAATAAACGACCCAATCAAAAAATGGGCCAAAGGACTAAATAGACATTTCTCCAAAGAAGACATATGGATGCCTAACAAAGACATGAAAAGATGCTCAACATCACTCATTATCAGAGAAATGCAAATCAAGACCACAGTGAGATACCATTTCACGCCAGTCAGAATGGCCACAATCCAAATGTCTACAAGTAATAAATGCTGGAGAGGGTGTGGAGAAAAGGGAACCCTCTTACACTGTTGGTGGGAATGCAAACTAGTACAGCCACTATGGAGAACAGTGTGGAGATTCCTTAAAAAACTGCAAATAGAACTTCCTTATGACCCAGCAATTCCACTGCTTGGCATACACACTGAGGAAACCAGAATTGAAAGAGATACGTGTACTCCAATGTTCATCGCAGCACCGTTTATAGTAGCCAGGACATGGAAACAACCTAGATGCCCATCAGCAGATGAATGGGTAAGAAAGCTGTGGTACATATACACAATGAAGTATTACTCAGCCATTAAAAAGAATACATTTGAATCAGTTCTAATGAGGTGGATGAAACTGGAGCCGATTATACAGAGTGAAGTAAGCCAGAAAGAAAAACACCAATACAGTATACTAACACATATATATGGAATTTAGAAAGATGGTAACGATAACCCTGTATGTGAGACAGCAAAAGAAACACAGATGTATAGAACAGACTTTTTGACTCTGTGGGAGAGGGAGAGGGTGGGATGATTTGGGAGAATGGCATTGAAACATGTATACTATCATGTAAGAAACGAATCGCTAGTCTAGGTTCGATACAGGATACAGGATGCTTGGGGCTGGTGCACTGGGATGACCCAGAGAGATGATATGGGGAGGGTGGTGGGAGGGGTGTTCAGGGTTGGGAACTCATGTGCACCCGTGGCGGATTCATGTCAATGTAGGGCAAAACGAATACAGTATTGTAAAGTAAAAACAACAACAACAACAACAACAACAAAAAAAAAAAACAACCTGTTGGGTTTAGTTCTCCTATTTGAACTTCAAGTAGCGGTGAATATCGGGTGTTGGAATTAAAGTCTCTTTGGAATGTTGCTTCTTTTCATTACACATGAGAAATGTTGTTTTTTAAGTGCACATTTTCTTGATTAGAATTTTTAAAATAAAAGTCAAAAAGTAAAATTTTGGTCATTTTATTTAAATGAACACCAACCTTCTAATATTCTTATTTCTTAGATTAAGATTTTTGGAATATTACAGGAGAGTTTCAGATTGGTAGAAAGAGACCACAGATATTATTGGCAAAACTAACTTAAGTTCCTAATTTATACAACAGAGCATATAGAAACTTAGCTGAAGCTCTTTGGGAATATGGAGAAAAAGAAGCAAAAGTAACATTTTAAAATTTCCCTTGTTCAGTCACACAATCATGTCCAACTCTTTGCAGTACCATGGACTGAAGCACACCGGTTTTCAGTATTTCTTGGAATTTGCTGAAACTCATGTCCATTGACTCAGTGATACCATCTGACCATCTCTTCCATTTTTGCTCCCTACTCCTCCTTCCCTCAGTCTTTCACAGGATCTCTGCTTCTGACAAATTAAATATTTATAGAGGGATCTCAAGATGAAGACAAGTATTTCCTTCCATATATCATGTGCCCAGAATCCCTTGTGCAAATCTCAGATCATCCACAACTCAAGAAGGGAAGTCACAATGGATAAGAGGTATAAGAATGTGCAGTTCACAGAACAAACCCAAAAGACCAATAATCAAATAAATAATTGCTAAGCCCTACTACTAAGCATTAAGGAGTGTAGTTCAGTTCAGTTCAGTCACTCAGTCATGTCCAACTCTTTGCAACACAATGGACTGCAGTACACCAGGCCTCCTTGTCCATCACCAAGTCCCGGAGTTTAGTAAAACTCACGTCCATTGAGTTGGTGATGCCATCCAACAATCTCACCCTCTGTCATTCCCTTCTCCTCCTGCCTTCAATAATTCTCAACATCAGGATCTTTTCAAATTAGTCACTTCTTCAAATTAGGTGGCCAAAGTATTGGAGTTTCAGCTTCAGCATCAGTCCTACCAATAAATACTCAGAATTGATTTCCTTTAGGATGGACTGGTTGGATCTCCTTGCCATCCAAGGTACTCTCAAGAGTCTTCTTCAACACCACAATTCAAAAACACTCAGCTTTCTTTATAGTCCAATTCCCACATCCATACATGACCACTGGAAAAACGATAGCTTTGACTAAATGGACCTTTTTTTGGCAAAGTAGTGTCTCTGGTTTTCAATATACTGTCTAGGTTGCTCATAACTTTTATTCCAAGGAATAAGCATTTTTAAATTTCACAGCTGCAGCCACCATCTGCAGTGATTTTGGAGTCCCCCAAAATAAAGTCTCTCACTGTTTCCATTGTTTCCCCGTCTATTTGCCATGAAGTGATGGAACCAGATGCCATGCTCCTAGTTTTCTGAATGTTGAGCTCTAAGCCAACTTTTTCACTCTCCTCTTTCACTTTCATCGAGGCTCTTTAGTTCTTCACTTACTGATGTAAAGGTGCTGTCATCTGCATGTGATAGATGACAATACCCTCGTCTGCGGTTATTGATATTTCTCCCAAAGATCTTGATTCCAGCTTGTGCTTCATCCAAGCCAGCATTTCTCATGGTAGTCTCATGGTATACTCTGCATATACATTAAATAAGCAAGGTGACAATATACAGACTTGATGTACTCCTTTCCCAATTTGGAACCAGTCTATTGTTCCATATCCAGTTCTAACTGTTGCTTCCTGACCTGCATACAGATTTCTCAGGTGGCAGGTTAGGTGGTCTGGTATTCCCATCTCTTGAACTTTCCACAGTTTGTTGTGATCCACACAGTCAAAGGCTTTGGCATAGTCAATAAAGCAGAAGTAGATGTTTTTCTGGAACTCTCTTGTTTGTTCAATAATTCAACAGATGTTGGCAATTTGATCTCTGGTTCCTTTGCCATTTCTAAATCCAGTTTGAACATCTGGAAGTTCATGGTTCATGTACTGTTGAAGGCTGGCTTGGAGAATTTTGAGCATTACTTTGCTGGTATGAGATGAGTGCAATTGTGCAGTAGTTTGAGCATTCTTTTTCATTGCCTTTCTTTGGGATTGGAACGAAAACTGATCATTTCTAGTAGTGTGGCCACTGATGAGTTTTTCAAATTTGCTGGTATATTGAGTGCAGCACTTTCACAGTATCATATTTTAGGATTTGAAATAGCTCAACTGGAATTCCATCACCTTCACTAGCTTTCTTGATGGTGATGCTTCCTAAGGCCCACTTGACTTCACATTCTAGGATGTCTGGCTCTAGGTGAGTGATCACACTATCTTGATTATCTGGGTCATGAAGATATTTTTTGTATAGTTCTTCTGTGTATTCTTGGCACCTCTTCATAATATATTCTGCTTCTATTAGATCCATATCATTTTTGTGCCCAACTTTCTATGAAATGCTCCCTTGGTATCTCTGATTTTCTTGAAGAGATCTCTTGTCTTTCCCATTTTATTGTTTTCCTCTATTTCTTTGCATTGATCACTGAAGAAGACTTTCTCATCTCTTCTTGCTATTCTTTGGAACTCTGCATTCAAAGGGGTATATCCTTCCTTTCCTCCTTTGCCTTTCACTTCTCTTGTTTTCTCAGCTATTTGTAGGGTCTCCTCAGACAACCATTTTGCCTTTTTACATCTTTTTCTTGGAGGTGGTCTTGATCACTGTCTACTGTACAATGTCACAAACCTCCATACATCATTCTTCAGGCACTCTGTCTATCAGATCTAATCCCTTGAATATATTTGTCACTTCCACTGTATAATCATAAGGGATTTGATGTAGGTCATACATAAATGGTCTAGTGGTTTTCCCTACTTTCTTCAATAAAAGTCTGAATTTTGCAATAAGGAGTCATGATCTGAGCCACAGTCAGCTCCTGGTCTTGTTTTTGCTGAGTGTATAGCGCTTCTCCATATTTAGCTCCAATAATATAATCAATCTGATTTCAGTATTAACCATCTGTTGATGTCCATGTATAGAGTCTTCTTTTATGTTGTTGGAAGACGGTGTTTGCTATGAACAGTACATTCTCTTGGCAAAACTCTTGTTAGCCCTTTCTTTGCTTCATTCTGTACTCCAAGGCCAAATTTGCCTCTTACTCCAGGTATTTCTTGACTTCCTACTTTTGCATTCCAGTCTGCCATAATGAAAATGACATCTTTTTTGGGTGTTAGTTCTAGAAGGTCTTGTAGGTCTTCATAGAACTGTTCAACTTCAGCTTCTTCAGCATTACTGGTCGGGGCACAGACTTGGATTACTGTGATATTGAATGGTTTGCCTTGGAAAGGAACAGAGGTCATTCTGTCGTTTTTGAGACTGCATCCAAGTACTGCATTTTGGACGCTTTTGTCGAATATGATGGCTGTTCCATTTGTTCTAAGGGATTCTTGCCCGCAGTAGTAGATATAATGGTCATCTAAGTTAATTTCACCCATTCCAGTTCATTTTAGTTAGCTGATTCTTAAAATGTTGATGTTCACTCTTGCCATCTCCTGTTGACCACTTCCAATTTGCCTTGATTCATGGACCTAACATTCCAGGTTCCTATGCAATATTACTCTTTACAGCATTGGACTTTACTTCCATCACATCCACAATCCATTTTGTTTTTGCTTTGGCTCTGTCTCTTCATCCTTTCTGTAGTTATTTCTGCACTGATCTCCAGTAGCATACAGGGCACCTACCAACCTGGGGAATTCATCTTTCAGTGTCCTGTCTTTTTGCCTTTTCATACTGTTTGTGAGGTTCACAAGACAAGAATAATGAAGTGGTTTTCCATTCCCTTTTGGACCACATTTTGTCAGAGCTCTCCACCATGACCCATCTGTCTTGGGTAGCCCTACATAGCATGGCTAATAGTTTCATTGAGTTAGACAAGGCTGTGGTCCATGTGATCAGATTGGTTAGTTTTCTGTGATTGTGATTTTCAGTCTGTCTGCCATCTGATGGAGAAGGATAAGAGGCTTATGGAAGCTTTCTGATGAGAGAGACTGACTGAGGGAGAACCTGGTCTTGTTCTGATGGGTGGGGCCATGCTCAATAAATCTTTAATCCAGTTTTCTCTTAATGGACAGGGTTGTGTTTCCTCCCTGTTATTTGACCTGAGGCCAAACTATGGTGGAGGTAATGAAGATAATGGTGACCTCCTTCTAAATGTCCCATGCACTCAGAGCCGCCAACCCTGCAGCAGGCCACTGCCAACCCACACCTCTTCCCGAGACTCCTGGACACTCACAGGCAAGTCTGTGCCAGTCTCTTGTGGGGTCACTGCTCCTTTCTCCTGGTTCCTGTTGCACACAGTTTTGTTTGTGCCCTCCAAGAGTCTGTTTCTCCAGTCCTGTGTAAGTTCTGGTGGTTCTATGGTGGCTCATATTTCATTGGATTATGGGGCTTCCCTGGTGGCTCAGAGGTTAAAGCGTCTACCTCCCATGTGGGAGACCTGGGTTTGATCCCTGGGTTGGGAAGATCCCCTGGAGAAGGAAATGGCAACCCACTCCAGTATTCTTGCCTGGAGAATCCCATGGACGGAGGAGCCTGGTAGGCTACAGTCCATGGGGTCGCAGAGTCGGACACGACTGAGCGACTTCACCATAGGTAAAATAGCTAAAATAAAGGCCAAAACAAATTCGTTTAAGGTAATTTCTTCTTGTTATCAATGCTCATTTCTAACTCATTTTCCCTTTTCTCGTTACTTTTCATGCATCCTAGTCCTCTGTCAGTTCCGAGAGCAAACACTGTCCCAACATTCATAGACATTTACTCACATGGTCCCTATTACTGGAATCCTTGCTTTCACCTTTAGAGCAAACTGAACCTTACTCTTAATGTCACATTGCAATTCTAGTGACATTGTCCATTGAAAGATTAGCTGGCCACTCTTGTTCTATTATTAAATAAAACAAGTATTAAAGCCCAAATACCTTATTTTTTCCTTTATAACATGTACTGCAATTTATAGCCATTTTTATTTTTAGTGTATAGTAACTTTTATTACATATTATTGCCACAGGATCGTACAAGTGTCATTGGTGCTATAAAAACAGAGTTTCATTTGTCTGAATGAAATGGGGATAGCATGAAACTCTTACTTCACCTTGCAGGGATACCTTCTGGCTATGTCATAGGTAAAAGTTACTAAGTATAAGTTGGTTGATGATATTTTCACTTGTAGGTTTAGTTCTGAGCCTCTCATATGTTGCTAATCTATTTATTTGTAACACGTCAAAAGATACTTTTTGTTCTTTTGAATCTCATATCTGGATTCTCCCACTATCTGCCTGTGTGACCTTGGAACATTTTTTAATGTTGAGATTTTTCCTTACAGATACTAATGATTAATCATATACCATTGTGTTGAAAAATTAAATAAATTAATACATGTAAAGAATATAGAACAGCCACCCACCCTTAGTTAACATTCAGTAACTAATAAATCCATGTCTGTTCATCCACTATATCTATCCACAGAAGTTCCTTCCAAAGAACCTGCACATAATAAAAGATAAAAGATCAGTGATAAAGATAAATGTGAATACTTATTAATGTATATTATACAAATACTTGTTGAGTTTGTAATTAAATTTAGAGTAAGATTCTATTTAAAATGGATTCATGTTAGAATGATCTAACATAGTCATGAGAGTAAGCACATTGCGTGGCAAAAATGCATATTAGTTGACATATTATTTTCATTAGATTACTTTTAAACAATTTTTCTATGTTTTATGTTCAATTTCAAAAGCAGAAATGTGTGTAAGAGCTCAGGCAGCCTAAGAGTAGTAATACATTCAATTTCAAGGATATTAACCTCTTACAATCTGAGATATTGTTCTCCTATAATAATTTTTCTCCAAATTGATTAGATGCAGAGTTTTTAACAGTGTGACATTCTCATGGATGTTTGCATCTGTGAACATCGTGAAGATACCAGTTCACATTGCAAGTTGATGTAAATTAAAATGCACAGAGAGCCTGCTCTAAGGGTCACTTCTTTTATAGCAAGAAAATCTAGAGCTATAGGAGGTATTAAAAGATAAACTGAGGCATGCTAAATATGTCAAAATTTTATTTGAGCTTACATCAGTTTGAGTCAGGCGATGCTAAACTTCCTGGTTAGAAGATCTCCAAGACAAAGACCAAAGAGGTTTTAACAGAAGACACAGAATTCAAGTGAGAGAATTGTGTGTGTGTGTATGTGTTCAAGTTTAGGTTTCCTATTTTTTTCCAGTTCAGTTTAGTTGTAATTGACATATAACTCTGTAAGCTTAAAATTAGCATGCTTCTCCAGGGAATCTTCCCACCCCAGGAACTGAACCCAGGTATCCCACATAGCAGGAGGATTATTTACCTTCTGAGCCATCAGGAAAGCCCAAGCATACTGGAGTGGGTAGTCTATCCCTTGTCAAGGGGATCTTCCTGACCGAGGAATCGAACCAGAGTCTCCTGCATTGCAGGCAGATTCTTTACCAGGTGAGCTATTTGATACACATATATTATAAAATGATTACCACCATAGCATTAGCTAACATCACAGTTACATTATTACCTTCTATATTTTGAGGTGAGAATATTTAAGAAATATTCTCTTACTAGCTTTCAAGTATATAATTGACTATAGCTTAAGTGGGTTCCTGGTTTGGATAAGCCTAGTTGGCTGTTTTTGATTAGTTGTTTTTAGGTGTCATTGTCTCTGATTGAAGTACATTGATTATGGCTTAGGTTTTGGTTTGCTTACTGGGCTAAAAAGGCAATAGAGTCACCCTAGTCTAATGATCCCCTCATTTAGTTACTTTAAAATTGAATATTACACTGCTGTAGAGATGGTTGCTCAAGTGCTGAACTTTAAAGAAACAAATTTTTAAACGGATTAAGAAATGTTTTTGGTGTGTGTGTGCACAACATCTGTGTGCTTGTAAAGAAATAGACAATTTTGGAAGAACTTTATTTTCTTATCCAATTTGAGTGTATTTATTTTTGTTTTGCTCAAGTTGTTCTGACATCCTTAAGTTGATTCAAATTCAATTAGATTAAATTTTTATTGAGAACCTATGGTTGTATTAACACTGTATGTATGTTTATATTAACACTGACTAGCATAAGAATAATTGAGATCACTGACTTAAGCAAAGCTTAAATTCATTTACTTATTTTTATGAGGTAAATTTTCTCTCCAACTTCAAGCTGGAATTTTTTTCTGTCCTATAAATTTCTGTGCATTTAACAACAGTAGCAACAATAAAACTTTCTAAGTACACAAGATGTTTTAATATTCAATAGCAATTCCCTTTATACTCAAAGGTAACATGAATATCCAATTCCATAGATGTCAAAAATATTATGGGAAAATTTACATCTGCTTTTAATTATAAGTGGAATCAAAATTGGGTTTCACAAGTGGTGCTAGTAGTAAAAATCCACCTGCCAATGCAGGATATATTAGAAATGTGGGTTTTATTCTTGGGTTGTGAAGCTCCCTTGGAGGGGGGCATAGAAACCTACACCAGTGTTCTTGCCTGGAGTATCCTCTGGACAGAAGAGCCTGGTGGGCTACAGTCCAGAGGGTCGCAAAGAGTTGGACACGAATGAAACAACTTAGGATGCATGCACATAGAATCAAAATTAGGTTGTTTTTTAAACCTCTCTGTATTGCTGATCTACCCTATGTACTGTGCCAATTGTCTCACAGTTCACATTGTCCACACTGTGTATTGAACCCATGGTAGACAAATTGCAAACGGTAAAGCTGGAAGAAGACTCCAGGAGCTGCAGACATATTTATTCTCTACTGGCTGATGCAGCAGCCGTAGGAGCAGTCACAGCATAGCCTGACACACACGACTTCTCTCCTGGCTGACGCAGCAGCTGCAGCAGTAGAATTCTCTACAGCATACAGCAGTATATTCTCTCCTCTCGGGGCTAACCCAATGGACACAGCCTTGACGCAGACATAACTGCTGCCACTTCTTTAGGTGGAGCTTACATATGTATACAGCATAAAGTAACCCGTGATCAAGCAGGTAACTTGTGTCTCACATGTGCAGTGCTAAAAGTGATCTAAAGCTGTTACATAACCGTTATTTACAAAACATGGCCCGAGAGAGTCTGAAGAGGCCATCTTGGCTAATTTGTTCCCTCCCCACACTTTCAGACTAGAATCCAAAAGCTAATGACAATTATAGTTATTATTATAATTATTTAATTATTAACTATGTTATCTAAATGCATTACAAGTATAGCACTAGCAATCTCAAGAATGTATATCAGTGAATTTTGCTCTTGATTATATGTTTTGTTGCTCATATTGTCCATTTCAATCATACTTTGGTAAAATTTTATCTTCTCTTTTTCTAACTTCAAAATTATCTTTATTGGTGGATGATTTTTACTTCTATGCTTAACCACTTGTTGGAATTCTATGCTGGGTGAATATAAAGTATTTGTTCTGACTTGAAGCTAAAATCATAGGCCTTAAAATTCTTCAAGTCTATAAATCATTCACAAATTAACATGGTATAGATTTCAGGAATAAATTTGGAGAAAAATACAGCAATCTACAAATATAATCTATACACTTAGTATATACTGAATTGGTTTGATGCTGACTTTAATCATCATATGCTGATTTAGCATTATGTAAATTGTTGATGCTTTTGAACTGTGGTGTTGGAGAAGACTCTTGAGAGTCCCTTGGACTGCAAGGAGATCCAACCAGTCCATTCTAACGGAGATCAGTCCTGGGTGTTCATTGGAAGGACTGATGCTGAAGCTGAAACTCCAATACTTTGGCCACCTCATGCAAAGAGTTGACTCATTGGAAAAAACCTTGATGCTGAGAGGGATTGGAGGCAAGAGGGGAAGGGGACGACAGAGGATGAGATGGCTGGATGGCATCACCGACTTGGTGGACGTGAGTCTGACTGAACTCCAGGAGTTGGTGATGGACAGGGAGGCCTGGCGTGCTGTGATTCATGGGGTTGCAAAGAGTCGGACATGACTGAGACTGAACTGAACTGAAATTATTCTTAAAAATAATAAAAGCATCAGAAATCTAGTTTATTAGATAATTTGGGAATCACCGTTTAGCTCCTTTTGGCTATCCTTCAATTACAGGTTAATATTTATCTACCACCAAAAGAAAATTTTAGAAAAATAAGTAAACCTTAATTTTATTACAAGACTGCCCCCTTCAAACCAGTCAGCCATTCATTTTAACTACTTCCTTTAGGCAAAAACAATCCCCAGGCAACTGTAACTCTGCTGAGATACAATAACAGGTATAGATTTACCCTACTGCCTGAAATAAGCAAAATAAGGTAGAATTTATGAAACAATGCCTCTTAAATACTTCAAGCAATGAAGGTCACTTATTCCTGAGAGCTGGAAAACAAATAAGATGAGTTTGTGATTGACCTAGCTTGATAAAGTTTTGAGTCTAGAAAATAGGGTATGCAGATGGAGACTGGGGCTCTCTCTTAATCAGAGATATCTGAAAGTCCAGAAAATTTCAGTAGTTAAAATTCATAGGATAGAGTTCTGGACAGAAAAAGAGCTTCAACAAGAGAGAACTCTGGAGATCTCTAGATGGTACCCTTTGAATAGTTAGCTGAAATTACTCAATGCTGCGAAAATAAGTGCTAGACATTATTAGAGATAACTAAGTGCAGTGTTCATGCATATTAAGAATAGTGCTTCTTCTCACAGTAGATATGAAACCTTATGACTCACATGGATTTATGTTCAAAGCAAGTTGTATCTCAATGATGCGGAATAATAGCCCTAGAATGACACTGACTCAGGATCTAACATATCTTAAAAGCAAACCCCCTGAATAAAACTCTTATCAAGTAACAATATCATATCTAAGTTCCAAGAGTAAGAATAAAAGATTATTAGCAGAAAGACAAGTATCAGTAGCCAAGAAAACTGCATTACATAAAATGATAAAGGAAGACTAAGACAGAAGAAAAATGACAAGAGTATTGACCTGCACAGATCGATGAAGAATAGTGGAAGCAGTAGCTACACAAGTAAATTTTTAAGATTTTATCATTATTTAAATATCAGTAAAAGATACTTTGTTGCTTAGCATAATAATGTGGTATAGTGCAAAATGCAATTTTGCAATTTATTTGCAAAATGCAATAATGCAAAAGTAAAGTATATAACAAATTAGCACAAAAAAAGAGGAGAACTGAGCATACTGTAAGTCTCTTATATTGTATGAGACATGTCACGTGTGTGTGCCTGCTCAGTTTTGTCTGACTCTTTGTGACCCCATGGACATAGCCTGCCAGGCTCCTCTGTTCATGGGATTCTCCAGGCACAAAAACTGGAGTGGGTTGCCATTTCCTTCTTCAGGGGAGCTTCCCGACCCAGGGATCAAACTTGTGTCTCCAGTGTCTCTTACACTGACAAGTGGCTTCTTTACCAGTGAACCACTGGAAAGCCCCTATGAGACATGGTATAATATCATATAAGGGCTGAATCTAAAAATTTACAGATATATATTATAAAGCCTAAATCAGTCACTAATTAACAAAAAAAAAAGAGTTATAACAAGTAAAAGAGTTGAAATACAATCAAAATTTTATTCTAAAAGAAGACTGATAAAGAGGAGAAAAGAGCAAAGTATAGATGAGACAACTTTACAGTAAGTAGATGATTGTAATAAACCTAACACTATCAATAATACTGTTTTTAAATGTTCTAAAAACTATAAATAAAACAGAGATTGTGAGAATAAATTAGAAAAAGCAAAAGATCATTATAGTCTTTCTTCCTAAAATCACACTTTTAGGTAAACAGACACCAAGCTAAAACACAATTTAAAACTAGAACGGCTATATTATTATCAAAGTAACTTTCAGAGAAAGGTAGATTATTGGAGATTAAGAAGTTTATTGTATAATTATAAAGGATTAATCCAAGACAATACACCAGTCTTAAGTGTTTACGCACCAAAGTTTCCAAATCAGTTTTCAGTCGCACAGTTGTGTCCAGCTCTTTGCGACACCGTGGACATCAGCACATCAGGCTTCCCTTTCCATCACCACCTCCAGAGTCTACTCAAACTCATGTCTATCATGTCAGTCATGCCATTCAACCATCTCATCCTCTGTTGTCCCCTTCTCCTCCTGTCTTCAATCTATCCCAGCATCAGTGTCTTTTCAAATGAGTCACTTTTTGGATGAGGTGGCCAAAGTATTGGAGTTTTAGCTTCAGCATCAGTCCTTACAATGAATATTCAGGACTGATATCTTTTAGGATTGACTGGTTGGACCTCCTTGCAGTCTAAGGGACTCACAAGAGTCTTCTCCAAAACCACAATTCAAAAGCATCAATTCTTTGGAGCTCCACTTTCTTTCTGGTCCAACTTTCCCATACATGACTACTGGAAAAACCATAGCTTTGACTAGACGGACTTTGTTGGTATAGTAATGTTTCTGTTTTTTAAGTCTAGGTTGGTCATAGCTTTTCTTCCAAGGAGCAATCATCTTTTAATTTCATGGCTGCAATCACCATCTGCAGTGATTTTGGAGGCCCCCAAAACAGTCTGTTATTGTTTCCCTATCTATTTGCCAAGAGGTGATGGAACCAGATGCCATGATCTCAGTTTTCTGAAGGTTGAGTTTTAAGCCAAGGTTTTCACTCTCCTCTTTCACTTTCATCAAGAGGCTCTTCAGTTCTTCTTCACTTTTTCTGTGTGGTGTTATCTGCCTATCTGAGATTATTGATACTTTTCCCGGCAGTCTTGAGTCCTGCTTGCGCTTCATTCAGCTCAAGATTTCACACGATGTACTCTGAATATAAATTAAATACGCAGGGTGACAGCATACAACCTGGATATACTCCTTCCCCAATTTGGAACCAGTCTGTTTTTTCATGTCCAGTTCCAACTCTTGCTTCCTGACCTGCATACAGATTTCTCAGGAGGCAGGTCAGGTGGTCTGATATTCCCATCTCTTGAAGAATTTTCCACAGTCCGTTGTGATCCACCCAGTTTCCAAACACATGAGGTAAATTGTCAGAAGTACAAGGAGAAATAGAGAATTCCATAATTGTAGTTAGATTATGTTATAGTTCTCTTTCATGATATATCAAAAGTTGTGAAATGCTGATAAAAAAATACTTAGTAGAACTTATAGCACAGAACACTAATGTTGTAATAAAAAGAGCAAAGATTTCAAATCAATGACTCAGCATTCACTTAAGAAACCTTAAAAGAAAAACAAAAGAAAGATAACATAAATAGATGAAATATAATAACAAGATCACAGAAAAAAACAGCAGGGAAATACAAAACAAATGAATAAGCAAAAGTCCCAAAAGTTACACCTCAAGTTTGTTCTTGAGAAAAGCCGCATATATACAAAAATGAATTTTATTTCTACAATTAGCAATAAAAATTGGAATTAAAAATAATATTTAAAATAACACCAAACTGTGAAATAAAGGTAAGTCTGACAGAAGATATGGAATCACCTATAGAGTAAAAACTACAAAATGGTGATGAAACTGGTGTCAAGTTTGATACAATACACAATGAAACATAAAGTTTCCAGAAAAATATTCAATGTATGTATTAATATTTGATTATTGAAAAAGGTACTCCTGTTGATTATTCCTGTAAAATAAACAAAAGGAAGGGTATTTTTAAATCTTTTACTTCTACCTGCTCTGTCATGATTTTTAAACTTTATTTCCTCTAGTTAACTGTGTTCTATTGTAAGGATGAAATTAATGCATTAATTATCTTTTTAAAATGTTGAATCAGACACACTCATAAAAATTGAAAACAACAAAAAAAGGTAATATTGTAATATTTAGTGATTATGACATAATAACTTTCTTGTAACCTGAACCCAGGCTTCCCAGGTGACACTAGTGTTAAAGAACCTTCCTGACAATGCAGAAGGCATAAGAGATGCGGGTTCGATTCCCAGGTCAGGAAGGTCCCCTGGAGGAGGGAATGGTAATCCGCTCCAGTATTTTTGCAGGGAGAATCCCTTGGACAGAGGAACCTGGTGGGCTATGGTCCATAGGGTCCTACAGATTTGGACACAACTGAAGCAACTTAGCACACACACATGCAACCTGAACCCAGAAGTAGAATCTATTAATACCAGAAAACCCCCCTTATATTCCATTTAAATCGCATCCCTTCCTAATTCCTAAGAGAGAACCATTAACTCTGGGCTCTCAATTCTGTTGCACTGGTCTATGCTTCCATTATTATGTTAGTAACACAAGTTTTAATTAGTATACCTTTGTACTATAATTTCAAATCAGGAAATGTGGTGCCTCCAGCTTTATTCTTTGTCTCATATTGCTTTGGCTATCAGGGGTCTTTTGTAGTTTCACATAAATTTTAGGATTTTTTTTTTTCCTATTTCTATGGAAAATGCCATTGGAATTTTCATTGGATTTTACTTTCACTTTTGGTAGTGTGGACATTTTAACAGTATTAATTCTTCTGATTCGTAAACATTTGTTTGTGTGTTCTTCAATTTATTTCAACAAAGACTTTTAGTCCTCATCCGACTAATCTATCACTTCCTTGGTTAAATTTTTTCCTTAGCATGTTATTGTTTTGATGCTATTGTGAATGGAAGAGTTTTCTTATTTCTTTTTCAGATGTTTCATTATGCATAGAAATGTTACTAACTTCTTTATACTTATTTTGTATTCTGCCACTTTTATAAATTTAAGTTCAAACAGCTTTTAAGTTGAGTCTTTGGGATTTTTTTATGTATAAAACGATGTCATCTGCAAATAAAGACAGTTTTAATTCTGTCCTTCTGATTTAAATTCATTTACTTCTTTGTCTTATCTGATTGTTCTGGCTAGGACTTCCAGTATTACGTTGAATGAGTGGGCTTTCTGTTCTTGTTCCTTATCTTTGAGGAAAAGCTTTCAATTTTTCACCCATTGAGTATAATGTTAACTGTGGGTTTGTAGTATATAGCCTTTACTATGTTGAGTTTCTTCCTTAAATACACAAACTGTTGAGGATATGTATCATGAAAGAATGTTGATTTTTTTTTCAATTTTTCTTTGCATCTGATGAGATGATAATATAATTTTTTCATAATTTTCTTCTTTCATTCTGTTAATGTGGTGTATATAATTAATTGATCTACATATGTTGAGCCATCCTTGCATCCAAGGGTAAATTCTCCTTAATCATGGTGTATAATGCTTTTCATATGCTTTTGAATTCACTTTGCTAATATATTGTTGAGAACTTTGCATCTATCTTCATCAGGGAACTTGGTCTATCATTTTCTTATCTGGCTTTACTATGAGGGTACTGTTGACCTTGGGCTTCCCTCGTGGCTCGGCAGTAAAGTACCTGCCTGTCAATGCAGGAGACACAAATTCAATCTCTGGGTCAGGAAGAATCTCTGGAGAAGGAAATGACAACCCACTCAGTATTCTTGCCTAAGAAATCTCATGGACAGAGGAGCCTGGTGGGTTACAGTCTATGCGGTCACAAAGAGTCAGACACATCTTGGGGACTAAACAACAACAGCAATGACAATGTTGTTTATTGTTGAATTCATTTATTCAACAATGTTGTTTATTCAACAATGTTGAATTAGTTTGGAATTGTTCTTGTTTCTACTTTTCCAAAGAGTTTGAAAAGGATCGGCATTAAGTCTTCTTAAATATTTAGTAGAATTCACTAGCAAAGCAACCTGTTTTGGGGGTTTTCTTTTTTGGAAGGTTTTAGATTACCAATTCCGTCCCCTTACTTGTTATTGGCTAGATTTTCTATTTCATCATGATTAGGGTCAGTAGGTTTTAAGTTTCTATTTTTCTTAGGTTATGTAGTTTGTACGGCCTATGATTGTCCATTTTATTCTTTTTTGATCATATGCATTTCTGTAGTGTCATTTGTAATATATTCGTTCATTTCTGATTTTGAGTCTTCTGTTACTTTTCTTAGTTACTCTAACTGAAATACGTCAATTTTGTTTATCTTGTTTTGAAAAACTGGCTCCTAGTTTTGTTAATCTTTTCTATTGTTTCATAGTCTCAATTTCATTTATTTGTGCACTAATGTTTTTATTATTTCCTTCTTTCTGATAACTTAAGCTTAATTTATTATTCGTCTAGTTCTTTTGAGGTTCAAAGCTAAGTTGCTTATTTGAGATATTTTAAAAAATGTATTACATGTGTTTATTGCCAAAACACTCTCCTCAGAACTGCCTTTGCTGGTTTTGGTATGTCGTGCTTTCATTTTCATTAGGTTCATAATATTTTTTTGATTTTATCTTTGATTTGTTATTTAACCCATTTATTTTTCAGAAGCATCTTGCTCTTCACACTGTTCACTGAACCCAGGGTAAACAAGGCATAAGTGGGGAACCTGGAAGAAAACTCAAAGAGCTGTAGGAACTGCAGACATGTTTATTCTCTCCAGGTTGATGCAGCAGCCATAGTAACAGACATGCTGTATTCTCTCATAGTTGACCCAGCAGACACAGCCACAATGCAGCCTTAAAATAGCTATAACATAGCTTCAAGTGCTTTTCAGGTGGGGTTATATATGGTTACAGGACAGAAGCGGCCTGTGACCAACTGGGTACAATGTGATGTGCATATGCAGCGCTATAAATGATCTCAACTATTATATAACCATGTATTTACAACAACTGGGATGAGAGTGAGAAGTCATGGGGTGAGAGAGTCTGACCCACCACCATCTCGGCTAATTTGCTCTTTCCCTACATTCCACCTCTTAAAGTCTCTCACTTCACAATCTATGCACAGTCCATCTTCTGTCATATTCCCTTGCTGAGTAATACTGACCTTTGAATCCACATTCTGCAACAGCTGTAGATGCTACAGTAACAAACAGTTATAGCCCCAACACATAGCAAAACCCAATGCCAGGCATCACCTGGAACTCATGTTGGAAATCACCTGGAAATCACTTTGCCCTCATGGAGCTAGAAGAGCCACCAGCTGCGTGTGGAGTGACTTTATCTTCCATGGCCACGTACAGTCCAGCATCTATCCTTGCAAGATTATAGGAAAGCCTTCACAGGGGCAACCTCACCACTGTTGGGTTTTTATTCAGTTAAGTTCAGTTTAGTCACTCAGTCATGTCTGACTCTTTGCGACCCCAAGAAAAACAGCACGCCAGGCCTCCCTGCGCATCATCAACTCCTGGAGTTCACTCAGACTCACGTCCATCGAGTCAGTGATGCCATCCAGCCATCCCATCCTTGGTTGTCCCCTTATCCTCCTGCCCCCAATCCCTCCCAACATCAAAGTCTTCTCCAGTGAGTCAACTCTTCAAATGAGGTGGCCAAAGTACCTGGAGTTTCAGCTTTAGCATCATTCCTTCCAAAGAAATCCCCGGGTTGATCTCCTTTAGAATAGACTGATTGGATTTCCTTGTTGTCCTAGGGAATCTCAAGAGTCTTCTCCAACACCACACTTCAAAAGCATCAATTCTTTGGTGCTCAGCCCTCTTCACAGTCCAACTCTCACATCCATACATGACTACTGGAAAAGCCATAGCCTTGACTAGACGGACCTTAGTTGGCAAAGTAATGTCTCTGCTTTTGAATATGCTATCTAGGTTGCTCGTAACTTTCCAAGGAGTAAGCGTCTTTTAATTTCATGGCTGCAATCACCATCTGCAGTAATTTTGGAGCCCCCAAAAAGAAAGTCTGACACTGTTTCCTCTCTTTCCCCATCTATTTCCCATGGGGTGATGGGACCATATGCCATGATCTTCATTTTCTGAATGTTGAGCTTTAAGCCAACTTTTTCACTCTCCTCTTTCACTTTTATCAAGAGGCTTTTAGTTCCTCTTCACTTTCTGCCATAAGGGTGGTGTCATCTGCATATCTGAGGTTACTGATATTTTCCCAGCAATCTTGATTGCAGCTTGTGTTTCTTCCAGTCCAGTGTTTCTCATGATGTACTCTGTATGAAAGTTAAATAAGCAGGGTGACAATATACAGCCTTGACGTACTCCTTTTCCTATTTGGAACCGGTCTGTTCTTCCATGTCCAGTTCTAATGTTGCATCCTGGCCTGCATACAGATTTTTCTCGAGGCAGGTTAGGTGGTCTGGTATTCCCATCTCTTTCAGAATTTTCCACAGTTTATTGTGATCCACACAGTCAAAGGCTTTGGCATAGTCAATAAAGCAGAAATAGATGTTTTTCTGGAACTCTCTTGCTTTTTCGATGATCCAGCAATTTGATCTCTGGTTTCTCTGCCTTTTCGAAAACCAGCTTGAACA
Organism: Ovis aries; assembly: GCF_016772045.2. Taxonomy (NCBI): domain Eukaryota; kingdom Metazoa; phylum Chordata; class Mammalia; order Artiodactyla; family Bovidae; genus Ovis; species Ovis aries. The sequence goes on from NC_056056.1 coordinate 48,423,917, forward strand.
TCAGAGAGTTCACAGTTCACGTATTGCTGAAGCCTGGCTTGGAGAATTTTGAGCATTACTTTACTAGCGTGTGAGATGAGTTGGGTTTTTATTAAGGTCCAACAAATCTCTTCCAAAGATTCCAGGTTCACCTCTTCAAGGAGAGGCTTTTTGAAGTGTTCACAGCCCACTCACATGATTCCAAATGCTTTCACACTATTCTAAATCTACAAGAGGTTAGTAGCCCATCATAAGACACAACCTTTACCATATACTGTTCTACATCTACATCATAGGACACAGCCTATTTCTACATCATACATAACAGGACATAGCCTTTACTGTATACCTCTGCACAAACATCCACATAACCTGGATGTGGCGTTTACCAGCTTAGCCTCCCTTTGGGGTCTTCACACTTCCAAAATAGCATCTCACATGCCATCCCTCTACTTCTCTTGGTAAGGGTCATAAAACCATCCACAGGTGCCAGGCCCATCCTTTCAAAGAGGGGATTTTTTGTGGCATTCACAGTTCAGATCATTAGTCTGTATATTCATGGTCACAGCAGACATGGTAAGCTCATGTAATGGTCCATATCTCTTGTGGTGGGTGGTTAAACTTCTGTCTTAAACTTCAGGCCCTTCTCAATTGCATGATGGGTTTCACTAACAAGTGGGGACCCTCAGTCTTATAATGTTCTACAACCTTTGTCTCAATGAGGGGTGAGTGGTTACAGATGCCAACTATTCTATTTTGTCCCTGGAACAAGTGATACGGCCCACCCCTGTGTCCCAGAGTTGCAAAAGACATGCTGCCAATGGTTCCCTTGCTTCTGCCTAAACTGCTTACCCAAGTCAGGCAATGAAATTCTGCCTGAGATATGGTCAGTACGTTGTGAACTTAGTCACACTGAAGTCCCCTTGGGGATATGCCCCTGAACAATATGCTGCTCATGTTTCACTTTCTACTGCACAATGGGCCTTGCTGCCAAGCTGGGACCCACAATCTCACAATGTTTGTTATCATCGTGTCTCATTACTTCACTGTCCATGGCACTGGGTTCATCAATGTTATGCATTTCTTGCTCCAGCATGTGTATAAGCACTATTCCAACTCTTCTTCTCATCTCTACAGTTCACACATTTGTACAGCATCATGGAGGGCACTATCGATATTGGCCTTCAAGGCAATTAGGAAAACCACCTCATGGTGCCAGCAGCAGTCTCTGCCACCTTGTCCAGTAAATGGGAACTCACCACCTGTAACACCTTTTCAGTGCTATCTGGTGAACTGTTCACTGGTTCCCAGTGTTCCACCAGGGCCGATGCTGAGAGAACCATGGCCACCTGGTACCACATGCTATGTAGTGACCACTGGCTTCCTCCACCCACTGCAGCCTCGGGCTCCCTTACCTGCTGAGTATCCTGCCGACTAAGCCGATTGTCCCATTGTATCTCACTGTTCACACTGTTCACTGAACCCAAGGTAGTCAAGGTGTTACTGGAGAAGCTAGAAGAAAACTTGAGATGCTGTAGGACCTGAAGACAGGTTTATTCTCTCCAGACTGGTGCAGCAGCGATTAGAGCAGACACCCTGTATTCTCTCATACTTGACCCAGCAGACACAGACTTAACACAGCCTTAATGTAGTCGTAAAATAGCCTCAGGGGATTTTCAGGTATACTTATATATGTTTACAAAACAAAAGTGGCCTGTGAAAATAGGCACATCGTGATGGGCATGTGCAGTGCTATGGTGACCTCAGTTGTTACATAACCATGCATTTACAACACCTGTGGAGAGAGCAAGAGGCTGTGGGACAAGACAGCCTGACAACTACCCTTCTGGCTAATTTGCTGTTTCCCTAAAAGAAGTGTGTTGATTAGTTCCACACGTATCTTCAGCTCTCCTCTTGTTGTTGATTTGTAGTTCCATATGATTATGGAAGACCTTCTGGAACACCCCAAAAGACGTCCTTTTCATTATGGGGGACTGGAATGAAAAAGTAGGAAGTCAAGAAACACCTGGAATAACAGGTAAATTTGGCCTTGGAATACAGAATGAAGCAGAGAAAAGGATAATAAAGTTCTGCCAAGAGAATGCACTGGTCATAGCAAACACCCTCTTCCAACAACACAAGAGAAGATACTACACATGGACATCACTGATGGTCGACACTGAAATTAGATTGATCACATTCTTTGCAGCCAAAGATGGAGAAGCTCTATACAGTCAGTAAGAAAAGGACTGGGAGTTGACTGTAACTCAGATCATTAACTCCTTATTGCCAAATTCAGACTGAAATGGAAAAAGTGGAGAAAACCACTAGACCATTCAGGTGTGATGTAAATAAAATTCCTTATGACCGTACAGTGGAAGTGAGAAATAGATTTAAGGGACTAGATCTGGTAGACAGACCTGATGATCTATGGATGGAGGTTTGTGACATTGTACAAGAGACAGGAATCAAGGCCATGCCCAACATAAAGAAATGCAAAAAAGCAAAATGGCTGCTGAGGAGGCCTTATAAATAGCTGTGAAAAGAAGAGAAGTGAAAAGCAAAGGAGAAAAGGAAAAATATACCCATTTGAATGCAGAGTTCCAAAAGAATAGCAAGGAGAGATAAGAAAGCCTTCCTCAGTGATCAGTGCAAAGAAATAGAGGAAAACAGTAGAATGGGAAAGACTAGAGATCTCTTCAAAAAATTAGATACGAAGGGAACATTTCATGCAAAGATGGGCACAATAAAGGACAGAAATAGTATGGACCTAACAGAAGCGGAAGATATTAAGAAGAGGTGGCACGAATACACAGAAGAACTGTACAAAAAAAGATCTTCTTCATGACCAAGTTAATCATGATGATGTGATCACTCATCTAGAGCCAGACCTCCTGGAATGTGAAGTCAAGTGGGCCTTAGGAAGCATTATTACAAACAAAGCTAGAGGAGGTGATGGAATTCCAGTTGAGCTATTTCAAATCCTGAAAGATGATGCTGTGAAAGTGCTGCACTCAATATGCCAGCAAATCTGGAAAACTCAGCAGTGGCCACAGGACTGGAAAAAGTCAGTTTTCATTCCAATCCCAAAGAAAGGCAATGCCAAAGAATGCTCAAACAACCTCACAATTGCAATCATCTCACACACTAGCAAAGTAATGCTCAAAGTTTTCCAAGCAAAGTTTCAACAGTACATGAACCAAGAAATTCCAGAAGTTCACGTTGGATTTAGAAAAGGCAGAGGAATCAGAGATTAAATTGCCAACATCTGTTGGATCATAGAAAAAGCAAGGTAATTACAGAAAAATATCTACTTCTGCTTCATTGACTACTCTAAAGCCTTTGACTGTGTGGAATACAACAAGCTGTGGAAAATTCTTCAAGAGATGGGAATATTAGACCACCTGACCTGCTTTCCGAGAAACCTGTATGCAGATCAAGAAGCAATAGCTAAACTGGACATGGAACAATGGACTGATTCCAAATTGGGAAAGGAGTACCTCGAGGCTGTATATTGTCATTCTGCTTGTTTAACTTATATGCACAGTACATCACGTGAAATGCTGGGCTGCATGAAACAGAAGCTGTAATCAAAAATTCCCAGGAGGGAGAAATGTCAAAAACCTGAGATATGCAGGTAATACCACCCTTATGGCAGAAAGCAAAGAGGAGCTAAAGAGTGATGAAAGTGAAAGAGGAGAATGAAAAAGCTGGCTTAAAACTCAGCATTCATAAATTGAAGATCATGGCATCTGGTCCCATCACTTCATGGCAAATAGATGGGGAAACAATGGAAATAGTGAGAAACTTAATTTTCTTGGGCTCCAAAATCACTGCAGACGGTGACTGCAGCCATGAAATTACTAGACACTTGCTCCTTGGAAGAAAAGCTATGACTAGCCTAGACAGTATATTAAAAAGCAGAGACATTACTTTACCAACAAAGGTCCATCTAATCAAAGCTATGGTTTTTCCAGTAGTCATGTATGGATGGGAGAGTTGGACCATAAAGAAATCTGAGCACCAAAGAATTGATGCTTTTAAACTGTGGTTTTGGAGAAGACTGTTGAGAGTCCCTTGGACTGCAAGGAGATCAAACCAGTCAATCCTAAAGGAAATTGGTCCTGAATATTCATTGGTAGGACTGATGCTGAAGCTGAAGCTCCATTACTTTGGCTACCTATTGCCAAGATCTGATTCATTGTAAACTACTCTGATGTTGGGACAGATTGAAGGCAAAAGGACAAGGGGATAGTAGAGGATGAGATGTTTGAATGGCATCACCGACTCGATGGACATGAGTTTGAGCAAGTTCCGTGAGTTGGTGATGGATAGGATAGCCTGGTGTGCTTCAGCCTGTGGGGTCAGAAAGAAATGAACACAACTGAGTGACTGAATTGAAAATCTTAAATTTTCTAAAACTTTTTTTTTTCTTATCACATGATACATTCTTAGAATACTTCTTGTGTATCTGAGAAGAAAATGGATTCTGCTACTGCATATAGTCAATTTTTCCCATGAGAACCAAGAACCACCAATATGCAAAGAACCATCTCTTTAACAAGTGGTTTTGGGAAAACTAAATAAACAGATGCAGAAAAAGTAAATTAGACCTCTGTCTTACACCATCCGGAAAAACTAACTTGAAATGATTCACAGATTCCATAAACCTCCTACAAGAAAACTTGCAAGAAACTCCTTGTCATTGTTATCTGCAATGACGTTTCAGATATGGCACCAAAATCACAAAGAACAAAAACTGAAATCAACAAAGTGGACTATATCAACCTTAGAAGACATTTTACAGTAAAAGAAACCATTGACAAAAGAAAAAGGCACCCTATGGAATGGGAGTAAATATTGCCAAACCATAGGTTAAATAGAGATCAATATGCAAAATATATAAATAATTCACACAACTCAATAACAAAAAGAGAAAATAAACAGCCTGATTTTTAAATAGGCATATGAGCTAAATGAACATTTTTCAAAAATGATATCCAAAATGCCATCAGGTACATGAGGATATGGTCAAGTTCATTAATCACCAGGGAATTGTGACTCAAAATCACAAGAAGAGATCACCTGACGATTGTTAGAAAGGAATGATCAAAAAGATGAAAGATAACAAATGGTGAGAATGTTGGGAAAAAAGGAATTCAGTATACTGTTTGTGGGAATGTGTATTTGTTCAGTCACTATGGATAACAGTATGGAGTTTCCTTAAAAATTTCAAGTAGAACTAATCCATGATTCAGCAATTCCACTGATGTATATACTCAAAAGAAATTAAAACTGAATATCAAAGTGATATAAGTATTCCCATATTTATTGCAACATTAGTCACAGTAATCAACATATGGGGACAACGTAGGTGTGTCTCAATGGTGAGTGGATAATGAAAATGTAATATATATTTGTAACAGCATATTATTTATTCATCAACGAGGAATAAAGGAAATCTTGCCATGTGCAACAGCATTTGTAGACTTTGAGCATATTAGCCTAAGTGAGATAAATTAGACAGAAAAAGGCAAAAAAATGTGTGATGTCACTTATTTGTGGGTTCTGAAAACATAGAGCAAAATTGTGATTATCGGAGCCTGGAGGTTGGGGAAGAGGAGAGGTATTTTTAAGGATACAAGGATACAACTTATAGATAAATAAGTCCTGAAAATGTAATGCATGATAAGGTGATTTGAGGCAACAATAATGTATTATAAACATAAACCTTACTGAGACTACGTGTTAATCATTCAAATCACAGAAAGGATATAGTTTTCTGTGATAGTTCGATTCAGTTCAGTTGCTCAGTCATGTCTGACTCTTTGCGACCCCATGAATTGCAGCATGCCAGGCCTCCCTGTCCATCACCAACGGTCAGAATCTACCCAAATCCATGTCCATCGAGTCAGTGATGCCATCCAGCCATCTCATCCTCTGTCATCCCCTTCTCCTCCTGCCTCTAATCCTTCCCAGCATTAGGGTCTTTTCCAATAAGTCAGCTCTTTGCATGAGGTGGCCAAAGTATTGGAGTTTCAGCTTCAAAATCAGTCCTTCCAATGAACACTTGGACTGATCTCCTTTAGGATGGACTGGTTGGATCTCCCTTCAGTCCAAGGGATTCTTAAGAGTCTTCTCCAACACCACAGTTCAAAAGCATCAATTCTTCGGTGCTCAGCTTTCTTCACAGTCCACCTCTCACATCCATCTATGACTACTGGAAAAACCATAGCCTTGACTAGATGGACCTTTGTTGGCAAAGTAATGTTTCTGGTTTTAAATATGCTGTCTAAGTTGGTCATAACTTTCCTTCCAAGGAGTAAGCGTCTTTTAATTTCATGGCTGCAGTCACCATCTGCAGTGATTTTGGAACCCCCCAAAATAAAGTCAGCCACTGTTTCCACTGTTTCCCCATCTATTTCCCACGAAGTGATGGGACCAGATGCCATGATCTTTGTTTTCTGAGTTTTGAGTTTTAAGCCAACTTTTTCACTCTCCTCCTTCACTTTCATCAAGAAGCTTTATAGTTCCTCTTCACTTTCTGCCATAAGGGCGGTGTCATCTGCATATCTGAGGTTCTTGATATTTCTCCTGGCAATCTTGAATCCAGCTTGTGCTTCTTCCAGCCCAGCGTCTCTCAAGATGTATTCTGCGTATAAGTTAAATAAGCAGGATGACAATATACAGCCTTGACATACTCCTTTTCCTATTTGGAACCAGTCTGTTGTTCCATGTCCAGTTCTAACTGCTGCTTCCTGACCTGCATACAGGTTTCTCAAGAGACAGGTCAGATGGTCTGGTATTCCCATCTCTTTAAGAATTTTCCACAGTTTATTGTGATCCATCCAGTCAAAGGCTTTGGCATAGTCAATAAATAGGGTGCTAGCTAACACTACAATGGCAATCATGTTACATTATATAAATATATTAAATCAATGTGTTCTATACCTTAAACTTACACAATGTCATATGTCAACTATATTTGAATTAAAATTATTTTAATAAAAGAATCATTAAACTGACTATTAAGGTAAAACTTGTTTGCTCTCCTTTAAAGTTTTATTAGATAAATGTAAAGTCTCTAATTAGCACTATCTTTGTTGAATTATTGAAACACAGACAATAATGGAATTAAATAGTACATATTATTTTTGTTTCTGGTTTCTTTAGTTCAAAATTCTATTTGTGAGTTCCATGCATGTTTTGTGGGTTTAGTAGATACATTTTAAGTACTTCAAAATAGCATGTTAATATGAATAAACCATATATAACTGTTCATTATTGTGCCGATGGACATTTAGTTTCTTTTATTGTTATTGCTGCAATGAACATCTACAAAACATGTTCATGCATGTGTGCATTTCTGTTAAATTTTACCTAGGATTAGAATTGGAATCATAGAGTATGGAAATGTTTTAACTGATTAGCCAACGCCAACCTCTTCACCAAGTTATTTTATAAAACAATACTCCCATAAGCAATGTATAAGAATTCCCGTTGCAATATGTCATGTTAGCATTTGGTTTATCCTTGCTTTTTGTCACTTGGTGATTGTTAACTTTATTAGATTTTTATTTGAATATCTTCTTCAATAACCTGCCAATTTGTGTCACTATTTACTACATTTTATTGCATAATAGGGGTTTCCCTGGGGGTTCAACGGTGAAAAATCTGCAGGAGAGAATCAAGAGATGCGAATTCAATCCCTGAGCCAGGAGGATCCCCTGGAGTCAAAAATGTCTTCCTGCTCCAGTTTTCTTGCCTGGCAAATCTCATGGATGCAGGAGCCTGTTGGGTCACAGTCCATGGGGTTGCAAGGAGTTAGACAGTACTGAGCAACTGAACACATATATTGCATAATAAGCTACCTAAAATTTACTAGTTTGAAACAACAGTTCTTTTGCTTACAGTCTGTGAATGAATAATTAGGACTAATCTCAACTGGACTCACTGATGCAATTGTAATCACTCATCGTGCTTAACAGTGCAGCTTTGGTTCTGGGGTTGGCTAGCATAAGTTGGATAATAGCAATGACAAAACCACATGTTCCTTATCATCCAACAGGTTAGCTTGAACTTGTTAACTTAACCAGCTGGGCAGGACCAAGAGCCAGAACAGAAGCATGAAAGACTTTTGAAGCTTAATCTTATACGTGGTCCAACATTGCTTCGGCCATATTTCCTTGGCAAAGAGACATGCAAGTCATTCCTGATTCAAGGGCTAGGAGACATTGCTTTAATATTCCATGTAACAGGACATTTCTAAATTAGAAATTATATATATTCATCTGTACTATCTTTTAAATGCTATTGATTAGCTGCTTAAACTTGGGTATACAATCTATTTGAAACTGATTTTTGTGTTCTAGGTCAATACTTTCTTCACATTTATAGTCATTATCTCAATAAAAGGTTAAAAAGATCAACCTTTCTCTTTACCCTGATGTGATACCATGATAAGAGATTAACAAATTAATGAGTTTAGTGTCCTTAAAGTCAATAGTCCATTTCTTGTTTTCTATTTGGTCTATTTGCATATCTTTGCATCAAATATACTGCTGTAGTTCAGACATTATTTTAATATACCTTGTTATCAATTATAATGAGTATGCCCATTTTATCTTTCTTCTACAATCGTTCCTTGGCTATTCTGGGTCTTTTACCTTCAATATAAAGTTAAGAATAATTATACATTAAAAAGAAATTTTCCAAAAGAGTCTTTTGGAAGACTGATTGAGATGCTATCAATTATACAAATCATTTATTTCCAAATGATATGTTACCATACCAGTTGATTAATAATTTCTTGTCCATGTAAAACTATAGCAATTCATTGGATTCTTTTTATTAAGTTGTGCTCATGGTTTGTTAGATTTAATTCTAGGTTTTTGGTGTTTTTCATACTACTTTAAGTGATATCATTTGAAAATTTTATATTTTGTATGTTGCAAGTATAGAGGAATTTATATAATTTTCACATCATTTTTGTATCTTGTAACTTTGCTAAATTCACTTATGTATTCTAATTGTTAAGCCTTAAAATTTTCTGTGTATCAGTCATACAATAATGTGGGAATAATACTGTTTTGTTTCTTCCTTTACAATTGTATATCATTTCTTTCTTTTTCTTATCTTACCAAACTGTCAAGACAGGGGTGGTGGATATGCTTATGTAATTACTAGTCTCAAATGAAAACATTCAACATATTGTTAAGTACAATACTTTCATTAGAGTTTTTAAAGGCCCTATCACTTCATTTAACTTCCCTTCTTTTCCTATTTTGCTATGTGTTTTGTCATTAATGAATTCTGAATTTCATCAAGTCATTTTATATCAATATTGATAATTTACTTTGCCAGTTATTCTCTAATCATTCTCTAATTTAAATTACATTGATTATTTTTAAATGTTAGATCAACTTTCATTATGGAGAATAAATCCAAATTGGTCATATTTAATTTTTTATATAAAGAGATGGATAACTTTTGATAAAATTTGAAAACTTTTTATTAATGTTAATGATTAAGATTAAATTACAGTTTCCCTTTTCTTATTATTCTTGTTATGATTGATATCACACTGGCTTCACAAAATATGCTAGAGTATGTCCATTTTTTTGTAACCTGTGGAAATGTTCCATTTAGAATAGTGGCAATCTCTGTGTTGGATAAAGCTTACTAACAAGGCTTGAGATACTATTTAAGTGAAAATATTTAGTATCTTTTAAATTCTAGAACTTAAAGTTTTTGTTCTTTAAGTTTTAACTTTCTGTTCTTTATTGTCATTATTTATGAGATATTTTTCTAGGACATAGCCATATTATTTGCTTTATCAGTTTTATAGACTTAAAATATTTGTATGATATGCCTTTTCATCTCTTTATGTATGAACTGGATATATATTCATTAATTTATTTTATTAATTATTTGCACCTTTTCTTTTTGTAATCATTGTAGTCACTTGGTTTATTAAGTTGTGGAAATTTTGAAGCTAATTTTAACTTTGTTAATCTCTGTCTTGTCCTTGTTTTATGGTTAATTACATCACTCACTGTTTTTTCCTTCTTCAAACTTCTGTGGAGTTTTCTTGGCTATTTACTCTATGTTGTGAGGATATGGCATTACATTTTTAAAAACATTTTATTTTTAACAACATTTAATTTTAAAATTTGTATACATTTTTAATTCTAAATTATTTTTAAACTAAAGTAATATTATCATAGTTATCTTTGACCTAATGTCACCACAAATTGAAGAGATGCTGAACTGTGTTTCCAAGGATCAGAACTTAGGGCTTGAAGTGAAAGACCTCAGATTTCCTTCTTTTCTGCAAGGCACTAGTTTTTCTCCAGCTCTTGCTCTCAGGTACAGAGCACCAGCTCTGGTAGGAGGGTTACAGATCCTCTAGTTATGCCTATAGTAAACTCATTTCATGTACATAAATACCCATAGCAGGAGAATTGATGGTGGATCATGAATTCCCAAGTAAGGGAGTAGGAACCCAAAGTAAAAGAAAAAGAGTCTGGAGAACAAAGGGGTTAAGGTAACTCAATCTTCTCAGGTGGCACTAGTGGTAAAGAATCTGCCTGCCCATGTGGGTTTGATCCCTGGGTCTGGAAGATCCCCTGGAGAAGGGCATGGCAAACTACTCCAGTATTCTTGCCTGGGGAACTCCATGAGTAGAGGAGCCTGGCAGACTGCAGTTCACAGGGTTGCAAAGAGTCAGATGTAATTGATGTGACTTTGCACCCACGCACACAAGGGCAGTAGTACTAGTCTTTTTGACTTGTTTCTTGCGGTGAAGAACATCATCTCTATGTGTTAAATGAGAAAGAAAAATGACCTGGTATCCTTTAGTAAATGGAAGGAGCTCCAACCTCTAGAACATGCTCATGATTCACCTGTTATTTAGCTTCTATAACATTCAGCCTGTAGGAATGAGAAATATTGGTGGTTTTTACCTCGTCCAGGGAAACATCACTGTCCTTGAGTGCAGGCTAGGGGGTGAGAGCACTTAATGTTAAGCATATCCACTCAGAATAGAGCTTTAGTCACACTGAACTGAGGTTTTAGGCAGGAAGTAGATATGGCTTAGGTAATACATACTCAAACTTTTTACGGAGATTTAGTGTAATTTCTTGGATAAATTCTTTTTTTCATTTGATGTATGCCCTTAGAAAATTTCCCAATAATTTTATTTTACATACAACTTTTAGCAGTTATAGTTGCTTCATTGGAAGTATACCCATGGAGCTCTGCATACTGGCATTCACGAAGTGCTCCCTATTTTTTTCTGCCTTTTCATTTATATTTTGGTATTTTCATTGGCCTGTGTGCTCATCATCATCAAAAAATTTCTTTTAAAACAGAGGTTATTAAATTACTGCCCATAAACCAAATCAACCTCACTGCTTAAGTTTATAAAATTGTGTTGGAATATGATTATTCCCACATGTGTATGTATTGTCTATGCCTGCCTTTTATGACTTTGAGTTATGATGGTAGAAATGGGCAGCTGTTTTGAAGACTACATGGGCTTGAGGGTCTAAAATATTTATTACCCTGCTCTTTACAGGAAGACAATGATGATGTTAGTGGTCTTAATGGTTCCTTAATGAATACTATGATAGCATTGGTGATAGATGATAGTAGGCCAGAAAGGCTGACAGTGTTTGGTACTTTTTGGGATTGTCTCCAAAGTCTTTTTGCTGTATTAATGTGAGGAATTCTATGGTAAGTAGAATGGGAATAAACATGCTATTAAGAAGAATTGAACATCTGGAAAAGGTTTAAATTTTACACAATTACCAGGTTCTCCCACCTTAAGAAATCCTGTCCTTGGTCAGTTCAGTTCAGTTCAGTTCAGTCGCTCAGTCATGTCAGACTCTTTGCGACCCCAGGAACCACAGCATGCCAGGCCTCCCTGTCCATCACCAACTCCCAGAGTTTACCCAAACTCATGTCCGTTGAGTCAGTTATGCCATCTAACCATCTCATCTTCTGTCATCCCCTTCTCCTCTTGCCTTCCATCTTTCCCAACATCAGCAGGGCTGTATATAAATTAATTAAATTCAGATTATATCATCTACTAATTTGAAGGGAATGTTATAAAGTAGGTCTTATTTCTCTTATTCTTTTGTACTTCAAGAAACATGCAATATACAGAAACCAATTTAGATTAGTCTGAGTTCAGATTATGTAGGACTTTAATCATGGAACAAATGAAACATTGATATCACACCATTGATATATTACACCATTGGAATATATCCTGATCCAACATTGACGTCATAAACTATTTTGTCCATATGAACTCTAGAATAGGGCTAGCCTGTTATCCTTAGGGTAACTTGTTCCATTGATTAATATATCAGGTCAGTAAGTGATAAAGTATTTTAATAAATTAGTTTAGAATTTAATCACTTAGGGGTTATTTTGTTTTCTGGGGTCACCCATAACAAAGTTGTTAGCCCATTTAAAATTTTGTTGTGTTTTGAACTCATTTCTTGTTTTAATGTTTTTAGATAAGTTAGATAAACCTCCATAAGGTTTCCTCATCTTATTATGCTATTCCAGCCTTTTTGTGGGAAGGTCAATTTAACATTAAAACTATAACTATTTTTAAAATTCTGTATTAATGCATTCCTATTCTCTCTACTTTACTTATTTTTTCCCAACTTCCCCATCTTGAGTTTAGTTTATATACTATTAAACTTTTGCTTTCTTATAATATTACTATTTTAAATATATCTTCCTATTTGTTTCCTCATAATATTACTCTTTTTTAAAAAATATGCTTTTTTATTTGTTGATTAGAACATTACCTAAAATATATCCTTCATCCTTCATATTAATTATGTATATGCTAACTTTTTAATACTTGTATAATTACAATGTCTTTTCCTGACAGATAAGTGATATTTTAACTGGGAATAAGATTCTTTTTTCTCTGTCCTTTAATTTTTATTCTATATGCTGTTGTTGACTTATATAGTCTCTTCTTGCAAAGGAGAAATCTGTTAATTTTCATGTGTGTGTGTTAAGATATTTGTTGTTCACTTGTAAGATCATTCTCTTTAATCTTGGGATTTTGAATTTCCACTATTGATAATCATTCATATTGATATTTAATTTTAATTTAAAAAAAAAGTAATCCTTTCCAGGCCTGGTGAAATCCTTCCATTCTTCAGAGTCAATTTCTTAGTTACAAAATGAATATTTTTCTGTACTAATTGAGTCTAACTGTATTTTCCCCTCATACTTCTCCTTTTAAGGAAGGCTTATATGTCTCATGTTATTGCTCATGTATGAGTATACCAAGGTACTTACATTTTCACACATTTTTCTACCCTTTTACACTTTAACTACATATTTTAAGATATGTCTTCAGCTGGAAATTTGAGAAAATTCAATTGCTTCTTAGTAGTAATAGTCTCATTTCTATTTTGCTATTACATTTTCAAATTCAAAATTCTTGAATCTGATGTCTAAAATTTAGTGTCTAAAAATTTTTATCTATTAATTTATTTTCCTTAAAAATTCTTAATGTTTTCTTGCATTTAAATTTCTCATATGAATTTCCCATGAGTTCTATTTCAGTGGAAACTACTTGTTTATTTATTTATTTTTATTCAGATTCACTTTTCATTCAGTGATCTGAGTTCACTAAGTTCAGTAGTACTCAGCCTTCCTGTACATTGCAATCACCTGTGGGGCTCTGGAAAACTACTTTTTACTTGTTCCCTACAGATTCTGATTTAATTGTCCTGTGAAGGTCACTGGTGATTTTAATGGGCAGTCAAGGTTGAGTTCTTGTTGTTTTTGCTTGATTATGGCTCTTCTTCCCACCATTAGGGGAAAAACAATTTTGATAATGGAAACAGGAGCAGAAATATTGGATCAAATGTTTGGTTTGAAGAGTTACATAGAAATTGCAGAGCCGCAAATGAAAATAACTAAGACTCCTCAAAATATCATTACCTCTGGGTTATATCCTGGAAAAGTGGATTTTCAATAAAAAAAAAAATTAACTTCAGGTTACAAATCCACAATAATTTTTGTCCTCATTTTATGGCTGCTTTACCTTATCTTTAATAGCAAAACCTTATAGTTGCTAACCACTTATACCAATACAACAATCATTGGGGGGTGATGAAGAGTTGAAAACAACTACATTTTTGTCTTCATATGCCTTTCATATTTTCTGGGACAAGCACATCTTTTCCTCTATATGCTTCTTTTCAGTGTAAATAAACATTTGACATGATGCTAACACTGTCTTTTCATAAATCTAAATATTTTCAACTTATGATTATTGGATGTTAAAATGATTTGCTAATATTAATTTATCACTTAAATACTTGGACTTTTCTTGCTTGAATAACCCCTGCTTTAATGCACTCTAGAACTTTAGTTGACTTATACAAATAGAATTCTTCTATCAGTATGCATTTCAGGTTCAATCATTTCTCTATTCTATCCTACTTGGAAATGTTGGCTCTTTGAACTAAAAAAGAATCACTAATTTAGACGATTATCCACATAATTTCTTGTATAATTATGTGATTTATGTCCATATATCTTGTCTTGGTATTACAAGTTACATGAATTTAGAATTAGTACCTTATTTTTCTTTATGACAACTTTGATTCCTGGCATCATGCTGGGCAAATGGCAAGTATTCAATAAGTATGACATAATTAATTTTTCATAGTTAAACTAATTATATCACATGGTAGAAGAAAATGGGAACATCATAGAGGCATAACATTGAGGACTACTATGCTGCAATTCATGGGGTCGCAAATAGTCAGACACGACTGAGCGACTGAACTGACTGAAATGAACTGATATTCCTATTATTCAAAGTAATCCTCTATGAACAGCTGAATATATTACTCTTCAGATTTTTTCCACTGATATGCTATTATCTGTTGAATTTGCTATTTGCTTTTCAGAAGTAAGGTTATTCTATAAATAATCTTTAGCAACTTACTGGTTTTCATTAAATAAATAAATTTATTGGCCATTTTTAATGATAGACCCAGTTCAATCTCTGGGTCAAGAAGATCCCCTGGAGAAGGCAATGGATAGGCACTCCAGCATTCTTGCATGAAGAATTTCATGGATAGAAGAGCCTGGTGGGTTAAAGTTCATCAGGTCACAAAGAGTTGGACATAACTATGCAACTAACACTTTCACTTTCATGTGTATTTCTAACAATAGTAAGGGCTAAATAATTCCATTAATATTTCTGACCAAATGAAAATGTGTGTGTGTGTGTGTGTGTGTGTACTCAGTTATGTCTGACTCTTTGCAACCCATGGATCGTAGCTTTCCAGTCTCCTCTGTCCATGGAATTCTCCAGGCATGGAATGAATAGCCATCCTTCTTCAGGGGATCTTCCTGACCCAGGGATCAAAGCCATGTCTTCTGCACTGGCAGACAGATTCTTTACCGCTGTGCCACCTGGGAAGCCTTGCAAATGAAAATATCTTCATATTATTAGGCTTAAGTGGAATTTAATTTTATATAAAAACCAAGGGTTTTTAAAGTCACACATTTACTAAAAATGACATTGAGAAAAATTCAGTGTCATCTTTTAGGGTTAAAACACACACTGTACAAGGATCTTTTCCTTCTGAACAACTTTTTAGCTTTTTGTCCTCCTTACAATATTTCTTGTTCTCTCTTTCCAAACTTGAATTGGCAAAACAGAGCTATATTTGCCTTCCTTATTGGCATATGCTTCTCCGAGGATATACAGGGTTAAGTGAAGACAAGCCGATTCTGAGGACTAGAAAGAGTAGAACATTATATGTGTCTGGCTTGGGTCTAGGCCTAAGAGCTGAAAGTAAGTTTTGATATTTCTAAACTAATTAGCCTAGCTATCTAGAGAATTAAAACACAGATTTCAGGATTAAATAGAACAACAACAACAACAAAAAACACACAAATCAACAGCTTAGGCATATATAATATTCTCTCTAAATTTTAATTAGAAAAGAATTAAATGAATGATTGAAGCTTGATTATACATGTATCTTTTTAAACCAATAATAAAAGATTTTATATTCCCAGGGACAAAGAAAATTGAGAAAAAGCAACAGTATGTCTGACATTTCAACAACACTTGAAGACAAAGGGAAATTAGAGAAGTGCTAACTGCTTCAGGAAGCAATTACTGGGTGCCTGTTGTGTGAAAAACAATGAGCTAAAAACAAAAGTGCTCCACAGAATCTTCAAAGTTTTCTTATGTGGGAGAACCAAATACCACAGAAAGCTGGGACTGGGAAGAAATAATTGCCCAAAATCAAAGTGCAAAGGAGTTGGACTCTCAAGATCTTTTTAATCGGAGTATTGAAAGCCATCCAGGAAAATGCCATTTCTTACATTCACAGGGCACATAGATCCATCCTGTGGTACACTGAATGCAAGATCCTCCGGATGCAAGGAGCATAAGCCACTTCAGAAGGAAGCCACCTATTAGCTGACGATTTAATTACAAAACCTACAGATTGACTGTGGCAATATACCTCTTTCAGATCCAGCTTCTGAAAAACAAGTGGGCAAATTTATACCCTAAATAGAGGTTTATACTCTACAAACAGGCTAAAAGAATACCCACTTTACAACGGGGGACTGAATCAAGACAAGACAGTGCCAAGTTTAAGATGATACTTGAGGACTGAGCATTGTGAGGCGATCTCCTTGGGTAAGTGAGTGACAGGGAAGACTGATAACACTAGATGTTTAATGAATTTAATTTGGAAAAAATTGTAACATGTATACAAAATATAAATTTGAGCATCTGTAATAAAATGACAATAGAAACATTGTTTGGAAAAAATAAAAGACTGGAATGGGTGAATTTAAATCAGATGACCATTATATCTACTACTGCGGGCAGGAATCCCTCAGAAGAAATGGAGTAGCCATCATGGTCAACAAAAGATTCTGAAATGCAGTACTTCGATGCAATCTCAAAAACAACAGAATGATCTCTGTTCTTCTCCAAGGCAAACCATTCAATATCACGGAAATCCAAGTCTATGTCCTAAACAGTAACGTTGAAGAAGCTGAAGTTGAACTGTTTTATGAAGACCTACAGAAGATCATGGCATCCGATCCATCACTTCATGGGAAATAGATGGGGAAACAGTGGAAACAGTGTCAGACTTTATTTTGGGGGGCTCCAAAATCACTGCAGATGGTGACTGCAGCCATGAAATTAAAAGACGCTTACTCCTTGGAAGAAAAGTGATGACCAACCTAGATAGTATATTCAAAAGCAGAGACATTACTTTGCCGACTAAGGTCCATCTAGTCAAAGCTATGGTTTTTCCAGTAGTCATGTATGGATGTGAGAGTTGGACTGTGAAGAAGTCAGAGTGCCGAAGAATTGATACTTTTGAAGTGTGGTGTTGGAGAAGACTCTTGAGAGTCCCTTGGACTGCAAGGAGATCCAACCAGTCCATTCTGAAGGAGATCAGCCCTGGGATTTTTTGGAAGGAATGATGCTGCAGCTGAAACTCCAGTACTTTGGCCACCTCATGGGAAGAGTTGACTCATAGGAAAAGACTCTGATGCTGGGAGAGATTGGGGGCAGAAGGAGAAGGGGATGACCGAGGATGAGATTGCTGGATGGCATCACCGACTCAATGGATGTGAGTCTGAGTGAACTCCGGGAGTTGGTGATGGACAGGGAGGCCTGGCGTGCTGCGATTCATGGGGTCGCAAAGAGTCGGACACGACTGAGCACTGAACTGAACTGAACTGCGTGGAGAAACAATTGAACAATATAGAGAGGTTAACTGAAAATTGAAACTTAGAGTAGAACAGGGGGTTGGGTTCACAATTGTGTTTTCAGTTGAAAGCATTTTTAGGCTGATTTCATGTTTTATAAATGATGAGCTTATTCAGTTCAGTTCAGTCGCTCATTCGTGTCCGATTGTTTGTGACTCCATCAACTACAGCAGGCCAGGCCTCCCTGTCCATCACCAACTCCCAGAGTTCATCCAAACTCATGTCCATCGAGTTGGTGATGCCATCCAGCCATCTCATTCTCTGTCGCTTATACTACTTTGATAAATAATAAAGACAATTTGAAAATAATTAACATTGAAGGATTCAGAGATATACTGTGAAATTGAAAGAGAAAATATTAGATAATTTTCCAGTTTTACACTTACAGTTAGTCTTTATTGTTCATCTATAAAAATGGAATTCTTTCAGAACATATATATTTATGTGTGTGGGATAATTATTTGGATAAGACATATGTTTAGTAAGTATTAAAGTTTTTATAGAGCTTATTCACATATAAAAGAAAAAATCAAAAGGTAAACAGATATGAAGTAAAATACTTTTGGCTAGAGTGAAACAAATTAAGAAGCAATTGATAAAATACGGTTGTTTTTTTAAAAAAAATGAATGTCTGTTACAGAGCAGAGGCAAAATAAAGCCAAATAAAAAATAGAAAACTTTAGAGAAATGTCTATTTAGTTCTTTGGCCCATTTTTTGATTGGGTCGTTTATTTTTCTGGAATTTAGCTGCATGAAAAGATGCTCAACATCACTCATTATTAGAGAAATGCAAATCAAAACCACAATGAGGTACCACTTCACACCAGTCAGAATGGCTGCGATCCAAAAATCTGCAAGCAATAAATGCTGGAGAGGGTGTGGAGAAAAGGGAACCCTCCTACACTGTTGGTGGAAATGCAAACTAATACAGCCACTATGGAGAACAGTGTGGAGATTCCTTAAAAAATTGCAAATAGAACTACCGTATGACCCAGCAATCCCACTTCTGGGCATACACACCGAGGAAACCAGAATTGAAAGAGACACATGTACCCCAATGTTCATCGCAGCACTGTTTATAACAGCCAGGACATGGAAACAACCTAGATGTCCATCAGCAGATGAATGGATAAGAAAGCTGTGGCACATATACACAATGGAGTATTACTCTGCCGTAAAAAAGAATTCATTTGAATCAGTTCTGATGAGATGGATGAAACTGGAGCCGATTATACAGCGCGAAGTAAGCCAGAAAGAAAAACACCAATACAGTATACTAACACATATATATGGGATTTAGGAAGATGGCAATGACGACCCTGTATGCAAGACAGGGAAAGAGACACAGATGTGTATAACGGACCTTTGGACTCAGAGGGAGAGGGAGAGGGTGGGATGATTTGGGAGAATGACATTCTAACATGTATACTATCATGTAAGAATTGAATCGCCAGTCTATGTCTGACGCAGGTTGTAGCATGCTTGGGGCTGGTGCATGGGGATGACCCAGAGAGATGTTATGGGGAGGGAGGTGGGAGGGGGGTTCATGTTTGGGAATGCATGTAAGAATTAAAGATATTAAAATTTAAAAAATAAAAAAAAGAACAAAAAAAAATAGAAAACTTTAAATGAAGCATGAATAATATGAACCTTTATTTTTGGAAATGAGTGATATCAATATTTTGTGATGGGTGTGATATTATTGCTGTTGTTATTCAGTCATTAAATCGTGTCCAACTTTTTGTAACCCCATTAATTGCAGTATATTCCACTTCTCTCTCCATCACTATCTCACTGAGTTTGATGAAACTCATATCCAATGAGTCAGTGATGACAGCAACCATCTCACTGTCTGTTGCCACTTCTCTTCTTGCCCTCAATTTTTCACAGCATTGGGAACTTTTCCATTGAGTCAGCTCTTCATATCAGGTGGCCAAAGTTTTGAAGCTTCATCAGTCCTTCCAATGAATATTCAGAGCTTATTTCTTTTAGGATGACTGGTTAGATCTCCTGCTGTCAAAGGGACTCTCAAGAATCTTCTCAAAGTTCAAAAGCATCAATTCCTTGGTGCTCAACCTTCTTTATGGCCCAACTCTCACATCCATACATGACTACTGGAAAAAACATAGCTTTGACTAGACAGACCTTTGTCAGCAACCTTTGTCTGCTTTTTAATATGCTGTTTAGGTTTTACATAGCTATTCTTCCAAGGAACAAGTGTCTTTTAACTTTATGGCTGCAGTTACCATCTCCAGAGATTTTGGAGACCAAGAAAATGAAATTTGACAGTTTCCACATTTCCCCCACCAATTTGCCATGAAGTGACAGGATCAGTGACATGATCTTAGTTTTCTGAATGTTGTGTTTTAAGCCAGCTTTTTCACTCTCCTCTTTCACTTTCATCAGGAGGCTCTTTATTTCTTCACTTTCTCCCATAAGGGTGGTGTCATCTGCGTATCTGAGGTTATTGATATTTCTCCCAGCAATCTTGATTCCAGCTTGTGATTCATCTAGCCCAACGTTTTGCATGATATACTCTGCATATAAGTTAAATAAGCAGGGTGAAAATATACAGTCTTGATATACTCCTTTCCCAATTTTCAACCAGTCCGTCATTCCATGTTCTCACAAAAATGTGGTCCACTGGAGCAGGGCATGAAAAAAGGATAAGATAGTAATGTCAAAATAGGAAAATAACTCTCTGCAACTGAGATCAATAAGAAAGCAAGCAAAACTGGAAAAGAGAAATTGAAATTTCCAAAAATAATCCAATAAATCATTAAGAGACAATGATTTGATTAAACATGATTATTAAACATGGAGCACTTGTAAAAAACATAACAGTAAATAGTATTCCAGAATTGGTATAGCATTGCAATATTCCTACTTGGAATTATATTATAAGGCTTTTCTCTCCTTAGCTTTACCAGGTCATTTATGGTTCTTTCTGTTTTGGTACTTATGTTTTTCTCAGTAATGCAAGGGATCTTTATGCCATAAGAAATTCTATTTAAAAATGATATGTATCTTTTACTTATAGATATTTTCCTAGTATGCCAATGACATTTTATTACTTGTGTCTCTTTAATATTAATACTAAAACAATAAACATTCACTGAGGAAAATCAAGAATTAATGAAAATAAGATAGTCACTAAAATCACTTCCCACAAAAATGAGATGACAAAAAGCTATGTTAGAGATGAGGGAAAAAGGTAACAACCTACAAGACTAAATAAATAAAGAGGAAATAGGCAATCTACATAAAACATAATTCAGAATGATAGTAAAGATGATCTAACATCTTGGAAATAGAATGAAGTCACAAATTGCAAAAACACAAGAAAAGTTTAACAAGGACCTAAAAGAACAAATAAATAGTGATGCACAACATAAAATTAGAAATGAAAAGTTCACTAGAAGGAATCAATAGAAGAATAACTGAGGGATAAGAATAAATAACTGGGCTGGAAGACATAACGGTGGAGATACCTGCCATGGAGCAGAATAAATAAAAAAGAATGAAAAGAAATGAGTAGTCTCAGAGACCACTGGCACAACATTAAATACACCCACATTTAAATTTTAGGGGTCTAAGAAGAATAGAAGGAGAAAGCCTCTGAGAAAATATTTAAAGAGATTATAGTCAAAAATTCCTTCTAAGAAAGAAAATAGCCATCTAAGTTCAGCTGAGTGCCAAAGAATTGATGCTTTTGAACTGTGGTGTTGGAGAAGACACTTGTGAGTCCCTTGGACTGCAAGGAGATCCAACCAGTCCATCCTAAAGAGACCAGTCCTGGGTGTTCATTGGAAGGACTGATGCTGGGTGTTCATTGGAAGGACTGATGCTGAGGACTGATACTGATGCTGAAACTCTAATACTTTGGCCACATCATGCGAAGAGTTGACTCATTGGAAAAGAGCATGATGCTGGGAGGGATTGGGGACAGGAAGAGAAGGGGATGACAGAAGATGAGATGGCTGGATGGCATCACTGACTTGATGCACATGAGTTTGGGTAGACTCCGGGAGTTGGTGATGGACAGGGAGGCCTGGCATGGTGTGATTCATGGGGTTGCAAAGAGTGGGACACGACTGAGTGACTGAACTGAACTGAACTGAAGTTCAGGAAGGGCAAAGAATACATAAAGGGTAAACCCAAGTATGCTGTGACACATATTATTCAAACTGACAAAAATTAAATTTAAATAAAAAGTATCAAAAGTAGCAAAGGAAAGGTAACAAATAATTTTCTTCTCAAGTGCACATGGAACATTCTCCAGGATAGATCACATCTTGGGTCACAATTCAAGATGATACATTTAAGAAAATTGAAATTGTATCAAGCATCTTTTCTGACCACAATGCTATAAGAAATCAATTATGGGGGAAAAAAAACTGTAAAGAGCAAAAACACATGTTTTTTTGATGCTACTAAATAACCAAGGGACTGAGTAACTTAAGGAAAAAAAAAACAAAAAACAAAAAAAAACAAAAAAAAACACCTAGAAACAATGACAACAAAAGCATGATGATCAAAACCCTATGGAATGCTGAAACAGCAGTTCTAAAAGAGAAGTTTATAACAATGCAATCCTACCTCAAGAAAAAGAAAAACAAACCCTCAAATAAACAACTTAGCATTACACCTAAAGCAACTAGAGAAAGAAGAACAAATGCAATCTAAACTTAGCAGAAGGAAAGAAATCTTATAAATCAGAGCAGAAATAAATGGAATAGAAATAAAGAAAACAATAGGAAGGAATAATGCAACCAAAAGCTGGTATTTTGAGAAGATAAACAAAATCAATAAGCCTTTTGCCAGACTCATCAAGGATCAAGGGAGAGGACTCAGATCAATACAATTAACATGAAAAATGAGAAATTACAACTGACACCACAGAACCACAAAGATCATAAGATCCTTTTGTACTATGTACTAACAAAAGGGACAATCCAGAAGAAGTGGGTACATTCTTAGAAATATACTAACTTCAAAGATTGAACCATGAAGAAATAGAAAACATAAATGGATCAAACATAAGTAATGAAATTGAAACTGTGATTTTAAATCCTCCAGCAAACAAAAGTCCAGGACCAGACGGTTCTTCAGATGAGCATTATCAAACATTTAGAGAAGAGTTAACACTTATTCTTCTCAAATGCTTCCAAAAACATTGCAGAGGAAGGAACCTTACCACCCAATTCTATGAGGCTACTACAATGAGGTTTCACCTCCCACCAGTCAGAATGGCTATCATCAAAACAAAAACAACAACAAAACTACAAACAATAAATACTGGACAGGATGTAGAGAAAAGTGAACCCTCTTCTACTGTTGATGGGACTGTAAATTGATACAGCCACGATGGAGAACAGTATGGAGAGTCCTTGAGAAAACTAGGAATAAAACCACCATATGACACAGTAATCCTACCACTGGACATATGCCCTGAGAAAACCATAACTGAAAAAGGCACATGTACCCCATGCTCATCACAGCACTATTTATAACATCTAGCACATTGATGCAACCAAGATTTATGTCAACAGATGAATATAAAGAAGATGTGGTGTATATTTGTATATGTGTGTGTGTGTGTGTGTGTGTGTTTTGTGCTTAGTCATTCAATTGTGTCTGACTCTTTGTGACCCCACTGACTGGAGCCCATGAGGCTCCTTTGTCCATGGGGACTCTTCAAGCAAGAATGAGTTTTAGAGTGGGTTTTCACGCCATTTTCCATGGGATCTTCCCAACCCAACAATCGAACCCAGGTATCCCACATTGCAGGCTGATTCTTTAGCATCTGAGCCACCAGGGAAGCCCAAGATTACTGGAGTGGGTAGCCTATCCCTTCTCCAGGGGATCTTCCAAACCCAGGAATTGAACCAGGTCTCCTAAATTGCAGGCAAATTCTTTACCAGCTGAGCTTCCAAGGAAACTCTTTCTCTCTCTCTCTCTCATATATATATATATATACACACACACAAACACACACACACACACACATATATATATGACAAAAGGTGCTTCTTGACCTAGCGCAGTTTCTGCATGTGCGCGCTCCCGCCTGAGCCGCCGCCACCATCCCGTGTCGCCTCCGCACACTCAGCGTTTCTACCCTCTCTGCCTAGAGCTTTGCCGTTGGAGAGTGTCATGAAGATGCTGTAAATGAATTAGTGAAGGAAGGTGAAATGGGTGCTGAAGAGGAGACACAGAAAACCGAAGGGACAAAAAGAAAGGCTGAGAACATTCTGGCCAGGAAGAGAAAACACAGTGGCCTCTCACCACAACATGAGGACGAGGAGGATGCCAACAGGGAATTTGGAGGGAGTGTTAGCGAGAAGGAAGATGCAGCTGCAGAGCAGGAAAAAGGCACCAAGTCAGAGGATGCTAGGGAAGAGGAGGAGGAGGAAATGTTGGTCAGCTCCCTCAGTGACACAGAACCAAAATCAGAAGTGCCTCTGAGTAGGCAAGTTAAAACAGGAGAGGAGAATACAGAGACGGCTTCAAGTAAAGTGAGAAGAAGCAGAAGAACAAGAGAAACCTAAAGAATGAGAAGAAGTTGAAGTCACCAAGGTGTTTGATGTTGCTGGTGAAAAAGTCAGGTTTCTCAGGAGACAGGGAAGTTCTGGTATGTCCCCAGATCATGAGCCTCCCAGATCAAAAGGTGGCCAACATGCCACTGAGAAAGAGCAGAGGTCAATTACTAATACTTCGAGGAAGGATGAATCGACTAAGCGAAAGTGGAAAGGACATTCAAATGTGGTCATGACTGGTGAAGAAAGTAAACTCCGATGCTGTAAAGAAGAATATTGCATAGGAACCTGGAATGTTAGATCTATGAATCCAGGTAAATTGGATGTGGTGAAGCAGGAGATGGAAATAATAAACATCGATATCTTAGGAATCAGTGAACTAAAATGGATGGGAATGGGCGAATTGAATTCAGATGACCATTATATCTATCACTGTGGGCAATAGTCTCTTAGAAGAAACGGAGTAGCTATCATAGTTAACAAGAGTCCAAAATGCAGTAATTGGGTGCAATCTGAAAAATGACAGAATTATTTCAGTTAGTTTCCAGGGCAAAGCATTCAACCTCACAGTAACCCAAGTCTATGCCCCAACTCCCTATGCTCCAGAACCTGAAATTTTCCGATTCTATGAAGACCTACAACACCTCTTGGAAATAACACCGAAAATAGATGTCCTTTTCATCAGAGGGGATTGGAATGCAAAAGTAGGAAGTTAGGAGATGCCCAGAATAACAGGAAAATTTGGCCTCAGGGTACAGAATGAAGCAGGGCGAAGGCTAATAGAGTTTTGTTACCAGAACAGGCTGGTCATAGCAAACACCCTTTTTCAACAACACGAGAGACGTCTGTACACATGGACATCACCAGATGGTCAATACCGAGATCAGATTGATTATATTACTTGTCGCCAAAGATGGAGAAGCTCTGTACAGTCGGCAAAAACAAGACCTGGAGCTGACTGTGGCTCAGATCATAAGGTCCTTATTGCAAAGTTCAGGCTTAAGTTGAAGAGAATGCCAAAAATGACTTGGCTATTCAGGGGGAGTAATGAAGTGGGTGAGACCTCTCAAGAAGCAAAATCCGTATTCAAGCAAACTGAAAAGGGCAAACCTCAGGCTAATGTCCCTTCAAATGTGTCATCAGTTCCTGGTGGATCAGGGGTTTCTAAGGAAGTGGGTGAAACATCTCAAGAAGGGAAATCCGTCTTCAAGCAAAATGAGAAAGAAGAACCTCAGTGCAGTGTCCCTTTGGCAGTGCCATCACTTCCTGCTGGGTCAAGGCCTGAAAACTGTGACCTTCAGAAGAACCAGGATTGCAGCAATTAAGTATCTGACTTTATCCTTAACACCTGAACTGCTCCTCTGGTTTGAATGAAGTTCTTATTACAACTGCAGTGCATACCCAGCATTTCCTAGGAGACCATTTCCCGGGATGTGAAGTCCTGGTGCCATTAGCTGTCCATATGCAGAAGGTTCTGTGTACCTGCGTTTCTTTTTTCTGTAGTCTGTTTGGCTGGTTGTCACTTAACTTTTCAGTTAGTTTATTTCACTAAATGATGTAGTCAAAATGATAACATGTTTGTACCGTGGGAAATTATTTCAATTTTATTTTTCTACTGACGTTTCTAATTCTGGTATAAGTGTTTATCAATAAAGAATTACTTTATATATATATATATATATATATATATATATATATATATAGGATTATTAGCCATAAAAAGAAGGAATTTGAGTCAATTCTAGTGAGGTGGATGAAACTAGTGCCTG
The DNA here is from genome assembly GCF_016772045.2 of Ovis aries. Classification (NCBI taxonomy): domain Eukaryota; kingdom Metazoa; phylum Chordata; class Mammalia; order Artiodactyla; family Bovidae; genus Ovis; species Ovis aries. The sequence continues at coordinate 48,450,012 of NC_056056.1, forward strand.
TTATACAGAATGAAGTAAGTTAGAAAGAGTACAATAAATGTAATGTATTAACACATATATGTGAAATCTAGAAAAATGGTATTAATAAACCTATTTGAAGGAAAGGAATGGAGATACAGGTATAGAGAATGGACTTGTGGACACACTGGGGGAAGGAAAAAGTGGAATGGACCGAGAAAGTACCATTGACATATATACCCTGCTGCTGCTAAGTCGCTTCAGTCGTGTCCAACTCTGTGCGACCACATAGATGGCAACCCACCATGCTCTGCCATCCTTGGTATTCTCCAGGCAAGAACACTGGAGTGGGTTGCCATTTTCTACCATGTATAAAGCAGGTAGCTGGTGAGATGTTGCTATATAACACAAGGACCCCAGCCTGGCATTCTCTAATGACATAGGGGGTGGGACGGGGAAGGGAGGGAGGTTCAAGAGAGAGATTATATATGCATAATTATGACTGATTTGCTCTGTTGTACAGCAGAAACCAATACAACATTATAAAGCAAATTTTCTCCAATTAAAAAATAAATTAATAAAAAACAGCTAGCAAATTATCCAAGAAAAATTGCCAGTTACTTATTTCTTAAAAGCTATTATATGCATGTACTTTAAAAAAGATGAAGCAAAATGGATGAAATCAAATTATCAATAAAAATACATGTTTATAGTAGCTATATGAGTTTCATTTAAAGGGAAACACGTTGGTAGAGATAAAAGCAGATGCTACATATTGATAGACATACCAGTCCTAAGAGGCTATAAAATATAAACCTACGGGGACTCACTAATAATTTATTCACTTATTCCACAAATAATACATGCCACTTATTGTCCTAAAAGTGAGAAATATAGATGAGTCAAAATCTCTGGTGTCAAGGAGATATATTGTAGCAGGGGGAAAATAAACACGTTCTGTCTCTATCCTTCTTTCTTTCTCTCACACATGCACACAGACACCACATGCACAGAATGATCAATGCTGTGAAGAAAAATGAAAGAATAAGGCAGAGTGAAGTAAATGAAGAAGCTTGCATGTGAACACCAGGAACAAATGACAAGGAGTAAGTATAGAAAATATAGATGCCTTGAACATTTACAATTTTAAATTCATTTTTATACATGATTTCAAGCCTTTTACACATTTTAATTCAACATTTTTCATACTAAATCTGTTTTCGGTTTACTTACACATATTGATTAGACTTTAGTCCTACAGAACAAAGAACATATCTTAATGACATAATTATCCTTTATTTTTGAAGAAGATGATTATAAGTGGAAGATTACATTCAAGTTCAGACTTCCCTGTGAAAATCAGCCTTGAATTAAGTACATAGTGATGTCCTGTCTCAAATACATTTGAAAGGTAACACTTATAAAATGAAATTATGTACATACAAATGTATATATCTGCTTAATAACATCTGCAAGGATAAATACTTATGGATTACTAAAATAAATTTTGCTTGCTGGTTATCTTTATTCTTCTGTTTAGGAGAAATTTGCTGACATCTATCAGTTCAGTTCAGTTCAATACAGTACAGTCATGTCTGTCTGACTGTTTGCAACCCATGGACTGCAGTATGCCAGGCTTCCCTGTCCATCACCAACTCCCAAAGCTTGCTCAAACTCATGCCCATCGAGTCAGCAATGCCATCCAACCATCTCATCCTCTGTCATCTCCTTCTCCTCCTGCCTTCAATCTTTATCAGCACCACAATCTTTTCCAATGAATCAGTTCTTTGCATCAGGTATCCAAAGTATTAGAGCTTCAGCATCAATCCTCCCAATGAATTTTTTTTTAAATTTTTTTTAAATTTTAAAATCTTTAATTCTTACATGCGTTCTCAAACATGAACCCCCTCCCACCTCCCTCCCCTCCTCCCACCTCCCTCCCCTCCTCCCACCTCCCTCCCCTCCTCCCACCTCCCTCCCCCACAATGAATATTCAAGACTGATTTCCTTTAGGATGGACTGGTTGGATCTCCTTGTAGTCAAAAGGACTCTCAAGAGTCTTCTCCAACACTACAGTTCAAAAGCATCAATTGTTTGGCACTCAGCTTTCTTTATGGTCCAACTCTCATATCCATTCATGACTACTGGAAAAACCGGGGCTTTAAATAGATGGACGTTTGTCAGCAAAGTAATGTCTCTGCTTTTTAATATTCTGTGTAGGTGTGTCATAGTTTTTCTTCCAAGGAGTAAGCATCTCTTAATTTCATGGCTGCAGTCACTGTATGCAGTGATTTTGGAACCCAAGAAAATAAAGTCTGTCACTATTTCTACTGTTTCCCCATCTATTTGGCATGAAGTGATGGGACCAGATGTCATGATCTTCGTTTTTTGAATGTGGAGTTTTAAGCAAGCTTTTTTCACTCTCTTCTTTCACTTTCATCAAGAGGCTCTTAGCTTCCTCTCGCTTTCTGCCATAAGGGTAGTGTTATCAGCATAACTGAGGTTATTGATATTTCTCCCAGTAATCTTGATTCTAGCATGTGGTTCACCAGCCTGGCATTTCACATGATGTACTCTGCATAAAAGTTAAATAAGAAGGGGACAATATAAAGTACTTCTTTCCCAGTACATTGTTTCATGTCTGGTTCTGTTGCTTCTTGACCTGCGTACAGATTTCTCAGGAGGCAGGTAAGGTGGTTCAGTATTCCCAACTCTTTAAGAATTTTCCACAGTTTGTCATGATCCACACACTCAAAGACTTTGGCATTGTCTATAATGCAGAAGTAGATGTTTTTCTGGAGCTCTCTTGCTTTATCTGTGATCCAATGGATGTTGAAAATTTGATCTCTGGTTCTGCTGCCTTTTCTAAATCCAGCTTCAACATCTGGAAGTTCTCAGTTCACATACTGTTGAAGCCTCACTTGGAGAATGTTGAGCACTACTTTGCTAGCATGTGAGATGAGTGGAGTTGTGCGGTAGTTCAAACATTCTTTGGCATTGCCTTTCTTTGGGATTGGAACGAAAACTCACTTTTTCTAGTCCTATAGCAACCAATGAGTTTTTCAAATTTGCCCACATAATGAGAGCAGCATTTTAACAGTATCATCTTTTAGGATTTGAAATAACTCAACTAGAATTCCATCACCTCTGTTAGCTTTGCTCATTGTGATGTTTCCTAAGGCCCACTTCTCTTCCAATTCCAGAACAATCACTCTAATGAGTGATTAGAGTCACCACCATGATTATCTCTGTCATTACGATCTTTTTTGTATAGTTCTTCTGTGTATTCTTGTCACCTCTTCTCAATATTTTCTACTTCTATTAGGTCCATACTGTTTTTCTCTTTTATTGACCCCATTTTTGCATGAAATGTTCCCTGATGTCTATAATTTTCTTGAAGAGCTCTCTAGTCTTTCCCTTCCTATAATTTTCCTCTTTCTTTGCATTGATCACTTAAGAAAGCTTTCTTATCTCTCCTTACTATTCTTTGGAACTCTGCATTCAAATCGGTTTATCTTTCCTTTTCTCCTCTGACATTAGCTTCTCAGCTCTTTGTAAAGCCTCTTCAGATAACCATCTTGCCTTTTTGCATTTCTTTTTCTTGGAGATGGTCTTGATCACTGCCTCCTCTATAATATCAGGAACCTCCATCCATAGTTCTTCAGGCTATCAGATCTAATCCCTTACATCTTTCTGTCACTTTCACTGTATAATAACTAGGAATTTGACTTAGGTCATACATGAATGATTTAGCGGTTTCCCCTACTGTATTCACTTTAAGTCTGAACTTTGCAGTAAGGAGTTCATGATCTGAGCCACAGTCAGCTCTTGGTCTTGTTTTTGCTGATCATATAGAGTTTTACCATCTACAGGTGCAAAGAATATAATCAATCTAATTTTGGTTTTGACCATCTTGTTGGAAGACAGTGTTTACTGTGACCAGTGCTTTCTCTTGGTAAAACTCTGTTAGCCTTTGCCTGCTTCATTTTGTACTCCAAGGCCACACTTGCCTGTTATTCTAGGTATCTCTTGACTTCCTACTTTTTCATTCTGGTCCCCTATGAGGAAAAAGACATCTGTTTTTGGTGTTCTAGAGGGTCTTGTAGTTCATGATACAGCCATTCAACTTCAGCTTCTTTGGCATTAGTGGCTGGGGCATAGACATGGATTACTGTGATATTCAATGGTTTACCTTGGAAATGAACAGAAATCATTCATGCTGCCATTTTTGAGATTTCATCAAATTACTGCATTTTGGACTCTCTTGTTGACTATGAGGGCTGCTCCATTTCTTCTAAGGGATTGTTACCCACAGTAGTAGGTATAATGGTCAAACTTTGACTCACTAATTTCACTTCTATGAAAGTGCAGTAGATAGGAGTGGAAATCTGTAGACACTATATACTGTGTCATATATATATTTATATTATTAAAGCACGTATGTGTTATATGTGAGGGAATGCAGCAAAAGTAGCTAATAACACTAAAATATAATGGATGATTCTTTGTTGAATATTAATTTAAAAAGGCTAATAATAGTATTTTATATCTAAAAATATACATTTGAAAACTATGAGAAAATATATAATAAAATAGTAAGAAAACTTAAATGTGATCTAAGGATTAAAGGTAATTATTTTATCCTTGTAAAAGTCATAATACACTTAAAAAATTAGTTGACATGTACTTAAACCCTGGATGAATTTTTGATGATTATTGACAAGTATACACACTAGAGTAACCCATTTCCCAATTATCTCCCTTTCTATAACTTTCAGTGATTCGCTGTCCTCCCCAAAGTGAAATCAACTTTTGATTTATGTTCCTACTGATGCCCCCCAAACATGAAATCACTGGGTAACATACTAGTTCAAAGTTGAACTATTATGAAACTACCAATCAATTTTTTACCAGCAATATAAGAGCTCCAGTTGTTAAATATCTTCTCCAACATTGGTTTTTGTTCTTTTAATTTTACCCGTTCCAATAGGTGTCTAGTAATATTTCATTTTTGTTAATTGCAGTTCACTTGTCAATAATAATATTGGGCATCTCTTCATATCTTTCTTGTCCAATTAGAAATCTTCTTTTCTGGAGTCTGTCTTCAAATATTTGCCCACTTAAAAATATTAGACTAGGAGTTATTTCATATGTTCTAGATATGAGATTTTGGTCAGCTATGTATTTTCTCTAAATCTGAGGCTAAACTACTCTTTTGATAAGAAACTTTTGATTTTGATATTATTAATAAATGAATTTATCTTAGTGGTTCTGAAGTCTGTCTAAAATAATTGTTTTTTACATGAGGGCATGAATACTTTCTAGATATATCTAGAATTAATTTATGATGGATTCTAAAATTAATATTTTCTTCTAGATATTTCACTTTTATATTTAGATCTACATTTCATTCCAATCAAATTGTGTATAGTGTGAGGAGTAACTTGAGGTCCTTTACTCTGATATGAATGCAAATGTTCTAGTGATATTTATTAATATCTATTCCTTTTGCTTTCATTTGCATTCTTTCCAAAAATGTTTTCCTGCATATATGCATGGATAATTCTGCCATCTCTTAAATTGACTATTGTCTAAACTTGCACAAACACGACATTATTTTAACTATTATATGGGTTGGTTAAAAAGTCCTTCAGTTTTTTTAAGTAAAAATAAAAGACACATTTTAAATTTATTCCAAACACTTTATTGGACAACAATTTCATGGTTTTGTTCCATTGCCTTGTGCCATTTTTCAGGCAACTTCATAGTTTCTTCTTTCTAAATTTTTTTTTTCTTTTCTACCAAATAAATGTTCCAAGTGGTTTTTACAGTCTTTCAGGGAATTGAAATTATTCTGATGATCATGTCATTGAGTTGCCTAGTCAAGTTCAACTCTTTGTGACCCAAAGGACTGCAGCTTGCCAGGCTTCATTGTCCCACATCATCTCCCGGAGTTTGCCCAGGTTCATGTCCATTGAATTGGTGACTCCATTCAGCCATCTCATCCTCTGCTGACCCCTTCTCCTCCTGCCCACAATCTTTCCCAGAATCAGAGTCTTTGCCAATGAGTCAGCTGTTTGCATCAGGTGGCCAAATTATTGGAGCTTCAGCTTCAGTATCAGTCCTTCCAATAAGCATTCAGGGTTGATTTCCCTTAAGATCTCCTTGCTATCCAAGGGACCTCAAAGAGTCTTTTCCAGCACCACAGTTCAAAAGCATCAATTCTTCAGCACTCTACATTCTTTATGGTCCAGCCCTCATATTTGTAGGTGATTACCAGGAAGGGCAAAGGCTAACTGATTTCTGCCAAGAGAACACACAGGTTATAGTAAACACCCCTTTTCAGCAACATAAGAGACAGCTTTACACATGAACATCACCAAATGGTCAATACCAAAATCAGATTGATTACATTCTTTGTACCCAAAAATGGAAAAGCTGCACACAGTCAGGAAAAAAAAAAAAAACGCACAAAAACTGGAGATTGAAAAATCATATCAACTATTAGTTCAAAAATGTACTTTTCCCTTTCTGCTTTTTATGCTGTTCATTTTTCTTGCCTTATTTCACCAACTTGGACTACCAATCAATGTTGAACTGAAATTGTTATAGATGGTATCCTTGATATTTTCTTAATCTTAGAAGGGAATCAATTCATATTTTACTATTTCAGTATAGTGATAATAGGTTTCTCACAAGCCCTTTCTTATTTTGAGAAAGTTTTTGTTCATCTCTACTTTCCTAAGAAGTTTTATCATGAAAAAATAATTATTTTGCAGAATGATTTTCTTCATCAATAAGATAAAAACATTTTAATCAATTACATTCTATAAGTGTAAAATTGATTTTGAAATGTTGTATCACCTTTGCATTTCTGAGATAAATTTCACTTTATCATAATGTATTTTCCTGTTATTAATATTATTGAAATCAATTTGATACTCAAGGATTTTGGTGACTATGCTTGTGATGTTGCATGTTAAATTTCAATTTTTCATATATCCTTAACTGCACAACTGCACTCATCTCACACGCTAGTAAGTAATGCTCTAAATTCTCCAAGCCAGGATTCAGTAGTACGTGAACCATGAACTTCTATATATTCAATCTAGTTTTAGAAAAGGCAGAGGAAACAGAGATCAAATTGCCAACATCAATTGGATCATCAAAAAAGGAAGAGAGTTCCAGAAAAACATCTATTTTTGCTTTATTGACTATGCCAAAACTTTGACTGTGTGGATCACAAGAAACTGTGGAAAATTCTGAAAGAGATGGGAATACCAGACCACCTGACCTGCCTTCTGAGAAACCTATATGCAGGTCAGAAAGCAACAGTTAGAACTGGACATGGAACAACAGACTGTTTCCAAATAGGAAAAGGAGTACGTCAAGGCTGTATACTGTCACCCTGCTTTTTTAACTTCTATGCAGAGTACATGATGAGAAACCCTGGGGTGGAAGAAGCACAAGCTGGAATCAAGATTGCCGGGAGAAATATCAATAACCTCAGATATGCAGATGACACCACCCTTATGAGAGAAAGTGAAGAGGAACTAAAAAGCCTCTTGATGAAAGTGAAAGAGGAAAGTGAAAAAGTTGGCTTAAAGCTCAACATTCAGAAAACTAAGATAGCGGCATGCGGTCCTATCACTTCATGGGAAATAGATGGAGAAACAGTGGAAACAGTGTCAGACTTTATTTTTGGGGGCTCCACAATCACTTCAGATGGTGATTGCAGCCATGAAATGAAAAGATGCTTATTCCTTGAAAGGAAAGTTATGACCAATCTAGATAGCATATTCAAAAGCAGAGACATTACTTTGCCAACAAAGGTCCATCTAGTCAAGGCTATGATTTTTCCAGTGGTCATGCATGGATATGAGAGTTGGACTGTGAAGAAAGCTGAGCACCGAAGAATTGATGCTTTTGAACTGTGGTGTTGGATAAGACTCTTGAGAGTCCCTTGGACTGCAAGGAGATCCAACCAGTCCATCCTAAAGGAGATCAGTCCTGGGTGTTCATTGGAAGGACTGATGCTAAAGCTGAAACTGCAGTACTTTGGCCACCTCATGCAAAGAGTTGACTCATTGGAAAAGACTCTGATGCTGGGAGGGCTTGGGAGCAGGAGGAGAAGAGGACGACAGAGGATGAGATGGCTGGATAGCATCACTGACTCGATGGACGCCAGTTTGAGTGAACTCCGGGAGTTGGTAATGGACAGGGAGGCCTGGCGTGCTGAAATACATGGGGTCGGAAATACATGGAGTCAGACATGATTGTGTGACTGAACTGAACTGAACAGAATATGGTATTAGACTTATAGAAGGTCATGAAACATATTGGGATATATTCCCATATGCTATTTTTCTAACATAGTTGTATGAAATTAATTTATTTTTTTATTAAATGTTGATATTATTCACCATCAAATTTTGGCAAGAATATTTCTATATTGTTTTAAAAAGTTTAATATATGCTATAAATAAGGGCTTTTGAAGTTGTTTATTTCATCTAGTGTCAATTTAGCAATTTTTTTCTTAAGTATGAATCCTTTTCATTTGTTGTTCGTTTCTTCAATAAATTTGTTCCCTTCTCTTAATATCTTTTAAAATATGTGGATATGTGACAACATTCTTCAAACAATCCTTATCAATAATTTGATTTTCCTCTCTCTCTCTTTTATTTTTATCAACTTTCTTAATAATTCAGTTAAACTAACATTTAACTTCAGTGATTTTTCTAAATTCTTAGTGGGAGAAGAAAAATTGTCAGACTGGGTGAATTATTGTTGAATTTAGGAGTCTTCCAGAGTCTATTAGGTTTCACTTGCCACTCCCACACTTTTGCTAATAGCTCAGCCAGGCAATCTTCAACATAGATGATTTAACAGACCACAACATCTTCTGGAGTAAACTCCAGACAGGGAGGCCTGGCATGCTGCAGTCCATGGGGTCGCAAAGAGTCGGACATGACTGAGCAACTGAACTGAACTGAACTGAACATCTGCCTGTTTGCATTGACACCATATATTTGCCCCACGATACTACCACAAGTTTCTTGCATTCTACAAAAGTAGACTTATGAAACCTTTCATAAGTCAAAATGACTGTTGGAAAAGAGGCAATTACTTTAAGACACATCTTGCTAATGGAGGCACAGAATAAACTGAGATAAAGCACAGATGCTCACAGACAGTTTGAAGTTGTGGCAGTTTGATACTGAGATGTCAAGCATAGTTTCAGGGGAAGGAGCGTGTGGCTAGAAGAACTCTACCTGCTCAGGGTGCATACTGACTTTGTAAGGACTCACTTTGGTCTTTTGCAAAGGGAAAGATTCTCCTAGAATTTCTTTGGGTTATCAAAAACAGGTGCCTATGTGGGTCTTTCGTGAAAGAGAAGTAGCATACTGCAAACTTTCAAATAGTGGAAGATACATGTACCACTCTATGTTCATCCAAGAAAGACAAGGAGTCCTATTCATCGGTGCATCTTTGCAAATAATGACCTCTGGAAAATCTTTTATGAAGATTGATGGAGTGTTTCTATGGAAGGAAAGATGTTACAAACCCTTATATATCATAACAGAAATAACAGTAGAAGTGATTTTACTTTTTCTAGCCATTTTTGATTTTCAAATTTTCTCTGATAAATGTAAATTGTTTTTATATCTTAAATAAGTATGTTTCTTTAAAAAATAAGAAAATAAATACTTTATTCACTTCCAAATTTGTCCCTCTACTTTCTCACAAAAAGAATTATTTTTTGTTTTCCTTACAGGTAGAACAATGACTATGAGTCTACATTTATTTTTGTTCCTGCGTCAGGCAATGAGATATGAGAAAATTGCAGGCTTTTCTTTTAAGTTTTATATTTGTTAAAAAAAAAGTCTCCTATATTGTATACTAAATGTGTTGTTAGAATAAACTAAAGAGGGCATGATTTTATTTGCCATTCTAATATGCTAAGTTGTGCATTCATCATTTTTCTGATGGATTCCCACCCAAACATGTAAGTCTAATAAAGTAAAATGCAATTTTGTAATTTAGCAAAAAAAATCTTAAAGTTTTCTCATATGCTTTTCCTTGCATGATTGTTCTCATATACTGTTCTGTAGAATTTCTCTCTTATAAACATGTATGTTTTGATAGAAAGAACAAAAAAAAATTGTAAGACTTGGGCTTGAATTTCAACTCTGTATTGAAATATTAGATGTGAAAAATAATGTTGCAGTGAACTAAATAATGAATAATGAATAAGTGAACTAAAATGGGCTGCTGCTACTGCTGCTAAGTCACTTCAGTCATGTCCAACTCTGTGCCACCCCATAGATGGCAGCCTACTATGCTCCTCTGTCCCTGGGATTCTCCAGACAAGAACACTGGAGAGGGTTGCCATTGCCTTCTCCTAAAATGGGCTAGAAAGGGTGAATTTAATTCAGGAGACCATTGTATCTACTTCTGTGAGCAAGACTATCTTAGAAGAAATGGAGTAGCTGTTAGAAAAAACAAAAAGTCCAAAGTGCTATCAGCTCAGTTCAGTTCAGTTCAGTGGTCCAAAGTGCTATCAGTTCAGTTCAGTGGCTCAGTTGCGTCTGATTCTTTGCGACCCCATGAACTGCAGCATGCCAGGCCTCTCTTTCCATCACCAACTCCTGGAGCCTACCTAAATTCATGTCCATTGAGTCAGTGATGCCATTCAACCATCTCATCCTCTGTTGTCTGCTTTGCTTCTTGCCCTCAATCTTTTCCAGCATCAGAGTTTTTTTCAAATGAGTCAACTCTTCGCATCAGGTGGCCAAAGAATTGGAGTTTCAGCTTCAGCATCCATCCTTCAAATAAACACTCAAGACTGATTTCTTTTACGATGGACAGGTTGGATCTGCTTACAGTCCAAGGGACTCTCAAGAGTCTTCCCCAACACCACAGTTCAAAAGCATCAATTCTTCGGTGCTCAGCTTTCTTTATAGTCCAACTCTCACATTCATACATGACCACTGGAAAAACCATAGCCTTGACTAGACAGACCTTTTTTGACAAACTAATGCATCTGTTATTATTATTATTTTAATATGCTGTCTAGGTGGGTCATTACTCCTTTCCTTCTGAGGAGTAAGTGTCTTTTAATTTCATGGCGGCAGTCACCATCTGCAGTGATTGTGGAGCCCCCCAAAATAAAGCCAGCCACTGTTTTCACTGTATCCCCATCTATTTGCCATGAAGTGGTGGGACTAGATGCTAAAATCTTAGTTTTCTGAATGTTGACCTTTAAGCCAACTTTTTCACTCTCCCCTTTCACTTTCGTCGAGGTGCTTTAGTTTTTCTTCACTTTCTGCCATAAGGGTGCTGTCATCTGCATATCTGAGGTTACTGATATTTCTCCCAGCAATTGTGAGTCCAGCTTGCTTCATTCAGCCCAGTGTTTCTCATGATGTATTCTGCATATAAGTTAAATGAGCAAGGTGACAATATTCAGCCTTGACATACCCTTTTTCTTATTTGGAACCAGTCTGCTGTTTCATGTTGAGTTCTAACCATTGCTTCCTGACCTGTATATAGGTTTCTCAAGAGGCAGGTAAGGTGGTCAGGTATTCCCATCTCCTTCAGAATTTTTCAGTTTGTGGTGATCCACACAGTCAAAGTCCTTGGCATAGTCAATAAAGCAGAAATTGATGTTTTTCTGGAACTCTCTTGTTTTTTCAATGATCCAGAAGATGTTGGCAACTTAATCTCTGGTCCCTTTGCCTTTTCTAAAACCGTGCCATACATTGGTGCAATTTCATAAACAACAGAATGATCTCTGTTCATTTCCAAGGCAAACCATTCAATTTCACAGTAACACAAGTCTATGGCCCAACCATTAATGCTGAAGAAACTGAAGCTGAAGGTTCTATGAAAACTTACATGACCTTCCAAATACACCAAGAAACAAACAAACACAAAAATTCCTTTTCATTATAAGGGGCTGGAACTCAAATGTAGGAAGTTAAGAGATACTGGAGTAACAGGCAAGTTTGGCCTTGCAGTACAAAATAAAGCAGGGCAAAGGCTAACACAGTTTTGCGAAAAGAATGCACTGATCAGAAGAAACATGCTCTTCCAAACACACAAGAGATGACTCTACACATTGGCATCACCAGATGGTCAATACAAAAATCATAGTGATTACACTCTGTGAAGCCAAAAATGGAGAAGCTCATACAGTTAGTAAAAACAACATCAGGGAGCTGACAGTGTCTCAGATCATAAGCTCCTTGATGCAAATTTCAAACTTAAAGATAGTAGAGAAAACCACTACACCATTCAGGTATGACCTAAGTCAATTCACTTACAATGATGCAGTGGAAGTGCAAATAGATTCAAGGGATTAGATCTGATAGACAGAGGGCCTGAAGAGCTATGGACGGAGGTTCATAACATTGTATAGGAGGCAGTGATAAAGATCATACCCAAGAAAAAGAAATGTAAAAAGGTAAGATGGCTGTCTGAGGAGGCCTTTCAAATAGCTGAAAAAAGAAGAGAAGTGAAAGGCAAAGGAAAAAGGAAATATATACCCATCTGAATGCAGAGTTCCAAACAAAGGCAAGGGGAGATTAAAAAAGCCTTCCTAAGTGAACAATGCAAAGAAATAGAGGAAAATAATAAAATGGGAAAGACTGGTGATCCCTTCAAGAAAATTAAAGATACCAAGGGAACATTTCATGCAAGGATGGGCACAATAAAGGAAAGAAATGGTATGGACCTAACAGAAGAAGAATATATTAAGAAGAGGCAAGAACACACAGAAAAACTATACAAAAGAGGTTTTAATGATCCAGATAACCGCGACAGTGTCAATTATCTAGAATCACACAGCCTGGAGTGCAAAGTCAAGTAGGCCTTAGGAAGCATCCCTATGAACAAAGCTAGTGGAAGTGATGGAATTCCAGTTGAGCTATTTCAAATCCTAAAAGATGATGCTGTGAAAGTGCTGCACTCAACATGCCAACAAATTTGGAAAATTCAACAGTGGAATAGGATTGGAAAAGGTCAGTTTTCATTCCAATCCCTAAAAATGGCAAAGCCAAAGAATGTTCAAACCACTGACCAATTGCACTCAATTCACACACTAACAAAATAATGCTCAAAATTCTCCAATGAACAGTATGTTAACAAAGAAATTCCACATGTTCATGTTGGATTTAGAAAAGGCAAAGGAACCGGAGATAAAAATGCCAACATCAGTAAGACCACACACACACACACAAGCACAGAAATTCCAGAAATAAACACCTACTTCTGCTTTATTAACTAAGCTAAAGCCTTTGACTGTGTGGGTCACAACAAACTGGGGAAAATGTTTAAAGAGATAGAAATACCAGACCACCTGACCTGACTCCTGAGAAATCTGTATGTAGTTCAGGAAGCAACCGTTAGAATCAGACATGTGACAATGGGCTGGTTCCAAATTTGGAAAAGAATACATCAAGGGTGTATATTGTCACCCTGCTTATTTAACTTATATGCACAGTACATCATGCAAAATGCGATTGGATGAAACACAAGCTGGAATCAGGATTGCCAGGAGAAATATCAGCAACCTCAAATATGCAGATGACACCACCCTTATGGCAGAAAAAGAAGAGGAACTAAAGAGCGTCTTGATGAATTTGAAAGATTAGAGTAAAATGCTGGCTTAAAACTCAACATTCAAAAATCTAAAATCATGGCATCCAGTCCCATCATTTCATGGCAAATAGATGGGCAAACAATGGAAACAATGACAGACTTTACTTTCTTGGTCTCAGAGAAATCTAAATCACTGTAGATGGTGACTGCAGCCATGAAATTAAAAGACTCTTGCTCCATAGGAAAAAAAAAAAAAAAACTATGACAAACCTGGATGGTTTATTGGAAAGTACAGACATGACTTTGCCAAGAAATGTCCATATATTCAAAGCTGTGGTTTTTCCAGTAGTCATGTATGGATGTGATAGTTGGACCATAGAGAAAGCTGAGTGAAGAAGAATTAATGTTTTTAAAGTGTGATATTGGAGAAGACTCTTGATAGTCACTTGGACTGCAATATCAAAACAGTCAATCCTAAAGGAAATCAGTCCTGAATATTCATTGGAAAGACAGATGCTGAAGCTGAAGCTCCAATATTTTGGCAATCTAATGGGAAAAGCTGACTCAATGGAAAAGACCCTGATGCTGGGCAGATTGAAGACACAAAGGGAATAGGATTACAGAGGACGATATGGTTGGATAGCATCACTGACTCAATGGGCATGAGTTTGAGGCAACTCTGTGAGATGGTAAAGGACACGGAAGCCTAGCGTTCTGCATCTATGAGGTCACAAAGAGTCTGACACAATGGAGCCACTGAATAACAATAGGTAGTGTGCTGAGCAAAGTAGATGGGATAATGAATGCAAAGTGCTTTTATAATCAGAGAAACTTATTACTTAATTTTTGGTCCATTACACTTCTAAAATGTATGCAGAACTGAATAAGAAACACAGCTACAATGACATAAAAACTTGCAGTGTAAATGTCTGTCACCTGAAGGTGAATCATAAAACAGCTGAATGTTACTTGTTCAAAGCCAGCTGGCAAAAAGCTTATGTTGAGTTAGTGTTTCAATTTCATTACAGATATTTAAAGAGCACACACGTTCATACACACTCACACTCCTGGGTCCTACTTTGTAAATTCTATTATGCCAATTGCAGCCTTGGCACAATCACTAACTAGAGCTGCTATCAAAAGGTCACTTTTGCTCATTCCTTTAGAGCCATTAAAGAATAAGCATCAATTACATACCTTGCCTGACTATTTGAAAGGTCAAAAGTTGTAAAAAGGCATACCTTTTACTTAAAAATGTGACTATGCTTCATGAAAATTACAACTCAAGTTCATCTGAAAAAGATAACAATATTTTTGTCAAAGGGCAAGCATTGCAAAACCATGAGATGTTTTTGAATACTTTTATGCTTTTTAGCTAATATACAAAATATCCATGGGGTTTGGGGAATACTGTTGGACAAAGCAAACTAAATAGTGATTTAATTTTAAAAGAATTTGTAATTTTCATGTAAAAGTAAAACATATTTATTGTAAAAAATTAGTCAAAATACAAACCAATTGCTTTTTTTGAAGATATTTACTTTAATCCAAATAATTAAATGTATCCACTTTCAATTTTAATAAAATTGACAAAAATAATGAATAATTAAAGCACCAGAATTTTTCCCAGTGAAATTCCAAAATAAAGTTATATAGGAGTTTTACAGTTTCTGGGCTTACTTTTATATCTTTAATCCATTTTGAGTTTATTTTTGTGTATGGTGTTAGAAAGTGTTCTAGTTTCATTCTTTTACACATGGTTGACCAGTTTTCCCAGCACCACTTGTTAAAGAGATTGTCTAATCCATTGTTTATTCTTGCCTCCTTTGTCAAAGATAAGGTGTCCATAGGTGCATGGATTTATTTCTGGGCTTTCTATTTTGTTCCATTGATCTATGTTTCTGTCTTTGTTCCAGTACCATACTGTCTTGATGACTGTGGCTATGTAGTAGAGCCTGAAGTCAGGCAGGTTATGCATACACTCTCCAACATACATCACAGCAGGATCCTCTATGACCCACCTCCCAGATTACTGGAAATAAAAGCAAAAATAAGCAAATGGGACCTAATTAAACTTAAAAGTTTCTGCACAACAAAGGACACTATAAGCAAGGTTAAAAGACAGCCTGCAGAATGGGAGAAAATAATAGCAAATGAAGCAACTGACAAACAACTAATCTCAATTGCAGCTCAATTCCAGAAAAATAAGTGAACCAATCAAAAAATGGGCCAAAGAACTAAATAGATATTTCTCCAAAGAAGACATACAGATGGCTAACAAACACATGAAAAGATGCTCAACATCAATCATTATCAGAGAAATGCAAATCAAAACCACAATGAGGTACCATTTCATGCCAGTCAGAATGGCTGCGATCCAAAAGTCTACAAGCAAGAAATGCTGGAGGGGGTGTGGAGAAAAGGGAACCCTCTTACACTGTTGGCTGGAATGCAAACTAGTACAGCCACAATGGAGAACAGTGTGGAGATTCCTTAAAAACTGCAAATAGAACTGCCATATGACCCAGCAATCCCACTGCTGGGCATACACACCGAGGAAACCAGAATTGAAAGAGACATGTGTACCCCAATGTTCATCACAGCACTGTTTATAATAGCCAGGACATGGAAGCAACCTAGATGTCCATCAGCAGATGAATGGATAAGAAAGCTGTGGTACATGTACACAATGGAGTATTACTCAGCCATTAAAAAGAATACATTTGAATCAGTTCTAATGAGGTGTATGAAACTGGAGCCTATTATACAGAGTGAAGTAAGCCAGAAAGAAAAACACCAATACAGTATACTAACACATATATATGGGATTTAGAAAGATGGTAATGATAACCCTGTATGCGAGACAGCAAAAGAGACACAGGTGTATAGAACAGTCTTTTTGACTCTGTGGGAGAGAGAGAGGGTGGGATGATTTGGGAGAATGGCATTGAAACATGTGTAATATCATATATGAAATGAATTGCCAGTCCAGGTTCGATGCATGATACAGGATGCTTGGGGCTGGTGCACTGAGATGGCCCAGTGGGATGATATGAGGAGGGAGGGGGGTTCAGGATGGGGAACACCTGTATACCTGTGGCAGATTCATGTTGATGTATGGCAAAACCAATACAATATTGTAAAGTAATTAGCCTCCAATTAAAATAAATAAATTTATATTTAAAACATTATATATTTCTAAAATTCAGAGCATTGTAGACCAAAATTATAGAGTTTTCTGAATTATACACCACAGAAAGTTTGCATCTTAGAAAGGAAATACTTAAATTTTTGATAACAAATGTGAATAACAGAACCACCTCAAATGCAACTGGCTTGCTTTCTTGTTAAAATACCAATGCATATTGCAAATTCCCAGATGTGAGGAAGAGATATTGATTATTCCTAACCTGCTTATCAATTGAGTGGCATATGTAACTAATATCTGGTGCTAAAGTATCAATACCAGGAACAAAAGGCAAAGGTGGCCAAAGACAGTCCATGTGATGAAGAGCTTTGCCAGCAAACTGAAAGATTTGGTCCAAATAGTAACTAACATTTTATTTCTCCTTTGCAGATGCCTTTGAAACACATGCCAAATAAAATAATGGCATGATTAAAGTAGGTTATTTAGCAGGATTGTCCCCAAATAAGAGAAAGCAGGGGAGTTTACTGAAGCTTGTCTTGGGTGGTTATAAGACTAGTAGACCCAGTAGGAGGGACATATGTACCAGGGATAGGGGAAGCAATATGGAGCCAGGTCCAGCTCTTAAGATCAACTGGCACTTGGCTTCTCAATGATCTCCCCTAAGATGCTACTCCTCCTAACCAGCACAGACACATTTCTCTCTTCCTTTTTTGAAATGTGACCTGAGCTGTCTCCAAGGGGTGTTACAAGGATGAATGTAGCCCATTGAAGCCTCTCTGCACTGGAGGCAGACAACAGAGCAATAACATAGGTACATGCAAGAGAAAGCACAGATTCAGATAATGTTTCCCAAAGTAAGTAACAATATTTTCCACCAAAAACCTCATAAGCAGAACTACTGATTTAAGACCCCTAGGCTGGGATTCAGAATACTCAGGGCACTCATATGTATCCTCACATGATTCAACAATGATGATACATTAGTAGACTCATCAGGTCTGAACACAGAAGATTCTGTTTAGATAATGGCACAGTTGCTTCCTTGAGAGGCAGTAATAGTGAGGGACAAGGAAGTCTGGCTTGCTGCAGTTCATGGGTTTGCAAAGAGTCAGACATGACTTAGTGACTGAACAACAAGAACTAAATGTCCAAGCTCATCCTATTTTGGTGGACAGCCTTTCTTACTAGAGAGACTTTAGTGCTGAGTAAAGACAGACTTCGTCACATGAGGCTTGTTGCATGACCTTAGTAAGGACTTCTGTGTGTGCTACGTTATTCTCCAGACCAACAGAGGGGCCAAATGAAAATGCAGGTGGAGGATAGAAAACATCCATCTGGCCCTGAGGAGAGAGAGGTTGGCAGCTTTAGGACCTTGATCTGGTGTACGTATCATACGTGTCAACTGGGGCAGCAGCACTGTCAGGCCTGAAGAGATGGACCAGGGGTGAGATATGCCAGACCAGGACACCCGCCTTCTGCCCTCTTTCAACAGCGTATATTTCTGTTACAAATACGGTGCATTTCAACAAGCGCAGCTTGTAGCAGAACAATAGGATCCCAGAGAAGGTTGAATAGCTCCACCTCACACAGATGTGGTAAGGCCCCACCTTACCCATAACAGTGGGGCCTTCCACTACAGATTCTAGTAAATAACACCTTTCCCGGGTAAGATGGGACTTGGCGTTCTCAGGAGCATAGCATATTGATTCAATGCGAAAGTCAACTGATGGCTATCTCCTGAGACTTTCATATCTTTAAGATGATGGATATCTCATCAGTGGCCCCCAGTCTGGCAACAACAGGCCCCACTGATTGATCATTCAGATGTATTAGTTCTATACTTCAGTTCACTCAGCCAAGGTATTAATGGTTTTACCTGTTCATAATTTAATCTGAGGCTTTATTATTCTATTTTTCCTTTCTACCAAACTTTCTGCTCGTATGTTACAGGGAAGATGGAAAATCATTCAATGTCATGCTTTTTTATCCAGTCTTAAATATGACCTTTGAAGTGTGACCTTCAATCATTGTCTATTTGACAGTAGTCCTCAGCTTCTCTAATCCCCAGCCTGATTTGCTTTACATCAGGGGAAACCTTCGGTTAGACCAGATGTGGCATCCATACAAAGCAAGGCATATTTAAGGGTTTAATTTTTAAAATATTTATTTATTTTAATGTATTGATGATTGCTTTACAATGTTGATTTAATTTATTTCATACACATCAACATGAATTAGCCATAGGTATACATATGTTGGGCTTCCAGGTGGTGCTAATGGTAAAGAATCCACCTGCCAATGCAGGAGACATGAGAGATGGGTTTGATCCTGGAGAAAGGCATGGAAACCCACTCCAGTATTCTTGCCTGGAGAATTCCATGGACAGAGGAGCATGTCGGGCTAGAGTCCATAGGGTCACAAAGAATCAGACGTGACTGAAGCAACTTGACACATATACATCTACAAATGTCTTCTCCCTCTGGATTCTTCCTTCCACCTCCCAGGGTGAGATGAATGGCAAGAGTAGCATGAAGCACATACTCAATAAATAGCCAATGGGAATTTGCTCGATGACTCAGGAAACTCAAACTGGGCCTCTGTAACAACCTAGATTGGTGGGAATGGGCAGGTGGTAGGAGGCAGATTCAAGAGGGAGGGACATATATACACCTATGGTTAACTCATGTTGATGTATGACAGAAATCAAACCAATATTGTAAAGCAGTCATCAATAAATGAAAAATAAGCACATATTTTAAAAATACAAAAAATAAAAAAATAAAACTCTCAGCGAGAGGGATCCAACAAAATCAATTTGCCAATCCTTCACTGGTTGTAATCCCTGGTGCATAGTCCCAGACTCCTTCACTTGTTGCCTTGGGCCTTGTTTAAAACACAAAGGATGTGCTTTTACTGTATTAATCAAGTCACTGTGTTCCAAGGGTAATCTATCTGTATCCTATGGTGGTCACTCTTCTTATGTACCAGTCATCTACTGTATCATTTGCAAGGTCAGTTGTGATGACATTTACCTAAGTTTAGGCATCAAATTCCTAATTCCAAGAGAGCATAAGTGCCTTATGACTTGGGACCTGGAAGGCAATAAAAACTATTTCAGGCTCTTTGGCCTGGAGAATTCCCATGAATAGAACTGGCTCTCTTGAGTGATCACCAGCCAAACCTACTGGCTACTCAGTTCAGCTCAGCTGAGTCGCTCAGTCATGTCCTACTCTTTGTGACTCCATGGACTGCAGCATGCCAGGCTTCCCTGTCCTTTACCATCTCCCAGAGCTTGCTCAAACTCATGTCCATTGAGTTGGTGATGCCATCCAACCATCTCATCCTCCGTCATCCCCTTCTCCTCCTGTCTTCAATCTTTCCCAGGATCAGGGTCTTTTGCAAAGAGTCAGTTCTTTGCATCAGGTGCCCAAGGTAATGGAGCTTCAGCTTCAGCCCTTCCAATGAATATTCAGGACTGATTTCCTTTAGGATTGACTAGTTTGATCTTCTTGCAGTCCAAGGGATTCTCAAGAGTCTTCTTCAGCACCACAGTTCAAAAGCATCAATTATTTGGTGCTAAGATTTCTTTAAGGTCCAACTCTCACATCTCTACATGACTACTGGAAAAACCATGGCTTTGAACTAGATGGACTGGCTACTATGTTATGATTAATCCAATATTCTGCCTAGAGAATCCCTATAGACAGAGTGTGGTAAGTTATAGTCCATACTGTTGCAAAGAGTTGGACAGAACTGAAGTGACTTAGCACACCAGCATGCAGGCTTTTTCAGGGAAACACAGTATCTTTAAGATCCAGCTCTCTTGAGTGATCACCAGCCAAACCTACTGGCTACTATGATTTGTTCCTATTTTCATCCAGATGGTGTCAGTGTTGAGCTGATTAGTAACTGCAGTCCATAGGGATGGGTTGACCCAACGTGACTTATCAGTATATCAGGCTTCAGTGGTGACAGTGCCTAATCCTAACCACTAGACCACCAGGGCGGAGAAGGCAATGGCACCCCATCCAGTACTCTTGCCTAGAGAATCCCAGGGGTGGAGGAGCCTGGTAGGCTGCAGACCATGGGGTCTCGAAGAGTCAGAAATGACTGAGCGACTTCACTTTCACTTTTCACTTTCATGCACTGGAGAAGGAAATGGCAACCCACTCCAGTGTTCTTGCCTGGAGAATCCCAGGGATGGAGGAACCTGGTGGGCTGCCATCTATGGGGTCGCACAGAGTCGGACATGACTGAAGTGACTTAGTAGCAGCAGCAGCAGCAGCAGCAGCAGCAGCAGCAGCAGCAGACCACCAGGGAGCATGTCCTCCGTTTCCTCTCTATAAGCTATTTGGAAGCACCACAGGAATGGGAGTGGGGGCATTTGGAGGATACATACTATACAAAGTCTAGTATCACCCACATTTCTAGAGACAGTGGATTGGCAGACAGGTGCTCCTCTGCTACAAGTAGGTATGCCGGTTAGCCAAAGTGAAAATTTAAGTCATGGCAGAGGTGGGCCAATGGATCATAACCTTAAACCACAGCTTCATAGAATAGGAAGTTCTTAACATAACATGCTGTTTCTTTGTGAGATGCCCTACTTGGAGAATTGCTGTGTATACTGCTAGTAGCTGCCACTTTGGGGAGGTATATTAGGTTTTTGTTCTCTTTCAGATCAAAGCATGTGGGACACTATATCTTTCTGTTATCTCTGCCACAGTGCTCACTCCATATATCTAGGAGTCATGGATACAGTTAACTCAAGTGGGAGATACTCAGAGCTTTAATCTGCTTCACTAGTATTTTTTTTCCTTCTTAAAGGCACCTTGTTACTCTCATCCCCACTTCCACAATTGCCTTTTCTTTGTTGTAGTAAAAAGGATGTCCTCCCCACTGTGCCAGAGGAGAATAAAAGTCTTCTAAAGCTCCCCAATTCCCCTAGAGACTCAGGTCTCTTTTATATTCTTAGCTGGTAGACAGGTTTGCATCACCTTATCAATGACAGTTTCCGGGACAATATGTGTCTAACCCAGCCATATGACTCTCAGAAACTTTACAATTGTGCCTTAGAATTAAATAAATTAAGTTTTATTTGAGTTCACTACATATCCTCTTCTGCAGAATTATTCCAGGAAAGTCTGCTGAGTGTCCTGCATCAGAGGCAAGTCTTCACACTTTAACATATCATCAATGTGATAGCCTCATTTTTACTGGTGGGAAATGGTAATAAGGACAGGTCTTGGGCTACTATCCCATGATATGTTGTGGGTCTGTGCAGGTAGCCGTGGGAAAGTGCTTAAATAGCTCATTGTTGTCCTCCTAGGTGAAGGCAATTTGATCTTGGGACTCAGCGACCGGGGTATACTGAAAAAGCATTTGCTAAGTCAGTTAAGATGGCAATAAAGTTGGGCACAGGATGGGGATGAGGCGGCACTAGCTTGCTTATTTCTTAGTAGTCCATGGTCCTCCTCCATGAGTGTTCTGGCTTTTTTTACCTGTCATACCGCCTGTTTGAAGCACTAAGGATAATGCGTACCACACCTATGAAGCATAGTTCTTATATAGTTTCTCCTTCCTCCTTATGCTCAACAGGCAATTAATATTGTTTGACAGTTACTACTCTTTTGAGACCAGGGCTTCCCTGGTGGCTCAGAGGTTAAAGCGTCTGCCTGGAATGGGGAAGACCCGGGTTCGATCCCTGGGTTGGGAAGGTCCCCTGGAGAAGGAAATGGCAACCCACTCCAGTACTCTTGACTGAAGAATCCAGAGGGGAGGAGTGGTAGACTTACTGGTTCTCACCTGGTGATTCCACTTAGCACTTTGGTTATTCTAACGTGAAGGCAGAATTCATATCTAGAAATCTGTAGACTGTAAACTTGTAGGATATCAATGCCCAATATGTTCTCTGGTATTGGTAAGACAGAAACATCATATTGTTGTGCAGGAAAATGCGTAATTTGCAGAGTCACTTTCCTGACTAACCATCTGCTCTCTATACTCATACATAGCACTGAGTGGGACAGAAAAATCCTGAGGGTGACCGTGCATTAGAGTACATTCAGCTCCAGTAAGCACCAGAGCTGTGAGCTTTTATTTTTTTCTTGGGGACCAGTGAATAGCAAGCTCAGTGCCTCCAAAGGCCATCCACTGGAGCTGATTTTTACAAGAATTCTATACCAGGGGCATAGGGAAAACTCAACTAGAGTAAGACTGTATCATTGAGGCCTCTACTGGAGCAGGTGAGACATCAGGGATGGTAGGGACAGGAGGCAGGCCTGAACTGCCATTCCAGTTTAAAGTTTTCTACAGGCACACCAACACAGTGCTGGGTTGCTATGCTATTTTGCAGGTGGAATCCTGGGCGCAATGAAGTAAAACCACATTTGCTTCTGGGTTGCTTTTATATGATGCTTTGCAGTGGATTGGCATAGGTTTTGAGGTCCCTCTCTGCTTACGGTCTTTCCCAGCTGTATACAATTTGTTCCTGGGCTTGTTAGTTTCCCCTGATCAGCAGTGGGTTGCCCAACATCACAAATGTCTTGTCCCATGACTGGGCTCAGCATGGATATCAGCATCCTGCATCAGGTGCCGGGGGCAAACTGAAGTATACTGACTTTCATTCTAACAGTCAGTGTGGCCCAATCAAGATCTTCAAAGACAAGTGTGTAGATGGCCTGATTCATCCCCAATTTCCTGAGACTATGTTGCCTCCTCTATAGATTTCCAAGGCTGCAGGTGTTTAGAAAGAGCCTCCTCATTGAGCCAACCCCATTCAGACTTGAATAATCCAATCTACAAAGTGGAGAGAATACCTTAAATTCTCCAGTGTCCAACACTGTAGCCAAAGAGCAGGGCATGTGGTGATGTCGCTCACATTCTCTGCCTCCTGCCTAATCAGAGAAAGCTAGCACTTCCCATATCCCATTGCCATCCTAATCATGCCTGGATACTATCTGTGACTTTTTGCTGGAACTTGGCAGTTACATCAATAAGCTCTCCAGGAGTTCTCACTGTGAACCTTTCCTGAACTGAGGTCTGCCTCGCTGGCTGTGCTTTTACTTTCTTTTGTACTAGGATGGCAAAGGACACTTCATTTGTTCCACCTTCAATTATCACACATCCTCTTCTTTGCCCTCCTCACTTTCCTCCAGATTCCACCTCTTAGTGTCTTTATCTGGATTTCCCACAAGTACCTATGGCTGATTCATGTTGAAGTTTGACAGAAAACAGCAAAATTCTATAAAGCAATTATCCTTCAATAAAAAACAAATTAATTAAAAATAAAATCCTTTATTTGCCGAAGCCTGCACCCTCCTGTGCACCCTCCTGGCTTTGCAAAAACCTCAGGCTAAGGTTTCCAGCTTATTATCCTGTTCTCCCATCTTGTCTGCAGTCCCCAAAGGAAACAGAGCAGTGGACACCATAAGTCCTTCTCTAGCCTGAGCTTCTGCCTCTAGCTGGACCATCAACCTGCCCACAGTAGGGACCACACACTCCACAACCTTACATTTTCCTCTCTGCTGCCAGTCCTCAAACAAATCCTTAGGCCAGGCATTTTTTGAGGCATCCCTGTACGCACACGGCAGTCTACCGGCAGTTGACATACACGCTATCCCTTCTGGAAGTCAATGGCCAGTGGATTTCCCCTGTGGCTACCTTTTCCTCAAGACCTATTTGGTCACCTGGCTGGGTTGTCAACTGCTGGTGAGAAATCTCAGGAGTTCCCTGGGTGAAAGCACATGGCTTCAGAACATGGAGGTCAGGGAGAAGTCAAAGCAAAAGATGGATCACTCCAGATTAGTAAGTGGCAAACTTACATACAAGTAGATACCTGTGCCCACCTGCCAGAATCTTAAGTCTATATAGAGGATTTAATGGAGGTCAGTCATGTAATCAGTTCACTGTCTCAATACCACTTCTCAAGGCTAGTGTGGGAATAATAGGTAGGATAGACATTCCAAGGACAGGAGAGAGGGTAACAAGCCTCCAGTTGCATGGGTCTAGGTTTCAGGTCAATCAGCAGTCATGTTCTCTCTATTAACTCTGCCAAAACACACATATGAAAATGGCCTTAACCTGGCATTTTAAGTGAGATATGAGAAATTACTATTATTGCCAATAATAGCTTCCATGTGTTTAAAACATATTATTTACAGGTAATTTAACTGCTCTAAAGTGGCACCTTTTTGAAGCTTTACAAAACCTTAAAATATGGCAAAACCAATACAGTATTGTAAAGAAAAATAAAGTAAAAATAAAAATTAAAATAAATGCAAAAAATAAAAATAAACAGTAAACAGATATTTTCTTTATTTTAGACAGAAATAAACTGAGTTGGGGCAGAGATTGTTGGAAAGAGAAAGAAGCAATTTAAAAAAGCAACTATTTTTTTAATTAGAGAAAACATATTTTATTTTGTACCCTAAATACCACATACAACACAAAATATTCAGAAATATCCTATCTGTTGGCTTTTTAAACATGGATTTTACTTCCAAAAATGTTTTATTAAATGTGTTCAATCTCAAAAATAATTACACAAGTGAAAATATAAGAGCTAAAGTAACAATCAATACCTAGAACACATTATTTTAACATTTTGCATATATCATTTTAGAATTTTTTAAAAGGAAATAATATATGTAAAATGTACTGTGCTATAAATAAAATTTTAAGAGGTGTTATTAATATATTAAGACATTTTCCATGTACGTGTTTTTTTTCTGTGTCGGCCATTATTTTTAATGGCTGGACATAATTGGTTAGCTATATTTATTATTCATAACTGAAAATGTGTTTTCAGTTTTGTTACTAATATTAAAAAACCCTTCATATATAAAGTAATACATATCATAGTCATACATATTATATGTTTTAAATATATATACCCATACAGTATATATGTGTGTGTGTGTGTGTGTGTTGTGTATATGTGTGTATATTTCTGAATATATCTTTGGAATAAATGAATGCAGTGAAATCACTAAATCAAAGAATAAAGAAAGTTTTAGGAATTTTGGATCTATTAATACTTTTATATTTTTTAAGGCAATGTAACTTTGTTTTCTTTACAAATATATTGAATATATCTCAAGATTACTATTTTGTTACTGCCCTTTGTGAACTTTGTCTAATTTTCTTGTTCTATCAGGTAAAATTCATTATTTAATAATGTTGCTCAAAATTGTAAATGAACTTAGCAATTATAGAAATGTTTTATTGAAAACAATTTCTTCCAGCAAGATAGTGAATAAACTTTTAGTAGACAGGTCATTTTTTTTTTAAATTTTACAATAATGTATTGGTTTGGCATATATCAACATGAAGCTGCCATGGGTGTACATAAGTTCCCACTCCTGAACCTCCCTCCCTCTTCCCTCCCCATACCATCCCTCTGGGTTATCCCAGTGCACCAACCCCAAGCATCCTGTATCCTGAATCGAACCTAGACTGGCGATTCGTTTCTTATATTATACATGTTTCAATGCCATTCTCCCAAATCTTTCTGCCCTCTCCCTCTCCCACAGAGTCAAAAAGTCTGTTCTGGACATCTGCGTCTCTTTTGCTGTCTTGCATACAGCAAAAGGGTTATCGTTACCATCTTTCTAAATTCCATATATATGTGTTAGTATACTATATTGATGTTTTTCTTTCTGGCTTACTTCACTCTGTATAATAGGCTCCAGTTTCATCTACCTGATTAGAACTGATTAAAATGTATTCTTTTTGATAAAGCGGTGGTACATATACACAATGGAGTATTACTCAGACAGGTCATTTCTATTCCATTACCTGATCAGTTTTAAATCCACAAAAAATTAAGGGTTTGGATCATTTAACTTCAGAATCATTTTTACTATTAAATCTCAAAATAGGGTGTTCTTAAATATCTGCACAACATTATATTGTAAGGTAACTGAATAATTCACACAATTTTTAACTCATACTTTGTCAACTGTGACTTCTACTTCCAGCAAAGTCATCCTTGATCTCTGTAGTCGACATTCATTGACATATTTCCAGGAACTGAGTGCATATAAAATTATTATATCCAGTTCAAATATTGTAGCCAGTTTTACTTTTTCTTTTCCTTACATTTTCTTTCTTTTTTAGAAGAATGTTATTTAAGAAAACTTCGTAAGATAAAAAAGATGGAGGCCATTTCAAGAAATCCAAGAGACATGATAAAATGGAGGTAAGGAAAACTGTATATCATTTGTGATCAGTTCAGTTCAGTTCAGTTCATTTTAGTCACTCAGTCGTGTCCGACTCTTTGCAAGCCCCTGAATCAAAGCACACCAGGTCTCCCTGTTCATCACCATCTCCTGGAGTTCACTCAGACTCATGCCCATTGAGTCAGTGATGCCATCCAGCCATCTCATCCTCTGTTGTCTCCTTCTCCTCCTGCCCCCAATCCATCCCACCATCAGAGTCTTTTCCAATGAGTCAACTCTTCGCATAAGGTGGCCAAAGTACTGGAGTTTCAGCTTTAGCATCAGTCCTTCCAAAGAAATCCCAGGGCTTATCTCCTTCAGAATGGACTGATTGGATCTCCTTGCAGTCCAAGGGACTCTCAAGAGTCTTCTCCAAAACCACACTTAAAAAGCATCAACTCTTCGGCGCTCAGCCCTCTTTACAGTCCAACTCTCACATTCATACATGACCACAGGAAAAACCATAGCCTTGACTAGATGGACCTTAGTCGGCAAAGTAATGTCTCTGCTTTTGAATATACTATCTAGGTTGGTCATAACTTTTCTTCCAAGAGTAAATGTCTTTTAATTTCATGGCTGCAATCACCATCTGCAGTGATTTTGGAGGCCCCCCCCCAAAAAAAAGTCTGACACTGTTTCCATTGTTTCCCCATCTATTTCCCATGAAGTGATGGGACCGGATGCCATGATCTTTGTTTTCTGAATGTTGAGCTTTAAGACAACTTTTTCGTTCTCCTCTTTGACTTTCATCAAGAGGCTTTTTAGTTCCTCTTCACTTTCTGCCATAAGGGTGGTGTCATCTGTATATCTGAAGTTATTGATATTTCTCCTGGCATTCTTGATTCCAGCTTATGTTTCTTCCAGTCCAGCGTTCCTCATGATGTACCCTGCATATAAGTTAAATAAGCAGGGTGATCAGATACGTGAGTTAAGTAATCATTGCTGTGTCCTTAAAGTTGATTACTAGAAAAATATATGCTTTTATAAATGACTACAATGAAAAGTGAGCATAAATAACAGATTGTAAATTTCCTAATTCACTAAAAGAAAATAAATACATACACATATAAAATAAAGGAAAAATTGGTTCATATATGAAAATGTAGAAAGCAAACCATAGATCACAAACATAAAAATATACACTATGAACCAAAGTAAGAAATTGCTTTGAGCACTAATGGTGCATAAAAATTGCCTTGGAGTTTTACATGTACTAACTCATTTAATCTTCCTATCTAATTTATGACCTAGATATTTCCACAAAGCTCAGGCTCTAAAGCCAGACTACCAGGTTCTTCTTTTTCAGTTCTACTACTCACTAATAGTATGACCTTATTCAAATTAACTAAAATTTCAGGGCTTCAGTTTACTCCCTTGAAAACTGGGCATAATAACAGGAATGTCCTGAGGACTAAATATGTTAACAAACAGCAATGCTGTATGTTGTCTTTAAACAACTTTTTCAATTTGCACAGGTACAATTTTTCTGAGTACTTGACATTACTATTTTAACTCTAACTTAACAGATATATAATAACCTCCAGATTGAGACTGGGCAGCCAGCAAGATAGAGGGAAAACTAAGTAAATTTGATAACCCAGAAACTAATAGATGAAGATAGAAAAGATGTCACAGAAACTAAAAGAAAAAAAAATGACAAAGTAAGAATGAGGGCAGTGGATACTGACAAAGTGGTTTCCTTCCATGAGGAAAAGGAAGAGGAACTAAGGGTACATATCATAGCAGTCTGAACATGGGTTGGAAAAGAATTTCCAGTCATAGAGCATCACATAGAGGAGTGAGCTTATTAAGGACAAAGAGCAGGGCACAATATGCCAACCTCCTGACAGGCCAGTGAGAGTTGAAACTTTTTGTGGGTTGGTAGCCAATGTTTGGAGAAGGCAGTGACACCCCACTCCAGTACTCTTGCCTGGAAAATCCCATGGACAGAGGAGCCTGATAGGCTGCAGTTCATGGGATCGCTAGGAGTCAGATACGACTGAGCGACTTCACTTTTACTTTTCACTTTCATGCATTGGAGAAGGAAATGTCAACCCACTCCAGTGTTCTTGCCTGGAGAATCCCAGGGACAGGGGAGCCTGGTGGGCTGCCATCTCTGGGGTCGCACAGAGTCGGACATGAGGCGACTTAGCAGCAGCAGCAGCAGCAGCCATTGTCTATAGTCTCTAAACAAAGAAAATTCTTAATGTAAGGGTAGCATTAGATGATTGGTTAGGGCACTATACATTGAGTATAGTGTAGGCATATACAGGCATTTTTGCCAAGTAGGGGATCGAGAACCCTGCTGGTGATGATTGAGGGGGATATTGGCAATGGTTAAAAAGGGACTCAGCCAGTTCTGGAGTTGAAGCTGATTCTGGGCTCCACTACAATGACCTTGGTACAAGGCCTTTCACTTGTGGCCTGGGGGCAGGATTCCACAGTACAGAGTAGGGGTGACCTTCTACAGCTGGTGGAAGCCTAGCTAACATTTTCTTTTTATTAGGAGAGAAAGTCAGATGTAAATACACAGAGGTAGATACGTGAATAAGCACGTTCTAACATGGTAAACCCATTAATAAAAAGTTCAAAAGAAAACTAGCATCAACTGCCATTCTACCAGGCTTCCCCTTAACTGATGTCTAGTGAGATGAGAGTTTGCTGCTTGTCTAGCCTTCTAAAGAGTATGTGAGAAAAATATCTAGCCTGAAAAATAATTTTATAACCAGTTTTAACTAACAGTAATTTATTCATGTGAACTCATACTGTATTTAGTTAACAATAATTAAATACTATGTACTTGAAAGCCTTCCCCCATGATCAATGCAAAGACATAGAGGAAAACAATAGAATGGGAAAGAATAGAGATCTCTTCAAGAAAATTAGAGATACCAAGAGAACATTTCATGCAAAAATGGACAGAGAAAAGGACAGAAATGGTATGGACTTAACAGAAGCAGAAGATACTAAGAAGAGGTGACAAGCACACACAGAAGAGCTATACAATAAAGATCTTCATGACCCAAATAATCACGATGGTGTGATCATTAACCTAGAGTCAGACATTCTGGAATTCAAAGTGAAGTGGGCCTTAGGAAGCATCACTATGAACAAAGCTAGTGGAGGTGATGGAATTCCAGTTAAGCTATTTCAAATCCTAAAATATGATGTTGTGAAAGTGCTGCATTCAATATACCAGCAAATTTGGAAAAGCCAGCAGTGGCCACAGGCCTGGAAAGAGTCACTTTTCATTTCAATCCCTAAGAAAGGCAATGCCAGAGAATGCTCAAACTACCACACAGTTGAACTCATCTCACACACTAGCAAAGTAATGCTCAAAATTCTCCAAGCCAGGCTTCAGCAATATGTGAATCATAAAATTCCAGATGTTCAAGCTGGATTTAGAAAAGGCAGAGGGATCAGAGATCAAACTGCCAACATCTGATGGATCATTGAAGAAACAAGAGAGCTCCAGAAAAACATCGACTTCTGCTTTATTGACTAGGCCAAAGCCTTTGACTGTGTAGATCACAAAATACTGTGGAAAATTCTTCAAGAGATGGGAATACCAGACCACCTGACCTGCCTCCTGAGAAATCTGTATGCAGGTCAGGAAGCAACAGTTAGAACTGGACATGGAACTGCAGAATGGTTCCAAACCAGGAAAGGAGTATGCCAAAGCTGTATATTTTCACCCTGCTTATTTAACTTATATCCAGAGTATATTATGAGAAAATCTGGGCTGGATGAAGCACAAGCTGGAATCAAGATTGCTGGGAGAAATATCAAGAACCTCAGATATGCAGATGACACAATATTTATGGCAGAAAGTGAAAAACTAAAGAGCTTTGTGATGAAAGTGAAAGAGAAGAGTGAAAATTTGGCTTAAAACTCAACATTCAGGAAACTAGGATCATGACATCTGATCCCATCACTTCATGTCAAATAGATGAGGAAACAATGTAAACAGTGACAGACTTTATTTTTTCAGGCACCAAAATCACTGCAGATGGTGCTGCAGACATGAAATTAAAGAACCTTTGCTACTTGGAAGAAAATTATGACCAACCTAGACAAGCATGTTGAAAAGCAGAGACATTACTTTGCCAACAAAGATCCGTCTAGTCAAAGCTATGGTTAGTCTGGTAGTCATGTATGGATGTGAGAGTTGGACTATAAAGAAAGCTGAGCCTCAAAGAATTGATACTTTTGACCTGTGGTGTTGGAGAAGACTCTTGACAGTCCCTTGGGCAACAAGGAGATCTAACCATTCTATCTTAAAGGAAATCAGTCCTGAATATTCATTGGAAGGACTAATGCTGAAGCTGAAACTCCAATATTTTGGCCGCCTGATGTGAAGAACTGACTCATTTGAAAAGACCCTGATGCTGCCAAAGATTGAGGGCAGGAAGAGAAGGGGATGACAGAGGATGAGATGGTTGGATGGGATCATCGACTCAATGGACATGAGTTTGAGTAAACTTTGGGAATTGGTGATGGACAGGAGGCCTGGTGTGCTGCAGTACATAGTGTTGCAAAGAGTTGGACATGATTGAGTGACTTAACTGATGATGTACTTGATAAATTTAAATTTATTTATCTCCTTTTATTCCTTCCCCCATTTAATGTTCATATTGATTCTACTAGACACTTGCTCTTTTTAAGAAAAGCTATGACAAACCTAGACAGCGTGTTACAGAGCAGAGGCATCAGTAGGCTGACAAGGGTCCATACAGATCAAGCTATGGTTTTTCCAATGATCACGTGTGAATGTGAGAGTTGGACCTTAAAGAAAGCTGAACACCAAAGAATCAATGCTTTAAAATTGTTATGCTGAAGAAGACTCTTGAGAATCCCTTGGACAGCAAGATCAAACCAGTCAATTCTAAAGGAAATCAACATTGAATATTCATTGGAAGGACTGATGCAGAAGCTGAAACTAAAGTACTTTGGCCACCTGATGCAAAGAGCCAACTCTTTGGAAAAGACTCTGATGCTGGGAAAGATTGAGGGCAAGAGAAGAAGGGGGCAACAGAGGATGAGATTGTTGGATGACATCACTGACTCAATGGAGCCAAGTTTGAACAAACTCCGGGAGATAGTGAAGATTAGAGAAGCTTGGTATGCTGCAGTTCATGGTGTCACACTAGAGTCAGACATGACTTAGAGACTGAACAACAGCTACAAAGTAACAATGCTGTGTTTTATAGATTAAATATAACATCTTGTCCAAGACGGCATTTCATTTTTTTTTTTTTCAATTCAATGCTATTTGTCTTTCAGTGAGTGGTGACTCCAAAACTACAGATTAATTTCAAGTGGGCTTTTTTTGGTCTTAATTTTCAGAGTCTTTTGCCTTTTTATAATTTCTGTTTCTTCGTGGGCATTTCAGCTTGCTTTGGGACAGATTGCATCGGCTTACTGCCAGTGGCTCTATTTTGGCTGAAATTCACTTTGAAGTTTTAAGAACTCTTTGTGTTTATTAAATAAAATAGTACAGAAAGTCAACTATTATTTTTCTTCATCTGACCTACGATCAGCTTATTCAAAGGGTAGGCTCTGCCAGAGCCTTGAACAACTACTTGGGCACCATTTTTAGCAATTAACTATTGTGTGGGCCACAATAAACTGTGGAAAATTCTCAAAGAGATGAGAATACAAGACCACCTGACATGCCTCTTGAGAAACCTTTATGCAGGTCAGGAAGCAACAGTTAGAACTGGACATGGAACAACAGACTAGTTCCAAATAGGAAAAGGAGTAGGTCAAGGCTGTATATTGTCACCCTGCTTATTTAACTTATATGCAGAGTACATCATGGGAAACGCTGGGTTGGATGAAGCAGAAGCTGGAATCAATATTGCTGGGAGAAATATCAAGAACCTCAGATATGCAGATGACACCACCCTTACGGCAGAAAGTGAAGAAGAACTAAAGAGCCTTTTGATGAAAGTTAAAGAGGAGAGTGAGAAAGTTGGCTTAAATTTCAACATTCAGAAAACTAAGATTATGGCATCTGGTCCCATCACTTCATGGCGAATAGATGGGCAAACAGTGGCTGACTTTATTTTGGGGGGCTCCAAAATCACTGCAGATGGTCATTGCAGCCATGAAATTAAAAGATGCTTACTCCTTGGAAGTTAAGTTATGACTAGCCTAGACAGCATATTGAAAAGCAGAGACATTACTTTGCCAACAAAGGTCCATCTAGTCAAGACTATGGTTTTTGCAGTAGTCAAGTATGGATGTGAGAGTTGGACTATAAAGAAAGCTGAGTATGGAAGAATTGATGCTTTTGCACTGTGGTGTTGGAGAAGACTCTTGAGAGTCCTTTGGACTGCAAGGAGATCCAAGCAGTTCATCTTAAAGGAGATCAGTCCTGGGTGTTCATTGGAAGGACTAATATTGACCCTGAAGCTCCAATACTTTGGCCACCTGATGCAAAGATCTGACTCTTTTGAAAAGACCCTGGTGTTGGGAAAGATTGAGGGCAGGAGGAGAAAGGGACAACAGAGGTTGAGATGGTTGGATGGCATCACTGACTCAACGGACATGAGTTTGGGTAAACTCTGGGCATTGGTCATGGACAGGGAGGCCTTGCATGCTGCAGTTCATGGGGTCACAAAGAGTTGGACACGACTGAGTGACTGGACTGAATTGAACTGAACTGATTGTTGTTGTTTAGTTGCTAAATTATGTCAGATTCTTGTGACCCCACCAGGCTTCTGTATCTAAGGGATTTCATAAGCAGGAATACTGGAATAGGTTGTCATTTACTTCCCCAGGGGATCTTCTTGACTAAGGGATTGAACCTATGTCTCCTGCATTGAAAAAAGCAGATTCTTTTCCTCTAAACCACCAGGGAAGCCCTTATTTAGTAATAGTTGTGGCTTATTTCCATTAGCAGGTCTTTGACTTTTCCATTTTACAAATTCATGAAAACCTCAGTTCCAACAGAAAATACACACATTGAATTATTTTTAAATTGCCACTGGGAACTTAAACTACTGTTTAATGTCCACAATAACATTCAGAAAAGTTATTTAATTTCTTTTCTATAGAGAAGGGCTGAAATTTTTAAAAAGTTCTATTATCATTCATTATCAGCAAACAGCCAACTCATTGGAAAATACCCTGAAGCTGGGAAAGATTGAGTGCAGGCAGAGAAGTAGGCAACAGAGGATGAGATGGTTGGATGGCATTACCAATTCAATGCACATGAACTAACTGTGGAAAATGATGAGGGACAAGGAAGCCTAGTGTACTGTAGCCCATGTGGTCACAAAGAGCTGGACATGACTTGGTACTGAACAACAACAAAATCATTCAGTTGATTTGTGACATAAGTGTATTTTGTATCTAGATCTGTGTGAATAAGAAAATTTCTATTTTTCTAAAATACATCAATATCTCTCTCCACACCCCACCTATCAACTTGAACTCAGAAAATGAGTGTTATAGGAAGAAAACAAAGTAAATGAAGATTTTACATTGAGATAGTATACATTTGTCCACACGTGATTTATAAATTTAATTTTGCAAATAGACTCCCACAAGACATTAGGAAAATGGACAGGTAGTTTTCATTCATTCATGAGCTTTTCATATTAAAACATGGGTCCCCAATGATCACAACCTAAAGATTAAAAGTAGGCACAGAAATCTCAGTCATTTTTGTGACTTGAATAGAAAAAGAATTAGAAAGCTATGTTTAAAGACAAAATAACCCCTAAGTTTTATTGTTCAACTTCTTTCTAGGTACATGGTACTTGGACAAATTGCTATACTTTCTAAGCTTGGTTGTTTCCATCAATAGAAAAATCTGGCTAATAATTTTAACTTCACTAATGAATGTTAGGCTTACATAGCAGCAATATGTAAACAGTTAGCATTTATTGCATATTTTTGGTGTACCACATGTGATTCTAAGAACATTCTATGTGTTCATTTATTTAATTTGCACCTGTGCTCATGAACTGAGTCCTATCTTTATTGACTTTTGACAGACAGAATAAAGTACAGAGTAAAGTATTTACTTGGCAATCAGATGCCAGGGCTCGTGTGCAGCTATTTTCTATCAAACAAAAGCATGGTTTGAAGGTACTTTGTAAACTGTTACTCAACTATTAGTTTTTATTAATTTTTATAATATTGTTTTATTTCATTATATAAGCCTACTTAGGCATATACTGAATATGATTTAAATTTTTTGTTTCTTTTTATTATTATTATTATTTTACTTTACAATATTGTATTGGTTTTGCCACACATCAACATGAATCCGCCACGGGTGTACACATGTTCCCAATCCCGAACTCCCCTCCCATCACCCCCACACACACACACACCATCCCTCCGGGTCATCCCAGTGCACCAGCCCCAAGCATCCTGCACCCTGCATTGAACCTAGACTGGCGATTCATTTCTTACATGATATTATACATGTTTCAATGCCATTCTCCCAAATCATCCCACCCTCTCCCTCTCCCACAGAGTCCAAAAGACTGTTCTATACATCTGTGTCTCTTAGGCACATACTGAATATTATTTAAATCTGTCATTTACCATTGACCTGTTAAAAGTTTTTACTTTATAACTATTTTAAAAGGCTCTGAATAATGTATAAATACATCTCATATATTCACAAGTTTAAATAAGTGGTCTTGCTTTACAATATTTCTTTGAGTTGCTTATGCTGAGCATTTTGTTAAATTTAAAGATATTGACAAGGAAACAAAAGTTAAACTCATTGTCTCCAAATATTAGCCTTCCTGAGAAGTTTGGGTGACCTTCTTCTCCTATTCTGAGCTGACAGGAACACTAAAGGTGATTCAAATATTATCCTGATCCTGCTGGTCAGATATTCTTTACTTTCCTTTATTTCTCATGTAGAAATATCATAGTCATATAACCATTTGGCAGAGAGCAGAAGTGATGAGTTTCTTTTCCTGTTTTGTTTTCCTTTCAGAGAAGATGGGTTGAGAAGCCAGAACCACAGAACCATAGCAACTCACTTCTGAGCAGCTACATGAAGATCATATGCTTTCTCATTAGATTTATCAGAGCAACAAAGGATGTGGTGTGAGTAAGAAACAAACTCTGTGTGTGTGTATGTGTGTGCAAGTTCACCTGATGTAACAGGAAATTATTCTATCTTAATTTAGAGAGTATTACACATAAGTTCTGGACCATTTAAGCAGTAAATGAATTGGCTGTTGTTATTATTGCTAATATGAACACAATCATCATTGAAAATACACCTTGACATTCTGTTGTTGCTGACATCCATTTTGTTGTCCACTTATGGGGCTGCGGTTGCCTTAGTGAAAACTGGGATTATTCACCTTTTTCAAAATGTAAATTGGAATACTCAATCATATTTATTGGTACCAAATATTGGGAAGTTCCCCAGAAATTTTGACTGCTGTTACTGTCACCCAGATTTTGAAAAACTTGCTGACCCCAATAAGGTTCAAATATTAATCAGACAAAACTCATTGGTAAAATATAGACACTAAAATAATTGCTGAATCACAGATTCCTTGAACTTGAAGCAGTAGATTTTTCTAAGTGTTCTCACTCTACAGTTTGGTTTGTTTTATCTTGATATAAAACATGCTTATTTGTATCTTGTGGAAGTATAATCATGATAGTGACTAATTTTCAATTAACAACATGACTGATTCTATGTGCTGATCAAATTTGTGACAAGCCCATATGTGTTACCATTTGCTTTTCATCTGAAACAACTGGTGAAGGGACATTCATTCTTCATGTTCTGCCCACAGACTTTTTGCTGACAACTCATATTAACTGAGTCATTCATGTGAGACCACTGAGTATTAGTACCTCTACACTGGGGTAAATGTTGTATTTCAGACTTGCATCCATCTTTGCCCTTGACTGTACTTATTTACTTATCATTGCGATGCATTTTTATTCTTACAAGCAGGGTAATTGTCAAACATATGGCAATGTGAAGAAAAACTTAACCAATAAAAAACATAAAAATTAGCTCCTCTAAGCTTGTCAGAAGCACAGGGCAGATTAATATTTGCCTTTAATAAACTATTTCACTGATCTTTTGGAGCCCATCACTACTAACATTGTTGGGTCTCAAGGTACAAGATTTCAGAATTTTACAATTAACTCGCGTTCTCAGAAAAAAAAAAAAATTACTTCAAGGTATTTCAGCAAATTAAGCATAATTACAGGTATAAGTGAAACATAACTGTATCATGCAAAATGCTGGGTTGGATGAAGCACAAGCATCAGGATTGCTGGGAGAAATATCAATAACCTCAGATATGCAGATGGCACCACAATTATGGAAGAAGTGAAGAGGAGCTAAAGAGCCTCTTGATGAACGTGAAAGAAAAGTGAAAAAGCTGGCTTA
This sequence comes from Ovis aries, assembly GCF_016772045.2. Taxonomy (NCBI): domain Eukaryota; kingdom Metazoa; phylum Chordata; class Mammalia; order Artiodactyla; family Bovidae; genus Ovis; species Ovis aries. The sequence goes on from NC_056056.1 coordinate 48,487,334, forward strand.
AAACCCAACGTTCAAGAAGCGAAGATCATGGGATCTGGTCCCATCACTTCATGGCAAATAGATGGGGAAACAATGGAAATAGTGATAAACAATTTCTTGGGCTCCAAAATTACTGCAGACGGTGATTGTAGCCATGAAATTAAAAGACACTTGCCCCTTGGGAGAAAAGTTATGACCAACATAGACAGCATATTAAAAAGCAGAGACAATATTTTGCCAACAAAGTTCTATCTAGTCAAAGCTATGGTCTTTCCAGTAGTCATGTATGGATGTGAGAGTTGAACCATAAAGAAAGCTGAACACCAAAAAATTGATGCTTTTGAACTGTGGTGTTGGAGAAGACTCTTGAGAGTGCCTTGGACTGCAAGGAGTTCCAACCAGTCAATCCTAAGGGAAATCAGTTCTGAATATTTATTGGAAGGACTGATACTGAAGCTCCAATACTTTGGCCACCTGATGTGCAGAACTGAATCATTGGAAAAGACCCTGATGCTGAGAAAGATTGAAGGCAGGAGGAGAAGGGGACAATAGAGAATGAGATCTTTGGATGGTATCACTGAATCAAAGGACATGAGTTTGAACAACTCCTGGAGATGGTGAAGGACAGGGAAGTCTGGTGTGCTTCAGTCCACGGGGTCACAAAGTCAGACAAGACTGAGCGACTGAACTGAACTTCAAGTGTAACTTCAAATTATATAAAAAATAATAATAAACAAATTATTATTAACGTGCTAATTAGTGAAATAGTTAACCTTGATTCCCTCAGATCCTTCTCAAAATATTTTCTAGAACCGTTCATATCTATCAACAGCAATTAGTATTTTTACATTATAACATTCATCAAACTTTTAAAAGTTATCTTCCCCTGGATTTTACATTCCATGTCTATTTTAAAAGCTAGTTCATTATTGGAATATGACAAAATGCCTCAAAAAGTAATGAATATATATATAAGAATAAATTTATTTCAACACCAAAATATTGAAACTAACTAACCACTGACAGTAAATAATATTATTAACTGTTTCAATCTTTTTGAAGGTTAACTTTGCTAATTTTATAAGGATTTAAAAAATATGCTTATTTTCTCAGTATGACTTAATAGTTTGCCTATAAAATTAACTTCCTTATGTCAAGAAAGTATGTATGTAAACAATGTGTTTACAAAATTTGTATAAAGAAAATTGGCTTGACATTGCTAGTTTATTCATGTGATATGTGCCATATTATATATATATATATATATATATATACACACACATATATATGTATGTATATATATAAAAAATTCAATATATGTAAAGCAGATATTTTTTAAGTAATTCATCCATTGCTTTAATAATATGCAGCCATTTAAGGCTGGGGTAAATACTTATGTACTAACACAAAAATATGTGTGATATATAATTTAGAAAAAAAAATGAGTGCAAACATCCCCATAAAACAAAGACTTAGAATATTTGTATGTGTTCACCCATGAATATTCTCAACATATGAATGATTTTCAAAAATATATTTAATAGAAGTTTCTTGTTGGAAGGGTGTGAAAAAGGGTTTCAATTACATATTATTTTATAATTGAGTACATATATTCTAAAAGAGTATATTATATTGGCATTATTTTATGGACAAGCTACTGTAAGGGAAATGAAGACACGAAGGATACGGCAACACTGAAGTGGCAAAGTAAAATGATGACCTATAATGGTAATGTATTGTTGCCTGGGGAATCCCATGGATGGAGGAGCCTGGTAGGCTACGGTCCATGGGGTCGCAAAGCGTCGGATACAACTGAGCGACTTCACTCACATGTATATATTATTCTGTATAGCCATGTATTAATAATGCCAGGTAATCTTAGTTTTCACCATTTGACTGTAAAAATTAATTAATGTTTTTTTAAAAAAGTCTTGCTTCTAATTGCAAATAGCTCATGAGCCAATATGAAGTCTTCATATGCATAGCACCTATTCTTTTACCATACTTTATTGAAGTTTTAAAGCTGCCAAAACTTTAAAGATTTTGAATAATGCTTTATTTAGAAAAGTTCTGATTAATTCAGTATATACTTTCAAATGTCTTTTTCTATCAAGCAGTTTTGCATGATAATAGTGTATTTATTTCTTAACATTTCAAATTCTCCAGCTTTTTCATCCTTTCACACCAAAAGTAATAAGTATTTCCATAGCAACCAAGCTCATTGTCAGAGGTAGAAATTTTGACTTCTGTTTTTTTTTTTTGTAAGGAACATAAAACATTTAAACAACAAAATGTTCTATTTTATCAAGAATTGAAAGAAAAATGTATTGAATGTTTCCTTTAATAATTTATACTGATAACTTTTACCTGTATAAGTTATTGCCAAAGCTCAATATTATTATTTCCTTAGTAATCTCAAGCTATAAGTAATATCTCCTTTTCCACAATCATAATTTCTCTCTGTACCAAGTGACAAGTTTTAACATACATAAAATTGAGGATGTATATATATGTGTGTGTGTGTACATATTCAGTTAAAGAATCTGTTATAAATATCCAATTTTATAACCCTGAGTTCTTTAATTAGTGGAAAATTTCAGTCTAGAAGTACAATTAATTCAATAAATTCCATCCAAAAGTGAATAATTCTTTTTCTCCTCAACCACTACCAAAATATTATCAGCATCTTATTTAGTATGGTAATACATCATGACTTAGAAACTAAAATTTATCTGATTATGCTGTTTTATGAGCAGTAGATTATAAGCATTTGCCATAATACATCCCTGAATATAAGAATGATTAATGCTGAAATAAAATTTATATTTTCATTTGCTTAAAGTTACTACTTGGCACAACTGGACAGAGATACTATGTTAGTAAAATAGAAGACAATTTTATCTTATAATATTTATAGATTTGTTTACAGATGGCTGGTAATTTTAGCTGAATCTTCTGGAAAATCATTATCATCACCACCAATAGAACACACTCTATAAGGAGAAAACCAGGATATAAAATATCAGACCTATTTTATCCAGTGTCACTAAATTCCAAGCTACTGGTTCCCATTCTCCTGGTTTACTCTTTATTGAATTAGAAAGTAAAATCAAAAGGCAAGCAGATTAATTTAGCAACATGTTAACTGTAAATGCTTTACTTGTGCCATCATATGTTTGTTGATGAAATTTTTGACTTTGAAAAGTTTTTATATATCACTTATTTATGTACAGTGTTACATAAAAATATAACAAGTATGTGAAAAGTGAAAGTTGTAGCATTTTCAATAATGCATACAGTATTTTGTCATGATTTAGTGAAAATGATAAATTATGAAAGAAGAATTACTAAAAGTGGGCAAATTCTGAAATTAACAATCTCATGTTTCCAAGTTACTCTATGAGGATTAAGTTGTGAAGTATATCACAAAGTCCCTTTTATGAGAAAGGGTGCTCAGTGTGAGAATAATTATCCCACTGAGAAGGCAGATTTGAGCATTCTCTGAGCTTTCAAAAAGGTCTCATGTTCAGGCTAATTACTCTCTCTCTCTCTTTTTCTTTTTTATTCTTCAGCTGCCTGGTCGAAATCTCCTCCTGATTTTCACATCTCTGTAACCATATTAGGGGCTTTCTCGGTGGCTCAGTTGGCAAAGAATCTTCCTGCAATGCAGGAGACAGGGTTCGATCCCTTGGTTGAGAAGATATCCTGAAGAGGGAAATGGCAACCCACTCCAATATTCTTGCCTGGAGAATCCCATGGGCAGAGGAGTCTGGCAGGCTAAAGCCCATGGGGTCACAAGAGTCAGACATGACTTAGTAAATAAACCACCACCATAATCATATTAAAACATTTTCTTTTTTCTGTTTTCATCTACCCCATATGTAAGCCTCTCCAAGACAAGAAACCTGACTAGATTTCTTCTGAATTTCAGACCCATATTTGGTGAATAGTAAAACTTCAATATATGTTTCAAGCTATATTGATATGATTTGATTGACAAATCAATGAAACAAAAATTGCCACATTTCTCTCATTTCTCAATATTGCCTCAAAATTGTCTAGCTTTTAATATCATTAAAATATATTTTCACCAAAATTGTGAGTTTTACAATTGATTATTTTATGGCTTTGGGCAGTTTACAAAATAGTTCAGCATATGCAGTGTCACTTTATCTTTAGGTAGACATTAAGGAATTTTCAATGATATTCTATGGAAATCTATTACATATCACACATTTGGTAGTGAAATTACATTCTATTTTACAGGCAAGGAAATCAAGCTTTGAATTGTTTAAATGAATTGCTCAAAAAGGCAGTACTAAAGTTAAAAGACAAAGCATTTAAATTGCTGTTTTCTTAATCCAGGGATTTCATTTATTCTATGCTACTAAATTATGATTCAAGAAGGGAGCTAAGCTTAAGTGAAAATGACATATTACATTATAATTAGCCATGTACAATTTAGGGAATAAATCTTAAGTATTTTGAATTGCTTTTACTTATTTTTAATAGACCTATAAGCCATGAGTAATACAATATGCAAAAAATAAATTTAGTTAAAGTGGAAGAGAAAAAAAAAGTTTTAAAATCAGTAAAAAGTTTTAAAATCTAAAATGCAGACACTTCCTCCCCAGATTTTAAAATAAATTACATGTTGTATTTTCCTAATTGTAAGACTATCATGTAAACTACAATTAAAAAAGAAGAATTAAAATGTATTTGTGATTCTATAGCATTTTAGTTAGATATTTGTATAAAATATACAATATATAAATAACTATGAACTAAATTTGTGGTGTGCTAATATCCACATTGGAGAAGGAAATGGCAATTCACTCCACTATTCTTGTCTGAGAAATTCCATGGACAGAGCAGCCTGGCAGGCTACAGCCCAGGGTCTCAAAGAGTCAGATATGACTCAGTGATTGAGCATGCACGCAATATTCATGTAGTATAACATTTTTCCTGTTATAGACAAAAATTTCCAAAAGTCAGTGGTCCAAAAATTTTTAAAACCCATAATTGTATTTCTAATGAAAGTCTTCTTTAAAAGTACTAATTTCAGATTTAAAAAATAAGAATATTTGATATCAGTTCTTTGTACTAAATAAATGTTAACATAAATTTTTCAGAATTAGGAGAAGTTATATCAGGTAAAAGTCAAATTTTTAGGAAAGATTAGAGTACACTTTAATGTTGCTTATATGGTTAAAAATAAGATTGCCTTTTCTTCCCTCTTAATTTCTTTACAACACATATAATTGTTAATGAAAGGATATAATAGGCTTGCAATTCATATATGGTGGCACAGATTATCTTTGTTCCTCCCTAATAAACACAACATCAACTCTGGAAATAATGCAAGGACAGACAAAGGACAACTCAGAAAAATTTGAAGTAAGACTGGTAAAAAATTGAAAAAAAAAATGATGTCCATTGATTAAAAGATTCAAAACAGTAAAGATGTTAAGTCTCTTCAAATTGATCTGTAGCTTTACTGAAATTCCTAACAAAACACCAACAGGTTTTTATATACATAAACAAACTTTAATTTTAAAAAATATATGGAGAAAATATCTAAAACAAAATTGATGAATAACAATGAAGAAGGAAACATTCTTCTAGTATATATGAAGGCTTACTCTTTAGCTATGTTATTTATTAGAGCATCATATTGACAGATATCAGTTCAGTTCAGTCCAGTTCAGTATCTCAGTCATGTCCGACTCTTTGCAAACCCATAAGCTGCAGCACACCAGGCCTCCCTGTCCATCACCATCTCCCAAAGTTCACTCAAACTCAAGTCATTGAGTTCATGATGCCATCCAGCCATCTCATCTTCTGTCGTCCCCTTCTCCTTCTGCCACCAATCCCTCCCAGGATCAGAGTCATTTCCAATGAGTCAACTCTTCGCATGAGGTGACCAAAGTACTGGAGTTTCAGCTTTAGCATCAGTCCTTCCCAAAGAACGCCTAGGGCTGATCTCCTTCAGAATGGACTGGTTGGATCTCCTTGCAGTCCAAGGGACTCTCAAGAGTCTTCTCCAACACCAGAGTTCAAAAACATCAATTCTTCGGCACTCAACTTTCTTCACAGTTGAAATCTCACATCCATACATGACCACTGGAAAAAACATAGCCTTGACTAAATGACCCTTTATTAGCAAAGTAATGTCTCTGCTTTTCAATACACTATCTAGGTTGGTCATAACTTTTTTTCCAAGGAGTAAGCATCTTTTAATTTCATGGCTGCAATCACCATCTGCAGTGATTGTGGAGCCCCCAAAAATAAAGTCTGACACTGTTTCCACCATTTCCCCATCTATTTCCCATGAAGTGATGGGACAAGATGCCATCATCTTCATTTTCTGAATGTTGAGCTTTAAGCCAACTTTTTCACTCTCCTCTTTCACTTTCGTCAAGAGGCTTTTTAGCTCCTCTTCACTTTCTGCCATAAGGGTGGTGTCATCTGCATATCTGAAGTTATTGATATTTCTCCCTGCAATCTTGATTCCAGCTTGTGCTTCCTCCAGCCCAGGGTTTCTCATGATGTACTCTGCATAGAAGTTAAATAAGCAGGGTGACAATATACTGGCTTGACATACTCCCTTTCTTATTTGGAACCAGTCTGTTGTTCCATGTCAGGTTCTGACTGTTGCTTCCTGGCCTGCATATAGGTTTCTCAAGAGGCAAGTCAGGTGGTCTGGTATTCCCATCTCTTTCAGAATTTTCCACAGTTTATTGTGATCCACACAGTCAAAGGCTTTGGCATAGTCAATAAAGCAGAAATAGATGTTTTTCTGGAACTCTCTTGCTTTTTCCATGATCCAGCGGATGTTGGCAATTTGATCTCTGGTTCCTCTGCCTTTTGTAAAACCAGCTTGAACATCTGGAAGTTCTCAGTTCACGAATTGCTGATGCCTGGCTTGGGGAATTTTGAGCATTATGTTGCTAGCATGTGAGATGAGTGCATTTGTGTGGTAGTTTGTACATTCTTTGGCATTGCCTTTCTTTGGGACTGGAATGAAAACTGACCTTTTTCCAGTCCTGTGGCCACTGCCGAGTTTTCCAAATTCTCTGGCATATGGAGTGCAACACTGTCACAGCATCATCTTTCAGGATTTGAACTAGCTCCACTGGAATTCCATCACCTCCACTAGCTTTGTTCGTAGTGATGCTTCTAAAGCACACTTGACTTCACATTCCAGGATGTCTGGCTCTAGATGAGTGGTCACACCATCATGATTATCTTGGTTGTGAACCTCTTTTTTTGTACAGTTCTGTGTATTCTTGCCACCTCTTCTTAATATCTTCTGCTTCTGTTAGGTCCATACCATTTCTGTCCTTTATTGAGCCCATCTTAGCATGGAATGTTCCCTTGGTATCTCTAATTTTCTTGAAGAAATCTCTAGTCTTTCCCATTCTGTTGTTTTCCTCTATTTCTTTGCACTGATTGCTGAGGAAGGTTTTCTTATCTCTTCTTGCTCTTTTTTGGAACTCTGCATTCAGACGCTTTTATCTTTTCTTTTCTCCTTTGCTTTTCGTTTCTCTTCTTTTCACAGCTATTTGTAAGGCATCCTCAGACAGCCATTTTGCTTTTTTGCATTTCTGCATTGACCGATATATAGACATACAAATCAATGAAGCAGAAAAGAGAACCCAGAATAGATGCAAATATGCCAAACTGATTTTTGGGAAAAACACAAAAGCAACTCAGCTCAGGAAAGATTGCCTTTCCAATAAGTGGTTCTGGTAAAACTGGACATCCATGTTGTTGTTGTTCAGTCATTCAGTCATGTCTGAATCCTTGCGACCCCACACACTAGAACATGAAAGTCTTCCCTGTTCTTCATCATCTCCAGGAGCTTACTCAAACTCATGTCCATTGTGTCAGTGATGCCATCCAACCATCTGATCCTCTGTCATCCACTTTGTTTCCTGCCTTTATCTTTCCCAACATCAGGGTCTTTTCCATCAAGTCAGCTCTTTGCATCACGCAGCCAAAGTATTGGAGCTTCAGCTTCAACATCAGTCCCTCCAATGAATATTTATAATTGATTTCTTTTAGGATTGACAGGTTTGATTTCCTTGAAGTCCAAGAGACTCTCAAGAGTCTTGTCCACTAGCACAGGTCAAAAGCATCAGTTCGTCAGTACTCAGCCTTCTTTATGATCCAACGCTCACATCCGTATATGACTACTGGAAGAACTATAGCTCTGACTATACAGACTTTGTTGGCAAAGTAATGTCTCTACTTTTTAATATGCTGTCTAGGTTTGTCAAAACTTTTCTTCCAAGAAACAAGTGTCTTTTAATTTCGTGGCTGCATTCACTATCTGCAGTGATTTTGGAGCCCAACAACATAAAGTCTGTCACTATTTCCGTTGTTTCTCCACCTGTTTGCCATAAAATGATGGGATCAGATACAATGATCTCTGTCTTTTTAATTTTTTCTGTGCCTTTTATTTTTTTATTATATTATTATTATTATTGTTTTTTACTTTAAAATATTGTATTGGTTTTGCCATACATCCACATGACTCCACCATGGTGTACACGTGTTCCCAATCCTGAACCCCCCTCCCACCTCCCTCCCCATACCATCCCTCTGGGCCATCCCAGTGCACCAGCACCAAGCATCCTGTATCCTGCATCAAACCTGGGCTGGTATTCATTTCTTGTATGATATTATACATGTTTCAATGCCATTCTCCCAGATTATCCCACCCTCTCCCTCTCCCACAGAGTCCAAAGGACTGTTCGAAACATCTGTGTCTCTTTTGCTGTCTTGCATACAGGATTATCGTTACCATCTTTCTAAATTCCATATATATGTGTTAGTATACTGTAGTGGTGTTTTTCTTTCTGGCTTACTTCACTCTGTATAATCAGCTCCAGTTTCATGATCTCTGTCTTTTGAATGTTGAGTTTTAAGCTACCATTTTCACATTCCTCTTCAACTTCATCAAGAGGTTCTTAAGTTCCTCTTCACTTTCTACCATAAGGATGGTATCATCTGCATATCTGAGGTTTATTGATATTTCTCTCAGCAACTTTAATTCCAGCTTCTGCTTCATCCAGCCCAACATTTGACCTGATGTACTCTGCATACCCCATGTCCAAGGTGAGGGGCAGTGACCAAGAGAGCCAGGCTGTGATGGTGTAGGTGCAGTCGAGAGGAGCAACCCCACGTCCGAGGTCAGGGTTGTTGGCCAAGAGGAGCAACCCCACAGCCAAGGAGCGGCAGCTGTGCAGCGCAGGAGGCCTGAGAGGAGTTACTCCACATTTAAGGTCAGGAGGGGCAACTCGTCCAAAGTAAGGAGCAGTGGCTGCACTTTGCTGGAGCAGCCGTGAAGAGATACCCTACCTCCAAGGTACAAGAAACCCAAGTAAGATGGTAGGTGTTGCAAGAGGGCATCAGAAGGCAGACACACTGAAACCATAATCAGAGAAACTAGCCAGTCTGATCAGATGAACTACAACCTTGTCTAACTCAATGAAACTAAGCCATGCCATGTGGGGTGACCTGAGATGGGAGGGTCATGGTGGAGAGGTCTGACAGAATGTGGTCCACTGGAGAAGGAAATGGCAAACCACTTCAGTATTCTTGCCTTGAGAACCCCGTGAACAGTAGGAAAAGGCAAAATGATAGGATACTGAAAGAGGAACTCCCCAGGTCAGTAGGTGCCCAACACACTACTGGAGATCAGTGGAGAAGTAACACGTATGTAAGAATTAAAGATTTTAAAATTTAAAAAAATTAAATAAAATTAAAAAAAATAAAAAATAAAATAAAAATAAAATAAAACAAACAAAAAGAATGAAGGGATGGAGCCAAAGCAAAACAAATACCCAGTTGCAGATGTGACTGGTGATAGAAGCAAGATTCAATGCTGTAAAGAGCAATATTTCCTAGGAACCTGGAATGTTAGGTCCATGAATCAAGGCAAGTTGGAAATGGTCAAACAGGAGATGGCAAGAGTGAACGTCGACATTCTAGGAATCAGAGAACTAAAATGGACTGGAATGGATGAATTTAACTCAGATGACCATTATATCTACTACTGTGGGCAGGAATCCCTCAGAAGAAATGGAGTAGCCATCATGGTCAACAGAAGAGTCCAAAATGCAGTACTTGGATGCAATCTCAAATATGACAGAATGATCTCTGTTAATTTCTAAGGCAAGCCATTCAATATCACAGTAATCCAAGTCTATGCCCCAACAAGTAATGCTGAGGAAGCTGACTTTGAATGGTTCTATGAAAACCTACAAGACCTTTTAGGACTAACAACCAAAAAAGATGTCCTTTTCATTATAGGGGACTGGAATGCAAAAGTAGGAAGTCAAGAAACACCTGGGGTAACAGGCAAATTTGACCATGGAATATGGAATGAAGCAGGGCAAAGGCTAATAGAATTTTGCCAAGAAAATGCACTGGTCATAGCAAACACCCTGTTCTAACAACACAGGAGAAGACTCTACACATGGACATCACCAGATAGTCAACACCAAAATCAGATTGATTATATTCTTTGCAGCCAAAGATGGAGAAGCTCTATACAGTCAGCAAAAATAAGACCAGAAGCTGACTGTGACTCAGATAATGACCTCCTTATTGCCAAATTCAGACTGAAATTGAAGAAAGTAGGGAAAACCACTAGACCATTCAGTCATGACCTAAATCAAACCCCTTATGATTATACAGTAGATGTGAGAAATGAACTATGGACTGAGGTTTGTGACACTTTACAGGAGACAGGGATCAATATCATCCCCATGGAAAAGAAATGCAAAAAAGCACAATGGCTTTCTTGGGAGGCCTTACAAATAGCTGTGAAAAGAAGAGAAGCGAAAAGAAAAGGAGAAAAGGAAAGATATAAGCATCTGAATGCAGAGTTCCAAAGAACAGCAAGAAGAGATATGAAAGACTTCCTCAGCTATCAATGCAAAGAAATAGAGGAAAACAATAGAATGGGAAAGACTAGAGATCTCTTCAAGAGAATTAGAGATACCAAGGGAACATTCCATGCAAAGATGGGCTTGATAAAGGACAGAAATGGTATGGACCTAACAAAAGCAGAAGATATTAAGAAGAGGTGGCAACAATACACAGAAAAACTGTACAAAAAAGAGGTTCACGACAGAGATAATCATGATGGTGTGATCACTCATCTAGAGCCAGACATCCTGGAATGTGAAGTCAAGTGTGCTTTAGAAAGCACCACTACGAACAAAGCTAGTGGAGGTGATGGAATTCCAGTGGGGCATTTTGAAATCCTGAAAGATGATGCTGTGAAAGTGTTGCACTCAATATGCCAGCAAATTTGAAAAACTCGGCAGTGGTCACAGAACTGGAAAAGGTCAGTTTTCATTCCAATCCCAAAGAAAGGCAATGAGAAATCATGTTCAAACTACTGCACAGTTGCACTCATCTCACACACTAGTAAAGTAATGATCAAATTTCTGGAAGGCATGCTTCAGCAATACATGAATGTGAACCTCCAGATGTTCAAGCTGGTTTTACAAAAGGCAGAGGAACCAGAGATCAAATTGCCAACATCCTCTGGATCATCGAATAAGCAAGAGAGTTCCAGAAAAACATCTATTTCTGCTTTATTGACTATGCCAAAGCCTATGACTGTGTGTATCACAGTAAACTGTGGAAAATTCTGAAAGTGATGGGAATACCAGACCACCTGACTTGCCTCTTGAGAAACTTATATGCAGATCAGCAAGCAAGAGTTAGAACGTGACATGGAACAACAGACTGCTTCCAAATAGGGGAAGGAGTACGTCAAGGCTGTATATTGTCAGCCTGTTTATTTAAATTATATGCAGAGTACATCTTGAGAAACGCTGGGCTGGAGGAAGAACAAGCTGGAATCAAGATTGCAGGGAGAAATATCAATAACTTCAGATATGCAGATGACACCACCCTTATGGCAGAACATGAAGAGGACCTAAAAAGCCTCTTGACGAGAGTGAAAGAGGAGAGTGAAAAAGTTGGCTTAAAGCTCAACATTCAGAAAACGAAGATCATGGCATCTGGTCCCATTACTTCATGGGAAATAAATGGGGAAACAGTGGAAACAGTGACAGACTTTATCTTTTTTTGGGCTCCACAATCACTGCAGATGGTGACTGCAGCCATGAAAGTAAAAGACGCTTACTCCTTGGAAGGAAAGTTATGACCAACTTAAATAGCATAGTGAAAAGCAGAGACATTACTTTGCCAACAAAGGTCCATCTAGTCAAGGCTATGGTTTTTCCAGTAGTCATGCATGTATGCGAGAGTTGGACTGTGAAGAAAGTTGAGTGCCAAAGAATTGATGTTTTTGAACTGCGGTGTTGGAGAAGACTCTTGAGAGTCCTTTGGACTGCAAGGAGATCCAACCAGTCCATTCTAAAGGAGATCAGCCCTGGGTGTTCTCTGGAAGGAATGATGCTAAAGCTGAATCTCCAATACTTTGGCCACCTCATGCAAAGAGCTGACTCATGGGAAAAGACTCTAATGCTGGGAGGGATTGGTGGCAGGAGAAGGAGACAACAGAGGATGAGATGGCGGGATGGCATCACTAATTCGATGGAAGTGAGTTTGAGTGAATTCTGGGAGATGGTGATGGACAGGGAGGCCTGGCGTGCTGTGATTCATGGGGTCGAAAATAGTCGAACACGACTGAGCGACTGAACTGAACTGAACTGAACTAAATTCACCTATTCTGGTTGAATATTCTTTTTTTTTTTCTATTATGAACATCTATCTGTAGCAAAATTGAATCTTAATCTAAACTTCATGTTTTATACCAAAGCTACCTCAAAATTCACCATGGGCTTTAATAGCAAACAGAAAAATATTGATCTTACGGAAAAATTAGCACTATAATATTTATGTTGATATTTATAATGTTCCTGGATACCAAACATATGACAAATGTAGCAAATATTCTTGTAAGATGGAATTCAACCTATTTGAAATCCAATAAAATGCATCTTGTCTGTAAAATTATTTTGTATATTCCAGGCTATGTATTCCACAGGTCTTCTAATTATTCAGATCTTCCATGCTTGACATTATACCAGTAAACTTGGAAAGCTCAGCAATGGCCGCAGGACTGGAAAATGTCAGCTTCCATTCCATTCCCAAGAAGTCAATGCTAAAGAATATTCAAACTGCCACACAATCACATTCATTTCATATGTTAGCAAGATTAGGCTCAAAATCTTCCTAGTTAGGCTTTTACAGTACTTGATCTGAGAACTTCCAGATGTACAAGGTGGATTTAGAAAAGGCAGAGTAACCAGAAATCAAATTGCCAACATCCACTGGATCATAGAATAAGCATGGGGATTCCATAAAACTTCTACTCCTGCTTCATTTACTACAAAAAAGCCTTTGACTGTGTGGATCACAACAAACTGTGGAATGTTCTTAAAGATATGGGGATACTAGACTACCTTACCTACCTCCTGAGAAACCTGTATGTAGGTCAAGAAGCAACAGTTAGTGCTTAACATGGAACCAGTCCACTGACTGTTTTAAAATTGGAAAATGAGTATGTAAAGGCGGTATATTGTCACCCTGCTTATTTAACTTATATGCAAAGTATATCAACTGAAATGTGGAGCTGGATACACAAGCTGGAATCAAGATTGCTGGGAGAAATATCAATAACCTCAGACTGCAGATGATACCACTTTAACTAGCAGAAAGTGAAGATGAACTAAAAAGCCCCATGATGAAGGTGAAAGAGGAAAATGAGTAAGCTGGATTAAAACACAACATTTATAAAACAAAGATTATGGCATCTGGTCTCATCACTTCATGGCAAATACATTGGGAAAAAAAAGGAAACAGTGTCAGATTTCATTTTCTTGGGCTCCAAAATCACTCTGGACTGTGACTGCATCCATGAAATTAAAAGATACTTTCTCCTTGGAAGAAAACCTGTGACAAACCTACACAACATATTAAAAAGCAGAGACAACATTTTGCCGACAACGGTCCATATAGTCAAAGCTATATGGTCAAAGTAATCACATATGGATGTGAAAGTAGGACCATAAAGAAGTCAGATCACCAATGAATTGATGCTTTCAAACTGTGGTGCTGGAGAAGACTCTTGAGAGCCCTTGGACAGCAAGGAGATCAAACCTGTCAATCCTAAAGAAACCAACTTTGAATATTCAATGGAAGAACTGATGCTGAACTGAAGCTCTAATACTTTGGCCACAGGATTTAAAGAGCTGACTCATTGGAATAAACCCTGATGCAGGGAAAGATTGAGGGCAAAATGTGAAGGGAGCAGCAGAGGTTGAAATGCTTGGATGACACTACTTACTCAATGAGCGTGAGTTTGAGCAAACTCATAGCATTAATGAAGGACAGGGGGACCTGGTTGCTTCAGTTCATGGGATGGCAAAGAGTCAGCCATAACTTTGTGACTGGACAACAATATTCATGGGCATCCCTGGTGGCTCAAGTGGTAAAGAATCTTCCTGCTAGGTAGGAGACCTGGTTTCATTCCCTGGGTCAGGAAGAGCTCCTTAAGAAGGGAATGATTACCCAATCCAATATTCTTGTCTTAAGTATTCCATGGAGAGAGGATCCTGGCAGGCACCGTAGGATTGCAAAGAGTCAGAGATGACTGAGAGACTAATAGGTACATACATATATACTATATATATGTGTGTGTGTGTGTATATATATATATATATTTCTGTATATACAATGTTTGTTCTAGGAAGTTTATTGTAAAAAATAAAAATAAAATAAATTTAAAGTGCTTTGAAATTCTGGCAGTTTTTAAAAATATTTGTCTTATTGATGTTATGTAGTACAACACGTGATTTCTACATCATTGTACAATTTATATTTTTATTGCTAAACCACGTCCTAAAATGACAGATGTATTGAAATTGGATAGAATAATGTGCTAAAGTGAATTTCTGTTAGTGCAAACTCTGAAGGCAAAGGAAACCACCCAGGAATCACCCCTGTGCAATGACAAGTGTTTTTCATTAATACAGCCTGGTTTATTCTGAGTAGGTTAAAGTCAGAAAATTAAGAAAGATGCTTCAAAATTTATGTAACTATATCCTATCAGGGTGTATTTTATGGGAAAGCAGATTCTTAAGTGTTTGCAAAAGTTAATAAATGCTGTGTATCATTTCACAGTCACTCAGTCATGTCCAACTCTGTGACACCATGAACTACAGCATGCCAGGCTTCCCTGTCCATCACCAACTCCCAGAGCTTAATCAAACTTATGTCCATTGAGTCTTTGATGCTATCCAACCATCTCATCCTCTGTCATCCCCTTCTCCTCCCACCTTCAATCATTCCCAGCAACAGGATCTTTTCAAATGAGTCAGTTCTTCACATCAGGTGGCCAAAGTATTGGAGTTTCAGCTACAGCATCAGTCCTTCCAATGAATATTCAGGACTGATTTCTTTTAGGATGGACTGGTTGGATCTCCTTGCAGCCCAAGGGACTCTCAAGAGTCTTCTCCAACATCACAGTTCAAAAGCATTAATTCTTCGAGACTCAGCCTTCTTTTGTGTCCAACTCTCACATCCTTATATGATTACTGGAAAAACCATAGCTTTGACTAGATGGACCTTTGTTAGCAAAGTAATATGATTTTTAATTACTTTAACTGCTTTTTAATATGCTGTCTTCATTTGTCATAACTTTTCTTCCAAGGAGCAAGCGTCTTTTCATTTCATGGCTGCAGTCATCATCTGCACTGCTTTTGGAGGCCAAAAAAATAAAGTCTGTCACTGTTCCCATTGTTTCCCCATCTATTTGCCATGAAGTGATGGGACTAGATGCCATTTTCTTAGTTTTCTGAATGTTGAGCTTTAAGCCAACTTTTTCACTCTCCTCTTTCACTTTCATCAAGTGGCTCTTTCATTCTTCTTTGCTTTCTTCCATAAGGGTGGTGTCATCTGCATATCTGAGGTTATTGATATTTCTCCCAACAATCTTGATTCCAGCTGTGCTTCATTCAGCCTGGCAGTTTGCATGATTACCCTGCATATAAGTTAAATAAGCAGGGTGACAAAATACAGAATTGATGTACTCCTTTTCTGATTTGGAACCAGTCTTTTGTTCTGTGTCCAGTTCTAACTGTTGCTTCCTGACCTGCATATAGGTTTCTCAAGAGGCAGGTCAGGTGGTCTGGTATTCCCATCTCTCAGAATTTTGCACAGTTTATTGTGATCAACACAGTCAAAAGCTTTGGCATAGTCAATAAAGGAGAAGTAGATGTTTTCTGGAACTCTCTTGCTTTTTCAATGAACCAACAGATGTCAGCAATTTGATCTCTTTCCTCTGCCTTTTCTAAATCCAGCTTGAATTTGGATTCACAGTTCACATACTGTTGATGCCTGGCATGGAGAATTTTGAGCATTACTTTTTTAGTGTGTGAGATGAGTGCAATTGTGCAGTAGTTTGAGCATTCTTTGGGATTGCCTTCCTTTGGGATTAGAATGAAAGCTGACCTTTTCCAGTCCTGTGGATAATATACATACAGGTAGTTAAATATTATCTATATTATTCATATACCTTTCATAATATATTTAAAGATGTTTCTTTATAAAGGTACAGTATTTTACAGTAAAGATATTTATTTTATAATATTTATACCTATGTGTACTTATTTTCTTTTTAATTTTAGCAAGAGTCTTGTTTACTTTGACAGTTGTACCCATAAATTTGTCTTTAGCCTCCAAATGTTATAAATGAACATAGAAAACTGCCAGCCACTTCTCTTCCTATGGTCATATATCTCCAGCTAAGTTTACATATCCTTAAACAATATGAGGCAGCAAAATAGTTACAGAATTATTTGGAGAGAAAAATATTCAATTTCATTTTGATAATGCTCTTTTTTCTTCTGCTTTTATTTTTAGAGGGTGCCTTTTATTTCATGGTATTTGTGTAGATATTGGGCTCTTGGTTTTTACTTTAAGACAGGTGAGTACACAGTCTTGTAAAGAGTATTCCAAGTAAATGCTTAATACTGACTAGTATAACGCAAGTGAATTTTATGGGCCAGGTAAAGTTTTTTTATGGTTTCCCTTATAGCTCAGTCAATAAAGGATCAGCCTGCAGTGCAGGAGACCCAGGTTCAATCCCTGGGTTGGGAAGAGCCCCTGGAGAAGGAAATGGCAACCCACTCCAGTATCCTTGCCTGGAAAATCTCATGGACAGAGGAGCCTGGTGGGCTCCAGTCCATGGGGTTGCAAAGAGTCGGGCATGACTAAGTGACTTTAAGCTCTTTTAAGGGTCTGCCAGGTGCTGGTAGTGGTGAAGAATCTGCCTGCCAATTCAGAAGACACAGGAGATGCGAGCATGATCCTTGGGTCAGAAGGATCCCCTGGAGTAGGAAATGACAACCCAATCTAATATTCTTGCCTGGAAAATTCCATTGACAGAGGAGCATAATGGCCTACAGTCCATGGGGTCACAAAGAGTTTACATAATGTAGTGACTGGTCATGCACAAGTTCTCTTAATCCTTTCACATTTAAAAAAAATCTTTATTTTTAAAATCTTTTTAAAAATATAAATTTATTTTAATTGGATACTAATGACTTTACAATATTGTATTGGTTTTGACATCCATTGACATGAATCTGCCATGGGTGTACATGTATTCCCCATCCTGAACCCCCCTCCCACTTCCCTCCCCATTCCATCCCCCTGGGTCACCTTAATGCACCAGCCACCCTGTATCATGCATTGAACCTGGACTGGCGATTTGCTTCACATATGATAATATACATGTTTCAATGCCATTCTCCCAAATCATCCCACCCTCTCCCTCTCCCACAGAGTCCAAAAGACTGTTCTATACATCTGTGTCTCTTTTGCTGTCTCGCATTCAGGGTTATCATTACCATCTTTCTAAATTCCATATATATGCATTAGTATACTGTATTGGTGTTTTTCTTTCTGGCTTACTTCACTCTGTATAATAGGCTCCAGTTTCATCCACCTCATTAGAATTGATTCAAATGTATTCCTTTTAATGGCTGAGTAATACTCCATTGTGTATATGTACCGCAGCTTTATCCATTCACCTGCTGATGGACATCTAGATTGCTTCTTTAAACAGCTCATATTATTCCATGGTCTAACTTTATTATATATTTAAAATAATTAATGTGATGCTTTTAAACTGAAATAATTCATTCCAGGTAATACTAAGGAATATGTTTTGTTGGATGAAAAGTATTTTCATCCATGCTGGTAGGAATGTGAAATATTTTTGGAGAGTAAAGAGTAAAACTTTAGAATGTTCACATCATTGAACAGAACAATACTTCTTTGAAGAGTACAAAATATTTAATAAGAATTGCCCTAAGATCAAGTCTCTAGAATATGTTACACAATTATATATAATAGCCAAGTACTTATATTATATAAATAATTAAAAACATGTTCTTGAATAATTTGCCCACTTGAAATGAATGCTATGCATTAATTATAAGAAACATTATAAAAATAAATATTTAGTGATAGGAAGAGTATTCAAGATGTACATATGAGTGCAAAAGAAACTTCCAATTATATTATATATAAAGAGATAAGCATATATTTACACACAAGCATAATCATTTACAGAAACAAATACTAAAAGCATAATCCCCAAAACATTAACAGCAGTTTATACTAGGGCATTTTGTTTTTGCCTTAATTTTCCAAATTATCCAAATAATGTACACAACATTTACATTTAGATAAAATCAGCATTTTGGAAACAATAAATTTAAGAAATAGAAACTCTATTGAGAAACATGTCCTGAAATGACTAATACACTATTTTTACTTATTGCTTTAAAATACGCACAGAACATCTGCTTTGTGCCAGGCATTGTGCTGAGTTAGGAACTC
Organism: Ovis aries; assembly: GCF_016772045.2. Taxonomy (NCBI): domain Eukaryota; kingdom Metazoa; phylum Chordata; class Mammalia; order Artiodactyla; family Bovidae; genus Ovis; species Ovis aries. The sequence continues at coordinate 48,506,216 of NC_056056.1, forward strand.
ATGACTAAGTGCAGAGAGAGAATAAGTACAGCAATAACAATACAAGAAATTAGTGTTATCATGGATGTTTGAATAGAATCCAAATGAAATCTAGAGAAAAGTTTAACATTTTGATTATTTCTTTTTATTATAATATTTAGTCTGAGGTTTCATGATTTTTCTGTTCATGCACTCCAAATTCTTGAGTTTGTTCTCTAGTGCCCTTGATGCATTTGCTATTCCCTAAATTAACCCTAGAGCTTTGTAATGCATTTCTTACCCCACAGTTGCAAAACTGATACAGATTTCACCATTTTTTTTCTTCTCCTCTACCTCCTGGTAATATTCTTTTGTTTTTAATTCTCCTTCTTGGAGGATTCATTTAAACAGTGGTTACTTTGGCATGTTAATATTCTTTTTAATATAGTTTTCACATTCTTATAGGGTTACATGATTTTTTATCTTGGAACCTTGTAGGTGGAGCAGGTACAGTTATATGTCTACAATGCAAGACTTTTCTTACATATATCAAATTGTTCCCATATCCATCCCAATTGTGCCATTTCTAAAATTAAAAGGAAATAGAGAGAAATATATTAATCAAAAAGTGAATATTTATTCAAATCTATGAGAACCTAGAATTACACAATAAATATGTAGAAACTGTCTCAGTAATCAAAATTAACAGACTACAGAAATAGCATTCTTAGATTATTTATTATCTACATATGATTAGTGTAAACTGAGCAGAATTTTCTAAAAGGCCAAAAAAAAAATCTTTTGAGAGAAAGGCATAATTATGGTATACTTTAGGCAAGAACATATCAAGATTATATATATATATATTTACATATTTGATCCCAGTGCATGGCATCCTTTTGTTCCAGACGTTTTTCTCCTCCAGAAACTTATACTTTACAATTGGTGCCATATTTATGACACAATCTGGACTGTATTTCATCTGAAGCAGTCTCAAGCTTTTCTATTCTAGGAGAGCTATATTTGTGAGTTTTCATCTCTGGGTCTCATACAAACAAAAGGAATACAGAGTAGAAAAGAATTACCAGCTTTTCTATCCATTAGAAGTAGGTTAGTATCTTTTTGATTTTTCAAAAAACTTTAAAACACTTTTGGGGGAATTAATTTTAGACATACAGAAAAATTGCAGAAATAGTAGAGAGAATTTCCCTATATCTCCTCACTTAATATTAACATCTTACTGACACATAACCATTGCACAAATAACACAGCTACGAAATTAAAACTTGCACTAATAAAAAGTTTTCAAATTTTGCTACTTTCTTCACTAGTGTAATTTTTATATCTACTCTGGCATCCCATTTAGGGTCCCGCATTGTTTATGTTTATTTATTCTCCTTAGTTTCCTACTGTCTTCACACATTTCCTCATTCGTTCCTTGTTCTCATGACCTTGATACTTTTGAAGAGCATTGATTAGTTTTTGGGGTTTTATTTCTCCAGATGTCCCTTAGTTTGCATTTGTTTCATGTTTCCTCATGAATGGACTAAGATTATGCTTTCCAGACAAAAATGTCATAGAAATGACCACATATCCTTCTCAATGCATTACATCCCACACTGATGTTGGTATATTGTATTATTGGTAATGTTGACCTTGATGGCTTGTGCAAGGTGGTTTCTCCATGGTTCTATGCTGCAAAGTTACTGTCATTCCCTTTGTAGTTAGTAAATAACTTGTATATATACCTTGAAATTGTACTATTTTTTTATCCTCATACTTTTCCTACTTATTTTAATGTTCATCAATGGATGCTGTGTTAATTAATTATTATGGTGATTTTTACCAAATAATGATTTTCTGTTTCACTCTTGCACATTAAAGAAGACCAGTCACTCTGCTTGATCCATTTAAAATCAATTATTGATTCAGCTCTATATGGAATATATGTACTCATATATTTATGAATATATAAACATTAGTATTTACAAAAATACAAATATTTAGATGCTTATTTTGTTTTAAAAATTAACAATATCATTTATTCTAGTTTGTCATTTGGAGAATTTTGAGGTTGACTATTTTGATTTTCCAATGAGATCCCACATCTATTTATTATCTATCTATCTATCTATCTATCTATCCACCTAACTACCTATCTGGACTTATCACCATCCAAATTATACTTATATACTAGACTTGAATTCAATATAACAAGGTTCATTTCAGCCAATTCTCTTTCCTTTCTATCACCTTAAAAGTTATTTGAGTTTAAATCTGGATGTTCTGTTCTACTTAACTGTCTCTTTTGTCCTTTATTATTTTTTATTCATTATTATTTAGCTTATTTACCACTTTAGTTTTATTGGAAGCTTTAATATCTAGTAGAGTTTCACACTCTTTGCAGATACTTTTAGGTAGTTTCCTGGCCATTTTTGGATATTTTATTTCTGCATATGACATTTTGTACAAACTAGCTTGGCCATGTAAAGTGTTAGTTTGTTGGTATTTGTAACAAATAGGGTGATTCCCAGTGGCTCAAGTGGTAAAAAAAAATCCTATTACTGAGGCAGGCGACACAAGAGACGTGGGTTTGACCCCTGGGTCAAGACGATCCCCTGGAATAGGAAATGGCAACCCACTCCAGTATTCTCGGCTGGAAAATTCCATGGACCGAAGCCTGACAGGCTATAATCCACAGGATTGCAGAGTCAGACACAACTGAGCATGAGCCCACAAGCAAACATATTTGTAATGAAACTGTATTTAATTCTTAAATGTCTTAAGGAGAATGTCTTAAGAAGTCCTTTTCATTATAGGGGACTGGAATGCAAAAATAGGAAGTCGAGAAACACCTAGAGTAACAGGCAAATTTGGCCTTGGAGTACAGAATGAAGTAGGGAAGAAGATAATAGAATTTTGCCAAGAGAATGCACTGGTCATTGCAAACATCCTCTTCCAACAACACAAGAGAAGACTCGACTCACGGACATCACCAAATAGTCAATATCAAAATCAGATTGATTATATTCTTTGCAGTTAAAAGTGGAGAAGTTCTATACAGTCAGCAAAATCAAGATCATGAGCTGACTGTGGCCCAGATCATGAACTCCATATTGCCAAATTCAGACTTAAATTGAAGAAAGTAGGGAAAACCACAAGACTTATCGGGTATGATATAAATCAAATCCTTTATGATTATACACTGGAGAATCCCAGGACAGTGAAGCCTGGTGTGTTGCCATCTATGGGGCCGCTCAGAGTCGGACACGACTGAAGCGACTTAGCAGCAGCAGTAGCAGCAGCAAGTGGAAGTGAGGTACAGATTTAAGAGACTAGATCTGATAGACAGGGTATCTGATGAATGATGGATGGAGGTTCATGGCATGGTACAGGAGACAGTAATCAAGACCATCGCCAAGAAAAAGAAATCAAAAAGGCAAAATGGCTGTCTGAGGAGGCTTTAAAACAGCTGTGAAAAGAAGAGAAGGAAAAATATATCCATTTGAATGCAGAGTTCCAAAGAACAGCAAGTCTTCCTCAGTGATAAGCAGGTCTTCCTTAGTGATCAGTGCAAAGAAGTAAAGGAAAACAATGGAATGGGAAAGAGAATAGTGATCTCTTCAAGAAAATTAGAGATACCAATGGAAAATTTCATGCAAAGATGGGCTCAATAAAGGACAGAAATAGTATGGACCAAACGGAAGTAGAAGATATTTAGAAGAGGTGGCAAGAACACACAGAAGAACTATACAAAAAAGACCTTCATGACTCAGATAATCATGATGGTGTGATCACTCACCTAGAGCCAGACATCTTGGAATGTGAAGTCAAGTGGGCCTTAGAAAGCATCACTATGCAAAAAGCTAGTGGAGGTGATGGAATTCCAGTTGAGCGATTTCAAATCCTGGAAGTTGGTGCTGTGAAAGTGCTGCACTCAATATGCCAGCAAATTTGGAAAAAGGAACAGTGGCCAAAGGACTAGAAAAGGTCAGTTTTCATTCCAACCCCAAAGAAAATCAATGCCAAAGAATGCTCAAATGACTGCACAATTCTTCTCATCTCACATGCTAGCAAAATAATGCTCAAAATTCTCTAAGCCAGGCTTCAACAATATGTGAACCGTGAACTTCCAGATGTTCAAGCTGGTTATAGAAGAGGCAGAGTAACCAGAGATCAGATTGCTAGCATCTGTTGGATCATTGAAAACATAAGAGAGTTCCAGAAAAACATATATTTCTGTTTTATTGATTATGTCAAAGCCTTTGACTGTGAGGATCACCTCAAACTGTGGAAAACTCTAAAAGAGATGGGAATACTAGACCACCTGACCTGCCTCTTGAGAAACCTGTATGCAGGTCAGGAAGCACCAGTAAAGTAATTAACCTCCAACTAAAATAAATAAATTTATATTAAAAAAAAAAATTTTAAAAAGGGCGGAAAAAAAAAGGAACTGGACATGGAACAACAGACTGGCTCCAAACAGGAAAAGGGGTATGTCATGGCTATATAGTGTCACTCTGCTTATTTAACTTGTATGCAGATTATATCATGAGAAACGCTGGGCTGGAGGAAGCACAAGTTGGAATCAAGTTTTTCAGGAGAAATATAAATAACCTCAGATATGCAGATGGCACCACCCTTATGGCAGAAAATGAAGAATTAAAGAGCTTCTTGATGAAAGTGAAACAGGAGAGTGAAAAAAGTGGCTTAAAACTCAACATTCAGAAAACTAAAATCATGGCATCTAGTCCCATCACTTCATGGCAAATAGATGGGAAAACAGTGGAAACAGTGACAGACTTTATTTTTTGAGTGTCCAAAATCACTGCACATGGTGACTGCAGCCATGAAATTAAAAGATGCTTGCTCCTTGGAAGAAAAGTTATGATCAACCTAGGTAGCATATTGAAAAGCAGAGACATTACTTTGCCAACAAAGTTCTGTCTAGTCAAGGCTATGGTTCTTCCAGTAGTCATGTATGGATGTGAAAGTTGGACTACAAAGAAAGCTGAGTGCTGAAGAACTGATGCTTTTGAACTGTGGTGTTGGAAAAGGCTCTTGAGAGTCCCTTGAACCTCCAGGAGATCTAACCAGTCCATCCTAAAGGAAATCAGTGTCTAATATTCATTGGAAGGACTGATGCTGAAGCTGAAACACCAATACTTTGGCCATCTGATGCAAAGAACTGCCTCATTTGAAAAGACCCTGTTGCTGGTCATGAATGAGGCAGGAGGAAAGGAGATGACAGAGGATGTGATGGTTGGATGACATCAGTGACTCAATGGAGATGAATTTGAGTAGACTCCGGGAGTTGGTGATGAACAGGGAGACCTGGTGTGCTGCAGTCTGTGGGTTCACAAAGAGTTGGACATGACTGAGCAATTGAACTGAAGTGAACTGAAGGAGAATGGCAATTATCATGATATTATATCTTCATATCATTCAAGTATAGGAATATCTTTCATTTTCTTCAAATATATTTTATGTCTTTCAAGAGTGTTTTAAAACTTCATAAATATCAGTTTTGCACTTTTCATGTTAAATTTATTCCTAAGTACTTTTTGAATAAATGAAATCGTATTTACTATTATCTTTTCACTTTATTTGTGTATATATATGTGTATGCTAATTTTATATCTTGCTAATTTACTGCATGATTTTGTTTAAATTTTTTTGCCATTATTTTTCTGGAGTTTTCCAGGTATACTTTCATATCCTATATAATTAGAGATAGTTTTGCTTATTTCTACCCACCCTAAGGCATCTATTCTTTTTTTTTTTTTTTTGACAAATTTCATTGACAAGTAACTTTAGTGCTATGTTGAATATAATAGAAAGAGTGGATGTTCTGGCTGTGCTCTTAATATCATTGTACATGCCTTTAGGATTTTCTCATGAAAGAATATACTGGCTTTAAAGGTAAAACAATATCATCTTAGAAATACAACCCTCAGTTCCTATTTTCTTGAATATTTTTGTCAACAATAGATGCTGAATTTTGCTACAGGCTTCCTCTGGATGTATGAAGATAATGATATATTTTCCTTAGATATATTTATAAGTTGTGTGATGTTAATGGTCTTTCTAATATTGAAGAAACTTTGCATTCCTGATATAAATCCCACTTGAGAATCATGCATTTCTTAATGTGATATTGAATTGTTTCTATTTTTTTCAATTTCTGTATAATAAATATTGTTCTGCAGTTTCCTGTATTGTATTATATTTATCATTGCATATTAAGAATAATTAGAAAAAATCCTTTCTTTTTTCAATGGCCTGGAGTAAATACTAGAGTATTAGGACAATCTGATCTTTGAAGAACTGGTAGAATTACTCTGTAAAAGTGTCTGAGCCTGGTGCATTTTTCGTGAGGGTATGCCTTAGTATCTTTATTTCTTCTTGTAAATATTGGTATGTTTAAACATTTTAACATTAATTTTGGATTTTTTTGAATTTTTCCTTTTGCAATAGTTATTTTCTGCTTGTTATTTCTTACGGTGCATATTCTTGCTCATCCATTTTCTTCCCGATAAAGTTACCCAATAGTTTGTATATTTTCTTAAAAGTTTTTGATAAACCAGGGATTTGACCTATTAGTTTTTTCTACACTGTACTTTATTAATTTATATTTCTTCATTATTTATTTCTTTGTACTCTCTTTTTCTTTTTTGGTTGATATATTCTAGGTTTTGAGCAGGAACTTTGATTATTTACATTTGACTTGTTTATTTCTATCAAAGTGTTTCATGAAAATAATTTACCTTCCTCACCAGTTTACATGAATTTACAGATACAGTTATATAAACTTTTTTGTTTAAAAAACTTCTGTAATTTTACTTTATGTTCCACTTTTTCAGCTAAAAAACTTTTTCAACTAGAAGATTTTTCCATATGAATGGACCCATGTTTTTGGTTTTATTAGTTAATTCTAGTTTAATTGCATTAAGATCAGAATTTTTAATAATATTTCTACTTTAGGAAGTGCATATTTTCTTTGTAATCTAATATATGAACACTGTTTATGAATGCATAAGGGCAAGTAGAAGAATATGTATTCTTATGATCAGGCTGTGGATTTCAATAGATACATTAAAAATGTACTCCATTTATGCTGTTGCTTGCATTTTTTATTCCCTGACTTATTTTTGTCCACTTAATCTGTTTTGTATTGAAAGTAGCATAAATTATCATATTTTCTAGTCGTTGTTGTTCAGTCACTCAGTCGTGTCCAACTCTTTGCGACCCCATGGACTGCAGCATGACAGGCTTCCCTATCCTTAAGTATCTTTCAGAGCTTGCTCAAACTCATGTCCATTGAGTCAGTGATACTATCCAGCCATCTTGTCCTCTGTTGCCCCCTTCTCCTCTTGCCTTTTATCTTTCCCCAAATCAGGTACTTTTCCAATGAGTTGGCTCTTCACATCAAGTGGCCAAATCTCTGAGGCTTCAGCTTCAGCATCAGTCTTTCAAATGAATATTCAGGAATGCTTTCTTTTATGATGATTCGTTTGATCTCTGTGCAGTCCGTGGGACTCTCAAGAATCTTCTCCAACACCACAGTTAAAAAGCATCAATTTTTCTGCACTCAGTCTTTATGGTCAAACCCTCACATCCATACATGACTACTGGAAAAACCATAGTTTGCCCCATACAGACCTTCTCAATGAAGCAATGTCTCTGTGTTTTAATATGGTGTGTAAGTTTATCATAGATTTATTTATTTATTTATTTTTTTCCGATGAGCAGTTCAGTTCAGTTCAGTTCTCAGTCGTGTCCCACTCTTTGCAACCCTGGGAACCGCAGCATGCCAGGCCTCCCTGTCCATCACCAACTCCCAGAGTCCACCCAAACCTGTGTCCATCGAGTTGGTGATGCCACCCAACCATCTCATCCTCTGTCGTCCCCTTCTCCTCCTGCCTTCAATCTTTCCCATCACCAGCATCTTTTCAAATGAGTCAGGTCTTTGCATCAGGTGTCCAAAGTATTGGCATTTCAGCTTCAACATCAGTCCTTCCAATGAACACTCAGTACTGATCTCCTTTAAGATGGACTGGTTAGATCTCCTTGCAGTCCAAGGGACTCTCAAGAGTCTTCTCCAACACCACAGTTCAAAAGCATCAATTCTTCAGCACTCAGCTTTCTTTACAGTCCAGCTCTCACATCCACACATGACTACTGGAAAACCATAGCCTTGACTAGACCGACCTTTGTTGACAAAGTAATGACTCTGCTTTTTAACATGCTGTCTATATTGGTCATAATTTTCCTTCCAAGCAGTAACTGTCTTTTAATTTCATGGCTGCAATCACCATCTGCAGTGATTGTGGAGCCCCCAAAAATAAAGTCTGACACTTTATTTATTTTTGTTTCCATTGTTTCCCCATCTATTTCCCATGAAGTGACGGGACCAAATGCCATGATCTTAGTTTTCTGAATACTGAGCTTTAAGCCAACGTTTTCACTCTCCTCTTTCACTTTCATCAAGAGGCTTTATAGTTCCTCTTCACTTTCTGCCATAAGGGTGGTGTCATTTGCATATCTGAGATTATTGCTATTTCTCCCAGCAGTCTTAATTCCAGCATGTGCTTCCTCCAACCCAGCGTTTCTCATGATGTACTCTGTATATAAGTTAAATAAGCAGGTTGACAATACACAGCCTTGACGTACTCCTTTTCCTATTTGAAACCAATCTGTTCTATGTCCAGTTCTAACTGGACACCACCTTGGTAGCATGCGAAATGATTGTAATTGTGTGGTTGTTTGAACAATCTCTGGCATTGCCCTTCTTTGGGATTGGAATTAAAACTGACATTTTCCAGTCCTGTGGCCACTGCTGAGTTTTCCAAATTTGCCAGCATATTGAGTGCAGCACTTTAACAGTATCATCTTTTAGGATTTGAAATAGTTCAATTGGAATTCCATCATGTCCACTAGCTTTGTTCATAGTGATGCTTCCTAAAACCCACTTGACTTTGCACTCCAGGGTATCTGGTTCTAGGTGAGTGATAACACCATTGTGGTTATCTGGGCCATTAAGATCTCTTTTTTTTGTAGTTTTATGAGTATTCTTGCCACCTCTTCTTAATATCTTCTGCTTCTGTTAGGTCCATACCATTTCTATCATTTATTGTGCCTGTTTTTCCAGGAAATATTCCCTTGGTATGTCTAATTTTCTTGAAGAGATCTCTAGTTTTTCTTATGCTTTGCCTATTTGGGGTCTTTTTTTACCCCGTCCAGATTGTGAAATTATTCATTCTATTTCTGTGAAAAATACCATTGGTAGTTTGATAAGGATTACATTGAGTCTGTAAATCACTTTGGGTAGTATAACCATTTTCACAATATGAATTCTTCCAATCCAAGAAGATGGTGCATCTTGCCACCTCTTTGTGTCATCTTTGATCTTTTCTCAGTGCCTCATAGTTTTCTGCATACAGGTCTTTTGTCTCTTTAGGTAAATTTGTTACTATTTTGTTATTTGTTTTGCAATAATGCAAGTTTTTGTTTCCTTAATTTCTTTTTCTGATTTTTCCTCGTTAGTGTATAAGAATGGAATGGATTTCTGCATATTAGTTTTATATTCTCCATCTTTGTCATATTCATTGATTAGCTCTAGTAATTTTCTGGTGACATGTTCATGCCCTCTGACAACAGATGAGTTTTACTTATTCTTTTCCAGTCTGGATTCTTTTTATATCTTTATCTTTCTCTGATTGCTGTGGCTAGGACTACCAATATTATGTTGAATAATAGCTCTTTCGGCATGTTACTACTTATATATCATTGCACTTCTAGTATTTTTTATTTAAAAATTAGCTGCTATATCATATTTGATGCATACATAATTATTACTGTTTTATCTTTATTGTGGATTGTAGCTTTTAGTATTAATTGTTTTCCTTTTCAATATAAAGTATCATAACATCTGCAAACAGTGTGTTTTACTTCTTTTCCAACCTGGATTGTTTTTATTTCTTTTTCTTCTTTGATTACTATAGTTAAGGCTTCCAAAACTATGTTGAATAATAGTTCTTTTTGTATGTTGCTACTTATATATCCTTGCATTTTCCTGTATTATGTTGTTTTTAAAAGTAGCTGTGAGCCATTCGATGCATACCTAATCATTTATGTTATATCTTTATTGTGAATTGTAGCTTTTAGAATTAAATATTTTCCTTTGCTTTGGGAATTTGAATTATTCATTAATTACATTATAAGTTTTGCTATGCTTGTTCTCTTTGTTTTCATTTGCCAGGTATATATTTATACATTCATGCAATTTTAGATTCTGCAAGCATTTTGCTTTAGGTGAATTTTCTATAAATGATACATATTTTAATGTTGTGTTGTGAGACAAATTGTCATCATTTCTTTAATATAAGTTGAGCCCATTTAAACTTGCTATTATGATTGATGTTTTGGTTTCAAATTAATCATAAGATTTTATATTTTGTGCATATTCTTTTGGCCTTTTTTTATTTTTGCTATTTTTATTTTTTAGAAAGACATATTTTGTTTTAGTGGATAAATTTGTACTTATGTCCTTCTTAAGACCCATCACTATGTCGTTTTAAGCTATCTATTACTTTGTTTAAGGCTTTTAAAAAGTATGCATGCATCCAAACTAAGTCACTTCAGTTGTGTCTGACTCTTTGCAACCCCATGGACTGCAATCTTCCAGGTTCCTCTGTTCATGGGATTCTCCAGGCAAGAATACTAGAGTAAGCTGCCATGCCCTCCTCCAGGGGATCGTCCTGACCCAGAGATCAAACACACTGGGTCTCCTGTGGCTCCTTTATTGCAGGCAGTTTCTTTGCCACTGGGCAAACCTCTTTAAAAAGTATATTTGAGGCTTGTATTTTTATTTTTTTATTCTCTCCTTCTAACTCTCGTTGCATTATTTCTTCTTAATCTCATATATAACATTAAAAAAATACTTTTCCAAACTCTTATCCCTAATTTTGCTTTAGTCTACTATGTCTGTTTATGTATTTTTAAAAGTATTTTATTTATTTATTTTAATTGGAGGTTAATTATTTTGATAATATTTTAAAAAACTAGTCATTTTGATGAAATATCAACTCATTAGTTGGCTGGATAAATCTCATGTTCTTGTGCAGTGTTAAGAATCTATGACCACAGACCAAATGTGGCCCTCTGGCTTTTTCGTACATAAAGGTTTATTGAAACATAGGCATGATTATTTATTTGTGTTACATGTGGCTATTTTTTGCATACTTAATAGATATTTGGTCCTATCTAAAATGTCTTTTGAGACATTTGAACTATGCCAGAAGATTCTTGATATTCAGGCTTGTTTAAAACATCCACTGAGATATTTAATCCACACCAAATGGTCTTAGAAATTTAATCTTATTCAAAGCATCTATGAGCATATTTCTCTGTGTTGAATGGTTCTTGATGTTTGAACCATCAAAAAAGTTCATTTTTAGAAAATATTCCTGCATCCACATAGCCCATAATCTTGATATTTAGCCCTTTACAGTAAAAAGACTTAAAAATGTGTTATTGATCCAATATGAAAATGTGTTATTTATCATGTTTTATTGGTCCAGTCATAAAATCTTGCCAATGATAACTGTACATTCTACTGCCAGTTTACATGGATCACTCAACCATCCCTTGGCTGATGCCTATCAACTCTCACACAGCCTGGACAAGTTCAGTTCAGTTCAGTTCATTCACTCAGTTGTGTGTGACTCTATGTGACCCCATGAATCATAGCAAGCCAGGCCTCCCTGTCCATCACCAAGTCCTGGAGTTCACTCAGACTCAAGTCCATCGAATCGGTGATGTCATCCAGCCATCTAGTACTCTGTCGGCCCCTTCTCCTCCTGCCCCCAACCCCTCCCAGGATCAGAGTCTTTTCCAATGAGTCAACTCTTCTTGAGGTGGCCAAAGTACTGGAGTTTCAGCTTCAGCATCATTCCTTCCAAAAGAAATCCCAGGGCTGATCTCCTTCAGAATGGACTGGTTGGACTTCCTTGCAGTCCAAGGGACTCTCAAGAGTCTTCTCCAACACCACAGTTCAAAAGCATCAACTTTTTGGTGCTCAGCTTTCTTCACAATCGAACTCTCATATCCATACATGACCACTGGAAAAACCGATCTTGACTAGACGGACGTTTGTTGGCAAAGTAATGTCTGCTTTTCAATATGCTATCTAGGTTGGTCATAACTTTTTTTCCAAGGAGTAAGTGTCTTTTAATTTCATGGCTGCAGTCACCATCTGCAGTGATTGTGGAGCCCCAAAAAATAAAGTCTGACACTGTTTCCACCATTTCCCCATCTATTTCCCATGAAGTGATGGGACAAGATGCCATCATCTTCATTTTCTGAATGTTGAGCTTTAAGCCAACTTTTTCACTCTCCTCTTTCACTCTCGTCAAGAGGCTTTTTAGGTCCTCTTCACTTTCTGCCATAAGGGTGGTGTCATCTGCATATTGAGGTTATTGATATTTCTCCTGGCAATCTTGATTCCAGCTTGTGCTTCTTCCAGCCCACCGTTTCTCATGATGTACTCTGCATAGAAGTTAAATAAACAGGGTGACCAGATACAGCCTTGATGTCCTCCTTTTCCTATTTGGAACCAGTCTGTTGTTCCATGTCCAGTTCTAACTGTGCCTCCTGACCTATCTATAGGTTTCTCAAGAGGCAGGTCAGGTGGTCTGGTATTCCCATCTCTTTCAGAATTTTTTTCAGTTTATTGTGATCCACACAGTCAAAGGTTTTGGAATAATCAATAAAGCAGAAACAGACATTTTCCTGGAACTCTCCAGCTTTTTCAATGATCCAACAGATGTTGGCAATTTGATCTCTGGTTCCTCTGCCTTTTCTAAAACCAGCTTGAACATCTGGAATTTCACAGTTCACGTATTGCTGAAGCCTGGCATGGAGAATTTTGAGCATTACTTTACTAGAGTGTGAAGTGAAGTGAGTCGCTCAGTCGTATCCGACTATTTGCGACCCCATGGACTGTAGCCTACCAGGCTTCTCTGACCATGGGATTTTCCAGGCAATAGTCCTGGAGCAGATTGCCATTTCCTTCTCCAGGGGATCTTCTGAACCCAGGGATTGAACTTAGGTTTCCGGCATTGTAGACAGACGCTTTACCATCTGAGCCACCAGGGAAGTCCTAGTGTGTGAGATGAGTGCAATTGTGCGGTAGTTTGAGCATTATTTGGCATTGCCTTTCTTTGGGATAGGAATGAAAACTGACCTTTTCCAGTCCTGTGGCCGCTGCTGAGTTTTCCAGATTTGCTGGCATATTAAGTGCAGCACTTTCACAGCATCATCTTTCAGGATTTGAAATAGCTCCACTGGAATTCCATCACCTCCTCTAGCTTTGTTCATAGTGATGCTTTCTAAGGCCCACTTGACTTCACATTCCAGGATATCTGGCTCTAGGTGAGTGGTCACACCTTGGTGATTATCTGGGTTGGTAATCTCTTTTTTGTATAGTTATTCTGTGTATCTTGCCACCTCTCCTTAATATCTTCTGCTTCTGTTAGGTCCATACCATTTCTGTCCTTTATTGAGTCCATCTTTGCATGAAATGTTCCCTTGGTATCTCTAATTTTCTTGAAGAGATCTCTAGTCTTTCCCATTCTGTTGTTTGCCTCTATTTCTTCACATTGATCACCAAGGAAGGCTTTCTTATCTCTTCTTGCTATTCTCTGGAACTCTGCATTCAGATGCTTATATCTTTCCTTTTCTCCTTGGCTTTTCGCTTCTCTTCTTTTCACAGCTATTTCTGAGGCCTCCCCAGATGGCCTTTTTGCTTTTTTGCATTTTGCTTCTTTTCCATGGGGATGGTCTTGATCCCTGGTTCCTGTACAATGTCACAAACCTCAGTCCATAGTTCATCAGGCACTCTATCTATCAGATCTAGTTCCTTAAACCTATTTCTCGCTTCCACTGTATAATCATAAGGGATTTGATTTAGGTCATACCTGAATGGTCTAGTGGTTTTCCCTACTTTCTTCAATTTAAGTCTAAATTTGGCAATACGGATTTCATGATCTGAGCCACAGTCAGCTCCTGGTCTTGTTTTTGTTGACAGTATAGAGCTTCTCTATCTTTAGCTGCAAAGAATATAATCAATCTGATTTCAGTGTTGACCATCTGGTGATGTCCATGTGTAGAGTCTTCTCTTTTGTTGTTGGAAGAGGGTATTTGCTACGACCAGTGCATTTTCTTGGCAAAACTCTATTAGTCTTCGCCCTGCTTCATTCTGTATTCCAAGGCCAAATTTACCTGTTATTGTAGGTGTTTCTTGACCTCCTACTTTTGCATTCCAGTCCCCTATAGTGAAAAGGACATCTTTTGAGGGTATTAGTTCTAAAAAGGCTTGTAGGTCTTCATAGAACCATTTAACTTCGGCTTCTTCAGCATTGCTGGTTGGGGCATAGACTTGGATTACTCTGATATTGAATGGTTTGCCTTGGAAACGAACAGAGATCATTCCGTCGTTTTTGAGACTGCATCCAAGTACTGCATTTCAGGCTCTTTTGTTGACCATGATGGCTACTCCATTTCTTCTAAGGGTTTCCTACCCACAGCAGTAGATATAATGGTCATCTGAGTTAAATTCACCCATTCCAGTCCATTTTAGTTCTCTGATTCCTAGAGTGTTGATGTTCACTCCTGCCGTATCTTGTTTGACCACTTCAATTTGCCTTGATTCATGGACCTGACATTCCAGGTTCCTATGCAATATTGCTCTTTACAGCATTGGACCTTGCTTCTATCTCAGTCACATCCACAACTGGGTATTGTTTTTATGCTGACTTCATCTCTTCGTTCTTTTTGGAGTTATTTCTCCACTGATCTCCAGTAGCATATTGGACACCTACTGACTTGAGGAGTTCCTCTTTCAGTATCCTATCATTTTGCCTTTTCCTACTGTTCATGGGGTTCTCAAGGCAAGAATACTGAAGTGGTTTGCCATTCCCTTCTCCAGTGGACCACATTCGGTCAGCCTGGACAAACTAGGTGTTAAAGTCATAAGATATTAGTAAAGTTTTCCCTATCAATATACCAGTGACATTTGGTCAGACAGCTACAGAAGAAAAAAATATACATAACCTTTTTTTCTGTTGTTTAATAGTATGACATCATCATTTGAAAATATGGCAGAAATAGCATACTCACAAAAACAAGAGCCAATAGCACAAATAATTTTATTTATATTCCTTTAACAGAGTAGGAGTAAAACATATTAGTGCTGAGAACAGAAGCATATCAGCATTGACTGAGACACAATTAATCAGGATTTCAATAACATTAATATCACTCAAGAGGGGGCAGGAAAACACCAGTACAATATTGGTGTTGATGGAGACATAATAAATAGAGTAAAATATCACAAAAGAAGAATCAAATGCAACACTGTAGATGTTCAAAGAACTCTTCATGGCATTGATGATGATTCTAATAATGGTAACAGCAGCTAAAGAGACAAGTAGAGTTCAAACTAAACACTGACAGATTAGTGAAACTCAACTGCATGGAATTGAAATTCTAGAGGAGTATAAAGTAACCAGATTCAGACAACCATTTCTTATGTACAATTTCCGAGTTCAAGATGACAAATGGATTATTATTTGTACAATTTATGGTAATATTTGTTATTTAAGTACCAGTACCATATTATTCAGTAATGGCACCTTCAGGATAGCACAGATACAGTTCATTCTGTGCATGGTGTACTGTTGGGTTATACTATATTGTTGAGTCATAAGTTAACAATGAAAAGGTAAGAAGATATATGTGTGTGTGTGTTAGAGTGCATGTGTGTTTGCATTTTCACAGAAAAAAAAAAGCCTTGACATTAATCCACTGACTCTTCATTGTGAATGATAAATTTTGAAATTGCAAATATGAATGATTCAACTATTCCTACCATGTAAAATGTAAAATACACATGTAAAATGATGCTTGTTTCACTTTTCCCAATCACTGTGGTGAAAAATATCTTCTTTGGGTCTGACATGTGAGAATATGACAACAGAAATTAATACTCATAAGTTCACATCCATTTGCACTTATTTGGGCTCCTAGTTGTGCCTCTGGAAGATGTAAATGAAACTTTTGAGTATATTTTGGAGAATGCAGAAGAAAATTTAGATTATTCAATGGATTATGTTGAGAAAACATATGTCTGCAGAAGGTATGGTAAAGCAGAAGATCAAAAATTCCAAGATTTTCCCCATAAAGTTGGAATGATAGTAACATTAATACTAAATGGTGGAACAAACAATAGTGGAAACCTGGAACAGCAAATTTCAATTACTGATGGTGTATCATTCTTGATTTATAGGTTTATTGAAGTTAAAAAACAAAAAACAAAAAACAAACCCACAGCAAATTGTTTGAACAAGTTGTCCCCCAGGATCTTGATGATCGCACTTCAGCATGGCCATAAATTTCCTAAAAATACAGCTGCTGCTATTAAGTCACTTCAGTTGTGTCCGACTCTGTGCGACCCCATAGATGGCAGCCCACCAGGATTCCCTGCCCCTGGCATTCTCCAGGCAAGAACACTGGAGTGGGTTGCCATTTCCTTCTCCAATGAATGAAAGTGAAAAGTGAAAGTGAAATCTCTCAGTCATGGACTGCAGGCTACCAAGCTCCTCCATCTATGGGATTTTCCAGGCAAGAGTACTGGAGTTGGGTGCCATTGCCTTCTCTGCCTAACAATATTGATAAAAATCAAATTGCTATTACCACAATTGTTAACAGATATAATGAATATAAAGCCAGTGCTTGAGTGAATGCATACTTGAGAATAGTTACTCACCAACCTGAGTCACCCTGCTGAATTTCATGACAGAGAAAAATAAGAATAAATGTGAAATTCAGAATTTGTCTCAGTTCAGTTCAGTCGCTCAGTCATGTCTGACTCTTTGCAACCCCATGGACTGCAGCATGCCAGGCTTCCCTGTCCATCACCAACTCACAGAGATCACTCAAACTCATGTCCATCGAGTCGGTAATGCCATCCAAACTTATCATCCTACGCCATCCCCTTCTCCTGCCTTCAATCTTTTCCAGCATCAGGGTCTTTTCCAGGGAGTCAGTTCTTCGCATCAGGTGGTTAAAGTATTGAAGTTTCAGCTTCAGCATCAGTCCATCCAATGAATATTCAGGACCAATTTTCTTTAGGATGGACTAGTTGGATCTCCTTGAAGTCCAAGGGAGTCTCAAGAGTCTTCTCCAACACCACAGTTCAAAAGCATCAGTTCTTTAGCACTCAGCTCTCTCTGTATAGTCCAACTCTCACATCCATACATGGCTACTGGAAAAATCATAGCTTTTACTAGATGGACCTTTGTCAGTGAAGTAATGTCTCCATTTTTTAATATGCTGTCTAGGTTGGTCATAACTTTTCTTCCAAGGAGCAAGCGTCTTTTTTTTTTTTTTTTTTCATGGCTGCAATCACTATCTGCAGTGATTTTGGAGCCCAAGAAAATTAAGTCTGTTTCCGTTTCTGTTGTTTCCCCATCTATTTGCCATGGTGAAGTGATGTGATCATTTGCTGTGATCTTCGTTTTTTGAATGTTGAGTTTTAAACCAGCATTTTCACTCTACTCTTTCACTTTATCAAGAAGTTCTTTAGTTATTCTTCATTTTCTGCCATGCAAATAAAGTTTTAAATAAGTTAAATATTTGTATTATCTAACGAGAAGTTCCCTGGTAACTCAGTTAGTAAAGAATCTACCTGAAATGCAGGAGACCCAGGTTCAATCACTGGGTTGGGAAGATTCCCTAGAGAAGGAAATGGCAAACCACTCTCATGTCCTTGCCTGGAAAATCCCATGCACAGAGGAACCTGGTGGGCTGCAGTCCATGAGATTGCAAAGAGTTGGACACGACTGAGTGAATTGTGGACCAAATGTCTCAATAAGCATTTTATATAAGCCCAAATATCCTGCAAAATATTTGCCCTACAGTGGTTAATTTTAAAAGAGACTCACAAACCCTAAACTATTGATACTATCTGGCCCTTCATATGTAATGTTTTCTGACTACCAGTTTAGTGTATTCCTCAAGATGTTGATGGGTGTTTAATTCTCTCAGTTCCTATATGTTGAAAACTAGTTCTGGTATTTAAATAACATTTCTTGGGTATAAAAGTATTTGGATTTCATTTGGATTATGTTTCCCACTTTATTTTTTAAAGAAACACTGTCCCATTTTTGTGCATGCTAATGTTTTAAAAATAATTTTGCCACTGTAACTTTTCATTACTATCAAATATTTGGTTTTCTTGTTTCAAGTTCTTGAGGAATTTAACCTTTGAAAGCTCATAGTTTCACTATGATATGTCTTAGAGTTTATCATTCTTGGTGATTTTCCCAAATACACAGTGAGCCCTTTAACTTTTTTATATTCTCTTTTTTAATCTCTATTATGTTTACTTGGGATATTGATTTAAGTATTAATTCTATCCCATTTTTCTCTTTTTCTTCTTACATGATGCCAATAATTCAGGTATTATTCTGCCTTTGCCTTCTGTTTTCACTATTTTCTCTGCTGTTCCATTTTTTCTTCTGTTTCTATGACATTTTGCATTCCACTGATTGCCTTCCATGTTCCTTAACGAAAATTTATTTGAGTATATTTTGCCTTGAATTTCTCAAGTGGCTCAGTGGTAAAGAATCCATCTGCCAATACAGGAGATATGGGAGACATGGGTTTGATCCCTTGGTCTGGAAGATCCCCTGGAGGAGGAAGTGGCAACATGCTCCAGTATTGTTGCATAGAGGGAGGAACCTGGTGGGCTACAGTCCATGGGATTGCAAAGAGACAGACATGACTGAGTGACTGAGCACATGCTTTGTCTCTTAGCAACTTTCTAACTCTTTGTTTCTCTGAAAATTTTCTTATTTTCCATTCATTTTATTTCAAAGTTCAAATAAGTGTTTTATTTATTTATTTATTTTTTGTCTTGCTAGCAAAGTCATGCCCCAAATCCTCCAAGCTGGGCCTGGGTTTCAACAGTACATGAACTGAGAACTTGCATATGTACAAGCTGGATTTAGAAAAGGCAAAGAAACCAAAAATAAATTGTCAACATCCACTGGATCATAGGAAGAGCAACAGAATTCCAAACAAACAAACAAACAAACAAACATTTATTTCTTCATATTCTACACTAAAGCCTATGTGTGGATCATAACAAACTGTGGAAAATTCTTAAAGAGACAGGAATATCAGACCACCTTACCTGTATCTGGAGAAATCTGTATGCAGGTCAAGAAATAACAGTTAGAACCAGAGATAGAATAACTGATTGGTTCCAAATTAGGGAAGTATGTCAAGCCTGTATATTGTCACCAGGCATCTTTAACTTATATGCAGAGTAATACATCATGCAAAATGCTGAGTTGGATGACTCACAAGCTGGAATCAAGATTGCCAGGAAAAATATCAACAACCTCAGATATGCAAATGATACTAGCCTCATTGCAGAAAGGAAGAGGAACTAAAGGGCTTCTTGATGAAAGTTTAAGACTAGGGTGAAAAAGCTGGCTTAAAACTCAATATTCAAAACACTAAAATCATGGCATCTGGTCCTATCACTTCAGGGCATATAGAAGGGGAAACAATGGAAACAGGGAAATACTTTAATTTCTTGGGCTCCAAAACCACTGCGAATATGACTGCAGCCATGAAATTTAAAGATGCTTGCTCCTTGGAAGAAGAGCTATGACAAACCAAGACAGTGTATTAAAAAGTAGAGATATTACTCTGTCAACAAAGGTCTGCATAGTCAAGGCTATGTTTTTTTCAGTAGTCACGTATGGATGTGAGAGTTGGACCATATAAAACACTGAGCACCAAAGACCTGGTATCTGATCCCATCATTGTTGTTGTTGTCAGTCACCCTGTGGTGTACAGTTCTTTGTGATCCCATGGACTGCAGCACACCATGTCTCCCTGTTCCTCATTATCTCCCAGAGTTTACCCAGGTTCATGTTCATTGCATCAGTGATGCCATTCACTCATCTCATCCTATGGTGCCCTCTCCTCTTTCTGCCCTCAATCTTTCCCATAATCAGAGACTTTTCCAATGATTCTTCTTGCATCAGATGATCAAAATACGGAAGCTTCAGTTTCAGTATCAGTCCTTCCAATGAAGATTCGGGGTCAATCTCCCTTAAGATTGACTGATTTAATCTTTCTGTCCACGGGACTTTCAGGAGTCTTCTCCAGCACCATAGTTTGAAGGCATCATTCTTTGGGGTTCTACCTCCTTTATGGTCCAGCTTTCACAACCATATGTGACCACTGGGAAGACCATAGTATTGACTATATGGGCCTTTGTTGGTAGATTAATGTTTCTGCTTTTCAACATTCTGTCTAGGTTGGTCATTGCTTTCTTGCCAAGAAGCAATCAACGGATTTCTTGGCTATAGTCAACGTCCGTGGTGATTTTGAAAACTAAGAAAAGAAAATTTGTCACTACTTCCACATTTTCCCCTTCTATTTACCATGCAGTATTGGGGGAGGATGACATAATCTTAATTTTTTTGTGTTTTTTTTTTTCTTTTCATTATTTAGTCTTAATCTAGCTCTTTCACTCTCCTCCTCCTTCACCTTCATCAAAAGGCTCTTTAGTTCCTCTTCACTTTCTGCTACTAGATTGGTATCATTCACATATATGAGGTTGTTGATGATTCTCCCCCCATCTGGATTCCAGCTTGTAAATCATCCAGCATGGCATTTCTCCTGATGTGCTCAGTGTATAGGTTAAACAAACAGGGTGACAGGAACAGTCCTGGCTTACTCTGTTCTCAATCTTGAATCAATCAGTTGTTCCATTCAGGGTTCTAACTGTAGCTTCTTGACCCTCCTATAGGTTTCTCAGAAGACAGGTATGATGGTCTGGTATCCCTATTTCTTTAAGAGTTTTCCATAGTTTGTCATGATCCACACAGTCAAAGGCTTTAGCATAATCAATGAAACAGAGAGATGTTTTTCTGAAATTCCCTTGCTTTATAATCAACGGATTGTTGGCAATTGCCTCTCTAATTCCTATTCCTTTTCTAGACCCAGCTTGGACATCTGGAAGTTCTTGGTACATATGATGCTGAAACTTAGCATGCAAAATTTTAAGCATGCCCTTACTAGAATTGGAGATGAGTGTGATTTTGTCTGATGGTTAGCAAATTCTTTGGTACTACCCTTCTTGGGAATTGGGATGAGCAGTGACCTTTTCCAGTCCTGTGGCCACTGCTGGGTCTTCCAGATTTGCTAATATAATGAGTATAAAACCTTGATGGCATCATCCTTTAGGGATTTGAATAGTTCTGCTGGAATTTCATCACATCCACTAGCTTTATTAATAGCAGGACTTCTTAAGGCCCATTTAACTTCAAATTGCAGAATGTCTGGCTTTGGGTAACTAACCACACCGTCATAGTAATCCAGTTCAGGAAGATCTTTTTTATACATTTCTTCCATGTAGTCTTTCTATCCCATCTTGATCTCTTCAGTGCCTACTAGGTCTCTACCATTTTTACCCTTAACTGTGCCCATCTTTGGGCAGAATGATCCCTTGATGTTTCCAATTTTCCTGAAGAGATCTCTAGGCTTTCCCCTTTAGTTGCTTTCTTCTATTATTAAGCAATTCATTGAAGTGCTGTTCATTGAAGAAGGGCTTCTTGTGTTTTCTAGCTATTCTTTGGAACTCTGCATTTAATTGGATGTATCTCTCTCTCCCTTGCTTTTTGCTTCTCTTCATTCTTCTGTTTGTCGTGGCTCCTCAGATAACCACTTTGCCTTTTTGCTTTTCTTTTTATTTGGGATGGTTTTGTTTGTAACTTCCTATACAATACTTTTTACCTCTGTCCATAGTTCTTCAGCACACTGTTAACTAGATCTAGTTCCTTGAATCTATTCATTACCTCTACTGTGAATTCATATGAGGTTTGATTTAAATCATACCTAGCTGGCCTAGTATTTTTTCCCAGTTTTCTTTACTTTCAGCCTGAATTTTGCTATCAGAAGCTGATGACCTAAGCCACAGTTAGCTCCAGGTCTTGTTTTTGCTGACTGCATACAGCTTTCCTATCTTCAGCTACAAAGAATGTAACCAATTTGATTTTTGACCATTTTGTGATGTCCCTGTGTAAAGTCAATCCCATCAGTTCCTGGCAAGTAGACAGGGAAACAATGGAAACAGTGAAAGACTTTATTATATTGGGCTCAAAAATCACTGCAAATGGTGACTGCAGCCATGAAATTAAAAGACACTTGCTTCTTTTTTTTTTTTTTTTTTTTTTTTACACTTGCTTCTTGAAAGAAAAGCTATGACATTCTGGACAGCACATTACAAAGCAGAGACATTATTTTGCTGACAAAGATCTGTATAGTCAAAGCTATGGTTTTTCCAGTAGTCCTGTATGGATGTGAGAATTGGGCCATAAAAAAGGCTGAGCACTGAAGAATTGATGATTTCAAACTGTGGTGTTGGAGAAGACTCTTGAGAGTCCCTTGAGCTACAAGGAGATCAAACCAGTCAGTGCTAAAGGAAATCAGTCCTGAATATACATCGGAAGCACTGATGCTGAAGTTGAAGCTCCAATAATTTGGCCACCTGGTGCAAACAGCAGATTCACTGGAAAAGACACGGATGCTTCTAAAGATTTAAGGCATGAGGAGAAGTGGACAACAAAAGACAAAATGGTTGAATGGCATCACCAACTCGATGGACATGAGTTTGAACCTACCCCAGGAGTTGGTGATGGACAGGGAAGCCTGGTGTGCTGCAGTTCATTGGGTCACAAAGCTTTGGACATCACTGAGCTACTGAACAATATTTTGTGTACTTTAAAAAATTTCTGCTACAAGGTCATTATTCACATTAAAATGTTTGTTTGAGTATATTTAACTCTATATGAAATACAGTTTACAGTTTTCCCTTGTTTCATTTTTATTTTTCCTTATTTTGACTTAGTTTCTTAGATTTTCTGCAATATTTCTTTAGGGTTTCTACTTTGGTTCATTTTATATTTATATTATTATGTTTATGTGGTTCCTAATTTTAGAATGATTTTTTTTTTTTGTCATTTAAGTTCCAGTAGCTTTAGCAAGACATTTATTTGCTTATTTTTTAGTCTGGTGTCATTGATTGTGATTTTTGTTTTATATTGGAATATTCTGAATTAACCTATACTTCTTTCTTCAATATTTAATTACCAAAGGACACTTCTTCTTTCCCTTTGAATTTTTTCTTTTCCAGATTTATGGAATCAGCTTATTACTTTGTACTTTACATGTCCTTTTTAATTAGCTCACTTCATTATAGAACATGTCTCTTTACACCAAATGCCTGGAATGTTTTATGATGTTTGCCTCTTTAAGGATTGCATATTTTGAACTTGTTCTGTGTAGTTTTCATAGTCTGATATGCCTTGTTATTCACATTTTAAGGAATTTTTTATAGGTAGGGCGGTGTTCATCTTTCAGCACCTCACTTTCAAGATTCTTCTGTAGTGTCCCACATATATCTATTTCTCACATTTATTCTTCTTTTCCTACTAAGTTCTGTGTCAGGGTGGGAATGGTTAGGAGAATGTTAGAACTATGCACTTGTGTTTTTTCCCTCTATCTTTTTCCCAGTAACTTTTTGGTAGATTCTTTATTTTCTGTTTGTAGATAATGCTGAAGATGTGGAATTACATAATATTTTTGCTAATGTGAGATCATTTCAGGCCATATGGGGAAGTGGTTTGGAGTAGTATTTTATGCCAACACTACCTACAAAGGGAAGTTTCTTAATGAATATCTTCCACCATGTTTTTATATCAGAATTGGGAGTTATTGTTTACTGTCTTATTTTCTCTTAAAATCGCTAAAATAATTAGAAGTTTAAATGTCCTTGCTTTAATGGCTTTTCCTAAAAGATAAGAGGCTAAACAATAGCTGGGTTTTAAAATATTTCTGTGACATGTTAATGCTTAACAGTACAAGGTTATCACTGATTCATTTTATATTAAAAACAGACCTTTTCTGAATACTATTTACTTAATATTTTCAAGGAGAAATAATCATAATAGCATTATTTAGAAAATTCCTCAGTCACAAATGACATTTGCTTATCTTTCTTCCTCAAAAGTGACATGAATAAAGGTGCCAAAATCACGAAAATTGTAATTTAGTAGAAAAAAGTAATAAACCATTTCATAGAAACCTTAAACTGCTCATCAAGAAGATATTCAAGAAAAGAAAAATAGCTTTTATCAGGAGGCAGATCAGAAAACACATTTTCAAACCAAGACTATTTTAGAAGATGCTATCCCAGAGAGGGCAGATTGAGAGAAAAGGGGAAACTATGCAAGGTTGAGGAGAGTGAAGAAGCAAAATAAACACAAGGAGATGCACTATAGGCTGAATATAATTCTTAAGGAAATAGCTGATTTATAGTTCATGATAGAAGTCTGCAATAAAGCCATTGTTTCTCAACAGTCATGAATAAGGACAAGCTATTTTTCTGTTGAATTCTTCATCTCCCCTGCTTTTCATTGGTACCTCTATTTATATTCCCTGGCTCCTCCAGGAGGCCTTGAAAAAGCCAACGCTTTGGAGGTACTAATTTCACTGGACATGTGTTCAAGACCTGTTTATCTTGCTGCTACTCTTGCTTCATTTTCAGATGAATGGTGTGGTTTGCTTACTAATGACACCCTTATTCTCAGTCATACTAGCAGAAACAAGAACTCTATGACCTTGGAATGACATAAGCCATCACTGAGGCAAGTATAGCCCAGAAGTATTTCAAGTATGCTAAACCCAGAGAACATGAGACTGAGCTCTTCTGGAGGAAAGCATAATTGAGCTCTGTCTATAGAGCCTAATATTTGCCAATTTGTATATGTCAACCTAAGAATAATTTAATGAAATATGCCATATATAATATTCCTCTTTTAATAATCTCTTGCTTTGGCCTCTAAAATATGAATTGATTCTGTTTTCCAGTTAAGATATAAAATGCAATTCTTTCTTAATCAGGAATGGAAAAATGCAATGAAACAATAATTGCATTTTCTTTCATTACAATATGCTAGTTAGAAAAACACAGATAACCAAATATTGCTATTTTGCTTTTATAGACCAAGATCAAGGATTGCTAAAAACTTTTATTACAGTTAAAAAATATTGATTATTTTATTTCAATGTGTAAAGAAAGAAGAATTTTATTTTTAATTTAATGATAATTTCCCTTTGAAAGCCAGAATGAGATACTGAGCAGATTGTTATTTCCCTTTATAGAGTCATTGAGAAATTTTACTTAGTGTCTTCTTCAATAGGAAACATATTAACTCAATGCACATGATAACTTTGGCACTGTTCTGTTTTCTCTTTTATTTTCATTTTCATCTTTAAACGGGGTAAATTGACCTTTCCCCCTGCATAATACAGTGTTATTGAATTAAAATTGAGCAAAGGGGTAATAAAATGAATTCTATAACCATCCATTTTTTTTGATCCTGGATAATTCTACTCATACAGTACTCTAGATATTATGGAAATTAAAAATATCATTTCCACAAGCCCTCAATATTAAAACCAAAATTTGTTCTAGTCTTAAGTGGCACCGATTAATGAATAACAAACATATGAGATGACATTTTGTTTAAAAGATGAAGAAAGCAGGAGGAACTTTGTAGCTTGTTTTATATAAAATACATAATAGGAAAACCTTTAGGGTGAATATAAATTTTAAAGTAAATAATAGCAGTATAAAGCTCAGTACAAAAGATCAATAAGCTTAGAAAAAAATGAATCTCAGGAGATTTCTGAAAGATAGAAAAATGGAGAAACATTAAAGGGTAACATCACAGCTTAGATAATAAATCTCAGGCTTTCTTGAATATCTTTAATTTGTTTTCTAATGTTGCACCTTCTTTTATTTTTTATTTATTTTAAAATATAAATTTATTTATTTTAATTGGAGGCTAATTACTTTACAATATTGTATTGGTTTTGCCATACATCAACATGAATCTACCACAGGTATGCACGTGTTCCCCAACCTGAACCCCCTCCCTCCTTCCTCCCCGTACCATCCCTCTGGGTCATCTCAGTGCACCAGCCCCAAGCATCCTGTATCCTGCATCAAGCCTGGAATGGCGATTCATTTCTTATATGGTATTATACATGTTTCAATGCCACTCTCCCAAATCATCCCACCCTCTCCCTCTCCCACAGAGTCCAAAAGACTGTTCTATACTTCTGTGTCTCTTTTGCTGTCTCACATACAGGGTTATCATTACCATCTTTCTAAATTCCATATATATATATATATATATATATATATATATATATATATATGTTAGTATACTATATTGGTGTTTTTCTTTCTGGCTTACTTCACTCTGTATAATTGGCTCCAGTTCTATCCACCTCATTAGAATTGATTCAAATGTATTCTTTTTAATGGCTGAGTAATACTCCTTTGCGTATATATCCCACAGCTTTCTTATCCATTCATCTGCTGCTGGACATCTGGGTTGCTTCCATGTCCTGGCTATTATAAACAATGCTGCGATGAACATTGAGGTACACATGTCTCTTTCAATTCTGGTTTCCTCAGTGTGCATGCCCAGCATTGGGATTGCTGGGTCATAAGGAAGTTCTATTTCCAGTTTTTTAAGGAACCTCCACTCTGTTCTCCATAGTGGCTGTACTTGTTTGCATTCCCACCAAAAGAAATATAATTAAATTGTCAAAGGAAAAAAAAAAAGAAAAATGGGATAAAATCTAATATCAAGTAGTTCAAAAAATCTGAATGGATAATGTGTAATGAAAATAATTATTGGAGCTAACATTCTACATATATATATACTTTATAGAAAGCATAGAGAATTATAAATAATCATACCCTGAGTGAATTTTCATGGATAAATAAAATGAATGATCTCTAGTTTTCTAAGTCCCTTATTCATCCTATTAGTAGAGGTGGAGAAAGAAATATAAAAATGGTTAGGATCTGTATCAACAGTTTAAAGATATAATCAACTTGCTTTTAGTGATGTCCTATCAGTTTTAGATTTCCTTCATACAGGCTATAACAACTAAATTATAAGAGAGTCTTACCTTTGCTGCTAAATTTAGTTTGTTTCTAGAGTTTATGTAAGTTAATTCTAGCAAAATTAGTTTTATAAGACTTGAACAGAAATCTTTTAGTTCTGATGGCCTGAAGTTTCTTCTCCTTATCTTGATGTATGGTATTAGAACCTAATGTTTACTAATTACTGCATACATTGTAGAGATCTCAGTAACAAACTTTCTGTTTTAGATAACTGTTCTAAGTCTTTTTCCTTTCCTAATTTTTAGGGTAACTGTGATTAAGATATTAAAGTACATTTCATATTTAAATTTCTGAATTGAATGAATTGAATAATTCCCACTAATAATTTATTAATAGTGAATATAGCTACATCTTTTCACCATTAAGAGAATATTTTATAAGTTCAATTCTCACCTCTTTCTAAACGTCAAAGCTTTTCCTCTTCTACCAAAATAAATGGTAAGAAAAACCCTCCAGCAACGCTTTGACTCTTGAAATTTCTGAACATTTATTCATGTTTCCTCAACATTTTGGCTGTGGTTTAAAATCCATTAATTGTAGAAAGAAAAGAGTTCTCTATGGAAAGGGTTCTTTCAATCAATGCTGGTTTTTAACCAGAAATATTGCTGCCTTTGACAATTCTCAAGAATGTTCTTAAAGCACTATATAAAAGCCTCTGAATTACATACCGATAGAGAAGTGTTTGTGCATATGCCTCCAAGCCCACTTCTCTTAACATCACTGAAGTTTCTCAATGCAAAGAGCACATAAATATGAAAACATTAAAAAAGTAATGCCTGCAGGAACAATTGAAACTAAAGAAAGGTGATGTTTACTAAAAAAAAAAAACTTATATGCCTGCTAGACATAATGCAGACAAGAGAAGTTGTGAACTTTAATCAAATTAAATAATAACTCTATTATTTAAAAGACAAAATGATAGGACACTGAAAGATGAACTCCCCAGGTCAGTAGATGCCCAGTATGCTATTGGAAACCAGTGGAGAAATAACTCAAGAAAGAATGAAGGGATGGAGCCAAAGCAAAAACAAAACCCACCTGTGGATGTGACTGGTGATAGAGGCAAGATCTGATCCTGTAAAGAGCAATATTGCATAGGAACCTGAAATGTTAGGTCCGTGAATCAAGGCAAATTGGCAGAGGGCCAACAGGAGATGGCAAGAGTGAACATTGACATACTAGGAGTCAGCAAATTAAAATGGATTGGAATGGGTGAATTTAACTCAGATGACCATTGTATATAATACTGTGGGCATGAATTCCTTAGAAGGAATGGAGTAGCTATCATATTCAACAAAAGAGTATGAAATGCAGTATTTGGATGCAATCTCAAATAGGACAAAATTATCTCTGTTTGTTTCCAAGGCAAACCATTCAATATCATGGTAATCCAGGTCTATGTCACAACCAGTAATGCTGAAGAAGTTGAAGTTGAACGATTCTATAAGACCTACAAGACCTTTGAGAACTAACAGCCCCAAAAGATGTCCTTTTCATTATAGGGGACTGGAATGCAAAAATAGGAAGTCAAGAAACACCTGGAGTAACAGGCAAATTTGGCTTTGGAATACTGAATGAAACAAGGCAAAAGCTAATAGAGTTTTGCCAAGAAAATGCACTGGTCATAGAAAACACCCTCTCCACAACAAAAGAGAAGATTTGGCACATGAACATCACCAGATGGCAAACACCAAAATCAGATTGATTATATTTTTTGCAGCCAGAGATGGAGAAGCTCTATACAGTCAGCAAAAACAAGACTGGGAGCTGACTGTGGCTCAGATCAGGAAATCCTTATTGCCAAATTCAGACTTAAATTGAAGAAAGTGGGGAAAACCACTAGGCCATTCACGTGTGACCTGAATCAAATTCCTTATGATTACACAGTGGAAGTGAAATAGGTTTAAGGGACTAGATAAGATAGACAGAGTGCCTGATGAACTATGGACAGAGGTTGGTGACATTGTACAGGAGACAGGGATCAAGACCATCCCCATGGAAAAGAAATGCAAAAAAGCAAAATAGCTGTCAGAGGAGGCCTTACAAACAGCTGTGGAAAGAAGAGAAGTGAAAAGCCAAGGAGAAAAGGAAAGATATAAGCATCTGAATGCAGAGCTCCAAAGAACAGCAAGGAGAAATAAGAAAGCCTTCCTTAGTGATCAATGCAAAGAAATAGAGGAAAACAATAGAACAGGGATCTCTTCAAGAAAATTAAAGATACTAAGGGAAAATTTAATGCCAAGATAGGCTCAATAAAGCACAGAAATGGTATGGAACTAACAAAAGCAGAAGATATTAAGAAGACATGGCAAGAATACACATAAGAATTGTACAAAAAAAATCTTCAGTTCAGTTCAGTTCAGTTCAGTCACTCAGTTGTGTCCGACTCTTTGCGACCCCATAAATCACAGCATGCCAGGCCTCCCTGTCCATCACCAACACCCGGAGTTCACTCAGACTCACGTACATCAAGTCCATGATACCATCCAGCCGTCTCATCCTTGGCTGTCCCCTTCTTCTCCTGCCCCCAGTCCTTCCCAGCATCAAAGTCTTTTCCAATGGATCAACTCTTCGCATGAGGTGGCCAAGGTACTGGAGTTTCAGCTTTAGCATCATTCCTTCCAAAGAAATCCCAGGGTTGATCTCCTTCAGAATGGACTGGTTGGATCTCCTAGCAGTCCAAGGGACTCTCAAGAGTCATTTCCAACATCACAGTTCAAAAGCAGCAATTCTTCGGCGCTCAGCCTTCTTCACAGTCCAACTCTCACATCCATACAAGGCTCCTGGAAAAACCATAGCCTTGACTAGAAGGACCTTAGTCGGCAAAGTAATGTCTCTGCTTTTGAATATGCTGTCTAGGATGGTCATAACTTTTCTTCCAAGGAGTAAGCGTCTTTTAATTTCATGGATGCAGTTACCATCCGTAGTGATTTTGGAGCCCAGAAAAATAAAGTCTGACACTGTTTCCACTGTTTCCCATCTATTTCCCATGAAGCGATGGGACCAGATGCCATGATCTTAGTTTTCAAAATGTTGAGCTTTAAGACAACTTTTTCACTCTCCTCATTCATTTTCATCAAGAGGCTTTTTAGTTTCTCTTCACTTTCTGCCATAAGGGTGGTATCATCTGCATATTGAGGTTATTGATATTTCTCCCAGCAATCTTGATTCCAGCTTGTGTTTCTTCCAGCCCAACATTTCTCATGATGTACTCTGCATATAAGTTAAATAAGCAGGGTGACAATATACAGCCTTGACGTACTCCTTTTCCTATTTGGAACCAGTCTGTTGTTCTATGTCCAGGTCTAACTGTTGCTTCCTGGCCTGCATACAGATTTCTCAAGAGGCAGATTATGTGGTCTGGTATTCCAATCTCTTTGAGAATTTTCCACAGTTTATTGTGATCCACACAGTCAAAGGCTTTGGCATAGTTAATAAAGCAGAAATAGATGTTTATCTGGAACTTTCTTGCTTTTTCCATGATCCAGCGGATGTTGGCAACTTGATCTCTGGTTCCTCTGCCTTTTTTAAAACCAGCTTGAACATCAGGGAGTTCACGGTTCACATATTGCTGAAGCCTAGCTTGGAGAATTTTGAGCATTACTTTACTAGTGTGTGAGATGAGTGCAATTGTGTGGTAGTTTGAGCATTCTTTGGCATTGCCTTTCTTTGGGATTGGAATGAAAACTGACCTTTTCCAATCTTGTGGCCACTGCTGAGTTTTCCAAATTTGCTGACATATTGAGTGCAACACTTTCACAGCATCATCTTTCAGGATTTGAAATAGCTCTACTGGAATTCCATCACTTCCACTAGCTTTGTTCGTAGTGATGGTTTCTAAGGCCCATTTGACTTCACATTCCAAGATGTCAGGGTCTAGATGAGTGATCACACCGTCATGATTATCCGGGTCGTGAAAATCCTTTTTGTACAGTTCTTCTGTGTATTCTTGCCATCTCTTCTTAATATCATCTGCTTCTCTCAGGTCCATACCATTTCTGTCCTTTATCTAGCCTATCTTTGCATGAAATGTTCCCTTGATAGCTCTAATTTTCTTGAAGAGATCTCTAGTCTTTCCCATTCTGTTCTTTTCCTCTATTTCTTTTCATTGATCACTGAAGAAGGCTTTCTTATCTCTTCTTGCTATTCTTTAGAACTCTGCATTCAGATGCTTATATCTTTCCTTTTCTCCTTGGCTTTTTGCTTCTCTTCTTTTCACAGCTATTTGTAAGGCCTCTCAGAAAGCCATTTTGCTTTTTTGCATTTCTTTCCATGGGAATGGTCTTGATCCCTGTCTCCTATACACTGTCATGAACCTCTATCCATAGTTCATCAGGCACTCTATCTATCAGATCTAGTCCCTTAAATCTATTTCTCACTTCCACTGTATAATCATAAGAGATTTGATTTAGGTCATAGCTGAATGGTCTAGCAGTTTCCCCTGCTTTCTTCAATTTAAGTCTGAATTTGGTAATAAAGAATTCATGATCTGAGCCACAGTCAGCTCCTGGTCTTATTTTTGTTGACTGTATAGAGCTTCTCCATCTGTGGCTGCAGAGAATATAATCAATCTGATTTCAGTGTTGACCATCTGGTGATGTCCATGTGTAGAGTCTTCTCTTGTGTTGTTGGAAGAGGTTTTCTATGACCAGTGCATTATCTTGGCAAAACTCTATTAGTCTTTGCCCTGCTTCATTCCGTATTCCAAGGCCAAATTTGCCTATTACTCCAGGTGTTACTTGACGTCCTACCTTTCGCATTCCAGTCCCCTATAATGAAAACGACATCTTTTTTGGGTGCTAGTTCTGAAAGGTCTTGTAGGTCTTCATAGAACCATTCAAATTCAGCTTCTTCAGCGTTACTGATTGGGGCATAGACTTGGATTACTCTGATATTGAATTGCTTTCCTTGGAAACGAACAGAGATCATTCTGTCATTTGTGAGATTGCATCCATGTACTGCATTTCAGACTCTACTGTTGACCATGATGGCTACTTCATTTCTTCTAAGGGATTCTTGCCTGCAGTAGTAGATATAATGGTCATCTGAGTTAAATTCACCCATTCAAGTCCATTTTAGTTCGCTGATTCCTAGAATGTTGATGTTCACTCTTGCCATCTCCTGTTTGACCACTTCCAATTTCCCTTGATTCATAGACCTGACATTCCAGGTTCCTATGCAATAGTGCTCTTTACAGCATTGGACCTTGCTTCTATCACCAGTCACATCTACAGCTGGGTATTGTTTTTGCTTTGGCTCCATCCCTTCAATCTTTCTAAAGTTATTTCTCCACTGACCTCCAAGATCATATTGGGCACCTATCACCTGGGAAGTTCCTCTTTCAGTATCCTATCATTTTGCCTTTTCATACTGTTCATGGGGTTCTCAAGGTAAGAATACTGAAGTGGTTTTCCATTCCCTTCTCCAGTGGACCACATTCTGTCAGACCTCTCCACCATGACCTGCCCATCTTGGGTGGCCCCATGGGCATGACTTAGTTTCATTGAGTTAGACAAGGCTGTGGTCCTAGTGTGATTAGATTGACTAGATTTCTGTGAATATGGTTTCACTGTGTCTGCCCTCTGATGCCCTCTTGCAGCACCTACCACTTTACTTTGGTTTCTCTTACCTTGGGCATGGGTTCTTTTCACAGCTGCTCCAGCAAAGCACAGATGCTGCTCCTTACCTTGGATGAGGGGTATCTCCTCCTGCTGCCCTTCCTGACCTTCAGCGTGGGATGGCTTTTCTAGGCCCTCCTGCGCCCGAGCAGCCACCACTCCTTGGACGTGGGGTGCTCCTCCAGGTCGATATCTTGGCCTCGAGAGTGGGGTTGCTCCTTCTGGCCGCTACCCCTGGCCTCGGGTGCTGCCCCTGGCCTCTGAAGTGCAGTGGTTCCTCTCAGGTGCTGCCCCTGGCCTTGGACGCTGGGTAGCTCCTCCCGACCTCCATCCCTGGCCTGACCCAGATTATCACGTTGGTGTGACCACTCACCTAGAGCCAGACAGCCTGGAATGTGAAGTCAAGTAGGGTTTAGGAAGCATCACTATGAACAAAACTAGTGGAGGTGATGGAATTCCAACTGAGCTAATTCAAATCCTAAAAGATGATGCTGTGAAAGTGCTGCACTTAATATGTCAGCAAATTTGGAAAGCTCAGCAGTGGCCACAGGACTGTAAAATGTCAGTTTTCATTCCAATCCCAAAGAAAAACAATGCTTTAGAATCCTCAACTACTGCACAATTGCACTCATCTCACATGCTAGTGAAGTAATGCTCAAAATTCTCCAAGCCAAGCTTCAGCAATACATGAGCTGTGAACTTCTAGATGTTCAAGCTGGTTTTAGAAAAGGTAGAGAAACCAGAGATCAAATTGTCAACATCCTCTGGATCATCTAAAATGCAAGAAAGTTCCAGAAGAACATTTACTTCTGCTTTATTGACTATGCCAAAGCCTTTGACTGTGTAGATCACAATAAACTGTGGAAAATTCTGAGAGATATGGAAATACCAGACCACCTGACCTGTAAAGGATTAATGCGGCCACAATAGGGAAAGCAGAGATGTGCCTGCAGGCGGGGCTCTCTGCTTTGTGGGCTGAACAAGATGTTCTGCCAAAGAATCTGGACATAGCCTTGAGTTCAACGGCCACTTGCCAACAAGGGAACATTCCCTTCCTGTGATAAGAAGGAAGAAGGGGCCCTGAATAATTTCTGCAGTAAGCAGAAATTTCACTGCCTTTTGCTATATGATAACATTTATGCACATGCACTATACTAAGAAGGCTTAGTCATGCAGTCTGGAATTCTGCCCAGAGGGGAGGTATATAAATAAACCGCGAGCTCGCTGGTGCGCAGTTCTTGTTCCTCTGTCAAGAGTGTATGTCTCTTGTGTGCATCTCGTATGTCTTGTATGTTCTGTGTCATTTCACTCGTAGTAACCAACAGACCTGCCTCTTGAGAAACCTATATGCAGGTCAGTAAGCAAGAGTTAGATCTGGACATGGAACAACAGACTGGTTCCAAATAGGAAAAGGAGTACATCAAGGCTGTATATTCTCACCCTGCTTATTTAACTTATATGCAGAGTACATCATGAGAACTGCTAGGCTGGAGGAAGCACAAGCTGGAATCAAGATTGCTGGGAGAAATATCAATAACCTCAGATATGCAGATGACACCACCCTTATGGCAGAAAGTGAAGAGGAACTAAAAAGCCTGTTGATGAAAGTGAAAAAAAAGAAAGTGAAATTTTTGGCTTATAGCTCAACATTCAGAAAACTAAGATCATGGCATTTGATCCCATCACTTCATGGAAAATAAATGTGGAAACCATGGAAACAGTGGCTGTCTTTATTTGGGGTGCTTCAAAATCACTGCAGATAGTGATTGTAGCCATGAAATTAAGACGCTTAGTCCTTGGAAGTTAAATTATGATCAACCTAGACAGCACATTAAAAAGCAAGGACATTATTTTGCCAACAATGGTCCATCTATTCAAAGCTATGGTTTTTCCAGTGGTCATGTATGGATGTGAGAGTTGGACTGTGAAGAAGGCTGAGCACCAAAGAATTGATGCTTTTGAACTGTGGTGTTGGAGAAGACTCTTGAGAGTCCCTTGGACTGCAAGGTGATCTAACCAGTCCATCCTAAAGGAGATCAGTACTGAGTGTTTTTTGGAAGGGCTGATGTTAAAGCTGAAATTCCAATACTTTGGCCACTTGATGTGAACAGCTGACTCATTTGGAAAGACCCTGTTGCTGGGAAAAATTGAGAACCGGAGGAGAAGGGGATGACAGAGGATGAGATGGTTGGATGGCATCACTGACTCAATGGACACGGGTTTAGGTAAACTCCAGGAGTTGGTGAGAAACAGGGAGGCCTGTTGTGCTGTGGTTTATGGGGTCTCAAAGAGTCAGACAGGACTGAAGGACTGAACTGAAAGCTTATTGAAGAGGACCCAGAAGACTTCATAATAAAATCATGTCTATTTTCAGGTGTCTTTTTTTTCTGACTCCTGGAAACAACCCATTTCCTGTCTGGAGACTGGAAATTGAGAGAATGGGGAATGAAGGGATAAAAACTTGAACTCCCTAACTTCTTCTCTGATGTAACTTGCTCCATATGGCTCATCCATCCCCAGAAATAACTCATGACATCCAGATTATGTTTCCAAATTCTCGCCAAATTCTGAAGTAAGAATTGCTGTTTAAAGACTTTATTTACAAAAATGTAGTTGTAAATAAAGTTAGTTTTTATGTTTTGGAGCCTGATATGACTTGTCTCTCAGGTCCCTTGCCTCACTGCATATTCTTTTGTTAATCTGAGGAAATATATATACATTTATTTCTATAATGAAATGAAGGAAGCCATGATGAATCTAAGTAAGACAGACAAAAAAAGAAAAGAGATCTATTTCTAATGTCCTCAGAAGAGTTAATCTAAATTGCTAATTCCCAAGGAATACCAAATGGAGAAATATAGCCAATACAATACTACTGTACTTACAAGGTACTGTACTGTAGGATTAAAAATGTGTTCCTTAGTTATTGTGTTTGCTTTTTATATATTGTTTGAGAATTATTATAAACTTATTATAGTACAGTACAACATAACCTATCCTGTTAGTTGAGTACCTAGGCTAACTTTGTTGGATTTATGAACAAGTTCAATTTATGGATGCAATCTTGGAATGGAACTTGCTCATATATAGGGGATTTATTGTAATATCATGGGCTTCCCTGGTAGCTCAGCTGGTAAAGAATCTGCCTGCAGTGCAGGAGATCTTGGTTTGATTTCTGGGTCAGGAAGATCCCCTGGAGAAGGGATAGGGTACCCACTCCAGTATACTTAGTTTTCCCTTGTGGATCAGTAAAGAATCTGCCTGCAGAGTGGGAGACCTGGGTTTAATCCCTGGATTGGGAAGATGCTCTGGAGGAGGGCATGACAACCCACTCCAGTATTCTTGCCTGGAGAATCCCCATGGACAGAGGAGCTTGTCAGGCTGCATTCCATGGAGTCGCAAAGATTTGGACATGATTGAGCAACTAAGCACAGTAGCACTGTAATATCATAGTTCTAATATTATATTTAAAACAGGGAGATTGTGACCCTAATCCAATTCCCTGCTTAGTTAGTATCATTGCAGAAATTTGAAGTGCTTGAAAATGTGGGGCATGTGTTCTCAGCGGACTGAAAGTAGAAAAAGCAAAACAGGGACTGACCATCCCTCAAAGTGACTATCATGGTGCCTTGTGAATATGGAGCCTTCAATAACATTTCTTCAATACATTTTCAACACTAAATAGTCATTTTTAAAATGTAAGCCATTAAGAAAAATAAAAGAAATACACAATTTAAAACTTGCACTCACAAATCCAGCTGTATTTCTTTACACTGTAATAAGATTTATAGAACTTCAAAATTTTCCCCTACAGAAATCTGCAGTCACTAAGATTTTGTTTTATATTTTGTTGTAAAATAGAATTAGGTTTCCTAAGTGAGGCCATTTTCAAAATTACTCTTTAAAAACTTTTTGGTATTGTATTAGTAAATTCCTCCATCAAAGATGTATGAATTTTTTTTTTCCTGTACATCTATCTTTTTTATCCCCTCCCAAAGACAAACCTCCTGTGCTTGGATATTAATGCCAAGTCATGGAATGAGATAAACAGGCCATTAGCATTAAAAAATACATACCTCTTTTTATTGAAAAATTCATTTTATGACAGAAGGAACCTAACATTTGCATTTAAATAGGGACTATTCAAGTAAGATACTGCACTAGATTTTTAAAGTATGCGATTTTTATAAGGTTGATAAATACTGCCAACATCATGACTATTTGAGAAGCCAAGGAGTGAAAAATTATTTCCCATAGTAGCAAACTCAAACATGTATAATCCCTTTATTCAAGATTTTTTATCTGCATTATGTTCTCTATAAATAACAAGAGTCAGTTTTCAACATTCTTCTTCATGAAAAATCAGTTAAATCTTAGATGTGACTATCTTGTGTTAAATCATTTACTGTCAGTCACCTCCTGGGGTATAAAGATATGTGAATTTCCCTCTCTGCAGTGTCTGAAGGAGAAAGTTTCTGATAAAAGCTGTCTTAGGTGAAACTATTACTATCTAATTGAAGTCAATAAAAATGCAGACTTTGATAGCACTTTTAACATTTTATGAAGCTTAACAATAGTATGAGACATCACACATATACAGAAATAATCTAAATGTAGAGAATCTGATTCCATTTTTACTGGACGCATTGAAAGAGCATCTCATGTTGTTCACAGGAAACTGGATAGTTGGTGGAAATGGGTGATGTTAAAATAACAAAGATGTTATATTTGTTTTATGTTGACTTAGACGGTTAAATTGTTAAAACAGGCTCATGTAATAGTTCTTAACTGACACAGTTGATTAATAATTTAAAGGACTCAAACAGGAATCAAGCACATATATAGGATTTCATTCTGAAAGAGTAGGTAAAAATCAATTACAATTCCAAAGAAATTTCTTTCTTTTGCATTAGAACCATATTTGATATTGTATTAACAGATAAATTCTGAATGATATATGCAAAAAACATGGTTCCCAAAAGAAATTGTTTGAATTTGGGTATTTTCAGTTTTGTATTCTTTCAGTTACATGAAAAGTGTAAAGTATTACTTTACATATAAAGTGTCTATTACTTCCCATTCTCCAGACATGCATGGTCTTTGAATATTAATGTTAAATATTTACTTCCCACCTCTGTCTTTAACCTGATCATAGAAAACCCTCATTTTAGTTAAAAAAAAAAGAAAGCAAAAGAAAACTTTATACTCTTCTATCTTTACAGATATCATACTAACTTCATATTTATTCCATGAATAAATTCTTGAAACTAATTCATGCAACACATCTGACATAGACTTTGCTTTTTTCTGCTTATTTATTTATCTATCCATCATCTATCATCTGTCTATAGATAGATATTCTTTCCTTTAAAGTTAGTAGCTAGTAGAAACTTACAAGAATATTAATTTGTACCTCTTTTATTATACCTAAATACATTTTCCATGCTTTGCCAATATTTATTCATTGGATGATAATGTCAATAGCATATTTGCATCATGAGCTCTAATACTTTTTTTCAACTCACAATGTCTTTGAATAAGAAGGAACCTGAGATTAATTAACTTTGAACAGTATTTTCTGTACAATATTCTTCAAGTTCTCCCTGAATATATACAGGGAATAAATATTTAGTGAAGTGAACCCATTCTATCTTAATATACTCTAGGCACTCCTCCTATCCCCCAATAACCTTCTGCGTAGTAAATGATGTCCAGTAGAATACATAGAATGACAGAAAATAAAGTGCCAGGGAAATGCATAGGTTTAGCGACAAATTTCTGAGTAAGTAAGAGCAAAGAAATTAAAATAACTTTTTCAAATACAATTTAAAGTTTACTGTGTTTCTGAATCTATATATTCTTTTAATCCTTATAATATAAGTTTCTATGGTAATTATCAACTTTATTTTAGAGATGAGAAACTGAATCTTACAGGCATTTTAATTACTTTCTCTAAGCTCACACAGTTAGTGAACAATGGAAGCAGAATTAATTTGGGATCCCTTAATGCTAAATCCATTCTGAAGGAGATCAGCCCTGGGATTTCTTTGGAAGGAATGATGCTAAAGCTGAAATTCCAGTACTTTGGCCACCTCATGGGAAGAGCTGACTCATTGGAAAAGACTTTGATGCTGGGAGGGATTGGGGGCAGGAGAAGGGGACGACAGAGGACGAGGTGGCTGGATGGCATCACAGACTGGATGGAAGTGAGTCTGAGTGAACTCCGGGAGATGGCGATGGACAGGGAGACCTGGCGTGCTGCGATTTATGGGTTCGCAAAGAGTCGGACACGACTGAGCGACTGAACTGAACTGAACTGAATGCTAAATCAGGCTTCTTTTCATTATGACAATATTTGCCACTGCGTGGTCTGTGGGAGTATAATGGTCATGGGAAGGGAGAGAGGCCTTGTTGTAAATTAAGTTTAACAAATGTTGAAATAAACAGTGTCCTATAATTCTTAAGTACAAGATTCCTCATATTTTTTAATATACTATTGCATCATTTGAATCTTACAAATGTAACACAGAATGTAACATTTACCAACTTCATTTAACCTATGTTTTGCTCTATGACAGACTGAATTCTGAAGCTAGGGTTGCTTAGAATTTTCTCTGAGTTTCTGCATTCCATATTCAGATCTAAGAATCAGGGAAAGAATCACTGAATCTGCACTGGAATGCTGGTTAGCAAAGCCACTTCTACTTGAGAGAATCATCTGGAGCCTATGATAGACCAATATAGATATAGAGAATTATATTTCCAAAAAATTCCCAAGTGCTGGTGCAGCAACCATATTTTGAGACACACTATATAATGATCAGACTTACTTATAGTGTATTAATGGAAACATATATCAACAGGTTAATAGTGCATCCGCCCTTTTGCCTTTTGTAGTTGCAAATGGAATAAGTGAAATATTTGTCAAAATAGAAAAAGTGATACTGAAATAACCTGAAACTTCAGACTCAGTGTAAGAACCTAAAATGCCAGTGTGGCTTGGGATGACCATGGACTGATTTCCGACACTGGCATGTACAATTATTCTTCTCAAAACTAGTTTCTTTCTTTTTTTTTAATGAAATTGCTCTCTTATCTCAAACTGCTCTCATATTCTTGACTTCCAAAATCCTCCTTTTTTTATTTAAAAAGAAAACAATCACAGCAGTGTGTTGTGCTGAATTACATCTAAAAATCCAAATGACTCCTCTGGCAAATTTTATTTAGCTGCCCTAATATCCTGTTTAAGTAAGGGTTTCACCAGGAGGTTAAAAATTAAATGTTTGCCAGAGTGATACATTAACAACTCAAAACCTTTAATTACAGCAGTGCCCAATTTAATTAAACCCTACATTACCAACTGTCGGCCTTCATATCATGGACCCCTATGTTGAATGGTTTATAGCTAAGCTATTAAAAAAAAGTTATTCCATGTTTCAGAATATGATACAAGTTCTCCGCTTATGAGAGAATTATCTTTGTTTTCAGTCAAGGGAATAAAAACATCCACAATTTTGATGTTGAAAATGAAGGCACAGTTTTTATTTTATTAAAGCTATTTTTGCACAATTCCATGATGGCTACAGCTAACCTAAATTAATGCTTCCCTGGTGGTGCAGAGGTTAAAGCGTCTGCCTGCAATGTGGGAGACCTGGGTTTGATCCCTGGGTCGGGAAGATCCACTGGTGAAAGAAATGGCAACCCACTCCAGTATTCAAATTAATAGCTATTTTTAAAAGGAGTTAAATCAGAAACCAAGGGAAATGGCATGTGAATTTCCCTTGATGCAAGATGGAGAATTTGATTCACATTTCAAGAAACTAATGAATAGCCATTTGTCTATTCAAATATTACTTAGTTTTCTAGTGATATCACACCACCAAAAAGGCTGTTGAATACTCTCCCATTTTCTTCTTTATTCTATGACAACTAAGAGTCTTAGGATTAGAATAGTGGATTAAAATTTAAGCATGAATGATAATCACCTGAAGGGCTTATTAAATGCAGAAAGATGTGACTCAGAATTTCTGGTTCATTTGGTCTGGGTGAGGCTCGAGAATTGCATTTCCAAAAAATTTCCAAGTGCTGGTGCAGCAACCATATTTTGAAAAACACTGACATAATGATCAGACTTACTTATAGGATATTAATGGAAACATATATGGAGCAATACAGAGGAAAAACAGAGACACCGAGACAGAGAAGTAAAATACTGAATATTTGACCTAGCCCAAAGAGAGGTTTTTTTTGGTATTTTTACTGGGCTTCTATTTGATAACATCTAAATCCTTGAAGGAGATCAGCCCTGGGATTTCTTTGGAAAGAATGATGCTAAAGCTGAAACTCCAGTACTTTGGCCACCTCATGCAAAGAGTTGACTCATTGGAAAAGACTCTGATGCTGGGAGGGATTGAGGGCAGGAGGAGAAGGGGACGACCGAGGATGAGATGGCTGGATGGCATCACCGACTCAATGGACGTGAGTCTGAGTGAACTCCGGGAGATGGTGATGGACAGGGAGGCCTGGCGTGCTGAGATTCATTGGGTCGCAAAGAGTCGGACACGACTGAGCGACTGAAGGGAACTGAACTGAAATCCTTGAAATTTCTGAGTGATAAGAATTTTTTTTTTTAATTGATGGTGGAGACTTCTGGACTTCTGACCACAACTAATAGTTTGCTTTAATGAGTTAACTCAGAGTCTGAACATCCATACCTGACAGTGTTAGGGTGGAGGTTGGCCATGCCAGAAAGATTAACCAGGTGATTTACAGCAGGGCATAAGGTCAGAGGTGTCAATTGACAGTGTTCAACCATGTGGACAATAAATTAATCAGGCCAACCCAACAACATCTCAAAATTCTGAACTCTGAAGCTTGGGTGAACTTCTCCAGTAGGCAATACCTCATGCATATTATCACAGGTGAATGTTGGGAGGGTAAAGCATTCTTAGGACAATGGAAACTCTCTATTTGGCATCTTCCTACATTCTGTCCTTTGGCTGGTTCTAATTTTAAACTTTTCCCTATAATAAACTTTATTCATGAATACAACAGCTTTCAGTACATCCTGTGAATCTTTTCTTCAATTATTGAACCCAAATCAGAGGGTTGTTTTAAAAAACACCAATCTTGCAGTTGACTTCAGAAATGAGAGTAATCTTCTGTAGAATATTCCTTGCAATTATGTAACTGGATCCTAAATCTTTATAGTTGGGATCAAAAGTCCTGGAAAAACATGATATTCTATAGCACTGTGTCTTATGCTTCAAAATTTGGCTAACCCTGGGGATGAAGATGGGTAAATGAAGGTGCAAAAATTAACAAACAGAAACCTCAATTAAAATAGAGTCAGGAGGTCAGAAGGAGTTCTATTGTCCTGTGACAATAGCAGAGCCAAACAGAAAGGAGAAAGTCTTCCTCTTCTGTCCCCTTCAGAGCTCAGCCAGTGGAGATTATGAGGTCTGTCAAATAAAAAGCCAACAGACTTCAAACTGTCAACTGCTTCCAATGGACATTTCATTTCTATAGCCCTCCCAACTTCCTTTTCCCCTCTATAAAGAATTTTCCTCTCCTTGCTGTTCAGGGAATTGTGCGTGTCTCAACATGGTTGCAGACTCTGAATTGTAATTCTTTGTTGATACCAAATAAATCATTTTTGCTGGAGAAATAATTTAGCATGTTATTTATTTTAGCTAAACATTTTGGTAGCCAGTACAGGAATGCAGATAAAACCAGCAGCTTCACAAACCTTGGAGTGTGGAGGGTAAGTCTTTCACCTAGATCTGAGCTTATATCTTCCTGGTACTTAAAATTCTCTAGATTTTATTTGAAATATATTTTAAGGCTTCCTCTTTTATTGTTAAGAACTTGTTATCATTTGGTACTACAGCCTTGTCTTTGAAGTCAGGTTGTTCCAACTGGAACTGGTTAGCCTTTGGCATTCTCCTTTAGGAACAGAAGCTGTTTTATTGAATATGTGCAAGTTTAGCCTTCCTCTTTATTCATTTTGGAATATGAGCTGTCCTGTTGGGGATTTCCTGTTAAGACTGATTCCCTAAGCTTTAATCTGTTTCCTTACAACCGTGCTGATCAACCTTGTTTGGCTTCTTTGAACCTAGTCTGTTCACTTAGAACTGGATAGTATTAAGCCTGCAGGTTCTTTGAGCTGTTTAATCTGTTTGAGTTCTTTGAGCTATTTGAAAATTATTCTTCCCTATAGAGAAAATCCTTTGAGAACTAGAATCCTAGGCATCAACATATTTTGAGGGTGCCTTACTCTGTGGGGACTCAAGCTGATTTTATGAGACCAGAAACTATAAAACTCTTAGAGGAAAACATAGGCAAAACACTCTCCAACATAAATCACAGCAGGATCCTCTATGACCCACCTCCCAGAATATGGGAAATAAAAGCAAAAATAAACAAATGGGATCTAATTAAAATTAAAAACTTCTGCACAACAAAGGAAACTATAAGCAAGGTGAAAAGACAGCCTGCAGAATGGGAGAAAATAATAGCAAATGAAGCAACTGACAAACAACTAATCTCAAAAATATACAAGCAACTTATGCAGCTCAAATCCAGAAAAAATAAACGACCCAATAAAAAAATGGGCCAAAGAGTTAAACAGACATTTCTCCAAAAGAAGACATACAGATGGCTAACAAACACATGAAAAGATGCTCAACATCAACCATTAGCAGAGAAATGCAAATCAAAACCACAATGAGGTACCATTTCACACCAGTCAGAATGGCTGTGATCCAAAAGTCTACAAGCAATAAATATTGGAGAGGGTGTGGAGGAAAGGGAACCCT
The DNA here is from genome assembly GCF_016772045.2 of Ovis aries. NCBI lineage: Eukaryota > Metazoa > Chordata > Mammalia > Artiodactyla > Bovidae > Ovis > Ovis aries. Next base: position 48,549,739 of record NC_056056.1, read on the forward strand.
CTTACACTGTTGGTGGGACTGCAAACTAGTACAGCCATTATGGAGAACGGTGTGGAGATTCCTTAAAAAACTGGAAATAGAATTGCCTTATGACCCAACAATCCCACTGCTGGGCATACACACTGAGGAAACTAGAATTGAAAGAGACACGTGTACCCCATCGCAGCACTGTTTATAGTAGCCAGGACATGGAAGCAACCTAGATGTCCATCAGCAGATGAATGGAAAAGAAAGCTGTGGTACACATGCACAATGGAGTATTACTTAGTCATTAAAAACAATACATTTGAATCAGCTCTAGTGAGGTAGATGAAACTGGAGCCGACTATACAGAGTGAAGCCAGAAAAAAAAAAAACAAAAAAAAACAATACAGTATACTAACGCATATATATGGAATTTAGAAAGATGGTAATGATAACCCTGTATGCAAGACTGCAAAAGCGACACAGATGTACAGAACAGAATTTTTGACTCTGTGGGAGAAGGTGGGATGATTTGGGAGAATGGCATTGAAACATGTATAATATCATATAAGAAACGAATCGCCACTCTAGGTTCAATGCAGGATACAGGATGCTTGGGGCTGGTATGACCCAGAGAGATGGTATGGGGAGGGAGGTGGGAGGGGGGTTCAGAATTGGGAACACGTGTACACCCATGGCAGATTCATGTTGATGTATGGCAAAACCAATACAGTATTGTAAAAGTAAAATAAAGTAAAATATGAAAAAATAAAAATAGAAACATGACAGAAGGGGACATGGCTGTTTCTAAATAAATGGAAGAATCTGACTGAAGGCGATTTAGAATACCCATGGTCGTTATGGAAAACTTTTGAAATCCCTTAATTTTTATCTGCATATCCTATTTATTTAATTTTTAAAATTAAGCTTCATAGATAAAAAATGCCAACATCAATCAATTTTTGAAGTGAATACATGGGTATATGCTATTACCTATATTTTACTGTGGTTTTAAATTTGCAAATTACTTTCTGGGTAATTTTAATACTATTAAAAAGTCTTTCAGTTCAGTTCAGTTCAGTTCCATCACTCAGTTGTGTGCGACTTTTTGAGACCCCATGAATCACAGCACGCCAGGCCTTCCTGTCCATCACCAACTCCTGGAGTTCACTCAGACTCACGTCCATTGAGTCGGTGATGCCATCCAGCCATCTCATCCTCTGTTGTACCCTTCTCCTCCTGTCCCCAATCCCTCCCAGCATCAGAGTCTTTTCCAATGAGTCAACTCTTTGCATGAGGTGGCCAAAGTACTGGAGTTTCAGCTTTAGCATCATTCCCTCCAAAGAAATTCTAGAGCTGATCTCCTTCTGAAAGGACTGGTTGGATCTCCTTGCAGTCCAAGTGACTCTCAAGAGTCTTCTCCAACACCACAGTTCAAAAGCATCAATTCTTTGGTGCTCAGCCTTCTTCACAGTCCAACTCTCACATCCATACATGACCACAGGAAAAACCATAGCCTTGACTAGACGAACCTTAGTCAGCAAAGTAATGTCTCTGCTTTTGTATATGCTATTTAGGTTGGTCATAACTTTTCTTCCAAGGAGTAGGTGTCTTTTAATTTCATGGCTGCAATCACCATCTGCAATGATTTTGGAGCCCCCCAAAATAAAGTCTGACACTGTTTCCACTGTTTCCCCATCTATTTCCCATGAAGTGATGGGACTGGATGCCTTACAGCTTGTTAGATTATATTTTTATATAACAACACTATTTAAAATTGTTAAATTTAGATTTTAAATGTTTATTCAAAAGTGTTATTAACCTGTGTACATCAATTTCTTCTTATAAACATAAAATACATTTTTATTTCAGCTTTATCACAGTAAATCACAAAGATACCCAGAAATTATGGAATATTTACCACCAGGCACATTGATGACACAAATGTGTTAAAACATGTGAAACTTTTTGATGGCTATTACCCTGCCTGGACAGTTATAATTGCTTTTTTTTTTTAATTTTATGCCCTTGATAACATTTGCAAGCCATCAATTTCCAATCAAAATAAATATTCCATTCAGTTTTAGAAGATTCAGGGCTAAGTTTCCCAATTCAAGTTTAAGAAAAATGAATTTTTGTAACATATGTTTATTATTGTCCAACTTTCCAATCATCATTTATTGAAGAGATCCTATTTTCTCCATTGTATATTCTTGCTTGTTTTGCCATAGACTAGGTGACCATATGCTCATGGGTTTATCTCTGGGCTTTCTATCCTGTTCCATTAGTCTATATTTCTGTTTTTATGCCAGTACCTTTTAGTTTTGATGACTCTAGCTTTGTAGTATGGTCAGAAAACAGAAAGCTTGAATCCTCCATCTCTATTTTCCTTTTTTCAGATTGCTTTGTCTCTTCAGGGTCTTTTGTGTTTCCATACAAATTATAAAGATTTTGTTCTAGTTCTGTGAAAAATGCCATTGCTAACTTGATTTTTTTTTTTAATTTTACTTTACAATACTGTATTGGTTTTGCCATACATCAACAAGAATCCGCCACGGATGTACACCTGTTCCCAATCCTGAACCTCCCTCTCACCTCCCTCCCCATACCATCTCTCTGGGTCATCCCAATGCACCAGCCCCAAGCATCCTGTATCCTGCATTGAACCTTGACTGGCGATTTGTTTCTTATATGATATTATACATGTTTCAATGTCATTCTCCCAAATCATCCCACCCTCTCCCTCTCCCACAGAGTCCAGAAGACTGTTCTATACATCTGTGTCTCTTTTGCTGTCTCACATACAGGGTTATCATTACCATCGTTCTAAATTCCATATATATGTGTTAGTATACTGTATTGGTGTTTTTCTTTCTGGCTTACTTCACTCTATATAGTTGGCTCCAGTTTCATCCACCTCATTAGAGCTGATTCAAATGTATTCTTTTTAATGGCTGAGTAATACTCCATTGTGAATATGTACCATAGCTTTCTTATCCATTGATCTGCTGATGGACATCTAGGTTGCTTCCATATCCTGGCTATTATAAACAGTGCTGCAATCAACATTGGGGTACACAAATCTGTCTATTTAAAATTAAGCATCATGAAAAGTTGAGAGGTTAAATCCTTAATTTCTTCAGAGATTGTCCAATAGTAACTGAAATTGCTCATAGATTTTCTGAGGGTTTTAGCAGAGTCATTCAAACCTATCAACCTGATTTCCCTAACATTATCAGCTCTTTTAGATGTGTGTTCTTGGAGAACAAAACCCACAGTTAGATTAAAAATAGAAATTAGGAACATCCTGAAAACTCTCTAGTACTACAACTGGGAGATTAGCATGTTAAAGTATATATTGTTCAGTCACTAAGTCATGTCCTATTCTTTGTAACCCCAAGGACAGCAGAATTCCAGGCTTTTCAGTCCAGGAGTTTGCTCAAATTCATATCCATTGTATTGGCAATACTATCTAAGTATCTCATCCTCTGCCACCCCCTTCTCCTATGTCTTCAATCTTCCCCAGCATCAGGGCCTTTTCCAATGAGTCAGCTCTTCACATCAGGTGGCCAAAGTATTGGAGCTTCAGCTGCAACATCAGTCCTTCCAGTGAATATTTAGGGTTGATTTCCCTTTGGATTTACTGGTTTTATCTTGCTGTCCAAGGGACTCTCAAGAGTCTTTTCTGGCACCACAATTTGAAAGCATGGATTGTTCAGAGCTCAGCCTTCTTTATGGTCCAACTCTCCCACCCATACACGACTACTGGAAAAAAAAAAAAAAAAACACACACACACAGAACTATAGCTTTGACTATATCGACCTTTGTTGTCAAAGTGATGTCTCTGCTTTTTTAATACACTGTCTATGTTTGAAATAGGTTTCCTTCTAAAGATCAATTGTCTTTTAATTTCAGGGCTGCAGTCACTGTCTGCATTGACTTTGGAGCCCAAGAAAATAAAATCTGTCATCTATTCCACTTTTTGCCCTTCTACTTACCATTAAGTGATGGGACTGGAGACCAAGGTCTTAATTTGTTTTAATGCTGAGTTTCAAGCCAGTTTTTTCACTCTCTGCTTTCACCCCCATCAAGAAGCACTTTTGTTTCTCTTCACTTTCTTCATTAGAGTGGTATCTTCTGCATATCTGAGAATGTTAATATTTCTCCTGGCAGTCTCGATACCAGCTTGTGATTTATCCAGGCTGGCATTTTGCAAGATGCACTCTGCATATAAGTTAAATAAGGAGAGTGACAGTATACAGCCTTGTGGTACTACATTTCCAACATGGAACATGTCAGTTTTTTCTGTCCAGTTTTAACTGTTGCTTCTTGATCCACATTCAGGTTTCTCAGGAGGCAAGTAAGATGGTCTGGTACTCCTATCTCTTGAAGAATTTTCCAGTTTGTTGTGATCCACATAGTCAAAGACTTTAGGGTAGTCAATGAAGCAGAAGTAGATGTTTTCATGTAATTCTCTTGATTTCTCCATGATCCTGTGAATTTTGGCCATTTGGTCTCTGGTACCACTGGCTCTTCTAAATACAGCTGGTATATCTGGAAGTTCTCAAATCATGTACTGTTAAAGCCTCGTTTGAAGGATTTTGAACATAACCTTCTGGAGCTATCCCACGTTAAAGGTCAGGAAGGGCAGCAGTAAGGAGATATCACTCATCCAAGGTAAGGAGCAGTGGCTGGGCTTTGCTGGAGCAGGCGTGAAGAGATACCCCACGCCCAAGGTAAGAGAAACCCAAATAAGATGGTAGATGTTGCAAGAGGGCATCAGAGGGCAGACACAATGAAGCCATACTCACAGAAAACTAGTCAATCTAATCATGCTAGGACCACAGCCTTGTCTAACTCAATGAAACCAAGCCATACCCCCGGGGCAACCCAATACGGGCGGGTCATGGTGGAGAGGTCTGACAGAATGTGGTCCACGGAGAAGGGAATGGCAAACCACTTTGGTATTCTTGCCTTGAGAACCCCATGAAGAGCATGAAAAGGCAAAATGATAGTATACCAAAAGAGGAACTCCCCAGGTCAGTAGGTGCCCAATATGCTACTGGAGACCAGAGGAGAAATAACTGCAGAAAGAATGAAGGGATGAAGCCAAAGCAAAAACAATACCCAGTTGTGGATGTGACTGGTGATAGAAGCAATTACAGAGCAATATTGCATAGGAACCTGGAATGTCAGGTCCATGAATCAAGGCAAATTGGAAGTTGTCAAACAAGAGATGGCAGGAGTGAACGCCAACATTCTAAGAATCAATGAACTAAAATGGACTGGAGTGGGTGAATTTAACTCAGATGACCATTATATCTACTACTGCAGGCGGGAATCCCTCAGAAGAAATGGAGTAGCCATCATGGTCAACAAAAGAGCCCAAAATGCAGTACTTGGATGGAATCTCAAAAACGACAGAATGATCTCTGTTCATCTCCAAGGCAAATCATTCAATATTGCAGTAATCCAAGTCTATGCCCCAATCAGTAACACTGAAGAACGGTTTTATGAAGACCTATAAGACCTTTAAAACTAACGCCCCCAAAAGATGTCCTTTTCATTATAGGGGACTGGAATGCAAAAGTAGGAAGTCAAGTAACACCTGGAGTAACAGGCAAATTTGGCCTTGAAATGTGGAAAAAGCAGGGAAAAGGCTAATAAGAGTTTTGCCAAGAAAATGCACTGGTCATAGCAAACACCTTCTTCCAACAACACCAGAGAAGATTCTACACATGGACATCACCAGATAGTCAACATCTAAATAAGACTGATTATATTCTCTACAGCAAAAGATGGAGAAGCTCTATACAGTCAACAAAAATAAGACCAGGAGCTGACTGTGGCTCACATCATGAACTCCTTATTACCAAATTCAGACTCAAATTGAAGAAAGTAGGAGAAACCGCTAGACCATTCAGGTATGACCTAAATCAAATCCCTTATGATTATACAGCGGAAGTGAGAAATAGATTTAAGGGCCTAGATCTGATAGGTAGAGTGCCTGATGAACTATGGAATGAGGTTCATGACACTGTACAGGAGCCAGGGATCAAGACCATCCTCATGAAAAGAAATGCAAAAAAGCAAAATGGCTGTCTGGGGATGCCGTACAAATAGCGATTCTCTTCTGTGAAAAGAAGAGAAGTGAAAAGCGAAGGAGAAAAGAAAAGATATAAGCATCTGAATACAGAGTTCCAAAAAATAGCAAGAGATAAGAAAGCCTTCCTCACCGATCAATGCAAAGAAATAGAGGCGAACAACAGAATGGGAAAGAGTAGAGATCTCTTCAAGAAAATTAGAGATACCAAGGGAACATTTCATGCAAAGATGGACTCAATAAAGGACAGAAATGTATGGACCTGAGAGAAGCAGATGATATTAAGAAGAGATGGCAAGAATACACAGAAGAACTGTGCAAAAATATCTTCAAGAACAAGATAATCACGAAGGTGTGGCCACTCATTTAGAGCCAGACACCCTGGAAAGTGAAGTCAAGTCGGTCTTAGAAAGCATCACTACGAACAAAACTAGAGGAGGTGATGGAATTCCAGTTGAGCTATTTCAAATCCTGAAAGATGATGCTGTGAAAGTGCTGCACTCAATATGCCAGCAAATTTGGAAAACTCAGCAGTGGCCACAGGACTGGAAAAGGTCAACTTTCATTTCAATCCCAAAGAAAGACAATGCCAAGAATGCTAAAACTAGCACACAATTGCACTCATCTCCCATGCTAGTAAAGTAATGTTCAAAATTCTCCAAGCCTGGATTTAGCAATATGTGAACTCTGAACTACCAGATGTTCAAGTTGGTTTCAGAAAAGGCAGAAGAAAAAGATCAAATTGCCAACATCCGCTGGATCATGGAAAAAGCAAGAGAGTTCCAGAAAAACATCTATTTCTGCTTTATTGACTATGCCAAAGCCTTTGACTGTGTGGATCACAATAAACTGTGATGATTCTGAAAGAAATGGGAATACCAGACCACGTGCCTGCCTCTTGAGAAACCTATATGCAGGTCAGGAAATAACAGTTAGAACTGGACATGCAACAACAGAGTTTCCAAATAGGAAAAGGAGTACGTCAAGGCTGTATATTGTCACCCTGCTTATTTAACTTCTATGCAGAGTACATCATGAGAAATGCTGGGCTGGAGGAAGCACAAGCTGGAATCAAGATTGCCAGGAGAAATATCAATAACCTCAGCTATGTAGATGACACCACCCTTATGACAGAAAGTGAAGAGCAACTAAAAAGCCTCTTGACGAAAGTAAAAGAGAGTGAAAAAGTTGGCTTAAAGCTCAACATTCAGAAAATGAAGATCATGGCATCTGGTCCCATCACTTCATGGAAAATAGATGGGGAAACAGTGGAAAACAGTGTCAGACTTTTTTTTTTTTTTTTTGCACTCCAAAATCACTGCAGATGGTGAGTACAGCCATGAAATTAAAAGACACTCTTTGGAAGAAAAGTTATGACCAACCTAGGTACCATATTCAAAAGCAGAGACATTACTTTGCCGACTAAGGTCCATCTAGTCAAGGCTATGGTTTTTCCTGTGGTCATGTATGGATGTGAGAGTTGGACTGTGAAGAAAGCTGAGAGCTGAAGAATGGATGCTTTTGAACTGTGGTGTTGGAGAAGACTCTTGAGAGGCCCTTGGACTGCAAGGAGATCCAATCAATCCATGCTAAAGGAAATCTGCCCTGGGATTTCTTTGGAAGGAATGATGCTAAAGCTGAAACTCCAGTACTTTGACCACCTCAGGCCAAGAGTTGACTCATTGGAAAAGACTCTGATGCTGGGAGGGAGTAGGGGCAGAAGAAGAAGGGGACAATGGAGGATGAGATGGCTGGATGGCATCACTGACTCAATGGACGTGAGTCTGAGTGAACTCCGGGAGTTGATGGACAGGAAGGCCTGGCGTGCTGCAATTCATGGGGTCACAAAGACTCGGACAGGACTGAGCAAATGAATTTAACTGAATCTTATCCCATTTTTCTCTCCCCCTCTGTCAAAGGCTTAGTCCCTTACAACTGAATATCACTGATAGATCATCTCCTTAACTCATTCCAGTGATTTGCTAGAAATTAACTTTGGTAATGTTGCCTTCTCATGGTTCACTGATGGTTGTTATTTAAAGGTGACAATGGCAAATATTGCATTAGTTTTGCTTAACTCCTTTTGTGGTAACATTTTTCCTGACAGATACTTCAGCCCAACAAGCTGAATTATATGTTCTTACACAGGCTTGTACTTTAGCCAATGGCAAAAATAACAGTATTTATTTATACCTATAGTAAATATTCTGAAGGAGAAGGGAATACCAGAGCACCTGACCTGTCTCTTGAGAAACCTATATGCAGGTCAGGAAGCAACAGTTAGAAGTGGACATGCAACAACAGACTGGTTCCAAATAGGAAAATAAATATGTCAAGGCTGTATATTGTCACCCTGCTTATTTAACTTATATGCAGAGTACATCATGAGAAACATTGGGCTGGAAGAATCACAAGCTGGAATCAAGTTTGCAAGGAGAAATATCAGTAACCTCAGATGTGCAGATAACACCACCCTTATGGAAGAAGGTGAAGAGGAACTAAAAGCCTCTTGATGAAAGTGAAAGAGGAGAGTGAAAAAGTTGGCTTAAACTCAACATTCAGAAAGCGAAGATCATGGCATCTGGTCCCATCACTTCATGGGAATAGATGGGGAAAATCACTGCAGATGGTGACTGCAGCCATGAAATTAAAAGACGCTTACTCCTTGGTAGGAAAGTTATGACCAACCTAGATAACATGTTGAAAAGCAGAGACATTACTTTGCCAACAAAGGTCCGTCTAGTCAAGGCTATGGTTTTTCCAGTGGTCATGTATGGATGTGAGAGTTGAACTGTGAAGAAAGCTGAGCGCCAAAGAATTGATGCTTTTGAACTGTGGAGTTGGAGAAGACTCTTGAGAATCCCTTGGACTGCAAGGAGATCCAATCAGTCCATGCTAAAGGAGGTCTGTCCTGGGTGTTCTTTGGAAGGAATGAGGCTAAAGCTTAAACTCCAATTCATTGGCCACCTCATGTGGAGTTGACTCATTGGAAAAGACCCTGATGCTGGAGGAACTGGGGGCAGGAGTAGAAGGGAGCAACAGAGGATGAGATGGCTGGATGGTATCACCGACTCGATGGACACACATTTAAGTGAACTCTGGGAGTTGGTGATGGAGAGGGAGCCCTGGCGTTACTGTGATTCATGGAGTCGTAAAGAGTCAGATACCACTGAGCCACTGGACTGAACTGATAGTAAATATACTTTTGGAGTAGGTCACGATTTTGGAATATTGTAGAAGCAACATGGTTTTCATACATCTAGCAGAAATAAGATTGGAAATGGTCTCATATTCAGAAATTATTGGATGTGATATTTTTACCTGCTGCTTCAACTACTATTAATTTCCAGAGCATTTTTAACTCGACTCCCTGGAATCTAAGGGAAATCCTCTTGCTGACATTCCACACACACACACACACACACACACACAAAAAAAAAAAAAAAACCTCACCTTATAGGAACCAATAGCAGCCAAACTACTGTCATGGTTCAAAGAGATATTTCCCCAAATGATACATTGTGAGAAATCTTGCTGAGAACCCAACAATTTAGCCTCAATAAAGGAAAAGCAAGATTGCATATTCAACAATCCTTAGTTTGATAAAAAGAGAAAACCCTTATTTATACCAAATAGCAACCCAGTATTACATCAGTGACTAAAATTCCAACTCTTAACCACTGTGCATAGATTAAACCAATGGTCTAATGACAAAATAATACCATTCATGAGTCAATATTGCTGGAGAAAGATTAACAAGTTTGTGAAACGTGCCTACTTCACTGTCCCATTGGTCCAAAGTACAAAACAAGAAAGCCTGTTCATACTGCTCACAAACGCTTTCAGCTACCTAATAGACCATTTGAATATTAGCAATGGGACTTTTTTTTCTACATTCTCAGTCTCATGGATATATGTTTAGTCATGCTCTATATTTTCACTCTAGACTAAAGTTTTCCCTTTCAGACAGGTTACTGCTTCTTCTGTGGTCAAAATTCTTTCGGAATGTATTGTCTTTACCTATGGAAGTCCTCTAGAAATTTATAATAATTGAGGACTCCATTTTGCCACTCAGGCAGTTAAGAAAGGGTGTGCAATTAGACAGTTTTATAAGAGTTTGATTGCACTAGCCACGATCAGTTCTCTGTTTAGTCTAGCACACTCTTAAGACTCAACTGGCAAAAGTCAAATTCCTTTGCCAAAAGCATTCTTTGGTTTTTCTAAATATCAGATCCACTCCTTTTGGAACTCATAAACTCTGATCCTTTGAGATATTTACAGGACATCAATGCACTTGGTTCTTTTCATACACAAATAATAAAAATAGAAATGCTCCAATATTATTGATTTTGCCAAAAAATTCATTCAAAATTTCCCATTGCATTATATGGGAAAACCTGAACAAATGTTTTGGCTGAAATAAAAGCCAAAAGTCATATTGTTTCTATTAAAAGCAAACGTGTTTTGATATAGCAATTATTCACAATGTTTTCTCAGGAGAAAAAGACCCTGGACATCACATCTTTCACCCTAGAGATTTCATCTATTGAAAAAGACACCTCCAGAAGAACTCTCTTTAACTTCACTGGAAAGGTTCCTATCAGGTACTGCTGACCAACCCTTGTGCCACTGAATTCCAGGAAATAGTCTCTAGAATTTCCAGGACAAAGATAAAGAAAGCATCAAGTCCTTACTGGATTTGCACATCATCTGGTAAACTTAAAGTAAAGGTTTCCAGGAATTGAAACTGATGACAACTTATGATAGAGCTTTCTTAAGACATTTGAATCAGGCCTGTTTGAAGTTTGTCCATCAAATAATTGGTTATAATATAATGCTTCATATTACTCCAATGTCTATGATTTTTATAACACTGACTTTTGATAAAATATGCCTAAGAGTTTTCCTTCCTAACAATCCTTATTAATTGAATGTGACATCAGTAAGTTTTCAGTTTGTGCACTTTCTTTCTGATGTGAGACATTAAGCCCAGGGAAAGACCTTTCTTGCATGTGGGGGAAAAAGCTGTTGAAAGCAAAAAAATTAACTCTTGCTTTGAGAGAAATAGTTTGATCAAAAGGGGGAAATATAAAAATTACTGAACAAAATCTCAAAAAAGTAGCCAGGAGGCCAGCAAAGGGAGAGCTCATTTCCCATGAAAATCAGTTCAGTTCAGTCACTCAGTCGTGTTCAACTTTTTGTGACCCCAAGGACTGCAGCATGCCAGGCTTCCCTGTCCATCCCCAACTCTTGGAGCTTGCTCAAACTCATGTCCATCAAGTTGGTGATGCTGTCCAATCATATCATTCTTTGTTATCCCTTTTTCCTCCTGCCCTCAATCTTTCCAAGCATCAGGTTTCCAGGAAGTCAGTTATTCACAGCCAGGTGGCCAAAGTATTGGAGCTTTAGCTTCAGCATCAGTCCTTCAGTGAATATTCAGGACTGGCTTCCTTGAGAATTGACTGGTTTGATCTCCTTGCAGTCCAAGGGACTCTCAAGAACCTTCTCCAACAACGTAGTTCAAAAGCATCAATTCTTTGGTGCTCAGCTTCGATTCTCACATATGTACATGACTACTGGAAAACCATACCTTTGACTAGATGGACTTTTGTCGCGAAGTATTGTCTCCTCTTTCCCAAAAAGAAGGAGAAAACTTTCTCATCTTTTCTGGCAAGAGGTCAGCTAATGAGATACGCTTAGCGTTCATTCTTTGAAAACCAGTACATGATGAACTGTCAACTCTTCCACTGTGCAGAGTACTTGCAAGTGACTCACGATGGTTGCAGATCTCTAATTGTAATTCAGTGTTGATTCTGAATAAGCCAATGTTTTGATAGAGAAATAATAGGAAGCCATTTGTTTTGGGTCAGCAAGGGAAACAGAGATATTGAGAAAGATTGACTATATTATGCTAACTGAAACCATGAATGATCTAATTTTGTATCTCTCCAAGAAGGAAAATTTTACCAGCAATTCTATGTTTTTTCCATATATTGTTAATATCCTATCACAATAAAAACATTACCCAAGTGACAGAGAAAACACCAGTGTAAACTTTAGAAGTTGTCATTTTTAATATGTTAATGGAGTCCCTCTCCTAAATTTCTATGTATCTCAGATGTTACTTCAGTATGCCACATAAATTTGACTATCTATTGTATAACCATCCCAAGATTTGGGGAACACTTGAAGTTTTAGAGGATCCAAAAACATTACATCCAAATCTTAGCACTCATTTCATGTTGAAAAGGAAAAGAAAGCATTTTCTTCTCTCTTGTATCCTAATCATGAGGCTTCAGTTGTAAACAAAATATGAAAATACCTACAGAATACATCTCCTTTGAGATTAAATGGGCCTTATAAGGAAAAAAAAAGCTACTGAATTTTATTCAGTTTTTTTAAGATTGTGTCAAGAGCTGGCAAGTATGGGAGAAGGCCCACTACCTGAGAACACAGAGAGGAAAAAATAGTGTTTATTTAAATTTTTTCTTTCTCCTTCTTAGAGTTTACTCCAATATGCTTAATCTTTGTTTCTGCAGGGTACTATTAAGTGTCTTTAAAAAATAAAAGGTTAAGTTCAACAAATAATTGCCATTGAAAGCAATTATTTTGTGATTTAAGGCATATGGCTTTGCATGTTCTTTTTGTTTCTTTTTTCTGAACATTTTGTATACCCATTCTTTATTTAATTTAAAGTGTATATTTTTTTAAATTTAACCAGTTTTTCAACCAAGTTAGCAATTCCATGTATAAATTAAGCATAGAATTTAACTGCTTCCTATCTGCAAGATTATGATCCAGGCTTTGGGCTTGAAAATATAAAGGACAAATGACAAAAGATTTCTGCACTAGAAAAGCACAACTATGGCTGTAGCAGTTTCTACTTTGTGTGGTAATAGCCAACTTAAAACACCTCTACCACTATTGTATTCTCTATTCTTTTTTACATACTTGGCACTCAAAAGTATTGATTGCCTGCTTCAACTTTCTATAGTTTTAAGGCTTACAAATATATTTATAGATATTCCTCTCAAGCAGTGGATATTTAAGGGGAACATAAGGAAAGTTACATGTTCTAAAATTAGCTCAAATAAAATTTCTCTGCGATTTTAATGAAAATACTATTTAATTTCCTGACATCTAAAAAAAGAAAAGTAATGGTTTTTCCAGTAGTCATGCACAGATGAGAGAGTTGGATCATAAAGAGGCTGAGTGCTGAAGTATTCAAACTTTTGAACTGTGGTGTTGGAAAAGACTCTTAAGAGTTCTTTGGACAGCAAGTAGATTAAACCAGTCATTCTAAAGGAAATCAATTCTGAATATTCATTGGAAGAACTGATGCTGAAGCTGAAGCTCCAATACCTTGGCTGCTGCTGCTGCTAAGTCACTTCAGTCGTGTCCAACTCTGTGCGACCCCCTAGACAGCAGCGCACCAGGCTCCCCCATCCCTGGGATTCTCCAGGCAAGAACACTGGAGTGAGTTGCCACTTCCTTCTCCAATGCACAAAAGTGAAAAGTCAAAGCGAAGTCGCTCAGTCGTGTCCGACCCTCAGCAACCCCATGGACTGCTACTTGATACTAAAAACCAGCTCATTGGAAAAGGTCCTGATGCTAGGACAGATTGAGGACAGGAGGAGAAGTGGGTAACAGAGGATGAGATGGTTGAATGGCATCACTGACTCAATGGACATCAGTTTGAGCAAACTCCAGGAGATAGTGAAGGACAGGAAAGCCTATTGTGTTGCAGTCCATGGGTTTGCAAAGAGTTGGACACCACTTAGCGACTAGATAACAATGCAATTTTGTCTAAAAGAAAAATTTATATAAATAGAGAATTTATACACATGCAAAAATAAGTACAGGATCTTTAGTTTCTCATGTTTTCTGAAACTATTTGATGTTAATACTCTTACTTCCCCAAAAATTCATTGTAATTTCTAATTTTGTTTTACACATGTGTTATCATTTAAATCAGTGTAAATATTTATTGATATTTTGAAATTAAATCTGCTTTTACTTGTATGTATTTCAAAAGTCTTACTGCAATTAAAATATGGGAAAATTTAAGGCAAAGAAAACACATTTCCATGCTCAGAATCTACTTAAGATTAGAGAGACATGATGATTACGTGTAGTGTGACACGGAAGGAGGAAAAAGGCTGTTAAAGACTGATACATCTCAAGAAATGTGAATATGAACTTTTAGATAATATTGTTGTATTTATGCTACATTTCCTAATTTTGAAAACTTCCCTGTGGTTATGAAAGTTTTTTTTTTTTTTTTTTAACCCTTGGGATATAAACATTAAATTATTTGTGAGTGTCAGAAAGATACCTTGTTGGAGGAGATGTCAACCCACTCCATTATTCTTGCTGGGAAAGAGGGGGCAAGAGGCAGAGGGGCCTGGCAGGCTACAGTCCATGGATTCTCAAAGAGTCAGACATGACTAAGTACAAAAATATTTTATTTACCACATTTGTTAAACATAATGGTATATGCAAATATATATTTCTGGTGTATTTATAGAGAAAGAATGAAAAAGGGGAAAATGGAGGAAAATGTAAAGAAGAAAAATGGGCCATCGTTGGGGAATCTGTGTAAAAGGTATATGTGATTTTCTTATGTTATACTTCTTGCTTTTTGTTTCAAATTATGTTGAGACAAAGCCACCCTCCCTAAAAAGGGAAAAAGAAATTATGGAGAATTGCAAGAAAAATGATAAAGCAACATTTTAATTCTATTAAAAGGATAATTTCCTACAAGTGAGGCTTCCCTTATAGTTGGTAAAGAACCCACCTGCAATGCAGGAGACCCTGGTTCAATTCCTGGGTCAGGAAGATCTGCTAGAGAAGGGATAAGCTACCCACTCCAGTATTATTGGGCTTTTCTTGCAGCTAAATTGGTAGAGAATCCACCTGCAACATGGGAGACCTGGGTTCTATTCTTAGGTTTTAAAGATCCCTGAAGAAGGGAAAAGCTACCCACTCCAGTATTCTAGCCTTGAGAATTCCATAGAATACAGTGGTCATTGCAAGCCAATTCTTTGGCCACCTGCTGTGAAGAACTATCTCATTGCAAAAGACCCTGATGCTGGGAAAGACTGAAGGCGGGAGGAGAAGGGAATGACAGAGGATGAGATGGTTAAATGGTATCATGTACTGGATGGACATGAGTTTGAGCAACTTCTGGGAATTGGTGATGGACAGGGAAGCCTGGCATGCTGTAGTGCCTGGGGTCACAGAGTTGGAGACAACTGAGCAACTAAAATGAACTGAACTGAACAGTCAAGTCCATCAGTTCACTCGCTCAGTCATGTCCGACTCTTTGCGACCCCATGGACTGCAGCCTGCCAGGCTTCCCTGGCTGTTATCAACTCCTGGAGCCTGCTCAAACGCATGTCCACTGAGTCAGTGATGCCATCCAACCATCTCATCCTCTGTTGCCCCCTTCTCCTCCAGCCTTCAATCTTTCCCAGCATCAGGGTCTTTTCTGATGAGTTGGTTCTTCGTGTCAGGAGGACAAAGTATTGGAGTTTCAGCTTCATCAGTCCTTCTAATGAATATTCAGGACTGATTTTCTTTAGGATTATTGGTTGGATCTCCTGGCAGTCCCAGGGACTCTCAAGAGTCTTCTCCAACACCACAGTTCAAAAACATCAATTCTTTGGTGCTCAACTTTCTTTATAGTCCAACTCTCACTATAGCCCAACTCTGGAAAAACCGTAGCTTTGACCCAATGGACCCTTGTTGGCAAAGTAATATCTCTGCTTTTTAATATGCTGTCTAGGTTGGTCATAGCTTTTATTCCAAGAGCAAGCATCTTTTAATTTCATAGCTGAAGTCACCTTCTGTGGTGATTTTGGGGCCCAAGAATATAAAGTCTCTCACTGTTTTCAATGTTTCCCCTTCTATTTCCCATGAAATGATGGGACTAGATGTCATGATCTTAGTTTTCTGAATGTTGAGTTTTAAATCAACTTTTTCACTCTCCTCTTTCATTTTCATGAAGAGGTTCTTTAGTTCTTTGCTTTCTGCCATAAGGGTGGTGTCATCTGCATATTTTAGGTTCTTGATATTTCTCCCAACAATCTTGATTCCAGCTTGTGCTTCTTTCAGCCCAGCATTTCTCATGATGTACCCTGCATATACGTTAAATAAGCAGGGTGACAATATACAGCCTTGACATACTTCTTTCCCTATTTGAAACCAGTCTGGTTTTCCATGTACAGTTCTAATTATTGCTTCTTGAGCTGCATACAGATTTCTCAGGAGGCAAGTCAGGTGTCTGATATTCCCATCTCTTGAAGAATTTTCCACAGTTTGTTGCAATCCACACAGTCAAAGGCTTTGGTGTAGTCAATAATGCAGAAATAGATATTTTTCTGGAACTCTTTTGCTTTTTCGGTGATCCAGTGGGTTTTGGCAATTTGATCTCTAGTTCCTCTGCCTTTTCTAAATCCAGCTTGTTGGATTTAGAAGTTCCGGTAAAACTTCCGTGTTGCCAAATTGGGGGTGGGGGCAGAGGTAGAGAGATTCATTCCGTGGAGCCACAGCCAGAGCCAGGACTAGGAGTAGAATTCATCCCTGCCTAGTGCATCTTTGGCTGAGCATGAGGAGGACAACACCCCAATTAATCATGCTGTACCATACCTCACATTACACGGGGCAGCTAAGCCTAAGCACCACAACTACTGAGCCCGTGCTCCTCAACAAAAGAAGCCACCACTTTGAGAAGCCCATACAATGCTGTTAGTGAGTAGCCTCTGCTCACCGCAACTAGAGAAAGCCTGAATGCAGCAAGGAAGACCCAGCACAGTCAAAAATAAAATAAAGAGAAATGGAGGCTATGTCCGTCTGAGAGGTGGGTGCATTGCTGGTGCTGCTACGGATGCTGCTGGTGCTGCAGGAGCCCTGCGGGCTGTGCATTGGTGCCTGCCACCCAGGCGGGATTGCCATCGCTGTCCAGCCTTTCTCCCACCCCCAGCTCCTGGCCAGGTCATCAGTTCAAAAGAGCAGTAATTCCAGCCTTTCTGAACAATGTGTCTTATTTTTGGGTACACTTACCACTGAGGGTGAATTCTTTTTACAAGAAGAAAATTTGGGAGGAGAGCTACCTACAAGGAAAGGATGTGTAGCTATTCAGAGAGATGTCTTAAAGTGCCTGGGACTCCTGGAACAAAGACCCTTTGGAAGCAGGTATCATTGTGTCAGAGTAAATGGTCTCTTGGCATGATAAGTGCCTCATCTTCCCCTTTCCCCTCACCCAGATTTCCTTCTCAGGAGAAAGGAGCAGTGACACCCCACAAGAGACAGACCTAGACTTGCTCGAGAGTGTTCAGAAGTCTCCTGTAGAGGCGTGAGTTCATGGGGGCTTGCTACAGGGTCAGAGGCAATGAATGCAGCAGTGCTTGCACAGAACCTTTTGAGGGAGGTCACCATTATTTTCATTACCTCCACCACAGTTTGGCCTCAGGTCAAACAACAGAGAAGACAGCCCCACCCATCAACAGCAAATTGGATTAAAGATTTACTGAGCATGGCCCTGCCCATCCAAACAAGACCCAGTTTTCCCCTCAGTCAGTCTCTCCCATTCAGAAGCCCCCTTAAGCCTCTTATCCTTCTCCATCAGAGGGCAAACAGACTAAAAACCACAGTCACAGAAAACTAACCACACTGATCACATACACTACAGCTTGGCTTAACTCAGTGAAACTATGAGCTGTGCCATGTAGGATCACCCAAGATGGACAGGTCATGGCGGAGAGTTCTGACAAAACGTGGTCCACTGGACAAAGGAATGGCAAACCATTTCAGTATGCTTGCCTTGAGAATGCATAAATAGCATAAAATGACAAAAAGATAAGAACCTGAAAGATGAACTCCCCAGGTCAGTAGGTGCCTAATATGCTACTGAATATAGTTGGAGAAATAACTCCAGAAAGAATGAAGAGATGAGCCAAAGGAAAAACAACACCCAGCTGTGGATGTTAACTGATGATAGAAACAAGGTCTGATGCTGTAAAGAGCAATATTGCATAGGAACCTGGAATGTTAGGTCCATGAATCAAGGGAAATTGGAAGTGGTCAAACAGGAGATGGCAAGAGTGAACATTGACATTTTAGGAATCAGCAAACTAAAATGGACTGGAATGGGGTGAATTTAATGCAGATGCCCATTATACCTACGACTGTGGGCAAGAATCCTTTAGAAGAAATGGAGTATCCATCATAGTCAACAAAAATGTCCAAAATACAGTACTTGGAACCAGCCTCAAAAATGACAGAATGATCTCTGTTCATTTCCAAGGTCAACTATTCAACATCACAGTAATCCAAGTCTATGCCCTGACCAATAATGCTGAAGGAACTGAAGTTGAGTGGTTCTATGAAGACCTACAAGACCTTCTAGAACTAACACCCCCAAAAGATGTCCTTTTCATTATGGGGACTGGAATGCAAAAGTAAGAAGTCAAGAGAAACCTGGAGTAACAGGCGAATCTGGCTTTGGAGTATGAAACAAAGCAGGACAAAGGCTAACAGAGTTTTGCCAATAGAACTCACTGGTCATAGCAAACACCCTCTTCAACAACACAAGAGAAGTCTCTACACATGGACATCACCAGATGGTCAATACCGAAATCAGATTGATATATTCTTTGCATCCAAAGATGGAGAAGCTCTATACAGTCAGCAAAAACAATACTCGGAGCTGACTGTGGCTCAAATCATAAACTCCTTATTGTCAAAGTCAGACTTAAATTGAAGAAAGTAGGGAAACCCACTAGAACTGAAGAGCCCATGGGGTTGCAAAGAGTCAGACAGGACTGAGTGACTTTCACTTTTGCTTTTCACTTCCTACAAGTATCTTAACAATCAGAAGATAATTTATTTCTTTGTTAAAGCAACTCAAAATTTATCATAAAAGTAGAATTTTTATTTTAATTGATTTAAAATTATGAACAAGTTTCTAGGAGATTTAAGTAATATTATAAAGAATCATGGTCTATCTTTAAATCATTGTACCTGCCTCTTTTTTACAGTAATCTTTAAAGATGCTTTCTGTGGGGAGGGTGTTATGTTATTGAAAATCATCAACATTTCTGTAGTTAGATAAGTTGATCTTGATTTCTATCTCTCTGTCTCTCTCTCTCACACACACACACCCATGAACTCATATAAATAGATGTTGTCCATGTGTTGTTTGATAAGATAAACTTTCTCATGCTTAATTTCTAAAAGTATACAAAAGCTTTAAGATTTCTTTTCTTTTCTTTTTCTTTTTTTTTTTTTTGGTAAGGAGTGGAGTGAAAGTGTTAGTTGCTTAGTTGTGTCCAACTCTTTCTTTGCAACCCTATGGACTGTAGCCCTCCAGGCCCCTCTGTCCATAAGATTCTCCAGGAAAGAATACTGTAGTGTGTTGCCATTCCCTTCTCCAGGGGATCTTCCCTGATCTAGGGATTGATCCCAGGTCTCCTGTATTGCAGGCAGATTCTTTATCATCTGAACTGCCTGACTCATACATTAGAATAATTTTTCATAGTATTAAGGAAGATAAAAATCCTATAGAAATTCAGTTAATTTTGCTTTACTATTTCAGGATTTCATAGCTCGGTTGACTAACTATGAATTCCTCAAGAGTAGTAATTTGAACCATAACTTGAATGCCCTCAAATTAAAAGTTTAGCTTATTCTGTTACTCTTTATGTTTTTCCTCTTCCAAAGAGATATTCTTCTATACAGGGTCTTTAAATAGTTTCCACTTCTTTACTCTATTAAATGGTCTTTTGGTATCCTGTGGATTACCGCATTAAGATAGCTGTGAATGTGGCAATTTTCATGAGAAGAGGTCAATGACAGGGAGCAGTACCTCAAGGCTGCTCAGAACCTCATAGCTTTTGATTAGTAAATTAATTTGGAGAAAACAGTCTTCCATTTATCCATTTTGAAAATTTTCTTTAGTAAAATTTAATGATTTTTGTACAGTTTTATATATGTTGATGCTTATTTTTCCTGGCTATTTAATATTTTTAAATGTTGATTATATTTTAATCATATTTTATGATTAGAGCTGCTGCACATAAAAAGCATTGTCTTGGAATTAGCTATCAGATGAAAATTTCTCTTAAGTGTTTTTATACTTTAGCTGTTGGTTTAAATAATTTTGAACATTTAATAAAGCTATTCTTCACCATGCAAAGAAAGTATACTTACAATTCCAACTGAGCATAAATTTATATACAAAAATTCATGTTATATTTTTCCAAAAGAAAATTTTTTGTCTGTTGAGGTAATGGTAATTTTTTTTTCTTTTTTATATTGATTTTGTGTGCTAAGTCACTCCAGTCATGTCTGACTCTGTGATCCTATGGACTGTAGTCTGTCGGGCTCCTTTATCCATGGGATTCTCTAGGCAAGACTACTGGAGTGGGTCGCCATGCCCACCTCCAGGGAAGCTCCTGATCCAGGGATTGAACCCACATCTCTTACATCTCCTGCATCGGCAGTTGTGTTATTGATTACATAAATTAACTTACTAGTACTGCACAGAACTTATATTTTTATTATAGTTCATCTTTAAAATTGTCTGTTGTCATTTAAGTACTCTATACAACTATTTTTAGATAATAATAATAAGAAAACTAGATATGCTAGACATATTCTAGACTCTAAACCACCTACATGAGAGCAGCAATATTATAATGCCCAAATAAGACATAAACTGGGGCTTCCCAGTTAGCGCTAGTGATAA
Source organism: Ovis aries (assembly GCF_016772045.2). Taxonomy (NCBI): domain Eukaryota; kingdom Metazoa; phylum Chordata; class Mammalia; order Artiodactyla; family Bovidae; genus Ovis; species Ovis aries. The sequence continues at coordinate 48,570,556 of NC_056056.1, forward strand.
ATATCCACCTGCCAGTGCAGGAGACATAAGATACAAGAGTTCGACCCTTGGGTCAAGAAGATCCCATGAAGTAGGGCATGGTGACCACACTCCAGTATTCCTGCCTGGAGAATCCCATGGAGAGAGAAGCCCAGGGGACTATAGTCTATAGAGTTACACAGAATTGGACACGACTGAAGTGACTTGGCTCTCATGCACCCATGGTCAGACATGAACTAATGCTGTAAAGTGTTTACCTAGGTAATATATTAAACCAAGTTTTCTCTGACTTCCAAGTTTAAACTCCGTCATTTTTTTAAAAAATAGTTGCATTTACTGCCTTTTTCTGTATTTTCTGTTTTTTGAATATCCACCAGTGAACTAAAATACTCAACTGGCTTAACAGATAGAATTAACAGATCATTTCTATGTTATTTTATATTTTCCTGAGCTAATGGGAAAAAAGTGTAATTTTAAAAATATATTCAGTACTTACACCAGAAACTGTTATACAAATATAAATATTGAACATATACAACACAGATATAGACTGGTTTTACTTATGGATGTAGATATATAAATACTATACAGGTAAATCGAATCACTTGAAGTCTTTCAGCATATATAGAATAGCAAATCTTCACAAATTAATATGCACAATTACTTTACAACCACCATCCCTAAAGCTTTTATTATAAACTTGATGGAATTAGCCTAAAATTTATACATGGGGATAACTTGGAAAATGTTGAAAGAAAACTGGTTGCATCAATGTAGGCCATTCTATTATAATTTTTAATAATTATTATGGCAGATACAGATAGATGTATAAATGAAATATAATGAAAAATTTAAATCAATATTGAAAGCTATATTGATTTTTTTAAAAATGTGACTTAGATCACTACCTCATATTTTACACAAAACAGTTATTTTTTTACAGATTTGATATTTGTGCGAGACATAAACTAGAAGAATGTGACAATTTGTCAAAATAAGCTGATTGTAAAATAATTAATCTCTATATCAAAATAAAGCTCTTCTCACAGATTAAGAAAAATATATGAGGAAATTGTTTACAACATATGTTAGTAAGAGATTCTTCGCTTAGTTTAAAAGTGAATCTTAAAAGTAAATTGAAAAGAATTATGCAAACTTCAACAAGAAAGTGTGAAAAAGTCTTAATCTTAAGAAAAAGTCCAAAGGCATGTATGTGTGTACTTAGTTGCTCAGTTATGTCCTACTCTCTGTGGCCCTATGGACTGTAGCCTCCCAGGCTCCTCTGCCCATGGAACTTTCCAGGATACATCACTGGAGCAAGTTGCCATTTCCTACTTCAGAGGACCTTCCTGACCAGGGATTGAACCCACATATTTTGTGTCTCCTGCATTGGTAGGCAGATTCTTTACCACTAGTGTTATGGGGATGTTAAGAAAGAGTTCAAAAGCATATATAATGTTTAAATTAATGTGGTGCATAGTGAAGAACCCAATCCATCTGCCAATGCAGGAGATGCAAGAGGGTTAAATTCCTGGACTGGAAATCCCCTAGAGAAGGAAACGGCAACCCAATACAGTATTCTTGACTGGAAAATCCCGTGGACAGAGGAGCCTGGTGGGATAATGGGGTCACAAAAGAGTCAGACATAACTGAGCACACAGTACAAAATTAAATAAACAAAATGAAACAACAATGCCTTTTTACTGTAAATTAGAAAAAGTAGAAGCAATGATAATGCCCAGTGTTATCAAGACTTTGGGAAATGACCAGTGAGCTCATACATCAAGATCAGTTGGGAATTTATCTTTGATGTGAAAGAATGGTTCAACAGATGTGAATCAATAAATGTTATGTGTTTATTGTATGAATAAAAGGTGAAATGATTTATAATAATCTCTAGAGATGTTGAAAGCTTCTCTTCTAAGACAGATTAACTTGAAATCCTAGAGTGCAATTAGGCAATAAAAATGTAGTCATCCAAATCAGAAAAAAATAAGTAAATTTTCTGTTTTTTGATGATATAACTTATATATAGAAAATTCTACAGATTCCACCAAAATATATTAGAACTAATCATCATATTTAGTAAAGTTACAGAATATAAAATCAATATCCAAAGCATGTTGCATTTCTACATATTTTCAATGAAATATCTGAAAAAATAAAATAAGCAGTTTCATGCACAATAGAACTAAGAGCAATATAATACTTTGAATATAACCAAGGAGATGAGAGCTTTCTGCACTATAAAATGAATGACTGTAACAAAAGTAATTGGAGAAGACACACACATTGGAAGAATTAATATTGTTAAATTTTTCATACTACCCAAAGTCATCTATAATTTCAATTTAATTCAATACAAATTACAATTCCATGAAATTTTTAGCAGAAGTGAAAAAAATATTCCCAGATTCACAAGGAATAGCTAAAGATGGAAAGTATTCAAGTCAATTCCCTAAAAGAAAAACAAAGCAGAAGCATCACACTTCTTGATTTCAAACTATACTACCAAGCAAAATGCAACTCTTATAGTAATCAGGGAAAGTGAAAGAAAGAAAGTGAAGTCGCTCAGTTGTGCCCGACTCTGGACCCCACGGATAGTAGCCTGCACCAAGCTCCTCCATCCATGGGATTTTCAAGGCAAGACTACTGGAGTGGGTTGCCACTTCCTGCTCCAGGGAATCTTCCCAACCCAGGGATCGAATCCAGGTCTCTCACATTGTCGACAGATGCTTTACCATCTGAGCCACCAGGGAAGTCCATAGCAATCAAAACACTATTTTAAAATAGTATAAAAATATATACATAAATCAGTGCAATAGTTCAAGAGCCTAGAAATAAACCCTGGCATATATGGTAACAAATACTTAATAAGATAGTCACAAATATTCAATGAGGAAAGAATAGTCTGTTTAATAACTGGTTTTATGGAGGAGAAAATGCATAGCCACATACAGAAGGAAAATAATTTGGCTCCTAACTGATACCACTCACAAAAAAATAATTCAAATAGATTAAAAACGTAAAGATAAGACTCAACATAAAACTTCTAGAAGAAAGCTTATGGAAAAAGCTACTTAACATTGGTATTTGCAATAACTTGTGACCATGATACCAAAAACACAGGAAACAAGAAAAGCAATAACAGTGAAACAGGCAACTTACAGAATGGAAAAAAAAATTGCATATCATCTTTCTGATTAGGGGTTAATATTCAAAGTACATAAGAAACCAATACAGCTAAATAGCAAAAAATAATCTGATTAAAAAATAGAGAGATGAACAGATATTTTTTTTTCCAAAAAAGAAATACAAGTGGCCAAAAAATACATGAAAGGTGATCCATTACTAATCAGGCAAATTAAAATCACAATGAAATATTACCTTACACCTGTTAGAATGGCTATCATTAAACAGGTAAGAGGTACATATTGGTAAGGATATGGAAAAAAAGAGACTCCTTATGCACTGTTGGTAAAGATACAAATGATTACAGAAACTATGAAAAGAAATATGGACGATTCTCAAAAACTGAACCTAGAACTACCATATATTTCAGCAATCACCCTTCTGGGTGTATATCCAAAGAAAATAATATCAGAATCCTGGAGAAATATCTATACTCTCATCTTCATTGTAGCATTATTCACCATAAGTAATATAGTGAGACACTATTCAGTAAGAAAGAAGAAAACCTTGCCATTTGTAACAACATGAGTAGAACTTAAGGGTGCTATATTAAGTCCGACAGTCCATGGGGTCACAAGAGTTGGACATGACTGAAGCAACTGAGCATGCACACACACTCAGACAAAGACTATGTTATTTCTTAACACGGGGGGGGAAAAAAAAAAAAAGGGATTCTTAGAAAAGAGGAAATAAAATAGTGGTTACCAGGGGCTGGGAGTGGAGAAAAAGGGGAAATGTTGCTCAAAGTTTACAAACTTCTGGTTATAAAAAGAATAATTTCTGGAGAATGAACATACAGAATAGTGACTGCAATTAAAAACAATGACTTCAGTTCAGTTCAGTTCAGTCGCTCAGTCATGTTCGACTCTTTGTGACCCCATGAATCGCAGCACGCCAGGCCTCCCTGTCTATCACCAACTCCCGGAGTTCACTCACACTCATGTCCATCGAGTCCGTGGTACCATCCAGCCATCTCATCCGCTGTCATCCCCTTCTCCTCCTGCCCCCAATCCCTCCCAGCATCAAAGTATTTTCTAATGAGTCAACTCTTCGCATGAGGTGGCCAAAGTACTGGAGTTTCAGCTTTAGCATCATTCCTTCCAAAGAAATCCCAGGGTTGATCTTCAGAATGGACTGGTTGGATCTCCTTGCAGTCCAAGGGACTCTCAAGAGTCTTCTCCAACACCACAGTTCAAAAACATCAATTCTTTGGCACTCAGCATTCTTCACAGTCCAACTCTCACATCCATACATGACCACAGGAAAAACCATAGCCTTTAACATACTTTAAAAGTGATAAGAAATTAAATATTAAATACTCTTATTACAAAAAGAACTTATAATTATGTGATGTGATACAGGTGTTAACCAGTAACACTCTGGTAATAATATTGCAATATGTAAATGTATAAAATCATCTCTTTATATAATTTAAACTTACATAAATGTTATATGTTAATTATATCTCAAATCTTGAAAGAAAAACAAAAAAGAAACATTTTGAATTGCAAAAAACAAAAATAGATCAAATTATGGCACAGTCATAAAAGGAGCTACTTAATTATACACATACTTTCCAAAAGATAAATAATAATGTTGAAGAAATAATGACAAATTCACTAAATATTTTCTTTAGTTTTAAATATATTTGTTGCTGTTTTTTCTTTTGATAACATTTAGCTTTTAATCAAAATAAAAATGCAGCGTTATTATGGATATTTAACAATCAGGTAAGCCTAAAGAAGAAAATTTAAATCATTCATTGTAAAATAACTGCAAGAAATAAATAAGTAGAAGAATAAATATATATATACATATATACTCAACTCACAGAGAAATATAAATTAGTGAGTCTAAATAAATTATAATAATGATATAGTATTAAGATGTAGTTTCTTTCTTCTGTTCAATTATTCAACCATAAACAAAAATATCAATATATGTTGCATTTTAGAAACCAGAAATACATGTTCAAAATAAATCATGAGGTTTATCATTTGTGATTACACAAAATATTATTAGTATGATGATTGGAACAGAGGATCAAAAACATTTTTATGTTGATATTTTTGTTGATATTTTTGATTTTTTATGTTGAAGACTGTAAAAGCACAAGCTCCAGATATTTGAAAAAAAATTTGCTCTAATTTTATCCAATTTTATGCCAACATAATTGTCACTACTTCTTCCTAGGAAACAAAACATTTTTGAGGTATACTTTTTGATGAATTAGTAACCTAACAGGAAATCCTGCTAATACATGTATATATTATTCAGCTTCATAAAAGGGAATAAAATGTGTCAGATATGAAATGCCCTGGTGTGGGTCAGGAGTGAGGGACTGATGCCTGGAATTGAGAGTCAGGAGCTTTATTGATGATTCAATGTGTTCTGTGAACTAATAGTGAAACTCCAATTAATTATATTATCTTTCCCCATTTTATTTTTTGAAATCAATTTATTTATCTTAATTGGAGGCTAATTGCTTTACAATATTATGGTGGTGTTTGCCATACATTGACATTAATCAGCCGCAGGTGTACATGTGTCCCTCCATCCCGAACCCCCTTTCCATCTCCCTCCCCATCTTATCCCTCTGAATTGTCCCAGTGCACTGGCTTTGAGTGCTCTGTTTGGGCATCGTCAAACTTGAACTGTTGTCTATTTCACATATGGTAATATACATGTTTCAATGCTATTCTCTCAAATCATCCCACCCTCATTTTTCTATCTTGTCTACAGGACTGCTGAATTGTATTAGATACTCTGGAATATACTTTCCTTTTCTATAGATCCGTTATTCAATTTTACATTCCAGTATATTTAATATCAAGTAGTTTAACTCATTCCACTTTTTCCCAATACATATAAATTTTAGTTTAATTTGTTGAAAAATCCAAAGCAAGATTTAGCCTGATCTGAGTTTTTGAATGTTAAGTGATATGTGTATATATCTATATCTATCTCTATATATGTGTGTGTGTGCACAATAAAGGACAGAAATCATATGGACCTAACAGAAGCAGAAGATATTAAGAAGAGGTGGCAAGAATACGCAGAAGAACTGTACAAAAAAGATCTTCACGACCAAGATAATCACGATGCTGTGATAGCTCACCTAGAGCCAGACATCCTGTAGTGTGAAGTAGACGGAGCATCAGGAAGCATAACTACGAACAAAGCTAGTGGAGATGATGGAGTTCCAGTGGAGCTATTTCAAACCCTAAAAGATGATGCTGTGAAAGTGCTGCATTCAATATGCCAACAAATTTGGAAAACTCAGCACTAGCCACAGGAGGTGAAAAAGTCAGTTTTCACAGACACTTAACCAACTGAGCCACCAGGGAAGTCCAATCCTAAAGATAGGCAATGCCAAAGAATGCTCAAACTACTGCACAATTACACACATCTCACATGTCAGCAAAGTAATTCTCAAAATTCTCCAAGCCAGGTTTCAAGCTGGATCTAGAAAAGGCAGAGGAACCAGAGGCCAAATTGCCACCATCTGTTGGATCACTGAAAAAGCAAGAGAGTTCCAGAAAAGCATCTATTTCTGCTTTATTGACTATGCTAAAGCCTTTGATTATGTAGATAACAACAGACTGGAAAATTCTTAAAGAGATAGGAATAGTAAATCACCTGATCTTCCTCTTGAGATATCTGTATGCAGGTCTGGAAGCAACAGTTATAACTGAACATGGAACAACAGACTGGTTCCAAATAAGGAAAGGAATGCGGAAAGGCTATATATTGTCACCCTGCTTATTTAACTTATATGAAGAGTACATCATGAGAAACACTGGGCTGGATGAAGCACAAGCTGGAATCAAGATTATCAGGAGAAATATCAATAACCTCAGATATACAGATGACACCACCCTTATGGCAGAAAGCAACTAAAGAGCCTCTTGATGAATGTGAAAGAGGAGAGTGAAAAGGTGTTTAAGTTTTGGCTTAAAACTCAATATTCAGAAAACTAAGATCATGGCACCTAGTCCCATCACTTCATGGCAAATAGATGGGGAAACAGTGACAGACTTTATTTTCTTGGGCTCCAAAATCACTGCAGATGGTGATTGCAGCCATGAAATTAAAACAATGCTTGTTCCTTGGAAGAAAAATTATGACCAACCTAGACAGCATATTAAAAAGCAGAGACATTACTTTGCCAACAAATGTCCATCTAGTCAAACCTATGGTTTTTCCAATATTAATGTATGAATATGAGAGTTGGACTATAAACAAAGCTGAATGCCAAAGAACTGATGCTTTTGAACTGCGGCGGAGAAGACTCTTGAGAGTCCCTTGGACTGCAAGGAGATCCAACCAGTCCATCCTAAAGGAAATCAGTCTTGAATATTCATTGAAAGGACTAATGCTGAAGCTGAAAACTCCAATACTTTGGCCACCTGATATGGAGAATTGACTCATTGGAAAAGACCCTGTTGCTGGGAAAGACTGAAGGCATGAGGAGAAGGGGATGACAGAGGATAAGAAGGTTGGATGGCATCACCAACTCAATGGACATGGGTTTGAGTATACTGCGAGAGTTAGTGATGGAAAGGGAGGCCTGGCATACTGTGATACACGGGGTGGCAAAGAGTCAGACACTATTGAGTGACTGAACTGAACTCTTTGTGTGTGTGTGTGTGTGTGTGTGTGTGTGTGTGTGTGTGTGTGCGTGCGTGTGTAGATGAAAAAATAAAAAAAGTTAGGCAAAGTAGGAATACCCTCGGATCACATCTTTCCATGGGCATTCCAAAATTACAGCTATTTACAGGGCACCTGTTGATAAAAATACCTAAAGTCTAGCAGAAATTATCTTCTAAAACTAAAGATTCAAAAAAGAATCCATAAGGAGTAAAGGAAGGAAGGGCATAGATGTGGTAAAATCAAGACCCATATCCCAAGTAGGGAACCACAAATGGGAAAATAGCCACAAAGTTTCCACAAGGAATAAGAAATTGGGCCCCTCATTGGGCTCCTAAAGTCTGGGGTTCCTGCACTGGCTGGATGAGTTCCTAAAATATCTGGCTTTGAAGGCCAGCAGGGTTTGCATTCTGAAAAGTCAGAGAGCTCTCCATTCCTAAAATGTTCACAAAAATTTTCACATGAACTGAGACGCAGTGTAGAAGCAGTAATTTGAAAGAAACCTGAGTCATATCCACTTGCTGAACTTGGAGAGCCTACTGGAGAGGCAGGAGGGAACTGAAACTCACCTTGGGGACATAGATGCTAACAAAAGCAATTTTCAGGAAGTCATTCTATCAAGAAGATATTGGTACTAGCAAGCACAATTTTGGAATCATCCTTCTAGGTTATTAGCTTCAGGACGGGCACCACCAACCAGCCAGACTGCACTAGCCTACAACAGTCCCAGGACTTTCAGGGCCATGGCCTCACGCTCCAGCAAGCTGATGCCAACTCCAAGTAACCTTGGATTCCTCAGTTAGCTTCACTGGAATCCAGCTCCACTCATCAGTGTGCAAATACCAGCTTTGGGGTAACCAGTCATGTCAGGAGCCTACCTATTCCAGCAGTGGATAGAGACCAGTTTAGGGAACTGTAGCCCAATAGTCACCTACACCAGAACCCACTCGTGGTCCTGCAGTAGTCTGGGACTCTTTTGGGCTCAGACCAACAGCCTCTTGTCATGGACGCCCTCAACAAGAGTCAGCAGCCTCCGTGTAACGCAGAGCCTAGCAACCAAACAAATCTGAGTCATTATCATCACTAGAATTCCCACAGTAGTTGTTATTGTTCAGTCACTCAATCATGTCTGACTGTTTGCAACCCTGTGGACTGTAGCAAACCAGGCTTCCCTGTCCTTTACCATCTCCCAGAACTTACTCAAACTCGTGCCCATTGAGTTGATGATGCCATCCAACCATTTCATCCTCTGTCGTCCCTTTCTCCTCTTACCTTCAACCTATCCCAGCATCAGGATCTTTTTAAATGAGTTAATTCTTTGCATCAGGTAGCCAAAGTGTTGGAGCTTCAGCCTCAGCATCAGCCCCTCCAATGACTATCAGGATTTATTTCCATTAAGATTGACTGGTTTGATATCCTTGCAATCCAAGGGACTCTCAAGAGTCTTCTCCAACACCACAGTTCAAAAGCATCAATTCTTTGGCACTAAGTTTTCTTTAAAGTCCAACTCTTGCATCCATATATAACTACCGGAAAAACCAAAGTTTTGACTAGATGGACATTTGCTGGCAAAGTAATGTCTCTGCTTTTTAATATGCTGTCTAGGTTGGTCATTGCTTTTCTTCCAAGTAGCAAGCGTCTTTAAATTTCATGGCTGCAATCACCATCTGCAGTGATTTTGGAGCCCAAGAAAATAAAGTCTCTCCATGTTCCATTGTTTCCCCATGTATTTGCCATGAAGTGATGGGACAAGATGTCATGATCTTCATTTTTTGAATGTTGAGTTTTAAGCCAGCTTTTACACTCTCCTCTTTCACCTTCATCAAGAGACTCTTTAGTTCCTTTCTGCCATAAGTGTGGCATCACCTGCATATCTGAGATCATTGAAATTTCTCCCAGCAATCTTGATTCCAGTTTGTGCTTCATCCAGTAGAGCATTTTGCATAATGTACTATGCATATAAGTTAAATAAGCACAGTGACAATATACAGCCATGACATACTCCTTTCCCAATTTGGAACCAGTCCATTGTTTCATGTTAGGTTCTAACTGTTGCTTCCTGATTTATTTTCTGACTATATGATTTAATGTGATTTTTCCCTTCTTTATTTTTTGTTGTTTATTTCTGTCTAATAGCCTAAATTATTCTGTAATTATAGATGAATTATTTATAAATTCATGTGAAAAGACTAAGTAACATGTTAAGTAAATAATATGAATTTACAATTAAAAGTTATTAAAATCAAAAAATGTAATCATTAAACCACACTCCTTGCCAAAAACATCACATTAAAAAATATATCAGTGTAATCCACATTTTGCATTTTTTTTGCATTAAAAAGATCGCTCAGTTCAGTTCAGTTCAGTTCAGTCGCTCAGTCGTGTCCGACTCTTTGCGACCACATGAATTGCAGCACTCCAGGCCTCCCTGTCACCACCAACTCCCAGAGTTCACTCAGACTCACGTTCATTGAGTCAGTGATGCCATCCAACCATCTCATCCTCTATTGTCCCCTTCTCCTCCTGACTCCAATCCCTCCCAGCATCAAAGTTTTTTCCAATGAGTCAACTCTTCACATGAGGTGGCCAAAATACTGGAGCTTCAGCTTTAGCATATTCCTTCCAAGGAAATCCCAGGGCTGATCTCCTTCAGAATGGACTGGTTGGATCTCCTTGCAGTCCAAGGGACTCTCAAGAGTCTTCTCCAACACCACAGTTCAAAAGCATCAATTCTTCGGCACTCAGCTTTCTTCACAGTGCAACTCTCACATCCATACATGACTACTGGAAAAACCATAGCCTTGACTAGACGGACCTTAGTCGGCAAAATAATGTCTATGCTTTTGAATATGCTATTTAGGTTGGTCATAACTTTCCTTCCAAGGAGTAAGCGTCTTTTAATTTCATGGCTACAATCAGCATCTGCAGTGATTTTGGAGCCCCCAAAAATAAAGTCTGACATTGTTTCCACTGTTTCCCCATCTATTTCCCATGAAGTGATGGGACCAGATGCCATGATCTTCATTTTCTGAATGTTGAGCTTTAAGCCAACTTTTTCACTCTCCTCTTTCACTTTCATCAAGAGGCTTTTTAGTTCTGCTTCACTTTCTGCCATAAGGGTGGTGTCATCTGCATATCTGAGGTTATTGATATTTCTCCAAGCAATCTTAATTCCAGCTTGTGTTTCTTCCAGTCCAGCGTTTCTCATGATGTACTCTGCGTGTAAGTTAAATAAGCAGGGTGACAATATACAGCCTTGACGGACTCCTTTTCCTATTTGGAACCAGGCTGTTGTTCCATGTCCAGTTCTAACTGTTGCTTCCTGACCTGCATACAGATTTCTCAAGAGGCAGGTCAGGTGGTCTGTATTCCCATCTCTTTCAGAATTTTCCACAGTTTATTGTGATCCACACAGTCAAAGGCTTTGGCATAGTCAATAAAGCAGAAGTAGATGTTTTTCTGGAGCTCTCTTGCTTTTTCAATACATACATATATTTATTTCCAATTTTAAAGAATGTCCTTTATTCTTTCTTTTTTGGATTCTAAAGAAGTAATTTTTTGGTGAGAACAGTCAATATTGTCTATAGAAATATAATTTGAATTTATTGCTGTATACAAAATGTTTGTTACTTTTCAAAACATTTCCTTGTGAACTTTTCTATACAAAAATGGACTTTTCTCCCTTTTGGTTATATTTCACAAGGATTAGGAGTATTATCTTTCTTTTTATATGTGCCATGAAAACTCTGCCTGCATAAAATGGGCCAAACTGGCTAATTTTCTACAGCTATTTCTGATAGTCACTATGAACAAGAATAATAAGTGAGATATGTAACCCAAGTCCTCCCACTAAGAAGAGACTTCATCATCATCTGTCTAACACTGGTGTATCTCCTTACATGAAGGATTCAATACTGAGCTCATTTTGGAAATATGAGATGACCAGAGCCATCTTTGCTCACTAATGCCTGCTGGCAGTTGAAATGCTATAGTGAAAATATTTCAAAAGTGACTCATAAGATAAACCATGTGTTTGTCTGAACCTTGGGATATTTAATATTTAACACCTTTCTTTCACTTAATATATATTAAAAGACTAATAATTGGTTTTCATGTTCACATTACTTTGCTGACAAAGATCTATATCGTCAAAGCTATTTTTTTTCTGGTAGTCATGTATGGATATGAGAGTTGTACTATAAAGAAAGCTGAGCGCCCAAGAATTGATACTTTCAAACTGTGGTATTGGAGAAGAATCTTGAGAGTCCTTTGGACTGCAAGGAGATCCAACCAGTCAATCCTAGAGGAAGTCAGTCCTGAATATTCGTTGGCAGGACTGATGCTAAAACTGAAGTTCCAATACTTTGGCCATCTGATTAGAAGAACTGGCTCATTGAAAAGACCCTGATGCTGGGAAAGATTGAAGGCAGAAGGAGAAGGTGATGGGAGGATGAGATGGTTGGATGGCATCATTGACTCAATGGACATGAGTTTGAGCAAGTTCTAGGAGTTCATGTTGGATAGGGAAGCCTGGGTTGCTGCAGTCCATAGTGTCTCAAAGAGTCGGATACAAGGAGTGACTGAAATTAACTGATTCATATTTTTAATAATTCTATATATCAACTAATTAGTAATCAACTGTTGTTTACTTTTTACTTTATAGAAGTATAGAATTATATTAAGAATAAGACATGCATGACAAATCAGAGGTGATTACATATGATTAGTAACAAGCAATCTTTCAGATAATCATACTTTGTGTGCATGCTCAGTCATTCAGCTGTGTTTTACTCTTTGTGACCCCATGGACTGGAGCTCACCAGGCTTAGCTGTCCATGGAATTTTCCAGGCAAGAATACTGGTGTAGGTTGCCATTTTATACTTCAGAGGATCTTCCCAATGCAGGGATTGAACTCACATCTTCTTCACATCACCTTCACTGCAGGCAGATTCTTTACCACTGAACCACTGGGGAAACCTCAATCATACTTTAAATCCACCTAAAAACATAATCAGCAACAATAGTAAAAATTAAGAGTAAATACAGAAAAGCATTCAGTTCAGTTCAGTTCATTTCAGTCTCTCAGTTGTGTCTGACTTTTTGGCATTAGTTGACACAAATTTCTCTGAGTAATTTAACGATATATTTTGAGGACTGAAATCAGTTTTATTACATTTATTACATTGACCAATACTAGACCATATCAATGCCCTTATTTTATAATACTGGGGACAAGCAAGTATCTGCTTCTGGAAGATGTAACAATGAACCAACTAAAATAGTTTTCTTACTAGGACTAATAGCTTGCTTAGAGTTTACTTCAAGATCCTTACTGCACATTGTACGCCAATTCAAAGCCAAAATATCACAAACTCTGCCTAATCTCAACCAGTTTTGCACATTGCAATTTTCACTTTAATATCACACAACTCCAGTTTTCATAGTCTATAAGTATACTCTCCTCACTTCTCTTTCATGGAACACTCTCTCAAATTGATATTTCTTCTTATTTAGTAAGACTAACAAACAGCTTTGCTTACTCAACAGCTTTTCAGGTGGTCTTTTATGAAGGAGCAGCCAACAGTACCAATGCATTTGAGATATTTCATGGAACTAAAGATTCTTTTCCACAAATTTATTCTTAGAAAGAATCTAAGCTTAATCCATACACAAATTTAATTGTAAGAATGTTAATTATAATACTGTGTTCAGTTCAGTCACTCAGTTGTGTTCCACTGTTTGCGACTCCATGGATCACAGCATGTCAGGCCTCCCTGTCCATCACCAACTCCCAGAGTTTACTCAAACTCATCTCCACTGAGTCAGTGATGTCATCTAACCATCTCATCCTCTGTCATCCCCTTCTCCTCCTGCCCTCAATCTTTCCCATCATCAGGGTTTTTGAAACGAGTCAGCTCTTTGCATCAGGTGGCCAAAGTACTGGAGTTTCAGCTTCAACATCAGTCCTTCCAATGAACACCCAGGACTGATCTACTTTAGGATGGACTGGTTGGATCTCCTTGCAGTCCAAGATATAAGAATGTTAATCACACACACACACACACACACACAAAGAACATTAATCACAATACTGTGTATAATAGAAGAAAAAAAAACAACATTAGAAGATTTTTTATTTGAATTAACATTCTTATTTATACGATGGAATACCATAAAATCATTAAAAAGCAAGTATTTAAAATAGACATAGTATTCTCTTAAAGGGAGTAAAATAATAATCAAAATAATTATTGCCTTCTCTGTCTTAACTAAAGAAAACAGTCACAGCCTAATAGTTGAGCATAGTGTTTTATTCAATGGGACTTTTTAGGACTTCAAGCCCAGGAGACAGCTTCTCAAGTAACCCTGAGAAAACTCCACTGATGAAGCAAGGGGAGAAGTTGCATTATATGGAAGTTTGTAACAAGGGTCAGGTAGTCAAAAATTGTTGTTAATTAAGGGAAATCAAATATCTCAAATGAAAGAATTTAGGCTTTTCTATGTATAGGAAGATGCAACAGTCTGGGCTTACTGAAAACATTCCTTTCCTGTGCATCTCAGTTACTGGGGCCAGTAGAGTTTGAGCAAGCTCTGGGAGCTGGTGATAAACAGGGAAGCCTGGTGTGCTGCAGTCCATGGGGTTGCACATGAATGAGCTACTGAACTGAACTGAACTGATTCTGTATTCTCACATCCCTCCTCCCCCAAACTTCTCAGTACTCACCTTAGGGAGTGGCAACAATTTGATGGCTGCCAGATAGCAAGCATTGTTCTTCCTGGATGCCCTCTGGGCTCCAAAATTCACATTTGGAGGGCCAGAACCATGATGACTGTGACACCCTTATTTATTGATATCTCAGGAAATACTCCATTTCTCAGTTCATGGCCATGGTAAGAACTTCAATCAATATTTGGGAGACAATTCATGCCCTTTTTTTTTTGTCCCATGGTGCTGGGAGGCTCACCCTAGATCAGGCAAATGTTCTCATTGATATGTCTTTCCAGGTGTTAATTTCCAAATTAGACCCATTGATAGACAATAAAAAATTCTCTGGATCCTCTATCCTCTAACCAATTAGGATCCAGGAGATATTTCCCTTTTTGCATCTTCCCACACATAGAAAAGTGCTAAATTCCTCAATTTGAGATATCTGGCTTTCCTTAATTTATAATAGTCTTTTGATGTTCAGACTACCTGCTACTTGTTGCTAATTTCTATATATCCTGACTCCTCTTTCTGCCTTCCTGAAACAGTTTTCTCAGGATTGTTTAAGAAGCTGTTTCCCAGGCTTGAAGTCATAAAAATTCCTACCAAATGAAGCACAACTCTCAGCTTAGGTTGTGACTCTTTTCTTTAGTTGACATCTGCCTGATCTAAGAATAATTGAGATTATGACTATGAATTTATAATCTTCCCTTTAATTTTATCAATTTTTCTCTTTATAATTGAGCTATTTTACTGATAGCATATGGATTTAAACAATTATATCTTCTTACATGATAGTATACATGTATACTATCATGTAAGAAATAAATCGCCAGTCTAGGTTCAATACAGGATACAGGATGCTTGGGGCTGGTGCACTGGAATGACCCACAGAGATGATATGGGGAGGGAGGTGGGAGAGGGGTTCAGGATTGGGAACTCATGTACACCCGTGGCAGATTCATGTCAATGTATGGCAAAACCAATACAGTAAAGTAAAAATAAAAAATAATAATAAAAAAATAAATAAAAAGCAAAAAGATAAATAAATACATAAAAACTCTTGATTATTATAATGTAAAAAAAAACAATTATATCTTCTAGGTGAAAAGCATCTTATAATTTTATAGTGATCCTATTTGTACCTAATAAAGATTATTTTTTAAAAATTCTTGCCTTCCACTCTACCAATCTTTCTCCAATTTTATTTCTGTAAAGCAATATCTATTTTGTTGCATCAGCCAAAAACATATGGCTCATTTTCACTCCTTGTTTTCTATATCTTGTTCAAACATTTTTTCACCCTCTGTGCTTTAATGATAAAATATATTTGTCTACTTTTTTAAATTTGTACTTCCTATTCTTAAAGTTATTACATCTCTCTTTTCAAGGATACTGTGACACTAATCAGTCTTTTTCCATTTTTTATTTTTTCCTTCCATTCTTAATTCTTATATTAATTCTGAATATAACAGCTGGTTTGATCATTTGCAAAAGTAAATTAGATACACTAGAATTATCTCAACATCCAGTCATTGACATTTAATATGTTTAAAATCCTGATTACAGTATATTCTTATGCAATATAGTTTAACATAACTCTTTTCTCTCCAGTTACATCTCTTAGTATTCTGTCACACCAAGCCACTTCACTGATTGTTTTTACTGCAATCAGTGGAGTTCTTTATTCACTTTATACCTTTATATATGCTTTTCAATTAGAATGCCATTCTCCAGCGTTCTACTCTTAACTAGGCAGGGCTTAGATCCTTCTCTTTGTCTTGGAGTATCTGTCCACAGGGTACAAACTAGCTCTTCATCCTGGGGCTCATCTACCTCTTGCCTCACAGATACTATATCAGAGTACCTTCTTTTTTATATACGTGCTTCTTTATTGCCTTTCAAAACTTCTACTTTTTCTTTGCTTGTTTATTACCTATATACCAAAAGAGCATTAGTTCCATTAAGTCAGTCTACCCTGTTCAGTTTCTGCTGCTGATGCTGCTAAGTCACTTAAGTCATGCCTGACTCTGTGCAATCCCATAGATGGTAGCCCACCAGGCTCCTCCATCCCTGGGATTCTCCAGGCAAGAACACTGGAGTGGGTTACCATTTCCTTCTCCAATGTATGAAAGTGAAAAGTGAAAGTGAAGTTGTTCAGTCGTGTTCAACTCTTAGCGACCCCATGGGCTGCAGCCTACCAGGCTTCTCGTCCATGGGATTTTCCAGGCAAGAGCACTGGAGTGGGTTGCCATTTCCTTCTCCAATGCATGAAGTTCTTAAATTGCAATGCATCAAAATTAGAAAATGCATAAGGGCAAATATGAAGTCTAATAAGAAGCCTCTAAAACCTGAAAGCTACAAAACTATACTAAAAGAAATTAAAGATAACCTAAATAAGTGTAGAGATGTAACTTTTTCATGTAAGAGAAGATTCACTATTGTTAAGAGAACAATTCTTTCCAAATTTATTTATGAAATAGATTCAATTAAATTCTAGTAAAAATCCCAATGCTTATTGGCAGAAATTGACAGTCTTATTCTAAAATCCATATAGAAATTCAAAGGACAAAAAATACTCTCAACAACTGTGGAAAAGAGTAAGATTGATTGGCTAACATAGCCGAGTAAACTACACAACACTCAAAGGGAATCTGGATTACTTTTTGTGAACTTAAAGCCCACCCTCAACTCTAAAAATACATATTTAAATGCACCACAGAAAATGCTTGTTTTTGCTTCCTTTTATCTCTGTATGTTCTATTTTAATTAATAATTTTGAATTCAGCACTCTATTTTCTGTTCTCTGGAAATGTCTTCCTAGTGTTATTCACGCACCACTAGAAGAAAGAAAAATTTATCTTCATTGTAGAACCAACTCTGATCTAATCTCCTTATAAAGTGTATCTCTCAGTTGTCATTGCATATAGGCAAGTATGCAATCTATCTTCTTTTCTATTCACTTTTGGCTATAAATCTTTAGGGCAACTAATTCAAAATAGCCTATAATCAGTATTATGTGATTTTACTTTTCATGAAGGATATATTATACTCTCTATAATTTTTGTGTTGGGACTCCCCAGATGGCACTAGTGGTAAAGAATCCACCTGCCAATGCAGGAGATGGAAGAGATGCAGGTTGGATCCCTGGGTCCAGAAGACACCCTGGAGGGGGAAATGGCAACCTCCTCCAGTATTCTTGCCTGGAGAGTCCCATGGACAGAAGAGCCTAGAGGGCTACATTCCTTGGGGTTGCAGAGAGCTGGACACAACTGAAGCGACTTCGCATGCATAACTTATGTTTGGGCTTCCCAGATGGCACTAGTGGTAAGGAACCCACGTGTCAATGCATGAGACATAAGAGACATGGGTTCAATTTCTGGGTCAGGAAGAGCCTGGAGGAGGGCATGGAACCCACTCCAGTATTGTTGCCTGGAGAATCCGATGGACAGAGGAGCCTGGCAGGCTATAGTCCACAGATCTGCAGAGTAGGGTGCAACTGAAGCAATTTAGTCTGCACACACTGTTTTTAGTAAAATTCTACTCATCTAGCTGGAATATCCTAATTAAATCATACTCAATAGATGTTGTTTTGTGTCTTTTAGTAGCAATCATTTCTACAATTTCAAACAAGAAAAATCAACCTCAAACACTCACGCACACACACTCAAACACATACACACACTTCCTGCAAAGGTTCACAGAACCCTCTGTGAACCGTCCACAAATTGTTCAGGTTAGGGAGGAGGAGATAATGTCACTTTTTCTTTACAGAACATCATTGCTGATGGGCAGATTTTCAGGAAAGAAATGTTCTCTTTAAAAACAGACTCATGAGTTTAATATCTTTCTTTTCAAGACCTTGAGAGCAATACTTTCTCTCACAAAAGATGGGCCAATCTTTTGCGCTGTGTTGAAAAGAGGGTATTTAACATGTAGATGATCTGATCCTGAAAGAGTCTGTTCAGATCACAATTAGGCTGTGGGCCATGTCCTCTAACAGTGTGGCAGAGTTACTGCAAATTATGTTAGACCAGGGATCAAGACAGGACACATTCTGAAAACTGACCTGGCTCTGTATATTGCTTTTAGGTTGTAATTCCCCTAGGAAAACTTCCTTACTGCCCTCCCTTTCACCTTCTAATAAATACTCATGTTAAATAAATTACAGAATCTTAAATGTTCTATAAAATCCCCAGGACCAAAATAGAAGCTTATATGGAATCTATTCTGGTAGCTCCTCTCTGAACCACATAATATCACATTTATTGCATGGCTACTTTTTTTCTGTTTTTTATAAGTTATTTGTATGTTTGGGAAGTTTATAATGCATTAGAAAACAATGCCTTAAATTCTTGAAGACATAAATTCTAATACATTAGTATATCTCACCATATTTATCCACAAGCTGAGAACATCTGAAATACTTTCCAAAATTATAATTTTAAAAGAATTCCATATAAGCTTCTATTTTCATCCTTGGGATTCTATAAAACATTTAAGATCCTGTGATTTATTTAATATGAGTATTTATTAGAGGAACAGGAAGTCCATTAGCTCTGTCTACCTGACGACATTTTATTTAGCAAAGATACCAAAGATGCCTCTTTAGCTGTGAGGAACTTCTCACAGAATATCTCTTCACAGATATTTCTTTGGGTTGGCCCTACTCACATGTTATTTAACAAATGCCAATTAAAGAACGTTCCTCTCCATTCAACCCTATAAAGATTGAATCATTAGCCACTGTAGTCTCTGGCCTTTAACATGCCCTGTAAGGTGCTCAGGGTAGAGATCAGAAATGAGACATTCTGTGCTCTGGAAAAACTGGCAGAACAGGCCTTTAGATGAATATTTTCAGGAGAAAATTTTATAAATTCCACACTTAGAAAAGACCATTAACTGATGCCTGTTCCTCGAGACTAGAAGCAACATTTGACCAGGTATGTGCTTGATTGCACATACCTCTTTTGCCAAAATCACATATGTATAGACCTCCCCCACCCCTTGCCTCTTTGGAAGTTTCTTAGCGCTATCTGAGAGGCTGTTTCTGGTGTTACACTCCCTAGTAAAATACCAAATAAACTCAGTCACAGCATTTTGCTATGCATTGTTTTGTTTTTCAGTTGTCACATCTATCAACCCAATTATTTGTTTTGCTTCTCTCTGAGCCCTTCCGATGCCTGAACAAGCATATTTCACAATGGAAAACAAATTTTGTCCTAAACATTTTTCATATTTTCCTTTGCCATTAAATACTTATTTAATATATATAAATATTAGCTCAAAATCAAAAGCATTAAACATAGAATAAAATTGTCTATTAGTATTGGTTAACAAAAGTTTTATATTGAAACTATTTTTTTAACAACTTGATATTTGAAGGGGAAGCATACTTCTGCTTGCATGAGCTAGATAAATGATTCTCAATGAACTATTAAGGTTCAGAGAAAGCGCCTTCACAATTTTAAGACACTCTTGGGTTCTGCACAATTTACTCACTTATAAGGATAGACTCTGCCTTTCCTTTTCACATTGGAGTTTTGTGTAGTGGGTGGGCTAAAGCACAGAGCCCCTATCAATCAGATATTTATAAAATATATTTGTATATGTATTTCTTGAGACTGAGAAAACAAGTTTTTTAATGAAAGAAAAATGTTTATCTACTTTTTATTCCCCTTAAAGAGCGTTATTGTATATGCTAAAAATAGAAAGTCTTTACTTCTGTGAAATAAACTTTAAAAGTATTATTTAGAATTTCAGTTTTGCTACTACGTCTGACTTAAGATGTCAGTAAGCTGACTATTCTCAGCTTTGGTGGTATTTACTGTTCTTATATTTGCTCTTGGCTAATGCACTTATAAGAGACACATCTTTGCTAGTGAAAAGTGTTTTCCTTTATTTTCTGTAAGAGTCTCCTTTTCCACCTAAGGTGGAAAAAGACCCATGAAATATCACCAGTAAACAATTAACTCGGGAATTTTTCATAAAAAGGCCTCTTTTTCAAAGTTTTTCTCATTGATGACCATGTAGAACTGTTGTGACACTATCTTTCACTTTGTGAAGTAGGTAGAGTATTGGGAAAAATAGAATATAAATAAAATGGAACAATCAAGCTTTTGTCAAGATAAAAGTGAGTCCTACTTGATAAATTCTGCCAAGAAATTTTATATGGAAGATCTCTCAATGGGCTTAATGGAAAATAAGTTTAGGGTAGGAGTGGTAGAGGAAATACTGTTCCTTCCATTGTACAGTTTTGCCCCTACTCTAAAATAAATACATAAAATAAAATAAAATTCAAAGATAGAACAATAACTATAAAACCAATGGATAAGACTTTGTTGCTTCCTAACATTTATAATCTCATAAGATTAAAGAATTTGAAAATCAAATTTGTCTTGAATTTTTCCCCAAATTTCAAAGTATGGGTTCCAGTTAAAGGAAACAATAACATTATTCTTTAAATAAAATAAATAGAAATATTTAAAATGGTAAAATAGGAAAAATAAATAAAATAGTAGAACAATAAACATAATTGATTTTATTTTCACTTAACTCTAAGCATGGTTATAAAATTATATTTTGACTAAAAATAATAATCTCATGTCTATATGTTAATAAGTCATTATTACCTTCCCTGGTGGCTTAGAGTTTTGTCAAGATAACACACTGGTCATAGCAATCACCCTCTTCCAACAACAACATGGACATCACCAGATGGCCAATTCTGAAATCATATTGATTATATTATTTGCAGCCAAAGATAGGGAAGCTGTATACAGTCAGCAAAAACAAGACCTGGAGATGACTGTGGTTAAGATCATGTGCTCCTCATTGTAAAATTCAGACTTAACTAGAAAAAAGTAAGACTGTTGATGTGAAGACCATTTGGGTATGATCTAAATCAAATCCCTTATGTTTATACAGTGGAGGTGACAGATTCAAGGGGTCAAATCTGGTAGACAGAGTATCTGAAGAACTGTGGCCAGAAATTCATAACATTGCATAGGAGCCAGTGACAAAATCCAGCCCAAAGAAAAAGAAATGCAAGAAGGCAAAGTAGTTGTTTGATGAAGCTTTACATAGCTGATGAAAGAAGAAAAGCAAAAGGCAAGGGAGAAAGGGAAAGATATACCCAATTCAATGCAGAGTTCCAGAGAATAGCAAGGAGAGATAAGAAGGTCTTCTTAAAAGAACAAGACAAATAAATAGAGGAAAAAAATAGAACGGGAAAGACTAGTGATTTCTTCAAGAAAATGGGAGCTATCAAGGAAACATTTCATGCAAAGATGGGCATGATAAAGGACAGAAATGTTAAGGACCTAAAAGAAGCAGAAGAGATTAAGAAGAGGTGGCAAGAATACACAGAAGAACTATAGAAAAAAGGTTTCAATGGCCCAGATAACCGTGATGGTATGATCACACATCCACAGCCAGACATCTTGGAATATGATGTCAAGTGGGCCTTAGGGAGCATTACTGTGAACAAAACTAATGGAACTGATGAAATTCCAGCTGAGCTATTTAAAATCCTAAAAGATGATGCTGTTAAATTGCTGCACTCAGTATGTCAGCAAAATTGGAAACCTCAGCAGCCACAGGACTGGGAAAGAT
The DNA here is from genome assembly GCF_016772045.2 of Ovis aries. NCBI lineage: Eukaryota > Metazoa > Chordata > Mammalia > Artiodactyla > Bovidae > Ovis > Ovis aries. Next base: position 48,592,698 of record NC_056056.1, read on the forward strand.
CAATTTACATTCAAATCCAAAAGAAAGACAATGCCAAATAATTGAAAACTACCACACAACTGCACTCATTTCACATGCTAGTGAGGTTATGCTCTAAATCCTTTAAGCTAAGCTTTAGCAGTATATAAACTTACAGATGAACAAGCATGCTCTATAAGAGGTAGGGGAACCAAAAGTCAGAATGCTGGCATTCATTGAATTGTGAAGAAAGCAAAGGATTCAAGAAAGCAAAAGAGACACAGATGTAAAGAATAGCATTTTAGACTCTGTGAGAGAGGATGAGGATGGTATGGTTTGAGATAATTGTACTGAAACATGTATATTACCATATGTAAAATAGACGACCAGTGCAAGGTTGATGTCAGAAGCAAAGCACTCAAGTCGGTGCTCTAGGACAACCCAGAGGGATGGGGTGGGGATGAAAGTGGGAAAGAGGTTCAGGGTGGGAGGACACATACACACTCATGAATGATTCATGTCCATGTATGGCAAAAACCACCAAAATATTGTAAAGTAATTAGTCTCCAACTAAAATAAATAAGTTGATTTTAAAAAGAGAAAGCAAGAGAGTTCTAGAAAAACATCTACTTCTAGTTCATTGACTACACTAGAGCCTTTGACTGTGAGGATCACAACAAACTGTAAAGTGATGAGAATACCAGACCACCTTACTTGTCTCCTGAGAAACCTGTATGCCAGTCAAGAAGTAACAGTTAAAATGGGACACACACAAAAAAACAACTGGTTCCCAGTTGGGAAAGGAGAATGCCAAGGCTGTATATTGTCACCCTGCTTCTTTAACTTATATACAGAGTTAAATGCCAGGCTGGATGAATCATAAGCTGAAATCAAGATAGCCAGGAGAAATATCAACAACCTCAGATATTCAGATGATACCACTCTAATGGCAGAAAGTGAAGAGGAATTAAAGAGCCTCTTGATAATGATAAAAAAGAGTGAAACAGAAGCCTTAAAATTCAACATTCAAAAAACTAAGATCAGGGCAGCTGCTCCCATCACTTCATGAAGAATAGAAGGGGAAAAAGTGAAAACAGTGCCAGAATTTACTTTCTTGGGCTTCAAAATCACCACTGACATTGACTCCACCCATGAAATTAAAAGACATTTGCTCATTGAAAGGAAAGCTGTGAGAAACCTAGAGAGCATATTAAAAAGCAGAGATCTCACTTTGCCTACCAAGTTGGTATACTTAAAGCTATGGTTCTTTTGGTAGTCATTTACAGATGTGAGAGTTGGACCATAAAGAAGGCTGAGTGCAAAAGAATTGATACTCTCAACTTGTGATGCTGGAGAAGACTCTTGAGAGTCCCTTGGGCAGCAAGGAGATCAAACCAGTCAATCCTAAAGGTAATCAACCCTGAAAATACATTGGAAGGACTGATGTTGACGCTGAAGCTCCAATACTTTGGCTAACTGATGCGAAGAGCTGACTCATTAGAAAAGACCCTGATGCTGTGAAAGATTGAAGGCAGAAAGATAAGTGGGTGTCAGAGGATGAGATAGTTAGATAACATCACCAACTCAATAGAAATGAATATGAGCATACCCTGGGAGATAGTGAAGGCCAGGAGAACCTAACCTGCTACAGCCCTTGGTGTTGCAAGGAGTTGGACATGACTTAGCAACTCAACAATGAAAAATGACTAATATGTGTTGAGTAATTTCTCAGTTTCTGATGTTTAGAAGATGATGTCACAAGATGTGACAGGCCTGTCTTGTGTATTTCTTCTTTAATATTAGAACAATGAACAGTTCTTTTTATTAAAGAATTTATTAGATTTTGAAGAATTTATTCATTATGGATGCAATCTATGCTCATTGATACTGATATATCACCTCATCTAGAGCAGCCGGCAGAACAAGAAAATGCAAGTACATATACAAACCTGTGTATATAAATATCCATAAATATTTCTATATGTAACCATCTATACAGATATTAAACTAAACATGAGTTTATATCAATGCTCCAAGTCTAATCCATTATCTCATGGATTATTCTAAGCTCCACCTCTTAGTTATCTGTAATCTTCTATATCAGCATTAATAAACATGGTTCCCACCATTTGACACTATTTGCTTAATTGTTCAAGTCACACATGTAGAGTAATTTCAGAATTTTCAATTCATAACTCCAGCAGAATACAACTTTGAAGTAGATATAATGCTTATATATAAATTCCTTTTGCTTTAGTCTTAACTATTTCATTGATTTCCACCATTATTTAGATCTACATCTTATTCCTCCAATTCTTTTATTGACGTCAGAATGGCACCCCACTCCAGTACTCTTGCCTGGAAAATCCCATGGGCGGAGGAGCCTGGTAGGCTGCAGTCCATGGGGTCGCGAAGAGTTGGACACGACTGAATCACTTCACTTTCACTTTTCACTTTCATGCATTGGAGAAGGAAATGGCAACCCACTCCATTATTCTTGCCTAGAGAATCCCAGGGATGGGGGAGCCTGGTGGGCTGCCGTCTACAGGGTCGCACAGCGTCGGACACGACTGAAGCGACTTAGCAGCAGCAGCACTATATTTCTAACACATTTTGTTTTTCTGGTCACATTTTGCCTTCCCTCCTGAGATCATCAGAACTCTGTAATTATGCATACAGTATGTTTATATTTCATGTGGCAACATTATATGAGTTTTGACAAATGCTTAATTACACTTTAATACAAAATACAGTCATCACCCTAAAACATCCTCTGTGCTTTACCTATTCATTTTATCCCATATACAACTAGTAACCATTAATCTGTTTACCATCTTTTTATTTTAGTATTTTAAAAAATATGCTTGTGCTCAGTCATGTCTGTCTCTTTGTGACTTTAAGGACTGTAACCCACCAGGCTCTTCTATCCATGGGATATTCCAGTTTTCCAGATGAGAATACCGAAATAGGTTGTCATGACCTTCTCCAGGGGATCTTCCTGATCTAAGGACCAAACTTGCCTCTCTTATGTCTCCTACATTGGCAGGTGAGCTCTTTACCACTAGTGCCACCTGGGAAGCCCTAGTATTTAAAATCTCTTCATCAGATCTATGCATTTTATTATGCTGTTGTCAGGTTTTACAGTTTAGGTCTGCAATCCTATTAGAGTTAATTTTTAAAGGTGTAAGGTCTGTGACTTTGTTCATTTTTAATGTATGAATATCCCAGTGTTCAGCATTATTAGTTGGAAAGAAACCATCCTTTCTCTATTATATTGACATCATTCCTTGTTTAAGGATGGATTGACTATACTTGTGTAGATCTGTCTCTGTCTTTTATATTATGTTCCATTGATCTATGTGTATAATCTTTCACCAGCAGTACACTGTTTTAGGTCTTTAAATTGAGCAGTGTCAGTCATCAAACTTTGTTCTGCTTTTACAGTATTGGCTATTCAACTTATCTTGCCTTTTCAAACAAACTTCAGAATCAGTATTGATATGAATGAATAACTTGCTGCAATTTTACTTGGCTTTGCTTTAAATCAAATAATTAACTTCTTATGTTTGGTATTTTATTGATGATTATAGAATATCCATTTATTTAAAACTTAGCTTGATTTTTTTCTCTGTATTTTGTCATCTCACATGCATATTTTATAAATTTTCATTTAAGTACTTGTTTTGTTTTGGTACTAGTGCAAATGGTGCTGTGTTTTTAATTTCATTTTTCAGTTACTCATTAATGGTATATGAAAAAGCAGTTGACTTTTGTATATTATGTTTATATCCAATGAAACTGCTTTTAGTGCACATTATTTTTATGAGTTTTTATTGTTCTTAATGATGATTCTTTGGATTTTCCTGCATTGGCCACAACACCATCTGTGAATATCTGTTGTTTTATTTCTTCCTTTTCATTCTTTATACCTTCTATTATTTATTTTCAGTTTTTGTCATATTGCACTAACTAGAACTCCTAGTATATATTGAATGTTGAATGAGAGTAGTGGAGAAGAAGGACATCCTTGCTTTATTCTAAGCGTTAAGAACAAAATAGCCAGGTTCTCACTATTAAGTGTGATATCAAATATACATATATTTGTAGATTTTTATATAAAATCCTTCATATTATCCTCTATTTTTCCCCTGAGTGTTTTTTCTTTTTATCCTGAATAAACCATGAGTTTTGTCAGATAATATTATATAATTTTAAAAAATCTATTGATATAATAATTTATATCAATTAATTTGCTAAGTTGTGGGCCCTGAAATTTGCTGAAAAGTGCTCTCAGGTGTTATCTTTTATCTCACACAAATCAGTTTCCTTAATTTAAAAATTAAATTACAAACCTCAGGAAAGTTTGATCCAACTCAAAAGTCAAGTTGCATTTGTTGAAGGGAAATAGAAAGAATTTTAGAAAATTTATTAATAACAGTGATCAAATGTCATGATTTCTGCCAAATCATGTGTTTCATGCTATGTTTTCAGAAATGAAGATAGCATGGATAAATTTTAATTTTAATCACACAAAACTGGCTCTCATTCAAAAATTGGTGTAAGAAAATTCTAGAATTTGCTACAAAGAAATCCTTCATTTAATAATGATTCTTCTTCCTAAGTGCTGAAGGGAAATGAGAGATTCACTGCCAGAGAGTTGGGAGGCTGACACATACAGCCTAACTAGATTTAAAAAAAAAAATTCAGGAACATCAAGAATAGAGATATTAGGCAGCCAAAGGTCTAATTTCCCTAAGGACTAAGAATTTAGGTACCTCTAGACTAGTATATTCAAAAGCAGAGACATTACTTTGCCAACTAAGGTCTGTCTAGTCAAGGCTATGGTTTTTCCTGTGGTCATGTATGGATGTGAGAGTTGGACTGTGAAGAAGACTGAGCACCGAAGAATTGATGCTTTTGAACTGTGGTGTTGGAGAAAACTCTTGAGAATCCCTTGGACTGCAAGGAGATCCAACCAGTCCATTCTGAAGGAGATCAACCCTGGGATTTCTTTGGAAGGAATGATGCTAAAGCTGAAGCTCCAGTACTTTGGCCACCTCATGCGAAGAGCTGACTCATTGGAAAAGACTCTGATGCTGGGAGGGACTGAGGGCAGGAGGAGAAGGGGACGACAGAGGATGAAATGGCTAGATGGCATCATGTACTCAATGGCCATGAGTCTGAGTGAACTCCGGGAGTTGGTGATGGACAGGGAGGCCTGGCATGCTGCTGTTCATGGGGTTGCAAAGAGTCGGACACGACTGAGGACTGAACTGAACTGAGACTACCCTGTTGGCTCAGAGGGTAAAGAACCTGCCTGCAATGCAGGAGACCCAGCTTTGATCCCTGGGTTGGGAAGTTCCCCTGGAGAAGGAAATGGCAACCCCCTCCAGTATTCTTGCCTGGAAAATCCCATGGATGGAGGAGCCTGGTTGGCTACAGTCCATGGGGTCACAAAGATTCAGACATAACTGAGAGAGCTCACTTCACTTCTTCACTTCAGACTAGTTCCAAAGAAAATTCATGTTGATCTCTGGATAAGAGATCCTCATGCTTTCCTCTCCACTGTCCTGCCCCCTATACCTTCTAACTGTGAGGCTCTTATGTACTATCTTAATTTGTTTTTTCTGTTACTATCAATCTTAAATTTTATCTAAGGTACTTTTAAGAGTATGTAAATAATTATGAAGTCTTCCTTCTCCATTAAATTTCAGTTAGATTCCAAGGTATCACTTACCTCTTTACTATACTAGTCAGGGATATGTGTTGATTCCTTTTCCTGTTACCAGTTTCTTCATATTGTGCATTTTAGAAGTCAATCTTTGCTCTTCTTCTCTTGTCAGTCCATATTCAGTAGAACATCATTTTATTCAGTTGAATCAAATATTTGTAAAATATTTATAAGTATTTATAATCAACTATGTGCCAGTAATCTCAAAGTTTTATCTTTAAGCCAGTTCTCTCTCCTTAGATTCAGATGCTTATGTCTGACTGCCTACTTATATGTCCACTAAGATATCTTATGAAAGTGAAAGTCGCTCAGTCATGTCCGACTCCTTGCCATCCCATGGAATATACAGTCCATGGAATTCTCCAGGCCAGAATACTGGAGTGGGTAGCCTTTCCCTTCTCCAGGTGATTTTCCCAACCCAGTAACTGAAACAGAGTCTCCTGAATTGCAGGCAGATTCTTTACCAACTGAGCTATCAGGGAAGCCCAAGATATCTTATAGATATCTTAAATACATAAATACATATCCATGCCCACCCACCTCCCCACACACACTGCACACAATACAGTGTTTTCTACCCCAACTGATGACAACTTAAGGACAGAGTGTTTCAGTCATTTTTGGCTCTTCTATTTCTCTTACATTTAATCTGCCAAAAAATCATGTTGGGTTTACTTTAAAAATACATTATAGTATGACTATTATCTACATCAGTAGAACTCTGATAAAAACCATTTTCTTCTCAGTATCAATTTACACAATAGCCACCAGGTTTATCTTTCTGCTTCAACCATTGCCCCAAACATTTTACTATCAGAGCAGAAGTCAGGCTAGTTTCTTATTCAAACTATTCAATCTTTTTTTTTTTTTTAATTCAGAACAACTGAAAATCTTTTATGTGCTGACTATTCTTTTTTTAAAAAATAAATTTATTTTCTTTTAAATAACTTCTGTTAATTAGTCATGTCTGACTCTTTGTGACCTTATGGACTGTAGCCCACCAGGCTCCTCTGTCTATGGAATTTTCCAGGCAAGAATACTGGATATTTCCAACCCAGGGATTGAACCCACTCTCCTGCATTACAGACAGATTCTTTACTGTCTGATCCACAAGGGAAGCCCTAAAAATATTTTATACATGCTCTAAATTATTTGACCTCTATTACCTCTCTGACTTTACTTCTGTTTTACTGATGCAGCTTCTGCCAAAATGACTTCTCTGTTGTTATTTCTTAAGCACGTAGGTCATATCGCAACTTAGCCATTGTGCAGTGGTTATTCCGTTTGGCTGTTTGTTCTTTCTCCCACTATTTGCATGTGCATAACCTGATTAGTGAGTTCTTCCCCACAGCTAACCCACTTTTTATCCCCAAACTCATTTGGTTTAATGCACTGTACTTTTCCATAATGTTTTCACATTCTAACATACCATTGGGTTTTGTTTTGCATTTATTTTATATTTACTTTTTGTCTTTCCCCCATTCCACCTTATCTCACCCATATCAATATAAAGTACATACTTAGCAAGAATTATAAATTGCTTTATTTTCTGTTACATTCCAGACACTAAAAACTCTCAACACATAGTATAGCAGAATACATAATTGATGAATTTATGAATAAATCATACTTTTTAACAAGGAAAATTATGTCTAGCATAAGCATAACTTTTTTAATATATTTGTTTACCGAATAAGTGAAAGTAAAGTCTTTCAGTTGTGTCTGACTCTTTGAAATTCCATGGACTGTAGCCCACCAGGCTCCTCCCTCCATGGGATTCTTCAAGCAAGAGTACTGGAGTGGGTTGCCATTTCTTTCTCCTGGGGATCTTCCCAAACCAGGGATCGAACCCAGGTCTCCCGCATTCCAGGCAGACGTTTTAACCTCTGAGTCACCAGGGAGTGCTTGTCAACCTAATATTTCCCAATTTGGTGTCTCAAAGCAAGAATGAAGTCCAGGGGAAACTTTACCTCCATAAAGGTGAAAAATTGGAGAAAAATTCCCTGACATTAAAAACCAGAAACAATAAATGCTTTCCCTCTGAAGAATTTGTAAGTGTATCCAAATATTATGCCCAACTCCAAATGTAACTTCCATACTCACAGAAAATTAAGATATGTAAGCAACAGATTCAGTTACAATAATGGGAGACAAAAAAACAACAAAAAAGAAAGATGACAACTTATTCTTTGTAAGGACTGAGTACACAGAAGTATTTCAGTAGGGATGCAAAAATATTAGTGGTTTCTCTGAGATTTTAATTCCACATATTCACGAGGAACAAACTCTACAGACCATTCAACTTCAGCAATTGCATTCAAATTCTTAATAAACATAAGCTCAGGAAAGTTAAAAAGTCATGTGGAAGAAAACACAAGGAATAAACTGGGCATTTTCTAATAGAAGAAAGGCAAAAGAGGCTTTCAATACATCAATTTTGGAATCTAACAAAACAGAAAGAGTACAAATCTGTATATATTTTCACACATGCACAGACACAGAGGTCCAACTTAACTATTAATAACAGGAAGAATTTTACATATGTGATTGATGTAACACCTATCTTCTCCAGAATTCCACAAGCCATCAAGACAGTGTATGCATGCCTGGAATAAGATCACTTGTATTTCACTCAGCAGATTGCCTGCTGCCAACTCACTTCAGTTGTTTCCAACTCCTTGCAACCCTGTTGACTGCAGCTTGCCATGCTCCTCTGTGCATGAGATTCTCCAGGCAAGAATAATGGGATTGATTGCCATGCCCTCCTCCAGAGGAATCTTCCCAACCCAGGGATGGAAATTGTACCTGGGAAGCCCCTAGGTTTCAACCAGGAGTGAGCATGAAATATCACACGGAATCAAAGAATAGTTCTTGCTGAATTCTACCCAGTCATTGTAATAAAGAGAGAGCTCTAGGTGTCCACTTCTCCTTACACATTTACCTAAGCACAGCAACCTCCCTGAGCATAAAATGGCTAATTGTTTTAATAAAATTGATCCTGTCATGTCAGTCTCAAAAGCTTCTGCACAACAAAGGAAAATATAAGTAAGGTGAAAAGACAGCCATCTGAATGGGAGAAAATAATAGCAAATGAAGCAACTGACAAACAACTAATCTCAAAAATATACAAGCAACTTCTGCAGCTCAACTCCAGAAAAATAAACGACCCAATCAAAAAATGGGCCAAAGAACTAAATAGACATTTCTCCAAAGAAGACATACGGATGGCTAACAAACACATGAAAAGATGCTCAACATCACTCATTATTAGAGAAATGCAAATCTAAACCACAATGAGGTACCACTTCACACCAGTCAGAATGGCTGTGATCCAAAAATCTGCAAGCAATAAATGCTGGAGAGGGTGTGGAGAAAGGGAACCCTCCTACACTGTTGGTGGGAATGCAAACTAGTACAGCCACTATGGAGAACAGTGTGGAGATTCCTTAAAAAATTGCAAATAGAACTACCGTATGACCCAGCAATCCCACTGCTGGGCATACACACCGAGAAACCAGAATTGAAAGAGACACATGTACCCCAATGTTCATCGCAGCACTGTTTATAATAGCCAGGACATGGAAACAACCTAGATGTCCATCAGCAGATGAATGGATAAGAAAGCCGTGGTACATATACACAATGGAGTATTACTCAGCCGTTAAAAAGAATTCATTTGAATCAGTTCTGATGAGATGGATGAAACTGGAGCCGATTATACAGAGTGAAGTAAGCCAGAAAGAAAAACACCAATACAGTATACTAACACATATATATGGAATTTAGGAAGATGGCAATGACGACCCTGTATGCAAGACAGGGAAAGAGACACAGATGTGTATAACGGACTTTTGGACACAGAGGGAGAGGGAGAGGGTGGGATGATTTGGGAGAATGACATTCTAACATGTATACTATCATGTGAATTGAATCGCCAGTCTATGTCTGAAGCAGGATGCAGCATGCTTGGGGCTGGTGCATGGGGATGACCCAGAAAGATGTTATGGGGAGGGGGGTGGGAGGGGGGTTCATGTTTGGGAATGCATGTAAGAATTAAAGATTTTAAAATTTAAAAAAATAAAAAACTAAAAAAAAAAAATAAAAATATATCATAAAGGGTTTTTAGCAGGAGGGGAGTAATTGTCTCAGCTGAATTGAAAGGCTGAGATATTTTTATAACAAACATTAAAATTTCCTTGTTCTATCTCTTCCTAAAAAAAAAAAAAAAGAAAGCTCCCTCACTCCTAGTGACATCTTAGATTCTTCACATTAATCCTCGTATGTCACTTTACATCTACCAAAGCAAAGAGGAATTAAGAACCTTTTGATAAAGGTGAAAGAGGAGAGTAAAAAAACTGGCTTAAAACTCAGCATTCAGAAAACTAAGATCATGGAATTTGGTCCCATCACTTCATGGCAAATAGATGAAGAAACAATGGAAACAGTGACAGACATTATTTTCTTGGGCTCCAAAATCACTGTGGATGGTGACTTCAGCCATGACATTAAAAAAAATGTTTGCTCTTTGGGAGAAAATCTGTGAAAAACCTAGACAGCATATTAAAAAGCAGAGGTATTACTTTGTCTACAAAAGTCTGTCTAGTCAAAACTATGGCTTTTCCAGTAGTCACGTATAGATGTGAGAGAGTTGGGCAATAAAGGCTGAGTGCTGCAGAATTCATGGCTTTGATCTGTGGTGCTGGATAAGACTCTTGAGAGTCCCTTGGACTGCAAGGAGATCCAACCAGTCCATCCTAAAGGAAATCAACCTTGAATATTCATTAGAAGGACTGATGCTGAAGTTGAAACTCTAATAATTTGGCCAACTGATGTGAAGAGCCGGCTCACTGGAAAAGACCCTGAAGCTGGGAAAGATTGAGGGCAGGAGGAGAAGGGGACAACAGAGGATGAGATCATTGGATGGCATCACTGACTCAGTGGACATGAATCTGAACAACTCCTGGAGATGGTGAAGGACAGGGAAGTCTGGCGTACTGCAGTCCATGGGGTCACAAAAAGTAGGACACAGCTGAAACAATAAATGATTAAAAGGTAGTACCCTCAAGGTTTGGCTTCCCTCATGGCTCAGACAGTAAAGAATCTGCCTGCAAATGTGGGAGACTTGAATTCAATCTCTGGGTTGGGAAGATCCCTTGAAGGAGGGCATGGCAACCCACTCCAGTATTCTTGCCTGGAGAATCCCCATGAGCAGAGGAGCCTGGCAAGGGGTCCATGGGGTCTCAAAGAGTCTGACATGACTGAGCGACTAAGCGCAGCACACCACACAGCACATTGTCTTCTCTATCCTTTCTCAAATCCTGAAAACAGTCTCATATGTCTTCTCAAATGCATGTTCTGTTCAGCTACTTACTTATGTATTCACCATCTACTCTCTCTCTATTGTTTCAGATTTTGCACTAATGGAGAGTTGCTGCTGCTGCTGCTAAGTTGCTTCAGTCATGTCCGACTCTGTGCAACCCCATAGATGACAGCCCATCAGGCTCCTCCATCCCTGGGATTCTCCAGGCAAGAATACTGGAGTGGGTTGCCATTTCCTTCTCCAAAGCATGCATGCATGCTAAGTCACTTCAGTCGTGTCTGACTCTGTGTGACCCTATGCCCAGCAGCCCACCAGGCTCCTCTGTCCACAGGATTCTCTAGGCAAGAATACTGGAGTGAGTTGCCATTTCCTTCTCCAATGAAGAGTTGGACCTTCCCCTAAGAATCTTGGTTAACTGCACTTATCATAGATCTCAATTCAATGGATTCAGAATTAGATATTTGCGCCAGAGTCTTCCTGATTTCTTTATCATTGATAAATTCAAATCATTCTCCTTTCCTCCATCAAGAATGAAAAATAGAAGGAAGAGGTGGAGGAGAAAAGGAAGAAACAAGAGACAAATAAAGAATCACATTTCATTTCCTGAAATTATATTGCACTGTATTCTTACATAGTTGCTATCATATACTGTTCTCAAATTAAAATTTCAGGTAATGTTACCTGAAATTTGTTACCCATACTTTGGGGAATTATGAAGAAAAGCAAGAAGCATTGTTTTTAAACGTATTTTGTGTACTCGTTCAACCTGCTTTTCTCACTTAATAAAATTCATAGTAATGTTCTTTATACCATGAGTTTTAATGGCTGTATATTATTCTATTATTGTTATTGTCTAGTTGCTCAGACATAGTCTGACTCTTTGCTACCTCATGGACTGAAGCACACCAGGCTTCCCTGTCCTTCACTATCTGCTGGAGTTTGCTATTATATGTATAGTATATTGTATCATATGGAGTTGCATTTATATATTCAACAATTTCCTATTTTTATCACTTTATTATTGAAATAATACTATTAAGATAAAATTCCTGATTATATTGTTTGATTTCAGAGAACTTAATAAATCCAGCATAATTTTTTTTCTATATTTGTTTAAAGAATAGAGTCAAAAGAATAAATACTTATATATTAAATTGTACTCTACAACTTGCCTTTCTAATTTCCATGGCCTATTAGTTTAAAAAGTAATTTTACTTTAGACCACAAAGAAAAACTCAATAAATTTTTAAAAAGAGGCACGCAGGATGCAGCATGCTTGGGGCTGGTGCATGGGGATGACCCAGAAAGATGTTATGGGGAGGGAGGTGGGAGGGGGGTTCATGTTTGGGAATGCATGTAAGAATTAAAGATTTTAAAATTTAAAAAATAAAAACTAAAATAAAAAAAAGAGGCATATCAAAGACTATATTAAATTTTCACCATGTATCCAAATTAAAATATGGTTAGAAAAACAGAGTAATGGTGAAAGACAGTTAAATCAAAATTTAAGAAAATATTCAATTAAAGGATTCTTGGTTCTAAGGGTCAATAAAAACCATAATTACAGAAGCCTTAGAAAATAATAAAAATGAGCATGTTGTATATCAATATCTATAATAATGACCAAGATTGAAGAAAGAAACAAAATTATGAGCTAGGCATTTTATTCAAGGTGTTAGAATGAAAAGCATAAAATAAACTGAAGGAAAACAGAAATTTCCCAGGGCCCAGGCTCCAGACTTACTTGAGCTCTGCAGTTTTTAACTTATAATTAAAACAAAGTAAAAAGGAGTTTTTTGATTTATAGTCATTTGGCTTATTTCAAAGGCTTTAATAAGTATGCTTTTCATAGCCTCCACCACATGGCCTAGATAGACCATCACAATTTTAAACTACAAAATGTTAAAATGCTTCAGGAAACAAACTGTAGAAGTTATTATATCAGAATATCTTAGTTCTATATAGCAAGGTTTTAGGATAACTTGTAAATATATGAACAAGCACCAAATGCAGGACGAATTGAACATCCAATGAAACATTTTGCAGCACCTTGTAAACTATAATCATCCAATCGCTTTTGGATTCCTGCCTCTGTTTTGGTGATTTGGAAGCAAGGTGAAAGTAGATCAAGTGTTTACTATGAGAGAGGGTGAGTCTTGAGATCCTCAGGCGGAATTGTAAACTTAGCCCTATCATCTTGCCATTAGTCTTTTTTAATGATTCTGAGCCACAGTCTCTCTGAGATAGCATCTTTTTTTTTTTCCCTCTATGCTTGAGCTTTGAGAAGCCTAATGGAATCTTGATTTTTCTACCCTTATATTAAACTTAAGCCTGGAAATAAGGGAACGCTAAAGGAAAAGGATTAGAAAGGTTTATTCAACACGCTGGAGAAAGAAAATCTCTGCCTTACTGCCAGATATATTAAACTCTTGATCTTGCAATTTCATAAAATTATCACTGGCACTATATCTATGTCAAGTAAATCTAGTTCAGGAGAAAATGATTTAACCAGCTCCCTCTTTCAATGTCATTCAAGAACTCTAATTAGTTTGAGAGGCGTGTTTCTTTTCTAAGTAATGTTGTAGTCATCTAGGTATTATTTAAGTATCTCATTAAAGCTCATTAATATGAGAGTATTTCAGAGTCATTTATGGGCTTAGGGGAGGGTACTATCCAGACATGCTGGTTAATGAAAAAAATTGGTATTAAAATGTTACAGTGCAGTGTTTTCTATCACTAATAATTATTTTTCAGTGTTACAAACACATGGGTAACATTTCTGCTTTATATCCCAAAGGCCGCTAATTTTTATAGCATAGAGATTTTTGTTTCTTATTTCATTAGTAACATTCACAGATGGATATTATTTTATGCAATACTCTTTTTTTGTAAAGGAGAAAAACTGCAAAAATATTTTAACTAAGATTTCTAAGTTTCTATAAAACACATTTTTTCTTCTCTCCTGCTTCATTCTTATGTTATATTAATGGTGGACTTCCCTGGTGGCTCAGCTGGTAAAGAATCCGCTTGCAATGTGGGAGACCTGGGTTCGATCCATGGATTGGGAAGATCCCTTTGAGAAGAAAACTGCTACCCATCCCAGTATTCTGACCAGAAGAATTCCACAGACTGTGTAGTCCATGGGTCACAAAGGGTCAGACATGACTGAGTGACTTTCACTTCAATTTATTAACTATGAAAACACTGACAAAATCTATTTAAAATGAGAGATTTGTATACCTAGAAATGGATTGCATATCATATTTTGGAAAGCATTGTTTCTAGACTCACACTTTATTTTCTTTCATTATTAATGCAAAAGGCTCATTGACTCACTTTTCCATTGGACTTCAGTTGATATTTGGAGAATTTATACTATTTTGTGATATGAGCATACTTTAGCATATAAATTACTATCTACCATAAAATATGAAGTTGGTCTTACACATTTTCAACTCTTCCCAATTGAGTACTGAACATATGATCAAGAAATTCTTTACAACTTATTGATGAACCACTTTATTTTTAAAGAGAACTGCTAAAATTAAAGGTAAAAGTGATCTTTATTTATATTATGAAGAAGCATATGCCAGTTATTTTTTTGTGCTCCTAGAATGAGAACTTAAGTGAATTCCACATGTGAGAATAGTGATATTTGACCACATGATCCAGTAATTGCACTCTGAGGCATTGAGCCTAGAGAAATAAAAACCTATGTTCATACAAAAACCTGTAACTGAATGTTCAGAGTAGCATTATTTGTAGTAGCTCAAAACTAAAAACAATTGTGTCTTTCAATCATGAATGGTTAAATAATTCTTATACATACATAGCATGAAAATAATTAGTGTATGCATGTATTGACGTATGTATGTATGTACGCATAACCTTTATACATACATACATATACAACAGTTCAGTTCAGTTCAGTTGCTCAGTCATATCCGATTCTTTGCGACCCCATGAACTGCAGCACGCCAGGACTCCCTGTCCATCACCAACTCCCAGAGTCCACACAAACCCATATCCATCTAGTCAGTGATGCCATCCAACCATCTCATCCTCTGTCATCCGCTTCTCCTCCTGCCCTCAATCTTTCCCAGCATAGGGGTCTTTTCAAATGAATCAGTTCTTTGCATCAGGTGGCCAAAGTATTGGAGTTTTAGCTTCAACATCAGTCTTTCCAATGAACACCTAGAACTGATCTCCTTTAGGATGGACTGATTGGATCTCCTTGCAGTCCCAGGGACTCCCAAGAGTCTTCTCCAACACCACAGTTCAAAACCATCAATTCTTTGGCGCTCAGCTTTCTTTATAGTCCAACTTTCACATCCATACATGACCACTGGAGAAACCATAGCCTTGACTAGACGGATCTTTGTTGGCAAAGTAATGTCTCTGCTTTTAAATATGCTGTCTAGGTTGGTCATAAGTTTCCTTCCAAGGAGTAAGCGTCTTTTAATTTCATGGCTGCAGTCACCATCTGCAGTGATTTTGGAGCCCAGAAAAATAAAGTCAGCCACAGTTTCCAATGTTTTCGCATCTATTTCTAATGGAGTGATGGGACCAGATGCCATGATCTTCATTTTCTGAATGTTGAGCTTTAACCCAACTTTTTCACTCTCCTCTCTCACTTTCATCAAGAGGCTCTTTAATTTTTCTTCACTTTCTGCCATAAGGGTGGTAACATTTGCATATCTGAGGTTATTAATATTTTTCCATGCAATCTTGATTCCAGCTTGTCCTTCCTCAAGCCCAGAATTTCTCATGATGTACTTTGCATATAAGTTAAATAAGCAGGGTGACAATATACAGCCTTGACATACTCCCTTTCCTATTTGGAACCAGTCTGTTGTTCCATGTCCAGTTCTAATTGTTGCTTCCTGACCTGTGTATAAATTTCTGAAGAGGCAGGTCAGGTGGTCTGGTATACATATTCATATTCAGCAATAAAAAGAAACAAGCTCATTAATACATGTAACAACTTGGATGAGTCTCAGATATACTATATTTAGTGAAAAAGTCAATCTCAAAATGGGATACACTGCATGGCTGCATTTATTTAACAGACCTTAAATGACAAAATTTTATTTACAATAGCCCCAAATTGGAAGCAAACCAGATCCCCTTCAACAGGTGCATAATAAAACAAATTGTGAAATGTTCCTACTATTGAATGTCACTAGGCAATAAGCAAAAAGTAAGAAAGTTTTATATATATATATATATATATATATATATATATACATATATATTTGACAATATGGAAAAAATGTCATAAATTTACCCTGAATGCAAATATCCAGTGACAAATTTTCTTGTGTCAGTACCACACTGCTTTGACGATTGCCACTTTGTGGTATAGTTTTAAATCAGAGACTATCATACTTCCATCATTAATTTTTCCCAAGATTGTTTTGGCTATCCGGCATCTTTTGTGTTTCCTTAGAATTTTTTAATTGTTTTCCTAGTTCTACAAAAGAAATGATATTGTCACTTTGAAAGGGATTGCATAGACCTGTAGATTGTCTTGGGTAAAATGGTCATTTTGACAATATTAATTCTTCCAATCTATGAGCACATTATATCTTTCCATCTGTTTGTGTTGTGTTCAACTTATTTCATCAGAATCTTATCAGATAGTATAGTGTTATAGAGTTATATATTAAACAGAGTCAAAGAATTGGTAGACATTTTTTTTATTTTTTTAAATGACGGTGGATAATATTGATCCTGACAAATAAAATCAATACATATCTATCTGCAGGCCACAACAGGAAGCCTGTATATATGTTCTAGATTTGTTTACTTTAAATATCTGTGCATCAATAATTATATTTATATATTCAATGTTTCACAAAGGTCCATCAATATATTTTAAAATTATTTCATTAAGGTTGAACATTTGTATATGCTTTTGCTTCATAGAAGTGAAACTGCTTTATTAAAGAACATGAAATATAAATAGGCATTTGATTATATTATTCTTTTGTTCTTTCCTCTATACAATATGAAAGTTACTTCTTTTCAAGTCTGTGTTATAGTGGAAGCTCCAGAGGTTCTTTCTTTCCTTTCATTCTTTCTTTTTATCCCTCCCTCTCTTCTCCCTTCTTTCCCTAACTCCCTCCAGTTCTTGTCTTCCTCCCTTCCTCTCTCTTTCTCTCTTTACTTTTATCTCTCATCCTTTTTTGTTAGTGTCACCAGAACATGTTTTACATTTTAAATTACTATTTCCTTGATTACTCTTCTGAATGAATTTTCGTAAAACATTTGTTCATTCAAAATTCATTTATTTTGTTATTATTGCTTAATATACAAGCCTCTTCTTTCTTATCATTATCCATATATTTTTGTAATTGTAGATTTAATCTTTTGTGGATATGCTACAAATAAACCAAGAGAAATCTCGAGGTGGAATCCAGAGGGTCTTTTAAAATTATTTATGTATTTATTTATTTTAGGCTCATTGGCTCTAAAGTGCTGGGTCAGTAGTTGTGGTGCCTAGACTCAGTTGCTCCATGGCAGGTGGAATCTTCCCAGACCAGGAATTGAACCCATGTCCCCTGCATTGGCAGGCAAATTCTTATCCACTGTGACACCAGGGGAATCTCAGAGGGTCTTTTAGACTTAAGCTGCTATTATCACTTGTATTGCCAGTGTAATGTCAATGTCATTGTTGTCAAGTTTCCATGGAAGCATCTCCCAACTGAAGAAGCATTGAGTGAGGTGCACACACTTGAGCAATCTATCTTGACACCTTCTGAGAGAACATCAACCAGAAATCTACCTTTTTATGATTTTATAGTACTGCATTTATGTCATAACATTCATTTTTTACGATAGAAATTAAGAGCAGACTGTATGTTAGCGTATTTGAATTGAATTCACGTTTAGCACACTGTTATACTTATGACATGGACAACTTACTCTTCTAGCTTTAGTTTCCACAAATATGATAGCAAGTGTTATCTCATAATGTTAGTGGAGGATTAAAAGTGTTGCACTATAGAAATTTTCAGTACTGGACCAGAAAATAGTGAGCACAAACCTCCTGAAGCAACTTTAAGCACATTTACTTATATTAGACCTGGGTGCAAGTGTCAGATATCTACTACTATATTGCAAGTTCCTAGAGGGAAGAGCAATGGCGCCCCACTCCAGTACGCTTGCCTGGAAAATCCCATGAATGGCGGAGGCTGCTGGGCTGCAGTCCATGGGATCACTAAGAGTCTCCACTGAGGGACTTCGCTTTCACTTTTCACTCTTATGCATTGGAGAAGGAAATGGCAAACCACTTCAGTGTTCTTGCCTGGAGAATCCCAGGGATGAGGGAGCCTTGTGGGCTGCCGTCTATGGGGTTGCACAGAGTCAGACATGAAAGAAGCGACTTAGTAGCAGCAGCAGAGGGAAGAGACTATATTTCTTAAAAATTTGTAACTCCAGGGTAACGCACATATTTTATGCTCCACAGACACTTGATTTATATATATAAAATTTAGATTTTTCCAAGTAGAATATCTGCTAAGTAGACCATAGCTCAAATGTTTATTTCTCAGAAAGTCCCTTCCTAAAGCAAAACAAACATTCTGATACATTACTGCATATTTTAACATATATATATATATATATGTACATGCATATTTCTATGTATATTTTAACACAGGTATACAATAGATATACATGCAATGTATTTTTCACATGCATAAAGATAAGTGTATATTTTTATCATATATATATATCATGATTGCATTAATTCCTTTACATGAATATTAGACTTGTGCACTCTATAAGATTTGCACTTCAATGCTTTCATATCATTTAGATGAGTACCAGAAATAAAGTAGTACAATGAAAATTTATTGAATAAGTAAAAATGAGATTAATTTTATCTTTGTTGTTTCAGAAACATGCATTTTCAGGATAACTTACTATTATTCCTCATCTATTAAAAAGTAATTTATCAATCCCAATGAATGTTTGATTAAATATATTTTAATTTTTCAATTAAATTTTAAATGAAATGTCTATAATTATTACATTTCATGTTGTAAGAACTATTCTTCATTGATTTCTACTGTGCATTGATGTCTAATACAGAACATGATAATGACTGAAACGTTAACCACTTCTTTTAGCTCCTGACTTTTAAACTTTTGATGATTAAGAACATGTTAATAGAAAATATTGTGATTCAGCATACTAGGTTATGACACCAACAGAACATGTTACAAAAACTATTGAAATTTTAAACATCAGTGCCACAACAAATATATTTTTCAAAAGTCTTTAGTATTTTTCTAAGGAACATTCTCTCACATGCATAAAGATTTTTAACAATTTATTTCCAAAATATCTAAGATGTATTATATAATGTTACTTAATTTTATAGTTATTTTGATGAAAAGATACTGTGCACTATGGAACAAATATATATCTGAAAGAAAGGGAGGTTATTTCCCTCAATAAAAAGATCAGTTATTTTTATTAGAAAGTCATACTGTTTTTAACAAGTTAGGTCTAAGATAAACTTCTGCTTCTTATACATCATATAAATAGAAATAAGCAGAATGGAATTGGGGGCAAAACTGGAAATACAGGGAACATTGTGCATATATCTGCTAACTGTGTTGGTTTTTAGGAAAAATAATTTGTTAGGATAAAAACTCCTGCTCACTGAGGTTCTGAAAGATGTACTCACTAACCCACAACAGGGATGGAACCACACTTGATTAGCTGGCCTAGAGCACTGTGGACTACGTCATAGCTCTTCTTAAATCCAAATTGAAGAACTGTATTTTTGCCTTTATACTGTGATGGAAAAAATAGATCATACATGGAACTGAATATAGTGAAATAGTAGGACTAAAATTGCTTCTGTAGAAAATGAAAAACCCAGTTCAGAGTCCCCATAAGATCTCTGAGTGGCAAGCTTTCAAAACAAACTTAGTGTCTCAATGTAATTTTTCCATAGTGCCCGTGTGTATAATTAGGTCTTATGCTGGAAGTATAAATAATAATATAAAATATGAGTGTATTAAATTTGCCTGAGACAAATGTAGTTTGCATATTTTTCCCCTCTCTATTTTCTTTGTGCTTTTAGTTTTACTTCACTTGCCAGAAGTGTCTGAAGAATAATATTAACTTATGGACTGTCCTTAGTATATTTATTATTTCTGATTAGTGCCATACTATGGTAACTCAGTCCAGTGTTCTTGCCTGGGAAATCCCTTGGACAGAGAAGGCTGGTAGGCTATAGTTTGCGGGGTTGTGAAGAGTTGGTCGTGACTTAGCAATTAAAAATTAACAACAAAACATTGATTAATATAATCCCAGAACCACATTATTGAAGAAATTATGAAAGATAATTCACACTTTTTAATCATGCAATGACTTGAATAGGATTAGACAAGGCATGAGGACGTCTCTGGTCATTCAGT
Source organism: Ovis aries (assembly GCF_016772045.2). NCBI lineage: Eukaryota > Metazoa > Chordata > Mammalia > Artiodactyla > Bovidae > Ovis > Ovis aries. Next base: position 48,613,144 of record NC_056056.1, read on the forward strand.
GGTAAAGAATCTGCCTGCCAATGCAAGCAGATGTGGGTTCAATCCCTGGGTTAGGAATATCCTCTGGAGAAGGAAATGGCGATACTCTAGTATTCTTGCTTGGGAAGTCAAATTGACAGAGGAGCCTGGTGGGCAACACAACAATTAATAATCATACTTACCTACTTATTGACGCATTCAATCATTCAAGAATACTCATCTGAGTGAGTAATCTTGGAGACACTGTGCTGAGCCAGAAACAAAGTAGTTAAAATGAAGAATCTTGGTCTCATTAAATTTAGAGTATAAATATTATGAAAATTTTCTATTGATGTCAATCTTTAATCCAATTTTCTGTTAATGGGCAGAGCTGTGATCCCTCCATGTTGTTTGACCAGAGGACAAACTATGGTGGAGGTAATGAAAATAATGGTGACCTTCTTCAAAAGGTCCCATGCACACTGCTACACGCAGTGCCTCCAACTCTGCAAAGGCCACCATCAACCCATGCCTCCACCAGAGACTCCTGGACACTCATGGGCAAGTCTGGTCAGTCTCTTATGGGGTAACTGCTCCTTTCTCCTAGGTCCTGGTGTGCACAGGGTCTTGTTTGTGCCCTCCAACAGTCTGTTTGAAAGTGCTGCGCTCAATATGCCAGAAAATTTGGAAAACTCAGCAGCGGCCACAAGACTGGAAAAGGTCAATTTTCATTCCAATCCCAAAGAGAGGCAATGTCAAAGAATGTGCAAACAACTACAAATTGCACTCATCTCACACGCTAGTAAGGTAATGCTCAAAATTCTCCAAGTCAGGCTTTGACAGTATGTGAACCATGAACTTCCACATTCTCAAGCTGAATTTAGAAAAGGCAGAGGAACCAGAGATCAAATTGCCACATCTGCTGGATCATCAAAAAAGCAAGTTCAAGAAAAGCATCTACTTTTGCTTTATTGACTATGCCAAAGCTTTTGATTATGTAGATTATAACGAACTGTGGAATATTCTTAAAGAGAAGGGAATACCAGTCCACCTGATCTGCCTCCTGAGAAATCTGTATGCAGGTTAGGAAACAACAGTGAGAACTGGACATGAAACAACAGACTGGTTCCAAATCGAGAAAGGAGTATGTCAAGGCTGTATATTGTCACCCTGCTTATTTAACTTATATGCAAAGTACATCATAAGAAATGCTGGGCTGGATGAAGCACAAGTTGGAATCAAGATTGCCAGGAGAAATATCAATAACCTCAGATATGCAGATGACACCACCCTTATGGCAGAAAGTGAAGAAGAATTAAAGAGCCTCTTGATGAAAGTGAAAGAGGAGAGTGAACAAGTTGGCTTAAAGCTCAACATTCAGATTCAACTAAGATCAAGGCATCTGGTCCCATCACTTCATGGGAAATAGATAAACAATGGAAACAGTGCAAGACTTTTTAACTTTGGGGCTCCAAAATCACTGCAGATGGTGACTGCAGCCATGAAATTAAAAGATGCTTTCTCCTGGGAAGAAAAGTTATGACCAATCTAGACAGCATACTAAAAGGCATAGATATTATTTTGTCAACAAAGGTCCATCTAGTCAAAGCTTTGGTTTTTCCAGTAGTCATTATGGATGGGAGAATTGGACCATAAAGAAAGCTGAGCACCAAAGAACTGATGTTTTTGAACTGTAATGTTGGAGAAGATTCTTGAGAGTCACTTGAACTGCAAGGAGATCCAACCACTCCACCCTAAAGGAAATCAGTCCTGAAAATTCATTGGAAGGACTGATGCTGAAGCTGAATCTCCAGTACTTGGCCACCTGATGCAAAGAACTGACTGATTGGAAAAGACCCTGATGCTGGGTAAGACTGAGGGCAGGAGGAGAAGGGGCTGACAGAGGATGAGATGGTTGGAAGGTATCACCAACTCAATGGAAATAAGTTTGAGTAAATTCTTGGAGTTAGTGATGGACAAGGAGACCTGGCATGCTGCAGTCCATGGGGTCACAAAGAGTCAGACACAACTGAGCAACTCAACTGAACTAAACTTGCTATGAAAATTTTAAAGTAATATGACTATTAAGAAGCAATACATTAATTATTTACTCACTTTTGACTGTGATCTTAGTGTATGTATTACATATTCTATTTGTTTTGCATGTTAACTGTTGATTTTGTAGTAAATTAAATTCAACAGCTCTGCTGCTTTTTATAATCAAAATATTAAAAAACTTAAGCTAAAAATGTGAATTAGCTTACACATGTAAAACAAGTCATTTAAAAAGGTATCTTATGGCCAATTTTAATTAATTTAAGAAATAACAAAGTTATGTTAAAAAAACAGGAAATTAGCCTCCCCCAGTCCAGTCTGGGCCAGAGTCAGGCAGTGTGCAGAATCACAGGCAGCAGACAACATCCTATGCTCTGTATGTCAGAAGTCCATCTGGGCTGGCTTTCTTTGTTTCTCTACTCCAGGCTTTAAAAGGCCAACATCAATGTGTCAGCCAGGCTGGATACTTCATCCAGTGGCTCTAGGTAGAATCCACTTATGAGCTCACTCAAGTGTCTGATAGAACTGAATTCCTTGGGATTGTAGGACTGAGGTCCCTGCTTCTTGTTGACTGTTACTTCCCGGCAGCTTCTCCTCAGTCTTTTTGTAAAGTCCCTATGTCTCAGAACCACCAGCTGGGCACCTAATCCTTACATGCTTGGACGCCATCTCTGCTTCCAGTGAGGAAAAGTTCCATGTGTTTAAGGACTTTATGTGAGCAGGAAGAGGTGGAGACAAGTTGGAGAAGGACTTGAGGTTACCTCCTCTAATGAAAACACCAAATCAAAACTGACTTCTGAAAAATCATCAAGAAAAAAGACTGTAATTCACCAAAAAACACATATATATTCTGCAACCAAAGACAAAGAAGAGACAAACTAAACGGGTAGGAGGGGTATATTTGCAGCATGATCAAATCTCATGCCTGGCAGGTGGATGATGCAAAGTGGAAATTTATTATATTGCAGAGTTGCTCCAATAGAATTGAAAGAACTGAGGCCCTTGTCAGGCTCCAAACCTGGTGGTCTGGAATTGGAAGCAGAGCATTTAGTTTTAAAGGTCAGCGGGGCTTGATTTTAGGAATTCCACAGGGCTGGGGGAAGCAGTGACTACATTCTTGGAGGGCACACACAGGTCTCACTCAGAGGGACCAAGGGAAAAAGCAATGACTTCATAGGTGCCTGGTCAGACCTACCTGCCGGTCTCAGAAAGTCTCCTGGGTTGGCTGTGGCTCACTGTGGAGACAAGGACACTGGCAGAACTATCAGAGAGTACTTATTGTTATGAACTCTCCTGGAAACTCATTTTGATACCAAGATCTGGCCTATCCAACAGCTTGTAGGTGCCAGTGCTGGAACACCTCATGCAAAACAATCAACAGGGCAGAAACACAGCCCCATACATCAACAGAGAGGTAGCCTAAAGTCTTCCTGAATCCACAACCACATAAAGCACACCGCTTGACACAACTATTATCTTCAAAGGGACAAGAAAACTCCACACACCAAAAGACAGGCAGAAGTCCCTCTTACCAGGAAACCTGCTCAAGCCTCTAGACCAGCTTTATCCAACAGGGGCAGACACCAGTAGCAAAAGGAACGATGACCCTGTAGCCAGCAGAATAGAGACCACAAATACAGAAAGTTATTAAAAAGCAGAGACATTACTTTGCCAACAAAGGCCCATCTGGTTAAGGCTATGGTTTTTCCAGTGGTCATGCATGGATGTGAGAGTTGGACTGTGAAGAAAGCTGAGCACCAAAGAATTGATGCTTTTGAACTGTGGTATTGGAGAAGACTCTTGAGAGTCTCTTGGACTGCAAGGAGATCCAACCAGTCCACTCTAAAGGAGATCAACCCTGGGATTTCTTTGGAAGGAATGATGCTGAAGATGAAACTCCAATACTTTGGCCACCTCATGCGAAGAGTTGACTCATTGGAGAAGACCATGATGCTGGGAGGGATTGGGGGCAAGAAGAAAAGGGTATGACAGAGGATGAGATGGCTGGATGGCATCATTGACTCAATAGACGTGAGTTTGTGTGAACTCCTGGAATTGGTGATGGACAGGGAGGCCTGGCATGCTTCAATTCATGGGGTCTCACAGAGTCGGACATGATTGAGAGACTGAACTGAACTGATACAGAAAGTTAGATGAAGTGAGAAAGAAGAATATGTTTAAAAAAAAAAAAAAGATAAAACCCCAGAAGAGCAACTGTGCAAAATGATGATAGGCAATGTACTCAAAAAGAATTCAGAGAAATGATAGCAAAGAAGATCCATGATCTCAGAAAAAAAATGGAAGCACTGAACCAGAAGATAAAAGAAATATTTAACAAAAAGTTAGCAGATGTAAAAAGCAAACATTGTTGAACAGCACAATTATTGAAATGAAAAATACACTAGAAGAAATCAATAGAAGACTGAATGAGGCAAAAGAATGGATAAGTCAGCTGGTGGACAAAATGGCGGTGTTGGAAAGACTCCTGAAGGTCCCATCGACTGCAATTAGATCAAAGCAGCCAATCGTAAAGGAGATCAGTCCTGAATATTTATCGGAACCTGAAGCTCCAATACTTTGGCCACCTGATGTGAAGAACTGATTCAGTCGAAAAGACCCTGATACTGGGAAAGATGGAAGGCAGAAGGAGACGGGGACAGCAGAGGATGAGAATGGGCATGAGTTTGAGCAAACTCCAGGAGATGGTGAAAGACAGGGAAAGCTGGCCTACTGCAATCCATGCAGTAGTGAAGATTCAGACATGACTTGAGCATCTGAACAACAACAAGCATTGAAGAGAATCACTGTAACATATGTAAGAAACAAGTAAAAGTAAAATTTACTTGTTCACCTTGGCCATGCCATGCTATAATCAAGTGTGGCAGAGAGTTCTGGAAATTGTTATAGTGGTAACGACACTAAATGTATATATCTATCTTGCTGTAAAATTGAATACAAGCATGACTATGAACTGAATAGGTCTTCCTTTACTCCTTTTATTTATATGTTGAAGTTATAACACCTTATGTGATAGCATTTGGAGATAAGCTTCGGGACTTAAGATTAGATGAGGTGATGAGGATTGGGCTCTTATCATAGGATTAATCTCCTTATCAGAAGAGAGAGAAGAGTGTTCTCTCCACCCTCCCTTCCAGGTGGAGATTCAGTGAGAAGGTGGCCATCTATGACTCAGAACAAGAGCTCTCACTAGGAACCAAATTTGGCAGTATATTAATCTTGGACTTCCAGCTTCCAGGCTTTCGGAGAATAAAGTTCTGTTGTTTAGTAACCCTGTGTATATTTTGTTAAAGTAGTCCAAGCTGATGAAGACAAGTATCAGTTTCATTATTTATATAAAAATATTACTCTGGAGCATCATATGTATAGCAATCACCTGAAAATAAAAGAACCATAGGTCTTCTGATGTATGCAAACAAGTTAATAATGAATAGAGAACAGAATTAAATTCATGAAAATGAAGTGATAGGAGGGTTGAGGAGTGCTTAGTAGGCATTATTAATATATATATCATTGGCAGTTAACCTGGAAAGTAAAGTCATTCTTCATTTTTAAAAGTAACAGTTAAATGCTGAGTTATGTACTTAGCCTAAGAGGCAATATGGTAAGTAAATTCAAACATTAAACAATTTTAATACTTAAATACTTGTAAAGATCTGTGTTTCAGCATAGTTGATTAACAAATCAATTACAAATCAAAGTTATTTCAAGTTCAAGGGAACTGGGAAGGAAATTAGACCCATGGAAAATGTGATTTAAAACAGGGAATGGAAACCTATTTATCTGATCTGCAGATTTAGTGGCGAGTATGCTTATATGCAGAGTACATCATGAGAAACGCTGGACTGGAAGAAACACAAGCTGGAATCAAGATTGCCAGGAGAAATATCAATAACCTCAGATATGCAGATGACACCACCCTTATGGCAGAGAGTGAAGAGGAACTAAAAAGCCTCTTGATGAAAGTGAAAGAGGAGAGTGAAAAAGTTGGCTTAAAGCTCAACATTCAGAAAAGAAAGATATGGCATCCGGTCCCATCACTCCATTGGAAATAGATGGAGAAACAGCGGAAACAGTGTCAGACTTTACTTTTTTGGGCTCCAAAATCACTGCAGATGGTGATTGCAGCCATGAAATTAAGATGCTTACTCCTTGGAAGGAAAGTTATGACCAACCTAGATAGCATATTCAAATGCAGAGACATTACTTTGCCAACAAAGGTTTGTCTAGTCAAGGCTATGTTTTTACCAGTAGTCATGTATGGATGTGAGAGTTGGACTGTGAAGAAGGCTGAGCGCCAAAGAATTGATGCTTTTAAACTGTGGTGTTGGAGAAGACTCTTGAGAGTCTCTTGGACTGCTAGGAGATCCAACCAGTCCATTCTGAAGGAGATCAACCCTGGGATTTCTTTGGAAGGAGTGATGCTAAAGCTGAAGCTCCAGTACTTTGGCCACCTCATGCGAAGAGTTGACTCATTGGAAAAGACTCTGATGCTGGGAGGGATTGAGGGCAGGAGGAGAAGGGGACAACGGAGGATGAGATGGCTGGATGGCATCACGGACTCGATGGATGTGAGTCTGAGTGAACTCTGAGAGTTGGTGATGGACAGGGAGGCCTGGCGTGCTGCGATTCATGGGGTCGCAGAGTCGGACACGAATGAGCGACTTAACTGAACTGAACTGAACTGATGCTGAGATCAGGAATATCAATATCAGTTTCTCTCTCATGTTTGAATTCGACCGTACAAAAATGGCTTTGAAATGGTGCTCAGATTCTCCAACCAAAGTATATGTATGAGTGAGTGCCCACCTGCTCCTTGTACTATAAGCCCGCAAACCCTGAACAACTGCTATGAAGCCTCAGAAATTTTCATTGCTTTATGTCTCTTTCATTGCTTTTTCTCTCTGTCTCAGATAATTATTTCCTTATCTTAGGGGTTTCTATTTCTCCCATTCACGTATCTGAGTGACTTGATGATAACATATCTTGTAGTATTAGGAGTCTAGATATAAAATATGGAAGTCATTTAGTGGAAAATGCATTGTTTACATTCCTGTATCACTTCATGGGAAATAGATGGGGAAACAGTGGAAACAGTGTCAGACTTTATTTTTTTTGGGCTCCACAATCACTGCAGATGGTGATTGCAGCCATGAAATTAAAAGATGCTTACTCCTTGGAAGGAAAGTTATGACCAACCTAGATAGCATATTGAAAAGCAGAGAGATTACTTTGCCAACAAATGTCCATCTAGTCAAGGCTATTGTTTTTCCAGTGGTCATGTATGGATGGACTGTGAAGAAAGCTGAGTGCCGAAGAATTGATGCTTTTGAACTGTGGTGTTGGAGAAGACTCTTGAGAGTCCCTTAGACTGCAAGGAGATCCAACCAGTCCATTCTAAAGGAGATCAGTCCTGGGTGTTCTTTGGAAGGAATGATGCTAAAGCTGAAACTCCAGTACTTTGGCCACCTCATGTGAAGAGTTGACTCATTGGAAAAGACCGTGATGCTGGCAGGAATTGGGGGCAGGAGGAAAAGGGGATGACAGAGGATGAGATGGCTGGATGGCATCACCGACTAGATGCACATGAGTTTGAGTGAACTCCGGGAGTTGGTGATGGACAGGGAGGCCTGGTGTGCTGTGATTCATGGGGTCGCAAAGAGTCGGACACTACTGAGTGACTGAATTGAACTGAACTGAACTGAATGTAACCACAATTTTAGATTGTTTATATCTGAGTGTTTTTGAGAGTTAAGGTTGTGTGAGGTCTCAAGCAGGAAGAATGTATCTTAAGCAAGTTGGTCAGTGTCCCAGAGGAGTCCTGGGTTGTAGAGAGGGATGCAATGGCAGCAGCTCATGAGAGAGTGATGGCTACGTGTGTCTATGTACTGCTGATGGTGGAGAGAGTGATGCTGGGAGAATTTGAGCTTAATGGCATTTTTCTAGAATGATACTAGAGAAAGAGGATTAAAACAAGCAGAACTTACAGAGGGAATAATCATAAGGGCATAACTGAATAGATTTATTAACCAAAACCATGTGGAAAACTATTTATCTTTTTGAACTGAACCAGAATGATTTAATTAAACTCTAAGAGAAAACAAGTGAATCATCAATGGTACATGGCTAAATTCAAGCCAAAGGGTCATTATATGTTGTGGCCTGGAAAAATTATGGAAAGTAAGCAGAATCTGAATCAAAGTTTGCATGTCAAAAACAAACACTGTTTATTTAGAAGCACACACAGCTGGGGAGTCATGCACGAGGGATGAGAAATAAAAGTGGTAAAAAAAAAAATACAGTTAGACCCTCAAGAGAAGCAAAGAGTTGAAATGTCATATTTTATGCTATCAATGTTTTTCTCTTTTACACATCTCTTTGAGGTGTCATGACATGCATTTAGATTTCTCCTTTGCTATTTATTCTTCTCTTCTGAAACCAGGTGAGAGTCAAAGCAGAGTTACCACTATTTGGAGAGTTAACCTTTTAAGTTTTTTCTAAAAATTATCCTCTTTCCCATCAGTTTTGAGTTGGGCCTTTATTTTTTATTTGGAATTACTTTTATTTTTCACTTTTCTGATAATGGCAAGCAATGACAACTCTATAACCAACTTCTGGATAAATGCTGGCCCCTAGTAGAACAAACAGCAACCAATTTTGCTTCTGTCTTTTCCGGACCTCTGAAGAATTAGGTCTTGAGGGAAAACACTTCTGGTAATTCAATGTGGAATATTACCTACATATTTTAATACAGAAAACCTCGTTTCCACATTATAATCTAGGAATAAAACTACTTGCTGTTTGATTCAAATTGGTCATGGGAATTCATATCCTCAACAAATTTAAACTATCTAAAAATACACCTTCATAAGTTATTAAAACTAGAAAAGTTCTATTTCTGATCTGTAACTTCTGACTGATTGCAAGTATTCCTATAGCTTCTGTAAGCATCTACATTGTAATGACTTTGGAATTTCTCTTCATCATTTCTTTGCACTCTTTCAATTTCTTATGAGATATTTACACTTACATATTTTACAAGTAACTAAAACATTAAAAAAATCTACAAATGGTGTCCCTCCTGGATCTTATAAAATCCCCAGCTCGCACCTTCTAAGTGTACTGGCAATACTAAATTTTGAGTGATGCTTTCCAGTTTTAACACTGAAATCAAGGCTATAAAAACAAAATTATTTTTCAAAACTTTCACCTTTTTTTCCCCCCTGATCTTCTTCACTTTACATTCATTAATTTGCCAGCCTTTATCAACTGTATTGCAAACATATCTCTAAAATCCAGATTCTGTTTCTGAGAATGACTGTAGGTCTCACCAGCTTTAACTCCCTACCACCAATTTCCTCTCCTCCATTCCATCCTTAACAACTGTTGAAAATGAAGTCAACCCTACCATTCTTCTTCTAAAAAGTTACCATTTCCAATTGCAACAGAATAAATCCAAACTTTTTTAAATTTTTTAATATAAATTTATTTTAATTGGAGATTAATTACTTTACAATATAGTATTGGTTTTGCCATACATCAACATGAATCCACAACAGGTATACACGTGCTCCTCATCCTGAACCCCCCTTCCTCCTCCCTCCCCATACCATCCCTCTGGGTTGTCCCAGTGCACCAGCCCCAAGCGTCCGTATACTAACGCATATACATGGAATTTAGAAAGATGGAAATGATAACCCTGTATGAGAGACAGCAAAAGAGACACAGATGTATATATACAAACTTTTAAAGTCATTAGCTCAAGACATACCCATAGTGCCTATCACAGTGACTGTTCCCACATGGAGTGAAAGTCATTGCTCATTCACAACTCTGACATTGTGGGCACTGTTTCCCGAACTTCCAAAACTAGGCTCAATGTCTTTTCCTCCTACTTATTTCAATATTCCCGTATGAACATCTCAAAACACGTATTTAAAATAACTAATTTCTCTAACATGTACAAAAGTGTATATACCCCCAAATAACTGGTAACATTATTCTTTTCTCCTGTAAGGTCCCTGAAAATAGTCACATTTACTAATAGTAGGCTTGAACTCAAGCAGATAGAATTGACAAAACTCCATGCTCCTTTTACAACCCAGAAAACTCTTTTAGAGTACCTGAGGTTCTATCAAACATAGGTTAATTTATCCAGCTTTTGTGCCTAATTATAATTTTGTTCCTGTGTCTATAACAATGTTTGAACTTTGTATTTTAATTTATATATTCACTCATCAATTAAATTGGAACAGAGAAAGGTATTTTGTATATATGGCCTTCTTTCAATAAACACCACATGATAGGAATTGAATAAAATTTTTTCACATCACTGGAATTATACCCTAAAGTTTGTTAATAAAGTGGATTTGCTATAAGTTAGCTTGAATATTAGAAATTTTAGAATCTGTCTTTAAATTCTTTATGCTGATACTACTACCTTGACAATTTTTTCCCCATTACCTCATGGATGATGTTACCTAATCTACCTGTCTTACAAATTACAGGTGTTGATGAAGCATATCCATTTTAATTGAACTGTTAACCCATGGGAGAATTCCACTTACTCTCTCTTAATGACATTTATGGTTTTAGATTATTTAGCAGCTTTGATTATTTAGAAGAACTCCTTATGATTTATCAAGTAAAATGACATGATTGATGTTTTACATTATACTTTCTTTAATATGATTTTACAAGTGGAAAGAAGCATCTGGATTTAATCACAAAATTACATTGAGCATCACTGGTGCATGTAAGGCATCTCAGACTAGTGCTGAATATATCAATTCTCCTGTGGCTATTCTAATTTTACAAAGACTGCCATCTCTATCAGCAGTTTGCAGAAATGAACAGAGGTAGAAAAGAACACAGATAAACATGGTTCAAGAAACTGGGGAACTCTTGTAAGCATCTGTGATTTTATTTTAATTATTGCTGACACACAGTCTTCAGTTTTATTAGTTGTAAATATTTTGGAACTTAACAAAGGGAATTCCATGAAGAGTCTCTTCTTGCTCCTTAATTCAACCTCTTGTTCCTTTCTCTTCTTTCTACTTCCATTTTCTCTTTCTGCAGCTGTTTCATTTTTTTAAAATATGTTTGCCTGGTTTCCCAATTAAAGACAAATATGACATTGCTAGAAATACTGAAAAAAATTGTATTTCCAAATTCATACGAGGCTAAAAAGTCCCCCTCCTCAAATACATAAGTTTGTTGCACAAATAAGAAGAAAGTTCTTGTATAGTCAGACTTACTTTAGCTCATTTACTACACATTAGCTGTGAGATTATGACTGAATTACTTAAACTTCTATAGCCTTAGTTGCTTTCTCAGGGAAAAAAAAAAAAAAGGAAAGTTATCAACACCCCATATTACTGTTGTGATGATTCAATGAGATATTTGTAAGGTACATTTAATATCATGCCTGACAAATATTAAGTTCTTAAAAACTATTACAAAAACTATAATTACAATTATTGGAATCAAGTTACTTTACTACCATTCTGACAATCTTTCCACTAAAGAAATAGATTTAAGTTTTAACTTAAAATATAAAAATACTTTCAAATTCAAATGTAAATTCAAAGCAAGAGTATTTGTATTCTTCCCTACCTAAGATCTTTTAAAATTTTCCATACACTGGAATAAACTAATAATAACTTTACAAACCCAGGTAACTGAAATTGGAGACATCAATAATCCAAATATATTTCTACACTGAAAATGTGATTTATTATTGTAACAGGTAAATCCTTTAAAGGAAAAACAATTTAGAGTCTACCAATAGAAGAGAGGAGTAATATTGGGAGCTAGTCTTAACAAGGGTACCCTTGCAATTGACAACTCTATAGAGCAGAAACCTTAACTGGGCCAAATATCAAGGGCTGAGTTATCTATAGAAAGAACATTCTCCACCTTCAATCCTGGTTGCACAGAATTTGCTTTAGCCCACAAATTAAGTCACATAAGGAATTCTTTACAGCAGCAATAATATGTTAGGGAAGGAAAGAAACTTTCAGAATGTGAAGCAGCTTGCTGAGTGAGAGGTCTCCTTACTTTTGTGTTGAATAGGTGCCGTGGAACTTCTCTCCTTTTATGCAAGTAAAGTAAAGCCTGCCAGTCTACAGTCAAAGGTCCATATGGTACAAGCTATCATGTTTCCAGGAGTCACTTATGGATGTGAGAGTTGGACCATGAAGAGAGCCAAGCATAGAAGAATTGATGCTTTTGAAATGTGGTGTTGGAGAATGTTCTTGAGAGTCCCATGGACTTCAGAGAGATCAAACCAGTCAATCCTATAGGAAATCAGTCCTGAATATTCTTTGGAAGGACAGATGCTGAGGCTGAAGCTCTGATACTTTGGACACCTGATGCTAGAAAAGACCCTGATGCTGGGGAAGATTGAAGGCAGGAGAAGAAGGGGACGACAGAGGATGAGATGGGTGGATGGCATCACTGACTCAATGGAAACAAGTTTGAGCAAGCTCTGGGAGTTGGTGATGGACAGTGAAGCATGGCATACTACAGACCATGGGGTCACAAAGAATCAGACATGACTGAGTGACTGAACTGAACTGAATTGGAAAAATGAAGATCAAAATAGAAAAGAGTTTTATATATATGTATGAATATGGATACATGTGTGTGTAAAGCAGTCATGGAAATAATTGAAAAGACAGTCCAGGAAATTCCAGATTATAAATTTGGAAACTTGAACTATTCATAAACTTGAATATTCATAAACTTTAAATATCCCTCAATTTATATAGGATGTTTCAAGCAATTTTCTCTAAAGTTTTATAATTTTCTCTGTGGAAGCCTTATGAATATTTCATTGCTCAGACAGTAAAGAACCTACTTGCAATGCATGATACCTGGGTTCAATCCCTGGGTCTGGAAAATCCTCTGGAGATGGGAATGGCTACCCCCTCCAGTATTTTTGCCTGGCGAATTCCGTGGACAGGGGAATTTGGAGGGCTACAGTCCATGAAATCATAAAGAGTCAGACACGACTGATTCACTAACACTGATATGTTTATCTCCACAAACAGGAAAAGTGTAAGAAACATTCTTTCTTTTTTTCCTATACTTAAAATTACATTATACTAATGTTTTACTGATGTTAAGTATATATACTTTTATATATTTATTTAATCTAGTTAAGGATATATAGATTGCTAAGAATTTTTTTTAATTATTAAAATCTACTGATAGTAAATATAACATATACAATACTACTATATTTAGTAGAATTACTTTTTCATCTCTTGGTATGATATTTTCACTTCTAGTTTATTAATGTAGAATATTGTGATATTTTAACATACAAATAATTCCTAGTTTTCAGAGAAAAACTTTTCTCCCTGAATTCCAGTTTTGAAACAAATATGTATTTATTTTACTTAATTTAGTTTTGATTTATGCCTCTCAGTTCATGACCAAGATTGCTAAGTTGTTCTGTTTTTGATGCCCTGAAAGATTTGGGTTTCTAAAGAATACCTTAGTCTTAGAGTTCGTCACATTTCCTCTGAAAGTAACCTATGTAACATTCGTGGAAGATAGTTTATTTACATTATGTAACTAGTCTCTTAACTGTCTGCCACAGATGACTTTATGTCACTAAAAATTTAAGACTGATTCTACTATTTTAATAAGCAGAAAGTATCAAAATGTATATTTATATTATTTTAATTTGCATAATTTATATTTATGTAAACATCTCCACACTGAAAATATAGAACTATTCTTTCAACACGAAGAAATGCTCTATTTCACATGTAAAAATGAAGTCTTTCAATAGTTTTCACATATATTGGGCATGATTTTCTCCAAAATATGTTGCTTATAATTTTTTAAAAATCCTATGTTTAGTTGTCTCCTTTGGGCTTCCCTGGTAGCTCAGTTAGTAAAGATGCTGCCAGCAATGCAGAAGATTCCAGTTCTTAGTTCTATTCCTGGGTCAGGAAGATCTGCTGGAGAAGGGATAGGCTACCCACTTCAGTATTCTTGGGCTTCCCTCATGGCTCAGCTGGTAAAGAATCCACCTGCAATGTGGGAGACCTGGGTTCAATCCCTGGGTTGGAAAGATGCCCTGGAGAAGAGAATGGCTACCCATTGCAGTATTCTGGCCTGAAGAATTCCATGGACTGTTAGACAGAATTCCATGAAGAGTGGGACATGACTGAGAGACTTCTGCTTCATTTCACTTCACTGATTTCCATAGTTCAGTTCAGTTCAGTTCAATCTCTCAGTCATGACTAACTCTTTGCGACCCCATGAATCACAGCACGCCAGGTCTTCCTGTCCATCACCAACTCCTGGAGTTCACTCAAACTCATGTCCATCGAGTCCGTGATGCCATCCAGCCACCTCATCCTCTGTCATCCCCTTCTCCTCCTGCCCCTAATCCCTCCCAGCATCAGTGTCTTTTCCAATGCGTCAACTCTTTGCATGAGGTGGCCAAAGTACTGGAGTTTCAGCTTTAGCATCATTCCTTCCAAAGAATACCCAGGACTGATCTCCTTTAGAATGGACTGGTTGGATCTCCTTGCAGTCCAAGGGACTCTCAAGAGTCTTGTCCAACATCACAGTTCAAAGGCATCAATTCTTCAGCTCTCAGCTTTCTTCACAGTCCAACTCTCACATCCATACATGACTACTGGAAAACCATAGCCTTGACTAGATAGACATTTTTTGGCAAATAATTTCTCTGCTCAAGTATTATCTACCTAATACTTCTTTCTTGTCAGGTGAGTGGTTATTTTACTTCTTTCTTCAAATTAAAAAGCATATTGTATCATTTTCTTCTGCAGTGTATTGTTCAAATTAATTCATTTCTGCTCATATTTTTATTATTCCCTTTATTCTACTCCTTTGATATTTTAATTTGTGTAATTTCAGATAACTGTCACTTAGAGGATGTTGCAAAATATTACAAATGTTGTGCAGCCTTATTAAAGTTTCCCTAATGGAACATTTTATCTCTAATATAGTATCAAAACCAGAAAATTGGCATTGGTGTATTACTAACTAGGAGATAGATGTTATTCAGTTTTCACCAGGTTTTATATGTTCTTGTGTGTGCACATCTGTGTAGCTTGATACAGTTTTTTTCTCTGTGTAGTTGTTTATGTAATCATCTCCATACTGAAAATGCAGTACTGTTCTTTCAACACAAAGAATGCTCTTTCTTGCTCTTTACAGATGTACCTTCCCTACTCACCACATCTATTGGAAATTAATCATCTCTTCCTATTCTGTGTAGTATCTTAAAGTCTGTGAAGAGGGTAGAACAAGTTTAGAAAGTCGCATCGACATATATACACTATCATATGTAAAACAGATAGCTAATGTGAGGCTGCTGTATAACACAAGGAGCCCAGCCTGGTGATCTGTGATGACCTAGAGGGGTGGGATGGGAGGAAGGAGGGAGGTTTAAGGAGGGGATATATGTATACATATGCATGTGTGATGAGTCACCTCAGTTGTTTCTGATTCTCTGCAAGTCTATGAACTATCATCCACCAGGCTCCTCTGTCCATGGGATTCTCCAGGCAAGAATACTGAAATAGTTTGCCATGCCCCATGCCCTTCTCCAGGGGATCATCCAGACCCAGGAATCAAGCCCACGTCTCTTGCATATCCTGCATTGGTAGGCACATTCTTCACCACTAGTGCCGCTTGGGAAGCCCATGTGTATATGTGTGTGTGTGTGTATATAACATATATACAGTAATAATTATATTATTGATTTGCATTGTTGTAGGGCAAAAACCAATGCAAAATTTAAAGCAATTATCCTACAATTAAAAATAAATAAATAAATTGACTGTTAAATGTACCGAATCATAAAGCATATAATCTCTGGAGACTGACATTTTCATCTTTAAAGACAGTGCCTTGAATTTTCATTTTATGGTCTCAGAAGTACATGAACACACACTTGCCCCAGACATTTGTTTCCCATACCTAAGTTTGACGCTTGATTTTACCTACCAGGTTTCTTTTCAAAAGTGTGTTCGGGAGACAAAGGGAAGATGGCAGAGAAGTAAGACATGGAGATCATCTTCCTCCCCACAAATACATCAAAAATACATTTGCATAGGGAATGCCTCCTATAGAACACCTACTGAAGGCTGGCAGAGGACCTCAGACTTCCAAAAAGGCAAGCTAGTCTCCACATAACAGGCTAGGGCAGAATAAATAGGGAAAGTAAGATAGGGATATTGGGATAGGACCTGTGCATCTGGGAGGGAGCTGTGAAGGAAGAAAAGTTCCCCCATATTTGGAAACTCCTTCATGGGTGAGGATAGGGTAGAGCTCAGGGAACCTCAGTGGGGAGCACAGTGACACGTGCACGGAAGATAAAACAGAATTCAGCCCAGAGATTGATGGCAACTGGTACTTCCCAGCCTAGGACACTTGTTTGCATTCCTGATGCACCTGCATACCAGCACACCTGGAGCTGAGGCTCCATCTTCAGAAGTCTGACACCAGGGAGAGGATTAGGGTTGACTGCCATGAAGACAGGCTGAGGGGTTTAGTATGACAAAGCTCAATGAGTCCACGGGAAAGCCTGGTACTACCAGAGAAGCAAGAGTTCATTGTTGCAGGGACCCTCTAGCTTGTAGATTGCCTCCATGAATTAGGTGGGAGAAGCTGCAAGTTTGGTAGGAATCCACACTGGGAAAGAAGAAGTAAAACTCTCACTGCTTGCAGATGCCATGAAACTACACAAAGAAACCCTAAGGGTGTTCCCAGAAATTTACTAGAGCTAATCCATGAATTTATTAAAGTTGCAGGATGCAAAATTAATACACAGAAATTTCTCACATTTAATGAAAAATTAGAAAGAGTAATTAAGGAAACATCCCATTTGTTGTTGTTGTTTAGTTGCTAAGTCATGTCCGACTTTTTGCAATCCCATGGACTGTAGCCCACTAGGTCCCTCTGTCCTTTTCCAGGCAAGGACACTGAAGTGGGTTGCCATTTTCTTCTCCAAACATCCCATTTACTACTGCAAAAAAAAGAATGAAATACCTATGGATAAACCTAACGAAAGAAACAAAAGTCTTGTATGCACAAAACTATATGATACTGATGAAAGAAATAAAAGATGACCCAAACAAATGGAGAAATACACCATGTTTGTGGACTGGAAAAATCAGTACTGTTGAAATGACCATACTTCCCAAACCAATCTAAAGATTGAATGCAACCCCTGTGAAATTACCAATGGTATTTTTCACAGAACTAGAACAATACATTTCACAATTTGTGTAGAAACATGAAAAACTCCACATGGGCAAAATAATCTTGAGAAAGAAGAATGGAGGTGCAGAAATGAACCTTCCTGACTTCAGACTATACTAAAAAGCTATACTCCTCAAGACAACATGCTACTGACACAAAAACAAAAATATAGACCAATGAAAGAAGACAGAAAGCCCAGATATAAACCCAGGCACTCGTGGGCACCTTATATTTGGCAATGGTTGCAAGAATATACAGTGGATAAATACAGCCTCTTCAATAATTTTGCTGCAAAAACTGGACAGCTACATGTAAAGGAATGAAATTAGAGCACTTCCTAACACCATACACAAAAATAAACTCAAAATGGATTAACACTTAGATATAAGGTCAGAAACTATTAAGGTCTTAGAGAAAATCATAGGCAGTAAACCCTTTAACAAAGATCAAAAAAAGATCCTGTCTGATTCACCTCCTAGACTAATGGAAATAAAAACAAAAATAAACAAATGGAACCTAATTAAACTTAGGCTGCACTGCGCTGGAGCAGCTGTGAGGATATACCCCATGCCCAAGGGCAAAGGAGAAGCTCCTCCATCCCTGGGATTCTCCTGGCAAGAGCACTGGAGTGGGTTGCCATTTCCTTCTCCAATGCGTGAAAGTGAAAAGTGAAAGTGAAGTCGTTCAGTTGTGTCCGACCCTCAGCGATCCCACGGACTGCAGCCTACCAGGCTCCTCAGTCCAAGGGATTTTCCAGGCAAGAGTACTGGAGTGGGCTGCCATTGCCTTCTCCACAGCAAGATGGTAGGAGGGGAGAATTCTAGTTTAGATTCAAACCCCATTTCTGTCATAGATGTTCAGAGGGCTCAAACAAACCTTGTGTGCACCAGGACCCAGGGACCCCACAGAGACTGAAACAGAACTGTGTTTGAGCATCTCCATTGGAGGTAGATCCACCACAGAGCTGCCAGAACTTACACAAAACTGGGAAATAGACTCTTGGAGAGCACAAACAGGACCTTGTGTGCACCAGACCCAGGAGAAAGGAGCAGGGACCCCACAAAAGACCGACCCAGACTTGCCCATAAGTTTCCAGGAGTTTCTAGCAGAGGCCTGGATTGGTGGTGATCTGCTCCAGGGTTGGGGGCAGTGAGTGTAGTTGTGGGTGCATGGGATCTTTTGAAGGAGGTCGCCATTATTTTCATTACCTCCAACATAGTTTGGCCCCAGGTAAATAGCAGAGAGGTAAGACAGGTCTACACATCAACAAAAAGTTGGATTAAAGATTTACTGAGCATGATCTGGCACATCAGAACAAGACCCAGTTTCCCCCTCAGTCAATTTCTCCCATCAGGAAACTTCCATACACCTCTTCTCCTTCTCCACCAGAGAAAAGACAGGCTGAAAACCACAATCACATAAAACTAACCAATCTGATCACATGTACCACAGCCTTGTCTAATTCAATGAAACTATGAGCTATGTCATGTAGGACCACCCAAGATGGACAGGTCATGGTGGAGAGTTCTGACAAGATGTGTCCACTGGAGAAGGTAATGGCAAAACACTTCAGCATTCTTGCCTTGAGAACCCCATGAACAATATGAAAAAGCAGAAAGATTGGACACTGAAACATGAACTCCCAGAATCAAAAGGTGGCCAAAATGCTACTGAAGATCAGTGGAGAAATAAGTTCACAAAGAATGAAGGGATGGAGCCAAAGCAAAAACAACACCCAGGTGTGGATGTGACTGGTGATAGAAGCAAAGTCTGATACTGTAAAGAATAATATTGCATAGGAACCCGGAATGACAGGTTCATAAAACCAAGGCAAATTGGAGGTGGTCAAACAGGAGGTGGCAAGAGTGAATGTTTACATTTTAGTAGTGAGTGAACTAAAATGGACTGGAATGGGTGAATCTAACTCAGATGACCATTATATCTACTACTGTGGGCAAGAATCCCTTAGAAGAAATGGAGTAATGTCTCAAAATGTCTCAAAAACGACAGACATGACCTCTGTTCGTTTCCAAGGCAAACAATTCAATATCACAATAATCCAAGTCTGTCTATGTCCCGACCAGTAATGCTTAAGGAGCTGAAGTTTAATGGTTCTGTGAAGAACTACAAGACCTTCCAGAACTAAATCCCAAAAAAGATGTCCCTTTCATTATAGGGAACTGGAATGCAAAGTAGGAAGTCAAGAAACACCTGGATAACAGGCAAAATTGGTCTTAGAGTACAGAATGAAGCAGGGCAAAGGCTAATAGAGTTTTGCCAAGAGAACACACTGGTCATAGCAAACACCTTCTTCCAACAACACAAGAGAAGACTCTACACAAGGACATCACCAGATGGTCGACACCGAAATCAGATTGATTACATTATTTGCAGCCAAAGATGGAAAAACTCCATACAGTCAGCAAAAACAAGACCAGGAGCTGACTTGTGGCTCAAATCATGAACTCCTTACTGCCAAATTCAGACTTAAATTGAAGAAAGTGGGGAAAACCACTAGACCATTCAGGTATAACCTAAATCAAATAACTTATGATTACACAATGGAAGTGAGAAATAGATTTAAGGAACTCGATCTGATAGAGTGCCTAATGAACTATGGACAGAGGTTCATGACATTGTACAGGAGACAAGGATCAAGACCATTCCCAAGAAAAAGAAATGTAAAAAAACAAAATGGCTTTCTGAGGAGTCCTTACAAATAGCTGAGGAAAGAAGAGAAGCAAAAGGCAAAGGACAAAAGGAAAGATATGCCAATTTGAAAGCAGAGTTGCAAAGAATAGCAACGAGAGCCTCCTTGCTAATAGCAAGAAAGCCTCCTCAAAGATCAGTGCAAAGAAACAGAGGAAAACAATAGAATGGGAAAGCCTAGATAACTCTTCAAGAAAATTAGAGATACCAAGGGAACATTTTATGCAAAGATGCGCACAATAATGGACATAAATGGTATGTACCTAACAGAAGCAGCAGATACTAAGTGGTGGCAAGAATATACAGAATAACTATACAAAAAAGATCTTCATGACCAGATAATCAAAATGGTGTGATTACTCACCTAGAGCCAGATATCTTGGATGTGAAGTCAAGTGGGCCTTAGAAAGATTCATCATGAACAAAACTAGTGGATGAGATGGAATTCAGGTTGAGCTTTTTAAAAACCTAAAGCTGATGCTGTGAAAGTGCTGCCCTCAATATGCCAGTAAATTTGGAACACTCAGCAGTGGCCACAGGACTGGAAAAGGTCAGTTTTCATTCCAGTCCCAAAGAAAGGCAAGGACAAAGAATGCTCAAACTACCACACAATTGCACTCATCTCACATGCTAGTAAAGTAATGCTCAAAATTCTCCAAGGCAGGCTTTAACAGTGTGTGAACCTTGAACTTACAGATGTTCAAGCTGGTTTTAGAAAAGGCAGAGGAAACAGAGATCAAATTTCCATCATGCATTGGATCACTGAAAAATCAAGAGAGTTCCAGGAAAACATCTACATTTGCTTTATTGACTACGCCAAAGCCTTTGACTGGGTAGATCACCTCAAACTGTGGGAAATTCTTAAAGAGATGGGAATAACAGACCACTTGACCTGCCTTTTGAGAAACTTATACGCAGGTCAAGAAAAAACAGTCAGAACTGGACATGGAAAAACAGACTGGTTCCAAATAGGGGAAGGAGTACATCAAGTCTGTATATTGTCACCCTGCTTATTTAACTTACATGCAGAGCACATCATGAGAAATGTTGGGCTGGACGAAGCACAAGTTGGACTCAAGATTGCCAGGAGAAATATCAGTAACCTCAGATTTGCAGATGACACCACCTTTATGACAGAAAGTGAAAAGGAACTAAAAAGCGTCTTGATGAAAGTGAAAAAGGAGAGTGAAAAAGTTGTCTTAAAGCTCAACATTCAGAAAACAAAGATCATGGCATCTGGTCCCATCACTTCATGGGAAATAGGTGGGGAAACAGTGGAAACAGTGGCTGACTTTATTTTTCTGGTCTCCAAAATCACTGCATATGGTGATTGCAGCCATGAAATTAAAAGACACTTACTCCTTGGAAGGAAAGTTATGACCAACCTAGATAGCATATGCAAAATCAGAGACATTACTTTGCGAACAAAAGTCCATCTAGTCAAGGCTATGGTTTTTCCAATAGTCATGTATGGATGTGAGAATTGGACTGTGAAGAAGACTGAGCACCGAAGAATTGATGCTTTTGAACTGTGGTGTTGGAGATGACTCTTGAGAGTCCCTTGGACTGCAAGGAGATCCAATCAGTCCATTCTGAAGGAGATCAGCCCTGGATGTTCATTGGCAGGACTGATGCTGAAGTTGAAACTCCAATACTTTGTCCACCTCATCTGAAGAGTTGACTCACTGGAAAAGACCGTGATGCTGGGAGGGATTGGGCGGAGGAGAAGGGGACAACAGAGGATGAGATGGCTGGATGGCATCACCGACTTGATGGACATGAGTTCGGGTGAACTCATGGAATTGGTGATGGATAGGGAGGCCTGGTGTGCTGAGATTCTTGGGGTTGCAAAGAGTCGAACACGACTGAGTTACTGAACTGAACTGAACTGAACTGATTATTCTAAGTATCTCAGATTAGTTAGTCATATTTGTATTTTCAAGACCTGGAATACTTCCTTAAAATCTATTCCTGTTTCTAGTCAGACAATTCTCTCCCATAGCAAGAATATCGCTTTTACTAAAGAGAAAATGTAATTATATTTTACTGTTGATTTAGAAAGAATTCTCCCTTACTTTAAAGATAAAAGTCATATGTTTCATTATGATGTTTTAATGTCAATTGACCAGTATGAATTCATCTTTATGTATAATTCAGAATAGTATATTACTCTTCATCATAAGATGTCCCACTTTCTTCTCATGTGAAATATTTGTCCTTTAAATCTGTTATAAATAAACCAACATTTCTGTCCTTTGATATATAACATGCTATTCTTCTTGCTAAGGATATTATTGCCATTAACTGTTCAATTGCTTATGATTTTACCCACCTTTAGAGTGGACTTTCCTGGTCCCTCAGATAGTAAAGAATTTGCCTGCAATGCAGGAGACTTGCGTTCAAGCCCAGAGTTGAGAAGATCCCCTAGAAAGGGAATGGCTACCCACTCCAGTATTTTTTCCTGGAGAATTCCATTGACAGAGAAGCCTAGCAGGCTGCAGTCCATAGGATCACAAAGAGCCAGACATGACTGGATGACTAACACTGTCACTGTCACTGCCTCTTCAGAGAAGCCTTCCTTGACGAGTCCAAGCCAGATGTTTCCTGGCTCTCTCTATACCCTCTATCATGGCATTTCATTTTCTTTATGGGATACTTCGTTTTACTATCTTTTATTCCCAGAAGATTGTGAACTGTTTACAGACCGGGCTCATGTCCTATTCATCTTTGAATGCCTCATACGTAGTACAGGAGCTCAATTATTGTAAGCATTCAAGTATTGAATAAATGAATAAATATACCTTTTGATCTAAAGTAGATTACTCTTTTCTTGTGACAGGAATTCTAATATCTGCTAGTCAATGAAGTATCGACAAGATCAGTTTTTGATTTTAGGTTCTTCTATTCAGGATTCCAAACAGCTCACTTTTCTGACACATTAATTTTTCAAAGATATTTGCAATATTGCATGACTTTCTTTTACATTCAATTTTACCTTTCTGCAATTTTGCCTTAGATTTATTGAGTTCTTTCTCTTTCTCACTTTAAAACTGATAGTTGTGGATTCTGATTAGTATGGTTCTCAGCTGATGTGCATTTTTTTTTTTAATTTTGATGATCATTATATGCTAGCTACCAGGAGTAAATGAAAGAACAGGATTCTTTCATTTACAGGATTTTCAAAGAGGCTCTTGAATTTATGTACTTTTGCATAACAAATTCACTCAAACTACTCATGCTATACAAGATACAACATTTTTATGTCCTGTAAGTGGATGGTCACTTCCACTGTCCTCTCCTACCTGGGGAGCTGAGAAAAGTAAGTTGACAATGATCTCACCATGTGCTCCAGTTTGAGCAGTTACTTAAATTTATAGTCGATTCAGATTCATAGTTCTTTTTTGAGTTGCTTTAAATAGTCTCCTTTTGATGACTCGGTCTTTTCCAGGTGAGTGCTCAGATTCCCTGTACTGTCTGCTTATCTCCTTTATGACTTTCTGAGTGCTTGGGATAGGGAAGTGGGCTTCAGCATTCTGTCTGCAGAGTGATTTTATGGTCTGGCTTGGTTTATGCTGATCTAGTTACTGAATTTATGATGACTCATTTGCAACTTGTCCAAGCTGTGGGCATTAAACCTTTACCCACAGCCATGGTGTGTGGACTTGGAAATTTGCATCAAAGTAAAAGTATGCACGCTCTCCACCTGTCTATTCTACCCCAGGCTATTTCCTTTCATTCAGCACTCTCAGCTTTTTGGTGTTTCCTCATTGTGGTTTATTGGAATATTTGGAATGGCTGCATGCCTCTACAGAACTTGCTGAACAAGTAATGTTCTATGAAACCATCAATTTGGCCACATTTCACAGCAAATGATGTTCTATATTACCCGCAACATACTGGAAGTAGCTTAGAGGTGTGGGATCTCCCAAACTATAGCTTTCAGCCCACACATGCCATACTCATTCTTGGATGTCTGGTTTATTGGAATTTTCTAACATTTTTTCTCTTCTGAGAATTCCATGGCAAATGAGAAAAATGGAGGAGAAAAAGCACAGAGACAGGCACTTCTGTCTCTTGACATAACTTCAATCCTGTGCCATGGAAATCCTCTGCTTTTTCCATTTTCTCACCTGCTCAGAGAAGACCTCCATTCCATGAACACTGCAGTTCTGGTTGCTATTATGTCCATGGCACACTAAAGAACTTAGAAATTTCCTTTAAAGAATGTTCAAAGTAATAGTATTGTTATGATCATTAAAAAATACTTGAGACATATGTGTAAACAAATGCATTTTAGGTGTTGTTAAGTATTTGTTGATATAGTCAGTATAAAGGTCTAAGCCAAATTGTGTGTAGGAGCCTGGAATAAATGATAATCCTTCCAAAATTTATCAGACACATTTTCAAGTTCAGTTCAGTTCAGTCTCTCAGTTTGTCCGTATCTTTATGATCCTATGGACCGCAGCACACCAGGCCTCCCTGTCCATCACCAATACCCGGAGTTAACCCAAACTCATGTCCATTGAGACAGTGATGCCATGTAATCATCTCGTCCTCTTTTGTCCCCTTCTCCTCCTGCCTTCAATCTTTCCTAGCATCAGGGTCTTTTCAAATGAGTCACCTCTTTGCATCAGGTGGCCTAAGTATTGGAGTTTCAGCTTCAACATCAGTCCTTCCAGTGAACACTCAGGATGATCTCCTTTAGGATGGACTGGTTGAATTTCTTTGCTGTCCAATGGACTCTCAAGAGTCTTCTCCAACACCACAGTTCAAAAGTTTCAATTCTTCAGCACTCAGCTTTGTTTATAGTACAACTCTCACATCCATACATGACTAATGGAAAGACCATAGCTTTGATTAGATGGACCTTTGTTGGCAAAATAATGTCTCTGTTTTTGAATACCTGTCTAGGTTTGTCATAACTTTTATTCCAAGGAGTAAGTGTCTTTTAAATATCATGGCTGCAGTCACCATCTGCAGTGATTTTAGAGCCCTCCAAAATAAAGTCTCTCACTGTTTCCATTGTTTCCCCATCTATTTACCATGAAGTGATGGGACCAGATGCCATGATCTTCGTTTTCTGAATGTTGAGCTTTAAGCCAACCGTTTCACTCTCTTCTTTCACTTTTATTAAGATGCTCTTTAGTTCTTCACTTTCTGCCATAAGGGTGGTGTCATCTGCACACTCAACATTATTGATATTTCTCCCAGCAATCTTGATTCCAGCTTGTGCATCATCCACCCCAGCGTCTCCTGATGTACTCTGCATATAAGTTAAATAAGCAGGGTGACAATATACAGCCTTGACATATGTCTTTTCCTGTTTGAAACTAGTCTGTTGTTCCATGACCAGTGCTAACTGTTGGTTCTTGACCTGCATACAGATTTATCAAGAGGCAGGTCAGATGGTCTGGTATTGCCTTCTCTTTCAGAATTTTCCAGTTTGAGATGGTCCACACAGTCAAAGGCTTTGGCATAGTCAATAAAGAAGAAATAGATATTTTTCTGGAACTCTCTTGCTTTTTCAATGATTCAGTGGATGTTGCTGCTACAGTTAAGTTGCTTCAGTTGTGTCCGACTCTGTGCGACCCCAGAGCCTATGGCCCACCAGGCCCCCCTGGTCCCTGGGATTCTCCAGTCAAGAACACTGTAGTGGGTTGCCATTTCCTTCTCTACTAGTGGATATTAGCAATTTGATATCTGCTTCCTCTGCCATTTTTAAATCCAGCTTGAACATCTGCAAATTCATGGTTCATGTATTGCTGAAACTTGCCTTGGAGAATTTTTATCTTTACTAATGTGTGAGATGAGTGCAATTGTGCATAGTTTGAGCATTCTTTGGCATTGCCTTTCTTTGGGATTGGAATGAAAACTGACCTTCTCCAGTCCTGTGGCTACTGTTGAGTTTTCCAAATTTGCTGACATATTGAGTGCAGCACTTTCACAGCATCATCTTTTAGGATTTTAAATAACTCAACTGGAATTCCATCACCTCCACTAGCTTTGTTCATAGTGATGCTTCCTAAGGCCCACTTGACTTCACATTCCAGGATGTCTGGCTCTAGGTGAGTGATCACACCATCGTGATTATCTATGTCATGAAGATCTTTTTTATATAGTTCTTCTATATATTCTTGCCACCTCTTCTTAACATCTTCTGCTTCTGTTAGGTCCATACCGTTTCTGTCCTTTATTGATCCCATCTTTGCACGAAATTTTCCCTTGGCATTTCTGATTTTCTTGAGGATATCTCCAGTCTTTCCCATTCTATTGTTTTCCTCTATTTCTTTGCACTGTTCACTGAGGAAGCTTTTGTATGTCTCTTTGCTTTTCTTTGTATCTCTGCATTCAAATGGGTATATCTTTCCTTTTCTTCTTTGCTTTTCACTTCTCTTCTTTTCACAGATATTTTTAAGGCCTCCTCAGACAGCCATTTTGATTTTTTGCATTTCTTTTTCTTGGAGATTGTCTTAATCCCTGTCTCCTGTACAATGTCACGAACCTCTGTCCATCCAAGGTTCATCCAGCAGTCTGTCTGTCAAATCTAGTCCCTTAAATCTATTTCTCACTTCCACTGTATAATCATAAGGGATTTGATTTAGGTCATACCTGAATGGTTTAGTGGTTTTCCCCACTTTCTTCAATTTAAGTCTGAATTTGGCAATAAAGAATTCATGATCTGAGCCACAGTCAGTCCTGGTCTTGCTTTTGCTGACTGTATAGAGCTTCTCTATCTTTGGCTGCAAAGAATATAATCAATCCGATTTTGGCATCGACTGCATAGTGATGTCCATATGTAGAGTTTCTGTTGTGCTATTGGAAAAGAGAGTTTGCTATGACCTCGGTGTTCTCTTCACAAAACAATGTTACTCTTTGCCTTTCTTTATTTTGTACTCCAAGGCCAAGTTTGCCTGTTACTCTAGGTATCTCTTGACTTCCTACCTTTATATTCTAATACCCTATGATGAAAAGGACATCTTTTTGGTTGTTGCTGTTTTTGTTTTGGTTTAGTTCTAGAAAATCTTACAGTTCTTCATAGAACCATTCAACTTCAGCCTCTTTGGCATTGCTGTTTGGGGATAGACTTGGATTACTATGATACTGAGTGTTTTGCCTTGGAAATGAACATACATCATTCAGTCATTTTTGAGGCGCCTTTTTTTCTTAGAGTTTACCTCTCCCACCCCCTCCACCGCCCCCCCCCCGGCTTTTTTTTTTTTTTTTCTAATAGTGGCTAATGATATTGTTTTCCAAGACCCATGGGTTTTTTCTTAACTAATTAAAATAGAACCTTATATATGTGTATTGTCTTATTTTGTCTCTTATTGCTTCAGTGTGTCCTATGAACAGATGATGGTATCAAATTTTCTAAGCAAGATATCCTTTGTTCTACCATCTCTCCTTCTTGACATTCAAGGCTGTGATCTATTGCTTTCCTGTCCCAATTTATCAATTAGTTTTCATGTTAGGTCTAAGCATGGAAGTGATGACATATAATGGAAAGTACATTCCCTCTGAAGGTAGACACACTAGAGTTAGAATTCAGATTTATCAGCTGTTTGGCAGTGAGAAAGTCATTTCAGTGACTTTTTCTTTAATGGATATTATAATTATATTGTAATTTTTGTGTGATGGCTAAGCTGTATACCTTAGTGAAACTAGTCATCCTTTTGTGGAGGTTTAATAAATGCTAACTTTCAAACTGAATGGAAATTTTAGTAGTACAATGTTTTCTATTAAAATGTTGTGTGTGTGTGTGCTTATTCTCAACTTGTGAAGTGGGTGTCTAAAGTATTTCAGAAATTGTAAGCAGTAATTTAAAAAAATATTTATTAAATTTTGACTTTTTTATTAACTATTGTGTGTTAATTATATAATGGTAGAATATTCAATATACAAAGTATGATTTTTGTTGTTTTATGCTGTCATTTTATCTCAACTGTATGGGTGATGTTAAATAAGTAAATAAATATTTAATTAACTATTAAAATGAAATGCTATTTGTATTTTTGTTGTTGCTATTGTTTTAGCTTTTGACTTGTGTTACTATTAAGAAGTAAAAAAATATATATATACCATTCAATGTAGCCCATTTTTTAAAGAAAAAAATGTATACTTTTTGTTGAAATCTATGGGTCAGAACACAATTTCATTCTAAAGTTGTCATTTCAGAATACTCAAAGTACATAACAAAATTCATAGTATTATCTACTATTCAAGAAGGATTCTGTTATTATTCACTACTGATATTATATTGAAAGATACTAGGATTTTAAAATCTAAATTTTACATGAAATTGGGAACATTTCCCATTGTGCATGAGATACTAAAAGCAATCTTTAAGGGAACAATGGGCATAAGAACAAATTATTCAATAACCTTTCTCTTTCATCCTGCTTTAAAGAATGTAAAACAGTTTGATGTTTTTTATTGTACTAATAATAACAGATTCAGAAACACTCAATATTATGCAGAAATAAATCTGTATGTGAAAATACTAATGTGTGCACTTGAAGAAGTTAGTATCACATATAGCTAGGTAGGTAGCAAAACAAATCAATACTAAATAGATAGATGATATACATTTCTTCTATGTTTCCACCACTCAGGTAATATGCTTCCTAGCGTAAATTGGACCAGAGAGAAGGAAACCACAAACATAAGCCTGACATTTTATGTGAATTTACATCATGATTTATTGGCAAATTCTAAGAAGGAAAGAAACATAGCAACTACCCATAAAGCTGTTTCACAAAGCTGAAAAGGAAAAACAATGGTGCAGATGGATTAACAAGGAAATGTGTACTTGGTCAACATAGTATGCTGGGTCCTAGTATTCCTATTAGATGCCTGATGAGCTGAAACCTAGGAATAAGTGCAAAACTGGAACTAAACATGACTCATCATCTCCCCTCCAACCTAAAGGACTTCAAACAAATGCATTTTCTCAAGGAATCAATTGCTTATCACCTTATTCTCACTGTCATCCATACAAGCCCTAATCCTTCTTGGGAGACATGTGGTATCATTTTGAGGCTCTGTAATTTACTATGCTGCTGCTGCTGCTAAGTTGCTTCAGTTGTGTCCAACTCTGTGTCACCCCAAGGACAGCAGCCCACCAGGCTCCTCTGTCCATGGTATTCTCTAGGCAAGAACACTGGAGTGGGTTGCCATTTCCTTCTCCGATAATTTACAATACATGGTATCCAAAATTAAAGTTTTTATTAATTGCTGGCATTTCATGTAGTAGAATCTAATGCCCTGAAAATTAGAAGGAAAAAAAAAGGCAATGTAAATATACCTGAAATAGATTCAGATTTCTTATAAATAGAAACAGATCAGTGGCTATATTTGTTTATTGGCTGGCTAGTGAACATGAAGATACATTTTTATCCTCCTAAGCTAGTGGTTCTGTTGGTAAATCAGACTAAAAGGATTTGGGAGAAGCAAGAAGAGTAGAATAGCTCCCTAGATGGCTCAGTGGCAATGAATTTGTTTGCCAATGCAGGAGGTATAGGAGACCCAGGTTTGATTCCTGAGTCAGGAAGATTCCCTGGATAAGGAAATGGCAACCCACTCCAGTATTCTTGCCTAGAAAATTCCATGGACAGGGCATCATAGTGGGCTGCAGTCCATGGGGTCGCAAAGAGTCAGAGATGATTGAATATACACATGAAGAAGTGCGTTTGTATAACTATGCTTAATATGTTTAAGAGCTAAATGAAAGTTGGAACATCTTACCTGAGAATCTCAGTCCATAAAAAAAAAAAAAAGAATCAGATGCAAATTCTAAAACAAACATGTAGTAAGTAAAGTTAAAAACTTTGATGGATATTATGAAATTGGCACAGTAGATCTGGATACTTTCTGGATCAGTAGAAAATATTTAAAATAAAAAGTAAAAGGGGGGAAAGTTGAAAACTAGAGAACATGATGAAAAGTAATTATGCAATACAATGAAAAGCTTTAATATACAGGTGATTGGAATCCTAAACATAGATGTAGAAAAATCTGTCACATGCAATATTTGAAGAGACACTGGAAAAGAACTTATCATAATTGATGAAAAAACCTCTGCATACAAATTCAAGAAACTATACACACCCCAAGAAGAACACCTGCTTCTCACCATCACACACACAAACTATTTTAACTGTTGACAAACAAAGACAAGAATTATTTGCAGCTAGACAAAAGATATGCATATCTTCCAAAGAATTATAGCTTAACTCTCTAAGAAATTCTATAACTTAGAAAATGGCAGAATAGTAAAGCCATGAAGAAGCTACTGTCTACCTGGAACTTGATATCCAGTAAGAATATTGCTTCATCTGAAACACGGAATTCAAAATTTCTGCTTAATTTGAACTGGAGCCTCCAGTTCAAGATGGCTGAGTAGAGGGACTTGGACTCATCTCCTATGAGAGCACCCGAATTTCAACTAGCTGTTGAACAACCATTGACAGGAGGATGCTGGAACCCATCAAATAAACATATCCCATGTCCAACGACAAAGAATTAGCTGCAGCAAGATGGTAGGAGGGACACAATCATGATAAAATCAAATCTCATACCCACTGGGTGTGTGACCCACAAACTGAAGGACAATGATACAAAAGAAAATTTCCCACCATTATGAAGGTTCTGAACCCCATCTCAGGCTTCCTACCTTGGAGATCCCACAAAGGGACTGGGAATTCCCAGGGAATCTGACCTTGAAGGCCAGTAGGATTTGGTTACAGGATTGGGGAAAACAAAGACTTCAGTCTTGGAGGGCACAAACAAAATATTGCATTCACCAAAACAGAGAGGAAAGGAGCAGTGACCCTATAGAAGAGTACTTGCTAGTGTTGGACCTATTGGAGATGTGGGCCCACAGGGTTTCAAGATAGGGATGGGACATGGACAGCAGCAGTCCTGGAAGTCCCGCCTTGGTGTAAGCCCTCTTAGAGGTTAACCTCTTGGAGGCTAACCTTACCATGGAGCCTGTAGACCCTATAGCTGGGTATCCTCAGGCCAAACAACTAGCAGGGAGGTAGTGAACCCGACCCATCAGCAGATAATAGGATTAAAATTTTACTGAGCAAGGCTCTGCCCACCAGAACAAGATATAGTTTGTCCCACTGCCAGTCCCTCCCATCAGGAAGCTTACACAAGCCTCTTAGCCTCCTTCAACAGAGGATAAAAAGAAGAAGCAAAAAGAACCACAATCCCACTGAGAATTAACTAACATTACAGAAAATTAATCAGCA
Organism: Ovis aries; assembly: GCF_016772045.2. Classification (NCBI taxonomy): domain Eukaryota; kingdom Metazoa; phylum Chordata; class Mammalia; order Artiodactyla; family Bovidae; genus Ovis; species Ovis aries. The sequence goes on from NC_056056.1 coordinate 48,644,391, forward strand.
TGAAAAAGCAGAAATTTATCTCCCAGATAAAGGGACAAGTTAAAACCCCAGTTCAGTTCCGTTCTGTTCAGTCCAGTTGCGCAGTTTCAGTTCAGTGGCTCAGTCGTGTCCGACTCTTTGTGACCATGAATCGCAGCACACCAGGCCTCCCTGTCCACCACCAACTCCCGGAGTTCACTCAGACTCACGTCCATCGAGTCAGTGATGCCATCCAGCCATCTCATCCAATGTCGTTCCCTTCTCCTCCTGCCCCCAATCCCTCCCAGCATCAGAGTCTTTTCCAATGAGTCAAGTCTTCGCATGAGGTGGTAAAAGCACTGGAGTTTCAGCTTCAATATCAGTCCTTCCAATGAACACCCAGGATTGATCTCCTTTAGGAAGGACTAGTTGAATCTCCTTGTAGTCCAAAGGACTCTCAGAATCTTCCCCAACACGACAGTTCAAAAGCATCAATTCTTCAGCACTCACTCATTTCTTCATCAATTCTTTCTTTATAGTCCAACTCTCACATCCATATATGACCACTGGAAAAACCACAGCTTTGACTAGATGGACCTTTGTTGGCAAAGTAATAAGTTAAATAAGCAGGGTGACAGTATACAGCCTTGACATACTCCTTTTCCTATTAGGAACCAGTCTGTTGTTCCATGTTCAGTTCTAACTGTTGCTTCCTGACCTGCATACAGGTTTCTCAAGAGGCAAGTCAGGTGGTTTGGTATTGATCCCATGTCCAAGGTAAGAGAAACCCAAATAAGATGGTAGGCACTGACAGAGGGGATCAGAGGGCAGACAGACTGAAACTACAATCACAGACAACTAGCCAATCTGATCACATGCACCACAGCCTTGTTTAACTCAATGAAACTAAGCCATGCCATATGGGGCCACCAAAGACAGTAGGGTCATGGTGGGGAGGTCTGAAAAAATGTGGTCCACTGGAGAAGGGAATGGCAAATCACTTCAGTATTCTTTCCTTGAGAACCCCATGAACAGTATGAAAAGGCAAAAGATAGGACACTGAAACATGAACTCCCCAGGTTGGTGGGTACCCAATATGCTACTGGAAATCAGTGGAGAAATAACTCCAGAAAGAATGAAGGGATGGAGCCAAAGCAAAAGCAACACCCAGTTGTGAAGGGGACTAGTGATGGAAGCAGGGTTTGATGCTGTAAAGAGCAATATTGAATAGGAACCTGGAATGTTAGGTCCATGAATCAGAGCAAATTGGATGTGGTAAAACAGGAAATGATGAGTGAACATCGACATTTTAGGAATCAGCAAAATAAGATGGACTAGAATGGGTGAATTTAACTCAGATAACCATTATATCTACTACTATGGGCAGGAATCCCTTAGAAGAAATGGAGTAGCCATCATAGTCAACAAGAGTCTGAAATGCAGTACTTGGATGCAATCTCAAAAATGACAGAATGATCTCTGTTCATTTCCAAGGCAAACCATTTAGTATCACGGTAATCCAAGTCTATGCCTTGACCAGTAATGCTGAAGAAGCTGAAGTTGAACAGTTCTTTGAAGACGTACAAGATCTTCTAAAACTAATACCCAAAAAAGATGTCCTTTTCATTATAGGGGACTGGAATGTAAAAGTAGGAAGTCAAGAAAAATCCCAGAAAAACAACTAAATGAAGTGGAGATAGGCAACCTTCTAGAAAAAGAATTTAAACTAAAGATAAATAAGATGATCCAGGATCTCTGGAAAACAATGGAGAAGATGCAAAAAATGTTTCCCAAAGGCCTACAAGAACTAAAGAACAAACAGAGATGAATAATACACTAGAAAGAATCAATAGCAGAATAATTGAGACAGAAGAATGAATAAATTACCTAAAGAACAGAATGATGGAAATCACTGCCGCAGAACAGAATACAGAAAAAAGAATGGGAAAAAAATTTTTTTTGAAGACAGCCTAAGAGACCTCTGGGACATTAAATGCACCAACATTTGCAGTATAGAAGTCACAGAAGGAGAAGAGAGAGAGAAAGAACCTGAGAAAACGTTTGAAAAGATAACAGCTGAAAACTTCTCTAACATGGGAAAGGAAAACCAGCCCAGAAAGCACAGAGTCCCAGGTTGGATAAACACAAGAAGCTTATTCAGCAGCGTATTGTTCAGCCTCCATATGAAAGAATACGTTTGAATCAGTTTTAATGAGGCGGATGAATCTGGACCCGATTATACAGAGTGAAGTAAGCCAGAAAGAAAACCACCAATACAGTATACTAATGCATATATATGGAATTTAGAAAGATGGTAACTATAACCCTGTATGTGAGACAGCAAAGAGACACAAATGTATAGAACAGTCTTTTGGACTCTGTGGGAGATGGAGAGGGTGGGATGATTTGGGAGAATGGCATTGAAACATGTATAATATCGTATAACAAATGGATTGCCAGTCTAGTTTCAATGCAGGATACAGGATGCTTGGGGCTGGTGCACTGGGATGACCTGGAGGGATGGTATGGGGAGTGAGGAGGGTGGGGGGTTCATGATGGGGAACATGTGTATACCTGTGGCGGATTCATGTTGATGTATGGCAAAACCAATACAATATTGTAAAGCAATTAACCTCCAATTAAAATAAATAAATTTGCATTTTAAAAAATCATAAGAAGGAACACACTGAGACACAATAATCAAACTGACAAAATTGCAGACAAAAATAAAATATTAAAAACAACAAGGCAAAAAAGACAAATAATATACAAAGGAAGATGCATTAATGCTATCACTGATTTCTCAACAAAAACTCTACAAGTCAGAAGGGAATGGCAAGATACATTCCAAGTGATGAACCGGAAGAAGCTACAATGAACAATATTCTACCCAGCAAAACTCTTGCTCACAGTTGATGGAAAAATCAAAAGCTTTCCAGACCAGGAAAAGTTAAGAGAATTTAGCACCATCAAACCAGCTTTACAACAACAATTTCTCTAGACAGGAAGAACAAAACAAGGGAAAGACCTACAGAAAATTAACCGCCCAAAATTGAGAAAATGGTAATAGGATTGTATATATCAATAATTACCTTAAAAAGTGGATTAAATGCACCAACCAAGGGACATAGACTGGCTGAGTAGATAAAATGTATGTATGTATTTCCATTTATCACATCATTCTGCCTGACCCTCCAAATTATATGTAATTATTTGACATTGTTAGGTTGATCATGTTCCCATTATGGCTTGCAATTGCAATTACTTTTCATTTTTTGTCTGGCTATTGATTGTGAAAACTGATAAACATCTTTTATTATTTTGATTATCTAACTGTCACTCACTTAATATCATTATATCATGATTGGTCAACAGGAAAATAATAGAATTTTGCATCACCAAATCTACCATAATAGGAAAGCCTATAATCACCTTTTAAAATCTAGATGCATATCAGAATTATCTTAGAAATTTTTGAAAAAATACAAATGTCTAAATATTGTTTTTTTTCCTCCAAACTCCAGATATGTTTCTAATAAGCTACTGCTGCTAAGTTGCTTCAGTCATGTCCGACTCTGTGCAACCTGATGGATGGCAGCACACCAGGCTCCCCCGTCCCTGGGATTCTCCGTTCTAATAAGCAGCTATGTTTAAAAACAACTGGACTATAAGATGATCTTTTACTTTTATCTAGTTTGTTCCACTTTTTCTCTTTCATGTTCAGAACATAAACATTTCATATTCAAAACATAAACCATTTTAGTTTAAGTTTTCCAACTTTTCCATCTCTTCTTCTTTTTTTGATATTCTTACTGAAATCTTTATCAAACATAGTAGAATAGCTTTTGTATACATATATATAAATATTATATGTAATATATATCTTAGAAAAATGAATTATTGCCTAACTAAAAAAAATATGACATTTTGACTCCACTTGTTTGACTTACTATGAATAGAACACTAGATTTCTAATTAAAAAATATAGATATGTGACAAGCAATAAAGACTTACTGCATAACACAGGGAATTGTAGTCAATATCTTGTAATAACCTATAATGGAAAATAATCCCCAAAGTGATACATTTGTATATGTGTAACTGAATCACCTTACTATGAACCTGAGACACTGTAGGTCAATGATACTTCAATAATATATATGTAGAGAGAGAAATAAAAACAACATTTCTGCTTAATGAATCCATACCAGTAAAATTCCAACTAAGCACTTTCACACCTATGTAAATTTAATCCTACACATATTCCCTAGATCTACGTTTCTATGAATTTGAAAAACCATGGAGTTCATTTGGTGTTTATTGGAGCTTTCAATGGGTCACACTTTATACCTAATTCTTTGAGGCCTGCTGGAACATGAGGAAAGCTACAGGTAGCAGAAAAAGGTGCATTATATGATTAAATATTTAAATAAAGGACAAACTATCTTATGTAGGATGATCTATCATGTGTAAGATGCATACCCTTTTATATATTTACATTTAAAAAATAGATTCTAAAATGTAATTATTTAGTACATGAGCTTTCTGATAAACTGATTTTTAAATTAAGAGATATCTACTTTACAGTTGCTTACAATAAACATATGTTGGGAAAGATTGAGGGAATGAAGAGAAGGTGACAACAGAGGACAAGATGGTCGAATGGCATCACTGGCTCAATGGGCATGAGTTTGAGAAAGCTCCTAGAGATGGTGAAGGACAGGGAAGCCTGGCATTCTTCAGTGCATGCAGTTACAAAGAGTCAGACACAACTGAGTGATTGAACAACAACAATGAACATAATTTCTGAGTTCTACAATATCAACACATAGAAGGAGATTTAAAGACAAAAAGTGGGTCTCTAGAGAGACAGGAGTTTAATCATTAGCAATATTTTATTTATTTACTGATTTTACAATTTAAGTTGTCCCAGAATGGAAGGCTCACCTTATGTCATCACTCAGAGTACTAAAGTGGAAGCTAACATAAATGTTCTTATGAATGCCAATGTGTAGAGCATGCATCCAGCTGAACTAATTAACACAAATGGAATTTGCTTCTTTTCCCTCTAGTTTTGGTGGAAATGATTGTTTCAGGTCTTTCTAAATGGGTAAAGCCATACTTTTTAGAATTATAGGAATGCGGAGTACATTGGAACTTTGTAGAAAGCTTGAAAATATTCATATCCAACAAATCACTCAAACATGAAATGCAAAATTTAATTCAATCTTGTCAAAAGAAAGAAGATGATATAAATATTTCAAAATATTTAATCAGCAATTTTTGAGGAGAGGACAAATGAAAATGGGTTTAAATTAAATTAGGCTATATCAAAATTTTTAAAAATGGATAACGTCATTAGATCTAGATTTTCTTTCACTAAATTGCTGCAAAATGGTTTTATATATTAGCGATAGCAATATGGTATAGCTGAATTGCATTTTTGTGTTCTTTATGTAAAATTGCAATTTGAGATCATTGCAGAGAAATGATCATTCCTTTTATAATAGGTCACATAATATATTTTGTGCAATCTCAATTTCAGGAAAGAGTTTACCTTTACAGATAATTTTCATGTGTTGTAGAGTCATACAAAAAGCAAAAACAAAACAATACTTCTTGGAATAAAAAGAAGAGGACATGTATAGCACATATTATAAATATATAGAGATTTCTTCTTTGTTATAGTCAGTATGCTGCTGCTGCTGCTGCTGCTGCTAAGTCGCTTCGGTCGTATAGTAAAGGAAATTTTCCAGCTTAGTTACCAGACTTTGACAACCCCTTGTAGTAAACACCACAAGGCATATTTCTACCTAAGCTAATGCTTTCTTTGTGTTCAGTCCTATTGCTTCTTTTTTTTTTTACATTTCAGTGAAGCTAGGACTGAAGCTGTTATAGGCCACAATGACATGTCTCATGGTGAATGTTGGTGTTTTTCAATAATAAGAATTTACACAGAATATGACTTTGGAATACTTTCCAATATTTCAAATAATAATAATAACAACTTTAGGCCTTTGCCTAAGGAAAAAGACACCCCCAGAACAGTTAGATATGTCAGTGTCTTTGCACTTTACTATTGCTGTGCATCACGTTTATGAAGGCATAATAAATAGTCATAATAGAAAAAGAGCAGTTAGAATAAAATAAAGTGGTCCATCAAGTACTCAACCCAAGTTTATTACTGCAATGGACTTGGGTTATAATTACCAACAAAGGAGAGAATAACTATAAGTTATTTTTATGTATAAAGCATATTATACTAAGCCAACATAATAACACAGTTTTTATGAACCACAATAATTATGCTGAAGAATCACACAAGTACATTTTCCTAAAAGAAGGTATGTGTTGATAAGCTACAGAATTTTACAGTTGCTATGAACAAAAATAATTGTCATTGCAAAACAATAAAAGGCATTAACTTTTGTTGCAATGCTTGAGAAAGATTAAATAATAAAAAATTTAAAATACTTTTTAAATAATAAAAAGTTTATTTCATTTTAATGTCTTTATTTTGAAATGACCTTTTTCATAGAAATTCTCTGTGTATACAAAGTCATTTATTATCCTTCACAAGTGGTATGTGGGAGATTCTGTTGCTAAGAATGTTCTGTAATATACTTCAGTTAATTAATATAGGAATGATGACTTTTAGGTGACTGTAGATTTAAATATCTTCTTTATAAAACTCTAATTAAGATTTTATCTCAAGCCACTATGATTTTATCACTATATTTGATTTTACATTTAAATGCTTATAGAAAAGTCAAATGTTATCACCAGTTATATAATGTCTGGTAACAAGTTAAATCATATTATATTAATTCACATTTGAAGGCAAAAACAGACTGTTAAAAAGAACACACAGTCAAGGATATATCTTATAGAAGCAAACCATAAAATAGAGCAATATGGAGAGATGACTTCGAGTAAAGGTTATCTATATAAATTCAGGGCTATACATTTATGGCTTATATTGATTATGAAGAGAATCACTGATTAAAGTAGCTATATATTTTGAGTTATAAACATGGGATTTTCTAAATATAAGTAGGAATGAAAAATTCTCTATTTAAATTTCACAGTCAGTAATTTAACAATCTGCTTCTTCTCAAGCAGAAAGGTGATGGAAGACCCAGTCAAGACAATTAGATAAAGGTCTGTGATTTTTCAACATTCTTGACACTACCAAACTGAGGAAAGTCCAGGGATGTAATCTGGAAAGATGTGAAAAATGCCAAAAAATTTCACAGACCAGGACTGACGAGAATGCACTGACTTTGAAAATTCAAGAACATATGGGTGAAGCATTTATTTATTTTCTAAGAGAACATCATGGCATATAGGGCAGAATCCCCTGTGAGATGATGAAATGTATCCTTTCACTGACCTTTGGGAGCTGGGTTCTATCTTTTTGTATACTTATTAGCTAATATCTATGGGTGTTGGCTTTGTTTATTGTGCCTACTGGTCTTTGCCTCTGATAAGGCCCTATAATAAAGGTGCAGGATGGGGGCAGCAGCCGTAACTGAGACATACAGTATAATGAGAGGTGAAACATTCCTTGAAAATATTAATTTTCACTGTAAAGCACTTTGTATAATTAAAATATAATCAGCATGAGGAAAGATGTCATGTTATAGTTTTACATAATTTGCATGCATGCTAAGTGGCTTAAGCCATCACTACATTAACAGAAATAATATTATATAAATAGTGAAATATTAACATTTCAAGGAAATGTAAACACTGTAATAGTATGTTAAGGTATTAACATCAATATGCACTGCGTGCATGGCCGCTCAGTTCAGTCGCTGAGTTGTGTCTGACTCTTTGAGACCCCATGAACTGCAGCACACCAGACTTCCCCACCCATCATCAACTCCTGGAGTTCACCCAAACTCATGTCCATTGAATCAGTGATGCCAGCCAACCATCTCATGCTCTGCTGTCCCCTTATCCTCCTGCCCTCAATCTTTCCCAGCACCAGGGTCTTTTGAATTGAGTCAGTTCTTTGCATCAGGTGGCCAAAGTATTGGATTTTCAGCTTGAATATCAGTCTTTCTAATGAACACCCAGGACTGATCTCCTTTAGGATGGACTGGCTGGATCTCCTTGCAGTCCAAGGGACTCTAAGAGTCTTCTCCAACACCACAGTTCAAACGCATCAATTTTGTGGTGCTCAGCTTTCTTTATAGTCCAACTCTCACACCCATACATGACCACTGGAAAACCATAGCCTTGACTAGATGGATCTCTGTTGGCAAAGTAATGTCTCTGCTTTTTAATATGCTGTCTAGGTTGCTTATAACGTTCCTTTCAAGGAGTAACCATATTTTAATTCCATGGCTTCAATCACCATCTGCAATGATTTTGGAGCCCAGAAAAATAAGGTCAGCCACTCTTTCCACTGTTTCCCCATCTATTTCCCATGAAGTGATGGGACCGGAAGCCATGATTTTCGTTTTCTGAATGCTAAGACTTAAGCCAACTTTTTCATTCTCCTCTTTCACTTTCATCAAGAGGCTTTTTAGCTCCTCTTCATTTTCTGCCATAAGGGTAGTGTCATCTGCGTACCCAATGTTATTGATATTTCTGCCAACAATCATGATTCCAGCTTGTGCTTCTACCAGCCCAGTGTTTCTTCTGATATACTCTGCATATAAGTTAAATAAGCAGGGTGACAATATACAGCCTTGACATACTCCTTTTCCTATTTGGAACCAGTCCATTGTTCCATGTCCAGTTCTAACTCTTGCTTCCTGACCTGCATACAGGTTTCTCAAGAGACAGGTCAGGTGGTCTGGTATTCCCATCTCTTTCAGAATTTTCTATTTATTGTGATCCACACAGTGAAAGGCTTTGGCATAGTTGATAAACCAGAAACAGATATTTTTTCTGGAACTCTCTTGCTTTATCAATGATCCAGCGGATGTTGTCAATTTGATCTCTAGTTCCTCTGCCTTTTCTAAAACCAGCTTGAACGTCTGGAAGATCATGGTTCATGTATTGCTGAAACCTGGCTTGGAGAATTTTGAGCATTACTTTACTAGCGTGTGTGGCAGTTTGAGCATTCTTTGGCATTGCTTTTCTTTGGGATTGGAATGAAAAGTGACCTTTTCCAGTCCTGTGGCCCCTGCTGAGTTCTCCAAATTTTCAGACTTATTGAGTGCAGCACTTTCACGGCATCATCTATTAGGATTTGAAATAGCTCAACTGGAATTCCATCACCTCCACTAGCTTTGTTCCTAGTGATGCTTTCTAAGGACCACTTGACTTCATATTCCAGGATATCTGGCTCTAGGTGAGTGATCACACCATCATGATTATCTGGGTCGTGAAGATCTTTTTTGTACAGTTCTTCTGTGTCTTCTTGCCACCTTTCCTTAACATCGTCTGCTTCTGTTGGGTCCATACAATTTCTGCCCTTTATTAGCCCATCTTTGCATGAAATAATCCCTTGGTATCTCTAATTTTCTTGTAGAGATCTTTAGTCTTTCCTATTCTATTGTTTTCCTGTATTTCTTTGCATTGTTGCTGAAGAAGGTTTTCTTATCTCTCCTTGCTATTCTTTGGAACTTTGCATTCAGATGGTTATATCTTTTCATTTTTTCTCTGCTTTTCACTTCTCTTCTTTTCACAGCTATTTGAAAAGCCTCCTCAGGCAGCCATTTTGCTCCTATGCATTTATTTTTCTTGGAAATGGTCTTGATTCCTGTCTCCTGTACAATGTCATGAACCTCTGTCCATAATTCATCAGGCACTCTGTCTATCAGGTCTAATCCCTTAATGCTTTTTCTAAGTTCCACCGTATAATCATTAGGGATTTTGATTTAGGTCATACCTGAATGGTCCAGTGGTTTTCCCCACTTTCTTCAATTTAAGTCTGAACTTGGCAATAAGGAGTTCATGTTCTGAGCCACAGTCAGCTCCCAGTCTTGTTTTTGTTGACTGTATAGAGCTTCTCCATCTTTGGCTACAAAAAATATAATCCATCTGATTTTGGTTTTGGCCATCTTGTGATGTCTATATGTAGAGTCTTCTCTTGTGTTGTTGGAAGATAGTGTTTACTATGACCCATCTGTTCTCTTGCAAAACTCTATTGTCCTTTGCCCTGCTTCATTCTGTATTCCAAGGTCAAATTGGCCTGTTACTCCAGGTGTTTCTTGACTTCCTACTTTTGCTTTCCAGTCCCCTATAATAAAAAGGACATATTTTTAAGGTGTTATTTCTAAAAGGTCTTGTAGGTCTTCATAGAACCATTAAACTTCAGCTTCTTCAGGGTTACTGATCGGAGCATAGATTGGATTACCGTGATACTGAATGGTTTGCCTTAGAATGAACAGAGATCATTCTGTTGTTTCAGCGATTGCATCCAAGTACTGCATTTTGGACTCTTTTGTTGACCTTTTGGCTACTCTATTTCTTCTAAAGGATTCCTGCCCACAGTAGTAGAATAATGGTCATCTGAGTTAAATTCACCCATTCTAGTATATCTTAGTTCACTGATAGCCAGAATGTAGATGTTCACTCTTGGCACCTTGTTTGACCACTACCAATTTGCCATGTTTCATGGACCTAACATTCCAGGTTCCTATGCGATATTGCTCTTTACAGCATCAAACCTTGCTTCTGTCACCGGTCACATCCACAACTGGCTTGTTTTTTGCTTTGGCTCCATCTCTTAATTCTTTCTGAAGTTATTTCTCCACTGATCTCCAGTAGCATATTGGGCACCTATGACCTGGGAGTTCATTTTTCAGCGTCCTGTCTTTTTGCCTTTTCATACTGTTCATGGGATTCTCAAGGCCAGAATACTGAAGTGGTTTGCCATTCCCTTCTCAGGTGGACCACATTCTGTCAGACCTCTCCATCATGAAGTCTTCCAAAGCTGAAAATGCAATAAACAATCATTGAAATGAAAGTGATGAAGAGTAAATAGTTATTGTTTTGGAAATTTTATTATTTTTTAATTGAACAATAACTGATATAATATTGTGTTGGTTTCTGCTATATATGAACATAAATCAGCCATAGATATATATATCACCCCTTTCTCTTGGAACCCCTTCCAACTACCACTCCATCCCACCACTCTGTTTTGTCCCTGAGATCTGGTTTGAGTGCTCTGATTCATACATCAAATCTCCACCGACTATCTATTTTACATATAATAGTGTATATGTACCAGTGCGACTGTCTACATTCAGTCCACCCTCTCCTCCCCCAGCCCATGTCCACAAGTCTGTTCTCTATGTGTATGTGACTCCATTGCTGCCTCATAAATGGGTTCATCAGTACAGTCTTTCTAAATTTCATATAGATGCATTCATATATGATATTTGTTTTTCTCTCTCTGACTCACCTCACTTTGTATATCAGGCTCTAAGTTAATTCACCTCATTAGAGCTAACTCAAATGAGTTTTTTTTATGGCTGAGTAATATTCCATTTTATATATGTACAATAGCTTCTTTAACCATTTATCTGTTGATGGACATCTAGGTTGCTTCCATGTCCTAGTTATGATAAACAGTGCTATAGTAAATACTGGGGTACATGTATCTTTTTCAGTTATGGTTTTCTCAGGGTAAATGGCCAGGAGGGGAAGGACTGTTGGCTTAAAGAGATGGGAATACCAGACCACCTGACCTGCCTCCTGAGAAATCTGTATGCAGGTCAAGAAGTAAAAGTTAGAACTCGACATGGAACAACAGACTGGTTCCAAATCAGGAACAGAGTAAGTCAAGGCTGTATATTGTCACCCTGCTTATTTAACTTATACGCAGAGTACATCATGTGAAATGCCAGGATGAATGAATCACAAGCTAGAATCAAGATTGCTGGGAGAAATATCAATAACCTCAGATATGCAGATGACACCACCCTTATGGTAGAATGTGAAAAGAATTAAAGAACCTCTTGATGAAAGTGAAAGAGGAGAGTGAAAGTGTTGACTTAAAATTCAACATTCAGAAAAGTAAGATCATGGCATCCTGTCCCATCACTTCAAAGCAAACAGATGGGGAAAGAATAAAAACAGTGATAGAGTTTTTTGGGTTCCAGAATCACTGCAGATGGTAACTGCAGCCATGAAATTAAAAGACACTTGCATCTTTGAAGAAAAGCTATGACCAACCTAGACAGCCTATTAAAAAGCAGAGACATTACTTTGCTGATAAACGTTCGTCTAGTCAAAGCTATGGTTTTTCCAGTAGTCATGTATGGATGCAAGAGTTGAACTATAAAGAAAGCTGAGCACCAAAGAATTGATGCTTTTGAACTGCGGTGTTGGAGAAGACTCTTGAGAGTCCCTTGTACTGCAAGGAGATCCAACCAGTCCATCCTAAAAGAAATCAGTCCTGAATATTCATTGGAAGGACTCATGCTGAAGCTGAAACTCCAATATTTTGGCCACCTGATGTGAAGAACCGATTCTTGGAAAAGAATCTGATGCTGGGAAAGATTGAAGGTGGGAGAAGAAGGAGGATGACAGAGGATGAGATGGTTGGATGGCATCATTGATGTGATGGACACGAGTCTGAATAGGCTCCAGGAATTGGTGATGGACAGGGAAGTCTGGTGTATTGCAGTTCATGAATTGCAAAGAGTCAGACATGAGTGAGCAACTGAACTGAACTGAATTGATGGTAGTTTTATTCTTAGTTTTTAAAGGAATCTCCATAACATCTTCCATAGTGGCTATATCAATTTGCATTCTCGTCAATAGTACAATTGATTGTAGATTTTTTGATGATGGCCATTCTGACCAATGGGAAGTGATATATCATTGTAGTTTTAATTAGCATTTCTCTAATAATGAGCAATGTTTAGCATCTTTTCATGTGTTTATTAGCCATCTGCATGCCTTGTTTTGAGAAATGTCTATTTAAGTCTTCAGCCTACTTTTTGATTGGGTTGTTTATTTTCCTGGTATTGAGTTCCATGAGCTGTTTGTATATTTGCTATATATTTGTTGTTATTTTCTCTCATTCTGAGGATTATCTTTTCACCTTGTTTATAGTTTCTTTTGTTGTGCAAAAGTTTTTAAGTTTAATTAGGTCCCACTTGTTTACTTTTGTTTTTATTTCTTTTATTATAGAAGGTAGGTCATAGAGGATTTTGCTGTGATTTATGTCATAGAGTGTTCTGCCTATGTTTTCCTCTAAGAGTTTTATCATATCCAGTCTTACATTTAGGTATTTAATCTATCTTAAATTTATCTTTGTATATGCTAAAGCTGAAACTCCAATACTTCGGCCACCTCATGGGAAGAGTTGATTCATTGGAAAAGACTCTGATGCTGGGAGGGATTGGGGGCAGGAGGAGAAGGAGACAACAGAGGATGAGATGGCTGGGTGGCATTGCCGACTCGATGGACATGAGTTTGTGTGAACTCCGGGAGTGGTGATGGACAGGGAGGCCTTGCGTGCTGCAATTCATGGGGTCACAAAGAGTCAGACACGGCTGAGAGACTGAACTGAACTGAACTGAATGATGTTAGGAAGTGTTCTAATTTCATTCTTTACCATGTAGCTGTCCAGTTTTCTCAGCAATGACTTATTGAAGATGCTATCTTTTCTCTGCTGCACATTTTAGCCTCCTTTGTCAAAGATAAGGTACTCATAGGTGTGTGGGTTTATCTCTGGGCTTCCTGTCTTGTTCCATTGGTCCATATTTCTGTTTTTATGCAAGTACCAAATTGTTTTGATGATGACTATAAATTTGTAGTATAGTCTGAAGTCAGGAGGGTTGATTCCTCTATTCCCAAGATTGCCTTGGCTATTTGAGGTCTTCTGTGTTTCCATATGAACTGTGAAATTTATTGTTCTAGTTCTGTGAAAAATTACATTGGCAATTTGATAGGGATAACATTGAGTTTGTAGATTGCATTTGGTATCTACAGATTGTAGATAGTCATTTTCACAATGTTGATTCTTTCAACCCAGGAATATGGAATATCTCTCCATCTGTTTATGTTGTCTTTGATTTCTCTCATCAGTGTCTTATAGTTTTCCGTGTACAGCTCTTTTTGTCTCCTTAGGTAAGTTTATTCCTAGATATTTTATTCTTTTTGTTGCAATGGTAAATGGACTTGATTCATTGATTTCTCTTATTTTTCATTGTAAGTGTATAAGAATGCAAGTGATTTGTTTGTATTAATTTTATATCCTTCGACTTTACTAAATTCACTGATTAGTAATTTTGTGATAGTATCTTTAGGGTTTTTTATGTATAGTATGATGTCATCTACAAACAGTGAGAGTTTTACTTCTTTTCCAATTCAGATTCCTTTTATTTCTTTATCTTCTCGAATTGCCATAGCTAGGACATCCAGAACTATGTTGAATTTTAGTGGTAAGACTGGACAGCCATGTCTTGTTCCTGATCTTTGAGAAAGTGATTTCAGTTTTTCACCATTGAGAATAATGTTTGATATGGGTTTATCATATATGGCCTTTATTATTTTGACTTAAGTTCCTTCTATGTCCATTTTTTGAAGAGTTTTTTTAATCATAAATCGGTGCTCAATATTGTCAAAAGCATTTCTTCCATCTATTGAGGTTATCACATGGTTTTTACCTTTAAATTCATTAATATGGTGTATCACATTGGTTTATTTGCATATATTGAAGAATCCTTGCCTCCTGGAATAATCAATAAGTTGTATGACTTGATCATGGTATATGATATTTTTAATGTGCTGTTGAATTCCATTTGCTAGAATTTTGTTGAGGACTTTTGTATCTACGTTCATCAGTGATATTGGCCCATAATTTTCTCTTTCTGTGTTGATGTCTTTATCTGGTTTTGGTATCTAGGTGATGGGGTCTCATAGGATGAATTTGGAAGTGTTACTTCCTCTGCAAGGTTTTGAAAGAGTTTCAGACGGATAGGTAATAGCTTTTCTCTAAATGTCTGAGAGAATTCAACTGTGAAGCCATCTGGCCCTGGGCTTTTGTTTTTTTGGGAGATATTTTATCACAGTTTCAGTTTCAGTGCTTGTGATTGGCTAGTTCATAATTTCTATTTCTTCTTTGTTCAGTCTTGGAAGGTTGAACTTTTCTAATTCTGAATTTTTCTGTCCATTTCTTCCAGGTAGTCCATTTTATTGGCATACAACTGCTTATAATAGTCTCTTATAATCCTTTTTATTTCTGCATTATCTGTTGTAACCTAGAAATAAATATTTTTGAGCCGTGTATATACCTTAACAAAATACCAGACTAGTTAGTGAGAATGAGTACATAGGAAATACCTTTATGCATTTGATTCCAGCTAGGAGACTAAAAATAACCTTATCTCCACATTTAAGAAACAAAAGTCAATTAACTAACTCTGTATACAGTCAATTTTCATTCCTTCCCACAATTTCTTTTTATTCTGATTTTACGCTTACTTGTTTTTCCCCTTACTTATTTTTCCCATTTTCTTATTTCAGATTTATTAAATCGTAGGATATATGAGTCAATATTTATTTCCACACCATTCTCACAACTAGTGCTTCTTTAGAAAAACAATATTACTTCATTTTCTTGTTTCACCAGTAATACTGTTGCAAAACATCTTTACTACAGATTGAAGGTAGTATTGGGAGAGGGAAAGAAAAAAATGCAAAGATATCTGAATTCTGTCTTTGCTGAATTCACTAGATAAAGACTTTTGTTTGTCAATGGAAGAATAGGACAAAAAAGAAAAAAGCTTTCAGAGAATTTCTAAGGACCTAATATAAAACAGGATGATTATAGTTGTGCCATTGTACTATATATAATTGAAATTTACTTAAAGAGTAGACTTGAAATGCTCTTACCAAAAAAAAAAAAAAAGTAAGGTGAGGGATGTGTTCATAAAGTAGATGTTGGGAATCTTTTTATAAAGTATACACATATTGAGTCACCTTAATGTACACTTTAAATATCCTACAAATTTGTCAATTATGCCTCAAAAAGTTGGGAAAAAAAGAAATTTTCTATGGAGAAGGTGGGGGTTTGAGTAATGCTAATCATTTCTTTAAACATTTCTGATTAGGTTTTCTTTAATAAGCCAAGGCAGGTAATTTTGTAGGGATAAGAAAATGAAATAATTAGGTATGAAATTAGGTGTTTTTACTAATAAATCCTGACATTTTTTAGAGGGACAACAACATGAAATCCCCAGTCTTTTCACTGTGGTGCACACTGTGTTGTCGAACATAGAGTCAGCTGTTAATGTTGACCATACATACATAGCACACCCACACAAATAAAATACCCAAATACAGAGAAAAGAAAATAGCACATTACTCCTGGGCTAATAAGTTGTTGACTATTTAGGGCCAAGGGACAAGTCAATGTAACAGAAGAGGGGAGTTACTTAGTTTGTTTTCCCACAAATAAATCATGATGAGAAAAAACACACTGCATAACACATATGACTTTACCTAATGCAATAGGGTCTGACAGACAGTAGGTCATGTGAATTCTGGAAGGAAAAATTTGTTATTTGGTTGAAGAAAATGCTGAGGATCCTGGAGTAGTGAGGAAATAATTCTCTTTATTCTATACGAATTAATTTACACATACAATAAGAAATTTTATGTTAGATTTTAGGAAGCAGTGGTATGCTGATCTGGGTTTTCAGTACAAAAGAGATGATTATTTAAATGTTGTTGTCTTGAAATTGACAGTGGTGGAAATATTTACATTATGGAAGTCTACCAATGCTGTAACTCAGGATTTTGTTCCTTTGCTTTTCTAGGGAGTTGCTTCACCAGCACTCCACACAAATTCCTGTTACTGTAATAATCTTTTGGTATATTTTAACAGAATGTCATAAATATCTTCTTAAATTATTTCTAACATTATTTCATAGAACAAAAGTCCAAACATAGTCCCTTCAGTAAAACTGTACCTATACTAATTAGCTCCTCAGGAAATTTTTCTAAATTTTTCTGTTTGACTTATGATGTATCTAATTTTTTAACATTAAAAGCCTCTTTAATATTTTTAGTTAAAAGAGGAGAAATAAAGCTAATATCTATTTAAAAAAAAAAGAAAAACATACATTGACATGAATCTGCCACGGATGTACATGTATTCCCCACCTTGAACCAAAACCAATACAATATTCTAAAGTAATTAGCCTCCAATTAAAATAGATAAATTTTTAAAAAATTTAAAAAAATAAAGGAATAAATAACAAAAAAAAAAAAAAAAAGAAAAGAAAAACGTATCATTTACCAGACCATCTGACCTTAAATCTACCCTTCATTTTAATGGAACTAAATCACTGACTAAACTAACTCAAAGAAGGTTAATAAAATGAAAGCGTCTTCTTTTGGGGTCAGAAAGTATATGATGCAATTTTATTACGTAGTATGAAGATGTAAGTGAAGGAAAACAAGATATCAAAACTTATAATGTTCCTAGCATAGACAGTAATTATGTATCATTCTTTTTCCAGCACTGACCCTAGAATATGTGTTCTGATTTCCTCTTTGCTTACATTGATTATTTGATCTACATAGCTGTACTCTCAGAGATCACAGAGAATCCATATTTGTGGATAAAGAACCATAGAAAAATGTAATAACAAAACCAAGAAAAACACCTAAACTTCAGTGTTACTTTATATTAAGGTAGTTTATGGCTCCTGGCTCCTCTTGATTGCAACACTATCTGACTTCGCTTATTTTTATCAGTAATAAAAAATGGATTTTTTATTTTAAACCGTGGCAATAATCGCATAATACTTTATTCTTTGTTGCAAAATTTGTCCCAGATATAGCTAATGGCAGATCTTTCAGTTGACTTCTGCATCTATTTGTTGTATTCCTATAATCTCCTGTGTGTGTGTTTGTATATGGTGTGTGTGTGTGTGTTTAGCACTTATTAATTTATGGCACTAAAAGATGCTCCCAACTTACCTTGTATATTTACTACACTAACCCAGCCTTAAATCGTTTCATAAGGTCTTAGAAGTCTTTACTTATTTTGCATTTATTTTCTAAATAGTTAAATATATTAATAACTATACTTTACACTGTAGCTACTAATAAGATGATGTTTCTTAACAGTAGAAGATTCTGTTGATGAGGTTGAAACAGAATAGTGAAAATGTTAAAACTCAACGTTCAAAATACTAAGATCAAGGCATCTGGTCCCATCACCTTATGGAAATAAAGAGGGAAAAAGTAGACCAGAGACAGATTTTTATTTTGGGGGCTCAAAAATCACTGTGGATGGTAACTGCAACCATGAAATTAAAAGACTCGTGCTCCTTAGAAGAAAAGCTATGATAAACCTAGACAACATATTGAAAAACAAAGGCATCACTTGGATGACAGAGGTTCGTATAGTCACAGCTTTGGTTTTTCCAGTAGTCTTGTACAGATGTGACAGTTGGACCATAATGAAGGCTGAATGCAGAAGTATTGATGCTTTCAAATTGTGGTGTTGGAAAAGACTCTTTAGAGTCCCTTGGACTGTGAGTTAATCAAACCAGTCAGTCCTAAAGGAAATCAACCCTGAATATTGATTGGAAAGACTGATGCTAAAGCTGAAGCTCTAATACTTTTATCACCTGGTGCAGAGAGTCAACTCACTGGAAAAGACTGCTGGGAAAGATGAAGGCAAAAGAAGAAAGGAGCAGCAGAAGATGAGATGGTTAGATAATATCATCATTAGCTCAATGGACATGTATTGGGGCAAACTCAGAGAGACAGTGGGCTTCCCTGGTGGCTCAGACAGTAAAGAATCTGCCTGTAATGTAGGGGACCTAGGTTCAATTCCTGGTTTGGGAAGATTCCCTGGAGAAGGGAATGGTTACCCATTCCAGTATTCTTGTTAGGAGAATTCCATGGACAGAGGAGACTGGCAGGCTCCTCCATGGGATTGCAAGAGCCAGACATGACTGAGGAATTAACACTTTCACACTTTCCAGGAGATAGTGGAGGACAGGGTAGTCTGGTGTTCTACAATCTATGGAGTTGCAGAGTCTGACATGACTTAGCAATTGAACAACAGTAGAAGAGGTTAAGAGGATTAAACTTTATAGAAACACATGGATTAGTATTTCAAGATCAATGTTTCTTTATAAATAAATATGGATCAAGTAAAGTCATTTATCCTTTTTTCTTATCTTAGTGGTATGTTGTTTAGTCACTAAGTCATGTCAGACTCTTTGCGACCCCATGGACGGCAGAACAGTCTCCATGGACAGTATTCTTTATGGTCTAACTCTCACATCTGTACAAAACTATTTCTTAGGGGTAGACTGAAGGAGATTTTAAAGATATGGTCCTTTCCTTACTTAGAGACTATAGAATCATATATTTAAAATATTTGTCAGCATGCTTGCAGTATAAATATTCAGTTTACTTAGAAGCTTTATATATTTTGATGTATATGCAAAAACAAAGGAAAAAATGAGAAAATTGAAATATTTAATGAGAAAATAAACATGTAATTATCTGTCTGAATTACCATTTAAAAATTTTTAAAATATGAATAATGAATACAAATTAGAGAAATGCAAGCAACAACTAGGTGTTTTGTTTCATTATAATATATACATTTATAAGGAAATGGGCAAAAAATAATGACAATAGTATTTGCAGTGAAGAAGTAAACATATTAAATAAGAGAGTGCTAGCTTTTACCACTTTTACAGCAGAATGAAAATTCTCATGATTCTATTGTCAGATTTTTTATTTAATATGGCCAAAATGAAAATTGATAGAAAACATTTTTTTGTTGTTGTTGTTGAAGTGACAGGATTTAGACATAGACCAAAATTAGAAATGCCAGGCTGGGTGAAGAACAAGCTAGAATCAAGATTGCCAGGAGAAATATCAATAACCTCAGATTTGTAGATAACACCACCCTTATGGCAGAAAGTGAAGAGGAACTAAAGAACCTCTTGATGAAAGTGAAAGAGGAGAGTGAAAAGTTGGCTTAAAACTCAACATTCAAAACACTAAGATCATAGCATCTGACCTCATCATTTCTTGGCAAATAGATAGGAAAACAGAGGAAACAGTGAGAGTGTTTATTTTCTTGGACTTTAAAATAACTGCAGCCATGATATTAAAAGATGCTTGCTCCTTGGAAGAAAAGCTATGACCAAGCTAGACAGCATAATAAAAAGCAGAGACATTACTTTGTTGACAAAGGTCTATCTAGTCAAAGCTATGGTTTTTCCAGTACTCATGTATGGATGTGAGAGTTAGATCATAAAGAAAGCTGAGTGCCAAAGAATTGATGCTTTTGAACCGTGGTGTTGGAGAAGACTCATGAGAGTCCCTTGGACTGAAAGGAGAGCCAATGAGTCAATACTAAAGGAAATCAGTCCTAAATATTAATTAGAAGGACTTATGCTGAAGCTAAAGCTCCAATATTTTGGCCACCAGATGGGAAGAACTGACTCACAGGAAAAGACCCTCATGTTGGGAAAGATTGAAAGCAGAAAGAAGGGGACAATAGAGGATGAGATGGTTGAATGGCATTACTGACTTGGTGGACATGGACAGGGAAGCCTGGTGTGCTGCAGTCCATGGAGTTGTAAAGAGTCAGACACTACTGAGTGACTGAACATAACTGAACAAAACATTTCAACATTTCCAATCACTGTATTATTTCACTTGGAAATTTAATACATCAAGTGTTCTCTTTCACTGAAAAGGGTGAGGAACTATATCATGTTCTCTATATTTGCAAAGGCAAAATCAGATATTATATATTTGTAGTGTTAGTTATATTTTTAAAAATTTCTTTTTTACAGGGATTAAGGGATGCAATATAAAGCCTTGATGTACTCCTTTTCCTATTTGGAATCAGTCTGTTGTTCCATGTCAGGTTCTAACTGTTGCTTCCTGACCTGTATATAGGTTTCTGAAGAGGCAGGTCAGGGGCTCTGGTATTCCCATCTTTTTCAGAATTTTCCAGAGTTTACTGTGATCCACACAGTCAAAGGCTTTGGCATAGTCAATAAAGCAGAAATAGATGATTTTCTGGAACTCTCTTGCTTTTCTTATGATCCAGCAGATGCTGGCAATTTGATCTCTGGTTCTTCTGCCTTTTCTAAAACCAGCTTAAACATCTGGAGGTTCACAGTTCACGTATTGCTGAAGCCTGGCTTGGAGAATTTTGAGCATTACTTTATTAGCGTGTGCAATTGTTTGGTAGTTTGAGCATTCTTTGGCATTGCCTTTATCTGGGATTAGAATGAAAACTGACCTTTTTCAGTCCTGTGGCCACTGCTGAGTTTTCCAAATATTCTGGCATATTGAGTGCAGCACTTTCACAGCATCATCTTTCAGGATTTGAAACAGCTCAACTGGAATTCCATTTCCTCCACTAGCTTTGTTCGTAGTGATGTTTTCTAAGGCCCACTTGACTTCACATTCCAGGATGTCTGGCTCTAGGTGAGTGATCACACCATCATGATTATCTGCGTCGTGAAGATCTTTTTTGTACAGGTCTTCTGTGTATTCTTGCCACCTCTTCTTAGTAACTTCTGCTTCTGTTAGGTCCATACAATTTCTGTCCTTTATCAAGCCCATCTTTGCACGGAATGTTCCCTTGGTATCTCTAATTTTCTTGAAGAGATCTCTAGACTTTCCCATTCTGTTCTTTTCCTCTGTTTCTTTGCATTGATCACTGAAGGAGGCTTTCTTATCTCTTCTTGCTATTCTTTGGAACTCTACATTCAGATGCTTATATCTTTCCTTTTCTCCTTTGCTTTTCACTTCTCTTCTTTTCACAGCTATTTGAAAGCCCTCCTCAGACAGCCATTTTGCTTTTTGACATTTCTTTCACATGGGGATGGTCTTGATCCTTGTCTCCTGTACAGTGTCACGAACCTCCATCCGTGGTTCATCAGGCACTCTATCAGATCTAGTCCCTTAAATCTATTTCTCGCTTTCACTGTATAATCATAAGAGACTGGTTCCAAATAGGAAAAAGAGTACGTCAAGGCTGTATATTGTCACCCTGTTTATTTAATCTATATGCAGAGTACATCATGAGAAACGCTGGACAGGAAGAAGCACAAGCTGGAATCGAGATTGCCGAGAGAAATATCAATAACTTCAGATATGCAAATGACACCACCCTTATGGCAGAAAGTGAAGAGGACCTAAAAAGCCTCTTGATGAAAGTGAAAGAGGAGAGTGAAAAAGTTGGCTTAAAGCTCAACATTCAGAAAACGAAGATTATGGCATCTGGCCCCATCACTTCATACTAAGTAGAAGGGGAAACAGTGGAAACAGTGTCAGACTTTATTTTTTGGGGGGCTCCAAAATCACTGCAGATGGTGATTGCAGCCATGAAATTAAGAGACACTTACTCCTTGGAAGGAAAGTTATGACCAACCTAGATAGCATGTTAAAAAGCAGAGACATTACTTTGCCAACAATGATCCGTCTAGTCAAGGCTATGGTTTTTCCTGTGGTCATCTATGGATGTGAGAGTTAGACTGTGAAGAAAGCTGAGCGTCTAAGAATTGATGCTTTTGAACTGTGGTTTTGGAGAAGACTCTTGAGAGTCTCCTGGACTGCAAGGAGGTCCAACCAGTCCATTCTGAAGGAGATCGGTTCTGGGATTTCTTTGGAGGGAATGATACTGAAGCTGAAACTCCAGTTCTTTGGCCACCTCATGCAAACAGTTGACTCATTGGAAAAGACTCTGATGCTGGGAGGGATTGGAAGCAGGAAGAGAAGGGGACGACAGATGATGAGATGGCTGGATGGCACCATTGACTCGATGGACGTGAGTCTGAGTGTACTCTGGGAGTTGGTGATGGACAGGGAGGCCTGGCGTGCTGCACTTCTTGGGGTCACAAAGAGTCAGACACGACTGAGTGACTAAACTGAACTGAAGGGATGTAATATTTTTTTTCAACAATTATCTGAATTTTATAAATAATATTGAGGAAGCAAAACAATTTTCAAATGAAGTATGTTCTTTATTGACTTTTTGTTTTGGAGGAAATATTTTCTCATTTTTTATTATTTAAACTATTTCTGTGTGCTTGTATATTGTTCTGTGTGTCAGGGGAGAAAAAGAGGGAGAGAGACAGAATTTATATGCAGAATATATATTGTTTTTATATGTAATTTTGATTATGAGTACCATAGAGTACCTTATGAAGCATCACTACAAACAAAGCTATTGGAGGAGATGGAATTCCAGTTGAACTATTTAAATCCTAAAAGAAGATGCTGTTAAAGTGTTGCACTCAATATGCCACTGAATTTGGAAAACTCAGCAGTGGCCACCAGACTGGAAAAGGTCAGTTTTCATTCCAATCCCAAACAAAGGCAATGACAAAGAATGTTCAAACTACCACAATAATTGCACATATTTCACACACTAGCTCAAAATTCTCCAAGCCAGGCTTCAACACTACGGGAACCAACAACTTCCAAATGTTCAAGCTGGATTTAGAAAAGGCAGAGGAACCAGAGGTCAAATTGCCAATACCCTCCGGATCATAGAGAAAGCAAGAGAGTTCCAGAAAATATCTACTTCTACCTTATCGAATATGCCAAAGCCTTGAACTGTGTGAATCACAACAAACTGTGTAAAATTTTTGAAGAGATGAGAATACCAGACCACCTTATCTGCCTCCTGAGATATCTATATGCAGGTCAAAAAGCAAGAGGGTCTTTTCCAATGAATCAGTTCTTCACATCAGGTGGCCAAAGTACTAGAGCTTCAGCTTCAGCACCAGTCCTTCCAATGAATATTCAGGATGGATTTCCTTTAGGATGGATTGGTGGGATCTCCTTGTAGTCCAAGGGACTCCCAAGAGTCTTCTCCAACACCATAGTTCAAAAGCATCACTTGTTTGGTGCTCAGCTTTCCTTATAGCCCAACTCTCATATCCATACATGACTACTGGAAAAACCATAGCTTTGTCTAGACTGACCTTTGTCGACAAAGTAATGTCTCTGCTTTCAAATATTCTGTCTAGGTTGATCATAACTTTTCTTCCAAGGAGCAAGTATCTTTTAATTTCATGGCTACAGTCACCATCTGCTTTGATTTTGAGACCTAGAAAATAAAGTCTTTCATTGTTTCCATTGTTTCCCCATCTATTTGCCATGAAGTGATGGGACCAAATGCCATTATACTAGTGTTTTGAATGTTGAGTTTTAAGCCAGCTTTTTCACTCTGCTCTTTCACTTTCATCTTTTCACTTTTTTTTTTTAGTTCTTCTTTTCTTTCTGCCATAATGGTGGTGTCATCTGTGTATCTGAGGTTATTAATATTTCTCCCATCAATCTTGATTCCATCTTGTTCTTCATCCAGCCCAGCACTTCACATGATGTACTCTGCCATATAAGTTAAATGAACAGAGTGACAGTATACAACTTTGATGTACTCCTTTCCCAATTTGAATGCATATATATGGGATCTAGAAAGATGGTAATGATGAATTTATTTTAAGGGCAGCAATGGAGAGGCAGACATAGAGAACAGACCTATGGACGCATGGGGAGAGAGGAGGGAGAAGGTAAGATAATGGAAAGAGTAACATGGAAGCTTACAATACTATTTGTAAAATACTATTTGTAAAATAGATAGTCAATAAGAATTTGCTGTATGACTCAGAGAACACAAACAGGGGCTCTTTGACAGTCTAGAAGGGTGGGGAGGGGAGGGAGATGGGAAGGAAGCTTGGGAGGGTGGGGACAGGGGTGTACCTATGGCTGATTCTTGTGATGTATAACAGAAAACCACTAAATTCTGTAAAGCAATTATCCTTCAGTTAAAAAAACAAAATGGCAAAAAAAAAAAAAAACCCTCTGTGCAATTTTTGATCATTTGTTGTTTAGATGCTAAGTCATGTCTGACTCTTCATGACCCCAAGGACTGTAGCCCACTAGGCTCCTTTGTCCTTGTGATTTCCCAGGCAAAAATACTGGGGTAGGTTGCCATTTCTTCTCCAGGGGATCTTCCCAACCCAGTGATCAAACTCACATCTCCTGCATTGCAGGTTGATTCTTTATCACTAAACTAGAAAGATTTGTTTTTAATTCTTTATCTTTCCCTGAATTGTCATGCAGGTTTTATTTAATGTCCTTCTTGCTTAGTCTTACTGTATTGTTGATAATGGACCTGATAGAATACAGGTACAGTAGTATCTTGGTTGTTGCATGCAGGATTGGCTTACAAATCTTGAGAGGCTTGAAAATTCTCCTGTATCCCACAGATTCTGGGGGTCAGCAATGATAAACACATTGCATTTTATGTATTTAGAGTTAACCAAAATTACCAGATAGCATTTGAAGTTCCCAAAGCAGGAGCATACTTCTTTAGCCACTTATGGAAGCCATCCTCTACTGCCAGTTATGGCTAGTGTCATATCTAAGATGATATCTAATTATTTTTATCTGTGTTGTAACTGGTATTGTGAAATTGGTTGGTTAAAGTGATGTTAGCTAGCTTAACTGAGGGGATTGTTGAGACATATTAGAGGGATGTTGGCTCATTTTTCCATAAATGTACTTATAGCTTAGGGTTGTCTAGTTCTATAGTCTTTTTCTTCCCATTTATAGTCAAGAAAATCTCCAAAATATGCATAAAAATATAACATCTGATTTAATAAGTTTTAAGATTCTTAGGGCATAACCAAAGATTTTCAAAAATAACAGAAAAATATTTGGCTAAAGTGTACATATAATGTGTATTTCCATGTTAGATTCATGATGTGGAAGACTTCTAATTTCTCTCCAGTTTGGAAAAAGTTCAGTCAAAGAAAATATTCTTGAATTTAAACTCATGAACTGGAAGTTCATTAAATACATGACATTGAAATAAAAAGCAACATTGATTTGCTTTTCTTCTTTTCTCTATTCAATATTATTAATAATTGTGGGGAGGAGTAAATCCAACATAAACTCATCAAGGACCCATTTCCTTAAAATGCCTATTAATCTTTTTGCAACATGGAAGATCTAACTGCATGTCTCAGAATGATAAAAATCCCTCTGCAGCAAGTATCTAGTGTGATGTTAAAGGGATCTATTTTTTCCTTGTTTGTTTTAGCCACACAGTACTGTGCCTCTGTGCAATGGAAACTCGGAATCTTAACCACTGGACTGTCAGGAAGTTCCTAAAGGAATCTTTTAATGCTTCTTGCTATTGGAGGTGGAATGAGTGTTTACAACTACTCAGTTCCTTGCATAGACTGACTGTATGGTTCAGGTCACATTCAGCTATTTTCTGTCTCTTTTATCACATCTATTTAGAATTCCTATTCATTTTATCTTCAGAAAATATTTTTTTCTTGTGATACTCTAGCAAAACCCTTACGTTTGCCAAACCTAAGATGTCAACGGCTTCTTTATTCTCACACCATCTTACTAACTAAACTTATATGGAATCCCTTAAACTCTATTTTGTTCTGTCATTACAGGATCTTTGAGGCATCTTATACTTCTCTAACCACATTTGTATGACATAAATATCATTATCTAATTACATTTGAAAAATCTATTATAATCCCAAGGAGTGGCACACAGAAACACAGGACATACATAGTGCAAGCAGTTAAGGCTTATATGGAAAGCAACTACTATGGTTAGCACAGATCTGAAGGCTAGACCTATATCAGAATTGATAACACTTTATGGTTCAGTAGTACACTTGCTCAGGCGCAAATAGTTTCTGGGTCCTGACAATGAAAGAGAAGCTTTTTCTCCCCAGGTTGTATGTAGATGAGTTTTTATACACATATTAGTTTTTAAAGAAACATTGTAACTCTTATAAAAACTTGCTATTTTAATGAAATATGTGAATTCAGCTCTCAAAGATGCAAGAGAAAGGCAGACTAGAGCCAAGAGCTATAATTAACCACATGCTTATTTGCTAAAATAAATGTGCAGTTCTCACTTTTTCCCTGAATGGAGTCACTGAGACTACTATCATTAGACTGCCATTATAGTCCTATCATTAAAGAAATAATAAGAAACAAGCTGTGGAATCTACTTTTCTCTTCAATTTAGGGGCAATTTGGTGGTAGAAACAGAAGCAGAAGTTATTTTTAAATGTGCTCCATAATTCTTACACAGTGATACCTGCATCCATTTGTAAATAAACATGATTATCTGGTCATTTTAAATAGTGGCTTAATGTAAAAATATTAATTTGCTTGTGGTTAACCTAGCTTATCAGATAACATAAAAATTTTGATTGCAAAGTCAATTATGATGTGGAAAATATGTATTGACTGTTTATGTTTTTCTAATTTACTGATTTTCTGTAATGGTGAATGCTGAATATTTAAACATTTCTTATAGCCTAATGATTTTTCTACAGTGTACCCCATTTGCATCCTGATGATTCTCAGGGTTTTCTCCTTTGTCATGCTCCTTTCTGATTCTACAGATTCACATCCTATGACACTATTACCTGTTTTGTATGATGATAAACTACAACACCAATCCAGGCTTTTCTGCTGTATGAGGCTCTTGGGTAATACAGAGGCAAGGAAAATGTACCAGCCTTGATCATATGCTTGCTATTTACTTGAAGTCAATGGATCAAGGGTACATTCTCAGAAACATGCAAGAAGCGCTCTAGAATAAAGCTTATAAATAAATAAATATTTATACACATATATTTTTAAACATAATATATCCTAAAGTAAAATTACTATCATTGTGTCTATCTGTTTCACATGTTTGAAAGGCAGAGGATGACTATCTTTTTCAAATGTTAAGCAGAGGCAACTAAAATGAAAATTAAAGATTTGTCAGCTGGGAAGTTTATTGGTCATCAAAAGGATCACAAAGACAGATTGATGAAATCTGGACTGATAAGACTAGAGTTATTCTAAAAAATAGAGTGAATAAATGCAGAGTGGGAGATAAAGAAGTGGATATAACAATAACATTTAACAATTAGAGTAATAATGAAAATTTTACATAAAAAGAGGACAAATGACAAAGAATCCAGATTGAAGGGTTTTCCTTTAAAACTGAGAAATAAGAAAGCAGTAAAAAAATTAAATAATAGTACTTATGTTATTAATAGTGGTATGTTAATTAGAGAGGGAGTGCAATGGGTTAGCTTTAAATACGATTGAGACAATGTTTTTTTTAAGAGGATGGAAAGCTGTGAATATGAATTTAGAAAAAATAATTTTATATTCCACATATGCATGAAATCATATAGCATTTGTCTTTCTCCATCTGACTTATTTCATTTAGCATAATACCAATGTTCATCCATATTGTCTCAAATAGAAAGATATCATCCTTTTTGTGGCTGGGTTCAGTTCAGTTCAGTTCAGTCACTCAGTCGTGTCTGACTCTTTGCGACCCCATGAATTGCAGCACATCAAGCCTCCCTGTCCATCACCAACTCCCAGAGTTTAATCAAACTCATGTCCGTCGAGTCGATTATGCCATCCAGCCATCTCATCCTCTGTCATCCCCTTCTCCTCCTGCCCCCGATCTCTCCCAGCATCAGAGTCTCTTCCAATGAGTCAACTCTTCACATGAGGTGGCCAAAGTACTGGAGTTTCAGCTTCAACATCATTCCCTCCAAAGAATTTCCAGGGTTGATCTCCTTCAGAATGGACTGGTTGGATCTCCTTGCAGTCCAAGGGACTCTCAAGAGTCTTCTCCAACATCAGAGTTCAAAAGCATCAGTTCCTCGGCTCTCAGCTTTCTTCACAGTCCAACTCTCACATCCATACATGACTACTGGAAAAACCATAGTCTTGACTAGAAGGACCTTTGTTGGCAAAGTAATGTCTCTGCTTTTCAATATGCTATCTAGGGTGATCATAACTTTCTTTCCAAGAAGTAGTATCCCATTATTTATATGTATGTACACACACACACACACCCCACATCTTCTTATCCATTTATCTTTGATGGGCATGTAGGTTGTTTCCGTATTTTGACCATTGTGGATCGTATCTCAGTGAACATAGAGATGTATATATTTCGTCAAATTAGTGTTTTCATATTCTTTGGCTAGGGCTTCCCATGTGGCACAGTGGTAAAGAATCTGCCTGCCAATGAGAGGAATGAAAGAGACATGGATTTAATCCCTGGGTTGGAAAGATCCCCTGGAGGATGAAATGGCAACCCACTCCAGTATTCATGCCTAGAAAATCCATGGACAGAGAATCCTGGTGGGCTTCTCTCCATGGGGTCACAAAAAGTTGGACACAACTGTGATACTGATCATTGAGCACATTCTTTGTATAGATACCCAGAAGTAGCAGAGCTGGATCATATGATAATTATATTCTTAATTTTTTGAGAAATATTCATACTGTCTTCCAGAGTAACTGCACCAAATGAACCAAAAACAAAATAAATAAACAAACCAAACACACAAATACAGAGAACAAAGTAATGGATACGAGAGGAAAAGATGTATTGGCAAAGGAAGCTGAAATAATTAAAGGGATCAACTGTGTAGTGATGGATGGTAACTAAATTTTTGGTAGTGAGCATATTGCAGGGCATACAGAAGTAGAAATATAATGTTGCATACAGAAAACTTACATAACACTATAACACAATGTTATCTCAATCAAAATCATCCCTACTTTTTTAATGGAAAAAGGATTTTTAGAAGATTTTTGGAAGAAAATGAAGATAAGGAGGGAAGGAAATGAAAGGTCAATGGACTGTGAAAAAGCTGGTAGATGGATGGATTCAAAACTCTGGTAGAATGACATGTTGATGTAATGGAGTTACTAAAGGAAAGTAGAAGATAGTTATTAGAAAGAGGATTCATAAAATTTTGGAGTGATTTTATTTTGAAAATACTTAGGAAAAGTGATATGTGGCTAGAGGAGAGGTCACATCATTAAAAAATGAGTAACTCAGGAAACGTTGGGGTGAGGCTGATGATAGATTGTGCAAAAGGATGTTAAGAGAAATAAAGGAGAGAGAAATAATGTTTTGATATTAATAATCATTTATCAGAGTTACCTGCTTGATAAGTACATCATAGATGTATATGATTCTTAGGAATAGGAAGGAAGATGCTATTCGAAATGAGAAGAGCAACTGTTCTACTTCTAGACTAAGTTTTAGATCTTAGTCATATTCAAGGTATGGGTGAAAAAGTAATTATTTTCTTGTGTGTATCTTAAAAAACACTGTAGTAGAAAGGAAAGCAAAATTTAAGACATGGTGATAAACATATAGGTCATTTTGATTATGAATTACAAATTTTAATATTTGGGAGAGTCTTGGGGCTGACACTGGTAGGATGAACACCCACCGAGGTGGGGCTGAAACCACTGCTGAGCCCCAGTGGCTGTGCAACAAAGAAGAGCTTAAATCTCTCCTCGTGGCTACAAGAACTATGGACTTATACACCACCACCACCCTACACCCAATACAGGTGCTCACAGAATGTCTGAATGGATGAGTGTTCCCACAGCTGAGACAGTTCTAACTTTAGCAGCTGTAGGCATTATGGGCACTTACATGTGGGGATCTGTCCAGGCTAGAATCTGAGATGCCTCCATAGGTCTCAGAGCAGGTCCATGTGCTCAATTACTGCAGTCCTGGAACCTGACTTTGGTAGATCTGCACTAGTGGCCTGGTGAAAACAATAACTAGGAGACACCAGGACCAACTGTGGGCCTACTCATGGTTAAGGTGGGGCTGAAAACAGGGCCAGCAACAGTGTACTTTATGAACCTACACAATGGGTAAAATAGTGATACAACAGAGTACACTCATGGTTGAACAGCTCCAGATAAGGAAAACTCAATGGCTTTTCTCCCCATTGGAGTGCTACAATCCCTCCTACCTCACATCTCATACAGTTCAGAAACAGATCTGGGGCTTCTACGTTAACAGCTAGCAAGAAGACCCTGCATCTAATAGGACAGTAAAAACCACAGACCAAAGGGGAGGCCCTTCTCAACATCCAGTGAAGGCTCAAATTTACCACAATACCAGTCACATCTACTATCAAGGGGATAGTGACCAGCATACACTGAGGAAACAATTATTAGACATCCAAACTAAAAACAGCTCTTACATTAAAATTGTGAAACACCAAGAGACAACAGAAGGGTGTCTCCACATAAAAATAGTCCTCTAAGACAGTCTGAGTGTCAGGCATCAGGAGGAAAATGCACAAGAGTATTTGGCTTTCAAGACTAGCAGGTTCTGAGTACAGGAGCTCTACAGAACTGAGCGAAACAAAGTCCACTCTTGGAGGATTCGCATAAGACCTTACCCACACTAGAACACATCACAAGACAATATTTCCATAAGAACAAAGGCTAGACCTAACTAGGGGTCTGGGAGGTTTGCTTGGAAAGGTAGGGGTTAGTTGTAGCTCACTATAGGAGCAAGGACACTGGTGGTGGAGGCCACAGAGAATATTTATCAGCATGAGCTCTCTTGCAGATCCCCACTTCAGTACTAAAACCTGACTATACCCAACAGCCCATGGCCTCCAGAGCAGGAAACCTCAGGACAAACAACCAGGAAGACAGGAACACAACCCCACCTATCAACAGACTGGCTGCTTAAAGTAATTCTGAGCTCACAACTACCTCAAACTATACCACTTGACACTGTTCTGCCCATCAGAGGGATGAGATACAGCCCCACCCACCAGAAGACAAGTGTGAGTCTCTCACACCAAGAAGCCTACACAGGTCCCTGGACCAACCTCACCCACCAGGAAGCAGACATCAGAAACAAGAGAAACTAAAACCCTGCAGCCAATGGGAAGGAGATCACAAACACAGAAAGACAAAATGAGATAAGAGAGAAATATGCTACAAATAAAGGAACAAGATAAAACACCCAAGAACAAGTAAATGAAGAGGAAACAGACACTCTATGTGAAAAATAATTCAAGATAATGATATTAAAAATTATCCAAAATCCTGGATAAAGAATGGAGGTGCAGATCAAGAAAATACAAGAAATATATAGTAATGAACTAGAATATTTAAAGAATAAGCAAACAGAGATGGATAATAGAGTAACTGAAATGGAAAAATACACTAGAAGGTATTAATAGCAGAATAACTGAGACTGAAGAACAAATAGGTAAGCTGGAGGACAAAGTGGTGGAAATTACTGTCACAGAATAGAATAAGAAAAAATGAATGAAAAAAAAAAAGGAGTCTCAGAGACCCTGAGACAACATTAAATGTACCAATGTTCACATTATATGGTTTCCAGAAGGAGAAGAGAAAGAGAAAGTCCCTGATAAAATATTTGATGAAATTATAGCTAAACACTTCCTTAACAGAAATGGTATGGACCTAGCAGTAGCAGAAGATATTAGGAAGAGGTGGCAAGAATATGCAGAAGAACTGTACAAAAAAGATCTGCACGAGCCAGATAATCATGATTAAGTGATCACTAATCTAGAGCCAGATATCTTGGAATGTGAACTCAAGTGGGCCTTAGAAAACATCACTATGAACAAATCTAGTGGAAGTGATGGAATTCCAGTTGAGCTGTTTCAAATCCTGAAAGATGATGCAATCAAAGTGCTGCACTCAATATGCCAGAAAATTTGGAAAACTCAGTAGTGGCCACAGGACTGGAAAAAGTCAGTTTTCATTCCAATTCCAGAGAAAGGCAATGCCAAAGAATGCTCAAACTACTGCACAATTGCATTCATCTCACATGCTAGTAAAGTAATGCTCAAAATTCTCTAAGCCAGGCTTCAGCAATACGTGAACCGTGAACTTCCTGATGTTCAAGCTGGTTTTAGAAAAGGCAGAGGAACCACAGATCAAATTACCAACATCTGCTGGATCATGGGAAAAGCAAGAGAATTCCAGAAAAACATCTATTTCTGCTTTACTGACTATGCCAAAGCCTTTGACAGTGTGGATCACAATAAACTGTGGAAAATTCTGAAAAAGATGGGAATACAGACCACCTGACCTGCCTCTTGAGAAATCTGTATGCAGGTCAGGAAGCAACAGTTAGAACTGGACATGGAACAACAGACTGGTTCCAAATAGGAAAAGGAGTACGTCAAGGCTGTATTTTGTCACCCTGCTTATTTAACTTCTATGCAGAGTACCTCATGAGAAACGCTGGACCAGAAGAAACACAAGCTGGAATCAAGATTGCTGGGAGAAATATCAATAACCTCAGATATGCAGATAACACCACCCTTATGGCAGAAAGTGAAGAGGAGCTAAAAACCCTCTTGATGAAAGTGAAAGAGAGGAAAAAAGTTGGCTTAAAGCTCAACATTCAGAAAATGAAGATCATGGCATCTGGTCCCATCACCTCATGGGAAATAGATGGGGAAACAGTGTCAGACTTTATTTTTTGGGGCTCCAAAATCACTGCAGATGGTGATTGCAGCCATGCAATGGACTGAACATGATAAAGGAAACAGTCACTCAAGTCCAGGAAGTGCAGGAAGCCCCATACAGGATGAATCCAAGGCATAAAACTCCAAGACACATATTATTTAAACTGAAAAACTTTAAAGACAAAGAAAAAAATTTTAAGTCAATTAGGGAAAAGGAAAAAACCCCATAAAGTTATTAGCTTATTTTTCAGCAGAAGCTCTGCAAGCCAGAAAAGTGTGGTAGGATATAGTTAAAATAATGAATGTGGAAAAATTGCAACCAAGAATACTCCACCCAGCAAAGCTCTCATTCAGATTTGAAAGAGAAATCAAAATCTTTAAGATGAACAAAACTAAAAGAATTCAGCACCACTATATCAGCATTTAACAAATGCTAACAGAACTTCTCTAGACAAGAAAGAGATAAAGAGAGTAAAACAACCTTGTACATATACAGACTACCATATCAAAACAGTATGGGAAAAGCAAAACAAAAAAACTATAGTAGATAAACACACAAAAATGTAAAAGCAACTCAAACAATATGCCAAATATAGTCATTAAACCACAACAGAGCTGAACAAAATTGGAATGGAAGAAAAAAAGTTTTACAAAAATAAATCCAAAATAATTAAGAAATATCAAAGGAACATATATAATGAAAATTGCATTAAATGTATAGATTAAATGCTCCAACAAAAAGGCATAGACTGAATATGTGGATACAAAAACAAAACTCATATATATGCTCTAGGAGAAATCACAGACTGCAAGTGCTGGGATGGACAAGGATATTCCATGCAAATAGAAACCAAAAGAAATCTAGAGTAGCAATACTCATATCAGAAACAAATATTGACTTTAAAATAAACACTGCTACAAGATTGAGGGCAGGAGAAGGGGACGATAGAGGATGGGATTGTTGGATGGCATCACTGACTTGATGGACATGGGTTTGGGTGGACTCTGGGAGCTGGTGATGGACAGGGAGGCCTAGTGTGCTGTGGTTCATGGGGTTGCAAAGAATCGGACATGACTGAGTGACTGAACTGAACTAAACTGAAAAAGAGACAAGGGAGTACACACATCATAATCAAAGGATTAATCCAAGAAGAAGATATAACAATTGTAAATATACATGGACCTCATTAGCAGCAACTCAGTATATAAGCCAAATGCTAATAGCCATAAAAGGGGAAATGGACAGTAACACAATAATACTGGGGAACTTTAACATATTGCTTACACCAATGGTCAGATAATCTAGACAGAAAATCAATAAGAAAACATAGGCCTTAAAAGATATATCAGACTAGATGAATTTAATTGATTTGTAGAGACCCATTCCATCCAAAAGCAGCAGAATACATTTCCTTCTCAAATGAACATGGAACATTCTCCAGGATTAACTGCATAGATAACATATTACATATTGGGCCACAAACCAAGCCTTGGTAAACTTAAGGAAATTGAAATTATATCAAACATCTTTTCTAACCACAATGTTATGAGATTAGAAATGAATTATCAGGAAAAATAAGAAAAATCCAAATATGTAGACACTAAAAAATATGTTACTAAATAACCAACCCCTTGGTCATTGAAGAAGTTTAAGAGAAAAGAAAAAAAAAAACAACTATGCTCAAATGATGATGAAAACATTACAATCTAAAACCTATGGAATGCAGCAAAAACAGTTCTAAGAGAGAAGTTATTAGCAATAAAATTTTACCTTAGGAAACAAGAAAAGTCTCAAATAAACAACCTAAACTTACACCTAAAGCAACTAGAGAAAGAAGAATGAACAAAATCCAAGGTCAGTTGTTATTGTTTGGTCACTAAATCATGTCTGATACTTTGAGACCCCCTAGACTGCAGTGCTCTAGGATCCTCTGTACTTCACTGTCTCCCAGAGTTTGCTCAAATTCATTTTGAATCAGTGATGCTATTTAACCAATCTTATCCTCTGCCACCCGCTTCTCCTTTTGCATTCAATCTTTCCCAGCATCAGGGTCTTTTCCAAGGAGTCAACACTGTTAACGGGTGGCCAAAGCATAGGGGCTTCAGCTTCAGCATCTGTCCTTCCAAAGAGTATTCAGGGTTTATTTCCTTTAGGATTCACTAGTTTGATTTCCTTGTAGTCCAAGGGACTCTCAATAGCCTTCTCCAGCACAATTCAAAAGCATAGATTCTTCAGCTCTCAGCCTTCTTTATGTCCCAACTCTTACATCTATACATGACTACTGGGAAAACCACAGACCTTTGTCAGCAAAGTGATGTCTCTGCATTTTAACATGCTGTCTATGTTTGTCACAACTTTTCTTCCAAAGAGAAAGCATCTTTTAATTTCTAGGTTAACCAAAGTTAGTAGGAAGGAAAATATGAAGATTAGAGTTGAAATAAGTGAAATAGAGACAAAAATAGAAAAGAGCAATGAAACTAAAAGCTGGTTCTTTGGAAAGATAAATAAGATTGATAAAACTTTAGCCAGACTCATCAAGGAAAAAAACGGTGAGAGGACTCAAATCAATACAATTACAATAAGGAGAAGTTACAAGGGACACCATAGAAATGCAAAGGATCATAAGAAACTACTACAAATAACCATGCCAATAAAACTGATGACACTGAAGGAATGGATAAATTCTTAGAAAGGTGCAACCTTCCAAGACTATGTCAGGAGTAAATAGAAAATATGAACATACCAATAACCAGTACTGAAATTGAAAATATGATTAAGAAAGTTTCTGCATATCAGAATCCCAAGAATAGATGACTCCAAAGGGAATTTCTTTCAAACATTCAAAGAAAAGTTAGAACCCACCCTTCTGAAACTCTTCCAAAGTTTGAAAAGGAAGGAGCACTCACAAATTTGTTCTATTAATAAAAGGCCACTATTACCCTGATAACAAAACCAGACAACAATACTGCAAAAAAAAAAGAAAATTGCAGACCAATATAACTGATGAACATAGATGTGAAAATCTTAAACAACACAAACAAACTGAATCCAACAACACATTGAAAGGACCATTCATCATGATTAAGTCAGATTTACCCCAGGGAGGATGTAAGAATTCTATACTATTCACAAATCAATCAGGGTGAGAGAGCACAATTACAAATTGAAGAATAAAAGCCATATGATCATCTCAATAGATGTAGCAAAAGCTTTTGACAAAATTCTACATCCATTGCAAGAGAGTTCCAGAAAAAACATCTATTTCTGCTTTATTGACTATGCCAAAGCCTTTGACTGTGTGGAAGACAATAAACTGTGGAAAATTCTGAAAAGATGGGAATACCAGACCACCTAACCTGCCTCTTGAGAAATCTGTATGCAGGTCAGGAAGCAACAGTTAGAACTGGACATGGAACAACAGACTGGTTCCAAATAGGAAAAGGAGTACATCAAGGCTGTATTTTGTCACCCTGCTTATTTAACTTCTATGCAGAGTACATCATGAGAAATGCTGGACTGGAAGAAACACAAGCTGGAATCAAGATTGCCAGGAGAAATATCAATAACCTCAGATATGCAGATGACACCACCCTTATGGCAGAAAGTGAAGAGGAGCTAAAAAGCCTTTTGATGAAAGTGAAAGAGGAGAGAGAAAAAGTTGGCTTAAAGCTCAATATTCAGAAAACGAAGATCATGGCATCTGGTCCCATCACTTCATGGGAAATAGATGGGGAAACAGTAGAAACAGAGTCTGACTTTATTTTTGGGGGGCTTCAAAATCACTGCAGATGGTGACTGCAGCCATGAAATTAAAAGACGCTTACTCCTTGGAAGAAAAGTTATGACCAACCTAGATAGTATATTCAAAAGCAGAGACATTACATTACTGACTAAGGTCCGTTTAGTCAAGGCTATCGTTTTTCCTGTGATCATGTATGGATGTGAGAGTTGAACTGCGAAGAAGGCTGAGCACCGAAGAATTGATGCGTTTGAGCTGTGGTGTTGGAGAAGACTCTTGAGGGTCCCTTGGACTGCAAGGAGATCCAACCAGTCCATTCTGAAGGAGATCAACCCTGGGATTTCTTTGGAAGGAATGATGCTAAAGCTGAAGCTCCAGTACTTTGGACGCCTCATGCAAAGAATTGACTCATTGGAAAAGACTCTGATGCTGGGAGAGATTGGAGGCAGGAGGAGAAGGGGATGACCCAGGATGAGGTGGCTGGATGGCGTCATGGACTCGATGGACGTGAGTCTGAGTGAACTTCGGGAGATGGTGATGGACAGGGAGGCCTGGCATGCTGTGATTCATGGGGTTGCAAAGAGTCGGACATGACTTAGCGACTGAACTGAACTGAACTTATGATAAACACTCTTAGAAAGTGGACAGAGAGGAAACATACCTCAGTATAATAAGGACCATACATGACAAATCCATAGCAAACATTTTCCTCAGGGGTTCAAAACAGAAAACATTTTCTCTAAGATTAGTTACAAGACAAAGATGTTCTGTTCTCACCACTTTTATTCAACATACAGTGAGTTATCATCTTACCCCAGTCACAATGGCCATGATCAAAAAATCTACAAACAATAACTGCTGGAGAGGGTGTGGAGAAAAAGAAACCCTCTTATAATGTTGATGGGGATGTAAATTGGTACATCACTGTGGAAAGCACTATGGAGGTTCCTTTAAAAATAGAACTACCATATCCCACTCATGAGCATATATCCGGAGGAAATAATAATTCCAAAATATGCATGTACCCCAATGTTCACTAAAGCACTATTTACAATAGCCAGGACATGGAAGCAACATAAATGCCCATCAGCAGAGAATTAACAAAATATATATATATATATACTTATATATATATATATGCAATGTAATATTACTCAGCCTTATAAAAGAGCAGAATAATACCATTTGCAGTAATATGAATGAACCCAGACATTTTCATACTGAATGCAGCAAGTCAGAGAAGGAGAGATATTATATGATATCACTTATATGTGGGATCAAAAAAAAGTACAAATAAACTTATATACAAAAGAATAAATAGAGTCAGAGATTTAGAAAACAATTTACAGTTACTGGAGAGAAAAGTGACAGTGAAAGAAAGTCAAGCCACTCAGTCATGTCTGACTTTTTGCAACCCCATGGACTGTAGCCTATCAAGCTCCTCCGTCCATGGGATTTTCCAGGCAAGAGTACTGAAGTGGGCTGCCATTTGCTTCTCCAGGAGATCTTCTCAACCCAAGGATTGAACCTAGATCTCCTGCACTGCAGACAGATGTTTTACCATCTGAGCCACCAAGGAAGACTGGAGAGAAACGTAAAGAGGGATAAATTGGGAGATTGGGGTTGACATAAAGAAACAACTATCTATAAAATAGATAACTAATAGGACCTACTGCATAGCACAGACAACTCTACTCAATACTCTGTAATGGCCTATAGAGGAAAATAATCTATAAAGAATACTGGAAATAAAAGCAAAAATAAACAAATGAGATCTAATTAAAATTAAAAGCTTCTGCACAACAAAGGAAAATATAAGCAAGGTGAAAAGACAGCCTTCTGAATGGGAGAAAATAATAGCAAATGAAGCAACTGACAAACAACTAATCTCAAAAATATACAAGCAACTTATGCAGCTCAATTCCAGAAAAATAAACGACCCAATCAAAAAATGGGCCAAAGAACTAAATAGACATTTCACCAAAGGACATACGGATGGCTAACAAAAACATGAAAAGATGCTCAGCATCACTCATTGTCAGAGAAATGCAAATCAAGACCACAATGAAGTATCATTTCACACCAGTCAGAATGGCAGCAATCCAAAAGTCTACAAGCAATAGATGCTGGAGAGGATGTGGAGAAAAGGGAACCCTCTTACACTGTTGGCTGGAATGCAAACTAGTACATCCACTATGGAGAACAGTGTGGAGATTCCTTAAAAATTGCAAATAGAACTGCCACATGACACAACAATCCCACTGTTGGGCATACACATTAGGAAAACCAGAGTTGAAAGAGACACATGTACCCCAATGTTCATCGCAGCACTGTTTACAATAGCCAGAACATAGAAACAACCTAGATGTCCATCAGCAGATGAATGGATAAGAAAGCTATGGTACATATACACAATGGAGTATTACTCAGCCATTAAAAAGAATACATTTGAATCAATTCTAATGAGATGGATGAAACTGGAGCCAATTATACAGAGTGAAGTAAGCCAGAAAGAAAAACACCAATACAGTATAGCAACACATATATATGGAATTTAGAAAGATGATAATGATAACCCTGTATGCGAGACAGCAAAAGAGACACAGATGTATAGAACAGACTTTTGGACTCTGAGGGAGAGGGAGAAGATGGGATGATTTGGGAGAATGGCACTGAAACATGTATACTATCATGTAAGAAACGAATAGCCAGTCTCTGTTTGATACAGGATACAGGATGCTTGGGGCTGGTGCATGGGGATGATACAGAGAGATGACATGGGGTGGGAGGTGGGAGGGGGGTTCAGGATTGGGAACTCATGTACACCCGTGGTGGATTCATGTCAATGTATGACAAAACCAATACAGTATTGTAAAGTAAAATAAAGTGAAAATAAAAATTAAAAAAGAGTGGATAATATAATATATATAATATATATATAATATACATATAATGATGATCCAAATTGGAAAGAATATTTTTATATAATTTGAATATATTTTTTATGTATATGGTATATCATTTGTATATTCATTAATTTGAATGTACTTCTATATGTATTGTATATACATATATATGGTATACCGTGTATATATACATATACCATATGTATATGGCATATCATTCATCTTGCATTTATAAGATGCAAAATGAGAAATATGCAAGAGAATTATTAGTTCTTATAAAACTTTGCCAGCAATTAACTTTTATAGCCAAAATTACCAATAAAGAAATAAGGAAATGAGGGAGGAAGGAAGGAAGGAATGGAGAAGGTCGTTGAGGGATATTAGAATATATTTGATTGAGATAGGGAAGTACTCAAAATTTTACATCTATATATTATAAATTACTATTTTTCTGAAATAATATAAGGCACATCAAGAGAACTGAAAGTTATATGTACAATTATTGACAACCTAAATTTAAGTTCAATTTATTCTTCAATTAATTTGTATTTAAAATTTTAATTTAATATTATACTCTTCCTTTACTGTAATACAATCAGTTTAATAAAGTAGAAAACTATATAATATACATATTCTCTCAGCTCAGTAGGCAAAGAATCTGTCTGCAATGCAGGAGACACAGGAGATGGGGGTTCAATCCCTCAAATGGGATAATACCTTAGAGAAGAAAAGGGCCCCCACTCCAGTATTCTTGCCTGAAAAAGGCCATGGACAGTCTGCCGGGCTACAGTTCATAGTGTCACAAAGAGTCAGAGACAATTGAGCATTTGAGAACACATATATGTTATATACATTCTCTCACCTTTAATGCCATCTCTAAAAGTATGCTTGAAATGAAACATTTTATATGTAATGTTCTTATAATTAGAATGCCTTAGACTATTTTAATGATTTAAATTTAACTTAACTTCATCCTAATTTTTCCTAACCATGAGAAATACTTTATATGATTGTTATTCATTGTTTAACTTGTTAATGTTTTGAAATAAGTGAATCCATGGAATTTGGCTCAACTTAAAATGACTTTAAATGTTTTTTTATTGAGAGTGTCATATTTCACAATACACTACTAAGGCCATTATTGGTTAAGTGTGAAGAAGTCAAACACTGTTTTTAAGAAAATTATGATTCTAGAGGGCACGCTGGTGATAGCAGCTTGTGGTTAAAATCATGCCAATTTTTTAATTAGTTTCTACTGAATTATGAAATCACTGCTTACAACTTTATAAAACACACTATACAGAAAGAACAGGGCTATTATCACCATATGGCAAAGGAATGCTCTTTGATAAGTAAGTAATGAGAAAAATTAAGTTTAATTAAAGGAAACTAGGATTCTTAAATGACTTTGAATTGATTTCAGAAACAGGTTTAATGATTATTCATTTATTAGAGCTTATATAAAAATGTTAGAGAAGGAAATGTCATCCTACTCCAGTATTCTTGCCTAAGAAATCCCATGGACAAAGGAGCCTGCTGGGGAGAGTCTATAGGGTCACAAAGAGTTGGACATGACTTAGCAACTAAACAACAATATAAGCATCTATGTGTTTGTGTGTGTGTATGTGTGTGTGTATCCTTCAATTTTGTGTCAATGAAAATAAGATTTTGCTAAAAGACAGTGTTTAGCGACAGATATGCCAATCAAGAAAGAAAAGAAGGAAACTGATACAAAGAAACTTATTATTTAAAGAAAAAATCTGCATGAAATATATATTTGAATTGTGACTCCTACTTTCTACTCAAAGTCATGACATTTACCTACAAACATCCTTCCTCCTGCACCAGTGTAAAAGTCCAATGTAGATAATTTATTTCTTTATTACTCAGGTTTTATTATTATTAATATTTTTCATTAATTATTATTTTTTAATTTTATTTTTTATTTTTTAAGGCTTTCATATTTTATCTCTACTAATCTAAAAGCACTTGGGTCTTTTTTGTAAACTTTTAAATTTTGTTGAAAATTCTGATTATTGAAGTCATGCATGCCCATTGTAAAAATTTCACTTAAACAGAAAAACAAAGAGGGGAAAAACATCACTTGCAATCTTGCCAACCAGAATATGTACTGCTAACATTCGGTGTATGCTTTTACCTACAAGCATAATTAACAATAGTAAATTATTTATTGAATATGAAATTTATAAGAAGGAAATAGCATTAGAAAGTGAAGGCCATTAATAGTTATATTAAGAAAACAAAAATCATAATTTAAAATATTTAGTTCTGTTAAATCATTTATAGGACATAGAATTTATTAATAACAATCAATTCAATAATTTGGGTAAGGGGAAAATTTGTGATCACAAAATTTCTTAGACCAAAAAAAAATGCTTTAATGCAGTAGCTTAATTAGTAGAAAAGTTACTGCATACACGCACACAGAAATGACTTAAAAATAGAGAAGTCTTCCAGGAAAAAAAGGAAGAAAATAAAGATGAAATTAATGAGTATTATTAGAAAATAAAAGATGACAAATATACTTAACATAAGTCCAGGAGAGGAAAACAGAGCAAATATAGGAAGAGTAATTGTAGAAACTAAGTAGATATTTCTCATCTAAGTGAAAAAAGAAGGTTCATCAATTACCAATAAAATTAATGAAATGAGAAAAAGGAAAAAGAGTCATTCTAAAAACATGTCATTCTCTCAAAAAAAATTTTAGCATGAAACACAAATTGATCCCATCACTGTTTGATAAATAAGGAGTTTAAGAAACATATTCAAGGTCATTCAGTGTTCCTCAGAAAGTGACAAAAAAGAAAGTAAGTTCGCATGAATACACTGCTTTACACACAATAAAATTATATAATAATAAATCTCTCTTTTATAGATCATATCTGGTATGAACTGTCACTACAAAATTATTTTTTTCTTTTGATCATTATCATAAAAGAAAAGTTATTACTATCACCACTATTACAGATTGAAAAGAAAGGTCAAGTGAATTGCTGAAAAAGTGACAGTGTTCCTGAAAATAGAAGTACATGCATTTAAAACTAAATTTCAATCATTGTGCTTTAAATGTAAAACTTTGAATGAGAAAAGCCTTGGATTTTGTTCTGAAGTAATTTATCAAAGAAATAGGAAATGGTCTTGGGCAATAATTAAACTATATCCAGAAATTATTTTTTAAATTTATTTTTTACTGAAAGATAATTACTTTACAGAATTGTTTTGTTTTCTGTCAAACCTCAACATGATTCAGCCATAGGTATACATATATCTCCTCCCTTTTGAACTTCCCTCCTATCTTCCTCCCCGTCTCAGCCCTCTAGGTTGATACAGAGCCCCTGTTTGAGTTTCCTGAGCCATACAGCAAATTCCTGATGGCTATCTATTTTATATATGGTAATGTAACTTCCCATGTTACTCTTTCCATACATCTCACACTCTCCTTCCCTCTCCACATGTCTCTAAGTCTATTCCCTATGTCTGTAACTCCACTGCTGCCCTGTAAATAAACTCTTCAGGACCATTTTTCTAGATTCATATATGTGCATTAGAATATGAGTTTATCTTTCTGTTTCTGACTCACTTCATTCTGTATAATAGGTTCTAGGTTCATCCACCTCATCAGAACTGACTCAAATGCATTAATTTTTATGGCTGAGTTATATTCCATTGTGTATATGTGCCACAACTTCTTTATCCACTCATCTGTTGATGGACATCTAGGTTGCTTCCATGTTCTAGCTATTGTAAGGAGTGCTGCAATGAACAATGGGATACATATGTCTTGTTCAAATTTGGTTTCCTCTAGGTATATGCCTACGACTGGGGTTGCTGGCTCATATGATGGTTTTATTCCTGATTTTTTAAGGAATCTCCATATCATCTTCCATAGTGGCTGTATCAATTCCCACCAACAGAACAAGAGCATTCCCTTTTCTCCACACCCTCTCCAGCATTTGTTTTTTGTAAACATTTTGATGATGGCCATTCTGACTGGTATGAGGTGATATCTCATTGTGGCTTTGATTTGCGTTTCTCTAATAATGAGCAATGTTGAGCATCTTTTCATGTGTTTGTTAGCCATCTGTATGTCTTCTTTGGAGAAATGTCTGTTTAGGTCTTTTTCCCACTTTTTCCCACTTTTTGACTGGGTTGCTTGTTTTTCCGGTATTGAGTTGTATGAGCTGCTTGTATATTTTGGAAATTAATCCTTTGTCAGTTGTTTCATTTACTACTATTTTCTCCCATTCTGAGGGTTGTCTTTTCATCTTGCTTAGTGT
This sequence comes from Ovis aries, assembly GCF_016772045.2. Classification (NCBI taxonomy): domain Eukaryota; kingdom Metazoa; phylum Chordata; class Mammalia; order Artiodactyla; family Bovidae; genus Ovis; species Ovis aries. The sequence continues at coordinate 48,688,567 of NC_056056.1, forward strand.
TTCCTTTGCTGTGTAAAAGCTTAAAGTTTAATAAGGTCCTACTTCTTTACTTTTGTTTTTATTTCCATTACTCTAGGAAGTAGATCATAGAGGATCTTTCTTTGATTTAGGTCATCGAATATTCTGCCTATATTTTCCTCTAAGAGTTTTATAGTTTCTGGTCTTACATTTAGGTGTTTAATCCATTTTGAGTTTATCTTTGTGTATGGTGTTAGGAAGTGTTCTAATTTCATTCTTTTACAGGTAACTGTCCAGTTTTCCCAGAACCATTTATTGAAAAGTCTGTCTTTGCCCCATTGTATGTTCTTGCCTCCTTTGTCAAAACTAAGGTACCTATAGGTGCATGAGTTTATTTCTACACTTTCTATCTTGTATTAGTCTACATTTCTGTTTTTATGTGAGTACCACGCAGTCTTGACGATAGTAGCTTTGTAGTATAATCTGAGGTCAGGAAGCTTGATTCTTCCAGCTCCATTCTTCTATCTCAAGATTGCTTTGGCTATTTGGGGTCTTTTGTGTTTCCATATGAATTGTGAATTTTTTTTTTGTTCTAGTTGTATGGAAAATGCCATTGATAATTTTATATGGATTGCATTGAATCGATATTTTGCGTTTGGTAATATAGTTGTTTTCACAATATTGATTCTTCCTACCCAGGAACATGGAATATCTCTCCATCTCTTTATGTCATCTTTGATTTCTTTCATCAGTGTCTTATAATTTTCTGTGTACAGTTCTTTTGCCATCTTAGGTAAATTTATTCCTAGATATTTAATTATTTTTGTTGCAATGGTGAATGGGATTGATTCCTTAATTTCTCTTTCTGATTTTTCATTGTTAGTATGTAGAAATGCAAGTGATTTTGGTGTATTGATTTTGTGCCTTGCAACTTTGCTAAATTCACTGATTAGCTCTAGTAATTTTCAGATACTATCTCTGGGGTTTTCTATGTACAGAATCATGTCATCTGCAAAATGTATGATCTTTACTTCTTTTCTGATCTGGATTCTTCATTTCTTTTTCTTTTCTGTTGTAGCTAGAACTTACAGAACTATAGTGAACAACAGTGGTGAAAGTGGACACCCTTGTCCTGTTCCTGATCTTAGGGAAAATGCTTTCAATTTTTCACCACTGAGAATAATAGTTGCTGTAGGCTTATCACATATGGCCTTTACTATGTTGAGATAGGTTCCTTCTATGCTCATCTTTTGAAGAGTTTTAAGCATAAATGGGTGCTGAAGTTTGTCAAAGGCTTTTTCTGCATCTATTGAGATAATCATATGGTTTTTATCCTTCTCTTTGTTAGTATGGTGTACCACGTTGATTGACTTGCATATATTGAAGAATCGTTTCATCCATGGAATAAACCAATTTGATCATGGTTTATGAGCTTTTGATGTGTTGCTGAATTCTGTTTGCTAAAATTTTGTTGAGGATTTTGCATCTATGTTTATCAGGGATATTGGCCTGTAGTTTTCTTTTTTGTGTGTTATCTTTGTCTGGTTTTGCTATCAGAGTAATTGTGGCCTCGTAGAATGAGATTGGAAGTGTTCCTTTCTGCGAAATTTTTTGAAAGAGTTTTAGAAGGATAGGCATCAGCTCTTCTCTAAATGTTTGATATAATTTTCCTGTGAAGCCATCTGGTCCTGGGCTTTTGTTTTCTGGGGAGATTTTTTTTTTTAAATCACAGCTTCCATTTCAGTGCTTGTAATTGGGCTGTTCATAATTTCTATTTCTTTCTGGTTCAGTCTTGGAAGATTGAAGTTTTCTAAGAATTTGTCCATTTCTTCCAGGTTATCCATTTTATTGCCATAGTGTTGTTCATAATAGTCTTTTATAATCCTTTGTATTTCTGCATTGTCTGTTGTAACCTCTCCTTTTTCATGTCTAATTTTGTTAATTTGATTCTTCCGTTTCTCTTTTTTTTCCTTGATGAATCTGGCTAAAGGCTTGTCAATTTTGTTTATCTTCTCAAAGAACCAGCTTTTAGTTTTATTAATCTTTACTATTGTTTCATTTCTTTTTCATTTATCTCTGCTCAGATCTTTATGATTTCTTTCCTTGTACTAATTTTTTTTGTTGTTCTTTTTCCAGTTGTTTTAGGTGTAAAGTTAGGCTCTACTAACTCTATAAGTATATTCAATATTTTGTTTGTTTCTTGAGGTAGGATTGTATTGCTATAAACTTCCCTCTTAGGACTACTTTTGCTGTATCCCATAGGTTTTGAATTGTCATATTTTCATTGTCATTTGTTTCTAGAAGTTTTTTTACTTCCTTTTTGGTTTCTTCAGTAACCTGTTGCTTATTTAGAAACATATTGCTTAATCTCCATATGTTTGTGTTATTCATAGTTTGTTTTTTTTTTTCCTTATAATTGATATCTAGTCTCATAGAGTTGTGGTAAGAGAAGATGCTTGATACGATTTCAATTTTCTAAATTTACTGAGGTTTTGTTTGTGATCCAAGATGTGGTCCATCCTGGAGAATGTTCTATGTGCCCTTGAGAAGAAGGTGTATGATTCTGCATTTGAGTGGAATGTCAGAAGATATCAATGAGGTCCATCTCATCTAATATATCATTTAAGACTTGTGTTTCCTTATTATTTTTGTTTGTTTGTTTTGATGATCTGTCCATTGGTGTGAGCGAGGTGTAAAGTCTCTTACTGTTTTTGTGTTACTGTTAATTTCTCCATTTATGTCTGTTAGTGTTTGTCTTATGTATTGAAGTGCTCCTATGTTGGGTGCATAGATATTTACAATTGTTATGTCTTCCTCTTGGATTGATCTGTTGATCATTATGCAGTATCCTTCCTTATCTCTTGTAATTTTCTTCATTTTACGGTCTATTTTGTCTGATATGAGGATTACTACTCTAGCTTTCTTGTGCCTTCCATTTGCATGGAATATATTTTTCCATCCTCTCACTTCCAGTCTATATGTGTCTTGAGGTCTGAAGTGTATTTCTTGTAGACAGCATATATATGAATCTTGCTTTTTTATCCATCCAGCCAGTCTGTGTCTTTTGGTTGGAGTATTTAATCCTTTTACATTTAAAGCAATTATTGATATATATGTTCCTAATTCCATTTTCTTAATTGTTTGGGGTTGATTTTGTCGATCTTTTTTCTTCTCTTGTATGTTTTGACTATATGAGTCCGTTTAACATTTGTTGTAAAGTTGGTTTGGTGGTACTGAATTCTCTTAACCTTTGCTTGTCTGAAAAGCTTTTTATTTCTGCATCAACTTTGAATGAAATCTTTGCTGGGTACAGTAATCTTGCTTGTAGATTTTTGCTTTCTTTACTTTAAATATATCTTGCCATTCTCTTCTGGTCTGCAGAGTTTCTGCTGAAAGATAAGCTGTTAAGCATATGGGGTTTCTCTTGTACGTTACTTGCTGTTTCTTCCTTGCTTCTTTTAATATTTTTTCTTTCTGTTTAGTTTTTGTTAGTTTGATTAGTGTGGACCTTGTCATGTTTCTCCTCGGGTTTATCCAATATGGGGCTCTTTGTGTCTCCTGGATCTGACTGACTATTTCCTTTTCCAGGTTGGGGAAATTTTCAACTATAATCTTTTCAAAAATTTTCTCATACCCTTTCTTTTTCCTCCTCTTCTTCTGATACCCTTATAATCTGAATGTTGATGCATTTGATATTGTCCCATAGGTCTCTAAGATTATCCTCAGTTCTTTCCATTCTTTTTACTTTAGTCTGCTCTTCAGAAGTTATTTCCACCATTTTATATTCTAGCTCACTGATTCATTCTTCTGCTTCAGCTATTCTTCTTTTAACCCCTTGTAGAGTATTTTTAAATTCAATAATTGTGCTGTTTGTTTCTGCATGTGTATTTTTTAATTCTTCTAGGTCTTTGTTAATTGACTCTTCCATTTTGCTTTCAAGGTTTTTTATCATCTTTGCTATCATTATTCTGCATCCTTTTTCAGGTAGTTTGCCTATTTCCTCTTCATTTATTTCGAATTCTGTTGTTTTTACTTTGTTCCTTCATTTGTGTACTATTTCTCTGCCTTTTCATTATGTGTTTTTTTTTTTTTAAACTTATTGTGTTTGAGGTCTCCTTTTCTCAGGCTTCAAGGTTGAATACTTTCTTCCTTTTGGTTTCTGCCCTCTAATGTTGTCCCAGTAGTTTGTGTAAGCTTCTTATAGGGTGAGATCTGTGATGAATTTTTGTTTGTCTGTTTGTTTCTCCTCTGATGGGCTAGGATGATTGAGGTGGTAATCCTGTCTGCTGATGATTGGGTTTGTTATTTTTGTTTTGTTTGTTGTTTAGATGAGGCATCCTGCACAGGGTGCTCTTGGTGGTTGGGTGATGCTGGGTCTTGCATTCCAATTTCCTTTGTGTGAGTTCTCACTATTTTATACTCCCTGAGGTTAATTGAAGCAGGATAAATGTTAATTGAAGCAGAGAACACACTGGTCATAGCAAATACCCTCTTCCAAAAACACAAGACTCTACACATGGACATCACAGGATGGTCAACACTGAAATTAGATTTATTATATTCTTTGCAGCCAAAGATGGAGAAGCTCTATACAGTCAGCAAAAACAAGACCAGGAACTAACTGTGGCTCAGATCATGAACTCCTTATTGCCAAATTCAAACTTAAATTGAGGAAGGTAGGGAAAACCACTAGACCATTCAGGTGTGGCCTAAATGAAATCTCTTGCGATTATTCAGTGGAAGTGATAAATAGATTTAAGGGACTAGATCTGATAGACAGAGTGCCTGATGAACTATGGACGGAGGTTCATGACATTGTACAGGAGACAGGGATCAAAACAATCCCACAAGAAGAACTGCAAAAAAGCAAAATGGCTGTCTTTTGAGGCCTTACAAATAGCTGTGAAAAGACGCAAAAAGCAAAGGAGAAAACAAAAGATATTCCCATTTGAATGCAGAGTTACAAAGAATAGCAAGGAGAGATAAGAAAGCCTTCCTCAGCAATCAGTGAAAAGAAATAGAGGAAAACAACAGAATGGGAAAGACTAGAGATCTCTTCAAGAAAATTAGAGATACCAAGGGAATATTTCATGCAAAGATGGGCTCGATAAAGGACAGAAATGGTGTGGACCTAACAGAAACAAAAGATATAAAGAAGAGGTGACAAGAATACACAGAAGAACTGTAAAAAAAAAAAAAAAAAAAAGAATTTCACAACCCAAATAATCATGATGGTATGATCACTCACCTAGAGCCAGATATCCTAGAATGTGAAGTCAAGTGGGCCTTAAGAAGCATCACTATGAACAAAGCTAGTGGAGGTGATGTCATTCCAGTTGAGCTATTTAAAATCCTGAAGGATGATGCTGTCAAAGTGCTGCCTTCAATATGCCAGCAAATTTGGAAAACTCAGCAGTGGCCACAGGACTGGAAAAGGTCAGTTTTCATTCCAATCCCAAAGAAAGGCAATGCAAAAGAATGCTCAAACTACTGCACAATTGCACTCATGTCAAATGCTAGTAAAGTAATGCTCAAAATTCTCCAAGCCAGGTTTCAGCAATACGTGAACCGTGAACTTCCAGATGTTCAAGCTGGTTTTAGAAAAGGCAGAGGAACCAGAGATCAAATTGTCAACATTTGCTGGATCATCGAAAAAGCAAGAGAGCTCCAGAAAAACATCTATTTCTGCTTTATTGACTATGCCAAAGCCTTTGATTGTGTGGATCACAAAAAAAAAAAAAAAAAAAAACTGGAAAATTCTTCAAGAGATGGGATACCAGACCACCTGACCTACGTCTTTAGAAACCTGTATGCAGTTCAGGAAGCAACAGTTAGAACTGGACATGGAAAAACAGACTGGTTTCAAATACGAAAAGGAGTACCTCAAGGCTGTATATTATCACCCTGCTTATTTAACTTCTATGCAGAGTACATCATGAGAAATGCTGGACTGGAAGAAGCACAAGCTGGAATCAAGATTGCTGGGAGAAATATCCATAACCTGAGATATGCAGATGACACCACCCTTATGGCAGAAAGTGAAGAAGAGCTAAAAAGCCTCTTGATGAAAGTGAAAGAAGAGAGTGAAAAAGTTGGCTTAAAGCTCAACATTCAGAAAACTATGGTCACGGCATCTGGTCCCATCACTTCATGGGAAATAAATGAAGAAACAGTGGAAAAAGTGTCAGACTTTATTTCCTGGGGCTCTGAAATCACTGCAGATGGTGATCATAGCCATGAAATTAAAAGACGCTTACTCCTTGGAAGGAAAGTTATGACCAACATAGATATCACATTAAAAAGCAGAGATATTATTTTGCCAACAAGGTCCGTTTAGTCAAGGTTATGGTTTTTCCAGTAGTCACGTATGGATGTGAGAGTTGGACTGTGAAGAAAGCTAAGTGCTAAAGAATTGATGCTTTTAAACTGTGGTGTTGGAGAAGACTCTTGCGAGTCCCTTGGACTGCAAGGAGGTCTAACCAGTCCATCCTAAAGGAGACCAGTTCTGGATGTTCATTGGAAGGACTGATGCTGAGGCTGAAACTCCAATGCTTTGGCCACGTCATGTGAAGTGTTGACTCATTGGAAAAGACCTTGATGCTGGGAGGGATTGGGGGCAGGAGGAGAAGGGGTTGACAGAGAATGAGATGGCTGGATGGCATCATTGACTTGATGGACATGAGTTTGGGTGAACTTCAGAAGTTGGTGATGGACAGGGAGGCCTGGTGTGCTGTGATTCATGGCGTCATAAACAGTCGGACATGTCTAAGCAACTGAACTGAACTTAACTCGGGTTAGTTCTCTTATAGTCTAGGGTCTTGGAGTCAGTGCTCCCATTCCAAAGGCTCAGGGCATGATCTTTGGTCAGGAATGAAGTAAAAAACTTAGTCAGATTTCATAGTGCCAATAAAATTGACAACTACCACAGAAGGGAGGCAAATAGGAAAAGAAAAGAATGAAATCCAAAAGAATCTATGGGACAAGTCAAAACAAGAACACTATTTTTTTTTATTTTCAAGAAATATTTTTTAATATATTTTAATTTAAAATGTAAATATATTTTTAATTTTTATATTAATATTTTTTATTTTCAAGAAAAATAAATTTTTCTTGAGGTCAGAGTCCTTTCCTTCACTGGGAGTCACAGCCCACTTCACCTCCTTAGGATGCCCTCTAACTCTGTGCTGATCTCTGGACCTGCTCTTGGGGCATCTCTGATTCTAACCTGTTCCTACTCCTCTGTGTTCTTGCCTCCAATGTCCACAGCTATCAGAACTAGTGTGTTTTCTTTTGTGAGAGCTCTCAATGACATTGTACATATTCCATAGTCACAGAGTCTGCCCAGTTGATCATGTGGATTTAATCTGCAGCTTGTACAGCTGGTGGGAGGGTTTGGGGTTTTCTTCCTTAACCACACTGCCCCTGGGTTTCAATTGTGGTTTTATTTTCAGCTCTGCATATGGGTTGTCTACTGGGGTTTGTTCCTGAGCCTGCTCTGGAGGACTTGGGTTTTCCCCTGTGAAGACCAGGTGGTTAGGTGTTGCAGCTGCTTGACTCACAGGGGTTCTGGCAGCACCAGGAACTCAGGAGAAAGTGCTCTAGAAGGGTATGGCAACCAGTATTGGCCAATATACTCTGGTATTCTTGCATGGAGAACCTCCCTCCCTGACAGAGAAGCCTGGCAGACCACACTACAGAGTCGCAAAGAGTCAGACACAACTGAATTGCCACTTCATATGTGGCATATGTGAAAGATTTTTTTTTTTTTTTTTTTGCCTATGGAAGCTCTGCCCCAGGGAGAGTTGACATGAAGGTAGTGCAGATGCTTGGCTTGCAGGGACCCTGGTGGAGCCAAGTGTGCAAGGGCATGGACTGCCTCTGCCGCAGGAGTTATGGCCCTATAAGTCTTTTTCTGAGCCTCTTATAGTTGGTGATCAGAAGGCCTCTTTGTCCAGTCTTTCTTCATAGCTCCACCTGTTCAGGCACTTGGAGGGTCTCCTTGACTGGGGTCATTCTCTGCTGTCCATGCATCAGGCACATAAGGGGGCCCACCAGCTAAGGTCCTATTCTGTAGATTGGCATGTCAGGCACTTAAAGGAGTACCCTAGGTGGGATCCTACTGTATAGTACAGTATGGCAGGTGTTTGATGGGCTAGCCTCTCTGCTGTTCAGCTGCTGATGCTGGTGTGTTGAGGAAGAAAGGCTATGGTGATGGCTCCACCCCCTATGCATGACTTGGCAGTGGCTTTCCTCCACAGGCATTTCCCACCACAATCTCCTCCCTTATATCCCTTTGATACATCTCTTTGTAGTCAACAGCAGCCCTCACACTAGGATTGCTCCACAATCCCTTAACTTCAGATCCCAGGCGCTGCACCTTCCAGGGGATCTACATCCCTATCCAGGGTATGTATGGCTGTGGCAAAGGCTGTCTGATTCTCATTCCACTTAGGCTGCCACAGATCAGCTCTTTCACTCTCAGCCTTAAATGTTTTTCCTCTGGTTCAGACAATTGTCTCACTGTGGGGATCGAACCCCTGCTTCAGTTCCCCCACCCACTGAGGGCAGGTCCAGCCCTACTAATACTCCTGCTTTTCCCCCTTGTTCCTTTGTCTTACTAAGTTTTGCATGGGTCTATATATATTCTTTTCCGCTTGTCAGGTACTCCTGTCCGCTCTCAGCTGGTGTTCTGCATGCACTTCTGTGTCTGAAGGTATATTCCTGATGTATCTGTGGAGAGAGATATACTTAACGTCCACCTACTCCTTTGCCAGCTTGCTCTCCTCAAAAGCTGAAGTTATTTTTTTTAAACATAGGATCTAAAACAATAAAATATTTTCTTAAGGTATGAATTTGGTGCGCATATATATATATATATATATATATATATGCATGCCATAGTCATCAGTTCAGTTCAGTTCAGACACTGTCATGTCCGACTCTTTGTGACCCCAGGAATCGAAGCACGCCAGGCCTCCCTGTCCATCACAAAGTCCCAGAGTTCACCCAGATTCACATCCATCGAGTCTGTGATGCCATCCAGCCATCTCATCCTCAGTCGTCCCCTTCTCCTCCTGCCCCCAATCCCTCCCAGCATCAAAGTCTTTTCCAATGAGTCAGCTCTTCACATGAAGCGGCCAAAGTACTGGAGTTTCAGCTCTAGCATCATTCCATCGAAAGAAATCCCAGGGTTGATCTCCTTCAGAATGGACTGGTTGGATCTCCTTGCAGTCCAAGGACTCTCAAGAGTCTTCTCCAACAACACAGTTCAAAAGCATCAATTCTTCAGCTCTCAGCCTTCTTCACAGTGCAGCTCTCACATCCATACATGACTACTGGAAAAACCATAGCCTTGACTAGATGGACCTTAGTTGGCAAAGTAATATCTCTGCTTTTGAATATGCTATCTAGGTTGATCATAATTTTTCTTCCAAGGAGTAACCATCTTTAATTTCATGGCTGCAGTCACCATCTGCAGTGATTTTGGAGCCTAAAAAATAAAATCTGACACTGTTTTCACTGTTTCCCCATCTATTTCCCATGAAATGATGGGACCAGATGCCATGATCTTCATTTTCTGTAAGTTTAGCTTTAAGCCAACTTTTTCACTCTCCTCTTTCACTTTCATCAAGAGGCTTTTAGCTCCTCTTCACTTTCTGCCATAAGGGTGGTGTCATCTGCATATCTCAGGTTATGGATATTTCTCCCAGCAATCTTGATTCCAGCTGTGTTTCTTCCAGTCCAGCGTTTCTCATGATGTACTCTGCATAGAAGTTAAATAACAGGGTGACAATATACAGCCTTGACATACTCCTTTTCCTATTTGAAGCCAGTCTGTTGTTCCATGTCCAGTTCTAACTGTTGCTTCCTGACCTGCATACAGATTTCTCAAGAGGCAGGTCAGGTGGTCTGTATTCTCATCTCTTTCAGAATTTTCCACAGTTTATGTAGTCCACACAGTCAAAGGCTTTGACATAGTCAATAAAGCAGAAATAGATGTTTTTCTGGAACTCTCTTGCTTTTTCCATGATCCAGCAGATGTTGGCAACTTGATCTCTGGTTCCTCTGCCTTTTCTAAAACCAGCTTGAACATCAGGGAATTCATGGTTCATGTATTGCTGAAGTCTGGCTTGGAGAATTTTGAGCATTACTTTACCAGCATGTGAGATGAGTGCAATTGTGCAGTAGTTTAGTAGTTTAAGCATTCTTTTGCATTGCCTTTCTTTGGGGTTGGAATGAAAACTGACCTTTTCCAGTCTTGTGGCCGCTGCTGAGTTTTCCAAATTTTCTGGCATATTGAGGGCAGCACTTTCACAGCATCATCTTTCAGGATTTGAAATAGCTCAACTGGAATTCCATCACTCCACTAGCTTTGTTCATAGTGATGCTTTCTAAGGCCCACTGGAATTCACATTCCAGAATGTCTGGCTCTAGATGAGTGATCACACCATCATGATTATTTGGGTCGTGAAGATCTTTTTTGTATAGTTCTTCTGTGTATTCTTGCCACCTCGTCTTAACATCTTCTGCTTCTGTTAGGTCCATACCATTTCTGTCCTTTATTGAGCCCAACTTTGCATGAAATGTTTCCTTGGTATCTCTAATATAGTGATATAATTTCTAAAACTTCCAGTTGAAATACGTATTTTCCCTTTCTGTATCCAAATAAAATAGCTAGCAATTCTAGTGTGAATTTGATAAGGTTATAATAGGATAGCTTAAAAATCTCACTAGCAAATTAAAGACAGAAAAATAATTTTAAGTGAATTTGGGAGACTATTGTAAATTAATGACCACTCAAGAAAATAATCCAATAATGTAGCAACAATCTACTATACCTTGATGGGCCAGGGACACTCAAGCCACAAGTCCTGATAATTAAAACTGAAGACAATAGATATGGGGCCCTACTCTTGTTACATGAAATCAAGTAGTTAATGTTGCTTGGAAAGTAGCATTTCTGTCTGTACCCAAGACAAGAATATAGATGAAAAGGGGTGATGTGGGTGGAACTAGGGGAAAGAGGACAACATACCAAACCTGGGATGAATGATCATGTTTTAGTATATGTCCTCATTCTTTTGCTAATACACAAATGATTTAAATGTATGTATACATATATACATATACTTAAGTGCATTGACAGTCCTCCTTAGACCATACAGGATCAAAAGGGGAACTAATGATAAAAGCCTTGAAGTCTACTGAAAAATAACAAAGACAGTAATCTTCTTCCCTCCCTACTTTTTCTTTATTAAAACAAAACAAAACAAAACTATGTAGCCTGCTTTGTTCTAGGGGTTCTACTCCCTTGCCTGCCAGCTTGCCTCTCTCATAAGCATCATATGACAAAAAAAAAAAAAAAAATCTCACTATTTGCCTACCATTTTACCTCACACAAAATTATTTCTGTGCTGAGACAAAAGAATCTGAGCTTCAATAAATCCTGACACCAGGTAAGTGATTTTAACTAAAAGATAGTGGGCTTGAATGAGAAATGAGAAATGGAAAACAGAGGTAACTCTTTCTTGGATATTTAAGACATTCTTTCAAAAAGTGTGTGTAGTATGATTACAGCTTTGAGAATATTTTAAAGGATGCATTTCTGGAAGTCTATAAACCAAGGAAATATTTAATTCTTTATATAACAATTATTTAGTTACATAATAGTTACATAACTAACTAAATATTTCATTATTTATATAACTAAAGAAATTTAGGTACGTAAAGTTTTTGCTTTCTGTTTTTAAATTTAATACTCTTATTCACTAAGGATTTTTAAAAATGTAATTAAAAAGATAAAATAATTTTAAATGTATAAATATAAATTAGAATGGTTATTTTAACAGGAAAAGTCAGTGTAAAACATTAAAAATGATGCAATAAATAAAGCAGAATAATTTTATCATTTATGGTTTCAAAAACTAAAAAAGTTGCTTTTTATTAGTAATTATATTTAAAATAATTTAAATTCATAAGGAATTCTCAGAATATATCTTAAGTCCATAGTTAAAAATTATGTGCATAGTTTGATTATAAGACAAAAATATACAGATATATATATATATACATAAATAACTAATATCCAGGAATTATGTTCAGGAAAGTGTTTAATTTTTAATTTGCTACATTACAGTGAGGTTTTATTGCATTTTATTTGCATTTCTAAATTATGAAATACTTTACACATATGTTATTCATTAGTATGAGTGTAAAATGCATACCCATTAGTCTACCATCCAAGCTAAGAAATAAAACATAACATTTCCACTATATTTATTTTTTGCTCTTTTTACTTAAAATTTGAAAATTAAACAGATGTAATTACTTTTTATAGTAATAGATATTTCTTTCCAGGTGTTTCTGTTTCAATATTTTTATTTTGAATCATTTTTAAAACATGTTTAAGTGTTTCTTTTAAAATTATCTTAGAGCTTCCCCTGTCAGGAGCCGCATTAGGAATTACTGACAAAATGGAGCCATGGCTCCAACCCCCGTCCCTCATCCTGCAGGCACGGTCCTGGGATGAAGGAACTAGGTCTTGTGATTCCGACTTGTTCTTTCCTTTCTTCAGTTGAGTTGGCTGGAAAGAATGCTAAGAGGCTTATTGTTCTTGAGAGAAGCATGAGAAAGAATAAAGCCTTCTGCAGTTGTGCCCAGAAAATAATCTATAAAGCAACCATTGACGTTTGTTCAAGGATCTTTACAAAGAATGTTCCAGGATGAGCACTTTGGCCACAGCTTGTGGCGATGGGAAGGATTGTTATCTGAGACCTGTTTGTGAGGGGAATGTTTATGGCAAAGGATGTTTGCTGAGCTTAGGGATTAGGAATAATTAAGAATAGCTAGAAGCCTTTTTAGGAGATAGTGAGCTTAGGATACTAGGGGCAAGCAGGATTTAGAAAGATAAATAAACTGAGGGATGTGGTATGCAGCCCAGACATAAGCACGAGTTACAATGTAACTCTGGTTGAAGGGCAACAGTGATTTATGGAGACAATAAATCTGGGTGAGAGGGAGCTGAAAATGTAAAATCTCTGACCTAATGCTTTTGTTAAAGTAAAAAAGAAGACCTGATGCTTGAAATAAACATGCAGTCCCACATCTTGAGTCAGAGGCTGCATCATCCTCTGCCGACACCACTCATCTCTTCAGGCTGATTCCCTGGCTGCTGGAGCTGGACTCCAGCATTCCCCCTCTCAAATATTAGAGTATCTATGTCTTTTAATATGAAAATTGACTTAATTTAAGCTTACCCAGGTGTTTGCTTATGACTATTGTTGTTTTCCATAAATAATATTGCTCATTTATTTTCATTTTTATTGATAGAGTAATTCAGATGAACTTTTTAAGCACTAAAACTCCTAAGTATTTATATCCTGGAAGATAATTTCATTTTTTTTTCCACACTTGCATATTTTAACTATGTGTAATATAATTTAAAGTTCAAAATGACTTTTTATCAAAACCTGAACTTCAAGAATTTGTCTTCTTTAATCTTGTTTTGCCAATGATATATTTTTTAAAAAATCTGTTTTTTGGTGTGTTTTATGTTGTTTTTGTTGACAGCTATTTCTCTGTACTTATGAATTTTCTAGTTTTATATTCCATTAATATTTTCCACTATATATCAAGAAAATGCTCCTTTCCCTCTCTTTTCATCTTTAAGTATGTGTAAGTTCTTTGATAGCTAGAATTTTTTCCTCTCTCTTAAAGTATTATCCAATTCATCTTTTGACTTTGCTCTATTTTCTAAAATTACTTTCAAACAAATCTTGGAACTTTGGATAATCTGATACAGAAAAAGTCTTACTTTGATGTAAGATAATGTAATAACCATGAAATTGTTTTAACCTAAAAATCATGTTTTAAAATATATGAGGATCAAAAAACGGTGGTGGGAAAACTAGACATTCATATGTATAAAAACTGAATCAAGAAAACAAGCTTTACACCAATCACAAAAATTAATTCAAAATGAATCATAGATCTAAATGTAAAACACAAAGTTCTAAAAATTCTAGAAAGAAACTCTGGAGAAAACCTCGATGTCCTTAAGCATGTTAATGACTTTTAAATACAGCACAAAAGGAGTGATCAATGAAGTTAGTAATTAATAATCTAAACCTCTAAAATTAAATATTTTTCTCTCCAAAAGACACTATCAAGAGAATAAGAAGATGAGGCTAAAGACATATCTAATAAAGAACTATTATCCAAAATATATAAAATATTCTTAAAAGTCAACAAGAAGAAAATACACAACCTATTGTAAAAAAATAAAAATAAAAATGACAAAACATCTGAACAGACACCTCACCAAAGAAGAAAATATATAGTAAGTGAACATATGAAATAATTTTCAATATTACATATCATTAGGAAATTACAAATTAAAAAGCTGAGATACCACTACTTACCTAATAAAATGGCCACATTTAAATCCCTGACTACACCAATAGAAGTCCCAAGGATGTGAGGACACAGGAACTCTCAATCATTGCTGGTGGGAATTCAAAACAGATAAGCCAGCTAGGAAGACAGATTGACAGTTTCTTACAAAACTCCTACCAAAAAACCTTTCAAATTCACTCAGGACTTTCCTCAAAGGAGCAGAAAACTTATTCCTGCACAAGGATGTTTATAGCAGTTTTATTTGTCATTATCAAAACATGAAAAAAACTAAAATGTCCTTCAGTAGGAGAATAGATAAAGTGTAGTACACATAGATAATAGAGTATTATTAATCTCTAAAGAGGAATTAGCTATCTAACTTTAAAAAGACATGATAGATCCTCATGATAGATCCCTAAACGTATGTTACAAAGGGAAAGAAAGTGAAAGTGAAACTGTTCATCGCTAAGTTTTGTCCAACTCATTGCGACTCCAAGGACTCCAGCCTGCCAGGTTCCTCTGTTCGTAGGATTCTCCATGCAGGAGTAATGGAATGAGTAACTATTCCCTTCTCCAGGAGTTTTTCATGACACAGGACCCAAGGATCCAACCCCAGTCTCCTGCATTGCAGGCAGATTCTTTACCATCTGAGCCATCTGGTCCTCCAAGGCTACATAACATACGATTCCAATTATATAATATTCTGCAACACACATATCTATTGAGATAATAAAAAGATCAGCAATTGTTAGGTGTTGTAAGAAAGGGAAGATAGAGTTGATAAAGCACTTAGGATTTTTAGGGCAGTGAAGCAATTGTGTGATATTGCAATAGTGGGTATATGTCATTGTACACTTGTCCAGATATAGAATATACAACATGAAGATAGAATCATCAGGTAACTATGGACTCTGAGGGATTATGACTTTTCCCATGTGGGTTCATTGATTGTAAGAAATATGGGGAAGAAAAGCTATGCTATCTGGTCAATTTTTCTATGAACCTGGAGGGTGGAATGATTTGGGAGAATGGCATTGAAATATGTATAATATCATATAAGAAATGAATCACCAGTCTAGGTTTGATGCAGGATGCAGGATGCTTGGGGCTGATGCACTGGGATGACCGAGAGAGATGGTATGGGGAGGGGGAGGTGGGAGGGGGTTCAGGATTGGGAACACGTGTACACCCGTGGCAGATTCATGTTGATGTATGGCAAAACCAATACAGTATTGTAAAGTACAATAAATTAAAAAGAAAAAAAGCATATATTGATGAATGCTGCTGGCCCCTATAGAATTCCCAAAATCCTGTGACATGGAGCTTCTACTGAAAAGAATGGTTGTAACAACAGGCAACAGAGCCCTGGTCCATTCATATACCTATATAAAAGACTGATGTAAGTGAATGCCTGGACATTGAGAAACTCAAATTGAAGATAAAAGATTCAGAATGAAACAGAACAAAACAAATCTTTATTCAAATTAATTAGACAAAAATATACATAAAATAGTTAGAGTTTATGCCTGCCGTCCAACAATTTGTTCTCTTCACTGAATATATATTTTATTACACAAATTCTGCTGAGCAAGCTGAACAACTACATGTAAAAGAATGAAATTGGAACATTCTCTAACACTGTATTAAAAAAAAAAAAAAACCAACAACAACTTGGAATGGATTAAAGACTTAAATATAAGATAGCACACTATAAAACTCCTAGAGAAAAACACAGGCTGAATACTCTTTGACATAAATCACAGCAACATTTTTGTTGGTCCATCACCTGAACTAAAGGAAAGAAAAGCAAAAATAAATGAATTGGACCTAGTGAAGCAAAAGCCTTTGCATATTAAAGGAAAACTTACAAAAAATGAAAAGACAACATACTTAATAGCAGAAAATATTTGCAAATGATAAGGCCTGTGAAGGATTAAAATCCAACTTATATGAGTAGCTTTCACATCTTAACATCAAAAAAGAAAAAAAAAATTAAAAAATGGGCAGAAGAAGCAAATAGATATTTTTTCAAAGAGGAAATGCAGGTGGCCAATAGACACATGAAAAGATCTTCAACATCACTAATCATTAGTGAAATGCAAATCAAAATCACAACGAGATATCACCTCATGCCTATTAGAATGGCTATCATTAAAAAGGACACAAATAACAAATATTGGTGAAGATATGGAATAAAGGAAACACACATACTATGTTGGTGGAAATATAAATTGGTGCATCCACTGAAGAAACGCAAGTTTTATAATAAAACTGAAAATGGAAATGTCATATGACCCAGCAATTTCACTACTGGATGAATAACTGAAAAAGGTAATATCACTAATTTGAAAAGATATGTTCACCCCAATTTTCATAGCATATATTATATAATATATATATATATATATTCCTACTGTTTACACCCACTAGTCATGCATAAAAAATAATACAATTTTGCAGTTTGCAACAACATGGGTGGACTTGGTGTGCATTATGCTGAAGTGAAATGTCAGACAGAGAATAATAATACTGTATGATATCACAAATATGGAATCTAAAAAACAAAACAAGCCAGTAAATAAAACAAAAAAGAGGCAGTCTCACAAACACACAGAGCAAAATAATGGTTAGCAGTGGAGGAGAGGGGTGTATATGGGCAGAAGAGTAGGAGGCATAGACTATTGAGTGTAAGTAAGATGGACTCAAAAATATATTGTACAGTAAGAGGGGTATAACTAATATTTGCAATAATTGTAAGCGAAAAGTAACTCTTAAAAACTGTATAATTTTTTAAATACACCTATAACAATGACAAAATTAATTATGCATTGTCATAAAGGATATCTCCACAAATTTTACAATACGTAAATTATACTATCCATAAATTATGCTAAAGCTAAGTAAATAGTATGAAATTTAAACAACAAAAGTGACTAATTGAAATTTATAAGCATTAGCTTTGAGAGTAAATATAGCATGTCCATTATTATCAAAACCTCTAATGTCGTTTTATGCTTATACTACTCACCTCTCCTTCTTCATTACAGAGGTATCCTTATATTTTTTAAATCATCTGCCACTTTTCTTTATAATTTATTGAGCAATGCATGCATCAATAAGATGTACTTAAGTTGCCATTTATATTCATAAAGTTATCTTTTGGTTCACTTTTTCCTGAAATTTTATTAACATATTTTGACTTTATGAATTATTAATTTTTATAAACCCATGAATTTTTAGCATGCAACTTAAAAATACCCCATTTATCTGTTTTCAAAACAGTGAGCATTTGAGTTATTTAAAATGTTTGAGGGGGCGGTCCTAAGATGGCAGAGGAATAGGACTGGGAGACCACTTTCTCCATCACAAATTCATCAAAAGAACATTTCAACGCTGAGTAAATTTCACAAAACAACTTCTGAATGCTGGCAGAGGACATCAGGCACCCAGAAAAGCAGATCATTGTCTTCAAAAACAGGTAGGAAAAAATATAAAAGACGAAAAAAGAGACAAAGGAGGTAGGGAGGGAACTCTGTACTGGGAAGGAAGTCCCGTCCTGGGAAGGGAATCGTAAGAAGAGAGGTTTCCAAACACCAGGAAACACTCTCACTGCTGAGTCTGTGGTGAGCCTTGGAAGCACAGAGGGCAACATAACAGGAAGGAAAAATAAATAAATAAAATGAACAGATTATGAGCCCAACAGTAACCCCCCCCCCCCCAGAGGAGAAGCAGCGCAGATGCCTGCATCTGCCACTAGCAAGTGGGGGCTGGGCAGGGAGGTGCGGGCTGCAGTGCTTTTAAGAATCGGGCCAGAATGCCCTGCGCATAACCAGAGCGAACTAACTTGAGCTAGCAAACCAGACTGTGGGATAGCTACCATGCAAAAAGCTTGAACATAAGACACCACCAGGACCGCGCACAGAATAAAGGACAGAACAGAAATAGCCGGCTGCAGACCATCCCCCTCCGGTGACAGGCAGCCAGAGCTGTAAGGGCTGGAAGGGGGCAATTGCAGCCCCAAAGAGACATTACCTACCAAAATGCAAGCAGGCTTCTTTGCTAACTAAGACTTCTGGGGTTTCTGGACAGTCATCTTGCATCTGAGAAGGGACGCCAGCGGTACACCCAGAAAACTGAGCAGCAGAGACGGGAAAAGCGATAAGTTGCAGTGACTGTGCTTGCCAAACACTTGAGCTACTCGCACCTCGGAGGCCCAACTGAATCTGCGCCTCTGAGGGCTACCTGAGCACCGAGCCTGAGTGGTTTAGACCGGGGAGGTGCATGCATCCTAGCGCCGGCCTGACTGTTCCCGGCAGAGCAATGTAGAGCCTGAGCAGTGTGCGCCCTGAGCAGGGGCAGGCCCAGTGGAGCTGAGACACTGCGAGTACACGCCAGTGTTATTTGTTCGCAGCATCCCTCCCTCCCCACAGCACAACTGAACAAGTGAGCCTAAAAAAAAAAGTGTCCACCACCACCCCCGCCCCACATGTCAGGGCGGAAATCAGACATTGAAGAGACCAGCAAACAGAAGAAGTTAAACAGAGGGAACTGCCTTGGAAGTGACCCCACAATGCCCACAAGACCAGAGAAAGGGCCAGATATATCTTTACTATTTTTACAATCATTCCTTTTCTTTTTTTGGTTGATGTTGTTGTGTGATTGGTTTTTCTTTTTTTTTCCTTTTCTTCTTTTTTTTTTTTCAACTTCTTAAAAGGTTTAAGTCCTCTGTTTCTCCTTTATTTTTTACTTTTATAATTTACTATTACTTTTCAAAAAAAAAAGACCCTATTTGTAAAGCAAACGCCGTATATAGTTTTTTTGTAGTTGTTGTTGTTGTTGTTTTAATAATTCTTATGGCTTTTTTTTTTCCTTCTTCTTTTCTTTAATATTGTATTTTTGAAAATCCAACCTCTACTCTAGATTTTTAATCTTTGCATTTTGGTATTTGTTGTCAATTTTGTACATTTAAAAACACAATTTTCAGTACCCATTTTACCTGAGAGTGAGATTACTGGCTTGACCACTCTCTCCTCCTTTGGACTCTCCTTTTTCTCCACCAGGTGGCCTCTGTCTCGTCTCTCCCCCTTCTCTTATCTACCCAACTCTGTGAATCTCTGTGTGTTCCAGATGGTGGAGAACACTTAGGGAACAGGTTACTGGCTGGATCTGTCTCTCTCCTTTTTGTTTCCCTCTTTTATCCTCTGGGCCACCTCCGTCTACTTCCTCCCTCTCCTCTTCCCTGTATAACTCCGTGAACACCTCTGAGCAGTTCAGACTGTGGAGTGCACATAAGGAAGTGATTACTGGCTAGCTTGCTCTCTCCTCTTTTGATCCCAGCTCATCTCATTCCAGTCACCTCTAACTACCCCCTCCTTCTTCTCTTCTCCATGTAACTCAGTGAACCTCTCTGGGTGACCCTCAATGTGGAGAAACTTTTCATCTTTAACCCAGATGTTTAATCATCGGTGCTATATAGATGGAGAAGTCTTGAGGCTACTGTAAAAATAAAACTGAAAACCAGAGGCAGGAGGCTTAAGTCCAAATCCTGAGAACATCAGAGAACTCCTGAATCCAGGGAACATTAATCAATAGGAGCTCATCAAACGCCTTCATACCTACACTGAAACCAAGATCCATCCAAGGGCCAACAAGTTCCAGAGCAAGACATACCATGAAAATTATCCAGCAACACAGGAACACACCCCTGAGCTTCAATATACAGGCAGCTCAAAGTTACTCCAAAACCACTGATGTCTCATAACCCATTACTGGTCACTCCATTGCACTCCAGAGAGAAGAAATCCAGCTCCACCCACCAGAACTCCAACACAAGCCTCTCTAGCCAAGAAACCTTGACAAGCCACTGATACAACCCCACCCACAATGAGGAAACTCCATAATAAAGAGAACTTCACAAATTCCCAGAATATAGAAAGGCCACCCCAAACGCAGCAATATAACCATGATGAAGAGACAGAGGAATACCCAGGAGGTAAAGGAACAGGAGAAATGCCCACCAAACCAAACAAAAGAGGAAGAGATAGGGAATCTACCTGAGAAAGAATTCCGAATATTGATAGTGAAAATGATCCAAAATCTTGAAATAAAAATGGAATCACAGATAAATAGCCTGGAGACAGGATTGAGAAGATGCAAGAAAGGTTAAACAAAGACCTAGAAGAAACAAAATAGAGTCAATATGTAATGAATAATGCAATAAATGAGATCAGAAATGCTCTGGAGGCAACAAATAGTGGAATAACGGAGGCAGAAGATAGGATTAGTGAAATAGAAGATAGAAAGGTAGAAATAAGTGAATCAGAGAGGAAAAAAGAAAAACGAATTAAAAGAGATGAGGACAACCTCAGAGACCTCCAGGACAATATGAAACGCCCCAACATTCAAATTATAGGAATCCCAGAAGAAGAAGACAAAAAGACCATGGGAAAATACTTGAGGTGATAATGGTGGAATACTTCCCTAAAATGTGGAAGGAAATAATCACCCAAGTCCAAGAAACCCAGAGAGTTCCAAACAGGATAAACCCAAGGCAAAAATCCCCAAGACACATATTAATCAAAGATCAAACACAAAGAACAAATATTAAAAGCAGCAAGGGAAAAACAACAAATAACACACAAGGGGATTCCCATAAGGATTACTGCAGTTCAGGCCAGGGGGGAATGGCAAGACATACTTAACGTGATGAAAGAAAATAACCTACAGCCCAGATTACTGTACCCAGCAAGGATCTCATTCAAATATGAAGGAGAAATAAAAAGCTTTCCAGACAAGCAAAAGCTGAGAGAATTCAGCACCACCAAACCAGCTCTCCAACAAATTCTAAAGGATATTCTCTAGACAGGAAACACAAAAAGGGTGTATACACCCGAACCCAAAACAATAAAGTAACTGGTAATGGGATCATACTTATCAATAATTACCTTAAACGTAAATGGGATGAATGCCCCAACCAAAAGGCAAAGACTGGCTGAATGGATACAAAAACAAGATCTCTATA
Source organism: Ovis aries (assembly GCF_016772045.2). Taxonomy (NCBI): domain Eukaryota; kingdom Metazoa; phylum Chordata; class Mammalia; order Artiodactyla; family Bovidae; genus Ovis; species Ovis aries. The sequence goes on from NC_056056.1 coordinate 48,709,940, forward strand.
TATGCTGCCTACAAGAGACCCACCTCAAAACAAGGGACACATACAGACTGAAAGTGAAGGGCTGGAAAAAGATATTCCACCCAAATAGAGACCAAAAGAAAGCAGGACTAGCAATACTCATAACCGATAAAATAGACTTTAAAACAAAGGCTGTGAAAAGAGACAAAGAAGGCCACTACATAATGATCAAAGGATCAATCCAAGAAGAAGATATAACAATTTTAAATATATATGCACCCAACATAGGAGCACCACAATATGTAAGACAAATGCTAACAAGTATGAAAGGGGAAATTAACAGAAACACAATAGTAGTGGGAGACTTTAATACACACTCACATCTATGGACAGATCAACTAAACAGAAAATTAACAAAGAAACACAAATGTTAAATGATACAATAGACCAGTTAGACCTAATTGATATCTATAGGACATTTCACCCCAAAACAATGAATTTCACCTTTTTCTCAAGTGCTCATGGAACCTTCTCCAGGATAGATCATATCCTGGGCCATAAATCTAACCTTGATAAATTTTAAAAAATCAAAATCATTCTAAGCATCTTTTCTGACCAGAATGCATTAAGATTAGATCTCAATTACAGGAGAAAAACTATTAAAAATTCCAACATATGGAGGATGAACAACACGCTTCTGAATAACCAACAAATCACAGAAGAAATTAAAAAAGAAATCAAAATATGCATATAAACAAATGAAGTGAAGACAAAACAACCCAAAACCTGTGGGACTCTATAAAAGCAGTGCTAAGAGGAAAGTTCATAGCAATACAGGCATACCTCAAGAAACAAGAAATAAGTCAAATAAATAACCCAACTCTACACCTAAAGCAACTAGAAAAGGAGGAAATAAAGAACCCCATGATCAGCAGAAGAAAAGAAATTTTAAAAATTAGGGCAGAAATAAATGCAAAAGAAACAAAAGAAACCATAGCAAAAATCAACAAAGCCAAAAGCTGGTTCTTTGAAAGGATAAATAAAATTGACAAACCATTAGCCAGACTCATCAAGAAACAAAGAGAGAAAAATCAAATCAATAATATTAGAAATGAAAATGGAGAGATCACAACAGACAACACAGAAATGCAAAGGATCATAAGAGACTACTATCAGCAATTATATGCTAATAAAATGGACAACGTGGAAGAAATGGAATTCTTAGAAAAGTACAACTTTTCAAAACTGAACCAGGAAGAAATAGAAAATCTTAACAGACCCATCATTAGCACGGAAATTGAAACTGTAATCAGAAATCTTCCAGCAAACAAAAGCCCAGGTCCAGACGGCTTCACAGCTGAATTCTACCAAAAATTTCGAGAAGAGCTAACACCTAGCCTACTCAAAGTCTTCCAGAAAATTGCAGAGGAAGGTAAACTTCCAAACTCATTCTATGAAGCCACCATCACCCTAATACCAAAACCTGACAAAGATGCCACAAAAAAAGAAAACTACAGGCCAATATCACTGATGAACATAGATGCAAAAATCCTCAACAAAATTCTAGCAATCAGAATCCAACAACACATTAAAAAGATGATACACCATGACCAAGTGGGCTTTATCCCAGGGATGCAAGGATTCTTCAATATCTGCAAATCAATCAATGTAATTCACCACATTAACAAATTGAAAAATAAAAGCCATATGATTATCTCAATAGATGCAGAGAAGGCGTTTGACAAAATTCAACATCCATTTATGATAAAAACTCTCCAGAAAGCAGGAATAGAAGGAACACACCTGAACATAATAAAAGCTATATATGACAAACCCATAGCAAACATTATCCTCAATGATGAAAAATTGAAAGCATTTCCCGTAAAGTCAGGAACAAGACAAGGGTGCCCACTTTTACCACTACTATTCTACATAGTTCTGGAAGTTTTGGCCACAGCAATCAGAGCAGAAAAAGAAATAAAAGAATCCAAATTGGAAAGAAGAAGTAAAACTCTCACTGTTTACAGATGACATGATCCTCTACATAGAAAACCCTAAAGACTCCACCAGAAAATTACTAGAGCTAATCAATGAATATAGTAAAGTTGCAGGATATAAAATCAACACACAGAAATCCCTTGCATTCCTATACACTAATAATGAGAAAGTAGAAAAAGAAATTAAGGAAACAATTATATTCACCATTGCAAAAAAAAAAAAAAAGAATAAAATACTTAGGAATATATTCACCTAAAGAAATTAAAGACCTATATATAGAAAACTATAAAACACTGATGAAAGAAATCAAAGAGGACACTAATAGATGGAGAAATAAACCATGTTCATGGATCGGAAGAATCAATATAGTGAAATGAGTATACTATCCAAAGCAATCTACACATTCAATGCAATTCCTATCAAGCTATCAGCGGTATTTTTCACAGAACTAGAACAAATATTTTCAAGATTTGTATGGAAATACAATAAACCTCGAATAGCCAAAGCAATCTTGAGAAAGAAGAATGGAACTGGAGGAATCAACTTGCCTGACTTCAGGCTCTACTACAAAGCCACAGTCATCAAGACAGTATGGTACCGGCACAAAGACAGAAATATAGATCAGTGGAACAAAATAGAAAGCCCAGAGATAAATCCACACACCTATGGACACCTTATCTTCGAGCAAGGAGGCAAGAATATACAATGGAGTAAAGACAATCTCTTTAACAAGTGGTGCTGGGTAAACTGGTCAACCACTTGTAAAAGAATGAAACTAGATCACTTTCTAACACCACACACAAAAATAAACTCAAAATGGATTAAAGGTCTAAACGTAAGACTAGAAACTATAAAACTCCTAGAGGAGAACATAGGCAAAACACTCTCAGACATAAATCCCAGCAGGATCCTCTATGATCCACCTCCCAGAATACTGGAAATAAAAGCAAAAATAAAACAAATGGGATCTAATTAAAAGCTTCTGCACAACAAAGGAAACTATAAGCAAGGTGAAAAGACAGCCTTCTGAATGGGAGAAAACAATAGCAAATGAAGCAACTGACAAACAACTAATCTCAAAAATAAATATACAAGCAACTTATGCAGCTCAATTCCAGAAAAATAAACAACCCAATCAAAAAATGGGCCAAAGAACTAAATAGACATTTCTCCAAAGAAGACATACGGATGGCTAACAAACACATGAAAAGATGCTCAACATCACTCATTATTAGAGAAATGCAAATCAAAACCACAATGAGGTACCATTTCACACCAGTCAGAATGTCTGTGATCCAAAAGTCTACAAGTAATAAATGCTGGAGAGGGTGTGGAGAAAAGGAACCCTCTTACACTGTTGGTGGGAATGCAAACTAGTTCAGCCACTATGGAGAACAGTGTGGAGATTCCTTAAAAAAATTGCAAATAGAACTGCCTTATGACCCAGCAATCCCACTGCTGGACATACACACTGAGGAAACCAGAATTGAAAGAGACACATGTACCCCAATGTTCATCGCAGCACTGTTTATAATTGCCAGGACATGGAAACAACCTAGATGTCCATCAGCAGATGAATGGATAAGAAAGCTGTGGTACATATACACAATGGAGTGTTACTCAGCCATTAAAAAGAATACATTTGAATCAGTTCTAATGAGATGGATGAAACTGGAGCCGATTATACAGAGTGAAGTAAGCCAGAAAGAAAAACACCAATACAGTATACTAACACATATATATGGAATTTAGAAAGATGGTAAGGATAACCCTTTATGCAAGACAGCAAAAGAGACACAGATGTATAGAACGGACTTTTGGACTCAAAGGGAGAGGGAGAGGGTGGGATGATTTGGGAGAATGGCACTGAAACATGTATACTATTATGTAAGAAACGAATCGCCAGTCTCTGTTCGATACAGGATACAGGATGCTTGGGGCTGGTGCACGGGGATGATCCAGAGAGATGATATGGGGTTGGAGGTGAGAGGGGGGTTCAGGACTGGGAACTCATGTACACCCATGGAGGATTCATGTCAGCATATGGCAAAACCAATACAGTATTGTAAAGCAAAATAAAGTAAAAATAAAAATTAATAATTAAATAAAAATAAAATGTTTGATTATTGCTATCAATATTGTGAACATACTTGTAAATGTATATTGATACACATACAATGAAATTTATCTTGAGATGTAGTCAAAGATAATTTAGGAAGAAATTGCTAGAATTTCCTTTGTGTGTGTGCTGTCATTTCAGTCAAGTCTAACTCTGTGGCCCCCATGGACTGTAGCCTGCCAAGTTCTCTCCGTAGGATTCTCTAGGCAAGAACAGTGGAGTGGGTTACTGTGCCCTACTCCAGAGGATCTTCCCCAGCCAGAAACTGAACCTATGTCTCATATATCCTCCTGCATTGGCAGGCAAGTTCTTTACCATTAGCGTCACCTGCGAAATCCGTTTGTGTACACCTTTAATTTTACAAAAATATAATTTTTTAAATTAATTATTTCAATTTATAATTTGAACAATAAGAGTTTTTGTTTTTATGTTGTTATTTAAATTTTTGCCATCTTAATGAGTGTAGAGTAGCATTTTTGTGGTTTAATTTGTATTTACATGATTACCAATATTGTCAGGTAAATTTTCACAGATACCGATTATCATTTCACATCTTCGGCAGTTCATATTTTCTTAAATACCTGTTTTTGCATTTTTCTATATTTCTACTAGCTTGCATGTAAGTATATGCGTACATATTTTAAATACTTTAATGGTTACTTGTATAGCAGATATCAACTCCCAATATCATGTCTTTCATTTTTTTATGATGCCTTTTGATAAATTATTTACTACATTATAGTTAAATATGATTATTCTTTCATCATGATTATCATATTTTGACTGCTATTAATGTTTAATAAGTTATTTTCTATCCTCAATACTTTTCAGCAGTTTCTTTTTATTAATATTTATTTATTTGGCTGAGCTGGTCTCAGCTGCAACAGTGGGATCTTTGATCTTCACTGTGGCAAGTGTGTGTTTTTTTCTTTTTCTTTTCTTTTCCTTTTTTTAATGGCATGTGGAATCTTTAGTTGCAGCATGTGTGAAATAGTTCCCTGACCAGACACGAAACTCCCTACATTGGAAGTCAGAGGATTAGCCACTGGACCACCAGGGAAGTCCTTAAATTATAAACAATTATTTTGTTTGACATTTAAATATTTTAAATATTTTATCTGCTTGGGATTGTTTTGTGTATGATGTGTGCCATAAATTATTTTTATTTTTTACATTTCTGTGTACAAAAACAAATCTTACCATAATTATATCGAACAGTGATTTTTCTTTCTCTTTATTTTCCATACTACTTGTCTTCTCTAAGTTTTCTATAGTTTTTCTACTTAGTTATTGTTGTTCAGTCGCCCAGCTGTGTCCAACTTTTTGTGACCCCATGTACTGTAGCATGCCAGGCTTCCCATCCCTCATCATCTCCCAGAGTTTGCCCAAGTTCACTTTCATTGCACCGGTGATGCCATCCAGCCATCTCATCCTCTGATCTCTTCTCTTTCTGCTCAGGATCAGGGACTTTTCCAGTGAATTGGACGTTCCAATCAGATGACCAAAATAACGGAGATTCAGCTTCAGCATGAGTCTTTACGGTGAATATTTAGGGTTGATCTCCTTTAAGATTTACTTGTTTTATTTCCTTGCTGTCCAAGGGACTTTCATAAGTCTCCAGCACCACAGTGTGAAGGCATCAATTATTTGGCATTTTGCTTTCTTTATGGTCCAGCTCTCACAATGGTACATTACCACTGGGAAGACCATGGCCTTGACTATATGGACCTTTGTGGGTTGAGGAATGTCTGCTTTCCAGCACACTGTCTAAGTTTGTCATTGCTTTCCTTCCAAGAAACAATTGTTTTCTGATTTCATGGCTTTAGTCACCATCCATGGTGATTTTAGAGTCTAAGAAGAGGAAATCTGTTACTACTTCCACCTTTTCCCCATCTATTTGTCATGTGGTAATGGGGCCAGATGCCAGGATCTTAGTTTTTTTTTTGTTTGTTTTTGTGTTTTTTTTTTTTCTCCTTAATCCAGCTCTTTCACTGTCCTCCTTCACCCTCATCAAGAGGCTCTTTAGTTCCTCTTTGCTTTTTGTCATTAGAGTAATATCATCTGCATATGTTTCCCCCACCTATCTTGATTTCAGTTTGTAACTCATCCAGCCCAGTATTTCTCACAATGTGCTCTGCTTATAGGTTAAACAAACAAGGTGACAGCAGACAGCCCATCTTACTCCTTTCTCGATTTTGAACCAAACAGTTGCCCCATACAGGGTTCTAACTTTTGCTTTTTGACCTGCAAACAAGTTTCTAAGGAGACAGGTAAGATAGTTTGGTATTCCCATCTCTCTAAGAGCTTTCCATAGTTTGTCCTGATCCACACAGTCAAAGGCTTTAGTGTAGTCATTGAAACAGAGATAGATATATATATTTTTAATTCCCTTGCTTTCTCTATAATCTAGTGAATGTTGGAAATTTGATATCTCTTTCTTCTTCCTTTTCTAAACTCAACCTGGAAATTTAGAAGTTCTTGGTTCATATAATGCTGAAGCAGGATTAAAATGCAATAAAATTAAATTAAATTAAATTAAAATGCAATAAAATTTTTTAAAATGCAGGATTTTAAGCACAACCTTACTAGCACAGAAGATGAATGCAATTGTCTGATGATTAGCACATTCTTTGGTACTACCCTTGGAGATTGGGATGGGGATTGAACTTTTCCAGTCCTGTGGCCACTGCTGGGTCTTCCAGATTTGCTGATGTAATGAGTGTAAAACCTTGATGGCATCATCCTTTAAGGATTTGAATAGTTCTGCTGGAATTTCGGAGAAGGCAATGGCAACCCAGTCCAGTACTCCTGCCTGGAAAATCCCATGGACGGAGGAGCCCAGTAGGCTGCAGTCCATGGGGTCACTAGGAGTCGGACATGACTAAGCGACTTCACTTTCACTTTCACTTTCATGCATTGGAGAAGGAAATGGCAACCCACTCCAGTGTTCTTGCCTGGAGAATCCCAGGGACGGGGGAGCCTGGTGGGCTGCCATCTATGGGGTCGGACATGACTTAGCAGCAGCAGCAGCTAAAATTTCATCACATACACTAGCTTTATTAACAGCAGTGCTTCTTAAGGCCTACTTGACTTCACACTCCAGAATGTTTGGCTCTGAGTGACTAACCACACCATCATACTAATCTGCTTCATTAAGATCTTTTTTTTGTTTTTAAATAAAATTCTTCCATGTATTCTTTCCATCTATTCTTGATCTCATCAGCTTCTACTAGGTCTCCATCATTTTTATCCTTTATTGTGTCTATCTTTTGGCAGAATGCTCCCTTGATGTTTCCAGTTTTCCTGAAGAAATCTCTAGGCTTTCTCTCTTTTTTTTCATTTTCTTCTATTATTAAGCACTGTTCATTCATTGAAGAAGGCTGCTTTGTCTCTCATAGCTGTTCTTTGGAACTCTGCATTTAATTGGATGTGTCTTTTCCTTTCTCCCTTGCTTTTCTCTTCTCTTTGTTCTTCTGCTATTTGTAAAGTCTTCTCAGATAACCACTTTGCCTTCTTGCTTTTCTTTATGTGGGGGGATGGTTTTGTTTGCCACTTCCTGTACAATATTACAGACATCTGTTCATAGTTCTTCAGGAACACTGAACTAGAGCTAGTCCCTTGAATCTATTTAATACTTCTACTGAGAATTCATATGGGATTTGATTTAAGTCATTCCCAGTTTCCTTTAGTTTAAGCCTAAATTTTGCTATGAGGAACTGATGATCTGAACCACAGTCAGTTCCATGTCTTGTTTTTGCTGACTGTATACAGCTTCTCCATCTTCAACTACAAAGAACATAATCAATTTGATTTTGGTATTGACAATTTGGTGATGTCTATGTGTAAAGTTAGCTCTTGAAAGGGTGTTTGCTATGACCAGTGAATTTTCTTGGCAGAATTCAGTTAGTATTTGCCCTGCTTCATTTTTCCTCCAAGACCAAACTTGTCTGTTACTCCAGGTATATCTTGACTTTCTAGTTTTGCATTCTAATCCCTGATGATGAATAGAACATATTTTTTGGGTTTAAGGAGGTCTTCTAGTTCTTCATAGAACAGATCAACTTCAGCTACTTTGGCATTGATGGAAAGGTGTAGACTAGGGTTATTGTGATTTTGAATGGCTTGCCTTGGAAACAAGCCACAATTATTTTGTCATTTTTGAGGCTGAACCCAAGTACTGTATTTCAGACTCTTGTTGATTATGAAAGCTACTCCATCTCTTCTATGGGATTTTTGCCCAGAGTATTAGATAGAATTGTTATCTAAATTAAGTTCACCCATTTCCATCCATTTTAGTTTGCCGATTTATAAGATGTTGATGTTTATTCTTACCATCTCCTGCTTGACCATGTCCAATTTTCCTTGATTCACTGACCTAGCATTCCAGGTACCTATACAATGCTGTTCTTTGCAGCATCAGATTTTGCTTTAATCACCAGACACATCCACAGCTGAGTGTCATATCTGCTTTGGCCCAGTCACTTAATTTATTCTGGGGCTATTGGTAATTCTCCACTTTTCACCAGTAGCATATTTTACACCTTCAGACCTGGGAGACTCATCTTTTGGTGTCATATCTTTTCGCCTTTTATACCATTCATGAGGATCTCGTGGCAAGTACACCAGAGTGGTTTGCCATTCCCTCCTCAAGTGGATCATGTTTTGTCAGAACTCTCTGCTATGACTCATCCATCTTGGGTGGCCCTGCATGGCTCATAGCTTCATTGAATTATGCAAACTCCTTCACCATGACAAGGCAATGATTCTTGAAGGGATTTGTGCCAAGTACCACTGGCCAATTAATTTTTGTCTGGAATTTGCACTCACTTGATTTCTTCAAGAATGTCTTGACTATTATTGGCCCCATCTTCTTCTATATAAATTTTAGAGTATGTTTGTTAAGTTCCATTCAAACCTTTGCCAGAATTTAATTACAGAGCGTTAAATCTGAGAATCATTTTGATGAGATTTTACATAGCTAAAATATTGACTCTCAGTATTCATGAATAAGTTATATATCTCTAGTTACTTATATATCTTTATGCATTTTCACATAGTCATTTTTTTCTCTAATAGATTGAAAAGCTCATATTTGGTGAATCTCTTTGTTCTTATTTTTGGGTGATTGAAATGTTATCTTTTTATTGCATTTCTAACACTGTTTCGAGGTATTAGTCTTTGGACATTGCTCTTTTTATCTTACCTGCTATCTTTTTAACCTAAACAGTATAATTTATTTCTTTCTAATTCTTGTACATATAACATTTGATTTTATTTCTTACTTAGCTCTTAGGTACATCCCTTACAATGCTGAATGGAAGAAGTCATAGTGGATTGTTATCTTGATGCTAATTTTAAAGGTAATGTTTTTACATTTCTCTATTGATCATGATAATGTTCACCTTGAGACTTTTTTTTTTCCTTCCAGATACCCTTTATCAAGAAAGTAAGTTCTCTCCTATTTACTGTTTGTTAAGAGCTTTTTATAAGGAATAGTATTGAATTATATCACATATAGTCTCTGAATCTTCTGAAATGATGTATTGCTTTTCCTCTTATAGTTTTATAATCTATCAATGTGCTGTACTACACTGATTTATTTTATACAAGTAAAATACCTTGCATTCTTGGGATAATCCAGCTATGCAAATTAGTTTGCTTATATAAAAGTAATATATATATTATATATACATTATACATATATTCATATTGGATCTAGTGTGCTAATGTTTTGTTTAAAATTTTAAATATATTTCTGCAGAACAACCTTGTCTATAGTTTCACATTCTTTCACTGAATCTACCTATTTTTACTCGGTTTTTATTTATATGATAACAAATTAAATGATTAACACTTTAAAAATTAAATCTTCACTACAATTCAAAAGCCTCAGTTCTTTGGTACTCAGCCTTCTTTATGGTCCAACAGTCACATCCATTCATGACTACTGGAAAAACCATAGCTTTGACTAGATAGACCTTTGTCAGCAAAGTGATGTCTTGGCTTTAATACATTGTCTAGATTTGTCATAGCTTTCCTTCCAAGGAGCAAGCATATTTTAATTTCATGGCTGTAGTCACTGTCCTCAGTGATTTTTAAATCCAAGAAAAAAAAATCTATCACTTTTTCCACATTTTCTCAATCTATTTGCCATGAAGTGATGAGACCAGATTCCATGATGTTAGATTTTAAATGTTGAGTTTTAAGCCAGCTTTTTCATTCTCCTCTTTCACCCTTATCAAGAAGCTCTTTAGTTCCTCTTCACTTTCTTCCATTAGAGTGGTACCATCTGCATATCTGAGGCTGATGATATTTCTCCTGGCAATTTTGATTCAGTTTGTGATTCATCCAGCCCAGCATTTCACAGGATGTACACTACATAGGAGTTAAATAAGCAGAGGGACAATATATGGCTTTGAAGAATTCCTTTCCCAGTTTTGAAACAGTCCTTTGTTCCATGTTTGGCTCTTACTGTTGCTTCTTGGTCTGCACACAAGTTTCCCAGGAGACAGGTAAGGTGACTGGCATTACCGTTCCCTTTAGAATTTTACAATTTGTTGTGATCCACACAGTCAAAGGATTTAGGTAGTCAATGAAGGAGATGTAGATGTTTTATGGAATTCCTTGCTTTCTATATGATCCAACAAATGCTGACAATTTGATATCAGGTTCCTATGCCTTTTCTAAATACAACTTATACATCTGCAAGTTCTCAGTTCATGTACTGCTGAAGCCTAGCTTGAAGGCTTTTGAGCATTAATTTTCCAGCGTGTGAATTGAACCCAACTGTATGGAAGCATGAACATTCTTTGTTATTGCCCTTCTTTGTGATTCTAGTCCTGTGGCCACTGCTGAGCTTTCCACATTTGTTGATATGTTTACTGCAGCCCTTTAACAACACCGTCTTTTAGGATTTTAAATAGCCCAGCTGGAATTTCATCACCTCCACTAGGTTTGTTCGTAATAACTCTTCCTAAGTCCTATTTAACTACACACTTCAGGATGTCTGCTGCTAAGTCACTTCAGTTGTGTCCGACTCTGTGCGACCCCATAAACGGCAGCCCAAAAGGCTCCCCCGTCCCTGGGATTCTCCAGGCAAGAACACTGGAGTGGGCTGCCATTTCCTTCTGCAATGCATGAAAGTGAAAAGTGAAAGGGAAGTCGCTCAGTCGTGTCTGACCCTCAGCGACCCCATGGACTGCAGCCTTCTAGGCTCCGTCTTCCATAGGATTTTCCAGGCAAGAATACTGGAGTGGGGTGCTGTGGTCTGGCTCTAGGCAATTGACCACACCATCGTGGTTATCCAGATAATTAGAACTTTTTTGTACAGTTTTGTGTATTCTTGCCACCTCTTCTTAATCTTTTTGGCTTCTGTTAGATCTTTGCCATTTCTGTCCTCTGTTATGCCCCTCTGCATGAAATGTTCCCTTTGTGTCTCCAATTTTCTTGAAGAAATCTCTAGTCTTTCTCATTCTATTGTTTCCCTCTATTTCTTTGCACTGTTCACTTAAGAAGGCTTTATTATCTTGCTATTCTCTGAAATTATGCATTCAGTTGGATATATTATTCCCTTTCTCCTTTGCCTATCACTTCTCTCTTTTTTCTCAGCTATTTATAGGAACTTCTCAGACAAGCCTTCTTACATTTCTTTTTCTTTGGGATGGTGTTGGTTATTGCCTACTGTATAATGTTACAAATCTCCATCCATAGTTCTTCAGACACTCTGTCCACCAGATCTAATGCCTTGAATCTATTAATCACATCTACTGTATAATCGTAACAGATTTGATTATATAATAAAATAATTATATAATCATACCTGAATGGTTTAGTGGTTTTTCTTACTTTCTTCAATTTAATCCTGAATTTTGCAATGATGAGCTCATGATCTGAGCCACAGTAAGCGCCAGGTCTTGTTTTTGCTGACTGTATATAGCTCCTCCAACTTCAGCCACAAAGGTATATTCAATCTGATTTTGATATTGACCATATGGTGATGTTCATGTGTAGAATCATTGCCTTGTTGATGAAAGACAGTGTTTGCTATGACCAGTGTATTTTTAAAATAAATCTCTGTTCAACTTTGCTCTCCTTCATTTTGTACTCCAAGACCAAACTTACCTGTTACTCCAGGTATCACTTGTCTTATTACTTTTACACTCCAATCCCTTATGATGAAAACAATTTTTTTAAAAAAAATTTCCAGAGGATCTTGTTGGTTTTCATAGAACTGTTCAACTTCCAGCTTATTTGGCATTAGTGGTCGGGGCATAGACTTGGATTACTGTGATACTGATTGTTTTACCTTTGAAACAAACTCAGATCACTCTGTCATTTGTTTTTAAGTTAATTTATTCTAACTGAAGGCTAATTACTCTACAATATTGTGGGGTTTGTTTTTTTGTTTGTTTGTTTTGTTTTGCAGCAAGTTTCTTTTTTAATTTACTTTACAATACTGCATTGGTTCTGCCATACATCAACATGATTGTTTTTGCCATACATTGACATGAATCAGCTATGGGCATATGGGTGTCCCACCCTCCTGAACCACCCTCTCATCTTACTCCCCATCCCATCCCTCTGGGTAGTTCCAGGGCACCAGCTTTGAGTGCTCTGCTTCATGCATCAAACTTGGACTGGCCATTTATTTCACATTTGGTAATATACATGTTTCAATGCTATTGTCACAAATGACCCATCCTCGCCTTCTCCCACAGAGTCCAAAAGTCTGTTCTTTACATCTGTGTCTCTTTTGCATATAGGGTTTTCATTAGCATCTTTCTAAATTCCATATATATGAGTTAATATACTGTGGTGGTGTTTTTCTTTCTGAATTACTTCACTCTGTATAATAGGCTCCAGCTTCACCCACCTCATTAGAACTGATTAAGTGTGTTCTTTTTTTTTATAGCTGAGTAATATTCTATTGTGTATATGTACCACAACTTTCTTATCCATTTGTCTGCTGATGGACATCTATGTTGCTTCCATGTCCTAGTTATTGTAAATAGTGCTGTAGTGAACATTGGGGCACACGTGTCTGTTTCAGTTCTGGTTTCCTTGGTGTGTATGCCCAGAATCAGAATTGCTGGGTCATATGGCAGTTCTATTTTAAGGAATCTCCACACTGTTCTCCATAGTGGCTGTACTATTTTGCATCCCTACCAACAGTGTCAGAGGGTTCCCATTTCTCCACACCTTTTCCAGCATTTATTATTTATGGACTTTTTGATGGCAGCCATTCTGAATGGCATGAGGTGCAGCATTATTTGCAATAGCTAGGACATGGAAGGAACCTAGATGTCCATCAGAAGACAAATGGATAAGAAAGTTGTGGTACATATACACAATGGAATATTACTCAGCTATTAAAAAAGAACATATTGAAGTCAGTTCTAATCAGGTGGATGAAGCTGGAGTCTGTTAAACAGAGCATAGCCTTGCTAGTATGTGAAATGATTTGCGTTTCTTTGATAATGAGCTAGGTTGAGCATATTTTCATGCATTTGTTAGCTATCTGTATGTCTTCTTTGGAGACCATTTTTTGATTGAGTCAGTTATGGTTTTTTTGGTACTGAGCTCCATGAGCTGCTTGTAAATTTTGGAGTTTAATTCTTTGTCAGTTGTTTCATTTGCTATTTTCTCCCATTCTGAAGGCTACCTTTTCACCTTGCTTATAGTTTCATTCATTATGCTTTTATTTCCATTACTCTGCGAGGTGGGTCATAGAGGATCTTGCTGTGATTTATGTCAGAGAGTGTTCTGCCTATGTTTTCCTCTAGGAGTTTCATAGTTTCTGGCCTTACATTTAGATCTTTAATCCATTTTGAGTTTATTTTTGTGCATGGTGTTAGAAAGTGACCAGTTTTCCCAGCAACAATTGTTAAAGAGACTGTCTTTTCTTCATTGTATATTTTTGCCTACTTTGTCAAAGATAAGGTGTCCATAGGTGCATGGATTTATCTCTGGGCTTTCTATTTTGTTCCATTGATCTATGTTTCTGTGTTGGTGCTAGTACCATACTGTCTTGGTGACTGTAGCTTTGTAGTATAGTCTGAACATTCTGTCATTTTTGAGATTGCATCCAAATGCTGAATTTTGGACTCTTTCATTGACTATGAGAGCTACTTCTTTTATTCTAAGTGATTCTTTCCCATAGTCACAGATATAATGGTCATTTGTATTAAAGTCCCCCATTCCAACCCATTTTAGTTCACTCTTCACTCTTGTCATCTCCCCCTTAGAAGTAAATGTTGAAGGATTTTGAGCATAACCTTGCTAGCATATCAAATGAGTGCAGTCGTACTGTATATGTGGTCTAAAAATGAAAATCTCTGATTAGTGCTTTCTATGGGGATGTATGGGTGTAGGGGAGCTGAAAGAATAACTTATCGACTGGTTTCAGAGATCTAAAATGTAATAAAAGGGAAAACTGATCAGCAGTAACTGGCAGAGGGATCTCTTTTATGAAAGTGCTTTTGTTTATAGAGAGTCAGAAAATATTCTCAAGGTTACAAGGACTGATTTAAATGTTTTTTTAATATTAATAGTTAATTGTAATATTCGTATGGTGTCAATTTGATTTTATTTACTAACATTAGTTTTTAATTGATGTACATTTGACTTAGAAAATTGTGTGTTTCAGTTTTACTAAATAGTGTTTGAATATTTTTATAGATCGCATTCCTTTAAAGGTGTCATAACTTATTAGTTATGCTTTAAAAATATTCTCTGAGCCATATCATACATCCTCGTAGTTCATTTATTTTGCATAATAGTTTGTACCTCTTTATCATTTACCTCTACCTTGCCCCTCACCGCTTCTACTCACGACTCATAACCACAAATTTATTCTCTGTATCTGTAAATACGTTTCTGTTTCATTATATTTATCTGTTTGCACTATTTTTTTTTTAGATTTCACATAAATGATAACAACGTATTTATTTTGACATTTTGCTAAGCATAATGCATCTACATTGTTGAAAATGGTGGAATTTAATTATTTTTTATGGAAGAGTAATATCATTACTCTTCTTTTTTCTAGCTTCTTTAGATCGTAGGTTAGATTGTTTATATAAGACATTTTTGTTTGTTTTTTTGAGATAGACTTGTACTGCTATAAACTTAGTTTTTGGTGCATTCTATAGACTTTGGAAAGTTGTAGTTTTATTTTCACTTTTTCTTGAGATATTTTCTAATTTATGCTTTGATTTCCTCAATGACACTTACAAAAAAAATTTTTTTAGTGGTACAGTGTTTAGTCTTTCTTTGTTTGTGTTTCTCCTATTGTTCTTCCTGTAATCGGTGTCTAATTTTATAGCATTGCAACTGGAAAAAAATGACTAATATAATTCCTATTCACCTAAACTCTTTTAGGAGAATTCCTGTTCTCCTAAGTTGAGATTTGTTTTGTGACCAAGTATGTAATCAATCCTGGAGAATATCCATGTGCTCTTGAAAAGAATGTGTACTCTGATTTTTTTTTGGGGGGGATGGGGGTGAAATGCCTTATATACATCTATTAATTCATCATCTAATATGTCATTTAAGGTCACTTTTTGCTTGATCTTCTGCCTGGATGATCTTTTCTATGATATATGTGTGGTGTTAAAGTTCCTTACTATTACTCTATTATTGTCTATTTCTCCATTTATGTCTGTTAATATTTGCTCTGTATATTTAGATATTCTTATATTAGTTTCATACATATTAACAAGTATTAAATCCTCTTGCATTCATTTCTTTATTATTATATAATGCCTTATTTCTGTTTTGATATAGACTTTATTTTAAAACCTGTTTTGTCTGATATGAATATTGATACTTCTGCTTTCTTGAAATTTTAATTTGTATGAAATATCTTTTTTTCTGTTCTCTAACTTTTAGTCTATTTGTTGATACTTCTTTTTTAGTTGTGTTTTAGTAATTCTTTCTTTCCTTCTATTAATTTCATCTTTTGTGGCTTGCTGATTTTCCTTACTGGTGTGCATGTATTTCTTTATGTCTAGTTTTTGTATATCTATACTAGGTTATTGATTTTTGGTACCAAGGAGTTCACATATGTTGATGTATAATTATGACTAGTTGTTTTAAACTGTAGTCATAAAGTTCACACCCATTCTAAAATATCTGTTTCTTTACTCCCCTCCCCAACATGCTGTCTTTTTAATTTCCTTTATTTACATCTTCATATCTATCCTTTATTGTATTATATTGTATTTACACTTAATTTTGTGTTTTTTTTTTAACTTTTGTATTAATACTAGCTTATTTAAGTGATTTATCTACAACATCTATTATATATTTTCCTCTACTAATAGGATTTTCCCTCCTATAAATTCCTAACTTCTTTTTATGGCCTTTTTACACCAAAGAAGATCTATTAATACTTCCACTAAAGAAGTTCTGTTAACATTTCTTTGAGAGTTAGACTGTAAAGAAAGCTGAGCACTGAAGAATTGATGTTTTTGAACTGTGGTGTTGGAGAAGACTCTTGAGAGTCCCTTGTACTGCAAGGAGGTTCAACCAGCCCATCCTAAAGGAGACCAGTCCTGCTTGTTCATTGGAAGCTGAAACTCCAATACTTTGGCCACCTCATGTGAAGATTTGACTCATTGGAAAAGACCCTGCTGCTGGGAGGGATTGGGGGCAGGAGGAGAAGGCGATGGCAGAGGATGAGATGGCTGGATGGCATCACCAACTCGATGGACATGAGTATGAGTAATCTCCGGGAGTTGGTGATAGACAGGGAGGCCTGGCATGCTGCAGTTCATGGGGTCTCAAAGGGTCAAACACGACTAAGCAACTGAACTGAACAGACAGGATTAATTTAACATTGATAAACACTTTTAGTTTTTTCTTGTCTGAGAAATACTTCATACCTCTTTTAATTCTGAACAACTTTGAAGAGTAGAGTATTTAGTTGTGAGTTTTTTCCTTTCATCACATTAAGTATATCATGCCCTTTCCCTCTGTCCCTTGTGGCTTCTGTGGAAAAATCTACTGATGTCTCCATGGGGGTTACCTTGTGCATAGCTATTCATTTTTCTCTTATTGCCTTTAGAATACTCAGAATTCTCATTTTATATTTAACTTTTAGTGTATTTAATTATGATATGTGTTGTGGGTCTCTTTGAATTCTCCTTGTTTGGTATTCTCTGTGATTCTTAAAAGTCATTTCTTTAGCTTAGAGAAGTTTTCAGGTATGATTTCATCAAATGCATGTTTACAATTTTTTTCTCTTCTACTTTTGGATGCCTAAATATATGAATTTTATTACACTTGCTGTTTCAGAATTTTCTTAAACTACCTTCACTTTTATTTAATTTTTATTTTTACTCTTTTGACTGGGTGATTTTAATTATTCTATCTTCCAGGTCATTTACACATTCTTCTTTTCACCTAATCTGCTATTAATTCCTTCTAGTGTGTTTTCATTTCAGTTACTATTTTCTTTAGCTCTGATTGATTACTTTTTATATGTTCTAATTCCTTGTTAAAATTTTCACTGTGTTTATCTACTCATTACCCTTGTTCAGTTAGCACTCTTATTGAAATGAAGTGAAAGTTGTTCAGTTGTGTCCAACTCTCTGCAACCCCATGGACTATACAGTCCATGGAATTCTCCAGGCCAGAATTCTGGAGTGAACAGCCTTTCCCTTTTCCTGAGTATATTCCCAACCCAGGTCTCCTGCATTGAAGATGGATTCTGTACCATCTGAGCCACACTCTTATTACTAATACTTTGAACTATTTATCTGGCAAATCATTTAGCTATATTTCATTAGTTGGTTTTTCAGATATTTTTTCTTATTTATATAAGACAAATTTATCTGTCTTCTCATTTTGTTTATCTTTCTTTATCTCTATGAAAACAGGTGAAACAGTTATTTATCCCCATCTTGAAATGATGTCCTTGAGTGGAAGTGTCCCTATACTGCTTAACTGTTCCACAGAGAGTTGGATTTGAAGTGAGCCTGGGTCAAGTCTTCTTCCAGGGTGTGCTGGGAGCTATGCCCTTGCTGGGAAGTAGAGCTGGAGATTTCTATGCTAGAATCAGAGCCAGTTGTTGAGCTGGGATTTCTCCTAATTCTGATTGACCATCACCAGAGCCGTGGCAGGATAAGATTTCAAGGTGATTGGGAAGAAGCCTTGAGGGCCAGGTGCAAACTGGTTGTGTTCCCTCTGATTGTGCACTTTTCCATTTCTCTGCAACAGAACTTTTGCCTCAGTGGGGAGCGGCACTGGAACAAGGGGCTACAGCAGGTACCTGATACAGTTTGGGGAGTTCAAGGCAGTGGTTTCTGTAAACTGGCTAGAGCCTGGGCACTTTTAATTTACTTCTTCTGTCTTTTTCCTGGAAGTATCTCTCTTCTGTGTCCTCTGCTACCAATGCAAGTCCTGATCTGATCACTTATCCTCCCTTCCTACCTAACTCTATGTGGATCTTTCTTTACAGTTTCTGTTGTAAAAGGATCTTTCTGCCATTCTCATTTGTTTTCAGTAAGAATTGCTCCACATCTAGATGGATCTTTAACATGCTTATGAGGGAAGTTGAACTCGATATCTTTCTTTTGGAAAAATTCTCAACCTGAGATAATAGAGAAACTGGTGTACTTGAGTGCTATTGAGAAATTGCAGCTAAATTTTAAAAATTATCTAGTACCATGATGTTTGAATGACCCATAGAGATTGCTATTTGTAGTTATTTTTGTGATATATAATACTGGACAATACTTAGAGTGAAAAGGTACACGAAGCACTATCCTGGGAATTTCCTATGGATTTTTTTCATTAATAAACAAAAACATAGGCTATATTTATATTTTTATGGTTGCACAGTTAAAATATTTTTGGTTTGAATATTCAAGGATGAGAGATACTTTTATATTGATCATTTACACTCTGGTCAGAGAAAACCTTTTTAAACATTTTTTGCTAAATATTCTCTTCCTAAAAATATATAAATATCTGAAAAACCAACTAATGAAATAGAACTAAATGATTTGTCAGAAAATAGTTGATGATATTAACTAACAATGGTTAGTTAAAGAAATATTCTCTCATTTCTTTGGCTGAATCTTTGATGCACATGAGGCAATAAAACATAAACACTTATTTCCCCCTTTCCCCAACCTTATCTGCAACCCTCAACTATGGCTCTGCACCAAACTTCTCAATACAATCTCATATATCCCCAAATTATTAATTCTATAAAGAGGTATCAGGTGGGATGAGGGTGTTGTATGCTAGTCTAGGATGTTCACATTATTCCTTGAAACTGAATCAGACCCTTTAACAGAAGTTCTATTCAACTTGAGGAAAAGCCAGAAGATTTTTTTTTTTTTAAGCTGTGACTAATGTTATAAGATTTGGAGAATTTCTGTAATGTTATTTTATCTTAATTCCCTATGCCCAATAAACAATTCAGGCTTTTTTGTTTTTCCTCTCTTTCTTGCTCATTTATAAATTAAGCAAAGGCTGTATACCATTGTTCTATGAATTTTATTCATTATTATTAGTCATTACATCTTATTATAAAAGAATGTCTGAGACCTGGGTTCCAAGGAAACGTCAACACTTATGCACAGACCCTAATATTCAAAGTATGACATAATGCTGAAACAAGGGCTGAGATAGAAACTATAAACAATTTGTGTCCAATTAATTTTTAATAATATGACATATCTTTTAATATAAGTATCATATGAGTAATGGTAAAATAATTGATAAAATATTATACATATTATCACATAGTTGCTAAAAAATTATGGTTATGTTAAATTTAAAGAAACAGAATTACTTTAAGTTGAAAGTAAAAGTTTTAGTCGCTCAGTTATGTCTGATGCTCTGCGACCTCATGGACTGCAGCACTCTAGGCTGCTCTGTATATGGATTTCCCAGCAAGAATACTGGAGTGGGTTGCCATGCTCTTCTACAGGTAATACCACTGTAATGGCAAAAAGTGAATATAAACTAAAGAGCCTCTTGATGCGGGTAGATGAGGAGACTGAAAACGCTGGCTTAAAATCTAACATTAAAAAAACTAAGATCATGGCATCCGGTCCCATTACTTCATGACAAACAGATGTATAAAAAGTGGAAGCAGTAACAGATTTTATCTCGGGGCCTCCAAAATCATGGTGGCTGGTGACTGTAGCCACAAAACTGAAAGATCCCTACTCCTTGAAAGAAAAGCTATACCAAATCTAGACAGTATATTAGGAAACAGAGACATCATTCTGCCGACAAAGGTTTGTTTAGTCAAAGCTATGTTTTTTCCAGTAGTCATGGATTGATATGAGAATTGGACCATAAAGAAAGCTGAATGCCAGAGAACTGATGCTTTTGAGTTGTGGTGCTGAAGAAGACTCTTGGGAATCTCTTGGACAGCAAGGAGATTAAGCTAGTCAATTTTAAACAAAATCACCCATGAGTATTCACTGGAAGGATTGATACTGAAGTTGATGTTCCAATACTTTGGCCACCTGAATTGAAGAGCTGACTCAAAATGGAAAAGACTCTGATGCTGGGAAAGATTGAGGGCAGGAAGTGAAGGGGGCAACAGTGGATGAGATGATTGGATGGCATCACTGACTCAATGAGTTTGAGCAAATTCCGGGAGGTAGTGAAAGACAGGGATGCCTGGTGTGCTGCAGTGCAGGGGGTAGCAAATTGTCAGACTGAAAATTAGTGACTGAAAAACAAACAACAATACCTATTCATATAAATGGAAAGGGTATTTTTGTCTTTCGTCTTTTGCTCAACATTCAAATTTCATCCATAGTTTTATCTATTTAATTGTCAATCTTTTTAAAATTTCTAATGAGTAGTCGATTGTATAACTTTTTTTTTTTTTGCATTGATAGAATTTTGAGTAATTTTTGGTGGGGAGGGGATGTACAGGGATGTTTTTATAAATCAAGATGCTCTGAATGTTCTTCTACAGAAAAATTTTATACCTAATTTTTCCTTCGTATGAGACAAATAACTTGGATTTTGAATTGCTATATCAGAATACAGATGTTAATCAAGAAACTGCTAAGCAGTTCTACAAAGTTGGTATATCATTTTACAATTTGATATATAAGAAATATTTTTATATATAGCAATATATAAGTTTTGCTTGCTCCACATTCTCTTCAACCTTTGGAGTTTTCAGTCTTTTTAATTTTAACCATTCTCAAAAGTGTGAAGGAGTAATCTCATTGTCAGAGATACAGGTCTCTATGTATCTTAACCACCAGACTCTATGTCCTCCTATATGAGGCTTGGAAACATTCTGACTTCAGTAAATACATTTGAAACCACAATAAATTCACAAAGATCACAGTCAGGTTACAAAGAATGGTAGAATTTCCACAGAAAATTGAGAGAAAGTATTAAAATATTCCCTAGAGAGGAACAAAAACAAAATGGTAGTTATAAGGACGAGTGACTACAGTTCAAATTGAACTTCTCTCCTTCAAATCAAAATGAAAATTTCTTTCATATTATAATTCAATTCCCAAGAGGGTAGCTTAACTGAATAAATCCCAGGTCATTTTAACTTGCCCTCAAAAGCTAGATTTATTTTCTTTTTTTAGATGTTTGTCCTCAGGGCTTCTGTCAAAAACCTTGACTGTGAGACTGACTGCTAAGAGAAGAAGATGGAAGCGACAAGTACCACAGGTGACAAGAATAGTCTGTGAACTAAGTCCTCCAGGGCCCAATTACCAGCTGAAAAATTGCAGAAGGCCTATTCATTTTTGACTTCAGACATTCTATTTTCAATTCATTCTGCTGTCATATTACAAATATTAGGAAACAAATGTTTTATCTATAAATTGAGTTAAGGTTTTACTTAAAATGCTGTATTACATTTTAAATTGTCCATTCCCTTTATTAACTACAGATAATTATAATTGTATGAAACTCATTGCTTATCCTGCTATCTATTCCTAAAAATCATAGGCCAACACTGCAAATTTTATGCTTTCAAAAAGTGTAAGAATATTGAATCAAAACTTATTTTGTAATAAAGAAAACAAAGGGAAATTAAGGCCTAATCTACTTAAACTCAAAATTTGCCTTCCATTTAAAACTGCTTCTCATCAAAATTTGATAAGAAAAACTAATGTAACCTTGTTGGTTTTTTTTTTTTTTTCTTTCCTTCTGGTGAACAATCACTTGAAAACAAACGGTGCTTTTTTAATGGACAGTTTTATCTCTGGAGATGAAGTGAGTCTGCTGTTCTATTTATCTTCTAAACCAAGACATTGTTGACTTTGATTCTGTAAACAGAGATAGCAAAACCAAATAGACTGATTCAGTTTTTTCTCAAATGGGAATATGAAGAAATTCAAGGAAAATTGAATACTTTGTACAAGTCAAAGGAGAAAAAATACAATGTTTACTATATTTATTACTGAATTTTAGTAATTTTACAATTATAAACAGAACACAGAAAGGGCTGAATGCCAAACACACATGATAGGCTAAAAACTGAGAATAGCTATATTGAATACGAGATAATTTATACACCTGAAATAAATAATAAATGAGGAAATAATAAATAGTAAAATGTAACATTTGTATTCTACTTTATGTTTCTACTAACTATTTGAAAATCATTCAGTACATCATTAAACCTAATACTATCTGTTGAAAAAAAGCCTCAATCTATCAAACTATATTTATAGAGCCAATTATTTGGTAAGTTAAAGATATGAACTTATGACAGAAAGACATGAGGGTTATATGGTTGTGACCATTATTTCTGTATTGATTAGACAATACTTATGAGGTAGCCTGATGCCTTCTTCCCTCCAAACACCAGTACTGACTTAAAGTGCCACCTAGTAAGGAGAGTAGTTTTTCTACAATGAACAAAGTAGTTATTAAACAACAATACATGCTAAAGTCCAATTGAAATAATTTTAAAATATATTTAAATATAAGTTCTCTAAAATTAACCTATAGAACAGTTAACAACTCTAACAACTAGCAAAAAATAGTTGAAAGAATGACCACACTAAATACCTTTGATTGAGACAGTTTATATGAATGTAGTAAAATCATGGGCTTCTAGGAGAGTTATCAGCCTTTAAATACCAGGTCATTGACATTTAAAGGGTAAAATGATAAAATATATATAATTGTGTGTACTATTGTACTATTGCATAAAATCACCAATTTATATGGTAACACACAGAGTCTAAACGTTTGCTAAAACATCTGCTCATTCTCATAAGTAGGGATCCTTTGCAAAAACATGTCTATAAATAACCTCCATAATCCCATTGCATATGTTGAATCTACTCCTTTTATAAACTGGCAAAAGGCAAATTATGTGTATGTATACCTTTGAGTGGGCTTTCCTGGTGGCTCGGATGGTAAAGAATCCACCTGCAAGGCAGGAGATCTGGGTTCAATTCCTGAGTTGGGAAGAGCCCCAGAAGGAGGGCATGGCAACCCATTCCAGTAGTCTTGCCTAGCGAATCCCCATGGACAGAATAGTCTGTAGGGCCACAGTCCAAGGGATTGCAAAGAGTTGGACATGACTGAGCAACTAAACAGAGCACAGAGCTTTGAATGACATTTTTTTGATAAAATATTAAGAACTTTTGCAGTACCATTTAAAATTTGTTAAATATTCACAAATTTAAGAAAAAATTGTTTTTCTGTCATGGAAAATTTTATCTAAGTTCATATCATATTATATCATAAATTTTCATGGATCTCTTTGTTATTTAAAGCAGGGTAGGTTTAAGAAAAGAGTTTGTAGTTAACTGTGTTTGTATTTTCAGCTAGATATTTTATGTTTTGTCAAGGAACCAGGATCATCTAAGATCAAAATGACTCAATCAATCATATATTTGGAGAATGAAAAAATTCAGAATGTATGAGTCCTCAAAAATTTTATTCAGAGAATTATGAACACTGTGAGTTCGCAAGCATAAGTAAAAACAGGCAAAATTTAACCTTAGTTTAAATTCCATATGTCATATATGAATGTATCATTTTATAAAGCAACAGTTTAAAATTTAAATAAGGCAAAATAAGACTGAATAATGTCCCATAAATTTGCATATACTTGTTAGTGAATAGATATGTATTTTATTTTAAAAAATAAACAGTACTTTGCCAGCACAGTTATAGAAAATGCAGAATTTGAGATAAAAGCTTGGCAATATTGCTTTGTCTATCATTATGTACAGAAACAAAATAAAGATCATCATTTTTCTATTTATTGAAAGGTTGGTGTCATCATTTTTCTATTTATTGAAAGGCTGGTGATAATGTCATAAAATGATTATCATCTTCAAACGGATTTGTTGTGAGTTTTTAGTTTTAGGATTTTTTTAGGGAAGAAATAAGATAGAAAATGTATCAGAAAGTTCTCAGCTAGTACTATTCACATTAATACCTGTAAATTTTTTTAAATGCATGAGAAAACTCTCTGAAATTAACAACCTTCAAAGGTGTCCTTTAAAGTTCACAGAAAAAATATTCATGAATACAAAAACATATAAATAAACATCTCACAAGAATCTCCAAAACTAGAAAAATGCAAAATCAGGAGAATTAATAATAATTTTAGCCTACATGAAGTCAGATTAAGAATAAAATTTTCCAAGATTTCAATACTGCAAGTAACATTTATTAGTGAAGTTTCACCATCTGTGTCCTGACTTGCGGATTTCAGAACATCAACAATCAGAAGACTGGCTATCTGTCCCTTTGTGCTTCATGAATTTTTAAGTCAGTAAAATACTAATACTATACTCTCTTTACAAAATGTAAGCACTTGTTCTAGAAAAATACCATTTTGCTCAAAGATGAATACATTAAGTAGAGATGCAAAGAAAATAGTCATAGTAAGACACTGGAAAAAATATGTTGCAGAACCAAGGAAAAAGAAGAGTACCTGGTAAATCTGGAGGAATAATCAAACACTTGTAAATAGAGTAAACTTTCAAACATGCTGGAAGAAATCATAATATTTTTATGGAAAAAGATAAAATCTTGTAAGGTGAAAAGCTATATGATGCAGAATACTAAAAACAACAAATGCTGCTGAGGATACAGAACAATAGGAACTCTCATTTGTCGCTAGTAGATATACAAACTGGTACAGCCATCTTGTAACACAGTTTTTCAGTTTCTTATGAAACTAAACATACTCTTACCATACCATCCAGAAATTTCACTTCTTTATATTTACCCAGAAGAGCTGAAATTTTATGCCCAGACAGAAACTAGCACTTACATATATGCTTGCTACACAGATGTATCAGGTGTATGTGTAATTTACAAAAGTTAGAAGTAACCTAGATGCCCTTTGGTAAGTAGATTAATGGATAAGTAAGCTGTGGTACACTCATACAATAAAGTATTCTTCAACACAAAAAATAAATGAGCTTCAAGCCATGTAAATATACATAGGAATCTTACATCCACATTACTAAGTACACTGCTAAGTCACTTCAGTCGTGTCCGACTCTGTACGACCCCATAGACAGCAGCCTACCAGGCTCCCCCATCCCTGGGATTCTCCAGGCAAGAACACTGGAGCGGGTTGCCATTTCCTTCTTCAAACTTAATATTGGCTAAGTACACTAAGCCAATATAAAAGGCAAAACTATGAAGAGATTAAAAAATAATCAATGCTTCTTAGGGATAAATGTGAAAGAGATAAATAGGCAGTGCATAGAAGATTTTTAGAGCCATGAAAATATTTTGCATGATATTATAATGTTGAATACATGTCCTTGTAAATTTTCTCAAACACACAAAGTATACATCAAAAATGAACCCTAAGGTAACTATGGACTCTGGGTGATTAAGATGTGTAATATCATAATATAGAATCATTCTTGGTAAAATAACGTACCATGCCACTGTGATGTTGGTATGACTAAACATATATATCGGAAATATCTGTACTTTCCTCTCAATTTTGTTGTAAACCTAAAACTGTTCTTAAAAAGAAAGTCTTAAAATTTTGTTTTAAGAACAAAATCTAGGTGAATTCTAGGTAAATATGGTGAATATAACTCAATGATCTAATGTTGATCACTCACAAAACCTCACTAAAACTATATTAAAGAAATGATCTCTTGAAAAACACAAATACATGGGGCTGAAGAGATTGGAAGAGGTGACAGCAATAGCAATTTAGATGATGAAATTCAAATGGATAAGTAGTAATTCACATAACACAATAGAGAAAAGCAAATCCTATTCTAAGAGAAGAAAAACCCAAGAAACAACTAAGTCATTTCATATAATTCTCAAAAGTGTCAGCACCACATGTGTAAATTAGAGTTAAAGTGGGAACATGCCCTAAAATAATATGGACTGATTATATTCTGTTAGTTGTATCCTTAAATCTCTCCCCACTTCAGCATCCTGCAATAAATTAATTCTGCCTTTCCAGTTGCATTGTAGCATGTTATCCAGAGCAGTACTGTTCACTGGGGAGCATCACACAAAGATGAGGGCTACAGTACTTTATTGAAACTATGGAAGTGAATTTATGCACACCCGCTATCACTCCTTAAAACCTAATCTCTCATTATTTTGCCTCAGAAAATACTAAAAGCTAGTCCTTTAACTTCTTAGTAAGAGATTAAAACATATTTTACTTGAAAATGTGAAAACTAGCTTTAGATGAGTGATCAACAGCTGTAGGCATAAGACAAGCTTCAACAAATGGCCAGGCAAAATCTTCATCCAAGGAGGATCAAAAATAATATGCCCATTCATTTACTTAAAGGATATAAAGATATATATGGATATAACTCTTTGATCAAGGATATAACTCCTTGATCATATAACCCTAAATGTTATAAATAACTGTGAGGGTGACCCCAGTATTTATTTCACTATATCAAACAACTTTTTAATTTCTTGCTTAACAACTAGCATTGAACTGAACTTTGTGCCTTGATTTGGCTAAGGAGTTATTACCTAACAAGAGAAAACAAAGGCTTAAAATGGGGTCTCATACCTCTAATATCATCAAGAAAATTGCTCAAGCTAGACTACTGAAGAATGAATGCTATATAGAGATAGCTGATTCACACCAGAGTCCTAGAACATAGTATCTCCACAGACTCATGAGTTAGGCAGCTAACACACAAATCCATGTATGAGCTCAGCTAAACAGAATGATTCTGGTGAAGTCAGTCTAGATTATATATTAATCTCTTGGATATGGGACAAATGTATTTTTCTTTCTAAAAATCACTGAGGTTTTGTAGTTCTTTGCCATTGAACAATATTGCAGAAATGATTAACTAATACAAACACCTAAAATCATCATTCATGTATAAAAACGGCCCAATGTGAAAGATAAAGAGGAATTGCAAACAAAAGGCAAATATTGAAAAAAATGGGAATATAAGAAAATGTGCAGGGAGAAGAAAGCAAAAATTAAATCAAAATAATTACTGTTCTCAGAGATAAATCTGTAGACAAGAATAAAAAATAGAACATCATCCTTAAAAATAAACTTTAAGAAAATAAAAGTAACTCCTGGAACACACACACACACACACACACACACACACACACACACACACATATATATATATATATATATACACACACACAATATGTTGGGCTTCCGTGGTGGCTCAGATGGTAAAAAAAAATCCACCTACAATGCAGGAGACCTGGGTTAGACCCCTGGATTGGGATGATGCCCTGGAAGAGGCCTTGGCAACCCACTGCAGTATTCTTGCCTGGAGAATCCCCATGGACAGAGGAGTCTAAGCAGGTTGCTGTCCACAGGGTCACAAAGAGTTGGACATGACTGAGTGACTAAGCACAACACACAGCACATATTATATGTTATATATTATATATATATAATAGATATGTACCTACCTACAGGAAGTGTTGGGAGGGAGGAAAATGGAACAACATTTGTCAAGCTTAAGACCAGAGGCCCAGGATCAGTGAAAAACTGAGACTGAATTCATGAGATTATGGGATTCTTCACCTTATACACATACTTCAGCACACTGGGTGTGTGTGCTTAGTCACCCAGTCCAGTCCACCTTTTGTGACCCCATGGACTGTTGCCCCCCAAGCTCTTCTGTCCATGCAATTCTCCAGTCAAGAGTCTGTTGCCATTTCCTCCTCCAGGGGATCTTCCTGGTTGAGGGATCCAACCCACATCTCCTACATCTCCTGCATTAGCAGGTAGATTCTTTATTACTGAGTCATCTGGGAAGCCCCCTCATCATGTAACTAAAGGCCTTTTCACGTCAGTTCCTTTTAATTTATTTATTTTTACCCCAGCTTTTTTGAGGTTTGATTTGATCGATGAATAAAAATTGTGTTTATTTAAGGTATATTGCATGATGGATTGATATATATTGTGCACTGTACATATCTACAATTTTGAACACATAATGAAGGTAAATGAGTTATAGTTAAACCACACAATGGCATGTAGCACTTACAAATTACATAGATATGTACCTATTGATGTATTTCTCCATATTGATACTATGCACTTCATAATACATAGTTTTACTAGAAGAACTCAATTTTTAATATAAATGGCCATATTGGTTATATTTTAATTTTCTTTTCTCACTTTAACTTTTTACGTTGTTTAGTATTAAAAACTCCTACTTATTTCGTATTCATTTTTGTAGTCATTTTTGTTTTGCTTCCTCCATTTCTGAATCATTTGATTTTAGATTATAATTTTTATAATGCTTGTAACTTGATTTTTCTATGGAATCAGACAGACTGTCAATTTATAACATCATGTCAAACTTTGATATTTATTGTTATGATTGTTATGTTTGATTTACCTCTTTTATCTTATTCATTCATGTTCTGTAATGGTATCATATTTTCATTTTGCAGTTTATTTATTCCTATATTTGTATGGCTAATACTTGCAATTCAATTTTCCCTTTGATGGTTTACAAGTTAAGCATTCTTTTACAATTTCTGCTCCCAGATGCAGTTGTAAAACATGTATATGGACATGTATGTGCTGAGTGTTGATGTTCTCAGTCGTAGCTGAATCTTTGTGACCCCATGGACTGTAGCCCACCAGGTTTCTCTGTCCATGGAATTCTCCAGGCAAGAATGCTGGAGTGAGTTGCCATTTCCTTCTCCATGTATGTGTAGATGTTAAAATTTTCAACCTAAAAGCAGTTAATTAATGCAATCTGAAAACTAAATGAATATTCAGTTTAGCTATTACTGTTGATTCAGCCTTAGCGCTTTAGGCATTTCCATATTTATTAAGTGTCATGAAACGCATTTTTCCCCCTTTTTTTTCCTCTCCCTCATATCTTACTTCTCTTTTAACAAACCTGAACCCCATTTTACCAAAGATTAACCTGTGATCCTGTGAGACTAAATGACTTTCCCAGGTCACAAAGATTTAAGTATGGAGAACATGACATCATTTGACTTCAGAGTATTTGCTCTTTATTAGTGTGTTTATGAATTTGCAATCATCCTCTTTATATTTGGGCTTCCATGATAGTTCATTTGGTAAAGAATCCACTTGCAATACAGGAGACCCCAGTCTGAATATCAGCTACAGCTGAGATCTTAGATAGCAGATTTCCTTCAGATCACAGGCAAATTTCAGGGACAGAAGACATTAAACTTTAAATGTCCACCATGACTGAGAATTTGTTAGAATATCACAATACCCTCAACAGTCAAGTATTGATTATCATTTATGAAGTTACATTTTGCAATGGCTTTCATTCTGATAAAAGAGTAATGAGTCTGTTTACTGTAAGCACAACTTATAGGTTCTGATTTAAGTACTCCCCTCTTTTTTTAATAGCATATTTATTTCTGGCTCAAATAATATCATTGTTTTCTTTCTCTTATCCAATGGCTTTTTAAATCTGATGCTCTAATGTTTTTCCTTAGGAGAAAATATTCTCCAATATACTTTTCCCCACCATGATGTATTTTTAGTTTTTAAGAAAATTTTAAAAATAGCTGAATCTGTTGGTATGTTCTTTAATTGAATGATTGTAGGTATAAGAAGAATACTTAGGGCCTTCCCTCCTGGTAATATTCATAAGTTATTTGTCAGGAGGCATTGGTATTGTATTTATATATGAAAAGGTTATGGAAACAGAGATCATAGAAAAAAACTAACATAAACTCATTGTAACAATGAAGACAACAAGGCATCAGTTCAGTTCAGTTCAGTTGCTCAGTTGTGTCTGACTCTTTACGACCCCATGGACTGCAGCACACCAGGCTTCCCTGTCCATCACCAACTCCCAGGACAAGGCATACCCTGTTACATTCATTAAAAAAGAAAAACAAACAAACAAAAATACCTCATCAGACAGTATTACTAATTTAAAACTATAAAATAAATATTTATTTCCATCTTGTCTTTGTTATCATTATTTGGCAAGTAGATATTTGGATAACATCTTATTAAGCTTTCATTTTGTGCCAGGTTCTTTAAGGTTTGATTGAGAACACCACCTTTTTAATCCACCTTTCCATACAATAGCCCAGATATCCATTTTAATAAGAGCAGGTATGCAAAATAAAAATATTTCATCTTTTTTCTCTGTAGCTATCACACCAGATTTATCTGGAAGCATTTTGTTTTAACTAATCATAGACTTAATTATAAAAATGCACATTATCCTTACTACTATTAGGGAGTTCACTCAGAAAAACAGTTCTCTGTGTGTGTGTTAGTACTTGGTTCGCCCAGAAATAAGCCCTACTATTGGAGCATAAATGATTTAGTAAGAATTGCTGAAGGAAATATTAGTAGTATGGTGAAGGAAGTAGGCTAGAAAAAAGGGATGTGATTTCATGTGATGTCCATACTGGTCTGTTAAGGGAATCTAGAGTATAAGCTAGATACAGGCCAAGAAGCCTGACTTCTTCTCATGACAAGTCAGACACTGGACATGATCAATCTTCAAAGTTTTAAAGTTCTCAGAAAATTATGATTCCCTTGAAAATCCTGCAGTTGTGGCATCCACTGATGTCTCTAAATATGAGCTGGTTAAACTTGAGGAAGATGATGGTTAAGTGGAAAAAAAAAAAAAAAATTGTAAGAAGAGCCCAGGGATTTAGACCAGGCTCTCATGGTGTTGGCCACCATGTGGATAGTATTGTCAAATGCTTTAAAAAACGTAAAAAAAAAAAAAAAAAAAGTCTGTAACTCTTTAGTTATTCTGTGTTTTTAATGCTTTCTTGCTTCTTTCCATCTTTATTAAAAAAAAAAAACAGTAAAAATGAGATAAAAGAATAAATCTTTTAGGGAGAACTATGAAATAAAAAAGTGCCTGCTAATACCAGAGAAAGTTAAACACAGCTTTCTCTGTTTCTCTGAACTTCTCACAGCCCATTTAGTTTCACAATGAGCCTTCCATTGCTCAGATAAGGACTGCATATTTGTTCTAAATTTAGGAATAACTCCTCATCTTAAAATTAGTCCACAAAAAAGACTCACAGTCTGATACTAAATGTCTATTACTCACACGTAAGAAAACATTCTCTTTTTACTTTTCATACATAATAACTCTAATATCTTGGAAAACATTACTAGGAGATGCATAATTTACATTTTTGTTTTGTTAGATAGGAAGTTAGGCATGAGCAATGAGGGGTCGGCTGGCTGAAAGGAATGCAAGCTGACCTCTAAACTAGATCTCAGACACACCTAGGAGAACTCACAGATATCCTACAAAATAACCAAAGAGGTTTTCAACTCTACATATGCATCCTAGGCACACAGTAGATACAAAAAACTGCAGGGGCTTCTCCAAGTAACCTTAGGTAGTTCAGTTCAGTTCAGTCGCTCAGTCGCATCCGACTCTTTGCAACCCCATGAACCACAGCACA
Source organism: Ovis aries (assembly GCF_016772045.2). Taxonomy (NCBI): domain Eukaryota; kingdom Metazoa; phylum Chordata; class Mammalia; order Artiodactyla; family Bovidae; genus Ovis; species Ovis aries. The sequence goes on from NC_056056.1 coordinate 48,741,879, forward strand.
CCAGGCCTCCCTGTCTATCACCACAGCCGGAGTCTATCCAAACCATGTCCATTGAGTCAGTGATGCCATCCAGCCATCTCAGCCTTTGTCTTCCTCTTCTCCTCCTGCTTTCAATCTTTCCCAACATTAGGGTTGTTCAGATGAGTCAGCTCTTCCCATCAGATGGCCAAAATACTGGAGTTTCAGTTTCAACATCAACCCTTCCAATGAACACTCAAAACTAATCTTCTTTAGGATGGACTGGTTGGATCTCCTTGAAGTCTAAGGGACTCTCAAGAGTCTTCTCCAATACCACAGTTCAAAAGCATCAATTCTTCTGCACTCAGCTTTCTTTACAGTCCAGCCCTCACATCCATACATGACTGGAAAAACCATAGCCTTGACTAGATGGACCTTTGTTGACAAAGTAATGTCTGTGCCTTTTAATATGCTGTCCAAGTAGGTCATAACTTTCCTTCCAAAGGGTAAGTGTCTTTTAATTTCGTGGCTGCAATCAACATCTGCAGTGATTTTGAAGCCCGCCAAAATAAAGTCAGCCACTATTTCCACTGTTTCCCCATCTATTTGCCATGAAGTGATGGGACCGGATGCCATGATCTTAGTTTTCTGAATGTTGAGCTTTAAGCCAATTTTTTCACTCTCCTCTTTAACTTTCACCAAGAGTCTCTTTAGTTCTTCTTCATTTTCTGCCATAAGGGTGGTATCCTCTGCATATCTGAAGTTATTGATATTTCTCCCATCAATCTTGATTCCAGCTTGTGTTCATCCAGCCCAGCAATTCTCATGATGTTAAATAAGCATGGTGACAATATACAGCCTTAACGTGCACCTTTTCCTGTTTGTAACCAGTCTGTTCCTCCATGTCCAGTTTTAACTGTTGCTTCCTGACCTGCATACAGATTTCTCAGGAGGCAGGTCAGGTGGTCTGGTATTCCCATCTCTTTCAGAATTTTTCACAGCTTATTGTGATCCACACAGTCAAAGGCTTTGGCATAGTAAATAAAGCAGAACTAGATGTTTTTCTGGTACTCTCTTGCCTTTTCGATGATCCAGTGGATGTTGGCAATTTGATCTCTGGTTCCTGTGCTTTTACTAAAACCAGCTTGAACATCTGGAAGTTCACAGTTCACTATTGCTGAAGTCTGGTTTGGAGAATTTTGAGAATTACTTTACTAGCATGAGAAATGAGTGCAATTGTGCAGTAGTTTGAGCATTCTTTAGCATTGTCTTTCTTTGGGATTGGAATGAAAACTGACCTTTTCCAGTCCTGTGGCCACTGCTGAGTTTTCCAAATTTTCTGGCATATTGAGAGCAGCACTTTCACAGTGTCATCTCTTTGGAATCATCTTTTAGGATTTGAAATAGCTCAACTGTAATTCCATCACTCCACTAGCTTTGTTCATAGTGATGCTTCCTAAGGCCCCCTTGACTTCACATTCCTGGATTTCTGGCTCTAGGTCAATGATCACACCATCGTGATTATCTTGGTCATGAAGATCTTTTTTGTATAGTTCTTCTGTGTATTCTTACCACCTCTTTTTAATATCTTCTGCTTCTGTTAGGTCCATACCATTTCTGTCCTTTATTGAGCCCATCTTTGCATGAAATGTTCCCTTGGTTTCTCTAATTTTCTTGAAGAGATCTTTAGTCTTTCCCATTCTATTGTTGTCCTCTATTTATTTGCCTTGATCAGTGAGGAAGGCTTTCCTACATCTCCTTGCTATTCTTTGGAACTCTGCATTCAAATAAGTATATCTTTCCTTTTCTCCTTTGCTTTTCATTTCTCTTCTTTTCACAGATATTTGTAAGGCCTCCACAGACAGCCATTTTACTTTTTTGCAGTTCTTTTTTTGGAGATGGTCTTGATCCCTGTCCCCTGTACAATGTCACCAGCCTCCATCCCTAGTTCATCAGGCACTCTGTCTATCAGATCTTAGGCAGTTAGGAGCCCAGTAAGTGCTAATGAATATTCTACATCAAATTATAACAGATCGAATTACAGGAAGACATATGGAAAGACATAAACAACACAGCCTACTGTTATATAATTTACAATTGTCAAATAGGCTTGTGTGTATGCCCATTTATATCCCCTTTCATTGATTGGTGGTGGGTACAAGCCCTGCTTTGCACACACCATAGCCAAAAGGAGGAGACTGGAAGAATGAAAAGGGGAAGCCAAGAAGGATCGAGAAGTAGGATAAGGAGATTCCTTTGGGGTCAGCCTGCTCCCATGTCTTGGGAATGTTTACCTAATAATAGGTCTGTCTTCTTGGCTGAACTGAGCTATAGCTTGTCTGTTATTCTTTTTGTTGCAATGAGAACTGAGGAAGAGAAATAAACATATCTGACAGTATCTTCCATGTAATCCTGCTGTCTCATATCTAGAGAATGTCTTGTAACTTTTACTTTTTATGAAAGGATTCTTTAAGTCTAAAAAAAAAATGATAAAGTCTAGCCAAGGGAAAAATAAACACAAATGAAAGATTGAAACAAAATATTTTAATTCCTGGAGCTTAACATTTAATAGTTCTAACTTTCACCAAAACGTATATACAAAAACATAGGTAATGGACAGCAAATCCCATTTGGAGAAGTTTATTCAATGAAATTTTGCAACTAGCAATTAAATCAGTATCTTTATTAGACTCCTGGAAGGAGGCATCAAGGTAATCTGTAGTTAAGTTCTTGGAATACAGTTTACACTAGCCACTTTACAATAAACATCATTAAACTAGACATTGCTCATCAAAGCAATGTGTAAGTGCTTGTGGATAACTAGAAAGGCATGAGCAAAGCCACAAATTATATACAGTATTTGAATTCCTCAGTCTAAGAAACAGAAGCAGAATACACAGCAACAGGTTATGAAATTCCTGTCTTTGGAGAACTTGATATATAAAAATTGTACACCATGTTATTTATTTGGCTTTCCTTAGAATATTAAAGTCCTGCCTCTTCCTCATTCCCCGCTTGACTACTTGCTTCAAACATATTAATTCTAAAGCAGTTAGAAACTGAGAAGTTCAGTTGCAAGGTTTTAAGTTTACTTATATATTTCAAGGTAAAATTTATATATAATTTAGAATTCCTTTATATTACATATACTATTCATGTGAATATTAATTAGTGACCTTTCTCCAGTAAATTGTTTGAAGGGAAGTTAGAGTATGAAGTCATATTTTGGAATGTCTCAATTGATAGATGAATGTTCTAAGGGACTTCTTTAGGAAAATTATAGACATATACTTTTATGTTTAAGCATGGTTTATATGTTTGTTTATATTTAACTTATATATTTTTATATAAAATGCATTTAATATACATTTATATATTTGTATTATATATATTACATATATTTCTTTGTGGTTTATTTAAGAATGCATAAACACAAATCATCTACAGTTGGTCCCATTAAATGCCATAATCAATTCTCCTATCTTATAAAGGGGAATACACATTTGATTCAGTGTATTCTCAAAAGGAGGTCATTTTTGAAGGAAAGCAGTAATTATAACTGTAGTGAAACATTTGCTATTTGAAACCTTGTGCTGATTATCTTCTGACAAACTTCTATTTGAGAATTTCTTTGGACTCGTGAATTGACCTTAAAGCTTTGCCAATATCAATATTACCTTTAAGAAAAACTTTAACTGACTGCTTCAATCTTAGAAAGCAAACAAGCAATGAAGTGAATAAAAATATACATAATGTTCTCTGAAGCTCCAATATTTTGGATACCTGATGCAAACAGCCAACTCATTGGAAAAGACTTTGATGCTGGGAAAGACTGACGGCAGAAGAAGAGGCCATCAGAAGATGAGATGGCTGGATGACATCACTGATGCAATCGAAATGAACTTGTGCAATCTCCAGGAGATGGTGAGGGACAGAGATGCCAGGCTTGCTGCTGTCCATGGGGTGGTGAAGAGTCAGATGTGACTGAGTGACTGACAACAACAACAAAGTTCTTTAACAAAATATTTATTTAAAAATAAGAAAAGGTCAAATTTCAGTTCAGTTGTGCCCAACTCTTTGTGACCCCATAGACTGCAGCACACCAGGCTTCCTTGTCCATCACCAACTCCCGGAGCTTGCTCAAACTCATGACCATCGAGTCGGTGATGCCCTCCAATCATCTCATCCTCTGTCATCCCCTTTTCCTCCTGCCTTCAATCTTTCCCAGCATCAGGGTCTTTTCTAATGATTCAGTTCTTCACATCAGGTGACCAAGTATTGGTGTTTAGCGTCAGGATCAGTTCTTCCAACAACTGATTTCCTTTAGGATTAACAGGTTTGATTTCCTTGCAGTCCAAGGGACTCTCAATAGTCTTCTCCAACACCACAGTTCAAAAGCATGAATTTTTCAGCATTCAGCTTTCTTTATGGTCCAACTCTAGCATCCATACATAACTACTGGAAAAACCATAGCCTTGACTAGACGGACCTTTGTTGGCAAAGTAATGTCTCCGTTTTTCAGTATGTTGTCTATGCTGGTCATACCTTTTCTTCCAAAGAGCAAGTGTCTTCTACTTTCATGGCAGCAGTCACCACCTGTGGTGATTTGAGGGCCCTAAAAAATAAAATGTCTCACTGTTTCCATTGTTTACCCATCTATTTGCCATGAAGTGATGGAGTTGGTGATGGACAGGGAGTCCTAGCGTGCTACGATTCATGCGGTCACAGAGTCGGACAGGACTGAGTGACTGAACTGAACTGAACTAATGGGACCAGATGCCATGATCTTAGCTTTATGAATGCTGAGTTTTAAGTCTACTTTTTCACTCTCCTCTTTCACTTTCATCAAGAGACTCTTTAGTTATGCTTCACTTTCTGCTTTAAGGGTGGTGTCATCTGTGTATCTGAGATTACTGATATTTCTCCCAGCAATCTTGAGCCAGTTTGTGCTTCATCAAACCCAGCATTTTGCATGATATACTGTGCAAAATATATACTGTGATATAAGTTAAGTAAGCAGGATGACAATATACAGCCTTGACATACTCCTTTTCCTATTTGGAACCAGTCTGCTGTTTCATGTCCAGTTCTAATTGTTGCTTCTTGATCTGCACACAGATTTCTCAGGAGGCAGGTGAGGTGGTCTGGTATTCCCATCTCTTGAAGAATTTTGCACAGTTTGTTGTGATCCACCCAGTCAAAGGCTTTGGCATAGTCAATAAAGCAGAAGTAGATGTTTTTCTGGAACTCTCTTGCTTTTTCAGTGATCCAGTGGATCCTGGCTATTTGATCTCTGGTTCCTCTGCCTTTTCTAAATCCAACTTGAACATCTGGAAGTTCATGGTTCACTATTATTGAAACCTGGCTTGGAGAATTTTGAGCATTACTTTGTAACGTGTGAGATGAGTGCAATTGAGCAGTAGTTTGAACATTCTTTGGTGTTAGCTTTCTTTGGGATTGGATTGAAAACTGACCTTTTCCAGTTCTGCAGTCACAAAGATCTCTAGTCTTTCCCATTCTATTGTTTTCCTCTATTTCTTTGCACTGATCACTGAGGAAGGCTTTCTTATCTCGCTTTGCTATTCTTTGGAACTCTGCATTCAAATGAGTATATCTTTCCTTTTCTCCTTTGTCTTTTGCCTCTCTTCTTTTCACAACTATTTGTAAGGCCTCCTCAGACAACCATTTTGCCTTTTTGCATTTCTTTTTCTTGGGGACGGTATTGATCACTGCCTCCTGTACTACGTCAGGAACCTCCATCCATAGTTCATCAGGCACTCTGTCTATCAGATCTAATCCCTTGAAATTTAATACCTTTAAAATTAGTCACTATGAAAAAAATTACTTAGTATGAATCGTAATAATTTTTTTCTTTTTTATTATTGGAGTACAGCAGAATGTACATGTCTCTCCTAAACTTTCAGTCTATGCCTCCTCCCCACCCCTCACCCTCCCCCTGCTTTAATCTTAAGTTCATTGTTTAAGCCTATTAATCTGTTTCTTTTTGTAAATAAGTTCATTTATATAAATTTTTTAGATTTTTCATATAAGGGGTATTGTATGATGTTTACCTTCTCTGTCTGACTTACTTCCCTTAGTATTATAATCTCCAGGTTCACCCATGTTGCTACAAATGACATGTTTTCATTTGTTTTAATGGCTGTGTAATATTTAATTGTATATAAGTATGAAATCTTGTTTATTCATTCCTTTGGTGATAGACATTTATGCTTCTTTCATGTCCTGGCTATTATAAATAGTGCTGCAATGAACTCTGAGACACATGTATTCTTATGAATGATGTTTTTCTCCAGTATATGCCCAGGAATGGGATTGCTGGATAGTTCTATTTTTACTGTTTTTAGGAACAAATTTACATTTCCACTGACAGTGTAGGAGGATTCCCTTGTCTTCTCACCCTCTCTAGCATATATTGTTTTTATTTTTTTAGTTTCTTTTTTCTTACAGTTGTTTCTAACCTCATAGCTTTTTGATTAAAAGAAAAAGATATTTGATAAAATTTAAATTTTTAAAAATTTATCATGGCTTACTTTGTAGCCCAGCAAGTTATCAGTTCTGGAGAATGTTTCATGTATACTTGAAAAGAATGTGTATTCTGCTGCTTTTGGATGGAATGCCTTATAAATATCACTCAAGTTCATCTTATCTGATGTATCATTTAAAGTCTATGTTTTCTTATTAATTTCCTATCTGGATGGTCTGTCCAATATGACAATAGGTTGTTAAAATCCCCCACCATTGTTGTGTTACTACTGATTTCTTCCTTTATAGCTGTTAATATCTGCTTTATATATTAAAGTGCTTCTATGTTAGGTACATATATGTTTATAATCATTGTATCTTCTTGCTGAATAATTCCCTTAATCATTACGTAGTGCCCCTCATTGTTTCTTATAAGAACTTTTATTTTAAAGTCTATGTTGTCTGATGTGAGTATTGCTACTTCAGCTTTCTTTTAATTTCAATTTTCATAGAATACCTTTTTTAATCCCCTTGGTTTCAGTCTGTATGTATACTTACATGTAAAGTGAATCTCTTGTAGACAGAAAAAATACAGGTCTTATTTTGTATCCACTCATCCAGTCTGTCTTTTGTTTAGAGTATTTAATCTGTTTACATTTAAAGTAATTATCAATACATATATTCTTATTTGAATTTTGTTTATTATTTTAGAATTGTTTTATGGATCTGTTTTCTTTCTTTCCTATTTGGTTCTCTTCTCTTGTGATTTTATGAGAAGCTTTAGTGTCATGTTTGGATTCTCTTCTTGTGTGTGTATTATCTATTGGAGATAATCAACTTACTACAAATGAAGCATACAATGTTTTTCATTGGTAAGTGAATAGAAAATTCTTTAATTTATGAAATAATTTCAATTTGTAAAGATCAGGAAAGGCCCAGAAATAATTACAGAAATGGCCTAGACCAGGACTAGCATTTCGGTTTTTGTGTTTTTTTTTTTTTTTTGATTAAAAAGCCAAATAGTAGACATTTTAGGGTTTCTAGATCAGATGGTCTCTGTCTAAATAACTCTGGTTATAATAAAAGCAACCATAGAAACTATGCATAAATGAAAGAGCATAACTATGTTCCAGTGAAGTGTTATTTTTGGTTACTGAAATATGAGTTTCATATAAGAATTACATGTTACAAAATACTCTTCTTTTGCCTTTTTAAACTATGTAAAATGTGAAACCTCTTCTTTGCTCAGAGAGAAAAAGTTGGTGAACTATATTTGGCCTGTGGTTCTTAGTCTGCAGACCACTGATCTTGAGTTCCAGAGCATCACTTTCCACATATTAACAGCACTTATATTTTGTCATTTTCTTTTTCTTTTCTACTTATATAACAATATACAGATATGTACATGCATATTTTAATACTGTGTTAAAGTATATTTATATAAATATTTACTTCCTTTGTAAAAGCATCATACAATAAACACTCTCATATCAACAAAGGGTTTTATACATTAGTGCAATTGGTCCATACACTTATTAATATAATCTTCCACTTTATGGATAAGAAAAGTAGGGCTTAGAGAACACCTAGAGGTTCCGGGTTTGATTCTCTGTTCTAATAACCATTAATTTTTTCTTAGCAAAATTTTCCATTGAGTGCAATAAATTATAAAGTTGATTTTCTGGTATTATACATATCCAGTTCCGAGTTTATATTTTTCAGCTTGAATGAAGTCAACTGTGGTGAAACTTCGTTGGTTTCCTTTACCCACTAAATGACTTCCACTATTAGTGTATTTCATATCATGTACTATTATCATGCTTCCCCAGTGGCTCAGCTGGTAAAGAATCCGCCTGCATTGTGGAAGACCTGGGTTTGATCTGTGGATTGGGAAGATCCCCTGGTTAAAGGAACGGCTACCCACTCCAGTATTCTGGCCTGGAGAATTCCATGGACTGTATAGTTCATAGGGTCACAAAGAGTTGGACACACCTGAGTGACTTTCACTTTTACCTTTTCAATCTTATCATAAATTATTAATAAAATCAATCAGCCCAGCTGTCAGAAAACAACTTTATACTCCATATTTTTTTTCTCACTTATTCAGAGAAATCTTAAAGTTTTTTTTTTCCCCCTCAGTATTTCTACTTCATATGGTTGTCTAAACTACATTTAATGAGGCTTGACTCAGAGTAGTTAAAACATACATTTTTGTGACTTCTTGCATTCTTTCTCTCAGTTAAAAAATCATGGCAGAGGGAAAAAAATATGCTTTTGCTTAATATAGGTATGTAAAACATTTAATGCAACCAAAGATTGCAGCCCAAATTCAACTATAGCATGTGTGTATGTGTGTGTATGTGTGCATTGTAAAATCTGTAAGACATATTTTCTGGGGTAAAACTTTAAATTCTTAAATATTATTTAATTTTGCATGCATATGTACTCCAAGAGCCCAGTTTTAAATCACACTGTTACAGACATAAAATGCTTACTATATTTTCATAGGATGAATATTTGTAGTTTTATTGTTGTTGTTCAGTCACTAAGTTGTGTCCGACCCTTTGCAACCCCATAGACTGCAGTATGCAGGCTGCCCTGTTCATTTTCTCCTCGAGTTTAAGCAGATTCATTTCCATTGAAAAGTGATGCTATCTAACAATCTCATCCTGTGCTCCCTCCTTATCTTTTAGCTTTCAATCTTTCCTATCATCAGGGTTTTTTCCAATGAGTTGACTCTTCATATCCGGTGGCCAAAGTATCGGAGCTTCAGCTTCAGCATCCAATGACTTCAGGATATTTCCTTTAGAATTGACTGGTTTGATCTCCTTCCAGGAGACACTAGTGGTAAAGAACCTGCCTGCCAATTGAGGAGAGATAAGAGTAATGGGTTCAACTCCTGGGTCTGGAAGATCCCCTGGAAGAAGGCATGGCAATCCACTCCAGTATTCTTGCCTCAAGATTCTCACTGACAGAGAAACCTGGAAGGCTAGCGTCCACAGGGTCACACAGAGTCAGACATGACTGAAGTGACTTAGCATTCAGGCATGCAGTCCAAATTTGCAAGAGTCTTCACCAGCACCACAATTTGAAAGCATCATGCCTTCTTTATGGTACAACTTTCACATCTGTACATGACTACTGGGGAAAAAAAAAAAAAAAAAAAAAAACCACCACCACCAACAACAACATAGTTTGGCTATATGGACCTCTGTCATAGACCTCTGTCGGCAAAGTGATATCTCTGCTTTTGAATATGCTATCTCAGTTCAGTTCAGTCGCTCAGTCGTGCCTGACTCTTTGCGACCCCATGGACTGCAGTACACCAGGTCTCCCTGTCCATCATCAACTCCCAGAGTTTACTCAAATCCATGTCCATTGAATCGGTGATGCCATCTAACCATCTCATCCTCTGTTGTCCCCTTCTCCTCTCACCTTCAATCTTTCCCAGCATCAGGTTTTTTCCAATGAGTCAGTTCTTTGCATCAGGTGGCCAAAGTATTAGAGTTTCAGTTTCAGCATCAGTCTTTTCCATAAATATTCTGGACTGATTTCCTTTAGGATGGACTGGTTGGATCTCCTTGCAGTCCAAGGAACTCTCAAGAGTCTTCTCCAATACCACAGTTCAAAAGCATCATACACTGTCTAGGTTTGTCATAGCTTTCCTCCCAAGGAGCAAGTCTATTCTAATTTCATGGCTTCAGTCACTGTCTACAGTGATCTTGGAGACCAAGAAAATAGAAACTATCACTGCTTCCACTTTCTCCTCTTCTATTTGTCATGCAGTGATGGGACTAAATGTCATGGTCTTGGTTTTTTGAATGTCGAGTTTAAAGTCAGCTTTTTCAGTCTCCTCATTCACCTTTATCAAGAGGCCATTTAGTTCCTCTTCGCTTTCTCCCATCAGGGTGGTGTCATCTGCATATCTGAGATTATTGATACTTCTACCAGCAATCTTGATTCCAGTTCGTGATTTGTCCACCCAACATTTCTCATAATTTATTCTGCACATATGTTAAACAAGCAGGGTGACAGGACACAATCTTGTCATACTGTTCAAAACATCAACCTAATCATATTTTTAATTTTGCCTTGAATAGATTTTCACTGTATTTTAAGAAATTCTACTCTATATCAATTGTGAAGTGATGGGCATCACAGAAAAAAAACAAATTAGTTTTTAAAATGTGACTACACATTGGCATTCATGTTAGAAATTCATGAAAATGACATTATTAAAATATGTTGACTGGTGAATATTTTGACATCTTACCACTAAATTGTCAAAACAATATCATGAACACATTCAGCTCCGTATTTTCAGAAATACTGACAGCATTAAGTGCTTTTCTTGCTGCCAGACAGCAAATCAATGGTATGATCAATATCACAATCTGCAGGCTTTAAATCAGCTACAAATAGTGGATTTTGTCTAAATATTAACACTTACACAAGAGCAAACATTGAGGTCATTAGTTAGATCATTTATAGTCATTAATACTCTCAATTATTTTACAGTTTGATTGTGTTTTTCCAAAAAGGTGATTCTCAGCAATTTTTTTATTCCTGATTTCCTATGGTCAGATGTTGGGTTTATATTATTTAGCTGTCTAGATGTATATGTGACCATAAGAATTTGACTTTAGCTGAACAGCAAAACAAAATGCGTGGCACATTGTTGTACCCAGGAAATGCTAGCTTCACTTGAATAAGCTAATCTGAATGATACCAGAAAGATTTGTTGTTCATTCAGTGTATTTTATTTGCTGGTTAAAAAAACAACTAATTATCATGTTTAATTATATAAATATTGGTCTCAAATTTAGATAAAGACTGTGTTAAATGTCTCAAATAACCTATTATGCCTTTCTAATATACTCTGAAGGATAGCATGTAAATTAATGTTTTAACTTCAAGGAAGTGAAATGGGGAGCTTTTATAAAGCTCTAAGCCCTCTTTATTTGTTCTATAAAAAATTAATGATATCTATTTTTAAATCAAATCCAAACAAAAATATGGATAAATATGAAAATGGGTGGAGATACAGATTTAGTTGAATTAAAATATATTAAAAGTATATAATTCTCATGTTTCAGAAATAGAGATAATCCCAGTTATTCCAGATTTAGTTTTATTAGTTCCATGGAGAAATGGCAGATACAAGGCAAATTCTCATCTCTAGAATGAATCTGCCTATTTTCTTCTGATGTTCAGATGAGCCTTAGACATAATTCTTGTGCAGACTTGAAGAGCAAGGTCAGGTTCATCAAAGTGCTTCTCCATAATACCATGGGGATTGAAAGACTGGTAAATTTTAAATATGATTTGATTCTGCAGAGACAGGAACATTTCAGAAACTGATCTGACCCAGGTTCATGGACTAACTAATAGTATCAGTTGGAGAAGGCAATGGCACCCTAGTCCAGTACTCTTGCCTGGAAAAGCCCATGGACGGAGGAGCCTGGTAGGCTGCAGTCCATGGGGTAGCTAAGAGTGGAACATGACTGAGCAACTTCACTTTGACTTTTCACTTTCATGCATTGGAGAAGGAAATGGCAACACACTACAGTATTCTTGCCTAGAGAATCCCAGGGATGGCGGAGCCTGGTGGGCTTCCGTCTATGGGATCGCACGGAGTCGGACACGACTGAAGCAACTTAGCAGCAGCAGCAGCAATAGTATTGAGTAGTTAATTCTTCTGCCATTTAAAAAAATATTTTATTTATTTGGCTGCATTGGTTCTTCGTTGTGGCAAGCAGGATCTTCATTGCGGCATGTGAGAGCCTTCTCGGTGGCATGCAGACTTCTCAGTGCTTGGGCTTCAGTAATTGTGGCTCACCGACCATCTAGTTGTGGCATGTAGACTCAGTAGTTTTGATGTATGAGCTTCGTTGCCCTGAAGTATGTGGGATGTTAGTTTTCTGCTGCTGCTGCTGCTAAGTCACGTCAGTCGTGTCTGACTCTGCGACCCCATAGACGGAAGCCCACCAGATTCCCCCATCCCTGGGATTCTCCAGGCAAGAACACTGGAGTGGGGTGCCCTGACCAGGGATCAAACTCAAATCTCCTACACTGAACAGCAAATTCTTACCAACAGGACCACCAGGGCAGTCCCTTCTTCCTTCACTCTTTATTATAAAACCTCTAATTTACTTGTGGAATCTTTTTTGGCATTTATTTATGATCAACAACCTCTCTTTTACTTTTCATGTGTAAGTGACAACTCAATCTTGAACCTTAATGTTTGTTCAACATGAGGGAAAATTTTGTTTTTCCTAATGACCTGAGATAGTATTTCAAGATCCTTGACATTTTATACAAAAATACTCCTCTGACAGAAACATTTTTCAAAACAATATTTTCACTGAAGTTTTAGTACATATGTTTTTAGGTAATAATTCAATTATACTGTCACATAATAAAACACATATAGAATAACAATGTTTCAAAGATGATTTAAAAAATGAGCATTTTAATTGTATTTTTCCCATGCAAACATTTTTGAAAGCAATTGAGCAATGCTAATTAAGGGATATTAAAATTAACCTTATCTTTTTACTTAAAAATTCCATTCAAAATATTTATGTAAAGGAAATATGTACAGTCTATGGTAGGATTGAAATGAAAGAATGTTCATAGCAGTCTTCATTAGAATACAAAATTGGGGATATTATAATTATCTAAATAGAATGTTTTAGATAAATTATAGTGTAATATAAAGAATTGGAATACAGATAGTAAGTTGGAGCTATTTATTTACATGAAATTATTTTATGATATATTGATAATGAAGGTAGGATTATAAATTGGGTGTATATTTGATTTCACTGTATATAAAAATATAGAGACAATATAAAATGGCAAGAACAGCAGAAGTAAATTTATTGATGTTTACTTGTGAAGATTTAGCATGTAAAATGTATATTGGCTACTTATCTATATTTTCTAACTTAATAGTTATTTTTGTAATAAATATATTCTAAAGATTGCACATTTCTTTATGCTATAAGATTAAATATGGGGATTTTGAAGGCCTAAAACTTGATCTTTTTTCTTCTTCATTCTTTTCTTGACCATAATAAAAAAAAAGGATATATTTTCTAATAGTTCTCCTTACATAATAAATTGCAACAAATTAAACTGTCAACAAATATCAATGGAAAAACAAATCTTTTTGATAACCACTTAGCAGAACTTTGCTTTGGGATATTTGACATTTTGATGTGATCATCGATAACTGTTGTGAAATCCTCAGTAAATTTGTAAACCAGGTGCAAATAATGTGGCATAAAATGTTCATTATGCAAATTAGGTGGTTTAAATCTTCACATGGAGCTAATGTGCTTATGCTGAAGTTTAAAGCATTTATTTTCTTCTCACCTAGCAGAACCCAACTGCACATCCTTCTGACTGCATGATGAGAAAACTATTTATATTTATATTGCTACACGAAGAAACTCACCAAAGAAAAGCTAAATAGGATGTGATTTTGTTGGTCTCAACATCAAGTGGTATGGCAGAAGAAACTGCCATTTTTTAAGATAAAAGATAAAAGGAGTTAAGGTTTTAAGATGAAAGGAGTTACACATAATTGTAGGAAAAGAAAGAAACTTCATCAAAATGTCTCTTGCTTTTACTTAAAGTATGAGGACATTATAATATAAAGTAATTGAATTTCTCATTTTAAACTTTACAATTAGTGGAAGAACCATAACTCTAGTGAGAGCATACCTTTACGTACATATTGTTATGTATGTGAAGAAAATGTATTTTCTTGATTTCTTTGCTATTGATCTTTTCATCATTACTCTCTACTTGGTGTAAGGAAGAGGAGGATGGGTGTCATAATAATCAGTTCCAGTAAATGCTGCCCAAGCTAATAACCATGTCTTTTGGTAATGTAATCTGAAAAGAAAAATAAAACTTGTTTTCAGACCACACGTTCCTTTCTGATCATCATCTGGTGTGTGAAGAAATGTTATTTAAAAAAAAAAAAGACATGCCCTCATATGGTGCAAAGAGATGAAGTCCACACACACACACACACACAAACACACACATTTCTGCATACTCTGGAGCCTGCAAAAAACAATGGTGACCTGTTGCATTTCCAGGAAAATGACCAGGAGAAACAATTGGGTTTCATGTTATTTTTATGGGTTTATGATATGTATGCCAGCACTCATTGCTGGAGTGTGTGTTCCTGGTCATTTGCTTCTAGTCATAAATTATTCTCCCAAAGATACCTTTCTGCTTTGACACCATTCTGATTTCCCGCTGAAATATATAAACATGTTGGGCCCCTTTCATGGAATGCACTGGCCGTGAAGAACTAAAAGCGGTGAGACTAGAAAAGCAAACATAATCATAGTATGCTGCATAGCTCAACTGTAAATAGAAGTTAAATATCATTGTAGTAAATCTTCAGATCATCCCTCTAGCTTTTCACCATCATCTTGGTGTCATGAAATGACCTCTTTTTGTGTGTCATACATTCTGAATGATATTGGAGTATATATGTATATATATATATATATATTTGGCTACCTCCAGAAATGCTACATATTCCTGAAAACCTGCATCCTAGTCATGGAAAGTACAGTCTGTTCTAAATTCAGAACAGCTAGTTTTTTTCTCCCTCAGCAGGGGTTGGGGAATCTGGGCTAATTATTTGGCCATACAGTTCTACTACAACTTTGAAACTGTTGTCTGTTTCCTGTTGATCTATATTTCAGGAACTTTACTCATAGTACTTTCTTTTACCCAGTTGTCCAATTTGCCTTATTTCTCTGCTTTCTTAGCAACAGGCTTCTCCCTTTGAACTTAATGATGACTACCTTGAGAAAAATATTTTTTCAAGTATATCTTAACGAAAATTATGAGTAGATATCTTTCTTAAGGAATGTGATTATAAAAAACAATGCACAAGGCAATTTTTCTCAGACAGTAAAATAAAAGCTGTTTTCATTCCAATCCCAAAGAAAGGCGATGCCAAAGAATGCTCAAACTACCACACAATTGCACTCATCTCACATGCTAGTAAAGTGATGCTCAAAATTCTCCAAGCCAGGCTTCAGCAATATGTGAACCGTGAACTTCCAGAAGTTCAAGCTGGTTTTACAAAAGGCAGAGAAACCAGAGATCACTTTGCCAACATCTGCTGGATCATTGAAAAAGCAAGAGAGTTCCAGAAAAACATCAATCTCTGCTTTATTAACTATGGCAAATCTTTTGACTGTGTGAATCACAATAAACTGTGGAAATTTTTGAAAAAGATGGGAATACCAGATCACCTAACTTGCCTCTTGAGAAACCTATATGTAGGTCAGGAAGCAATGGTTAGAACTAGACATGGAACAACAGACTGGTTCCAAACGTCAAGGTTGTATATTGTCACCCTGCTTATTTAACCTATATACAAAGTACATCATGAGAAACGCTGGGCTGGAAGAAGCACAAGCTGGACTGAAGATTGCCGGGGGAAATATCAATAACCTCAGATATGCAGATGACACCACCCTTATGAGAGAAAGTGAAGAAGGACTAAAGAGCCTCTTGATGAAAGTGAAAGAGGAGAGTGAAAAGTTGGCTTAAAGCTCAACATTCAGAAAACAAAGATCATGGCATCTGGTCCCATCACTTCATGGGAAATAGATGGGGAAACAGTGGAAACAGTGTAAGACTTTATTTGGGGGGGCTTCAAAATCACTGCAGATGGTGACTGCAGCCATGAAATAAAAGATGCTTACTCTTTGGAAGGAAAGTTATGACCAACCTAGATAGCATATTAAAAAAGAGTGACATTACTTTGCCAACAAAGGTCTGTCTAGTCAAGGCTATGGTTTTTCCAGTGGCCATGTATGTATATGAGCTGGACTGTGAAGAAAGCTGAGCGCTGAAGAGTTGATTCTTTTGAACTGTGGTGTTGAAGAAGACTCTTGAGAGTCCCTTGGACTGCAACCAGATCCAACTAGTCCATCCTAAAGAAGATCAGTCCTGGGTGTTCATTGAAAGGACTGATGCTGAGGCTGAAACTCCAATAGTTTGGCCACCTCATGCAAAGAGTTGACTTATTGGAAAAGACCCTGATGCTGGGAGAGATTGGGGGCAGGAAGAAAAGGGGACAAGAGAGGATGCGATGGCTGGATGACATCACCGGCTCGATGGACATGAGTTTGGGTAAACTCCGGGAGTTGGTAATGGACAAGGAGGCCTGGTGTACTGCGATTCATGGGGTCACAAAGAGTTGGACATGACTAAGCAACTGAAATGAACTGATCTGAACTAAATCTCTGCCATCATATGCAAGGGACCCTCACAGTATCTGCTTGGAAGAATTTCAGAATTACTTTTAAATCTGACTTCTGTGTGTTTCCCATTTTTTGGATAAGGATAATTTATTGAGATTATATTGTCCCTATTATATTTTTGTGTATTGAGTATGTAAATGAAAGTAGAATATAAATAACTTGTCTATTTATTTTTAATTAAATTTATTTTTTATTTGAAGAATAATTGACTTACAATATTGTTTTGGTTTCTGCCAAACATCAGCAGAAATCAAATATAAGTATACCTATATCCTCTCCCTCTTGAACCTCCCTGCCACCTACCTATAACTTGTCTATTTAGCTTAACTGTTGTCAGTGAAGAAAAATCTGGGCTTAATGTGAATAACAGCATTATCTAGAAATTCTTTACCCTTGGCCTTAGTGCAATGACTAAATAGAATTTGGGAGTATCTTTTAGGGAGAGAATGAGTTTGTTCCGTGTTCAAGAGAAAGAATGAAATGGGCATTGGTGATCAGGAGGATGGATGATGGTAGAGACCTGCTAGATAGTCACCTATATCAACTACGTAAAATTATATGTCAAGGCTCTCTTATAATTAGAAAGAGATGTACATAGAAGTGATAGATCCCCTTCCAGGCTTTGCCATAAAGCTTCAAGCATGATTGTCAAGAATCTCTCTTCTCCCTTTATGATGATAAAGTAAGTCTTTATTGTATTACAAAATTACTACAAACTTTGTGGCTCAAAACAACACAAATACTCAATATTACGCTTCTTTAGGACAAAGGTCATAAATAAATCTGTGAGTCTAAAATCAAGTTGTTGGCAAGAGTGCCTCCTTTTGGAACTCCAAGAAATAATTCATTTCCTTGTCTTTTTCATCATCTATAGGCTGCCTGTATTCTTTTGTTCATTGTAAATTTCTTGATCTTTGAAGTCGGCAGCATAGTAACTTTCAAACTCCTTCTCTGAATGTCACTCCTGTAAACTTTGTTTTCACATCTCTTCCTCTTATTCAGACTCTCTTAACTCTCACTTACAAACATTTCTGTGATTACATTTGTCTTCACCCAGATAACCCAGGATAAATCTTTCCATCTCAAAACCTTTAACTTACTTACATCTGAAAAACCCCTTTTATTATGTAAGTAACATGTTAAGAGATCCTGGAGACTGGGACCTGACAACTTTGGGGGAAATTTATTCAGTTCACCCCAGTGGAAATTTATTCAAGCCACACTATCAGCAGAAAATTGGATTAAAGGTTTACTGAGCATGGCCCTGCCCACCAGAGCAAGACCCACTCAGGTTTCCCTACAGCCAGTCCCTCGAATCAGAAAGCTTGTACAAGTCTCTTATCCTCATCCATCAGAGGAAAGACAGAATGAAAAACACAATTACAGAAAACTAAATGAAATGATCACATAGATTACAGCATTGTGTAACTCAATGAAACTATAAGCCATGCTGTGTAGGGCCACCTAAGAAGATGGGTCATGGTGAAGAGTTATGACAAAATGTTCTCCACTGGATAAGGGAATGGCAAACCACTTCATCATTCTTGCTTTGAGAACTCCATGAGCAGGATGAAGAGGCAAAAAGACATAACAATGAAAGATAAGCCTTCAGGTTGGTCAGTGTCCAATATGCAGTTGACTAAGAATGGAGAAATAATCCCAGAAGGAATGAAGAGGCTGAGCCAAAGCAGAAACAAGGCTCAGTTATGGATGTGTCTGGTGATGAAAGTAAAGTCTGATGTTGTAAAGAACAATATTGCATAAGAACCTGGAACATTAGGGACATGAACCAAGGTAAATTGGAAGTGGTCAAACAGGAGACGGCAAGAGTGAACATTGACATTTTAAGAATCAGTGAAATAAAATGAATGGGAATGGATTAATTTAATTCATATTACCATTACATATACTATTGTGGGCAAGAGTTCCTTAGAAGAAATGGAGAAGGCTTCATAATCAATGAAAGAGTCCAAAATGCAGTACTTGGGTGCAGTCCCAAAAAGGACAAAATTATCACTGTTCTTTTCCAAGGCAAACCATTCAACACCACAGTAATCCAAGTCTATGACCCTATCACTAATGCAGAACAAGCTGAAGATTAATGGTTCCATGAAGACCTACAAGACCTTCTAGAACTAACACCAAAAAAAAAAAAAAAAGTTCTTTCATCATAGGGTAATGAAATGCAAAAGTAGAAGGTCAAGAGATGCCTGGAATAACAGGTAAGTTTGATCTAGGAGTACACAATGAAACAGGGCAAAGACTAACAGAGTTTTGCCAAGAGAATGCACGGGTCATAGCAAACACCCTCTTCCAACAACACAAGAGAGAACTCTAAACATGGACATCACCAGCTGGTCAATAACTGAAATCAGATAGTTTATATTCTTTGCAGCCTCAGATGAAGAAGCTCTAAATGGTCAGAAAAAAACAATTCCTGGAGCTGACTGCAGCTCAGTTCATGAGCTTCTTGTTGCAAAATTCAGACTTAAATTGAAGAAAGTAGGCAAAACCTTAGTTCATTCATGAATGACCTAAATCAAATCCCTTATGATTATACAGTGGAAATGACAGATAGATTCAAGGGATTAGATCTGATACACAGAGTGCCTGAAGATCTACGGATGGAGGTTTATAATATTGTACAGGAGGTGGTGACCAAATAATCCCCAAGAAAAAGAATTGTGAGAAAGCAAATTGGTTGTTGTAAAAGGCCTTAAAAATAGCTGAGAAAAGAAGAGAAGTGAAAGGCAAAGGAGAAAAGAAAAGACAAATTCAGAATCAGACCTAGTGGAATTCAGAGCTCCAAAGAATAGTAAGGAGAGATAAGAAAGCCTTCTTAAGTGAACAATGCAAAGAAATACAGGAAAACAGTAGAATGGGCAAGACTAGAGATGCTGTCAAGAAAATTAGAGATACCAAGGAAAAATTTCATGCAAAGATGGACACAATAAAGGACAGAAATGGTATGGACTTAACAGAAGAAGATATTAAGAAGAGGTGGCAAGAATACAAAAAAGAGCTGTACAAAAAAGGTCTCAATAACCCAGATAACCACGGTGAAATGATTACTCATCGTGTGTAAAGTCAACTGAGCCTTAGGAGCATTACTACAAACAAAGGTAGTGGAGGTGATGGAATTCCAGCTGAGCTATTTCAAATACAAAAAGATGAAGCTGTTAATGTGTTGCACTCAATACGCCAGGACATTTGGAAAACTCAGCAGTGTCCATAGGACTGGAAAATGTCAGTTTATATTCCAATCCCAAAGAAGGGAAATGTCAAAGAATATTCAAACTACTGCACAATTGCAGTCATTTCAAATGCTAGTAAGGCAATGCTCAAAATCTTTCAAGCTAGACTTCAACAGTAGGTGAACTGAAAACATCCAGATGTTCAAGCTGGATTTAGAAAAGTCAGAGGGACCAGAGATCAAATTGCCAACAACTGCTGGTTCATAGGAAAAACAAAGGAATTTCAGAAAAACATCTACTTCTGCATCATTGACTACACTAAAGACTTTAACTGTGAATCACAACAAACTGGAAAATTCTTAGATGGGAACACCAAACCACATAACCTGCCTCCTGAGAAACCTATATGTAGATTAAGAAGTAACAGTTAGAATCTTACATGGAGCTTGAGACTGGTTCAAAATTGGGAAATGTACATGTTAAAGATCTGTACTGTCACCCTGCTTTTTTAACATAAATGGTAAGTACATAATGTGAAATGTAGGGCTGAATGAATCATAAGCTTGAATCAAGATTACTGGGAAAAATGTCAGTAACATCATATATGCAGATGACACCATCCTAATGGCAAAAAGTAAGGAGGAACTAAAGAACCCCTTGATGAAAGTGAAAGGAGAGTGAGAAACCTGGCTAAAATCTAAGACCATGGCATCCGGTACCATCACTTCATGTCAAATAGATGGGGTAAAAATGAAAACAGTAACAGACTTTATTTTCTTAGACTCCAAGATCACTGTGGATGGGGACAGCAGCTAAGACATTAAAGAAACTCTTGCTCCATGGAAGAATAGCTATGACAAACCTTGAAAGCATGTTAAAAACAGAACCATCCCTTTGCCTACAAAGGTCCATATAGTCAAAGCTATGGTTTTTCTAGTAGTCGTGTGTATGTGAGTGTTGGACCATAAAGAAGGCTGAGCACCAAAGAATTGATGCTTTCAAATTGTGGTGCTGGAGAAGTCTTTTGAGGGTCCCTTGGACAGCAAGGATATCAAACCAGTCAATTCTAAAGGAAATCAACCTGACTATTCATTGGAAGTACTGATGCTGAAGCTGAACCTCAATACTTTGGCCATTTGATGCAAGGGGCCAACTCATTGGCAAAGACTCTGATGCTGGTGAATACTGAAGGCAGGAGGAGAAGTGGGCAACAGAGCATAAGCCTGTTGGATGACATCATTGACTGAATGGACATAAATTTGAGCAAAGTCTGGAAGATACTGCAGGACAGGGAATCTTGGCATGCTGCAGTCCATAGGGTCACAAAGAGTCAGACAGGACTGAGTGACTGAATCACAATGTATTAATCATTATTGTGCAAATTAGAGAAGAAGGTGTTTGTTGTAGCCACTAAATTGTTTATTATCCTGGCTAATATAAAAGGAATGAGAAGTAATTATTTTGGTATTTTACAAGATAAGTTTGAAGTATCAGAGGAAATTCCAAGCTAATACATCCAACAGGATTTTTTTAATGTATAGACTTTTGGTTTAGAATAAAGAAATAAAAGTTATTCACAGTCCCATTGAGGGTATCACTTTCAATTTGTACATTTTATATATCAATATCTCTCAAGATTTTTTTTTAAAGTAGTGGCTTGTCTCTAGTAAAAACATAATGTCTTTCTAATCAATTATTACCAATGTGAATGTACTGAATCCCTTGAGTGTATTTGGGCTGGATAAGATTAACAAATGAAGGTACTGAAATAGGTTTACCGGGAAAATATATATGGTAAGAACAACAGTTCCAAGGGGAAAAAAATCTCTGGAAAAAAACCTATATTATCAATGAGCAACAGAAGATAATCTAATAATAAATCCAAGAGTTTTCAGAGTATTGAGACGATAGTAAGAGTATGGCACCCTACAAGTCAATGTAAAACACATCTTACTACTAGACACACATGTTGACAAATTTAGTGAATAAACTCCTTGCTGCAAAATGCATTTTAATGATAACTGTAAAATAAACAAGGTCAAATGCTTTAGAGAGGTCAGATGTGATAAGTTCCAAGTATTCATTGGAATCAACAGCATGTGTACTTTTTATAACTTAGACAAGAATAGTTTCCATGGAGTGATAGTTGATATTTCCTTCTTATTGGAGGGCATAGAAGGTGAAAATTGGTGACAAAGATAATATAAAACTGTTTTAGGCATTTTATTTATGAAAAAGGTGAAAAATTATCTATATTTTGCTTATTATCTTAGAGAAAACATGAAGTCAAGGAATAAGTTTTCAAACATGTGAGACAAATATTGATAAGAATAGGTAAGTACAAAGATATAGGATACAAAGGCTATGAAGCAGTGTTACCAGGACATAACATTCCAGTGTGATGTACTTGCAAAAGTGAAAGATGTCCCTGCTAAGATATTCCTATTTCTCTCTCATGCTGCTTTGAATAAGAAGATATGGTGAAATAGATTACTTAGGAAATTAGAGAATATTTTATGTAGGCACTCTATCCAAATTAATACAGAATGATTCAGGCACAATAAGATGTCACTAGCCTACCTAAGGATGTCTTTTGGACTCTGTGGGAGAGGGAGAGGGTGGGATGATTTGGGAGAATGGCATTGAAACATATATAATAAATAAAGAAACGAATCGTCAGTCTAGGTTCGATGCAGGATACAGGATGCGTGGGGCTGGTGCACTGGAATGACCCAGAGAGATGGTATGGGGAGGGAGGGGGTTTCAGGATTGGGAACACGTGTACACCCATGGCAGATTCATGTTGATATATGGCAAAACCAATACAGTATGGTAAAGTAAAATAAAATTAAAAAAAAAATAAAAAAATAAAAGATAGGTTGAAAAGTTGAGAAGCCAATAATTAGACTTTCACAAAATTGCGATTTTATTGGCAGTATGTAATAGAAATGGAAATCAGAAAATGAATTTGATGATGTTTGCAAGAGAATGATTAAAATGATGCACCATAGAAATTAACAAAATAGGAAAATAGAAAATATAGTAGTGATGATTTTGGTAGGAGGCTAATAAATGTGGAGAAGTAATAAGATAAAATTCTTGGTAAGATGGCAAAACAGATGTAATGGGCAGCCACATGTAAGAGTGCAAGGATGAATCTGGGTGAGAGAGTGAGATGTTTGATTTCAGGAGTTCAGAATTGCAGCAATTATACATAATTATCAAAACTAGCAGTTTAATTAGAGTCAAGGTAAAGGTCTTGGGAGCAGAAAATATTAAGGGATTGATAAATTAACTTGTTGGAAGTCTGTTTGGGTGCTAAATGTACTTTGTAGGATAGACTACTAACCTTGAAGTGAATTGAAGGACAAGGAGACAAGTAACAAAATATAAAACTTTAAACTAATGACAAAATCTGGCTAAAAATCTATAAGCAGGGAGGATCAGAAAATCAGCAGATGGTTTAAATATATGACACAGTTGAGCAGGACAAAATGAGCATGATAATGAAACCAAGTAACATGAAAACATCAGTTTAAAATTCCTCATACTATCAGGGCTTATATGAATTAAAAGTTACAACAACACTTTTGAAATATATGAAGGTAGAGTAAATTTCCATCAGAGAATCTCCTGGAGAATTCCATGGACAGCGGAGTTTGGTGGGCTACAGTTCATGGGGTTGAAAAGAGTTGGACAGAACTGAATGACTAACACCTAGAGTAATAAAAATGAAAACAGAAATAAACAAATGGGACCTAATTAAACTTAAAGATGTTAGCACAGCAAAGAAAACCATGAACACAACATAAAGACAATACACAGAATGTGAGAAAATATTTGCAACTGACAAGGAATTACTCTCCAAAATATATGAACAGCTCATGCAACTCAATACCAAAAGAAAAAAAAGAAAGAAAGAAAAAAATGGTGGTGGAGTTCTAAATAGATATTTCTCCAAAGAAGACATACAGATGGTTAAGAGGCACATGAAAAAATCCTCCACATCACTAATTATTAGAGAAATACAAGTGAGAACTACAATGAGATGTCACCTCACAGCATTCAGAATCCCATCATAAAAAAGTCTACAAAGAGTACACTAATACTAAGCTGAGTGTTTGCAGGATGGTCCTTTATCTGTGACAGAATCAAAGTGTACTTAATACCGTGTGCATGGAGGTGGCTCTCTATCTGCTTCCTTCCTTTCCATACTATTGTGGCTCTCCTCGCTATGGCCTCTATGTAAGATGAGGTTCAGGCATGCTTGCAGAGGTTTCCTTTCTCTCTTGCACTAACGTCATCTAAGCAATAATGGGTCCCAAGACATGCCCTCTGTGTGCAGGCCCACCTCTCTCCTCTGTTTTCCCTTCTTCCATCTGACAGCCAGCAGAGAGACTAACCAGCATCTGTCTAACAAGAAAGGCCAAATCATCAGTAGGTACTCAAGGCAAATGTCAAGTCCTGAGTTCTCTTGTTGCCTTTCTCTTTTTAAATATATTTCACTGCAATTGTTAAGTGTATGGTTTTGATGCTATTTTAGTTCAAACACCTTATCAACATTGATGTATGTGATTCAGATAAGTTTTGCAAAACTATGGATTTAGACATTGATATAAGTTAAAAAGAATTGATGCTTTTGAACTGTGGTGTTGGAGAAGACTCTTGAGAGTCCCTTGGACTGCAAGGAGATCCAACCAGCCCATTCTAAAGGAGATCAGCCCTGGGTGTTCATTGGAAGGACTGATGCTGAAGCTGAAACTCCAATACTTTAGCCACCTCATGTGAAGAGTTGACTCATTGGAAAAGACTCTGATGCTGGGAAGGATTGGGGGACAGGAGGAGAAGGGGACGACAGAGGATGAGATGGTTGGATGGCATCACCGACTCGATGGATGTGAGTAAACTCTGGGAGTTGGCGATGGACAGGGAGGCCTGGCGTGTTGTGATTCATGAGATCGCAAAGAGTCGGACACGACTGAGCGACTGAATTGAACTGAACTGATAAATTAAAAAAACAAACAAAAAAAACATTGTTCTGCTTTCTTCCTTCATGGCTCTCTATGGCTCTATCATCTTAAATAGTTGGATAGTACACATGCTGATAGTTTAGGACAGATGCAATGATCAGAATCTCTAACAATTTGTGTGACAGCAACCCATCAGAATAGATCCTGGGCTTTCATCTAGAGCAAGATCCTCAATCAGCTAGATACCCCAGGGATTAAGGGTTTGAGTGAACTCCGGGAGATGGTGATGGACAGGGAGGCCTGGCATGCTGTGATTCATCGGGTCACGAAGAGTCAGACATGACTGAGCAACTAAACTGAACTGACTGAACTGAAGAGTTTTCTAGAGTATCAGCTGGGTATCCAGCATGGTTCAGATGGGCTTCTTGCCATATAGTATTTTACCTACTAATAATTGAAAAACAATATAGCTGTAGCTGCATAATTTTTTCCAGGTTAATGAAAACCTGATTTACTATAGGCTTTAGTGGTATTATTTCTATGACTTTTAAGTTATTTTAACAATATAAAGAAAACCATGCTTCTTTATATTCAACAACATTCAAAATATCATGCTGACTATGGATGTACTATCTGAATGTGCCTGTTCTTCTCAAAAATATTTTGTGGAGTATTTTATGCTATAATGTTGTGACCCAAGATCCATTTATTTAATTGATTTCATGTTTTGGGTTAAGGAAATTCATAGTGTATAGACTTAGGTTAGCAACTACATGGCAGTTAATGCTAGCAGTAGCAATTTTTTCAATATTTTACTTTGTTTTTTATACATTGTAACTAGATTTTCCTGTCTTTATTAACTCTAAGTCAAAGAGCATCCTAGTAAATTTTCATTTAAGTGTAAATTTATAAACTAATCAAACATAAACTAATTAAAATATTATTACTGAAATCATGAAATTAAAAGATGCTTGTTCCTTGGAAGAAAAGCTATGACCAACCTAGACAGCATATTGAAGAGCAGAGACATTACTTTGCCAACAAAAGTCAATCTTGTCAAAGCTATGTTTTTTCCAGTAGTCATGGATGGATGTGAGAGTTGGACCGTAAAGAAAGCTGAGCACCAAAAATTGATACTTTTGAACTGTGGTGTTGGAGAAGACCCTTGAGAGACCCTTGGACTACAAGGAGATCCAACCAGTCCATCCTAAAGGAAATCAGTCCTGAATATTCACTCTGGCCACGTGATGTGAAGAACTGACTCACTGGAAAAGACCTTGATGCTGAGAAAAATGAAGGTAGGAGGAGAAGGGGATGACAGAGGATGAGATGGTATCACTGATTTGGTGGACATGAGTTTGAGCAAGCTCTGGGAGTTGGTGGTGGTCAGGGAAGCCTTGGCACGTGGCAGTCCATGGGGTCACAAAGAGTCAGATACAACTAAGCGACGGAACTAATCAAATTGTTATGAAATTTGGGGTTATGTATTAATCACTTCATATTTCTATACACAGCAAAGGGCACTGCAACAGTTTATGGATACAATATCATAGCTAAGTGAAAGTTGCTCAGTCGTGTCCAACTCTTTGTGACCCCAAGGAATTTTCTAGGCCAGAATACTGGAGTGGGTAGCCTTTCCCATCTCCAGGGGATCTTCCCAGCCCAGGGATCAAACTCAGGTCTCCTGCAATCAGGCGGATTCTTTACTAGCTGAACCACAAGGGAAGCATCACAGCTAAGGCTAGTCTCAGAAAGTAGATATGTCAAAGAAAATATCCAGGGATTTGAAATAGCTTCAGCAAATTTAACTCTCAGTGCCTGACCTCCTTTATGTCAGTAAGCCTATGACCAAGGTACCCAATAGTACAAGAAGTCACAGACTTTGGACAGGTAATACTGTATGCATATACCAGATGCATGCCTATATTTTCTACTTCCCTGGTTTCTCCTCTCTCCCCTCCTCTTCTTTCTATCTCTCTGTCTCTCACAAATACAAACATACCCACACAGGCTGAAATAAGATATTTTTTATTGGAGTCTAGTGTAATCCAAAATTCTTGAACATAATGGAATCCTCCTATTAGTAAGTCTAACCAAATTGAGTGAGATCAATTAACTAATTGTTTCAGTCTATGTTTTCTGCCTGGTAAGCTCTCATACTGAGAAATTAAAAGAGGAAAAAGAAAAGCTCTCTGAAGCTGACATTAATATTTAAAGCATACCTTGCATTAAGCACTATCCAGGGTCTTTGAATTCCATACATATGTGATTTTGATTATTTTATCTTTGTTTAATTCCCTATAAATACATACTCTCCTCTGTTTCAAATAATCAAGCAAACCTTATGTTTCCTTTATGCAAAAACTCTTCCACAGTGGATACACTTCCTTCCACAAGAGAGAGAACCGAAAATGAAAGGTCATGCTAACAGTAACTGGCACCTCATTTGAAAGTTAAATGCTTCTGCCTTTGAATTTCTGAAGTTTGGTTTGCCTTCCAGATGAAGTCATGGCTGCCAAACTCTTGAATTTTAGTCTTCCATATTCCTGATCTAATTCTGTGTAAGAAAAGAACCAAATAATGCATATCTTCACAACAGTAAATGGAGTATGAAATAGGTCTGGATTTTGTCATGGTGTATTCAGAATACCTATTGGTCTTACCAGAGGACTCATAACAGCAACTAGTTCCAGAATCTCTGTTTTCTGCTGTGTTGCTCCAGAACAAATAGGCCTCACATTGTTCATTTTCAATATTTATTTTACCTCCTTTAAATTTTGAACAAAAGTTCAATACCATGCTAAACTTTTCATTTTACCACTTGTCGGGCAATGATGATAGAATGATGAATGAGATTTATGAGTGTTCTGGAGTAGTGAACATTCTTATATATCAAAGGCTGTGACATTAATCATGAACTAGACATACCTATTGAATGAAACAGTGGATGCTCTGTAGAGTTCAGCCCTTGTCATTGAGCTTTTACATTTGCTATCTGATTCATTGGTTTCCAACTTTCTCAGGTTGTTTAATCCAGTCATGTCACCTCAATAAACTATATCATCAAAAATTAGCAAGGAAAGGTATGTGTATGGCCATACTCACATATTTAATGGAATAAGAGGGTAATTACTGCATTTATAATTTTTCTTTTCATTCCAACATTTTCATTCCATCCAAATCACTACTGTCTAAATTTTTAGTTTAAGAATCTCATCTTCACTGTTTTATAATGTTCAAACTCCAATTAACTTCATCTCAGTGTCTTCTATGCCTTTACTAGTCATAGCTTATCAATGATTTTTCATGTATGGTTTACAAATAATAATCTTGGCTTAATGTTAACAATGGGGATCCCCACATGCTCAGAGTTTCACTTGGTCTGAAACAGGACCCTGGAACATAGTTACAAAAATTACAAGCAATTCTGACTCTAGCTCTCCTGATCACAGATTGGGAGAAACTGACCTAAATACTCTCCTTCTCAAAGGCTACTTCACCATATAAACATTAAAATCCAACAGTACCATCTTTGCCACAACCTTATAACTTTTTGAGAATCTTCTTCTCACTCCCAGTCACAGATTCTAGACCTCATAAAATTGTGCTTCTTTGATCCTTCAATGTTTCTAATAATATAAATCTGCTAGACTCCCATTCTATTTGCATTCTAAATTGGTGCTGCTGGTTTAGTCATTAAGTTCTATCTGACTCTTGTCAACCAATGGACTGTAGCCCTCCAGGATCCTCCGTCCATGGAATTTTCCAGGCAAGAATACTGGAGTGGGTTGCCATTTCTTTCTCTAAGGGGATCTTCCCCACCCAGAGACTGAACTCATGTCTTCTGCACTGGCAGGCGGATTCCTTACCACTGAGCCACTACAGAAGTCCCACATTCTATACTACACATATACATTCTTTGGCCAGCTTCCTAATTAGCTTTCATGCTGCTCTGACCCAGAAAAAGAGAAAAAATGTATGAAAAAGAAAACGCAGATAATTGTTGCTATCTTAGATCTGTGTTACTATATACAAGTGAAAAAAATCATTTAACAGGAAGGTCATCACTGAAATTTCCAGATTTCAAACTAGACAGTTACGTCAGAAATATTTATCAATCATTTATTTTACCCCATACCTTTCTTCACTCATTTCTCAAGCACTATTCCAAAGACAGTACCCAGTAATAGAAACCACAACTGTACTTTCAAAAGAAAACTGTGCCATTTCTGTTCTATGAGATAACTGGAGCAATCCTGTGTAATTTCTCACAGATTCCTGTTCTCCTTACAAACTTAAAAACATTACCATAAATGCAAGCCTTTTTATCTGTTCTCAGAGATTGCCATATTTAACCCTTCTCCTCCTAAATTACACCATCATTCCTCTCCCTGATTGTATAGTTTAAGAACTTCCTCTATTGAATATACTTTTTCTGGGTATTCAATTTCTTCCACATAGTGCTTTGCCCTTAAAGAATAATATGGGTAATATTTCCATTTTAGAAAGAGATTTCATGAGCCTTGTATTTTCCTAGGTATTTTAAAATGTTTTAAGATTGTGGAGAGTAGTTCTCCTTTTGCTAACTCATATTCATTATTGCTGTAATGTTTCCAGGCATTATTGTTTACTTTCTAGACCCGTATCTCCTTTTGTCTTCTGTAATATTGTACTTCTCTCCTGTTATAGTCAACAAGATAATATTTCTTACTATGCTTTTTTGTGGTTTAGATTTTCTTCTAGAACGGAATCTGATAAATTCATTCTTTTTTGTCTTTTGCTTTTGTGTTACAGTTTTTTTCTTTGTATTTTTGTGTTGTGACTCGGGCAAATGTCACTACATAATGTTTTAGTTTTTTCATAGGAAATTATTCATTTGTTCTAAATACATTTATATTTGTGTGTGTGTGTGTGTTCATTTGCTAAGCAGTGTCCAGCTCTCTGCATCCCCATGGACTATGGCCCACCAAATGCCTCTCTCCATGGGATTATTCAGATAAGAATATTGGAGGGGATTTCCATTTCCTCCTCCAGGGGAATCTTCCCAACCCAGGGATTGAACCCATGTCTTTTATGTCTCTTGCATGGGCAGGTGGATTTTTTAATACTGAGCCACCTGAAAAGTCTAAATTTAAACTTAGCTATAAATTTATGAAAAGTTTCAAATAACTATTAATTTTTTTATGTTTAGTAAGTTTCTTATAATATTATGCCTTGCATTGACATTAGATCTGAATGAATTAATTTCTCTGTTTGCTCAGTGTAGTCTCACCTCCAAATTGTTAATTTTATGGTAATATTTAAAACCTTAAATAATTATAAATAATTATTTATGCTATTCAAAATTGAGAGGAATTCAATTTCCTTTGTTTTCAATTAATCAACTTTTTTAAATAAGATTTCTGTGTCTTATACATGAACACTGGAGCATAAAAAATTGACTTTCAGGTTTGCTTCCAACTTTTAGAGAAAGATAGTCCCAGAGTCTTAACTGATTGAAGAAATGACCTGGAATTGCTCATGCTCATGTGTTTTGTGTCTGTTACATAGCTGCTAAAACATAGGAGACTTCCACAGTGCATAAGTTATATCTGTATGGAAATGATTTTAAAAATCTCCATTTTTCTGTATGGAATTTAAAGTTCAAAATCAAGATTAAAATAATGGCAGTTATCATGTGTTAAATATCATGAATGAGATAAAGTGAAATAAGTAATATTACAAAAAGTAGTGATAAAAAAATTGACTGGTTTAAATTCAGCTATTCTTTCAGAAATGAGAAATAATGAAGGCCCTGCACAGGCAGTAATCTTAGTCTTCACTGAGCAATCTCTGTTTTCTTTGTGATTTTGCATATATTTTATAAATTTGGAAATGCCTCTGGGAAATTAATTCTGGTACTTCAGCATTTCACCTGAGTATATAAAATTAGACAAAGCCAGAACTGGCAATTTATATGGGAATTAGGCCACACCTGTCATTATCTATGGACTATCCAGACAGAAACCAACAAAAACTATGTTTTAAGAGTATAGGTAATAATGGAAGCACATACTCTAAGTGAAACTCAGGTGCAGTGTCTTCTAGATAATCTATTAAAAACAGATTAATTTAATCCTGTTAAAAATGTATGTTCTGTTAAAAAAAAAAAAAAAGATACCCTGGAGAGCTAACAAATTTAAATTGACAAGTGATAAATGAAAGGGTTATCTTACTTATTTTAATTAGAAACTTAAATTTTAACACTACATGTACTGTGAACTAAATTGTGTCCCTCTAAGATTCATATTTTGAAACCCTAACCCTCAGTGTGATGGTTTTTGGAGATAAGGAGTTTAAGATATAATTAGGTATAGTTGAGATCATAGAAGTGAGGCCTTCATTATGAGATTTGTGCCCTTTCAAGACATATCAGAGATCTCTGTCTCTCTCCTTTTATCTCTCTATCAGATAAAGACACACAGAGAAAGTGGCCATTCATAATTCAAGAAGATCTTTATTACCAGAAACTGACCATTCTAGCACATTTAACTTGTACTTTTGGCCTCCAGAAATGTGAGAAAATAAATTTCTGTTTTTCTAA
Organism: Ovis aries; assembly: GCF_016772045.2. Taxonomy (NCBI): domain Eukaryota; kingdom Metazoa; phylum Chordata; class Mammalia; order Artiodactyla; family Bovidae; genus Ovis; species Ovis aries. Next base: position 48,773,377 of record NC_056056.1, read on the forward strand.
GTCACCTAGTACTGTATTATTTTGGTGGTGGTGGTGGTTTAGTCACTAAGTCGTGTCTGACTCTTGTGACCCCATGGACTGTAGCCCACCAAGCTCCTTTGTCCATGGGATTCTCCAAGCAAGAATACTGGAGTGGGTTGCCATTTCCTTCTCCAGGGGATCTTCCCAATCCAGGAACTGAACCCAGGTCTCCTGCATTGGAGACAGATGCTTCACCGACTGAGCTATGAAGGAAGCCACACTGTATTATTTTATGGCAGCCCAATATGGACTAAAACAACTTGCTGTACATATATAATTATCATAAGCAAGAAGGTTTTTGAGTACAAGTGCACATGTGTGCACACACAAATATGTATAGATAGGGACAGTAAACAGTAAAAGAGAAGGGGGAAAAGTTGCAAGCCAATTACCCAAATCTAACTTTTCTTTGCAGTTCTCTGAGGTGGTGACTCTGTTACCTCTCTAGGCTGTAGAGTGAAATAAAATTAAATTTGAGTCAAGGTTCCTGACAATAGCATCAAATCTATTATGCTTGCTTACTCTGTGTACAACATAGGTGCTGGCCAGGTGAAATAATTGTATCTTGTTAAGAAGGCATATTAAATGAAAGTCCCTGCATTGTGCACAGCAAGAGTTCCCTGTTTTTCCATTGATTACACTATATTATTTGTAAAATTCCAAGAAAATCAGAGGCTGAACTTCCAGATTACTTTCTTCTTTTTTTCTTTCCTTGCGTGCATGCTAAGCTACTTCAGTCATGTTTGACTCTTGGCAACACTATGGACCTTAGGCCTCCAGGTTTCTCTGGTCTTGGGATTCTCCAGGGACAAATACTGGAGTGGGTACCATGCCCTCCTCCAGGGGATCTTCCCAACCCAGGGATCAAACCTGTATCTCTCACATCCCCTGTATTGACAGGCAGGTTCTTTACCACTAGCACCACCTGGAAAGTTCAGTCAGTTCAGTTCACTTCAGTCACTCAGTCGTGTCCGACTCTTTGCAACCCCATGAATCGCAGCACACCAGGCCTCCCTGTCCATCACCAACTCCCGGAGTTCACTCAAACTCACATCCATCGAGTCTGTGATGCGATCCAGCCATCTCATCCTCGGTAATCCCCTTCTCCTCCTGCCCCCAATCTCTCCCAGCATCAGGGTCTTTTCCAAAGAGTCAACTCTTCGCATGAGGTAGCCAAAGTACTGGAGCTTCAGCTTTAGCATCATTCCTTCCAAAGAAATCCCAGGGCTGATCTCCTTCAGAATGAACTGGTTGGATCTCCTTGCAGTCCAAGGGACCCTCAAGAGTATTCTCCAACACCACAGTTCAAACGCATCAATTCTTCAGCGCTCAGCCTTCTTCACAGTCCAACTCTCACATCCATACATGACTACTGGAAAACCATAGCCTTGACTAGACGGACCTTAGTCTGCAAAGTAATGTCTCCGCTTTTGTATGTACTATCTAGGTTGGTCATAAATTTCCTTTCAAGGAGTAAGTGTCTTTTAATTTGATGGCTGCAGTCACCATCTGCAGTGATTTTGGAGCCCCCAAAAATAAAGTCTGACACTGTTTCCACTGTTTCTCCATCTATTTCCCATGAAGTGATGGGACCAGATGCGATGATCTTTGTTTTCTGAATGTTGAGTTTTAAGCCAACTTTTTCACTCTCCACTTTCAATTTCATCAACAGGCTTTTTAGCTCCTCTTCACTTTCTGCCATAAGGGTGGTGTCATCTGCATATCTGAGGTTATTGATATTTCTCGCAGCAATCTGGATTCCGACTTGTGTTTCTTCCAGTCCAGCATTTCTCATGATGTACTCTGCCTAGAAGTTAAATAAGCAGGGTGACAATATACAGTCTTGATATACTCCTTTTCCTATTTGGAACCAGGCTGTTGTTCCATGTCCAGTTCTAACTGTTGCTTCCTGACCTGCATACAGATTTCTGAAGAGGCAGGTTAGGTGGTCTGGTATTCCCATCTCTTTCAGAAGTGTCCACAGTTAATTGTGATCCACACAGTCAAAGGCTGTGACATAGTCAATAAAGCAGAAATAGATGTTTTTCTGGAACTCTTGCTTTTCCATGATCCAGAGGATGTTGGTAATTTGATCTGTGGTTCCTCTGCTTTTTCTAAAACCAGCTTGAACATCAGGGAGTTTACGGTTCACGAATTGCTGAAGTCTGGCTTGCAGAATTTAGAGCATTACTTTACTAGCATGTGAGATGAGTGCAATTGTGTGTTAGTTTGAGCATTCTTTTGCATTGCCTTTCTTTGGAATTGGAATGAAAACTGACCTTTTCCAGTCCTGTGGCCACTGCTGAGTTTTTCAAACTTGCTGGCATATTGAGTGCAGCACTTTCACAGCATCATCTTTCAGGATTTGAAACAGCTCAACTGGAATTCCATCACTTAAACTAGCTTTGTTCATAGTGATGCTTTCTAAGGCCCACTTGACTTCACATTCCAAGATGTCTGGCTCGAGATTAGTGATCATATCATCATGATTATCTGGGTCGTGAAGATCTTTTTTGTACAGTTCTTCTGTGTATTCTTGCCACCTCTTCTTTATATCTTCTGCTTCTGTTAGGTCCAGACCATTTCTGTCCTTTATCGAGCCCATCTTTGCATGAAATGTTCCTTGGTATCTCTAATTGTCTTGAAGAAATCTCTAGTCTTTCCCATTCTGTTGTTTTCCTCTATTTCTTTGCATTGACCACTGAAGAAGGCTTTCTTATTTCTTCTTGCTATTCTTTGGAACTCTGCATTCAGATGCTTATATCTTTCCTTTTCTCCTTTGCTTTTCACCTCTCTTCTTTTCACAGCTATTTGTAAGGCCTCCCCAAACAGCCATAACTTGGCATCCTAATTAGTTTGTGTCTTGGTTTAAATGCTTTATTTGGTTTGAAACCAACGAATGAAGAATGTGCTTTTTTCATGATGCATTTTCCATCATTCTCTAGTGAGCTCTGTCTGAAAATGGTAATCCACTCCAGTATTCTCATCTCAAAAATTTCATGGATGGAGCCTGGTGGGCTGCAGTTGATGGGGTTGCAAAGAGTCAGACATGACTGAGTACATACACATAATGAGCTCTCTTAAAATACCATCTCCCAAAAGACAGTAAGAGGTGGAAATACTAGACCACCTTACCTGCCTCTTGAGAAATCTGTATAGAGGTCAAGAAGCAACAGTTAGAACCAGGCATGGAACAATGGACTGGTACCAAACTGGGAAAGGTGTAGGTCAAGGCTATATATTGTCACCCTGCTTATTTAACTTACATGCAGAGTACATTATGTGAAATGCTGGGCTGGATGAAGCACAAGCTGAAATCAAGTTTGCCAGGAGAAATATCAATAACCTTAGATATGCAGATGATACCACCCTTATGGCAGAAAGTGAAAAGGAACAAAAGAGTCTCTTGATGAAAGTGAAAGCTGCTGCTGCTGATGCTGTCACTTCAGTCGTGTCCAACTCTGTGTGACCCCATAAATGGCAGCCCACCAGGCTCCCCTGTCCCTGATTCTCCAGACAAGAACACTGGAGTGGGTTGCCATTGCCTTCTCCAATGCATGAAAGTGAAAAGTGAAAGTGAAGTCACTCAGTGTTGTCCGACCCTCAGCGACCCCATGGACTGCAGCCTACCAGCCTCCTCCATGCATGGGATTTTCCAGGCAGGAGTACTGGAGTGGGGTGCCATTGCCTTCTCCGGAAAGTGAAAGAGGAGAGTGAAAAAGCTGGCTTAAAACTAAACATTTAAAAAACTAAGATCATGGCGTCAGGACCCATCACTTCATGGCAAAAAAATTGGAAAATGGAAACAATGACAGACTTTATTTTCCTGGGCTCCAAAATCACTGCAGATGGTAACTGCAGTGGCAAAATTAAAAGACTCCTGCTCCTTGGGAGGAAAAAAAATATGACAAACCTAGACAGTATATTAAAAAGCAGAGACATCACTTTGCTGACAAAGGTCCATCTCGTCAAAGCTATGGTTTTTCCAGTAGTCATGTGTGGATGTGAGAGTTGGACTATAAAGAAAGTTGAGTGCCGAAGAGTTGATGCTTTTGAATTGTGGTGTTGGAGAAGACTCTTGAGAGTCCCTTAGACTGCAAGGAGATCAAACCAGTCAATCCTGAATATTCACTGGAAGGATTGATGCTGAAACTGAAGCTCCAGTACTTTGACCACTTTGGCCAAAGTATTGCTGAAGGACTGACTCATTGGAAAAGACCCTGATACTGGGAAATATTGAAGGCAGGAGGAGAAAGGAATGACAGAGGATGAGATGGCTGGATGGCAGGGTGGGTGGCATCAAAGACTAGACAGACTTGAGTTTGAGTGAGCTCCGGGAGTTGGTGATAGACAGGGAAGCCTGGCAGTGCTGTACTGCATGAGGTCACAAAGAGTCAGACAGGACTGAGTGACTGAACTGAATGTTGATCTGTATCACATGTATATTTTGGAAATCTACCATTTACAAATTTTACATTCAGCTTAGATTAAGTACCAAAAGCAAAACAAAATAAAAATCCCATTATCATTACTGACTAGATAACATGGCCCAAAATTTGGCATACGCTGAGATGACATTGATGCAGGAAGGTGGGATAAGTAATCAAGAACCCTATCTTTGGATGAAAATGCACTTAAATATAAATTCTGCCACTGCCACCAACAGGCCATGTGATCTTTATAGTTTTTATGAGAAATTGTATATAAGGCACAAGCACAGAGGCTGATAGTTAACCTCTGCTCACTCAACATTTGACAAAAGAAGTTTTTTTGAATGTGTGATTGGAAGAATTTTATCATATAGTTTCTATGTATTAGAATATACTTTTAATGTGCAAATGGACAGTTATAATATTTCCTATTTATGTGTTCAACAAATATTTATTGTGTACCTACTATGCAAGATATGTTTATCTGTAGCATTCCATTCACAAATATGCAAATCAGATAATCCTCATACTGAGCTTATGATGTGTCTCTAGATTACCAAGGCTTCCTACCTAATGTATATAAGTGATCTATTTTCCACAAAATAAAAATATATGTATAGTCCAAGTGCATATTTATGTATTGACAGATTTCAAGATTTTTCCAGAAGAGTTGCAATTTTATATATTATATATAATCAGACAGAACTTTGTATGTCCCAAAGGTAATTTATACCTGTATGATCACACCAAACTTCCTATAAGTCACAATGTTGATTTATAGCTCATGATTATTGATACTCTTATAGTATAAGTATAAGCTTGAAATTGCTCTTTTGTTTGAAAAAAACCTGGGCTATGTAACAGCAAAATGTGCAATGATTTCACCATCTTTATCTATTGTAAATATTACAAATGAAATGTTTTTTCTTGATTAAAATGTCCTGAGTACTTCTCCTAAACATTTAGTTTCCAACAAATTTATTAACCTAGCATAAGGCATATTTGTGTTTCTGTATATATGCATATTTGTACATATAAACATATGTGTACGTATATACACACATACACTGAAGATGAGAAAATTAAAGCTTAAGGTGATCAACGTTATGGTAATGTCCAGTGGTATGCCCATTATTAAATAATTGTCTCTCAGCTCTGGTCCTTCTGTCTGTGTAGAAATTAACAAGATAGTGCCAGTCAGGCTCTCTTGCCTCATGATTTCATGCCCTCTCCCTATATGTTCTGTAAACAATGACTTTGCCTGGTTGTGCGATGGCTGAGATAGCTTATTGCACTGAGCATGCACATCGCTAGGTACTTGCTTGGTTACAGGTTACTTTGTGCTGGTACGCCTGTTTGAGTTTCACCATCAAAGCCCTGGCTGCTGCTGCATTGGGTCTACATTGGAGCAACATCATGGTTATGTTATGGCTCTACTATTATTATGTTGTGGCTGCTGCTATGGCTGTTGTGTCAGCCAGGAGAGGGGCTGTATTACGGCTGTGGTGCCAGTCAGGAGAGAATAAACATACCTGCAGTTCCTATGGCTCCTCAGGTCTCCTTCCAGGCTCTTAGCTCATGCCTTGCCTACTCTGGGTTCAGTGAACAGTGAAGACAGTGGGAACAGCAAGACAATTGGAATCATGAACAGGATCACCAAGACATCCTCTGTGCTTTGTTTTGCAATAATGAGGTTGGAACTCTGCAAATCACATGTGAACATCATCAGCTGCTTCTCTCTGGTTTTCCAATGTGGAGTCAAGAAGGCAGACTGGAAAACCGGAGGAGGGGAGAGGGACATAGTCTTACCTTTGTCTTTCCTATTCCTACTAGTAACACACTAGCTGTTTTGTCAGAAGAGGCAGTAAATTTCTATCTCATTCTTTGGATTGTATTTTCTAGAAGGGCCCTGCAGTTTTATAGACTCTCTGTCTGGGGACAGGAAGAAAGGTTAGAAATGGAAAAGTACTGAGTTCTTAGTCAGAGTGGAGAAAAACTGTATTTAATGTTCTCCTCCCCCTATCAATAGTCCTTAGCAGAAGTATCTCAGGAAGGCCCCTGTACATGTAGGCTCAGGACTGGGATTCAAACATGCATAAAGGTTGGCCCACCAGGGAAACTTGAGTCCTTGACTACAACTCCTCTTGAAGACTGCAATGAACTGGCCATGCAGTAAATCTGATGTGGAAATGGCAGCTTTCCCCATGAAGCCGAATGTATAAACCCTTTTTTGATCTCCTGTGGTTGGGCATGAAAGATCAGCAGTCAGACAGCTCTGTTGCCTCATGATTGGGAAGCCAATCAATCCATAGATCTTCCTTCCTCAATATTATTCAATTGTTATTTTTACTTTTGCAGCATTCTGGATCAATTGCTTTTTGTAAAACTTGATATTTTATAATAATAAAGTCAATAGATATAGATAGCATGTAATTACAAGATAAGAGAGTAGAAAGAATGGACAAAGTTCATGAGCTCAAGTAAAGAAGTTTACCTCTGAAAGACTAGCAGAAAAATAGATGGAGCTGGGTGCAGATGGGTAGATATAAATATCTACCAAGGAAATAAATATGAATGTGATGATAACATGCATTATTTTAATGTTCAACATATTATATTTCATTAATGATTTTCTAATTCCAATTCATTCTCTTACACCTTATTTGGTAAAGACGAATTTTTATTTTAATGTTTGGCTTTAAAGAATAAATGTTGATTTAGAAATATTTACTAAAAATATACAGCAGAGGAAAAAAATCCTCACTATATTAAAAGCGTGTAAAAATTGTGAAAAAAAAGAAACTTCATTTTTGTTTTCAATATGTGTAAGTCTATTTCTGTTTTACAAATGAGTTAATTTGTATCACTTTAAAAAAAATTTGATTCCACATATGAGTGATATATTATGGTATTTGTCTTTGTCTGACTTAACTTCACCTAGTATGATAATCTCTAGGTCCATCAATGCTGCAAAACAAACTTATGATTGCCAAAGGGGAAGCTAGCAGGTGGTGGGATAAGTCAGGAGTTTAGGATTAATATCCACACACTACTATATATAAGATAGATAACCAGCAAGGACCTACTATATAGCACAGGCAGTTCTAGTCAATATTCTGTGATAACTTATATGAGAAAATAATCTGAAAAATAATTTATATATATATATATATATATATATATGTATAACTGTATCACTTTGCCATGCTCTTGAAACTAACACAACTTTGTAAATCAACTACACTTCAATTTTATTTAAAATTAAATAAAATTTTAAAATACATACATTTTAAATTTAATTCTATTTGAAATATCCCAAAAAATTTTTAGGAAAAATCTAAGAACATGAGAAAAGCAGACACTTCTAAATAATGACTTAGCACATACAATAAAAACATCTAGGTGGATGGATAGTAGAGATGTTGAACATGTCAGTTTTCAATATAAGTGACAATGGTTATGATTAGATGTGATATATGAATGTAATATAAATTGATATGAAGATTGCATAGACCATTTCAGTATATATATATATACTGAAGTAATGCATACATTTGTATATATACATATGAATATATGTACACGTGTGTATGTTTAGTAAGTGTTAATCACTCAGTCCTATCTGACTCTTTGTGACCCCATGGACTGTAGCCCACCAGGCTCCTCATCCATGGAATTCTCCAGGCAAGAATACTACAGTGGGTTGCCATTTCCTTCACCAGGGGATTTTCCCAAACCAAGGATTGAACCCAGGTCTCCCGACTTGCAGTCAGACTCTTTAGCGAGTATGTATATTTACTTGTTTATATTCCTCTTATTACAGCAATTTACTTTCAGAAATTTATCATACAGCAACAATACATAGGGTGCTCATGTCTTTACCTACAAGAATTTTGATCTGCATGCATGTGTTAATTAGTGGTACAGTTAATTATTTAACTAAGCAAATTAATTATTAATAAAATTCTCCTGAGTTTGACAATAAAATGTAATTATTAGTATAGCAACATAGATAAATACATAAAAATCAATGTATACAATTCATTGGGAAAACTTCTAAAAATTATGTGCAATATGAACCTATTTATATTAATGTAAATATAGAAAAATATTGAAATTTTATAATATATGCTTACAATTTCCACCTCTTATTTGGTGGGATTCCACTTGAGTTTTTGGTGTCTCTGTTGTTTCCTTATCAAGGCTGTCTTAATTTTCCACAATAAACATGGATTATTTTCATAGTAAGTAAATAATTTGCATTCATAATATATTATAGTTTATTTCTACCCATGTTTTTATTGCTGTGTCATGGTGTAACTATCAGACAAAGCCCTTTGAGATCCCACTGCAATATAGTAGAACAATTTTGCAACTGATCTTCACAGTGTTAAATTTTCTCTGGATTTTCTGGGGTTTATTGCCTTAATAGTTTAATGTCAACTATTTTTCATAAGAAAATATATCTTGGATGTTCAGTCATTATATGAAAAAGGAAAGCATGTTTTGTCATGAAGGATTAAAAATAAATACCTGGCTCAAAATGAAATCATAAACTTGTCTTTTATTTTTTTGTGTGGAAAAATGCAATAATACTAAAACAATAAATTAAATTGCAACTTTTATAATAATGTGAAGTATATTAGGACAGAATAATATAGTAAGAGCAACAAAATGAGAAAAACTTTGATTTAAATCCAAATATTTCCAATGATAATTATATGACCTTGGAATGATTAGTTAACACATCAGTGTCCCAGAATAGCCCCATAAATCATCTTGGCTTCTTCATATCCTTACATGAAGCTTAAATGAATAATGCATAATAATTGATGCATTAAAAGAATGCAATTATCATTAGCCATTGGATTTTTAAATTGTTCAACCAAAAATATATAATTTCAGATTATATTAAATTTTTCTCTGAAACAAAGAAAAGAAAAAGGTGTGGGGTTGGAGGTGCTTTGCCTGGTGGCTGAGTGTTGGAGAAACCATTTGCCAATGCAGGAGACATGGGTTTGATCCCTGATTCAGGAGGATTCCATGTGACCCAGAGCTGCTGAGCCCATGTGCCACAATTATTGAGCCTGTTGCTCTGGAGCTGGGGAGCCACAACTACTGAGACCCATGCACCCTGGAGCTCATGCTCTGCAACAAAAGAAGGCACCATGGTGAGAGGCCTGCGTGCCACAACTAGAGAGTGGCCTCTCCTTGCTGCAGCTCAGGAAAAGCCCATGCAGCCATGAAGACCCAGCACAGCCAAAAATAAATAGAAAAATAAATGCAATTATATATATATATATATATATATATATATATATATATATATATATATATATATAAACAAGACAACATAATAGATAGTGATCTGACTATGTGGGATGGAATATTTCAGATTGAGGAATAGAAGAGAACTCCATGATAGGTTGACATTTAAAAAATGTATCAGTTCTCTATTTGCTGTTTTAAAAAGTTAATGAGAAACTTAAAGGCTTAAAGCACCACCCATTTTATTTTCAAATTTTTTGTAGGTTAGACATCCAGACATCCCTGACATGATCCTCTGTTCAGTCTCACCAGGTTGAAATCAAGGCCTGGAGCCCAGGGTCATTTCCCAAGCTTATTTAGGTTGTTAACACAGTTTAATTTCTCCGTGGTAAGACTGTGGTGTTTGCTCTCTCCCAAGCTGCTTGCTGAGTGTTTCTCACATCTTCCATAAGGCACAGTCAAGTCCTAGCAGCACAGTCTTTTAACAATATGGAAGCTTACTTTTTCAAAGCAAGGCGAATCATTCTCCAATCTGCTAAAATCTAGTCTTATATAATGTAAAATAATCATCAAAATGCCAGTCCCATCATAGCCACAGATTCTGCCCACACTCAAGGAACAGGAATTGTAAAGCGTTTGTCAACAGGAGGCAGGAACCTTGGGCCAACTTGAAACCCTGCCTACTGCAAGGAAACACTAAGATGATGAGTAAGAACTAGTCTCAAAAGTTCATTGGATGCATAATTTCAGAACAGAGATAAAGACCTGGATACAGAACTGGACATCATCTTGTACAGATGCAATGATTTAAATTCCTTCTTGCTGATTGATGCTGCCTCATCCCTTGAATCTGAAACATGCAGTATTTCTGCTTTAGAAGTAACCATTTCTACCCAGTGTGGTATTTCTGTTTTAGTTTGTAGCAATTATTCTAGAGACCTCAAGATACAATTCTCTGAGTTTTCCAGTTGAAGTACTAGCCATCATATTAGCAAACTGATGATTCCTAAAAATTAATAGAATGAAAGAATCTATAGAATAGACACAGAGAAGGAGAAAGTGATACAGAATAGAAACAGAGAGAAATCTTAAAATTATATCATCATAATATAAATCAAACTCAGGAACTGACTTTCAAATAACTAAATCTTAATTGAAATGGAATACGGTGATAAAAACATGTGTTAATATGATAAATCATAATAATGGTAGCTCAGTCAGTAAAGAATCTGCCTGCAGTGCAGAAGATCTGTGTTTGATCCCTGGGTCAGGAAGATTCACTGGAAAAAGAAATGACAAACCACTCCGGTATTCTCACCTTGAAAATCCCATGGACAAAGGAGTCTGGAAGGCTGCAGTCCATGGAATCACGAGTCAGATATGACTTAGTGACCAAACCACAAGGGCTATAGACAGTATTTTAAATATATCCTGTGTGCTATCTCATAGGTACTGAAACCCTGACTAGGCGGAAAAGTTAACTACATGATGGCAAGATTGTAGCCATCACAGAAAGTGAAAGTGAAAGTTGCTCAGTCGTGTCCGACTCTTTGCAACCCCATGGGCTATACAGTCAGTGGAATTCTCCAGGCCAGAATACTGGAGTGGGTAACCTTTCCCTTCTCCAGGGGATCTTTCCAACCCAGGGATTGAGCCCAGGTCTCCTGCATTGCGGGTGGATTCTTTACCAGTTGAGCCACAATAGAAGCCCAAGAATATTGGAGTGGGTAGCCTATCCCTTCTCCAGGGGATCTTCCCAATCAAGGAATCGAACCGGGATCTCATGCATTGCAGATGGATTCTTTACCAACTGAGCTATCAGGGATGCCATTATAGAAGCCGACACAATTCTGAGAATGGGCCTCAAGGAGACTGACTGTGGAACTGACTATGGAACTAAAAATTAGCTATACTTAAAACATCAAGATGATGCTAGTCAGAGCATCTATGACCAATTTCAAGCCAACTGTCAGAGCTATCAGAGTGGAGCCCCCTCTCTCAGCCTATAAAAGCTCTTGCCACTTACTGTCAATATGGGGTAAGAGTCAGCCTTCAAATTTATTTCATGAACTGAAGACTACACTGACCAAAAAGTGAAACATAATTTCACATAATGTGGTCCCATTAGCCTTATTAATAGTCCCTTACTATCCCGATTGTCATCTACCTACACACCCATTTTGTAAGTTAACTCTTAGTTTGGATTCTTGGTAGGGCTATGTTTGCACTGTTTGTTCATTAATATTTTAGAGGAAAATTTGCAGTAGCTACCAAAGGATTTTCGTAATTCCACAAATACTGTTGGAATCATTTGGGGGGTTATAAAATAATTTACTAAAGATACTAATTTATTCAAATTACAAAGCGACAAAAGGCATTTCCTACTATAAATGTCATACCTGGGCCAGTTGCTTCCCTCAGGAGGACTGGGATTTTTGATTCTGCTAATGATAAACTTTAGCGTTTCTCTGGGGAGTAGGCAAGTCAGATGCTCTGATGGCCTACCACAGGTGGAACTGAAGAGATGAAAATGAATTCTATCCCTTAAGTGTTTTAAAAATGCAAACAGTATACCTAAATTCTGTTTATGAAAGTTATCCAGTCTGTCAACTTTATGACTTTAATGTATTCAATATTCCAAGAAAATGCTTCTTGTGGTTTGGCACCTAAAAATACTGATATCTTGAATTTATGTTTTGATACTGTGTTCTAGAAATCATAATTATACCAATGTCAAGCAAATGCTTGTACTTAATGATATGTTCACTACTCTTTAAATTTCCAGAGAAAATGTTTTTAAGTATCTGCGTCCAACTCCACTGGTAGTTTGAATTTAATCATGAATTTGAAGTGGTTTATGAAAATTTCTTATAGTTTGGAAGCACCGCCATAGAATATAGATAATTTACTTTTATTAAGCTCTCTACCTAAACTGCTGACTCCATGACACAATATACAAAAAAACTGAAATACTGGAATTTAAAAATTATCATTTAGAGTTATTAAAAATATTGTAATATCTGCCAGTGTATAACTTTCAGACTAGCTACACCTAATTTATTCTGCTTCACTCATTTATAGTTCTTTAAACATCTAAAGCTTTTTCTTACATTGATGTACTATACTACAGAATTTTATTAGTCTGTATTTGTGACATGTTCATAAATGATATTCACAACATATTTTCTCAATCTAATGCTATTTTATATGTAGGTATATATTGACTTGTTTTCACACTTACACTTCAGGGCCAAATAATGGGCTATATTATTTCCTATACTCATCATTGATTTTGGCTTAATCAAAAACAATTTATTATCTGATATTTATTTCATAATGGTGATTAAAATTTCTTTAATTCAGATTTATCTAACAGAAAAGTTAGAAAAATGCTAACTTAAAAGTGAGGAGAAAAAAAATAAAGATAAGATAAGGCAGATAAGTACAACTGCCTTTTGGCATTAAAGAGAAAAATAATATGTGTGTATGTTTATATATATACACATGGTTGTGTGTGTGCATATATATACATGCATATACACATAGACATATCCCCAGTGCGAAAGGCAGAATAATGACTCCCTAAACAAGTATATCCACTCACCGATCCTCAGGACATGTTAATATGTTATGTTACATGGTAAAAAGAACTTTACAAATGTAATTAGGCTTGTAAACCTTAAGATAGGAAGATTATCCTAAGTTGTCTGTGTAGGCACAATTTAATCACATGAACCTTTAAAAGCAGAAAACTTTTTCTGGCTGGAGGCAAAGAGGTACAGAAGAAGGGCATAACAGACTATTTTGAAACTTGAGAAAAATTTAATCACTATTGCTGGTTCAAAGAAGAAAGGGTCAATGTGACAAGAATTGCAGGGAGCCTGAGTTATTTGAGAGAGGCTCCTGGCTGATGACCAGCAGAAAATGAGGACCTAGGTCCTACAACCCAACCATAAGGCACTTAATTCTGCAAATAACTCTAATGAACTTGGATGATCCCCCAGCACCTTCATACAAGAGCTTATATTTGCCGTTACTTTGACTTTGATACAGAGACCACTCAACTTCTGAATTACAGACTTGTGAGATGAAGTTGTATTATCGTAGTCCCCTAACTTAGTAGTAATTACAATGATAAGAATAAAAAGGTAAAAAGATTTTGGTATCAGAAGTGGACTGTGTTGTAACAAATACCTAAAAATGTAAAACTGGCTTTGAAAATAGGCAGTTAGTAAGGATTGGAAAAATTTGATGAACATGACAGAAAAAGTCCAGAGCTCCTTGAACAAACGTTTATTAGCAATATGGATGCTAACAAATCTGTTAGAAAGGGATACAAAGGAATTGAGCAGCACAACAGAAAATCTAAATTGCCTTCAGTTCAGTTCAGTCACTCAGTCGTGTCTGACTCTTTGAGACCCCATGAATTGCAGCACGCCAGGCCTCCCTGTCCATCACCAACTCCTAGATTTCACTCAGACTCATGTCCATCGAGTCAGTGATGCCATCCAGCCATCTCATCCTTTGTCGTCCCCTTTCCCTCCTGCCCCAATCCCTCCTAGCTTCAGAGTTTTTTCCAATGAGTCAACTCTTCGATGAGGTGGCCAAAGTACTGGAGTTTCAGCTTCAGCATCATACCCTCCAAAGAAATCCAGGGCTGATCTCCTTCAGAATGGACTGGTTGGATCTCCTTGCAGTCCAAGGGACTCTCAAGTGTCTTCTCCAATACCACAGTTCAAAAGCATCAATTCTTCAGTGCTCAGCTTTCTTCACAGTCCAACTCTCACATCCATACATGACCACTGGAAAAACCATAACCTTGACTAGACGGACCTTTGTTGGCAAAGTAATATCTCTGCTTTTCAATATGCTATCTAGGTTGGTCATAACTTTTCTTCCAAGGAGTAAGCGTCTTTTTTAATGTCATGGCTGCAATCACCATCTGCAGTGATTTTGGAGCCCAAAGAATAAATTCTGACACTGTTTCCACTGTTTCCCCATCTATTTCCCTTAGGGAATACCTAAATCATCATGAGTATACTATTAGTAGTAATATGGACATTAAAGGTGTTTGCTAGTATGGTCTCAGAAGATGATGAACATATTAATGGGAATTGGCAGAAAGTTTAATGGAATGGTGTCTTTTAGTTATGTATAAAGGACAAATTGTAAATAAACTTGGATATTTATCCCAGGAGACTTCCAAGCAAGTTATTGACAGTATGGTCTAGGTTATTCTTACTGCTTATAGTAAAATAAAATTATAGTGAAGGCACAATTGCAAAAGAAAATATAACCAGAACTTGATAATTTGGCTGATTCTCAGCCTATTTGGACAGGAGATATTAATTTAAGAAAGTCATTGTTAGGAAAGCATGCTCTAGAATAAAGGACATATGTATGACCATACATCTCTTCCCTTAAAACTGGGAAAAGCCAAAAGCTTAAATAGTCAGTCACAAGATATTAAGGCTACGGTTCACAAACCCACTCAATCAAAGTCGTGTGTGTGCTAAGTCATTTCAGTCATGTCTGACTCTTTGCTACCCTATGATGTGTACGGAGTGTAGCCCTCCAGGCTCCTCTGTCCATGGGGTTCTCCAAGCAGGAATAGTGGATTGGGTTGCTATGCCCTCCTCCAGTGGATCTTCCCGACCTAAGGATCAAAACCACATCTCTTATGTGTCCTGCATTGGCAAGAAGGTTTTTTACTACTAGCGCCACCTGGGAAACCCTGGTCAAACACAGGGACCTCCAAAAACCATCAGTGCATTGGTTTCAGCCATTTCCAACAGAAGGCGAAAATTGAAATGGACCTATTTCAAAATTAAAATAAATAAATTTACATTAAAAAATAAAATTAAAAGAAAGATATGTGGATGAGCCTCTTGGGTAATGAACTGAACACACTTCAAATATAAGGAAGACCCAGGAAGTTATTGAAAATTGCATATCTGCAGAAACCTTGCCAATGTAGACTGTAAAGGAAAGAGACAGTATAAAATGAGAGAAAGCTGTTGACCTCCAAATTTGTACTGGCAGGAAGCTGGCTGATAAATCTATCCATCTGCAAACATGTGTTATTTTTCATAAAGTCATAATCAATATTTGCATTATTCAATATAGTTGTTTAGGTGCCATATGAAGTAGAAAGATTTACCTTGCTTTAACATGTCCTGTGGAGGAATTTAGCTCCTGGCCAATAACCTATCAGCTTCCCTGGTGGCTCAGATGGTAAAGAATCAGCCTGCAAAGGGCTAGACCTGGATTGGATTACTGTGTTGAGAAGATTCCCTGGAGAAGGGAATGGCTACCCACTCCATTGTTCTGGCCTGGAGACTTCCATGGACAGAGGAGCCTGGCGGGCTATAGTCCATGGAGTCACAAAGAATCAGACAGGACTGAGTGACTTTCACTTTCATTTCCAATAACCTATGGGTATTCTTTCAAGCCTGACCATAAACAATTTCAAAGGCTTTATTTGGCCTGTCTCACAGGGGAAAAGCTGCCTTACTCACCAAAGACTTGATGTACAGCCAATGCATTGCAGTTTTTCAAGGTAGCTGCAGTCAAGGACTCAGCCCCATCTTCCCCACCACCCATTGACCATGCTCTGATGCAGATGTGAAGTCCTATTTTGGGGCTATTTTGGGGCTTTCAGCAATGGGCTTTCACAGGCAGACCTGCTGAGACCTCCTCTCTGATGGAAGTAACAGACTTGAGTCTGGGATTAGCTGGTTAAATGAACCAAATTTTCAAAGCTGTAGTCTCCTCCATCGTGTCATACCCATCATGACAGCCACCAGACAGCGGGTCTGAAACTCTAGTCACCCATTAGTAAACCTCACATTTATACATTTTCTAGATCTTTTTAAAGTCTAACATTAGACTTTCCCCAAAGGAAAAGGAATCCTGTCCAGATTTGGATAGAATTCCACAGCTAAATCAGGAGCTTCTAATCTATTAACACAGCCTGCATGGTGACTGTGGTGGGGAAAACCTTTTTTGTCTGGCATCACAATAAGGTGGGAAAGGCTGTCAACAAGTTTTGTGCTCTTGCTAACAACACTAATGAAAGTTAAATTCTCAGGAGATTTTTTTCTCAATATTATGACATAAGGTAAATAGGTGAGATAAAATCACATCTAGATATTTTTAAACTGAGAGAAGTTTCTCTTTTTAATGAATGAATTGATAGGGTTTATTCATAGTAATAAGAAGAAATTAGAGTTTTTTGAACTTAAAGTAAGCGAATTAATGGTAAATTTCTGGGAATTTTATTTTGTTTGCTTTTTTCTAATATTTTAGATGCAAATCTCTATAGTCTTATATCATATAGGGACCATACTCATTATACATCAGTTAACCAATAAATTCGGTTCCGTTCGGTTCAGTCTCTCAGTCGTGTCCGACTCTTTGCAACCCATGAATCACAGCACACCAGGCCTCCCTGTCCATCACCAATTCCCAGAGTTCACTCAAACTCATATCCATCGAGTCGGTGATGCCATCCAGCCATCTCATCCTCTGTCATCCCCTTCTCCTCCTGCCCTCAATCCCTCCCAGCATCAGGGTCTTTTCCATTGAGTCAACTCTTCACATGAAGTGGCCAAAGTATTGGAGTTTCAGCTTTAGCATCAGTCCTTCCAATGAAAACTCAGGACTGGTCTCCTTTAGGATGGACTGATTGGATCTCCCTGCAGTCCAAGGAACTCTCAAGAGTCTTCTCCAACACCACAGTTCAAAAGCGTCAGTTCTTCAGTGCTCAGCTTTCTTTACAGTCCAACTCTCACATCCATACGTAACCACTGGAAAAACCATAGCCTTGACTAGACGGACCTTTGTTGGCAAAGTAATGTCTGCTTTTTAATACGCTGTCTAGGTTGGTCATAACTTTCCTTCCAAGGAGTAAGCGTCTTTCAATTTCATGGCTGCAATCACCATCTGCAGTGATTTTGGAGCCCCCCAAAATAAAGCCTGACACAGTTTCCACTGTTTCCCCATCTATTTCCCATGAAGTGATGGGACCAGCTGCCATGATCTTAGTTTTCTGAATGTTGAGCTTTAAGCCAGCTGTTTCACTCTCCTCTTCCACTTTCATCAAGAGGCTCTTTAGTTCTTCTTCACTTTCTGCCAGATTAGGGTGAGGGAAAAGACTGGAAAAAGATTGACTTTCTTTAAATACTATATTATGATGATGCATTTAACAAAGTTATTTTCTTTTCCTAATATATACAGCCCATTTGTAAGAAGCATCTATCTAAGCAGATGAGAAATATCTCATTATGCAAACTAGAAATGCTATTTTCTGTTCAGTAAATGTGAGGATTGATCCTCTATGCATTAAGCCAAATGATTGCTTTTACAAATTAACTTTCTACAAAAACAAATCAAATATTTCCAGAATAGATATCATTTTCTGATATATATTTCCATTGCTTATATAGAAAAATAATTCCTTATGTATAATAACAGCAAAAATCTGTAGTCCAAATCAGTTAAAAAGCTTAAAAGATATTTTACAGCATTATGATAAGTATTACACTCATACTATTTTTGAGGCTTGCCTTACTTTCAGAAAGAAATAACACAAAATCAACATTACTTGTAAAAGATATTTTCTGGGAAAGGAAAAGTAAAATTTCTTCTAGGAATTACAATTTCCATAATAATTAGTGGAGATGACAATTAAATTAAATTTATATAATTCTGAAGTCTTTTAAAAATGTCATGATATTCATTAAATAAAAGAATAAAATGATCCAAAAGAGGATAAAAGTAACAATTCCCAATTTCATGTAAAACTTGTACTACTGGTGTCTCCACATGCATGGATGAGTATGTCATTTTGCTTGTGAGTGTCTCTGAGAAATGCTCATATGTGTGAACATATTACTTTCTATAATGTGAGGTGCCTCAGTCTGGACAAAAGAAAAAGTTAGTATTACTAAAATGATTGATAATTTAATACTTTAAAAGGAAATTCCTCCTGTTAAAAAGAAAAATGCAACTTCTTTATTAACTACAATGGTCAAACTTAATTATATAGGAAAGGTAACAAAGTCTATTTCTTAGCATGACACAATTTCTTTCATGAAATTCAGCTCAAAGATGTTTAAATATATTTAAATGGATTAAGCATGCAAATAAGTATGTGCTTATATATGTTGTATGATATATATCCTATGAACATATTTGATATGTAAATATAAAAAGTAAATAATTTAGATAAAACATAAACATATACACACTGTGTAAATTTTTATATTCATATGCATATAATTTGTACAAGTGTTAAAACAGTTATTTGTACAAATCACAAATGAAAATTAGTGGAATTATTTTTATTAACATGTGCTATACAAAAATAGCTCTTTCAATTTAACAACAAACTAACAAAAGTAAGATCTTCAAAAAAAAAGTATTTTCTATGTATACATAAATAAATTTTATTACTTACAATTACTTATATAGTGAAGAATATTCAAGGTACAATACAAATCAAACATTCTAGAATTTCACCCACATTTAAGTATAACAGTGATGAACGAAGAAAGTGACAAGGCCTAAGACAAGGTTTTGGAATGAGGGAGACAAAATCTAGATTTACAGGTTTCACCCCAATAGCAAAAGGGTTCTTTTTGCCAAGGTTAGCTGACACAAGCAAAAAAATGCAATAGCTGTAAATCTGCCTTGAACAAGATCTATTCTCTTTCAGTTGTTGCACTATATTTTAGCAGACTTTTTAATAACTGAATTTTGCCAGAAAACTGTACCTTCATATTATTAATAGGTTTACATATTTTCCTTCTGATTGTTTCCCTATATTAAAAGACTTTAATAAATGAAAACTAGAAAAACATTTTTCAAAGATTCTGGCTAAGTATCACTTGCTATTTTGTAAAAACCCATTTTGTATGCTATTCTCACACTATGTTATCTTCTAAAACAAAAAGATTTTACCAAGTGATGGATCTGTCACATACTATTTGTCATTTTAATAAATCATGGGCATTTTATCTTAGCTGTTATTTTCTTTGCATATAAGATATCATGATCTAAACTCCCAGTTCTTTCAAATCAGGAAATTATATGGAAAACACCATCCTTTGAGAAGCATAACTAATATGTGTCTTATATAGACATGTATCAATTTATAGAAGTAGTACTTTCCTTAGAAATCTTTTGTTGCTTGGATAATATTCAAGACTCAAGTGATCATATTGTGTATCCAGACATGGGATATGAAGAAAAATGATAGCTTACTGAATATCAGTTTTAATATAACCTATTTAAAATAATGAATGGATATCAGTTAAAAAAAAGATTTGTTTTCAGAATGTCCAAAACACAAAGTTGAAGAAGGAAATACACCACCTGTGTGTCTTCAACTTCATCAAAGAAAAAGAGGACTTTACATGAAAAGCAGATGAGAATATTTTCAGGTGAGCTTGGAAGGTTAGCCCATAGAGAACAGCAGAGGGTGCGAAGAGGGCTGGACAATCAGCTTGATGACTGACGTAACTTTATTTTACTAACTTTAAATTAAAGTTGTCCAAATTTCTGACAGTAAAATGATTGAATATTTGGATTTTTTTACAAAAGAGATAATTCAATCCAAACTAATTCAATGAATTTGTCATTGCTTAGTGAGGCACACTGAAAGGTGCTAGGTTTGTAAACATTCAGTTCAGTTCAGTTCAGTCGCTCAGTAGTGTCCGACTCTGCAAACCCATGAATCGCAGCACACCAGGCCTCCCTGTCAATCACCAACTCCCAGAGTTCACTCAGACTCACGTTCATCGAGTCCATGATGCCATCCAGCCATCTCATCCTCTGTTGTCCCCTTCTCTTCCTGCCCCCAATCCCTCCTAGCATAAGAGTCTTTTCCAATGAGTCAACTCCTTGCATGAGGTGGCCAAAGTACTGGAGTTTCAGCTTTAGCATCATTCCTTCCAAAGAAATCCCAGGGTTGATCTCCTTCAGAATGGACTGGTTGGATCTCCTCATAGTCCAAGGGACTCTCAAGAGTCTTCTCCAACACCACAGTTCAAAAGCATCAATTCTTCAGTGCTCAGCTTTCTTTATAGTCCAACTCTCACATCCATACATGACCACAGGAAAAATCATAGCTTTGACCAGATGGACCTTTGTTGGCAAAGTAATGTCTCTGCTTTTTAACATGCTGTCTAGGTTGGTCATAACTTTCCTTCCAAGGAGTAAGTATCTTTTAATTTCATGGCTGCAGTCACCATTGGCAGTGATTTTGGAGCCCCCCAAAATAAAGTCAGCTATTGTTTCCACTGTTTCCCCATCTATTTTCCATGAAGTGATGGGACCAGATGCCATGATCTTAGTTTTCTGAATGTTGAGATTTAAGCCAACTGTTTCACTCTGCTCTTTCACTTTCATCAAGAGGCTCTTTAGTTCCTCTTCGCTTACTGCCATAAGGGTGGTATCATCTGCATATCCGTGGTTATTGATATTTATCCTGGCAATCTTGATTCCAGCTTGTGCTTCCTCCAGCCCAGCGTTTCTCATGATGTACTCTGCATAGAAGTTAAATAAGCACGGTGACAATACACTGTCTTGACGTACTCCTTTTCCTATTTGTAACCAGTCTGTTGCTCCATGTCCAGTTCTAACTGTTGCTTCCTAACCTGCATACAGGTTTCTCAAGAGGCAGGTCAGGTGGTCTGGAATGCCCTCTCTTTATGCTTCTAGTTGAATTGTAAATTTATCCACTCCCTCTGGAATTTGTTTGCAATTGTGAAAACATTAAAACTCTTTTATACATTCTTAGGGTGACATAACTTTATTCAAAATATGTACAAAAAGGTTTAATTATATGATCTTGTTCTATTTGTATGGTAAATAATTGGACATGACCTTAATATGTGGGAATAGTTTGAAGAAATTTATTTACAGGGACAAGATATGTGTTAAGCTATTATTGAAAAAAATAGTATAGAATGAAAATATTATACAAACAAATGGCTCAAACATATTCTTGATTCTATACAATACTTTTCCATAATAACTAACTCTTATCGGTGGCTGGAGAGGGCATGATTATTATATTTCTTTGTTTCTATAACCTTTTGGAATTTTCTACATTGATTAAATATGTTTCATTTACAATTGATAAGCTTAAAGATATACTCAAGATGTTACAAAAGAAGTTACTCAAGAGATAAAAATTTAATCAAATACTCAAAGATTAAAAACATATACAATATCATATGGCCATTTATTATGTAATGATTATGAAATAGTTCATTAAACATTTGTAAAATAGAAAAATAGATTAGCAAAATTTTAAAATTAAAAAAAAACAGGAATAGAAATAGACAGGAAATAAATTCTTCTAGCTGAAAAGATTTTACAAGATATTTTTTCTAATATTCATAAAATATTGAGACTTTCTGTCCTTTATAAATATAAAAATAGTTGAAATAACCCCCACTTCATTTTGCAATATTAATATGTTTGATAGTGAAATATGACAAATTTAGTTCAGTTGAGTCACTCAGTCGTGTCCAACTCATTGCCACCCCATGTATTGCAGAACACCAGGTCTCCCTGTCCATCACCAACTCCCGGAGTTCACACAGATTCATATCCTTCTAATGGGTGATGCAATCCAGCCATCTCATCCTCTGTCGTCCACTTCTCCTCCTGCCCCCTATCCCTCCCAGCATCAGAGTCTTTTCCAATGAGTCAACTCTTCGCATGAGGTGGCCAAAGTATTGGAGTTTCAGCTTTAGCATCAGTCCTTCCAATGAATACCCAGAATTGGTCTCCTTTAAAATGGACTGGTTGGATCGCCTTGCAGTCCAAGGGACTCTCAAGAGTCTTCTCCAACACCACAGGTCAAAGGAATCAATTCTTCAGCGCTCAGCTTTCTTCGCAGTCCAACTCTCACATCCATTCATGACCACTGGAAAAACCATAGCTTTGACTTGATGGACCTTTCTTGGCAAAGTAATGTCTCTGCTTTTCAATATACTATCTTGGTTGGTCTTAACTTTTATTCCAAGGAGTAAGCGTCATTTAATTTCATGGCTGCAATCACCATCTGCAGTTATTTTGGAGCCCCCCAAATAAAATCTGACACTGTTTCCGCTGTTTCCCCATCTATTTCCCATGAAATGATGGGATCAGATGCCATGTAGTGAAATACGACAAATTAGAAAATGACAAAAAAAATGAAAAGAATATTTTGGGGCATGCATGCAAAATTCTTAATATAATGAAAATCAGACTCACTAATGAATTTTGATAATACTAACGTAACACAGGAAAAACAGACTAATACCAAATGTGAACTGCCTACCTTATTCTTTAGCTCATGTATTCTATTGCTTCAGGCCTGCATGTCAAGAATTAAAATTAGAGAAATGTTTATTCACAAATAGCTTATTAAGTTCCCTTAAAATAGTCCCCATTCCAAGGTCCTGGGTTAATTATGATTATTACTTTTATAGATGAGTTCAATTTCAACCTAGAAACCTTGTGAATAGCAGAGATAATAGTGGTAAAGTAAAAATAACTGCCAACAGTTTGAAGTTTTGCAGAAGCCTTGTGATCTAGCCCAAGTGAGCAAGCTCAAGAACAAAGAAATATTATGTCTCCTTGAAGTCCAAGTGACTCCAAGAAGTCTGCTATCCTTGAAGCCCAGGTGACTTCAAGAACTCTGCTATCTGTCTTTACCCTTTAATTGTAACTCTTTCCACCTCCCCTTTTTCTTCAGGATAAAAGAAGCCTGAATTCTCTGCCTCATTAAGATGATTCTTTCAGACATCAGTCCACCAACTTCTCAGTTTGCTGACTTTCTGAATAAGTAACTTCCTTGCCCCAATGCCTTGGCCTGTTCTACAGTGAAAAGTACAAGCTTGGACTTAATAAAGCTACAGTTCAGTTCAGTTCAGTCTCTCAGTTATGTCTGACTGTTTGAGACCCCATGGATTGCAGTACGCCAGGCTTCCCTGTCCATCACCAACTCCCAGAGCCTATTCAAACTAATGTTTATTGAGTCAGTGAAGCCATCCAAACATCTCATCCTTGGTCATCTCTTTCTCATCCTGCCCTCAATCTTTCCCAGAATCAGGGCCTTTTCCGATGAGTCAGTTCTTTACATAGGGTGGCCAAAGTATTGGAGCTTCAGCATCAGTCCTTCCAATTCAAGAATCGATTCAGGACTGATTTCCATTAGGATGGACTGGTTTGATCTCCATACAGTCCAAGAGACTCTCAAGAGTCTTTCCCAGCACCACAGTTCAAAAGCATCAATTCTTTGGCACTGAGTTTTCTTTAAAATCTAACTCTGACATCCATACATAACTACTGGAAAAACCAAAGCTTTGACTAGATGGACGTTTGTTGGCAAAGTAATGTCTCTGCTTTTGAATATACTATCTAGATTGGTTATAGCTTTTCTTCCAAGGAGCAAACATCTTTAAATTTCATGGCTTCAGTCACCATCTGCAGTGATTTTGGAGCCCCAAAAATAAAGTTTTTCACTGTTTCTATTGTTTCCTCATCCATTTACCATGAAGTGATGAGACTAGATGCCATGATCTTAGTTTTCTGAATGTTGAATTTTAAGCCAACATTTTCACTCTCCACTTTCACTTTCATCAAGAGGTGCTTTAGCTCTTCTTCATTTTTTGCCATAAGGGTGGTGTCATCTGCATATCTGAGGTTATTAGTATTTCTCCCAGCAATCTTGATTCCAGCTTGTGCTTCATCCAGTTCAGCATTTCTCATGATATAATCTGCATGAAAGTTAAATTAGCAGGGTGACAGTATATAGCCTTGACATACTCCTTTCCAAATTTGGAACCAGTCTGTTGGTTCATGTACAGTTTAACTGTTTCTTCTTAACCTGCATACACATTTCTCAGGAGGCAATACAGGTGGTCTGGTATTCCCAGCTCTTTATGAATTTTCAACAGTTTTTTCCATAGTCAAAGGCTTTGGCATAGTCAATAAAGCAGAAGTAAATGTTTTTCTGGAACTCTCTCTTTTTCAATGATCCAACAGGTGTTGCCAATTTGATCTCTGGTTCCT
Source organism: Ovis aries (assembly GCF_016772045.2). Classification (NCBI taxonomy): domain Eukaryota; kingdom Metazoa; phylum Chordata; class Mammalia; order Artiodactyla; family Bovidae; genus Ovis; species Ovis aries. Next base: position 48,798,168 of record NC_056056.1, read on the forward strand.
CTGCCTTTTCTAAAACCAGCTTGAACATCTGGAAGTTCATGGTTCACATGCTGTTGAAGACTGCTTTGGAGAATTTTAAGCACTACTTTGCTAGCGTGTGAGATGAGTGCAACTGTATGGTAGTATGAGCATTCTTGCATTGCTTTTCTTTGGGATTGGAATACTGAACTTTTCCAGTCTTGTGGCACTGCTGAGTTTTCCAAATTTGCTGATATATTGAGTGCAGCACTTTCACAGCATCATCTTTTAGGATTTGAAATAGCTCAACTGGAATTCCATCACCTCCACTAGCTTTGTTCGTAGAGATGCTTCCTAAGGCCCACTTGACTTCACATTCCAGAATGCCTGGCTCTAGGTGAGTGATCACATCATCGTAATTATATGGGTCATGAAGATCTTTTCTGTATAGTTCTTCTGTGTATTCTTTCCATCTCTTCCTAATATCTTCTGTTTCCATCAGGTCTATAGCATCTCTTTATTGGGCTTTACTGAGCCCATCTTTGCATGAAATGTTCCCTTGGTATCTCTAATTTTCTTGAAGAGATCTCTGGTCTATCCCATTCTTTTGTTTTACTCTATTTGTCTGCATTGATTTCTGAGAAAGGCTATCTTATTTCTCCTTGCTATTCTTTGTAACTCTGCATTCAGATGGATATAGCATTCCTTTTCTCCTTTGTCTTTTGTTTCTCTTCTTTCCTCAGCTGTTTGTAAGGCCTCCTCAGACAACCATTTTACTTTTTTGCATTTCTTTTTCTCGACCCTCTCTCCATAGTTCTTCAGGCACTCTGTCTGTCAGGACTAACTACTTTGAATCTATTTGTCATTTCTACTGTACAATCATAAGGAAAATTATTTAGGTCTTGCCTGAATGGTCTAGCTGTTTTTCTTACTTTGCTCAATTTAAGTTTGCATTTGGCAATAAGGAGTTCATGATATGAGCCATAGTCAGCTCCCAGTCTTGTTTTTGATCACTGTATGGAGTTTCTCCATTTTTGTCTGCAAAGGATATAATCAATCTGGTTTCACTATTGACCATCTGGTGATGTCCATGTGTAGAATCTTCACTTGTGTGGTTGGAAAAGGGTATTTGCTATGACCATTGTGATCTCTTGGCAAAACTCTATTAGCCTTTGCCCTGCTTCATTCTGTACTCCAAGGCCAAATTTGCCTGTTACTCCAAGGATTTCTTGACTTCTGCTTTTTACTACTTTTGCATTCCAGTCCCCTCTAATGAAAAGGACATCTGTCTTGGTTTTTAGTTCTAGAAGGTCTTGTAGGTCTTCATAGAACCATTCAACTTCAACTTCTTCAGCTTTACTGGTTGGGGCATAGACTTGGATTACTGTGATATTGAATGGTCTCCCTTGGAAACGGACCGAGATCATTTTGTTTTTTTTTTGAGAGTGCACCCAAGTACTGCATTTCAGACTCTTGTTGACTCTGAGGGCTATTCCATTTCTTCTAAGGTATTCTTGTCCACAGTAGTATATATAATGGTCATTAGAATTAAATTCACCCATTCCAGGCCATATTACTTCACTGATTTCGAAAAGGTCGATGTTAAATCGTACCATCTCCTATTTGACCACTTCCAATTTGCCTTGATTCATGGACCTAACATTCCAGGTTCCTATGCAATATTGTTCTTTACAGGATTGGACTTTATTTCCATCATCAGTCACATCCACAACTGGGTGTTGCTTTTGCTTTGGCTCAGCCTCTTCAGTTGATGTTTGGATGCTATCACCTACTCAATGGACATGAGTTTAATCAATCTCTGGGAGTTGGTGATAGACAGGGAAGCCTGCATACTGCTATCTATTGGGTTATAAAGAGTTGGACATGACTGAGCGACTGAACTGAACTGACAGCCTCTTCATTCTTTCTAGAGCTGTTTGTCCACTCTTCTTCAGTAGCATATTGGGCACCTACTGACTTGTGGAGTGCATCTTTCAGTGTCACATCTTTTTGCCTTTTCATGCTGTTCATGGGGTTCTTGTGGCAAAAAAAAAAAAAGTTGTTTGGACCACGTTTTGTCAGAACCATGACCCATCTGTCTTGGGGTCGCCCTACACAGCATGAGTTAGACCATGCTGTAAGCCAAGTAATCAGTTTGTTTAGCTTTCTGTAATTGTGCTTTCCATTCTATTGGCCCTCTGATGGATAAGGATAAGAGGCTTGTGCAAACTTCCTGATGGGAGGGACTGGCTGTAGGGGAATCTGTGTCTTACTCTAATGTGTAAATCTTTAATCCAATTTTCTGTTGATGAGTGGAGCTGTGTTCCCTCCCTCTAGTTTGGGCTTAGGCAGTCATGGTGACTTCCTTCAAAAGGACTTATGCCAGGACTGCTGTATTCAGTGCCCCTAACCCCACAGCAGGCCTCTGTTGACTCATGCCTCCACTGGAGACTCCTGCACTGACAGGCAAATCTGGCTCAGTCTCTTGTGTGTTCCTTTCTCTTGGGTCCTGGTGAGCATAAGGTTTTGTTTGTGACCTCCAAGAGTCAGTTTCCCCAGTCCTGTGGAAGTTCTGTAATCAATCCTACTGGCTTTCAAAGTCAAATTCCCTGGTGGTTCTCAGTCCTTTGCTTCCCTGGTGGCACAGAGGTTAAAGCATCCACCTGCAATGTGGGAGATCTGGGTTTGATCCCTAGGTTGGGAAGATCCCCTGGAGAAGGAAATAGAAACCCAGTCCATTATTCTTGCCTGGAAAATCCCATGGACAGAGGAGCCTGGTGGGCTACCGTCCATGGGGTAGCAAAGAGTCAGACAAGACTGAGTGACTTCACTTTCTCAGTCCTTTGCTGGATCCCCAAGTTGGGAATTCTGTGGTGGGCCCTAGAACTTTCACAACAGTGCAAGAACTTCTTTGGTATAATTGTTCTCCAGTTTGTGGGTTGTTTGCTCAGTGGCTCTGTAGTGGGGCTCACATATTGTACCTCCCAGGTCTGCTGCAGCCAGAGACCTTGTCCCTGCGGCAGGCCATTGCTGATCCATGCCTCTGCAGGAGATACTCAAACATTGAAAGGCAGGTCTGACTTAGTCTCTTGTGGGGTCCTTGGGTCCTAGTGCACATGAGGTTTGTTTCAGCCCTCCAAGTGTCTCTGGTGGGTGTGGGATTTGATTTTAGATGCGATTTTGCCTCTCCTACCATCTTTGTGCTTCTCCTTTGCCCTTGGACATGGGGTGTCTTTTTTGGTGGGGTCCAACATTCTCCTATTGATGGTTGTTCAGCAGTTACTTGCAATTTTGGATTTGTCACAGGAGAAGATGAAAGCACATCCTTCTACTCCACCATATTTCTGGTGGTGTTATTTGCATTCTGCTGTTTGTAATTTGCGTTATTTGTTATTTCTTTTATTTGCATTCAAATAAGTTAATAAATGATAAGCTAAAATTGCCTTTCCTGCCATGAGGATTTTGCCATTTTGACATTGTGCTAGCTCTAAGAGGGTCCTTGATGTCCTTAATGATTCTGGGTATAAGTGAAGTTCTGTAAGATCACTTCTCTAAAGTATTGACGCTTTGGATGTGATCTCCTATGCCTATTGTAGTCTATTTTAAGTAATGTAACACTATATTTCATCAATGAAGAATAAGAAGAAAACTAGGAACTAAAACCAATACATTTCACAACTACCAATACCAGAAGTTAAATATGTCTTTTCTAATGAGTCTTTTATGTCTTGCATTATAGAATAGCTATATTAATAGTTAAGTTTTTTCTATGTATTTTAAGTCATGAAGAATTACAAGCTTCTGTATCTATAATCATTTTTTTTTTCTTTTTTTAGAAACTAAACCTAAATCCATTGGAAGCACTTTCTCATGCTTGTGTAGCATCAGGGTATCTGTTACTGAGAGCTGATAATTAATCTCAGCCTTGCCTTGTACCTTACATTTCTGTCTTAAATTCTCTCTGTCTTTCTAGCTATCTACAATCACATATATAAAACCATTTCTATCTGCCAGAAAGCATGAAATGCTTCAGTTTCCCACTGACACTCCTGGAAGCCAATACAATTTTCTTTGCTTTCCTCTTTTTTTTTTATCCTCAGTTTTACTGAGATATAATTGACATATAGCACTGTATTAAGTTAAAGGTGTATAGCATAATGATTTGATTTACACATATTGTGAAGTTATTACCCCAGTACATTTATTGTACCTTTGCTTCCCTGGTGGCTCAGAGGTTAAAGCGACTGCCTCCAATGTGGGAAACCCAGGTTCGATCCCTGGGTCAGGAAGATCCCCTGGGGAAGGAAATGGCAACCCACTCCAGTATTCTTGCCTGGAGAATCCCATGGACAGAGAAGCTTGGTAGGCTACAGTCCACTGGGGTCACAAAGAGTTGGACACGACAGAGTGACTTCACTTTCACTTTCAAGCAAAACCCAAAACAACACCAAATGAAGAAAATATGTTTCCTTGTAATGAAAAAGCTTAGGATTTACTTTCTTAATAAATTTAAAATATACTCTACAGTAATGTTGATTGCAGGCCCAATATGTGTTTATATATTTATATTTTAGTTTTTTTTATCTGATATTTAGTTAGCATAATTCTCTTCAGGTCCATTCATGTTATTGTAAACGGCATGATTTCCTTCTTTCCATGGCTAAATATTAACCCTGGTATATTTTGTTTTCTTCTAATACTTACTCAGAAGTAGAATTGCTAGATCATAGGGTAATTCTATTTATAATTTTTTAAGAACCTGCTTACTACTTTCATAGTAGCTGCATCAGTCTACAAGCCCAACAACAGTTCAATAAAGTTTCCTTTTTTTTTCCCCCCACAACCTCATGAGTACTTTTTATCTCTTGTCGTTTTGATGATAGCCACTTTTAGCTAGCATTATATAAGATTTCATAGCCTTAATTTGCATTTTCTCTATTAGTGATGCTGTGCACCTTTCAGTACCTGTTGAATATTTGTATACCTTCCTTGGAAGACTTTCTATTTATTTTTACCCATTTTTAATTAGATTATTTGTTTGGTTTTTATCATTGAATTTTATGAGTTCTGAATATATTTTGGAGGTAAACGTCTTTTCAGAGATATGATTTGCAGATATTTTCCTTCATTCTGTAAATTTCCTCTTTATTTTGTTGATATTTTGTTGAATGTAATATTAATTTCTAGTTTTATATTACTGTGATCAGAAAAGATACTTGGTGTGATTTCAGCAGTGTTCAAATTGCTAAGACTTGTTTCATGGCCTATCTCAAACTTGAAAATGTTCTATGAGTATTTGAGAAGAATGTGTCTTCTGAAGCTGTTAAATTGAATGTCAAATATATATGTATATATACACATTTGATCCACTTATTCTAAAATATGTTTCAAGTTCAATGTTTCCTTGATGATTTTCTTTCTGTATGATGTATCCCTTGTTGAGCATGGGGTATCCAGGGTTCTGCAACTATATTATTGTTGTGTTGTATTCTTGTATTGTTGCATGGCTATTATTATTTTGTTGTCTATTTCTCCCTTCCGATGTTAATGCATTTAAGTGCTTCAGTGTTGGATGTGTATATATTTACAGTTGTTATCTCTTCTTAACGAGTTGACCTTTTATCATTATATAAAGACCTTCATTGTCCTTTGTAACTATGTTTAGCTTAAAGTCTATTTTGTCTAACTATAGCTGCCTCAGTTCTCTTTTAGTTTTGATTTTTCTCTTTTGCATGAATATATTTTCTCATCTCTTCACTTTGAATCTATGTGTGTCCTTAGAGCTGAGTGAGTCTCTTGCATGAATCATATCATTGGGTCTGTTCCTTTCATCCATCCAGCCAGCCTGTGTCTTTTGAGTGAAAAATTAGTCCATGTAGAGTTACTATTGATGTATTTAGTTCAGTTCAGTCACTCAGCCATGTCCAACTCTTTGTGAACCCATGAATCGCAGCATACCAGGCCTCCCTGTCCATCACCAACTCCCAGAGTTCACCCAGATTCACATCCAGCCATCTCAGTGATGCCATCCAGCCATCTCATCCTCTGTTGTTCCCTTCTCCTCCTGCCCCCAATCCCTCCCAACATCAAAGTCTTTTCCAATGAGTCAACTCTTCACATGAGGTGGCCAAAGTACTGGAGTTTCAGCTTTAGCATCATTCCTTCCAAAAGAAATCCCAGGGTTGATCTCCTTCAGAATGGACTGGTTGGATCTCCTTGCAGTCCAAGGGACTCTCAAGAGCCTTCTCCAACACCGCAGTTCAAAAGCATCAATTCTTTGGTGCTCAGCTAGTGACCTACTATTGACATCTTATTGTTTTCTATTTCACAGCTCCATTGTTTCTTTTTTCCTCTCTTGTTACCTCTTTTCATGAATTAGTGATTGTCCATGATGGAATGCTTTGATTCCCTTTTCTTTATTTTCATGAATCTACTATAGGTTATTTGTTTTGTTGTTACAAAGAGACTTACATAAATATCCTATAGATATAATAGTCTGTTTCATGCTGATAATTAATGTCCACTCTATACATAATTTCAACCCTTTTAATTCCCCATACTCTTAGGTTTTTATTGTCACAAATTGCCTCCTTTATAGCCTATATTTGTTAGCAAATAATTGTACCTTTAGCTATTTTTGATACAATTTTCCTTGAACATTTATACTGCATTAAAGTGGTTAATAGCTCACCATCATATTGCAGATTAGCATTTTCTGAATTTGATTATATATTTGCTTTTACCAGCATGCCATGTATTTTCATGTTTTCATGTGACTAATCAGCATTCTTTCATGTCTTCTTGAAGAATATCTTTTAACATTTCTTTTAAGCCATATCCAATGCTAATAAATTCCCTTAAGTTTTGTTTGTCTGAAAAATCTTTATTTATCCTTCATTTCTGAAATGCAACTTTGTGGCTAAAGTATTCTTGCTTTTTTTTTTTTTTTCAGTACTTTGAATATATGATTCTACACTCTCCTGACATGTAAGATTTCTTTTGAGAAACCTGCTGATAGGCTGATTGTGGTTCCTTTGTAGTTTATCTTTTTATATTTTCCTTGCTGATTTTAGTATTCTCTTTCAACCTTTGAGTTTTGATAATTTTAATGTGAGGTGTCTTGGAGAAGATTGGTTTGAATTGAAATAATGGGACAATCTATTAGCTTCATGAACTTGCATATCTAATTTTTTCCCAGATTTGAGAAGTTCTCATCTATTAATTCTTTAGATAAGCTTTCTGCCATCTTCTCCCTTACTTCTCTAATGCCAATGATTTGAATATGATCTCTTTTGATTATTTTCCATACCCAAAATAGAATTTTTTGTTACCATTTTTCTTTTTTTTTCTTTTTTCTCCTCTATATGTGTTATGTCAAAGTTCCTTTTCTCTATCTCACTGGTTCCTTCTTCTGTTTTGTATATGCCCTTGATGCTTTCTATTGCATTTTACATTTTGTTTATTAAATACTTCAGTTCCAGATTTTGTTTTGTTCTTTTTTTAAATTTGTAACCTTTTTAACTTCTCATTTTGATTACATGTTGTTTCCTGATTTCACTGAATGCTTTTTCTGTGTTTTCTTATAGTTCATTGTTTCCTTTAAACAACTATCTTGATCTTTTTATCAGGCAAATCATAGATTTGGTTACTAGAAGACTGGTACAACAGTTTAATTAAGATTAGTACAGTATTAGTACTAATAATAATCAGTACAATAAATAGTACAATTAGTACAATAATACAATCAGTACAATAGTTTAGTTACTGTAAGATTAGTACAGTATTTGACATGTTTATGTGATTTTTTTTTAGTTTAAACTCCTACTGTTGTTTTCACATTTGAAGTATCAATGACCCCCTCTAAACTTTACTAACTGCCTTCAGCGTAGAAATACATTTTATCAGCTTTGTTATGGATTCTGTGGCTTTCTTAGACTTTAAATGGATATATCTATGTTATGCTTGTTTCTCCCTCCAGAGGCAAAATTCCTCAGTTTGTAGTTTTTCTCTTGATTCTACAATTCACTAGTCCAACTGCTTATAACTTCTGTTGTTTTCATAAAGATAGTGTGACAGCTCAAGTTTTGAGAATCCTCTCTTAACCACAGACCTTGGCCTGCATTCTCTGTATTTTCCCTAACATTCTACCAAACTTTCCTCTTGCTGCCACTCTCAGAATTGCACTCAGGGGAGCTTTCCACAAATTGAAACATGGGTTTGGCACTGAGACTGCCCATAGGCCAGTTCAGGCTATTCATGGAAGAGATTTTTCTGATGGCTTGTGGGCAGGCTTTGTGATGGAGTCCAGAATGCAGTCAGCAGGAACTGTATCCTTTTCACACCCTCCAGACATCTTATTTGCTGCTCTACCTATCTGTTCCCTACCCCCAGTAATAGCACTCCCAATTTAGTACTCTGAAATCTGTGAGAGAGAAATGAATCTTTTCAATAGTTTGCGACACAGCTGGAAAAGTTGCATACTCACTTGCTAGCTCCCTTTCTCCATAGGTAAATTCATGGTCTATCATGTTTAACCTTGTCACCTTGGGGTAGGAGGAATGATGGCTTGCTGTTCCTCTTACCTACTCGTGTGAATCCAAATTTGTATTTTGTGTGTATGAGTATGTGTGTGACATGGAATACTGGAAGTTCTCTGTAAACCTGGAGTTACACACAAATTCTTTTATCCCGTGTCTGACCAAGTCAGTATTCTGCAAGTGTTCCCAGACTGTGTCTGAGAAGTGCTGGTACTAGCTGACAGTCTCCTGTAGGATCTATGGCCAAAACCAAAGTCTATTTGCCTATTACTTGATAGATATATATGTGGATGAGACTCCTCTCAGGTACCTTGTCATATGGTGCTGGATCTCCTAACTCACATAGAGATACTTAATTTCATGGATAGATGTCAAAATTTTGTTGTTGAATGTGAGGATCTGTAAAAGTTAGGCATTACTGATGCATCTATAGTATGGACATAAGTTTCCTGTCCAATGTGTTTTGATTATTTGTGGATCCATACTCATAAAATCAGTCCTGCTCATCTTGCACCCAATAGTGCTTATCTACAACTACCAGGAGCCCTTTCTCCTGTGTGACTGCACTTGTGAATGTAGCGTGTCAATTATTCACCTGCATAAGTACCATTCCCTATCAAGAATAGGTGATTTTATAATATTATGAGTGCTCTCCCTATGTACTGCACTGGCATTTAACTTTAAGTTTCTTTATCAGGAATAAAACAGAAAGATTTTGTGCTGAAATTATATTATCATGGCATTTTAATAAATGCCTTAAATTACCAAGTACACATTCTTAATACTTTATTTTAATCAATATTTCCAATACCTTTCGAAATCCAGATTTAGAAGAAAGTTTAATGTCAGAAACCTTTAAACTAAGTGGTTCTTCTGTCATATATTTTCTATAACCTTCATTATCTATATCTTGAATTCTCTTAAAATTATTGTGAAATAAAAAATGAACATATAGATATAGAAATTTCAAAATATAGTCTATTCACCCAAGCCATTATTTGAAAGTTGTAAGTTCATTTCTCAGAAGGTCAACCAACAGTCACAACAGGATACTAAACTTGAATCCAAGTTTACAGAGCAATTGTGACATCTATAAGAAGAATCAGATTATGGAGGGGGTGGGCCTAAGATGGCAGAGGAATAAGAGGGGGAGACCACTTTCTCCCTCACAAATTCCTCAAAAGAACATTTCAACGCTGAGCAAACTCCACAAAACAACTTCTGAATGCTGGCAGAGGACATCAGGCACCCAGAAAAGCAGATCACTGTCTTCAAAAACAAGTAGGAAAAAATATAAAAGACGAAAAAAGAGACAAAGGAGGTGGGGAGGGAGCTCCGTCCTGGGAAGGGAAGCCCGTCCTGGGAAGGGAATTTTAAGAAGAGAGGTTTCTAAATACCAGGAAACTCTTTCCCCGCCGAGTCTGTGGTGAGCCTTGGAAGCACAGAGGGCAACATAACAGGAAGGAAAAATAAATAATTAATTAAAACCAACAGATTACAAGCCCAACAGTAACTCCCTCAGTGGAAAAGCAGCACAGACGCCTGCATTCACCACTAACAAGTGGGGGCAGGGCAGGGAGGTGCGGGAGGCATGAGCTGCAGTGCTTTGTAAGAATCAGGCAGGAACGCCCCACGCGAAACCAGAATGAACTAACTTGGGCTAGCAAACCAGACTGTGGGATAGCTACCACGTGAAAAGCTCGAACATAAGACACCACCAGGACTGCCCACAGAACAAAGGATGGAACAGAAATAGCTGGCTACAGACCATCCCCCGCTGGGGACAGGCAGCCAGAGCTGTAAGGGCTGGAAAGGGGCAATCTCAGCCCCGGAGAGACTTTTTACCTACCAAACTGCAAGCAGGCTTCTTTGCTAAGACTTCTGGGGGTGCTGGAAAGTCACCATCTGACTCACAAGGGGTGCCAGCGGTACACCCAGAAAACTGAGCAGCAGAGACAGGAAAGGCGACAAGTTGCAGCGACCGCACTAGCCAAACTCCTGAGCTACTCGGACCTGGGAAGGGCACAAAACGCAGTCCCAACTGAATCTGCGCCTCTGAGGGCTACCTGAGCGGCTTAGGCCAGGGAGGTGCACGCAGCCTAGGGCTGGCCTCAGACGGTTGCCGGCTGAGCATCATAGAGCCAGAGCAGTTTGTGTGCCACAAGCAGGGACAGGCCCAGCAGGGCTGAGACACTGTGTGCACGCGACAGTGCTATTTGTTTGCAGCATCCCTCCCTCCCCACAGCGCGACTAAACAAGTGAGCCTAAAAAAAAACAAAAAAAAAAGTGTCCGCCACCGCTCCCCTGTGTCAGGACGGAAATCAGACACTGAAAAGACCAGCAAACAGATGAAGCTAAACGGAGGGAACCACCTTGGAAGTGACCCCACACTGCCCACAACACCAGAGAAAGGGCCAGATATATCTTTACTATTTTTGCAATCATTCCTTTTTTTTTCTTTTTTCTTCTTCTTCTTCTTCTTTTTTTTTTTTTTTGTTGACGCTGTTGTGGGGTTGTTTTTTCTTCTTTTCATTTTCTTCTTCTTTTTTTTTTTCTAACTTTTCAAAATTGTTAAGTCTTCTATTTCTCCTCTAATTTTTATTTCTATAACCTACTATTACTTTTCAAAAAAAGACTCTATTTTTTAAAGTAAACACCATATATAATCTTTGTGTGGTTGTTGTTGGTGTTTTTTAATAATTCTTCTGGCTTTTTTTTTTTTTTTTGGTTATCTTGTTTTTTTTTTTTCTCTTTTCTTTTTTCTTTCTTCTTCTTTTCTTTAATATTGTATTTTTGAAAATCCAACCTCTACTCTAGTTTTTAATCTTTGCTTTTTGGTATTTGTTGTCAATTTTGTACATTTTAAAACCCAATCTTCACTACCCGATTTTACCTGAGAGCGAGATTACTGGCTTGACCACTCTCTCATCCTTGGACTCTCCTTTTTCTCCACCAGGTGGCCTCTGTCTCTTCCCTCCCCCTTCTCTTCTCTATCCAACTCTGTGAATCTCTGTGTGTTCCAGACGGTGGAGAACACCTAAGGAACTTGTTACTGGCTGGATTTGTCTCTCGCCTTTTCATTTCCCTCTTTTATCCTCCTGGCCACCTCTATCTACTTCCTCCCTCTCCTCTTCCCTGTATAACTCCGTGAATACCTCTGAGCGGTCCAGACTATGGAGTGCACATAAGGAAGTGATTACTGGCTAGCTTGCTCTCTCCTCTTTTGATCTCACTGCATCTCATTCCAGTCACCTCTAACTAACCCCTCCCTCTTCTCTTCTCCATGTAACTCAGTGAACCTCTCTGGATGTCCCTCAACATGGAGAAACTTTTCATCTTTAACCTAGATGTTTTATCATTGGTGCTGTATAGATGGAGAAGTCTAGAGGCTACTTTAAAAATAAAACTGAAAACCAGAAGCAGGAGGCTTAAGTCCAAAGCCTGAGAACATCATAGAACTCCTGAATTCAGGGAACATTAATAAATAGGCGCTCATCAAATGCCTCCATACCTACACTGAAACCAAGCTCCACCCAAGGACCAACAAGTTCCAGAGCAAGACATACCACACAAACTCTCCAGCAACACAGGAACACACCCATGAGCTTCAATATACAGGCAGCTCAAAGTTATTCCAAAACCATTGAAGTCTTATAACCCATTACTGGTCACTCCACTGCACTCCAGAGAGAATAAACCCAGCTCCACCCACCAGATCTCCAACACAAGCCTCCATAACCAGGAAACCTTGACAAGCAACTGATACAACCCCACCCACAGTGAGGAAGCTCCATAATAAAGAGAACTCCACAAACTCCCAGAATATAGAAAGGCCACCCCAAACGCAGCAGTATAACCAAGATGAAGAGACAGGAATACTCAGCAGGTAAAGGAACAGGAGAAATGTCCACCAAACCAAACAAAAGAGGAAGAGATAGGGAATCTACCTGAGAAAGAATTCCGAATATTAGATAGTGAAAATGATCCAAAATCTTGAAATCAAAATGGAATCACAGATAAATAGCCTGCAGACAAGGATTGAATGGATACAAGAAAGGTTTAACAAAGACATAGAAGAAATAAAAAAGAGTCAATATATAATGAATAACACAACAAATGAGATCAGAAACACTATGGAGGCAACAAATAGTAGAATAATGGAGGCAGAAGATAGGATTAGTGAAATAGAACATAGAATGGTAGAAATAAATGAATCAAAGGGGAAAAAAGAAAAACGAATTAAAAGAAATGAGGACAATCTCAGAGACCCGCAGGACAATATGAAACTCTCCAACATTCGAATTATAGGAGTCCCAGAAGAAGAAGACAAAAAGAAAGACCATGAGAAAATCCTTGAGGAGATAATAGTTGAAAACTTCCCTAAAATGGGGAAGGAAATAATCACCCAAGTCCAAGAAACACAGAGAGTTCCAAATAGGATACACCCAAGGCAAAACACCCCAAGACACATATTAATCAAATTAACAAAGATCAAACACAAAGAACAAAGATTAAAAGCAGCAAGGGAAAAACAACAAATAACACACAAGGGGATTCCCGTAAGGATAACAGCTGATTTTTCAATAGAAACTCTTCAGGCCAGGAGGGAATGGCAAGACATACTTAAAGTGATGAAAGAAAATAACCTACAGCCCAGATTACTGTACCCAGCAAGGATCTCATTCAAATATGAAGGAGAAATAAAAAGCTTTCCAGACAAGCAAAAGCTGAGAGAATTTAGCATCACCAAACCAGCTCTCCAACAAATTCTAAAGGATATTCTCTAGACAGGAAACACAAAAGGGTGTATAAACCCGAAACCAAAAAAATAAATAAATGGTAACGGGATCATACTTATCAATAATTACCTTAAACATAAATGGGTTGAATGCCTCAACCAAAAGGCAAAGACTGGCTGAATGGATACAAAAAGAAGACCCCTCTATATGCTGCTTACAAGAGACCCACCTCAAAACAAGGGACACATACGGACTGAAAGTGAAGGGCTGGAAAAGATATTCCACGCAAATAGAGACCAAAAGAGAGTAGGAGTGGCAATACTCATATCCGATAAAATAGACTTTAAAACAAAGGCTATGAAAAGAGAAAAGAAGGCCACTACATAATGATCAAAGGATCAATCCAAGAAGAAGATATAGCAATTTTAAATATATATGCACCCAACATAGGAGCACCACAATATGTAAGACAAATGCTAACAAGTATGAAAGGGAAAATTAACAGAAACACAATAGTAGCGGGAGACTTTAATACCCCACTCACACCTATGGACAGATCAACTAAACAGAAAATTAACAAAGAAACACAAACGTTAAATGATACAATAGACCAGTTAGACCTAATTGATATCTATAGGACATTTCACCCCAAAACAATGAATTTCACCTTTTTCTCAAGTGCTCACGGAACCTTCTCCAGTATAGATCATATCCTGGGACAAAATCTAACCTTGATAAATTAAAAAAAAATCAAAATCATTCTAAGTATCTTTTCTGACCTTAAAGCATTAAGATTAGATCTCAATTACAGGAGAAAACCTTAAAAATTCCAACATACGGAGGCTCAACAACATGCTTCTGAATAACCAACAAATCACAGAGGAAATCAAAAAGAAATCAAAATATGCATAGAAACTAATGAAAATGAAAACACAACAATCCAAAACCTGCGGGACACTATAAAAGCAGTGCTAAGAGGAAAGTTCATAGCAATACAGGCATACCTCAAGAAACAAGAAATAAGTCAAATAAATAACCTAACTCTACACCTAAAGCAACTAGAAAAGGAAGAAATGGAGAACCCCAGAGTTAGTAGAAGGAAACAAATCTTAAAAATTAGGGCAGAAATAGATGCAAAAGAAACAAAAGAGACCATAGCAAAAATCAACAAAGCCAAAAGCTGGTTCTTTGAAAGGATAAATAAAATTGACAAACCATTAGCCAGACTCATCAGGAAACAAAGAGAGAAAAATCAAATCAATAAAATTAGAAATGAAAATGGAGAGATCACAACAAACAACACAGAAATACAAAGGATCATAAGAGACTACTATCAGCAATTATATGCCAATAAAATGGACAACATGGAAGAAATGGACAAATTCTTAGAAAATTACAACTTTCCAAAACTGAACCAGGAAGAAGTAGAAAATCTTATCAGACCCATCACAAGCACGGAAATTGAAACTGTAATCAGAAATCTTCCAGCAAACAAAAGCCCAGGTCCAGACGGCTTCACAGCTGAATTTCGAGAAGAGCTAACACCTATCCTACTCAAACTCTTCCAGAAAATTGCAGAGGAAGGTAAACTTCCAAACTCATTCTATGAGGCCACCATCACCCTAATACCAAAACCTGACAAAGATGTCACAAAAAAAGAAAACTACAGGCCAATATCACTGATGAACATAGATGCAAAAATTCTCAACAGAATCCCAGCAATCAGAATCCAACAACACATTAAAAAGATCATACACCATGACCAAGTGGGCTTTATCCCAGGGATGCAAGGATTCTTCAGTATCTGCAAATCAATCAATGTAATTCACCACATTAACAAATTGAAAAATAAAAGCCATATGATTATCTCAATAGATGCAGAGAACATCCATTTATGATAAAAACTCTCCAGAAAGCAGGAATAGAAGGAACATATCTCAACATAATAAAAGCTATATATGACAAACCCACAGCAAACATTATCCTCAATGGTGAAAAATTGAAAGTATTTCCCCTAAAGTCAGGAACAAGACAAGGGTGCCCACTTTGACCGCTACTATTCAACATAGTTCTGCAAGTTTTGGCCACAGCAATCAGAGCAGAAAAAGAAATAAAAGGAATCCAAATTGGAAAAGAAGAAATAAAACTCTCACTGTTTGCAGATGACATGATCCTCTACATAGAAAACCCTAAAGACTCCACCAGAAAACTACTAGAGCTAATCAATGAATATAGTAAAGTTGCAGGATATAAAATCAACACACAGAAATCCCTTGCATTCCTATACACGAATAATGAGAAAGTAGAAAAAGAAATTAAGGAAACAATTCCATTCACCATTGCAACAAAAAGAATAAAATATTTAGGAATATATCTACCTAAAGAAACTAAAGACCTATACATAGAAAACTATAAAACACTGATGAGAGAAATCAAAGAGGACACTAATAGATGGAGAAATATATCATGTTCATGGATCAGAAGAATCAATATAGTCAAAATGAGTATACTACCCAAAGCAATGTACAAATTCAATGCAATCCCTATCAAGCTACCAGCCACATTTTTCACAGAACTAGAACAAATAATTTCAAGATTTGTATGGAAATACAAAAAACCTCAAATAGCCAAAGCAATCTTGAGAAAGAAGAATGGAACTGGAGGAATCAACTTGCCTGATTTCAGGCTCTACTACAAAGCCACAGTCATCAAGACAGTATGGCACTAGCACAAAGACAGAAATATAGATCAATGGAACAAAATAGAAAGCCCAGAGATAAATCCACACACCTATGGACACCTTATCTTTGACAAAGGAGGCAAGAATATACAATGGATTAAAGACAATCTCTTTAACAAGTGGTACTGGGAAAACTGGTCAACCACTTGTAAAAGAATGAAACTAGATCACTTTCTAACACCACACACAAATATAAACTCAAAATGGATTAAAGATCGAAATGTAAGACCAGAAACTATAAAACTCCTAGAGGAGAACATAGGCAAAACACTCTCAGACATAAATCACAGCAGGATCCTCTATGACCCACCTCCCAGAATACTGGAAATAAAAGCAAACATAAAAAAAAATGGGACCTAATTAAAATTAAAAGCTTCTGCACAACAAAGGAAACTATAAGCAAGGTAAAAAGACAGCCTCAGGAATGGGAGAAAATAATAGCAAATGAAGCAACTGACAAACAACTAATCTCAAAAACATACAAGCAACTTACACAGCTCAATTCCAGAAAAATAAATGACCCAATCAAAAAATGGGCCAAAGAACTAAATAGACATTTCTCCAAAGAAGACATACGGATGGTTAACAAACACATGAAAAGATGCTCAACATCACTCATTATTAGAGAAATGCAAATCAAAACCACAATGAGGTACCACTTCACACCAGTCAGAATGTCTGTGATCCAAAAGTCTGCAAGCAATAAATGCTTGAGAGGGTGTGGAGAAAAGGGAACCCTCCTACACTGTTGGTGGGAATGAAAACTAGTATAGCCACTATGGAGAACAGTGTGGAGATTCCTTAAAAAATTGCAAATAGAACTGCCTTATGACCCAGCAATCCCACTGCTGGACATACACACCGAGGAAACCAGAATTGAAAGAGACACATGTACCCCAATGTTCATCACAGCACTGTTATAATAGCCAGGACATGAAAACAACCTAGATGTCCATCAGCAGATGAATGGATAAGAAAGCTCTGGTACATATACTCCATGAACTGCAGCACTCCAGGCTTCCCTTTCCTTCACTATCTCCCTGAAAGTGAAAGTCACTCAGTCGTGTCTGACTCTTTGTGACCAGGTAGACTATACAGTCCATGGAATTTTCCAGGCTGGCATACTGGAGTGGATAGCCTTTCTCTTACTCCAGGGAGTCTTCCCAACCCAGGGATTAAAGCCAGTCTCTGGCATTGCAGGCAGATTCTTTAACAGCTGAGCCACAAGGGAAGCCCTGAGATTACTTGAACTTATGTCCTTTGAGTCAGTGATGCATCAAACCATCTCATCCTCTGTTGCCCCCTTCTCCTCTTGCCCTCAATTTTTCTTAGCATCAAGGTATTTTCCAATGAGTCAGCTCTGCACAGTAGATGAGTATAAACACCAGGGGGATGATGCTGTGAAAGTGCTGCACTCAATATGCCAGCACATTTGGAAAACTCAGCAGTGGCCACAGGACTGGAAAATGTCAGTTTTCATTCCAATTCAAAAGAAAGGCAATGCCAAAAAACGCTCAAACTGCTGCCCAATTGCACTTATCTCACATGCTAGTAAAGTAATGCTCAGAATTCTCCAAGCCAGGCTTCAGTAATCTATGAACCGTGAACTTCCTGATGTTCAAGCTGGTTTTAAAAAAGGCAGAGGAACCAGAGATCAAATTGCCAGCATCCGCTGGATCATGGAAAAAAACAAGAGAGTTCCAGAAAAAACATCTATTTCTGCT
Source organism: Ovis aries (assembly GCF_016772045.2). Taxonomy (NCBI): domain Eukaryota; kingdom Metazoa; phylum Chordata; class Mammalia; order Artiodactyla; family Bovidae; genus Ovis; species Ovis aries. The sequence continues at coordinate 48,815,866 of NC_056056.1, forward strand.
GTATTGACTATGCCAAAGCCTTTGACTGTGTGGATCACAATAAACTGTGGAAAATTCTGAAAGAGATGGGAATACCAGACCAGCTGATCTGCCTCTTGAGAAACCTATATGCAGGTCAGGAAGCAACAGTTAGAACTGGACATGGAACAACAGACTGGTTCCAAACAGGAAAAGGAGTACGTCAAGGCTGTATATTGTCACCCTGCTTAGTCAACTTATATGCAGGATACATCATGAGAAACACTGGGCTGGAAGAAGAATAAGCTGGAATGAAGATTGCCGAGAGAATTATCAATAACCTCAGATATGCAGATGACACCACCCTTATGGCAGAAAGTGAAGAGGAACTAAAAGGCTTCTTGATGAAAGTGAAAGAGGAGAATGAAAAAGTTGGCTTAAAGCTCAACATTCAGAAAACGAAGATCATGGCAACTGGTCCCATCACTTCATTGGAAATAGATGGGGAAACAGTGGAAACAGTGTCAGAATTTATTCTTTGGGGCTCCAGAATCACTACAGATAGTGACTGCAGCCATGAAATTAAAAGATGCTTACTCCTTGGAAGAAAAGTTATGACCAACATAGATAGCATATTCAAAAGCAGAGACATTACTTTGCCAACAAAGGTCCATCTAGTCAAGGCTATGGTTTTTCCTGTGGTCATGTATGGATGTGAGAGTTGGACTGTGAACAAAGTGGAGCGCTGAAGAATTGATGCTTTTGAACTGTGGTTTTGGACAAGACTCTTGAGAGTCCCTTGGACTGCAAGGAGATCCACCCATTCCATTCTGAAGGAGATCAGTCCTGGGTGTTCATTCGAAGGGTTCATGCTAAAGCTGAAGCTCCAGTACTTTGGCCACCTCATGCAAGGAGTTGACTCATTGGAAAAGACTCTGATGCTAGGAGGATTGGGGGCAGGAGGAGAAGGGGATGACAGAGGATGAGATGGCTCAATGGCATCACCGACTTGATGGACATGAGTCTGAGTGAACTCCGGTAGTTGGTGATGGACAGGGAGGCCTGGCGTTCTGCAGTTCATGGGTTCGCAAAGAGTCGGACATGACTGAACAACTGAACTGAACTGAACTGGACTGATGTCCTCAACTTCTGTCAAAGCAACTCTGTGGGCTGATGAAAAAGTAGAATTGTGTATTTTATATACTTCTTGAAAAGCTGAATATTGGTATCATCTAAATTGACTTACTTTTACCCTGTACTTAGTAGCATTTATGTATCTAGTCAGCAATCTTTGCCTCTGTGAACATGTGCTTTGAAGTTGGTTCCACTAGTTCACTTTATTAATATCTATTAGATTTCAGTTCTGTGGACCAGTGTGAAGACCTATCAATGTTTAAGATAGTTATTTCTCTCAGAGAATTTTCAATAGGCAAAATATATATATATATATATATATATATATATATATAATTAGTAATTTGTGTCTTCTGATAGGATGCAGTGGAAGTTTATTTTACTTCTATAATTAGATTATTTTACATAAAGAAAAGAATAATTAATTAAATTCAATAAATATTAAATAATCCTCTATTATGTAGTGAATGCTATTTAGGTACTTAATGTACAACAGTGAAGGAAGTAGACAAATATCCCTGCTGTATGGAGTTTTAAATTAGTGAGGAGACATATAAAAACCAACACATGAACAAATGATTAAAATAAATGAATGAAGAAGTGCTACTCCATTCTATGTTGAAGAGTAACTGCTTTGAAGTAAACTTAAGTTACAATTGCTCATAGGGATATATGGGCTGGGAAAGAGATTTTTGTTTCATTTTCAATAGGATGATTAGTAAAGGTATCTCTGAGAGGTTAAAACTCAAGTAAAAACCTGAAAGAGGTTAGTTATACTTATATTTGGGGAATATTTTTTTGGTAGCCTAATATTTAAGTGAAAAGCCTTGAAGCAAGGACATACTATCCCAGTAAAAGGAACAGCAAAGAGCTCAGTTTATCTCAATCAGAATAATATAAAGGGAGACTAACAGGGGATAACTCAAGAAAGGTAAGGGAATTTGTAAGCCCTTGGGAAGGCTTGGGCTTACACTCTGAGAGAACTGATAAGTCATTAGAGAGTTTGAGCAAATTAATGCCTTGAACTGTCTTATAGCTTAATAGGATTACTCTTGCTGTTGTGTACCAAGTGGAAAACAAGTGAGGCAAGTGCAGAAGCAAAGACAACATAGAGGGAAACTGCAACACTCCAGATAAGAGATGATCATGGCTTGAAACAGTGAGATAAAGACATGTACTCCAACTGTTGAAATGTTTTGAAGAAGATAAAACTGACAGATGTATTGGTAATGGGATATGAGATGAGAGAAGTCAAGGCAGTATCTCAGATATCAGCATTTAGCTGAGAGAAGGAAAATGTATCCACTTACATATCTTTGACAAGATTGTGAAAGGATAAAAGTTGGAGATAAGACCAGTAGGTCTGTGTGTATATGAAGTACATATTTCAATAAAGTTTAATATAAAATATGGAATTAGTTACTATGACTACAATGGAAATATCAAAGTTATTGGAAGCTCTAATACTAAATGATAATACTGAGAGAGAAAGAGAGAAAGGGAGAGAAGAGAAAGAAGAAAATAAGGTACTATTGCATTTCGAGACCAAGGAAATAAGTTGAAATAATGAAAGAATAATCATTGAGTTAGGAAAAACAGGATTTTTTTCTTTTATTGAACCCAAGTGAAGAAAGTGTTTCTATGAGAAGACAAGGAATCTTTAAACAGTCGTTGGTACATTAATTTACTAAAAAAAAAAAAAAAAAATCAGAGATTCTAAGTATACAGTTATATATAATTAAATATTTATAAATAACATGTGCTATCTCAAGATTAGGTATGCAAAAGAGTATGAACTGAAATTTTGTACAGTATAGCTAAAATAATACCTTGCTTAGAAGGAAATGGCAACCCACTCCAATATTCTTGCCTGGAAAAAATCCATGGACAGAGGAACTTGGTGGGCTACAGTCCATGGGGTCACAAATAGTCGAACACAACTGAGTGACTAAACTTAAACTAATTTTCTATTATTCATATTATTACCAACAGGGATGAATTTAATCTTTCTGTTTCTTAATGAAAAAATAGTAAGTGTTTAAGCATTTTTACAGATTATACTACATTCACCAAAATATATTAGAATCACAAATTTAAGTGAAGTAAATATGTAATTAAATCTTTTAAAGTAACATATTAATTGCCCAATCTCTTTCTTTTTCTTCTCCATTGTACTACACGCTAATATGTCATGATGAGATCTATGTCCTATAGAGAAGTAGAATTATTATGCATGTAATTATTTTTTTAGTCTAAATTATTGTGCACATGTTTATAAGTAAATGAAAAATCTCTATTTTCTCTTTTATTAATTCAGTCTTTCTATATATATCAAAACTGGCAAGGAAAAAGCAATAAAGTCTACATAAGCTAGATAATACAATCTAAAGAATTTTCACAAATATATTTATGCAAAATAAAATATTGCATAATGCAATATCATATCAAAAGATAAAACTTGTATAGAAACATATTTTATGTATTAGAGAAAGAGAAACCATATAAGATTCAGAAGTATTTTTGTCTAAAGGGTTATACATGTATTTTCTAATTGTGCAAATTATCTTCATAGAATTCCTGGAAAAGTTTTGAAATATGTAAGTAATCTACAAGTCACAAGAGCATAGCATAGTCATGGAGCATAAGCTACCATTACTAAAGAGAACTCTTACAGTCCTAAGAAGTGAAAATGTCTACAGTCTTAAATTCCTGAAATCACTCTGAAAACAAATTTTATAAAGATAAAAATATTTTTAAAACTCATATTATGAGATAAATAAATTTCCATCATTTTGATTAAATAAAAAGATTGAAAAAATACCCCATAGATAATTTTATGCATCATGCTATTGCTGATTAGTAGATTATAGGTAGGAAAACATAGGTTTGTATTTTCTACCTAATTCACAAGTAGAAAAAATGTATATATAATTTTTATGTCATTTAGAAACAAATGCTTTCTGAATTCACATTTTAAGCTGATGGTAGAGTATTTTACAGAGGTTTATGTAGAGAGCTCACAGGAAAATTGATTCTTCCTTAATCATACCAACTGTTGCCAATCTCAAGTAATTCCAGGAGGGATTTTTCTCTCATATGGGCAGCAGCTGCATAATGACTCTGATGAGCCCTCAGAATGGGGGATGTGTGCCCTAGATTTCCGTTTCCTACTTAAAAATCAACTGACCAGGACCAAAGTGAGCACATGCTGTTGTAACAAAATGCCTAATGTCATTTGCCTCTGTTTCATTATCTAATATCCTTTGACATATGATTTATAACACTATTTTTTTTATGTGTAAATTCTGAAAGCAAGAGAAGATAGTTTATTTCTCTGTATGCTTCTTAAGTAATACAAAGTATTGCATTGGAAACATAAAGCAATATACTCCTTATTTATAATGCATCATTCTACAAATTATCATGAAAAGTAATCTTAAATTGGTAAAAAGTAAAACAAACCCAGTAAAAGAAACTTAAATTGAAAACTTAACTTTAGCATTTGTTGAAGAGCTGGTTTGGTGGTGCAGAATTCTCTGAGCTTTTGCTTGTCTGTAAAGCTTTTGATTTCTCCTTCATATTTGAATGAGATCCTTGCTGGGAACAGTAATCTGGATTGTAGGTTTTTCTCTTTTATCACTTTAAGTATGTCCTGCCATTCCCTTTTGGCTTGAAGAGTTTCTATTGAAAGATCAGCTGTTATCCTTATGGGAATCCCCTTGTAAGTTATTTGTTATTTTTCCCTTGCTGCTTTTAATATTTGTTCTTTGTGTTTGATCTTTGTTAATTTGATTAGTATGTGTCTTGGGGTGTTTCACCTTGGGTTTATCATGTTTGGGACTCTCTGGGTTTCTTGGACTTGGGTGGCTATTTCCTTCCCCAATTTAGGAAAGTTTTTAACTATTATTTCCTCAAGTATTTTCTCATGGCCTTTCTTTTTGTCTTCTTCTTCGGGAACTTCTATGATTCAAATGTTGGGGCATTTAACATTGTCCCAGAGGTCTCTGAGGTTGTCCTCATTTCTTTTCATTCTTTTTTCTTTTTTCCTCTCTGCTTCATTTATTTCCACCATTCTATCTTCCACCTCACTTATCCTATCTTCTGCCCGTTATTCTACTGTTGATTCCCTCCAGAGTGCTTTTGATCTCAGTTATTGCAGTATTCATTATTGATTGACTCTTTGTTATTTCTTCTAGGTCCTTGTTAAACTTTTCTTGCATCTTCTCAATCCTTTTCTCCAGATCATTTATCTGTAACTCCATTTTTTTTTTTTTTAAATTTGGATCATTTTTACTATCATTTTTCCAAATTATTTTTCAGGTAGACTCCCTATCTCCTCCTCTGTGGTTTGGTTTGGTACAGATGGCTAACAAACACATGAAAAGATTCTCAACATCACTCATTATCAGAGAAATGCAAATCAAAACCACAAAACCATCCCACGCTGATCAGAATGGCTGCTATCAAAAAGTCCACAAACAGTAAATGCTGAAAGGGTGTAGAGAAAAAGGAACCCTCTTACACTGTTGGTAGGAATGCAAACTAGCACAGCCACTATGGAAAACAGTGTGGAGATTCCTTAAAAACTGGAAATAGAACTGCCATATGACCCAGCAATCCCACTACTGGGCATACACACTGAGGAAACAAGAATTGAAAGAGACATGTGCACCCCAATAGTCATCACAGCACTGTTTACAATAACCAGGACATAGAAGCAACCTAGATGTCCATCAGCAGATGAATGGATAAGAAAGCTGTAGTACATATATATAATGGAATATTACTCAGCTATTAAAATGAATGCATTTGAATCAGTTCAAATGAGGTGGATGAAACTGGAGCCTATTTTACAGAGCAAAGTAAGTCAAAAAGAAAAACACCATTACATTAATGCATATATATGAAATTTAGAAAGATGGTAACAATGACCCTATATGTGAGACAGCAAAAGAGACACATATGTAAAGAAAAGACTTTCGGACTCTGTGGGAGAAGGAAAGGGTGGGATGATTTGAGAGAATAGCATTGAAACATGTGTATTATCATATGCGAAATAGATTGCCAGTCCAGGTTTGATGCATGATATAGGGTGCTCAGAGCTGGTGCACTGGGATGACCCTGAGGGATGGGATAGGGAGGGAGCTGTGAGGGACGGTCAGGATGGGAAACACATGTACACCCATGGCTGATTCATGTGACTGTATGGCAAAAACCACCACAATATTTTAAAGTAATTAGCCTCCAATTAAAATAAATTCAGTTCAGTTCAGTTCAGTTCAGTCACTCAGTCGTGTCCAACTCTTTAAATAAATAAATAATAAAAATAAAAACTTACCATCAGAGCTTGTCTGACAGCTCAGTTGGTAAAGAATCTGCCTGCAATGCAGAAGACCCCTGTTTCATTCCTGGGTCAAGAATATCCGCTGGATAAAGGATAGCCTACCCACTGCAGTATTCTTGGGCTTCTCTTGTGCCTCAGCTGGTAAAGAATCCGCCTGCAATGCAGAAGACCTGGGTTCGATTCTGGGTTGGAAAGATCCCTGGAGAAGGAAAAGGCTACCCACTCCAGTGTTCTGGTCTGGAAAATTCCATGCACGGTATAGTTCACAGGTATTCAAAGAATTGGGCACGAGTGAGTGACTTTCACTTTCAATTTCACTAAACAGTAAAAGGAACCCAAAGTGTTTATATAACTCTACTTTCATAATTTGTCTTTGTGGGAAAACATAATTTAATTAAACATTATGAGAAATAAGGTATTATTGGTAATTTTAATACTGTGGTTAACATCTTGATTACACTGTTTTCTGATATAGTCTTAAATTAGGATTTCATCATACATTGTATTTATAAATTTATTTATTTATTTATTTTTATTCTGTGATAGCTCAGTTGGTAAGGAATCCAACTTCAATACAGGAGACCCCGGTTCCATTCATGGGTTGGGAGGATCCACTGGAGAAAGGATAAGCCACCCACTCTGGTATTCTTGGGCTTCCCTTGAGCCCAGCTGGTAAAGAATCTGCCTGCAATGTGGGAGATCTGGGTTAGATCCCTGGGTTGGGAAGATCCCTTGGAGTAAGGGAAAGGCTACCCACCCCAGTATTCTGGCCTGGAGATTTCCATGAACTACAGTCAATGGGGTCACAACGAGTTGGACAAGATTGAGTGACTTTCACTTTCATGCTAAGAATAATTTTTGATGACTAAAGAGTATTTAGAGAGACATGCTTAACAAATAGTCCAGTAGGGAACATGTATTTGCTAAATCAGAACAAATATTGACTGCAAACTATCAGTACACTTGATCCAGCCAGATACCTGAATATCATTAAATATGTATTACATGGGATGAATACTAATAAATCAATTTTAACCACTTTTGCTAGTTTTGTTGTTGTTGTTGTTGTTGGTTTGTATTGTTTTAAAACAGTAAAAATAATGCAGAATGTTTCAGAAAACTGATTTATCATTAATAAGATATTAATATTGTTTGTATATATGACCAAATGATATGATTTAAACAAATAATTTAATGCTTATTTTTGTAGTTTTAATCATCTTGCTTGTAAAATGGAACTAAACACTGAATACATCACAGAAACACTCTATTAAATGAAATAGTCTTATATGTTAGCCTGGTGCCAATTGATAAGAAATCGGATATTTCCATTCTAAGACCAAGGTCAATAATGACCTTTTCAACTTCATACAGTGAGTTCTAGTTAGTGCAATAACAAAATAAAAAGAAATAAGATGTATACAGTTTAAGAAGGAAGAAATAAACCAGCTTTAAACTCAAATGACAAGGTGTTTTACATAAGATAATCCCAAAGAATCAAAAGATAAACTCCTGACACATAAGCAAATATAGATTGCAGGATACAAATCATCCTCTTCTTCCCTGTCTTTCCCAGCATCAGGATCTTTTCCAATGAGTTGGCTCTTCACATCAAGTGGCTAAAGTATTGGAGTTTCAACTTCCACATCAGTCCTTCCATTGATTATTTAGGGTTAGGTTTCTTCAGGATTGATTGGTTTGATCTCTTTGTAGTCCAAGGGACTCTCAAGAGTCTTCTCCAGCACCACAATTCAAAAGTATCAGTTCTTGGGTGCTCAGCTTACTTTGCGGCCTAACTCTCACATCCATACATGACTACTGGAAAAAACATAGCTTTGACTAGACAGACGTTGTTGGCCAAAGTAATGTCTCTGTTTTAATATGCTGTCTAGTTTGGTCATAGCTTTTCTTCCAAGGAGCAAGTATCTTTTAATTTCATGGCTGCAGTCACCATCTGCAGTGATTTTGAAGCCCCAAAACGTAAAGTCTCTCTCTGTTTCCATTGTTTCCCCATCTATTTGCCATGAAGTGACAAATGATCTTAGTTTTCTGAATGTTGAGTTTTAAGCCAACTTTTTCACTCTTCTCTTTCAACTTCATCAAGAGGCTCTTTAGTTACTGTTCACTTTTTGCCGTTAGGGTGGTGTCATCTGCATAACTGAGATTCTTTATATTTCCCCCAGCAATCTTGATTCTAGCTGGTGATTCACCCAGCCTGGAATTTCACATGATGTACTCTGTATATAAGTTAAACAGGCAGGGTGACAATATACAGCCTTGACATACTCCTTTCTCAACTTTGAATCAATCCATTATTCTATGTCAGCTTCTAACTGTTGCTTCTTGACCTACACATAGGTTTCTCAGGAGATAGGTAACGTGGTCTGGCATTTCCATCTCTTTAAGAATTTCCCACAGTTTGTTGTGATCCACACAGTCAAAGTCTCTGGAACTCTGAGAGCAGACTTATGGAGCTTCTTTTTGATTACCTCAAGAAAGATCTGTTAGGACAAACTTTTTTTTTTTTTTTAAGTGGTGCATAGGACTCTAAACTTTTGACATATTTCACTAACTCTTAAGCCATTGAGTATTTTTTTTTAAATTAAAACTTTTAATGAAGCTTTGAAAGTGTTAGTTGCTCAGCCATTTCCAACTCTTTGCCACAACAGGGACTGTACCCTGCCAGGTTCCTCTGTCCATGGAATTCTCCAGGCAAGAATACTGGAATGGGTAATCATTCCCTTCTCCAGGTGATCTTCCCAAACCAGGAATTGAACCTCATTTTTTTTTTTGTTCTATTGCAGGCAGACTCTTAACCATCTGAGTCATTGTTTCAATTTTTAATGAACTAATCATTACATTTGTTTACAATTTACTTGTCTATTACATTAAAAATTGTATTCAGAGCCAAGCAAACATACAGACTTCCCTGGTTGTCCTGTGGTTAAGAATCCACCTGCCAATGCAGGGGTATGGGTTTGATCCCTGGTCCAGGAAGATCCTACATGCATCAGGGTAACTAAGCTTATGCACCACAACTATTGAGCACACACTTTAGAGTGTGCAAGCTGCAACTACCGAAGCCTGTGTGCTCTGGAGACCATGCTCTGCAACAGGAGAAGCCACCACAATGAGAATCCCGTGCACTGCAGCAAAGACTAACCCTCAATTGCTGTAACTAGAGAAAGCCCTTGAGCAGCAACAAAGACCCAGGGCAACCAAAAATTAATAAATAAATAAAATGAAAATTAAAAGTTGAAAAAAGAACAAGACAACCATAAATGTAATCTATGTAGATTTGTTATGATCAACATATCACCTCACAGTTATCATTATGTGTGAATGGGGAAGGGATGAGAACACTTGAGATTTACTGCCTTAGCAAATTTTGAGTATGCAATATGTTGTTATTAGTTATAATTACCACAACTAGAAATTATTTCCAGAACTTATTCATCTATAGCTGAAAGCATGTATCCTTTGGCCAGTATTTTCCATTTCTATCAAGCTCCAGCATTGATCCTAATAACACCACTCTTTCTGCTACTATTAGTTTGATATTTTTAGATTTTGCATGTAAGTAAGATCATGAACTATGTGCCAGTATAACCTCTCTTAAGGCAATGGTCTTCAGGTTTATCCATGTTGCTATAAGCAGCAGGATTCCTCCTGTTTTTTAACACTGAAAATACTCTACTGTGTTTGTATGCCCTGTTTTCCTTACCCATACATTTTTTAAAAGACAATTCAGTTGTTTCCATATCTTGGTTACTATGGATAATTTTGCAGTGAACATGTGGGTACAGATATGTGTTTAATTATATTTTTTCATAGTGATGTTTGAGTCACTTACTGGCTAGAGTTAATGACAAGCTGTAACAATCTCTAGTTCCAAGTACCTTATTTGGTGACTATCTGGAGGAGTAAGAGGAGAAAGAGGGGATACAGAGAGAGAGGGTGAAAAGGGGGCATGTTTAGCAATGAAGTGCCAAAAAGAGATATGGTTTAGATTTTTTTCTTTCTTTAAACCAATTAAAATTATCATAAATATGTCTTGTTGAATATATTATAAAGATGACATCTGGCTGAAACACAATTTATCTCCGGAATGTCTGCAGCAGCCAATTACCAGGCAGAGTGTGCATACTCATTCTAGCTAATCCTCTATTTCACCAGGGGTTGATTATGAGGGTCAAAATAGAGAATTATTTCTTCAGGTTGTACTTAATTTCTCTAAATCCTTTTGTTCCACATTACACTTCGTCTGCTTTATTTATTTTCCATTCTTGGCATTAGGTATTCCCTGGATATTCATTATGCCACTAAGAAAAATGAATATAATTGATAAATGAACTATAGCTAGCAGCTGCTTTCTTTCCATCTATCAGCTTGATTCTCTACTTCTGCACATGGCCAAACAGCTAAATTTGTCATGATTCCCCAGTTCTCTAACAATCTGATGATAGTTGTATCATATACTAATCCAACTAAATATATTTATAACATCTTTATCTTTTAAAGAACAGATAGGATTATAAAGTAATATAGAAAAATATACTCATGACTCTGAGAAGAAATGAAAAAAAAGAAACCTGAAACAAAACACCGTGTGTATCATCTCTCTTTTGAATAATTTTTGTTCTCAACATACTTTATTTTTAGAATTTACTTTCTGAGATGCTGAATGACAAATTATACTCTAAATAAATTAGTTGTATAAGTTTATTGTGGAATTAAACATGTTCACTCTAAAGAGTGCTGACAAATAAAATGTAGGATAAACAGATAAATTGATATTTGGCAAAAAATGAATAATTATTTAATATAAAATGCTCCAAATACTATATGGAACATACATATAAAATATAGGTTATTTATCTGATAATCAATTAAGTATTTTTATTTTCTGGAAATTTTTCCTGTAGATTAGCTTAAATCAGTGTATTTTTTCACCTTTGGAGAAATCAATGCTCTTTTTAATTCCAGCTGTTGCTTCTAGGTTACTTTTTTCCTCTCAAAAAATAAACAAAAGAGAAAAAAATTATTGTAAACATATTTCCTATTTTCCTTCTCAGTTACATGTCATCTTCTCACCTGTGTAAAAAGTTTGTATCAGTCATTTGGAATTCAAAACCTCAGTCTCATCATGTTTTATCCTTTTATTTGATGCCTTGCCTTAGAATCTTCCTTCTTTGATGAACTAAGGAAAGTGATTAATTCACAGAAGGGGAAAGAATGATGTCTTTCTGGATCTCTACATCTTCATGCCAAAACTGGCCTTATATTATTTTGGTTTTTAATTTTTTTTAATAAATTATTTTTCATTGAAGGATGATTGCTTTACAGAATTTTGTCATTTTCTATCAATCTTCAACATGAATTAGTCATATATATATCCCCTCCCTTTTGAACTTCCCTCCTATCTCCCTCCCTACCCCACCCCTCTAGGTTCATACTGAGCCCCTGTTTTAGTTTCCTGAGCCATAGAGCAAATTCCCATTGGCTATCTATTTTATATACGGTTATGTAAGTTTCCATGTTACTCTTTCCACACATCTCACCTTCTCTTCCCCTCTCCCCATGTCCACAAGTCTATTCTCTATGTCTATTTCCCCATTGCTGCCCTGTAAGTAATTCTTCAGTACCATTTTTCCAGATTCCGTACATATGCGTTAGAATATGATATTTATCTTACTCTTTCTGACTTACTTCACTCTGTATAATGGGTTCTAGGTTCATCCTCCTCATTAGAACTGACTCACAGGCGTTCCTTTTTTGGCTGAGTAATATTCCATTGTGTATATGTAGGACAACTTCTCTATTCATTCATCTGTCAATGGACATCTTGGTTGCTTCCATGTTCTAGCTATTGTAAGGAGTGCTGCAATAAACAACAGGGTGCATGTGTCTTTTTCAAATTTAGTTTCCTCAGGGTATATGCCTAGGAGTGGCATTGCTGAGTCATATGGTGGTTTTATTCCTAGTTTTTAAAGGAATCTCCATAACATCTTTCATAATGGCTATTTCCATTTAGATTCCCACCAACAGAGCAAGAGCACTCCCTTTTATCCCACCCTCTCCAGCATTTGTTGTTTGTAGATTTTTCGACAATGACCATTCTGACTGGTGTCAGGTGATATCTCATTGTACTTTTGATTGGCATTTCTCTAATACTGAGCGATGTTGAGCATCTTTTCATGTGTTTGTTAGCCATCTGTATGTCTTCTTTGGAGAAATTTCTGCTTAGGTCTTTTTCCCACTCTTTGATTGGGCTGCTTGTTTTTCTGGCATTGAGTTGTATGAGCTAGTTGTATATTTTGGAAATTAATCCTTTGTCAGTTATTTCATTTGCCGTATTTCTCTCCCATTCTGAGGGTTGTCTTTTCACCTTGCTTAGTGTTTCCTTTGCTGTGCAATGGCTTTTAAGTTTAATTAGGTCCCACTAGTTTACTTTTGTTTTTATTTCCATTACTCCGTCATAGAGAATCCTGCTTTGATTTATGTCATCGACTATTCTGCTTATGTTTTCCTCTAAGAGTTTTATAGCTTCTGGTCTCATATTTAGGTCTTTAATCCATTTTGAGTTTATCTTTGTGTATGGTGTTAGGAAATGTTCGAATTTCATTCTTTTACATGTAGCTATTCCATTTTTCTAGCACCATTTATTGAAGAGGCTGTCTTTGACCTATTGTATATTCTTGCCTCCTTTGTTAAAAATAAGTTTCCCAAAGGTGCATGGGTTTATTTCTGGGCTTTATATTCTTATTACATTGGTCTATATATCTGTTTTTTTGTGCCAGTACCATACTGTCTTGATGACTGTAGCTTTGTAGTATAATCTGAAATCAGGAAGGTTTGTTCCTCCAGCTCCATTCTTTTTCATCAAGACTCCTTTGCTATTCAAGGTCTTTTGTGTTTCAAAAGAATTGTGAATTTTTTTGTTCTAGTTCTGTGAAAAATGCCATTAGTACTTTGATAGAGATTGCATTGAAACTTTAGACTGCATTTGGTAGTATAGTCATTTTCACAATATTGATTCTTCCTATCCAGGTGTCAGGAGCCAGTGTGAGGAATCCCACCCATGACAGGGCCATGTGGAGAGGCCTGATGGGCAAGGCTAGTCAGGCCTCAGGGTTTCCCCCTGGAATTTCCTGAGCATGTACCCCAGAAACCAGAATCTGCCTGCCTTATTGTACTGTGCTTTTCCACTCTTCTGACACACTCTGGAAAAAATTAACTCAGGGCTTTAGTCTTCGGCATTTGAAAGGGATGTTTCAGTTCAAAACCCCTCTGATAACTCTCTAGCTTGCCTAAAAGGTTCCCCTGGAACTTTACAGCTTGTGAATTGTTTACAGTCTCCCAACCACAAGAGACACAGAAAGCTTAAAACATCCCAGGAATGCAGGGGCTTCCAACGTGTCAAGATCATTAGAATAAAACTGATTAAGCATTTCATTCTTGAGCCAATACTTGCTGCCAAATTTTCGTATCTTTTATTTGTTGATACACGGAAGAACTGTACAAAAAGATCTTCACGACCCAGATAACAATGATGATGTGATCACTAATCTAGAGCCAGACATCTTGGAATGTGAAGTCAAGTGGGCCTTAGAAAGCATCACTACAATCAAAGCTAGTGGAGGTGATGGAATTCCAATTGAGCTGTTTCAAATCCTGAAAGATGATGCTGTGAAAGTGCTGCACTCAATATGCCAGCAAATTTGGAAAACTCAGCAGTGGCCACAGGACTGGAAAAGTCAGTTTTCATTCCAAGCCCAAAGAAAGGCAATGCCAAAGACTGCTCAAACTACCACACAATTGCACTCATCTCACATGCTAGTAAAGTAATGCGCAAAATCCTCCAAGCCAGGCTTCAGCAATACATCAACTGTGAACTCCCTGATGTTCAAGCTGGTTTTAGAAAAGGCAGAGGAACCAGAGATCAAATTGTCAACATTTGCTGGATCATGGAAAAAGCAAGAGAGTTCCAGAAAAACATCTATTTCTGCTTTATTGACTATGCCAAAGCCTTTGACTGTGTGGATCACAATAAACTGTGGAAAATTCTGAAAGAGATGGGAATACCAGACCACCTAACCTGCCTTTTGAGAAATCTGTATGCAGGCCAGGAAGCAACAGTTAGAACTGGACATGGAACAACAGACTGGTTCCAAACAGGAAAAGGAGTACGTCAAGGCTGTATATTGTCACCCTGCTTATTTAACTTCTGTACAGAGTACATCATGAGAAACGCTGGACTGGAAGAAGCACAAGCTGGAATCAAGATTACTGGGAGAAGTCTCAATAACCTCAGATATGCAGATGACACCACCCCTATGGCAGAAAGTGAAGAGGAACTAAAAGCCTCTTGATGAAAGTGAAAGAGAAGAGTGAAAAAGTTGGCTTAAAGCTCAACATTCAGAACACGAAGATCATGGCATCCGGTCCCATCACTTCATGGGAAATAGATGGGGAAACAGTGTCAGACTTTATTTTTGGGGGCTCCAAAATCACTGCAGATGGTGACTGCACCCATGAAACTAAAAGACACTTACTCCTTGGAAGAAAAGTTATGACCAACCTAGATAGCATATTCAAAGGCAGAGACATTACTTTGCCGACTAAGGTCTGTCTTGTCAAGGCTATGTTTTTTCCTGTGGTTATGTATGAATGTGAGAGTTGGAATGTGAAGAAGGCTGAGCACTGAAGAATTGATGCTTTTAAACTGTGGTGTTGGAGAAGACTCTTGACAGTCCCTTGGACTCTAAGGAGATCCAACCAGTCCATTCTGAAGGAGATCAACCCTGGGATTTCTTTGGAAGGAATGATGCTAAAGCTGAAGCTCCAGTACTTTGGCCACCTCATGTGAAGAGTTGACTCATTGGAAAAGACTCTGATGCTGGGAAGGATTGGGGGCAGGAGGAGAAGGGGACAACAGAGGATGAGATGGCTGTCTGGCATCATGGACTCAAAGAACGTGAGTCTGAGTGAACTCCGGGAGATGGTGATGCACAGGGAGGCCTGGCGTGCTGCGATTCATGGGGTCGCAAAGAGTTGGACACGGCTGAATGACTGAACTGAACTGAACTCTATAGCACAGAGAACTATATTCAGTATCCGATGGTAAGCCATAATGGAAACAAATACATATATGTGTGTGTGTGTGTGTGTGTGTGTGTGTGTGTGTGTGTATATATACATTATAAAACAACTACATTTCATAAAAAGCAGCTTAATTTTTTAAAGCCCTCGTCAAGCCTTAGTAAAATTTTAAATACTTCAGTTCTCCTCATCTCACTTAATTTTATGGCTTCCATTCATTTCTCCTATGCTCTACCAAAGTTGAAATGAGTAACATTATCTGTCCTTTCTTGAAGAAACTTGTCACTCTTCAGAATTCAGTGTCTATGGTTGCTTTGAGAATTCAGCACTCTGGTAGACTTGAATTAGAATTTTAAAATCACTCATTTTTTCTTGCTCTTAGAGTGGCATTCCCTCATGACTTTTTTTGTTTCAAGGAGATGAAAAATACTAAGTTCAAAAAAAATTTTTTAACTGTTTTAGTCTTCTCAATATATATAGGGCCTTCCAAGTAGCTCAGTGATAAAGAATCCACCTGACAATGCTGGAAACTCATGAGATATGGGTTTGATCCCTGAATCAGGAAGATCCCCTGAAAGAGGAACTAGCAACTCAATGTAGTATTCTTGCCTGGAAAATTCCATGGATAAAGGAGCCAGGTAGGATACTGTCCACAGGGTCGCAAAGATTTGGATACAACTGATCAAGTGATCATGCACACATATATTTGGATTTAATTTCTCACTTTTTCTTTTTTCTTTTCTGTATATAACTTTGAAATTGAACTGAATCGCCCTGGAAGTCCTATCTATGCCCTGTTAGACACTTTTAATAATACTATCTCTTTAGTCAACTAAGTTTTATCATTACATAATCATATGGGTATTATCAGAATCTCTTTTTCTGTAAACATATTATGCATTATTGAGTTATGACTTGGGGAATACTAGCCATATTGGATTTTCCCAGAATAAGGATACTTCTTATATCACATTAACAGTTAAAGAGATTGGCAGTGATATTTCTTCTATGCTTTTAAGAATTTCAACAATGAACCCCATTTTAACATCTGTGCTATATGGTGGAAGTGACATTTATCTATAAACCTTACCATGATATAGTCTTCAATGAATTTATACATGCATTTACCATGTTATTTATCTTTTAAATATATTTTATTTTATTTTATTTATTACTTCTTATTCATCTGTGTTGATTATTTTTTATAACTTTTTGGACATTATTGTTAATTTATTATAATTTATTAAATTTAATTATTTAATTCAACATGCATCCTCAAATCCCCATATTTCTTCTGGGTCAGTTTTTTATAATCCATATTTTGGATCACAATAAACTGTGTAAAATTGTTAAAGGGATGTGTCTCCTGAAAAACCCGTATGCATGTCAAGAAGCAACAGTTAGAATTGGACATGGGACATTGGACTGGTTCAAAATTGGGAAAGGAGTATGTCAACACTATATATTGTCATCCTGCTTGTTTAACTTGTGTACAGAGTACACGATGAAAAATGCTGGGCTAGATGAATCTACTAAAACTGGAGTCAAGATTGTCAGGAGATATATCAACAATCTCAGATATGCAGATGATACCACTCTAATAGCAGAAAGCTAAGGGAACTACAGAGCCTTCTGAGGAAGGTAAAAGAAGAGAGTGAAAAAGCTGGCTTAAAACTCAACATCCAAAAAACTAAGATCATGGCATCCAGTCCCATAGCTTCATGGCAAATAGATGAGGACAAAGTGTAAACAGTGACATATTTTATTTTCTTAGGCTCCTAAATCACTGAGGACAGTGACTGAAGCCCTGAAATTAAGACACTTGCTCCTTGGAAGAAAGGCTTGACAAACTTAGCATAGTAAAAATGAGAGACATCACTTTGCCAACAAAGATTCATATAATCAAAGCTATGGTTTTCTGTTAGTCATGCATGGATGTGAGAGTTGGATATATAAAGAAGATAATTGGATATAGAGAAGACTGAGCACTGAAGAATTGATGCTTTCAAATTGTGGTGCTATAGAAAATTAGAGAAAGTCCTTTGGACAGTAAGGAGATCAAAATGGTCAATGACACTTCCTTAGTCATGAAATTAAAACTTCTAGCATCTTAACCCACTTCCTCCCAGAAACTGCATGAAAGGATGGAACTGGAAGTTGTAATATCTGAAAAGTTAAAATGTTTTGAAGCTCAGATTCATACACCCATAGATTCAAACACAAAACCAACTGTTGTGAGCTTAAAAAAAAGAAGTATCTTTTTAAGCCACATTCCTAAAATGGCTTCCCCAGCAATGTTTTCAATTCCTTGTTATAAAATGGGAAAGGAAAATGTCAATTAAAGGATATTCACAGAGTTACTATTATACTATTGGTATGGTACCTGACAGTCCTAGACTTCTTGTATTTTAAAAAGATAACTTATAAGAATCTATATATTTTAATGGTGCTACTGCAAATTAAATCAATTAAATCATTCATTTACAGCAATAAATATAGCATACAATAGCACAGAACACAAACTGAAAATTTGTATGACAAATAGTCCCAATGCATATGTTGATGAAATGTTAAAGTTCAAATTATGTGACATTTTTCAAAGTCAGGCAAAAAGAAAATATTTAAATGTGAGCATAATACTGTACTCAGTTAAATCTTTATTCAAATGAAATCATATTTCTTTACTTCCATTTTAAATACCAGTTAATTAATATGTTCTTACCAGAATTTACAGTAAAGTAAATTTGGGAACTGACACAATGAACGTGTAGATAAGTATCTTGGAAAAAAATCAATAAAATTCTTTGTGACAATAATATTACCCCATTAAATTTATAGCAGCTGGTTAAACAATACACATCCTCCTCCATACTTCTGAGTTTTGCTCCAGGATCTTTTTTATAAACCATATTATTTCATGGTAGAATTGTAAAGAGGCAGTTAAAATAATTTTTCTTAACATTCAGTATACCTTCAAGAAAGATTCTATTTTGAGGATTTCTCCAAATAATAGCTTACTTAAATATCTCAGGAACAGTTTTCTCTGGGGCACATGTAGATTTTCACCATGGGTAATTCTAAAATAGAACGTTTTTACCCAAAACAGGAGGCTCCCACAGGGAAAGTTAACCTTTTAAAGATATAATCAAGATCAAGCTTGATATAGGAGGGCCACTGAGTTTTGACATCTATTCTTAAGTCATTTCCGTTTTCATCTGACTTCCTCATATAATATAAATATATATGTATATATATTTTTTCTGTTGGAACTGGCTTACTTTATTAGCCAAAGTTTTTTTTTTTTTAAGTTTCAAAATATTAAATCTTAAACCATTATTCTATAGCAATGGAACATTATAACAGCCTAGTCGAAACTGTCACTATTGATAAGATAGTAATACTGCAAAATCCCACTGCTCCAGTATTTTCTCTAAATGGACAAAAAGAAAAACAAACTCAATTTTACCACCTAGAAAACTTGTCTTATACTTGACCAGTTTATTATTCTACTTATTGCCTGTTACTGGTTTGATGTCTAAAGAAACATCAGATTTATGGTTCATTTTTTACAGATATATAATACTTATTTCTGTTTTTAATATCATAATTTATTATTCTTATTAATTTGCATGAATTGATTAATTTATGTTTTCACCTCTCAACCTAATTATTATAAATATTTATATTCATATATATTAAATCTTATAATTTCCTGATATGAAACTGCAACTACATTGAAGAGCAACTACAATGAAAAGATCTGTAATCCTATTATCTGAAACAAAAATATACCAAATCTATTCCTTTGAATGAGTTTATAGATACATGCATAATTACATGTAGTGTATATGTTTCATATATTTTCTATGTTCTGTAAATAGGTTTTAGATGTATACATACATACATATGTATTATATCTCTCTGCTTATATAAATAGGAATGTAGTTTACAGCCATGCTGTAGTGTGAACATTTTGCAGCAATAGCTATTTTAATTGATATAACTTAATCATATGGAAAAATAATTTACATAAATATTTCTCAATGGCTTTATAGAATTGTATGTTTTTCTGTATGCAGATTATAAAATGCTGTTTTATTACTTCCTAGATATAGAATCATTGAATTAAATTTTGTACAAAATCTTAAAATATATGCTATACTTTTAGAAAGAGAAGTAAATACCTTGCAAGTATCCTTAGCGTGAAGAGGTTTAAGTTCAAGATGAAGCTTAGATGTCTAACTTTATTAACTTAATTATTAAGATGATTGCCAGTGAATTAAATCATAGACTGTAACACAGTAATATCTTTATCATGTATCAAATTATACACTCTGGCAACAAATATAGAGAAACATAATTATACTGATAATAATATTACAGTATTTGTAAAATGATCTATAGGTTAATGTAGCCATCACATTTTAAAACATAAATTCAGAGTATATGCATAAAAAGATCTATCAACAAATGGAAAGATATGCAACTTCAATCATTTTTAAAAGAATACATTTTAAAAGTAATTATAGTGTTTTCATCTATCCAGAGGGCTAAAGCAGTAATCTGGTTAAACTGAGTAAAAAATAAATTGGTAAACAAGTAATTTCAAAACTCTGTGGTAGTGGAAGTGGATGTGGCCTCACTGGAGGGTATGGAGTCAATTCCATTAACGGTGCACATGCCCTTTGACACAGAAGTTACACGCCTGGGAATACATCCTGATACAGATTGCATGTGAACGTCAAGTCATGAAACAATAGATTAAATGCTATTTTCTTTCACATTTTCCTTTTTTCTGTACCACGTTGCAATATCCCAGAATCCTAAAGCCAGCTGTTTCACAGCTTGGTCTAAACATGTTAAGAAATTGTGGAACTAAATTTCCTAAGACAATTTTTTCCTTTCTGGTCTTTATAAGAAAATGTTAAGATTCTGTTGACTGTTTCAGGAGGCCAATGATGAGGGTAACTTTAGAAAAAGTTTGAGAAGACTTCAGTACCCTGCTGCATTCTGTCCTTGCATCTGTGAGAGGAGAAGGGAATACTTGTCTTTCTCAAGCTTAGTGATGAGGCTTTCAACAACCTGCTATGGTTGCTGGATATGTTTATTGTGCAGTTGAAGGAACATGGTGTCCACTGCCTGAATTATACCTAAAGAAGTTTACAGAAATCCCTGCCTGTGGCAAAGCAGAGACAGGGGCAAGTCGGGATTGCAATTCCAAAAGTGTTCAAGTGAAGCAGATAATGACTCCATAATAAATACTTCAGGCATTCTGAAATCATATTCACAAAGGGGTGTTCTGATGGAAACTCCAAAGTGAGGAGGGATTTTTAAGTTGCCAGTTGGAGATGGCACTGGCCATGATAAATATATTACAGATGAAATCCATGATAGCAAAGAAAGAATCAGCACTGGATTCTGCCATATGCAGAGGTCAATAGTTCAGATTAAAATTTTGCCAGAGAAAATTCTTACTTTATTTTTCTACCAGTAGATAAAATATTTCTGATGTTCTATCTTCTTTGCTCAACACTCCAAATTTAAAAGACCCCCAAACTGCAGTTATTAAATGGAAAAGTCAGCAGTAAAAAAAGTTTACCTTTTTTGTTCACTTCACTGCAATTACCTAGTTGAGGCATTCACAAACTGGAAAATAAAAGCAATTGTTTAATTACATGAAAATTAATTATATTGATTTTACATTTGTTAGGATGTCTTGCCTTAAGTGATTGAGAGATATTTTATTATGTGAGCGTTACCGACAAACTATAGGACCTGCACAAGTTTTTCCATACCATAGAGAAGTTTGGAACTCACATCACACACATGAAGGAGTGGTCAGTAAGAAAGAATGAAGTTCAGTTCATTTAGTAAGCTAGATTGAGATTGAGATCAATCTAGTCTAGATTGATCTTTTCATTGAACCTACAATAAACTGTGGAAAATACTGAAAGATATGGGAATACCAGACCACCTGACGTGCCTCTTGAGAAATTTGTATGCAGGTCAGGAAGCAACAGTTAGAACTGGACATGGAACAACAGACTGGTTCCAAATAGGAAAAGGAGTACCTTAAGGCTGTATATTGTCACCCTGTTTATTTAACTTATATGCAGAGTACATCATGAGAAACACTGGGCTGGAAGAAGCACATGCTGGAATCAAGATTGCCAGGAGAAATATTAATAACCTGAGATATGCAGATGACACCACCCTTATGGCAGAAAGTGAAGAGGACCTAAAAAGCCTCTTGATTGAAAGTTAAAGAGGAGAGTGAAAAAAGTTGACTTAAAGCTCAACATTCAGAAAATGAAGATCATAGCATCTGGTCCCATCACTTCATGGGAAATGGTTGGGGAAAGAGTGGAAACAGTGTCAGAGTTTATTTTGAGGGGCTCCAAAATCATTGCAGGTGGTGATTGCAGCCATGAAATTAAAAGATGCTTACTCCTTGGAAGAAAAGTTATGGCCAACCTAGATAGCATATTGAAAAATAGAGACATTACTTTGCCAACAAAGGTTCGGCTAGTCAAGGCTATAGTTTTTCCAGTGGTCACGTATGGATGTGAGAGTTGAACTGTGAAGAAAGCTGAGTGCCGAAGAATTAATGCTTTTGAACTGTGGTGTTGGAGAAGACTCTTGAGAGTCCCTTGGACTGCAAGGAGATCCAACCAGTCCATTCTGAAGGAGATCGGCCCTGGGATTTCTTTAGAAGGAATGATGCTAAAGCTGAAACTCCAGTACTTTGGCCACCTCATGCGAAGAGTTGACTCATTGGAAAAGACTCTCATTCTGGGAGGGATTGGGAACAGGAGGAGAAGGGGACGACCGAGGATGAGATGGCAGGATGGCATCACTGACTCGATGGACGTGAGTCTGAGTGAAATCCAGGAGTTGGTGATGGACAGGGAGGCCTGGCATGCTGCGATTCATGGGGTCGCAAAGAGTCAAATACAACTGAGCGACTGAAGTGACTGACTGACTGACAGTCTGAGCAACTGAGCGCACACACATTATTTGTATTCATAAAAGATATATTAAAACCTTAGCAGAAAATTGGTTAATGAAAGTACAATATATATTTAAAATGGAATGCAATTAATTCATCGGAAAATATGCTAGATTTTACTTGGGATAATTTAAAACAATGCAGAAGACAGATCCTTAAATGGAGGAACATAGACATAACTTCAGAGCATTGTTAATTATAATAAGTTCTTCATTCCAAAATTTTAACTAGTTGTTCTTGAAACTGCCTGTACAAATGAGTTTCTTTAGGCATTAACGTTTGTTTCTTCATCAGGTTGATTTGTTTTGTTAGAGATGATTTCATTTTAATAGCTTTCAAACTGTGCCAGTGAGCTGTTGTTATATTGCATTAACAAAAGCCTTATATATTTTAGTTGCTTTCAACAACAAAGGTTTATTTTTTGTTCCTCTAACATATCTTGATGGCACACCTGAAGCTCTCTTTATTTGAGGACAGAAAAACAAATTAGCTTTGGAAAATTTGGCCTCATGAGCAATAGGAGCCATGCCTCTTTTCAGGAGTGATAGGTATATATCACTCTTGTTCAGATTCCACTGGAAAAAGCAAGACACATAGGAAATTCTATTTATAGAGCAAAGAAGTCTAGTACTCTTACTGGGAGAGGAAGTAAATACTTACAACCAACAATAAGTTAACCTACCAAATGATTAACAGTACTTTTTCCTTTAATACAATACCATAAAATCATGCCTAAATTATTGAGGGTTGTTTTTTACAACACAACAATACCTGATTTTAAATTAAAAAGAAAATATTTTTGCACATATAGTAAATCGAATAAATTTAACAGCTAACACATATATACGCAACACATCAAAATTTGATTTTTACTTTTTGAGGTCTAGAAAGTCTTTTTTCATTTATAAGTATACAAGACAGGTGTTATTAAGCTCATTTTGCAAATAAGGAAACTCAGATTCAGAGCCAGTTACTAGGTCCACTTACTAGTTCAGTGCAGGTTTCCATTTCTCGACCTTAGTTGTACAAGGTTTTCATCTAGGAATCCTTAAAAAAAACCTGATACTTGGATCCCATTCCCAGAGACTGATTATATATATAATATTTAAATTATATAAGTTAATATTTATTTTTGTTCAGTCACTAGGTCATGTCTGAGTCTTTGCAACCCCATAGACTCCAGCATATCAGGCTTCCCTGTCCTTCACTATCTGGGAGCAGAGTTTGCTCAAATTCATGTCCATTGAGTGGTGATGCCATCCAACCATCACATCCTCTGTTGCCCCCTTCTCCTCATGCCTTCAATCTTCCCCAGCATCAACTTTTCCAATGAGCTGGCTCTTCATATCAGGTGGCCAAAGTACTGGAATTTCAGCTTAAGCAACAGTCCTTCCAATGAATATTCAGGGTTGATCTCCTTTAGGATGGACTGGTTTGATCTCCTTGCTGTCCATGAGATTCTCAAGAATCTTTTCCAGAATCACAGTTTGAAAGCATGAGTTCTTTGAGACTCAGCCTTCTTTCTGAAACAACTGTTATATCCATACACGACTACCGCAAAAATCATAGCTTTAGTTAGGTGGACCTTTGTTGCCAAAGTGATGTCTCTACTTTTTAATATACTGTCTAGGTTCATCATAGTTTAATATATTTAATAAAATATCATGCAATTATATATTAAAAATAATACATATCATATAAAATATATGCATATAAATATAGTCATTATTATTGTAATAAAATATTGCAAAATTTATCATCTTAACCATTTTTAAGTATACGATTTAGTAATGTCTAGTATATTTACATTGTTGTAAAACAGATCTTCAGAACTTGTCATCTAGCAAATATGAAACTATACCTATTAAACAACTGCTTCTGTTTTCCCCTTCTCCTAACCCCTGGTAACCATCATTTTACTTTCTATTTCTACGACTTTATTTTCTAAACCTTCTGCAAATGCAAATATAGTATTTACTTTTTTGTGACTGGCTTATTTTAATTGCCATAATGCCCTCAGATTCACTGTGTTGTAGCATATGGCAGTGTCTTATTCCCTTTTAAGGCTTAATAATCTGTTGTATTATATACTACATTTTGTTTATTCCTTCATCTGTTGACAGAATAAGACTGTTTTCACCTTTTGGGTGTTATGAATAGTGATGCTATCTATGATCATTTTGTACAAGTGTTTCTGAGTGCAGCACTTTTGTTTCCTTGATTTTTTTTTTATTAATTTCCTGTTCTCTATTTCACTTATCCCTGTTCCAACCTTTATTTCCTTTCTTTTGTTAGCTTTGGGTTGAGTCTAATAGTTTTTATTCTAGTTTCATAATGTGCAATTTTAGGTAGTTTATTTGGGGTCATTCATTTTTAACATATATATTTATTGATATAAATTTCCCTCATAGCACATATTTCACTGCATTACACAAATGTTGGTATGAGGTGTTTTTTATTTCATTTATTATTTCATTTCATTTTTGATTTCAAGGCATTATCTAACTTCTTTGGAGACTTCATTTTTGACATTCTGGAAATTTAAGAGTGTATTGAGTTTCCAAATATTTGTAGATTTTTTAGTTTTCCATCTACTATTGAATTTTAGTTTCATTTAATTGTGATCAGAAATGATTTGCATGATTTCAATCTTCTTGAATTCTTTTATGGATTCAAGAATTTGTCTACAGTTTGCTCAAGATCTCTATTTCCTTATTGATCTTATGTCTGGTTATTTTATCCATTATTAAAATAGAGGCACTATTATGTTCCTATCTCTTATCTATTCAATTCTGTCAGTGTACTTCATATATTACAGAGCTCTGATGATTGAGGCATAAACATTTATAATTTTTATATTTTCTTGGTAAATTGGCCATTTTATCATTGTATAATGTTGCTCAACAACTCCTATAACAATTTTTGACTGAAGTCTATTTGTTTATTTGTATAGACATCCCCCTGTTCTTTTAATTGTTATTTGCATGGGTTATCTTTTTCTTCATTTCACTTTCAGCCTTTGTGTGTCCTTAAATCTAGAATGAGTTTCTTGTAAATTGCATGTAGTTGGATCAGTTCAGGTTATTCAGTTGCTCAGTCTTATCCAACTCTTTGCGACCCCATGATCTGCAGCATGCCAGGCTTCCCTGTCCATCAGCAACTCCCGGAATTTACTCAAACTCATGTCCATTGAGTCGGTGATGCCATCCAACCATCTCATCCTCCGTCATCCCCTTCTCTTACTGCCTTCAATCTTTCCCAGCATCGGGGTCTTTTCAAATGAGTCAGTTCTTCAAAGTAGGTGGCCAAAGTATTGGAGTTTCAGCTTTAGCATCAGTCCTTCCAATGAATATTCAGGACTGATTTCCTTTAGGATGAACTGGTTAGATCTCCTTGCAGTCCAAGGGACTCTCCAAGTCTTCTCCAACACCACAGTTCAAAAGCATTAATTCTTTGGCACTCAGCTTTCTTTATAGTCCAACTCTCACATCCATACATGACTACTGGAAAAACCATAGCTTTGACTAGATGGACCTTTGTTGGCAAAGTAATGTCTCTGCTTTTTAATATGCTATCTAGCTTGGTCATAGCTTTTCTTCCAAGGAGTAAGCATATTTTAATTTCATGGCTGCAATCACCATCTGCAGTGATTTTGAGCCACCCCAAAATATGGTCTCTCACTGTTTTGTTTCCCCATCTACTTGCCTTGAAGTGATGGGACCAGATGGCATGATCTTAGTATTCTAAATGTTGAGTTTTGGAATTTTTAAATTTTTTCACACTCCACTTTCATTTTCATCAAGAGGTTCTTTAGTCTTCTGCCATAAGGGTGGTGTCATCTGCGTATCTGTGGTTATTGATATTTCTCCTGGCAATCTTGATTTCAGCTTGTGCTTTATCCAGCCCAGTGTTTCTCATGATTTATTCTGCATATAAGTTAGATAAGCAGAGTGACAATACATAGCCTTGATATACTCCTTTCCCAGTTTGGAAGCAGTTTATTGTTCCATGTTCAGTTCTAACTGTGGCTTCTTGATCTGCATACAGATTTCTAGAAGTCATATCAGTTGGTCTGATATTCCCATCTCTTTAAGACTTTTCCACAGTTTGTTGTGATCCACACAGTTAAAGGCTTTGATATAGTCAATAAAGCAGAAGTAGGTATTTTTCTGGAACTCTCTCACTTTTTTGATGATCCAGTGGATGTTGGCAATTTGATTTCTGGTTCCTCTGCCTTTTCTAAATCCATCTTGAATATCTGGAGGTTCACAGTTCACATACTTTTGAAGCTTGGCTTGGAGAATTTTGAGCATTATTTTGTTAGCGTGTGAGATGAGTGCAAATGTGCAGTAATTTGAGCATTTTTTGGCATTGCCTTTCTTTGGAATTGGAATGACGCTATGAAAGTGATGTAGTTGGATACTATCTTCTTTTATCCATTCAGTCACTGTAAAATTTTTATTGGTAAGATTAATACATTTATATCAAATGTAATTATAGATAAAGTAATTACTATTTCCATTTTATTAATCATTTATGGTATGTTATATAGAATTTTTGTCCATTTTGTCTCTTGCTACTTTCCTTTCTGTTTTCACTGATTTGTTTCTCTCATAATAAACTTTAAGCTTTTCTTATTTATTTCTGTGTGTATTCCATATGTAGTTTTATTATGGTTTCCATTGTAACTATACATATCTTAAATTTATAAATCTGTTAAAATTGATTTTGCACAAAAATCACTACACTTTCACCCTCCCACCCACCTGGTTTTGGGTTATTGAAGTAACTAATTGCATCTTTACACATTCTTTACCCATTAACATAGATTTATAATTTATGGGTTAACATTTAGCATCTATACAACAAAATTGTAATATTATAGGTTAATGCATTTGCCCACTTCTTCATCTTTCCTAGAGAACTTTTTTTCTCTGCCTTGTGTTCCTATTTAAATTCTTTTATTTCAACTTTAAGGACATCTTTTAACATTTCTTATAGAGTAGGTCTAGTGGTAGTGAATTGCCTCAACTTTTGTTTACCTGGCATAATTTCAATTTCTACTTCATTTTTGAAAGACAGGTTTTCCAGATACAGTATTATTTGTTGATAACATTTTTATTCTTTTATTGCTTTGAACATATTCCATTCCCTTCTGATCAGCAAGGATTCTGCTGAGCAAACCTTTGGTCTCTAGAGTTCTCACAGACCTATTCTGACGTGTATATTTTTATTATCTCAGTGTCTCCATGGAGAAGGGAGGACTGAAGTTTCCTAGTCCTCCATTTATCACCTTGACTACTTTGAGATAAGAGTCATTCTCATTACTTAGCATATTGGAGTGAATGCTATAATGTGCCACCTACTTCTTTTCAGAATCCATTCCTCCAGTTTCTAGGAGTGTTGGCTACTCGTTGCTCAGAATGGAGTCTCTTCCTTGGAACTGCCGTAGGGAGATACCTTATGCCAGTTTACTCTTGCTAGAAGCAGCCAACCTCCAGTGACTATTCCTTTGGTAGTTCTAAGACTTTACTGGTAGGTCAGGGGGAGTAATTTTGATGATGTATATGAGTCTTAGAGCTCATTATTGAATCATCCAAAGCTGAACTGTTCTCCTCTTTCTCAGTCTTGCTTCTCTTGTTCTCTCACTGATGTTAATAAGAGCACTTCTCAACTTACTGTATGCAAATTTGTGTCTCAGTCTTTCCCAGGAAATCTGGCTCAAATAATTAAAATACATTTCTGTCTCTACCAAAATATCTCTAACTTGCTTTTTATGAAACTGCAAACGACACTAAATTATTTTGTGTAGCTATGTTTGTGCATATATGTATATGTGCATGTATGTGTATTAGATCTTTTCTGTAGCTCAGATTGTACGGAATCTGCCTGCAATGCAGGAGACCCAGGTTCCATACATGGGTTGGAAAGAACCTCTGGAGAAAGAAACAGCAACCTACTCCAGTATTCTTGCCTGCAGAACCCATGGACAGAGGATCCTTGTGGGCCACAGTCCATGGGCTTGAAAAGAATCAGACACAACTGAGGGACTAACACTATACCTCTATGTCTGTATATTGTGTGTACTGTACCCCACATAGAAATGCCTTTCATCTCTGATTAATCTAGGAATTAATCAGAAATCAAAGATGGACTAAAGAGCCTCTTGATAAAGGAGAAAGAGGACAGTAAAGAGCTGACTTAAAACTCAGCATTCAGAAAACTAAGATCATGGTCCCATTAGTTCATGGCAAATAGATGGGGAAAAAATGAAAACAATGACAGACTTTATTTTCTTGGGCTCCAAAATCACTGTGGATGGTCACTAAAGGCACAAAGTTAAAAGATGTTTGTCCCTCGTAAGAAAATTATGACAAACCTAGACAGTGCTGCAAAGCAGAGACATCACTCTGTCGACAAAGATCCATATAGGCAAAACTATGGTTTTTCCAAATTCATGTACAGATGTGAGAGTTGGATCCTAAAGAAAGCTGACCACAAAAGAATTGATGCTTTTGAACTCTGGTGCTGGAGAAGACTCTTGAGAGTCCCTTGGACAACAAGGAGATCCAACAAGTCAATGCTAAAGGAAATCAACCCAGAATATTAATTGAGAGGACTCATGCTGAAGCTCCAATACTTTGGTCACCTGATGCAAAGAGCCGACTCATCAAGAAAAAGACCCTGAAGCTGGGAAAGATTGAGGGAAAGAGAAGAAGGGGGTGACAGCGTTGGATGGTATCATTGACTCAATGAATATGAGTTTGAGTAAACTCTAAAAGAGAGCGAAGGACAAGGAAGCCTGGGGTGCTGCAGTCTGTGGGGGTCACAAAGAGTTGGACATGACTGAGTGACTTGAGAACCCCACAAACAGTATGAAAAGGCAAAATGATAGGATGCTGAAAGAGGAGCTCCACAGGTCAGTAGGTGTTCAATATGCTACAGGAGCTGCTACAGATCAAAGGAGAAACAACTCCAGAAAGAATGAAGGGATGGAGCCAAACAAAAACAATACCCCGTTGTGGATGTGACTGGTGATAGAAGCAAGGTCCAATGCTGTAAAGAGCAATATTGCATGGGAAACTTAAATATTAGGTCCATGAAACAAGGCAAATTGGAAGTGGTCAAACAGGAGATGGCAAGAGTGAACATCAACATTCTAGGAATCAGTGAACTAAAGTGAACTGGAATGGGTGAATTTAACTCAGATGATCATTATATCTACTACTGTGGGGAGGAATCCCTTAGAAGAAATGCAGTAGCCATCATATTCGACAAAAGAGTCCAAACTGCAGTACTTGGATGCAATCTCAAAAATGACAGAATGATCTCGACTCATTTCCAAGGCAAACCATTAAATATCACCATGATCCAAGCCTATGTCCCAAACAGTACCACTGAAGAAACTGAGGTTGAACTGTTCTATGAAGAACTACAAGACCTTTTAGAACTAACACACCAAAAAGATGTCCTTTTCATTATAGGGGACTGGAATGCAAAAGTAGGAAGTCAAAAAACACTTGAAGTAACAGGCATATTTGGCCTTGGAGTACAGAATGAAGCAGGGCAAAGGCTAATAGAGTTTTGGCAAGAGAATGCAAACACCCTCTTCGAACAACAGAAGAGAAGACTCTACACATGGACATCACCAAATGGTCAACACCAAAATCAAATGAATTATATTTTTTGCAGGCACAGATGGAGAAGCTCTATACAGTCAGCAAAAACAAGACTGGGAGCTGACTATGGCTCAGATCATGAACTCCTTATTGCCAAATTCAGACTGAAATTGAAGAAAGCAGGGAAAACCACTAGACCATTCAGGTATGACCTAAATCAAATCCCTTCTGATTATACAGTGAAAGCGAGAAATAGATTTAAGGGACTAGATCTGATAGACAGAGTGCTTGATGAACTATGGATGGAGGTTCATGACATTGTGCAGAGGATAGGGATAAAGATGATCCACATGGAAAAGAAATGCAAAAAAGCAAAATGGTTATCTGAGGAGGACTTACAAATAGCTGTGAAAAGAAGAGAAGTGAAAAGCAAAAGAGAAAAGGAAAGATATTCCCATTTGAATGCAGAGTTACAAAAAATAGCAAGAGGAGATAAGAAAGCCTTCTTTAGTGATCAATGCAAAGAAGTAGAAGAAAACAACACAATGGGAAAGTCTAGAGATCTCTTCAAGAAAAATAGAGATACCTAGGGAATATTTCATACAAAGATGGGCTTGATAAAGGACAGAAATGGTCTGGACCTAGCAGAAGCAGAAGATATTAAGAAGAGGTGGCAAGAATACACAGAAGAACTGTACAAAAAAGATTTTCACAACCCAGATAATCACTATGATATGATCACTCACTTAGAGCCACACATCCTGGAATGTAAAGTCAAGTGGCCCTTAGAAATCAATGCTACGAACAAAGCTAGTGGAGGTGATGGAATTCCAGTTGAGCTATTTCAAATCCTGAAAGATGATGCTGTGAAAGTGCTGCACTCAATATGCCAGAAATTTGGAAAATTCAGCAGTGGCCACGGGACTGTAAAATGTCACTTTTCATTCCAGTCCCAAAGAAAGGCAATGCCAAACAATGCTCAAACTATGGCACAATTGCACTCATCTCACATGCTAATAAAGTAATGCTCAAAATTCTCCAAGCCAGGCTTCAGCAATATGTGAACCATGAACTTCCAGATGTTCAAGCTGGTTTTACAAAAGGCAGAGGAACCAGAGATCAATTGGCCAGCATCCTCTGGACCAGGGAAAAAGCAAGAGGGTTCCAGAAAAACATCTATTTCTGCTTTATTGACTATGCCAAAGCCTTTGACTGTGTGGGTCACAATAAACTGTGGAAAATTCTGAAAGAGATGGGAATACAGACCACCTGACCTGCCTCTTAAGAAAACTATATGCAGGTCAGGAAGCAACAGTTAGAACTGGACATGGAACAACAGACTGGTTCCAAATAGGAAAAGGAGTATGTCAAGGCTGTATATTGTCGCCCTGCTTATTTAACTTATATTCAGGGTACATCATGAGAAATGCTAGGCTGGAAGAAGCACAAGGTGGAATTAAGATTGCCGGGAGAAATATCAATAACCTCAGATATGCAGATGACACCACCCTTATGGCAGAAAGTGAAGAGGACCTAAAAATCCTCTTGATGAAAGTGAAAGCGGAGAGTGAACAAGTTGGCTTAAAGCTCAACTTTCAGAAAATGAAGATCATTGCATCTGGTCCCATCACTTCATGGGAAATCGATGAGGAAACAGTGGAAACAGTGTCAGACTATTTTTCTGGCTCGAAAATCACTGCAGATGGTGATTGCACCCATGAAGTTAAAAGATGCTTAGTCCTTGGAAGGATAGTTTTGACCAACCTATATAGCATATTCAAAAGCAGAGACATACGTTGCCAACAAAGGTCCATTTAGTCAAGGCCATGGTTTTTCCAGTGGTCATGTATGGATGTGAGAGTTGGACTGTGAAGAAAGCTGAGTGCCGAAGAATTGATGCTTTTGAACTGTGGTGCTGAAAAAGCCTCTTGAGAGTCCTTTGGACTGCAGGGAGATCCAACCAGTTCATTCTAAAGGAGATCAGTCCCTGGTGTTCTTTGGAAGGAATGATGCTAAAGCTGAAACTCCAATACTTTGGCTACCTTATGTGAAGAGTTGACTCATTGGAAAAGACTCTGATGCTGGAAGGAATTGGGGGCAATAGGAGAAGGGGACAACAGAGGATGAGATGGCTGGATGGCATCACCGAGTTTGAGTTAACTCTGTGAGTTGAGTTGGTGATGGACAGGGAGGCCTCATGTGCTGCGATTCATGGGGTCGCAAAGATTCGACTGAGTGACTGAACTGAACTAAACTGGTAGCTCAGATGGTAGAGTCTGCCTGCAGTGCAGGAGACAAGGGTTTGATCCCTGGGTGGGGAAGATTTCCTGAAGAAAGAAATGGCAACCCACCGCAGTATTCTTTTCTGGAAAATCCCATGCCAGGATGGAGGAGCCTGGCAGGTTACAGTCCATTGGGCCGCAGAGTCAGACACCACTGAGCGACTTCACTTTCACTTTCAGGTATCTCTTAGAAGGTGTCTTTAAATAATGAATATACAATTTATTAAAGATATAAGATTTCTCTCTTTTATCAATGTTATCTCTGTGTTTAACTGTAAACATCATAAGGTTTAATTCCTGAAACCAGCCCCATGAGAATAGCATTTGTTTCTGCTTGACTATTTTCAAAATTATAAACATGTCAACTTGTTCAAACTATGATGAACAAGAAATCAGGCAAAAATACAAATTGTTATTAGAATATTCATTTTAAATATACTTATTAATAATTTAACACTGCATGCAATTCAGTATTCAAATACCATACTGTAATTAAATTAACACTGTTTACATTTTCAGTATTTAAAGTCTGAAATTGCAAGCAGTAACCATAAAATAAAGTAATAAATAATGATAATAACTAATTATCCACCAAAATGGAATGAAACCATAGTAATAATCACAGCTTTTATTGACAACAGCTCCTTTATTGCATTCCAAATGACTGAATAATTCTACAAAGATTATTTTTATTACCAACAAAACTTTTGGTTACATCCATTAAGTAAATCAGGCACTAAGTTTTTCCGCTACTTACATAAGAGCACAATCTTTCTATCATTTCTGTTTTGTAAACTATCCTGAAGCAGTGTCATTTCATACATATTATGGCCTGTGTCATAGATTACACATGATAATGTGATTGACCCCCTTCAAATCGTAGAATTTGAAGTCTTCCAAAATAAATACATGAAGATATAAATTTAACTGGTCAAATTACAAAATAGTAATTATCAAATAAAGTAAATTTTCCTGTTTATTCCTTTTCTTTACCCCCTGTGTTGCATTTTTAATTCTAGAAAAACAAACAGAAAGATTACAGAAACTTCCTAGAAGCTAGGAAAGTATGAGATAAAGCTGGTTGGATATATGATATAGGAAAAATAATGGCTAATAAAAAAATAAAAAATAAAATTATCAAATAAAATTAATAATTGTGTTTTTCAAAGCACAACCTAAGAAAATGAAGTCAAGGAAAATAGTTCAGTTCAGTTCAGTTGCTCAGTCATGTCCAACTCTTTGTGACCCCATGAATCACAGCATGCCAGGCCTCCCTGTTCATCACCATCTCCCAGAGTTCACTCAGACTCACATCCATCGAGTCAGTGATGCCATCCAGCCATCTCATCCTCGGAAAATAGTGGGAGAGTGGTAATACTCATACAATACATAAACAGTAAAGAATCTGTCCCCTATATGAGAGGGTATGTGTGTACCTAATATAAGCATGTTTATTTCAATTAAAATAAACACAGAATACTAAGTAAGAAAATTATGAAAATATTTTATAAAAGAAAATCCCCAATGTTCATTAATTATTTGAAAAATTCATCAATATTAACAGAAGTCAGATAAATGCAATACACTGTAATGAGCTATCACATACATCTAGGGAGTGATTAAAAATGACATATTGACACTTTTAGGGTTATCAAAAAGGAGAGGGATAGGTGTTCACAACTACACATGAGAATGTAAATGGAAGACTATTTGGGAAAATTTTATACATCATCAATAATTGTTGAAAAGATACATATCTTTTGATTTTTATCCCTCCCAAGTATAAAGTAAAAAGCATTGTGTTCATATGTGTGCCAAAAATTTCCTGGAGTTTGCTCAAACTCATGTCCATTGAGTTGATAATGACATTTAACCATCTCATTCTCTATCACCCCCTTCTCCTCCTGCCCTCAATCTTTCCCAGCATCAAGGTCTTTTCCAGTGAGTCAGCTATTTACATCAGATGGCCAAAGTTTTGGAGCTTAGCTTCAGTATCAGTCTTTCCAATCAATATTCAGAGTTGATTGTCATTAAGATTGACTGGTTTGATCTCATTGCTTTCCAAGGGGCAAGACAGTTTGAAAGAATCAATTCTTTAGTGCTCAGCCTTCATTATGATTGAATCCTACAATTATACCTGACTACTGAAAAAATCATAGCTTTGACTATACAGACCTTTGTTGGCAAAAGAACTCTGTTGTCTCTGCTTTTTAATACCCTGTCTAGGTTCATCATAGCTTTTCTTCCAAATGGCTTTATGCTGTGCTGTGCTAAGTCACTTCAGCCATGTATGACTCTTTCCAACCCTATGGACTGCAGCCCACCAGTCTCCTCTGTCCATGGCGATTCTCCAGGCAAGAATACTGGAGTGGGTTGCCATATCCTCCTCCAGGGGATCTTCCTGACCCAGGGATCAAGCCTGCAGATCTTATGACTCCTGCACTGGCAAGTGGGTTCTTTACCACTAGTGCCACCTAGGAAGCCTGATGTTATTTCCAAATGGCAGTAATAGACAAATATATGAAATAAAATTTAAAAAAAAAAAACCCTCAAACTCAATCTCCAGTGCAATTGATAAAATATTGGATATATTCATAAAATAGGAAAAGGTACCACACTGAAATGAATCAATTGAGGTTACACATAACACAGAGATGCATCTCATAATCATATAATTTGAGTGTGAATGCCTAGGACTTCTGCACACTTTTTTTTATTGAGTTGTTTATATTGAGCTGGATGAGCTACTTTTATATTTTGGAAATTAATCCTTTGTCAGTTGTTTCATTAGCTATTTTTTTCTCCCCTTCAGAGGGCTGTTTTTTCACCTTGTTTATCGGTTCCTTCACTGTGCAAAACCTTTTAATTTTAATTAGGTCGCATTTGTTTATTTTTGTTTTTATTTCCATTACACTGGGAGGGGGGGTCATAGAGGATCTTTCTGTGATTTATGTCAGAGTGTTCTGCCTATGTTTTACTCTAAGAGTTTTTATAGTCTGGTCTTACATTTAGGTCTTTAATTCATTTTGAGTTTATTCCTGTGTATGGTATTGTGATGTGCTCTAATTTCATTCTTTTGCATGTAGCTATCCAGTTTTCCCAATTACTGCGGAGACTATCTTTTCTCCATTGTATATTCTTGCCTCCTTTGTTGAAGATAAGGTGCCCATGGGTGTGTGGACAGAAATTTATCCAAAGAAGGCATGCAGATGGCTAATAACCATACGAAGAGATGCTTAACATCACTCATTATTAGTGAAATGCAAATCAAAGCTACAATGAGTTATCACCTCACAGTGGTCAGAATGGCCATCATCAAAAAATCTACCAACAATAAATGCTTGAGAGGGTGTGGAGAAAAGGGAATCTCTTGCTCTGTTGGTGAGAATGCAAACTGATATAGCCACTATGGAGAACAATATAGGGATTTCTTAAAAAACTAGGAATAAAACTACCATATGAACCCAACCCAAAAGTTTCACTACTGGGCATATACCCTGAAGAAACCCTAATTGAAGAAGATACCTGTACCTCAATGTTCATTGCAGCAGTAATTATAATAGTTAGGACATGGAAGCAACCTAGATGTTCATTGATAGATGAATGGATAAACAAGTATGGTACATATATACAATGGAGTATACTCAGCAATAAAAAAGGAGCTCATTTGACTCAGTTGACTCAGTTCTAATGAAGTGGATGAAGCATGTCTGTTATTCAGAGTGAAGTAAGTCAGAAAGAGAAAAATAAATATTGTATATTAATATATACATATATATATATAGAATCTAGAAAGATGTTACTGATGAATTTATCTGTAGGACAACAATGGACACATATAGAAACAGACTTGTGCACACAGGAGTAGGGAAAAAGGGAACAAACTGAGAGTACCATTAAAACATGTATATTACCATATGTAAAATTAGATAACCAGTGGATATTTGCTGTATAATGCAGGGAGCTCAAAATTCGGTGCTTTGCTACAACCTAGGGAGATGAGATGTGGAGGGAAGTGAGATGGATGTTCAGTGGGAGGGGACATGGGTAAACCTACGGCTCTTTCATATTAATGTCTGGTAGAAACCAATGCAATACTGTAAAGCAATTATCCTTCAATTAAAATTTTTAAAAACATTTTAAAAATTAATTAATTAAAAGAAATATATTACCTAAAAAATTAAAAAACCTAGAGACAGCACTGTGATTCTATCAATACAAGATTAATTTTGTTTTTTCTTAAATCAGCAAATATTAATCTGGTACAAAAGTAACTGCAGTTTTTCATCATTGAAATTTACCATTTGATATTAGAATACATTCTTAAATGTGGTTTTGTTATACCTCATTTTAATGCACCTTTCTAATCATCTCTTACTACTTGCTGTGTATTTTATATTTATTTTAGACTATGGAAATGACATTAGACAAAAAGTAAATTCAAGTGATTTTCTTGATTTCAAAATGGGTGATGAAGCAGCAGAGACAACTCACAACATCAACAACACATTTGGCTCAAGAAATGCTAATGAACACACAGTGCAATGGTGGTTCAAGAAGTTTTGCAAAGGAGATGAGAGCCTTGAAGTTGAGGAGCATAGTAGCTGGCCATTGGAAGTTTACAATGACCAACAGAGTCCATCATCAAAGCTGATTCTCTTACAACTGCACAAGAAGTTCGTGAAGAACTCAACATCAACCATCCTATGGTTATTCTGCATTTGAAGCAAATTGGAAAGGTGACAAAAAGTGGGTGGCTCATGAGTTGACCAAAAAAAAAAAAAAAGTTATTTTAAACTGTCATCTTCTCTTATTCTATGCATAAATAACTAATCATTTCTCAATTGTATTATGACATGTGACAAAAAGTGGATTTTATACAACAGGACAACTGGCAATGAGCAGCTCAGAGGTTGGCTGAGAAGAAGCTCCAAAACACTTCCCAAACCCAAACTTGCATCAAAAAAAAGGTCATGGTCACTGGTGGTCTGCTACCTATCTGATTAATTTCGGCTTTCTAAATCTTGGTGAAACCATTACATCTCAGAAGTGTGCTCAGCAAATTGATGAGATGTTCCCTGAAACTGCAATGCCTGTTGCTGTTCTTCTCCACAATGACACTTGACTTCATGTTGCACAATCAACATTCCAAAAGTTGAATAAATTGGGCTACAAAGTTTTGCCTCAATTGCCATATTCACCTGACCTCTTGCCACCTGACTATGACCTCTTTAAGCATCTCAATACTTTTGCAGGGAAAATGCTTCCACAATCAGCAGAAGGAAGAAAATGTCTTCAAGAGTTTGTTGAATTGAGTTCAAGGTATGGATTTTTATGCTACAGGAATAAATCAACTTGTTTCTTGTTGGCAAAAATGTGTTGATTGCAATGACTCCTATTATAATTAATAAAGATATGTTTGAACCTAGTTTAAATTATTTGAAATTCCTACTCTAAACATTTATATATATATATATATATATAAAATTTTTGTATATATTTGAAGTGCATTTTATATATTTTGTATATATCAAATTTAGTATATAATTAATTAAATATATTTGATAAATAAATTAACGTATATTTAAAATATATTTGAATATATTATAATTAAATTAAATATTTAAGTCTATATATATAAATATTATGTATATTTGCACCAGCCTAATACTTTTGTTTTCATTCCAATCCCAAAGAAACACAATGTCAAAGAATGCTCAAACTACTGCACAATTGCACTCATCTCACATGCTAGTAAAGTAATGCTCAAAACTCTCCAAGACAGGCTTCAGTAATATGTGAACTGAGAACTTTCAGATGTTCAAGCTGGTTTTAGAAACAGCAGAAGAATCAGAGATCAAATGGCCGACATCCGTTGGATCATTGAAAAAGCAAGAGAGTTCCAGAAAAACACCTCTTTCTGCTTTCTTGACTATGCCAAAGCCTTTGACTGTGTGGATCACAATAAACTGTGGAAAATTCTGAAAGAGAAGGGAATATCAGATCCCCTGACCTGCCTCTTGAGAAACCTATATGAAGGTCAGGAAGCAACAGTTAGAACTGGACATGGAACAATAGACTGGTTCCAAATAGGAAAAAGAGTACATCAAGGCTATATATTGTCACCCTGCTTATTTAACTTATATGCAGCGTACATCATGAGAAATGCTGAACTGGGGGAAGCACAAGTTGGAATCAAGATTTCCAGGAGAAATATCAATAACCTCAGATATGCAGATGACATCACCCTTATGGCAGAAAGTGAAGAGGACCTAAAAAGCCTCTTGATGAAAGTGAAAGAGGAAAGTGAAAAAGTTGGCTTAAAGCTCAACATTCAGAAAACGAAGATCATGGCATCTGGTCCCATCATTTAATGGGAAATAGATGGGAAACAGTGGAAACAGTGTCAGACTTTATATTTTTGGATGCCAAAATCACTGCAGATGGTGATTGCAGCCATGAAATTAAAAGACGCTTGCTCCTGGGAAGGAAAGTTATGACCAACCTAGATAGCATATTCAAAAGCAGAGACATTACTTAGCCAACAAATGTCCGTCTAGTCAAGGCTATGGTCTTCCAGTGGTCATGTATGGATGTGAGAGTTGGACTGTGAAGAAAATTGAGCGCTGAAGAATTGATGCTTTTGAACTGTGGTGTTGGAGAAGACTCTGGAGAGTCCCTTGGCCTGCAAGGAGATCCAACCAGTCCATCCTAAAGGAGACCAGTCCTGGGCGTTCATTGGAAAGACTAATGCTGAAGCAGAAACTCCAATACTTTGGCCACCTCATGCGAAGAGTTGACTCATTGGAAAAGACCCTGATGCTGGGAGGGATTGGGGGCAGGAGAAGAAGGGGGCGACAGAGGATGATATGGCTGAATGTCATCACCGATTCGATGGATATGAGTTTGAGTGAACTCTGGGTGTTGGTGATCGACAGGGAGGCCTGGTGTGCTGGGATTCATGGGGTCCCAAAAAAGAGTTGGACTTGACTGAGTGACTGAACTAAACTGAACTGAACTGAATATTTTTGTTGCAGATCAGAGCAGTTATCCTTCATGAGGAGGGAAGACCTAGTGATCGAGCAGGAATATAAAGGGTTTTTTATTCCTTACTTAATCTCTGAATCTAAATGGTGTTTTACTGATATTTATTTTTGATAATCCTTGAGTAAGTACGCTTAGAGCTAAGTAACTTTCTCTGCATTATACTGAATCTATCTCTTTTCTCAGTCTCTCTCAGGTCTACCTAGGTCATATGGATATATACTGAAACTTATGCTCTACGAATGACTTATTTTGCAACATCAAAAATGACAATAGAACTATGTTTAACCTTCAATTTTCAATAAAATTTAACAGCAGACATTGTATGAGTTCTATATGATTTTGAGGGTGGTCATAGCAAAATACACATTTAAAATGAATTACATTGGTTGGAAAACTTCTTGACCAAGAAAATATTTTCAGTGTAAAAGAAAAACTATTCCACTAGAAAAATTAAACAGCATATTGTGTCTAAGA
Source organism: Ovis aries (assembly GCF_016772045.2). Classification (NCBI taxonomy): domain Eukaryota; kingdom Metazoa; phylum Chordata; class Mammalia; order Artiodactyla; family Bovidae; genus Ovis; species Ovis aries. Next base: position 48,855,835 of record NC_056056.1, read on the forward strand.
AATTGAACAAATTCAAAGACTATTTCGGAAGTAATACATGAAAATACAAATTGATATATTTTATCCTTCTTAAAATCAATTTCTAAGCACAGTTTTTAGTTACTATTTTTCATCATTCACAGGTATTTATACAATATTTTTCAGTTTTTCTGTAGTACCATATACTGACAATGAAATGGTTTCACATCAATGGGGAAATAAATGAATCATTTTGTGTAGTTGATAAAAAGATATATGCTAGCACTATGAAGTTTATTTGAAAGGATTTCCACTGTGTGCAATTAAATGAAAATAAAGGAAGATATAGAGACTTTATATGAGATTATTTTAGTGAAATAATAAGTAAAAGCTATATTTACAATGAAATTACATTAATTCTATATAGATGTGTCCATGCATATAACAGAGTATGGATTGCTCATGCAAAGATGGCCGTGAAAATGAAATGATGGTGGGATAAGTTTCGTATTTTCATTTTGCTTTTTTATATTATTTCAATTATGAAAATATTTATTTGATCAATTACAGTATAATGGAGGTACTTTTGTTAGAGAAGTATTTAATTATAATTAGAGCATTATTTTAATGTATACAGTATTTAAATTATATCTAGTATAAATTAAGTGATTTTTGTGACTTTTATTTTTCTGAGTTTGTACTTTCTCCACATTTTTGACTCTTATGGTTTCTTCTCTCTTTTTTTTACAGTTTGGTTACATATTTAAAGAGAATTAACAACACACATCCAAGTCTCTTCACAATATTTACTCTTCCATGCTTCTGATAGAGGGTAAATAATTTTATTTTTACTAAGATTTTGAGTCAATGGGTTTAAAAATGAATAATAATAGAATTCCCCTATACAATGATTTTATATTTTAAAATATAATTTATTTGTAATAGAGCTTCAGAGAAAAATAACTATTATGATACACTTATAGGTCTTCTTAGTTAGGTAGATTAAGTAAACATATTTCTCTTTTCTCTAGGTAGGTATTCTTTGTATTTCATCTGCAGAGCCACTAGTTAGTCAAATGTTACTTAGCACTGGCATACATAATGGGCTTCCCAGGTGGTGCTAGTAGTAATGAATCTGCCTTCCAATGCAGTAGATGCAAGACACAAGTTCAATCCCTGGGGTCTGGAAGATCCCCTGGAGTAGGAACTGGCAGTCCACTCCAGTATTCTTGGCTGGAAAATTCCATGGACAGAAGAGCCTGGCAGTCAATAGTCCACAGGGCTGCAAAGAGTTGGACACAACTAAGCACTTCTTCCTTCCTTCCAACACAATGATAAATCATTTATGATAGTTCTTTTCAGCTTATAAGATCCTATATCCCACTAAATCATCTAACAAGATATTTGATTATTTTTATATCACTCATTTTAAAACTGTAATTCCTGGGGAAACATTGAATTGAAAGACTAATGATAAAGGAGTGTCTCCATCTGCAATTAACATGCTTTGATTTTACTCTTTCTTCTATCATACATTAGGGGTACTAAATTGTTTTTATGATTGGGAATCATCCATTTCAGTATTTTCAGTCATAGATGATTTTGCTCCCATGGAAACATCTAGAGATGATTTTTATTAGCACAACTGGAAGGTGGAGGGGCCTCCTGGCAGTAAGAAGAGGCCAGGGATGCTGCTAAACACCCTACACTTCTCGGGATAGTTCCTGTTCCAGCAAAGAATTATTGGAAGCAAATGTTAATGTGTCAAAATTGAGAAACCCTATTCTATATCCTGGGCTTCCCTGGTAGCTCAATTGGTAGAGAATCCTCCTGCAATGCAGGAGACCCTGGTTTGATTCCTGGGTTGAGAAGATACTCTGAAGGAAGGCATGGCAATCCACTCCAGAATTCTTGCATGGAGAATCCCCATGGAAAAAGAAGGCTAGTGAGCTATAGTCGATGGGTAGCCAAAAAGCGGACACAACTGAGCGACTAAGCACTGCACACATTTTATATCCTAACTTCATGTTACTTAATTTAGCATCAAATTAGCAAAAATATGCTATCTACTTCATTTACACAAATTTATCTCTTTAGGAAATAGTTAACCTGGAGTTACTTTTGCAGTAACTACTGATAGTTATAACAAACATATCATTTATGCCATGTGCCCAAAACCATTGTAGTATTATACAATGTGGAACATCACAGTAATTTAATATGTCAGGGAATATCACTATCAAATTTAAAAAAAGACAGAAGTAAAACAGAGTTCAAAGGCATTAAGTTAGTTTCCCATATGATATCAATATTAAATAGAAATGTGGAAATCTGCTGAAAAATTTGACTCCAGGAATAGCGTGTATACTTTCAATATACCATATATAGAGTGGGAATTATTAAGGAATTTAATGTAAATCTCCTTTTTGGATGTGCCTTTGCTCATTTCCCCATGGTATGAATACTCATTTAGCCTAATATCTGAGCATTCCCAGACTATCCAGCTCTCTATGAATAAGACTTGGAAAAAACCCCAATGCTGGGAGGGATTGGGGGCAGGAGGAGAAGGGGACAGAGGATGAGATGGCTGGATAGCATCACCAACTCGATGGACATGAGTTTGAATAAACTCCGGGAGTTGATAATGGACAGGGAGGCCTGGCGTTCTGCAATTCTCGGGGTCACAAAGAGTCGGACACGACTGAGCCACTGAACTGAATTGAACTGCATGCATAAGACAATTCGAGGGATTAGAAAGCTAAAAGTTTAGAGAATTAACAATGGGATTTGTGGAGTGGTAAAATCCACATTTTACAATAAGAATATACATATTTCCACCTTCTATTACCTTATTAACCCTTCTGTCAGCATTCATTGGCTTTTCCTTGGTCATGGATTCTGGCATGACTGCGCCTTGTTTCAGGGACCATATCACTAAATTCCTTTATCTTTAATTAGGTCTTCTATTATCATATGCTTTTAAATATTGAGTTTCCATGCATTAATTTCTGTGATTTTTAATAACACTCATTCTTTTCCATCTCACTGTCATTAATATAAATTACCACTATTGTTCTTTATTTGTTTATTAATGTCTCAGAACAGCTCAAGATTGTAAACGTTGTGAACTTTCTATGAAATGGTGATTCTCTCCCCCCAGATGTCTTCACAGTTCATGATTCCATCATTCACATATATCTTACATACCCTCTTATCCAGTCTTACATTTATGGTAACATTCTGACTTGGCATCATAATCTCTCAAAATTAAAATATCTGGTAAGTGAGAGTGGAGTCTTGACTCTTTTATTGTGAATTTGAGACAACCATTTATTAGAAACTAAATATATGAGATAGTCATACTCAATATTTCCAATGTCTATATTCAGAAACCCTATATTTGGTTCACAATATTCCCTGAAATAGCATCCCCAAGAACTTAATGTTTCTGTATAGCTGTACCATATAAGACCCTCTGAGCATAGTTGTTGTTTCCTGTCATCTATTGCTATATAGTAAATATAAACCCAAATGAGTTCTAAATAAATGCCAAATAAATAAAATTAATGAATTCACTGTATGACATTCCCTCTGTGTATATATTTTTCTATTAATATTTTGATAATTATTTCATAAAAATTTTAAATATTTCAATGTATTTATTTAATATTTATCCTGAGAAGTGGTCTATAGGCATTATTAGATTGCTATAGGATTTATTTTATATTATTTTCTAATTCCCCTAGTAATCATTCACCTTTTGGCAGAGCTATATCCTTTAGAATTATACCTAGGGAGGCTTTACTGTAATTAATTTTCATATATATGTGTGCTTAGAAACTTGTGTTCTTGTTTGCCTTTGGAATACATGTTTTACTAATCTTCTAATTCTAAGTTGGTATTTCATCACTCACTGGAAAAATAATTTTACTGTATTCAGGTGTCTACTGGACTGTAAGGAATCTTTGGTCTTACTGATACTCTTAAGGTACTCTGCTTTATTTCTTGGGCTATTGCTCACCTTTCATTTTCTTTGTTTCTTTTCTTTCCTTTACCAGCATTTATGTCAGTATGGAACTATTTTCTTTCATCTGCTTCATATACATTGTGAATTTGCATCTGGGTCTTGTATCTTTTATCAGTTCATTATTTCTTTGACTTTTGCCTCTGTTTTAATTTTTCTTTCCTTTCTTGTATTCCACAAAAATGTATCTTGGTCCTTGTCATGCAATCATCCAAATTTCTAAACTTCTTTCTTATGTTAAATACTTTTGTCTCTGAGTTGTATTCTAAATAATTTCTCACTATTGCACCGTACTTTTGGTCAAACTGGCCATGGGGTTACTATTTCATGAATTACATGCTTCTTAAATAAGTGACAACATGTTTTATAGTTTCCTTTCTTTTACAGATATTTTAAATGTGTTTTATTTCTTGAAAATATCAAACTTTATTATTTTATTATCTATATCTGATATTTCCTTTATCTGAAGTATGTGTATGTCTGCTAATTTTGCACCTTTCTTTAAAAGAATCATGCTTATATAATTTGTTTTTGGCTCCTCAAGACTCCAAATGAAGATTGTTTTCAAGAGTGGATTGTCTTTAACTCCTGCAAGGTATTAAAGCCTTTGGAAGTCAGAAATAATCTTATATAACAATTCATTATGGCACTGAAAACTATAGCTACAAAAAAAAAAATCATGAGAAAGCTGAATTATAGCCACAATTCCTCAGGAATTTTGTTGTTTTTGTTGTTCTTTGTCTTTATTTAGTCCACTCTTGCTATCTCCTGAAAGGGAAGATTTTCATGGGAAGAATCAGGCTTTTAATTTTCATTCTAGTTTTGTGACTCTGTATTCATATAAAGGTGTGTTTCCTGTAATTGGTAAAACCTGAGCCTAATCTTTCATCTCTTTTCTCCTCAAGGTCACTGGCCTAAAGCCTCAGTTTGTTTTGGCCTTAAAATATAGAGCAAGGAGGGACTTTTCTTATATTTTTAGTTTCTCACATCCTCCTAAATTTAGTTAGCAACTATTTGTTCTTTCCTCAACTTTATAACATTTTTAAGAAATTAGAAAAATAATTGCAAGATTGAAAAAAAAATAATTTTAACTGGAAATTTTCTCCAAGAAAGAAAGTAGAGACAGAAACAAAAAGCAACAACAACAACAACAACAAAAACACCACTGTTCCTCCAAGCAGAGATTTTATAAAGGCTTTATCTGTCTTACATGCACCACCACTGGAAATAAATTAAGCAGAGGTCTTCCAGGTAGCACAGTGGTAAAGAATCTACATGCCAATACTGCAGATATAAGAGATGCAGGTTTGATCCCTGGGTCAGGAAGGTCTTGTGGAGTAAGAAATGGCAAGCCACTTCAATGCATTCTTGCCAGGAAAATTCCATGGACAGAGTGGCCTGGTGGGCTACAGTCCATGAGGTCACAAATAGTCAGACATGACTGAATATCCATGCATGCAAAGGTAAATATATTTATATATTTTCAAATTTTCTTATGGTATAAAACTAATTATAGTCCTTATCAGTAGAATTGAACTGTAAGAACATGACCTCAGATTTGTCTAAAAAACACAGATATATTATGCTTTATTAGCACCCCACTTAAATAGAACCTCAAAAAATCCAGAGAAAAGAGTTTATGCTTAATCATAAGATAACTGATCTTAGTATCTTAGCAATATACTCATTATACATTAGAATTAGTAGTTTAATTATGAAATAAGTATTCAAGGGATTTTGTTTTTCAGTTTACATGTAATATAAAATGAGCGTCAAAGATATATTATTATTTCTTCAACAATGAAAACTTACATATTCTGTTAGTAAAACATAACTGAGTACTTTTAGAATTTTAAGCAATTAAAATAAAATATTTCAAAATGATAGATTCTACTTTCATAATTATATATGCAATATATGCACATGTACACACACATATACACCTTTTTATTTGAGGAAAGCTAAGGATTCACAGGTCTGCAACGATTATTTTAAGTCCTCAAATAAAAGTCAAGATATAGGTATAATGATCTTATTTTTACTGTTGGTGGGAATGCAAACTAGTACAGCCACTATGGAAAACAGTGTGGAGATTCCTTAAAAATTGCAAATAGAACTACCTTATGACCCAGCAAACCAGAATTGAAAGAGATACATGTACCCCAATGTTCATCGCAGCACTGTTTATAATAGCCAGGACATGGAAACAACCTAGATGTCCATCAGCAGATGAATGGATAAGAAAGCTGTGGTACATGTACACAATGGAGTATTACTCAGCCGTTAAAAGAATTCATTTGAATCAGTTCTGATGAGATGGATGAAACTGGAGCCGATTATACAGAGTGAAGTATGCAAGACAGGGAAAGGGTGGGATGATTTGGGAGAATGACATTCTAACATGTATACTATCATGTGAATTGAATCGCCAGTCTATGTCTGACGCAGGATGCAGCATGCTTGGGGCTGGTGCATGGGGATGACCCAGAAAGATGTTATGGGGAGGGAGGTGGGAGGGGGTTCATGTTTGGGAATGCATGTAAGAATTAAAGATTTTAAAATTTAAAAATAAAAACTAAAAAAAAAAAAGCATTACTTTGCCAAAAAAAAAAAAAAAGCTATGAAGAAAGAAAATAAAATAAGGAAGCTATATTAATAATAATAATAGCAGCAAAAAATAAAAATAAATGAAAGCTTTCTGAGAATTATAGTCAATAGTGTTTCATTCCTAAAGACAGTTGAAAAGTTGGTAGATGCATGAGAAACCACACACATCGCAACCCATTTTGTGTTAAGTATATTTTATTGCTGGAAATATTTGGGGAAAGAGAACCACAGAGAGAAATGAACCACTTTCTTTACTGGAGCCCTACTGCACTTAAAGTATTTTAGAGTATATTGAGGTAAAAATAATAGCATCTACTGAGGCAAAATGCTTTTTAGGGTCTAGAGATTTTTCCCTCCAGTAAAAATGCTTTTGGTAGTCCAATGTGATTTTTTGGAGAGAATTCTCTTGATCTGAACATGGATCACTTGAGTGTTCCTTGTTAAATGTTTAAAAATCCAATTATTTTATTCAGTTGTGACTATTAAAAGATGAGAGAATGCATGACTTTCTTCATTGAAAACTGAATAATGGACCATTGTTCTTTTTTCTCTTTATCTTGTAATATACATCAGGCATTACATAAATCGGGCACTTTGGGAAAAATAAAAAGTTACATTAAATGTTTGAAAGTATATGGGAATACCCCATGGTATTCTAGTGAAATAAAATCAAATTTATCAAACTTTGCTGTTTTTCTTTGCTTAGATAAAACGAAATAGATGGTTATCTTCAGTTCAGTCAGTTAATCAGCTCAGTCACTCAGTTGTGTCCGACTCTTTGCAACCCCATGAATTGCAGCACGCTAGGCCTCCCTGTCCATCACCAACTCCCGGAGTTCACACAAACTCAAATGCATTGAGTCAGTGATTCCATCCAGCCATCTCATCCTCTGTCGTCCCCTTCTCCTCCTGCCACCAATTTGTCTCAGAACCAGAGTCTTTCCCAATGAGTCAACTCTTCGCATGAGGTGGCCAAAGTATTGGAGTTTCAGTTTTAGCATAATTCCTTCCAAAGAAAACCCAGGACTGATCTTTAGAATGGACTGATTGGATCTCCCTGCAGTCCAAGGGACTCTCAAGAGTCTTCTCCAACACCACAGTTCAAAAGCATCAATTCTTCACTGCTCAGCCTTCTTCACAGTGCAACTCTCATATCCATACACGACCACTGGAAAAACCATAGCCTTGACTAGATGGACCTTTGTTGGCAAAGTAATGTCTCTGCTTTTGAATATGCTACCTAGGTTGGTCATAACTTTCCTTCCCAGGATCAAGCGTCTTTTAATATCATGGCTGTAACCAACATTTGCAGTAATTTTGAAGCCCCCAAAAATAAAGTCTGACACTGTTTCCACTGTTTCCCCATCTATTTCCCATGAAGTGATGGGACCAGATGCCATGATCTTCGTTTTCTAAATGTTGAGCTTTAAGCCAACTTTTTCACTCTCCTCTTTTACTTTCATCAAGAGGCTTTTTAGGTCCTCTTCACTTTCTGCCATAAGGGTGGTATTATCTACATATCTGAGGTTATTTATATTTCTCTCAGCAATCTTGATTCTAGCTTGGGCTTCTTCCAGCCCAACATTTCTCATGATGTACTCTGCATAGAAGTTAAATAAGCAGGGTGACAATATATAGCCTTGATGTACTCCTTTTCCTATTTGGAACCAGTCTGTTGTTCCATGTCCAGTTCTAACTATTGCTTCCTGGCCTGCATACAGGTTTCTCAAGAGGCAGGTCAGGTGGTCTGGTATTCCCATCTCTTTCAGAATTTTCCACAGTTTATTGTGATCCACACAGTCAAAGTCTTTGGCATAGTCAATAAAGCAGAAATAACTGTTTTTCTTGAACTCTCTTCCTTTCTTCATGATCCAGCAGATATTAGCAATTTGATCTCTGGTTCCTCTGCCTTTTCTAAAACCAGCTTGAATATCTGGAAGTTCATGGCTCATGTATTGCTGAAGCCTGGCTTGGAGAATTTTGAGCATTACTTTACTTGCATGTGAGAGTGTGATTGTGCGGTAGTTTGAGCATTCTCTGGCATTTCCTTTCTTTGGGAAAGAAAATATATCTCAAGTATAGCAAATATCTTATATACTTGTATCCTAAGTATAGCAAATAAAAAAGCATAAAGAAGAGAAGTTAAGTCACTTTGATGCCTTAATGACAAGATCATTATGATTTAGCAGATTATTTCCTTCTAGGATCAATATATCTATATATCCACCACCGTCTCTGTAATAGTTAAAACTTTACACATACATAGAAATATAATTGATTGTTTCATATCTTATGTTTACTCGTCCTGGGATTTCTAAAATTGAAAACTTTGTTCTTTATTGTATTCTTTCATTTGATTAATAATTATTATGTTCTTAGCATATGCTAAGAATTGTTATAATCACTGGGGATACAGAACTGAATTACACAGACAAAAATCTCTGCCTTCAGTGATGGTGGAAGGGGCCACAGATGTAGGAGCAATGTGTTTCCACTTGGAAGTCCTTGAAAGTGAGTGTCTATTTCTGTGCTTTGGTGACTTACTTCACTCTACTCCACATCCTGAATAAAGCAAACCCTCTGTGATCCTAATTTAAGGCTAAAATTTCTTAGATATATCCACAAAAATACAATGTATAAAATGACATATTAATGAGTTGGACTTCACCAAATTAAATTGCTCTGCTATCAACATGATACTATTAAAACAAGGACAAGATACCACAGACTGGATAAAAATATTTGTAAGTAATATGTCTTGTAAACAGCATGTAAAATACTCTCACAATTCGGTGACAAGAAAATAATCCATTTAAAAAATAGGCAAAATTTTAAACAGACATTTTACCAAAAAAGATGTCAAATAAAGCCATGAAAAGATTCTCAATAACATTAGTCGTTAGAGAAATATAAGTTAAGTCACAATGAAATATCACTACACAATTATTAGAATGATTAATTTAAAGAAGAAACCACTGCATGAATTGCTGGCAAGAACATGGAGGCACCAGGACTTTATAAAACATTGGAGGAATTGTGAAATAGACATTCACTTTAGGGGCTTCCCAAGTGGCTCAGTGGTAAAGAAAGTGAAAGTGAAAGTGAAGTCGCTCAGTGGTGTCCGACTCTTTGCGACCCTGTGGACTATAGCCCACCAGGCTCCTCAGTCCATGGGATTCTCCAGGCAAAAATGCTGGAGTGGGTTGCCATTTCCTTCTCCAGGGGATCTTCCCAACCTAGGGATCGAATCCATGTCTCCCACATTGCAGGCAGATGCTTTAACCTCTGAGCCACCAACCTATCTGTTAATTCAGGAACTGCAGGAGGCATGAATTCGATCCCTGGGTCAGGGAGATCCCTTGCAGGAGAAAATGGCAACCCACCCCAGTATTCTTGCTAGAGAATCCCTTGGACAGAGAAGCCTGGCGGGTCATAGTCCATGGGGTCACAAACAGTTGGACACAAGTGAGTGACTGAGAACAGTCATACACATTCACTTTGGATATGGCTACCTACATGTGATATTCTCTGTGTGTCAGTGTTTACTGTAAAACAAACCTCCCCAAATAGTGATTTATAACATTATTACTTGCATTTAATTCTCATTTACATATTTGGCTTTTTCTATTTTACTTTGAAATTTGACCAAGTTGCCCTGGAAATTCACTCTCTACTAAGCGTCTTTAGTAATAAAACCCCCTTCTCAGTCAAGATGCTTCCACTGTATCATATTCAGGTGGATGTTATTGAACTCCGTTTGTATAAATGTACTGAGCATTATGAAGGGGTGACTTCTGCAATACTAGCCATATTGGATTCAGTGACACTTTTTCAATAATAAGCCTGCTTCTTGTATCACAGCAAGATTTTTTTCTTTCAGTTTTATTCAGGTAAAACTGACATACAACAATGTGTGAGTTTGATGTATACAATAATTTGTTTCAGTGCCTTGCCTTGCATTTGTTGCAGAGTGATTATCACAATAAGTTTAGTTAACATCCATCATTTCATATAATTACTGAACTACAATGACTAAAAATAAATAAAAGGAAGGAAGAAATGAAGGATGGAGAGGGTGAGAAAGAAAGGAAGGAAAAGAAGGATAGAAAGAAAGAAAAAACTTTAACTCATGATGAGAACTTTTAGGAGTTACTTAGCAACTTTCAGATATACTGTGCCACAAAACAGTGTTAACTACAGTCAGGTTTGACATGGGCAGCTCTAATTAGGCTAGCACGGGGCTGGTGATCTTGGTTGACATTATTCATATGTCTAGTGTTTGGCATTTTGAATGATCTAAGGAGTCTGAAATGGACTGTTATTTCCCCATCTCATGATTGCTCGCCAATGACTTTAAAGAATATATTTTTAAAAAAATCATCTTTCATAATTGTTATGAACTGTAATCTTAGTCAAATGTAAACTTACCTGACAACATACAAATAGAAAGTTCAATTGCAAACATTTAAAAGTTGGACTTTTAGTATATACATGTTGATAACATTTCTATCTTCTATATATTTTAAATTTGATTTTGTTTTCCGTATTTCTGTTATATATGTCTATTTAAAAAAAAGAGATCTTCAACAAGATCTCACATCTCAATAATTTGTTTCTGGTTTTATTTCATTTTCAAATTCTTTATCTAAAATATTGCACATTTTATACTTATGTCTTGATATGACTTTTCATAATTGCAAATATTAAGTTCATGCCCTCAGTAGCTCCCTTTCAACTATTACAAATCTATTTGGCTTGTGATCATTCTTGTAACAGTGTATCCTCAGTTATCTAATTATGTTTCCATTAGTTCATTTCCCTTGCTTAGCTCAGCCACTTTGACAGTTAATTTGTACCTGAGGAGAGTGGCAGGGCTCCAGGTCCCTCCTTATGCTCTTCTGGTGAATTTAAGCTGGGATGTGGCATAAAGCAGACAACCTTGTGGCTGCAGCCCAGGAAGGCTGCATCCGTTTGCTGCATACCACATCCTGCCTTTATGTACCCTGAGTCTCCACACCGATTTTTACAAAAGCATTTTTTATTTCACCATCTCTGGCTGGTCCTATTCAGAAGTTTCTGATCAGATATTTATGTTCTATAAATATATCTGTTTCCATATTTGACACCTGGATCTTCTATAAACTCTACTGTCAGTCCCTCCCATGGTAGGTCAGAGCTATCTTTTTTTTTTTCCTACAAGAGTGACATCATTTTTAAAACTTATTATTAGTCATATCCCTGTACTTCCCAATAGCTTTTGTGGCATCTCTAGTGATGGGTTGAAACAAAAGCCACTAAAAGCCCCAGTTTTAGCTTTCTATTCATAACAATAAAATATATATTATTGATAGACTATACTTAATTAAATTAATGGTCTTTATACTTTATTATGGTCACAAACTAGGTAAAATAATTATAAATATAAGCTGCTGCTACTGCTGCTGCTAAGTCACTTCAGTCGTGTCCGACTCTGTGCGACCCCATAGACGGCAGCCCATCAGGCTCCCCCATCCCTGGGATTCTCCAGGCAAGACCACTGGAGTGGGTTGCCATTTCCTTCTCCAATGCATGAAAGTGAAAAGTGAAATTGAAGTTGCTCAATCATGTCTGACTCTTAGCGACCCCATGGACTGCAGCCTACCAGGCTCCTCCGTCCATGGGATTTTCCAGGCAAGAGTACTGGAGTGGGGTGCCATTGACTTCTCCGAAATATAAGCTAGCACTATGTTAAAGTATATTTGGTTTCCAAATTAACTAATAAACCATGGTTTTCAAACTTTAGTCTATATCATAATTACACAGAGTTCTTGCTAAAACACAAGTTTCTAAGTCCTAGTATCAAGAGTCGCTGATTCTAAGATCTGGGATTTTGCCCTGAGAATTTGCATTTCTAAGAAGTTCACAGGTGCTGCTGCTGTATCTTTGTTATAAATAATGAGATTTGACTCAGATACTTACATTAGCACAACAGAAAGACAGATGAAACACAGCTTCATTTGATTTCTGGGTTTACTTATTGTAGCTATTTAACTTTCAAAAGTTTTGATTATTCTATTAGTATTCCCTGGAAGATTTCAAACTCTTTCCACCATAGCCAATTTGATATATCTACATGCAAAGACTTGTACACAAATCTTGCCAATAAGAATTTGATTGGTGCCCCCTTATCCTTTGTACAAGTTAGACTTCTCCAGGGAAATGGAACAAACTGTAAATATACATTGCTGCTCTTTAGTTGCTAAATCATGTCTGACTCTTTGCAACCTCATGAACTGTAGCCCACCAGGCTCCTTTGTCCATGGGATTTCCCAGGCAAGAATACTAGGGTGGGTTGCCAGTTCCTTCTCCAGGGGATCTTCCCAACCCAGTGATAGAACCAGGGTCTCCTACATTGCAGGTAGATTCTTTACCATCTGAGTCACCAGGAACCACCCCCCACCACCACCATATATATATGTGAGTGCATGTGTGTGTATGTATATGTGTGTGTGTGTGTGTGTGTGAGAGAGAGAGAGAGAGAGAGAGAGAGAGAGAGAGAGGAGATGAGTGGAGAGATGTTTACATTATTTGGGTGGCTTGCCAGTAAGCTTGAAATTCTGGCAAGACTTGATGGTGAAGTCTTGAATTGCAAGTAGTCTGGAGGTGGAATTCTTTCCTTCTAGGGGGATCACAGTCTTTTCTTCTAAAATATTTTATTGGATGAAGCATATACATCTCATGAAATATAATCTGCTTTACTAATGGTCTACTATTATAATTTAAATATTGTTGTTGTTCAATCACTTAGTCATGTCTGACTCTTCGCAACCCCATGGGCTACAGCATGCCAGGATTCCCTGTCCTTCACCATCTCCCAGAGCTTGCTCAAACTCATGTCCACTAAATCAGTGATGTCATCCAGACATCTCATCCTCTGTCATCTCCTTCTCATCCTGCCTTCAATCTTTTCCAACATCAGGGTGTTTTCTAATGAGTCAGCTCTTCACATCAGGTGGCCAAAGTATTAGAGATTCAGCTTCAGCATCAGTCCTTCCAAAGAATATTTAAGACTTATTTCCTTCACTTTTCACTTTGATGCATTGGAGAAGGAAATGGCAGCCCACTCCAGTGTTCTTGCCTGAAGAATCCCAGGGATGGGGGAGCCTGGTAGGCTGCTGTCTATGGGGTCACACAGAGTCAGACACGACTGAAGAGACTTAGCAGCAACAGCAGCATTTCCTTTAGGATTGACTCTTTTGTTCTCTTTGATGTCCAAGTGACTCTTGAGTCTTCTCCAACACCACAGTTCAAAAGCACCAGTTTTTCAGCGTTGAACATTCTTTATGTTCCAACTCTTACATTCATACATGGCTACTGGAAAAACCACAGCTTCAACTATATGGACCTTTGTCAGCAAAGCAACATTTCTGATTTTTAATGTGCTGTCTAGGTTTGTCATAGCTTTTCTTCCAAGGAGAAAGTGTCTTTTAATGTCATGACTGAAGTTACTATCTGCAGTGATTCTGAAGCCCAAGAAAATAAAGTCTGTCACTGTTTCCATTGTTTCCCCATCTATTTGCCATGAAGTGATGGAACAGATGGCATGATCTTTGTTTTTTCAATGTCTTTTGAATTTACATGTTAATCACAGCTTAAAAAACACCTTTCCAGAAACATATACACTAGGATTTGGCCTAAAATCGGGTACTAAAGTATAGCCTAATTGAGTTATAAAATTAACCTCTATTCTCTCTGACATCTACTTTAGTTTATTCAATGGTAAACTCTAACAGGAAAAATAAAAAAGGTCTGTGAGAATAGCCCTTGGTTTCCTCCTAGCCCTTGGGCTTCGCGTGTAGGTCAGTCGGTAAAGTATCTGCCTGCAATGCAGGAGGCCTGGGTTCAGTTCCTGGGTCTGGAAGATCCCCTGGAGAAGGAAATGGCAATCCACTCCAGTATACTTGCCTGGAGAATCCCGTGGACAGAGGAGCCTGGCAGCCTACTCTTCATGGGATTGCAAGAGTGGGACATGACTTAGCGCTATCTTTCCTTTTAGATGTGTTAGCATAGATCCAGCTTCTGATGAGGACACTCTTTTCACTTGACCCTCAGTTTCCAATTCCATTAATGACTCTCCATTTCTCTCACCCATTCCCATGGTGGAGTAGAACCAATTTCTTCTTCTCACCTGTTCCCTGTTCCCTGGTCCTATACTACCCTTTATGGTTTGCTCAAACATTTATCATATCTTTGATAATAGCCCTTTTAAAACTCTCCTCAAATTGTCCAATTTGACCTTGCTCTCCTTTTCCTTCTGGAACTAGACAGACAAAATAAAATGTTGGATTGGACATTTGTAGACTATTCCTGTGTATATTCAAATCTCTATAACAAATTTACCCATATTTCTTCCACTTTTTAAGAATTTCCTTTTGACTCTTAGAGACTTCAACTGTTCATTGTGATTTTCAGTTTTACTTTAAATCCCCTTTATTTGCATAGACATCATTTTTCAAGCTTCCATTGACACTAGAAAACAGGCTTGATCTTTGGAAATACAACAAATGCTGATATTGAGCTGGATAATACTATAGAACATAGAATATTCTCTTCACTATCACACTGCTTCTATCACGCCTGGCTCTGCTGGAAGCAAAAGACTGGGTGTCCTTTAGGTCAGCAGTTGATACCAATTATATAATTGTAGTGGGATAATATGGTACTTTCACTCACTTTATCCATCTCTGTTGGCTCTTCTCAATGGGAAATATAATGATTTTTGACTGGTTGGTTAGGGTTTGTATAGCCAGCACTCTATCTGTACCTGCTTGCTGTGCAGAGTAATTCTCCTCTCCCTCCCTGCCTTGTGAAACAGACTGTATTCTAGCCTCAGTGTCAAAGCAAGCTAGTGATAGAATTTTTTATAGGACTATGATATAAAAACAACAGAAAAGCTACTTTATAAGCTTACTATACAGTTTAGGCTAGAGTTGGTAACATGATACATCAAAGCTACAGAAAATGCAGAGTCATTCCATTTATTTGCTATTGCATGTGTACTTGGAGAAGGCAATGGCAACCACTCCAGGGTTCTTGCCTGGAGAATCCCATGGACGGAGGAGCCTGGTAGGCTGCAGTCCATGGGGTCACAAAGAGTCAGATATGACTGAGCAACTTCACTTTCACTTTTCACTTTGATGCATTGGAGAAGGAAATGGCAACCCACTCCAGTGTTCTTGCCTGGAGAATCCCAGGGACTGGGGAGCCTGGTGGGCTGCCATCTATGGGGTCACACTGAGTCAGACACAACTGAAGTGACATAGCAGCAGCAGCAGCAGCAGCATGTGTACTTGTTTTTTCAAATAGAGTTTTTAGAACCCATTAGTGCATCATGAAAAACGCCAGGCTAGATGAAGCACAAGTTGGAATCAAGATTGCTGGGAGAAATAGCAATAACCTCAGATATGCTGATGACACCACCCTCAAGCGAAGAGGAACTAAAGAGTCTCTTGAAAATGAAAAAGAAGAGTGAAAAAGCTGGCTTAAAATTCAACATTTAAAAAACTTACGTGTATTCATACATAGGATTATCTTTTAGCTAATACATTTGTGAGTATATTGAAGAAATCTCTGTTTTACCAACAAACACTTCAAAGAACAAAAAAAAAAAAACAACCTTCTACATAAAGATAGTATGTGCATATTTCTCAACAATTTACCATTGATTCATGAAATTTTCCAATTGTCCCAAAAACAAACATTAGAAATATTTTCCTCGTATTCTAAGGTCTACTTAAAAGTATAATACGCTGAATTTGGTTGTTTTGTACTTTTAGTTCAGTTCAGTTCAGTCGCTCAGTCGTGTCCGACTCTTTGCAACCCCATCAATCGCAGCACGCCAGGCCTCCCTGTTCATCACCATCTCCCAGAGTTCACTCAGACTCAAGTCCATCGAGTCCATGATGCCACCCAGCCATCTCATCCTCAGTCGTCCCTTTCTCCTACTGCCCCCAATCCCTCCCAGCATCAAAGTCTTTTCCAATGAGTCAACTCTTCGCATGAGGTGGCCAAAGTACTGGAGTTTCAGCTTCAGCATCATTCCTTCCAAAGAAATTCCAGGGTTGATCTCCTTCAGAATGGGCTGGTTGGATCTCCATGCAGCCCAAGGGACTCTCAAGAGTCTTCTCCAACACCACAGTTCAAAAGCATCAAATCTTCAGCGCTCAGCCTTCTTCACAGTCCAACTCTCACATCCATACATGACCACTGGAAAAACCATAGTCTTAACTAGATGGACCTTAGTCGGCAAAGTAACATCCCTGATTTTGAATATACTATCTAGCTTAGTCATAACTTTTCTTCCCAGGAGCAAGGGTCTTTTAATTTCATGGCTGCAATCACCATCTGCGGTGATTTTGGAGCCCAGAAAAATAAAGTCTGACACTGTTTCCACTGTTTCCCCATCTATTTCCCATGAAGTGATGGGACCGGATGCCATGATCTTCGTTTTCTAAATGTTGAGCTTTAAGCCAACTTTTGCTCTCCTCTTTCACTTTCATCAAGAGGCTTTTTAGCTCCTCTTCACTTTCTGCCATAAGGGTGGTGTCATCTGCATATCTGAGGTTATTGATATTTCTCCTGGCAATCTTGATTCCAGCTTGTGCTTCTTCCAGCCCAGCGTTTCTCATGATGTACTCTGCATATAAGTTAAATATGCAGGGTGAAAATATACAGCCTTGATGTACACCTTTTCCTCTTTGGAATCAGTCTGTTGTTCCATGTCCAGTTCTCACTGTTGCTTCCTGACCTGCATACAGATTTCTCAAAAGGCAGGTCAGGTGGTCTGGTATTCTCATCTCTTCAAGAATTTTCCACAGTTTATTGTGATCCACACAGTCAAAGGCTTTGGCATAGTCAAGAAAGCAGAAATACATGTTTTTCTGGAACTCTCTTGCTTTTTCGATGATCCAGCAGCTGTTGGCAATTTGATCTCTGGTTCCTCTGCCTTTTCTAAAATCAGCTTGAACATCAGGAAGTTCACGGTTCAGGTACTGCTGAAGCCTGGCTTGGAGAATTTAGAGCATTACTTTACTAGCATGTGAGATGAATGCAATTGTGTGGGAGTTTGAGCATTCTTTGGCATTACCTTTCTTTGGGATTGGAATGAAAACTGAACTTTTCCAGTCCTGTGGCCACTGCTGAGTTTTCCAAATTTGTTGGCATATTGAGTGCAGCACTTCCACAGCATCATCTTTCAGGATTTGAAATAGCTCAACTGGAATTCCATCACCTCCACTAGTTTTGTTCATAGTGATGCTTTCTAAGGCCCACTTGACTTCACATTCCAGGATGTCTGGCTCTAGATTAGTGATCACATCATCATGATTATCTGGGCCGTGAGGATCTTTTTCGTACAGTTCTTCCGTGTATTCTTGCCACCTCTTCTTAATGTCTTCTGCTTCTGTTAGGTCCATACCATTTCTGTCCTTTATTGAGCCCATCTTTGCATGAAATGTTCCCTTTAGTCTACATTTAATTTAGAAGTGTCTCTTTTCCTAAACTAACTTGGATTTTTTGTTGTTGTTGTTGCTAACCAGTATAGGCCAGTTATTTTTAAATACATACGTGTTTGGTTGTCTGATAGCTGTCTCATGATTGGTTCCAAGTTAAAATGTTTTGGCAGGAATACAATAAATGTCATATGTTTTTATCACAACAAGGGATTATCCTATTATTAACCTATTATCCTGATTATCTTATTAATCAGTTTGTCCTGTTGCTGATGCTATTAATTTATAGAGAGGCTGTGAATATCCAAGTCACTGAATGTTCAATTGATATTTTCTAATTTTTTCATCTCTTGTACATTTATTGGCTTCCCTGGTGACTCAGACATTAAAACCTCTGCCTACAATGCAGAAGACTCAGGTTCAATCCCTGGGTCAGGTATATTCCCTCAAGAAGTGAATGGCCACCCACTCCTTGCCTGGGTAATTCCTAGGAGAGAAGAGCCTGGCAGGCTACAGCCCATGGGATCTCAAAGAGTTAGACATGACTGAGTGACTCACAGTTTCACTTTCAAACGTTTATTAGCATTTGTTTGTCTGTTTAAAATTAATCACCTTCTTTAATGTTTATTTAGATTATCCATATGGAACTTATGGGTACTCATCTTTTACATTTAAGTAAAGTTAAACTTAATTAAAAGTTAACATAACCAAGATCACTATTTGTTTTGATATATAAATTTTCCTTTTAAATATTCCTTAGTATTCAAGATTTTTTTTTTCCCCAAACAAATTATTTTGGGAACAAATTGCATTTTATTTTTTCTCTATAAACCTGTAATCAGCATATAAGAATTTGGTGAAATTTAATAAGGGATAGTAAGAGTGGCTCAATTATGTAAAATGAAATTTAGAAATCAATATTGGAGTACTAACTTTATTCATTACTACCAAAATACAATTGAGTTTGAACTATTTCAGTGGTGAGAAGTAGGGAACACATGGTAAAAAAATCACAAGGTTATGTTAATGCCTCCAAGTATTAGCCAAGAAAACAGGGTTTTTTTCCACAGTATATATTTATATGGTGAGAATTTTGATTCATAGGAGATGTTGCCTGAAATAATGCAACATCATATGCATAAGGATAGTCAAATGCACCTCTGCTAACAGTAAAGCCACTTAATAGAGTTCAATAGTCCTATGCAATCCTTTGTCTTTAGTGTATATATATATATATATATACACATATCTTATAGAAAACATACAGTTAGAGTAAGATATTCAGAAAAAGTAGGATTAATTTTCTTTTAAAATGTTCTTCCGGGTGGATACTGTGAATATGGTGTGTACTCAAGGTCATTCAGTTCAGTTCATTTCAGTTCAGTCCCTCAGTTGTGTCTGACTCTTTGTAGCCCCATGAAACGCAGCATGTCAGGCCTCCCTAACCATCACCAACCCCTGGAGTTTACCCAAATTCATGTGCATCGAGTTGGTGATGCCATCCAGCCATCTCATCCTCTGTCGTCCCCTTCTCTTCCTGCCCCCAATCCCTCCCAGAATCAGGATCTTTTCCAATGAGTCAACTCTTCGCATGAAGTGGCCAAAGTATTGGAGTTTCAGCTTTAGCATCAGTCTTTCCAATGAACACCAAGGACTGGTCTCCTTTAGGATGGAATGGTTGGATCTCCTTGCAGCCCAAGGGACTCTCAAGAGTCTTCTCCAACCCCACAGTTCAAAAGCATCGATTCTTCAGTGTTCAGCCTTCTTCACAGTGCAACTCTCACATCCATACATGACCACTGGAAAAATCATAGCCTTGACTAGTCAGACCTTTGTTGGCAGGGTAATGTCTCTGCTTTATAATATGATATCTAGTTTGGTAATAACTTTCCTTCCAAGGAGTAAGTGTCTTTTAATTTCATGGCTGCAGTCACCATCTGCAGTGATGTTGGAGTACAAAAAAATAAAGTCTGACACTGTTTCTACTGTTTCCCCATCTATTTCCCATGAAGTGATGGAACCAGATGCCATGATCTTAATTTTCTGAATGTTGAGCTTTAAGCCAACTTTTTAATTCTCCTCTTTCACTTTCATCAAGAGGCTTTTTAGCTCCTCTTCACTTTCTGCCATAAGGTGGTGTCATCTGCATGTCTGAGGTTATTGATATTTCTCCTGGCAATCTTGATTCCAGCTTGTGTTTCTTCCAGTCCAGCATTTCTCATGATGTACTCTGCACATAAATTAAATAAGCAGGGTGACAATATACAGCCTTGACATACTCCTCGTCCTATTTGGAACCAGTCTGTTGTTCCATGTCCAGTTCTCACTGTTGCTTCCTGACCTGCATACAGATTTCTAAAGAGGCAGGTCAGGTGGTCTGTATTCCCATCTCTTTCAGAATTTTCCACAGTTTATTGTGATCCACACAGTCAAAGGCTTTGGCATAGTCAAGAAAGTAGAAATACATGTTTTTCTGGAACTCTCTTGCTTTTTTGATGATCCAGCAGATGTTGGCAATTTAATCTCTGGTTCTTCTGCCTTTTCTAAAACCAGCTTGAACATCTGAGTTCATGGTTCATGTATTGCTGAAGCCTGGGTTGGGGAATTTTAAGCATTATTTTATTAGTGTGTGAGTACAATTGTGCGCTAGTTTGAGCATTCTTTTGATTGCCTTTCTTTGGAATTGGAATGAAAACTGACCTTTTCCAGTCCTGTGGCCACTGCTGAGATTTCCAAATTTGCTGGCATATTGAGTGCAGCACTTTCACAGCATCATCTTTCAGGATTTGAATTAGCTCAACTGGAATTCCATCACCTCCACTAGCTTTGTTTTTAGTGACGCTTCCTAAGGCCCACTTGACTTCACATTCCAGAATGTCTGGCTCTAGGTGAGTGATCTGACCATCATGATTATCATGATGTAATACATATCATGCATGTATCATGTATGTATGCATGTATCATGTGTGTAATGTATATGTAAATATATAGATTATGTATATAGGTATTAAATATATATATTTAAGGAAAGAAAGCAAGGGTCATGAAGAGATATCTGCACAGCTTATTACATCTTTATTAACAATAGCCAAGATATGGAAACATCCTAAGTGGTGTCTGTCATTGTATGAAATAATACAGCGTGCATATATACACATATATGCATATAAATACAATGGAATATTATATAGTTATGAATCAAAGCAAATTGGAAGTGGTCAAACAAGAGATGGCAATGGTGAACGTCGACATTCTAGGAATCAGTGAAATAAAATGGACTGGGATGTGTGAATTTAACTCAGATGACCGTTACATCTACTACTGTGGGCAGGAATCCCTCAGAAGAAATGGAGTAGCCATCATGGTCAACAAAAGAGTCTGAAATGCAGTTCTTGGATGCAGTCTCAAAAACGACAGAATGATCTCTGTTCATCTCCAAGGCAAACCATTCAATATCACAGTTATTCAAGTCTATGCGCCAAACAGTAACACTGAAGAAGCTGAAGTTGAACGGTTTTATGAAGACCTACAAGACCTTTTAGAACTAACACCCAAAAAGATGTCCTTTTCATTATAGGGGACTGGAATGCAAAAGTAGGAAGTCAAGAAACACCTGGAGTAACAGGCAAATTTGGCCTTGGAATGCAGAATGAAGCAGGGCAAAGACTAATAGAGTTTTGCCAAGAAAATGCACTGGTTATAGCAAACACCTTTTTCCAACAACACAAGAGAAGACTCTACACATGGACATCACCAGATGGTCAACACTGAAATCAGATTAATTATCTTCTATGCAGCCAAAGATGGAGAAACTCTATACAGTCAGCAAAAACAAGACCAGGAGCTGACTGTGGCTCAGTTCACGAACTCCTTATTGCCAAATTCAGACTTAAATTGAAGAAAGCAAGGAAAACTGCTAGACCATTCAGGTATGACCTAAATCAAATCCCTTATGATTATACAGTGGAAGTGAGAAATAGATTTAAGGGCTTAGATCTGATAGATAGAGTGCCTGATGAACTATGGAATGAGGTTTGTGACATTGTACAGGAGAGAGGGATCAAGACCATCCCCATGGAAAAGAAATGCAAACAAGCAAAATGGCTGTCTGGGGAAGCCTTACAAATAGCTGTGAAAAGAAGAGAAGTGAAAAGCAAAGGAGAAAAGGAAAGATATAAGCATCTGAATGCAGAGGTCCAAGAATAGCAAGAAGAGATACGAAAGCCTTCTTCAGTGATCAATGCAAAGAAATAGAGGAAAAGAACAGATTGGGAAAGACTAGAGATCTCTTCAAGAAAATTAGAGATATCAAGGGAACATTTCATGCAGAAATGGGCTCAATAAAGGACAGAAATGGTATGGACCTAACAGAAGCAGATGATATTAAGAAGAGGTGGCAAAAATACACGGAAGAACTGTACAAAAAAGATCTTCATGACCCAGATAATCATGATGATGTGATCACTAATCTCACGCCAGACATCTTGGAAAGTGAAGTCAAGTGGGCCTTAGAAAGCATCACCACAAATTACGCTAGTGGAGGTGATGGAATTCCAGTTGAACTGTTTCAAATCCTGAAAGATGATGCTGTGGAAGTGCTGCACTCAATATGCCAACAAATTTGGAAAACTCAGCAGTGGCCACAGGACTGGAAAAAGTCAGTTTTCATTCCAATCCCAAAGAAAGGCAATGCCAAAGAATGCTCAAACTACCGCACAATTGCACTCATCTCACATGCTAGTAAAGTAATGCTCTAAATTCTCCAAGCCAGGCTTCAGCAGTACGTGAATCATGAACTTCCTGATGTTCAAGCTGATTTTAGAAAAGGCAGAGGAACCAGAGATCAAATTGCCAACAGCTGGTGGATCATTGAAAAAGCAAGAGAGTTCCAGAAAAACATGTATTTCTGCTTTCTTGACTATGCCAAAGCCTTTGACAGTGTGGATCACAATAAACTGTGGAAAATTCTGAAAGAGATGGGAATACCAGACCACCTGACCTGCCTTTTGAGAAATCTGTATGCAGGTCAGGAAGCAACAGTGAGAACTGGACATGGAACAACAGACTGGTTCCAAATAGGAAGAGGAGTATGTCAAGGTTGTATATTGTCACCCTGCGATTACCTTATATGCAAAGTACATCATGAGAAATACTGGGCTGGAAGAAGCAAAAGCTGGAATCGATATTGCCGAGAGAAATATCAGTAACCTCAGATATGCAGATGACACCACCCTTACGGCAGAAAGTGAAGAGGAGCTAAAAGCCTCTTGATGAAAATGAAAGAGGAGAGTGAAAAAGTTGGCTTAAAGCTCAACATTCAAAAAACAAAGATCATGGCATCAGGTCCCATCACTTCATGGGAAATAGATGGGAAACAGTAGAAACAGTGTCAGACTATTTTTTTGGGCTCCAAAATCACTGGAGATGTTGACTGTAGCCATGAAATAAAAGACGCTTACTCTTTGGAAGAAAAGTTATGACTAAGCTAGATAGTATATTCAGAAGCAGAGACATTACTTTGCTGACTAAGTTCCGTCTAGTCGAGTCTATGGTTTTTCCTGTGGTCATGTATGGATGTGAGAGTTGGACTGTGAAGAAGGCTGAGCGCTGAAGTATTGATGCTTTTGAACTGTAGTATTGGAGAAGACTTTTGAGAGTCCCTTGGACTGCAAGGAGATACAACCAGTCCATTCTGAAGGAGATCAACCCTGGGATTTCTTTGGAAGGAATGATGCTAATGCTGAAGCTCCAGTGGTTTGGCCATCTCATGCGAAGAGTTGACTCGTTGGAAAAGAGTCTGATGCTGGGAGGGATTGGGGGCAGCAGGAGAAGGGAACGACCGAGGATGAGATGGCTGGATGGTATCATGGACTCGAAGGACGTGAGTCTGAGTGAACTCCAGGTGATGGTTATGGACAGGGAGGCCTGGCGTGCTGCGATTCATGGGGTCTCAAAGAGTCGGACACGGCTGAGCGAGTGAACTGAACTGAACTGAACTGAACTGAACTGAACTGATGAGAAAGAGAATTCCTGCCACCTGAGACAACATGAGTGTACATTGAGGGCTTTATGCTGATTGAAATAACAGACAGAAAGACAAATACTATATACCATCAGTAATGTGTGGTATCTGAAAAATGGAAACACATAAAAAAGGTAGTAGAATGGTGTTTCACAGGGTTGATAGGTAGAGAAGAAGAGAAGTTGTTGATCAAAGGTATATGTTTCCCGTTATAAGATCAAATAGGCTTTAGGATGCATTACAATGAATAAAGCTAATGGAGGTGTACTGTTTCAGCTGAACTATTTCGAATCCTAAAAGATGATGCTATTAAAGTGCTGCACTCAATATGCCCACAAATTTGGAAAACTCAGCAGTGGCCATAACACTGGAAAAGTACAATTTTCATTCCAATCCCAAAGAAGGGCAATGCAAAAGATTGTTCATACTACCACTCAGTTGAGCTCATTTCACTTGGTAGTAAGACAATGCTCAAACTCCTTGAGGCTAGACTTCAAAAGTGGGTCAACTGAGAAGTTTCAGATGTATAAGTTGGATTTTGAAAAGGCAGAGGAACCAGAGATCAAATTATCAGCACCCACTGGATCTTAGGAAAAGCATGAGAATTCCAAAAAAAATCTACTTTTGCTTCACTGACTACACTAATACAATTGACGCTGTGGGTCACAACAAACTGAAAAATTCTTAGAGAGATAGGAACACCAGACCACCTTACCTGTCTTCTGGGAAACCTGAATGCAGAACAAGAAGCAACAGTTAGAACAGGACATGGAAAACAGACTGGTTTAAAATCAGGAAAGGAGTACATCATGGCTGTACATTGTCACCCTGCTTATTTAACTTATATGCAGAGTACATGAAGCAAAATGCTGGGCTTGATGAGGCAAAGACTGGAATCATATTGCTGGAAGAAATATCAACAAACTTCATATATGCAAATGATACCACTTTAATGGCAGAAAGGGAAGAGGAACTAAAGAGCCTCTTGCTGAGGGTAAAAAGAGAGGGTGTAAATGCTGGCTTAAAACTCAACATTCAAAAAATGAAGATCATGGCATCCAGTCCCATCACTCCATGGCAAATAGATAGGGAAAAAGTGGAAAGAGTGACAGATTTTATTTGTTTGGAATCCAAAATCACTGCAGATGGTGACTGCAGCCATGGAATTAAAAGATGCTTGCTCCTTGAAAGAAAAGCTATGACCAAACTAGACAGCATATTAAAACACAGAGACATTACTTTGCCAAAAAAGGTCCATCTATTCAAAGCTATGCTTTTTCCAGTAGTCATGTATGGATGTCAGAGTTGGATTGTAAAGAAGGCTAAGCACCAAAGAACTGATGTTTTCATATTATGGTGCTCCTGAGAGTCCCTATCATAAAGGAAATGAATTCTAAATATTTTTTGGAATATTGAGCTGAATATTCAGCTGAAGTTTTAGCTCCAACATTTGGTCACCTGATGCAAAGAGCTGACTCATTGGAAAAGCCTTTGATGCTGGGAAAGATAGAGGGCAGGAAGAGAAGGGGCTGACACAGGATGAGATGGTTGAATGGCATATTGACTCAATGGACATAAGTTAGAACAAACTCCAGGAAACAGTGAAGGACAGGAAGCCTAACGTACTGCAGTTCATGTGGTTGCAAAGAGTCAGACATGACTTAGGGACTGAACAACAATATTGGTTTATCTCTGTATAAAATCTTGTTCTTTCTTCTCTTCCTACTATACTTTTCATTCCTATTCTTTGTAGGTAACTAATTAGTTTCCTGAAAACTAAACAGTTATATTCACTTATTCTTCTTTCCTATTATATATTTCTTGCCCTAGAAATAGTATTTTAGACTTATTCAGTGGTATCTGTGTGTTTTTTTTTTCCCACTTGACACATATATTAAAACTACAGTATTCTAGAAAGTGTGATTTATGGATCAAATGGTAAATGCATGTTCATTTTCGTAGACAGTGTCTTTACAGGGGTTATACCATATCACAGTCACAGCAGCAATAATAAAATGATACTACATTTCTCCACAACTTGGCCAACAGCATATGTTGTCATGTCTTTGAATTCTGTCAGTTTAATAGTAAAAACTATGACTAAATATAGCTTTAATTTGCAAATCATTAATTCAAATATATTTTCATATATATTAGAACTATCTAATATTTTTTGAGCATTTAAAAATTAATTTTGAATCTCTTATTTGTTATCACATTGAGTTTTTAGGTCTTTTTGAGATTTTTTTGAATTAAGATTATGAACCATTTATTCTGTGGTATTATAAATATGTGTACTCTGTTGGCCATTGCTTTTGCTATTTCTGTGTTTAAAAATGGAATTATTATAAAATTCTGTGCATCACTCAATATGCCTGTAAATTTGGAAAACTCAGCAGTGGCCACAGAACTGGAAAAGGTCAGTTTTCATTCCAATCCCGAAGAAAGGCAATGACAAAGAATGCTCAAACTACCGCACAATTGCACTCATCTCACACGTTAGTAAAGTAATGCTTAAAATTCTCCAAGCCAGGTTTCAGCAATATGTGAACCATGAACTTCCAGATGTTCAAGCTGGTTTTAGAAAAGGCAGAGGAACCAGAGATCAAATGACCAACATCTGCTGGATCACCAAAAGAGCAAGAGAATTCCAGTAAAGCACTCTTTCTGCTTTATTGACTATGCCAAAGCCTTTTTGTGGATCACAACAAACTGTGGAAAATTCTGAAAGAGAAGGGAATACCAGACCACCTGACCTGCCTCTTGATAAATCTGTATGCAGGTCAGGAAGCAACAGTTAGAACTGGACATGGAACAACAGACTGGTTCCAAATAGGAAAAGGAGTATGTCAAGGCTATATATTATCACCCTGCTTAACTTCTATGCAGAGTACATCATGAGAAATGCTGGGCTGGATGAAACAGAAGCTGGAATCAAGATTGCCAGGAGAGATATCAGTAACCTCAAATATGTAGATGACACCACAATTATGGTAGAAAGTGAAGAAGGACTAAAGAGCATCTTGATGAAAGTGAAAGAGGAGTGTGAAAAAGTTGGCTTAAAGTTCAACATTCAGAAAACTGCGATCATGGCATCTTGTCCCATTACTTCATGGCAATTAGATGGGGAAATAGTGGAAACAGTGGCTGACATTATTTTGGGAGGCTCCAATCTCACTGCAGATGGTGATTACAGCCATGAAATTAAAAGACACTTGCTCCTGGGAAGGAAAGTTATGACCAACCTAGATAGCATATTATAAAGCAGAGACATTACTTTGCCAACAAACGTACAACTAGTCAAAGCTATGGTTTTTCCAGTAGTCATGTATGGATGTACGAATTGGATTATAAAGAAAGCTGAGTGCCAATGAATTGATGCTTTCAAGCTGTGGCGTTGGAGAAGACTCTTGTGAGTCTCTTGGACAGCAAGGAGATCCAACCAGTCCATCCTAAAAGAGATGAGTCTTGGGTGTTCATTGGAAGGACTGATGTTCAAGCTGAAACTCCAATACTTCTGTCACCTGATGCAAAGAGCTGATTCATTTGAAAAAATCCTGATGCTGGGAAAAACAGAAGGCAGAAGGAGAAAGGGACGGCAAAGGATGAGATGGTTGGATGGCATCACCGACTCAATGGACATGAGTTTGGGTGGACTCTGGGAGTTGATTGACAGGGAGACCTGTGTGCTGCAGTCCATAGGATCACAAAGAGTCAGACTCAACTGAACGACTGAACTGAACTAATGCATCACATTTGTTATTTGTTTTTATTATTAATCTGAGTTTTGAGATACAGTTGAAAGATACTTATACATATGCAGATTTTAAGGAAAGTCTGTCATAATTTTCCAATATAATTATGTTGCTCATATCTATCTTTAGATCCTAATTATTAAGTTTCACTGATGTATTTTAACGAGTAATGCCATTTTATCCTTAAATGGATGTCTAAATCATACCATTACCATATATTAATAAGCATATTTTGACCCTAGCAATTTTGAATATAAAGTTTATCAAATAAAGTTTTGAAAATAAAGTTTCATATTTCTTTAGTATCCTTTGGACTTTCAGCTTCTGTTCTACTCGATTATTTATTTATCAGCCAAAATTATCAGTTTTAAAATTTTAGATGATCTGTGTTTTAATATCTGATTGCATTAGTTCACCCAATTTTGTTAAAATATTTTGTTTTATGGCCACGGTAAGTAAGCTCTTGTCTTTCATTATATTTTTAACTTTTTATTGTTTATGTATGTGATCATTATTCTGTTTTATAAGTTGATATTGCACTTCGCCAAATTAGTGAATTATTTTCTGTTTTTATATAGCATATATGAATAATCCGAAGGACTTAATGATAAAAAAATCACATCACAAATATATATAATTTTATTTATTCTTTTAAAAGTTTGATGTCTGCAAATTTATCTTTCTCCTGATTACATTTCCTAATTGTATTTGAATTGTTTCCCCATTTGTTCTAATACTGATTTTGGAAACTGTATATCTCAGGTTCTTACCACACAGATTCCACTTGCTGCCCCTCTACATGTCCCTGACAATAGATAAACTCCTTTGTCTGTCCATTCATATTTTAGTCTTATAGAGAACAAAGAGCATAATGGTGATCTTTGTAATTCTTCTCTTTACTACATAGCAGATTATTTTCACAAGGCAAGCTGTTTAAATGATCTAGACTCATCACTTATAAAAATGTATGTTCAAAAAAATGTATGCATAAGGTATGTTTTTTTTAAAGAGTGAAAATGCATAAGAAGTAGAAATATTACAGAAAAATTGTAAAGATTTTTATTAGCTGTTAACTGGAAAAGCAAAAGCTTAGGTAATGTGATTTTAAATTCCAATAAGTTTTATACACCTGAAAATACCTATCCAGAAAACGCTTATACTATTTTATATCCCACTTTAAGAAATGCATACTTTCTTAAAAATCCAAAGAATACAAGGTTCCCTATGTGCACCTTAATTTATGTGAAAAATGTAGCAATATTAAAATTCAATATTAAAAATGTTCAGTATTAAAATTGGGCCACCACTCTGGTCTTTACACACCATTCCTCCCCCATCCTCTCCATAGGCCATTACATCTTGAAAGTATCTATAAATTATTTATTTTAAACTGGTTTTCACCAAGGAATGGCTGGTGTTCACTTCATTTTGTTCATTTGATTTTGAGTTTTTAACATTGTAAAAAAGTTTTGACTTGAGGAAATTCTCAGAAGATCTGAGTATCCTGGATCCAAGAAGGGCAATGTCATGGAGGATGCCCAAGTTCTTGGACAAAAACAAGCCAACTCTCCCTTGATGAATTAAAATTTTGTTCAAGAGGTATATCTATGAATTGAATGAGTTGAAAAGATTAGGCCTAAAGTGTATCTTTGAATGAATGCCAGATCACTTTGTCACGGGTTCAATGTTAATACAAATAATAATACATTTTAATATTGCTACTGTGTGTGCATCTCCTTAAACCATAGCTTTTCTTGTTCAATTGCCCTGTCCATCAAAATCAATGCTAGAGTGAAGAAAGTCTGTTAAAAAAGATGAGAAATTTGATTTAAAGTTTCCTTTTAATTCTATGAAGAAAATATGTTTGTGTGATCAGATCTTTTAATTTGTTGTTGTTGTTGTTGACCTATAAAAATAGGTAGTAGTGGGAAACTTGCCAAACAGCAATAGATGAATTTTTCTTAGAGTGAAAATAACCACCTCCCCCCTCCACAAAAAGAGTACTTTTTGTTACACAGTTTACTTAGGAATTATCTTTATCTTTTAGCAACACTATAAAATATGGTGTTAGCATTTAGAAACTTCAAGCATGCTTCAGTTCAGTTCAGTCCAGTCGCTCAGTCATGTCCGACTCTTTGCGACCCCATGAATTGAAGCACATCGGGCCTCCCTGTCCATCACCAACTTCCAGAGTTCACTCAAACTCACGTCCAATAAATCGGTGATGCCATCCAGCCATCTCATTCTCGGTCATCCCCTTCTCTTCCTGCCCTCAATCCCTCCCAGCATCAAAGTCTTTTCCAATGAGTCAACTCTTCACATGAGGTAGCCAAAGTACTGTAGTTTCAGCTTTACCATCATTCCTTCCAAAGAAATCCCAGGACTGATCTCCTTTGGAATGAACTGGTTGGATCTCCTTGCAGTCCAAGAGTCTCCTCCAACACCACAGTTCAAAAGCATCAATTCTTTGGCGCTCAGCTTTCTTCACAGTTCAACTCTCACATCCATACATGACTACTGGAAAAACTATGGCCTTGACTAGATGGACTTTTGCTGGCAGAGTAATGTCTGTGCTTTTGAATATGCTGTCTAGGTTGGTCATAACTTCCCTTTCAAGGAGTAAGCATCTTTTAATTTCATGGCTACAATCATTAGAAACATTGAATTAATTTGTGTTTGAAAAGAAAGTGAAAGTAGCTCTGTCCTACCCATCTCTTTGGGACCCATGGACTATGCATTCCATGAATTCTCCAGACCAGAATACTGGAGTGGGTAGCCTTTCCCTTCTCCATGGGATCTTCCCAACCCAGGAATGAAATCTAGGTCTCCCACATTGTGGGCAGATTCTTTACCAGCTGAGCCATAAGGGAAACCCCATAAAGGAGCCACAAGGGAAGCCCTGAAAGAGAGCCAGAGGAATTTGTGTTTCCTGGTAACTATTGCTTCTTCATGGAATTCCCAGGTGGCGCTAGTGGTAAAGAACACGCCCAACAACACAGGAGACATAAGAGACTCAGACTAGATCCTCGGGTCGGGAAGATCCCCTGGAGGAGGACATGGGAATCCATTTCAGTATTCTTGCCTGGAGAATCTCATGGAGAGAGGACCCTAGAGAGCAACATTCCATAAGGTCACAAAGAGTCAGATGTGGTTGAAGCGACTTAGCACACACACACACATTGTCTCATCATACTGGTTTGATATTTAAGCTTTTAACAGGAAAATGCAAAGTGGGAAAAAATTCCAGAATCTCTAATCCCAAATGATTTAGTGTATCTACATAACTGTATAGTTAAGTGATGTACAAGAAATGAACAACAACATAATTAGGATAATATTCTTACTAGTGCAGGAGAAATGTAATCATTTTGAAATATTTTTTATGAATCATAAAGTCACAATATAACTTCTGCTTCACCATTAATTCCTTCATCGACCCTTGCTATACTTTTGGAAAATGCATATATAGAAAGAAGCAAAATAAATGATATATTTGAGAACGATTTTCAGAAATAGAAAGGAAAACTGTTTACGTGTTTAGGGGTTACATAGTTGAACGGTCATTTATGCAATAAAAATTTATTTCAAGGCTAGAAAGTTTATTAGCCTGGAAAAATCCCCTGTTGGAATAAATAGCCATATTCTTCAGAACAACAGCCTGTCAAAAGAGAAGAGCAATTTACAACCACACATTCTACAAGTTTTGGGAGGAGGGAATGCTTCTTGACAACTTGCAACTGAAAAATGAACAGAAGGAATTCAAACTGGTTTTAGGTCTCTGTTTCATTTAAAGACACATGGGGGACTGATACATATTTCTTATTCTGAAACAGACTTTTAAAACCCCT
This sequence comes from Ovis aries, assembly GCF_016772045.2. Lineage (NCBI taxonomy): Eukaryota > Metazoa > Chordata > Mammalia > Artiodactyla > Bovidae > Ovis > Ovis aries. The sequence goes on from NC_056056.1 coordinate 48,887,538, forward strand.
GGGAAGACAAATGTCCAAATAATAAATCGGCTGACAATTTAGAGACAGTAGAAATCTATGGACATACAGCCTCTAGAACTATTATTTAGCATATATTTAAAACTGCCAGTAAATGCAGATGACCTTCCAGACTTCCCCTATATTAATCTGAATTCAGATTATTAAAAAGAAACATATACTCCATTCATCCACTTACTGAATTTCTCAGAGCATTTTGGAAAATACAAGTTAAAACCCAAGTAACAGCTTTACAGTCAATCTTGTTTAAATGTACTATATTACATAATTGCTACCTTTTGGTATTCATAATTGTTTAAAAATGGAATATAATGAAATTTGGATTCAACAAAGCTAGTGGAGATGATGGAATTCCAGTTGAGCTGTTTCAAATCCTGAAAGATGATGCTGTGAAAAGTGCTGCACTCAATGTGCCAGCAAATTTGGAAAACTCAGCAGGGGCCACAGGACTGGAAAAGGTCCATTATCATTCCAATTCCAAAGAAAGGCAATGCCAAAGAATGCTCTAACTACCACACAATTGTACTCATCTTACATGCTAGTGAAGTAATGCTCAAAATTCTCCAAGCCAGGCTTCAGAAATACGTGAACTGTGAACTCCCTGATGTTCAAGCTGGTTTTAGAAAAGGCAGAGGAACCAGAGATCAAATTGCCAACATCTGCTGGATCATGGAAAAAGCAAGAGAATTCCAGAAAAATATCTATTTCTGCTATATTGACTATGCCAAAGCCTTTGACTGTGTGGATCACAATAAACTGTGGAAAATTCTGAAAGAGATCGGAATACCAGACCACCTGACCTGCCTCTGGAGAAATCTGTATGCAGGTCAGGAAGCAACAGTTAGAACTGGACATGGAACAACAGACTGGTTCCAAATAGGAAAAGGAGTATGTCAAGACTGTATATTGTCACCCTGCTTATTTAACTTCTATGCAGAGTACATCATGAGAAAGGCTGGACTGGAAGAAACACAAGCTGGAATCAAGATTGCCGGGAGAAATAGCAATAACCTCAGATATGCAGATGACACCACCCTTATGGCAGAAAGTGAAGAGGAGCTAAAAAGCCTCTTGATGAAAGTGAAAGAGGAGAGTGAAAAAAGTTGACATAAAGCTCAGCATTCAGTAAATGAAGATCATGGCATCCGGTCCCATCACTGCATGGGAAATAGATGGGGAAACAGTGGACACTGTGTCAGACTTTATTTTTTTGGCTCCAAAATCACTGCAGATGGTGACTGTAGCCATGAAATTAAAAGACGCTTACTCCTTGGAAGAAAGGTTATGACCAACCTAGATAGTATATTTAAAAGCAGAGACATTACTTTGCCAACTAAGGTGCATCTAGTCAAGGCTATGGTTTTTCCTGTGGTCATGTACGGATGTGAGAGTTGGACTGTGAAGAAGGCTGAGCGCTGAAGGATTGATGCTTTTGAACTGTGGTGTTGGAGAAGACTCTTGAGAGTCCCTTGGACTGCAAGGAGATCCACCCAGTCCATTCTGAAGGAGATCAGCCCTCGGATTTCTTTGGAAAGAATGATGGTAAAGCTGAAGCTCCAGTACTTTGGCCACCTCATGTGAAGAGTTGACTCATTGGAAAAGAGTCTGATGCTGGGAGGGATTGGGGGCAGGAGGAGAAGGGGACGACAGAGGATGAGATGGCTGGATGGCATCACGGACTCGATGGACGTGAGTCTGAGTGAACTCTGGGAGATGGTGAAGGACAGGGAGGCCTGGCGTGGTGGGATTCATGGGGTCGCAAATAGTCAGACACGACTGAGCCACTGAACTGAACTGAACTGAATATTCTTAACAGGATGGTAACTGATATTTGATTACTGTGAACTAGCATTACCAAAATAAATAGAAACATAGATGTGACTTTTACTTTTTTGAACAAGTTAATAAAAACCCCATTTACATATGATAGCTATACCTTTTTGAAATAAAATATTATTATAAGATAAAAATAATAATATCTGTTATCTTTAAAATTTATTTTGAGTTGGTATATTAAGATAAATACATCAAGGAATCTTGTATTCTTTTTTATACAGCACACTTTTTTCCTTATATGTTCGTATCTATAAAAGGTACTAAATGCTAGATATTCATGTCTTCCTCTTGAAATTTAATGACTTTTCTAGACTTATTCACAAAAGACTGGGAGTATATTTTATATCTCCATACATTTACTTTTGAATTCATAATTAATACAGTCCTTTAAAATGTAATAACCTAAACTACATTGGTGTTTCCATCCCCTAGCATATAATGCCTGTCCAGAATCATCAATGTATATGATTGATAGGTCAGGCACTTTACTCAAGAGATTCACAAATTTAGAAGATGATTCTTTCTTAGGATCATCAACAGTAAATATAAATAGATGGAAGCCATGTGTTCTAGGGCTTTCATGTCACAGTATCAATCAGAATATATTTTCCCAGATAATTCTTTGAGCTCAACATAATCCTTGTCTAAATCATCTATATATTTCTTCTTCTCTCAATCATAGTACTTCTGTAAAGCCACTAGAGTACTTGTGGTAGTGAATTCTTTTTTGTTACTTAAAGGAAATTGACTAAAAATTCTAACATTACACAAGAGATATGAATACTTCTGCTTTGCCTAGTACAAAAACAAGGTGATTTATCTTATTCTTGACAAGTAAGTGATTTTCAAATAGATAAAAATAAGCAACTATGAAATTGACAAGTGGCTAAGTATTGAATATAATTGAATTTTGTTAATTAGATCTCATAGCAGATATTCTGCATTTTGTGATTAACATATACACATTGATAAAAACCTAGCACTGGGAAGTCTGCTTAGTATGCTATGGCAACATACATGGGAAAAGAATATGAAAAAGTGAATGTGTGTATACGTATAAATGGTTCACTTTGTTATATTAGCTGAAACTAACATAATATTGTAAATCAACTATACTCCAACAAAATGTCTATTTAAAAAAATACTACCATATTTTCCTCCAGAGGATTTAAATTTGGTCAGCTAAATGAATATTGTAAGTTGTGTAGAATTTTATTAACATTCTATTCATTCCTGATTTGGATTGTAGTTTGTGGTGGTGAAAAAACCACACATAATTTTAGGATTTTCTAAATATCTTGTTAGATCATGCTAAATATTAGTCATTTAAATTGCTAAAGAAATTAAAACTAAGCATGAGATTTTAGTTGTACTGTGAATAACTCACCAGCTGCCCATGAATATAAAGCATCAGTTCAGTTCAATCAGTCAGTCATGTCCAGCTCTTTGCAACTCCATGAACTACAGCACACCAGGCCTCCCTGTCCATCACCAACTCCTGGAGCTTGTCCAAACTCATGCCCATTGAGTCAGTGATACCATCCAACCATCTCATCCTCTGTCATCCCCTTCTCCTTCTGCACCCAATCACTCCCAGCATCAGGGTCTTTTCAAATGAGTCAGATCTTTGCATCAGGAGGCCAAAGTATTGGAGTTTCAGCTTCAACATCAGTCCTTCCAATGAACACCCAGGACTGATCTCCTTTAGGATGGACTGGTTGGATCTCCTTGCTGTCCAAGGGACTCTCAAGAGTCTTCTCCAACACCACAGTTCAAAAGTATCAATTCTTCTGCACTGACCTTTCTTTATAGTACAACTCTCACATCCATACATGACTACTGTAAAACCATGAAAAACCATAGCCTTAACTAGCTGGATCTTTGTTGACAAAGTAATGTCTCTGCTTTTGAATATGCTGTCTATGTTGGTCATAACTTTCCTTCCAAGGAGTAAGCAACTTTTAATTTCATGGCTGCACTCACCATCTGCAGTGATTTTGAGCCCCCAAAAATGATGTCAGCCACTCTTTCCACTGTTTCCCCATTTATTTGCCATGAAATGTGGGACTGGATGCCATAATCTTAGTTTTCTGAATGTTGAGGTGTAAGCCAAGTTTTTTACTCTCCTCTTTCACTTTCATCAAGATGCTCTATAGTTCTTCTTCACTTTTTCCCAAAAGTGTGGTGTAATCTGCATATCTGAAATTATTGATTTTTTCTATAATATCACAGATAACACTACTTGAATTATGACAGACTTAAAAGCTAAGAGTTGATGTCCTTTTTCCACTTCAGGAGACTCATGACTTGCCAGCTGCAAGATCATAAACTTGCCCTGTTCTCTACAATCATGAGTGTGAGGTGAAGACAAATACTCATACTCTTTAGAAAACATACTGTTTCAGTTGGTAGTAAAGGGGTCTGTAGCCTGACTGGATTCAGTAGGTAATTATGACAGCTGCTGGAGTCCAGCTCCAGCCTGAAGGGGTGAGCGGTGTCAGCGGATGATGATGTAGCCTCTGACTCACAGTGTGGAACTACATCGGTGGACGATGATGTAGTCTCTGATTTATAGTACAGAAAGTGAAAGTGAAAGTGAAGTTGTGTCCCACCCTTTGTGACTGCATGGACTATAGACTACCAGGTTTCTCTGTCCATGGGATTTTCCAGGCAAGGATACTGGAGTGGGTTGCTATTTCCTTCTCCAGGAGATCTTCCCAACCCAGGGATCAAACGCGGGTCTCACGCATTATGGGCAGATGCTTTACCATCTGAGCCACCAGGAAAGTCAATACCATGGAACTACATGTTTATTTCAAGCAACAGGTTCTTTTATACTTTGACAAAAGCATGAGGGCAGAGGTTTGACATTTTTAGTTTCCCCTACACAGATTTACTGTACTTAACCTGTGATTACATTGTAACTCATGCTATATTCCTCAGTTTATTTATCTTTCTAAATCCTGTTTGCCCCTAGCATCTTAAGATCACTATCTCCTAAAAAGGCTTCTAGCTATTCTTAATTATTCCTAAACCCTAAACTGAGCAGTCTTCTTTTGTCAAATATTTTCCTCACAAACAGGTCTCATATAACAATCCTTCCTATGGCCTCAAGCTGCAGCCTACATGCTCATCCTGGGACATTCTTTGTAAAGATCCTTGAACAAACATCAGTGGTTGCTTTATAGATTATTTTCCGGGCATAACTGTAGAAGGCTTTTGCTTTCTCATGCTTCTCGCAAGTTCAGTTCAGTTCAGTCGCTAAGTCGTGTCCGACTATTTGCAACCCCATGAATCACAGCACGCCAGGCCTCCCTGTCCATTACCATCTGCGGGAGTTCACGCAGACTCACGTCCATCGAGTCCATGATGCCATCCAGCCACCTCATCCCTGGTCTCCCCTTTTCCTTCTCCCCCAATTCCTCCCAGCATCAGGGTATTTTCCAATGAGTCAACTGTTCGCATGAGGTGGCCAAAGTACTGGAGTTTCAGCTTTAGCATCATTCCTTCCAAAGAAATCCCAGGCTGATCTCCTTCAGAATGGACTGGTTGGATCTCCTTGCAGTCCAAGGGACTCTCAAGAGTCTTCTCCAACACCATAGTTCAAAAGAATCAATTCTTCAGTGCTCAGCCTTCTTCAAAGTCCAACTCTCACATCCATACATGACCACAGGAAAAACCATAGCCTTGACTAGATGCACCTTAGTCGGCAAAGTAATGTCTCTGCTTTTAAATATACTATATATGTTGATCATAACTTTTCTTCCAAGGTGTAAGCGATTTTTAATTTCATGGCTACAGTCACCATCTGCAGTGATTTTGGAGCCCCCAAAAATAAGGTCTGACACAGTGTCCACTGTTTCCCATCTATTTCCCATGAAGTGATGGGACAGGATGCCATGATTTTGGTTTTCTGAATGTTGAGCTTTAAGTCAACTTTTTCACTCTCCTCTTTCACTTTCATCAAGAGGCTTCTTAGCTCCTCTTCACTTTCTGCCATAAGGGTGGTGTCATCTGCATATCTGAGGTTATTGATATTTCTCCCGGCAATCTTGATTCCAGCTTGTGTTTCTTCCAGCCCAGCCTTTCTCATGTTGTACTCTGCATAGAAGTTAAATAAGCAGGGACAATGTACAGCCTTGACATACTCCTTTTCCTATTTGGAACCAGTCTGTTGTTCCATGTCCAATTCTAACTGTTGCTTCCTGACCTGCATACAGATTTCTCAAGAGGCATGTTAGGTGGTCTGGTATTCTGATCTCTTTCAGAATTTTCCACAGTTTATTGTGATCCACACAGTCAAAGGCTTTGGCATAATCAATAAAGCAACAATAGATGTTTTTCTGGAACTCTCTTGCTTTTTCCATAATCCAGCGGATGTTGGCAATTTGACCTCTGGTTCCTCTGCCTTTTCTAAAACCAGCTTGAACATCAGGGAGTTCACGGTTCACGTATTTCTGAAGCCTGGCTTGGAGAATCTTGAGCATTACTTCACTTGCATGTGAGATGAGTGCAATTGTGCGGTAGTTAGAGCATTCTTTGGCATTGCCTTTCTTTGGAATTGGAATGAAAACTGATCTTTCCTGTCCTGTAGCCACTGCTGAGTTTTCCAAATTTGCTGGCATATTGAGTGCAGCACTTTCACAGCATCAACTTTCAGGATTTGAAACAGCTCAACTGGAATTCTATCACCTCCACTAACTTTGTTCGTAGTGATGCTTTCTAAGGCCCACTTGACTTCACATTCCAAGATGTCTGGCTCGAGATTAGTGATCACATCATCACGATTATCTGGGTCATGAAGATCTTTTTCGTGCAGTTCTTCCGTGTTTTCTTGCCACCTCTTCTTAACATCTTCTGCTTCTGTTAGGTCCAGACCATTTCTGTCCTTTATCAAGCCCATCTTTGGATGAAATGTTCCCTTGGTATCTCTAATTGTCTTGAAGAGATCTCTAGTCTTTCCCATTCTGTTTTTTTCCTCTATTTCTTTGCATTGATCGCTGAAGAAGGCTTTCTTATCTCTTCTTGCTTTTCTTTGGGTCTCTGCATTCAGATGCTTATATCTTTCCTTTTCTCCTTGGCTTTTTGCCTCTCTTCTTTTCACAGCTATTTGTAAGGCCTCCTCAGACAGCCATTTTGCTTGTTTGCATTTCTTTTCCATGGGGGTGGTCCTGATCCCTGTCTCCTGTTTAATGTCACAAACCTCGTTCCATAGTTCATCAGGCACTCTGTCTATCAGATCTTGGCCCTTAAATCTATTTCTCACTTCCACTGTATAATTATAAGGGATTTGATTTAGGTCATACCTGAATTGTCTTGTGGTTTTCCCTACTTTCTTCAATTTAAATATGATTTTAGCCATAAAGATTTCATGATGTGAGCCACAGTCAGCTCCTGGTCTTGTTTTTGTTGACTGTATAGAGCTTCTCCATCTTTGGCTGCAAAGAATATAATCAGTCTGATTTCGGTGTTGACCATCTGGTGATGTCCATGTGTAGAGTCTTCTCTTGTGTTGTTGGAAGAGGGTGTTTGCTATGACCAGTGCATATTCTTGGCAAAACTCTATTAGTCTTTGCCCTGATTCATTCCACATTCCAAGGCCAAATTTGCCAGTTACTCCAGGTGTTTCTTGACTTCCTACTTTTGCATTCCAGTCCCCTATAATGAAAAAGACATCTTTTTTGGGTGTTAGTTCTAAAAGGTCTTGTAGGTCTTCATAAAACCATTCAACTTCAGATTCTTCAGCATTACTGTTTGGGGCATAGACTTGGATAACTGATATTGAATGGTTTGCCTTGTCAACGAAGAGAGATCATTCTGTCGTTTTTGAGATTGCATCCAAGTACTGCATTTCGGACTCTTTTGTTGACCATGATGGCTACTCCGTTTCTTCTGAGGGATTCCTGCCCGCAGTAGTAGATATAATGGTCATCTGAGTTAAATTCACCCATTCCAGTCCAGTTTAGTCTGCTGATTCCTAGAATGTCGACATTCACCCTTGCCATCTCTTGTTTCACCACTTCCAATTTGCCTTGATTCATGGACCTGACATTCCAGGTTCCTATGCAATATTGCTCTTTACAGCATCGGATCTTGCTTCTATCACCAGTCACATCCACAAATGGGTACTGTTTTTGCTTTGGCTCCATCCTTTCATTCTTTCTGGAGTTATTTTTCCACTGATCTCCAGTAGCATATTGAGCACCTAATGACCTGGGGAGTTCCTCTCTTGGTATCCTATCATTTTGCCTTTTCATACTGTTCATGGGGTTCTCAAGGCTAGAATACTGAAGCGGCTTGCCATTCCCTTCTCCAGTGGACCATGTTCTGTCAGACCTCTCCACCATGACCCACCTGTTTTGGGTTGCCCCACAGGCATGGCTTGGTTTCATTGAGTTAGACAAGGCTGTGGTCCTAGTGTGATTAGATTGACTAGTTTTCTGTGAGTATGGTTTCAGTGTGTCTGCCCTCTGATGCCCTCTTGCAACACCTACCATCTTACTTGGGTTTCTCTTACCTTGAGTAGGGGTTATCTCTTCATGGCTGCTCCAGCAAAGCACAGCTGCTGCTCCTTACCTTGAACGAGGGGTATCTCCTTACCACCACCATTCCTGACCTTCAATGTGGGATAGCTCCTCTAGATCCTCCTGTGCCTGCGCAGCCACTGCTCCTTGGGTTTCTCCTCTTGGCCAGCGGCCCTGTCTTTGAGCGTGGGTAGCTCCTTCCAGCTGCCGCCCCTGGCCTCGGGCTTGGGGTGGCTCCTCAGGGTCACACCCCTGGCCTCGGTCACGGGGTGGTTTCTCCTGGCTGCCCCTGACCTTGGACGTGGGGTGTCTCCTCTGGGCCACCACTGACCTCAGACACGGGGTAGCTCCTCTCGGCCATTCTTGCGCCATTGCAGCCTGGCTGTCTAGGCTGCTGCCCCGACCTCGGACGTGGGGTAGCTCCTCTCGTCTGCGCTTAGTGCGCCGGCTCGCAGGCGCTTGCAACATTCTTTCCAGCCAACTCAACCAAAGAAAGGAAAGAACAAGTCAGAATCACAAGGCCTAACTCCTTCATCCTGGGGCCGTGCCTGTGAAATGAGGAGAGGGGATTGGAGCCGTGCCTCCACTTTGTCAGAAATGCCTAACACTTCTCCTGACAGACAGCAAGATGGAAAGCATCTTTTCAGCATTTGGAGAGTGGGATTAAAGGTCACTGCAGGTACCAAATCTGTATTTATGACCACCAACTTAAATAGAAACTCAGCAAATGGGGACTGGAAAATACAAGTTAGATTAATTCAAAGGATTCAGCCATGGAAAGAGATATTCTATAGACTAGAGCTTTAGAATATTTATTTTTTTCTTGTATAATCCAAATATGGCAATAAAAATGTTACAAGACTTTTTGGAAAGGAAAAGAAGAGTGCTTATTATTCTAAAATCCAAATAAAATTATAATTTCATATTTTCCTGTTTTTTTTTTTCTCATTTTTCCCAGTATCAGTTTCCATGCTTCTACCTTGGTTATATTTGTAATTTTAATGATCAAAAAATGTTTTCATTCAGAATACCCCAGTATTAATGCAATCACTGCATAATCATTTATATTTTTATTGGTATATATTTTACTTTTAGACTTTAGTTATTTCTCCAAAAAAGAAATTTTAATTATTTCAAAATAGTATATCCTCAAGCTTTTTATTGTAATATTTAATAAACATGCATATAATTAGTAAGGCTAATTCAAATATAAAACAGTTAATAATGCCCATCTTCTTAACATACGTAAATATACATTAGTATTACCATTATTTAACTTTAAATTTTTTTTCTGTTTCCAAATTAAGTGGACCTTTTAAATAAGCCATATGTCCTGGCTTATTATATATGATGGTGAAGTATGAGAAGAAAATAAGGTATATAATAGGAGAAAATCTGAATTCAAATATTAACAAATTTGGATATTTGTGGAACCTGGTTCCCAAACTATACCTCTAAGTTGTAGGGATCAAGTCAAATTAGTTAGGTGCTTTATAAAAAATGGAATCTAAGTAAAAGTTAGTTATTCATGGTTGCATTATAGACATTTTGTTTAAAATGAATGTAGAAGTTTAACTACCATTCTATTAGTAATTAGTTTCATTGAGTCTGTCTTGATTTTCTTTCTTTCTTTTTTTTTCTTTTGCTGCTCATACACGCTTTTTAGAAATGCGTGCCTTAACTTGAAGAGAACACTTCTTGATTATATACTCGGTGACATATGACACTCTCCCCCCTTTAAAGACTCCCATCTCCCTCCTGTTCTCCCTCCTTTAAAGACTCCTTTCTGGTTCTTTATTAAATACTCTCATCTGCTTTCAGTTCTGTTATCTTCTAGTTCATCTCAAACCCCCAATCCTCTTCTCTTCAACACAGAATTCTCCCATTGCATCTCTCATGGACATTTCTTGTCATCAGTTTTATGTCTTGTTTCTTTCTTAAGAGCTTCTCTGAAAGTGTTTTATAACTAAATATTTGTGTGTGTGTTAGTTTCCAACATTTCTAAGAGTGGAGTAAAATTTCCCCTCACTTCTCATTGCTACCTCCATATTCACTCTTCATTGTTTATATCCTAAACTTCCAATTCATTTAAAGATCATGCTTATTTTCATGCTAGTCTTCTGAGGAATTCAGGGTTATTTCTACCTCCTTTCTTGACAGTTTTATCAATTGACTCATGTTTCCTTTTCTATCAATATGGTGATAACTTATTTCCTTTAACCAGCTTCAATTGCTTGTCTCTGGGTCCTAACTGGCATGTTTTTCTTTGAGGAAATGATTAATTATACATCTCTCTATTTATTCCCTGCCCATGGTTTCAGATGATGCATTGAAAGAAATGTTCCAGCTTTTGCATTCTCTCCACTGATACCCAGAGGCAGTGATGAATAAGTTGATGACTAAGAATATGATAACCTGATGTAATCAATATAAATTTGGTGGCTTGCCTAATGCTGACACAAAGAGGAAAACTAAAAATAAATTATAGTCATCTACATCCAATTAAATATGGAATCCTGTTTTCTCTATTTATTAATAAGGGAAAATTACTGTAAATTTTTAATTTAATTCAAAATTCTTTATAAAGCAAAATCTTAAAGAATTGATGAACTGAATTGATTTGTAATACTGAGTTAAAACTGTTACTATAATGATAAAGAATATGTTGTCAGAGTACTCTTCTTTATGCCAATGGTTGATGTATCTTTATCTTTTAAACCAAGCTAATGCACTTTATTTCTCCTAATATGCTCATACAGTATAATATTTTGCCTATTTTAATGTTGTAAGCCAGAAACAGTAGTATGAAAGCTCCTCATAACAATACACCCATACAGTAAGAAAAACAAGTCATAAATCATGTCTGCATGATACAAAATGAAATATGTAGAAGGAATAGATACTAGTCTTTAAATCTAAAATTTTATATGTATTTAATATATAGTAATTTCAATTTCTATTTGTTAGTTCTAAATGAATACAACTGACTGAGATTTAAATATATGTTCATAAAAATACATCACACATATACACATAAGGAGAGAGGGAGAGGTGGATGAGGATAGGAAGAGAAAAATATAGAGATTCTGTAAGAAAAGAATATACAATTTGATAAACATTTAATAGGTTAAGTTTCTTACTAAGAAGCCACCAGAATGTCAGTATTAGAACACAGAACTGAGCCCATATTTGTGCTCTACTCACTCAAGATTCTGTACAGTGTATCACAATTGTCAACCTAGAATTTTTTTTCTTTGTATGAGTTAGCTCCTTGGCCCCAACAAAACCTCAGTTCTGTCACAATGTGTGATACTCATAACATTCACAGAAAGAAGAATAAGAGTCAGATCTACCATCACATTTGTGCATGAATTTAATGTCTATTAGCCTGACTCTATATCAGGAATTGTAGAGATCAATCCTGAGAATCCCAAAGGGCTTCAAGCAAGTAAATACTCTAGACTACTGACATTCTTAATAAGACTTCTTTTTTGAAATTGATTTTGGCATCTGCATCACTACCTAGGTATCCTCCTAAGGTTGAGTTGGGAAAACATTTCTAGAGTTTTTGCCATGAAAGGAAGAAGATAAACTCCATGATCATATTTCATTTTTCCTCTCATTTTCCTCTCAACACCACCACTATGTCTAAAGTGAAACATGTAAATCTTACAAAATTTCTCATATTCAGAGTAATTTCATAAACCAGTACTCTGATGTAACTACCCCTAAATCTTCACTGAGTTCTAGTATACAAACTTGAAAATATATTGCTCGGATTGATAGGTGTGTCATTTCTGACTTGAGGAATTACAACCTAATTTTACTTCTTTGAGTTATGAAGATACCACACTATTAAAAATTATTGGAGTATAGTTGGTTTGCAAGGTTGCACTAGTTTCTTGCTGTATAGCAAAGTGAATCAGTCATATATATTCATATATCTAATCTTTTTTTGGATTAGTTTCCCTTTTAGGTTAGCACAGAGTAGAGTTCTCTGTGCTATAAAGTAGTTTTGCATTAGTTATCTGTTTTATACACAGTAGTGTATATATGTCAGGCCCAGTCTCCCAAGTCATCCCACTCTCCTTCCAACCTTGGTAACCATAAGTTTGTTCTCTACATCTGTGACTTTATTTCTGTTTTGCAAATAAGTTATCTCTAATATATTTCCAGAGTCTGCATATAAGTGATATTATACAATATTTTTCCCTTTCCAATTTACCTTACTCTGTATGGTAGTCTCTTAATTCATCCATGTCCCTGCAAGTGACACTATTTCATTTCTTTTTATGACTGAATAATATTCCATTGTATATTTGTACCATAACTTCTATAATTGCAAATGAAAACAGAGAAGTTGCAAGGATCATAAGAGATTACTACAAATAACTTGGCCATCCTAGAAATGGACAGATCTTAGAAAGATACAACCTTCCAAGACTGAACCAGGAAGAAACAGAAAATATAAACAATCACAAGTACTGAAATTGAAACTATTATTAAAAATATTTAATTTACATTAAAATTGGAAATGTTATTAAAAACTTTTGCCAGTAAAACTCCAGGGCAGATGGCTTCATGGGTAACTTTTGTCAAACATTTAGAGAATAATTAGCATCTGTTGTTCTTGCTCGAACTCAGGTCCATTGAGTCTGTGATGCCATCCAACCATCTCGTCCTCTGTCGTCCCCTTCTCCTCCTGCTTTCAATCTTTTCAACACTAGGGTCTTTTCTAATGAGTCAGCTGTTAGCACCAGTGGCCAAAGTACTGGAGCTTCCGCTTCAGCATCAGTCCCTACGCTTCAGAGACACTTTCCAAAATATTGCAGAGGAAGAAACACTCCCAAGCTCATTCTCTGAGTCCACCATCATCTTGATATAAAAATCAGACAAAGATAACACAAAAGAAGAGTATTACAGGCCAATATCACTGATGAACATAGATGTAGACATCTTCAACAAAATACTAGCAAATAGAATCCAACAATACATTAAAAGAATCATACACCCTGATCAAATGGGATTCATCCCAGGGATGCAAGAATTCTTCAGTGTACACAAATTAAACAATGTGATACAACATATTGATAAATTGAAGAATAAAAGCTATATGATTATCTCAATATATGCAGAAAATATTTCACAAAATTCAACACCCATTTATGATAAAATCTCTCCATAAATTGGACTTAGAGGGAATTTTCTTCAATATAATAAAGGTCCTAAATGACAAACCTACAGCTAACATTACACTCATTGGTGAAAAACTTAAAAGCATTTCCTCTAAGATTGGTAACAAAACAAGGATGTCTGCTCTCACCACTTTGATTCAACATAAATTTGGAAGATTGAACTACACTTTTAAGGTAGGATTAAAACTATAAAACTGACAATAAAAAAGTCTAAAAGTAAATTGGTGGATAGAATGAAAATTCCAGTCATAAAAAGCATGACAATTTAAAATCTCTCATTAATGTTTGTTCCATGAAAATGTAAGAATTTTTTGCACAGATTATTGTAGAAAAATAAATTAGTAAAGATTTTCTTTTTTACACATGTATTTTAGACTTGCTACAGCAAACAACAAAAAAATTGATCCTCACACATAAGGCCTGCACTACATCACTGATTCTTTTGAGGTAAACAGGACTTATGCTCGGGGTAATGAAGTACTGGGTTTGATTATCATTATTTTCCAGGCTTCCTATAGAGACCTGTACATTTTACTTAAATCATCTCTCAGAGGTAAAGCTTGCAATAGTTTATTCCTTTCTGGCTTATGCCATACGTTAAATGGGAACATTTTTGTTTAAAAGAATATAATAAAAAAAAAATCAGTGTAGACTGTTGTTCATGCAATTTTGCTCACTTTTATGATTTTTACCTTAAGCATAAATATTCAATAGTAAAATAGCTATATTAAGAAACATGATGAAGACAGTTTTTAGTCTTCATATGCATTGTCAAATTTATTCATCTATTACCTATTCACACATACATGCATATATTGATAGAGATGTAGAGATGGACATATAAATATAGATTTTTTTACATTTACTAAATTATATTTCTACCAGCTGTGAAGAATAGCCATTTTGCTTACTCTTAGCATGAAGCATATTTAAATTTTAAAACAGCCAAAATATTATAGGCAATTTTATAGGCCTAAATTTCTGACTCAACTCATTATGATTTAATTAGTCATCTTATTCATCACAACTAAAATTGTTCTTTTTTTTGTTTTTCACACCCTCATTAGCCTTTTAAGTTTCCTTCAGTGTTAACTTACATATATTTTCTTAGTTTATTTTTCTCAGGTAGTTTATATCGTAGTGATTTGGAAAAATTCTTAATACATTGAAGATGTTCATATGCTAGCTGTCACATATAGTGAACTTTTTTCTTTTGCCTCCACTAGATTCAATTTACCTTTATTCTTGGCTATGCAACACTTGTTTCTTCCATCACCATCCATTCACTTGTATGGTTTGGCACATGGCTCAGATCTAAATGTATTAGCATGACCATTGCCAAGCCATGATCATTTCCCTGTACAGCATAGGGCATAAGAAGATACATTTAGGCCTTGGGATTTTGTTTGAAGTTTGGGGGAAAAAAATTGTTAACTACCTTTACTTAATGATGAAAGAAGTACCCAGGTAAGTTGTCAACACTTCCAACCACGAATTCAGTGAGGGAAAGAATCAGATGGATATAGAAAACAGAATGAAGGAAAAGAAACAGTGACCATTTTTACTCCATTTGTTTTCTGATCAAGCCTCATAACATAAAAGAATATTTTTGAATTAAAAAGCACTGTGCTTGCTTTTCATAATATTAACTCATAATTTAATTATTTTAATGTTTGAATTTTTACTTGACATTTAAGCTTTATGGACCCACATATTTCATGTATTAATAAGATAACATAGAGAAAATATTTAGAGGGTAAAAATCAATAAATATCAGCTTTGTATTGTTATTAATATCACTATTCAAAAATGTTTCTTTGCTTGCTTTTCATGACTTTTTAAAAAAATCTCATGTTTCTAAATATTAGCTTATAATATTCATATCAAAATTTGGTTAATTACATTGAAAGTTTTAATTAACTTATGAGATAAAAATAAATTATCAGTTTATCAAATCATACATTCTGGATTTGTCTTTACTACCATTTTGGAAAGCTACATTAATTATATTTCCAATATACATATTTTGAATGTATACTTTTACACTTTCTATTCAGTTCAGTTCAGTTGCTAGGTCATGTCGGGCTCTTTGCAACCCCAAGAACTGCAGCACGCCAGGTCTCCATGTCCTTCACCAACTCCCGTGTTTTACCCAAACTCATGTCCATCTGTCAGTGATGCCATCCAACTATCACATCCTCTGTCGCCCCTTCTCCTCCTGCCCTCAATCTTTCCGAGCATCAGGGTCTTTTCAAATGAGTCAGCTCTTCACATCAGATGGCCAAATTTAGGGTTTCAGCTTCAACATCAGTCCTTCCAATGAACACTCAACACTGATATCCTTTAGGATATGGTTGGATCTGATATGGTTGGATCTCCTTGCAGTCCAAGGGACTTTCAAAAGTCTTCTCCAAAACCACAGTTCAAAAGCACCAATTCATTGGCACTCAGCTTTCTTTATAGTCCAACTCTCAAATCCATACATGACTACTGGAAAAACCATAGCCTTGACTAGACAGATCTTAGTCTTCTAAGTAATGTCTCCGCATTTTTAAATGCTGTCTAGGTTGGTCGTAACTTTCCTTTCCAGGAGTTACCATGTCTAATTTCATGGCTGCAATCACCATCGGTAGTGATTTTGGAGTGCCCATAATAAAGTCAGTCACTGTTTCCACATTTCCCCATCTATTTGTAATGAAGTGATGGCACCAGATGCCATGATCTTCATTTTCTGAATGTTGAGCTTTAAGCCAACTTTTTCACTCTCCTCTTTTACTTTCATCAAGAGGCTCTTTAGTTCCTCTTCACTTTTTGCCATAAGGATGGTGTCATCTGCATATCTGAGGTTATTTATATTTCTTATGGAAATCTTGATTTCAAGTTGTGCTTCATCCAGCCCAGCATTTCCTGTGATGTACTCTGCATTTAAGTTAAATAAGCAGGGTGACAAGATACATCCTTGACACATTCCTTTTCCTATTTGGAACCAGTCTGTCATTCCATGTCCAGTTCTAACTGTTGCTTCCTGACCTGCATACAGATTTCTTAAGAGGCAAGTCAGGTGGTCTGGTGTTCCCTTCTCTTTCAGAATTTTCCACAGTTTATTGTAGTCTACACAGTCAAAGGCTTTGGCATAGTCAATAAAGCAGAAATAGATGGTTTTCTGGATCTCTTTTGCTTTTTCGATGATCCAGCAGATGTTGGCAATTTGATCTCTGGTTCCTCTGCCTTTATTAAAACCAGCTTGAACATCTGAAAGTTCACAATTCATGTATTGCTGAAGCCTGGCTTGGAGAATTTTGAACATTACTTTACTAGCGTGTGACATGAGTGCAATTGTGCAGTAGTTTGAGTATTCTTTGGCATTGCCTTTCTTTGGGATTGGAATGAAAACTGAACTTTTTCAGTCCTGTGGCCACTGCTGAATTTTTCCAATTTTCTAACGTATTGAGTGCACCACTATCACAGCATCATCTTTTAGGATTTGATATAGCTCAACTGGAATTCCATCACCCCCAAGCTTTTTTTGTAGTGATGCTTCTTAAGGCCCACTGGACTTCACATTGCAGGATGTCTGGCTCTAGGTGAATGATCATACCACCGTGATTATCTGGGTGGTGAAGATCTTTTTTTGTATAGTTCTGTGTATTCTTGCCACCTGTTCTTAATATCTTCAGCTTCTGTTAGGTCCATATCATTTCTGTCCTTCATTGAGCCCATCTTTGCATGAAATATTCCCTTGATATCTCTAATTTTCTCGAAGATATCTCTAATTTTCTCGAAGATATCTCTAATCTTCCCAATTCTATTGTTTTCTTCCATTTCCTTGCACTGATCACTGAAGAAGCCTTTCTTATCTCTCCTTGGAACTCTGCATTCATATGCTTATATCTCTCTTTTTCTCCTTTGCTTTTCACTTCTCTTCTTTTCGCAGCTATTTGTAAGACCTCCTCAGACAGCCTATTTTGCTGTTTGCATTTTCTTTTTCTTGTGGATGGTCTTGCTGTTTCTCTCCTGTTCAGTCAGTTCAATTCAGCCACTCAGTTATGTCCGACTCTTTGTGACCCCATGAATCACACCACACCAGGCCTCCCTGTCCATTACCAACTTCCGGAGTTCACTCAGACTCACATCCATCGAGTCAGTGATGCCATCCAGACATCTCATCCTCTGTCATCCCCTTCTCCCCTGCCCCCAATCCCTCCCAGCATCAGAGTCTTTTCCAATGAGTCAACTCTTCGCATGAGATGTCCAAAGTACTGGAGTTTCAGCTTCAGCATCATTCCTCCAAAGAATACCCAGGACCGATCTCCTTCAGAATGGATTGGTTGGATCTCCTTGCAGTCCAAGGGACTCTCAAGAGTCTTCTCCAACACCACAGTTCAAATGTATCAATTCTTAGACCCTCAGCTTTCTTCTCAGTCCAACTCTCACATCCATGCATGACCACTGGCAAAACCATAGCCTTGACTACAGTGTCACAAACTTCTGTCCATAGATCATCAGGCACTCTGTCAGATCTAGTCCTTTAAATCTACTTCCACTACTTGTACTTTCTCACTTCCATTGTATAATCATAAGAGATTTATGTCATATCTGAATGGTCTATGGGTTTTCCCCACTTTCTTCAACTTAATTCTGAATTTGGAAATAAGGAGTTCATGATCTGAGCCATAGTCAACACCTGGTCTTGTTTTTTTGACTGTATAGAGCTTCTCTTCTTTGGCTGCAAAGAATATAAGCAATCTGATTTTGGTGTTGGCCACCTGGTGACGTCAATGTGTAGAGTCTTCTCTTGTGTTGTTGGAAGAGGGAGTTTGCTATGACCAGTGCGTTCTCTTGGCAAAATTCTATTAGCCTTCTCCCTGCTACATACTATACTCCAAGGCCAAATTTGCCTGTTACTCCAGGTGTTTCTTGATTTCCTATTTTTGCCTTCAAGTCCCCTATAATGAAAAGGACAATTTTGAGGGGTTTTAGTTCTAGAATGTCTGGTAGTCTTCATAGAACCGTTCAACTTCAGCTTCTTCAGTGTTACTGCTCAGGGCATAGACTTGGATTACTGTGATATTGAATGGCTTGTCTTGGAAACGAACAGAGATCATTCTGTCGTTTTTGAGATTGCATCCAAGTACTGCATTTTGAACTCTTTTGTCGACTATCATGCCATGGTTACTCCATTTCTTCTAAATGATTCCCGCCCACAGTAGTAGATATAATGGTCATCTGAGTTAAATTCACCCATTCCAGTCCATTTTAGTTCACTGATTCCTAGAATGCCGACGTTCACTCTTGCCGTCTCCTGTTTGACCACTTCCAATTTGCCTTGACTCAAGGACCTAATATTCCAGGTTCCTGTGTGATATTGCTCTTTACAGCATCAGACCTTGCTTCTATCAGTAGTCACATCGACAACTGCGTTTTGTTTTTGCTTTGGCTCCGTCTCTTCATTCTTTCTGGAGTCATTTCTCCACTTGTCTCCCGTGCCTGGGGGGTTCATCTTGCTTTGTCGTATCTTTTTGCCTTTTCATACTGTTCATTGGGTCCTCAAGGCAAGAATAATGAAGTGTTTTGCCATTCCCTTCTCCAGCAGACCACATTTTCTCCCAACTCTCCACCATGAGCTGTCAGTCTTGGGTCTACCTACATGGCATGACACCTTGTTTTATACCCTGTTAATCTGTACTGGCCTTCTGTCATTATGATATAATTTTTATAATTTTAAGATATATCTACATACTGGATATGGATCTCTGGATATATTGGGTAAACAAAGTTAAGTTTTGTTTTTCATTTGTTAATTATGTGTGTGCTTGCAATATTGAATGCTCATTTTACTGTCATTTATTACTTAGTAACATTCCTCCCTAATTTGCAATAGTTTCAGATACTTACACTTATAATTTTATTTTTGATTTGTATTTCTTGACATTTCTATGGCTAATGTCTAATTTTTGATGTGTTTAACTACCCATGAATGCTGAATATATCACTCATTTAAAGTCTTTTTTCAATTATCAATAAGCCAAATAAATAATGCCAAGCAATGGATCAAGTATATTAGAAGTTTAAAATATAAAAATGAAATTGCTGGTTCAATGCTTATATATCTATTTGAAATTTGTGTAAATATACTAACAAATTCTGAAGCTACTGGCTCTAAACCAATATTTCCTGTCCCTGTTTCCCTATATCCTTGCCAAGAGAATTTTATTAAACATTTATGTTTTGGTAATGTTCTTAATACAAGTAGTATCTTTGTGAAATTACTTCATGTGTCCTCT
This sequence comes from Ovis aries, assembly GCF_016772045.2. Taxonomy (NCBI): domain Eukaryota; kingdom Metazoa; phylum Chordata; class Mammalia; order Artiodactyla; family Bovidae; genus Ovis; species Ovis aries. The sequence goes on from NC_056056.1 coordinate 48,907,395, forward strand.
AATAAAAATAAGATGGATTATTGGATTATATTTTACCATGTTTGAATATTATTTTCAAGTCCACATCTGTGTAATGTGAGTTCAGAGCTATTTTTCTATAGGACTATTGTTCTTTTCCTATCAATTGTCATAAAAATCTTTATACATCTTGAGATTTATAGATTACAGTGTTGATAAAAATTGGAAATGTTTTCCCTTTTTATTTATATTTTAATTTTACTTCTAAGATGTGAAGATATGTTTGCTTGTTTTATAGCATTTTAAAATGATTCAATTTATAGCATACTTCATATAAAAGCATTATTCAGAAATTTTTACACTTTTATTATTTTTATGTTGTTACACATGTAAATCCTTGATCCATTTGAAGCTTATGCTTGTTTAGAGTGTGAGTTTCCAAATATTTCATTTTCCAGATAGCTACCAAATTACTTCAACATTGTTTAAAGTTATCAATTTTCACCAAATAATTGAGATACCATATCCTTTTACCTAAATTTATTTTTCTAAATTTCCTTTATTAATCACGTTTATCTTTTTATTTATATACCAATAACATTTTTGATGTTTTATAACTTTTAATAGCCAGTAAGACATCAGGGCACATTGATTTTGTATTTTATGTTTTCTTACTGCTTTTACTTTTTTTTCTTTCATTGAATTATGTCCAGATTCTCCATCTCCACTCTCAGCATAAAAAGAGTTGTTATTTTTATTAGTTATCCCTAAATATGTTATGGTAACTGCTACTATAAACTCTTACTACTTATTCTTTGTATATAAATAAATGTTGTGACACTTTATAGCTCATGTTAACATTGTGAATAGAATTTTATTCTAATTATTTGTGGTTATTTGCGTTAGGTATGAATGAGTAGTACTTATTTCTAGCAGCACTACTTGTAATTTTAGTGCCATCAATTGTTTTAAAAGTTATATGCATCAAATGATACAGCATGAGAACAATATGTGAAATGAGTTGAAATGATTCTCCTTACAAAGTTCTGAGCTAAGTGCCTTCCTTTTTATAATCCTTTGATTAAAACTCCAATATATTTTAAGTTTATCAGTATAGCCACATTCTTTCTTGCTTTTCAGATAATCGCATTATTGTGCATATTTGTAGAAATCATCGCTATTACAATTTTTTTCAGATTTATTTCTAGTGCTATATTGCATTTTATTGTGAAGTTTCTCTCATGTTTTGTTTAATATACACAGTTATAGTGCATATGCAATGAAATTGGCTCAATTCTTACATTTTAGAGGAACTGTAAATTTATATGCAACACTTTTTTAAAAGCAGTTCACCAAGAAGTATCTGAAACCATAAATATATTCATATTATTTGAAAAAGTAATACCACTTCTGGGAAGTGATCCCAAGGTAATAAACCAATGTAAGTGAAAAGCCTTGGAAGAGGAGATTTTCATTTCCCCATTGCATATCACAGAGAAAAGTCAGAAGCAATATAAATATCCCTGACACTCACAGAACTTGCAACATGTTTGTTTATCAAATAAATGGAATAACCTTTACATAGGATTTGAGAACTCTATAGGGAGATAATCATTGTAGAAAGAAAAACCAGACAAAATGCCCTAGCTCCAGAAAGCGACCTAACTGTTAGATGGGAGATTCAACTTTGATTATAGCACAGCAGTTCTTTTGTGGGGGAAGAGAGGTATGTCTCTCAGCTAAGCCACCATTGGACAGCAATAAAAGTTACAACACTAAAAGATTTTCACCGAAACTTCTCTTAAATCATGTAGTGCATGTGGCTCTTTTTAGGCATATTTTCAATGAAACATAACATAAAGATGGAGTCATCCTTCATTTGCTAAACTTCAGCAACTAATTTAGTCATTTTGGCCTGTCAATGCCATATTTAAAGCAGGAGTGGATGGAGATCAGTGAAAAGCTGTTACCAGCATATTCATAGAGGATATCAACAAGAACTGGCAGAGATGGCTTCGGTATTAGCATCCAAGTTCTTCCCCTGTGCACAATCCTTCAATTCCTTTTACAGGAGAATTGTGAAACTAAAGTAAAATATAGTATCAAACTAATACAGTAAAAAAAAAAAAAATGGAAACTGGAGAAACACAGGTTTCAGAACTTAACTAACCTTCCCAGTGTTATAGAGGTAGTAAAAAGTAAAATAATATATGAAATTATCTTCTCTGCAGAGAAGGTAGCAGATATCTATTTATACTTCACTCTGAAGTTTTTTGTCAGAGAAAGAGGCTCAGTAGTGATTATGGAGTGAGCGTGGAGAAAGTTAAAAGAGCTTATGTTCTTGCATCTGAATATTTACATCCTGTTCAAAGAGGGGAAAAATATTAAGGGTCAGACATTCATTTTTGCTTTATGATTTTCTCAGTAGTAATAGGTGGTCAACAAATTTATGTTAATGGTTGATTGATTCTTTACTTCATAGCATTTCAAAGTTTTGCCTCCATGGGTAGCAAATATTACATTTTCTGTTACACTCTTATTTCTATGAAAGAACTTTTTCCCCATTTCCTTTTATGTTTTTGGCAAATTGCATCAAATTTTATGTTGTGAGTTTTTGATCTTGCATCTATAAGGCTAAGCAATTTCCTTATACAACTTGGTTGTTTAAACTTCTGTTTTGTTGGCATGTTCATTTTTGTTTCAACTGCATGAGCGTTTCTTTGCAGTCATGTGAATTTCTCCCTTTCTGTAAATATTTCTGTAAGACCGCTTAAACGATGTTTCATTTATCAATATATTAAGAGATCTGTATCTATTATACATAGGTACATACACACATGTTTATATATGTGCTTATGTTTGTATGAGAAATAAATAAGTGATTAGTGATTGAAATCATGCTACATTTAGTAAAAATAGTTTAACCATTTTCAAACGGCAGTAAACTTTGAATACAAAATTAAAACCTAGAAAACAATAATAAATTTTCAAATTCAGAATTATTATTTATGTATATTGTAATGAAGGAAATACTTTTAAAATCAAAACTGATGACATTTATATTTTGTATTCAAACTAACTGGTGACATTTATATTTTGTTGGTATTCAAATCCTCTCATTTTGATAAAGCATCTGAATAATGACACTTTTTACATTTGCTATTTCTTCTCCAAATTATAACAGTTGTTGTATATCTCCCCTTTTGTTTTCAGGAAAAAATGCATTGTCTGCTCAAATGCATTTTAAGTATCTCAAGTATTTAGTCAGTACTGTGTCTTGTACTTTATTTTTATCATATACACTGCACACACACAGAGTAGGTGTTAAATGAATAGTTATTCACTGGTAAATTAAAGTATATAATTAATCAGAAAACTGCACTTATCAACTATCTAGAACCTTAGGATTGTGTTTCATGTAATACTACCCTATACTTGTTAATTATAGCTTCTACCTGTGTACTAAGTATATTCTTATTATCATGGCCATTTATAGCATCATTATAATAAAGCATATTATTTAGATATGTTAGGGAAATGTAAGATGTGCTCTATGTTACCTCTAATTCAGCATTGTTTAAGGTAAAATTATAACTAGACAGCTTATCTATTACTTTGCATTATCTAATACTCTGAATATTTCATCAGTAGAATCTATTATTTGCATAATAATAAGGCTACATTTTCTGATATATGCATTAGATCACTTTTTCACATTTGCTTTTTTTTCCCTACAAATTTCTAGCTCAGGCTTTCTTCATAAATATGTATATTGGTAGTGAAGACTAAGAAATAGTTATGCATTTGAATTCCTCTCAATAATACTTTAATACCTCCTCACTTTTAGGTAGTAGAATCTTTTATCTTTTAAATAATCAGAATGTAATGATTTCTAAAATATTTATTAATGAAAACAGTGTGCAGAGTATCTGGAAAGAGGAAAAAACAAGAGCATTCTGGAAAGCTATCTAATGGGAGCATGGAAATAATACAAATAATTATAATGAAAAAGAAAATTTCTGAAGTATGTTCCTTGTGATATAAGGATTGAAAGACAGGATTCCTGAACAATCATTGGAGGGATAAAAATAAATGAAGCTTAAAAATAGATAATACTATAAAAGAGGTGAAAGTTTCCGAAAAAGTGGCATATAGAATGTGCTGCCATTTGTATTCTCTAAAATCGTCTTTGAAAATAAAATACAGAAATTGCAGGGCAGACTGGATGTGAGAATTGACAGACAATATCTGCAAAACTCCTAGCGAGAATAAAGAATATCATGAACTTATGGAAGAGAAGCTGATATTTCCTTGAAAAGAAAATACACTTGGGGAAAGATTTAAGTTCTGTTATCATCCGCTTAAATTATTTGGGAAAGTGTTTGACCTGTACAACAGAAATGACCATGATCAACCCAGGCTCCTCAGTTGTGAATGCAAATAATGATAGGTTGGCACAATACTTTGGGTGAGGCACTATAAAAGGTGTGCGACTGACACTTAGATGTCAAGCATTCCCAACTCCTTCTGTTCTGACTTTAAACCCCCAACAATGGCACATCAAATTATGCAGATGAGAGAGCATGCTTCCCAACTCCAGTTCCTTTGTTAAGTCTTTAAGCGTGGCTCATTAGTAGAACTGTTGCTTGGTGAAATTATGTGATCATTAGCAGTTTTATATTCCCTCTTCTTTAAACCCATTGAGAAGGCTCCAAACTTTCATGTGACCTTTCGTTTTTCCATTACACTTTATCAGACAGGAAAGTTGATATGGTCAGACATTCAGTTTGTTTGCTAAAATAACTGAATACCTCACACGTTCAACTGCTATAAAGGAAAGATACTAAATATGTTATAGATACAACATGGACTGAAATAAATAGAAAAGAAAAAAATAGAAATTAAAATAATTATAATAATCTTTCAACTAAGGCAATTAGTAATACAAAGCAGAAACAGGAAGTCATAAAAAGAAACATATAGAATAATAAAGAAAGAAAGAAAAATGTGGAGCAGCAGTGTTTGGCTGAAAATTTTCGCTTTCATCTCAGGTTCAAAAGATTTGTTAACCAAATAAGCCACTCGTTATATACAAATAATACAAATAATTATTGAGAATTATCTAGCTTACTTTCAATATACTAATATTAAAAGAAAAAAGACATAGAAAGAGCAGAAGATACATCATCACATTGGATTTTGACCAACATCCAGACTTAAACACCTGGGAAGTCCTATGTCACAGCATATCTGGAGTCCCATTTGGGCAAAGATCCCAGGCAGTGTGTCTGCTCCTTGGGTGAAACTTCAGATTGCAGTCCCATGGGCATCCACTTACAATCCCCAGGCTACAAACCTATATCATTCTAAGTCTGGAAGCAAAACAGCAGCTCTTGTATTATGTTAATTTTTTTACAATGCTGTTTCCTTTGTTCTGAAAATCTTGGAATGTTGCTAAATCCAGGGAGTGGCTGGCCAGACCTTCTCCAGGGACTTAACAAATTCCAAGATCAGCTTCTTATCTATCTACTGTGTTTCTCTTCCAACACTGACACTCACAGAGGTGTGATTGGAACCCTTAGCAGAAGACAGAGTAGTACTCAGGTAGGTCAGAAGTAAGGTCACAGGATGGTCTGCTTTGTCTCTAAATTCTAAACAAGACTATTTAATTTGCCTACAAGAAAAATACAAAAAAGATCTTTATGACCAAGATAATCATGATGGTGTGATCACTCACCTAGAACCAGACATCCTGGAATGTGAAGTCAAGTGGGCCTTAGAAAGCATCAGTACGAACAAAGCATCAGTACGAACAAAGCTAGTAGAGGTGATGTAATTCCAGTTGAGCTATTCAAATCCTGAAAGATGATGCTGTGAAAGTGCTGCACTCACTATGCGAACAAACTTGGAAAACTCAGCAGTGGCCACAGGACTGGAAAAGGTCAGTTTTCATTCCAATCCCAAAGAAAGGCAATGACAAAGAAGGCTCAAACTACCGCACAATTGCACTCATCTCACATGCTAGTAAAGTAATGCTCAAAATTCTCCAAGCCAAGCTTCAGCAATCCGTGAACCGTTAACTTTCAGATGTTCAAGCTGGATTTAGAAAAGGCAGAGGAACCAGAGATCAAAATGCCAACATCTGCTGGATCATCAAAAAAGCGAGAGAGTTCCAGAAAAACATCTATTTCTGCTTTATTCACTATGCCAAAGCCTTTGACTGTGTAGATCACAACAAACTATGGAAAATTCTGAAAGAGATGGCAATACCAGACCAGCTGACCTGCCTCTTGAGAAAGCTATATGCAGGTCAGGAAGCAACAGTTAGAACTGGACATGGAACAACAGACTGGTTCCAAATAGGAAAAGGAGTGCATCAAGGCTGTATATTGTCACCCTGCTTATTTAACTTCTATGCAGAGTACATCATGAGAAAGGCTGGGCTGGAAGAAACACAAGCTGGAATCAAGATTGCTGGGAGAAATATCAATCACCTCAGATATGCAGATGACACCACTTTTATGGCAGAAAGTGAAGAGGAGCTAAAAAGCCTCTTGATGAAAGTAAAAGAGGAGAGTGAAAAAAAGTTGGCTTAAAGCTCACCATTCAGAAAATGAAGATCATAGCATCTGGTCCCATCACTTCATGGGAAATAGATGGAGAAACAGTGGAAACTCTTTAGACTTTTTATTTTTTTAGGCTCCAAAATCACTGCAGATGGTGTTTGCAGCCATGAAATTAAAAGACGTTTACTCCCTGGAAGAAAAGTTATGACAAACCTAGATAGCATATTGAAAAGCAGAGACACTACTTTGTCAACAAAGGTCCGTCTAGTCAAGGCTATGGTTTTTCCAGTGGTCATGTATCGATGTGAGAGTTGGACTGTAAAGAAAGCTGAGTGCCGAAGAATTGATACTTTTGAACTGTGGTGTTGGAGAAGACTCTTGAGAGTCCCTTGGACTGCAAGGAGATCCAACCAGTCCATTCTGAAGGAGATCAGCTCTGGGATTTCTCTGGAGGGAATGATACTGAAGCTGAAACTCCAGTATTTTGGCCACCTCATGTGAAGAATTGACTCATTGGAAAGGACTCTGATGCTGGGAGGGATTGGGGGCAGGACGAGAAGGGACTGGCAAAGGATGAGATGGCTGGGTGGCATCACTGACTCTATGGATGTGAGTCTGAGTGAACTCCGGAAGTTGGTGATGGACAGGGAGGCCTGGCGTGGTGCGATTCATGAGGTCGCAAATAGTCGGACATGACTGAGTGGCTGAATTGAAGTGAACAAGTAGGAGGACATGGAATTCATTTTTCTCCACAAATGCATTAAGAATACATCTACGAATGAAACAATTCTCACAGAACACTGGCTGCACATTTGCAGAAGATCTTGGACACCAGATAGGACAGGAGAAATCCCTGCAGAGCTGGGCAGGATGAAAGAAAGAAGAAGAGGGAAAAAAGAGAGAGAGACAGAAGAGAATATAGGATGGGACCTGCACCCTTGAGGGTATTGAGGAGAGGACAATTTCTCACATCTGGGGAAATCCCCTCAAATGATGGGGACATCAATTGGGACAGAAGAAGAGCCTCTGGAGCTGTCAGAGGAGAGTCAAGGCATATCTGTGGCACGCAGGCTAGAGTGGGACCTACACAGATGGTCCATGCACGACCCTGCACACCCCAGCCTGGGATATATGTCTGCCTTTGTGCATCAAGTGCTGTATGCTGGAATGTGGGGATTGGAAAGCAAACCTTAGAGAGGACTGTTTCTGGCTGCAGGAGATAGTCTGAAGGGAGGTGTTAGGGGAAGCACACTGATTGAAACTGCCCACCCTGGCCAGGCACCATAGTAACTATTTGCATGAGTTGTTTTACAACAGGAGATCCTGATAAGGAATATGGAACTAATAAGCCATCACCAACCGGAAGAGTTCGGGAAAGGGCTAAAGGAGACACGCGTGTCTGTCCACTTCCCAGAATCCCTCTTGCTAGCATCCATCTTGGCTGAGCGATGTGTGTGCCACCAGGAAAGACTCTGAATTAGAATGATTGGCCACAGACCACCCAGAAACTAATCCTATCACCATAAAACCCGAGACTGCAAGCCACATGGCAGATCAGTTCTCCTGGGTTCCCTTAGCCTACTGCTCTCCACCTGGGTCCCCTTTCCCAGTAAAATCTCTTGCTTTGTCAGCACATGTGTCTCCTCAGACAATTCATTTCCAAGTGTTAGACAAGAGCCCAGTTTCGGGCCCTGGAAGGGGTCCCTCTTCCTACAACATAGGGGAGTGAGTTGATCTTTGATGGAGAATATTTGTGAAGGAAACAGACTGCCACAAAAGCATGGCACCATTGTTGAATGATGTGCAGGAGGTTGACCTGCTTTTGCAGTCTCTCCCCAACCCCACACCAGGGCTGGCTTTTTTATGCCTATAACAAAATGCTAGGAAAGGCCTCTGCCAGGGCAAACCTACATGTGCCTGCCACTGGGTGCTAGAAAAAGATGTGGGGCAGGCCCAAGACTGACAGCAACTGGGAACTGGAAAAGAGCCCCACCTGGGCTGACCATCTTGCACATGCTGCTGGGCAATGGGAAAGGTCTCTGCTAGAGCTTGCCATCTCGTGCCAGTAGCTGGGACCTAGGCAAGTCTTGCAACAGGACCAGACCTGTTGTGCCTGTGACCACCTGATTTCCCAAGCTCCCCATCAACAGTGAGTGCTGGGGGCCAGTATGAGGAACTCCGCCCATGGCAAAGGTCATGAGGAAGGAGGCTTGGCATATGCAAAGGCGTGATCAAGCCTCAGGAAACCCCCTGTTCCCGAGCATCTAACCCCAAAACCAGAGTCTGTTTTGTGCTCTACTTACACCTCTGACTTTACGGGGGCTCTCCCCCATAACCATTTCTCTCGGAGAAGGATTTAACTTGCAGCTCCAAGTCAATAAAAATTCCTGGGTGTGACAAGAGTGTTTCAGCTTACGGACTCCTCTGAAGGTTATCTAGCCCGCCTGTGTAGGTTCGTCCGTCCACATGTGATTGTTTACAGCCTCCCAACCTGAGAGGCATGAGATGTTTTACACTTACTAAAGGCAAATTCTTTTGGGGAGTTAGAAATTATTAGTATAGTGAGTTGGTTAGGATTTATATTGGTGAAGGGTTTTTCATTTGTTGTGTCAATAATTGCTGCCAATTCCCTGCTCTGGATAGGACAAGGATGTCTCAGGTCAAACCTCTCTGCTGACAGACTAGCTTGTGTGACAGGATTATCCATACTCCTGCCACTATGCACATGATTGTTTACTACCTCTTAACCATAAACAGCACAGAGAGTTTTGGAGTATTTTGAGAGTCTTAATTAGCATAGGGCTTTTTCTTCTCGTTGAGTCAATGATTGCCGCCAGGCCTCCATATCCTTAGGCACCTGGGAATATATTAATCAATGTATTTGGACTATAGAAAAGGAAATATAGTGGTTTTTGATGTTAGCAATACTAGACTTTTTGAGTTAATGGATTTTCTCTTTTGTAATAGATCACTGTACTTTGTTATAAATCACTGTGTCCTTGCTATGTAAAAATGTAACTTTATCACTAACTTAAGACTAAATAGATCTTAAGGGGAGCATTGGTGAAAGGATTTTCATTTGTTGGGCTGATGTTTGCTGCTAAATCTCCATGTTCCCTGCCCTTATAATGAATATAACTAGCATATAGGAGAAATAAGTATTAACCTTTAAGCATATAGGAGAAATAAGCATTAACCTTTAAGATTAATCATGTTAACCTTGGGTTAAATAAATTCCTTTCTTGATTGTAACTCACTACACCCTCACCCTATAGGAATGTAACTTTATTTGGAGGGCGGTGCCTGGTTTAAGAAAAAACACCCTTGAAAGAAATAAGTTTTTTGGTTATCAGAAAGAAAGGATCATAAAATGTCAGCAGGTCTCACTCATGGCCAAAAGATGATGTAATATCCCTAAGACCTTTTTTTTTTTTTTTTTTTAATATACATTTATGTGAAGCATCTGATTTTGATAAAGGTCAGGACTGCTGACCCCTGTGTGACTCTGTATTTATCCCTATGTGTAATAGAAGGTATATAAGCAAACCTAAAAATAAAGAAAATGGGATCAGTTTCTGGAAAGACTGATTCTCCCATGTTGTCTTTTCTTGCTCCCTGTTTTTATGGCTGAATTCCCATCTGGAGCATGGATGCTATTCCACGTAGACCAAGTTATTCAGCCTCTTTTTCTCCACTACACTATCTCCTACTACACTATCCGTTTCTAATCTCTCTATATCTGTAATTAAATATGTATTTTTCCAAAGATGCCGACTCCATCCCCCCACCTTCGAATCACCCTGGATCCACCGGGGCTGGATCCCGGCAAATGGGGCTGGATCTCTTGCAGTCTCTGAATCCCTATACATCTGTCATCACCATGGCTTCTGCGACCTTGGAGGCCTTACCACCTTCACACTCTCTCCTCATTGGAGCAGACCCAAGTGGTACAGGATAGCCTCAGTAGTAGGATCCTATAAGTGGCCCATACGTAGAAGCAAGGCTAACACCACAGCTGAGGTGTTAATACGGCAGGCCATGCAACTGTTAGCTGAGGGTAACACTGCAGGCCATGCAACTATGGAAGGGAAGCTAAAATCTTTCTTCACAGATGAGCAAACTGCAAATTTAACATCTCCATGATTGGCTTGGTAAAAACTCAGCACCTGCAAAACATCTGAACAGACAAATGCTCCAGCAGCCAAGAAGGCCCTAACTTTAGTAGCTGTAGATTTTTGTGGGCACAAACATGTGGGAGTAGAGCCAGGCTAAAGTATGAACTGTCCCTATAACACCCACAAGAGCTCATGATCCATGAATACTGTAATTCTTGGACCTGACTTCAGTGGATCAACACTGGTGGTCAGGTGAAAGTAACATCTGGGATATCAAGGCCAATTGTCAGCACACCCACATTAAGTGCAGGGGGCTGAGAGCAGTGCCAAACATCACTGTAATCTAAGGAGTTGCACAAAGGGTGAAAGATGACATAACAGAGCATACCCAGAAGTGAAAATCTGGAAAAAAAGAATACTCAGTGTCTTCCCTCTCAGTGGGAGTGTTCCAATCCCACCTACGTCACACCACAGATCATGAACACAGCTAAGAATCAGATCTTGGAGCCTCTCTACAGCAACTAGAGAGAAAATTCTGCCCTTAATGGAGAAGTGACAAACACAGAACAAAGGCGAGGCCCACTCACTATCCAGGGCAGGCTCTGGTCATCATGACATCAGTCAAACTCCCTATCACAGGTTTGGCATTAGTAGTTATGAGCTTGGTGGGTATGCACATGTAGGGGTAGGGCCAAACCAGAGTTTGAACTTCCTCCATAGCTCCTACAGTGAGTCAAGGTAAACAGCTACTGCAGTACTGGAACCTAATTTCAGTTAATCTGTGCCAATGCTGGGTAAAAATAGCACCTGAGACTCATCAAAGCCAACTGCTTGCACATCCACAGTTAACACAGGAGTGAGAGCAGTGCCAACAATAGTGTACTTGTGAGCCCACAAAATTTGTGAAAGCGGAAACAACAGCACAATCACAGGTAAACAGTTCCAGAGGAAGAAAACTCAGTGGCCGCTCTTGCAGTGAAGTGAAAGTGAAAGTGTTAGTCCCTGAGTCGTGTCCAACTCTTTGTGACTCCAGGCATTGTAGCCATGAGGCTCACTTGTCAATGAAATTCTCCGGGCAAGAATACTGGAGTGGGTAGCCATTTCCTTCTCCAGGGGATTTTCCTGACCCAGGGATCAAACCCTGGCCTCCCACATTGTAGGCAGATTTTTTTTTTTTTTTTTTTTTTACATCTGAGCCACCAGAGAAGCTCTTGCAGTGGGAATTATCTAATCCTTTTTACTTCATACTGAAGATCAGAATCACACCTAAGGGACAGATCTGGGGCCTCTACTCCAACAATCAGAGAGCAAACTTCATGCCTGACAAGGCAAGGACAACCACAGAGCAAAGGGGAGGTCCCATTCCCTATCTAATATTGGCTCTGATCAACACAACAACAATAAAACCCTCTAACAAGGGGATAATAGCACAAGCCTCTAGACCAAACTCACTCATCAGGGGTCAGACACCAGAAGCAAGACAAACTATGATCCAGCACCCTGTTGTTAGGAGACCACAAACACACAAGCCTGACAAAATAAGGTAACAGCGAAATATATTGCAGGTGAAGGAGCAAGATGAAACTTACAATAACAACTAAATGAAGAGGAGCTAAGCAATCCACCTGAAAAATAATTCACAATAATAATAGTAAAGGTGATTCAAGATCTCAGAAGCAGAAAAGAGGAACAGATTGGGAAGATATTAAAAAGATTAAGAAAGACCTAGAAGAACTAAAGAATGAACACACAGAGGTAAACAAGAGAGTAACTGAAATGGAAAAATACTAGCAAATCAACTAATCAACAGCAAAACAACTAGAAAGAAGAACTGATAAATGACCTGGAAGAGAGAATGGTTGAAACCTCTGTGCAGAACACAATAAAGAAAAAAATAATAATAATAAAAAGAAATGAGAACATTCCCAGAGACCTCTGGAACAACATTAAGCAGAGCAACATTTGAGTTATAGGGGTCCCAGAAGAATAATAAAGAAGGAAAGGAGGTAAGAAAATATTTGAGGAGATAACAGTCAAAAACTTTCCTCTTATGAGAAAGGAAATAGTCACCCACATCCAGGAAGCATAGAGTCTTGAACAGGACAAACTCAAGAAAGAACATTCCAAGAGACATAATACTCAAGCTAACAAAATTAAATAGAAACAATATTAAATACAAAAAGAAAAAAATCAACAAATAATATATAGGTGAATTGTATATTATAACCATAAGTTTATCAGCTGATTTTTCAACAGAAACTCTGCAAATCAGTAGGAAGTGGCAGGATACATTTAAGATGAAGGAAGAGAAAAACTTGTTTCCAGGAATACTTTGCCCAGCAAGACCCTAATTCATATTCAATAAAGAAGTAAAAAACTTTATAAACAAGCAAAAGCTAAGAGAATTAATAACCACCAAACCAGCTTTACAACAATTGCTAAAAGAACTAAACTAGGCAAAAGAGAAAAAACAGGAAGGGGGAAAATAAAACAAACAAAAAAAAATATGCAAACCAAATACCAAACAATTAAGAAATTGGCAACGGGAACATACGTACTGATAATTGTCTTAAATGCTAAATGCTCCAGTCAAAAGACACAGACTGACTGGATACAAAAGCAAAACCCATATGTATCCTGTCTATAAGAGACTCACTTTCGACCTCAGGATACATATAGAGAGAAAGTGAGGAGATGGGAGATATTTCATGGAAGTAGAAATCAAAGGAGAGCTAGAATAGTATTTTCATAGACTTTAAAATAAAGACTATTATAAAAGACAAGGAAGGACACTATCTAATGATCAAAGGATCAGTCCAAGAAGATGATATAACAGTTGTAAATATTTATGCACCCAATACAAGAGCACTTCTTTACATAACACAAATGCAATTATAATAGCTATAAAATGGGAAATCTATGCACACAATAAGAGTGAGGGATTTTAACACTCAGTTACATAAATGGACAGAATATCCAGGAAATACAAATCTTAAATGACACATTAAATGACACAGATCAGACTTAATAAATGTTTATAGGATGTTCCATCTGAAAGCATCAAAATGTGCTTTGTTTCCAAGTACACATGGAACATTCTCTAGGATAGACCACATCTTGGGTCACAAATCACATCTTGATAAAAACTCTCCAAGATGTGGGCTCTCCACCTTGTTGAGGTGGAACCCACCTCAAAAAAAAGGTCATATATGACAAACCCACAGAAAACATCATTCTCAATGGTGAAAATTTGAAAGCATTTCCTCTAAGATTAGAAACAAGGCCAAGATGTCCACTGTCAACCACTTTTTCCCCATTTTTATTCAACATAGTTTTGAATAAAGAAGTAAAACTGTCACTATTTGCAGATTACATTATACTAAAGATTGAAAATCCTAAGAAGCCACCAGAAAATTTCTATAGGTTACCAGTGAATTTGGTAAAATTGCAGGATTCAAATAAATTTAAATTTTTGTCATTATTATTGCATTTGCTCTGGTGATCTATGATCAGTATCTTCGATATCAATTTTATATCATGTTGACATTTTTTAGCAATAAATTATTTTTAAGTAATGTATTTACATGTTTTAGATATAATGCTATTGTACACTTAATAGACTACAGTGCAGTATAAATATAAATTTTTATAACCTGTGTAAACAAAATGTTAGTTTCAAAAGGGAGGGAACATATGTACATCTATGGCTGATTCATGTTGATGTCTGGCAAACATCAAACCTTTCACAAACTGCATAAGGTTAGTGTTGTGGAACTTTGTATAACATTATAAGCATCACGTATATAGGTCTCTTTTCTTTCCCCTGGCCCTTTATAAGCACACCTGGGAGACAGTGCTTTTGGTTCCAAACCACCGCAATAAAGCAAATATTGTAATAAAGTGAGACACACTTTTTCTTTTATTTATTTTTAATTGGAGGATAATTGCTTTACAATGTTGAGTTGATTTCTGCTGGACATCAACATGAATCAGCCATAGGTTGGAAAGACATATGTTGGAAGGACTGATGCTGAAGCTCCAATACTTTGGCCACCTGATGTGAAGAACCAACTCACTGGAAAAGACCCTGTTGCTGGGAAAGACTGAAGGCGGGAGGAGAAGCAGACAGCAGAGAATGAGATGGTTGGATGGCATCACCGACACAATGGACATGATTTTGAGTAGGCTCCGGGAGTTGGTGATGGACAAGGAAGAGTGGCTTGCTGCAGTCCATAGGGTTGCAAAGAGTCGTGGACACAATTGAGCGACTGAACTGACTAATAACAGAATTATCCAAATGCTAAAAAAAAATATAAATGAATGTAGAAAACTTGAAACAGACAGACAAGAAACCAACAAGACAAATATAAACAATAAAAATTCAAAATTAAATTCAGCCACATAAATACTTACATTAAAAGTAAATGGTTTAAATGTATTATTTTAATGACATGAATTATTGGTTTGGATAGAAGGACCCCAGCTCTCTGCTACGAATAAGAAACCCATTTGAAATAGAATTACATTGACAGGTAAAATGGCTAAAAAGAAAAGAACATGCCATGAAAATGTAATTTCAAAAAGCTTAAGTAATTATATTAATATCATAACAAAGTAGAATTTGAACAAAGGAACATTACCAGTAAAAAGAAATATTTATGATAAAAATGGTCACTTGATCCTAAATCGCTATGTGCCTAACATAAGAAATTTAGTATAGATTAATAAACAATGGACAGAAGTGAAGTGAAAAACAAAATCAGAACTACACTTCGTCAGTTCACTCCCTTTCATTGTAACTGAGAGGACAAGTAGAAAACCAGCAAGAATGTAAAACACATATTGAATACGATTAATTCGCTTGACCTATTTTCCATTTATATAGCATTCCATCCAATAACAGTATGAATGTAAATTAATATTTTCTTAATTTTTGTTTGCCTATTTTTTTTAAAGAAAACATTTCTAGAACTAGAGTGAAGCTGAAAACAGATCACCCAACAAATGTTTCTTAAAAAAAAGTATAGCAAGATTATAGTTGAAACATAATTATAATCAATTTCCATTTAAAAGAAACTTTGAAATAGAGTTGAATCCTAAATAAGAGTAAAAATGGAAACCCTTTACATGTAATAGCATCATTTAAGGAAAATAAAAAATATGGCACAGAGAAAGAAAAAAAAATCCATGTAAGAAGAGAAATAATGCTATTTATAGTTTTAACAACAAAACTGGATATAAGAAGATAAGAGACCAATCTAAGAGCCTTTTTCTTTAACGTTCCTGAGTATTACTGGAAGAACAAACACCTAAACTGAGATTTATATATCTAATGACAATTTCATGTGTAATAAAATATACATAGGTATGCAAAGCTGCAGAATACAATGTCCAACACTTGGGATATAGAGCTGTCTGACAAGTAAACCAAAGCAATAGATTGGAATTAACAGCTATGTTGCTGGATGTCAGTAATTTTTAACTGCACTTCCAAAATACTATATAAGATATGAGCTCAGGAAAGAATTTGCTGGTTTCAAATGCAAAATAAATGAAAGGAAAAAGAGTATAGAAACATGTGCCTTGAGAGATGAAAAGCACTGAATGCTTCTGGACCCTGAAAAGCAGGAAACTCGGTTTAAAAACAAAAACAAAACAAACAAACAAACAAAAAATCATTTAAATGGCAATATCCCTTTAGTATTTCTCAATAAATGGCAGAGTTAAATAACAGTAAAGATCAAATTAAGGGTTTCGATTCCCACCCAAGTTGATTGCTTCAAATAGCCACCATTAAATTATAGAATATAAATAGGAAAATAAATGTCCGTTTTACTAAGTGTATCTGGGAAAGAACTTTAGCTAAAGTTACTGACTCATAGAGCTCACTGTAAGCAAATACTTCAGAAGTCTATTTCATTTTTGAGGAAATTACACTGATAAAGAAAAAACTAACATGACCTGAAGATCCTTCAAATACTTAAATATCAAAACACTCAAGAGCCCACATAGTCCATGATCAGAGAAGGAGTTAGTCAACAACACAGCCCTCAAGGACAGCAAATTTTTCAATACTTACTTTATATTTTATCATGAAGGATAATGAAAAAGGAAAAATATCTCAGAAGTTCAAACCAGTAGTTGAGAATAGGGCCAGTCATGGGTGTTCAAGCTGTGTAATTATTCATGATTCCATAATTGGTTTAATGTTTTTCTGTTATGATCTTGAAATTTATCATAAATTCATTTTTCAAGCTTGTGTATTGGAAATGACATCTGATGATCCATCCTGTGAGCAGAGGAGTGATGTACAGTACGTGTTCTGCAATATCTTGCACATTCCTATTTGAAATGCCCTGAGCACAGTGACCCCACAAGAGACTGAGCCAGACTTGCCTATGAATGTCCAGGAGTCTCTGGCGGAGGTGTGGGTCTACAATGGTCTGCCTTGGGGTTAGGGGCACTGACTACAACAATGCTGGCATAAGCCCTAAAGAAGGAACTGTCATTACTGCCATTATCCCTACCATAGTTTGGCCTCAGGCCAAGCTACAGGGAGGGAACACAGCCCCACTCATCAACAGAATATTGGGTTAAAGATTTTCTGAGCATGGCTCTACCCATCAGGGCAAGACCCAGATTCCCCCACATCCAGTCCCTCCCATCAAGAAGCTTCCAGAAGCTTCTTATCCTCATCCATCAGAGAGCAGACATAATGAAAACCGCAATTATAGAAAACTAAACTGATCCCTTGGATCACGGTGATGTCTAACTTGGTGAAACTATGAGCTATGCCATGTGGGGTCACCCAAGGCAGACAGGTCATGGTGGAGAGTTCTGACAAACATGGTCCACTGGAGAAGGGAATGGCAAACCAATTCAGTATTCTGGCCTTGAGAACCCCATGAACAGCATGAATTTGGGCAAGTTCTGGAAGCTGGTGATGGACAGGGAAGCCTGGTGTGCTACAGTTCATGAGGTCACAAATAGTCAGACATGACTGAGCAAATGAAGAGAAAAAAATTGTAAAATTAAGGGATTTTACTTAGGTCATACCTAAATGGCCTAGTGGTTTTCCCTTGTTTCTTCATTTGAATCCTGAATTTTTCAATAAGGAATGCATGATTTAAGCCACAGATCATGATTTGATATCAGCTCCACTTATTTTTGCTGACTGTATAGAGCTCCTCCATCTTCAGCTACAACAATATAATCAGTCTCATTTCTGTATTGACCATCTGCTGATGTCCATGTGCGGAGTCATCTCTTGTGTTGTTTGAAAAGGGAGTTTGCTATGACCAGTATGTTCTCTTGGCAAAACTCTTGGAAAACCCTGCTTCATGTTGTACTCCAAGGCCAATCTTGACTGTTGCTCCAAGTGTCTCTTGACTTCCTACTTTTGTATTCCAGTTCCCTATTGTGAAAAGGATATCATTTTTGGGTGCTTGTTAGTTTTAGAAGGTCTTGTAGGTCCTCATAGAATCGATCATGCTTCTGAATGGTGAGCAGCCCAGACTCCTGGACAGCCTGGACTACAGAACTACTACCTGGTGCTGGCCTACTGGTCTGTGGCTGTGGTACCCTGGGTGAGTCTATACGTTTAATAGTCTACCAAGTAACATATCATAAAGTTCTTTGATTATATTCTTATAGCATTTTATTGTCATATTTCCACTGTTATTTAAAATGTTACCCTTCTAACTTTAAAATAATTTAAGTGAATATTAACTGAATTTTTTTAAAGTAAAAAATCTAATATATTCTCTCATAAACACACAGGTTGTGTACACTAACCAATATATCTGAATTTTTTGAGGGAGAAACTTGTTTTGAGGGAGAAAATGTTGTATACATTTTTCAAAGGATAAAGTTTTCCTATTTTAAAGCTGTATAAACATTTTTTAAACAAATTTTTTTGTGTTTCTATATTTGGGTACTGTACAAACTACAATAAACGTCAGAATTTATATGTTACAATTTTAATATAATTATTTCCTTGATGTATGAATTTATGAAAGGAAAACTTTGGTGAAAACATTGATGATTTTAACATGTTAATCAGTTATCTCTCCAGAAATTTAGTGAAATGTATGTTCTGCCAGTAAAAGAAAAATGTTTGTTTCCTGACACTTGTGAACATTTCATCAATCCTTTTATATCATTGAACATTAAATGTCTAAAAATGTAATTAATTCACTATATTGGAAAATATTTGTTTCAGCAATAAAAGAATATTTAAGTATTTACTTGAGCAGCTATTTTAGAATGTATATCATATCAAATTCATTATCAATTATTTGGTTTATTATCATGCTAACTTTGGAAATATACCTATAAGACTGGTAAGGCATAACTCTCATCTAGGTTTTCACTGTTCATGTATTTCATAATTTAATATATTACTTTTATCTATGATGTTTTATAGTTATATCTTATTTTAATTTTTATTTATTATTTAATCATTATTTTATAATAGCATTTCTGATTAATACAGAGCTTAGTTTTGTAGGATTGAAGCTTCACATAACGTGAAGACCGTATATACTCTATAAGTATGAATTTGCTTAATATTATGTTTACATATTACTTATGTTGATAAATGGAACTATAGTTCATTATTTTTTACTACTATACCTTTCTTTTAAATATATCACACTTTGTTTCTTCATCCTCATGGTTATAGATATTTGTGCTAGGCACTGGTTTTGTTGTTACTCAAAAATTTTGTCATGAACATCTTTCATTTTGTGTAACTAGAATATATATTTAGAAGTGAGATTTCTGCATCATTTTATGTATGTAACTTCAATTTTATTTGTGTAATGAAATTTCTTTGCAATCTTGGTAGTAAAAATTTCCTATTCTGAAAGCATATATCTTTGAAAACATTTTTCTTTCATTTTATTGCACTGAGTATATCTAAAGTAGTGTTGGAAATTAATTGTATTGTGCATTTCCTAATAATTATTGAATATCAAGTTCTTTTGACATGTTAGTCATTTGTGTGTTTATTTTTTCCTGAAATGTCAGTTCAGGAGTTGTGCTGATTTTTTATTGTCTTATTTTTCATTTTATTATTGATTTATAAATCTATCCATATGTCTTTATAAATTTCATGTTTGGCAAATATATTCCAAGCTTTTAAATGATGTCTTAAGATTGTATAAACACATATACATGAAATTTTGCAAATCTGTTGCATTTAGCACTTATATAATTGATTGTAATATATTGTTTTAAAATTTCTTCCCAACCTACAGTAGCAAGACATTCTCATTTATTTTTTGGAACATTTTAAAATTTTGTTTTTGATATTTAAGATTTTAATCCACAGTATGGTTTTCTAAATCTATTAAAAGAAATAGATGCCCTATTGATTGGCTGTGAAACAGTCCACTATGTATGTAGCATCCAATAAGGGCTCATCCATGTCAGCCTGGCAAGATTTTGGGGACAAAGGGAAGAGATTTGAGTATCAATCTCATACTGCCTCTTTACAATGAGTAATAAAGAATTTTGTCTTTGGTCCAAGAGTTTCATGTCTTCTGCTAGTATCTATAAAAACTGTGGTAAGCTAAATTATTGGTTTGCCCATAAAGAAGGTTGAATGCTAAAGAACTGATGCTTTTGAATTGCAGTGCTGGAGAAGACTCTTGAGAGTCCTTTGGACACCAAGGAGATCAAACCAGTCAATCCTAGAAGAAACAAACCCTAAGTATTCATTGGAAAGACTAATGCTGAATCTGAAGCTCCAAACCTTTGACCACTTGATGCAAAGAATCAACTTGTTGGAAAAGATCCTGATGCTGGGAAAGACTGAGGGCAAGAGAAGGGGGTCATTAAGGGTGAGATAGTTGGATCACATTACTGACTCAATGGATATCAAATTGAGGAAACCCTGGGAGATAATGAAGGATGAAGGACGGGGAAGACTAGAATGCTGCAGTTCATGGGGTCACAAAGAGTCAGACACGACTTCGTGACTGAGCAAAAAAAGTAAAATTGTGATACCCCCTCATAGTTCTTGACACTAAGTATTCATCAAAAAACAGGTGCAATTCATAAAATAACGAAGTTCTGTTACCCCTTTCAAGAAATTAGCAGGATTCTCATACATTTTGAAACAAAATATAATTGAATACAAAACCTAATCTCTGATTAGATAAATCCTTGAAATTACACAGTATTATAAGTTCACAATAATATATGATTGGGTTATTAATGCTGCATAGCTACCCCGCATCCGAGGTCAGGGGGGGCTGAGAGGTGACACCTTGAGTCCAAGGTCAGGGTGGCGGCCGGGAGGAGCTATACTGCGGCTGAGGCCAGTGGCAGCAGGGAGGAGACACTCCACGTCCGAGGTCAGGGGTGGCTAGGAGGAGATACCCCGCTTCCAAGGTCTGGGGTGGCCCAGAGAAGCCACCTTGCACCCGAGGCCAGGGGTGGTGACCCTGGGGAGTCACCCCAAGCCCGAGGCCAGGGGCGGCAGCTGGAAGGAGCCACCCATGCAGCTGAGGCCAGGTCCCGCAGCTGGGAGGAGCAACTGGAGGAGTGGTGGCTGAGCAGGCACAGGAGGGCCTAGAGGAGATATCCCATGTTGAAGGTCAGGAACAGTGGCAGTAAGGAGATACCCCTCATCCAAGGTAAGGAGCAGGGGCTGTGCTTTGCTGGAGCAGCCGTGAAGAGATACCCCAATGTCCAAGGTATGAGAAACCCAAGTAAGATGGTAGGTGTTGCAAGAGGGCATCAGAGGGCAGACACACTGAAACCATACTCAGAGAAAACTAGTCAATCTAATCACACTAGGACCACAGCCTTGTGTAACTCAATGAAACCAAGCCATGCCTGCGGGGCAACCCAAGACAGGCGGGTCATGGTGGAGAGGTCTGACAGAACGTGGTCCACTGGAGAAGGGAATGGCAAGACACTTCAGTATTCTAGCCTTGAGAACCCCATGAACAGTATGAAAAGGCAAAATGATAGGAATACCGAAAGAGGAATTCCCCAGGTCATTAGGTGCCCAATATGCTATTGGAGATCAGAGGAGAAATAAGTACAGAAAGAACAAAGGGATGGAGCCAAAGCAAAAACAATACCCAGTTGTGGATGTGACTAGTGATAGAAGCAAGATCCGATGCTGTAAAGAGCAATATTACATAGGAACCTGGAATGTCAGGTCCATGAATCAAGGCAAATTGGAAGTGGTCAAATAAGAGATGGCAAGGGTGAACGTCGACATTCTAGGAATCAGTGAACTAAAATGGACTGGAATGTGTGAATTTAACTCAGATGACCATTATATCTACTACTGCGGGCAGGAATCCCTCAGAAGAAATGGAATAGCCATCATGGTCAACAAAAGAGTCCAAAATGCAGTACTTGGATGAAATCTCACAAATGAGAGAATAAACTGTGTTCGTTGACAAGGCAAACCATTCAATATCACAGTTATCCATGTCTATGCCCCTACCAGTAATGCTGAAGAATCTGAAGTTGAATGGTTTTATGAAGACCTACAAGACCTTTTAGAACTAACACCAAAAAAGAGATGTCCTTTTCATTATAGGAGACTAGAATGCAAAAGTAGGAAGTCAAGAAACACCTGGAGTAACAGGCAAATTTGGCCTTGGAATGCAGAATGAAGCAGGGCAAAGACTAATAGAGTTTAGCCAAGAAAATGCACTGGTCATAGCAAACACCCTCTTCCAACAACACAAGAGAAGACTCTACACATGGACGTCACCAGATGGTCAACATCAAAATCAGATTGATTATATTCTTTGCAGCCAAAGATGGAGAAGCTCTATACAGTCAACAAAAACAAGACCAGGAGCTGACTGTGGCTCAGATCATGAACTCCTTATTACCAAATTCAGACCTAAATTGAAGAAACTAGGGAAAACCGCTAAACCATTCAGGTATGACCTAAATCAAATCCCTTATGATTATACAGTGGAAGTGAGAAATAGATTTAAGGGCCTAGATCTGATAGATAGAGTGCCTGATGAACTATGGAATGAGGTTTGTGACATTCTACAGGAGACAGGGATCAAGACCATCCCCATGGAAAAGAAATGCAAACAAGCAAAATGGCTGTCTGGGGAGGCCATACAAATCGCTTACAAATAGCTGTGAAGAAAAGAGAGGCAAAAAGCAAAGGAGAAAAGGAAAGATATAGGCATCTAAATGCAGAGTTTCAAAGAATAGCAAGAAGATATAAGAAAGCGTTCTTCAGCGATCAATGCAAAGAAAAGAGGAAAACAACAGATTGGGAAAGACTAGAGATCTCTTCAAGACAATTAGAGATACCAAGGGAGCATTTCATGTAAAGATGGGCTCGATAAAGGACAGAAATGGTCTGGACCTAACAGAAGCAGAAGATATTAAGAAGAGGTGGCAAGAACACACCGAAGAACTGTGCAAAAAAGATCTTCACGATGCAGATACTCATGATGATGTGATCACTAATCTAGAAGCCGACATCTTGGAATGTGAAGTCAATTGGGCCTTAGAGAGCATCACTACGAACAAAGCTAGTGGAGGTGATGGAATTCCATTGGAGCTGTTCCAAATCCTGAAAGATGATGCTGTGAAAGTGCTGCACTCAATATGCCACCAATTTTGGAAAACTCAGCAGTGCCCACAGGACTGGAAAAGGTGTTTTCATTCCAATCCCAAAGAAAGGCAATGCCAAGGAATGTTCAAACTACCGCACAATTGCACTCATCTCACATGCTAGTAAAGTAATGCTCAAAATTCTCCAAGCCAGGCTTCAGCAATACGTGAACCATGAACTCCCTAACATTCAAGCTGGTTTTAGAATATACAGAGGAACGAGAGATCAAATTGCTAACATGCACTGGATCATGGAAAAAGCAGGAGAGTTCAAGAAAAACATCTATTTCTGCTTTATTGACTATGCCAAAGCCTTTGACTGTGTGGGTCACAATAAACTGTGGAAAATTCTGAAAGAGATGGGAATACAGACCACCTGACCTGCCTCTTCAGAAATCTGTATGCAGGTCAGGAAGCAACAGTTAGAACTGGACATGGAACAACAGACTGGTTCCAAATAGGAAATGGAGTACGTCAAGGCTGTATATTGTCACCCTGCTAGTTTAACTTATATGCAGAGTACATCATGAGAAACGCTGGGCTGGAGGAAGCACAAGCTGGAATCAAAATTGCTGGGAGAAATCTCAACAACCTCAGATATGCAGATGACACCACCCTTATGGCAGAAAGTGAAGAGGAGCTAAAAAGCCTCTTGATGAAAGTGAAAGAGTAGAGCGAAAAAGTTGGCCTAAAGCTCAACATTCAGAAAACGAAGATCATGGCATCCAGTCCCATCACCTCATGGGAAATAGATAGGGAAACTGTGGAAACATTGTCAGACTTTAGTTTTTTGGGCTCCAGAATCACTGCAGATGGTGACTGCAGCCATGAAATTAAAAGATGCTTACTCCTTGGAAGAAAAGTTATGACCAACCTAGATAGCATATTCAAAGGCAGAGACATTTCTTTGCCAACTTAGGTCCGTCTAGTCAAGGCTATGGTTTTTCCTGTGGTCACGTATGGATGTGAGAGTTGGACTGTGAAGAAGGCTGAGCGGCGAAGAATTGATGCTTTTGAAGTGTGGTGTTGGAGGAGACTCTTGAGAGTCCCTTGGACTGCAAGGAGATCCAACCAGTCCATTCTGAAGGAGATCAGCCCTGGGATTTCTTTGGAAGGAATGATGCTAAAGCTGAAACTCCAGTACTTTGGCCACCTCATGTGAAGATTTGACTCATTGGAAAAAACTCTGATGCTGGGAGGGATTGGGGACAGGAGGAGAAGGGAACGACCCAGGATGAGATGGCTGGATGGCATCACAGACTCGATGGACATGAGTCTGAGTGAACTCCGGGAGATTGTGATGGACAGGGAGGCCTGGTGTGCTGCGATTCATGGGGTAGCAAATAGTCGGACAGGACTGAGCGACTGAACTGAACTGATGTAGTTCTTAACATTTGAAATAGTGGCTTGATTAGTTAAACTATTCTCATCCCATATAGAATTATACTATTAAATTTAAAACCACAAACAAATTATAAACTTGCTTTGCATTTTCTATTTCATCTTATCTCATATTTTTCTTCTCAGAACACGTCTTTTTCTGTTTATCTGTTAATCAACAGATTCTGAAATCCAATAAACTGCACAGTGTAAAGCCAAAACTGGTGAAGAGTCTAGAAGAATAGACATACATAAAAACAAAAACAAACAAAAAAAATGTTTAAAAATGTAGGTGTGAGAAAAGATAAAAAATTCAAATTAATTTTTAAGATTCAATAAAACAACCACTAATAAAAATGACCAGCAAAGTATGGTCACAGATATTGCTTTGTAGAAGAACATACTTTGAGTTGTGTAAGTTAAAATAAAATGTGTTTCCCCTACACATATGCTATTTTTGATACCAAATGTGTGGGGTTTTCCCCAGTCTCACTCAAATTCCCACTCTCAGGCACCAACTAGATGTCCTATAATCCAGTCATGACCTTACTACCTGGAATTAGCACAGAACCCACAGGTAAAGAGGTTAGTCCTGCAAGACCATCTTCCACTTTCAACAGCAGTTCCAAGTCCCAGGTTGTTGCCTGTCCTTCTGCCCAAGTAGATTTAAATTGCAGGTTTGAACAGTCCCTGAAGATGGTTCAACTTTTGCTATAACAACTCACAGAACTCAAGTAAATATTTGCTTACATTTGCCAATGTATTATAAAGGATATGATAAAGAATACAGATGAATAGTCAGGTGAAGAGGTATATAAAATAAGGTCTGGAAATGTCCTTGTGGAGTTGGAGGGTACTACCTTCAATTGTGCACAAATCTGGAAACTCTGGAACCTTGTAGTTTGGGGATATTTATGAATGTGTCATCACATAGATATGACTGATTATAAATCAGTTTCTGGCCCCTCTCTTTTCTCTGGAGAATGAGGCTGAAAGTTCCAAGCTTCTTACCATGACTTGGTCTTTCTGGTGATCTGTTCCCATTGTGAGGCTATCCAGAAGCCTACCAAGAGTAGTCACATTAGAACAACAAATGTTCCTATCACCTAGGAAATTGCAAGGTTTTAGAATCTGTCAAGAACTGGAAGAAAAGACCAAATACATATTTTATTTTGCAGATATTGCATATATATATATATACATTCAAGATAAGAAAATATCTATTTAATAATTAAAATAATATCTTTGCCAACAAGGGTCCATATTGTCAATGCTATAGTTTTTCCAGTAGTCATGTATGGATGTGAGAGTTGGGCCATAAAGAAAGCTGAGCACAGAAGAACTGATGCTTTCAAACTGTGGTGCTAGAAAAAATCCTTCAATCCCGTAAAGTGCAAGGAGATCAAACCAGTCAATCCAAAGGAAAGCAGTACTGAATATTCATTGGAAGGACTGATGCTCAATCTCCAATACTTTGGCCAACTGATATGAAGAATCAACTCACTGGAAAAGACCATGATGCTGGGAAATATTGAGGGTAAGTGAAGAAGAGGGCGACAGAGTATGAGACGGTTGGATGGAATCAATGACTCAATGGACTTGAGTTTGAGCAAATTGAGAGATTGTGAAGGACAAGGAATCCTGGGATGATGCAATGCGTAGGGTTTCAGAGTCAGACACAGCTTGGCCACAGAACAGCAACAATGAGCATTTTACTTAAATTATAGTATTTAACACCCATAGTCACTCATTATCAAAGACATCTCCAGTATCATGTTGACCGTCCTCCTCAGAGTGTCAGTATCACTGTCTCTTTGTATTGCACTGTAGAGAAAATTGAACATGTAGTTAGATTTTGCAACCAATACACATTCTTTAGCTTGACCCTGAAAATTTCACAGGTGAAAAGATTTAATCAAAGTTTATGCACTTGTTTTTGTTTGTCTATACTAAGAATACCATAAATAAAATATTAACTATCTTTGTAGGGCAGATTGTTTTTCAGACAAAAATTGTGTGCCTCTCCATTTTTGTCTGTTACAGTAGAACATCTAAACATCCTGTGAACAACATTAGTAAGACAAACCAATGGATTTGTCAGTATCTGAAATACTGACACAGGAGGAACCAAGAACATAGACATGCTAGAATATCTTTTAAATGCAAAAGGAAAGCAGAGATGAAATGGAGTCGCATATATTGAGTAAGATTTTATATTTTAAAAAATACCCTAGAGGGAATATATAGAATTATTATTGGTTTAAGGTATTCATGCTAAAGTTAATATTTGTTAGTTTCTTAGACAAGACTCACTTCCTAGAATTCTCACTAAAGCACCCATATTTTCTTTTGTGTAATAGCATCTCTATTTCATTCTCTAAAGTTCTATGGGAGTGAGTCATCACAAGCTCCAGGAAATACTCCAATTATTCCAGCTATAGAATGCAGTTCTGAGATGATCATGAGACCTAATCTAGGCCATGTGACATTCAGAAGATTTTGCTAAATAAATGAAGGCAGAAGCTGTGTCTGATTTTTTGAGAATGAACAGAATATTGAATGACTTGGAATAGTATGGTGATGGGAGTTTAGGAACTGTTACATATATTTTAAGTCATCAGATGATCTGTCTTAATTGTGAAAGTGACTCATAAAGGGGAAAAGTAACAAAGACTTCAGAGTATACATAAATAAAGCCAAAGTTCTAAAGACGTGTGAATGTTGAAATTAACATTCAAATGAATCCAGTTCTCCTTCTAGGCTACTTTGGCTATATGAGCCAATCAGTTATCATTTATTTAAATGAGAGGTATGTGTGTGATCAATCATGTCTAGCTCTTTGGGAGCACAGGGACCATAGCCCCCTAGGCTCCTCTGTCCATGGGATTATCCAGGCAAGAATACTGGAATCAGGGGATCTTCTCAATCCCAGGATTGAACTTGCCTTTTCTGCAGCCATGTGTGTGTGTGTATATATATATATATATACACACACATACATACACATATATATACATATATATGTGTGTGTATATATATATATGTATGCATATATATGTATATATATTACATATACATTCTTTATATAGGCATATTTATATAGGAATATTTAGCTATTTGATTCAAATTTTTCAAAAGCCAGTTCAAGATTAAGACTCCCAATAAACTTCAAAAGTAAGTGAAATGATATTGAATTCAAATTTCAAATCACTTAATGCATGTGTAAATAATATTATAATGTCCTTTATTCTAAAAGTATATAATATATATTTATTATATAATTTTATTTTTTCTTCACGTGTGTTAGCAGTCAAAAAATTTCAAGAAGGCAATTTTGCAGAGCATTTTACTTACTTACTTAAGTAGTTGCTCAGTCGTGTCTGACTCTATGCGACCCCATGTACTGTAGCCTACCAGGCTCCACAGTTTATGGGATTTTCTAAGTAAGAGTACTGGAGAGGGTTGCTATTTCCTTCTCCAGGGGATCTTCCTGACCCAGAGCTTGAACCCAGGTCTCCCACATTGCAGGCAGATGCTTTACCATCTGAGTCATGTCCTAAACATTGCTTTAAATATTTTCACATATTAAATTATATAATCTTTACAGCAACACTGTGAAGTAGATTTCCTTATAATATTGGTATTACAGAAAAATGCATCCAAAATATTAGGTACAATCATCCATGAAATTAACGTGTACTTATTATATGAATAATAGTTTCATTGTGAAGAGAAGTTGTAGGAGGAAAAGTATAACCCATGTCATAGGCCAAGATATATTTAAAATTTTACCCATTAGGTTGGAATAGTTTTGTTTTTGTGCCTTTTAAAAATTTTTTCCTCATCATTTTGGACTTGTAGTGCAAGAATTAAGCATTTATTTCCCCATTCTACTCTCCACATTCTTTCAATACTCCTATTTCCTCCTACAGACACTCTAACATGTTTTAAAGTTGCCAGAGTCCAGCTCTAGCAGCCAGGTATTCTACCTGAAGGGGTGAGTGGTGTCGGCGAAAAACTAAGGCAGCCTCTCAGTTTTCTTGGACTGTCTGTTTATTTTAAGCTTATGATTCTCTTTTATACTTTTACAAAAGCATTAGGTCAGAGGTTTGATATTCTTAGTTCCCATTGACCCAGATTTATTTTTCTCCAAAAATCATTGTTGCCCCTCAAAAGGAGTTCCTTCCTCAGTGATCCTCTTATCTACTTTTTCTCATGTGTCCTTGTGAATACACTGTAACTCATGCTAATGTCTGGGCTGCATACCACATTCCTCAGTTTACTTCTTATTTTTCTAAGTCCTGTTTGCCCCTAGTATCCTAAGCTCACTATTTCTTAGAAAGGGCTTCTATATAATAATATCTCTAAAGTCCCTAATTTCTATAAGCTATAGTAGAATATGCTAACATTACAGCAATCCTTAAATCTTTAGATTCTAACTATTTTAATTATTCCTAAGCCCTAAATTCAGCAAATTCCTTTGTCATAAACACTTTTCTCACAAATGGGCATCAGATAGTAATCCCTCCCATTGCCTCAAGCTGCAGCCTGGGTGCACACTCTGGAACACTTTTTTATAAAAGTCCTTGAACAAATGTCAGTGATTAACTTTATGAATTATTGTTTGAGCACAACTGCAGAAGGCTTTATGCCTTCTCATGCTCCTCTCAAGAACAATAAGCACCTTAATATTCTCTTCAGTCAACTCAGCCGAGGAAAGTTAAAAACAAGTCAGAATCACAAAGCCTAACTCCTTCATTCTGGGTCCGTGCCTATGGAACAAAGGGAGGGGGTTTAGGATCGTGCCTCCATTTGGTCAGTGATGCCTAATGAGACTCCTGACATAAAGTCTAATATATTTTTCTTTTATGTTTGTATTGTATAGCTACATATGTAGCATTTAGCAATAATAATGCAATAATATTTTGACAGCTTCATGTTTTAAAAGCCATCCCTATGCTCTGAGAACCTCTTGTTTATCTATTCCTTTTACTACCTGTTATGGCATCATATGTATCACATATATCCTACTTTATTTAACATGACTTATTTTTAGTGGTCATTCACAAGAATGGTTCCAATTATCTGCTTTCACATACTATGTTGAAACAAATATCTTTAAAATATACACTAAAAACTGAAAGCGTGTTAAAGGTGGCTCTTAATTGCTTGTCAATAAGCTTAGCCCTCTTTGTATTGGGTCTCTGCTTTTATTTTGTTTATATGAACTTCTATATTATAATTATAAAGTATTTTCCAGGCACTAACCAGTCAAATATATTCTATTTCTTTATCATCCCCAGTTTATTTTTCAATTGTATCTTTGGAAAATAGTAAATATGACAACACTGAATGAGACTTTTATTTTTGGCCTTTTGTATGTGCTTTCAAATGCTTCATTAAAATCTCTTATCAAACCCAGAGATACAAAGATATTTTCCTTGGTTTTACTCTATTACTCTTACAGTTTTACTGTTTTTATACACATAGTATATATAGTGATGAGTAGAGATCCAAAGTTATACTCTTCTCCAAGAGACAGTTTTCCCACCATCATCTCTTGAACAGCCCACACTATGTCCAATTTTTATGATACTTTATCACAAAATAAACTCATTCATATGTGTTTTATTTCCATTTTTTAAAGTTTCCATTCTGTTTAATTTGTTTACTATGATGCTCACACTACATAGTTTTATTAGCATGATTTCTTTAAAATATACCATCTTATCAGGTAGGAAAAACCTCCATAATTCTTTTTAAAGAATGATTAGACTATTATTGGATAGATGCTCTTATGTGTGTATTCCCTGGTGGCTCAGACAGTAAAGAATCTGCCAGCCAGTGCAGGAGATGCTGAGGACCTGGGTTCGATCTCTGGATCAGGAAGATCCCCTGGAGAAGGGAATGGCTACCCGCTCCAGTATTCTTGCCTAGAGAATTCCATGGACAGAGAAGGCTGTTGGGCTACAGTCCATGGGATCTCAAGGAGTAGGACACAACTGAGTAACTAAAACTTTTTCACTTCAATGAGTATTTACTAAATTAATATGTCAGGAGTTATAATTTAAACTGCCCTAAAATTGTGATGATTAAGATAATGATATTTGGTGATCTTGGCTTATTGTCAGTCTTAAGAAAATATAGATCAATGGAACAAAATAGAAAGCCCAGAGATAAATCCACACACATATGGACACCTTATCTTTGACAAAGGAGGCAAGAATATACAATGGAGTAAAGACAATCTCTTTAACAAGTGGTGCTGGGAAAACTGGTCAACCACTTGTAAAAGAATGAAACTAGATCACTTTCTAACACCGCACACAAAAACAAACTCAAAATGGATTAAAGATCTAAATGTAAGATCAGAAACTATAAAACTCCTAGAGGAGAACATAGGCAAAACACTCTCAGACATAAATCCCAGCAGGATCCTCTATGATCCACCTCCCAGAATTCTGGAAATAAAAGCAAAAATAAACAAATGGGATCTAATTAAAATTAAAAGCTTCTGCACAACAAAGGAAAATATAAGCAAGGTGAAAAGACAGCCTTAGTAACGGGAGAAAATAATAGCAAATGAAGCAACTGACAAACAACTAATCTCAAAAATATACGAGCAACTTATGCAGCTCAATTCCAGAAAAATAAACGATCCAATCAAAAAATGGGCCAAAGAACTAAATAGACATTTCTCCAAAGAAGACATACAGATGGCTAACAAACACATGAAAAGATGCTCAACATCACTCATTATCAGAGAAATGCAAATCAAAAGGACAATGAGGTACCACTTCACACCAGTCAGAATGTCTGCGATCCAAAAATCTGCAAGCAATAAATGCTGGAGAGGGTGTGGAGAAAAGGGAACCCTCCTACACTGTTGGTAGGAATGCAAACTAGTACAGCCACTATGGAGAACAGTGTGGAGATTCCTTAAAAAATTGCAAATACAACTGCCATATGACCCAGCAATCCCACTGCTGGGCATACACACTGAGGAAACCAGAATTGAAAGAGACACATGTACCCCAATGTTCATCGCAGCACTGTTTATAATAGCCAGGACATGGAAACAACCTAGATGTCCATCAGCAGATGAATGGATAAGAAAGCTGTGATACATATACACAATGGAGTATTACTCAGCCATTAAAAAGAATTCATTTGAATCAGTTCTGATGAGATGGATGAAACTGGAGCCAATTATACAGAGTGAAGTAAGCCAGAAAGAAAAACACCAATACAGTATACTAACACATATATATGGAATTTAGGAAGATGGCAATGACGACCCTGTATGCAAGACAGGAAAAAAGACACAGATGTGTATAACGGACTTTTGGACTCAGAGGGAGAGGGAGAGGGTGGGATGATTTGGGAGAATGGCATTCTAACATGTATACTATCATGTAAGAATTGAATCGCCAGTCTATGTCTGACGCAGGGTGCAGCATGCTTGGGGCTGGTGCATGGGGATGACCCAGAGAGATGTTGTGGGGAGGGAGGTCGGAGGGGGGTTCATGTTTGGGAACGCATGTAAGAATTAAAGATTTTAAAATTTAAAAAAAAATAAATAAATAAAAATAAAATAAAAAAAAAAGAAAATATGGAACTAACAGTTACAAACTACAACATATGAAAAAAAGATAAGCAAAAAGTATTTATTGCATAGCACAGGGAATTATATCCATCACCTTATTGTAACCTATAATGGAATATATACTACAAAAATACTGAATCACTATGCTATACACCTAAAACAAACACAATATTGTAAATGAACTATACTTGAATATAAAAAAGAAAAAGAAAAAATGCATCTAACATTTTCTAGTAAATATAAATTTTACTCAAAGTTTTATAGCATTTTTAATCTTATAGTAGCTACCTTCTGCTCACTGCATAACAGGATGACATTCATCAAGTACATCTATATAAAAAAGGTGAATCCTAAAGTTAGTGCCCTGACGAGGCAGAATAAATCTGGAGTAACCCACAGTGCCTCATTCGTACAGATTTTTTCTGACATGGCCTGTAAATGCCCTGCAAACCCAAATTGGACAGCTTGCTCTTGTTTAATCTGAGTCAGATTTCAGAATGAAAAGTTTTCATCCCTGGACAGTTGTTTAAAATAATCAGCCACAATGGTTTAAAACCACAACTGCTTGAGCCAGTGCTAAAAATTGGAGCAAATGGGAAAACAGCCAAATACTTAAAAGAAAAATTGGAAAATGGGATGTTCATAGGAGGTTTTGAAAAGCTCTACCATATTCCTGAGAATCTGGAAGGTCATATTTGAGGCAGTTCATATGTCCAGGAAGATCTGAAGCGGCCCTAAAATCTCACCTCTGGCTGATCTTGAAACTTCAAAGTGAAGAATAAGGCACTACCGTGAACTGGAGGAGTACTAAAGGTGTGCCTAAAGCATGCAACCACTCAGTAACATCTAGGAGATCTACTGGATCAAGATATTTAAGTAAAATATATGGATTTATTAGCCAACCTCTAAGCTAATCAAAGAGAGAGATCAGTGACAATACATTATCCAGACTTTACAGAATAGTCAGGAAATTTACACACATTCACACAAACCAACAAAAGTCTTATTTGCATAGTTACTACATTATATTAATTATTCAGATTTTGACAAAAACTATGAGACCTGCAAGAATCAAGGAAATAGAGTTATGTTTTGCCAAATATAGAAATGTTTGCTTTTTTTGTTTTACATATGGCATACTAGTGGATGCAGAAATTACAAAAGATATCACACACACACTCTCAGAAATAATAAATGAGTTTAACAAGATTGTAGATTATAAAATCAATATAAACTATCAGTTGTACTACTATATATTAGCAATAAACAAATTTCATTTATGTTTTTGCATATTAACAAATAAAAAGTTCAGGAAAAAATTAAGTAAAAGAACTGTAGGATTTGTACACTGAAAACTATAAAACATCTTCAAAAGAAATTAAGGAAGATTTGCATAAGTAGAGAGGCATCACATATTCACAAATTGGAAGACAATATTGTTGAGATGTCAATAGTCCCAAGATTAATTGAAAGATCTGATACATCCCCTGGAGAAGGAATGGCTACCCAATCAGTTTCTATGCCTGGAGAATTCCGTGGAGAGTGGAGCCTAGTCAGCCACAGTCCACAGAATTGCAGAGTTGGAGGTGACTAAATGACTGAAACTTTCACTTTTTTCACTATTGTAATTCTACCTGGACTTTTCACAGAAATTGGCAAATTGACAATAGAATCCATTGGAAATTCAAGAGTTACAGAATAGCCACAATAATGGAAAGCAAAAACTGTTGGGAGACTCCCATTTTCCAGTTTCAAAACTTATAATGAATTATGTTATTCAAGACACAGTGGTACTGTCAAAAAGAGGGAAGTAGAATTAACAAACCCCATCTCTTGATAAACAATGTTGAAGAGATTACAATTCAAATGATGTTAAAGGAAAAAACTGTAAATACTGACAACTTGTAGCCCATGAAAATATAGTACAGAATCAAATATATTGAACAAAATACAAAAAACTTAAAGGAGGATATTAATTTTGAAAATGATCTATTCCATTATCTGAAAAATGTTTGGGAAATAGTTTTGAATTATCAGAAGTTATCAATTAAGAGATGTGGGGAGCAATTTGAAAAGCTTTCCCAGAATTCACAGGACAAAGTGAAAATTAACAGATAAAAGATGCAAGTATATCTATGGAGGCTGTAACTGGTGACTTCAAAAAATGCAAATTACTGGTGATTACTGATAGAACAAATAGGGCAGAAGTTGGAATCACATAGGAGATGGAAGAAACACATTTTGGATCCCTGGGTAGGGATTTTCCTGAAGTAGGATATGGCAACCCACTCTAGTACGTTTGTCTAGAAAATTCCATGAACAAAGGAGCCTGGTGACCTACAGTCCATGGAGTTTCAAAGAGTCAGACATGACTGAGCACATACACACAAGTGCACATATATGTTTTCTAGACAAAATATATATATTGCATGTGTAATGTTCACTGTGAGTCATGCAATATCATTCTTAAGATACTTACATATAAACACAGAGGAATGAAGAGAGATCTTATTCCATAGCATGTATCAGTTCAGTTCAGTCACTCAGTCATGTCCGACTCTTTGCGACCCCATGAATCACAGCACGCCTGGCCTCCCTGTCCATCACCATCTCCCGGAGTTCACTCAGACTCATGTCCATCGAGTCTGTGATGCCATCCAGCCATCTCACCCTCTGTCGTCCCCTTTTCCTCCTGCCCCCAATTCCTCCCAGCATCAGAGTCTTTTCCAATGAGTCAACTCTTCGCATGAGGTGGCCAAAGTACTGGAGCTTCAGCTTTAGCATCATTCCTTCCAAAGAAATCCCAGGGTTGATCTCCTTCAGAATGGACTGGTTGGACCTCCTTGCAGTCCAAGGGACTCTCAAGAGTCTTCTCCAGCACCACAGTTCAAAGGCATCAGTTCTTCAGCACTCAGTCTTCTTCACAGTCCAACTCTCACATCCATACATGATTACTAGAAAAAAAAAATAGTCTTGACAGATGCACTTTTATTGGCAAAGTAATGTCTCTGCTTTTGAATATGCTATCTATGTTGGTCATAACTTTTCTTCCAAGGAGTAAGCGTCTTTTAATTTCATGGATTTTAATTTCCATCTGTAGTGATTTTAGAGCCAAAAAAAATAGTCTGACACTGTTTCCCCATCTATTTCCCATGAAGTGATGGGACCAGATGCCATGATCTTCGTTTTCTGAATGCTGAGATTTAGGCCAACTTTTTCACTCTCCTCTTTCACTTTCATCAAGAGGCTTTTAGTTCCTCTTCACTTTCTGTCATAAGGGTGGTGTCATCTGTATATCTGAGGTTATTGATATTTCTCCCAGCAATCTTGATTCCAGCTCGTGCTTCCTCCAGCCCAGCATTTCTCATGATGTACTCTGAATAGAAGTTAAATAAGCAGGGTGACAAGATACAGCCTTGACACACTCCTTTTCCTATTTGGAACCAGTCTGTTGTTCCATGTCTAGTTCTAACTGTTGCTTCCTGACCTCCATACAGGTTTCTCAAGAGGCAGGTCAGGTGGTCTGGTATTCCCATCTCTTTCAGAATTTTCCACAGTTTATTGTGATGCACACAGTCAAAGTCTTTGGCATAGTCAATAAAGCAGAAATAGATGTTTTTGGAACTCTCTTGCTTTTTCGATGATCCAGCAGATGTTGGCAATTTGATCTCTTGTTCCTCTGTCTTTTCTAAAACCAGCTTGAACATCAGGGAGTTCACAGCTCACCTACTGCTGAAGCCTGGCTTGGAGAATTTTGAGCATTACTTTACTAACATGTGAGATGAGTGCAATTGTGCGGTAGTTTGAGCATTCTTTGGCATTGCCTTTCTTTGGGATTGGAATGAAAACTGATCTTTTCCAGTCCTGAGGCCACTGCTGAGTTTTCCAAATTGGGTGGTATATTGAGTGCAGCACTTTCACAGCATCATCTTTCAGGATTTGAAATAGCTCAACTGGAATCCATCACCTCCACTAGCTTTGTTCATAGTGATGCTTTCTAAGGCCCACTTGACTTCACATTCCAGGACGTCTGGGTCTAGATGAGTGATCACACCATCGTGATTATCCGGGTCGTGAAGATCTTTTTTGCACAGTTCTTCTGTGCATTCTTGCCATCTCTTCTTAATATCTTCTGCTTCTGTTAGGTCCAGACCATTTCTGTCCTTTATTGAGCCCATCTTTGCATGAAATGTTCCCTTGGTATCTCTAATTGTCTTGAAGAGATCTCTAGTCTTTCCCATTCTGTTGTTTTCTTCAATTTCTTTGCATTGATCACTGAAGAAGGCTTTCTTATCTCTTCTTGCTATTCTTTGGAACTCTGCTTTCAGATACTTATACCTTTCCTTTTCTGCTTTGTTTTTTGCTTCTCTTCTTTTCACAGCTATTTGTAAGGCCTCCCCAGACAGACATTTTGCTTGTTTGCATTTCTTTTCCATGGGGATGGTCTTCATCCCTGGTTCCTGTACAATGTCACAAGCCTCATTCCATAGTTCATCAGGCACTCTCTCTATCAGATCTAGGCCCTTAAATCTATTTCTCACTTCCACTGTATAACCATAAGGGATTTGATTTAGGTCATATCTTAATGGTTTAGTGGTTTTCCCTACTTTCTTCAATTTGAGTCTGAATTTGGTAATAAGGAATTCATGATCTGAGCCAGTCAGCTCCTGGTCTTGTTTTTGTTGACTGTATAGAGCTTCTCCATCTTTGGCTGCAAACAATATAATCAATCTGATTTCAGTGTGGACCATCTGGTGATGTCCATGTGTAGAGTCTTCTCTTGTGTTGTTGGAAGAGGATGTTTAATATGACCAGTGCATTTTCTTGGCCAAACTCTATTAGCCTTTGCCCTGCTTCATTCCGCATTCCAAGGCCAAATGTGCCTGTTACTCCAGGTGTTTCTTGACTTCCTACTTTTGCATTCCAGTCCCCTAGGACATCTTTTTTGGGTGTTAGGTCTAGTCTTGTAGGTCTTCATAGAACTGTTCAACTTCAGCTTCTTCAGCGTTACTGGTTGGGGCATAGATTTGGATAACTGTGATATTGAATGGTTTGCCTTGGAGACGAACAGAGATCATTCTGTCGTTTTTGAGATTGCATCCAAGTACTGCATTTTGACTCTTTTGTTGACCATGATGGCTACTCCATTTCTTCTGAGGGAATCCTGCCTGCAGTAGTAGATATAATGGTCATCTGAGTTAAATTCACCCATTCCAGTCCATTTTAGTTCACTGATTCCTAGAATGCTGACATTCACTTTTGCCATGTCTTTTTTGACCACTTTCAATTTGCTTTGATTCATGGACCTGACATTCCGGTTTCCTATGCTATATTGCTCTTTACAGCATCGGACCTTGCTTCTATCACCAGTAAAAACAGCCAAAAATAAAGGTTAACTTCATACTGCTGCTAAGTCACTTCAGTAGTGTCAAACTCTGTGCGACCCCATAGACAGCCTCCTACCAGGCTCTCCTGTCCCTGGGATTCTCCAGGCAAGAACACTGGAGGGGTTGCCATGTCCTTCTCCAATGCATGAAAATGAATAGTGAAAGTGAATTTGCTCAGTCATGTCCGACTCTTAGCGACCCCATGGACTGCAGCATTCCAGGCTCCTCCGTCCATGGGATTTTCCAGGCAAGAGTACTGGAGTGGGGTGCCATTGCCTTCTCCAAACTTCACACTAACAATAGTAGATAAACAAACTCATGTTATCAATATAAAGTCATAGTATCTTTAGTAATTTTAAGTTGAAAATTAACGTTTATGACAAGATACTATTTTTTTTTTTTTAAGATAAAAGCCCCTGAAAGTAAATAGGGCTCAAGAAAAATTTGAACTAATTTATTCTCCGTAAAAAATGCTTAAAGATCTATTTCAACCAATTGGTAGAGAAAGCAATGTTAATACCCATAAATGGAAAGATTGATAAAAATGTATAATAATAAACAAGACAGTGATAATTCCAAGACAGTGTAATTAATTATTCATCTCAATAGAACTATAACAGCAAGCTGTAATTAATAAGATAATATTGGGCCCCTAATGCTGAAATTCATTATAAATTTTATTTATGCATTCTAGTCTCCTATGTTGGTATCAAGTACACACACCCCTGTTTTTGCTATCTATCCATCTACCTGCTAGAAATTTCTATCAAAATGTGTAACTTACCCTTTCCAGAGTTAGGAGCATTGAGGTTGTTTTAAACAGGTCCACAAATTCTTTAAGTCTCCTCTCACAAAATATATCTTTAAAATATTGATTGGATTATTAACTTACTTTTAATGAATAGAATGTATCTGAAGTTAGGTATCATAGTTTCTGATTCTAAGAAAAAAGCAATGCAACTTTTGTCTAGCTCTCTTTGGAATTTCTGAGCTGACATGTAAAAAGTCTGGCTACAGCCTTGAAACTTCTCCTTCAGGTGAGGAGACCACATAGAGTAAGAGACAGCTTTTGTCTATTCTGTTCCTAAGCTGTTCAGCTCCATTTGACATCAACTTTCAAATGTATGTGTGAGAGAAACATCAAATGATTTCAGACCCCTGCCTCTGAGATGCTTTGGCAGACCAAGTGAAGCACATAAGTCTTCCCCACCATGCCCTTCAGAATCCACAAGCAAAATGAATGATCATTTTTCACAACTAAGTTTTTGGATAATTTGTTAACAATCAGTCACTGGAACACAGACAGACAAACTTTCAATTAGTATATTTCTTCCATGTAGATTGTAACTGGTTCAAGAATGAGCATATGATTTAAGCAGAACCAGTCAGAACTGGAATTGCTTGCTTATCTGGTTACTTGAATGATTTGATTTGATTCAATTTATTGATTTTCTTATCTCTTCTTGCTATTCTTTGGAACTCTGCATTCAGATGCTTGTATGTTTCCTTTTCTCCTTTATTTTCACTTCTCTTATTTTCACAGCTATTTGTAAGGCCTCCTCAGACAGCCTTTTTGCTGTTTTGCATTTCTTTTCCATGGGGGTGGTTTTCATCCCTGTCTCCTCTACAATGTCACGAACCTCCATCCATAGATCATCAGGCACTCTATCCATCAGATCTAGTCCCTTAAATCTATTTCTCCCTTCCACTGTATAATCATAAGGGATTTGATTTAGGTCATATCTTAATGGTTTAGTGGTTTTCCCTACTTCCTTCAATTTCAGTCTGATTTTGGCAATAAGGAGTTCATGATCTGAGCCACAGTCAGCTCCCAGTCTTGTTTTTGTTGACTGTATAGAGCTTCTCCATCTTTGGCTGCAAAGAATATAATCAATCTGATTTTGATGTTGACCATCTGGTGATGTCCATGTGTAGAGTTTTCTCTTGTGTTGTTGGAAGAAAGTGTTTGCTATGACCAGTGCATTCTCTTGGCAAAACTCTATTAGTCTTTGCCTTTCTTCATTCCATGTTCCAAGGCCAAATTTGCCAGTTACTCCAGGTGTTTCTTGACTTCCTACTTTTGCATTCCACTCCCCTATAATAAAAAGGACATTTTGGGGGGGCCATTAGTTCTAAAACGTCTTGTGGAGTAAGCGCCTTTTAATTTCATGGCTGCAGTCACCATCTGCAGTGATTTTGGAGCCCCCAAAAATAAAGTCTGACACTGTTTCCACTGTTTCACCATCTATTTCCCATGAAGTGATGCAACCAGATGCCATGATCTTCGTTTTCTGAATGTTGACTTTTAAGCCAACTTTTTCACTCTCCTCTTTCACTTTCATCAAGAGGTTTTTTTTAGTTGCTCTTCACTTTCTACTATAAGGGTGCTGTCATCTGCATATCTGAAGTTATTGAGATTTCTCCCAGCAATCTTGTGCTTGTGCTTCTTCCAACCCAGTGTTTCTCATGATGTACTTTCCATATAAGTTAAATAAGCAGAGTGACAATATACAGCCTTCATGTACTCATTTTCCTATTTGGAACCATTCTGTCATTCCATGTCCAGTTCTAACTGTTGCTTCCTGACCTGCATACACGTATCTCAAGAGGCAGGTCAGGTGGTCTGTACTCCCATCTCTTTCAGAATTTTCCACGGTTTATTGTGATCCACACAGTCAAAGGCTTTGGCATAGTCAATAAAGCAGAAATAGGTGTTTTTCTGGATCTCTTGCTTTTTCGATGATCCAGCGGATATTGTCAATTTGATCTCTGGTTCCTCTGCCTTTTCTAAAACCAGCTTGAACATCTGGAAGTTCATGGCTCGTGTACTGCTAAAGCCTGGCTTGGAGAATTTTGAGCATTACTTTACTAGCGTGTGAGATGAGTGTAATTTTGTGGTAGTTTGAGCATTCTTTGCCTTTCTTCAGGAAGGAAAGTTAATGACCAACCTAGATAGTATATTGAAAAGCAAAGACATTACTTTGCCAACAAACGTCCATCTAGTCAAGGCTATTGCTTTTCCAGTGGTCATGTATGGATGTGAGAGTTGGACTGTGAAGAAAGCTGGGCGCCAAAGAATAGATGCTTTTGAACTGTGGTGTTGGAAAAGACTCTTGAGACCCTTTGGACTGCAAGGAGATCCAGCCAGTCAATTCTGAAGGAGATCAGCCCTGGGATTTCTTTGGTGGAATGATGCTAAAGCTGAAGCTCCAGTATTTTGGCCACCTCATGCGAAGGGTTGATTCATTAGAAAAGACTCTGATGCTGGGAGGGACTGGGGTCAAGAGGACAAAGGGACGACAGAAGATGAGATGGCTGAATGGCATCACTGACTCCATGGACGTGAGTCTGAGTGAACACTGGGAATTGGTGATGGACAGGAAGGCCTGGCGTGTTCCGATTCATGGGATTTCAAAGAGTCAGACACGACTGAGCGACTGAAATGAACTGAACTGAACTGATTCCCTTTTCAGGGTGGTAGAATAGAAGTAAGTGGAAATATTGACTGGAAGTTGGATTGGAGTTTAGCTCTGCCTGTGAAGTAATGGAAAATAAATTCTGTATTAAACTTGAGTTTTATAGTCAACATTTGTAATTATAAAGAGGATGATGTTTAAAAATGAAATCAGAAACAAGAGATAAGAAAATGACACAGGTTGCTGTTGACATATCTGAACCCTGGGATCCACTCTTACTTGAGAAAAGCACTGATATTTAGCCTTCAGGATATGTGGACCAGTCAATACTCTTGTGTGACATAATCTGGTATGAATCAGTGCCATTTTTGACCAAAAGATCACTGAATACTGTAGCAACACAATATGTTTTGTTGTTCTGTTACAAATCTCATGCCCACAGATTTTTCCTAACAGCACACAGTCCATTTTTATCAGTGTTGTTGTTCAGTAATTCTACAAGATGCATGATGCCCTCCTAGGTTTCCTCTTTATCAAGAAAAAAAAAATCAGGTTAATTTATTTGATTAAAAATTACTTTAGTAAGTACAATTTTTGGAATACATTTTTTTCCCCCAAGAAAGCTGCTTTTTTAATTTGGATAAGCAGCTATTGTGAGCTATTACAAGTTAGAAATCACAACATGAAAATTTCAAAAATTTGAGCAACTGACAGTGAAATTCTAATCTGCCAAAAATAATTGAAAGGTGATATTTGACACTACCTTATTTACATATTCATAAAGGAGGACAAGGGCTGCAGAAGTAACTTCTCATTTATTTGTATTATGCTATTTGTCAAATCCTAATAATGTGTCTGAGATTGTACAAAATTTCAGATGCATCTAGAAGCTAAGGCATTCAAAAATTAATTGTTTTAAGTTTACTAGAGAGACAAATTCAAAATGCTTTTCTTTGTTAAAAGACTAAAAAATGAATGAGAATGATTATTTTAAAAGGTTAGTTTTAGTCTCCATTTCAAACTTCAGGATTATAGATGAAAAGAAGAAATTATGGAATTCTTTCAATTTTAGGGGAAAAAAAATGCTGGTAAAGATTGAAGGTAGGAGGAGAAGAGGACAGAGGATGAGATGGTTGGATGTCATCACTGACTCAACCGACATGAATTTGACCAAGCTCCCGGAGATGGTGAAGAACAGGGAAGCCTGGTGTGCTGCAGGTGTGGGGTTGCAGAGTCAGGCATGACTGAGCGATTGAAAAACAGCAACCAAACAGCTGTTCCACCATCCTCTTTCCTGTTTCTTGTTTTAAAACTGCAGAAGCCAGCCATGTTTTTCCATAAGACACATAATCTTCTGATTCTATTCTTTGCAAAATCTAGCTTTTTCCTTGAAAAAAATTTTATTAAAGGATCTGGAACTTCTCAGGATAAAGGAGCCACACTGGAGAAGAAAAGAATACAGATGTTACCTGTCTCTCCTTCCCCTTCTTCCATCCACTCTGTTTCCATGAGACACATATATAGCTGTATCACTGATCATCCTGTTCACGAGGACAATTGTCTTGCTG
Source organism: Ovis aries (assembly GCF_016772045.2). Classification (NCBI taxonomy): domain Eukaryota; kingdom Metazoa; phylum Chordata; class Mammalia; order Artiodactyla; family Bovidae; genus Ovis; species Ovis aries. Next base: position 48,950,006 of record NC_056056.1, read on the forward strand.
TATCTCACTCTGCACACTGTTTGTTGAACTCAGGGTAGGCAAGGCAAAGTAGGTAGGCAACCCAGAGCTAAGAGGCTGGAAGAAGACACAAGGAGACATAGGAACTGCAGACATGTTTAGTCTCTTCTGGGAACAACCATAGCATAACCTGACACAAAACAGGCTGATACAGCAGCCACAACACTATGCTTTCCTGGCTGATGCAGCAGGCATAACAGTAGACACGCTATAGACTCTCCTTTGCGGCTGACCCAATGAACACAGCCATGATGCAGCAGTAAAATGCTGCCATTTTCCGAGTGGAGTGCACATATATACATATAACACACAACACGTGACCAAGTAAGTACCTTGTGAGGTACATGTGCAGTGCTATAACAACCATCACATAAACATTATTTACAAAATGTGGGACAAGAGCAAGAGGTCATGGGGCAAGAGAGCCTGACCATGCCATCTTGGTTAATTTGCTATTTCCCCACAATGACAAATTACAGAAAACTGGGGGATAATTTCAAGAGGACCAAAGTATGACAATAGTGACATAGGATTCAGTTTTGCCATTATGTGTTTGTGTATATATTCTTTATTTCCCTGTTATATTGTCATTTTTATTTGCTTACTTTAGGTATCAGTGCAGTCTGACCATAAGTGAATGAACTGTCCTTTTCATCAAAGAAGAAAAAATAAAATAAAACAAAACAATTGCCAAAAACAAAAGGAAAAAGAAGAGAAGTGAGAGGAGAGAGGAAGGAAGGATCATAAGAGAAAATGCTGCCCAAAAACCTGTTAGTGCAAACAGTAAGCACATTGGAAGTAGAAGCAAGGTAGCAGGCATGACCCAAGAAACAGAGTAATTGACTTGATATACAGGAGAAATTTAGGCACAGGAGGATATACAGACACGGGAAGTAAGTTTTCCTATCACACATTTGACATGGTAATGAATGCTAATTTCTGTTTAACTCTTGCAACTAATAATCCTAAACACTAAAGAATGAGAATAACAGTTACCCTCCTCCTCAAAGTAAAATAAGACTCATATTCTAGGGATTGTAGCTTTTCTAGATTTCAGGGCATAATTATGAGAGCTTTCTTTTTTTAATATTCAATTTGAGAATTAGAATGTTTCAAAGTGTGCAAAGATAAAAATGACACAACTGAAAGACAGCCATATGCCCCCAAATGATTTTACCTGGAGAATTTTGCTAAGGATTGACCCTGTGGTCCGATTCTGCTTCACACACCATTTCCAAGTAAGTACCTCCTCTGGGTCTTGTCAAGGGCCAGCTGAGCTAGAGGGAGATAAGATGCCAGATGTTGAAGTAGCTAAGAAGGACAAACAGCCAAATGACTGTAGCAATCAAGCCTTTAATCACTTGTTGAGATATTATAGTGAGAGGCTAAAGGAAAAAGTGCCAGCTCCCTCAGTAGTTCACTTTCCCCCATGGAATGGCATCAGGTGATGGTCAGGTGGATCAGTGCAGATGTTTGTCTTACTGGCTAGGGAAGCCCCAGACAAAGGACTCCTAACATTTTTGACCATGAGTGCTGAGGGGAAGCAAAGGGGAAGAACTAGTAATTAGAGTGGAGAAAAATGTTTTCAAAGATGCTTAAAGAGGTGATCTGGGCAGAAGTGCTTGAGATCTTCCTGCTGCATGGGGCCCTAGATTGGAAGACCTCCAAATGGAGATCCTGGGCCAGGAATTCAAGTATATACAAGGGCATGTGTCACTAAGAGCCCTGAGTTCTGAGACTGCAATGACCTGACTGTGTATCAGGTCTGGTGTGGGCAGAGCTGCTTTCCTTTGGGAACCTCCTCAGATGAAGCCTTTGCACATGCCTATGGTTGAACCTGAGAAATCAGACATACATAGGGTTTTGGCCTGGAGTCAGGTCTGTCTATGTGAATGACAGTAGAGATAGGACATTAGGCAACTAAGTTGGAACTTTCAAAGTGAACATAGGCCTTTAGTATGACATGTTGAGTAGATCATGGCAAGGAGTAAGTCAGTGCGTAGGGGAGTATTTTGTCTCAATATTCTGGTCAGTGAAAATCCCCATGGGGCAAATGTAGAAATCCCAGTGAGGAGGAAACAGCTCCCCACTGAGTGACTGATATTTCTCATCACGTAAGAAGTGTTAAAGCACAATTAACACTTAAGAAAGTTAATGTAATATTTAACTTGAAAAATATTGAGCAAGAACATATCCATTATACAGCTATAAGGGTATCACTATTAGGATTACATTCATCAGAAATTTACAGCCTAACACTGACTGCAAAGGAGGACATTTACTTAACAACGTGTCAGGGTACAGGTGACTCCAGGTTCTGTATAAATCATTTGGTTATGGTTTCAAGGCCCCAGGCTCCATTTTGTGATGTCTACAATGTAGGCTCTTTGTTCTTATGTTAAATGCTTCATGATCAATGGATCAAAGTTGGTGTTCTAGACACAACATCAAATCAGGCAGAAGGGAAATGGGCAGAGTACATAGCCTGCATTCTTGTTTGACCCTTTAAAAGAGAGGCAATAATTTTCCAACAAGCTACCTCTGATGACCTCTGCTTAAATGCCATGAACCTAAATTGAGTCATAAAATAGCTGCAAAGTAGACTGGAAGCTGAGTAGCTTTCTTTCAAGTCACAGCAAAGAGAAACACAAGAAAAGCAGAAATAGAGATTACATGTGCAGTTAACAAAATGGGACTGTACTGTATGACAATTGCAAAATACCTAAACAACACTACACATATTAACAACTATTTGAAAATCCATAGCTCTATTTAATCCGTCTATACTAATGGCAGAGGTCTGATTTATTCTTCAATGTTGACATATATTTAGCTTTGAAAAAATCAGTATTATAGTAAATTTAAAAACAATGACTGAAAATTATATTTTAGTATTAACATTGTATCTCCTTTATGTAGGAAAGTAGGGTGCTAAAAATTCTGGGGAAAAAAAAAACTTGTAAAAATAAAATCTTAAAAACCAATAATTATCTGGTATATCTTACTAATATAGTTGAAGTGAAGTGAAAGTTTCTCAGTCATATCTGACTATGTGACCCCATGGACTATACAGTTCATGGAATTCTCCAGGCCAAAATTCTGGAGTGGGTAGCCTTTCTCTTTTCCAGGGGATTGTCCAAACCCAGGGATCAAACCTAGGTCTCCCACATTGCAGGCAGAGTCTTTACCAGCTAAGTCAAAAGGGAAACCCAAGAATACTGAAGTGGGTAGACTACCCCTTCTCCAGCAGATATTCCAGATCCAGGAATTTAACTGGGGTCTCCTGAATTGCAGGTGGATTCTTTACCAACTGAGCTATCAGGGAAAGACAGCATATTAAAAAGCAGAGACATTACTTTGTAGACAAAGGTCCATCTAGTCAAAGCTATAGTTTTTTTCAGTAGTCATGTATGTATGTGTGAGTTGGACCACAAAGAAGGCTGAATGCTGAAAAATTGATGCTTTTGAACTGTAGTGTGGGAGAACACTCTTGAGAGTCACTTGGACTTTAAGGAGATCCAACCAGTTCATTCTAAAGGAAATCAGTGTACTTGAATATTCATTGGAAGGACTAATGTGAAGCTGAAGCTCCAGTCCTTTGGGCACTTGCTATGAAGAGCTGACTCAGTGGAAAAGACTCTGATGCTGAGAAAGATTGAAAGCAGGAAGAGAAGGATGGGACAGAGAATAAGTTGGTTTGATGGTATCACCAACTCGATGGACTTGAGTTTGAGCAAGCTCCGGGAGACAGTGAAGGACAGGGAACTCTGGTCTGCTGGAGTCCATGAGGCCACAAAGAGTTGGACATGACAGTAACAAAACAAAACCAGAGATCAAATTGCTAACATCCGCTGGATCATGGAAAAAGCAAGAGAGTTCCAGAAAAACATCTATTTCTGCTTTATTGACTATGCCAAAGCCTTTGACTGTGTAGATCCCAACAAACTGTGGAAAATTCTGCAAGAGATGGGAATACCAGACCACCTGATCTGCTTCTATATGCAGGTCAGGAAGCAACAGTTAGAACTGGACATGGAACAATGGACTGATTTCAAATAGGAAAAGGAGTACGTCAAGGCTGTATATTGTCACCCTGCTTATTTAACTTCTATGCAGAGTACATCATGAGAAACACTGGACTGGAAGAAACAAAAGCTGGAATCAAGAGTGCTGGGAGAAATATCAATAACCTCTGATATGCAGATGACACCACCCCTGTGGCAGAAAGTGAAGAGGAACTAAAAAGCCTCTTGATGGTAGTGAAAGAGGAGAGTGAAAAAGCTGGCTTAAAGCTCAACATTCAGAAAACGAAGATCATGGCATCTGGTCCCATCACTTCATGGCAAATAGATGGGGAAACAGTGGAAACAGTGGCTGACTTTATTTTTCTGGGCTCCAAAATCACTGCAGATGGTGATTGCAGCCATGAAATTGAAAGATGCTTACTTCTTGGAAGGAAGTTATGACCAATGAGATAGCATATTTAAAAGCAGAGACATTACTTTGCTAACAAAGGCCTGACTAGTCAAGGCTGTGGTTTTTCCTGTGGTCATGCATGGATGTGAGAATTGGACTGTGAAGAAAGCCGAATGCCAAAGAATTGATACTTTTGAACTGTGGTGTTGGAGAAGACTCTTGAGAGTCACTTGGACTGCATGGAGATCCAACCAGTACATCCTAAAGGAGATCGGTCCTGGGTGTTCATTGGAAGGATTGATGCTAAAGCTGAAACTCCAGTACTTTGGCCACCTCATGTGGAGAGTTGACTCACTGGAAAAGATCCTGATGCTGGGAGTGATTGGGGGCAGAAGGAGAAGGGGACGACAGAGGATGAGATGGTTGGATGGTATCACTGACTTGATGGACATGCGTTCGGGTATACTCCGGGAGTTGGTGATGAACAGGAAGGCCTCAGGTACTGCGATTCATGGAGTCGCAAAGAGTCGGACACAATTGAGCAATTGAACTGAACTGACCTGAGCAACAAATGTTAATCTGGTAAGAACAATTCTCCAGCCAGGCTACTTGACCAGGGGTCAAACCTGGGTCTCTTGCATTTCAGGCAGATTATTTACAGTCTGAGCCACCAGGGAAGCCAACACATGATGCTAATCGAAGTAAAAAATCTTTGATAAAAAACTAGAATGAGTAAAACACAGACTTGGAATTAAGCAAATGTGAGTTTACATTCTGACAGCAGGTCATCTGTAACAGTAATAGTTTCAGTAAATACTGAATGTCAGTAAACATAATGTGATTAAAAATTACTAACAAATATTTTATAAAGTTAATTTTTATTTTGAGTCAAAACTTCAAACCATTTGCTAACTGACTTAGGGTATAATTTGAGTATAACGTGTTATTTATTCACACTCAATTGATATAATAAAGATTTGTTTTATTTGGAATGCCATTGACTGTGCAGTTAATCCATAAAATTAGAACTTTGATTAGACACATGCAAATAGGACAAAATATTAAATAAGAAGTATCTAAATACGGACTCTTTATTGCACAAAACTGTGTTGTTCTACAAAGCATAAATCCATACGTATTTGTAGGCATGTATGCCTTTAGGTAAAATATACATGTAGTTAAAAAATATGGTCCTAGGAATTTAGTTTTAGAATTATTTCTAATTAAGTTGCTGATACTACATATTAGAGGTAAAATGTGTTCCCCTGAAGTTCTTCCCATTTTTCTACTTATGATCATGGAGGCTGACTGATTTTATATTTATAGTGTCTCCCATAAGATAATGTCCTCACCTCCAGGGAGCACAATTGATACTTTTATTTTGTCTCTTTCAGCTCTTCAAAGCTTTCCACATGCTTTGTGTTATTATAACTTAGTAATTGATTTGGTATAGCATTGCAAGATAGATCTCATCTTAGAATGATCAGGCAAGGAATGTCGGTCAGCATGTTCTGGCAGCAACTGATGAAAAATTGTTTTCACAGCATGAGAGAACACAAACACAAACCTTGAGCAAAATTCTGAGATGTATATAACATTGGCCAGCTGAAACCATCTATTTATAACTTTGTTTCATCCTCCCTACATTTTACTAGCAAATTATCCTCTTTTCTTTTGTCTTGTTAAATGGTTTATTAGAAAATAGTAGGATAAAAAGCTCAATTGCAAATGGAAAAGAAATCCAAAACATATCAGGACTTTTTTCTTATGGATAACATCACCTTTATACATCAATCTAATTTTTAGAGTAAACAAAAAGTTCATGTTTTTAGATACCAAGTTCTACATATAACTCTGTTGCATATTAAAGTGACTTTGAATGTATTCACTTGTCCTTGTAGAAAAGTTTTTCAACTAGAAAATGAATTGAATTCTAATATACAGAACTGTGAAGTGGCTCTAGAAGGCCCTGGAGCTCTCTATGAAGACTCATGGAACTGTTATGAATGAAAAGTAGGGGCTTTTTATTAAATATAGTTTCAGAACAAAGTGGTATCACCTCAAAACTGAATCTGGGGCTCTGTTATAATTCTATTATATTGAAAATCACACACACACACACACACACACACACAAATCACATTTCCCTCCAGGATTTCAGTGATCTCCAAACCGAATTTAGGCAAGTTTATGATACTTGGGACTTCCAAGTTTCCCAGTAGAAACTAAGTTGATTACTTAGATCATCATGAGACAAGAAAATAGGTTGTTTTGTTTTTTTCTTTCACAAGTGTCACAAATTTTATGTTTTTAATTAAGACTATTTTAACATTTAGCTTTACTCCCTGTAAATATAATATCTATCTATATTGTACTTTCCTTCTTGAAGGCTATAAACAGAGTAATTTATTTTTTTAGTGTTTGAAAATGGATAAAAGGCTAGAAACAACAAGAAAAAAAACCCAATAGGCTAATGTTTTAAACTTATTGACATATCTCATGGATCTGGTGAGAAAGCAGAGAGAAGAATATTTAAGGTCTTTCAAAAGACAGAGAGAGCTTCCCTGGTGGCTCAGATGGTAAAGAATTTGCCTGCAATGCAGGAGAACCAGGTTTGATCTCTGGGTTAGGGAAGATCTCCTGGAGAAGGGAATGGCTATCCACTCCAGTGTTCTTGCCTGGAGAATTCCATGGGGAGAGAAGCCTGGTGGGTTACAGCCATGGGGTGGCAAAGAGTCAGATGCAACTGAGCAATTAACACTTCCACTTCACTTTCAAGTGGAGAGAGAAGATTTGGGTTTAGAGACAACAAGATAAATTCAGCATAAACATGACACTTTAGGTAACAGTTGGATTTTCAAAAGTAAGTGCAAGCATATTTTTGCCAGGAAGTGACATTATGCTACTCTCCTTATCCATTCTTCACATTTCACCAAAAGAGTGTTGTGAGCTCTCTTTAATGCGGTTGTGAGGAGTGTTTGTAAAATATAAAAGTGCTTTGAATGCATGACTTCATTTGCATGTTTATAGCTACATTGACAATATTGACCTCATCTCTTGGTAATGGAGCCTCGTTTTCCAACCTGTAAAATTAAAATCTAAGTTTAGGGCAATACTAATGTTTAGTTTCACAATAAAAACTTCTGATTTCTATCACTTAAAATGTAACATAAAATTTTATTAGCAAGCTCTCTCCAATGCTCTAAGATAAAACTGGAAATAATTTTGTTTATGAATTTCACTTGGACGTTTTTGTAGAGTATATGAAGACGTTAAAAGCTAATTTTCACTTTCTTTGTCTATCTTTGTCCTTCTTTTCTTTTTCCTAGAAATAGAAAAATAGAAACTGCTAAGTCTTTCTAGTGTCACCGACTCAATGGACATGAATTTGAGCAAACTCCAGACAATAGTGGACAGAGGAGCCTACTGTGCTACAGTCCATGAGGTTGCAGAGAATTGCATACAACTTAGCAAATGAACAACAAAGTCTTTCTGTATGTCAGAAGGACACTAGAAAGTACTTATCCAAAATACAGAAACAGTTCCTGATGCTGACTTAACAGCTTCAGTTAGGTGCAATGAGTCCAACTCAAGACTGTGACAGATTGTGAACAGTCTTTTTGTGGAGATAAAACAAGGAACTAATAGTTCTAAAGGTAATAGAATGTGTGTAAGCCCATCACCAGTTGACTATCACCCATTTTACTTATATTAGAGGCAAGATAAAACTTCTTTGCACACTTTGTAGCTTGTGATTTAGAAATTAAAAAGACACAATAAGAACATTTTTAAGTTAAAAAAAAAAAGATACTGCATGTATTTTGCCTTTAAGTAACAAAGCAATTGCCATTCCAAAATAAAATAGCACTTGGCTATTAGCCCAAGTGAATTTTTCCTCAAATTCTTACTAACAAGAAATCAAAGTGCTTGTTTTTTTTTGTTTTTGTATATAATTGTTGTAATCTCCATTAACCAAGGTAAAGTGTATATGCCTTTTCTTGAAAGCGTGTATCTTGAGAAATCCATGATATTTTAGTGTTGTCTTATAAACCCCAAGAGGATTGCTTAAAAAATAAAAATCATAACCAACAAATAAAGAAACCAATCATTTAAAAATTAAATAATTTACCCAGATAATTTTCCTCATCTATTAGATCAAAACTCATATATCAAAGTTGTGAGAAAATAAACACTCTTGGTCCCATCACTTCATGGCAAAGAGATGGGGAGAAAAATGGAAACAGTGAGAGACTTTATTTTTTTGGCTCCAAAATCACTGCAGATGGTGACTGCAGCTATGAAATTTAAAGACACTTCCGCCTTGGAAGAAAAGTTATGACCAACTTAGACAGCATATTAAAAAGCAGAGACATTACTTTGTCAATAAAGGCCTTTCTAGTCAAGGCTATGGATTTTCCAGTAGTCATGTATGTATGTGAGAGTAGAACCATAAAGAAAGCTGCGTGCTGAAGAATTAATGCTTTTGAACTGTGTTATTGAAGGAGCCTCTTGAGTCCCTTGGACTGCAGGGAGATCCAACCAGTTCATCCTAAAGGAGATCGGTCCTGAATATTCACTGGAAGGACTGATGCTAAAGATGAAACTTCAATACTTTGGCCACCTGATGTGAAGAACTGACTCACTGTAAAAGACCCTGATGTTGGGAAAGACTGAAGGCAGGAGGAGAAGGGGATGACTGAGGATGAGATAGTTGGATGGCATCACTGACTCAATGGACATGAGTTTGAGCAAGCTCCAGGATTTGGTGATGGACAGGGAAACCTGGCATGCTGCAGTCCATGGGATCACAAAGAGCTGGACCTGACTGAGAGACTTAACTGAATTGACCTCAACCCAGTACTCTGTGATGACCTAGAGGTTGGGATATGGGAGATGGGAGGGAGTTTCAAGAGGGAGGAGATACATGTATACTTTTGGTTGATTCATATTAAATGGCAGAAAGCAACACATATTGTGAAGCAATTTTTCTTGTTGTTTAGTTGCTAAGTCATGCCCAACTCTTTTGAAATGGCATGGACTATAGCCCACCAGGCTCCTGTATTCCTCTATAGGATTTTCCAGGCAAGAATACTGTAGCATGTGAACACATGCTGAAGAATATATGAATATATGCACAAGAATATATGGTTTCTGATAATCACAAGAGTAAAACATTAACTAACTGTGCAGCATTCTTACAACAGTGTTTAAGCTGAAACAAACAATTACAATTCAGTCATAGAATTCCAGACTGTTGAACATTTTATAAACTTATAGGTAATTGGCCTATATTCTTTTAAAAGTTGAAGAAATTACTCAAGAATGAAAAGAGATTAATGCATATTAAGGATTCCCTGGTGGCTCAGATGGTAAAGTGGTGGCTCAAATGGTAAAGAGTCTGCCTACAACCTGGGAGACCTGGCTTTGATCTCTGGGTCTGGAAGATTCTCCTGGAGAAGGAAATGGCAACCCACTCCAGTATGCTTGACTGGAAAATCCTATGGATGGAGGAGCCTGGCAGGCTAGAGTCCCTGACGGACTGTAGAGTCAGACATGACATGATTGAGTGACCCCACTTTCACTTTCAAAGAGATAAGACAACCAAGTGCATCATATTATTCTCGATTGCTTGGTGCTTAATTATTGCAAGGGCATTTTTGGACAATTAAAAAATTTTGATATGTCTATATCAGAAACTTTTCTGTAATAAGCAATCTTTAAAAATGTCTAGTGGAAGAAATAAGAGCTTCTATTCATTATCAAGATATACCAAGATATAAAGCTGATGATTGTCAGTTTGTTAAAAGATTACATATGCCCAGATTAAGATTAGGCTATATTATATCATAGAATTTGCAACATTAAATGGATTTTTATTTTTAAGACACACACAACACACATTGAAAAATTTATCTGAAGATTAGCTTAAATAGTGTTATTATATTAGTATTCAATTTTTCATATTCTGAATAAAAGAAAGTGGTTACAGAGGGCATAAACTCCCACCACAAAAAAAGTGGGGGCTATTTATTTGCAAGATACTGAAATTCAAGTTTGAACACCAATGTCTTGGGATAGCCTGAAAATAGGGGAACTCCAAGCAACCCAAGAACCAGGAGCTTATGGGCTTTCCTTCTTTAAAGGTTAAAATTAAAAAGATTCAAATTTTCAGGCACAATAATATAATATTTGAATCTTATACATCTTTCATCCTTTGGAAACATAGCAAAGAAACAATGATAGTTTTAAGCAAATAAAACTTTCAGTTATTAAAATGACAACAGAAATATTCCATCAAACAAAATTAGGTAAAAACTGCCAATTCATTTAAACTTGGCCAAGTACCCCCTATGTGTGCATGCATGTGTGCTAAGTTGCTTCGGTCATACCTGATTCAGTGCGAAGCTATAGACTATAGCCCTCCAGGCTCCTTTGTCCATGGGATTCTCCATGTTAGAATACTGGAGTTGGTTGCCATGCCCTCCTCCTGGGTATCTTTCCTATTGTGTTTCCTGCATCTCCTGTGTTGTAGGTGCCTTTTTTTTTTTTTTTTTTTTACCACTGAGCCACTGGGGAAACCCCAAATATCTCATATAGGAAGTTACAAAAAAGAAATGCAAGCGAGTTGAAAGGATAGGAATGATCACTTAGAAAATGCCAGCGAAATTCCACTTTTTAAAGGGAAAAGAACCATATTGTAAAAGAGAATCATTATATCATATATGCAAGATGGCTATTGGAATTGGGGTGAGAAACATCTATTGAATTCTACTGAAAAAGTAGGAGAAATAGAAATGCCTATAGGATCCCACCAGTTATTAGTATTTGTAGGAAGCAATTATCTCCATGTCATCAAAGAAAAAAAAGAAACTGTAAAATGTACTCTGAACATATCCTAGACCTACTTAGAAAGTAATATTTGCTGTATAAAATATTCAGTAAAGTCCTCTAGCATAGTATCAGCAATAAAACACATGTAAGGGGATACTCTACAAAAATAAATGTGTAACTCACAAATACATAAAAATCAATCATCAGAACTATGTGATGACGCAAATCTAATACACTTTTGATCAACTATTCCATAATAAATTAAATCAGTAGTAATAAATTGCTTTACAAACCAGTCATGGTAAAACAATGAAATAAATATGAGTTGGCAGAGTTCAGTAAAGAAGTAAAACAATCAACAAAACAGCATGAGAATGAAGATTAAACTAGAAGGAAAGAATAGACACCGTGAAAGAAACAATTATGAGACATGATGTATAGAAACTAACAAAGCAAGCAAAGTAAAACAAAAAGAACCACTTTAAGAGGACCAAAGAAATAAAGATAGATGCAACAGATGTACAAAGTAGATTAGATAAATATGTAGATATGTCTATACGTGCCTAATTAGAGTACATGGAGAAGAGAGCTTAAACAATAAAAAATAAAATATATCGGGTATATAATTTGAGAATATTTTCAATAAATGTAAAAAACTATAGATATGCAGACAACATATGTCAAATATAACAGATACAGAAGAGTATCTGTTATACCACAATATAATCTAGTAAAATATTTAGCCTTCAAACATAAATAGTTCTTCTATGGCCAGGATAAAAAACATCAAGTAACTTATAAGAGAAAAAAGAAAGCTTACCTTAGATTCACTTACAGCAAAATTCAGTGTCACAAAAGACATATAGCAATATCTAAAAGCACTCATAGGAAGACATTCTGAATGAAGACTTTTATATTTAGTCAATTCATATTAGCTTTAAGAATGAAACCTATGGAAAAGTAAATTTGAACATATACAGATTAAAAAAATTTTTTTTTTTTTTCCCTTGAAACCATCTTAAGCATGCTGAGAGTTCACCTGGAGTATACTATGGCAAAGGACCTGGCAACAACTAAAAAGCTTAGCCTTTAACTAAACCAAATAGTACTACTAAGATTACAAAATACAATGCCTTAATAACAGGGAAACAATTAAATTCTGAAAACTGGGAGACAAAAGAAAACTAGAGATAAATGTAATTTAATTTTACCTGATATCTTGCATCTGTGACTTGAAAAGTGAAAGTGAAGTAGCTCAGTCATGTCCGACTCTTTGCGACCCCATGGGCTGTAGCCTACCAGGCTCCTCTGTCCATGGGATTTTCCAGGCAAGAGTACTGGAGTGGATTGCCATTTCCTTCTGCAGGGGATCTTTCCAACCCAGGGATCGAACCCAGGTCTCCTGCATTGTAGACAGATGCTTTACCGTCTGAGCCACCAGGGAAGTCTGTGACTTGAAGGACATCATTAATAATATGCAGATAAATAAATAAATAAAATAAATGCAATAATAAAGCATATAGTTTTCAAAAATATTCCATGTGTTCATAAAACGAATAGGCCTTATGAAGTTGTTCAGTGAAGTTCTCTGTATATTCAACAAATAAAGTTCATTAATTATGTTGCTCAACCTTTACATAAGCTTACAGAGTTTTTGTGCTTGTGTTTTCTGTTTCTTTGATATGTTTCTGGGAGACATATAGGTAAAATCTTCCATTTCATTCCTTTGCATGTGGAAATCCAGCTATCCTTCTGCAAATTTTGAAAAGACTTATTTCTCTGTGAATGATCTTGGAACCCTTATTGAAGATCACTTAGTAACTGATGTTTGTACTTATTTCTAGACTCTTAATTATATTGCAACTAGAAAGTCTAAGCACTGTAGCTTCATTTTTGTTTTCCAGGATAGTTTTGAATATGTAGGGCTCTTGAAAATCCATGTGAATTTGAGAATTGGCATTTCCATTTTGAGAAAAAAAGTTTTGGAATTGTTATATGAAAGATACTAAATTTATAATTCCCTGGTGGGATTCCCTGGTGGCTCAGACAGAAAGCATCTGCTCTCAATGCCGGAGACCTGGGTTCTATCTCTGGGTCGGGAAGATTCCCTGGAGAAGGAAATGACGTGTCCGACTCTTAGCGACCCCATGGACTGCAGCCCACCATGCTCCTCTGTCCATGGGATTTTCCAGGCAAGAGTACTGGAGTGGGGTGTCATTGTCTTCTTCGATTTAAGTAACTAGTCAATCCTAAAGGAATTAATCCTGAATATTCACTGGAAAGACTGATGCCGAAGCTGAAGCTCCAATACTTTGGCCACCTGATGCAAAGAACTAACCCATTGGAAAAAAACCTTGATGCTGGGAAAGACTGAAAGAAGGAGACAGGGACGACAAAGGATGGATGAGATGGTTGGATGGCCTCCGTGACTCAATGGACATGAGTTTGAGCAAGCTATGGAAGTTGGTGATGGACAGGGAAGCCTGGCATGCTGCAGTCCATGGGGTTGCAAAGAGCAAATGAACTGAACTGACCTATTTAAAAGATAGCAATTCAACCTTAAATTTAATGTTAGGTGATACTTTCCATTTCTTCTGGAATACCTGCAAATATTTAATTCTACTTACCACTTCCTGAGTTATATCCTGTACTATTTTATACATAATTTATTAAGACAATTATGATTTTTAGTATTTCCTTCAGTGTGGTTCTGCTGGTTACAAGTTATTTCATTTTTTAAATTTATGGAAAATATTTTTATTCAACCTTAATTACTAGAGAATGTTTTTGTTAAGTACAGTGTTGTACACTGACAGTTATATTCTTTAAACACATAAAATACATTATTACACTTTCTTCTAGTATTCATCAATCATTTAGAGAGATTAGGTCTCAATTAATTTTTTTCTGCTGTTGTTACTTTTTTTTTTATTTTGAATGGTTTTATTGAGGTATGATTAACAAATCATATATATGATTAACAAATCATGTATATGATTAACAAATCATTTGTTTTTTAAGGTGTAGGATGGTTGGTGGTCATTTAGTCACTAAGTCCTGTCTGTCTCATGCTTACCCATGAACTGTAGCCCACCAGGCTCCTCTGGCCATGGGATTCCCCAAACAAGAATACTACAGTGGGTTGCCATTTCCCTCTCCAGGGACAATGAGGGTAGGCCTAGCCAAAAATGATTCAAGCTGATCTCTAAACCTCACCTCAGACACACTCCAATGGGACTGAAGAGAGCTCACAGATATGCTACAAAATAACCACAGATTATTTTCCAACTCTGGAGCATGTTCCCTCAGTGCACAGTGGATGCAAACTATCTACACAGCCTTCTCCAACGCCAACACAGGCACCTTGGAAACACAGCTGTGTCCTCAAGTTACCTTAGGCAGCTGGGAGCCTATTAAGGGTTCATAAATATTTTATGTTGAGTCCTGCCTCAAGGCCACAGGTGCAGGTGCCTTTAACCAAGGCCACAGAAGCAGAGCCCAAAACCAAGGTCACCTCCGAAAGAAATTGAACCCCTTTGTAACCATTGCCACAAGCCACCTGTTCATTACTAACAAGCTTCCAAATTCCAAATTTGGCAAATATGCCCACTCCAACAATAAGCCATGTATCGAACCCCAAACAATCACCCAGTGCCAACCTTCCAGCAGGACCTTTTTGTTTTTCGTCTTGAGATTATAAAATTAGCTATTAACTCATGAAAACTATCAACTCTCCCTAGTCTGTCAGGAGGTCGACAGGCCCACTGTGCCCACAGTGCCCACATTATCTTATCTCTGCTTTCTGCTCTTAATAAATTCACTCCCTTCTGAAATGCTCTGTGTCTGGAAATTCTTTTCCAATTCACACTTGGACTGCTTCAACAATCTATACATACATATATCTGATTATAGCAGACTGAATTACGGGAAAACATGCGCAATAGAGCCTGTTATAATGTAACTTGCAACTGTCATATAAAACTGTCAGTCCACATGCCTGCCTAGGTAAACATGTGAAATCCCTGTCCTGAAAACCCCATACTTCATCATTCTGGTGCCAAAGCCTCTCTTGGTTTGGCCCACCTCTTCCTTGAGGTGTTCTTTCTGTTCTTCATTAAACTTGTTTTTGCCATGGGTAAGACCTCTGATTCTTCTTTGTTTCCTTATTGAAGGGTGGAGAAGCATTCAGTTTGAGACCCACATTCTTAGCAACTGACACAGAAAAGGATGGAGAATTGCAAGTTCAGAGGTCCTCCATTGGGAGTGAGGGCTTCAAGTCATAAATCAGACACCCCAGTCCTGAAAGACAAGTTTCCTTAGTTGCTTTGCAAACCAGTGGACATACCAGAGTGTTGTAATAAACCAGATTCCATTTGTGAAGAGCTACATATATACTTGTTTATTCTCAGGAATAAGGAAGAACAGACTGAAAACAGTCTGAGTTCTCTTATACAGCTTCCCAAGAATACCACAGTGCACACTCATGGCCAGAAAGGGGATCAGCTCCAATCCCTTTTGCTGAGGAGATATCCACTAAGGCAAACACTGACATTGCCAAGGAGACTGTGTATAAATACTTAGAGAAAATGAAGCAAGCCTGGACTTGACCTTACCTCTGAAGAGGGCAAAGGCAGGCATTGCCAGAGTGCATGCAAAGGTGGTCCATTAAAAGCTGCCTGGAGCTCTGACAGACTTACCCGTACTATCCCAGCATGTACTCCAACCCTCACCAAACGCCCACTCCACCCTTTCTTATACAAACACTGGTTTTCATTGAGGTGTAGATGCCATTGATGAGGAGAATGTACACACACTACAGGAACAAGGCTGGTTTGGATGTTTCCATGTTTCTTTTTTTTTTTTTTTTAATTTTTTAAATTTTAAAATCTTTAATTCTTACATGCATTCCCAAACATGAACCCCCCTCCCACCTCCCTCCCCATAACATCTTTCTGGGTCATCCCCATGCACCAGCCCCACCAATACAGTATACTAACACATATATATGGAATTTAGGAAGATGGCAATGACGACCCTGTATGCAAGACAGGGAAAGAGACACAGATGTGTATAACGGACTTTTGGACTCAGAGGGAGAGGGAGAGGGTGGGATGATTTGGGAGAATGACATTCTAACATGTATACTATCATGTGAATTGAATCGCCAGTCTATGTCTGACGCTGGATGTTTCCATGTTTCTGAACAGGGTGAGGTTAACCAGTGCCAGTGTGCACTTGGAGGCAGTTGATTAGGAGCTGCCAGGGCCTCTGACCAGATTGCTGAGACTGTCCCAGTGAACCTCAGAACTGCACCTGGTATCTGCGCCAGTTCTTCTAGCTCTTGTGCTGCTTTCTACTAGGGTAGAGAGGCCATTGCCAGGGCAGAGTACACACTTAGAGGTCAACTTGGACCTGACACTTTGGCTTCTGATCCACTACTTTGGTCTTAACCTTGCCCCCTACAGAGCTGTGGTCATCAATAAGTAGAGAAAAAGACGACCTGGCTCACAACTAACGCTGGCTCTAGTTACTCCACCCCCAACCTTACTTCCCACAAAGGTAGCTGCAATCACAAGCGTAGAGAAGACTTGACCCATGTTCACTCCAAATCCAGTTCTCTTACCAAAGCCACTGGGCACAAACAATGGGTACATGGAGACACACCTGTAAAAGGACATCCCGTCAAGGGCAGAATAGGTAACTGTTCTACCTGCATTCATAGAGACAGAGAGAGTTAAACAAAGCTAGAAGAAAAAGGAGTTGGCTTAAAATGAAAAGACTAGGGAAAAATTAAAAAAAAATCATAACGAAACATAGAGATAATTTATCAGATAGTCAACTCAAAGCATTAATAAAAATAATGCTAACTAAACTGGGAAAAGAATAGATCAACACAATAAGAATTTTAATAAGGAATAAGAAAACAAACTAGAAGCAGCAGAGATAAAAAAATAAAATAACTGAAATGAAAATACACTAGAAGGTATTGATAGCTTCTGGTGAATAATGTCAGATTTGTGATATCCGAAGATTTAGCTACAGGATCAGAGATTAGGCTTAATAACTGAGAATTTTATGTGGCAGAAGTTTTATTACAGTGCAAAAGGACAGAGAAAGCTTCTGACATAGACATCAGAAGGCAGACTGAGAGCACCACCCCCCCCACCCCCCCCGCTCCTTGCTAGTCTTATCAAGACCTTATATTCTTTTACCAGACCCACTCCTACAACACACATCTTAAATGAACAAAATCAGTCAGAAGCTTCCTATTAAGAAAGAGAAACATGTCCTGAAGCAACATACATTGTTGTTATATAATCATTAGTACAAAGCTTAAAGAAAAACATACCCTTGAGCTATTATCTCTGGACTTAGAGAAAAAAAAAAAAGTTAATAAAGTCACTACTGAAAAGTTCCTAGAGCTGAAAAAGAAAGAAACAGAAAAGAATATTATACAAGGGAACCCCACCATAAGACTATCAGCTCATTTTTCCCCTTCAAAAATCTTCACAAGACAGAAGTGGGTGTCAGGATATATTTCAAATACTGAAATAAAAAGAAATAGAAATATATTTTTAAAAATCTACCACTTGATTCTCTACACTGAAAACTTACCATTCTTATTAAAGTAGATAAAGAGTATTTCTCAGAACACTGAAAACTAAGAGTCTAATACTAAACAAATCCTAATGAAATATTAGAGGATCTTCTCTAAGTGGACATGAAAAGGCTACAAGAAGTAAGAATTAAACAATCGTAGAAATCTTACCACTAAAGGTAAATATATAGTTAGTTGTTGATCAGACATTAAATAAACTAACATGAAGATTCAGTTCAGTTCAGTCGCTCATTCATGTCTGACTCTTTGTGATCCCATTAACCACAGAATGCCAGGCCTCCCTATCCATCACCAACGCCTGGAGTCCACCCAAACCCATGTCCATTGAGTCGGTGATGCCATCCAACCATCTCATCATCTATCATCCCCTTCTCCTCCTGCCCTCAATCTTTTCCAGCATCAGGGTTTTTCCAATGAGTCAACTCTTCACATCAGGTGGTCAAAGTATTGGGGTTTCAGCTTCAACATCAGTCCTTCCAATGAACACTCAGGACTGATCTCCTTTAGGATGGACTGGTTGGAGCTCCTTGCAGTCCAAGGGACTCTCAAGAGTCTTCTCCAAAACCACACTTCAAAAGCATCAATTCTTCGGCACTCAGCTTTCTTTATAGTCAAACTCTCACATCCATATATGACCGCTGGAAAAACCAGAGGCTTGACTAGATGGACCTTTGTTGGCAAACTAATGTCTCTGCTTTTGAATATGCTATTTAGGTTGGTCACAACTTTCCTTCCAAGGAGTAAGTGTCTTTTAATTTCATGGTTTCAATCACCATCTGCAGTGATTTTGGAGCCCCCAAAATAAAGTCTGACACTGTTTCCACTGTTTCCCCATTCTATTTGCCATGAAGTGATGGCACCAGATGCCATGATCTTCATTTTCTGAATGCTGAGCTTTAAGCCAACTTTTTCACTCTCTTCTTACACTTTCATCAAGAGGCTTTTTAGTTCCTCTTCACTTTCTGCCATAAGGGTGGTGTCAACTGCATATCTGAAGTTATTGATATTTCTCCTGGCAATCTTGATTCCAGCTTGTGCTTAATTCCAGCTCCAATCTTGATTCCAGCCCAGCATTTCTCATGATGTACCCTGCATGGAAGTTAAATAAGCAGGGTGACAATATACAGCCTTGACGTACTCCTTTTCCTATTTGGAACCAGTCTGTTGTTCCATGTCCAGTTCTAACTGTTGCTTCCTGACCTGCATATAGGTTTCTCAAGAGGCATGTCAGCTGGTCTGGTATTCCCTTCTCTTTCAGGATTTTCCAGTTTATTGTGATCCACACAGTTAAAGGCTTTGGCATAGTCAATAAAGCAGAAATAAATGTTTTCTGGAACTCTCTTTCTTTATCAAGGATCCAGAGTATGTTGGCCATTTGATCTCTGGCTCCTCTGCCTTTCCTAATACCAGCTTGAACATCTGGAAGTTCATGGTTCACTTATTGCTGGAGCCTGGCTTTCAGAATTTTGAGCATTACTTTACTAGCATTTGATATGAGTGCGATTTTGCGGTAGTTTGAGCATTCTTTGGCATTGCCTTTCTTTGGGACTGGAATGAAAACTGACCTTTTCGGAAAATTTAATAAATGTAATATTTATTGAACTTCAAGTAACAAGTAAGAGATAGACTTAAAAATAAAAACTATCACATGAAAAACATAAAAGGCTATGAAATGGGGTAAAAAAAAAAATTGTAGATCTTTAAGAATCTGTTGAATTTAAATGACTATCAGTTTAAAAAAACCTTGAATAGCCAAAGCAATCTTGAGAAAGAAGAATGGAACTGGAGGAACCAATTTGCCTAACTTCAGGCTCTACTACAAAGCCACAGTCATCAAGACAGTATGGTACTGGCACAAAGACAGAAATAGAGATCAATGGAACAAAATAGAAAGCCCAGAGATAAATCCACACACATATGGACACCTTATCTTCGACAAAGGAGGCAAGAACATACAATGGATTAAAGACAATCTCTTTAACAAGTGGTGCTGGGAAAACTGGTCAACCACTTGTAAAAGAATGAAACTAGATCACTTTCTAACACTGCACACAAAAATAAACTCAAAATGGATTAAAGATCTAAATGTAAGACCAGAAACTATAAAACTCCTAGAGGAGAACATAGGCAAAACACTCTCCGACATAAATCACAGCAGGATCCTCTATGATCCACCTCCCAGAATTCTGGAAATAAAAGCAAAAATAAACAAATGGGATCTAATTAAAATTAAAAGCTTCTGCACAACAAAGGAAAATATAAGCAAGGTGAAAAGACAGCCTTCTGAATGGGAGAAAATAATAGCAAATGAAACAACTGACAAACAACTAGTCTCAAAAATATACAAGCAACTTATGCAGCTCAACTCCAGAAAAATAAATGACCCAATCAAAAAATGGGCCAAAGAAATAGACATTTCTCCAAAGAAGACATATGGATGGCTAACAAACACATGAAAAGATGCTCAGCATCACTCATTATTAGAGAAATGCAAATCAAAACGACAATGAGGTACCACTTCACACCAGTCAGAATGTCTGCGATCCAAAAATCTGCAAGCAATAAATGCTGGAGAGGGTGTGGAGAAAAGGGAACCCTCCTACACTGTTGATGGGAATGCAAACTAGTATAACCACTATGGAAAACAGTGTGGAGATTCCTTAAAAAAATTGCAAATACAACTGCCATATGACCCAGCAATCCCACTCCTGGGCATACACACCAAGGAAACCAGAATTGAAAGAGACACATGTACCCCAATGTTCACTGCAGCACTGTTTATAATAGCCAGGACATGGAAACAACCTAGATGTCCATCAGCAGATGAATGGATAAGAAAGCTGTGATACATATACACAATGGAGTATTACTCAGCCATTAAAAAGAATACATTTGAATCAGTTCTAATGAGATGGATGAAACTGGAGCCGATTATACAGAGTGAAGTAAGCCAGAAAGAAAAACACCAATACAGTATACTAACACATATATATGGAATTTAGAAAGATGGCAATGATGACCTTGTATGCAAGACAGCAAAAAAGACACAGATGTGTATAGCAGACTTTTGGACTCAGAGGGAGAGGGAGAGGGTGGGATGATTTGGGAGAATGGCATTGAAACATGTATACTATCATATAAGAATCGAATCACCAGTCTAAAAATAAAAAATAAAAAAAAATAAATGACTATCAGTTTAAAACTAATATATAAACTAATTGGTCTCTATATATGAAAGCCATGATAACCACAGATGACCAACCTATGATAGACACACACAAATTAGAAAGAAACATAAGCATATCACCAAACAACATTATTAAATTACATGGGAATAAACTAAAACAAGAACTACAGAAAAATAGAAAACAAGTAATGAAATGCCAATAAGTACATTCCTACAAGAAATCACATTAAATGTCAAAGGACTGTTATTATTGAGTCACTAAGTATGTCTGACTCTGAGATTCCATGAATAGCAGCTGCCAGGCTTCCCTATACTTCACCATCTCCTGGAGTTTGTTCAGACTCATCCATTAAGTCAATGATGCCATCCAACTGTTTCATCCTTTATCGTCCTCTTCTCTTTTTGTCTTCAATCTTTCTCATTATCAGGGTCTTTTCCAGTAAGTCAGCTCTTCGCATCAGGTGGCCAACATATTGAAGCTTCAGCTTCAGTATCAATCCTTCCAATGAATATTTAGGGTTGATTTTCTTTAAGATTGACGACTGGTTTTATCTTCTTGCTGTTGGAAGGGCTCTCAAGAGTCTTCTCCAGCACCACAATTCGAAAGCATCAATTCTTAGGTGTTCAGCATTCTCTATGGTCCAACTCTCACATCTGTACATGACTGCTGGAAAAACCATAGCTTTGACTATATGGATATTTTTTGCAAAGTGATGACTCTGCCTTTTAATATATTGTCTAGGTTTGTCAGTTTTTCTTCCAAGGATCAAGTGTCTTTTAATGTCATGGCTGCAGTCCATCCATAGTGATTTTAGAGTTCAAGAAAGTATTTTTCTATTTTCTCCCCATCTATTTGCCATGAAGTGATGGGACTGGATTCCATGATCTTAGTTTTTTGAATGTTAAGGGTTTTTTGTTGTTGTTGTTGTTGTTTTTTTCCTGTGTGCGTGTGGGCACTTTGCCACAGATATATTTATTCTAACTCAACTAGTTAACAAGCAGTTAGAGAACTGACCAATAAGCATAAGAATGAAAGCTAACAAACACCCTGTGCTAGGATTTGGTCAATTTTGCTTGGCTTTTAGTCATTGCTTGCTCCCAAGTGATGCATCAGAGAAACCCTTTGCTCACAGATGTTCTTTACCCTAAGCAGAACCATTAGACCCATAGTGACCTCATGGCATAAATGAAATGGTCAGTACATTCTGGAGAGATAGAGAGTTTAATGCTGCTGTTTGATGGTAGGTAAGGATAAGCCATATTTTCAAATTGCAGTGCTAGAGAAGACTCTTGAGAGTCCCTTGGACTGCAAGGAGATCCAACCAGTCAATCCTAAAGGAAATAAATCCTGAATATCTATTGGAAGAACTGATGCTGAAGCTCCAATGCTCTGGCCACTCATTGTAGAAGACCCTGATGCCAGGAAAGATTGAGGGCAGGAGGAGAAGAGGGTCACAGAGAACGAGATGGTTGGATGGCATCACCAACTGAATGGACATAAGTTTGAGCAAACTTCAGGAGATAGTGAAGGACAGGGAAGCCTGGAGTGCTGCAGTCCACAGGATTGTTAAGTTGGACATGACTTAGCAACTGAAAAACAACAACTAAACCAACACAGAATAATTTTTTGTAAATAAAAACAAAAAATAAAATTAGCTTAAATACATTCTTATCTTCTGATAGTTTAAGAGATTATATAAAACATCAGTTCAGTTCAGTTCAGTTCAGTCGCTCAGTCGTGTCCGACTCTTTGTGACCCCATGAATCGCAGCACACCAGGCCTCCCTGTCCATCACCAACTCCTGGAGTTCACTCACACTCACGTCTATTGAGTCAGTGATACCATCCAGATATCTCATCCTCTGTCGTCTCCTTCTCCTCCTGCCCTCAATCCCTCCCAGCATCAGAAGAAATAGATGGGAAATCAGTGGAAACAGTGTCAGACTTTATTTTGGGGGACGCCAAAATCACTGCAGATGGTGACTGCAGCCATGAAATTAAAAGACGCTTGCTCCTTGAAAGGAAAGTTATGACCAATCTAGATAGCATACTCAAAAACAGAGACATTACTTTGCCAACAAAGGTCCGTCTAGTCAAGGCTATGGTTTTCCAGTGGTCATGCATGGATATGAGAGTTGGACTGTGGAGAAAGCTGAGTGCCGAAGAATTTATGCTTTTGAACTATGGTGTTGGAGAAGACTCTTGAGAGTCCCTTGGACTGCAAGGAGATCCAACCAGTCCATTCTGAAGGAGATCAGCCCTGGGATTTCTTTGGAGGGAATGATGCTGAAGCTGAAATTCCAGTACTTTGGCCACCTCATGTGAAGAGTTGACTCATTGGAAAAGACTCTGATATAAAACATAAACATATATAAAATTTTGGTAAATATTCTTAAATGTTTTCTGTGTCTGTACTGAGAACATTTCATTTTAACTTAGGCATATGCATTTTCGAGGTGTACAAAGACATTTTCTTTAAGGATTAATATTTTGATTATGAAAGAAGTGACAGTGAAAGTCGCTCAATCATGTCCAACTCTTTGCAACTCCATAGAGTATAAAGCCCATGGAATTCTCCAGGCCAGAATACTGGAGTGGGTAGCCTTTCCCTTCTCCAGGGGATCTTCCCAACCCAGGGACCGAACCCCAGTCTCCCACATTGCAGGCGGATTCGTCACCACCTGAGCCGCAAGGGAAGCCTATAAGTATAATTTTGATTATAGTTCCATATCAAATCTGTTTTATAATAAACACATTGACAATTTTTTAAGATGCTTACATTCAATGTATTTAAGACAAAATCATTTTAAGAAAGTTGCAAAACAACTGAATTGAGAAACTGTCCAGATTTTATTATTTTTTCTAGAGTTTTACAGTTGTCTACATGCCTACAGCGGCAACACTTTTTTGAGCAAACTTTACTGAGTATTTCCCAAGCAGTCACTTTAACTTTCATATGATTTTCTTTCAAGCTCCATTAACTTACACATTTATCACCTGATATAGTAATGTGAGCACCTAGAATAAATATGTTTGTTGTGTTAGACTGCTCAGACTGCCAAAACAAAATACTGTAGACTGAGTGGCCTAAGCAATAGAAATTTATTTTCTCCTATTTCTAGAAGCTGAAATGTTCAAGATCAAGGTATCAGCCGATTAACTTTCTGGTGAGAGCTCTCTTCCTGACCTGCAGATAGTCACCTTCTCTCTGTGCACTCACACTTCTTAGCATGTGTCCATGGAGGTGGGAAAGAATAGGGTTTTCTTCCTCTTCTTATAAGGTCACTGGTCCTTTAGATTAGAATTCCATTCTTATGACCTCATTTAATCCCAATTACCTCCTAAAAGCCCTGTCTCCAAATACAGTTACATCGGGTTTAGGACCTAAACATATGAAATTTGAGGACTCACAAATGCACCTGCTATAAGATGGTAAGCATAAGAGAGCTGGTTAAAGCAGATGTACCAGGCCTGCTCTGCAGGGGTTTTCTATCTAGACTCATAAGCATGCCAGGAGCTATAGTTTTGAAGATTTTATAGGGAAGGGGTACACCCCACCCCCATTACTCTTGTTAGTAGATTATTTGAGTACCAATTATGAATTCTACCATGTTTAATTATGAAAATGAAAATAAATGTGGGAAGTAGTAAATCAAAACTAGGCATTTGTATTAGGTATGATTACACTAAAAATACAAAACAGCAAGCATTTGTAAAAGGTTTCAAAGAGGATGTTCTTGTGGCCTGCCATTGATCATGGTCCTAGCCCTTGCTTCCTGCTCATTTCCAAATCTGTTTCTCCAGGCTTCCCGATGAGTGTGTGATTGATTCTCTTACACATCCCAGTGATTTTGTTTTTCACTTAAGACAGCTAAAGGTATTTGTACTCTGGGTGGCTGACTGACAGAAAAACTGTTAACACCATTTCTGTGTCAAAGCAAGTGGGTCTTAGAGGCAGAGTTGAAAGGGTGCCAAAAGTGGAGAAAATTCTAGCTAGCTCAGTTGTGGTTGTGCCATCTAGCATGTAATCTCTGTATGTGCTTTGAAGACAGATGAATGTAGGGAGTGGAGTTAGAAATTATTCTTATTTGCCAGAATTTTCTACCTTCAAATGAATATAAATAAATTTGTGATTGAATGAGAAAATGGTATTTTTACACAATATAATTTTCTTTCTGCTCACAGAGCATTGATATACTGATTACCAGACACTATTTATTTATTAGCTTTGTTTCTCAGAAGACATTTTTGCAAACTTAGTTAAAAAAATACCTTAGAGGAACTCAAACTACTGACGCTATATTTCTTTAAAATTCCTGTAATCTATATGTTTCAGCAATTGCTTCCATATATATTTTTCATCAAACCATAATGAATAATTTGCTAATAATTATATCAGAATCATTTAACTTCCTTCAGTCTTTAAAAAGCTTGTAAAAAATACATTGTAGTTTATTTTGAAGAGAAAGCATCTGGGAAAATGACTTACAATGAAATTTGCAAGGGAAATTATTGCAATGCTTCAAACATTTTTATTAGTATAACCATAGATCGTACAAGAACATTAAAAAATTTAATCTTGATATAATTTTTTTGAATCACTAACAAAATGTATAGTTTCTAACTATAGGCCTTGCAAAGAAAAGAATATCAATGCTAACCTGAGATATGTCCTTTCTTCAGAACAACAGTACAATACAGAGAGAACTTTCCCTAGGCAGATATCATTAATCTTAGCCTTCAAAAATCTATGAATTCTCATCAGTTACACTTGAAATGAAAGTAATTATGCAATAATAACATTGAAATTATAAAATACTAAAGTTCTTTATAAGGAAATAATTGTCCTTTGTCATTTCCAAAAGGAATAGAACTCCAAACATGGAGTTCCATCATTTATAGATGGTTAATTTCAAAATATAAGTACATCTAAATATACATGGGAGATATTATATTCTTTGATTACAAATAAAATTAGTTTTATCATTAGTTTTCTCTGTAAGTAATGTTCTATATTTTAATAATATTAATAAATATAATCTAATAATATGTATTCAGGGAATTATTTAAGGAAAAATTGCCAGTACTATCTGGTTTGTATGTGCATAGTGGGAGTTAAGTCTATTGGATAAATTGTGGAAAGTCATAAGGAATCTTTAGAAATCAGCATTATAATGAGAATACAGTGATATATATGCTCAATTATTGAAAAATGAAGTACTAATTGAGACTAATAACAGATAAGTGATTCTAAATGCAATATCGGTCCAATCATACAACACATGGATTACAGGAACCAAATCCATTCTACTTCACATATATTTAGTTTGCTAGTATTATATACACTACAGTGATTATTTTATCAGGTATTTATTTCTTAAGGTGTAAATATTCTGCCTCAAGTTGTGTGCAATGAATTAAGGACATTTCTGGAGCCATTAAGATGTAGAATCTCATACCTAATTGTGTCTCTCAAAATCTATTCAAATCACTGGTTTAAGATCTATATGTCTTGTTATGAACCTAGGATTATTTTGGAAAATTTAATCTCTTCCTACATGAATTCTAAAAATGTCCTCTAACTCAGAGATACTTATGTGAAAGCAATTTTTAAAGAACTTTTTAACTATAACAAATAAAATTCCTTTCATTGACTGTTGCTATGAGATTTGTATAGATATATTAACAGACCTTACCTTTAACAATATGCTACATGTTGGAATTGATTCCTAAAGCCAATACCTGAACTTCAGAAGGATATATTTAGAAAATATGTTGATTTATAAAAGTTGTAGGTCAACCTGTTTTGTTTACAGTATGGGTGGGAGACATTGGAAAAGAAAACTGAAAATCTGAAAAGAAAAGGCTGTTTTGAGAGGATACTGTGAAATAATTTCAAAGTAACTTATTACAAGTTTGATAAGAAGTAAATAATTTGCAAAAATAGTTTAATGAGTTCAGTTCAGAGTCAGTCATGTCTGACTCTTCGCAACCCCATGGAGTGCAGCATGCCATGATTCCCTATCCATCATCAACTCCCAGACCTTGTTCAAACTCATGTCCATTGAGACAGTGATGCCACTCGACCATCTCATCCTCTGTCATCCCCTTCTCCTCCTGTCTTCAATCTTTCCCAGCATCAGAGATTTTTCCAATGAGTCAGTTCTTCACATCAGGTGGCCAAAGTATTGGAGTTTCTGCTTCAGCATAAGTCCTTCCAATGAATATTCAGGACTGATTTCCTTTACGATTTACTGGTTTGATATCTTTGCAGTCCAAGGGACTCTCAAGGGTCTTTTCAACACCACAGTTCAAAAAGATCAATTCTTTGGTGCTCAGCTTTCTTTATAGTCCAATTCTCACATCCATACATGACTACTGGAAAAACCATAGCTTCAACTAGACAAATCTTTGTTGGCAAAATAATGTCTCTGCTTTTTAATATTCTATCTAGGTTGATCAAGCTTTTCTTCCAAGGAGCATGCGTCTTTTAATTTCATGGTTACAATCACCATCTGCAATGATTTTGGAGCCCCTCAAAAAAAGTCTCTCACTGTTTCCATTGTTTCCTCATCTATTTCCCATGAAGTGATGGGACTGTATGCCATGGTCTTAGTTTTCTGAATGTTGCATTATAAGGCAGCTTTTTCACTCTCCTCTTTCACTTTCACCAAGAAGCTCTTTAGTTCCTCTTCACTTTCTGCCATAAATGTGGGATCATGTGCATATTGGAGGTTTTTGATATGTCTCCCAGCAATCTTGATTCCAGATTGTGCTTCATTCAGCCTGTTATTTTGCATGGTGTACTCTGCATATAAGTTAAATAAACAGGGTGACAATATACAGCCTTGACATACTCCTTTCCCAATTTGGAATCAGTCTGTTGTTTCAAGTCCAGCTGTAAATGTTGTTTCTTGATCTGCATACAGATTTCTCAGGAGGCAGATAAGAGGGTCTGGTATTCCTATCTCTTTAAGAATTTTCCACAATTTGTTTTGATCCACATAGTCATAGGGTTTGGCATAGTCAATAAAGCAGAAATAGATGTTTTTCTGGAACTCTCTTGATTTTTTGATGATGCAACAGATATTGGCAATTTGATCTCTGGTCCCTCTGTCTTTTTTAAATCCAGTTTGAACATCTGAAAGTTCATGATTCACATACTGTTGAAGCCTGGCTTGGAAAATATTGAGCATTAATTTGCTAATATGTGAGATGAGTGCAATTGTGCAGTAGTTTGAGCATTCTTTGTCATTGCCTTTCTTTGGGATTGGAATGAAAACTGAACTTTTCCAGTCCTGTGTCCACTGCTGAGTTTTTCAAATTTGCTGGCATATTGAGTGCAGCACTTTCTCGGCATCATCTTTTAAGATTTGACATAGCTCACTGGAATTCCATCACCTCCACTAGCTTTGTTCGTAGTGATGCTTTCTAAGGCCCACTTGACTTCACATTCCAGGATGTCAGGCTCTAGGTGAGTGATCACACTATCATGATTATCTGGGCTGTGAAGATATTTTTTTTGTATAGTTCTTCTATACAAGAATACATGTTTTTCCCACTTGTTAATATCTTCTGCTTCTGTTAGGTGCATACCATTTCTGTCCTTTATTGTTCCCATCTTTGCATGAAATGTTCTCTTGGTGTCTCTAATTTTCTTGAAGAGATCTCTAGCCTTTTCCATTATATTGTTTTCCTCTATTTCTTTGCACTGATCACTGAGGAAAGCTTTCTCATTTCTCCTTGCTATTCTTTTGGAACTCTGCATTCAAATGGTATATCTTTCCTTTTCTCCTTCATTTCCAGTTTAATGAGTAGATGGTCTTAATCATACACACAAAAACAGATAGAAATGCATGTACACACATACTTTATGGTAACTATTCATGCTTTGTAGGAAAACGAGATTATACAGAAGAACTGAAAATCAATTTACTTTTAAATACTCACTAATGAATACTGTTTATAATAATGTGAAGATGTGATATGAAACCTATAGACTATAATTGGAAGTAAACTAAGAAAAGTACAAATATTTGGATTTTCATATTTCAAATAGAAATCCTAATGTAAAATGAATGGCCCAAGATGTGTAATGGACCAGTTTTGCTCTTTTTCTTTTCAGAGAATTTTATTATTGAAATCAACAGACAATTATTATGGAGTCATTTGCAAAACCCAGTTAAAAAAGAATATTTTATTCCATAACAAGGCTATATGATTAAAAAATGCAAGTAAATGAGAGGTTTAAAAAATAAATCGAAGTAATAAAAAATATTGTTTGAGGATGTGATGGTAGACTTAAAATTTAAACTTACTTAATGGAAAACTACTAAAAATTTACAGAGAAATGGATGGATATATTGATGAAATTAGTAATTGAAAAAATTATTCCCTACTTGAATCTTCTGCTTTTCTATCTTTGATTTTTTTCATTCTTGGAACACCACACTGACTAATTTGCTTGAATTATATATTTTAAGGATCAGAGGACATAGTCTGATTGTTCTCATAAATGGGCAATTGGCACTTCGGAAGCATATGCCTTATTAAAAGTTGATTTGTAATTAGGTTTATTTCTTTTTAGTTCCCCTATGTAGATTGTTTCTGATACATTCCCATAATATGCAATTTATTAGATACATATGCATGAAATTAAAAGACGCTCACTCCTTGGAAGGAAAGTTATGACCAACCTAGATAGCATATTGAAAAGCAGAGACGTTACTTTGCCAACAAAGGTCCATCTAGTCAAGGCCATGGTTTTTCCAGTGGTCATGTATGGATGTGAAAGTTAGACTGTGAAGAAAGCTAGGGCCAAAGAATTGATGATTTTGAGCTGTGGTGTGGAAGAAGACTCTTGAGAGTCCCTTGGACTGCAATGAGATCCAATCAGTCCCTTCTAAAAGAGATCAGTCCTGGGTGTTCTTTGAAAGGACTGATGCTGAAGGTGAAACTGTAATACTTTAGTCACCTCATGCGAAGAGCTGACTCATTGGAAAAGACTCTGATGCTGGGAGGGGTTGGGGGCAGGAGGAGAAGGGGACAACAGAGGATGAGATGGCTGGATGGCATCACCAAAAGAATGGACATAAGTTTGAGCGAAGTCTGGGAGTTGGTGATGTACAGGGAGGCCTGGCGTGCTGTGATTCATGGTGTCATAAAGAGTCGGACACGACTGAGCGACTGAACTGAACTGATGCTTGATATTTTATATATGTAGGTATATATATAAGATCCCCTGGGGTAGGAAATGGCAACTTACTCCACTATTCTTTCCCAGGAAATTCCATGGACAGAGGAGCCTGGTAAGCTAGAATTCATGAGGCCTCAAAATAACAGAGTAACTGAGTAACAGATCACACATATTGTACATATACCAGAACTGTCTGCCTAATGTAAAGTGCAATGTCTGCTGCTGCTGCTAAGTCGCTTCAGTCATGTCTGACTCTGTGGGACCCCATAGATGGCAGCCCACCAGGCTCCCTCGTCCCTGGGATTCTCAAGTCAAGAACACTGGAGTGGGTTGCCATTTCCTTCTCAAATGCATGAAAGTGTAGAGTGAAAGTGAAGTCTCTCAGTTGTGTCCAACTCTTAGCGACCCCTTGGACTGCAACCCACCAGGCTCCTCTGTCCGTGGGATTCTCCAGGCAAGAGTACTGGAGTGGGTTGCCACTGTCATCTTCATATGTCTGCATTTATTATAATATCTTTTAAAATCTATGCTAAGATTATATCACTTAAAATGAAATTGAATATTCTGCCATTTCTTTTAAAATTTATCTTCAAAAGATTTTTGGCTTTTATTATAGCCATTCATAATGCACATAAGTTTCATAAAATTGGCACACATTTGGTTTATTTTCTAAAAATGAATGTACACATCATAAAGGTTGTTTTTACTTTTTAATGAAGTTATGATACTTATATGAAAGTGATTTTTAAAGAAGAAAATGCAAAAACTAAAAAGCCAAACCTTAAACTTTGAAATGCATAAAAAACAATTATAAATATTCAATAAATTATTTAGAAAGACCTCAATATAGAGCTTTAAGTAAAATTTCATTGCAATACAAATATTTATAGAGCATAGCCCAAAGATTATATTTAGGGGAAAATATGCATATGTGATAAATTAACTTCCCTATATCATCACAGCATTTTTTAAATTTTTTTAAGGTCATGAATAAACCAATGAAAATTTAGTACTAGACTGAATTCACTCTCATGGACTCAGGGATTCGTACTGTGACAGGGAATGCAAGGGAATAATTTTGGCTGAATCAAATTTCTCTTCAGGTGCTATCTTTGAAAACATAGCTCTGCTTTTTTTGTCTCCATTACCTCTGCTTTCATTATGGAAAAACTGGTTGTGTGAACTGGCATGTCTTTGTCCTCACTTAATAACCATACTCAGAGAAAACTAGTCAATCTAATCACACTAGGACCACAGCCTTGTCTAACTCAATGAAACCAAGCCATGCCTGCGGGGCAACCCAAGACGGGCAGGTCATGGTGGAGAGGCCTGACAGAATGTGGTCCACAGGAGAAGGGAATGGCAAGCCACTTGAGTATTCTTGCCTTGAGAACCCTATGAACAGTAGGAAAAGGCAAAATGATAGGATACTGAAAGAGTAACTCCCCAGGTCAGTAGGTGCCCAATATGCTACTGGAGATCAGTGGAGAAATAACTCCAGGAAGAATGAAGGGATGGAGGCAAAGCAAAAGCAATACATGTGACTGGTGATAGAAGCAAGATCCGATGCTGTAAAGAGCAATATTACATAGGAACCTGGAATGTCAGGTCCCTGAATCAAGGCAAATTGGAAGTGGTCAAACAAGAGATGGCAGGGTGAACGTTGATATTCTAGGAATCAGAGAACTAAAATGGACTGGAATGGGTGAATTTAACTCAGATGACTGTTACATCTACTACTGCGGGCAGGAATCCCTCAGAAGAAGTGGAGTAGCTATCATGGTCAACAAAAGAGTCCGAAATGCAGTCCTTGGATGCAATCTCAAAAACCACAGAATGATCTCTGTTCATTTCCAAGGCAAACCATTCAATATCACAGTTATCCAAGTCTATGCCCCAACCAGTAATGCTGAAGAAACTGAAGTTGAAAGGTTCTATGAAGACCTACAAGACCTTTTAGAACTAACACCCAAAAAAAAGATGTCCTTTTCATTATAGGTGACTGGAATGCAAAAGTAGGAAGTCAAGAAACACCTGGAGTAACAGGCAAATTTGGCCTTGGAATGCAGAATGAAGCAGGGCAAAGATTAATAGAGCTTTGCCAAGAAAATGCACTGGTCATAGCAAACACCCTCTTCCAACAACACAAGAGAAGACTCCACACATGGACATCACCAGATGGTCAACACTGAAATCACATTGATTCTATTCTTTGCAGCCAAAGATGGAGAAGCTCTATACAGTCATCTAAAACAAGACCAGGAGCTGACTGTGGCTCAGATCATGAACTCCTTATTGCCAAATTCAGACTCAAATTGAAGAAAGTAGGGAAAACTGCTAGACCATTCAGGTATGACCTAAATCAAATCCCTTATGATTATACAGTGGAAGTGAGAAATAGATTTCAGGGCCTAGATCTGATACATAGAGTGCCTGATGAACTATGGAATGAGGTTTGTGAACATTGTACCAGAGACAGGGATGAAGACCATCCCCATGGAAAAGAAATGCAAACAAGCAAAATGTCTGTCTGGGGAGGGCTTACAAATAGCTGTGAAAAGAAGAGAGGTGAAAAGCAAAGGAGAAGAGGAAAGATATAAGCATCTGAATGCAGAGTTCCAAAGAATAGCAAGAAGAGATAAGAAAGCCTTCTTCAGTGATCAATGCAAAGAAACAGAGGAAAAGGACAGAATGGGAAAGACTAAAAATCTCTTCAAGAAAATTAGAGATATCAAGGGAACATTTCATGCAAAGATGGGCTCGATAAAGGACAGAAATGGTCTGGACCTAACAGAAGCAAAATATATTAAGAAGAGGTGGCAAGAATACATGGAAGAACTGAACAAAAAAGATCTTCAGACCCAGATAATCATGATGATGTGATCACTAATCTAGAGCCAGACATCTTGGAATGTGAAGTCAAGTGGGCCTTAGAAAGCATCACTAGGGACAAAGCTAGTGGAGGTGATGGAATTCCTGTAGAGCTATTTCAAATCCTGAAAGATGATGTTGTGAAAGAGCTGCACTCAATATGCCAGCAAATTTGGAAAACTCAGCAGTGGCCTCAGGACTGGAAAAGGTCAGTTTTCATTCCAATCCCAAAGAAAGGCAATGCCAAAGAATACTATAACTACTGTACAATTGCACTCATCTCACATGCTAGTGAAGTAATGCTCAAAATTCTCCAAGCCAGGCTTCAGCAATACGTGAACCGTGAACTCCCTGATGTTCAAGCTGGTTTTAGAAAAGGCAGAGGAACCAGAAATCAAATTGCCAACATCAGCTGGATCATGGAAAAAGCAAGAGAGTTCCAAAAAAAACATCTATTTCTGCTTTATTGACTATGCCAAAGCCTTTGACTGTGTGTATCACAAGAAACAGTGGAAAATTCTGAAAGAATTGGGAATACCATACCACCTAACGTGCCTCTTGAGAAATCTGTATGCAGGTCAGG
The DNA here is from genome assembly GCF_016772045.2 of Ovis aries. Lineage (NCBI taxonomy): Eukaryota > Metazoa > Chordata > Mammalia > Artiodactyla > Bovidae > Ovis > Ovis aries. The sequence goes on from NC_056056.1 coordinate 48,983,727, forward strand.
AAACAACAGTTAGAACTGGACATGGAACAACAGACTAGTTCCAAATAGGAAAAGGAGTACGTCAAGGCTGTGCATTGTTACCCTGCTTATTTAACTTCTATGCAGAGTACATCATGAGAAATGCTGGACTGGAAGAAACACAAGCTGGAATCAAGATTGCCAGGAGAAATGTCAATAACCTCAGATATGGAGATGACACCACCCTTATGGCAGAAAGTGATGAGGAGCTAAAAAGCCTCTTGATGAAAGTGAAAGAGGAGAGTGAAAAAGTTGGCTTAAAGTTCAACATTCAGAAAACGAAGATCATGTCATCTGGTTCCATCACTTCATGGGAAATAGATGGGGAAACAGTGGAAACAGAGTCAGACTTCATCTTTTTGGGCTCCAAAATCACTGTAGATGGTGACTGCAGCCATGAAATTAAAAGACGCTTACTCCTTGGAAGAAAAATTATGACCAACCTAGATAGTATATTCAAGAGCAGAGACATTACTTTGCTGACTAAGGTCTGTCTTGTCAAGGCTATGGTTTTTCCTGTGGTCATGTACGGATGTGAGAGTTGGACTGTGACGAAGGCTGAGTGCCGAAGAATACATGCGTTTGAACTGTGACGTTGGAGAAGACTCTTGAGGGTCCCTTGGACTTCAAGGAGACCCAACTAATCCATTCTGAAGGAGATCAACCTCGGGATTTCTTTGTAGGGAATGATGCTAAAGCTGAAGCTCCAGTACTTTGGACACCTCATGCGAAGTGTTGACTCATTGAAAAAGACTCTGATGCTGGGAGAGGTTAGGGGCAGGAAAGGAGGGGGACGACCCAGGATGAGATGGCTGGATGGCATCACGGACTCGATGGACGTGAGTTTGAGTGAACTCCGGGGGTTGGTGATGGACAGGGAGGCCTGGCGTCCTGCGATTCATGGGGTCGCAAAGAGTCGGACACAACAGTAACTGAACTGAATAACTATTAAATTTATGTTTAATAAAAACTAGTTTTACCATCTCTAGGAAATAATATACTTGGTAGTAGGGTATGGAAGCACAACCAGCAAGACAAATAAGGTTTATCTTTTTAAGGAGATATATTTTTGCTTGTGGGTGACAAAAACTCAATGTAATTCAATTTAGGCAAAAAAAAAAAAAAAAAAAAAAAGTTTGACCCTAGAAGTAAAACTGTCTGAAGAGCAGGAAGACCCCAGAAACCAAGGGGTGAGGGTAATGCCAGAATTCTTCCCATCTTAATGGGAAGCTTCTCTCTGCATGCAGATTTTATTTTTTTTCGTATAGGTCGCATCTTCACAAACTCACTAGCAGATAGAAAAAATTTGTTTCTTTGGTTCCAACTTTAAAGTTTGCAGAGAAGAAATTTCAGTGGAAGTGGGGGAGGTAATATTCCTATCCCTGCTGCCATGGAAATGGAATAATCTTCATTAACCATTCCCTCAAGAGCCCTCAAGCTACTTCCCTGGTGGCTCAGGTGGTACTGAGTCTGCCTGCAATGCAGGAGACCGGGGTTAGAGTTCTGTGTTGGAAATATCCCCTAGAGAAGGAAACAGCAACCCACTCCAGTATTCTTGCCTCGAAAATCCCGTGAACATAAGAGCCTGGGAGGCTATATAGTCCATGGGGTCACAAAGAGTCAGAAATGACTGAGTGACTTCACTTTCACTTCAAGAACCATATGGCATGGAGTCAAGCTGTTGAGTTTTCCTTGCAGAAAGGAAGGAAGCTTGGCAAAATTTATTAACTACTTAAAAATATACTTATATTTGTATAAAGTAGAATAAAAAGCAATTTCATACTCTGTAGCTATTTTAAGCCTTAGTAATTTTCTAACAAAAGCATTTTGGAAATGGTGAAATTGAGTCCCAAAAGGCTTAAGTAATTTAGAGTTAACACACATAGTAAATACCAGAACTTAGACTAGTAACTTAGAGTTTAGAATTTGAAATTCGTGTTCACATCACATTCAGATATACATGACTATGGATTCACAAATATTTTAATACTAGAGACTGAATACTAATTGTACAAAGGAATAATGTTCAAAGAAAAATTAAATAACTTGAGCTAAATGACAGGCATTTAAAAAATCTCTTTCCCAGCTACTTCTAACCGTGAGATCCCTCTAACCACTACTTATTTTCTCTGTAGTCCAGCTAGTATTTCCTTATGATGAATGATTTGATTTCAGAGTGAATTTCCTCTCTTACAAGATTTTATAACAGATAGCAATTCTGCAGATGTAAACATTCTGAAAGCATTTAGATGAAAACATTTTTTAAGAGAATAAATATAAAAACTGTGTGTTTCCTTTATATAGTATATAAATGTCCACATGCCTTATAATTATTGATATCGAGAATGATTACAAAAAAAATTTGGCTGCAGAGGAATAGGTGAACATCAATGGTCATGAGTACTGGAATGAAAGATATTCCCAAACTTCCTTTTTACCTCTTTACTCATAAAAATTTTCAAGAGCTCCAAAGATCTGAAAAGTTTCATTTTGAACCCTGACTCAATTGCAAAATGAAGGTTAGCCACAAGAACACAGGAAACATACAGGATGATGCATTGGAATCTGTTTTTTTTTTTTTTCCTTAATTCTCCTATTCTTTTGCCTTTAGTCCACTGGACCCCTTCTCTATAGCTGAGAATTTTCCACATTTTTTTTTTCATTCCCATTGGAAGGTATATTGTAAATTCCTTTTCTGCTCTTTATTTTCAGACTTAAATTTCCTGATTATTGTATTTACCATGAAGTAACTACATACTCTCTTTCATCATGTAATTTTGACCTGTACTTATGTTGATAATAACTTTTTTGCTTTATTCGATGTCTGTGATACTTTTCAACTATATATAAGGGTAAAAATCATCCAGACTTATTCTATTACATGATATTATGGAATGTATATTATCTGTTTCAAGAAAGTCACTAAATAGAGCTAAAGTTGAATAAGAAAGAAGTCTAGTACCAATAAGAAACGTGTTATTTGTTTATTTCTGTTATGTTTAAAGGCACATGTGCTATTGTGTATGTGTGTTTCAATTTGAGTAATTTCTCTTAACCTGTCTTCAAGTTATTTGACTTTTTTCTCCTTTGTGTCAATCTATTGATGAGCTCACAACAGATATTCTTCATTTCTGATAGTAAAATCTTCTTTGCTTCTCAGTTCAGTTCAGTCACTCATTCATGTCCAACTCTTTGCAACGCCATGGACTGCAGCACACCAGGCCTCTCTGTCCATCACCAACTCCCAGAGTTTACTCAAACTCATGTCCACTGAGTTGGTCCATCCAACCATCTCACCCTCTGTTGTCCCCTTCTCCTCCTGCCTTCAGTCTTTCTCAGCATCAAGGTCTTTTCCAATGAGTCAGTGCTTTGCGTCAGGTGGCCAAAGTATTGGAGTTTCAGGTTCAACATCAGTCCTTCCAATGAATATTGATCTCTTTGCAGTCCAAGGGATTCTCATAATCTTCTGTAACACCACAGTTCAAAAGCATCAATTATTTGGCACTTAGCTTTCTTTTTAGTCCAACTCTTACATCCATACATGACTACTGGAAAACCATAGCCTTGACTAGATGGACCTTTGTTGGGAAAGTAATGTCTTTGCTTTTTAATATGCTGTCTAGGTTTGTCATAACTTGTCTTCCCAGGAGCAAGTGTCTTTTAATTTCATGGCTGCAGTCACCATCTGCAGTGATTGTGGAGCCCAAAAAAATAAAGTCAGCCACTGTTTCCACTGTTTCCCTGTCTATTTCCCATGAGGTGATGGGACCAGATGCCATGATCTTTGTTTTCTGAATGTTGAGCTTTAAACCAACTTTTTCACTCTCCTCTTTAAGTTCCATCAAGAGGCTCTCTAGTTCTTCTTTACTTTCAGCCTTAAAGGTGGTGTCATCTGCATATCTGAGGTTATTGATATTTCTACTGGAAATATTGATTCCAGCTTATGCTTCATCCAGCCCAGCATTTCTCATGATGTACTCTGCATATAAGTTAAATAAACAGGGTGACAATATTCAGCCTTGACGTACTCCTTTCCCTGTTTGGAACCAGTCTGTTGTTCCATGCCCAGTTCTAACTGTTGCTTTCTAACCTGCACACAGATTTCTCAAGAGGCAGGTGAGGCATTTATATTTGATGCTTCCTTACCATTTTTTACACTGTTGATGTTGATAGTGCGGCCCAGGTTTTCTTTCGAGCTTTTCACACTGTGAGGAGAGAGCAAATTAGCCAAGATGGCATGTTCAGGCTCTCTCACCCCACGTTTTTCAAATAATGATGATGGGACAACTGAGATTATTTGGGCACTGTGCACGCATGTGTCACGAGGTACTCACTTGATCATGGGACACTGTGTGGTATGCATATATGTGAGCTCCACCTAGAAGGCAGCAGCTTTTTACTGGTGCATCATGGCTATGTCCGTTGGGACAGCCATTAGAGGAGGGACTATAGAGTGTCTACTGCTCTAGCTGCTGCATCAGCCAGGAGAGAAACTGTTAGGGCTGTTGTCAGCCAGAAGAGAGATTGTGTTGTGTTAGGTTACCCTATGGCTGATGCATCAGCCAGGAGAGTTCTACAGTCCCTATAGTTCCTACGGCTTCTCGAGTTGCCTTCCAGCCTCTTAGTTTGCACCTTGCTTACCCTGGGTTCGGTAAACAGGGCAAAGAGTTTAAATAGCAAGACAGCTGGTGTCACAAACAGGATGAAAAGCAAAATACACACATTAATCGTAATTATTTTACAGTCCATATCAGATAGCTCTAATGTCTCTGTTTATCACTGAGTGTTCTGACGTTTTTGCTCTTCATCTTTTCTCCCTCTGTAATATAAAGCTGTTGTTTGTTATTTAAGTTCTGTTATTCTGGTGGCAGGGGTGTCTTATTCCCCTTAGCCTAAGGTATTGGCATGTTCTGTTCCAGGGAGCTCATGGATGTGGTGCTCTTGGTTCTCCTCTTCTTTGTTTAGTTACAGATTAGTTATAGTTACAGGTTTAATTATAGTTGAGTCTACTATATAATCCTGCTTCTCCGCCAGGAATAGGATATTTTTCCTTTATTTTTATTTTATTTTTTTCCTGACAGCCACAAGTTTTTACCAGTAACCGAGAAAAGCATAGTCTGTTTCCCTTTCCTGCTCAAATTCAAACTCCCCCCTCCATAGTGTATGTGTCAGTGACTCAATTGTGTCCGACTCTCTGTGACCCCATGAACTGTAGCCCTCCAGGCTCTTCTGTTCATGGGATTCTCCAGGCAAGAATACTGGAGTGGGTTGCCATAGGCAAGATGAATTTGGGTAGAGTTTCTTGCCCTCTTCAAACAACTGCTTTTCCTTGCCCAAGGTCATTACAATGGATAATTATTAGCACTCTTTCCTGCCTTTTCTGTGAAAATCCAGTAAGTTCACAAAGAAAAAAGAATCAACAAAATTGACTGCCATTAATTTAGCAGGTCCTTGAGTTTCACAGTGTCCCACTAGCTCAATTTTCAAATTCAGCAAGGCCATCAATGATTATAGTTGAATTTTGTTTACCTGTGTTCTGTTGCATTATTATACAGTACCTGAGTAAGTGTTTCCATTTCATCTCTCCCTGCAGCTTTTCATCTCTATTTGATTTGAGACTAGTTGTTAACTATGTAACCTAAGATCTTAATGTGTTGAAGAAAGAATTTGAAATTATTTTAGATTTTCTTTGTGGCAGGGTGAAAGCAGAACTCCTAGCTCTCTATATCAAGCAGTGGGGCCAAAGGTACTCATTATAATTAATGTAAGAACACAGTTTCATTTAATGATTAAAGAAGGTAGGCAGTTTTTGAAGATGATTTATAGGTTTCTCAGTCCAGAATATAATTCTTTGCCTTTGTGATCTAAGATCCCAAGAATTTAAATATATCTCTAGCCCAGGAAACTCTCTTATGTGTATATATTGTCTTTGTACTAAATACTTGAATTGTATTCATAGACTTACTATATGCTAGAACTTAAAATGTGAACACCAAAATTCTTGATTATTTGTCCATGAATTGAGACATCTCACAATGTTCTCACTAGTATTTTACTTCAGTTCAGTTCAGTCCCTCAGTTGTGTCCAACCCTTTGTGATCCCATGGACCGCAGCATGCCAGGCCTCCCTGTCCATCACTAACACCTGGAGTCCACCCAAACCCACGTCCATTGAGCCAGTGATGCTATCCAGCCATCTCATCCTCTGTCATCCCCTTCTCCTCCTGTCTTCAATCTTTCCCAGCATGAGGGTCTTTTCCAATGAGTCAGTTCTTTGCATCAGGTGTCCAAAGTATTGCAGTTTCAGCTTCAACATCAGTCTTTCCAATGAACACTCAGGACTGATCTCCTTTAGGATGAGCTGATTGGATCTCTTTGCAGTATTTTATTACCCATAAATAATACAAATATTGCTATAATTTAATATAAATAATTTATTGGGAGAGTCACATTAACTGGACATTAATGCAAATAAGCAAATAATTATGAACTTTGTTGGGTGCTTTCAAGGAAAGCTACAGAGCCAAAATGAAGGGAGTATCATGGAATTCTTTGCTTAAGGAGAAGGACATGTCCTACAGACTTAGAGAAATCCCATGGGGTTTGTTTCAGCAAACATTAGGGCAATGGAATGAAGGAGAGCGGGAGGAATACGTAAACGTAGGTTCTTTATATATGCATATGTATGTGTGTATATATATTTATATTGATGTTTATATTTTGCAACAAATCCTTTAGTAGTCTAAAGGATTGGTGTCTAAATGTGTGGTGTTTGAGTAGATTGTACAATTGCAGGTTTTAAATGACGTATTTAGAATCATCATTACATCATTCAAGGATGTCTTCTACTTCTGTGGGTTCAATTTTTACATGGTGCACTTTTAGGCAATTAAACCATTATAATTAAGACAAAAAATTTACCATCATTTTGAACAATTGTCCATCAGTTAAAATTAATATATCTTAAACATAAACATACTGGTTCTATATGTCAATTAGCTGTCTAATTTTGGCATCATCATCTTTGGCTCTAAAGGAGCTTTTCCAAATACATAATATTTGGCTGCATTTGATCTTGCAGGCATGCATGCTCAGTTGCTTCAGTCATGTCCAACTTTATGCACCTCTATCGACTGTAGCCCACCAGGCTCCTCTGTCCATGAGATTCTCCAGGAAGGATACTGAAATGGGTTGCCATGCCCTCCTCCAGGGGATCTTCCCAAACTAGGGATTGAATCCATGTCTCCTGCATTGCAGGCAGTGGATCTTATTATGCTCTAAAAATAAAAAGAAAATGAATATTTAAATTGCTGATAAGAATTTTAGGCATCAAAAATGAATACAGTGGAGTCATGTATAGGTCCCATAAGTATCTTATCCCTAATCTCAAACCAATCTTAATTCTCAAGCAACCTGTGTTTAATTGCAAAGAAAAAGAAATTCAGGAATATTACAAAATCAGCTGTGAAAAACAAATATTAACTAAGTGATTAACAGGTGAATAAACAAAAATATCTATTTTATAAACAAAAAGCTGAGCTACTTGATAGTGAAAAAATTAAATTGTTAGGGATTATAGAGGGGGAAAGTTGGGAGATAAAAATCATATTTAGAATATTTATTTGGGCACTCCCTACAGGGTGAGAAACGGTAATAATTTGTGAAAGGCTTACATTTTTGTTTAGATTGGTTTTACTCTAGATTTGAGGGGGAATTTTCTCCTCTGTTCCTTAATACCACCTTTGCTCCTATTTTGAATGTTTCTTTTTTGTTTTTTGTTTTTTTTTTTCTAGCCATTATTGTGGTAAAATAAAGTATGGTATTTCAATCATCAATCCAAAAATCCAAAGCATTACAATACCGAATTTAGGATAAAGCATTTTTTTAAAGCAATATTGATGATATGATGCACAATGAAGCTTTAAGTGTCACAGTTCTAAAAAGTTCAAATTGGAATGGGAACTCAATAAAAGATGCCAAGAAAGAAAAGAAACCATTGTAGTTTTGTCTATCACTAACTTAAAAACACTTATGTAGTTTACCAGGAAATTATCTAACTTGAGTTCAAAACCAAGCTTGTAATAAAGGATTTATTTATTCTTGACCTTATTTTGGGTAGATGATTGAGCTGAGACAAGATTCTTTAACCTAAACATTAATGATGACGCCTCAGGGTGTGGCCCTTCCACAAAATATAAAATATTTTCAATTGAGCTCTGGAATTCTATATTTTTGCTAACTCAAAAGCCAACAAAATAGTTTAACTATGAATAAATAAAATATACAAACTATTAATAATAGCCTGTAAATCCTAAGATTGAGAGATAAATGAATTTTAGCTATCTTACCTAAATCAAGATCAAGGAGGAGGCTTGCATACATACATATTGCAAACAATAAACAATTAACTATTCTTTAATTGAAAAGGGGGGGAGTATGATATGTTACACACACACACACACACACACACACACACACACACATACATACACCCATATCTCACGTTAATGAGATATTTCATTATGGCTGTTTAACAGGAGCATTTTATGCTTAATCAAAGCATTTAATGCACTTCTAAGGATATTCCACTTAGCAATAGGCTGATTGGGAACTGCCTTCAGGGACCTCTGAGTTTACACCCATTTAAAAATTGGTTTATGAAACATGTTCTGCATACTGCATGTTAATATAGGCTGGATTTTTTGTAATTATAACAGGGATATTGGGAATTCTTAATTAAATATTCAAGAGATTTCTTAACTTCTTGTGGCATAAGCAATTAAGAGAGAGATTTCTTCAGGAAATCAGAAAGATCATTGGAATGAGCTTCATTTTGTCAAGCTAGTCTGATAATTAAAATTATTAATGGTTTTATTGATTAATATTTAAACTTTGTATATACTAATCATGATTTCTATTTTGAGAATTTCTCTGGCCCTTGAGCTAATTGATTTTATATCTTTTCCTATATAATTATAAAAATCCAGTGAGATAGTTATTACTACTTCTATTTTACAAACAAACGGAAGCTTAGACATAAAGTAATTTTGAGAAAAAACACACAGATAGTAGACGGTAGAATTAGAAACTTATTCCGAATGTATTTGACTCCTAAGCCAATATTCTGAACAACAACTAAAAATTCCAGAGGACAAATTCCTCATTATTCTTTCCACTGATTATCTTCCTTCTGTGCTCAGGAACTAATTTATTATAGTTACCTTGTCTCTTTTCTAGGATTCAGCCTCAGAAATTTTCACTGTTTGAATTTGTAGGGGCTTACAGAATTTCCTCATATGAAGAGTTGACTCATTGGAAAACACTCTGATGCTGGGAGGGATTGGTGGCAGGAGGAGAAGGGGACTACAGAGGAGGAGATGGCTAGATGGCATCACCGACTCAATGGATGTGAGTCTGAATGAACTCCGGGAGTTGGTGATGGACAGGGAGGCCTGGTGTGCTGTGATTCATGGAGTCACAAAGAGTCAGACATGACTGAGCGACTGAAATGAACTGAACTGAACTGATAGAATTTCCTTGCTACTCTGAAGTTAAACAGAGAAAATAAAATTAGAATGTTGATATTTAAAATTCTACAAATATTTTTGCATATTTCAAACAGTAGTGTATATTTGTATAGCTTGATTCTTTCAGAAATCTTAAGTGAATGAATGATTTTTTATGGAGAATTACATGCATACTAAAATATTTATTTAAGAAGTATATACACAAAATTCAATGTTACTGCAAAATAGTTGGAAAATAATATTAAGCATTAAAACTATATAAAACAAACCCTGAATTACCCCACATGTGTGTGCTGTGTGCTAAGTCTCTTCAGTCACATCCCAGTCTTTGCAACCCAATGGATGGTAGCTACCAGGCTCCTCTTTGCATGGGATTCTCCAGGCAAGAACAATGGAGTGGGTTGTCATGCCCTTCTTCAGCAGATCTTCCCAACACAAGAATCAAACTCCTGTCTCGTGCATTGGCAGGTGGGCTCTTTATCCCTAGCACCACCTGGGAAGCCCTGATTGTGCCATAATTGAGAAAAATTTCACTGTTGGTAGCCAGCTCATATCTTGTGTCATGTGGGCTATCACTGACAAGCTAGTGTTTTTCTGTTGAGGAACTGCAACTTTTCCACCATATGACTTGGGGGCCTGATATGATAGGTGCTTTGCTCCAGGGAAAGCTTTCATTTCTATTCATGTCATGCTGTTTTAAAACACAAACACCAAGCTGCTAAAAAATTAAAAAAATAAAATAATAAAATAAAAAAAGAAATGATACTTTATTTTCCACAGTAAAGTAGAAAAATGGGTTTCTCTTTCTCTTGATTTCAATACTTTAAAAAGTATCTTGTAGATTATGAAGGTCTCAGTGTTGTCTTTTTTATATATTTCACCTAGAAGTATTCCCTCTCTAGTTTTCATGAATTCTCCTGATGGAGATATATTTGGAAGGACTATTACAACTGTCAATTCGTACCTGGATGCACCACATTCATATTATTCTCAAGTTAATTGCTGAGGCTAGCTAAATATGCCCAGAGAAGGCAATGGCAACCCACTCCAGTACTCTTGTCTGGAAAATCCCATGGATGGAGGAGCCTGGTAGGCTGCATTCCATGGGATTGCAAAGAGTCGGACACAACTGAGCGACTTCACTTTCACTCTTCACTTTCATGCATTGGAGAAGGAAATGGAAACCCACTCCAGTGTTCTTGCCCTGAGAATCCCAGGGATGGAGGAGCCTGGTGGGCTGCTGTTTATGTGGTCGCATAGAGTTGGATATGAATGAAGCGACTTAGCAGCAGCAGCAGCTAAATATGCCAGATTGTTTCTTTTCTCAGGGTAAGCCATTCTCATACAGCATGGAGGTCCCCTTTTCTGAGTTTCATTCCATCAATTTCCACTCCAAATGCACACACATATATTTCTGAATCCTAAACAGCTTATTTATAAACAACACAAAACTGTTTTATGAAACATATCTTTAAAAATAATCAGTGAAATAGTTGACATCTTGTAAGACTAATCAATTTAAAGGAAGAAAGATACAAATAAAGTTGAAAAAATATAATTCTAGATACATGAGAAAAATAAAACAACTGTGTAATATAGCCAAAACTATAATCTTTCAAAATATTGGTAAAACACATAAAACTATCAATATTTACAATATGTCTTATGAAATCAATATAATGGAAGAAAATAAAACTGTTTTTAAAGAACCATCCTTACAGATTTCTGACTGTGAATTATGGTTTATATTCCATTGCAAAAATAGTAGTTAGATACCTTTATTGTTCCAATTCATAAATGAATGATTATTTAACAAATGATTTTTAGCTTGTTCTTTAGTTTAAGTGTATCATATGAGTTTACTGACAGCAAATACATTTTTTAATGGCATTTAAATTCCCATCTATTATATGAACAAAATTAATTTAACTAGTATTTTTAATTTCCTGTATTTTGATTTTATAATAATGTTTACTAGAAAATTTACTATAAAGTCTTTTGTTCATCTATATAATTGATTCTAATATCCTTGAAATACAGAATCCAAAGTAACCACATTTTGCACTATCACCAATATAGTATGAACAAGCATATTCATCTAGAATTTCAACAAACTTGGCCTTACTTTTTTGTATCTTATTATTGTTTTTCCCTTATTGCTATTTATTATTTGTACGGTGAACTTGAGCTAATGAAATTCTTCGTACCTTGCCAAAAAATTGTCTAAATTGGAGAAGCGAAAAAATGCTACAATTTATTTAAGGTATAATATAGGAGGTTGAAAACAGTCAGAATGTGATCCCTTAAGCTAATGGGTTCTTTGTGTATGTAATTAATTAAGAATCTTGATGTTTAATCATCCCTGCTTTAATAGAATGGTACCTAAATCCAATGACTTGATATCCCTATGAAAAGAAAAGCAAACATAAAGAGATAGAAGAATGTCATTTGGAGACAAAAACAGTGATTAGCGTAATGATGCCACAAACCAAGGAATGACTAGGACCACAAGAAACCAGAAGATAAAAGAATATTTTCCTAGAACCATGTGAAACAATACATTTTTGTTATTTTTAACTCTCTAAGTCAGTGGTAATTTATGTTGACCCTAGGAAATTACTATGTATGGCATGAGTTAGTCTTTTTACTTTCTCTCAAGTTGTTAGCCAGTCTTCCATTGTGAATAATAATAACGTTATCCTTGATGTGAAATATCACTCTTAACCTTTAGAATACTTTAATCAGTTTCTAGTAGAAACACTATTTGAAATGTACCCAACCATTCATGTCTTCAAATATATGATTAAAGATTTTCTTAATTGTGTTAGTTATTCCTTAAAACTTCTAAAATTTATTTTAAAAATTCTTCCTCCAAATGAATTTTAAAATCCTTTGTAAAATGGCAAAAAATTGCCATTCACTTTTAAATGCAAATGAACTCAGTGTATGGAAAATGTATGGAAATGAAAATTTTTGCTCCTACCCTCAACTCTTACCCAAGAAGTTTCTATGTTTGCCACAAATCAAATCTAATTTTTACTTTTCAGTTGTTATAATCATATATTTTATATGATTCATGTGTATTTCTTATTATGTCTTATTTCAGAATTTAATTGATATCTTTAGTGTTCTATCCTTTAGTAGGTAGGAAGTTGTACTGCTAACTGTGACTTTTATTCTTTATTATGTACATTATTCCTATTTAAATATAAAGTTTGATTAGAAATGGTGGTAAATTTTATTAGACATCTTCCTGGTACCTATTGAATTAATTATTAGGCATTATACTATTGATCTATGTTATTGTTTTGAGTTTATTTTCTGTAGGTTGGTCTTTTCCTTCTCTTGCTTCCTGCCTAAAGAAGTTCTTTTAGCATTTGTTGTAAAGCTGGTTTGGTGGTGCTGAATTCTCTTAACTTTCACTTGTCTGGAAAGCTTTTGATTTCTCCACCAAATCTGAAGGAGAGTCTTGCTGGGGAGAGTATTCTTGGTTGCAGATTCTTTCATCACTTTAAATATATCATGCCATTCCCTTCTGGCTTGTAGAGTTTTTGTTGATAAATCAGCTGATAACCTGATGAGAGTTCCCTTTACGTTATTTGTCATTTTCTCCTTGTTGTTTTTAATATTTTATCTCTGTCTTTATTTTTTGTCAATTTTATTACCATGTGTCTCAGTGTGTTCCTTCTTGGGCTTACCCTGCTTAGAACGATGTGCTTCCTGAGCTTTGTTGACTATTTCCTTTCCCATGTTAGGGAAGTTTTCAGCTATTATTTCTTCAAGTATTTTCTCAGGTCCTTTCCCTCTTCTTTTGGGAAACTTATAAGAGAAGGTTGGCAAATTTAGTGTTTTCTCAGAGGTCTGTTATGCTGCCTTCATTTCTTTTCACTCTTTCTTCTATATTCTGTTCTGTGGCAGTGATTTACATCATTCTGTCCTCCAGGTCATTTATCATTTCTTCTGCCTCAGTTATTTTGCTATTGATTCCTTCTAGTGTACTATTCACCTCTGTGTGTTTGTTCTTTAGTTCTTCTAGGTCTACGTTAAGCATTTCCTGCATCATCTCAATCTTTGCCTTCACTCTTTTTCCTAGATCCTGGATCAGCTTTACTCTCATTTTTCTGATTCTTTTCTTTCTTCTTTTTTTTTTTTTTTCTGGAAGGTTGCCAATCATCAGCTCATTTAGTTGTTTTTCTGGGACTCTATCTTGTCTTTTCATCTGGGACATGACTGTCTGCTTTCTCATGCTGATTAATTTTCTGTAATGTGTTTTAGTCACTGTGGGATTGTGGTTCTTCTTGCTTCTTCTGTCTGCCCTCTGATGGCTGAAGATAAGAGGCTTGTGTAAGCTTCCTGATGGGAGGGACTGCTGGTGGGAAGAACTGGGTCTTACTCTGGTGGGCAGGGCCTTGCTCAGTAAAGCTTTAATACAATTATCTGCCAATGAGTGGGGTTACACTTGCTCTCTGTGTACATGCATGTGTACTAAGTCACTTCAGTCATGTCCAGTTCTTTGTGACCCCATGGACTATAGTTCTCCAGGCTCTTCTGTCCATGGGATTCTCCAGGCAAGAATACTGAATTGGGTTGCCATGCCTTCCTCCAGGGGATCTTTTCAGCCAAGTGTTTGAACCAGAGTCTGTTACATCTCCTGTAGTGGCAGGTGTGGTCTGTACAACTAGTGCCGCCTGGTAAGCCGTACAAGTCACTTGGGAAACTTAAAAATCTTTGTCTTCCAGAGATTCTGATTATCTAGTTGATTAGTTTCAAAAATTCTCCAGATGATACTCTCTGTCTGCAGAATTGAAAACCATTTCAGGAGAGCAACCCCTCAAGCTTCTTAAACTATGCCTTCTACCTTCCTCCCTTAGAAGGGACAAGGCAGAGAAGGCCGTTTTCTTATGTCCTCTTTCTGGATATTATTATCCTTGCTTAAATATATCAAATGATAAAAGGTATAGATAAATGACAAATACCCATATACAACACTAGAATCATGTTCAAGAGAAATGGCTGATAGCCAAAGAGATGATATATACAGGGTAATTTCTGCTAGTTAGCCCAAATAAAACCATTTTTGAAAAAAGAAATATCAGCCATGGAGCACACACACAAACATGGGAGTGGGTCACTTTTCAGATAAAGAGACAGAGAGAGAGAATGAGAAGACAAGCGGGGAAAAATGAAAAATATAGAGAGAAATTTGAGAGAGTGGGAGAGAGAAAAAGGTAATGAATAATAGATGGAGAGGGTAAAGAATAAGCTTTTGTACCAGGAAATATATTCACAGTGCAATAAAAATATAATCTGTAATACAGGAACCTGTGGATCTATCCTGGGCACTTTGGCACTGAAGTAGTAATTCAAGCTTTAAGAGAGCCATGAAAACCTAAATAACTTCAATTTTGTGCCTGTATTTTACGAGATCATCAAAACACTTCAAGTAAATTACAACTTCAAAATCAATTTCTCTCTTCAGCAGATCATCTATTATCCTATATGATTGAAGCTTGCATCTCTTAACTGGTGTATTATCCAAAGCAAAGTCAAACCCAAAGTTCTTATTTAATACCAGCACTTCAGCTCCTTGAAGAAATAGAAAATAAAAATGCTAATCTATATACATCATTTTGTGTTATAGTGCTGGGTTTTTATATTTATGTGTAGAAAGTAATTGGAAATGAAAGAAAATAGTGTGTTTGAAATAGGATAAATGGCCTAAGTTCAGAATTTGGGGATTTCCCCTGTCACATACTCTCTACATTATGTAGACAGAGAAATTAACCTCTCTGAACACCCTTTTTCTCAGGTATGAAATGAAAGTAAAATAAAGTATCTATGAAATACTTATCTATGGATAGTTTTATACACATTAGTATGATGGTACTATGTTGGCTCATTATATCTATAGAGAATGGACCAACTTCAATATCGAGGGTGGGAAAGATTAAGAGATAATAGCAATATTGATCATAGCATATGATATACATATTAAAGTATTTGAAAATATATAGGGTAGACTTCTATAAATTGTAAATATGTGTGTTAGTTATAGAAAGATTTGGAATTTAAGAAAAATAGAAGATCACAGCAAATTGAGAATTTTCTATGGTTAGGATTTATAGTCAAGGTACATTTAGATAAGAGGAAATATAAAATCAAGAATGACCACAGCATAACACTTGGGACTGTTAACAAAAGCTGAACACTTCAAATTATGTTTTCCTTTATAGTAGAGAGTGTCCTGCAGACAAACGGTTAATAATGAAAATTTGGGTATTAATAATCTGCACTGTCTATCCAATGAAATGAATGAAAAAGGCTCTCAAGAATGGTCTCTTAGAAATCTCTGTGTTTGTTTTCTTTCAGGCTTGGTGAGATTAAGAAAAGGAATTTAGCTTCAGAATTTAAAAAAACGACAATGAATAATAATTATGAGTGGTTTTAAAGAATCAATATTTTTGTTGCAGCATTGAAATATGAAATGCTGGATTGCAGCTGTTATTTGGAAATAAGTTCCAGGATCATGAATAAAATGTCAGGACTACAAATATTGATTCATTTGTGTTTAGGTCCAATATTCATAGCAAAGAATCCAATTTTAAGACAGAATTCCCTTACAGTCCAGTGGTTAGGACTATGTGTTTCCACTGCAGGGGGCATGAGTTCAATCTCTGATAGGGGAACTAAGATACCACATGCTGCATGGTGTGTTTAAAAAATTTAAAGACAAATAAAAGATAAATACATTAGAACCATGTATTATTAGTCTTTATTAATATGAATATATTATAGATACTACTTTAAAGTATTTTTAAGATAGTATTTTACTATCCTGTAATTTATTTTTCCTTTTTTCCTTGTCCTGCCCACAATATGACAATCAAGACCAATAATCATTAAATCCATCAATAGGGTAGATATATTTAACTCAAAATCCAGTCGTCCCTAGCCCTTACCCTAAGTTCTGAGTTATCTACACTTGTTATCTCTATTTTCTCTAGTCTATATCATATGAGTTTCTCTAGTAATAGTATTTAGCAATCTGCATCTCGTCTGTTAGTAAAATACTTTAAATTACCAGTGTCCCTCACAAATTATTTATACTATTGCATGCTTTGACAACTGTACAATTAACTAATTTTTTTGCCTCTATGGAATGTCTCATGATGTGAAAATTTCCTTTCTCTCCTTTTCTGAAATTTCTCCCTTTATCTTCATATGCCCAGTGAAAAATAAAAGTTCTTTACAGTTCAACATACAGAAAACTAAGATCATGGAATCTGGTCTCATCACTTCATGGGAAACAGATGCAGAAACAGTGGAAACAGTATCAGACTTTATTTTTTTGGGCTCCAGCATCACTGCAGATGGTGACTGCAGCCATGAAATTAAAAGACGCTTACTCCTTGGAAGATGACCCAGTTTCATTACTTTTTGTGGCTGAGTAATAGTCCATTGTATATAAGTAACACAACTCTTTATCCATTCATCTGCCCAAGAACATCTAGGAAACTTCCATTCTCTGGCTATTGTAAAGAGTGCTGCTATGATTACTGGAGGTACACATGCCTTTATGAATTATGGGTTTCTCAGGGTATATGCCCACTGGTGGGATTGCTGGGTTATATGGCAGCTTTATTCCAAGTTTTTTAAAGAATCTCCATACTGATTTATATAGTGGCTGTATCAATTTAAATTCTCAAAACCAATGCAAAAGTGTTCTCTTGCCTTCACATCCTCTCCAGTATTTATTGTTTGTAGATTTTTTGATGACAGATATTCTGACCAGTGTGAGGTGATACCTCCCTCTAATTTTGATTTGCGTTTCTCTAACAGTGAGAAAAATTGATATCTTTTCATATGTTTGTTGGGCATATGTATGGCTTCTTTGGAAAAATGTCCATTTAAGTCTTCTATGCTCTTTTCAATGGAGTTGCTTGTTCTTCTGATGTTGACCTGCATGAAATGTTTATACATTACATTTTGGAGATTAATCCCTTGTCAGTTGCTTAATTTGTAATTATTTTCTGCCATTCTGAGGGTTGTCTTTTCATCTTGTTTATAGTTTCCTTTGCTATTCAAAAGTTTTTAGGTTTAATTAAGTTCAGTTCAGTCGCTCAGTCGTGTCCGACTCTTTGTGACCCCATGAATGGCAGCACGCCATCACCAACTCACGGAGTTCACTCAGATTCATGTCCATCGAGTCAGTGATGCCATCCAGCCATCCCATCCTCTGCCGTCCCCTTCTCGTCCTGCCCCCAATCCCTCCCAGCATCAGAGTCTTTTCCAGTGAGTCAGCTCTTGGCATGAGGTGGCCAAAGTACTGGAGTTTCAGCTTTAGCATCATTCCTTCCAAAGAAATCCCAGGGCTGATCTCCTTCAGAATGGACTGGTTGGATCTCCTTGCAGTCCAAGGGACTCTCAAGAGTCTTCTCCAACACCACAGTTCAAAAGCATCAATTCTTCACCGCTCAGCCTTCTTCACAGTCCAACTCTCACATCCATACATGACCACTGGAAAAATCATAGCCTTGACTAGATGCACCTTAGTCGGCAAAGTAATGTCTCTGCTTTTAAATATACTATCTAGGTTGGTCATAACCTTTCTTCCAAGGAGTAAGCGTCTTTTAATTTCATGGCTGCAGTCACCATCTACAGTGATTTTGGAGCCCCCCAAAATAAAAAGTCTAACACTGTTTCCACTGTTTCCCCATCTATTTCCCATGAAGTGATGGGACCGGATGCCATGATCTTCATTTTCTGAATGTTGAGTTTTAAGCCAACTTTTTCACTCTCCTCTTTCACTTTCATCAAGAGGCTTTTTAGTTTCTCTTCAATTTCTGCCATAAGGGTGGTGTCATATGCATATCTGAGGTTACTGATATTTTTCCTGTCAATCTTGATTCCAGCTTGTGTTTCTTCCAGTCCAGCATTTCTCATGATGCACTCTGCATAGAAGTTAAATAAGCAGGGTGACAATGCACAGCCTTGATGTACCCATTTTCCTATTTGGAACCAGTCTGTTGTTCCATGTCCAGTTCTAACTGTTGCTTCCTGACCTGCATACAGATTTCTCAAGAGGCAGGTTAGGTGGTCTGGCATTCCCATCTCTTTCAGAATTATCCACAGTTGATTGTGATCCACACAGTCAAAGTCTTTGGCATAGTCAATAAAGCAGAAATAGATGTTTTTCTTGAACTCTCTTGCTGTTTCCATGATCCAGCGGATGTTGGCAATTTGATCTCTGGTTCCTCTGCCTTTTCTAAAACCAGCTTGAACATCGGAAAGTTCACAGTTCATGTATTGCTGAAGCCTGGCTTGGAGGATTTTGAGCATTACTTCACTAACATGTGAGATGAGTGTAACTGTGTGGTAGTTTGAGCATTCTTTTGCATTGCCTTTCTTTGGGATTGAATTGAAAACTGACATTTTCCAGTCCTGTGGCCACTGCTGAATTTTCCAAATTTGTTCTCATATTGAGTGGAGCACTTTCACAGCATCATCTTTCAGGATTTCAAACAGCTCAACTGGAATTCCATCACCTCCACTAGCTTTGTTCGTAGTGATGCTTTCTAAGTCCCACTTGGCTTCACATTCCAGGATGTCTGACTCTAGATGAGTGATCACACCATAGTGCTTATCCGGGTTGTGAAGATCTTGTTTTTACAGTTCTTCAGTGTATTCTTGCCACCTCTTCTTAATATCTTCTGCTTCTGTTAGGTCCATACCATTTCTGTCCTTTATGGAGCCCATCTTTGTATGAAATGTTCCCTTGGTATCTCTAATTTTCTTGAAGAGATCTCTAGTCTTTCCCATTCTGTTGTTTTCCTCTATTTCTTTGCATTGATTGCTGAAGAAGGCTTTCTTATCTCTTCTTGCTAATCTTTGGAACTCTGCACTCAGATGCTTATATCTTTCCTTTTCTCCTTTGCTTTTCGCTTCTCTTCTTTTCACAGCTATTTGTAAGGCCTCCCCAGACAGCCATTTTGCTTTTCTGCATTTCTTTTCCATGGGGATGGTCTTGATCCTTGACTCCTGCACAAGGTCACGAACCTCTGTCCATAGTTCATCAGGCACTCTGTCTATCAGATCTCGGCCCTTAAATCTACTTCTCACATCCACTGTATAATCATAAGGGATTTGATTTAGGTCATACCTGAATGGTCTAATGGTTTTCCTTACTTTCTTCAATTTGAGTCTGAATTTGGTAATAAGGAGTTCATGATCTGCACCACAGTCAGCTCCTGGTCTTGTTTCTGTTGACTGTATAGAGCTTCTCCATCTTTGGCTGCAAAGAATAATCAATCTGATTTCGTTGTTGACCATCTGGTATGTCCATGTGTAGAGTCTTCGCTTGTGTTGTTGGAAGAGGGTGTTTGCTATGACCAGTGCATTTTCTTGGCCAAACTCTATTAGTCTTTGCCCTGCTTCATTCCGCATTCCAAGGCCAAATGTGCCTGTTACTCCAGGTGTTTCTTGACTTCCTACTTTTGCATTCCAGTCCCCTATAATGAAAAGGACTTCTTTTTTGGGTGTTAGTTCTAAAAGGTCTTGTAGGTCTTCATAAAACTGTTCAACTTCAGTTTCTTCAGCGTTAATGGTTGGGGCATAGACTTGGATACCATGATGTTGAATGGTTTGCCTTGGAGACAAACAGAGATCATTCTGTCGTTTTTGAGATTGCATCCAAGTACTGCATTTTGGACTCTTTTGTTGACCATGATGGCTACTCCATTCCTGCCCACAGTAGTAGATATAATGGTCATCTGAGTTAAATTCACCCATTCCAGTCCATTTTAGTTCGCTGATTCCTAGAATGTCGATATTCACTCTTACGATCTCTTGCTTGACCACTGCCAATTTGCCTTTGTTCATGGACCTAACATTCCAGGTTCCTATGAGATATTGCTCTTTACAGCATCAGGCCTTGCTTCTGTCACCAGTCACATCCACAGCTGGGTGTTGTTTTTGCTTTGGCTCCATCCGTTCATTTTTTCTAGAGTTATTTCTCCACTGATCTGCAGTAGCATATTGGGTACCTACTGACCTGAGGAGTTCCTCTTTCAGTATCCTATCATTTTGCCTCTTCATACTGTTCATGGGGTTCTCAAGGCAAGAATACAGAAGTAATTTGCCATTCCCTTCTCCAGTAGACCATATTCTGTCAGACCTCTCCACCGTGATCCACCCATCTTGGGTTACCCCATGGGCATGGCTTACTTTCATTGAGTTAGCAAGCATGTGGTCCTAGTGTGATTAGATTGACTAGTTTTCTGTGAGTATGGTTTCAGTGTGTTGCCCTTTGATGCCCTCTTGCAACACCTACCATCTTACTTGGATTTCTCTTACCTCAGGCATGGGGTATCTCTTCATGACTGCTCCAGCAAAGCACAGCTACTGCTCATTACCTTGGACTAGGGGTATCTCCTCACCACCACCCTTTCTGACCTTCAACGTGGGATGGCTCCTTTAGGTTTAATTAGGTTCCATTAAAAAATTTTTTTTGGTCTTTATTTCCATTAATTTTAGAGGTGGGTCAAAAAGTGTTCTGCCTATGTTTTCCTCTAAGTGTTTTACAGTGTCTGATCTTACATTTAGGTCTCTAGTCCATTGCCAGTTTATTTTTGTGTGTGGTATTAGGGATGGTTCTAATTTCATTCTTTTCCATGTAGCTGTCTAGTTTTCCCAGCACCAATTATTGAAGAGACTATCTTTTCTCCATTGTATAGTCTTGCCTCCTTTGTCAAAGATAAGGTGTGTGGGTTTGTCTCTGGACTTTCTATCTTGTTTCATTGATCTGTGTTTCTGTTTCTGTGCGAGTACTATATTGTCTTGATTACTGTAGTTTTTCAGTATATTCTGAAGTATGGAAGGTTTATTCCTCCAGATCTGATTTCCTTTCTCAAGATTGCTGTTGCTATTCAGGGTCTTTTGTGCTTCCAAAGAAAGTGTAAAATTTTTTGTTCTGTGAAAAATATATTTTTTTATTTGATAGAGATTTTATTGAATTTGTAGATTGCTCTGGGCAATATTCTTTAGTCATTTTCACAACAGTAGTTCTTCTAATCCAAGAAAATGATATCTGGAATTCTTTGTTATATTGAGGACACAAGCAATATACACTCAAATAAGATTTTGAGTTCAGTGAACTCAGAGGACACATTTGATTGAATTTTTGAATGCTTGAAAGAATGTGTTCTTCAAGCTAGAGTGACTCAAAAGAAATTTATCCCAGAGGAGCAGACACTACACCTGGGGAGAAAAAAGGGCCAATTAACCTAATGGTATTATAAATGTAAGTGTGCAATGGGGGGAAAATAGTGAAAACTAAGTTCAAATGACTTGTTCTGACTATGTCCATCTTGGAGGATAATCAGGGGATGGAATTAAGAAGGGGTTTCAATAGTAGATTATTGAAATGAGAAGAAAAGTGTTCATTATGAACTGATCTGTTGAAGAATTGCTGGATAAGGCCCCAATTTATTACTTCATCATTCACTATAGATAGTAGATCATGTAGCTGCCCACATTGTTTACTTCCCCAACATCTGCATAACTTTTATAAACAATCTTGAACTGGAAATGAGCATACATATGATGTCTTACTGATCTTAATGATATGTATATGTTAAGATTTGTATTAATTACTTGTAGAAGGCTACAATTTAAATTATTACCCCACCTGACCTAGTTAGTTTAGGACTATTTAGAGGAGTTAAAGGAAAAGGACCAGTAGTCTCCTCTCAGTCCTCTTATTTTCTTCCTCAAACTATTATATTTTAATATTTGTCTTCTCTGATTTCATAAACCAACATTCAATGTAAATAGCTCCAAAATATCTCCTGATAGCCTCAGCTTTCTCTTCAGACTTAGCTTGAATTTTGACTGTGTTTGTTTCCTTAGACTACACATCCCTGACTCATCAAGCTTATCATACACAAATCAAAAAGTGCTACATTTTCCACGGAACCAAGTTCCCTCAGTCCTTGCTTTCCAGCTTTTATTTGCAGTTCCCACTAGACTTCCAGGTCTTGAGAGCAGTCTTAGTCAACTTGACTTTTTTTTTTTTTTTCAACTTGACTTTTTAATCTTCTACATTCTAGTCAGAGCCAGCTTCTTCAGTAATCCTTCTGGAATACTTCTTTCCACTACTATAGTTATTGTTCTTATAAAGGATGTAATTCCCTTTGCAACGACTACTTTATTAAGTTTCCAACTGGCCTTCTTGCCTCTTTTCTTTTTCCACTGAAGCCCATGACTAATCTTCTTAAAAGAAGAGGCCAAATTATATATCCATGCTCAATTAACTTCTGTGACTCATTTTTGTATGCCAAATTAATTATAAATTTATTAACCAGGCACTTAAGCCCCTCAATAAATCCCCAGCCTACTTTTCCAGCATTGCTACTCTGTCACTATTGTCTAAATGAACCATATCCTCCAATCAAAATTAACTTCTACTGTTTTCAAAAATTTTCATGCTGTTTTCCTTTTTTTTTTTTTGCCCATATTGTTTTACTACTATGGTAATTTTTCCACTAGTAGATGTAGTAATTACAATTATTATTGTAACTGCTAATAAGAACTAAACCTTGACTGAACATTTAAAATATAAAAGGGGCTGGTGCTACATTCTTTATAAATGTTTCTCATTTAAGCTTCATAGCATCTCTGTATTAAATGCTACTATCTCCATCATATGCATCATATAATGGAAGTTTATAAACACTGTATTACTTGCTCAGTTCATTACATCAATGGTGGAATTAGTCATCCAATTTAGGAATGCTGAGGTCAGGACAACTAAAGTCTACCTTCTTAATACAAATCCAGAGAGAGGATGGAATTCAACTTGCCTGTCATTTCAAGTGTCACTTTTTTAGTTGAAACTTACTGGTCTTTGTTTCTTTCTTTCCTTATTTTTCCCCTTATCTCTGTCTATCTGTCTCCTTCTCTTTTTAAAAACTATGAATAGCTTCTTCTTTAAATCACTAAACCCACACTCCAACAAAACATTTTTATTGTTCTTCTTATGTTAAAAAAATACCTTTGTATACTTTGCTTTATAAAAATATTATAATTTGTTCAACATCCAAGATTTAAAATTTATGCAGCTTAAACAAAAGATTCTTTCTGTCTTCTAAGACATATAGCCAATATATATATATAGTGGGTGCACAATAAATAATTGTTGAATTGGTTCCAAGAGTTCTCCAGAGGTAGAGGTAGAACTGTGCTAAGTGCAAACTCTTTTGAGATAATTTTATAACCCAGATGTGCTGCTCATTTATAATTTCAATATTTCTGTGATTTATCAGAATCACCCATGTATGCTTAAAGGACATATGTCCCTGAACACTATGGGAGATACTTGTGCAAAATGTGAAATTGTGCCCTTTTTTCCCTTTGAAAATCTGATATTTCTGAACAAAAAATAATGAACTCTCCATGACAGATCCATAACAAAACATGTAACAAATGTTGAAGCTATAACTATTAATCTAAGGGATGATTCAAAATAGTAGGAACCTGAATTGAACTGTAGTTACTTAATGCCAGATATTCTTGCTCTTGAACACCGTGAGTTTCTAGATGTTCAACCTGGACTTTTCCCCTAGAAAAGGCAGAGGAAGCAGAGATAAAATTGCCAAGATCTGTTGGATCATTAAAAAAAGCAAGAGAGTTCCAGAAAAACAACTACTTCTTCTTTATTGACTAGCCTAAGCCTTTGACTGTGTGGATCACAATAAACTATAGAAAATTCTGAAGAGATGGGACCACCAGATCACCTTACTTGCCTCCTGGGCAATCTGTATGCAGGTCAGGAAGCAACAGTTAGAACTAGACATGGAACAACAGACTGGTTCCAATTTGGGAAAGAAGTACATCAAGGCTTTATATCATCACCTTGTGTATTTAACTTATATGCAAAGTACATCATAAGAAATGCTGGGCTAGATGAATCACAGCTGGAATCAAGATTGCCAGGAGAAATATCAATAACCTCAGATATGCATATGACACTACTTTTGTGACAGAAAGTGAAAACAAAAACAAAAACACCTAAAAAGCCTCTTGACAAAAGTGAAAGAGGAGCATGAAAAAGCTGGCTTAAAATGCAACATTCAGAAAACAAAGATCATGGCATCTACTCCCATCAATTCAGTTCAGTTCAGTTCAGTTCAGTTGCTCAGCCATGTCTGACTCTTTGTGAATCCATGAATCACAGCACACCAGGCCTCCCTGTCAATCACCAACTCCTGGAGTTCACTCAGATTCATGTCCATCGAGTCCGTGATGCCATCCAGCCATCTCATCCTCTGCCGTCCCCTTCTCCTCCTGCCCCCAATCATTCCCAGGATCAGAGTCTTTTCCAATGAGTCAATTCTTCGCATGAGGTGGCCAAAGTACTGGAGTTTCAGCTTTAGCATCATTCCTTCCAAAGAAATCCCAGGGCTGATCTCCTTCAGAATGGATTGGTTGCATCTCCCTACAGTCCAAGGGACTCTCAAGAGTCTTCTCTAATACCACAGTTCAAAAGCATCAATTATTCGGTGCTCAGCCTTCTTCACAGTCCAACTCTCACATCCATACATGACCACAGGTAAAACCATAGCCTTGACTAGATGGACCTTAGTCGGCAAAGTAATGTCTCTGCTTTTGAATATGCTATCTAGATTGGTCATAACTTTTCTTCCAAGGAGTAAGCGTCTTTTAATTTCATGGCTGCAATCACCATCTGCAGTGATTTTGGAGCCCCCAAAAAATAAAGTCTGACACTGTTTCCACTGTTTCCCCATCTATTTTCCATGAAGTGATGGGACCAGATGCCATGATCTTCGTTTTCTGAATGTTGACTTTTAAGCCAACTTTTTCACTCTCCTCTTTCACTTTCATCAAGAGGCTTTTAGTTCCTCTTCACTTTCTGCCATAAGAGTGGTGTCATCTGCATATCTGAGGTTATTGATATTTCTCCCGGCAATCTTGATTCCAGCTTGTGTTTCTTCCAGTCCAGCATTTCTCATGATGTACTCTGCATATAAGTTAAATAAGCAGAGTGACAATATACAACCTTGACGTACTCCTTTCCTATTTGAAACCAGTCTGTTGTTCCATGTCTAGTTCTAGCTGTTGCTTCCTGACCTGCATACAGATTTCTCAAGAGGCAGGTCAGGTGGTCTAGTAGTCCCATCTCTTTCAGAATTTTCCACAGTTTATTGTGATCCACATAGTCAAAGGCTTTGGCATAGTCACTTCCCATAGTCCCATCACTTCATTGCAAATAGATGGGGAAACAGTGGAAATAGTGAGAGACTTTATTTTCCTGTGCTCCAAAATCACTGCTGATTTTGACTAAAGCCATGAAATTAAAAGATACTTTCTCCTTGGAAGAAAAGCTATGACCAACCTAAACAGCATTATTAAAAAGCAGAGATATTACTTTGCCAACAAAGATCTGTCTAGTCAAAACTATGGTTTTTCCTGTAGTCATGTATGAATGTGAGTTGGACTATAAGGAAAGCTGAGCATCAAAGAATTGATGCTTTTATATGAAAAGCTGAGTCAGACTATATTCGACTCATGCTATGTGTACTTTACCAAGATATGTCGTTGACATGAGATGAAGCCATGTAGAGTCAAACTGAGCAACGGAACTGAACTGAACTGATTCTTGCTCAAATACAGGAGCATATAAATTGCTAATTTATAAGGTTTGAAAACTTTTAATGGACTATGCTATAATGTCTTATAAGTACTTCTTACATATTTGACTGGAAGACCAAAGTGGAGAAAACACAGAGATGCTAATGAGACAGACATATAATGTTGACTTGATTGCTGAAAGCTAATGGTAAGAAATAAAAGCCATTCTAGCATAATGATAGTGATAGTGAAATTGTTCAGCCATCTCTGACTCTTTGCGAATTCATGGACTGTAGCCTACCAGGTTCCTCCATCCATGGGATTTTTGCAGGCAAGAATACTGAAATGGGTTACCATTTTCTTCTCCAGGAGATTTTCCCAGCCCAAGGATTGAACCCGGATCTCCCATATTGTAGGCAGATGCTTTACTGTCTGAGCCATCAGGGAAGCAGCTCATTCTTAGCATGCATCATTTAATATTCCAGGACACTGCAACTTAGGTCATAAGAAGGAGACCTAGATACTTCTAAGAAGCTGGTCTCTTGACACATAAATTCAACACAAAGATCTTCCTAGAATTTCGTAAACTTTCTTACAGAAAACCCTGGGTAAAGTTGCACAGGTTTCCCTCCACACGCCCACAGGAGTCTTTCAAATGGCAGGTACTTCTATATTGTCATGAGTAGCCTTTATAATGGAATGAATTCCTTAAAAAACAAAGAAGCAAACACATAATCCCTCGTCATTTTCTTATCTCTCCTAAAACTGATTAAGAAATTACTGAAAATAGAAGCTAACTGTACAGACAGTGACTGTTTTAAAAGTAACACAATGATGTTAAAGTTAGGAAATGAAGTTTGAAAAACTGCAAAGGACAACTTTTAAATATAAAATAGATAATTCAAAGTTCTTAAAGAAATAAGGAGACCATTTACATCTGATAGAACTGAATTATCCTATCACAAAGCAAGTAATATTTTTCCTTAATGTTAATATTTATGTGCTCATACACAACTTCAGTGGAGTCTAATGTTTTCTTGATATAAGAATGACTTATTATATGTTTGGAGAAGGAAATGGCAACCCACTCCAGTGTTCTTACTTGGAGAATCCCAGGGACGGGGGAGCCTGGTGGGCTCCCGTCTATGGGGTCACACAGAGTCGGATACAACTGAAGTGACTCAGCAGCAGTAACAGTATTACATGTTAAATTTATTCTCAGATATTTTATATTCTTTAGCATTGTGAAATAAAAATTTTACATCTTTCATTTTTAACTGATAATTATAGAAATGTAATATATAGTAACTTTTCAACCAGATATCATGAAAATAACCTATTTTTATATAGATTTTCTAAGTATTTCAATGTTTTTCTCAGAAATAGTCATTTGAAAATAGTGATCTTTTTCTCCTTGTGTGTGTTATCTTATTAAATGATGCATATGATTTAATTAGATTATTAGATGATTTAATTATTCAATAATTGATGCAGAGTTATATTACATATGGCCTTCTCTCATAGCTCAGTTGGTAAAGAATCTGCGTGCAATGCAGGAGACCAATCCTGCAGTTCAATCCCTGGGTTGGGAAGATCCCCTGGAGAAGGGAAAAGCTACCCACTCTAGTATTCTAGCCTGGAGAATTCCGTGGACCCTATAGTCCATGGAGAGACAAAGAGTCGGACACAAGTGACTGACTTTCATTTCATTCTTTCATTTCACCCTTAACTTTCAGTAATTGGTGTAGAATTATGGCAACCCACTCCAGTACTCTTGCCTGGAAAGTCCCATGGATGGAGGAGCCTGGTAGGCTGCAGTCCATGGGGTCACTAAGAGTCGGACACGACTGAGCGACTTCACTTTCAATTTTCACTTTCATGCATTGGAGAAGGAAATGGCAACCCACTCCTGTGTTCTTGCCTGGAGAATCCCAGGGACGGAGGAGCCTGGTGGGCTGCCATCTATGGGGTCACACAGAGTTGGACACGACTGAAGCGACTTAGCAGCAGCAGCAGCATGTTATCTAATAGTATAATGAAAACCAATTGTGATTGCTTTCCTGATTTTATTGGATTTACTTTTAAGTTTATTCAGAAATGTTTTTACTTATAATTTATAAATGCAAAACTATGTTTTATATGTTCTATGCTATTTACAAAGTAAGAATCATTTGGTATACATATTTGGGGAAAATGTCATTTTCTATGCTGGCGTACATTTAAAGTTGACCAGACATTATGTATACTTTGGAAAATTGGTAGTTGAGGCTAATAAAATCAGCATTTCTTTGTATTTTTAAATAGCTTTTTGAGGTATACATTGATACATAATAAGAGCTGTGTTTATGTATTACCCTGCAGATGAACATTATAATCATTTTCAGATTTTGTTTATCATACACTTTAGCATTTAATAACATGTTAACAACACACACGTTTGTTGCTGTTCAGTCACCAAGTCTTGTTCAACTCTTTACCATTCAGTGGACTGTAGCATGCCAGGCTTCCCTGTCCCTCATGACCTCCCGGAGTTTGCCCAAGTTCATGTCCATTGCCTATACGTGTATATATATTACCTAAATAGTAATCACAATAAAGGTAAAGAAAATTCCCATCACTTTCCAAAGTGTCCTTCCAGCCTACTACCAGCTCCTCTCATCTCAATCCTCAGGTGATAATCGATCTTCTCATCGTCACTATAGTTTAGTTTGAATTTTGTAGAGTTTTATATCAGTGAATCATTTAGTATGTACTCTGTTCATCTGGTTTCTTTCACTTGGCATATTTCATGTTGCAATTTATTCTTGCCTTTTTCTGTATCAATAGATCCTTCTTTTATGTTGCTAAGTAACATTGCATCATGTGCATATACCATTATTTGTGCATCCTTTACCTTGTGACTGGACATTTGAAATGTGATGAAATAAAATTCATATTTTATGGAAAGACAATATTTAAATATAAAAAATTTTTATTTGGACCTTTGTGCCTCCTCCCTCCCTTTTAGTGTGTATTGTGCATCTGCATTAATCAGCTCTCCTTTTTAATCTGATTAAGAATTACAGCTCCTTAGGAGATGACTTTGATCCACTACTTCATAAGTTTAATTCTTGATTTTGCTAATTTCCGATAATGCTATTTAATGTTCAGCATTCTGTCTCAAAAATTTATGTAACTCTGCTTTGAACTTTAATGGGAAGCATAGTTCTCAGAGATTTTTATATATACATGTTTTTATTTTTCCTGTATATGGAATGTCTTGATTATATGGTAGGTATATATCTAATTTTTAAGAAAATGATAAACTACTTCCAAACTGGTTCAATATGTGGGAAACAGTTGTACTAATGGCTTTGATATCTGTGTCAGCTCATTCTATTACCTGCATCAGTTCTGTGTGTTTTTTGATTCATTTACTTTTCTCTTCAGTATAGGCCTTATTGTCCTGATGATTTTTTATTGGGGACCAGAAGCTATCTGTTGGTCTCAGGCTATCAGTAGCCAGTGTTGTGACTGGACTTGCTCTTTTGGTCCCTTTGCACCATCCCAAGGTGTCCTCAGGAGTAAACATCAGGAAAATCTGAAAACACAAACAAGTTTATTAGTTATTATTTATGAATCTTACAAATTGTATGGCACAATTGGGGCTATACTGTGAAGTCCAGGGGATGGGGAGATGGGCAAAAGAGAGAGAGAACTCCAGTGAATACACATATAGGCATTGGGGTTTTCTTTTATTGGGAACAAGAGCAAGGGCCTAGGATTTTGTAGGCTAACTCTTTATTCAGTTCAGTTAAGTTACTCACTTGTGTTCAGTTCTTAGCGATCCCATGGATTTCAGCATGCCAGGCTTCCCTGTCCATCACCAATTCCTGGAGTTTACTCAAACTCATGTTCACTGAGTTAGTGATGCCATCCAACTATCTCATCCTCTGCCATTCCCTTCTCCTCCTGCCTTCAATCTGTCCCAACATCAGGGTCTTTTCAGAGGAGTCAGTTCTTCCCATCAGGTGGCTAAAATATTGGAGTTTCAGCTTCAGCATCAGTTCTTTCATTCAATGTTCAGGACTGATTTCTTTTAGGATGGACTGGTTGGATATTCTTGCAGTCCAAGAGGCTCTCAAGATTCTTCTCCACACCTCAATTCAAAACTATCAATACTTCAGTGCTCAGCTTTCTTTACAGTCCAACTCTCACATCTATACATGACTATCAGAAAAACCATAGCTTTGATTAGACAAACCTTTGTTGGCAAAGTAATGTCTCTGCTTTTGAATATGCTGTCTAGGTTGGTCATAACTTTTCTTCTAAGGAGCAATTGTCTTTTAATTTCATGGCTGAAGTCACCATCTGCAGTGATTTTGGAACACAAAAAGATAAAATCTCTCACTGTTTCCACTGTTTCCTCATTTATTTGCCACGAAGTGATGGGACCAGATGCCATGATATTAGTTCTCTGAATGTTGAGTTTCAAGGCAACTTTTTCACTCTCCTCTTTCACTTTCATCAATATGCTGTTTAGTTCTTCACTTTCTGCCATCAGGGTGGTGGTATCTGCATAGCTGAAGTTATTGATATTTCTTCCAGCAATCTTGATTCCAGTCTGTGCTTCATCCAGCCCAGTGTTTCTCATGATGTACCCTGCATATAAGTTAAATAAGCAGGGTGACACTTATTTAACATATAAGTTAAATAAGTTAAATATACAGCCTTGACATACTCCTTTCCAGAATGGAACCAGTCTGCTCTTCCATGTCCAGTTCTAACTGTTGCTTCCTGACTTGCATACAGATTTCTCAAGAGTCAGGTCAAGTCATCTGATATTCCCATTTCTTTAAGAATTTTCCAGCTTGTTGTGATCCACAGTAAGGATTTGGAATTCTCAGTAAAGCTGAAGTAGATATTTTTCTGGAACTCTCTTGCTAGTTTGATGATGCAACAGAAGGTGGGAATTCAATCCCTGGTTCCTCTGCTTTTCTAAATCCAGCTTGAATATCCGGAAGTTCAAGGTTCACATACTATTGAAACCTAATTTGGAGAATTTTGAGCATTACTTTGCTATTGTGTGAGATGAGTGCAGTTGTGTGGGAGTTTGAGCATTCTTTGGCATTGTTTTTCTCTGGGATTGGAATGAAAACTGACCTTTTCCAGTCCTGTGGCCACTGCTGAGTTTTCCAAATTTGCTGGCATATTGAGTGCAGCAGCACTTTCACAGCATCATCTTTCAGGATTTGAAAGAGCTCAACTGGAATTCCATCACCTCCACTAGCTTTTTTCGTAGTGAGGCTTCCTAAGGCCCACTCGACTTCATATTCCAGGATGTCTGGCTCTAGGTGAGTGATCACACCATCATGATTATCTGGGTCATGAAGATCTTTCTTGTATAGTTCTGTGTATCCTTGCCATCTCTTCTTCATATCTTCTGCTTCTGCTAGGTCCATACCATTTCTGTTCTTTATTGAGCCCATCTTTGCATGACTTCCCCATTCTATTGTTTTCCTCTTTTTCTTTGCACTGATCACTGAGGAGGCTTTCTTATCTCTCCTTGCTCTTCTTTGGAACTCTGCATTCAAATGGTATATCTTTCCTTTTCTCCTTTGCCTCTTGCTTCTCTTCTTTTCTCAGCCATTTGTAAGGCCTCCTCAGATAACCCTTTTGCCTTTTTTCATTTCTTTTTCTTGGGCATGGCCTTGATCCTTGCCTTCTGTACAATGTCCAGAACCTCTGTCATAGTTCTTCAGGTAGTCTGTCTATCAGATCTAATCCATTGAATCTATTTATCACTTCTACTGTATAATCATTAGGGTTTTGATTTAGGTCATACCTGAATGGTCTAGTGGTTTTCCCTACTGTCTTCAAATTAAGTCTCATTTTGGCAATAAGGAGTTCATGATCTGAGCCACAGTTAGCTCCCCGTCTTGTTTCTGCTGACTTTATAGAGCTTCTCCATCTTTGGCTGCAAAGAATATAATCAAGCTGATTTCGGTGTTGGCCATCTGGTGACGTCCATGTGTAGAGTCTTCTCTTGTGCTGTTGTAAGAGGTGTTTGCTATGATCATTGTGTTCTCTTGGCAAAACTCTATTAACATCTGCTGTACATGATTCTGTACTCCAAGACCAAATTTACCTGTTACTCCAGGTGTTTCTTGACTTCCTACTTTTGTATTCCAGTCCCTGATAATGAAAAGGACATCTTTCTGGGGTGTTAGTTATTGAAGGTCTTGTAGGTCTTCATAGGACGGTTCAACTTCAGCTTCTTCAGCATTATTGGTCGAGACATAGAATTGAATTACAGTGATATTGAAAGGTTAGCCTTGAAAACAAACAGAGATCATTCTGTCCTATTTGAGATTATATCCAAGTACTGCCTTTCAGACTCTTTGTTGACTACGATGGCTATGCCATTTCTTCTAAGGGATTCTTGCCAACAGTAGTAGATGTAATGGCCATCTGAGTTATTTCACTAATTCCAGTCCATTTTTATTCACAGTTTCCTAAAAGGTCATTCTTCACTCTTGCCATCTCCTGTTTGACCACTTCCAATTTCCCTTGATTCATGGACCTAACATTCCAGGTTCCTATGCAATATTGCTCTTTATAGCATCAAACTTTACTTCCATCACCAGTCATATCCTCAACTGGGTCTTGTTTGTGCTTTGGCTCCATCTCTTTAGTCTTTCTAGAGTTATTTCTCCACTATCTCCAGTAGCATATTGGGCACCTATCGACCTGTAGAGTTCATCTTTCAGTGTCTTATCTTTTGCCTTTTCATACTGTTCGTGGGGTTCTCAAAGCAAGACTACTAAAGTAATTTGCCATTATCTTCTCCCATCAACCATGTTTTGTGAGAACCTTCCACCATGACTCTTCTGTCCTGGGTGGCCTTACATGGCATGGCTCATAGTTTCATTGAGTGGTCCATGTGATCAGATTGAGTGGTCCAAGGCTGTGGTCAATGTGATCAGATTGGTTAGTTTTCTGTGACTGTGGTTTTCAGTCTGTCTGCCCTCTGATGGAGAAGGATAAGAGGCTTATGGAAGCTTCCTGATGGGAGAGACTGACTGAGGGGAAAACTAATGTCTTCTGCATTGCAGTAGATTCTTTACTACCTGAGCCACAAGGGAAGCCCCAGTTAACTGCACTCAGCTGTCTTTCTATTTATTTTTTTGGTCATGCCTCATGGGATCTTAGTTCCCAGACCAGAGATCGAACCTGTGCCCCTACACTGGGAGCGTGGAGTCTTAACCCCTGGACCACAAGGAAGTCCCACTCTTTACTGGTGAATTTGAAAGTATAAGAGCAGGAATTTAAAACACAGGAAGAGAAAAAAAATCAAGGGATTCTAATCAGTATATTATATATAAATGAAGCAGAATCTCTAAAAGAAATGAGGCTGGGGAAGGGCAGGAGCAGGGTTGTGGCTGGTAATGTGTTTATTACAAATAGTCTTCTTTTTGAAGTGGAAGCTTAATTGAAATGGTTACTTCAACAATCAAAGCTCAAATTAGGCACTTCAAAACCAAAATAAAAGTTAAATTTCAGGGCTTACACTATGTTAGACAATGCAAATTTTCCTTTATTGGGTTCTGGATATTTTTATAATTTGTGTATTGTTTTAAGCCTTGTTCTAGGAAACAGATAAGCCACTTGGAAATGGTTTGATACTTCTAAATCTAAGATAATTTAAAAATTTGCTGTACATTTATTTTTCTTTGAATACTTCTTAGGAAATTGTCTAGTTTATAGAGGTTAATTTGACTGTGTGGATCACAATAAACTGTGGAAAATTCTGAAAGAGACAGGAATACCAGACCACGTGACCTGCCTCTTGAGAAAACTGTATGCAGGTCAGGAAGCAACAGTTAGAACTGGACATGGAACAACAGACTGGTTCCAAATAGGAAAAGGAGTGCGTCAAGGCTGTATATTGCCACTCTACTTATTTAACTTCTATGCAGAGTACATCATGAGAAACGCTGGGCTGGAAGAAACACAAGCTGGAATCAAGATTGCTGGGAGAAATATCAATAACCTCAGATATGCAGATGACACCACCCTTATGGCAGAAAGTGAAGAGGAACTAACAAGCCTTTTAATGAAAGTGAAAGAGGAGAGTGAAAAAGTTGGCTTAAAGCTCAACATTCAGAAAACGAAATTCATGGCATCTGGTCCCATCACTTCATGGGAAATAGATGGGGAAACTGTGGAAACAATGTCAGACTATTTTTGGGGGCTCCAAAATCACTGCAGATGTTGACTGCGGCCATGAAATTAAAAGACGCTTACTCCTTGGAAGAAAAACTGTGAACAACCTAGATAGTATATTAAAAAGCAGAGACATTACTTTGCTGACTAAGGTCCATCTAGTCAAGGCTGTGGTTTTACCAGTGGTCATGTATGGATGTGAGAGTTGGACTGTGAAGAAAACTGAGCACTGAAGGATTGATGCTTTTGAAGTGTGGTGTTGGAGAAGACTTTTGAGAGTCCCTTGGACTGCAAGGAGATCCAACCAGTCCATTCTGAAGGAGATCAGCCCTGGGATTTCTTTGGAAGGAATGATGCTAAAGCTGAAGCTCCAGTACTTTGGCCACCTCATGCGAAGAGTTGACTCATTGGAAAAGACTCTGATGCTGGGAGGAATTGCGGGCAGGAGGAGAAGGGGATGACAGAGGATGAGATAGCTGGATGGCATCATGGACTCGATGTACGTGAGTCTTAGTGAACTGCGGGAGTTGGTGATGGACAGGGAGGCCTGGCATGCTGCAATTCATGGAGTCGCAAAGAGTCGGACATGAATGAGCGACTGAACTGAACTGAACTGAACTGAACTCATTTCTTAGATTTAAATTTACATAGTTTTTTTTATTTATTGTTTATATTTTTGACATATAAGTTAGTGAATCCTTTATTATTCTAAATTTCAGATATGTGGACTGTAAGTATACCCAAACTAATGTTGTTCATGTACCAGTTTCTCTTCTGGTTTCTGTAACTTCCAACAGTTAGAAATAGTTGATAACTGGATGTTTTAAGACTAAATTCTTTCATAAAAACACAGAGGATGAACTTGTTTTATACAATTAGGAAAGTTTCAGCTATCATCCTTCTGATTCTGTAGGTGGCACAGCTTGCTTCATGAGAAGCAGCTGAGGCAATGTGTAAAGGCAGGATTCAGCTAATCTTTCAATGAATGTAAGGCTTCTAAAATACTTTAGTATCATTACTGGCCCTTACAACAAGCCTTGGATTTATTTTCAAAGTACATAGACTACAGTGTTTGTTAGAATCTTATGCACAGTTTATTCAATAGTAGAATGCATTCATGTTATATTTCCAGCCACTCCATATATCTAGTTTGCTAATTAAAAACTACTACAGTGATATGACTGGAATTAAAGGAAGCTGAAGAATTTATGATAGCTACTTCGGCATTAATATTGTTTTTATCAAATCATAACCAACCATATCATGAGTATTCATATATCTCAGTTAATACATCTCAATAGAATATATTTCAATGAAAGCAAAGAAAGCAAATAAAAAACTGGCTTATAGAGTAAACCGTTCCATCCCAACACTCCCTTACACTTTGCACTTTCTATATTGAAGCATATTATAGATCACATTTTATATGTATTTCTCCTACTTTTATTCAATAACCTTATGCAAAATAAAAACAGTTGCTCACTCTTGGGTTCTAAAAAGGTTAAATCATTGGATACTGCAGTCACCCACCTATAGTACACCCTGAAAGGAATTCAGGGGAAAACAAACCAACAAACAGAACAGGGTACGGCAATCTGTGTTTTGGAAAAACTGGCCCTCATAGAGTTATATTTCAGGAAACATTTAAATAAACAAAGATATTTGTATCCTCTTATATATAGAAAAGCCATAAAATCTTTCTCTTTCTGATTTACTTCATTTTGTATTCTAGGCTCTAGTTTCATTTACCTCACTAGAACTGACTTGAATGCATTCCATTTTATAGCTGAGTAGCATTCCATTTTTTAGCTGAGTAATATTCAATTGTGTATATGTACCACAATTTCTTCATCTATTTATCTGTCAGTGGACATCTAGGTTGCTTCCATGTCCTAGCTATTGTAAAAAGTGCTGCAACAAACACTGTGGTGCATGTGTCTCTTTCAGTTATTATTTTCTGAGTATATGTCCAGTAATGCAATTGTTCAGTCATACGTAAGTTCTAGACCTATATTTTAAAAGAATTTCCATACAGTTCTTCACAGTGGCTGTATCAAATAATGCATGCATATGGAATCTAGCAAGATGGTGCTGATGAACCTGTGTGCAGGACAGCCATGGAGATGCAGATATAGAGAACAGACGTATGGAGGCAGTGGGAGAAGAAGAGAGTGGGATGAATTAAGAGAACAGCATGGAAACATGTATATTACTGTATGTAAAATAGATAGCAAGTGAGATTTGCTTTGTGACACCAGGAGCTCAACTCTGTGGTAACCCCAAGGGTGGGTTGGGGTGGGAGATGGGAATGGGTTTCAGGAGGGAGGGGACATTTGTATACCTGTGACTGATTGATGGGAGGCAGAGGACAATACAACACTGTACAGCAATTGTCCTACAATTAAAAAAAAAAAAAAAAGAAAAAGAAAATCCACCTTTGCAAAAAAAAGAACACTGAAATCATTAACTGAGATATCTGAGTCTTATGACTAGCAGTGACTTTTCACTGAGATATATGCGTGACTGCACTATCCTCTAATGAAAATAATATAGATACAGATATCAGTTCACTTCAGTTTAGTCACTCAGTTGTGTCCGACTCTTTGCGACCCCATGGACTGCAGCATGCCAGGCTTCCCTGTCCATCACCAACTCTCGAAGCTTGCTTGAATCCATGTCTATCGAGTCAGTGATGCCATCCAACCATCTCATCCTCTGTCGTTCCCTATAGGTGCTCATTTTTACACCTGTTGCTTCAGAGATGTTCTTCAGAATTATCTGAGAAGCAATTTCACTGCACTGTAGTCCTCAGAGAGGTACTGAGACAAAATTGAAACTTGAAATTCTTACATTATGTTTTTATTCTTTCAGTCAACTCTTACTTTATAATTTTGTTGGACAGATTTTGTGTGTGTGTGTTTTAATTAATTTTGCTAACATTTTTTAAAGAATTAGTATATATATATACTAGGAATATATATATATATATATATGTGTATATATATATATTCCTTTTGAAAGCAGTTTTGAAATAGGTAGGAAGAGAACAGGGCAGAAACGTTCAAAAAATGACATAGCCAGAGGACATGACAGAAACTAACTGAAACCAAGTAGGTTTTAATAAATCAAGTTTTACTTAATAAATTTTACTTAAAAAACCAAGTAGGTTTAAGATAGCAGACATGTTAACTTCCTCTAGACCTTGAGCCTCAGTATGCTTTCATGTATGTAAGACATCAATGAGCTAACTGACACACTCACCAGTGCCATGACAGATCTGAGGCCAATCATCAAAGGCCAAAAATTGGCTGTGTCCTAATTCCTGGAAATCCCCACCTTTCCCTAAAATAGTTGGAATGATCCTCCCATTCATTAGCTTATGAAATTACTCAGCATACAAAAATAAACCACTCCATATTCGGGGGTCACTCTCTCTCCTTCTGAGATGACTGACATTGGGTTTATGAAGTGTATTTCTCTCTTAATAAATCCACTGCTTACCTGTCACTTTGTTTCTCACTGATTTTTTTCTGCAGTGAGACATCAAGTACCTGGGCATCATTAAATCCTGAAACCAGGTGTCATCTCTGTTGGAAGACCATGGGTTTTATCCTGGTTTGAATCCCAGGCATGTGGGTTCAAATTCTTATATGAGTTATAAGGTTTCACTTTTGTTTTTAGATCCCCAAATATTGTATTTCCTGTTTTATTAATTCATTTATTTCTCTTTTTTGTATTTATTTATTTTTTTTTAGTTTTTTAGTTTTTTAATTTTAAAATCTTTAATTCTTACATGTGTTCCCAAACATGAACCCCCCTCCCACCTCTCTCCCCATAACATCTCTGTGGGTCATCCCCATGAACCAGCCCCAAGCATGCTGTATCCTGCGTCAGACATAGACTGGCGATTCAATTCTTACATGATAGTATACATGTTAGAATGCCATTCTCCCAAATCATCCCACCCTCTCCCTCTCCCTCTGAGTCCAAAAAGTCCGTTATACACATCTGTGTCTTTTTTCCTGTCTTGCATACAGGGTCGTCATTGCCATCTTTCTAAATTCCATATATATTGTGTTAGTATACTGTATTGTTGTTTTTCTTTCTGGCTTACTTCACTCTGTATAATCGGCTCCAGTTTCATCCATCTCATCAGAACTGATTCAAATGAATTATTTTTAACGGCTGAGTAATACTCCATTGTGTATATGTACCACAGCTTTCTTATCCATTCATCTGCTGATGGACATCTAGGTTGTTTCCATGTCCTGGCTATTATAAACAGTGCTGCGATGAACACTGGGGTACATGTGTCTCTTTCAATTCTGGTTTCCTCAGTGTGTATGCCCAGCAGTGGGATTGCTGGGTCATAAGGTAGTTCTATTTGCAATTTTGAGGCAAAACACTCTCAGACATAAATCACAGCAGGATCCTCTATGATTCACCTCCCAGAATTCTGGAAATAAAAGCAAAATAAACAAATGGGATCTAATTAAAATTAAAAGCTTCTGCACAACAAAGGAAAATATAAGCAAGGTGAAAAGACAGCCTTCTGAATGGGAGAAAATAATAGCAAATGAAGCAACTGACAAACAACTAATCTCAAAAATATACAAGCAACTTATGTAGCTCAACTCCAGAAAAATAAATGACCCAATCAAAAAATGGGCCAAAGAACTAAATAGACATTTCTCCAAAGAAGACATACGGATGGCTAACAAACACATGAAAAGATGCTCAACATCACTCATTATTAGAGAAATGCAAATCAAAACGACAATGAGGTACCACTTCACACCAGTCAGAATGGCTGCGATCCAAAAATCTGCAAGCAATAAATGCTGGAGAGGGTGTGGAGAAAAGGGAACCCTCCTACACTGTTGGTGGGAATGCAAACTAGTACAGCCACTATGGAGAACAGTGTGGAGATTCCTTAAAAATTGCAAATAATCCATTTATTTCATGTATCTTTCTTAACTATCTTACACTGAATGCTTAATTTCTTTATTTTTATTTTCTTGACTGAAAAGAAAAATTATTTTAGTCTTTGTGTTTTCTCCAAGCAGTGCTATATCCATTTCATATAAGTTTAAATATATTCTGTAACCTAACAGGACCCTATGGGTTTTGCCTGTGACAGACCCCTTTCCCTAAATGCTCTGCTTTAACTCCTCTCTGAAATACCTAGATATGATGCACAAATCCTGAACTGTTTTACAGATGTTAAAGCCCACAACAAAGGAAGAAGTTAACTGCTAGATGACCATGGGCATCAGACATACTGGTATCTGAGGATTGATAGTGTTAACCTCTATGACACAGCCCTATTGCCTCACCATCAAATCAGAATTGTGCACAAGCTGATTCCCTACCCTGTGAACAACCCCCACCACACTTGGTCTTTAAAAAAATGCTCTCCTGAAACCCATCAGGGAATTCAGGTGCTTTTGTGCACTAATTTCCCTGGATTCCTTGCTTGGTGCCCTGCAATAAAGGCGGTGATTTCCTTCACTATAATTCAGTGTTAGTAGGTTGACTTTACAGCTTGTAGGTGAGAGGACCCAAGTTTGGCTTGGTATCACTACTGTCTGGTACCATTCAATTTTTTAAAAACAATTGTTTGAAAATTATTACAAAGCTGATACTTGAAGAATTTTGCTTTTTATTGTTTTTATTTATAGAACATGCTTATTTTTTTCTCTTAAATTTTTCTTTTAAGCACAAAATTAGCTTTAAGATTTGATCTCACTGTCTTCTTCTTCTTCTTCTTTTTTTTTTTAAACTGGCGCATGTGGCATCTAGATATTCTTTCATTCTCTTAAAAACCCCCAGGGGGCTTCCCTGGTGGCTCAGTGGGAAAGAATCCACCTGTAATGCAGGAGACATGAGTTCCATTTCTGAGTTGGGAAGATCCCCTGGAGAAGGAAATGGCAACCCACTCCAGTATTATTCCCTGGAAAACTCCATGGACAGAGGAGCCTGCCTGGCTATAGTCCATGGGGTGGCAAAGAACTCGGACACAACTGAGCCACTTTCACTCACTCAAAAGCCCCCAATGTGTGACCTCTCCTTGACCAGTAACAGTCCACATGCATTGTGTTAGAAAGTCACTTTAGAGCTTAAACTGTAGGTCTGGTTGATGTAAATTTATGTCGCTAGTTGAGCAATGAATTAGATTAATTGGGAAGGGTGCCAGAGCCATTGGCAGCTCAAGACAAATTTATCTCTATTTTTTTTCCCCTTTGTGTTTTATGAAACCACTGCTTTCTATACAGTTTTTTCCTTAGACTAATCACTGTGCTAGCTACTGGCTGGATTTGCTCCTCTGTCCTTCCTGTTGCTTGCCCTATTAAAGGCAGTCTTCACATGCCCTGTCTTCCTGCCTGCTATCTCCACATGCTGTGCTTATGACCTACAACTAGCTCTGTAAATGTAGCTGATGGCACTGTAAGGAGAGTCTGAACAGCCTGCTGCTCCTGTAAACTATGGCTGATGATTGACTACAGTCCTTACCTACAAACCTGGAAATGTGAGAGGGTTTCTGAAACATATCTCCTCCACTTGTCCAAGGTTGAAGTTGCTTCTCAGGAAAAAAAAAAGAAAAAAGAAAAAACTATGTATGTGGAGGTCCTTAGCAGAGCCTGTAATCTGATCCATGGTCACTGGTACAGCATTTTATTTGCTTTTTTTTAATCTTTTTTTTTCCTGGTTGTTGTTAAACCTTCTTGGAACTGTTACCAAACCAAACTTGGAGGCCATTTCAACTGTGTGCATAAAGATCAGATCCTCACACCAGGTTGAGGTTAAGGAAAGTGCAGTATTTATTGTAAGGCACCAGAAGAGAAGTCTGGAACCACTCATGCTGAAAAAACCCAAGCTCATTGATGGGATTCACAGAGATATTTTTTTTAAATTTTTTTTAAATTTATTTTGTTTAGTTGGAGGCTAATTACTTTACAATATTCTGTTGGTTTTTGCCGTACATTAATATGAATCAGCCATGGGTTTACTTGGGATGGGGAGGGAGATGGGGGGGGAGTTTCAGGATGGGGAACACATGTAAACCCACAGAGACATTTTTAAAACAAAGTGAGGGAGGGGAGTCACAGGGTTAATCACCTGGTGCCCAATTCTCTGAAAGTTTGATGGTGATGTTATAGGGCAATGCCACAGTGGGTAATATTATCAATTCTCAGGTCTAGTGCTCATGGTCATCTGATAGTTAACATTTGCCATTTGGCAGGGTGGAAAACTTTTGAAGTAACTCAGGAAACATGCATCAGATACTGTTATTTAGGTACTTCAGAGAGGAAATAAAGAGGATTTGGGGGTAGAGGGCTGTCCTAGCAAATTGGAAAAACTCAAGAGTGGCCACAGGACTGTAAAAGGTCAGTTTTCATTGCAATCCCAAAGAAGGGCAATGTCAAAGAATGCTCAAACTACTACTGCACAATTACACTCATCTCACAAGCTAGTAGAGTAATGCTCAAAATTCTCCAAGCCAGGCTTCAGCAATACATGAACTGTGAACTTCCAGATCTTCAAGCTGGTTTTAGAAAAGGCAGAGGAACCAGAGATCATGTTGTCAACATTTGCTGGATCATCAAAAAAGCAAGAGCGTTCCAAGAAAACATCTATTTCTACTTTATTGACTATGCCAAAGCCTTTGACTATGTGGATCACAATAAACTCTGGAAAATTCTGAATGAGACGGGAATACCAGACCACCTGAACTGCCTCTTGAGAAACCTATTTGCAGGTCAGGAAGTAACAGTTATAACTGGACATGGAACAACAGACTGGTTCCAAATAGGAAAGGAGTATGCCAAGGGTATATATTGTCACTCTGCTTACTTAACTTATATGCAGAGTACATCATGAGAAATGCTGGGCTTGATAAAGCACAAGCTGGAATCAAGATTGCTGGGAGAAATCTCAATAGCCTCAGATATGCAGATGACACCACCTTTATGGCAGAAAGTGAAGAAGAACTAAAGAGCTTCTTGATGAAAGTGAAAGAGGAGAGTGAAAAAGTTGGCTTAAAGCTCGACAGTCAGTAAACCAAGAT
This sequence comes from Ovis aries, assembly GCF_016772045.2. NCBI lineage: Eukaryota > Metazoa > Chordata > Mammalia > Artiodactyla > Bovidae > Ovis > Ovis aries. The sequence goes on from NC_056056.1 coordinate 49,026,192, forward strand.
CATGGCATCTGTTCCCATCACTTCATGGCAAATAGATGGGGGAACAGTGGAAACAGTGAGACTTTTTTTTTTTTTTTTTTTTGGTGGGGGGCTCCAAAATCACTGCATATGGTGATTGCAGCCATGAAATTAAAAGACGCTTACTCCTTGAAAGGAACATTATGACCAACCTAGACAGCATATTAAAAAACAGAGACATTACTTTGCCAACAAATGTCCTTCTAATCAAGGCTATGGTTTTTCCAGTGGTCACGTATGGATGTGAGAGCTGGACTCTAAAGAAAGCTGAACACCAAAGAATTGATGCTTTTGATCTGTGGTGTTGGAGAAGACACTTGAGATTCCCTTGGACTGCAAGGAGATCCAACCAGTCCATTCTAAATATCAGTCCTGTGTGTTCATTGGAAGGCTTGATGTTGAAGCTAAAACTCCAATATTTTGGCCAGCTGATGCGAAGAGGTAACTCATTCGAAAAGACCCTAATGCTGGGAAATATTGAGGGCAGGAGGAGAAGGGGATGATAGAGGATGAGATGGTTGGATAGCATGATCGACTCAATGGACATGGGTTTGTGTAGACTCTGGGAGTTGAGTCGGATAGGACTGATCAACTGAACTGATACTGAGTACAGAAGTTAAATTATTCATGATTATTTAGGTTAATTTCTAGTTATTTGTTTAGATTTTGTTGCATGAAACAGAGTGAGGTGAAAAAGCATGGTCGCATCATAGAACTCAGGTAAGTCCCTGGGATGGTGGCCAAGTGGGGATTCTTGACTTCTCACAGAGAAGAATTCAAGAGCAAGACAATAAAGTGAAAGGTGCTTTATTCAGGGAGATACACACTCCTCAGGTTGTGGGTCACTGTAGAAGTCAGTTCAGCTTAGTTCAGTTCAGTTGCTCAGTCGTGTCCGACTTTTTGTGACCCCATGAATCGCAGCACACCAGGCCTCCCTGTCCATCACCAACTCCCAGAGTTCACTCAGACTCACATCCATCGAGTCAGTGATGCCATCTAGCCATTTCATCCTCTGTTGTCCCCTTTTCCTCCTGCCCCCAATCCCTCTCAGTATGAGTCTTTTCCAATGAGTCAACTCTTTTCATGAGGTGGCCAAAGTATTGGAGTTTCAGCTTTAGTATCATTCCTTTCAAAGAATACCCAGGGCTGATCTCCTTTAGAATCCCCCAAATTTGTGGTGATTATTTTTCATGGGCTGTCATTTCATAGGCTAATGAGTAGGAGGATTATTCCAACTATTTTAGGGAATCATCAGGGATTTCCAGGAACTGGGCCACCATCCCCTTTTTAGACCTTTTAAGGTTGGCCTTGGTGAGTATGTCAGATAGCTCACTAATGTATTGCAAAGAGTATATACTGCAGCCCAAGGCCTAGTGGAAGTCAATCATCTGCTGTGTTGGGCCTACCTGATTCTAACCAATTAATGTTCTGTTTCAATGGCTAAATCATTCTTTTAAAGTTTGTGCTCTGCCTTTTTTCCTGCCCCAGTTTTTCTATTGCAAACAATGCTAAAATTGAACATCTTTAAATACTTTATTCTGTGTTCATGGGAGAATAGCTGAAAGAAAAGCTGATGAAAATTAGATATTTCAGTCAAAGATAATTAATTTTGAAATATTATGGCTTCCCAGCCAGACTGAAAGGGCTCGGGAAGCTAGCTGGCCTTGTTGGCCCTTAAATTGCACACTGGATGCCCTGGCCCCAGCTACCCTCGCCCAGCCGTGCAAACAAGGATGCTCCTGGCTCTCGCCAGCCTCCCAGGAGAGGGAAGAATTGAGTATTGTTAATAACTATGGACTGGAGACCTTTTGGAGCCAAAAGGAAGACAGTCTTGAGTCTTTCTTGTTATGGGTTGTGAATACCACATAAAGAACAAGTGCATGCGATGCTGGAAACTTGTAAAGAGAAACTGCTCATGACTGAAAGGCCTAAGACAGATGTATCTTTCAAGTTCTTATCGAGAAAATGACTATGAAGAAAATGATGGGTCAGGAAGACCAGTGGAAAACTCCCTAGGAGAGAGCCATAGAAAATGTACACTTCAGAAGAGAGATATAATCAGAGAACTCAAAAAGGAAAGTACATCATGTATGCCCTCAGAAGGGTAGAAAGATTTTTATTCATGTGCATGAGCTTACTCTAATAGATGATCCAGATATACAAGTGCCTTGAATGTGAACAAAACTTTGTGAAAACTTCGCTCTTATTATGTGTGAGAGAACCCACACTGGGGAGAAAACTTATAGATGTGATATGTGTGAGAAAACCTTCATCCAAAGCTCAGATCTTATTTCACATCAGAGGATCCACAGTTATGAGAAACCTTATAAATGTAGCAAATGTGAGAAGAGCTTTTGGCATCACTTAGCCCTTTCAGGACACCAGAGAACGCATGCAGGTAAAAAATTCTATACATGTGGTATCTGTGGCAAGAATTTTGGTCAGAGCTCTGATCTGCTTGTCCACCAGTGAAGCCATACAGGCGAGAAACCGTATCTGTGTAATAAATAAATTATTTATGTGTGATAAATGCTTCAGCCGAAGTACAAACCTCATAAGGCACCGAAGAACTCACATGGGTGAGAAACCGTTTAAGTGTCTGTAGTGTGAAAACGCTTTTAGTGGGAAATCCGATCTTATTAGCCACCAGAGAACTCACACTGGTGAAAGACCCTACAAATGTAATAAGTGTGAGAAAAGTTACTGACACCGGTCAGCCTTCATTGTTCATAAAAGAGTACATACTGGGGAGAAGCCCTATAAGTGTGGTGCCTGTGAGAAATGCTTTGGCCAGAAATCAGACCTTATTGTACACCAGAGAGTCCACACAGGTGAGAAGCCGTATAAATGCTTGGAATGTATGAGAAGTTTTACCTGGAGTGCCAACCTCATCAGGCACCAGGCAACTCACACTCAAACTTTTAAATGCCCTGAATATGAGAATAGCTTCAGCTGTAGTTCAGACCTTATTGTGCATCAAATAATTCACATGGAAGAGAAACCACATCAGTGGTCTGCATGTGAGAGTGGCTTCCTCTTAGGCATGGACTTCGTTGCCCAACAGAAAATTAGAACTCAGACAGAGGAGCCACATTATACAGTGTCTGTGATAAAAGCTTTCATTAGAGCTCAGCCCTTCTTCAACATCAGACAATCCACATCGGTGAAAAACCATATTTCTGTAATGTGGCTGAGAAAGGTCTTGAGCTCAGCTCTCCCCATGTATCAGAAGCCTCACAGATGTCTTAACCAGACAATAAGTTGTTATGCCATTAAAAAAAAAAAAAGATGTATTTACAATGTAAGAGAACTCACTTAAGATGGAGAACTCAAAGCAAATCTCAGACTTTCCTCAGAGCTCAGACTTTATTGGGGACCAGAAAATCCTTATTTGTAGGAACTTGAGAAATGGTTTGACCAGAGAGCTGTCTTTACAGAACCGTATTGATCACTCCAGTGAGAAACCTTACAGATGCTCTGAGTTTTTGGAAAACCTCAGTCCAAGATCATGTCTGATAACCCACAAGAGAATTTATATAGGTGGGAAACTTACAAGTTCAGTGAATGTGAGAAAGCTCTCTAGCAGTGCTCACCTCTCCTCATTCCAAGATAATTCAGATCAGAGGATGATATTTTTTTAATGCCCTGTGAAACAGTGCTTCAGACAGTATGCATGCCTCATTGGACGTCAGAAAGCCCCACTGGAAAGAAACCCCAACAGTTGTGAAAAAAGCCTCTTAACATAACTGCGACTTTATTACCTATCAAAGAAGCCATACAGGTGAAAATTTGTGTATTTGCCTTGAATGTGGCAAAAGCATTAAGTGGAGAGCCTTCTTGGGTTTGCAAACCCCTCTCCCCCCAAAAAAATCTGATGAAGGACCTTATGAATTCTCTGAATGAGAAAAACTGCTGTCAATGATCAGTTCTTGTACACCAGGGAACTTGTATAAGTGAAAGACCCTATAAATAACCCTATGTCTGGGGGAAAAAAGTCCTTGCAGGAAATCTCTACCTTATGGGGCCCCAAAGAAACTACTCTGGAGAGCATTTTGTAGACCTCTATAGAGGTCTCACTGTGGACTGTGTACATTTAATAGGTATGAGAACTGTTCTCGTAGTTAGTTGACCCCTGTAGTAGAGGTGAATTTTAATGGAGTTGACTTGCAAACCATTTTGTTTAGATACCCAGAAACTTGTTCTGGGAAGAGCTAGGGCAGGTCAGAGTAGGCCTGATGGGTAACTCAGGTAAAGATGCTTTACTTTTATCTGAACCACTGAATGATTGCTTTACTTTCAGTTTTTAAAATTTGAAACTCCAATAAAAGAAAGGATTTTAATTAAAAAAAAAAAAAGAAATATTATTAGGGTTGGCCAGTTGACCTTATAATATTACTTAAAAGAGTAATTCTTATATTTGTTTTCTATTTCTTCTATAAAAATTACCACACATTATAATATCCTTAAAAAAGCAAGTCTATTCCTGTGCCACTATCAAAATGACTTAAGTGGTTTTATAATGTGTTTTCATACCTAGTATGGAGCTTTTATTCAATATGCATTATTATTTCATTGTTATTCTTAATATTTGTAATAAAAATGTAATGAATTTACTAAATTCATCAAGCTGCCAAAATTTTCTTGTTATTTGAATTGAAGGCACTTTTAATTGATTGACTCAGGAAACAACATGATTTAAAGATGAATTAATCAAGAATGGCTATTTCAATCACTATTATTTAATGTTGTTTTGGTTTTACTAGTTTAAAGAGAGAAAGAAGGTAGGTATATATATTTTCCTCCTCTTTTGAACTATTATTACTCTTTGTAGATGACAAAATTCTATAGTTGGAAAAGTCTAGATGATAAATTAAGAAAATATTCAAAATAATAATTCAGCCTAGAGTGACCAAATAATACATGGTAATATCAATATCAGACTTAAACACAAACCATCCTTTTAAAATTATGAAGGCATTTTTCAGAAATAGTATCCAGTTTGGGTTTCTTACATTGAATTCATCCTCCACTTTTATTTCTCATAGTACCTAACATTTTTTATTTTATTTTATTTTTCCAGGTAGCCATCTCTGCCTAGATTCTAGGAGATCAATAATCACACATTCATCTCTCCTGGCCAATTCAATGTGATGATTTTATGTCCAGGGGCTTCTAGGAAAGAGAAGCAGGTGGTTCTAGGTAGAAGCTGCCTAGAAAATTATTCAGACTTCTCCAAGCTAAAGAATATCGAATTTAAAGCCTTAATCTTTTACAAGAGGTTTCAAGCAAACATGCCCTACTATTGTCCCAGAAGGTGTTACTATATTTTCTTGGACAGCAAACATATCTGCCCTCTAGAAGACTTGATCTTTATTTCCCAAAGCTCTTTGTATATTATTCAACTGTCATTAAAAAGATAGCTACTCTGCTGTAGACTGTCAATGTCTTTGCTTGCAAGACATGCAGAAATATGAGCTACTTATGGGAAATTGTCTTCTATCATTTATTAAATGAATTGCAGAAATCAGCTAAAATAGAAATATCATATTAAAAGGGACCAGATGAATTCACTCAGATCCCATTCAGATGAGCCATATTATCCAAAAAAACAGATTTATGTACCTCAGCTGGTAAAGAATCTGCCTGCAATGCAGGAGACCCTGATTCAATTTGTGGATCTAGAAGATCCCCTGGAGAAGAGATAGGCTCCCCACTCCTGTATTCTTGGCCTTTCCTGGTGGCTCGGATGGTAAAAAAATATTCTTGCAATGTGGGAGACCTGGGTTTGATCCCTGGGTTCGGAAGATCCCCTGGGAGAATGGAATGGCTACCCACTTCAGTATTCTTGCCTGGAGAATTTCATGAATAGAGGAACTGGTGGGCTACAGTTCATGGGGTTGCAAAGAGTCGGACACGACTGAGCAAATTTCACTTTCAGTTACTTAGAAGAAACTTCCTTAATTTTATTTTCAGAGAATAATTTTCTGAAAACATTATTTGTGCATCTTTCTTTGTCTAATCCGTGACTGACCATAATGTGCATATGATAGCTATCATATCTGAATAGTTTATTAAAATATATCTTCTCTTTTAATGTCTCTGTTTGCTTAAAAACACTTTGCCATTTCAAGGAACTCCTGGCAGTTTCAAACCCCAGTTTTGGAAGGGTTATTGCACTTGACAATTCACATGGGTGTGTCACATAAATAATTGTTTACAACTTTATGAATATAGACATAATAGTTGATAGAAAGTAATCAGGTTTTTCATTTTTATTAACATCAATATGTTTAAATACTGACATAAAAATTTACTTTTGCAAACAGCAACCCCAAGGAAAAAGAAAATTTTTCAGTCCTAATTTGATAGCTCTGTACCCTGTAAATATGGTCTTGAAATATTAAGGCATCTCACAGACTTGTTATTTCAATTACACTTTTAATGATACATGCTATATGAATTGAAAAGTCTGTTTAAATGTCCTGCTACATAAAACTAAATCAATTCACAGAAGAATGTTGAGAGAAAACAGATTTATTATTATCAGGATACATGATATGTGGGAACATGCAACAAAAGAGAGATGTTTTCTTATTCAATAGCAGAAAATTCATATATATATATATATTTATATGTATATATAGCAGTATATAATAATAAGTAATACAGAAAGGCAATCACTCTGTTGAATGGCTTTGGTACTGCAATAAAACACTGCAGCTATGCATTTTCTTCCCTTCAAGCTCTGTTTGAAGTCACATCTGAATCATGGAAAGGAATAGCTAAACATTTGTAAAATAAATGAAGTCCAACAGGATCACAAATCACTAGTATTTATAAGTTGAGGGAATTCTTAATATATTATAATGTCATAAATGATATATTTTCAAAATCTCTAAATTTCCATAGAAATCAGGGAGTATTTCTGTTCATCTATCTTATGTACCATATGCTTACAGGAATCCTAGAGACAGATTCATATAAGAAGCATAGTGCTATAGAAAAGTGTGAAAAATTCTATGAAAATTATCTCCAACCTGGAATAGAAGCTCAGATCGAATCTGACAGAGGTTAAAATATTGAGGAGAAATACAATTCAGAGTTGTGGAGCAATGTCTGAAGGCAGCTGTTCTCAAACTTGGGTGAATAGTATAAAGTACTGTGGAGAACTCTTAAAAATGCTCAACTATTTAAATCCCAATTTCTGGAGCAGAGACGGGAGGCCAATGGCCAAGTCTTACAATTATCTAAAAGCGCTTCTAGGTGTTTATGTTTATTCAGGAAGAACTGAGGACCAATTAATCAGAGACTTTTGATTCTTAAGTTCTATATTTTTATTATTAAACTTATTAAATGTATCTAACGCTACCTTTACATTGTTAGGTAGTAATATTTGCATTATCATGTGGAAATAGGTTATTCCATGACATTTGTGGATATAATGTTTTGTTTTTGTTTTTTTTTTCTCTAATACCTACCTTAAGCTACCAATAGTGATAGTGATAAATGGTGATTTCATTTCCTTTGGATGTATGTCCAGAACCAGCATTCTTGTGTCATTTGATAGTAGTAATTTTTTGGGGGTAGAGGGTCTATATACTGTTTTCCAGTGCTTCCCTGGTGGCTTAGTGGTAAAGAATCCACTTGCAATTCAGGAGACACAGCAGGAGCCATGGGGTCACTCCTTGTGTCAGAAAAATTGCCAGGAGAAAGGAAGTGGCAACCCACTCCAATATTTTTACCTGGGAAGTCCCATAGGCAGAGAAGTGTGGGGGGTTACAGTCCATAGGGTGGCAAAAGAATTGGACATGACTTAGCAACTAAAGAGCAACAATATTGTTTTCCACAGTGGCTGACCCAATTTACATTTCCATCACCAGTTCACCAGAGTTTCTTTGATTTCTCACTAGAGTTTTCAGAGTTTCTTCTTTACATCATCCCCACTTAGTGTCTCTTAGCTTTTTGATAACAGTCATTTTAACAGGTGTGAGGTGCTGTCTCACTGTGGTTTTTAGTTGCACCTTCCTGATGATTGGAGATGCTGAGCATCTCTGTGGTGTGACTCCTCATCAATTCTCTCCTGGATGTTTACAAAATCTTCTGAATCAGGCTTTAATACTTCAATTTTTGTGCCACTACAATTCACCTTTACACAGAAGAGATATTTTTTTAATGAGATAAATTGGTTTTTATTAATACCGACTATGATCATATTATTTACCAGGTATGAATCTTAAGCTCAAAATAGCTACCCATTACAACAGAAATAAAACTCATTCTTTTCACCTGATCTCCAACTCCCTGACCACTTCCAATTCTTCCCTCTGTTCTGTGTCCTCCAGCCTTCCCAAGTTTCTTTTTATTATTTGAACATTACAGGTTCCTTCACAACCTGAGGATATTGCTCCTTCCTTGAGGAAAACTCTTCTTTGTTCACTTAACAGGCCTCATTCCTTCTAATTTAATAGCAGTGTAAAAACCCCCTTTAAGAGACAACTTATATGGGTTTACTAGGTCATAGTGGGATTCTCTGGTGGCTCGGATTGTAAAGAGTCTGCCTGCAAAGTGGAGATCTGGGTTTAATCCTTGGTTTGGGAAGACCCCCTGGAGAAGGAAATGGCAACCCACACTAGTATTCTTGCCTGGAAAATCCCATGGATGGAGGAGCCTGGCTGGCCACACTCCATGGGATCACAGAGTCAGACACGACTGAGCAACTTCACTTTCCACATTACATGGTCATAGTACTAAAGTAATACTCCATTTTTATATATTCTTGCCTTCTATTATTTATCCTACAAAAGTTTTATGTCATTTATAATTTTTTTCACATTACCTTTTTTTAGCTATTCAGCTTCTTTCGATTAAAATGTGCTAACATATCTAATTGTCTATTTCTGTTAGTAGCATTTGTGTGTTGGAACGCCCCTACCTAGATTCAAACTGTGAAGAGTCATTTTCTCATTTGACCTCTTTGATTCTCATGTAAACTCATGTGTCACATTTTTAAAATTGTATTTCTTACTTGTCTTTTCCAGCTCCCTTATTCATTTGATCCCTGATGTTATATTCCTAATTCAGATCCTTTTTATATCTCTCCTGAATTATAATGTGTTCTTAGGAAAATAAAATATTTTAAAAATACTTTAAAAATAATATTCAAATTTCTATTAAATTTTTATATCATGGACACAGGAAACAGGGACATAGGGACATAGGAAAGAAAGCCTTGAGCATCATGCTCTCTGACTTTAGACTATATTAAAAAGCTGCAGTAATCACAATAGCATGGCATTGACAAAAAGCACAGTCACATAGATCAGTGAAACAGAATAGAGACCCAAACAACAAACCCCAACACTACAGGTAATTAACATATGACAAAGGAGACAAGAATATAAAATGGAGAAAATATATCCTTGTCAATAGTTGTACTGGGAAAACTGAATAGATCCTTGTAAAACAATGAAACCAGAACCTTTCCTTATACCATGTACAAAAATGCCCTCAAAATGAATTAAAGATCTCAAAGTAAGACCTAAAACCATAAAATTAGTGGAAGATATCATAAACAGAACACTCTTTGACATAAATCATTGCACTGATTCTATAGATCTGTCTCCTAAGGCAAAAGAAATAAAATAAACAAATCGGAGTTTAGTTTAATAAATTGAACTTAAAAGCTTTTGAACAAGAAATAAGACCATCAAAAAAATGAAAAGACAATCTGCTGAATGGGAAAACATTTCCAAATGATAATGCCATCCAAAATATACAATAATATTCAAAATATAAAAGCAGCTCATGAAATCTGATTTAAAAAAAAAAAAAAACTGATTAAGAAATAGACAGAAGACCCAAGAGGCACTTTTCCAAAAGAAGACATGAAGATGACTCACAGGCACATGAAAAGGTGCTAAACATTGCTAATCATAAAAAAATGCAAATCAAAACCTCATTGAGGGCACAGAGAGAGACAAGAAGCCCACAAGGTGCTGAGTTGGAGCTCCATCTGCTTTCTGTTCAGAAAATAAAACAGTCAATCTCTAAATCTTTCTAAAACAACAGCAACAAAACACATTGAGACACTACTTCACAGCTATTAGAATGTCTTTCATCAAAAAGAACACAAATAAGAAACTTTGGCAAGGTGGTGGAGCAAGGGAAACCCTGGTACAGCTGTTCAGGACGTAAATTGGCACATTTGCTATGGAAAACACATGGAGTTTCTTCAAAAAATTACAAATAGAACTAGCATATGATCCAGCAGTTCCACTTCTGAGTATGAATGCAAGGAAAACAAAAACACAATTTTGAAAAAAATACATGCTTTCCAAAGTTTATAGCTAATTATTTCAAATAGTTAAGATATGTAAGCAACCTAAGTGTCTATCAAAAGATGAAAGTATAAAGAAGATCTGGTATATATGTACAAAGGAATATTACTCAGTCATTTAAAAAATGAAAAAGAAAATTGTTGTTTTTGCAACCATGTGAATGGTCTTAGAGAGCTTTTTTTTTTTTTTTTTTTTGGTTAGTGAAATAAGTCAGAGAAAGACTATTACTCTTTGTTAATATTTATTTTCAAAATCTAAAAAGTAAAACAAACAAATATCAATAACACTAACAAACTCCCAGATAGAAACAGCAAACTAGTTGTTGTCACGGGAGAGCGTAGGAGAGAGGTCAAGAAAGGATTATGAGATTAGATGATACAAAGTTTTATGTGCAAAATATGTAAGCAACAGGGATATATTAAACAGCACTGGGAAACATGGCCATTGATTTGTAGTAACTTTAAATGAAGTATGTTCTATAAAATATAAAATCACTGTTATATATCTGAACTAATATATTTTAAATCAATTATATTTCAGGTAAAAAGATAAAAGCTAGAGTCCTCTTGAAAAAGAAGATGGGTAAAGCACAATTTGATGACAAATAAGTTACTAGCTGTGAGAAGGTAACTGTTTAACTTCTGCACAGTGACCCTAACTGCATACTGAATGAATAGAATTGCCACAAGAATTAAATAATACGTATGAAGACATTTTAAAAGTTATAAAATGTCATACAAATGCAATATTAGCTGGGAGAGACTGGCAATGTCTCTCTACTGGCTAGGATGCTATTGTATAGTACAAGTAAAAAGATAAAGAAGATCATAATTAATAATAATAACATTAGAGATGATATGAACATCATTTCAAAATAGCAAGAGTGTTCCAGAAAAACATCTATTTTGGCTTTATTGGCTATGCCAAAGTCTTTGACTGTGTGGATCACAATAAACTGTGGAAAATTCTGAAAGGGATGGGAATACAAGACCACCTGACCTGCCCCTTGAGAAATCTGTATGCAGGTCAGGAAGCAACAGTAAGAACTGGACATGGAACAACAGACTGGTTCCAAATAGAAAAAGGAGAACATCAAGGCTGTGTATTGTCACCCTGCTTATTTAACTTATATGCAGAGTACATCATGAGAAACGCTGGGCTGGAAGAAGCACAAGCTGGAATCAAGATTGCCGGGAGAAACATCAATAACCTCAGATATGCAGATGAAAACATGCTGATGGCAGAAAGTGAAGAAGAACTAAAGAGCCTCTTGATGAAAGTGAAAGAAGAGAGTGAAAAGTTGGCTTAAAGCTCAACATTCAGAAGACTAAGATCATGGCATCCGGTCCCATCACTTCATGGCAAATTGATGGGGAAAGAGTGGAAACAGTGCCAGACTTTATTTTTCTGGGCTCCAAAATCACTGCAGATGGTAACTGCAGCCATGAAGTTAAAAGACGCTTACTCCTTGGAAGGAACATTATGACCAACATAGGCAGCATATTAAAAAGCAGAGACATTAATTTGTCAACAAAGTTCCATCTAGTCAAGGCTACTGTTTTGCCAGTGGTCATGTATGGATGTGAGAGCTGGACTCTAAGGAAAGCTGAGTCCAGAAGAATTGATGCTTTTGAACTGTGGTGTTGGAGAAGACTCTTGAGAGTCCCTTGGACTGCAAGGAGATCCAACCAGTCCATAATAAAGGTCAGTCCTCGGTGTTCATTGGAAGGATTGATGTTGAAGCTGAAACTCCAATATTTTGGCCAGCTGATCTGAAGAGCTGACTCATTCGAAAAGACCCTGATGCTGGGAAAGATTGAGGACAGGAGAGGAAGGGGATGACAGAGGATGACATGGTTGGATGGCATCACTGACTCAATGGACATGGATTTGGATGGACTCTTGGAGTTGGTGATGGATAGTACTCTTGCCTGGAGAATCCCAGGGACGGAGGAGCCTGGTGGGCTGCTGTCTCTGCGGTCGCACAGAGTTGGACACGACTGAAGTGACTTAGCAGCAGCAGCAGCAGCAGGGAGGCCTGGCATGCTGCTGTTCATGGGGTCGCAAAGAGTCGGACTCGACTGAGCGACTGAACTGAATTGAACTGAACATCATTTCAGAAGCATTGTGGATCAAATTTGATGGCTAATTAGGCAAAACTCATAGGAAAGGAAAATTAAACATGACTAAGCAGTGAACTTATATGTTTTAGACAAATGATGATAATAGTAGAGCCAGGAAACTTTGAAATGTGCTCTATTTTGAACAGTAGTGCAGCATTTATAGGAGATGTGTGTGTGAGTTGCTCAGTATGATCAAAATTTTTGTGACTCCGTGAACTGTAGCCCACCAGGCTCTTCTGTCCATAGGATTCTCCAGGCAAGAATACTGGAGTGGTTGCTATTCCCTTCTCTAGGGGACCTTCCCACCCCAGGGATTGAGCCCACATCTCCTGCATTTCAGGCAGATTCTTTACCAAGAGAAAAAGACTAAGTTGAATATGGAAGAATATAATAGTCTTCTAAGTTGTCTCCACCTCCATGCCTAATTTCCTTCCCTTATCCATGGAAGTATGAATAAGATGGGCTCTTATGTCCTAATTCTGTTATGTTTAATGGCAAATGACATCCAAGTTTTAATTAAAGTGTCCATTATTTGACTTAAGTTAATCAAATGAAGATTAGGGCTGGAGTTGGTCTAAGAGCCCTTAAAAGTACATGGGGTGTGTGTGTGTGTGTGTGGTTACAGAAAACAAAGTTGTGAATGAGAAGAACTAAATTCACTGTGCTGAATTTGGTGTACTGGTGCTGGATTGGTTACTGAAGGCAAAGCACAAGAACCTGAGAGTGGTTTCTGGGAACTAAAACAATCCTTAGGGGAAAACTAACGAGGACACAGGGAACTTCATCCTAAAATCACAAGGAACTAGATTATTCCAGCCATGTGAATAGGCTTAGAAGATAATTCTTCTGGTAAGTCTTCTGATGACTTCCCAATGCAACCAAAATCTTAATAGCATCCTTTTTGACCCTAAGCAGAGAACCTAGCCAAGCCGTCTAAGATCTCTTGTTTACACAACTATGAAGAAAGAAATAAGGGAAAAAAGAAAGTAGAGGAGAAAAAGGAAAGTTTTAGTGGCTATATTAATTTTGGAAAAAAAAGTTTTCAAAGCAAAAAATATTGCTAGGGGTAAAGAAATCCATTTGATAGTGTTGAAGGGGTTAAGGCATCATGTGACTATGGCAGTCTTAAATGTCATTCTCTTAATAACAGAGCTTCAAAACAGACAAAGCAATAACTGATAGAATTGCAAGGAAAACTAGATAAATTCAAAATTATAGTTGAAGAATTCAATACTACTCTCAATAACTGAGAGGATAAGTAGACAGACAATCAGTAAGCCAGTAAGCATATATAAAAATGCCATTACTCAATTTTATCTAATTGACATTTATAGACTCTCACCTCAAATCCAACAGAATGGCTTTTCAAGAGCACATGAAACATTTAACAAGATAGGTCATAAACAATGTTTCAATAAATTTAAAAGAAGCCATACAAAGTATATCCTACTCTGTTCACAATGAATTAGACTAATACTCAAAAAGAGAATGATCTCTCAAAATTGTCAAATATTTAAAAGCTAAGCAACAGATCTTAATTACAAATAGATTGAAAAGCTACAAAAAAGTAAAAACAAATATTTATGTTGAAGTGATTATACAGTGGAAGTGAGAAATAGATTTAAAGGTCTACATCTGATAGATAGAGTGCCTGATGAGCTATGGAATGAGGTTCGTGACATTGTACAGGAGACGGGGATCAAGACCATCCCCATGGAAAAGAAATGAAACAAAGCAAAATGGCTGTCTGGGGAGGCCTTACAAATAGCTGTGAAAAGAAGAGAGGCGAAAAGCAAAGGAGAAAAGGAAAGATATAAGCATCTAAATGCAGAGTTCCAAAGAGTAGCAAGAAGAGATAAGAAAGCCTTCTTCAGCGATCAATGCAAAGAAATAGAGGGAAACAACAGAATGGGAAAGACTAGAGATCTCTTCCAGAAAATTAGAGATACCAAGGGAACATTTCATGCAAAGATGGGCTCGATAAAGGACAGAAATGGTATGGACCTAACAGAAGCAGAAGATATTAAGAAGAGGTGGCAAGAATACATGGAAGAACTGTACAAAAAAGATCTTCACGACCCAGATAATCATGATGATGTGATCACTAATCTAGAGCCAGACATCTTGGAATGTGAAGTCAAGTGGGCCTTAGAAAGCATGACTACGAACAAAGCTCGTGGAGGTGATGGAATTCCAGTTGAGCTGGTTTCAAATCCTAAAAAATAATGCTGTGAAAGTGCTGCACTCAATATGCCAGCAATTTTCGAAAACGCAGCAGTGGCCACAGGACTGGAAAAGGTCAGTTTTCATTCCAATTCCAAAGAAAGGCAATGCCAAAGAATGCTCAAACTACCACACAACTGCACTCATCTCACATGCTAGTAAAGTAATGCTCAAAATTCTCCAAGCCAGGCCTCAGCAATACGTGAACCGTGAACTCTCTGATGTTCAAGCTGGTTTTAGAAAAGGCAGAGGAACAAGAGATCAAATTGCCAGTATCCGCTGGATCATGGAAAAAGCAAGAAAGTTCCAGAAAAACATCTATTTCTGCTTTATTGACTATGCCAAAGCCTTTGGCTGTGTGGATCACAATAAACTGTGGAAAATTCTGAAAGAGATAGGAATACCAGACCACCTAACCTGACTCTTGAGAAATCTGTATGCAGGTCAGGAAGCAACAGTTAGAACTGGACATGGAAAATCAGACTGATTCCAAATAGAAAAAGGAATACATCAAGGCTGTATATTGTCACCCTACTTATTTAAATTCTATACAGAGTACATCATGAGAAACTCTGGGCTGGAAGAAACACAAGCTGGAATCAAGATTGCTGGAAGAAATATAAATAACCTCAGATATGCAGATGACACCACACTTATGCAGAAAGTGAAGAGGAGCTAAAACGCCTCTTGATGAAAGTGAAAGAGGAGAGGGAAAAAGTTGGCTTAAAGCTCAACATTCAGAAAACGAAGATCATGGCATCTGGCCCCATCACTTCATGGGAAATAGATGATAAACAGTAGAAAGAGTGTCAGACTTTATTTTTTTGGCCTCCAAAATCACTGCAGATGGTGACTGAAGCCATGAAAGTAAAAGATGCTTACTCCTTGGAAGAAAAGTCATGACCAACCTAGATAGTATATTCAAAAGCAGAGACATTACTTTGCCCACTAAGGTCTGCCTAGTCAAGGCTATGGATTCTCCTGTGGTCATGTATGGATGTGAGAATTGGACTGTGAAGAAGGCTGAGCACCGAAGAATTGATGCGTTTGAAGTGTGGTGTTGGAGAAGACTCTTGAGGGTCCCTTGGACTGCAAGGAGATCCAACCAGTCCATTCTGAAGGAGATCAGCCCTGGGATTTCTTTGGAAGGAATGATGCTAAAGCTGAAGCTCCAGTACCTCCAGCCACCTCATGCGAAGAATTGACTCATTGGAAAAGACTCTGATCCTGGGAGTGATTGGGGGCAGGAGGAAAAGGGGACGACCCAGATTGAGATGGCTGGATGGCATCATGGACTCGATGGGTGTGAGTCTGAGTGAACTCCAGAAGATGGTTATGGACAGGGAGGCCTGGTGTGCTGCGATTCATGGGTTCGCAAAGAGTCGGACATGACTGAGAGACTGAACTGAACTGAACTGAACAAAAGAATATAATACAACATATACAAATGATAAAACTCTCCGTAAAAGGTATTAAATGGTATTTATAATACCTGAGGAGAGTGAAAAAGTTGGCCTAAAACTCAACATTCAGAAAACTAAGATCATGGCATCTAGTGCCATCACTTCATGGCAAATAGTTGGGGAAACAATGGGAATAGAGACTTTTTTTTTTTTCCAGCTCCAAAATCAGTGCAAATGGTGACTGCAGCCATGAAATTAAAAGACGCTTGCTCCTTGAAAGAAATGTTATGATCAACTTAGACATAATATTAAAAAGCAGAGACATTACTTTGTCAACAAAGTCCAGTCTAATCAAAGCTATGGTTTTTCCAGTAGACATATATGGATGTGAGAGATGAACTATAAAGAAAGCTGAGCACTGAAGAATTGATGCTTTTGAACTGTGATGTTGGAGAAGACTCTTGAGAGCCCTTTGGATGGCAAGGAGAGCCAACCAGTCCATCCTAAAGATCAGTCCTGAATGTTCATTGGAAGGACTGATGCTGAAGCTGAAACTTCAATACTTTGGTCAACTGATGTGAAGAACTGACTTATTTGAAAAGACCCTGACACTGGGAATGATTGAAGGTGGTAAGAGAAGGAGTCAATAGAGGATGGTTTGATGGCATCACTGACTCAATGGACATGACTTTGAGTAAACTCCAGGAGTTGGCATTGAACAGCGAGGCCTGGCATACTGCAGTCCATGGCGTTGCAAAGAACTGGATACTACTGAGCAACTGAACAGAACTAATGATACCAAATGCCTATAGTAGAAAATAAGAAAGATCTCTCACCAATGACTTCATCTTTCTCATAAGAAATTAGACAAGAATCACTAAGCAAACCCAAAGGAGATGGGAAAAATCATAAGAAAAATATAAAAAAGAAAATTATGGAGAAAAATCAGTGAATTCAAATATTTGTTCTTCAGTGAAAACATGGTAAATTTCTAGTCAGATCAATCAAGAAGGAAACAATGAAGACAAAAATATTCCAATATCAAGAATGAGAGAGGAGACATTACTATAGACTTGGACAGGATAATATGGCTATACTATATGATGATAGAAAGACTTGCACACAGCTTTCTTTAGCAGCATTTTTGTCATATCCCCAAACTTGAATCAACCCAAATGTTGACCAGAAATGTATACATTGTGATATATCCATGTATTGAAATACTTCTCAGTATTAACTAAAAAAAAATTATACTGAGTGCTGGAATCAGAGAAGAATCAGTAACTTCTTTGTGATTACTTGAATATAAAATTATAAATATTAATTTACATGGAAAAATTGGAAAAAAAGATCAGTAGTTGTCCTAGTGATGGGCAAAAGTGGACCATGGTGAAGCTGTCAGTATACAAGAAAACTTTTTCAGGTAAAGGATATGCTTAGCTAAGCATTGTTGGATATAACTGCTTTATTATTTTGATTGAGACTGTGACTTCCCAGTTGCAATCTCATTTCAAAAGGAAGCTCATACCTTTTCTTTTGAAGAGTAGGAGCACACAGGAAAAGTGGAAATGTCCTACAAGGGGGAACCATAATGCGCCTGTGATACCTTTAGTTATTGTTAACACCGTATTTAGCAATGCTCCTTTTAATCTAAATATGCTTAACTGGGAAATTTAAAATTATGTGGGAGACATTATTTTCATTTTGTTGTTTGAATTTTAATTTTCTAAAGTACCTTTTGGAGTCATATTTAGCAATAAATATATTTCTATTCTTGGAATCTACCAATTTTATTTGTATTGTATATATTTTTTACTTATCCAAATGATCCTGATCCAAAAGAAAAAATATTTTAAAAGTTTGTAAGTACATGAATTCAAAACAGCATTATATCTTTTACAGTTATTCATATTTATCAAACCAAATTTATTATGAGCTCACATTGTGCCAGGAGCATTGCACTGAATGAGCATGTTAAAATGTCCTACAAATGATTGTGTAATGGAAAAATAGATGAGGAAAGTCTCACGCCCTTATAGATTTGATGTTATATATGCTTATAATCAGAAAAAAATTCACTGATTTTCATTAGAGATTATTTTATAATGATATACATATATTTAATGGTGAATTGCATTGCTATTGCTTTAAACTTCCTCAACCCAGTGTTTTCTGGAATGTGAACCCACTATAGAGATTCAGGTGATATTTTGCTAAGGAATGTGCTCATTTTTCCTGTATGTACTATGGTGTGCAATTAAATTACTAAGAAGATTTTAATTATGTTCAGTGATAAGTAATTTAGATATGATAGCTTATTTTATGCTGTAATGATGTTTTTCATCGGCTCAGTCTTCCATGAAATGTCAGGTAGACATAATAACCCAAGCATTTTGTCTTTCACTTCTTATAATTATTTAGGCTGAATTTTACTTGAGTTGTTCCTGACTTTCTCTGTACTTATCATTCAGATAGAGAAGATTATGATTTCATTTATATTTAATAGTAACTCTTCCACTCTCTAGCCTGAACATATTGACCTCAATTATTCTTACAAATCAGATTAGCCTTGTTGGTGTCAATCATTTCAGTTACTATGAAACATAAAAAAGAACTATATTCTGAGTAGCTGCCTTCCAAGTAGCAATAATCAGCAGGACCAGTGTCCTTAGAGATATGTATTTTTCTCTTAGTGAAATTTAAGGCATGGATTAAAAGATTAAGCTCATGTACATTACCAACTCAGCTAGAGGAATGGAGTGAGGTCTTCTTTCTCCCACATGGCATAAGAGTTCTCTTCAGGACAAATCAAAGCTGCAAAATAGAAACTTAAATGCTCCTCAAATCCCTACCTTTGTATCCTAATAGGAATTATGTGATGAATAACTGGTACAAATATCAGATTACAGTAACCGGACAACCACAGCAAAACATTGACAACTTCTCTGTCTTTTCCAGGCACTCAAAAAATGTTTCTTCCCTTTTATAAATGTAATGATTCAACAATCATGTGCATAAAGTCCCCAAACTTTCTACAGCAAGTATATTACAAGTAATTTTAACATCTCTGAGACTCTTTCTTTAATAAAAAGATATCTCACACATTAAAGAAGTAAATATGTAAAGAACTTTTATTTTGCCTAATTCTTCAGCTCAGATCTCTCTTCTGTATGTGAAGAGAGTATGGAAATAGAATTTACTTTCTAAATGAATTATCTTAAAAGCTTTAAGTAACAAAAGAAAAGGCAAGATTTTAGATCAATTACTTTACTTTTTTATTTTTTAATTTTTATTTTTACTTTATTTTGCTTTACAATACTGTATTGGTTTTGCCATACATTGATATGAATCAGCCACGGGTGTACATGAGTTCCCAATCCTGAAGCCCACCTCCCACTTCCCACCCCATATCATCTCTCTGGATCATCCCCATGCACCATCCCCAAGCTCCCTGTATCCTATATCAAACATAGACTGGAGATTCATATCTTACCTGGTAGTATACATGTTTCAATGCCATTCTCCCAAATCATCCCACCCTCTCCCTCTTCCACAGAGTCTAAAAGTCCATTCTATACATCTGTGTCTCTTTTGCTGTCTCACATAGAGAGTTATCATTACCATCTTTCTAAATTCCATATATATGTGTTAGTATACTGTATTGGTGTTTTGTTGTTTTTTTTTCCTGGCTTACTTCACACTGTATAATAGGCTCCAGTTTCATCCACCTCATTAGAACTGATTCAAATGTATTCTTTTTAATGGCTGAGTAATACTCCATTGTGTATATGCTCAATTACTTTAGAATAATTTGCTAATTGTGTATACCTTACTAAGACTGGCATAAGAAAGGGCATCAAAAAAGTCTTAAATAGTTTAGTCATAGAATGACTAAGTGAAGGTCCATTGTCTTTTTCATTTTGATGGTTTATGTACTTTTTTTAGCAAGTCCTTCTGAAAGAAGCTCTTTTCAATATGATTTTTCAAGATATCACATTGGGTATCCTTCTCAATATATACATCTTGGCATGATAAGAAAATTAAGATAATATTCATGATTTCCTAAACCTTGACTGCGATTTCCCAAATTCTCTATCCTATTACCCTTTTTGTGAAACTGCATGTTTGTCATCTCTGATTTTCTGTGGCCTTATAACAAGGTATTTGAACTAATAGTCCCAACTGTGTGAAAATTGATTTAGGCTACTTGTGATACTTGATTAAATTCAAACTGGTTTGAGTCTACAAAGTGATTCAATGTTTCTGAATCCCCGCTCGGTGATTTTCTGCGGGACTTTTTGGTATGAAAAATTAATGTAGTGGGCAGTAGGCCCTGACCATACTGTCTCATTTCACTATGACCATACCTAAAGCTTTTTAACTTCTACAACTGCTTCGTGGAGCATGTGTGCTCAGTTGTGTCCATCTCTTTGTGACCCCATGGACTGTAGTTTGCCAGGCAGGCTACTCTGTCCGTGGAAATTTCCAGACAAGAATATTGGAGTGGGTTGCCATTTCTTCCTCCAAGGGATCTTCCTAACATGTGGATCGAAGCTGCATATCTGGCATCTTCTGCATTGGCAAGCAGATTCTTTACCACTAGTGCCACTTGGGAAGCCCTTTTATCATCTTTGAAATCATAAATATGCAATCACTACTCTCTAAGAACTCCTATAAAATGTATAGCTCATTTTCTTTCAAAAGTTTAATCTTTTGGTTAATCAAAACCCATGATCTCTCAATTCACGATGCTCTTACCTGAGTTCTCTATTCTTTACACTTGTGCTCCCTTCATTTGCTACTAATGTATAACTGAGATATGTTATTCTTCTTTTTGTCTACTAACTCTATGCTGACTATACATAGTATCTTACTTCATTAAATACAAGGTAAACCAAAAGAAGCAAAGGGTGATCATATCCATCTAGTACTGCCCAGGGAAAGGAGTGCTGAGATTCAAGGATAATGCCTAGATAGACTTGCTGCAGTTTGCAGTGATATAAACTTTACCTTTAGGAGAACCCACTTAAAATTCAAACCATATATCTTGCTTCCTTATGAAACTATCATCACAAATTGATTATTATTTGGCTTAACAAATATGTCCACAGGGAGAGAATGTGCTGCCTGAATAACGTGCCTGTTGGCTTTGGAAGTTTTCTCCCTAAAGTAAAATAATAAGCTGGCCATCATGTTATAATTAAGTTTTCATCCAGCAGTTCTTCCACATCAAGCATTCTGGTTCACTTGACAGTTGTATTTCTCATTATGAATTAATAAGTTGGTATTATCGAGGTTTTTTTTTTTTTTTTTTCCCCACTCTTTGTTCTATAGTCAGTCCTCTCTTAGAGAAAGAGGGCAGAAGTTGAATGTTGGGAGAGAGGGAAAGTTGGGGAGAATAAAGTTGCTAAACTGATCCAACTCAGAAGACGGGATTACTCTTTCCTTTACTGCAGAATTCTTAGTCTGGAACAAGGCAGAGTCTCTGGGATGGCTTCTTAAAAGTTATCAAGTGTAGATTTAAGGGCAGCATGATTAGAAAGTTCCTAACCCAGTTTATTCAACCACTGGGAGGGAAGTATAGGGAGCAGAATATTTAGGGATTCCAAAAATAGACAAGGGCCAGTTGGTAAAGAAAATGCAATTCATGACAAAGTTAGAGATGATAGCCTACTTGCAAATGGTTAGGGGACTGGGAGCTACAGATTTAGCTTTTCAGGGACCTAGGAGGAACCCTGCTAAACCTTATTATGATTGAGGAATGACCATGTCCCCACTAGACAAGTCCAATAGAATGTCTTTATATTATGACTGTCACGTCTACTACATTAATTCATTTCTAGCTTGGAGACTGTCTCTGTCTACAATTGATTCAACTGAGATAAGGTACTACTATCTGTACTCCAGAAAGCTCTTATGAGTTATACAAAATGAACCCATTCTTTAATTGTGACTGTATAATTGAATCTGGTCCTTAAAAGAGGTTAAAAGGAGAATACTCTCTTCGTCCATTCAAATAGGTAAGTTAAAACTAGTATTGTCTATCAGTTAGTCACTCTTTGTATGATTTCTGTAATGCTGTGTCCTATGTATGTCTTCAACATTTGATTTCTAATAAAATAAATTTATCTGTTAGTGGTCCATGCAAGGACATTTTTAGTCATATCTGACTCTGTTCTTTCTCTTTTCTCTTCACACATTTATTTTGGCAGTAACCTTCAATTTGTAAACCTACAAAAATCTCACCATAACTATAATTTCTTCATAAATACATTCCTATGTGACTACTTATATATCCCTAACTTTTATTTATTATCATCTTTGTCCATAGTATGTCTAGTGCTATGTTTTATTTTTAAAGTCTTTCACCCCTTAAAAAACAAAACCCAATTTTCTTGGTAGAATTGAAAGTGTACTTCACAGTTTAGCGTTGATTTACATTTCCAAGATTACCTGCTATCTTGTTTCCCAATAACTCAAATGCCTTGGACACTTGAGAGTGGTGCTAGTCCAGCACGAAAGCGCAGAGTGTAAGGCATTTGCTCTATTTCTTATAGCACAACTCTGCAAACCAAGAGAAATGAAACCCAGTGCTCATCAAATGGTGCCTAAACACTGGCCACTTTCTTTCTTTCCCATCTTCATGGTTTTGAAGGTAAAAACTTCTAATGCAAACAGTAAAAGAATAGTAAATGAAAATGCAAAGTAATTGCAAGTTAGAACCATGCTGACATATACCACTTACTGTGTTTAAAATGGAAACGTTTAGGCATTTTATAATATAAAAAGGAATAGAGAAATTAGAGAAATTATAGATTCATACACTTCTGAGAAAACTAAAATATTTTTATGAACACTTTGAAGAAAAATATAACAGCACTAGTTTTTTAAGTGTATGTATACTATTGTCATCAATTCTATCCCTTGATATCTACCCAGGAAAAATACATGAATAAATGAACAAGGAAGCATGTAGGAAGGTGTTCATTGAAGAACAATTTGTAATAATCAAATAACCAAATTTAAAAGACACAAATGTTTAACAGCATTATGGTAAATTCATGTTTACTCATTACATTGAATCTAAAGGAAAACAAATAGTAATATGAATCATTATTAATGTGTAATCAAAAAATTAAAATTATTTTTTAATTAAAAAGTATCTAATTAAAATGTGAGAAATGCCTTTTAAACAGTTCTTTGTGATCCTTGAACATGGCATACCAGTTACATTATTTTTACTTTGAAATTTATTTCAACAATTGCAATGGATTTTCTATCATCTATTTGTGTATATGTATATTTGCAATATGTGAAATGTGATAGTCCAACTTGTATGCATTTCTTATTAATACACTTGATATTTTTACTGTTGGTGTCACCTTTTCTTAGGTCCTAAAGATAATTTTGTTTCACATTTATAAAAAGAAATATTGTTTACAATGATAAACAGTTGACAGTGAATGTTGCTCAGTCATGTCTGACTCTTTGCAACTCCATTACTATACAGTCCATTAAATTTTCCAGGCCAGAATACTGGAGTGGGTAACTTTTCCTTTCTCCAGGGGATCTTCCCAACCCAGGGATCGAATTCAGGTCTTCTTCATCTCAGGTGCATTCTTCAAGATGACCTACAAGAGAAGCCCAGTAACTTTATTTTAAATTCACGTGTTGCTCTCTGTGTCCATGAATTTCTACATAGAAATTACATTTAATTTAATGCTAAATCAGAGTATAAACAGTTTGAAGTCTGTGCAATGTCAAGTAAACTCAGCACAGGTTTTACAAATAATGACAGAGTTCGACTGAAGTAATAAAAATATGAACTCTTTCACCAAGTATTTATGGTTATATATGTATGCTCAGTTGCTAAGTCATACCTGACTCTTTGCAACCCCTCTGTCCATGGGATTTCCCAGGCAAGAATACTGGAGTGGGTTGCCATTTCCTTCTCCAGGGTATCTTCCCCACTCAGGGATCAAACCTGCCTCTCTGGCATTGGTAGGTGAATTCATTACCACTGAATCACCAGGGAAACCCATTTATGGTTATGGGCAATGACAAATATGCAAATTTCACAGGCTTATAGTGAATATAAGATGCTATCAATCTTAAAACATCTCTACTTCAGAAATTCTATAAAAAATGAAAAATGTATCTTACAGCCAGTAAAATCTGGTCTTAAATAAAATTCAGCAAATAAAATAAAAGGAAAATCTAGACAACTGACATGGAAACATGTCATATATTATCAGTGAAAATGAAGTTACAACAAAAATATAGTTTCATTCATATCAAACACATACACACTCAAGGTATGAAATAAGTATTCATACATATACAAGTAAATTATTGAAAAATATGTGAGGGAGAACAGAGAGCTGCTCACTGCTGAGTAATTCCATGTAATAAATTTAGATACTCCACCTTCAAGAAGGTAGAACACAACTTCCCCTTTCCTTAAATGTGGGCTGTGCATACCAATTTTCCTCCAAAAAGTGTGGTATGAAAAGGAGTGAATGGGGCAAATTTATGGTGAGGAAAACTGAACAACACTACATTAATCATATGATAAAGGTAAATATCAATGATAATAACTCATACTAAGAGCATGTACCATGCAAATAATATGATGAAAATTACACTAATTATCTGTGGGCTTCTTCCAAAAACCCATAACCCAAGTCTAATCATTAGGAAGACATCATACAAACATTTTGAGGGACATTCTGTAAAAATTTGATTGGTACTCCTCAAAATTGTCAAGGTCATTCAAAACATACCTTGACAAATTGTTACAGGCAAGAACCTAAGGAGACAGTATGAATAAATATTATGTATCATTCTGGATAGACTCCTAGAACACACACATACAAAGACAAGAGGTAAAAATTAGAAAATTTGAATAAAGCATGAGGAATGGCAAACCACTTCAGTATTTTTGCCTTGAGAACCCCATGAATAGTATGAAAATGCAAAATGATAGGATACTGAAAATGATAGCAGGTCAGTAGGTGCCCAATATGCTACTGGAGATCAGTGGAGAAATAACTCCAGAAAGAATGATGGTATGGAGCCAAAGCAAAAACAATACCCAGCTGTGGATGTGACTGGTAATAGAAGCAAGGTCCAATGCTGTAAAGAGCAATACAGCATAGGAACCTGGAATGTCAGGTCCATGAATCAAGGCAAATTGGAAGTGGTCAAACAAGAGATGGCAAGAGTGAACGTCGACATTCTAGGAATCAGCGAACTAAAATGGACTGGAATGAGTGAATTTAACTTAGATGACCATTATATCTACTACTGTGGGCAGGAATCCCTCAGAAGAAATGGAGTAGCCATCATGGTCAAGAAAAGACTCGAAACACAGTCCTTGGATGCAATCTCAAAAACGACAGAATGATCTCTGTTCATCTCCAAGGCAAACCATTCAACATCACGGTAATCCAAGTCTATGCCCCAACCGGTAACACTGAAGAAGCTGAAGTTGAACGGTTCTATGAAGACCTACAAGACTAGAACTAACACCCCAAAAAGATGTCCTTTTCAATATAGGGGACTGGAATGCAAAAGTAGGAAGCCAAGAAATACCTGGAGTAACAGGCAAATTTGGCCTTGGAATGTGGAATGAAGCAGGGCAAAGACTAATAGAGATTGCCAAGAAAATGCACTGGTCATAGCAAACACCTCTTCCAACAGCACAAGAGAAGACTCTACACATGGACATCACCAGATGGTCAACACCAAAATCAGATTGATTATATTTTTTTCAGCCAAAAATGGAGAAGCTCTATACAGTCAACAAAAATAAGACCAGGAGCTGACTGTGGCTCAGATCATGAACTCCTTATTACCAAATTCAGACTGAAATTGAAGAAAGCAGGGAAAACCACTAGACCATTCAGGTATGACCTAAATCAAATCCCTTATGATTATACAATGGAAGTGAGAAATATATTTAAGGGCCTAGATCTAATAGATAGAGTGCCTGATGAGCTATAGAATGAGGTTTGTGTCATTGTACAGGAACCAGGGATCAAGACCATCCCCATGGAAAAGAAATGCAAAAAAACAAAATGGCTGTCTGAGGAGGCCTTACAAATAGCTGTGAAAAGAAGAGAAGCAAAAAGCACAAGAGAAAAGAAAAGATATAAGCATCTGAATGCAGAGTTCCAGAGAATAGCAAGAGATAAGAAAACCTTCTTCAGCAATTAATGCAAAGAAATAGAGGAAAAGGATAGAATGGGAAAGACTAGAGATCTCTTCAAGAAAATTAGAGATACCAAGGGAATATTTCATGCAAAGGTGGGGTCTATAAAGGAAAGAAATGGTATGTATCTAATGGAAGCAGAAGATATTAAGAGGTAGCAAGAATACCAAAAAAAAAAAAAAAAAAGCTGTACAAAAATATCTTCATGACCCAGATAATCATGATGGTGTGATCACTAATCTCGAGCCAGACATCCTGGAAAGTGAAGTCAAGTGGGCCTTAGAAAGAATCACTACGAACAAAGCTAGTGGAGGTGATGGAATTCCAGTTGAGCTGTTTCAAATCCTGAAAGATGATGCTGTGAAAGTGCTGCACTCAATATGCCAACAAATTTGGAAAACTCAGCAGTGGCCACAGGACTGGAAAAAGTCAGTTTTCATTCCAATCCCAAAGAAAGGCACTGCCAAAGAATCCTCAAAGTACCGTACAATTGCACTCATCTCACATGCTAGTAAAGTAATGCTCAAAATTCTCCAAGCCAGGCTTCAGCAATACGTGAACCATGAACTTCCTGATGTTCAAGCTGGTTTTAGAAAAGGCAGAGGAACCAGAGATGAAATTGCCAACATCCACTAGATCATGGAAACAGCAAGAGAGTTCCAGAAAAACATCTATTTCTGCTTTATTGACTATGCCAAAGCCTTTGACTGTGTGGATCACAATAAACTGTGGAAAATCCTGAAAGAGATGGGAATACCAGACCACCTAACCTGCCTCTTGTGAAATCTGTATGCAGGTCGGGAAGCAACAGTTAGAACTGGACATGGAACAACAGACTGATTCCAAATAGGAAAAGAAATACATCAAGGCTGTATATTGTCACCCTGCTTATTTAACTTATATGCAGAGTACATCATGAGAAATGCTGGACTGGAAGAAATACAAGCTGGAATCAAGATTGCCAGGAGAAATATCAACAACCTCAGATATGGAGATGACACCACCCTTATGGCAGAAAGTGAAGAGGAACTAAAAAGCCTCTTGATGAAAGTGAAAGAGGAGAGTGAAAAAATTGGCTTAAAGCTCAACATTCAGAAAATGAAGATCATGGCATCCGGTCCCACCACTTCATGGAAAATAGATGGGGAAACAGTGGAAACTGTCAGACTTTATTTTTGGGGGCTCCAAAATCACTGCAGATGATGACTGCAGCCATGAAATTAAAAGATGCTTATTCCTTGGAAGAAAAGTTATGACCAACCTAGATAGCATATTGAAAAGAAGAGACATTACTTTGCCAACTAAGGTCCATCTAGTCAAGGCTATTGTTTTTCCTGTGGTCATGTATGGATGTGAGAGTTGGACTGTGAAGAAGACTGAGCACCGAAGAATTGATGCTTTTGAACTGTGGTGTTGGAGAAGACTCTTGAGAGTCCCTTGGACTGCAAGGAGATCCAACCAGTCCATTCTGAAGGAGATCAGCCCTGGGATTTCTTTGGAAGGAATGATGCTAAAGCTGAAGCTCCAGTACCTCCAGTACCTCCAGCCACCTCATGCAAAGAGTTGACTCATTGGAAAAGACTCTGATTCTGGGAGGGATTGGGGGCAGGATGAGAAGGGGATGACAGAGGATGAGATGACTGGACGGCATCACTGACTCGATGGACGTGTGTCTGAGTGAACTCTGGGAGATGGTGATGGAAAGGCAGGCCTGGCTTGCTGCGATTCATGGGGTCACATAGAGTCGGATACGACTGAATGACTGAACTGAATTACATTATTAAATATTTTACTGTTATTACAAACCACAGTTATGGAAAAAGAGAAAAAACCTTTCTTTTTTGTTTGTTTTTGTTTGGCTGCACCAGGTCTTTATTACAGCACATGGGATATAGTCCCTAACCAGAAATCAAATCCAGGCCTCCTGCATTGGAGTACAGAGTCTTAACCATTGGACCACCAGGGAAGTCCCTGAAAACTTGTTGTTAGTTGCTCAGTCATGTCCACCTCTTTGTGAGTCCATGTCCACCATGGACTGCAGCACACGAAGCTTCTCCATCCTCTCTCATCTCCAGGAGCTTGCTCTAACTCATGCCCATCGAGTCAGTGATGCCATCCAACCATATAATCCTCTGTTGTTCCCTTCTCCTCTTGCCTTCAATCTTTTCCAGAGTCAGGGTCTTTTCTAATGAGCTGGCTGTTCGTATCTGGTGGCCACAGTACTGGAGCATCAGCTTTAGCATCAGTTCCTCAAATGAATATTCCGGGTTTATTTCCTTTAGGATTGACTGATTTCATCTCCTTGCAGTCCAAGGGACTCTCAAGAGCCTTTTCCAACAGCACATTCAAAGCATCAATTCTTCAGTGTTCAGCCTTCCTTATGGTCCAGTTCTCACACCCATATGTGACTACTGGAAAAACTATATCTTCGACTAGATGAACTTTTTTTGGCAAAGCAATGTCTCTGCTTTTTAATATGCTGTCTAGGCTTCTCATAGCTTTTCCAAAGAGCAAGTGTGTTTTGATTTCATGCCTACAGTCACCATCTGCAGTGATTTTTGTAGCCCCCCAAAGTAAAGTCTCTCACTGTTTCAATTTTTCCCCATCTGTTTGTCATGAAGAGATGGGACCAGATGTCATGATCTTAGTTTTGTGACTGTTGAGTTTTAAGCCAACTTTTTCACTCTCCTCTTTCACTTTCATCAAAAGGCTATTCAGTCTTCTTCAGTTTCTGCTATAAGGATGGTGTCACCTGCATATCTGAGGTTATTGATATTTCTCCCAGCAATTTTGGTTCCATCTTGTGCTTTATCCAACCTAACATTTCACATGATGTAGAAAACTTTGTTATAACATGAAACAATAATCTACCAAGGGAAATTTTTAGAAGTGTATGTTATATTATTACAATTTAAAAACACTATATGATTACATGCTTCATCACTCAGTCAGGTTCAACTGTTTGCAACCCCATAGACTCTGATCCCCCAGGCTCCTCTGTCCATGGAATTTTCCAGGCAAGAACACTGGAGTAGGTTGTCATTTCCTTCTCCGTGGGACCTTCCTGACCCAGGGAGTGTAAACACGCTTCTTTCATCTCTTGCACTGGCAGGCAGATTCTTTAATACTAGCACCTCCTGGGGAAGCCCTAAAATACAATATAACTATTACTAAAAGGTTAAAAATGAAAGCTTTTTGTTAATACTTCATGTAATAATATTTTTTGTATAATTATAGCTTAGATGTTAAGACAGTATCTGAGTAAGTTAGAATAGAAAAAAATTAATTTTGTTTTAATAGTTGAAATAGGACTATAAATAAGATGTAGGTTTTATTGCATTTTGAGATAGTTTGATCTTCTTTCTCTATAAATGGAAGGAATTTTGAAAACAAATCTCAGGATATACTATGAAATGAGTTTGAAACAAATAACAGACCAAATTTAATGAACTAAAGCAGAGTAGAAAAATTTAACAATTCATTTTTCTTTCTTTTATGATAGAGTTATACAGTTCAACAAGGCAAGAATAAAACTTTTTATTTTTTATTGAGAAAATTTGTGATGGTTTATGATGCTACATTTACTATGTATATAAAATATAAGTATCCATTTTATGAAAATAGGTTTTTTATGATCACAATGCAATTATAATTTCCAAAATGCAAAAATATCCAAACATGGAAATCAGAATGACTAATAATCCAATGCACCTTTTTTTTTTTGAATCATTTCAGCTTTAAATTTTAGCTCTTTTTATGAGAATTTTCTGTGCTGTACTTAGTTGCTCAGTCACGTTTGATTCTTTGCAGCCTGTTGGACTATATAGTCCACCAGACTCCTCTGTCCATGGGAATTCTCCAGACAAGAATCCTGAAGTGGGTTGCCGTGACCTCTTCCAAGGGATCTTCTCAACCCAGGGATTGAACCTGGGTCTCCTGCATTGCAGGTAGATAGATTCTTTACCATCTAAGCCACCAGGGAAGCCCTTTTACGGGAATATGTTATGATAAATATGTTGGAATATGAATGGATTACTACTTCTGTTGTTTCAGGTAAAATAGTGAACTTAATAATGTCTACTACTAAAAGCAATAGAGCCAGTAGTTTAAATAAGACAATTAAAATACTTGTTTTACTTAAAATTTGAAAAATACAATTTTAATAAATCATGTTTTCTTTCAAACAGGAGGATCGTCAATTCAGGTAAATTGTATTATAGAAGATAGACAAGAAAATTAATTTTCTAATTATATAGAAAATTATATATTATATATAATTATATATTATAACTAATTTCTAATTATCTAAGCAAGAAACTAATATCATTTCAAATAAAATAGCATATAATGAATTGTCTCCTATTTCTTGTGTGTTTTAAACTGGGTATTTAATCCAAAATTTTATATCTCTTAAAGACTAACAAAAAGAGCCACATTGATAGTACAGCTATCAGTGTGACACTTTGTACCATTTCAGTTTTAAACTTTTTGATTTCAAGCTTTCTTTTTTTTAATATAAATTTATTTATTTTAATAGGAGGTTAATTACTTTACAATATTGTATTGGTTTTGCCATACATCAACATGAATCCACCACAGGTATACATGTGTTCCCCATGCTGAACCACTCTCCCTCCTCCCTCCCTGTACCAGCCCTCTGGGTCATCTCAGTGCACCAGCCCCAAGCACAATTTCAAGCTTTCAAAGAAGATTTGTCATTATTTACTTTGATACTGTTTTATCATTTTAGTCAGTACCATAGTTTTTTTTTTTCAATTGTGGGAAAATCGTATAACATAAAATATGCCATGTTAGACTTTTTAAGTGTACAGTTTTATAGTGTGAAGTACATCCGCAATCTTATGCAACCCATCTCCAGAAGCTTTTCATCATGAAAAACTTAAACTATATCTATTTGCAAAGGGAAAAAAAACCAAAACAAAACAAAATAAAACCTCTGCTTCTCTTCTCAACACTTTACACACTACTTCTGATACCAGATAAGAACATTTTTTTCATGATTAGCTAATCTCCCATTCCCAGCAGACACCAAATGAGCATTCTACCATTCAATTCAGTTCAGTTCTGGCACTACCTGGAGTTAGTATCAGATCTCACAGGTTAAGTAAGGCCTATCTCAGCAGATGAATTCTCCTTTCCCTATTTATACATCAGTCAAAAGTTCCATTGGTCACCTTCACTTATGATGAACTGTGTATAAATCAGAGGTTCTCATAACCTTCTTTTAATGCACTAAAGCAGTTCACGAAACTCAGGAATTTTTGCTACTAGACTACCAGTTTATTATAGATGGATATGGTTTAGAAAAACCAGATGAAAGACATGCACAGGGAAAGGTGTGGATGAAGCGGTGCACTATATCCACACCCTGCTGATATGTTACTTTCCTGGCACTTTCACGTATTCACCAATACTGAAGCTCTCTGAAGTTCGGAACACCTTACTTTAGGTATTTTTCTTTTGAATCCTTCCTTAGCACGGTGTGATTGATAAAGTTGTTGGCTGTTGGTGATTGAACCCAATCTCCAGGCTCTCACTTGTTTCTGAAGATTAGGGGGTGAGACTGAAAGTTTCAATCCTCTAATCACTGGTTAGTTCCCCTGGCAATCATCCATTCATTCTGAGGGGCTTTCCAATAGTCACATCATTAAAATAAACTTAGATGTGGTTGAAAGGGGCTTGCTGTGACTAACAAAAGATATTCCTTTTATCTTTCCCAAGTGATGCAACCATTTCGGAATGGAAGACAAAAAACTAAAAAGATGCTCCATTGCTCCTATCACTTGGAAATGATGACAATTTTAGGAACTGTGTGCTAGAAATGGGACAAACAAATGTATATTATTAAAAATTACAATTTCATACTATTAAACAACAGCTCTGAATTTCCCCTCCCCAAAGTCCCTGTCAATCACCATTCTACTTTCTGTTTATCTGAACCTGACTAATTTAGGTACATCAAAGGCGTAAAATCAATCAGTATTTCGTTTTATGACTGGCTTATTTCACTTTTCAGTGTCCTCAACTTCCATCCATGGTGTAACATGAGTCTAAATTTCTTTCATTTTAAGTCTGAATAATATTCTATTGCATGAATATACCGTGTTTTATTTACCCATTCATATATGCATGGACACTTGAGTTGCTTCCAAATTTTGTCTATAATAATGTTACTATGGGTATGTAAATATCTCTGTGATTCTAATTTCAGTTCTACTGTATGTGTATTAGATATAGAATTGCTAGATCATAGGGGAAAAAAGTATTTTAAAATATTTTAGAAACTTTTATATTGTTTTATAGCAATTGTATCATTATATACTTCCAGAAAGAGTGTATAAGGGTTACAATTTTTCCACATTGTTGCAAACATCTATTATTATTCTTTTTTAAAGTATTAGACATTCAAACGTAAGGAGTGATATTTATTGTGATTTTTATACTTCCCTGATATTTAGTGTGATCACTCATCTAGAGTCAGACATCCTGGAATGTGAAGTCAAGTGGGCCTTGGGAAGCATCACTACGAACAAAGCTAGTGGAGGTCATGGAATTCCAGTAGAGCTATTTCAAATCCTGAAAGATGATGCTGTGAAAGTGCTGCACTGAATATGCCAGCAAATTTGGACAACTCAGCAGTGGCCACAGGACTGGAAAAGATCAGCTTTCATTACAATCCCAAAGAAAGGCAATGCCAAAGAATCCTCAAACTACTGCACAATTGCACTCATCTCACACGCTAGTAAAGTAATGCTCAAAATTCTTCAAGCCAGGCTTCAGCAATACGTGAACTGTGAATTTCCTGATGTTCAAGCTGGTTTTAGAAAAGGCAGAGGAACCAGAGATCAAATTGCCAACATCTGCTGGATCATCAAAAAAGCAGCAGAGTTCCAGAAACACATCTATTTCTGCTTCATTGACTATGCCAAAGCCTTTGACTGTGTGGATCACAATAAACTGTGGAAAATTCGAAAAGAGATGGGAATACCAGACCACCTGACCTGCCTCTTGAGAAATCTGTATGCAGGTCAGGAAGCAACAGTTAGAACTGGACATGGAACAACAGACTGATTCCCAATAGGAAAAGGAATACGTCAAGGCTGCATATTGTCACCATACTTATTTAACTTATATGCAAAGTACATCATGAGAAATGCTGGACTGGAAGAAACACAAGCTGGAATCAGGATTGCTGGGAGAAATATCAATAACCTCAGATATGCAGATGACACCACCCTTATGGCAGAAAGTGAAAAGGAACTAAAAAGCCTCTTGATGAAAGTGAAAGAGGACAGTGGAAAAGTTGACTTAAAGCTCAGCATTCAGAAAACGAAGATCATGGCATCTGGTCCCATCACTTCATGGGAACTAGATGGAGAAACAGTGGAAACAGTGTCAGACTTTATTTTTTTGGGCTCCAAAATCACTGGAGATGGTGACTGTAGCCATGAAATTAAAAGACGCTTACTCCTTGGAAGAAAAGTTATAAGCAACCTAGATAGTATATTCAAAAGCAGAGACATTACTTTGCCGACCAAGGTCCGTCTAGTCAAGGTTATGATTTTTGCAGTAGTCATGTATGGATGTGAGAGTTGGACTGTGAAGAAGCGATGAAGAATTGATGCTTTTGAACTGTGGTGTTGGAGAAGACTCTTGAGAGTCCCTTGGACTGCAAGGAGATCCAACCAGTCCATTCTGAAGGAGATCAGCCCTGGGATTTCTTTGGAAGGAATGATGCTACAGCTGAAACTCCAGTACTTTGGCCATCTCATGCAAAGTGTTGACTCATTGGAAAAGACTCTGATGCTGGGAGGGATTGGGGGCAGAATGAGAAGGGGACGACAGAGGATGAGATGACTGGATAGCATCACTGACTCGATAGACGTGGGTCTGAGTGAACTCCGGGATTTGGTGATGGACAGGAAGGCCTGGCGTGCGGCAATTCATGGGGTCGCAAAGAGTCGGACATGACTGAGCGACTGAACTGCCCTGAACTGAATATTTAATGTTGTTGAGCACCTTTTTATATGTGTGTTGGTCATTTACATATTTTCTTTGGAGAAATGTCTATTTAATCTCTTGCTCCTTTTTTGTAATTGAATTTTTTGTGTTATTTATTTTGTTATTGTTGAATTGTAGGTGTTATGTATATATTCTGGATTTTAACTCCTTACCAGATATATAATTCTCTAATAGAGTTTTTTCCTCTTCCATGAGTTTCCTTTCAATACTCCTGATAGTGTCTTTTGATGAACAGATATTTTAATTTTGATGTAGTACAATTATTTTGACTTTGTCTATACTTTGGATATTATATCAAAATAATTGCCAAATAATGCCATAAAACTTTTCTAGCTTCGTTTTCATTTCAGAGTTATATAGTTTTAGATCCTACATTTAAGTTTTTGATGCATTTTGATTAATTTTGACATATGCTGTAAAGAAAGGCTACAGCTTTATTCTTTACATGGAGATATTCATTAGCATTTGTGAGAAACATCATAGTGTTTTGGAAGAATATATCTATTTTGCACATGTGCATTTGTTGTTGTTCAGTCACTGAGTCATGTCTGACTCTTTATGACCCCATGGACTGCAGCACTCCCAGGCTTCCTTGTCCTTCACCATCTCCCAGAGTTAGCTCAAACTCATTTCCATTGAGTCAGTGTTGCCATCCAACTATTTCATCCTCTGTTGCTCCCTTCTCTTCCTGCCCTCAATCTTCCCCAGCATCTGGGTCTTACCCAATGAGCCTTCTCTTCCAATTTTCCAAGAAATATTTTTTTAAATGTATATGTTTCAACCAGTTAGATCACACAGTCAGAAAAAGATCAGAATCAGAGAATAAACTCATGAATCTTGGCTGCAGTATTGTTTGGCCTGCTTGTTCATTTGTTTGTTTTTTATTGTTGTAGTTGTCATTTGTGTTAACTGTTCACCCCTTCCAGAAGAGAATTAACCAGCAATTTGATATCTTAGAAAATATACTCTATACTCTGCTATTTTCTGATCACCTAATTTATCTGTAGATACTCAAATGCTAAGTTTCTCCAATCACTTTACATACTTAGGATCTATTATCTCATTTTAAATGAACAGCAGAACAATTGAAAATCATTTTTAAGTATAAAACTGAATAATTGCTTTGCCTCATTTATAGTATAAACAATTACTTTATTTTTTTTTAAGAAAGCTATTTAGCTCATTACAGTCCAAATTATTTTTGGAAGACTTACAACACTATACTTTAGAAATCATTAAATACATTTAGACTTTCTGTTCTTGCAGTAATTTATATTTTTTGCATTTATTGTCAGTATAGTTAATAGCAGAAAACGTTAGATTCAGTTCAAATAATTGTTAACACTAATTTTCAGTGTTTATGATATCCATTTTCTTGTTATTTTATAACCAAAGAGATTTTATGAAGCTTTGTTCTAAATATTTTTCATGTAACTTATTTAATTTTAGAATAAATTTATGAGAATTTAGATACTATTACACACATATTGTCTTATATATGCATACATATATATATGTTTATATATCAATAAGTTAAAAAAAAAATTAGAAACTTTGATTAATATCACATAACTTGAGGATGGCACAACTAGGATACAGACCCAAACTGTTTGTCTATAGACATCTAACTCAAATGACTACACTATAATTTATTTCATGTGACTCAAATTCAGATTTAATTTATATAATGTCCTCAATGATTGAGAACTAATTGAGTCTAATTGGTTGAAACTTATACACATTAAACAGTTATGTTTTCTTGGAAAAGTAACTTTTTAAGTATATGCAAAGTGGAGACATATTTCTTTCTAAAACACTATAGAAAAACCTGCTCTTAGAAAAATCACTCTTAAATAGCTTTAAAATTCTGAGCAGAAACATAAGATGTTGATTCATCCTGCATATGAGTACTATTTTTACTTTCAAAGTTAAGATTTGTGATGGCAAAGTGAGTTCATGTTTCAATTACCATTTGCAAGGCAGAATCCTTATAATTATATACAATATGAAAATATATAACTCAAAGATCAAATATAAGACAAATATCTTTAGAAGAAGAGAGAGATCAGAAATATAAGATGGCAAATGTGTTTGTCTCATGGGTTTAGATCACTGAGGTCTGATAGACACAAAAGTGGGTAGAATAAGTTAGGAATGTTGCTTTTGTAGAAAAAAAGCATCTGAATGTCCTCCAGTCAAGATGAAGTACTTGGATCAGACTCACAGATTACAACTGGTGACTAGATTTAGGCCCCCTATGCTAAAGAATGGAAACTGAAAAAACTGCCAAATGCTATGTGCAGCAGTTGCAAGTGCTAAGTTGAGGAATGGTAGAAAGAAACATTCCATGCTGGCTAAGTGACTAGATATGCTACATTATCCAGATTACCACAACACAGTAACTCCAAAAAATAGAACATTATTTTTTTTATTGAAGAAAGAAAAAATAACTATCAAAAAACAATGTACATCAATTAATTTCATGAAACAGTCCTACAAATACTGTAAAAAATTATTTTAAAATTGCAAATGATTTGTCAGTTCACATTTAAAGGTAGCATGAATTTATGAATTGAAACAATATTCCATTATATGAAAAGGACTTGGAAATAACAACATGAAATCATGAAATATATTTCACTGATAACAAAATATTTGTCAGAAAAATGTTTTGCAAGTATCTTGACTGAATGAAGTAAAAGAGAAAAATGGTAAACTGAAGATAGAAAGAAAATTTGGCCAGTACATGTGCATAAAAATTCAGGCAGTAAAGGATATAATTTAACAATAAAGGATATAATAAAAACTCCAAACATTAATGTAAAAGGTTTTTTTTTTTTTTAATTTTTAAGTGGAGAGGATAGGAAAATAGAGGAGAAACTGCATTT
The DNA here is from genome assembly GCF_016772045.2 of Ovis aries. Taxonomy (NCBI): domain Eukaryota; kingdom Metazoa; phylum Chordata; class Mammalia; order Artiodactyla; family Bovidae; genus Ovis; species Ovis aries. The sequence goes on from NC_056056.1 coordinate 49,063,440, forward strand.
GAATAAACTATTTCAACGTTTTCAAAATTGAGAGAGGACAACATGTGACTCTTAATAAAATGTGTATTTTTAATGATAAAGAGAAAAATAAATGTCATACCCTGAATATATTATACTGAAAAATGTTGTACATTAAGAATAAAATAATTCATAAAAACGCCTAGCAAAAAGGCATTTTAACAATAAACGAGTGACCAACTGACAATGGATATTTCATTTACAACAATGGATGCCAAGGGAAAGTGGAATTATATCTTCACCCTACTGAAAGAAAATAACTCTAACATATAATTTTATACCCAAGCATAATATTTTTTAAGAGTGAGCAATAAAAATATATGTTAGCAATAGACACACAGAATAACAAGAAATTTGATCACCCACAGAATCTAACTAAAATATTATTAAAGAAAAATAAAATACTAACAGAATAAGATTTAAGAAGACAATAAGTATATGATTGATATAATGTAGTAATAAATGTAATTAGCTATTTTATAATTTTTATTTAAAATTATTGAACATTTAAATACTAACAAGAAGGGAGAAGTTTCTTCATATGAGGATTGATTTGTCATAAGGTTACTAAAAGAAGGAAGGATAATAGGATTCAATGAATGGATTTTCTTAGAAAAAATTTTATTTCTTAAGTATAAAACAGCTATTAGTAAAATAACACTAGTATACCTTGAAGTTTCCAAACCAGCGTAAACAACCGAGAAGGAATACTCAAAAAAGTATGTCAGTACTACATTTTGGGGGATGTATTGTGAAGAAAACACAGTGAAATCATAAGAACCTTCTAGCATCTGGGGGGAACATATTATATATAATATTGATTTTGTCCTTCCTCTATAAACAACTAAAAAACTCACAATATATTTGAAACAGCATGTTTCAAATACTAAACAAAAGGTAATTTTTTTAAAGGAAAAAAATATATATAGGCTTCCCTGATAGCTCAGTTGGTAAAGAATCCACGTGCAAATCAGGAGACCATGGTTTGATCCCTGGGTCAGGAAGATCCACTGAAGAAGGGGTAGACTACCCACTCCAGCATTCTTGGGCTTCCCTTGTGGCTTAGCTGGTAAAGGATTGCAATGTTTTTCCTTTGAAGCATTTGTCTGACTCCAAAATAGGGAGGAATAATGTAACTAGGAACAACCTTGCTGCTGAGCTGAAAAGTCGGAGATCACAGTTTGTGGGGCCTAAAAGAGCTGGAATGTAACAGAGGATGCTACCTGAAAGGAGGCATCTACACACACACAGAGCAAAACTAATTCTTTGAGGTCTATTAAATCTTTGGTTGAAAGGCTCAGTGGCCCTGCCCAAGAGCAGGCAAACACACACACACACACACACACACACACACACACACACACAAAACAACTACTGGAGTATCTTACATTATCATTACTGCACAACAAATTGCTATACACTTAGGTAAAATATTTCATAATCTCACAATTTCTATTAACCAGATATCTAAGGCTGACAAGACTGAATTCCCCTTTGAGTGTCTGACAAGACTGAAGTCAAAGTGAAAGTCATGGCTTCATTTTTTATCAGGGTCTTTTTAAGCTCAGTGATTTTATTTGTGTTTATATGACAAAATCTGCATTGTACCTCTCAGCCCTGTATCATTCTCAGCTCTTAGAAAATACTCAAATTTTCCTTGATGTTATCATAGTCAATCAATGACATGAATGTCTGTTTTATTTCACACCAGAGAGAGCCTGTCTCTATAACTTCTGCTTGGGTGACTAGCAAGACTCATCTATTTATATCATCCTATGTAGATAATCTCAAACTCTTAAGATCAAACAACCTTGAAGTTTAAATCTGCAAAACCCCATCACAGCATTTTCTAGATTACTATTTTATTGAACAAATGACTACAGCATTTGCTTGACAAAAACTTAGAGCACTGTGAGGTCATTTTAGAATTCTACCTACAATATGGTAAATAATTCAGCAGAGGATATTGGAGAAACTTTTAATACCAGGATCTTTTTTGTAAATATTTGAAGAAAAGCTGTACCATTCAAGTAGGGAAAAATTAACCTTAGATTAAAGCTATTCAATTCATAACAGTAAAGCTTAAATATACAACTCAAAATAATCAAGCTGTTCAACGAGTAAACTAAGTCTAATAGAAAAAATGCATTTCTTTTCCATGGGGATGGCCTTGACCCCTGTCTCCTCTACAATGTCAGGAACCTCCATCCATAGTTCATCAGGCACTCTATCTATCAGATCTAGTCCCTTAAATCTGTTTCTCACTTCCACTGTATAATCATAAAGGATTTGATTTAGGTCATTGCATATTCAAAAACAGAGATATTACTTTGCCAACAAAGGTCCGTCTAGTCAAGGCTGCAGTTTTTCCAGTAGTCATGTATGGATGTGAGAGTTGGACTGTGAAGAAAACTGAGTGACAAAGAATTGATGCATTTGAACTGAGGTATTGGAGAAGACTCTTGAGAGTCCTTTGGACTGCAAGAAGATCCAACCAATCCATTCTGAAGGAAATCAGTCCTGGATGTTCTTTGGAAGGAATGATGCTAAAGCTGAAACTCCAGTACTTTGGCCACCTCATGCAAAGAGTTGACTCATTGGAAAAGACTCTGATGCTGGGAGGGATTGGGGGCAGGAGGAGAAGGGAATGGCAGAGGATGAGATGGATGGATGGTATCACCAACTTGATGGACATGAGTCTGAGTGAACTCCGGGAGTTGGTGATGGACAGAGAGGCCTGGTGTGCTGCAACTCACGGGGTCACAAACAGTCAGACACGACTGAGCGACTGAATTGAACTCAACTGAACTGAAATGAGTGGTCTAGTGGTTTTCCCTACTTTCTTCAATTTAAGTCTGAATTTGGCAATAAGGGGTTCAGGATCTGAGCCACAGTCAGCTCCTGGTCTTGTTTTTGCTGACTGTATAGAGTTTCTCCATCTATGGTTGCAAAGAATATAATCAATCTGATTTTGGTGTTGACCATCTGGTGATGTCCATGTGTAGAGTCTTTTCTTGTGTTGTTGGAAGAGGGTGTTTCCTATGACCAGTGCGTTCTCTTGGCAAAACTCTATTAGCCTTTGCCCTGCTTCATTCTGCATTCCAAGGCCAAGTTTACCTGTTATCCCAGGTATTTCTTGATTTTCTACTTTTGCATTCCAGTCCTCTATAATGAAAAGGTCATCTTTTTTTTTGGTGTTATTTCTAAAAGGTCTTGTAGATTGTCATAGAACCGTTTAACTTCAGCTTCTTCAGCATTACTGGTTGGGGCATAGACTTGGATTACTGTGATATTGAATAGTTTACCTTGGAAACAAGCAGAAATCATTCTGTCATTTTTGAGATTGCATCGAAGTACTGCATTTCAAAATTTTTTGTTGACCATTATGGCTATTCCATTTCTTGTGAGGGATTCCTGCCCATGGTAGGAGATATAAAGGTCATCTGAGTTAAATTCACCCATTCCAGTCCGTTTTGGTTCACTGAGTCCTAGAATGTCGATGTTCTCTCTTGCCCTCTCCTGTTTGACCCTCTTCCAATTTGCCTTGATTCATGAACCTAACATTCCATGTTCCTATGCAATATTGCTCTTTACACCATCGGATCTTGTTTCTATTACCAGTCACAACTGGGTATTGTTCTTGCTTTGGCTCTATCCCTTTGTTCTTTCTGGAGTTATTTCTCCACTGATCTCCAGTAGCATATCGGGCACCTACCGACCTGGGGAGTTACTCTTTCAGTATCCTATCATTTTGCCTTTTCATACTGTTCATGGGCTTCTCAAGGCAAGAATACTGAAGTGGTTTGCCATTCCTTTCTCCAGTGGACCACATTCTGTCAGACCTCTCCACCATGAGCCACCTGTCTTGGGTGGCCCCACAAGGCATGGCTAAATTTCGTTGAGTTAGACAAGGCTGTGTTCTGTGTTTTAGACTGACTAGTTTTCTGTGATTATGGTTTCACTGTGTCTGCCTTCTGATGCCCTCTCTCAACACCTACCTTCTTACTTGGGTTTCTCTTACCTTGGGAGTGGGGCATCACTTCACAGCTGTTCCAGCAAAGCACAGCCTCTGCTCCTTACCTTGGACGAGGGGTATCTCCTCACGACTGCCCCTCCTGACCTTGAACATGAGGTAGCTCCTCTCGGCTCTCCTGAGCCCGAGCAGCTACTGCTCCTTGGAAGTGGAGTAGCTCCTCCTGGCCACTGCCCCTGGACTCGGGCATGGGGTAACTCCTCCATTTGAATGGAGAGTTCCATAGAATAGCAATGAGAGATAAGAAAGCAGTCCTCAGTGATCAATGCACAGAAATAGAGGAAAACAATAGAATGGAAAAGACTAGATATCTCTTGAAGAAAATTAGAGATACCAAGGGAACATTTCATGAAAAGAAAAGCTCAATAAAGGACAGAAATGGTATGGACCTAGCAGAAGCAGAAGATATTAAGACGAGGTGGCAAGAATATACAAGAAGAACTGTACAAAAAGATCTTCCTTACCAAGATAATCCCAATGGTGTGATCATTCAACTAGAGTCAGACATCCTGGAAAGTGAAATCAAATGGGACTTAGAAAGTATCACTATGAGCAAAGCTAGGAGATATGATGGAATTCCAGTAGAGCTCTTTCAAACCCTGAAAGATGATGCTGTGAAAATGTTGCACTGAATATGCCAGAAAATTTGGAAAACTCAGCAGTGACCACAGGACTGGAAAAGGTCAGTTCTCATTCCAATCCCAAAGAAAGGCAATGCCAAAGAATGCTCAAACTACTGCACAATTGCACTCATCTAACACGCTAGTAAAGTCATGCTCAAAATTCTCCAAGCCAGGCTTCAGCAATATGTGAACCATGATCTTCCCGATGTTCAAGCTGAGAGAGTTCCAGAAAAACATCTACTTCTGCTTTATTGACTATGCCAAAGCCTTTGACTGTGTGGGTCACAATAAACTGTGGAAAATTCTGAAAGAGATGGGAATACCAGACCAGCTGACCTGCCTCTTGAGAAACCTGTATGCAGGTCAGGAAGCAACAGTTAGAACTGACCATGGAACCATAGACTGGTTCCAAATAGGAAAAGTAGCACATCAAGGCTGTATATTGTCACCCTGCTTATTTAACTTCTATGCAGAGTACATCATGAGAAACTCTGGGCTGGAAGAAACACAAGCTGAAATCAAGATTGCTGAGAGAAATATCAATAACCTCAGATATGCAGATGATACCACCCTTATGACAGAAAATGAAGAGGAACTAAAAAGCCTCTTGATGAAAGTGAAAGAGGAGAGTGAAAAAAGTTGGCGTAAAGCTTAACATTCAGAAAACTAAGATCATGGCATCTGGTCCCATCACTTCATGGAAAATAGATGGGGAAACAGTGGAAACAGTGTCAGACTTTATGTTTTTGGGGGCTCCAAAATCAGTACAGATGGTAATTGCAGTCATGAAATTAAAAGACGCTTACTCTTTGGAAGGAAAGTTAATGGCCAACCTAAACAGCATATTCAAAAGCAGAGACATTACTTTGTCAACAAAGGTCCGTCTAGTCAAGGCTATGGTATTTCCAGTGGTTATGTATGGATGTGAGAGTTGCACTGTGAAGAAAGCTGAGTGCCGAAGAATTGATGCTTTTGAACTGTGGTGTTGGAGAAGACTCTTGAGAGTCCCTTGGACTGCAAGAAGATCCAACCAGTCCATTCTGAAGGAGATCAGTCCTGGGTTTTCTTTGAAAGGACTGATTTTAAAGCTGAAACTCCAATATTTTGGCCACCTCATGCAGAGAGTTGACTCATTGGAAAAAACTCTGATGCTGGGAGGGATTGGGGGCAGGAGGAGAAGGGGACGACAGAGGATGAGATGGCTGGATGGCATCACTGACTCGATGCACATGAGTTTGAGTGAACTCCAGGAGTTGGTGATGGACAGGAAGGCCTGGTGTGCTGCAATTCATGGGGTCACAAAAGTCGGACAAGACTGAATGAATGAACTGAATAGAAAAAATATTAAACACCACATAAACAAATACAATAAAATATTATGGAGACAAAAAATTAGCAACAGACTAGAACAGTAGGAGGAGGAAGGTCTTCACTGATGCCAGCTGGAAAACTAAAATTCTACTATGCTTTAAAGGAACCTCAGAATATCAGCAGAAAATAACAGGTAAATTTCATGATAAGGGCTATGAGTTAAAAAGAATCAGTCAAATGGTATTCTTCATATTTATATGAGATATTTAAAATGTGTGAGAATTGTACATAGGGAAATTAAATGGAAGTATATGTATACAAATTTCAAAATTAAATGTAAACTTTGGGTGCTATTTGTATTTTTCAGAGACAGAGGTATTCAGATTATCTTAAAGAAAGAAAAAAAGAAAGAATGAGCTATAGGCATTAAAAGATAGAAAAAAATAGTTGTAAAGTTAGTTGTAAAGTAAATTTTGCAGAATGAACAATAATACCAAAAATAAGAAAATGGCATAAAGCAAAAATTTATGAGAAATATAGTTCAATATTCCTGCAGCAAATTTCAGTTAGATTACAGAGATACTAAATGACACAAAAGGACACATGGACTTCGTTGATATCTACAAGAACTATATCTCCCAAAACAAGAATACACGTTCTTTTCCAGTGTATACGGACTAAGACCACATACAAAACAAGTCCTCAACAAATATAAGAGAGTAGATATAATTTCAAGCATCTTTTCTGATCATAACAGGTTAAAACTAGAAATAAAACACAGAAAGAGAAATAAGAAAGAAAGTTTACATTGAAACTAAACACAAACTACTAAAAAAAATAATCAAACAGATAAAAAATGATGAGTAGTAAAGGAGTAGTTGTTATGTTATTCTTTAATCTTTACTTCATCATTTGAAATACTTCACAATAAAGAATTTTTATTTTAATAAAAATGTTTGCTTGTATGAATGTTATATATATGTAGGGGGTGGAGTAAGGTATCTTTCAGAAAATGGTGTTTGTAAACATTTACACAGACAGATTGCTATTTTGGAGAAAGTCAACTTCAATGCCAAAAAAAGTAATAGCACTTGTATCTACAGCTGGAGCAAGAAAGCCACACATGTGGTACAGTCACACTTGGGCAATGAGAAGGAACTTTGGAGTCTGCATTGGCTCCATATTCTGTTTGTTTATTTTATTTTTTTCTATTTAGTTAACAAGGCAGAGAAACCTAGAGTCCTCTCCCAATATTGAGCACGTACAGAGAAGACAGCAATGAGAGTGAGGAGGCAAATTCGTATCTTAATACTGCTTCAACTCACAGTAATTTAAAACTTTTAAATCATAGTACTTGGCACTCTTTCCAACAGCTAATAAATAATAATATTTCCTATAGAAAATACTAGCAGATTCTGTTTTAAGCATTCTTTTCCTAAGAAATTCCAAAGTTGTAGGTGAGAGGAATCTTTATACACACATTTAAAATGAAAATATCAGTCTTAAAGAAGAAATTGGAAGACTTTGTTTTCATGAGAAACATATCATACATCAAAATACAAAGAAAACAATAATTAGGAAATTTAAATGAAAAATAAACATAAACTAAATAATGATTTTATTTTGGGGGGCTCCAAAATCACTGCAGATGGTGATTGCAGCCATGAAATTAAAAGACGCTTACTCCTTGGAAGGAAAGTTATGACCAATCTAGAGAGCATATTGAAAAGCAGAGACATTACTTTGCTAACAAATGTCTGTCTAGTCAAAGCTATTGTTTTTTTAGTAGTCATGTATGGATATGAGAGTTGGACTATAAAGAAAGCTGAGATCCAGAGAATAGGTGCTTTTGAATGGTGGTGTTGGAGAAGACTCTTGAGAGTCCCTTGGACTGCAAGGATATCCAACCAGTCCATTCTAAAGGAATTCAGTCCTGACTATTCATTGGAAGGACTGATGTTGAAGCCAAAACACCAATACTTTGGCCACCTGATGTGAAGAACTAACTTATTTGAAAAGATCCTGATGCTGGGAAAGATTGAAGGCAGGAGAAGGGGATGACAGAGGATGAGATGGTTGGGTGGCATCACCAACTTGATGGACATGAATTTGAGTAAACTCCAGGAGTTGGTGACGGATAGGAAAGCATGGTGTGCTGCAATCCATGGGGTAGCAAAGAGCTGGAATGACTGAGCGACTGAACTGAACTGATTTTATTCCTCTGGTTTGGTCTTTTCCTTTAGTAATACTCTGATATATGGGATGGATATTTTTGTCTATACAGAAGGACACACTGTAAAATATTTTTCAAATTTCTCAGAGCCGCCTCATTTGCTGTTTTTACACATCTTTTTCAAACACACATGATTCTATATGGTTCAAGCTTAGAGCTTACTGCTGGTCCCTTGCATTAAACCAAAATTTGATTCAGCAAGACTTGTAACAGGTCAGGTGCCATTCTCAAATAAATGCCCTGTGCATTTTGCACTGTAAATTTTGAATACTGGAAAGGAGGACTTTTATGGCTTCTCTTGTTTTTAGGTTTTTCTCTCTTCTGTTATGTCCCATTTTCTCTTGTGCAGATGTTAATTGTGTACCCACCCACTTACAGTTACTGGTTCAGGAGGACATCTTGTTATCTAATTTGATGTAAATAGTATTTGTGAGTTTTGATGTTGCTATCTACTTGTTTTGTGTTTTATATGGGAATTACGGGAAATCAGACTGAGCTAGCACCAAAACAGGCCATTGTTACCATAGGGCTTTCAAATTTCCCTGATAAATTTAAGTATATATTTACAGCTTTAAAAATTGAAAAAGAAGAATAGCTACTTTCTCCTTTAAGAGAACACTGAAACTTTGATAAAAATCTTCTTTAGTCAAGAAGAGGACAAGAAAATTAAAATTTATCCTAATGTCACATGAACTATGTAAAAATACATATAAACTATTCAGTTCAGTTCAGTTCAGTTGCTCAGTCGTGTCCGACTCTTTGCAACCCCATGAATCGCAGCAGCCAGGCCTCCCTGTGTCCATCACCAACTCCCGGAGTTCATTCAAACTCACGTCCATCGAGTCGGTGATGCCATCCAGCCATCTCATCCTCTGCCGTCCCCTTTTCCTCCTGCCCCCAATCCTTCCTAGCATCAGAGTCTTTCCCATGAGTTGGCTAAAGTACTGGAGTTTCAGCTTTAGCATCATTCCTTCCAAAGAACACCCAGGGCTGATATAACTATTATATATATAGAAACTATTAGTAGATATTAATGAATTTAATGTCAGAAAAATCCAAAAACTATAAGATTCAAAGAAAGCAATAATTATACACCACAGTATATGAAGAAAAGACACCTGAAAATATTCAAAATTCATTCTTTTAGGAAATATTCAGCAAAGTAATTTTAGAAGGGAACATGGTTAGCTTCTTTAATTTCTTTGTTTTTTCCTACAGGCTTTCCATGATCTACAGAGAATATTCAAGTCAAAAGAGAGAAATTTAATAAAGAAGTAACAGAAAATCCAAAAACCCAGTTAAGTGAAAGCGTTCAGTTTTACTAATTGTTTAAGAACAATAAATTATTTTTATAATTGACATCACTTTACATGCCAATTCAATAATTGGCAAATGTAGAAAAGTCTGACAATATAATTTTTGGAAACAATGTCAAGAACAAGTAGCACTCATGATTTTTTGAGAGATATTTGAAGAAATATAATACAATCTAAGATGGTCAAACACTGTAATTCAGGAATTCCCTTTATTACTTCTTAGAAAATCACACTTATGTGCACAGAGAAAGTTTCAATTTGCAGAATTATGCTGGTAGGCATGAAATTAGATTCCAGATATATAAATAATAGCCTACCTGCAAAATGATAATAGACCATTTATGATTAACTATGTAGCAAAATATACACCAAAATCATAAACTTTGAATTCATGGTAGAAGTTACCATTCAAGTAAGAAAGAAGGAAATGAAATTAGGCAGAAAATTACGAGGATCTCAATTGTCTCTGTCACATTTTAATTCTTAGAAGACCTGCAATAAATATTGCATAACAACGTGTTGGTAGGGCCAAGAATGTAAAGGAGTAGCTGTTATTTAATCTTTACTACATCATTTGAAATATTTCACAATAAAGAGTTATTACTTTTATAAAAATGTTTATTTGTATGAATGTTATATATATACAGGGGGTGGAGTAAGGTATCTTCCAGAAAATGGTGCTTGTAAAGGTTTGCACTGACGGATTGCTATTTTGGAGAAATCCTAGTGGATAGCTACTTCAATGCCAAAAAAAGCACTAGCAGATGTATCTACAGCTGGAGCAAGAAAGCCACACATGTGGTACAGTCACATTTGGCAATGAGAAAGAACTTCGGAGTCTGCATTGGCTTCCTTTTCTGTTTGTTTATTTTTATTTTATTTTATTTTTTCTGTTTAGTTAATAAGGCAGAGAAACCCAGAATCCTCTCCCAATATGGACATGTACAGAGAAGACAGCAATGAAAGGAGGCAAGTTTGTTTCTTAATATTGCTTCAACTCATAGTTATTTGAACTTTGAAATCATAGTACTTGAGACTCTTTCCAACAGCTAATGAATAATAATATTTCCTATAGAAAATACTAGCGGATTCTGTTTTAAGCATTCTTTTCCTAAGAAATTCCAAAGTTGTAGGTGAGAGGAATCTTTATACACACATTTAAAATGAAAATATCAGTCTTAAAGAAGAAATTGGAAAGACTTTTACTTTCAAGAGAAACATACCATACATCAAAATAGAAAACAATAATTAGAAAATTTAAATTAAAAATAAGTATAAATTAAATAATGATTGGCCTGAAAACATTTAACGGTAACATATTAGGCTAGTGAGAGTATATATATATATATATATATATATATATATATATTGCATTTCACATTGTTCCACTATACATTTTTTTAATTAAAAAAAAAATGAGAACTGTAAGTAAACATTTGCAAGACATTTCTTTCTTTACCAAAGAAAATAAAAGTGATACACAAAATTTAAGAGAAACTGTCTGAAGATACAGGGAAAGAGTTGAGGCCTACACTAGACTATTTTATACTTATGGAACAAGACAGAGATAAATTTGAATGCAAAAGTTCCTAAGAGGCCACAACCTGCTTTGGTAGCATAGTGGCGAACATAGCTACTTTTCATAAAAGGGCACAACAGTGAACAATGTTTACTTATGCATAATAATTTAAATACTAATAAATTTATATCTCCAACCACAGCCAATTCTGATATCCTTTACAAAGATTGGGCAGGAAAGGTATTCAGAGTGTTGTTGGAATGAAGGTGATTGTTGGAAGCTGGTGTGACTAAAGCCTTTTTACTTACTTTCATGGTCACCTCACTATGGATACTAGGTTGCAACCTCTCTGAAACAAAGATTTGTATCTATTTAAACAGACATATTCCTTGGTGACTTAGCAGTAAAGAATCTGCTTGCCAGTGCAGAAGACGCAGGTTCGATCCCTGGGTTGGAAGATCCCCTGCAGAAGGAACTGGTAATCCATTACAATATTCTTGCCTGGGAAATCCCATGGACAGAGGAGTCTGGTGGGCTACAGTCCACGGGGTCACAAAAAGTCAGACATAACTTAGTGAATAAACAAAAACAACAACATCATCAACACCAGAAAACATCCTGGCACTGGCATGAGTTCATTAAATATTTACCCAAAGAAAAATGCAGCAATGGGAGCTCAAAATGGCACCTAAAATCAAAGCAATGGATAAGATAGCCATGGCTTCTTGAACCTTATATTAACAGTGAGTGTCCTTAGAATGAGTTTTCATGGAGTAGATTGTGTCCTCTGTAGAGTAGCACTGTTTTGAGGATCATTTGAAGTGATTCTTCTCTCTTAGGTTGATTTCTAGCATAATTTTTCATGGAACAATCCATACCTCACTCACCCTGCCTCATTAGGGTGACTTCACCTACAGCTTTTGGGTAAGATTCCTCAAATTTAATTATCTATCCATGCTAACTTCCATGGCATTTCCTCCAGAGGAAAGTCTCAAAATTTCCCTTCCCCAATCCTCTGATAGCCCTCACTTTCTACTCCAGAGATAAAAATGGCTTTATATCTTCTGATTTTTCTAGGAAACAGTGCCTGTGCCTAACTATTCCAGAAAATTCTTTTCAAATTATATGAATAGTTATCTTTATCTGGTTCAAAATAGGATAATAACTACTGATACCTGCCTCTCTCTGTGAGCTTCTAGGTACTCTTTTTTTTTCTCCAAAGATGTTTTAGAGTGGGAGCTTCTTCTCATTTCTTTTTTTCCTCTCTGTTTTTCTTGGATGTCATCACCAACTCAATGGACATGAGTTTGAATAAACTCTTGGTGTTGGTGATAAACAAGGGACCTGGAATACTGCAGTCCATGGGGTCACAAAGAGTTGGACCACTGAGGGACTGAACTGAACTGATTTTTCTTGGCACTTAGCTTAAGTGTAAATGAATATCCCTCAACTATGGGAAATTTTCCTTAATAGTTTATTTTGTAACTTCCTCCCCTCTTTTCTGTTTCTTTTGGTTGGAATTCTTATTGTTGAATAGATAATGAATTCTGATGTTGAATAAATGTTGAATAGATATTGGATTCCTAAGACAAATGCTCCAGTTTCTTAACACTTTTTTTAAAAAAAACTTATCTCTTTTTATTGTTAAATTTTTATTTTGTGGGATATTTTTTTCCAAAATTATTTCCACCAAAACCTCTGGATAGTTATATATTCCTAGAGGTTTTTATGGGTTTGTGAATTATCCTTCTTTATAATGCCTATTCATGTTTCATGGATGAAGTATCTTCTCTTGTTTTTTGAGAACTTTATAGTATGTGTAATATATTTTCTTCTACGCATTGCATTGTTTCTTTTCTTCTTGATTTCTTTTTATTCTCTTTGCTTTTGGTTCCTGTTCCCTGCTGCTGTAACTCAAAGATGTGGGGTTCAGTGGCCCATGCATATTTCCATAATCCTGTTGTCAAACCCAAGTTCACATGTAGGATGCACAGTGACACCGGACAAACCTAAACAAGAGTTTTGAACAGAGAAAAGTTTGTTAGTCAAGGAGGCACCAACACAGACAATGGGAGACCTAGGCTTGTCTCAAATCCATCTCGTTGGCTGGTTAGGGTGTAATATTTTTAAAGGCCAAAGAGCAAGAGTAAGGAGGAGTGGTCTCTGTGAGGCCAGCTTGCCCATAGGATCTCAGTAGCAGACATTTTGACACCACCTTGTGACTTAGTTTGTCCCTAATGGTCGTGATTATGCTCTAAGTTCCTAGTAAACAAGCTCATTAAGGTCTGGAGATCCTTTAACTTCCCTCTAGGAGAGGGCAGAAGCAATAGTGGAGGCATTTTATCATTTCTTTAGGGACTATATGATGGTTTAGAAGTTTAAAGTTTTCAACTGACACTCCAGATGTCATTGATTAAGTCTGTTCAAGGGAAGCTGATTGAAGCCTTAGAATATTATCTCAATAGTTTAGGGTTATGAATCAGGGTACTGATTTAAGATAACAATCATGTTAAAGGTTATGATGGGTTTAATTTTAAGCAGACAGAAAAGCTTAAGAGCTAGTGAACAAGTTAAAGAAGCAAGAAGGAAAACAAGGCTTTTCTGGGTCTGTTATAGCAGGATAAGAAAGGGACTAGAGGTTAATCATAAACTTGGCAGAGTGACTCAGATTTAGGAAAAAATTGGGTTTCAATCTCCCATGTTCAGTATGGCGCTGCCTATGACCCTTTGGTTTAATTTACCAACACATGGATTTGAACATAAGACAGTCTGACTCAAGTCTACTCTACTATTCTGAGAAATTTACAGTCTCTAATCTAACATATTACTATTTACAAATATCCAGAAATGGAAGAAACATAAATGTCTGTCGAAAGGGCAATGGATAAAGAAGATGTGGTACATACATAACGGAATGTTATTCAGCTATAAAATAACAAAATAATTCCATTTGCAATAACATGGATGGACTGAGAGATTGCCATACAGAGTGAAGTAAGTCATACAGAGAAAGACAAATCTCATATGATAGCGCTTATATGTGGAATGCAAAAAAAAAAAAAAAAAAGACTGCAAATGAACTTATCTATAAAACAGAAATAAAAGTGCAGATGTAGAAAATAAACATGGTTATCAAGTGTAGAAGAATGAGGGATAAATTGGAAGATTAGGATTGACAGATAAATATTACTATATATAAAATATATAAAATAGATAACTAATTAAAACTTACTGAATATCGTATAGACCACTACTCAATACTTTGTAATGGCCTATATGGGAAAATAATCTAAAAAAGAGTGATAAATGTATATATGTAATATATGTACTTTGCTGTACACTCAAAGCTAATAAAACAATGTAAATCAATTATACCCCAATAAAAATTCAAAAAAAAAAAGAAAAAGGAAGAGCCTGTAGTACTATGCTTGGTCTTAATGTGGAATGTCTAGGAGAATCATCCCTAGAAGACAGGCTACCTATTCTTGCTCCAATTTAACATGTTCAAACTTGCAAATGCTACTCCCACTTGTAAGAATGTCAGTTATAATGCTGTCTACAGGAAATGGTCATTTGATCAATAGATTTTTGCTGTTAATTTACATTGGGGGAAAAAAGAATGACAGACAGCAATTAACTTATCAGATCAGATGCAGAAGGCTAGGCATCTAGCATAGATCAATGTGAATTTTCCAAAGTCAATAGATAATTTATATCTTAAGTAATTAGAAAACCCAACCAGAATTGATTACAAGATACCTTGTACTGGCATTGTGACAATTTGATCTGTACGTAAATTTTACATGCATGCTTTGTAGGTATTATAAAATGCATATTATTATGCATTTTAATAATTTTATATAAAATTATTTGGATGTATTTATAAAGCACTGATCAAAGACAGCACTAACAGTTAAAGAGAAAAGTACTTTAAAAAAGCTTGATTCAGGGTATAATTACATCAATATTCTAGTGTACAAGTAAAGAAAATTTATATAATGGGATATATTAAACATAGGCAAATGTACAAAACACTATACACATGCCTGTGAACATAAAATATGCAAAATAAGAAAAATGGAGACTGTTCACTACAAAAGATTTACTGCACATACCCTTCTACCTAATAAAAATGACCACACCATCATTCCATATTAAATGTAATGAGTACCAGTCTTTCATAGCTAGTCAAATCCACAAATGAATCTTTAAGTGAAAAAAATCAAGTCAATCTAATTATGTATACAAAAACAGTATCTGTGAAGAACTGTTTGCATGGAGGAAATTTATGTTAGCAAGAAACGAAACGCAGTTTTTGTTTAGAGATCTATAACAATGAGAAAAAGTCAGGCATAGCAGACAATTTGAAATAAAATAGAAATCTGCCTTTACCCATGTTAAGCCTGAAGTAATAAAAAGATATCTTGTTGGAAGTGAACTGGAAAAAGAATGATACTTAGGGAAGATGTAAGGCTATAAGATATATCTGACATGATCTCTATAGCACAGAAAAGAAGACAGTGTTATTTAAACAAATATTAATGCATTCACTTTTGCAATATAAAGATGTGGTAGGGCAGAAGGATTCATTTCAGCAGTTTGCACTATTACACAAAGGATTTAAAATATTTTGTTGCGTAAAAGGAATTTGCAAGTTGATCTCTAGTTTCAATTAACTTTGAAACTCACTTTAATAATGTCACATAAATTTTCTTACTAGCGTCTGTGAACTGACTTTAGTTGTTAATTGGAAGAGTACCCCTGAACTTGAGGAAAATAAGAATGATAAGTAACAGGACAGAAGTGGGTCTGCACAAAATACTGGAAGGTAGGAGACCAAAATGAAGGAGGGCAAAAGAGGAATGTATTGTGATTCAGAGAGTCAAAGAACTTTAAGAACGTTGGTGTCATGGGATCAGTTTGAAGCCATATCATCTTTTGCACAGTGCTGTATTCCTCCTCTAATGTGTCTGAAAATTCCATTAAAGTCAGTTTCCTATGCACGATGCATAGCAAGAACCTACATAATGTGCTTGTTGACAGAGTAAATGGAGAGCTGTACTCAAGCACAGTGAATGAATTTGGAAGACAAGACAGCAGCTTCAGGAGTAAAGATGAGACAGAATTGAATAGGATCTTAAATTCCTGATCTCAGAGCAGGAATTTACTGTAAGATTTTCTTTCATTAAACCTTGTGAAAATCGTGGAGGGGGTTTAATTGTTTTTAATATAAGGAATAATCATAATAACTGTTATTATTATTGTGTTCTAAGGGTAGGGGAGGAGAGTAAGTACCCTTCTCTGGGTCTTCACACAGCTGTGAAAATTACACTAGGAGAGATGTACAGAAAAATTAAATATACTCACAGATACTAGAGAGAGGTACATGGTATGCCCAGAGGGCACTCAAAGTCACCCAAAAGCCTGAGGTTTGGTCAGAGCAGGCAGAAAGAGAGCAGGACAAAGACCTTTGGGCAAACGCCTTTATTGAGTGTGTCATGGGCATCATAGTCCATGACACATGGGAATCATTTTTGATGGATAATTTTAATGTAACTGGATCAACATGGAAAGGAGGAAAGAGTAAAATGAAGTCATCATGAAGTTTATTGTTAAAACACACATCTTGGGTTCCCAGAAATGGACAATAGCTAGCTAAAAATTCAAAACAAGCAGGGAGGGTATTGACATTCAGGGAGTCATTGAGGCAACAAATATTAATTACTCTTTAGATTATAATCATAATTCAAAATTTATTGACCATTTGCTAAGTTCAGGGTTCTGTTCTAAGTCCTTTTGTTTGTATTAGCTCACATAATCCTCAGAGCACTATTATGCTCTATTATTTATCCCCACTTACATTGAGGAAACCAGGCAGGCAGAGATTCTCTAAAGTTTATCATGTATTATCAAAATGATGAGACAGTTTTAGGTAAAATAAATCATTACCCCCAGAATACTCAAAGCAGAAGGACACAGAATTGCTTAATATACATTGTTCCACTTTAGGTAACCAATGAAGCTGGCTTGAGGATAAAAATATGTTTTTCAGCATAAGTCCTCCAGGACCAGAGAAGGGGTCAGAGAGGGAGGAAAAAAAAAAAAAAAAGTTTTTTTTTTGTTTTTTTTTTTTTTTTACAAAGTTCTAGAAATTGAACGTTGCTCAGTGAGTAGCTGTTGCCTTCTCCAGGGTATCTTCCCAACCCAGGGATCAAACTCAGGTCTCCTGTACTGTAGGCAGATTCTTTACCAGATGAGCCACCAGGAAAGAATATTGGGGTGGGTAGCATATCCCTTCTCCAGGGGATCTTACCGATCCAAGAATAGAACTGGGGTCTCCTGCATTGTAGGCGGATTCTGGATGCTGACTATTAAATTAGCCATGAACAAAGTTATACAGACGACAAAGGTCAAAATTCAACACATTCTACAATTTGGCTATGGAAGAAAATAAAGAGAACCACAGGATGAAATAAAGAGTTACTTCTTCTTGTTGCTTGTTTAGTTGACTGGTTTGAATTATTTTCAACTTTAGAAAAATCACATTTTCAAAGTAAAAAGGAAGAAGTCAGGTGAGAGGCAAATGATTGAAGTGAAGTGAGTGAGTGAAGTCGCTCAGTCGTGTCCGACTCTTTACGACCCTGTGGACTGTAGCCTACCAGGCTCCTCCGTCCATGGGATTCTCCAGGCATGAACACTGGAGTGGGTTGCCATTTCCTTCTCCAGGGGGTCTTCCCAACCCAGGGATCGAACCTAGGTCTCCCGCATTGGAGGCAGGCGCTTTAAGAATGTGCAATTGATGGAGCAATTTCCCTGCTGCTGCTGCTGCTGCTGTCGCTTCAGTTGTGTCCAACTCTGTGTGACCCCATAGATGGCAGCCCACCAGGTTCTGCTGTCCCTGGGATTCTCCAGGCAAGAACACTGGAGTGAGGTGCCATTTCCTTCTCCAATGCATGAAAGTGAAAAGTGAAAGTGAAGTCGCTCAGTTGTGTCCGATTCTTAGCGACCCCATGAACTGCAGCCTACCAGGCTCCTCGTTCATGGGGTTTTCCAGGCAAGAGTACTGGAGTGGGTTGCCATTCCCTTCTCTGAGGAGGTAACAAATTAGGGGTCAAGAGAATAGGCAGAAAGTTTAGCCTTAGAGACAAGAAAGTTATATTAACTAGAATATACTTTGGAATAGAGAGAGAAATGATCACAATGATAAATAAGGAAGATTCAGGAGAAATCTGGTTTCAGCAAGACTTTATTGAACACATAGCTTTGTTCTTAGCACTGCACATGTTACAAGAAGGACTTCAGAGAAATTGAAGATGCTTTATGCCCTTAACGTGTTGTCTGGTTATAATATTCAATCTATTGGAGGCTTGAAATGGTAGAGATGAGAGAAGTTATAGTCATTCAGACAAGATCGTAATTCTGTTTTAGTTATTTGTTTTTTTTAAATGCAAGGAAAGGAAAATAGCTCCAAAAGTAAGTGTCTTAATTAAAACATAACCTTACAAAAGCCTAACAGGCTTTGCTTTTCTTTTATTATTATTTACACCTTATTTCACATAAAATCAGTAAATATAACAGGACATTTTAAGATAAAGAGCATTTTTCCTTTCAAATTGAAATTGTCTCATTAGGAAAAGATAATATAGAAACATAATCTTATAAAAATTATCACATATTTACCCCATTTCTTAAGCAAGAGAAAAAGTAATACTGAATCAAAGTTTTTGTTTTATCATAGTAAGATTTATATTGTGATTATGAAAAGTCAAACTATATATACATACAAATGTTAATATTTTTCTGAAATAAAAACAATATCTTAAAATGATAATATAGCATATACTAGAAATCATATAATATTTCTAAAAGAAAAGGCTTTGAGCTTATTTGAAATTGTGGATCACTACCTTACCACTATGTCTTACTTGTATTAAAATTTAAATATAGTAATCCCAACATGCACTTGAAGGCACCAGATGTTACTGTTTTAGACATGATACATTTATCACTGTAGATAATTAATAAATGTGAGGAAATAACTGAACATTCTGTTAAAATTATTTCCCAGCAAAACTATGACAAAATTGATGGTGTTAGTGAAACCAAGTAAGACCCTGTGAGGCCTCCTTGGGCATGAAAGCCCTTCTGTGTCTCCCATTTCTCAATTGTTGAAAAAAAGATTTTCAACTTCTTAGACCTTCTCTTAGTTTCAAGGGGCAGATTTAAACAGTTCCTTATTAGGAAAGTGAGAGAATGCAGAAATAAATAGTGCAGGAATGGGGCCTGGGCCTGGGCC
The DNA here is from genome assembly GCF_016772045.2 of Ovis aries. NCBI lineage: Eukaryota > Metazoa > Chordata > Mammalia > Artiodactyla > Bovidae > Ovis > Ovis aries. The sequence goes on from NC_056056.1 coordinate 49,082,789, forward strand.
TGGGAAGGTACGTAACAATCTTATATATATCTCTGAGTTATTCTACAGAAACAAAAGTCCCCAACCAAAAGGAGAATATTAACTTCAGACTGAGCACATGCTTGTGGACCCTAGAATGGTTGGAACCAGAGACTGATGATTGAGATTTCTAGAATACCACCAACCAATCAGAGGAGAATTATATACTTTGCAGCCCTCCCCTGAAATTTTCCCTATAAAAACTTACTCTTATAAACCCATTAGGGAGGTTGAATCTCTTGAGCATGAGCCTCCCTATTCTCTTTTCATGGCCCTTGCAGTACATCTTTCTCTGCTCTAAACTCTGACATTTTAGTTTGTTTGGCTTTACTGTGTGCTAGGCACAGGAACTTGGGTTCAGTAACACTGGAATCTCATCATTGTAAATAATATTCGTACATATACATAGAGCAGAGAAAACCATGTTTATATTACCAACTTAATTTTAATCTTTTAAGAATCAAAGATTCCATCATATTTTTGCCTTATTTTGAGGACAATTTACAACAGTTCATTGTAAATAATTTAAAAACACTTAAAACACAGGAACGCTAGTATTAAGGAAACAAGCTCAAAACCATCTTGTGCAACCCACTCTTTCACAGATGATGGAAAGAAGTCTATTAATAAAAATATTTGACTTGTCATCTAATAATCTTGACTACATATTTAGTATTTATTACATAATATTATGGGGTTTCCCTGGTGGCACTAGTGGTAAAGTACTTGCTTGCCAGTATACACAGATGTAAGAGATGTGGGTTCGATCCCTGGGTCAGGAAGATCCCTTTTAGAAGGACAGGGCAACCCACTCCAGGATTCTCACCTGGAGAATCCCATGGACAGAGGAGTCTGGCAGGCTACAGTCCATAGGGTTGCAAAGAGTTGAATACAACTGAAGCAACTTAGCACCCATGCACGCACATACATAATATCATAATGTCCCTTATTGGCAAATTATGTGTGTGTGAGCCCCATAGTATATTTGATCTATAGTTAAATAAGACAAAAGCAATTAAAAATATATGTGTGTATGTATGTCTTTGGATTTTTCAAATATATATAAACATTCTCTATATCTACTTTTTCCTCTTTTATCACAAACAGTAATCATGGAAAAATGTACAAAACCATAAAATACATTCTTAATATTTTGTCCTTTACAATTCTGACAATTTTTTTAGCATTTGATTAATATTTAGATTGTATTTACTTGCATGTTTATAAAATATGTATTAAAACATATATTATTAAAGGTATCTACTTACTACAAAATAATATCTTCTCATGTCATTAATATGGTCGTACAAGGAATGTCCTATATTCTTGTCATTGACTGGTTTTCTTTATCAGCTAGCTAACTGTGCTAGTACTGCCATCATTCTGGAGAATTTGGTCCATTAGAATTCCCATGACAATGTTTTATTTTGGATTATTCAATTCTGGTGAACACTATCCACATTCTACTAGCTCACATGGCATTTTGGGTCACTGAATCATCTTAAACTATGTCCATCAGAAGTATTAAATGCAAACATTCTATTTTTGAATACATCCTTCTCACACTTTTATCCATTACCCGATTGCTCTGGAGCAAGTATTGCCAGACCATCTGTCTGTCAAGCAAAACATGCAGATCAGGTCATGACAATTTGTGGCTTTCTATTAGAGCTATGCAGTCAAAGCAATGTGGCAATATTGCTATAATATCTGGGTCATTTTATTCTCCTCCTATCCAAAGAGAAATTTAAAACTGCCTAGATAAATGGCCCTCCTGTGTCTCTCTCTGAAAGAAAGTAGGCTGAGAAAATATGAGATTGTGTCATGTTGATTACCTGCATAAGCAGAGCGAATGGAAACTATCAAGCAGATGAGACCTGAACAGAGCATGATGACAACTAATTAATAATTTTGGCAACATGTGCAATGTCACCATAACGCAAAAATCCTCAGTTAAAAATAAAACCTTGTTCTGAAATAGATTTAGGTTGTGGAATGAGGCAACTGGAGAAAATGACAATAAAGTTAGACAAAATGGCTGAGATAAAAAAAAAAAAAAAAAAAAAGGAAAAGCAAACTCGAAGTAAGCTCTGTGAAACATGCGGAAAACTTGAGCTACCAGGGAAGCCCTATAAAAAGAGAAGTGAAGAGAAATGAAATCACTCAGTCATGTCCAACTCTTTGCGACCCCATGAACAGTAACCTGCACCAGGCTCCTCCGTCCATTAAAAGAGAAGCCAACTATTAATAACTTATTGAAAAAGATGAAACTACTCTAACATTAATAAAAGGGAAATCCTGGAATAACTATGAAATAATTTTAAAATTGAGTTTTAAGAATCTCAAAAACAGAACTAAAATTTGCATAGAGAAATAAGCAATTTTAAAACCAAAACAAACAGGTATGAAAAAAGGCCACATATTGTTCGTTACTCTGACTGTGGGGGGTGGGGGCGGGGAACAACCCTCAGTGGCCTAAAATAAACAACTATAATTTCATGAATTCTATGGGTCAGGAATTTAAATAAACCTTCGCTTCTATTCTAATGGATGCAAGCTGTCTCAGTTCAAAGACTAGGGTCTAGAGACATTTAGATGCCTTGTTCAGTCACATGTCTTAACGTTAGACTGAGAAGAAAATTAGAATATCTCGATCTAGAATTGCTGTGTTTCCTCAAGTGTATTTATCTCTGCCTGTTCTCCAGATGTTCTTTTTACCATGGTGGCTTCCAGCAGCCAGACTTCTGACATGGTGGCTCAGGTTTTCAAAGTTTTGGAAAAGAAGGTAAGTGGGAAGCTCCTTTTTTAAGACACTGCTTATTTTCCAGGATGAGAGGCAATATTACAGGAAGCTGTATCTTCATTTTTTCAACTATAAATATCTGGACATCTGAGGCCTGCAGCAGTTGGAGTACTCTTGAGCATTATTTTTTCTTTGTATGTGATTGCTACACATAGCTTTCCTCAGAGGATGGATTTAGAATAGCCAGACATCTTACCTGGTAGTTCATAATTCTAAAATTTCAGAGAGAAAGAAAGAGTGAGACAGAGACAGAGAGACAAACTGAGAAAGGACAAAGAGAAGCAGAAGCTCTGTTTCCTTTTACGAGATAGCTTCAAAACTCTTTTCTTCTATGTTGTGTGTTTATAAGTGTGTAACCAAACTTATCTGATTTTTACAGGGACACAAACCAGACTTCACCTTTTGTGAGAAAAATGTCAAAGAATGTGCAGACATTTTTTTAAAGTGTCACATGCAGATATGCAAAGAAACAATTAGAACATTTGGGAACATATTGAAAAATCTAGGCTCAATTAGGCTGTAGAGAAAATACATTATTCTGATGCTTTTAACAAGGAATTGACCCAGATAGCAATGCATAAAATAAAGCAATAAAAAATATGACAAACTTAAAAAAAGTAAGAAATATTAACAAAACTTCAATACATACCTGATGTGTGTTATAGGGAGCGAGAATAGGAGCAATGGCAGAGTAATTATTCAAAGGCGAAATAACTAAGAATTTATTGGAGTTGATAAAATCATACTACTAATAATAACAAGTACATCATGAGAAACGCTGTGCTGGAAGAAGCACAAGCTGGAATCAAGATTGCCGGGAGAAATGTCAATAACCTCAGATATGCAGATGATACCACCCTTATGGCAGAAAGTGAAAAGGAACTAAAAAGCCTCTTGCTGAAAGTGAAAGAGGAGAGTGAAAAAGTTGGCTTAAAGCTCAACATTCAGAAAACAAAGATCATGGCATCCAGTCCCATCACTTCATGGGAAATAGATGGAGAAACAGTGGAAACAGTGTCAGACTATTTTTGGGGGCTCCAAAATCACTGCAGATGGTGACTACAGCTATGAAAGTAAAAGATGCTTACTCCTTGAAAGAAAAGTTATGACCAACCTAGATAGCATATTGAAAAGCAGAGACATTACTTTGCCAACAAAGTTCCATGTAGTTCAGGCTATGGTTTTTCCTGTGGTCATGTATGGATGTGAGAGTTGGGACTGTGAAGAAAGCTGAGCGCTGAAGAATTGATGCTTTTGAACTGAGGTGTTGAAGAAGACTCTTGAGAGTCCCTTGGACTGCAAGGAGATCCAACCAGTCCATTCTAAAGGAAATCAGCCCTGGGTGTTCTTCGGAAGGAATGATGCTAAAGCTGAAACTCCAGTACTTTGACCACCTCATGCAAAGAGTTGACTCATTGGAAAAGACTCTGATGCTGGGAGGGATTGGGGGCAGGAGGAGAAGGGGACGACAGAGGATGAGATGGCTGGATGGCATCACCGACTCAATGGACATGAGTCTGAGTGAACTCCGGGAATTGGTGATGGACAGGGAGGCCTGGCATGCTATGACTCATGGGGTCGCGAAGTGTCGGACACGACTGAGCTACTGAACAGAACTGAACTGAATAATAATAACAAGTGTATAGATCGAGCTTCCCAGTTGCTCAGTGGTAAAGAATCTGCTTGCAATGTGGGAGATATGGGTTTGATCCCTGGGTAGAGAAGACCCCTAGGGAAGGAAGTGACAAACTACCCTAGTATCCTTGCCTGGAAAATCACATGGACAGAGGAGCCTGACAGGGTGCTGTCCATCAGGTTGCAAATGTTCAGATATAACTGAGCATACATGCACACATAGATGGAAAACTCATAAGTGCCAATAAAGATATATAAATATGAATGCACACCCAGAAAAGAAAAGTAAAACTTCAGAGTATTAATGATAAAAAGAAAATATTAAAACTACCTGAAGGAAACAAAAGTGATATTCAAAGGAATGAAATAAGACTAATTGCAGAGTATACAGAGAATAATAGCAAAATAAGCAATCCCAGATGTAAGAAGACAATGAAGTAATGTCTTCAAAGTGTTGAAGGAAATTGTGTACCTGTGAATTCTATATTTAACCAACCATATTAATCAAGGCATAATTTTCAGATATTAAAAAGAATCTAGCAAAGTGTATAACCTACAATACCTTGATGAAGTATTTAGTGTAAAATATATTTATAGAGAAGAACAATGAAAGTGGGAAAAAAAGTGAGAAGCAAGGAATAATGCATGACAATGAATTCATTATAACATGGTATATCTGTTTAATGACTAAAAAAATATAGTTAGTGTTTAAAAGTTGAAATCATAACTTTTTGCAAAAATTGCAAGACTATAGGATGGGATGTTTACTCAATAAACAAGTAGTGCAGTTGGCCCTCTATATCCACAGGTTCCAATTCTGCACATTCTTTGAAAGGTGAATCAGAAAATGTTTTTATAAAACTCAGAAAATTCCAGAAAGGGAAATCTGAATTTTCCTTTCTCTGGCAACTAGTTACACAGCATTTACATTGTATTTACAACTATTTACATTGCACTTACATTGTATTTAATAATATAAGTCATCTAGAGATTATTTAAAGTACATGACAGGTGATGTGTGTACATGGTATGCAAATACTGTGTCATTTTATACGGGATTTAAGCATCCACTGATTTTGGTAACCTCATAGGGTCCTGGAACCAATCCCCTTGAGATATGGAGGTATGACCGTATTAAAGTGCATGAATACAATTGTGTAAAAAAGAGAAGGAAAAATCAGAGTAAAAATAAAGATATATGTGTAAAGACTGTGAAGTCAGGAAAAGAAAGAAAAGAGGACAAATTAAATGCACAATTAAAATAAAATTAAAATGAGAAAAAGTCAAGTGAATTTGGTAGTAATCATAATGCACCAGATTAATTACCTATTAAATATAGAAATTAGTAAGACAAGTTGAAAAAGAAAGCCTCAGCTCACTCTGGCTTACCTTGAACATGCTTAATGAATATGTCATAACAGTTGAAAATAAAGTGATAAAATTAATTAACCAGGAAATACTATGATTCAAAAACATAAAAAGGCTCTCTAAGCTGTTCATGTCCAAATCCCTAGGGCATGTGACTGTTTTAGTTTACCTGGCAAAAGAGAATAAATATTGCAGGTGAAATCAGGTTGTTAATCAAGACCCCAAAATAAAAAGATAAAAACTATATCATCCAGTTGGGTCTAAGATATAATCACAAAAATCCTTAAAGAGAGAAGTGGGAGGAAGAGAAGTTCCAAAGTAATGCAATATGAGAAAGGTCTGAATGGCTATTACTGATTTCGAAGGTGGAGAAATGGGTTCATGAACCAATCGATGTGGACAACCTCTAAAATCATGAGGAGCCATGAAAATAAATATTCTGTATTTGTTTACATTATCATGTAAACAAATTTAAGTAGAAATTTAAGTGTTTTTAATTCTAAAATAGTTTGATTAGTAATATGACTACAAAACTTTGAAATTGTTGGTCCTGATCTCTGTTTCTGATTTGACACTGCTGCCGAATTCTTAGGTATGAATTATTTTGACTTCCATACCACTGAACTCTTCTTTTCATCTATCCTCATCAAGGATCTAGTTTAAGCATCCTCTAGAGAGAGATGGATTTAGAGATGGATTTTCTTTGTTAATCAGTTACATTGTGATATTCTTCAGGTTTCTGGTTTTGTACCTGTTTTTTCTTCTTAATTTTTCTTCAGGAAGATCTCATGCACTCAACTCTGGTTTTTATACATATGGCTCCCAAATTCATATGTCTTTCAGATCTTTACTGAGTTCTGAAATTGTTCATCTGACTATTAAAATTTTCCACAGGAATCTCCAAGCCTATTTATTTTCCTTGGTATATCATCTCAGTACATGATGTCACCATCCTTCAGGATGCACAAACCAGAAAATTCAGAACCATCTCTAAAAATCTTTTTTACACATTGTGTGTGTGTGTGTATGTTTTATTCAGTGGGAATTTTTAAGACTCAAGTAATTTTTAGCATCTCAAGTAAACCTTAGAGAACTGCTTATAGGTTGCAAGGCAGGGAGCTAGGTTATATAGCTTTTGCAGCAAAGGGCAGGTAGTCTGAATGTTAAAAGATTATTGTTAATTAAAGAAAACCAAATATCCCAATTAAGGAATTTAGCACTTCTTTAAGTATGGGAAGAGTTAAGAGTCTAGGCTCACTGAAATCATTCCTTGGATATGCAATTCAGCTATCCAGGGGCAGGGGGAGGGCGGGGGGGGGGGGGAGTGGTAGCAGTATCCTGTGACTTCACATCATGAGTTCCCCCAGGGCTTATCCTAGGGAATGGCTGTAGTTTGATGGCTGGTTTAGGGTGGGTCTTTCCTTTCTGTTTCTGAAAGGCTCAGGCAGCTCATCCAGGAGGACTGCAATTACTGATGACTGTGACATCCTTTGCTTACCTATATGATAGGCAATATTCTATTTATCAACTCCCCCTCTTGGTTGGAAGCTTGACTGATGTCTGTGAGATATTTCATGACCAATTTGTTTTTCTTTTCATTTTTTTTTTTTTTTCTCCCCACAGTGCTGGGAGGCTTTTCTCAGGTCAGGGAAATATTCTTGTTGAATTTCTAGATTATTGTGCAATTTCTAGATTAAACCCTGCTGATAAAAGATTCTCTGGACCTTTAGTCTTATTAGTCTATTATGATCCAGGAAATATTTTCCCTTGTTGCCTCTTCCCATACCTAAAATCACCCTAATACAATTATTGTATGAGTTATACATATTATTTCCTTAAAAATATTAAACCATCATTAATTTTGTTGAAGGCCTGGTTATGCACTAGTAAAAATTCCTCTTACTCATCCTTTAACAGTTAATGAACAAATCCTGCCAGATGTACATGTTCATATAGCTCCTTTAAATTGTAGTTTGTTTTTACTCCTGACCTTTCAACTCCTTGAGGGCAGCACTGCTTCATTTCTTTTTCTTCTACTTTCCCTTCCCCTCCTCCTCCTCCTTCTTCTCTTTCTCTTCTCCATCTTCTTTTTTGTTCTCCTAATGCTTGGCAGAGGACTTGGCCTATGATGATTGTTTAATTAAAATGTTTTGGGAGTCCTTGGGATAGAAGAAGTTTTCTTCTATGTATTTACTCTGAATACTCTGATACTATGATAGTCACAAAACAGTTTCTATGAAATTGCATAGGTATATTTATGTAGTTCAAGATAGATTCAATAGTTCTTTAAATGTTATTCCCTCTCTACACGCTGCCTTCAATCTTATTGTTAAGATTATGAGAGGGTTTTCGGTTTGTTTGCTTGTTTCTTGTTTTCAAAACTTAGATGTGATAACTTTTGAAATGACAACAATTTCAGAGTTATATTCTGCTTCTATTGGTCCAGCAAATGAAAATACAAGCTTTATTAACACTTTTGCTGTTATTGTTAACCTTTCTGCTTAAGTAGATATTTGTTATGATAATGTAGTAGTATTTCTTAAATGAACATAGTGGCCATTTTACTTTTAAATATTTAATAGACATTCATACCTTTTTTTGCTTTCTCCTCTGGCTTTCAAATGTCTTTATTGAGTGTGTTTTATTAGTGAAACCTTTGTAAAGTGTTTGATAAGGCAACCATTTTTTAATAATAAGGCAACTTAATTGGATAGCACTTAAAACTCCTTGCAACTCTTTGAAGCTGAGGTTGAAAATTGACTAAGCATAAGCTACAGTTGTTTCTATTGTACATCAACAACTTCTTCTAGCATTTATTATAGTTTACTGAGATCTCTTGAATCTATCTGCCATAACTCTTCTGTTTAATTTTTAAGTTTTTTTATCTCAACTTACAAAATACAGCTTCACATAATAATGTCCCACATGTCTGAAATTATTTTCTCCCATATCGTTGTTTCAGGCTTCACAGGCTGAATGAACAATTCACACATAACTAAAGAGTCGTCAGTTCTTAGGCAAATAGATAAGAAGTCCAGGGTACCCAAGGAGAGAGGGGTTTGGAATACTCAACGAGGAGAAAAGGACAAACTTTTTTTTTTTCTCCTCAACATTCCTTAGTCTTCTCACGGCAGTGCCTCCTGACCTTGAATGTGGAGTAGCTCCTCTCAGCCATGCTTGTGCACTGTCCATTGCAGCTGGTGCCTTTCTGCATGATCCAACCGTGAGGAGATACCCCTCATCCAAAGTAAGGAGCAGCAGCTACACTTTGCTGAGGCAGCGAGAAGAGATGCCCCATGTCTAAGATAGGAGAAACCCAAGTAAGATGGTAGGTGTTGCGGGAGGGCATCAGAGGGCAGACACACTGAAACCGTAATCACAGAAGACTAGCCAATCTGATTACACGGACCACAGCTACATCTAACTCAATAAAACTAAGCCATGCCATGTGGGGCCACCCAAGATGAGCAGGTCATGGTGGAGAGGTCTGACAGAATGTGGTCCACTGGAGAAGGGAATGGCAAACTGATTCAGTATTCTTGCCTTGAGAACCCCATGAACACTATGAAGAGGCAAAATGATAGGATACAGAAGGAGAAACTCCCTGGGTCGGTAACTGCCCAATATGCTACTGGAAGTCAGTGGAGAAATAACTCAAGAAAAGAATGAAGAGATGGAGCCAATACAAAAAAAAAAAAAATACCCAGTTGTGGATGTGACTGGGGATAGAAGCAATGTCCGATGCTGTACAGAGCAATATTGCATAGGAACCTGGAATGTTAGGTCCATGAATCAAGGCAAATTGGAAGTGGTCAAGCAAGAGATAGCAAGAGTGAATGTCGACATTCTAGCAATCAGCGAACTAAAATGGACTGGAATGGGTGAATTTAACTCAGATGACCATTATATCTACTACTGCAGGCAGGAATCCCGCAGAAGAAATGGAGTAGTTATCATGGTCAACAAAAGAGTCTGAAACGCAGTCCTCGGATGCAATCGCAAAAACAACAGAATGATCTCTGTTTGTCTCCAAGGCAAACCATTCAACATCATGGTAATCCAAGTCTAGGCCCCAACCAGTAATGCTGAAGAAGCTGAAGTTGAACGGTTCTATGAAGACCTACAAGACCTTTTAGAACTAATGCCCAAAATAGATGTCTTTTTCATTATAGAGGACTGGAATGCAAAAGTAGGAAGTCAAGAAACACCTGCAGTAACAGGCAAATTAGGTCTTGGAGTACAGAATGAAGCAGGGCAAAAGCTAATAGAGTTTTGCGAAGAGAATGCAATGGTCATAGCAAAAACCCTCTTCCAACAACACAAGAGAAGATTCTATACAAGGACATCACCAAATAGTCAACACCGAAATCAGATTGATTTTATTCTTTGCAGCCAAAGATGCAGAGGCTCTATACAGTCAGCAAAAACAAGACCGAGAGCTGACTGTGGCTCAGATCATGAACTCCTTATTGCCAAATTCAGACTCAAATTGAAGAAAGTGGGGAAAACCACTAGACCATTCAGGTATGACCTAAATCAAATCCCTTATGATTATACAGTGGAAGTGGACTAGATTTGATAGACAGAGTGCCTGATGAACTATGGACGGAGGCTCATGACATTGTACAGGAGACAGGGATGAAGAACATCCCCATGGAAAAGAAATGCAAAAAAGGAAAATGGCTGTCTGAGGAGGCATTACAAATAGCTGTGCAAAGAAGAGAAGTGAAAAGCAAGGGAGAAAAAGAAAGTTGTAACATCTGAGTGGAGAGTTCCAAAGGATAGCAAGGAGAGATAAGAAAGCCTTCTTCAGCAATCAATGCAAAGAAATAGAGGAAAACAACAGAATGGGAAAGACTAGATATCTCTTTATGAAAATTAGTGATACCAAGGGAACATTTCATGCAAAGATGGGCTCGATAAAGGACTGAAAAGGTAGGGACCTAATAGAAGCAGAAGATATTAAGAAGAGGTGGCAAGAATACACAGAAAAGCTGTACAAAAATGATCTTCATGACCCAGATAATCATGATGGTGTGATCACTCTCCTAGAGCCAGACATCCTGCAATGTGAAGTCAAGTGGGCCTTAGAAAGTATCACTATGAACAAAGCTAGTGGAGGTGATGGAATTCCAGTGGAGCTATTTCAAATCCTGAAAGATGATACTGTAAAAATGCTGCAGTCAATATGCCAGCAAATTTGGAAAACTCAGCAGTGGCCATAGGACTGGAAAAGGTCAGTTTTCATTTCAATCCCAAAGAAAGACAATGCCAAAGAATGTTCAAACTACCACACAATTGCACTCATCTCACACGCTAGTAAAGTGATGCTCAAAATTTTCCATGCCAGGCTTTAGCAATACATGAACCATGAACTTCCAGATGTTCAAACTAGTTTTAGAAAAGGCAGAGGAACCAGAGATCAAATTGCCAACATCCACTGGATCATGGAAACAGCAGGAGAGTTCCAGAAAAACATCTATTTCTGCTTTATTGACTATGCCAAAGCCTTTGACTGTGTGGATCACAAAAAAATGTGGAAAATTCTCAAAGCAATGGGAATACCGGACCACCCTACCTGCCTCTTAAGAAACCTGTATGCAGGTCAGGAAGCAACAGTTAGAACTGACCATGGAACCAGAGACTGGTTCCAAATAGGAAAAAGAGTACATCAAGGCTGTATATTGTCACCCTGTTTATTTAACTTCTATTTAGAGTACATCATAAGAAATGCTGGGCTGGAAGATGCACAAACTGGAATCAAGATTGCCGGGAGACATATCAATAATCTCAGATATGCAGATGACATCACCTTTATGGCAGAAAGTGGAGAGGAATTAAAAAGCTTTTTGATGAAACTTAAAGAGGAGAGTGAAATAGTTGGCTTAAGATTCAGCATTCAGAAAGCAAAGATCATGGCATCTGGTCCCATCACTTCATGGGAAATAGATGGGGAAACAGTGATAAGAATGGCTGACTTTATTTTGGGGGGGCTCCAAAATCAGTGCAGATGGAGACTGCAGTCATGAAATTAAAAGATGCTTACTCCTTGGAAGGAAAGTTATGACCAACCTAGATAGCTTATTAAAAAGCAGAGACATTACTTTGTCGACAAAGATCTGTGTAGTCAACGCTATGGTATTCCCAGTGGTCAGGTATGGATGTGAGATTTGGACTGTGAAGAAAGCTGAGTGCAGAAGAATTGATGCTTTTGAACTGTGGTGTTGGAGAAGACTCTTGAGAGGCCCTTGGACTGCAAGGAGATCCAACCAGTCCATTCTGAAAGAGATCAGCCCTGGGATTTCTTTGGAAGGAATGATGCTAAAGCTGAAACTCCAGTACTTTGGCCACCTCATACAAAGAGTTGACTCATTGGAAAAGACTCTGATGCTGGGTGGGATTGGGGGCAGGAGGAGAAGGGGATGACAGAGGATGAGATGGCTGGATGGCATCACCAGCTCGATGGACATGAGTCTGAGTGAACTCTGGGAGTTGGTGATGGACAGGGAGGCCTGGCGTGGTGCGATTCATGGGGTCGTGAAGTGTCGGACAAGACTGAGAGACTGAACTGAAGTGACACAAAAACTCTGAGCAATCATGCCTCATCTCTGGCCCCGAATTGAATTCTTCTCCAGAGGCCAAGAATCCCAGTGTCTTTCATGGTTAAGCAACAACCTTTCACCCTGATATTAAAAGTGAGTTAAATCTGACTCTGCACACATTCACAGAGATGTGGGAAGTAATTCACGTGATTTGGTAAAGACTCAGATAATCCTACCATTTTCAGAGTACCTGTATTTGTCAACAAAATGTAATTTGCAAAATAAATTTTTCAGAAATAATTACTATCCAACTCCAATAGGTGGACTGAGATGTCAAGACAATGCATTGTATTATTCTCCTATGAATAATAGGAGAATAATAAGCCTGAATTAAAGCTGCCCACATATGCCTACAAATGGAGAAGGGAAATGGCAACCCACTCCAGTACTCTTGCCTGGAGAATCCCATGGAAAGTGGAGCCTGGTAGGCTATAGTCCATGGGGTTGCAAAAAGTCAGACATGACTAAGTGACTTCATTTTCACTTTTCACATATGAGTTAAGAACAGAAAGTGACAGTGACTATACAAATATTAATCAGCTGTAAAGCAGAAAGAAAATTGGATTTGGATTCATAAGACATTAAGTCACACCGTTCTGGCACTTAACAGTTGTGTACATTGAGTGAACCCCAATCTCACTTTTCTCAGCAAAATAATAAAATGATTATTATACCTTCTTTGCATTTCTCACAGTATTGCTGTGAAGGTCAATAATAGAACAGTAATAAGAATGTTCTATCAAGGAGACAGAGTAGCATAAGAGGAAGGAATGAGTGTTCTGGAGTCAAGCTCCCTGATTTTACAAGCTGGCTCAACCAATGTGATTAGGGTGACCTGGGAAAGTTGTTGAACATCTTGTATGTAAATCTACCTGTGTTTGTGTGTGTGTGCTAAGTCACTTCAGTCGTGTCTGACTCTTTCTGACCCCCATGGATCACAGTCTGCCAGGCTCCTCTGAAGGAGTGGGTTGCCATGCCCTTTTCCAGGGGAGCTTCCCAATCCAGGATTAAACTCACGTTTCTTCCCTCTCCTGCATTGTTAAGCAAGTTCTTTACCCCTAGCACCACCTGGGAAGCCTGTAAATCTACTTACCTTAAAATAATTATTATAAATAATAATTATTTATTATTATTATTTATCGTTTAAAGTATTCCATATCAAGTATAAGGTTTAGAGCCTGCCAGGCATCCTTGGCTGGGCATTCAACATGAAGACAGTTTGTACACAAGAGCTGCACTATCCTGGCCCTACATGGGCAGTGGGCCAAGAACAGTATTCCCTTCTAGTTGTATTCTTCTCCTTTTGATGTTTGAAGGTGAGTATGCTGATCCGCTTTTATATTTTCTTGCATTAGAGTTGCTTGGCTTGAGCCTTAGGTTTGGGAGTTTATGTAAGGAAGATATTTAGAGGGGTTTCCCAGGTGTCTCAGTGCGTAAAGAATCTGCGTTCAGTGAAGGAGACAGAGGAGTCGTGAGTTCGATCCCTGGGTCAGTTCCATCTCTGGGTTCAGGAGATCCTCTAGAGGAGGGTATGGCAACTCACTCCAGTATCTTGCCTGTAGAATCCCATGGACAAAGGAGCCCAGGGGATTGTAGTCCACGGGGTCACAAAGAATCGGACTTGACTGAAGTGACTGAGCACGGCACACAGGCAAGATACTTAGAGCTTTGTCATATTGTTCTCAAGGTCATATTGTTCTCACGGAGACTGAGATGAAGGTGCTCTAAAGAGGATTCAACCTAGCTTAAGGAATTTTATCTTATGCTTTGGAGGTAAAATCCACAGCTAATAATAAAGTGTTATTTTGTCTTGCTAGTCTTATATCTACCATTTTCAAATACCATAGACGAGGAGATTGTGTTTATACTTCTAAATTCCTAGGCAAAGCAATTATTATTATTTTCCCACAAAAATAATTCATTATTTGTGTTTCCAGCATCTTCAGTACTTTCCAGGTGTGTTTCTCTCTCCTGAAATTCCTCTTTCCCTCCTAAACTGTTTATTTGTTGTTGTTCAGTTGCTCAGTCACGTTCTACTCTTTAAAACCCCATGGACTGCAGCACACTAGTCTTCCCTGTCCGTTACCATCTCCAGGAGATTGCACAAACTCATGTCCATTGAGTGAGGGATGCCATACAACCACTTCATCCTCTGTAATCCTCTTCTCCTCCTGCCTTCAATCTTTCCCAGCATTGGGGTTTTTTCCTAATAAGTCGGGTGTTCACATCAGGTGGCCAAAGTATTGGAGCCTCAGCTTCAGCATCAGTCTTTCCAATGAACATTCAGGACTGATTTCCTTTAGGATTGACTGGTTTGATTTCACTGCAGTCCAAAGGACTCTCAAGAGTCTTCTCCAACACCACAGTTCAAAAGAATCAATTCTTTAGTGCTCAGCCTTTTTTATGGTCCAACTCTCACATCCATACATGACTACTGTAAAAATCATAGCTTTGACTATACAGACCTTTGTGAGCAAAGTAATTTCTCTGTTTTTAACTATGCTGTCTAGGCTTGTCATTGCTTTTCTTTGAAGGAACAAGCATCTTTTAATTTCATGACTGAAGTCACCATTTGCAGTGATTTTGGACCCCAAGAAAATACAGTCTGTCACTGTTTCCATTGTTTCCCTATCTATTTGCCATGAAGTGATGGAACCAGATTCCATGGTCTTAGTTTTTTGAATGTTGAGTTTTAAGCCAGCTTTTTTCAGTCTCTGCTTTCATCATCATCAAGAGGCTCTTTAGTTCCTCTGCTTTCTGCCATAAGAGTGGTCTTGCCTGCATATCTGAGGTTATTGAAATTTCTCCCTGCAATCTTCATTCCAGCTTGTGCTTCATCCAGCCTGGCATTTCACGTGATGCAATATACATATAAGTTAAATAAGCAGGGTGACAACATACAGCCTTAAAGTACTCCTTTCCCAATTTAGAAGCAGTCTGTTTTTCCATGTGCAATTGTAACTATTGCTTCTTGACCTGAATACAGGTTTCTCAGAAGGCACATTAAGGTGGTCTGGTATTCCCACCTTTTTAAGAATTTTTCACAGTTTATTTCCTGGCTGATTACTATTCATCCTTCAAAACTCAAATTGAATGAAATTTCATATAATGAGCCATTTTTTATACTATACAATATTTCATAATTAATATTCGATATTTTAAAATTAATAATGTTGTTCTTCAATTATAGCTTTTGCAAAATACAAAATACCTGAAACTTACTGCATTAGCTTCCTGGGATTAACCTGCCACTTATCACCAAATAACATTACACTCATCATTCCTTAATTATAGAATCCATAATTTATTTAGGAATTGAATAAGCTCCCTAAAAGATGGCAGTCCTCAACCTTGCTTGCAGAGTATAACTTTTGACAACATTCTGACTCATGACACCTAAGCAGAAGTGTGTGAGGGTTTTTGGAAAGCCACAGGAAACTATTGTGCTTTCCTGCTTTCTTCTTCCTGTCCTTTAAGTCACACATGCAGATATAACAGATAGAGCTTCCTTGGTTATCCCTTGTGGAAGGGAAAGAAGTTCCAAGATGGTAAACAATAGGATGGTGAAAAAGAAAAGTAGGAGGCTGATTTCCATAGGACTGTTAAATTACACTGTTCTCCAGGTGGCTTTTTTTAGTGAGAGAGAAATTTTTTTTTTTTTTTTGTAGGGGGAAAGGTATACAATGATAGTGTTTTTTGGGGCACAATGTTAAAAACAGCTAAATTAAAACAATTCTTTTCTTTATTCTACCTCTAAATTTTAATCTCTGAATCAAAAATGACACATATCTCATTAGAGAAACCCCATTTAAAAAGCTTTGAGTTTGGAAGGATCATTCTTACATGAATTTTTTGAATCCATCATAGTTTCACATTTAGATACTTTAATATTCTATGAATTTACTTGAATATCTAATTCTTAGCCTTATGTACCACAGAAGGACAGTAAAACTATAAGGAGGAAGGACTTAAGCCTTTCCGTATATATTCTGTTCCTGTCAACAGCATTCCAGAAGCAACTATTCCTCATGCTGTGAAATTGCTTCTTATCTCAGCATATCATTGGTACTCCCAGAAGAAGCCTCATATGCCCACTTAGAGGTAGGTAAAAATCTTGGGCAGGCTTTTTTTTTTTTTTTTTTTTTTTAGTGTGTGTGTGACGTGGAAGGCAATGATCTAGTTATCTGTGTGGTTTAATAAACTCAGGTGATTCTGATGCACACCCAAGTTTGTACACTCAAATGTCCTATCTACAACAATAATTACTTCAATTACTTCATATTTTTTGCTATATATCTTTGCTTAATATTCTTTAGTCTTTTCTTTAATTCTATTGGGTGTTAGAAAAATCCTAACAGCCTGGCCATCTCGTAGGAGTCTCTGCCATCCTGGTCAAAATATTACCTGGCTCTCTGCTTTTTTGTTTAGCTTTTGGGCTTTCTGGGTGGACATGGTCCTGAGGATTCCTTTTATGTCATCTTTCATGGCATTCTACAAATTTCCTTCATTTCTCTCTTGTATTCATTCCTTTATTGCCTAAACACTTGTTTAAATGGAATAAAAAAATTAAGCAACTTCCTAAAAAGTGATACATGGCAGAGGGGGGTGATTATTTTGAGTACTTGAAAAGGTCAAATTTTGCTTTATATTTTTATTAATATTTAACTAACTACAAAATTACAACTGAGAAATATCTTTCAGCAGAATTTTGAGAATGTTGTGCTCTATTTTCTGCTAAAAGGGAATATTATTTTTCAAAGGTCTGATGATATTCTCATTCCCATGCTTTTTATGTAAATTATTTCTCCTCCTTACCTCTACTCTGCTCTTTGCCTTTCCTCTCTCTTGTCTCTTTTCCTGTCTGTGGTTTTCTGAAATCTTTTGATAGATTTGGTAATTGTTTCATTGTTATTCTTTCCAAAGATAAGATCTGTATCCTCCTGTTATATCATTTTTTCTTGTGACACGTTTTGAATAGTTTATTCTTTTTTTAATTTTCTTCTTCTTTTTTAATGTTTTCAAGAGTATTTATTACTTTGATGTTAGATATCTCCAATTGGATTTTGAAAGTTTGGCTTATATTGTACATATTTGTCATTATTAGGACTTTTCTACTTTCTGGAAGGTTGAGATTACTTAAACTTCTAGCAAACTTGCTGAACTTGGGGATATATACTCAAATGTTTATTTTGAAAAGCTCATTCTTGTTCTTTAGGTTTTCCAAATTATAATAATTCCATTTTTTGGAGAAATGTCCTAACTATTTGAGGAAGAGTAATTAGGCTTTAGGTTTTCTGTTGCTCCATTTACATTCTTTGTGTGTGTGTGTGTGTGTGTGTGTGTGTGTGTGTTTTACCTTCTTGTAATTTAAGAAAGTATTTTCCATGTTCAGTTCAGTTCAATTCAATAGCTCAGTGGTGTCCAACTCTTTGCTACCCCATAAACTGTAGCACTCCAGGCCTCCATGTCCATCACCAACTCCCAGAGTCTACCCAAACCATTGAGTCGGTGATGCCATCCAACAATCTCATCCTCTGACGTCCCCTTCTCCTCCCGCCTCCAATCATTTCCAGCATCAGGGTTTTTTGTTTTTGTTTTTTTTCCCAATGAGTCAGCTCTTATCAGGTTGCCAAAGTATTGGTGTTTCAGCTTCAATATCAGTCCCTCCAATGAATATTCAGGAATGATTTCCTTTTAAATGGACTGGTGGGATCTCCTTTCAGTCCAAGTGACCCTCAAGAGTCTTCTCCAACAACACAGTTTAAAAGCATCAATTATTGAGCGCTCAGCTTTCTTCATAGTCCAACTCTCACATCCATACATGACCACTAGAAAAACCTTAGCCTTGACTAGAGGGACCTTTGTTGACAAAGTAATGTCTTTGCTTTTCAATATGCAGTCTAGGTTGGTCATAACTTTCCTTCCAGAGAGTAAGCATATTTTAATATCATGTCTGCAATCACCATCTGCAGTGATTTTTGAGCCCAGAAAAATAAAGTCAGTCACTATTTCTCCATCTATTTCCAATGAAGTGATGGAACCAGATGCCATGATCTTCATTTTCTGAATGTTGAGCTTTACACCAACTTTTTATCAAGAGGCTCTTTAGTTCTTCTTCACTTTCTGCCACAAGGGTGCTGTCATCTGCATATCTGAGGTTACTGATATTTCTCCCGGCAATCTCGATTCCAGCTTGTGCTTCCTCCAGTCCAGCGTTTCTCATGAAGTACTCTGCATATAAGTTAAATGAGCAGGGTGACAATATATAGCCTTGATGTACTCTTTTTCCTATTTGGAACCAGTCTGTTGTTCCATGTCCAGTTCTAACTGTTGCTTCCTGACATGCATACATGTTTCACAAGAGGAAGGAGAGGTGGTCTGGTATTCCTAATTCATTCAGAATTATCCACAGTTTATTGTGATCCACACAGTCAAAGGCTTTGGCATAGTCAATGAAGGAGAAATAGATGTTTTCTGGAACTCTCTTGCTGTTTCCATGATCCAGCGGATGTTGGCAATTTCATCTCTGGTTCCTCTGCCTTTTCTAAAACCAGCTTGAACATCTGGATGTTCACAGTTCACGTATTGCTGAAGCCTGGCTTGGAGAATTTTGAAAATTACTTTACTAGTGTGTGAGATGAGTGCAATTGTGTGGTAGTTTGAGCATTCTTTGGCATTGCCTTTCTTTGGGACTAGAATGGAAACTGACCTTTTCCAGTCTTGTGGCTATTGCTGAGTTTTCCAAATTTGCTGGCATATTGAGTGCAGCACTTTCAAAACATCATCTTTTAGGATTTGAATTAACTCAACTGGAATTCCATCACCTCCACTAGCTTTGTTCATAGTGATGCTTCCTCAGGCCCATTTGACATCACAGGGTGTCTGGCTCTAGGTGAGTGATTACAACATCATGATTATCTGGGTCATGAAGATCTTTTTTGTATAGTTCTGTGTATCCTTGCCACCTCTTCTTAATATCTTCTACTTGTATTAGGTCCCTACAATTTCTGTCCTTACTGAGCCCATCTTTGCATGAAGTGTTCCCTTGGTATCTTTAATTTTCTTGAAGAGATCTCTAGTCTTTCCCATTCTGTTGTTTTCCTCTATTTCTTTGCACTGATCACTGAAGAATGCTTTCTTATCTCTCCTTGCTATTCTTTGAAACTCTCCATTCAAATGGGTATATCTTTTCTTTGCTCCTTTGCTTTTTGCTTCCCCTTTTTCACAGCCATTTTGCACTATTGCATTTCTTTTTCTTGGGGATGGTCTTGATTCCTGTCTCCTGTACAATGTCATGAACCTCCATCCATAGTTCATCAGGCACTGTCTATCATATCTAGTCCATTTAATCTATTTCTCACTTCCACTGTATAGTCGTAAGTGATTTGATTTGGTCATACCTGAATGGTCTAGTGGTTTTCCCCAATTCTTCAATTTAAGTCTGAACTTGGCAATAAGGAGTTAATAATCTGAGCCACAGTCAGCTCCCGGTCTTGTTTTTGCTGACTGCATAGAGCTTCTGCATCTTTTGCTGCAAATAATATAAGCAGTCTGATTTTGGTGTTGACCATGATGTCCATGTGTCGAGTCTTCTCTTGTGTTGTTGGAAAAGGGTGTTTGCTATAACCAGTGCGTTCTCTTGGCAGAACTCTATTAGCCTTTGCCCTGCTTCATTCTATACTCCAAGGCCAAGTTTACCTGTTACTCTAGGTGTTTCTTGACTTCCTACTTTTGCATTGCAGTCCCCTATAATGAAAAAGACATCTTTTTTTTTTTTTTTTTGTGTTAGTTTTAGAAGGTATTGTAGGTCTTTATAGAACTGTTCAAGTACAGCTTCTTCAATCTTACTGGTTGGGGCATACACTTGGACTACCATTATATTGAATGGTTTGCCTTGGAAATGAACAGAGATCATTCTGTCTTTTTTGAGATTGCATCCAAGTACTGTATTTCGGACTCTTTTTTGACTATGATGGCTACTCCATTTCTTCTAAGGGATTCCTTCCCACAGTAGTAGATATAATGGTCATCTGAGTTAAATTCACCCATTCCAGTCCATTTTAGTTTGCTGATTCCTAGAATGTCGATGTTTACTTTTGTCATCTGTTTGACCACTTCCAAAATCCCTTGATTCATGGACCTAACATTCCAGGTTCCTATGCAATATTGCTCTTTATTGCATCAGACCTTGCTTCTATCACCAGTCACATCCACAGCTGGGTGTTGTTTTTGCTTTGGCTCCATTCCTTTATTCTTTCTGCAGTTATTTCTCCACTGATCTCCAGCAGCATATTGGGCATCTACTGACCTGGGGAGTTCCTCTTTCAGTATCCTATCTTTTTGCCTTTTCATACTTTTCATGAGGTTCTCAAGGCAAGAATACTGAAGTGGTTTGCCATTCCTTTCTCCAGTGGACCAAATTCTATCAGACCTCTCCACCATGACCCTTCCATCTTGGGTGGCCCCACAAGGCATGGCTTAGTTTCATTGAGTTAGACAAGGCTGTGGTCCCTGTGATCAGATTGGCTAGTTGTCTGCGATTGTGATTTCAGTCTGTCTGCCCTCTAATGCCCTTTCTCGGTGCCTACCATCTTACTCAGGTTTCTCTTACCTTGTACACGGGGTCTCTCGTCACTGCTGCTCCAGTAAAGCGCAGTGGTGTAGCTCCTCTCGGCTTTGATTCTGCATCACTGTCGCAGCTGTCCTGCTTCTGTGCTGCTGCCACAGCCGCCATAGTACCATGTTCAATATCTCGCACAAGTGTACGTATTCTTTTCTATCTATTTTTCATAATAAATCACGAAAACATAAAATTGAATGCTCTGTTTTATGGGTGGGGTTGGTTGATGTTCCTTCATCATGTGTTAATTAGTCAGAAGCGTGTTGTTTAAGGGGTTTCCCAAGTGGTACATGTGGTAAAGAATTCACCTGCCAATGCAGGAGATACAAAGGATGCAGGCTGGATCCCTGGGTCAGGAAAATCCCCTGGAGGAAGAAATGGCAACCTATTCCAGTATTCTTGCCTGGAGAGCCCATGGAGAGGAGCCCTGGAAGGCTACAGTCTATGGGGTTGCAAAGACTCAGACATGACTGAGCAGGGTCACACACACACACACACACACACACACACACACACACACACACAGTGTATAAATGGGAAACCACTAAACAACAATCATGATATTGATTATTCCTACCTATTATTTTGGGGGGCTCCAAAATAACTGCAGATGGTAACTGCAGCCATGAAATTGAAAGACACTTACTTCTTGGATGGAAAGTTATGACAAATCTAGACAGCATATTAAAAAACAGAGACATTACTTTGCCCAAAAAGGTCCATCTAGTCAAGACAATGGTTTTTCCAGTAGTCATGTATGAATGTGGGAGTTGGACTATAAAGAAAGATGAGTGCTGAGGAATTGATCCTTTTGAAGTATGGTGTTGGAGAAGACTCTCGAGAGTCCCTTGGACTGCAAGGAGATCCAACCAGTTAATACTGAAGGAAATCAGTCCTGAGTATTCATTGGAAGGAAATGATGCTGAAGCTGAAACTCCAATACTTTGACCACCTGATGTGAAGAACTGACTCACTGGAAAAGACCTGATGCTGGGAAAGATTGAATGTGGGAGGAAAAGGGGACAACAGAGGATGAGATAGTTGGCCAGCATCACCGACTCAAGGGACATGAGTTTAATTAGTTCTGTTACTTGGTGATAGACAAGGAAGCCTTTTGTGCTGCAATTCATGGGGTCACAAAGGGTTGGATATGACTGAGTGACTGAACTGAACTGATTCCTACCAAGACGCTTGTAATCTTTAATCTTGCCGTCTGAATTATGGAACCCAAAAATGTGAAGTCAGTTTTTGTTTGGCCTCACCATTCAGTATGCAAATTTTTACTTAATCTAGAAAATCAAGGAAAAGGCAATAAATTTTGAGAAATATTGTTAGAACTTTTAAGAGGGAAGAGTCATTAAAATAAATATTCAAAAATAATTAATTACAAAATGGTAACTATGTTAGGAAGCAAATTAAACTTTATGGCTGTGATACTAGAGAAGTATCGCAAGTTATCTCCAGTGAAAAGTAAAAGTAATAAAAACATCTTGATGTTTCAATAAAACATTTATTTTCAGAAAAATAAAGTTAATGTAGATGTTTATTGATATAGAAGTTTATATTCAAATTTTGAGACATGAAGATTGTAACTAAAACACCGTCACTTCTTAATTAAAGAATGCCTTTTTTGCCAAATGGATAAATATTATCATTTGGGGTAAAATAAAATGGGGTAAATTATTTAATTGTATAAAATATACCAGAAGTTAACTTGGAAATTTTAAATATTGGTGAAATCCTTGATTCATATCTCAGCTCAGTTATTTTTGATGTTTAACTTTCATTCAAAGTTAATTAAAGAATTCTCTTCTTAAAAATATAATTTATTTTCCATGTTTGTTTCCACATATATATGTGTGTTTATATATATATGTATTTAATGCAGTTATAATTGTTCTGTTCTGTTATGATGTAAGATGGTAAGAAAGGTGAACTTTTACAGATATATTTTGCTGCTTATATGTCTCTCTTTAGTGGCTGCTCTTTATTTATTGACATAATCAGATACTCTAAATGTATGTACTGACCAGTTCTGGTAAGCTATACAGTGATCATTTGTTCCTCAATGTCCTGAAACATTCTGTCACAATGATGTGATAATAGTGTTAATTCTCAACAGTCTACATAGTTTCAAAAGATAAATGCCTTGTGAATATGTAGTAGTAAGTTAGTCAGTTAGTCAGTTCAGTCATTCACTCGTGTCTGATTCTTTGTGACCCCGTGAATTACAACACGCCAGGTCTCCGTGTCCATCACCAACTCCCGGAGTTCTCTCAAACTCACATCGATCGAGTCGGTGATGCCCTCTCATCCTTTGTCATCCCCTTCTCCTCCTGCCCCAATTCCTTGCGGCATCAGGGTCATTTCCAGTGACTCAGCTCTTTGCATGAGGTGGTCAAAGCATTGGAGTTTTAGCTTTAGCATCAGTCCTTTCAATGAACACCCAGTACTGATCTCCTTTAAGATGGACTGGTTGGATCTCCATGCAGTCCAAGGGACTCTCAAGAGTCTTCTCCAACACCACAGTTCAAAAGCATCAATTCTTTGGGGCTCAGCTTTCTTCACAGTCCAACTCTCACATCCATACATGACCACTGGAAAAACCATAGCCTTGACTAGATGGACCTTTTTTGGCAAAGTAATGTCTCTGCTTTTCAATATGCTATCTAGGTTGGTCATAACTTTCCTTCCAAGGAGTAAGCGTCTTTTAATTTCATGGCTGCAATCACCATCTGCAGTGATTTTGAAGCCCAAAACAACAAAGTCTGAAACTATTTCCCCCATGTCCTTATCTATTTCCCATGAAGTGATGGGACCAGATGCCATGATCTTCGTTTTCTGAATGTTGATTTTTAAGCCAACTTTTTCACTCTCTTTCACTTTCATTAACAGGCTTTTAGTTCCTCTTCAATATTTTGCCATAAGGGTGGTATCATTTGCATATCTGAGGTTATTGATATTTCTCCTGGCAATCTTGATTCCAGCTTGTGCTTCTTCCAGTCCAGCATTTCTCACGATGTACTCTGCATAGAAGTTAAATAAGCAGGGTGACAATATTCAGCCTTGACGCACTCCTTTTCCTATTTGGAACCAGTCTGTTGTTCCATGTCCAGTTCTAACTGTTGCTTCCTGACCTGCATTCAGGTTTCTCAAGAGGCAGGTGAGGTGGTCTGGTATTCCCATCTCTTTTAGAATTTTCCACAGTTTATTGTGATCCACACAGTCAAAGTCTTGGGCATAGTCAATCAAGCAGAAATAGATGTTTTTCTGGAACTCTCTTGCTTTTTTGATGATCCAGCAGATGTTGGCAATTTGATCTCTGGTTATTCTGTCTTTTCTAAAGCCAACTTGAATATCTGGAAGTTAATGGTTCATGTATTACTGTAGCCTGGCTTGGAGAATGTTGAGCATTACTTTACTAGTGTGTGAGATGAGTGCAATTGTGTGGTAGTTTGAGCATTATTTGACATTGCCTTTCTTTGGGATTGGAATGGAAACTGACCTTTTTTTGTCCTGTGGTCGCTGATGAGTTTTCCAAATTTCCTGGCATGTTGAGTGCAGCATTTTCACAGTATAATCTTTAGGATTTGAAATAGCTTAACTGGAACTCCATCACTTCCACTAGCTTTGCTTGTAGTGATGCTTTCTAAGGCCCCATTGACTTCAATTTCCAGGATGTCTGGCTCTAGGTAAGTGATCACACCATCGTGAATATCTGGGTCATGAAGAACTTTTTTGTATAGTTCTTCTGTGTATTCTTGTCACCTCTTCTTAATATCTTCTGTTTCTGCTAGACCTGTATCATTTCTGTCCTTTATCGAGCCCATCTTTGCATGAAATATTCCCTTGGTATCTCTGATTATTTTGAAAAGATCTCTAGTCTTTACCATTCTGTTGTTTTCCTCTGTTTCTTTGCATTGTTCTCTGAGGAAGGCTTTCTTATCTCTCCTTGCTATTCTTTGGAACTCTCCATTCAGATGCTTATATCTTTCCTTTTCTCCTTTGCTTTCCACTTCTCTTTTTTTCACAGCTATTTATGAATGAAGGGTTAATAGGGTAGCAGAGATGTGCCTGCAAACGGGTCTCTCTGCTCAGGCTTAGCGTCCTTGCATATGAGGCGTTCTGCCAAAGAGTCTGGACACAGCCTTGAGTTTAATGGTCCCTTGCAAACCAGGGAGCATTCCCTTCTTGAGATAAGAAGGAGATGAGGGCTTTGTGCAGACTCTGCAGTAGACAGTGATTTCACTCCCCTTTGCTGTATGATAACATGTATGCATCTGCACTGTACTGAAAAGGCTTATTCTTACAGTCTGGAATTCTGCCTAAGGAGGGCTTTATAATAATAAACGGCAATTAGTTTGCCCAGTTCTTGTCCCTCTGGCCAGAGTGTATGTCTCTTGTGTGCATCTTGTATGTCTTGTATGTTCTGTGTCATTTCACTCATAGTAACCAACAATGAAGCCTCCTCAGACAGCCATTTTCCTTTTTTGCATTTCTTTTCCATGGGGATGGTCTTGATCCCTGTCTCCTGTACAATGTCAAGAACCTCTATCCATAGTTCATCAGGCACTCTATCAGATCTAGTTCCTTAAATCCATTTCTCAATTCCACTGTATAATCATAAAGGATTTGATTTAGGTCATACCTGAATGGTCTAGTAGTTTTCCCCACTTTTTTCAATTTTAGTCTAAATTTGGCAATAAGGAGTCCATGATCTGAGCCACAGTCAGCTCCCAGTCTTGTTTTCACTGACTTTATAGAGCTTCTCCATCTTTGGCTGCAAATAATAAAATCAATCTGATTTTGTTGTCGACCATCTGTGACGTTCATGTGTAGAGTCTTCTCTTGTGTTGTTGGAAGAGGGTGTTTGCTATGACCAGTGCATTTTCTTGGCAAAACTTTATTAGCCTTTACCCTGCTTCATTCTGTACTCCAGTGCCAAATTTGCCTGTTATTCCAGGTGTTTCTTAACTTCCTACTTTTGCATTCCAATCCCCTATAATGAAAAGGACATCTTATTTTGGGTTTTAGTTCTAAAAGGTCTTGTAGGTCTTCATAGAACCACTCAACTTCAGCTTCTTCAGCATTACTTGTTGGGGCATAGGCTTGGATTACCATAGTACTGAATGGTTTTCTTGGAAATGAACAAAGATCATTCTGTCGTTTTTGAGATTGCATCCAGGTACGGCATTTTGGACTCTTTTGTTGACCATGCTAAGGGATTCCTGTCCACAGTTGTAGATATAACAGTCATCTAGCTAAATTCACCCATCCAGTCCATTTTAGTTTGCTGATTCCTAGAATGTCAACATTCACTCTTGCCAACTCCTGTTTGACCACTTCCGACTTGCCTTGATTCATGGACCTGACATTCCAGCTTCCTTTGTAATATTGCTCTTTATTACATCGGACCTTGCTTCTATCACTAGTCACATCCACAACTGTGTATGGTTTTTGCTTTGGCTCCATCCCTTCATTCTTTCTAGAGTTTTTTATCCACTGATCCCCTGTAGCATATTGGGCACCTACTGACCCAGGGAGCTCCCCTTTCAATATCCTATCATTTTGCCTTTTCATACTGTTCATGGGCTTCTCAAGGCAAGAATACTGAAGTGGTTTGCCGTTCCCTTCTCCAGTGGACCACATTCTGTCAGACCTCTCCACCATGACCCTCCTGCTTGGGTGGGCCCACATGGCATGGCTTAGTTTCATTGAGTTACACCAGGCTGTGGTCCGTGTGATCTAATTGGCTAGTTTTCTTTGATTATGGTTTCAGTGTGTCTGCCCTCTGATGCCCTGTCACAACATCTACTGTATTACTTGGCTTTTTCTTACCTTGGACATGGTTTATCTCTTCACAGCTGCTTCAGCAAAGCACAGCTGGTGCTCCTTACCTTTGATGAGGGATACCTCCTCATGGCCACCCCTCCTGATCTTGAACGTGGAGTAGCTCCTCTCCACCCTCCTGCACCCACACAGCCACCACTCCTTGGACATGGGGTAGCTTCTCTAGGCCTCCTCCCCTGACCTCAGGGAAAAACATCTCTTGGATTATTCCTTTCAAATATTAATTTTATTCATAGGAATATAGATAGAACTATGTGTCAGAGACATTATGGAAATACTTAAGGTGAAAATATTCTGTATTAAAGACAAAATAAATTGTGTGATCTATATGTGCTTTGTTAATATATCTTATTTGAATTTCCTCAGTTTTTTGAATTAATGGATGAGCCTTAGTCAGCTGTATTTATTGTCCATTGGAAGGTTCAAAAACAAAACATTAAACACATGCACCTACTTCTAGTACTTGAGAAAATCATGCCTATCAGAAAAGTTTTCCCTGATTCAGATTGCCTTATCTGAACTAACATCTCCCTGCTTTACATCTCTGCAAATTTTTGATATAGTGCTTTATGTTTTGTAAAATAATCACACAGTATTTGAAATATTAAATATTTATCTACATAGTTATATGTATCTCTCACACACATGCATCCATTGTTAAGGGCAATCATATCAGGGAATTAGTTTTATTCATTATTATATCTCCAGCACTTAGAATAATGTCTGACATGGAATAGATCACAGTCATTATTTATTAGAATGAATAAGAGAAAAGATTCCTCTATCTCCCATTTACTCCAAGGTCGATTGAAATGGTAGAAAGATGTGAACAAGTATAATAAACTCACAAACCTGGGCAAGAGAGAAAAAAAAAAGGACACTAATGACGTTTTGGAAAAATAAACAGCATAAAAAATAACATTGACAGATACAATGGAGAAGAGAAAGAACCAATCCAAAAATAAGATATATCAGAAACAAATAAACAACACATAGCACACAACAGAGAAGGCAATTACAAATGGGAGAGTATTTGTTTTTCTTATTAAAAAATATTCAAATTATGGATGAAAAGAGAAAAGATTTCTGGGAAACATACTAAGGTAAATATTAACTACCAACGACAACAAAAAATAAAATTGCAATTGGAGAACTCTCTTTAACAAAGTAGGCTGAGCATATGTCCCCAACTCAGGAAGCAGTGTAGAAGAACCACTCTACTAGACATGTTAATTTCTGTACCAAGTCATTTTGTCTCATGAGTATGATAGAAATAGAAAGAAGCAACCTCGAGTTCTTGGAAAATTATCTACCAAAATATGGAAGGATCATATTGTTGAGAATGGAAGAAATAAGAAAACCTCGTGTATAGGAAGTGCAAGAAATGACAAAAGTATATGTTAAGTGTTTGTAATATATGTAGGATGATTATATTTGCCTATCAAAAATGCTGCAGTTATTTGCCTTTAGAATGAAAAGAGTAATCAATGAACTAGAGATAGGGCAGAAGGAAACATACACCCTGAAACACAGGGAGGCAAAATGAAAGAATATATAATTGCATTGCACTATTGAACGAAGAAGAGTTGAATTTCACATTTGTGGGAGTAAAGCAGAACAGAGAAAAAGGCAACTAAAGAAAAATAAAAGTAATCAAAAAATTCCTCTGTTCCCCAAATTAGTGCTATTATAACACATAAAAACATATTTAAAATAATTTGCTGTAGAACTAGAATAAACTAATATCTTGTGTCCTTAGCTCGAAGTGGGGTTTGCAATATCTCCCAGATATTTAACTTGTTGCTTTGAGATTTGTACCTTTGTCTGAGAGACTCTGTAACTTTGGGTCCCAAGGAAATTAAAAACTTCAATGGTATTTTGATCTGAGGCCACCATGGGGGAATACATATTAATATGTCATCTATATACTAGAGGATAACACCATCCTTTAGGTGTTTTTCCTTTAGTTCCTTTCCTAGGACCTATGCAAACAAGTGTGGGCTATCCTGAAATCCCTGAAGTAGGGTGTATTGTCACATATGGCCTGAGTTGGGATCAGTCCACTCAAAGATAAACAGATATTGTGATTAAGGATGACCTGAGATGAAAAAACAAAAACAAAAACAAACACACACACACACAATAGACATCCTTGAGATCAAGCACAATAAACCATTTAGCATCCTCAGGGATCTGGGCTAATGTTCTTTAAGGATTGGACACAAGGGTATGTATAGGGACCAGCACATTGTTTACTGCTCTAAGGCCTTGTGCCATCCTATATTCCCCATTTGGCTTAACAACTGGCAGAATAGAAATATTGCATGAAGACTGGCAAAGCATCAACAGGCCATGTCTTAAGAATTTATCTAAGAAGTATTGTAAACCATTCTTAGCTTCCAACTTTATGGGATATTGTCTCTTATAAGTGTTGGGAGTTTTTGGCCTAAGGCTAATTCTTAGAGATTGGGAATTTATGGCCTTTTGAGGAATACCTTTGTCCCATACTAAAGGATCCACTGCTTTTAGAATATGGCTGGAAATAGGACTCTGCTCTTCTGGCTGGTTTGTCTTAGAGTCAAAATCAGTGTTGCTTGGGATCTCCTAGTCAGAGTATGGCCCCAAGGGAGCTCAGAAGGTCTCTCCCCAGAAGTGGGATGGGACAGTCAGGTACAACTTAAAAAAGCAAGTGAAATCAACTGCTGCTCAAATTGGCAAGTGAGAGGTCCAGTAAAATAATGGTACAAGGCTTTTTAGTGACACCAATCACAGTACAGCTTTTGGAGGAAAGATGTCCAGTGTGAGAAATTAAAGACAAATTAAATGGCTCTCATATCAATTAAAATATCAATCTTCTTATCTGCCAAGTGCATGACCATCTAGGGCTCCTCAATGGAGATAGATATCTTGTTGGAGTGGGGGTGAGGGGAGAGGGAGCTTCCAGAATCCCTGGGCCATCTCAGTCATCCAGTAAGGCCATTTCAGAGGTGGGAGCTTCCTTTCCCCCTTAGGACTGAGGACAGTCCCTCTTCTGATGACCTGTTTGTTTGCAGACTGGGCTTAGCCCCAGGGGCTCCTGCTGGCAATTCAGGCCCAGTAGTCAATTTACTTGCATTTTTAGCATTCCCCCATTATTAATCTTACTTCTAGATGGATTGTTGAACTTTCTTGGCCCCATTTTGTTATTCTGAGGTTGCAAAGCATGACTGACAGCAATTGTCAGTTCCATAAGACCCCAGCCTGTCTTTTCTCACATTGCTTTCTCTCTTCCTCCTCAGTTTGTTCTTGACTGTTAATCACCCTTTGGGCTATATCTAGGATCTGGAACAGGGGAGAGTGTGGGGCAAATTGTAACTTACAGGGTTTCTGCATAACATAAAGAGTAGAGTTAAAAAGAGATCAGTACTAGTGGCTAGACACACAGATGGACTCAGAGAGGGAGTTGTGCCCTTGTGGTAGTTTAAATCACTTATATAGGGCATTTTCTTCTGGATTTCTCTTGACCAATCATTTTTATTTGCTTAGTTCTGAATCTTTATTTGGTATATCTCAGGATCCTCAAATATGCTTGTATATTTCTCAGTCAAGAAGGATTGCACCAAAGAGGCCTAAAGGTAAACTTGACTCCCCTTTTGGTCTGAGCTTTCAAGTGAGAAAGGTTTCCTTGATTTCAAGAATGAGAAATATGTGGTCTCTTATCTCTTAACTGGCAGGCCCAGACTCTTCTCCCAGTTATCCTGATATTGATATTTTGAAGTTTCTGTCCATTAGGAACAAACTCCAGCTGCTTAATCTGGGGCCCCAAATCTCCTGTCTCAAAATCATCAGGGATACTTACTATAGCATGTTTATCTTTTCAATAAAGGGAAACTATGTATTTTATTTACTATTTCCAAATCTAACATAACATGATACTGATTTTTAATATCATAATATTTAATTCAGTCTATCAGAGACAGTTACTTGGAGTGAAAGGACTGATTTTCAATGTAATTTGATTGAAAAGGTTGTTCTGTAGAAAAAAATAAAAAACCTTTTAGACACAACTTTTATCCTTGCTGGGACTGATAAAGTAGATGTTACCAACTTAGTTATCTTAGTAACTTGATGGAAATCATATTCAGAACAAATAAATCTTATCCCTGCACACTATACTATCATCTCAAATCAGCTATTGCCACTTAACAAGAAATTTCTGCCAATTATCATCATATTTTTCATCCTCTTTTCTATAATATTTTTGAAATTAATCAGATTTGTAGACAATTATATTTCAGAAGCAAGATTTAATGACTAGATACATTATTTTTAAAAAATGAGGTGAAAAGCAATGAATAAAATAAATGACAAATAGAGAAAAATAATGTACTTTCTCACATTCAAAACTACTTTGAGGACTAAGGGGAATTAGCATTTTAGAGGTGACTGTTCAATTTTAAATCGATCCTTCCATACACTATTAAAATAATAACAGAAAAGCAATGAAATTCACCTCTGCACCTGATAAAAAAAAAGTGGGGGAAGAAAAAAAAAACCCTTAGTTGTTTATGCAACATATCCAATTAAATGATTCATACAGTACTTTATTTGGTTGGGCATTCATCAAATAACCTTCCCAATGTTCCAGTGGCATCTTTGTCATTTGTACACTGTCTTAAATTAGTGTGCAAGAATGTCACCTGAAGGAAGCTAGTTAATTAAGAGCTTTTAATGAGTATACCAGCCTGTTCATTTCTCTAAGAAACTTTATGGTCTCTTTGAATGTAATGTTACAGTGATAATTTTTTTAGTTGTCAAGATTCATCTTATTCTACTTTATTGTACTATACATTTATAATTCATGTCAGTGATTAAAATGTGAAATTGCTGAGGAAATATATTCAAACTTATGGAAAAATTATGTATTCAAACATCATACAAACCAGCATCAAGCAATTGCATTGGTGGAAGGAAACACTATTAAAAGTTGAAAACTGAAATTAAGGTGATGTAGCAAGATGGCAGAATAGAAGGTCTCTGACTTTATTCCCCCTAAGTAACTGTAATTTGGCAATTATCCTCAGACAAAAGTGCATTTGTGGGAGCTTTGGGATCCAGATAGAAGATGATAAAACTGCGGTGGAGTCCAGGACCAGAGAGCATCACTTTGAGAATGCAGGCTGTGTTCAGTTGGCTGACTCACAAACCATATTCACAGCTGCAGACTCAGAAAGAGCTTCATACTTTTGTGAACTCAGCTACTTGGCCTTTGTCCTGCCATCAGAACAATATATCAGAACAAAGGACCTTGGAAGAGTCAGCTTCAGGCGACAGGCTTGCAGACTTTGATCCCAGCTATTGACATTGAAGTAGGCCTATGACCAAGCTTTAGCCCCTCTTGGTACAGTCTAGGAGCCCCTGGAGGCAACTGTGGAAGTTGTTCTGACAGTAGATCCTTAAATGCCTTGTAACTGTATTGTAACTTCTTCTATATGCAGTATGTGAATTGTCCTGCTGGCCTAGGGACCTGACCATAAACACTCATGCCTATAACCCAAGGAACCAACCATTAGGAGCCCTCCCAGGGAACTAGTGGGGATTCACACATATCTGTGCACTTGACAACACACTCTGGCTGCAGATTCAACAGTGGGCCTTGAGACAAAGCATTACTCTACTCAACAAGGTCTTAAAGGAAGTCCTATTCACATGGGGACTGGACAGATTCAATTCTTTGATAACAGACCTACAAACTGTACCTCCTACTGAAAATTCAGTAACAATTTCAGAGCCTGGTTTCAGTCCAGCATAACTGTAATTTTGAAAGTAATCTCAATAGCCCAGGGAACTGACAGAAGGTGTTTACTTATCAAAATCAATCTGTAAAGACTGAAGAGATCTTTATTATTGCAAGGCTAAATGAATCACATACACACACAAAATCAGGGAAATATAATGCACCAAAGGAAGCCAATAAAACTCTGATAGCCAACCAAGAAAGAATTGAATATATGAATTTTACCTAAGATAGAAAACAATCATCTTAAAGTTAGCCAATGAAATGCAAGAGAACACAGGAAAACAACTAAAGAAAGCAGGGAAAACAATGCATGAACAAGGTGAGAAAAGTAATAAGTAAATATAAACCATACAAAGAACAAAACAGAAATCCTGGAGCAGAAGATACAATGACAGAATGGAAAAACTCAATAGAGATCTTCAACAACTGACTCTATCACACAGAAGGAAAAAGAAAAATTCTTCAAACTCATGGACAGATTATTTGAAACTAACAGAAGAGGAAAAAAATGAGAAAAAATGAAAAATAGTTGAAGAAAGTTTCCATGAGTAACAGGACTATCAAGTAAATGAACATTCACATCATGGAAATCCCAGGAGAAGAGAGAGAGAAAGGGGAACATTTTTTTTTTATTTAAAGAACTAACAGCTGAAAACTTAGATATTAAATTTTAGTAGAAAGCTCAAAAGACCCCAACAAAAGTTATCTCAAAAAGATTAACCTAAGAAACATTGTAATCAAGATATTAAAAGTCAAAGATAAAAGAGAAAGTTTGGAAGCAATAAGAGAAAAATATCGTTACATACAAAGCAGCCTTCCTACCCCCATAGAAATCTATCAGCAAGTTTCTCTGGAGAAACATTTCAGGCCAAGAGAGAGTGGGATGATATATACAAAGTGCTAAGAAAAAGACAACAAAGAATACCACACCAGGAAAATTATCCTTCAGAAATAAAGGAGATACTAAGACATTCAAGACATTCCCAGATAAACAAAAGTTAAGGGAGTTCATCATAACTGGAATTGAAATTCTAAAAGAAATTCTAAAAGAAATTCTAAAAGTAGCTCTTCAAGCTGAAATAAAAAGATGCCATGTAACAATATGAAAACATAGAAGTATAAAACTCACTGGTAGAGGTAAAATATGGTTGAATTCAGACTACACTAATACTGTAATGATGGTGCATAAATCTCTTTTATCTCTGGCATAAAAGTTAAAAGACAATAGTTTTAAATGTAGGTATAGCTACAATATTTTCATGATAGATGAAAATTATAACATCAATAGCATAAGATGTGTGGGTATGAAAAGTTAAATCTAGAGATTTTTTATGAGTTGAATATAAGTTATTATCAGTTTTAAAAAAGCTGTCATATCTATAATGTGCTTTGTGTAATCCCCATGATAACTAGAAAGAAAAATGTCTGGTAAATACATAAAAGTTATAGAGAAAGTAACTAGATCATGCAACTAAAATAAATAAGTATATAACAAAGGAAAATGTCAAAAGTGGAAAAAAATGAGCAAAGGAACTTAAAAAGTCAGAAAATAATTTTTAAATGGCAATTTAAAAATGACAATATCAATAATAATTATGTTAAATGTAAATTGATTAAATTGTGCAATCAAAATATGCAGAGCGGCTAAATGGAAAAAAAACAAAAACATGATCTAACACTACAAGAGACTCACTTTAGTTTTGAAGACACTTATAGATTGAAAGTGAAGGAATGGAAAAAATATGCTGGGAATAATGTTGGGAAAGACTGAAGGCAGGAGGAGAAGGGGACGATAGAAGATAAGATGTTTGGATGGCATCACCTACTCGATGGACATGAGTTTGAGTAAGCTCCAGGAGTTTGTGATGGAAAGGGAGGCCTGGAATGCTGCAGTTTATGGGGTCGCAAAGAGTCTGACATGACTGAGTGACTGAACTGATGCAATAGTAATCAAAAGAACATAAGTAGCTACACTTAGATTAAATAGGTTTATAGTCAAAATTGGTCACAAGGGATAAAGGTCACTATATAGTGATATAGGAGTGAATTCATCAAGAGAATACAGCAATTGTAAATATATATCTGACCAACATTGTATCACTTCCTTCTTTAAAGGAATGATTAGCAAAATTGAAGGAAGAAAGAAACAGAAATACGATAATAGTAGAAGACATCAATAACTCACTTTCTAACTGGATAGGTTACCTAAACAAAAAAATCAATGAGGAAACAGTGAAATTATAGGCAGAAAGGACATTAAAGATTATAGAGAACCTCCAATCCAATAGCACCAGAATACATACTCTTCTCAAGAGCACAAAAACTATTTCTTAAGATGTATCATATTTTAGGCTGTAAAGCAAAACTTAAAAATTTTAGGATATCAAAAATCATATTAAGTATATTTTCTGACCACAATCTGACCAAATTTTATAAAAATTGAAATCAGTAATAGGAGCATAATTGCCATGCCTTCCTCCAGGGGATCTTCCTAACCCAGGAATCAAACCTATATCTCCTGTATTGCAGGCAGATTCTTTACCCACACTGAGCCACCAGGGAAGATCTAGAACTATCACACAGTCCATTAATTCCACTTCTACATTTCTATCTGAAGAAAACAAAAATAGTAACTCAAACAGATATATGCTCTTCCACATTCATTGTATTTACAATAGCCACAATATGGAAACAACCTAAGTGTTCACTGATGGATGAATGGGTAATGAAATTATATATACATATATATATATATATATGGATATATATACACATATATATATCCCCCTTCCCAGGGGATCTTCCTGACCCAGGAATCGAACCTGGGTCTTCTGATCTGCAGACAGATTCTTTAACATTTGAGCCACATTCATAAAGTTATATATTGTATGATCTCTCATGTGTACTGAGAACAGATTGATGGTTATCAGAGATAGGGGTAGGGAGTGAGAGAAACAGGTGATGAAGTTCAAAAAGAAAAAAAATAAGAATTATATAAATGATCATGAAATGGAGAGATTTTTAAGGACTGGTTGTTTTTAAACTTGGAAAATTTTAATACCAAATATATATATACATATATTTCAGGGGAGTAAGTCAGATGTGGGCAATTTGTAAGAGAGGAAATGATTTTAGAGAAATACTGTTCATTTGCTAGTTAGGTGAATGCAGGCATTATTTTTTAAAATGCATTTTGAGCTGAATATTTTGGCTTCAAAAGGCTATCTGTGGCCTTGGGTGAAACTCTATCCATATGCTACATTTTAATTTACACACAATCCTACAAAGGTTTTTAAGTGCTCACATATTATATGTCAGTTGTTATATAAAAATGTGATTTTTACATCTACAATGTTTGCCAGCCACAATAGGAATTCAAATGTCATTGAACTTATTGTTTCCTTGAGACTCTACTGACCTATGTTCTCTTGCTTCCAGTTCTTTTTCCTCAATATTTTTATGTTATAAATTTTATCTAAATGTGCTACAGATGAAAATTCTGTGCAAGTTGAGAACTAAAAACTAAAAATTCCACATATCCCAACCCTTTTTCTTTACAAAGAAGACTTAAAAATGACAATCACTTCAAGTCTGTTCAGTTCAGTTCAGTTCAGTTCAGTCACTCAGCCGTGTGCGACTCTTTGCGACCCCATGAATCGCAGCACGCCAGGCCTCCCTGTCCATCACCAACTCCCGGAGTTCACTCAGATTCACGTCCATCAAGTCCGTGATGCCATCCAGCCATCTCATCCTCGGTCATCCCCGTCTCCTCCTGCCCCCAATCCCTCCCAGCATCTGAGTCTTTTCCAATGGATCAACTCTTTGCATGAGGTGGCCAAAGTACTGGAGTTTCAGCTTTAGCATCATTCCTTCCAAAGAAATCCCAGGGCTGATCTCCTTCAGAATGGACTGGTTGGATCTCCTTGCAGTCCAAGGGACTCTCAAGAGTCTTCTCCAACACCACAGTTCAAAAGCATCAATTCTTCGGCACTCAGGCTTCTTCACAGTCCAACTCTCACATCCATACATGACCACAGGAAAAACCATAGCCTTGACTAGATGGACTTTAGTTGGCAAAGTAATGTCTCTGCTTTTCAATATGCTATCTAGGTTGGTCATCACTTTTCTTCCAAGGAGTAAGCGTCTTTTAATTTCATGGCTGCTATTACTATCTGCAGTGATTTTGGAGCCCAGAAAAATAAAGTCAGCCACTGTTTCTACTGTTTCTCTATCTATTTCCCATGAAGTGATGGGACCAGATGCCATGATCTTCGTTTTCTGAATGTTGACCTTTAAGCCAACTTTCTCATTCTCCTCTTTCACTTTCATCAAGAGGCTTTTAGTTCCTCTTCACTTTCTGCCATAAGGGTGGTATCATCTGCATATCTGAGGTTATTGATATTTCTCCCGGCAATCTTGATTCCAGCTTGTGTTTCTTCCAGTCCAGCGTTTCTCATGATGTACTCTGCATAGAAGTTAAATAAGCAGGGTGACAATATACAGCCTTGGCGTACTCCTTTTCCTATTTGGAACCAGTCTGTTGTTCCATGTCCAGTTCTAACTGTTGCTTCCTGACCTGCATACAGATTTCTCAAGAGGCATGTCAGGTGGTCTGGTATTCCCATCTCTCTCAGAATTTTCCATAGTCAAATCTGTTAGGATGGCTATTATCTAAAAGAGAAGCAAGTGTCAGTAAGGATGTGGAATAAGGGAATCCTTATACAAGCTGATATGAATATAAATTTGTATAGCTAGTATGACATACAGTATACAGTTTCCTTAATAATTTCCCAATATATAAATATAACATTATGACATACATATATATATATATTTGAATCTTGAACAACACGAGGGTTTGGTATGTTGAGCCCTGCACAGTCAAATGTCAAACATAACTACATTTGGAATCCTCTATCCAAGGTCTTGCGTTTTTAGATTCAACCAATCTTGAATTGTGTAGTACTATAATAGGGCTTACCTGGTGGCTCAGATGGTAAAGAATCTTCTTGCAGCTCAGGAGCCCTGAGTTCTATCCCTGAGTTGGGAAGATCTCATGGAGAATGGAATAGCTACTCATTCCAGTATTCTTACATGGAGAATCCCATGGACAGAGGCACACATACGGCACCATTCCCAATTAGCTCAGTTGTAAAGACTCTGCCTGCCAATGGATGAGAAACAGGGCATGCAGGTTTAGTCCCTGGTTCAACAAGATCCCCTGAAGTAGGAAATGGCAACTCATTCCATTATTCTTGCCTGGGGAATCCCACGGACGTAGGAGCCTGGCAAGCTACAGTCCAAAGGGTCACAAAGAGTCAGACATGACTGAGCATGCAAGCATGTAGTACATATTTATTGAAAAAAAATTGACATATATAAGTGAAACTGCGTAGCTCAAAGCCATGCTGTTCAAGGTTCAACTGTTTATGTAGTCCAAGCATGATGTATATATAATGTGAGATATGTATTTTTGTGGGCTTCCCTGGTGGCTAAAACAGTAAAGAATCTGCTTGCAATGTAGAAGGCCCCGTTGTGATCCCTGGATTAGGAAGATCCCCT
Source organism: Ovis aries (assembly GCF_016772045.2). Lineage (NCBI taxonomy): Eukaryota > Metazoa > Chordata > Mammalia > Artiodactyla > Bovidae > Ovis > Ovis aries. Next base: position 49,121,026 of record NC_056056.1, read on the forward strand.
GGAGAAGGGAATGGCTATTCAGTTCAGTATCTTGCCTGGAGAATTCTGTGGACAGAGAAGCCTGGCATACTACAGTCCATGGGGTTGCAAAGAGTTAGACATGACTGAGCGACTAACACACACACACACACACACACATATTATTTTATACACATTTATCTTGCAGCTATGGAATCATAGTGTGAAAGAAGAAACAGTTCCAGAAGACTCATTTGAAGTACTTGTGATACTATATGATTTATTAGCATTCACAGTGATTATAGAAGGTATATAATCACTCTACTATAATCAGAACTCTACTCAAATATATTAATCACTTTTGGATCAGTTTTTTTGTATTATTATTGAATTGCAAAATTTTCTGATATAATTTGGTTATAAATATTTTATCATATATATGCATGACAAATATGCTTTTCACATTTGTGAATTAATTTTTATTTTTGCTAAATGAATTGTCTGAAGAGTACTTTGATTTTCTGTGAAAACTTGTTTTACAAAATATATTTCCTTAAGAGTTCATTGATTGTTTGTCCAGTTTGTGTCAACTGGTACATTTATGTCTCACATGATGTTACAAAGATTTTCTTTTGTTCTCTTTCAAAAGTTTAATAGTTTTGGCTTTCATTTAGGTCTATTCAATTTTTATTTTTCTACATTAGGTAGGGTATTAAAACTTAATTTCTCTTTCTGATAAAAGACATTTTTATCTTGCATTCTGATTTTTATCTAGCATTCTTTGTTAAATGGCTACTCAATTTGGCTATCTAGGTACCTTTGTTAAAAAAATTTACTGTATATATGTGATCTTGCTTCTGAACTCTGTTTTATGGCAATGTTAAAATTGTTTTCACTATTTTTGGGGGGACAAAAATTGAAAGCATCAGATTTACATTTCTGCCATTTCTTTAGATGGTCAGAATACCTCCCACTAACTTCTAAAATGATTTTTACACAAAATAAAGTATTTCTCATACTTACTTAAATATTTGACATTTCTGGCACTCTCTCTTCTTTATATAAATTCAAATTTTCATCTGTTATATTTTTTTTCCTTTGCTTACAGAATTTCCTTTAGTAGTGAAGGTATGTAGCTTTTGTTGTCAGGAAAAAGCTCTGTTTTACTTCTCACCTTATGTTTGCAGAAAAATATCTTTCATTTTTGAAAGACATTTTTGTGTTTGGAATTCCAAGTTGATGGATTTTCTTATTTTTCTTTGTGTTCTAAAAGTGCTTTTCCATCATCTCTAGCTTACATATATTCTGTTGTTGTCAGTTATAAACCTTATTCATTTATATATAACATATTTTTATATCTGGCTGCTATAAAAGTGTTTCTCTTTAAAACTGTCTATATGCACTTTGATTAACGTACTTTTCCAATTTTCTAAAAAAAAATATAAACAGGAAACTAAAGATGTAAATATTACTATAAGCATTCAATTTAGAATAACTTTATAAATATACATATTAAATGATTCTATGACTTTGTTTGGCCTGCAGAATTGAATCCATGTTATTGTTTTAATTAAACAATCCTTCTTTCCAGAAAAAGGAGAAATACTAATTTTTTTTTTCTTTATGTAAAAGATCTCTCTGGTGATACAACTTGTTTCCAGAACAACCATGAATTATTTTCCATATAAAATTTGAATATTTTCCAAGGGAAAATAAAAGACGTAGAAATGCATAACTGTTAAGCTCGTTTTGAGATGCTTGAACACTGAGCACAAACTTGATAAAAAAGTATCATACTTTTTGTTTGAAAAAGAAACATAATATTTTATTGGGAAAAACATCTGCTTATCAAATGGCATTATTTTACATTCTATAATTTTACTGACATACAATCTGTAAGAACAGTTATTGATGCATTTGTAGTAAATATTTTGCTTTATAGTCAGATTAAACCTCTGGTATGCAAAGTACAAAACAGTTCCTTGGATAGAAGTGATAAATACACAAGGTAAATGTGTTTAAGAATGTCTTTGTCTCTGTGGAGCTTCATTACATTGAGGGAAATTTCCATTTATCTTGATTTTAATAGACAATTGAAGTTAGTACTACTAGAGAATTAACAATGTAGAAAGCAGAAAAAATGTTGCCATGAAAATAAAAATGCAATAAAATGGCTACTAAACAATATTTATTCAAAACAGAAAACAATTTTCATTTTTCCATATTTTGCTTCAGTATTGACTGAAATGTCAGATAATTTGTATATGAAGAAATTGTCTCTCATGATTTGTGCAGTGAAAGAGAAAAGAGATGATGGTTTTAAATTCACATGGATGGGCAGTTGATTTTCAGAGAAAAGGGGTTCACACTTTAAAATGGGGAAAAATATAGGAAAAAAAAAACAGAAAAATAAAATGAGACCACAAATGGCTTTTTGATTGCTCTTCCAAAGATCATTTCTATTATTTCAAGTAGTTTACTCAAAGGGCATATCTCAAAAATGCACTGAATTTCTTGAATGCATTGACATTACTTTAGCCCAGACACCAAGATGTTAATATTGAAACTTTCTTGTTAAAGCAAACTATGCTGAAAGTTACCCTGCTTATTTAACTTCTATGCAGAGTACATCATGAGAAACGCTGGACTGGAAGAAACACAAGCTGGAATCAAGATTGCCGGGGGAAATATCAATAACCTCAGATATGGAGATGACACCACCCTTATGGCAGAAAGTGAAGAGGAACTAAAAGCCTTTTGATGAAAGTGAAAGAGGAGAGCGCAAAAGTTGGCTTAAAGCTCAACATTCAGAAAACGAAGATCATGGCATCCGGTCCCATCACTTCATGGGAAATATTTGGGGAAACAGTTAGAAACAGTGTCAGACTTTATTTTGGGGGCTCTAAAATCACTGCAGATGCTGACTGCAGCCATGAAATTCAAAGACGCTTGCTCCTTGGAAGAAAAATTATGACCAACCTAGATAGCATATTCAAGAGCAGAGACATTACTTTGCCGACTAAGGTCCTTCTAGTCAAGACTATGGTTTTTCCAGTAGTCCTGTATGGATGTGAGAGTTGAACGGTGAAGAAAGCTGAGCGCCGAAGAACTGATGCTTTTGAACTGTGGTGTTGGAGAAGACTCTTGAAAGTCCCTTGGACTGCAAGGAGATCCAACCAGTCCATTCTGAAAGAGATCAGCCCTGGGATTTCTTTGGAAGGACTGATGCTACAGCTGAATCTCCAGTACTTTGGCCACCTCATGTGAAGACTTGACTCATTGGAAAAGACTTTGATGCTGGGAGGGATTTGAGGCAGGAGGAGAAGGGGATGACCGAGGATGAGATGGCTGGATGGCATCACTGACTTGATGGACGTGAATCTGAGTGAACTCCGGGAGTTGGTGATGGACAGGGAGGCCTGGCGTGCTGCAATTCATGGGGTCGCAAAGAGTCAGACACGACTGAGTGACTGAACTGACTGACTGACTGATGCTGAAAGTGATTTACTAGTTGAATTTATATTATTCTTGACACAGGATTTTCTTTGCTGGCTGTGAAAGATACAAAATATATATTTGGCATATCTTAAGAAACATTCGAATACCATAAAAAATGAAATGGTCTCCCATCCTATATAAAATGATGAAGTGACAAACCATCATGCTATCTCCCAAATGGAAAAAGTCAACCTCCTTGCTGCCTGCATCTCCACTACCACTCCAGTTATTAAATATCATATAGCTAAGGACATATCCTTTAAAAGAGAAGACATTTCTTTTCACTAAAAAATACATGTTACTTTCTGGTTTTGTGTTCAATTAGAAAATCAATAACTATCAAACATACAGTTGTTATAATGACTCATAAAGTGGAGCTGCTGCTAATTCACCTCAGTCGTGTCTGACTCTGTGCGACCCCATAGACGGCAGCCCACCAGGCTCCCCCATCCCTGGGATTCTCCAGGCAAGAATACTGGAGTGGGTTGCCATTTCCTTCTCCAACGCATGAAAGTGAAAAGTGAAAGTGAAGTCGTTCAGTTGTGTCCGACTCCTAGCAACCCCATGGACTGCAGTGCACCAGGCTTCTCCATCCATGGGATTTTCCAGGCAAGAGTACTGGAGTGGGGTGCCATTGCCTTCTCCAAAAGTGGAGCTAAGGTTATGTAATTTATTATTTGAAAGGAAAAAGAAAAGAAAACAGTTGGATATCAAAACTGATCAATAATTCAAGCAAAGTATAATTATCAATCACATTCCTTTCATCATGTAGAATAATTTTTCTAGTTTGTGAATATTATCTCACTAAAATTTATGAATAAAGACATAGAATTGTATTTCTATGTGTCCTAATCAGCATATAAGCTAGTAAACTTGAAAAAAGTACAAGGAGGCAGAATGCTACTACTTGAAAAATTGCTACAGGATGAGTCAATCTGGGGCTGTCCTAATGGCTCAGAGGGTAAAGAATCTGCTTGCAATGCGGGGGACCTGGGTTTGATCCCTGAGTCAGGAAGATTCCCTGGAGAAGGGAATGGCTACTCACTCCGGTATTCTTACCTGGAGAATTCCATGGACATAGGAACTTTGCAGGTACAGTCCATGGGGTCACAAAGAGTCAGACATGACTGAGCAACTAACATACACAGATCAGTCAAGGAAAAGAGGGGAGTTTTCTTTGTCTTCTTACAACTTTGTATACATCTCCCTAACTGGCCTGTCATTGTTAGACACTAAGACATATGTAACAACACATAGCTGTCTATGAAGACTTACAAATTTTTCAATATCAGTGATGGAGAATCAGTCTTTATAGGCATGTATCCTATTTTTCTCTTTCTCTGTATAGGAAGTTCGATTCTAACTGGATGTTTGTAATATCAAAATTTTCTGTAATTGTGTGAATTAATTAGACATAAATTTGACTCTGAAATGACAATAACAAAGATAAAAGAGTTCAGAAGTTCAAACATAATTGCTTATGATAACATCTTCAAAGTAGATAATTAATTTTTGTTTTAATCTGTATATATAGTAAGACTTTTTTTTCTCTTCAGAATGCATTGTTAGTATTGCCTTATCAGTCTGAGTGTGATGCGTTTAATTGTATTTTTTAAGATTTTAATATGGTGGTACTTCTCCCTTTGTAGGTGTGATTACTGTAAGCTTTGGCAAAGGTTTAAGAGTGGAAAAAATGTAACAAGCTTCTGTAATAATTCTAATTGTTATGCAGTATGATTTTTAGCAATAATAATGCCCTGTATTCTTATTTTTTCAAGGTTACAGATAAACTTTAAACTTTTATGAGTTGTTTTGCTGATAATTGCTGTTGACACATAGTGTGATTATTTAAATCTGACAAAGTCTAAGGAAATTTGTTAACAGTTCCTAACTGGAAGTGGGTTTATGTCATCATCTTTGGTTAGGTTTAGAGCGTGGATAAAATGTCTAGTTTAGGGTTTTCTGGTTAAACACAAACTTCTATTTAACCAAAGATGGAGAAATGATAATCTCAGAATATCTGTACTAATACAAGTTAAATAAGTTGCATTAGAAATAGTAGAATGCAGAAAAAATATTAGCAGAAATACCATTGTGAAAATGCATAATGTTTGCAAACTGATATGGTGAAGATAGAAAAAAAAAGTAAACCACTCATAGTGGTTCTTAATACTGCTCCTATCCCAATATCTGCTTTTAGAAGCAGCAGTGAGAAAATATTTTGAGTAGGCAATAGGCATTCTTTAATAGTCACTAGTTTAAAGAACAGTAGAATAAAAAAATGAGAATTAATAATGCCAAATCCTAAGCAGAAGACATGCAATAGAAGTCATTGGTGAAGATGACTCAATCTGCATAGGCTAATCAGTGAAATTATCCTGGTTTTTATAGATGTGACACAGTAGAAGGTTGTAAGCAGAGGGATTTGGAAGCTGAAAAATAACTGTAAACTATCAACTAAAAGTAAAGATACAATAATGGTGCTTCCTATAAGTTATGGTCCATGTACATTTTCTGATATTGTTAGATTTATTTAAGGGAAAACAAAGATAGATATATAATACAGAAGAGAGACTTGTCTAACATAATAATAAAGGTGAAATCAGAAAATCATGAAAAAAGCTATTTGATACCTTACATTAATTAAGTCAATAGAGTTTTGAAAGAGAAATCTTTCAGAAATTAAAAATTAAAGAACACATAGAAAGAAAGAAAAAATATATGAAATATATGAAAATTAGAGGTTCAGTCTAGAAGTCTATATAAAAGGGGTCCCTGAAAGAGACAGCAGAGAAAACAGAAGTTTTCTAGGCAGAATTTAGACAAGAAAAAATATGCTGCTAAGTCACTTCAGTCATGTCTGACGCTGTGCGACCCCATAGACGACAGTCCACCAGGCTCCCCCGTCCCTGGGATTCTCCAGGGAAGAACACTGGACTGGGTTGCCATGTCCTTCTCCAATGCATGAAAGTGAAAAGTGAAAGTGAAGTCGTTCAGTCGCGTCTGACCCTTAGCGACCCCATGGACTGCAGCCTACCAGGCTCCTCCGTCCATGGGATTTTCCAGGCAAGAGTACTGGAGTGGGGTGCCATTGCCTTCTTTGAAGAAAAAATATAAATCATACCAAAAAAATTATAAGGATGGATAATTTTATATCAGTTTAGAATTTTCTAATCTGATATGTTCAGATTAGAAAATCCTCCCAGACACTTGATCTAATGAAAATATAAGGTCTACACTGAAGTTATTACTATGAAACTTTAGAACACCAGGAGATAAAGAGATTCTAACTCTTTAAGTTAAAAAAAAAAAAAAAAGCCACATGCAAAGGGATATTAAGCAGAGTTGCTATGGCTTCATAATTGGTACTACTGGAAATTTTGATTCACTTTTTAAGGGGCTGATTCAAATATTTTCTTCTTAGCTCTACAGTCACTTGCAATAAGCCAATGTTTCTTGTCCATCCTGAGTGCCAGGAAAGTAACAACTGAGCTTTATCATTTTCCTTTTCAGTTCAGTTCAGTCACTCAGTCGTGTCTGACTCTGTGACCCCATGAACCACAGCACCCCAGGCCTCCCTGTCCATCACCAAATCCCAGAGTCCACCCAAACCCAAGTCCATTGAGTCAGTGATGCCATCCAGCCATCTCATCCTCTGTCGTCATCCTCTCCTCTTGCCCTCAATCTTTCCCAGCATCAGAGTCTTTTTAAATGAGTGTGCTCTTCACATCAGGTGGCCAAAGTATTGGACTTTCAGCTTCAATATCAGTCTTACCAATGAACACCCAGAACTGATCTCCTTTAGGATGGACTTGTTGGATCTTCTTGCAGTCCAAGGGACTCTCAAGAGTCTTCTCCAACACCACAGTTCAAAAGCATCAATTATTTGGCGCTCAGCTTTCTTTATAATCCAACTCTCACATCCATACATGACCACTGGAAAAACTGTAGCCTTGACTAGACAGACCTTTGTTGAAGAGTAATGTCTCTGCTTTTTAATATGCTGTCTAGGTTGGCAATAAAAGATCATCATATTAGTTATTCATTTCCTTCAAAATTATACACCATAGTGTCTTAGAAAATGTGAAATGTCATCTGTTCTCTGATTCTATAGGCAATAACATTTCATGGGTCACTGTCAGAAGGTAAGGGGCTAGTTCACCATTGTTTGTTCTTGAGCACTTTGTTAGTACCATGCTTATTCAAATGCTGTTTTAATGGGCATCACAACCTTTTCCCCAAAGTAAAGAAAAATAAACTACTTTGGTGGGGGGAATGTGAAGGGAATGAGGGTTTAATTCTCTTCTAATTTAGAAATTTCTGTAATGCAGTGAGTTTCAGGGACACATGAAGTGTAATATTTTCCTTCTACTTATTAACTGAAAACATGGAGAGTTAGGATTGTATGCCTTACTGTCTGCATGGCCCTTGTCTTAGAATGTTTAAATCACTTAGCAGCAGTTATCAATATATTAAATTATTTTGTCAAATGAGAGGTGATCAATTTCAGCACAGATGATTTTGAAAACCAGCTGTCCATGGATTTCTCATTCCTTTACATACAGTTTAAATGAGATTATACATCCTGTGTGCAGAATTATAAGAAGATATCAAGACAAGATACACTAAAAAAAAAAAAAAAAAGGTAAAACCCTTGTACCTCATGCCTTCCCAATTTTCCTAAAATAAATATGTAGATAGTGCCCTATATTTACACCAACTAACTAATGCAGACCACCCCCCTTTCCTCCCAACAGACCCAAAGTAGCACTAGAAATCATGCAACCATATTCCTATATCCCAGATTATCAGAATAAGTGTGTTCACAAACCTTAATCTGTATTTAAAAGGGCAATTAATTACACATAAAATAAAAAAGGTGTTTTTAAAGGAATTAGTAAGGGGGCTATCTAGTATTGTATCTTTTTAGCCTCATTAATGGAAGGCTACTTACTGGTTAGGGGGAAACTAAAATATAAACAAACTGAAATTTCAAGTTATTATAGAAAAATAATCTCGTATAGACTATCTTCTTTTACATGAACAGAAGCCTTATAACACACTGATATCAAAAATTACAGGACTATTACATGTGATTTTTCAGTTTTAAATTTACTTGGTAAAATTACTTTACAATATCAAATAAACTCAGTATCTAATGAAGCATATCCCTTTAAACTTTTCTTTTCATTTTTTTGTTGTTTTTATTAACCAATCACAGTTTGAGTTTGAAAGTTTGAGGGTTTTACACTTTCAGTTATGTTTGCAACACGCAATATTCTTTCAAATATGAGACAGACCCAGCAGTGGCAAACAGTAAAGTTTAGGCCTCTAAAGTTTATAACAGTTCCAATTCTCTGAGCATTTTGTGTTTCAGTGGTAATTTTTGCAAAGTTAGTACTTTATTATAGTTGGAGAAACTTTAAATGTATCCTCCTTCCCTGATAGCTCAATTGGTAAATAATTGGCCTGCAATTCAAGAAACCTCGGTTCAATTCCTGGGTAGGGAAGATCCACTGGAGAAGGGAAGGGACAGGTTACCCACTCCAGATTCTTGGGCTTCCTTGTGGCTCAGATGGTAAAGAATCCACCTGCAATGCGGGAAACCTGGGTTCGATCCCTGGGTTGAGAAGATCCCCTACAGAAGGGAAAGGCTACCCACTCTAGTGTTCTGGCCTAGAGAATTCCATGGGGTCCGAAAGAGTTGGACCTGACTGAGCAACTTTCTCTTCACTCACTTGCCAGCATACCTTGACTCCTATCTATTTTCACAATACAAAATCTGATCATTGTCCATTAGTTCAGTTCAGTTCAGTCGCTCAGTCATATCTGACTCTTTGCGACCCCATGAATCGCAAAACGCCAGGCCTCCCTGTCCATCACAAACTCCCAGAGTTCACACTGATTCACGTCCATCGAGTCAGTGATGCCATCCAGCCATCTCATCCTCGGTCATTCCCTTCTCCTCCTGCCCCCAATCCCTCCTAGCATCAGAGTCTTTTCCAATGGGTCAACTCTTCACATGAGGTGGCCAAAGTACTGGAGTTTCAGCTGTAGCATCATTCCTTCCAAAGAAATCCCAGGGCTGATCTCCTTCAGAATGGACTGGTTGGATCTCCTTGCAGTCCAAGGGACTCTCAAGAGTCTTCTCTAACACTACAGTTCAAAAGCATCAATTCTTTGTCACTCAGCCTTCTTCACAGTTCAACTCTCACATCCATACAGGACTACTGGAAAAACCATAGCCTTGACTAGACGGACCTTAGTCGGCAAAGTAATGTCTCTGCTCTTGAATATGCTATCTAGGTTGGTCATAACTTTTCTTCCAAGGAGTAAGCGTCTTTTAATTTCGTGGCTGCAGTCACTATCTGCAGTGATTTTATAGCCCCCCAAAATAAAGTCTGACACTGTTTCCACTGTTTCCCAAATATTTCCCATGAAGTGATGGGACCAGATGCCATGATCTTCGTCTTCTGAATGCTGAGCTTTAAGCCAACTTTTTCACTCTCCACTTTCACTTTCATCAAGAAGCTTTTTATTTCCTCTTCACTTTCTGCCATAAGGGTGGTGTCATCTGCATATCTGAGGTTATTGATATTCTCCCGGCAATCTTGATTTCAGCTTATGTTTCTTCCAGTCCAGCGTTTCTCATGATGTACTCTGCATAGAAGTTAAAAAAGCAGGGTGACAATATACAGCCTTGACGTACTCCTTTTCCTATTTGGAACCACTCTGTTGTTCCATGTCTAGTTCTAACTGTTGCTTCCTGACCTGCATACAGATTTCTCAAGAGTCAGGTTAGGTGGTCTGGTATTCCCATCTCTTTCAGAATTTTCCACAGTTTATTGTGATCCACACAGTCAAAGGCTTTGGAATAGACAATAAAGCAGAAATAGATGTTTTTCTGGAACTCTTTCTTTTTCCATGATCCAGCGGACATTGGCAATTTGATCTCTGGTTCCTCTGCCTTTTCTAAAACCAGCTTGAACATCAGGAAGTTCATGGTTCACATATTGCTGAAGCCTGGCTTGGAGAATTTTGAGTATTACTTTAATAGCATGTGAGATGAGTGCAATTGTGTGGTAGTTTGAGCATTCTTTGGCTCTGCCTTTCTTTGGGATTGGAATGAAAACTGACCTTTTCCAGTCCTGTGGCCACTGCTGAGTTTTCCAAATTTACTGGTATATTGAGTGCAGCACTTTCACAACATCATCTTTCAGGATTTGAAATAGCTCAACTGGAATGCCATCCCCTCCACTAGCTTTGTTCCTAGTCATGCTTTCTAAGGCTCACTTGACTTCGCAATCCAGGATGTCTGGCTCTAGATGAGTGATCACACCATCGTGATTATCTGTGTTGTGAAGATCTTTTTTGTCAGTTCTTCTGTGTATTCTTGCCACCTCTTCTTAATATCTTCTGCTTCTGTTAGGTGCATACAATTTCTGTCCTTTATCAATCTCTAATTTTTTTGAAGAGATCTCTAGTCTTTCCCATTCTGTTCTTCTCCTCTATTTCTTTTCATTAATCACTGAAGAAGGCTTTCATATCTCTTCTTGCTATTCTTTGGATCTCTGCATTCAGATGCATATATCTTTCCTTTTCTCCTTTGCTTTTAGCCTCTCTCTTTTTCACAGCTATTTGTAAGGCCTCCCCAGACAGCCATTTTGCTTTTTTGCATTTCTTTTCCATGGGGATGGTCTTCATCCCTGGCTCCAGTACAATGTCACAAACCTCATTCCATAGTTCATCAGGCCCTCTGTCTATCAGATTTAGGCCCTTAAATCTATTTCTCACTTCCACTGTATAATCATAAGGGATTTGATTTTGGTCATACCTAAATGTTCTAGTGGTTTTCCCTACTTTCTTCAAGTCTGAATTTGGTAATAAGGTGTTCATGATCTGAGCCACAGTCAGCTCCTGGTCTTGTTTTTGTTGACTGTATAGAGCTTCTCCATCTTTGGCTGCAAAGAATAGAATCAATGTGATTTCAGTGTTGACCATCTGGTGATGTCCATGTGTAGAGTCTTCTCTGGTGTTGTTGAAAGAGGGTGTTTGCTATGACCAGTGCATTTTCTTGGCAAAATTCTATTAGTCTTTGCCCTGCTTCATTCTGCATCCCAAGGCCAAATTTGCCTGTTACTCCAGGTGTTTCTTGACTTCCTACTTTTGCATTCCAGTCCCCTATTATGAAAAGGACATCTTTTGGGGGTGTTAGTTCTAAAAGGTTTTATAGGTCTTCATAGAACCTTTCAACTTCAGCTTCTTCAGTGTTACTTGTTGGGGCTTAGACTTGGATTACTGTGATATTGAATGGTTTGCCTTGGAGACGCACAGAGATCATTTTGTTGTTTTTGAGATTGCATCAAAGTACTGCATTTTGACCTCTTTCGTGGACCATGATGGCTACTCCATTTCTTCTGAGGGATTCCTATCTGCAGTTGTAGATATAATGGTCATCTGAGTTAAATTCAGCTCTTCCAGTCCATTTAATTCACTGATTCCTAGAATTTCAACATTCACTCTTGCCATCTCTTGTTTGACCACTTTCAATTTGCCTTGATTCATGGACCTGAGATTTCAGGTTCCTATGCAATATTGCTCTTTACAGCATTAGACCTTGCTTCTATCACCAGTTACATCTACAACTGGGTATAGTTTTTGCTTTGGCTCCATCCCTTCATTCTTTCTGGAGTTATTTCTCCACTGATCTCCAGTAGCGTATTGGGTACCTACTGACCTGGGGAGTTCCTCTTTCAGTGTCCTATCATTTTACCTTTTCATACTGTTCATGGGGTTCTCAAGGCAAGAATACTGAAGTGGTTTGCCATTCCCTTCTCCAGTGGACCTCATTCTGTCAGACCTCTCCACTATGACCTGACTCTCTTGGGTTTCCTTGCAGGCATGGCTTAGTTTCATTGAGTTAGGCAAGGCTGTGGTCCTAGCGTGATTAGATTGACTAGTTTTGTGTGAGTATGGTTTCAGTGTGTCTGCCTTCTGATTCCCTCTTGCAACACCTATCATCTTACTTGGATTTCTCTTACCTTGGGCGTGGAGTATGTCTTCACGGCTGCTCCAGCAAAGCACAGCTGCTGCTCCTTACCTTGGAAGAAGGGTATCTCCTTACCACCACCTTTCCTGACCTTCCTGATCATTGTCCATAGGGCAGTAAATTAAACAATCTTATACCTTGTTTTTGCAAAGTACATCTAGAATTTTTTTCCATTTCCTTCAATATACACATCTACCTTGCTTAGAATTACTGGAGGACATTGTCTTCATATTCCTACTAATCTTTTATTTAAAATATTTAGAAACTGCATGGGCCTCCTTCTTGTTTCTTTTTTTTTTAGTTTTTAATTTTAAAATCTTTAATTCTTACATGCGTTCCCAAACATGAACCCCCTCCCACCTCCCCTCCCCATAACATCTCTCTGGGTCATCCCCATGCACCAGCCCCAAGCATGCTGTATCCTGCGTCAGACATAGACTGGCGGTTCAATTCTTACATGATATTATACATGTTAGAATGCCATTCTCCCAAATCATCCCACCCTCTCCTTCTCCCTCTGAGTCCAAAAGTCCGTTATACACATCTGTGTCTTTTTTGCTGTCTTGCATACAGGATCGTCATTGCCATCTTTCTAAATTCCATATATATGTGTTAGTATACTGTATTGGTGTTATGTTGTAAAAAGCTGACACAGTATTTTCCAAAGTGACTTTCCCATTTTCCATTCCCAGAAATAATATACAAGAATTCTAATTGTTCTTCAACCTCACCAGCACTTGATATTGCCAAATTTTTGTTTATGTATTTGTTTTAATTCATTTTAATGTGCATAGTATTAATGTTATCTCATTTTGATTTAAATTTACATTTTCATCATGAATAATGATATTGAACATTTTAAATATGTTACATTGTCTCATGTATATATATTTTTTTAAATGTTGAAGTACATTTGATTTACAATGCTATGTCAGTTTTAGGTGTTCAGCAAAGTGAATTGGAGATACGTAAATAGGTAATATGTATATAAGTATATATCTATATATACTCTTTTTTGGATTATTAGCCATTATAATTTAAGATGTTGAATACAGTTCTTGGTGCTATACAAAAAATCCTATTGTATATCTATTTTATACATATTGTTTGATAGTGCTTATTTGTTAATCACATACTCATAATTTAACCTTCCCTTTCCTTCCCCTTTGGTAACCATAAGTTATTTTTCTACGTCTGTGAGCCTGTTTCTATTTTGGAAATAAGTACATTTGTGCTACTTTTAGATTCCACATATAGGTGATTTATGTGCTTTTTAGAATCCACCTATAAAATATTTGACATTCTCTGTCTGATACTTAATTTAGTATGATGCTCTCTAGATCTATCTATGTCGCTACAAATGGCAATTTTATTCTTTCTTATTGCTGAGTAATATGACATTGTATATGTATATACATATATATGTATATATTTCGTATCTTATTTATTCATTCATCAGCCAATGAACACTTAGGTTGCTTCCATGTCTTGGATATTGTATTAATTAATAATGCTGTTATGAATATAGGAGTGTATGCATCTTTTTGAGTTACAGTTTTCATATATTCCAGATATATGAACAACAGTGGAATTGCTAGATCTTATGGTAGTTTTACTTTTAGTCTTTAAGGAGCATGCATACTGTTCTGCTAGTGGCTGCACCAATGTACATTTCCACCAACAGTGCAGAAGTGTTCCCTTTCTTCTAAATCCTCTCCAGCATTTACTATTTGTAGACTTTTGTATCATGGCCAATTTAACCAGTGGGAGGTGATACTTCATTATAGTTTTGATGCAGTTCTCTAACAATTAGTGATGTTAAACATTTTTCCATATGCTTATTGATCATTTCTTTGGAGCAATGTCGGTTTAATTCTTATGCTCATTGTTTTGATTTTTTTTTTTTTTTTTTTTTTACAATTGAGTTGTTTGTATACTTTAGAAATTGAAGCCTTGTCAATCACGTCATTTGCAAATATTTTATACTAGTCTATAGGCTATTTTTTGTTCTGTTTTATTTATGGTTTCTGTTGCTATGCAAAAGCTTATAAGCTTGATTAGGTTCCACTTGTTTATTTTTGCTATTATTTGTCTTGAAAGACTGACCTAAGAAAATGGTGCTATGATTTACATTAGAGAATGTTTTACCTATGATCTCTTCCAGGGGTTGTATGGTATCATGTCTTATATTTAAGTATTTAAGTCATTTTGATTTTATTTTTATTTATGATGTGGAGTATTCAAACTTCATTGATTTACATGCAGCTGTTCAGTTTTCCAAAACAACTTGCTAAAAAGACTGTATTTTTTTCCATTGTATATTCTTGATTTTATCAAAGATTAATTGACTGTAGATGTGCAGGTTTATTTCTGAGCTCTCTATTCTGTCCCATTGATTCATAAGGCTTTTTATTTTATTTATTTATTATTTTGTGTGCAAATATCATGCTGTTTTAATTACTGTAGCTTTGTGGTGTTGTCTGAAGTCTGAGAGGTTTATACCTCCTGCTTTGTTCTTTTTCCTCAGGATTGCTTTGGCAATTCTGGATTGCTGAGGTTCCATGTAAATTTTAGTGTTATTTACTCTAGCAGTATGAAAACTGTCATAGGAAATTTGATAGGAATCATGTTAAATCTGTAGATTGTTTTTAGTAGTAGAGCAGTAGAAGTATATACTACTTTTTAGTGGTAGTAGTATAGTATTTGTAGTAGTATAGTAGTAGTAGTATACTTTAATGATATTAAGTCTTCATACCCAAATACCATGACAAATCATCCTCTTTCCTTGAATCATATTCAGTTTCTTTTATTAATATTTTATTATTCTCAGTGTTTAAGAATTCACCTCCTTGGTTAGCTTTATTCCTAAGTATTTCATGCATTTTTGATGAGATTTTTAAACAGGATTTTTTAAACTTTCTGTTTCTGATATTTCATTGCTAATGTAAAGAAATGCAAGAGACTTTGATATATTAATCTTGTATTATGCTATTTTGAAGACTTCATTTATCAGTTCAATATATTTATGTAAAATTCGGGGGACTTGTATATAGAGTTTCATGTTGATACTCTATCTTGTATATAGAGTATCTGCATAGAGTGACAATTCTACCACTTTCCTTATGATTTGGATACATTTTATTTCTTTTTATTTTCTCACTGCTGTGATGTGGCCAGCATTTCCAATACTATATTAAATAGAAGTGGTGAGAGTGGGCATTTTTGTCTTGTTCCAGAATTTAGCAGAAAAGTTTCCAGCTTTTCGTGTTTGTGCTGGCTGTCTATTTTCCAATATATCTTTTGTTTAAATCCTTAGGATATTTCAGTATTTTGGTTTTTCATTGTACTACTTGCTTTGCTAAGGGGTTGTAACTTCTCTTCATGTATTTTGGCCAGAGGTCATTTCATCAGATATATAGTTTGCAAATATTTTACCCAGGTTTTAGCTTATTTTTCAATTTTTACTGTGTCCTTCAAGCAGTAGAGATTTTGATATTGATGATATAATGTATATATATATATATATATATGTATTATATATATATGCTTGTGTGTGTGTGTGTGTGAGTGTGTGTTAGTCACTCAGTTATGACTGATTCTTTCTGACTCCAGGGACTGCAGCACACCAGGTGCCCATGTCCATTGAATTCTCCAGGCAAGAATACTGTAGTAGGCTCCATTTCCTTCCCCATATATATATATCAGTTCAGTTAAGTTGCTCAGTTGTGTCTGACCCTTTGCAACCCATGGAGTGCAGCACGCTGGGCCTCCCTGTCCATCACCAATACCAGAGTTTACTTAAACTCCTGTCCATGGAGTCAGTAATGCCATTCAACCACCTTACCATTGTCATCCTCTTATCCTCATGCCTTCAATCTTTCCCAGCATCAGAGTCTTTTCAAATGAGACAGTTATTCACATCAGGTGGCCAAAGTATTGGAGTTTCAGCTTCATCATCAGTCTTTCCAATGACCACCCAGGACTGATCTCCTTTGGGATGAACTGATTGGATCTCCTTGCAGTCCAAGGGACTCTCAACTGCTGTCTCGAACACCACAGTTCAAAAGCATCAATACTTCAGTGCTCAGCTTTCTTTATAGTCCAACTCTCATATGCATACATGACTGCTGGAAAAACCATAGCCTTGACTAGATGGACCTTTGTTGTCAGTGTAATGTCTCTTGTTTTTAATATGCTGTCTAGGTTAGTCATAACATTCCTTCCAAGGAATAAGCGTCTTTTAATTTCATGGCTGCAGTCACCATTTGCAATGATTTTGGAATACCCCAAAATAAAGTCTTCCACTGTTTCCCCATCTATCTCCCATGAAGTGATGGGATCAGATGCCATGATCTTAGTTTTCTGAATTTTGAGCTTTAAGCAAACTTTTTCACTCTCCTGGCTTCCCTGTGGCTCAGGTAAAGTATCTACCTACAATGTGGGAGACCCAGGTTCAATCCCTAGGTCAGGAAGATCTCCTGGAGAAGGAAATGGCAACCCACTCCAGTATTCTTGCCTGGAAAATCCCATGGAAGTAGGAGCCTGGTAGTTTACTGTCCATGAGGTCGCAAAGAGTCGGACATGAGTGACCAACTTCACTTTCACTTTCATCAAGAGGCTCTTTACTTCTTCTTCACTTTCTGCTATAAGGGTGATGTCATCTTGCATATCTGAGGTTATTGATATTTCTTCCGGGATTTTTGATTCCAGCTTATGCTTCATCCAGGACAGTGTTTCTCATGATGTACTCTGCATATAAGTTATATAAGCAGGGTGGCAATATAAAGCCTTGACATACTCCTTTCCTGATTTGGAACCAGTCTGTTGTTCCATGTCCAGTTCTAACTGTTGCTTTCTGACCTGCATAGAAATTTCTCAAGCGGAAGGTCAGGTGGTCTGGTATTCCCTTCTCTGGAAGAATTTTCCAAAGTTTGTGGTGCTCCACACAGTCAAAGGCTTTGGCATAGTCAATAAAGCAGAAATAAATGTTTTTCTGGAACTCTCCTACTTTCTTGATGATCCAACAGATGTTGGAAATTTGATCTCTAGTTCCTCTGCCTTTTCTCAAACCAGCTTGAACATCTGGAAGTTCATGGTTCATGTATTGTGAAGCCTGTCTTGGAGAATTTTGAGCATTATTTACTAGCATGTGAGATGAGTGCAATTGTGTGGTAGTTTGAGCATTCTTTGGCATTGCCTTTCTTTGAGATTTAATGAAAACTGACCTTTTCCAGTCTGTGGCTACTGCTGAGGTTTCCAAATTGGCTGGTGTATTGAGTGCAGCACATTCACAGCATTATCTTTAGAATTTGAAAGAGCTCAACTGGAATTCCATCACCTCTACTAGCTTTGTTTGTAGTGATGCTTCTTAAGGACCGCTTGACTTTACATTCCAAGATGTCTGGCTCTAGATGAATGATCACACCATCATGGTTATCTGGGTCATGAAGATCTTTTTTGTATAGTTCTTCTGTGTATTCTTGCCACCTTTTCTTAATTTCTTCTGCCTCTGTTAGGTCCATACCATTTCTTTGCTTTATTGAGCCCATCTTTACCTGAAATGTTCCCTTGGTATGTCTAATTTTCTTGAAGAGATCTCTAGTCTTTCCCATTCTATTGTTTTCCTCTATTTCTTTCAACTGATCATTGACAAAGGCTTTCTTATCTCTCCTTGCTATTCTTTGGAACTCTGCATTCAAATGGATATATCTTTTTTTTATCCTTTGTTTTCCTTCTCTTCTTTTCACAGCTATTTGTAAAGCCTCCTTAGACAGCCATTTTGCTTTATTGCATTTCTTTTTCTTGCAGATGGTCTTGATCCCTGTCTCCTGTACAATGTCATGAACCTCATTCCATAATTCATCAGGCACTCTGTCTATCAGATCAAGTCCCGTAAATCTATTTCTCATTTCCACTGTATAATCATAAGGGATTTGATTTGTGTCATACCTGAATGATCTAGTGGTTTTCCCTACTTTCTTCAATTTAAGTCTGAATTTGCCCACATGGAGTTCATGATCTGAGCCACCATCAGCTCCCAGTCTTATTTTTCCTGACTCTATAGAGCTTCTCCATCCTTGGCTGCAAAGAATATAATCATAATAAAATCATAATCACTTCATGGGGTCGCAAAGAGTCAGACATGACTGAACAACTGAACTGAGCTGAACTGAATGGTCTAGTGGTTTTCCCCAATTTCTTCATTTTAAGTCTGAATTTAGCAATAAGGAGTTCATGATCTGAGCCAGAGTCAGCTCCTAGTCTTGTTTTTGCTCACTGTATAGAACTTCTCCATCCTTGGCTGCAAAGAATAGAATCAATCTGATTTCAGTGTTGACCATCTGGTGATGTCCATGTGTAGAGTCTTCTCTTGTGTTGTTGGAAGAGGGTGTTTGCTATGACCAGTGTGTTCTCTTGGCAAAACTCTATTAGCCTTTGCCCTGCATCATTCTATACTCCGAGCCAAATTTGCCTATTACTCCAGGTGTTTCTTGACTTCCTACTTTTGCATTCCAGTCCCTTATAGTGAAAAGGACATCTTTTTTGGGTATTCTAGAAGGTCTGTAGGTCTCCATAGAACCATTCAACTTCAAGTTTCTCAGCATTACTGGCCGGGGCATAGACTTGGATTACCGTGATATTGAATTGTTTGCCTTGGAAACGAACAGAGTTCATTCTGTCATTTTTGAGATTGCATCCAAGTACTGCATTTTGGACTCTTTTGTTGAATATGATTGCTACTCCATTTCTTCTAAGGGATTCTTGCCCATAGTAGTAGATATAATGGTCATCTGAGTTAAATTCACCCAATCCAGTCCATTTTAATTCACTGATTCCTAAAATGTCAATGTTTCTCTTGCCATCTCCTGTTTGACCACTTCCAATTTGCCTTGATTCATGGATCTAACATTCCAGGTTCCTATGAAATATTGCCCTTTACAGCATCAGACCTTGCTTCCATTACCGGTCATATCCACAACTGGGTACGGTTTTTACTTCATATATATATGTATGTATATATATAGTGAATTTTATTTTGCTAGCTCTTCTGAGAAATCTCTATCAAATTCAAGGTCACAGCAATTTTCCTTCATTTCACTAGAATAAAATACTGCTTTAGAAAAATCTCATCTCAGTGTTTATCTGGACCTAGCACTGATAGTATGTATCACAATATGTAGCAGAATCTTTTGTTTTAGACCTGAGAGCGTTCCCACTTCGTTTTTGGGAATGAGATTGAAACCCCTTTTGGATAGCATAAGGTCCTTGCATTTTTCAGGAAGAGAAAAGTGAAATATCTCCTAAGGGGATAATGGCATTCTTAATTATTTTAAACTGTGGGTTGAGAACAATTTTTTATTAACTCAAGAATTTTAATTATTGTACTATGAGATTTGTGCTTTGAGTTTTATGGTACAGTCCACAGTTATTACATCTATGACTAACAAACAGTTTGAGGAAGGATGAAATTCAAGTGTTCCTGATAATATTCATGGGTATAATCATTGCTCAGACACTCCTACTTATGATGGCAGGGGCATTTTTTGTGATAGATTGCTGTGAAAATGACACCCTGTAAGATCAAGCTCATGTGTTAGACATTTAAACAGTGTTATTCTGATAATGGTAACACTGAGCAAAATTATAGCTTCTACCTCAGTCATATCTTTATTTTTAAAATCATACACACACACACACACACACACACACACACACACACACACACATATATATATATATTTAATTTTTGCTGCATAGGTTCTTAGTTGTGGCATGTAGGATCTTTCATTGCAACACATAGGCACTCTAGTTGTGTTGTATGGGCTCCAGAGCACAAGGGCTTCATTAGTTGGGGCCCACGGACTCCAGAATGCTTGTGCTCAGTAGTTGCAGTGCACAGGCTTAGCTGTTTCACAGCATGTGGGATCTTAGTTTCCCAACCAAAGATTGAACCCATGCCCTTTGCATTCCAAGGTGGATTCTTAACCAGTGGACCGCCAGGAAAATCCCAATCATATCTTATTTGGACCCTCATTTTCACAAAAGGTGTAGAACTGTGGCATATAGGGGAAAACTATATCAAAATAAGTATGACTATTTAATATATCCACATTTGCCTTCTTCTACACGATTTTCTTTAAAACTTTAATTCTTGCTATACCATGTTTATAGATCATTAACTTGTAGAAATTTAGTTGATATGAAAAATTCCAGATATTAGATAAATAAGTTTATATCAGCAATTGCAATTTTTCCCCAAGTTTAAAAACTCTTTGTGAATCTAAAAGAATATTATATTTTTCTTAATATGATAAAGAATTGTATATACACTCAAACACTTAACAAATGTAGGGATCATTAAACATCATGTAAGCAATGAATTTTGCTATGCTTGGTAGTCTCAGACCCTTATTTTTCAGTCACCCTCCCTGCAATTCTCTATATTACTGATGAAAAAGAATAACAAAAGATAAAACCATGACATTACAGGAATATTTCCAATGAAGTGTGTCTTTATTATAGAGGTTTAAGGCTTATTTTCAATCAACTTCTTTTACTATGTTTCACTACTATTCATGGACAATAAACATAACCTTTCAGAACATTGCATTAATATTTATGAGCTTTTCACATGGCTACTTACTAACTTAAGTATTTCAATTTGTTAAACAAGAGAAGATCAAGCTAAGAATTATGTTCTGGCCATTCAATTTTAGCAAAATGGAATAAATCAATGTCTAAGAAGTGAATGATGTCAAATCATCCTGTCTCCGCTTATTCAGTTACAGAACTGTAAAGACTATTTACATTGCAGAGAAACATGACTAATTAACATCTTGTATCCACATTGATCCATCCCTCTTTCTTCACCTCTAAATCTGATACCTTAATGTTCTGTTTTCCTAAAGCTGTTCTCCATTTCTGAAACATTTATCAATGATGCCTATCCCTGGGAAAATTCTCATGACTCTCCTTCTACTGCCATGATGTTACTCTTTTCTGATTATGACTGAAAGTAATAGATCATTCACATGGCATTATCAATGCTGTGAATTGTCTTAGTTAAGTCTGAATCTAAGAAGATATTGCACTTAATTCTGTAGTTTAGTTTCAAAGTAAAAAATAAAATCTATATAATTAGAACAAACACCAGTAGCTCATATTAAAACAAACTTAAGGACTTTAAATGAATACATTTATTGGATGTAGATTTTGGTGGTTTGAGGCTTACATGAGTTTTAATACAAAGGCTTAAAGTTTTATTATGATTTGTCATTGTTAATGATATAGATATCATCCAAACTTTGCATCTTTTATTAAATGAATTGAAGCCCACATAAAGACATTTTTAGCTCATTAAAACTAAATCTCCTTTTTGTAATAATCCATGTAATAATTGTATCAGGCAATTTCACCAATGGATGCTAACACTAATGGCCAAAAGTTGGAAAACACTATTCTCACCATCTTAAAGCATCACTGCACTGGTTGCATCTCAATTATACAGAAGAAATGTGTATTTACAATGTGGAGATTTCATGTCATGGTCTTAATTAAGTAGTGACGTTTAGCATTGCTTTTGTAATGTAATGCAGTAGGAGGCATGCATCACATGTAGTGCTTTTGCTGGAAATTATTTACATTGATCTAATCAAGTAGAAACCTGTGTGCAGGTCAAGAAGCAATAATATTGAACTTAGGACAACAAACTGGTTCACAGTTGAGAAAGGAGTAGGTCAAGGGTGTATACTGTTGCTCTACTTATTTAACATACATGCAGAGTACTGAATGAACCCTGAGCTAGAATCAAGATTGCTGGGAGAAATAGAAACAACCTCAGATATGCAGATGACACCACCTTATGGCAGGAAGCAAAGAGGAACTAAAGAACCTCTTGATGAAGGTGAAAGAAAAGAGTGAAAAAGTTGACTTAAAACTCAGCATTCAAAAAACTAAGATCATGATAGCCACTCCCATCACCTCATGACAAATAGATGGGGAAACAATGGAAGAAGTGAGAGACTTTATTTTCATGAGCTCCAAAATCATTGTAGATGGTGACTACAGCCATGAAATGAAAAGACACTTGCTCCTTGGAGAAAAACTATGACCAACCTAGACAGCATATTAAACAGCAGAGACATTACTTTGCTGACAAAGTCCCTTCTAGTCAAAGCTATGGTTTTTCCAGTAGTTATGTATAGATGTGAGATTTGGATCATAAAGAAGGTTGAGTGCAGAAGAATTGATTTTGAACTGCAGTGTTGGAGAAGACTCTTGAGAATCCCCTGGATGTCAAGGTGATTAACCAGTCAATCCTAAAGGAAATCAACTCTGAATGTTCAATGGAAAGACTGATGTTGAAGCTGAGGCTCCAATAATTTGGCCAACTTATTCGAAGAACTAACTCATTAGAAAAGACCCTGATGCTGGGAAACATCGAAGGAAGGAGGAAAAGGGAACGACAGGGGATGAAATCATTGGATGGCATCACTGACTCAATGGATATGAGTTTGAGCAAGCTCAGGGAAATGGTGAAGGACAGGGAAGCCTGGCATGCTGCATTCCTTGGGGTCACAAAGAGTCAGACAGGACTGAGAGACTGAACAAGAACAACAATCAAGTAGAAGCAGTCCATTGAATCCAGAAGTACATGTTCTGAAGAAATCTGGTCTGAACTTCTCAAAAATAGAAATGAGAGTGTTCTCGATCTTGAGAGATAAAGCATTACACTAAAAGAAATGTGTGAATATTAAATGAATTCTAGATTGAAAAAAGAAAAACAACTGGGAATTATATTGAAATTATTTGGCAAAACCAGAATATAAGCATTTTCTTAGATCATGGCATTGAAATAATATTGATTCTCTTAGACGATGAATGATGATGTTGGTTTTAAGGAAGAATGTCATGATTTTGGGAAACAGAGCTAAATTGTTATGGTATGTTCACATTACCTTAAGATAAATTAATAAAAGGGAAGTGTCTGTGTATGACCATAGAGATAATCATCAAAGTACATATAGATAACGACATACGGAGGAGCCTAGCAGCCTACAGTGCATGGCGTCACAAAGAGTCAGACACAGCTGAGTAACTAACACTTTCTGTTTTTTTCACTTTCATAGAAATAGAAAGAATGTGGCAAAATGTTAAAATTAGGGAATATGGAGTCAGTCAGTTCAGTCGCTCAGTCGTGTTGGACGCTTTGCAACCCCATGAATCGCAGCATGCCAGGCCTCCCTCTCCTTATGGAGTGCTGCTGCTGCTGCTGCTGCTAAGTCGCTTCAGTCGTGTCCGACTCTGTGTGACCCCAGAGATGGCAGCCCACCAGGCTCCCCCGTCCCTGGGATTCTGGAGTGAGTTGCCATTTCCTTCTCCAATACATGAAAGTGAAAAGTGAAAGTGAAGTCGCTCAGTCTGTCTGACTCTTAGCGACCCCACGGACTGCAGCCCAACAGGCTCCTGCATCCATGGGATTTTCCAGGCAAGAGTACTGGAGTGGGGTGCCATTGCCTTCTCCACCATATGGAGTAAGAGTATTTAAATATTTGGTGTATTATTCCATCAACTTCACCATGAGCTTGAAAATTATCAAATCATTCAATTACTGAGAATCTTAATGATTAGACTAACACACTTTTATGAACCTCTTACTTTACACATCCTGTGTATCAGATAGATTACTGATTATAGAGCTATGAAAATGGCTAAGACAACATTACTATGTAAGGAGGAGGGATATACACTTTGGCTAGAGCAGCAACCAACCACTTGTTTGGTTTAACATTAGAAGTACAAAGGAAAGATTACACAGAATAAAATAGAATAAATAATAACCAAAGGCAAACTATAAATTATAAACTGTAAAAATACTTGTGAACTTTTGTTTAATTTTAACAATTTGCACAAAGAAAAGAAGAAAAGAAAAAAAAATAGCTCTTACACATGTGAAAATATGCTTAAGCAAACTTAAAATAAGAACAAAAGACTAACATACACTTAGAAATCATTTCTCTGTCATATTAGCAGAATTCAAGTTTTTAAATATATTGTACATCAAAAAATATATACACATCAAAGGATGAGGGCATAAATATTTTTGCTATTGGGGTTATAAAATAACAAAACCTTCACTTCTAGGAATTGACATTATAAACGAATTAACAAACATATACTATTGATGCACTCATAAATATGCAAAACGTCTTATGTACACAGATGTTATTGCAGTAATTGTTTGCAATATCAAAATATGGGTAATGGCTTCAATGTCTTCTAGTAGGAAGTTAGTTAAATGAGTTCTGATGTATTTATTTAGGGAAATATTATGTTGATCTTAAAATATATTGACTTGTTGATATGGAACAAATCCAACAAATATAAACAAATTTTATAAAGCAATTGCTGCTGAATGGTGCAATCTGTGTTGGAAAATCAAACGTAGACATAGACATAGATATGGATACACATACACATATGTATATACATTAACTCATAGAATTTATTATATAAACATATTACTTTCCTGTCAAGTTGCTTAAGAATTTGGCAACAGTGTTTGCTCTGAGAAATGGAACTGGATCACTGGGAAACACAGGAGAGAAACATTTTCCACTGGATCCTTTATAAATAAAAGATTTATTTATTTTACAAATAAAATGAACACATTTAAAAGGTGAATATAAACATATATAGACTGAGGAAATGAAAATTTTAACAGAAAATAAAATGACCAATAAGTACACAAATGCACATCATTCTTATTAACAAAAATCTATTCACTTATCTGCTTATCTTATACTCTTTCTATTTTTTTTTGCTTATCAAATTATATATCACACTTGAAAGTCATTCTATCATAATACAAAATTTGAGATCTGTAGCTATATCTTCAAATCACATATTTTCCAATTTGAGTCTTTTCTTCCTGGAAATTGTTGTAGTTTAATAAATAAAAGGGCTTACAAATCTTGTAAAACAGAAATTGTACACTTCTGAAAGGCTCTCCTTTTCTATGTGGGCTTTCCTGGTAGCACAGCTGATAAAGCTGATGCAGGAGACCTTGGTTTGATTCCTGAGTCAGGAAGATCCCCTGGAGAAGGGCATGGCAACTTGCTGCAGTATTCTTCTCTGGAAAATCCCAAGGACAGAGGAACCTGGTGGGCTAAAGTTCATCCGGTCACAAAGAGTCTGATGTGACTAAACACAGCACAATGCATCTCTTTATGTAACAGAAATAGATATTTATTTCTAATGATGTTTCAGAGTGGTTCTATTTATTGAGATACAGTGTGTTTCATAGTTACCTAATTTAGAAACCTCTCAAAACCTGTTTTATTTGTTGTGCCTGCTTTCGTGTTGAGGAACCCAATAAAGATATGCTTGCCTGCACGAGATGCTTCATGCTGTGGGGTTTCATCAAGTCCAACCTGCCCCCAAGAATGCCAATTGTTACCGAAGCATTAGAGTCAGCATTTATGTCTGGTTGGCTTCCTTCTTAAACCCTAGCACCCATAATTAGGGGAGCATGTCCAGGAGACTCACTGAAGGCAAGGAGTGTTACATGTGTGTCCTCCAAGCCTTTCTTCTCCCTACCTGGCAGTGGTGGATTCCTATCTCAGAGAGGATGTCAGATGATTCAATCTCTATAGAAGTGATTTTCCAAAGCCTGACTGTCCTAGCAGTTTTCAGCATGGTGCTCCTTTCTTTGCTCTGCAGTATTTTAGTTTTCAAGTCTGTCCTATATAATTATTTACTTACTTACTTGCAGTGATGTTTCTAACATATCTTCAAATGTATTAGAAATAGAAAAGGCCTTCACCTTGTGTTTTTTGATAGGTGTGTGTTTTTTTTTTTTTTTCCTACCTTACTTTCTATTCACTTAAATGATGTGCAAATCTTCACAAACCTGCTGCTGGATGGCAGATTAATGTACAAAGCTCTTATTCAGATGCTGCAGCTTTCACACAGTGAAGACTGCTGGTCCAAGAGAAATTCTTATCTAAGCCCTGCAATCTGGCTCTCTGACACTTCTGGCAGATGGAGTCCATGAAAAATCACTCACTAGAATGCCCTGGTTGCCATGTCTTTCTCCCTCTGCCCTGTCTATGGCCTTATTCTTTCAGGATTCAAGCTTCTCATTCATCGTCAATCACCCACATCCCACCAGATGTTTTTCAGAAAGCAGAGTAAGGGAGACAGCAATGAAAGAAAGAAAACCACTCACAAAGCAGAGTCAACAGAACAGAGTCATCTTCAGACCTCACTGCACATCGATATCACCAAACTAGTTAGCTAAAAGAGTTTTCCTTACAGATATTTGACTTTATAGCCCTGAAGAGTATCCAACTAGTTTGCATTTATTTTTCTTAGTTGAAGGATAATTAAAATATTACGATGGTTTCTGCCACACATCAACATGAATCGGCATTTTGCTCTTGTTTCTCAGTTGCTCAGGTGTGTCCGACTCTTTGTGACACCATGGACTGCAGCACTCCAGAATTCCCTGTCCTTCACCATCTCCCAGAGCTTGCTCAAACTCATGTCCATTGAGTTGGTGATGCCATCCAACCATCTCATCCTCTGTCACTCCCTTCTGCTGCCTTCAATCCTTTCCAGTATCAGGGTCTTTTCTAATGACTTGTCTCTTTGCATCAGGTGGCCAAAGTTTTGGAGCTTCAATTTCAGCATCAGTCCTTTCAAAGAATATTCAGGTTTGATTTCCTTTAGGATTGACTGGTTTGATCTTCTTGATGCCCAAGGGACTCTCAAGAGTTTTCTTCAACACCACAATTTGAAAGCATCAAACCTTTGGCTTTCAGCCTTTTTTAAGGTCCAACTCTCACATTCATACATATACATATGTCTCCTCTCTCTAACCCCCTTCCTGCTTTCCTCCCCATCCTGCACTTGTAGGTTGTCATAGAGCACTGGCTTTGGGTTCCCTGCACCATACATCAAACTCGCACTGGCATTTGTATTGAATTTCCCAGGAGATCCTGATTCAAAGTGACCAGTGATCACAATTTGAAAACTCATCACTTTTGAGTATTAACTGCCTATTTCTGAAGTTTGCACAAAGCTGTAAGGACTCATAGGTGATGCTGCATTGACATCTAACTCTGCCCATTTTATATTTTGGTGAAACCATACAGAATGTCCATAACTTACAATTTTTAAACTCATTTTGTCAATTGTATAATTAATTTTGTCCTCTAAATATTATTATGCTTGATCTAAACTTCATTTATAAACAAGGATTTTCCTTTGGTAGGGAAGGGGGCATTGTTTTATAAATTTCAATCTTGTTCTGGATCTTGGTAGTACGTTTGGAAACAACAGTGAGAGTCAGAGTTAAGACTGGTGTGCATAGTGTGCCTGTGGAATAAAGTCTCATAGTATGCCAACTGTGCTCTTATCTGTTCTAAAAGAGGAAAATGTTTACATTGCATTTGACAGTAAAGAGATTAATGCATTCACATTAATAAATAGAATTTGGATGTTCAAATTGTGTTGGCCTCAGGGAAACAGGATATGATTTATGAGCTTCTACAGATGTATGAGAAACTTCAATTCACAGAGTGAAATATTGCAGTTAGTATATACTGTAAAAGAAATCACTGATCCAGCACAGCAAAGAACATATAACATATAACATATAGCATATAACATAGCAAACTACTTTCCTGAGAGAGGAAAGGAAATGTCACCACTATTTTTCAAACTTACTGTTATCATGTGACAAAGTGAAATGTCTGTTTCCCTTTTTCAGCTCTGGGTATGTAGTTTAGATGAAAAAAACAGTATCTTGCAGGCAATTTGAGTTCTTTAAGAACTTGCAGAAAGTAAACACAGCAAATTGTCCAAGTTATCCAAGTTATTTATATGTATATTTAAGAATTTTACATATATATATATTTAAGAATAGGCTGTACTGAAGAGAAGTCAAGGGCTTAAAAGGTTTCATTATGATGAGGTGGCAATGATCATATGCGTAAGATAAACACATTTCTTAGATCGCACATGCCAATGAAGTTGTGAATAGCTTCCATAGCAGTAACATGAGGCTGCTCTTATTATAGGTAATGAGGTGCAGTCATTTAAAACTGTGTCCTACTTCTAATGCCTATAAAATGCAAACTAAACTAACCCTACTGAGTTATGTTAACAAGTGAAAAAGCATCTTATTGAAAAACACTTCAAAAACAAATTATTCAAAGTGTCTATCTTGTGGTGTGGAAAACAGGAACAGATGAAGTTTGGTTTTGGGTTTCTTCCAAGTCACCTTCAAGAGTACTTCAGAGCTTCTGAAAGTGGCTTATCAGTACACATTTGAATATTTTAATTATACACTTCAAAAAATACTTCAGAGTCATTTGACTAAAAGTGCAATTTGTGAATTACATTTTAGTACTTAAATCAACTATGAAATAGCATTTTAAATTAAAATCCAATGCACTTGCATTCACTGTGTTCAAGAAAATTGAGGCTAATTATAACTCTCAAATTAAGCAAGACTGGGGGAGCTAACAATGCAATATTTAGACTATCAAACATTATTATACTTGGAAATAAAAGCACTCATACTCAAGAAAAATAAATAAATAAAACTGCCAAATATTCAAAATAGAAAGTGGGAGGAGAATAGCAGTAGAAATACATGTTTTCAGTGTTTTATGGAATAAACTTCCAAGGATTACACATGTAAATTAATTGTCTAAATGCCATCTTTTCACAGGTCATTCTTTTCTAGTATATCTGCAAAAGTGGGGCTCCTTCTCAGTCCATGATTAGAGGTGCATCTCTGACCTTTTGATTTAGGCTCCTTATTAGCCTGGTTGATAGAAAATATGAGAAACTTGGAAATTTAGCCACACTTAAAGTCACTTCTGTCCTCACTATAACCCCACCAGTGAAACAAAGCAAGGAGACTGCACCTCCCCTCCTTCACTCTTCCCTTGATTTCACTTAACTCCAGTATTTAACAACCATGTTTTATAACAGATTCAGTAATTCTTGATTGCCTGTTAGCTTCATTAGATAATGACACAGGATTTTTTGAAAATACTTCACAAAGGTATATTCCACCCATCAATATTTAAGATGCTTTCCTTTCCTGGGTTCCTTGCTAGCACTTCCTATTATCAATATTTAAATTGTTGCCAATCTAATGAGAGTTTAGTATAGTATTTTCTTTGTTACTGTTTAATATCCCTTAATCTTGTTGATGCATATTTTATCACTTTGAAAATTATTCACATTTTATTATTAATTGCTGTTCTTACATTTGGTTACACATCTTTTAATCCTTTCTGATGTTATAAATGTTACACACACATGTGTACACACCCACAATTATTTTGTCCTCCATTAGCTTTTTCTGTCTAATTACCTTTAAAAATGTTTTATTGATGTATTATAAACACATATTTAATGTACCCAATTCAAAAGTTATTTTTTCTGTTTTTTAGCTGATGTATTAGAAATTAAAGAAAGCATATATTTCCTGAGAATTTAACCATAAATTTTGAAAATGCTTACTTATGTTTTTGCAAATGCATTCTAATTTTATTCAGCACATCTTTCCTCTTGCCAGATCACCCAAATTAACATGCCAACATCTTTAAGAGTCTCTCCCCTTTCTTATCTACCCTGTCTTTCATGTTATTGAAAGTTAGAATATTGATTTCATTTTCAGACAGAAAAAATTTCTTAGTTGCCTTATAAAGTTGGATTTACCAACCTAATTTCCTAATTAGATAGCTCATTATTGTCCTTTCTTCCCACCATTTTGTCTTGTTATTTTTTTTTCCATTATCTTGATATTCTTTGAATTCATTTCTGATGGTGTCATTGGGTAGCAATTTTTAATAGTAAATTCACTCCTCCCATAAATGCTGGTGTACTGTTGTAGAAATTCAATGGACTTTTTGGGTGTCAAGTATAGAAATTTTTATTAACACCTGGCATGAGTAGTTACTGCAAGAAGCCTGCAGTCATCTTCATTTCTTTCATTCATAATATTTGTCCTGTGAATACTTAGTAGGTTTTCCCTCATATCTTTATATTTTACAGCAGTGCTACCAAGTTTCTGGTTGTGCACTAATTTATATTTAAATTTCATTGAAGTATGGCCCCAGAGTGGCTAAAGGCAACAGTGAGGCTGGAGAACCCTCTGCTCCTTGAGACCCTAGGGTGATGCATAAGACCCAGGACAGCCAGTGGCAGCAGAGAGACCAGGGAACCTTCTGCTCCTGGGCATTCTCCAACATCTATCAGCTACAGCCAACAATTACAGCAGGGCCTTTGTCCCGGCCCCCAAGTGGCATGTTGACCAGCACCCAGCAGCCAGTGAAGGTTTACACACTCAAGAGAACCAGCCGTGGCACAACCAGGGCACTGGCCATGTCCTCTGGCTACATGGAGCAGCTGAAGGGCACATCTCTGCTAGTCTGCGAGACAAAATGTGGTCCACTAGAGAAGGGAATTGCAAACCACTTCAATATTCTTGCTTTGAGAACCCCATGAACAGTATGAAAACATTAAAAAATATGAAACTGGAAAATATGGCCTCTAGCTTAGTAACTGTTCAATATGCTACTGTGGAAGAGTGGAGAAATAACTCCATAAATAATAAAGAGGCTGCACAAAAGTGGGAATGATGCCCAGTTGTAGATATGTCTGGTGATGAAAGTAAAGTTTGATGCTGTAAAGAATAATATTGCATAGGAATCTGGAATGTTAAGTTCATGAATCAAGGCATAAATAGGAAGTGGTCAAATAGGATATGGCAAGAGTGACATTGACATTTTAGGAATCAGTGAAATAAAATGCATGGGGATGGGTGAATTTAATTCAGTAGGCCGTTATATCAACCCGTGTGGCAAGAATCCCTTAGAAGGAATGGAACAGCCCTCATAGTCCAGAAAAGAGTGTGAAATGCAGTAATTGGGTGCAATTTCAAAAATGACAGAGTATCTTGGTTCATTTCCAAGGCAAGCCATTTAACATTGCAGTAATCAATATCTATGCCATAACCATTAATGCTGAAGAGGCTGAAGTTGAATGGTTCTAGGGAGACCTAAAAGAACTTCTGGAACTAACACCAGAAAAAGATGTATTTTTCATCATAAGGGATTGGAATACAAAAGTAGAAAGTCAAGCGGTACCTGGAGTAACTAGCAAGTTTGGCCTTGGAGTATAAAGTGAAGTAGCGCAAAGGCTATAGTTTTGACAAGAGAATGCACTGGTCATAGCAAACACCCTCTTCCAGTAACACAAGAGACAACTCTACAGATGGATATCACCAGATGGTCAATACCAAAATCAGATTGACTATAATCTTTGAAGCCAAAGATGGAGATGCTCTAATCAATCAGAAAAAGCAAGATCTGGAGCTGACTGTGGCTCAGATCATCAGCTCCTTGTTACAAAGTGAATGCAAGTCATTCAGTTGTGTCTGACTCTTTGCGACTGCTTGGACTATACAGTCCATGGAATTCTCCAGGCCAGAACACTGGAGTGGGTAGTCTTTCCCTACTTCAGGGTATCTTGGAGGTCTCCTGCATTGCAGGCAGATTCTTTACCAGCCAAAAGGGAAATCCCCTTATTGCAAAATCCAGGTTCAAACTGAAGAAGGTAAGGGGAACCATTGGGTCATTCAGACATGACCTAAATAAAATCCCTTATGATGATATAGTGTAGGTGATGGATAGATTCAAGGGATGAGATCTGGCAGATAGAATGCCTGAAGAACTATGTCTGAAGATTCATAACACTCTATAGGAAGTGGTGACCAAAACAATTCCCAAGAAAGAGAAATCCAAGAAGGCAAAGTGATTATCTGAGGAGGCCTTACAAATAGCTGAGAAAAGAAGTGAATGGCAAAGGAGAAAGGGAAAGATATACCCATCTGGATGCAGAGTTCCAGAGAAGAGCAAAGAGAGAAAAGATAGCCTTCCTAAGTGATCAATGCAAAGAAATAGAGGCAAACAATAGAATGGGAAAGATTAGAGATTTCTTCAAGAAATGAGAGATATCAAGGGAACATTTCATGCAAAGATGGTCACAATAAAGGATAGAAATGGCAAGGATGCAACAGAAGCAAAAGAGAATAAGAGGTGACAAGAATACATGAAAGAACTGTACAAAAAAAGTCTCAGTGACCCAGATAACCATGATGTTGTGGTCACTCACCTAGAGTCAGGCATCCTGGAGTGTGCAGTCAAATGGTTCTTAGCATTAATTACTACAACCAAAGCTAGAGGAGGTGATGGAATTTCAGCTGAACTATTTCAAACCCTAAAAGATGATACTGTTAAAGTGCTACACTTGATATACCAACAGATTTAGAAAACTCAGCAGTGGCTATAAGACAGGAAAAGGTCAGTTTTCTTTCCTATATCAAAGAAAAGCAATGACAAAGAATGTTCAAGCTACCACACTATTATCCTCATTTCACATGCTATTAAAGTGACATTCAAAATCCTTTAGGCTAGGCTTCAACAGTACATAAAATGAGGACATCCAGATGTACAAGCTGGATTTAGAAAAGGCAGAGGAACCAGATATCAAAGTGAAAAAATCCATTGGATCATAGTACAAGCAAGGGAATTCCAGAAAAGTATACACTTCTGCTTCATTGACTGCACTGAAGACTTTGACCCATGTGGATCACAACAAACTGTGGAAAATTCTTAAAGAGATGGAAATACCAGACCACTTGATCTGCCTCCTGAGAAATCTGTATGCAGGTCAAGAAATAGTTAGAACCACAGATGGAACAATGGCCTCATTCCAAGTTGAGAAAGGAGTACATCAAACATGTATATTGTCAGCCTGCTTATTTAACTTATATGCAGAGTACATCATGCGAAATGCTGGACTGGATGAAGCACAAGCTGGAATCAAGATTGCTGGGAGAAATATCAATAACCTCAGGTATACAGAAAACACCACCCTAATGGCAGAAAATGAAGAGGAACTGAAGAGACTCTTGATGAAAGTGAAAGAGGAGAGGGAAAAAATGGTAAAACTCAATATTCAAAAAATGAAGATCATGGCATCTGGTCCCATCACTTAATGGCAAATAGATGGGGGAACAATGGAAGCAATGACAGACTTTATTTTCTTGTGCTCCAAAATCACTGCAGATGCTGACTGCAACCATGAAATTAAAAGAGGCTTGCTCCTTGGAAGGAAAGCTATGACCAACATTGACAGTATATTAAAAAGAAGAGACGTTACTTTGCTGACAAAGATCTGTCTAGTCAAAGCTATGGTTTATCCGGTAGTCATGTATGGGTTTGAGAGTTGTACCATAAAGAAAATTGAGTGCCCAAGAATTGATGCTTTTAAATTGTGTTGCTGGAGAAGACTCTTGAGAGTCCTTTGGACTTCAAAGAGATCAAACCAGTCAATACTAAAAGAAATTAGTCCTGAATATTCATTGAAGGACTGATGCTGAAGCTGATGCTCCAATACTTTGGCCACCTGATGTGAAGAACTGACTCATTGGTAAAGACCCTGATGCTGGGAAAGATTGAAGGTGGGAGGAGAAGGGGATGACAGAGGATGAGATGGATGGATGGCGTCATCGACTCGACTGACTTGAGTTTGAGTAGGCCGGGAGTTGGTGATGGACAGGGAAGCCAGGCGTGCTGCAGTCCATGGGGTCTCAAAGAGTCGGACATGACTGAGTGACTGGACTGAGCTGAACTGATGAGTGTTCCCTTGTATAACATTTTTTGTTTTACTCTTGCTACCTTTAGAATTCTCTCTTTGTCTTTAACTTCTGCCATTTTTTATATCTTGGTGTAATTCTGTTTGGGTCTATATTCTTTGGGACCCTCAGTGTTCCCTCTACCTAGATCTCTGTTTCCTTCTTTAGGTTTGGCAAGTTTTCAGCCATAATTTCTTCAAATACCTTTTCGGTCCCCTTTTCTCTTTCTTCTTCTTTCAGGACCCCCATTATGTGCATATTGTCATAGTTTATGTAACCCAATATGTCTTTTATATTGTTTTCACTTTCTTTTTTTTTCCCATTTGGTTTTCTGTCTGGTGTTGAAGCTGAAACTCCCATAGTTTGGCCACCTGATGCAAAGAGCTAACTCATTGGAAAAGACCCTGATGCTGGGAAAGATTGAGGGCAGGAGGAGAAGGGGACAACAGAGAATAAATGGTTGGATAACATCACCGACTCAATGGACATGGGTTTGGGTGGACTCCAGGAGTCGGTGATGGACAGGGAGGCCTGTTGTGCCGCAGTTCATGGGGTCGCAAAGAGTCAGACACTATTTAGCGACTGAACTGAACTAAACTTCTGTCCGGAGTTCTGCTTGGATGATTTATATTATTCTATCTTCTAGGTCATCTATTTTCCCAAATACTTCATTTTTGCTATTCATTGCCTTTACTTCCACTTTATTTCTGCAAATCAATTTTTAAAATTTTCTTGGTTCCTCCATATACTTTCTGGTTCCTTTTCACAGTAATCCACACTTCTGTCAATAGTCTGCTTAATCTTTCAGTTTTTTTCTTTATCTCCTTTTTTGAACTTTTTGTCTATAGGGCTGAAGAGGTCTGTTTCATTGTTCATTTGTGGGAACTCTCTTGATCATTTAATTAAGAGTGGTTCCTCTTCTTCTTCATTTAACTTATATTTATCTTGCCCCATGAGTAGAAGAAGCAATTACCACTTTGGTTTGGGAGAGCTATTTTTATGTGGGTTCATCCCTATGTAGCCTGCGTGGGTTTAATTCTTTTGGTAAAAGGGAAGTTTTTAGTATGGATGTCTGCCACCTTTTTCCTCAAGGTTTGCTGAACATTATTCCCTTATTAGGAGGTGTGACTGATGTTGTGGTTATCAGAGTCATCGCTGGATGTTGTGCAGTGCCTCCTCTATGCTCTGTGGTTGTCACTGTCCTATCTGGGGCAGGGTCTCTTCCCTAGTTTTTGGAGTAGAAGCCCCCAGATCTGTTCCTGAGCTGTGTTTCTGAGCTGTGGTGTGAGAGGTAGACAGGATTGGAGTGCTCCCATTGTGAGAGGAGCCATGGAGTATTCCTCTTTCAGAGCTATTTACCAATAAAAGTGCTCTGATATGTCACCTTTCATCCACTGTGTGGGCTCATGAAGTAAACTGTTGCTGGTACTGACTCAACCCTCTTGTTCAATCTTGGGAATGGCAGCAATTGGCCCTGGCATCTCAAGTGTTATTTTCACAAGATCACTAGCACAGATCCACTGAAGTCAGGTCCCAGGACTGCAGTAATCACATCTGCAGAATTTTTGTGGGAGCTGCAAAGGCAGCTCAGACCCTGGCCCAGCTTAGTCCCTACATGCACACACCTGCAAAGCCCACAGCTGCTAAGGCAGGTCTGTCCTGAATAGGCTGCTGTCTATTCAGATGTCCCACAGGCAGTGAATTTATAAAGTCTGTGTTAGAGGTGTAAATCCAAGGCTCATGCAGCAGCAGATAAAGATTTCAGCCCTGCTTCCTAAGTCATGCAGTCCCTGGGACTCAGTTGTGGTTTCAGTCCTACCTGTGCACATGGGCGTTCCACTGACATCTGCTCCAAGGGCCTTCTGAGGCAGCATTTGGTGTTAGAGCCCACCTACACTGCAGCTTAAGCACGTGCGCCTATTCAGGTGGGAACTGGCCAAGTGGTGGCTGGAGTACACTGTCCCAGAGCAGGACCAGGGCATGGAGAATGAAGCTTGTGCTATTGTACTTGCACTTTATAGTTTCTACTATTTTATTTTTACATTTGCTTTTGTTTTTTATGATAATCTATTGGTCTTGTTTTCTAACTGCAATTCTGTCATTTATCTCTTTGAGGAATTTGAAAAATAATTATTACAAAGTCAGTTTTAGATTTCTCTTTTATTTCTATGCATTGGCATAGTCTTTTTAACTTACTGAAATTTTGTGCTATTTTCCTGTAATTTATTTTTCACCTGTGCTGTGGAAGGTATTTATAAGTTATCTTGAATGAGATGTGTCTTTTTTTTTTTCCAGGTACATGATTATGTTATTTGAGTACAACACAATGGAACATTCATTAAAAGTTATCACGGGAGGTAGGATAAATTAAGAGTTTGGGGTCAACAATTACAAAAACCGTAAAATTATTAGCAAATACATTAAAAAGTATTAGCATATACATTATCTATCTATATAGATAGATAAATAAATCTGAATCAACTTGCTGTGTACCAGAAACTAACACATCATAATTAGCAACTTCAATTAAAAAGTAATAAAAAGATATATACTTGTAAACAGTAATTTCTGCTTTCTAAGGATGATATAGGTAGGAAGCTTTGAGAAATTCATTACACTCAAACTTTTCCAAATGGTGAAAGATTCTTGTTATTTTCAGTTCAGTTCAGTTGCTCAGTCATGTCCAGTTCTTTGTGACCCCATGGACTGCAGCACGCCTGGCTTCCCTGTCTATCACCAACTCCAGGAGATTGCTCAAACTCATGTCCATTGAGTTGGTGATGCCATCCAACAATCTCATCCTCTGTTGTATCCTACTTCTGCCTTCAATTTTTCCCAGCATCAGAGTCTTTTCAGATGAGTCAGTTCTTCATATCATGTGGCCAAAGTATTGGAGTTTCAGCTTCAACATCAGTTCTTCCAATGAATATTCAGGACTGATTTCCTTTCAGTTCAGACCAATTCAGTAACTCAGTTGTGCCCGACTCTTTGTGACCCCATGATTGCAGCACGCCAGGCCTCCCTGTCCATCACCAACTCCCGGAGTTCACTCAAACTCATGTCCATTGAGTCGGTGATGCCATCCAGCCATCTCATCCTCTGTCGTCCCCTTCTCCTCCTGCCTCCAATCCCTCCCAGCATCAGGGATTTTTCCAATGAGTCAACTCTTTGCATGAGGTGGCCAAAGTATTGGAGTTTCAGCTTCAACATCAGTCCTTCCAATGAACACTCAGGACTGATCTCCTTTACGATGGACCAGTTGGATCTCTTTGCAGTCCAAGAGACTCTCAAGAGTTTTCTCCAGCACCACAGTTCAAAAGCATCAATTCTTCAGCGTTCAGCTTTCTTCACAGTTTCAACTCTCACATCCATACATGACCACTGGAAAAACCATACCCTTCACTAGACAGACCTTTGTTGGCAAGGTAAATCTCTGCTTTTTAATATGCTGTCTAGGTTAGTCATAACTTCCCTCCAAGGAGTAAGCATCTTTTAATTTAATAGCTGCAATCACCATCTGCAGTTATTTTAGAGCCACCCAAAATAAAACCTGACACTGTTTCCCCATTTATTTCCCATGAAGTTATGGGACCAGATGCCATGATCTTCATTTTCTGAATGTTGAGCTTTAAGCCAACTTTTTCACTCTCCTCTTTCACTTTCATCAAGAAGCTTTTTAGTTCCTCTTTAATTTTTGCCATATGGGTGGTGTCATCTGCATATCTGACCTTTTTGGTATTTCTCCCAGCAATCTTGATTCCAGCTTGTGCTTCATCCAGCCCAGCGTTTCTCATGATGTACTCTGCATAGAAGTTAAATAAGCAGAGTGACATTATACAGCCTTGACATACTCCTTTTCCTATTTGGAACCAGTCTGGTCTTCCATGTCCAGTTCTAACTGTTGCTTCCTGGCCTGCATACAGGTTTCTCAAGAGGCAGGTCAGGTATTCTGATATTCCCATCTCTTTCAGAATCTTCAGTTTATTGTGATCCACACAGCCAAAGGCTTTGGCATAGTCGATAAAGCAGAAATAGATGTTTTTCTGGAACTCTCTTGCTTCTTCAATGATCCAGCAGATGTTGGCAATTTGATCTCTGGTTCCTCTGCCTTTTCTAAAACCAGCTTGAACATCTGGAAGTTCACAGTTCACGTATTGCTGAAGCCTGGCTTGGAGAATTTTAAGCATTACTTTGCTAGCGTGTGAGATGAGTGCAATTGTGCGGTAGTTTGAGCATTCTTTGGCATTGCCTTACTTTGGGATTAGAATGAAAACTGACCTTTTCCAGTCCTGTGACCACTGCTGAGTTTTCCAAATACACTGGCATATTGACTGCAGCACTTTCACAGCATCATCTTTTAGGATTTGAAATAGCTACACTGGGAATCCATCACATCCACTTGCTTTGTTCGTAGTGATGCTTTCTAAGGCCCACTTGACTTCACATTCCAGGATGTCTGGCTCTATATGAGTCATCACACCATCACGATTATCTGGGTCATGAAGATCTTTTTTGTGTATTCTTGCCACCTCTTCTTAATATCTTCTACTCCTGTTAGGTCCGTACCGTTTCTGTCCTTTATCATCCTTTTCATCTTTGCATGAAATGTTCCCTTTGTATTCTAATTTTCTTGAAGAGATCTCTAGTCTTCCCTAGTCTGTTGATTTCCTCTATTTCTTTGCATTGATCACTGAGGAAGGCTTTCTTATATCTCCTTTTATTCTTTGGAACTCTGTATTCAGATGCTTATATCTTTACTTTTCTCCTTTGCTTTTCGCTCCTTCTTCCAATGAATATTTAGGACTGATTTCCTTTAGAATTGACTAGTTTAATCTCTGTTTAGTCCCTTGGACTAATATATTCAAGAATATTCTCCAACACCACAGTTCAAAAGCATCAATTCTTCTGTGCTCAGTCTTCTTTATAGTCTAACTTTCACACTCATACATGAGTACTGGAAAAACCATAGCTTGTTATTTTATTCTGCCTCAAAATAGTCTGTTTTGCCTCCACTTCCCAGGTGGCCCAAGTGGTAAATAACTCGACTGCCATGCAGGAGACATGAGATGTGGGTTTATCCCTGGGTCAGGAAGATCCCCTGGAGAAGGGAATGGCAGCCCACTCCAGTACTCTTGACTGGAGAATCCCATGGACAGAAGGCCTTGAGGGTTATGGTCCATAGGGTTCCAAAGAGTCAGACACACTGAAGCAACTTAACACACATAAACTCTACCTGGATGAATCATTAAACTGAAGCATGAGGGTTCATGAAAGACTGGGAGAAGGCAGCGCAGATTTTAGTAAATAGAACAAAAAGGGAATACACACCAATGTTAGGGCTACATATTTAAAAGTGAAACCTTACTTTAAAATGCGTAACTAATTGTCAATGCTACAGGGATTTTTTTTTTTTTTCTGCTGTGTTTTTAAATTATTCTCATCTAATTCTTGTTCTTATTAGTTCACAAACAGATCTTACATTAGTGATTCAGGGTTTCAGCCTTCAGAATGATGTGAGAGCACCAATTATGATATTTGACAGAGAGAATGTACTGTGTGTGTGTTTTCCCCCTTGTTTTCTATCACAGGACACAGAGCTTCACCCAAGTCCCAAGTTTATATGGAACCTGACTCATGTCCTCTCCACAAAGGGCCTAGGATAAAAATAACTCAGGACTGCCTCAACATAACTCTAATCCAATTTGTCCCAGATTCAAATCTAATTTTTGTATATATTTCCACCCCCACTCCCTCACCCCAGTGGGGATATAGACCTATGGAGTTATTTGCTTTTTGATGTTTTTGCTGCAACCCAACCAGGATAGCTATATGTTTGCAATAAATGCAGACTGAGTATTTGGGAGACTATCAGGCTTAATCTGTGAGACAATCTGACAACAAATTCTATAATTACTTTCTTAAACATTAAAGCTTTCTTCTACATGCAATTTATTTATTTATTATTATTATTTTTTTGGAATCTTGGAAATCATTGATTTCAAGCTTTTTATTTTATAGATGATATAAACCAAAGTGCCAAGAGATGGCCTATATTCTTTTTTTTTTAATTTTAGTTTTTTATTTTTTTAATTTTAAAATCTTTAATTCTTACATCTGTTCCCAAACATGAACCCCCGTCCCACCTCCCTCCCCAAAACATCTCTGTGGGTCATCCCCATGCACCAGCCCCAAGCATGCTGTATCCTGCGTCAGACATAGACTGGCGATTCAATTCTTACATGATAGTATACATGTTAGAATGCCATTCTCCCAAATCATCCCACCCTCTCCCTCTCCCTCTCCCTCTGAGTCCAAAAGTCCGTTATACACATCTGTGTCTTTTTTCCTGTCTTGCATACAGGGTCGTCATTGCCATCTTTCTAAATTCCATATATATGTGTTAGTATACTGTATTGGTGTTTTTCTTTCTGGCTTACTTCACTCTGTATAATCGGCTCCAGTTTCATCCATCTCATCAAAACTGATTCAAAGCTAACAAACATGAAAAGATGCTCAACATCACTCATTATTAGAGAAATGCAAATCAAAACCACAATGAGGTACCACTTCACACCAGTCAGAATGGCTGCGATCCAAAAATCTACAAGCAATAAATGCTGGAGAGGGTGTGGAGAAAGGGAACCCTCCTACACTGTTGGTGGGAATGCAAACTAGTACAGCCACTATGGAGAACAGTGTGGAGATTCCTTAAAAATTGCAAATAAAACTACCGTATGACCCAGCAATCCCACTGCTGGGCATACACACCGAGGAAACCAGAATTGAAAGAGACACATGTACCCCAATGTTCATCGCAGCACTGTTTATAATAGCCAGGACATGGAAGCAACCTAGATGTCCATCAGCAGATGAATGGATAAGAAAGCTGTGGTACATATACACAATGGAGTATTACTCAGCCATTAAAAAGAATTCTACGTGTAAGTTAATTTAAAATAAAGCATGAGGTTGAGATTCATTTCTTACCCAAAACAATTTAATGAATAATTCATCTTTTTCCTTTAATGATTTGAAATCTCAGCTTTATCATAAAATTCATCTACATACTTCTTTTTTGATTAATGTTTTTATTTCTATCACAATACCATTCTGATTTAATAACTGAAGCATTTTAAAAACTGTAAATGTAACATGCTAAATGAACTAGTATTCTCTCATTAAAAAACAAATAAATCTCCTGGCTATCTCAAATATTTAATGCTTCTAAAAGAACTTTAATAATTTTCAATGAACAATAATTTAAAAATTCTAGCAATTCAACTAGAATTTTATTCTGATTGTCTTACATTTAAAGAGAATAAGCACATAAACAAAAAATTGTCCTTTAAACTATCCAAATTCAATATTTTTCCTGCTTTTTTACAGTGAAAGACTTCATGGTTAGAATTTTAAACGTAATTTTGTGACTTAAAATTATGAATATCTGAAATATTTGCTATTTAATTTGTAATACTATAGCATGTTGTTGTAGTTTGTTGAATAACACTATAGACAATTCTGTTACCTAGAAGAGTGACAGTGAGAAATAAATATGGGCATCTGTTAAGAAGCACAAATGTAAACATGAATTAACCCGATAGTGAATTTGGTTTTGATATTTCATGTTTTTAAAGGAAATAACTTAAGAATATAAAATTTTAGCTTTATTTTTTAA
Organism: Ovis aries; assembly: GCF_016772045.2. Classification (NCBI taxonomy): domain Eukaryota; kingdom Metazoa; phylum Chordata; class Mammalia; order Artiodactyla; family Bovidae; genus Ovis; species Ovis aries. The sequence goes on from NC_056056.1 coordinate 49,162,930, forward strand.
GGAATGAAGAAGAACATAAAATGTAAATAAATTATGATCAACTTCCACTACTGAAGCAAGGGGGAATAACCTGGTAAAAATTGTGAAATTAAACAAGAATTTTCCATTATCACACAAGGTGAAAAGCCCTGAGATGACATCATTCTGCAGTTTCCATTCTTTACTGTACTACATAACATTTTCTAATGGCCTACCTGACATCTCAGTTGAATGAATAATTCCCAATTATTCTGTCCAAATAGAGCCCCTGGTCTTTCACACTCCAATCCATTGAACCCAAATTCTTTTTAGTTTAGTACCATCACTCTCTTTTAATATGTCTTACCTACCATGTCTGTCCATAATTACCTTTGCTAGATCATTAAATCGGAGAAAGCAATAGCAACCCACTCCAATACTCTTGCCTGGAAAATCCCATGGACAGAGGAGCCCGGTAGGCTGTGCAGTCCATGGGGTGGTTGAAGAGTCAGACTCGACTGAAAGACTTCACTTTCACTTTTCACTTTCATGCACTGGAGAAGGAAATGGCAACCCACTCCAGTGTTCTTGCCTGGAGAATCCCAGGGACGGAGGAGTCTGGTGGGCTTCCGTCTATGATGTCGCACAGAGTCGGACACGACTGATGTGACTTAGCAGCAGCAGCAACAGCAGCAGATCATTAAAATTTATCAGTCTGAACTACAGTAAAGCAACTGATGGTCAATGTTTTTTGAAGTTGAAAAGTGACAATTTCATTTGAGTAAACCTAATACTTCAAATCCATCTGATTTTTTTGTTCTCAGCTACCACCATTATCTTTTATCTGGATGATTACAATGACCTCATAACTGGCATCCCTGTGTCCACGATTTCCCAGCTCTACTCTCTTCTTCAGAGAATCTCAAATTAGTTGTTTAATGTAAACTATTTATGTCACTGTCTTAATTTAAAAGCCACTAGTGTCTCCACATCCCATCCCAATCAGTTCAGTTCAGTTCAGTCGCTCAGTCATGTCCGACTCTTTGCAACCCCATGAATCGCAGCATGCCAGGCCTCCCTGTCCATCACCAACTCCCGGAGTTCACTCAGATTCAAGTCCATCGAGTCGGTGATGCCATCCAGCCATCTCATCCTCGGTCGTCCCCTCCTTCTCCTGCCCCCAATCCCTCCCAGCATCAAAGTCTTTTCCAGTGAGTCAACCTTCGCATCAGGTGGCCAAAATACTGGAGTTTTAGCTTTAGCATCATTCCTTCCAAAGAAATCCCAGGGTTAATCTCCTTCAGAATGGACTGGTTGGATCTCCTTGCAGTCCAAGGGACTTTCAAGAGTCTTCTCCAACACCACAGTTCAAAAGCATCAATTCTTCGGCACTCAGCCTTTTTCACAGTCCAACTCTCACATCCATACATGACTACTGGAAAAACCATAGCCTTGACTAGACGGACCTTAGTCAGCAAAGTCTCTGCTTTTGAATATGCTATCTAGGTTGGTAGTGAGCAGAATAAAGTTCAAAGTTTTACCATGGATTTCAGATTTTTGCATGAGCTTTTCTCACTTCAATCTCTTCTCTTACAGCTTCTCCTCTGCTTCCTCATATTCAGAGGTCTTCAGTCCATTTCCAGAACAGTCAAGTTGATTTACAGTTTATTTATATCTATGTCCTAGAACTATGTCTCACAACAAATGCACTTGGTTATTTCCTCAGGCCAAAATGATTGGCCTCTAACTCTTTAGCATTTTTGTCTTGTCATTCAAGATTCACATGAGTTATTTCTTCAAAGAACTCTCCTTATCCTATGATCTAAATCTGTCTGTCACTATCCCTCTCATCACTGTTTTATTTCCTGCATGAAATTCATCATTGTCTGCAATTATCTTGTTCAATGATTTATTCATACATGTTTTTCTCTAAGGTCCTCCTCCACTAACAAAAGAAACTCCAACCTGAAGTGTCTGTTCTGTTCTCTTAACTGTGGCATCTTGGGTACCTAGCATGGTACGTGGCACATAAATACACTCAACAATTATTTGTTGAAAACATAGATACAAAACCTTAAATTATATAAGTAATCATAGTGTTTCATGAATGTCATGAAGGCACTGTAAATCTAGAATTATACATTTAATTATTCCATAATTTTGTATGTACTTACGTTATGACTTTTGTTTGCCATGGGTAGCTTTTTTTGGAGGACCTGGGAAAGAAGGAGTTTTCTTATTTTCATTGTTCAAAGACTGTAAATAAATCATAAATGCAAAATGATTTTTCAAATCCTCAAATTACTTAGAATAACATGAACTACTGAGAAATGAGAGATAAGTAATTTAAGTGTAAAAATAATGTAAAAAAAAAAAAAAAAGAAGCTTGTGTATATTCACCTTACTCATCCTGCATTTCATTGCTTTCCCCAAAAGGTGATTAAACCACCATGAACAGGTTTGTATCACTCCTCTTAATTTTTTCCTACTGACTACAAATCTATTAATGCATATGTCTACAAGAACTTGGAGAGTTTAATGTGGAAAAGATCATTAGAAAATAAAAACATAGGAAGAAATAGATTTATTATTTTTGAGAGTAAATTAAGCATCTGATAAATTGACTAACACAATTCCTGGCACAAGGTTTTGAAGAAAGCAAATTAAATATTGGGACACAAAATAGAGCTGATATCACTCCACTCTGATATTTTAGATTCAAAAATAATCATAAGTCTTTTTCTTCAAGTACAATTTAAAGAATCTGATATTTTCCTTGTGTGTCTGTATTAGCATAAGCAAACTGTCCTGAATACATAAGCAATTTTCTTCAAAATTTCTCTGCAGTTGTCAGAATACAAATTATTTAACCTTAAAAATATTTTCTTAGTTCATATAAAATATATAAAATGCTGTTTAGGAAAAGGTAATACATTTTCTTCAGGTGCTAAAACCTCACTTTCCCTAAAGCAAAATCATTCTGACATTATCAAATATTATAATGTAGTTAAAAGACAATTATAAAGTAATTCACAAATAAATCTCATTACTTTTCACAGGCCATTTGAATTAAGTGAAAGAAATGTTTTTTCAAGCAGTTGAACGTGCAGAAAAATCAACAACAATAGTGACACATAATCAAAGTTCAAATAACATTTTAAATAAAAGTCCTTTATAAAAATCATTCACATATTTTTTCTCAAGACTTTTAAATATAGCTTTTCCCTGGGGGGGGGCGGGGAACAGTTAAAAATCACTTAGACAAAAACCTACTGGAGTGGTAAAATGTGATTGTTATCGATTGTCTCCCTTAGGTAATGTTAGAACATCAGTGATTCAGTTTTTCATGTATTCATTTTCTAACTGCTTTTAACAATACTTTGTTGAATGTAATTCTCTGAAAAGTCTGGAAAACTGTAGATTATTTAAAGAAGCAAATGGTATACAACCAGATAGCTATCATTATCAGAGATTCTTGAAACATGGTAGATGAAATTGCCTAAATTGCAAATTTAAAATATTTAAAAAATCATACAATTATGCTAGGCAATGTAGGCTACACACTAATTATCAGAATATTTAGTTGAAATGCATGTGCTCAGTCACGTCCGACTCTTTGCAGCGCCATGGACTATAGCCCACCAGACCCCTCTGTCCATGGAATTTTGAGGCAAGAATACTGGAGCAGGTTGCCATTTCCTACTCCAGGGGATCTTTCTGACTCAGGGATTGAACTTGTGTCTCCTGGGTCTCCTGCATTGCAGGTAGGTTATTTACCATTGATAAATTTGTGAGGCCCCATTTAGTTGAAAATGAAAGGCTAACTTAGTAAGAATTATGAAGAAACATAGACCAATTAAAGCTCTCTGCTCATAATTTTCTGTTTCCACTCATAATCATCAACAGTGTTTATTTCCTTTAATTTAAATTTCTGCCATAAACTTGTAGCTTTTTTCTAGACTATAGTGGCTTAGATAATATTTAGTCACAAAAAATAATTATCCCACTCTTCTGCTAAAAATTTCATTACTGCCATATAAACATTTGAGGCCTTGCAACATCTGCCAAAGTATTACTTTTCAACTTTTATCACTTTTTAAGATTATAATAATAATGCTTAGCATTTCTAAAATGCTTGTAAAATTGCTTTCCTAAGTTAGACTATTTCATTTAATCCTTTTAAATACTCTATTTGTTCTAATTTACAGATAAAGAGAAAATAAATTATTCATTAATACCACACAAATGTGTCAGGACCTGAATTGACATCTTCTGACCCCAGCCTAGTAACGTTTTTTTAGCACGCAATGCATTACTGTCTCTATGTTTTCCAAACTAGACAATCTAAAATTTTTACAGGGTATACTTCTTCTTTTCTGACTTGTTCAAGACACTACAGTAGGTGCTTGGGATACAAAGCAATAGAAAGATGATGGTAAGTCTCCAGAAATACTTCTATTTCTTCTGCTTGTGTTCTTTGCCCTGGAAATTTTCTGTAAAGAGACCTAACCTCCAAGATGGCCAACACAATTCTGAATGCTCTTCTAGTGAACACTTACTAGATGTCAAGCATTTTGTTAGGGAATAAGAATGGAAATGAAAAACAAATTAATTATTATAAAACAGTATTTCATGGGTAGCTCTCAAAAGTTTACAAGTCCAGACCCTCCCCCACAAAAAAAAAAATACATAAAATATAAATTCAGCACAGTCTGATTGTTCCAAAGTGGAAAGGAAAGGAGAGAGTGTGCAGGACTCAGGCATGGAGGATTGATACTGCTCCAATGGGTCTTCCTAGAATCCCTGCTGTTTGCATGTGAAAAATATACAGGTTTTCTTTTTCTGTTCCTTCACTCTGTACATTCAAAACTATCTAAACTTTCCCGTTTATCTTACTCTTCTCACCCCACTCTCCTGGAGTTGAAATAAGGTTCAAATTTAACCATAATGTCTCATGTCTTTATTAGTAGCCTTCTCTTATAACATTCCAGCCTTTATATCTGCACCAATTTTAGGCTGATGCCTGCGGTACTAAGCCACACAGCTGGTGGGTAAACTGGCACATTTTGTAGGTTTACTGGTCATGCCTTCCCACAGTTTTCTTATGACCAATCATTCTGACATTTAAGTTATTTATGACAAATTGTGTTAGGTACAAAGACATCAAAGAACATAGTCTCTTCAGTTGGAAAGAAGCCTCTTCTCTGTGCTGAAGTTTCTCTTTTCTTTAATGTATAGAAAATTATAATTATTCATTTATTACTGAATCCATTTATTCAACTTTCTTTGAGAATCCACTCTGAGTATGACACCAGTCTAGATTTTGTGTTACTAGTGGTAAAGATTATGCCTGCCAATGCAGGAGACATAAGAGATGTGGGTTTGATCCCTGGATGGAGATCCCTGGAGGAAGGCATAGCAACCCACTCCAATATTCTTGCCTGGAAAATCTCAGATAGAGGAGTCTGGCAGGCTACAGCCCATAGGGTCAGAAAGAGTTGGACACTCTTAAAGCAACTTGGCATGCACACATGCATGTGTCAGGCTCACCAAGACCACCTTTAGGTTCAGTGATTCACTAGGAGACTCACAATACTCACTATATAGTTGTATTAATTATTGTGATTTATTACAGCAGACAGAAGCAAAGCAAATTCAGCAAAGGGAAGAGTTGCATAGAGCAAAGTCTATGCATAAGGCACAGAGTGAGTCTGAGAATCACACTCTCAGAACAGAGTCACACAGTACACACTGCTTCCATGTGATTAGTTTTTACAATATGTGTGAAATTTTGTCCAACAGGGAAGCTCATTAAAGATTCAATAACAAAGATGTTAATGAATGAGTGTTGCTCACTAAAGCAATATCTAACTTGTACAAAAATATCAGATTCCATGTAAGAAAGCTGGTGTCCAGCATAAGCCATATTGTTCACACAGTTTAGGATGCCTGAGTTATTCTTATCAGTTAGGAAATCATTGGAACCCTCCTGATATCCAAGTTTACTAATACTAGAGAAGATCTTAATTGCAAACAGACTTTCCGGGTGTAGTAGGTCCAGGCCTGCTATGCTTTCTCCACACAAAATCACATAAAATCCTGGTTCTATTGGGATTTATTTTCTGGTAAGTATATGTATGGGTGCGGAGGATGAAGCAAAAGAAACATTCAATTCAATTAAAAATGTTGTAAATTCTGATACAGTACTTAATATATTCCCTGTACTCTTCTGAGTGTTTTAAATATAACTAATTCAATAAATACAATATTTCCCTGATATACATATTATTATAGCCATTCTTATTTTACTACGAAAAACTGGGCACAGAGTCATTTCAGAAATCACATCCAGGGCTAACCCTAACTCAGAATTTGCTATCAAGTGAAGTTACACATCTTTTTATGATTTAAGCCATTGATAAGCCTTTCTCTTATAGCTATAAACATTTATATTGATATAGAAGCTTATATTAAATTTGATGGTTAAAAAGAGACTTCTTTTAGTAGATGACATTTAGACTGAAACCTGAAAGACAAGCAGGTGCTCACAATGCAGAGATAATTTCAGGCAGAGGAAATGATGTAAGGCAGACACACTCTCAATAAGAAAGAAAGTGAAGGTCAGAACTGATTGAGCATAATACATGAGGATATGAGATAAGAAGTCGAAGTGATGAGTGACAACATTCTTCGCAGGCTATGATAGGGACATGGATATTATCCTGTGTGCAATTAGAAGCTACTGGGAAGTTCTAAGCTGGAAAGTGAAATATTTATGCTTTAAAATCACTTTGATTATGGATGACCACTGGATATCATATTTTGGAAGAAACACTAAATACAAATGTAATTACCATGTTCAAGTAAAGGATGATGGTATTTTGGATTATGATGGTAAGGGTATAGAATAAGATAACTGGATAGATTTAGGGGATCTTTTGTATATATGGTCAATAATATTGATAGAAGAATGACATCAGAGTATATTATTTATTGGATTTTTCTTATTCTCATGGAGTTATAAAGTTTCTTTTTTCTATATACAAATTATTAATGTGTATAGTAAATCTTATTTATCTTCCTTTGGCCTTTTCTTCACACACAAACATGTACACAATCATGGCCAATTGTCTAACCATACAAAATATGCTCTATATCTTTAACATCAGGGAAATGATGTTTAAAAAAAATACATGAGAAACTTCTATTTTAAAGCTGGAAATAGGAAATGTGAAATTGTCACTCCTGTCTTTACAACAAGAAAAAATTAAACATAATAGAAATTAATATATTTTTCTTGGAACCATCACAGAGAAGTAAGTTTGCAGAAATTTGTAGAAGCAGGCATATCCAGAGAGACACAGCTGAGAGCTGAGTAGGAAAAAAATAAATGGTAATTTTGAGGAATGTCTGTTGACTGAATGACAACTTACTTAGCAGTGAGAAACTCTCGGGAGTCATAGCCATAAGCGTCTCCCACAGTTTTGTGAGTCTTACTTCTATGGATCCCATTAGGGTTCCAAGTTGAAAGATTGCCTCACTGCTCTGTTGGAAGAATAGGACAATAATCTCTCTCTCTCACACACACACACACATACACAATAATGGGGGTATTTAAAAGGGATACTCAGATGGCAAAAAATTCTGCCTGCAATGCAAGAGACCTGGGTTTGATTCCTGGGTCAGGAAGATCCCCTGGAGAAGGAGATGGCTAACCACTCAACTATTCTTGCCTGGAGAATTCCATGGACTGGGGAGCCTGTCAGGCTACAGTCCACAGGGTCTCAAAGAGTCAGACACGACTGAGCAACTAGCACTTAAAAGGAATACTGATACCAACTCCCAGGGGTGGAGTGCTGGAGCATATTTAGGCTGTGAGGGAATTCAAGACACCTCTTTTGGTGATACCAAGTTTTTAGAAGCCTATGAGATATCCAGAAACAGTTGTGTTATATACATCTGAAGGTCTTGGAGGACACATATATTAGAGAAATGGCTAAATAGATTTTGCAGAGAGTTTTACCTCCCTTATGCATATTTTCTGATTTCTGGGTTAATATTAGAAACTAGAACACAACTGGAACAAAATATTATTCTTTAACTACCATAGTTATCCTAATCAGTGCAAGCTAGGTGAGCCCTACATTTTTTACTTTTTTTTTTTTTTTTTTTGGCCAAATATAATCTTTATACTGTATCCGTCTCATTAGACGTCCCATTATCTGTGCATGCTTGCTAAATTGCTTCAGTCCTGTCCAACTCTTTGTGACCTATGGACTGTAGTCCATGGGGATTTTCTAGGCAAGAATATTAGAGTGGGTTGCCATGCCCTCCTCCAGGGGATCTTCCCGACCTGGGTATCGAATCTGTGTCTCTATGGTCCTGCATCAGCAGGCGGGTTCTTAACCACTAGCACCACCTGGGAAGCCCATTCTCCACAGCAATGGGTAAAAGTTTATGCTTATCTACCTGGAGTACAAACTATTTTCATTTCTAATCTGTTATCCTCTTTTGAGGAGAAATCTTTTTCTCTACTTGTATAGTTATTTCCATATCCATATATTTTAAAAAGAATGTAAAGGAATTATACATGAAATTTGGAAATTTTTTTTTGCATATTCATCTTGAATGAGAGATCTTTGAACATTATTTCAAAAATTAAGCATGCAGAGTAAAATAATTTTTCAGAGGATTATAACATTTCAGCATTTTAGAAAAGTAAGTATTTTAGTATCTTTTAATGTTTCTTTTTATTTCTGTCTTTTAAAAGTAGGAATACTTCACTACACACTAAAATAATTACTGTACATGAAGTGGATGTTTTGTGTGAGATCTGTTTATTCTCTTTTGTTTCTGTTTATGTATCAACTCTTTCACTAAATCTAATGTACTGATGAAATTTCTGCTCTATGTGGGAGATATATTTTCAAACACAACTCAACAAAAATATGCAGAGTAGAATTTTACTTTGTACCCTACTTACTAAATTAAATATTTCCTTTATTAATGCAAGATTTCGGTTTGCTGTTAAATCAGGATATGGTTAAAAGCATAATAAAGGTGCTTTTACATATGTTACAACCATGTTCTATAATCTCAGTCTAGATAAGAGTAATATGCTTCTTGGACATAATGGTTTCTTCTTTACAGAGAAGTTGCTGTAGCCTTTTTGTAATATGTTACTGCTCTTCTCAAAATTTCCCAACTCTTCTTATCATCCATAAAATAAAAGCCGTAAGTTTGCTCTGGACCACAGATTTCCTGAACAATCCAGATCACTCACCTTTTCCATTGTACCTCTTCTAGATTCCTTGATGTTTACAGTACTGTTACTCTTCTTTGAATTCAACCAATACATACTCTGGTCACAGACTTTACACTTTCTTGGCCTTGTACTGTCTTAGCTATTTATTTATTTATTTCACTACATTCTTGCCTGTTTACAAATAATACCTCATCAGGAAGTTATTTTTTGCTTACTCATTTTATTTAAATAGTTATCACTATTCCCTTTTTATGTTTACTTTTTCTTAACAACATTTAAAGCAATTTTGCTCTTTCCTGTTATTGCTATAATGAATCACCAAAAACTTAGTAGATCAAAACAACATAAATTTATTATCTTACAGTTCCAGAAGTCAGATACCTAAACTAGTATTCCTGGGTTGAAAGCTAGTCATGGTCAGGTCTGTATTCCTTCTGGGACTCCAGGAGAGAAGCCATTCCACACCTTTCACCCCAGCTAATAGAGGTTGACTACAGTTCTTGTCTCATGGCCTTTTTTCCTTCCATCTCCAAAGCCACTTATATAGCATCTTCTTTATCTGCTTCTGTTTCTGTATATCTGACCTTCCTGCTTCCTTCTCTAAAGATCTCAGTGGTTTAACTGGGACCGTCTGTATAATCTAGGTTAATATCACCATCTCAAATCCTTTATTTAGTCATACGTGAAAATTTCCTTTTATGATTTAAGATAGCATACTCACAAGTTCCAGAGATTAGCATGAGGACATCTTTTTTGATGGGAGGGGAAATGTTATTCAGCCTTCCACATTGGTATAAATATACAGTAAGTCCCCTACATAAAAACCTTTTAAGTTTCAAACTTTCAAATATGTGAACATGCCCAGGGAAAAGACCAACGGAGAAAAAGGGAAGAAGAAGTAACTGAAGAACCAAGGAGATTCATAGTGCATGAAATGGCAAGGGAATGTTCTTTATTTGAGGAGGCACTGTTTGTTTTTGAGGCACAAGACCCAAAGCTTAGAATGGTACACAAAGGTTACAACAGCCATTCCAAGTGCAATCCAGTGCCACTGTGTCATCTATGATGAGCAAAAGAGAGCCACTACCCAGCCATCTTTGGACTGTTTTAGCAAGAAGAAAGATAGAATTGAAGGCAGCAAGGAAAAGAACCTGTGCCATCAATGTCAGGTGTGAGTGAAACTGCACTTGCCTTCCATCTATTGCTGATAATCCTTCAGCTCTACCATCTCCCATCTCCTCTCCTCCCTCCAGTCAAACACTCTTCTTTCCTGTTCACTTAATGCCAGCTGTTGTCCTATAAGGCTAAAAATGTTATCTTTATTTTTCTGTTTTTATACATTATTAAATGTGAAAAATATTATACCTATTACAATAGAGTACTGTAGTACATAGCCAAATGTGTTAGTCAGATACCTAGGCTAACTCTGTTGGATTTTTGAACCAAGTAGACTTAACAAATGCACTCTTGGAATGGAACTTTTCCATATGTAGGGGACTTACTGTAGTCTATATTAATTTTATTTTCTGTTTCCCCCAATGACACATTAATGCAAAAGAACAGAGATTTTATATGCTGTTTGCTCTTCTATCCTCACTTCCTAGCAACATATATGAAATATAGTAGTTTCTCAATATAAAAGCAGTAAAATCAAACAGTTTGTGAAAACTTTTATCCTGAAAGTGAGCTCTTAGTACCAGTCCCTTTTAAACAACTTAAGTAAATAACCAATGAGATAAAGTTGAATTGTAGTCTATCAATACACACCTGCTCACCTACAAGGTGATCTTACCCTGGAAGGTAGGCATATGAGAATGGAGACAAATGAGAAACATTAGACTAGACTATACTTTAATATGCTACAATTCCACTGGATTTATAGGATGTGAATTTCTGAAGCATAGTGTGCTGTTTTCTCTAATATGCCTTCTGATACTGAAGTCATGAGTTTTAGCAAAAATACCATCTTTTCTGATTCCAGATTTTTCTCATTTCATAAATAATATGTCATTCAAATCTCATCAGCAAATGAAGATTGGAAGTTTTAAAATTATTATCCAGATTTTGGAACTTTTTCTTATAGTATGTCTGTTTTGCAAGGAATGTTTTCTCCAATTCCTCATATCAATTTAAGTAACTTCATCTTTTCTTTTATGGTCATTTTTCTCTTTTTGAATGTCCTACAATGAGGATCTAAGCTTGTACAATGTCAAGAACTAATGTACAGCTTGTGTGATATTTTTCATTCTCTATTTAAACACACCAATCTCATATAAGGATTAAGAGAAGTATGGAATTAGCATAATTCACTCCAAGAAAAGAGGTTGAGTGGCTAATGGAAGAGTAGGATAAAAGTCTATTACTCAGGTAAGTTCATCTTTGTCTAAGTTTGACGTGTGTGTGTGTGTGTGTGTGTGTGTGTGTGTGTGTGTGATGATACATGTTATCTCCCTATTTGACACCCTGCTCAATTTGATACATGCCATATAAGAAAGTTATCTGCTTATTTCTCTTGCTCTTTTTGTGGAACACAAACTAAGAATAAACTCCTGCAGGGTGAAACTTGTCATGTAATTTGAAATCCCTCATATATCAATATCTGTCTTTTTTATGACCACCAGCTAGTTTATGACAGCTTTTATTTCCTGGTCTTCTATTCTAAATAGTATTGGTGAAATTCTGCTAGGTATCACTTTCACTTTTACCTCAAATAGATATCACATAAAAGATTTCTTTAATCTACTTTCAGAATAGACAAGAACCCAGTGTGTGTGTGTGTGTGTGTGTGTGTGTGTGTGTGTGTGTGTGTGCTTGTGTCCTCTGTCACTCAGTCATGCCTGACTATTTGTGGCTCCATAGACTTTAGTCGTGAGGCTCCTCTGTCCTTGGAATTTTCCAGGCCATAATGTTACAGTGGATTGCCACTTTCTACTCCAGAGGATATTCCCAACTCAGAAATCAAACCCATGTCTCTTGAATCTCCTGCATTGGCAGGTGGATTCTTTACCACTAGCACCACTGAGAGCCTCATGCTACTGCTGCTGCAAAGTAGCTTCAGTCGTGTCTGACTCTGTGCAACCCCACAGACGGCAGCCCACCAGCCTCCGCCGTCCCTGTGATTCTCCAGGCAAGCATACTGGAGTGGGTTGCCATTTCCCTCTCCAGGGCATGAAAGTGAAAAGTGAAAGTGAAGTCTCTCAGTCGTGTCCAACTTTTCGTGACCCCATGGAGTGCAGCCTACTGGGCTCCTCGGTCCATGGGATTTTCCAGACAAGAGTACTGGGAGAGCCCCATAACCTCTACTAAATAAAAGCAAAAACTAGCAAACAAAACAACAACCAAAGATTCTAACAGATATGATATTCCCTGTTCTTTAAGAGCTGACATGAATTTTCTTATTTTTTGATTTCTTCTTTCATTAGAATTTTAGAAGAGTAATTTAGGCTTATAGACTTCAGACATGTTTATTCTAAATCAAATAACTATTTTTAATGAAAATCTCACATTATTATTTCAAATATGTTATAAACTTAAAACTGATATTTGCACAGTCAATTTAAAGCAGTAGTTATCAATGCAAAGGGGTTATCCTGTCCCCAAGGGAACATTTAAACTTCTAGAGACATTATTTGTTGTTGTTGTTGTCATAAATTGAAGTGTTATTTGCATCAATAACAGAGTCCAGTATGGGGATGATCTTTCTCAATACACAGAGCAGTCCTCCACAGAAAGAATTATTTAATCCAAAATGTCAATAGGGTAGAGGTTGACAGAAGCTCTTAAAAAATGAATACACACACTATACAATGGGCTTAATTATACTTATACTTAATTATAATTAGCTATAACTGTTATTTTTTCTCCAAATATTAACAGGAAATAAAATTCCAGTATGATATTTTTACTTATTGTTCTTTGCGTAGAACAAGGGACACAAATATTTTCCATAGATGATTATGCACGTGAAGTAGCACTGCTGCTGCTGCTGCTAAGTCACTTCAGTCATGTCCGACTCTGTGCGACTCCATAGATGGCAGCCCACTAGGTTCCCCCATCCCTGGGATACTCCAAGCAAGTACACTGGAGTGGGCTGCCATTTCCTTCTCCAATGTATGAAAATGAAAAGTAAAAGTGAAGTCGCTCAGGAGTGTCCGACTCTTTGCAACCCCATGGACTGCAGCCTACCAGGCTCCTCTGTCCATGGGATTTTCCAGGCAAGAGTACTACGCTAGTAAAATAAAATATGGCCAATGTTTTATGTAAAAATTAACTGAGAAATTCACTCAAATACATGATGATAAGATCTACTAGGAACTAAAGGAAAGGTTGGTTGATTCAGTTCGGTTCAGTTGCTTAAGTCATATCAGACTAAGGCTTTCCTACTCTAATTCCTGGAGCTTCCTCAGACTCAAGTTCATCAAGTTGGTGATGCCATCCAACCATCTCACCCTGTTTTCGCCTTCTCCTATGCCTTCAATCTTTGCCAGCATCAGGGTCCTTTCTACTGAGTCAGCTCTTCTCATCAGGTGGCCAAAGTATTGGAGTTTCAGCTTCAGAATCAGTCCTCCCAATGAATATTCAGGACTGAATTGCTCTAGGATAGACTGGTTCGACCTCCTTCAGTCCAAGGTACCCGCAAGAGTCTTCTCCAACACCACAGTTCAAAAGCATCAGTTCTTCGGCACTCAACCTTCTTTACAGTCTAACTCTGAAATCCATACATGACTACTGTAAAACTCACAGCTTTGACAAGATGGACCTTCGTTGGAAATGTCTCTGTTTTTTAATATGCTATGTTGGTCATAGCTTTTCTTCCAAGCAGTAAGCATCTTTTAATTTCATGGCTGCAGTTACCATCTGTAGTGACTTTGCAGCAAAAGAAAATCAAGTCTGTCACTGTTTCCATTGTTTCCCCATCTATTTGCCATGAAGTGATGGGACGAAATGCCATGACGTTAGTTTTCTGAATGTTGAGCTTTAAGCCAACTTTTCACTCTCCTCTTTCACTTTCATCAAGAGGCTTTTTAGTTACTCTTCACTTTCTGCCATAAAGGTGCTGTCATCCACATATCTGAAGTTATTGATATTTCTCCCGGCAACCTTAATGCTGGCTGGCTTGTGCTTCATCCAGCCCAGCATTTCTCATGATGTACTCTGCATATAAGTTAAATAAGGAGGGTGACAATAAATAGTCTTGATGTACTCCTTTCCTGATTTGAAACCAGTCTGTTGTTCCATGTCCAGTTCTAACTGTTGCTTCCTGACTTGCATACAGATTTTTCAGGAGACAGGTAAGGTGGTCTGGTATTCCCATCTTTTTAAGAATTTTCCACAAGTTTCTGTGATCTACACAGTCAAAGACTTTGGCATAGTGAATAAAACAGAGGTAGATGTTTATCTGGAACTCTTGGTTTTTCGATGATTCAACAGATGTTGGCAATTGGATCTCTGGTTCCAGGCCTTTTCTAAATCCAGCTTGACATCTGGAAGTTCACTGTTCATGTACTGTTGAAGCCTGGCTTGGAGAATTTTGAACATTACTTTACTAGTGTTGAGATGAGTGCAATTGTGTGATAGTCTGAGCATTCTTTGGCATTGCCTTTCTTTGGGATTGGAATGAAAACTGACCTTTTCCAGTCCTGTGGCCACTGTTGAGTTTTCCAAATTTGCTGGCATACAGAGTGCAGCACTTTCACAGCATCATCTTGTAGGATTTGAAATAGCTCAATTGGAATTCCATCACCTCCACTAGCTTTGTTAGTAGTGATGCTTCTTAAGGCAACATGACTTTGCATTCCAGAATAGCTGGCTCTTGAGTGATCACACCATCGAGATTATCTGGGTCATGAAGATCTTTTCTGTATAGTTCTATGTATTCTTGCCACCTCTTCTTAATATCTTCTGCTTCTGTTAGGTCCATACCATTTCTGTCCTTTATTTTGCCCATCTTTGAATGAAATGTTCCCTTGGTATTCCAGCCCCCTATAATGAAAATGACATCTTGTTTTGCTAATGCTTAATTGTCTTTTATTTATTTATTTATTGGTTTTTTTCTTTTGACAGTTCTTTTGCAACAGGGACCAAAATGTAATTCTGCACTTTAAAACACATTCATTGAAATTTATAAGGGAATCCAAATAATAAAATATACCACCATTCATAGTCCTCCACCATACTATTAGAAAAATCACCACAGATTTGGATTAATAATTTAACCAGATTTCTTCCTAGTGAAGGAGTGACAAAAATCAATGTTTGTATGGAATTTAATCATATCAGTGTCTATATAAAAGTCCCATTGTAGATGGCAAGAAATAACTTTTAAAATTAATTAATTAATTAATCTGTTTAAAAATGTGGGCTTCCCTGATGGCTCCAACAGTAAAGAGTTCATCTGTAATAAAGGAGACCCATGTCAATCTCTGGATTAGAAATATCCCCTGATAAGGGAATAGCTACCTATTCCAGTTTTCTTGCCTTGAGAATTCCATGACAGAGGAACCTGGTGAGCTATAGTCCATGCAGTCCTGAAGAGTATGACATGACTGAGTGACTAATAAATCAAAAATATTATATTGGAAATATCCAAGAGTCAATCAAACAATTTAATATACTTATGAAGAAAGCTGAGAACCAAAGAATTGATGCTTTTGAACTGTGGTATTGGAGAAGACTCTTGAGAGTCCCTTGGACTGCAAGGAAATCCAACCAGTCCATCCTAAAGGAGATCAGTCCTTGGTGTTCATTGGAAGGACTGACGTTGAAGCTGAAACTCCAATACTTTGGCCATCTGATGAGAAGAGCTGACTCATTTGAAAAGACCCTGATGCTGGGAAAGATTGAGGGCAGGTGGAGAAGGGTATGACAGAGGATGAGATGGCTGGATGGCGTCACCAACTCGATGGACATGAGTTTAGGTAATCTCTGGGAGTTGGTGATGGACCGGGAGGCCTGATGTGCTACGGTTCATGGGGTTGCAAAGAGTTGTACACAACTGAGTGACTGAACTGAACTGACCTGATAGTATATATAAAATATCATTTCCAGGCAAAATATGTTTATTATAATTTAGTACATGTTGCTATTAAATTTGTATCTGTTAATCACATACCATAAATGTTCTTTCAGATAAATGGGATATGCAATGAAGAGAAGAAAAACAAAAGAAAAAAAGAAGATAAGCAAGGAGAAATATATAGAGAAGGCAGACCAAGAAAGAGGTCAGAAGTTTAGGTTCTTTACCCAATTTTCATTTGGAGCCATTTATCATCAAATATTTAAAAATGTGACACTATGTTTTCCGTATCGAAAGATGAAATTTATCATCGATATAGATTATTTCTTTGACAGAATGTAACTGCATTTGATGTTGAGGTTATTTCCCAACATTTTCTTCAGTATTATCTTAAATATAAAAACTTCTTATTTCCCTTTCTTTGCATATTTTCTTCTTTACATTTTCAAATTTCAAAACTGAATTTTGGATATAGTTTCTGCCCAGAGATTGTCTTTGTCTGTCACTGTCTTGAATTTTCCCATAGTAGTCATCTGCAACTTATTTTACCAACTTTTTAAATAAGTTTTCTTTAAATCTGAATTTATTTCATCCACTAACACTTTTGCAAGCCTTCCTTCTTTGGTTCTAAGTTCCTTCAGCCTTTAAATTTGATCTGTGAGAGACAGATCCCCAACTTTTAATCTCCAACTCTTCCTGTCTAGAATTCACAGTAATAAATTATTGAATTGAGGATATGCAACCTAAAGCTGTAAGGAATAGCATGCTTACCCTGTACTTCGATACACATTTCTGAACATGAAAATCCAAGACCTTGTTAAAAATTCTTCACAATGAAACTGCATAAACACTCCTAGGCACACTCTCTTTTCAAATAAAAGCAAAAGCTTTCTCTTACATTTTATTTCTGCATGGTGTGTATCTACCTTCTTTATGAAAGTTTATCTGTTTTAAAAATTTTACCCCTTGCTTAACTTGGTCCCTTTCTTCTTTTACCACATGTAGGTTAAAAGAATTTGTTGGATCCTCTTTTCTCTGTCTAGCCCAGAATTTTTTTCTTGACCACAAGATCAAAATTTGTTTTTAAGTTGATCCTATATCTTCCTGAGTTTCTGATGTTCTTATTTCAAAGTCTGAGCTTTACTTTTTGTTCACGTACCAAATTCTGACTTTTTTTAACTTGCTAACTGTGGTTTTCCTTTTGCCTCTGACAAATCTAATTCTTTGAGGAAAAGTGTTCCAAAAACAGATTTTCAAGCTTCTTCCTTGGTGCTTTTCTTTGTGATAATTCCAGTTTTTATCTTCTTCTCAATATCAGGGGAATGCACATTATTTTTTCACACTTATTTTACTTGTTTATTTATTAAATATATTCCTTCTAATATACATTATGTTTGAAGTCATATTTTGAATTCTAACTTTCATGAACATAGTGAAGATTTTGTGTCATTCCAGCTTCTTTGCTGTCACTATGTAAAGGAAGAAGAAATCGAATACAGTCTGACTGATAAATGATATATCACTCATTATTTATATGCTTGTGCATATAAAGTCTTCATGCTCTGATAGTTAAATCAGTTCAATTCTCTCCCAAACAGGATTCTTACTAGTGTTCAGTGTGGATTCCCTTCCAATGATTGATCCCAATCACTGGTTTTGCCCTAGTTTTAAAATCTGAAATTTTTGAATATTTTAAACAGCAAATCAGTTTGAAAATTTCAAGTTTGACTTTGCCAAAGTAATTTTTCTTGCTCTTGGAGACCTCAATCCCATAAATTATAATGATTTGTGTGTATAATTTTCACAAATTGATAGCATACAACCAAAGTTAGCTATACCTCTGATGGAAAGATGGAGATGGTCAGAATGAAAGATTAATGACTACAACCCAACCAAGCTGTGATGGACAGATGTTTGGCAAATCACTGTCCCACTGTGTATAATCTGAGCGCAGGTGGGACCTGTATTTTGCTTCCAATCTACTGAATATTGCACAGGTGATGGAATGGCATCTTCATGATTAGCTTATATGGCAAAGGTCCTTAGAGGTCATTGACTGTATTATGTTTATAAGACTCTAAAGCTGACTAAAGAGAAGAATCTCCTTGTTGGCTTGACAAAATATGTATTATGTTAAGGAAGCCCTCATGACAAGGAACTGAAAGAAGCCTCTAGGAACTGGGGGTGGCTCCTAGGACTTCCATGCACTCTTCAGCAAATCAGAAAAACACTGGATACCACAGTTATGTGGCTGTTAAGAGCATTCTGCCAACAACCTACATAAGCTTGGGATAGGATTCTTCCCTAATCAAGTCTCCAGATGAGAAAACTGCCCAATCAAAACCTTGACTGCAGTCCTATGACAGACATCTGAGCTGAGGACCCAGATAAGTTGTGCCCAAACACATCACTCATAGAAACTGTGTGAAATAATAAATGGATAATATCTTACACTAATTCATTTGTAGTAATTTGTTACACAGTAATAGAAAAAAATATCTTTGCTACGTATTCCTGAGAATATAATGTTGCTGAGAGATCATTACAGACTTCCTTATTTGGCTTTAATCCTCTGATGGCCTCCCTCTGGAGAACTGGACTGGGAAATACAGGCTCTGGAAGGCTCTTTTCATCAAAACTACAGATCCACAGTGGCATTGACTTCATCCAAAGGATACGTCAATGTTTTAACAATCATTCCAGTCATACATATATTTCCAAGAGATTGAAATCACTATACCTGAAAGAGGAAAGAAGAAAAAACAAAAATCTTCCTTATGCATGCAACAATGCTTATCATTTTTATCTTTTGTTAGCTCCTGAGCACCATGACTTAATTTTCTGTCCTTGGCTTGTTTTGAAAGGTTTGTGTTTGTGTGTGCGTAATCAGGCTTTTCTTAGACGCTGTTGTATGTACACAAAAGTATTTAAAAATCATTTCTGATTTATTAACTTTTGTTAATGACTATAAGAATTGAGACCTTTTCTTTTTTACATGTTATGTTGTGTGTCTTTTTATTTATTTATTTTTAAAATTTTATTATTATTTTATTTTTTAATACCAAAAACATTTTACATTAGGGTATAGCCAATTAACAGGGCTGTGATAGTTGACTGAAAAGCTCATGTACACACTATTATATTTAAAATGGATAACCAACAAAATCCTACTGTATAACACATGGAATTCTGCTCAATGTTATGTGCAAGCCTGGATGGGAGGTGAGTTTGGAGGAGAATGGATACATGTATATGTATGGCTGAATCCCTTCACTGTTCACCTGAAAGAATATGAGACATTTTAATTAATATTGTCTCTGATAACTGTCAAGAGGAAATTGAATAATTGTGTCTGTGCTGAGTCATAAATACAACTTTGCAATTCTATGGACTGTAACCCACAAGGTTCTTCTATCTATGGGATTTTGTTCATAAGAATATTGGAATGAGTTGCCATTTCCTCCTCCAGGGGATCTTCCCAACCTAGGGAGCTAACCCATGTCTCTAGCATCTCCTGCATTGCTAGTCAAATTCTTTACCACTATCACTGCCTGGGAAGCCCAAGAGGAGAACTATAATCATATAAACATATATTTATATTCTTTCATTCATAGAAAATGTTTTAGCTAAGATAAGCTATTTTAAGTAAGAAAGAAAATAGTGTGTGTGTGTGTGTGTGTGTGTGTGTGTGTGTGTTTTATTCAAAGCCAAGATATAATATTGGAGAAGGGGAAACCTCGGGGAAACCTCAGGGAAACTTTGACTGGATATATAAAAGCATAGAGTGAAAAAAGGTTGTGAAAATTGTTCCACTAATTGAGAGTCTGTCAAAAGATTTTTACCACATGCCATTCATCACTAGAGAACTATCAAAAAGCATTTCTTTAAATAAAGAAAACCACCTTCAAAAATAATACTGTTGATATGGTATTGGAACCTCTATAATATTTATCTTTTTATTCTAGCTCTTGAAAGTAATCCCTGCAAGGGCCAGCCTTCTCATGAAATGAAAGCATGTGAGGCACTGTGACACTGACCCCTTCCATGGAGTGCCAGTGAAGTATTTTAATTTAAGGAAAAAACTTTCTCGGGAAACAAACTACATATACAATGGTAGACAAAATGCACGTTAATAGATAAAGTAACCAGTAGAGTTATAGCTTCTTAAATAAAAGCAGATATATAAATATTAAAGGATCACATAGGAAACACATATGCCAAGAAAGAGAAGCACTGAAGCAAGCTAGAAAAATAGCCTCTGAAGGAAACAAAAGAAATGCCTGAAATAATCTGCTTAAAAATTAATGTACTCATTTCTATTTCAGGTTCAATGTGGAAAAAGCGTGCAACAAACAAAAGTATACTCTGATCTTATCTGTCTTGTGAGAAATGGTAAGGACAATTTTTTTTTTTTTTTTTACTTTTTAATGTTTTTATTTTATTTTTTATTTTTTTTATTTTTATTTTTTAGTTTTTTATTTTTAAATTTTACAATCTTTAATTCTTACATGCATTCCCATACATGAACCCCCCTCCCACCTCCCTCCCCATAACATCTCTCTGGGTCATCCCCATGCACCAGCCCCAAGCATGCTGCATCCTGCGTCAGACATAGACTGGCGATTCAATTCTTACATGATAGTATACATGTTAGAATGTCATTCTCCCAAATCATCCTACCCTCTCCCTCTCCCTCTGAGTCCAAAAGTCCATTATACACATCTGTGTCTCTTTCCCTGTCTTGCATACAGGGTCGTCATTGCCATCTTCCTAAATTCCATATATATGTGTTAGTATACTGTATTGGTGTTTTTCTTTCTGGCTTACTTCACTCTGTATAATTGGCTCCAGTTTCATCCATCTCATCAGAACTGATTCAAATGAATTCTTTTTAACCGCTGAGTAATACTCCATTGTGTATATGTACCACAGCTTTCTTATCCATTCATCTGCTGATGGACATCTAGGATGTTTCCATGTCCTGGCTATAATAAACAGTGCTGCGATGAACATTGGGGTACATGTGTCTCGTTCAATTCTGGTTTCCTCGGTGTGTATGCCCAGAAGTGGGATTGCTGGGTCATAAGGTATTTCTATTTGCAATTTTTTAAGGAATCTCCACACTGTTCTCCATAGTGGCTGTACTAGTTTGCATTCCCACCAACAGTGTAGGAGGGTTCCCTTTTCTCCACACCCTCTCCAGCATTTATTGCTTGCAGATTTTTGGATCGCAGCCATTCTGACTGGTGTGAAGTGATACCTCATTGTGGTTTTGATTTGCATTTCTCTAATAATGAGTGATGTTGAGCATCTTTTCATGTGTTTGTTAGCCATCCGTATGTCTTCTTTGGAGAAATATCTCTTTAGTTCTTTGGCCCATTTTTTGATTGGGTCGTTTATTTTTCTGGAATTGAGCTGCAGAAGTTGCTTGTATATTTTTGAGATTAGTTGTTTGTCAGTTGCTTCATTTGCTATTATTTTCTCCCATTCAGAAGGCTGTCTTTTCACCTTGGTTATATTTTCCTTTGTTGTGCAGAAGCTTTTAATTTTAATTAGATCCCATTTGTTTATTTTTGCTTTTATTTCCAGAATTCTGGGAGGTGGATCTTAGAGGAAGGATCCTGCTGTGATTTATGTCTGAGAGTGTTTTGCCTATATTCTCCTTTAGGAGTTTTATAGTTTCTGTTCTTACATTTAGATCTTTAATCCATTTTGAGTTTATTTTTGTGTGCGGTGTTAGGAAGTGATCTAGTTTCATTCTTTTACAAAAGAATTGTATATTCTTGCCTCCTTTGTCAAAGATAAGGTGTCCATATGTGTGTGGATTTATCTCTGGGCTTTCTATTTTGTTCCATTGATCTATGTGTCTGTCTTTGTGCCAGTACCATACTGTCTTAATGACTGTGGCTTTGTAGTAGAGCCTGAAGTCAGGCAAGTTGATTCCTCCAGTTCCATTCTTCTTTCTCAAGATTGCTTTGGCTATTCGAGGTAATTCACCACATTAACAAATTGAAAAATAAAAACCATATGATTATCTCAATAGATGCAGAGAAGGCCTTTGACAAAATTCAACATCCATTTATGATAAAAACTCTCCAGAAAGCAGGAATAGAAGGAACATACCTCAACATAATAAAAGCTATCTATGACAAACCCACAGCAAACATTATCCTCAATGGTGAAAAATTGAAAGCATTTCCCCTAAAGTCAGGAACAAGACAAGGGTGTCCACTTTCACCGCTACTATTCAACATAGTTCTGGAAGTTTTGGCCACAGCAATCAGAGCAGAAAAAGAAATTAAAGGAATCCAAATTGGAAAAGAAGAAGTAAAACTCTCACTGTTTGCAGATGACATGATCCTCTACATGGAAAACCCTAAAGACTCCACCAGAAAATTACTAGAGCTCATCAATGAATATAGTAAAGTTGCAGGATATAAAATCAACACACAGAAATCCCTTGCATTCCTATACACGAATAATGAGAAAGTAGAAAAAGAAATTAAGGAAACAATTCCATTCACCATTGCAACGAAAAGAATAAAATACTTAGGAATATATCTACCTAAAGAAACTAAAGACCTATATATAGAAAACTATAAAACACTGATGAAAGAAATCAAAGAGGACACTAATAGATGGAGAAATATACCATGTTCATGGATCGGAAGAATCAATATAGTGAAAATGAGTATACTACCCAAAGCAATTTACAAATTCAATGCAATCCCTATCAAGCTATCAGCCACATTTTTCACAGAACTAGAACAAATAATTTAAAGATTTGTATGGAAATACAAAGGACAATTATTTTTAATAGAAGGAAACTGACATAGATAAGGAACTTAGATTTAAATAAAGGAAGGAAGAACATAGGGGAAGGAGTAATATTAAATAACTGGAACAAAATAAAAAATAATAAAATGGAGTAAAGTAAAATAAATTGAAAAGTAAAGTAAAATTGTTTTAATTAACATTTAATAACATTTTATTAACATTTAATAAAGATAACAGTTTATTAATTTAGGAAGTTGTGATGGAAAGAGTATTATTTAATAAGGTAATAATAGCATTGATGTATTAGGATAGGTAAAAAATGGATACGTCAAATGATTAATAGTGAATTATGAGGCAACTGGCAAAAACTGGAAATAATATAAGGTAACTATAATTTGCTAAATGCTATAGAGTTATTTGAAGATGAACTTAGTAACTAAACTTAACGACAATAATCATTTTACAATATATGTAATTCAAACCATTATGCTGTGTACCTTAAACTTACATAGTGATGTATGTTCATAATATTCCAATAGAACCGGGGGATATTTATTGCAAAGAGCATGTGAATGTGCATATGCTCGCGTGCACATGCACATGCCTACACACAGACTCCTGCACTGCACAGTCGTGTCAGTTTTCTGACACCATGGACTGTAGCATGACAGTCTCCTCTGTCCATGGAATTTTCCAGATGAGAATACTGGAATGGGTTGTCATTTCTTTCCCCAGGAGATCTTCCTGACCCAGAGATCAAACCTGTATCTCTTGAGTCTCCTTCGTTCAGGCAGATTCTTTACCACTGAGCCGCCTGGGAAGACCTTGCAAAGAATAATCACTAACAATTATCTTAAAAGTATAATTGATATGAGACAGAATAGAATCATACAAAATGCTCAGTTAAAAGCATGGAATACTTGACAATGGAGAAAAATAGCACAATCAACTAATAGGAAATTAAAACATACATATATGAATCTATTTATATAATTATTGTAAATGTAAATAATCTAAATGTATTAATTAAAAGATAGAGATTGACAGAGTAGAAAAACATTTAAAAAAAGGACTTAAAAATTTTAAAAACTATGTTTTCTACCAAACCCACTTTAAATGTTAACACATAATAAAAGTGAAAATGTAAAGGATGGAGAAAAATGTATGATGCAACCACTAATCAAAAAAGTTCTGTTATCTGTGATAAATTTTGACATGGCAGATTCTTATCAACAAAAATCATTAGGGACACTGGTATTATAATAATAAAGGATCAACTTTCCAATAAGATGAAATTATAATGCTGTTATTGTTTCATCTTGTTTCAACATCCACTGGACCATCAAAAAAAAACAAAACAGTTCCAGAAAAACATCTATTTCTGCTTTCTTGACTATGCCAAAGCCTTTGACTGTGCGGATAACAATAAACTGTGAAAATTCTGAAAGAGATGGGAATACCAGACCACCTCACCTGCCTCTTGAGAAACCTATTTGCAGATCAGGGGAGCAACAGTTAAAACTGGACATGGAACAACAGACTGGTTCCAAAGAGGAAAAAGAGTACGTCAAGGCTGTATACTGTAACTCTGCTTATTTAACTTCTATGCAGAGTACATCATGAGAAACGCTGGGCTGGAAGAAGCACAAGCTGGAATCAAGATTGCTGGGAGATATATCAATAACCTCAGATAAACAGATCACATTACCCTTACAGCAGAAAGTGAAGAAGAGCCTCTTGATGAAAGTGAAAGAGGAGAGTGAAACAGTTGGCTTAAAGCTCAACATTCAGAAAACAAAGATCATGGCATTCATTTCCATCACTTCATGGCAAACAGATGGAGAAACAGTGACGGACTTTATTTTGGGGGGCTCTAAAATCACTGCAGATGGTGACTGCAGCCATGAAATTAAAAGATGCTTACTCCTTGGAAGAAAAGTTATGACCAACCTAGATAGCATATTAAGAGGTAGAGACATTACTTTGCCAACAAATGTCTGTCTAGTCAAGGCTATGGTTTTTCCAGCAGTCATGTATGGTTATGAGAGTTGGATTATTAAAAATGTTGAGTCCTGAAGAATTGATGCTTTTGAACTGTCGTGTTGGAGAAGACTTGAGAGTCTCTTGGGCCGCAAGGAGATCCAAGTACTCCATGCTAAAGGAAATCAGTCCTGAATGTTCATTGAAAGGACTGATGTTGAAGCTGAAACTCCAATACTTTGGCTACCTGATCCAAGGAGCTGACTCATTTGAAAAGACCCTGATGCTGGAAAAGACTTAAGGCAAGAAGAGAAGGGGACAACAGAGGATGAGATGGTTGGATGTCATCAATGATTCAATGGACATGAGTTTGAGCATACTCAGGGAGATAGTGAAGGACAGGTAGGCCTAGTGTGCTGCAGTCCATGGGGTTGCAAAGCATTGGACACGACTAAGTGGCTGTACTGAACAGAAGTATTGTTATTTTAGTTCCTAAGTCATGTCCAACTTTTTGTGACCCCATGGACTTTAGTCCAACAGCCTCCCCTGTCCATGGGATTTCCCAGGAAAGAATACTAGAGTGGGTTTTCATTTCCTTCTCCAAGGGATCTTCTTGAACCAGGAATCAAACCCTCATCTCCTGCATTGGCAGGTCAATTCTTTACTCCTGAGCCACCAGGGAAGGCCAGCACCAATGTGTACACATCTGAAAATCCCTGGGTTGGGAAAACACTGTAGACGAGAAAGACTACCCCCTCCAGTATTCTGTTGTAGAGAATTCCATTGAATGTATAGTCCAAGGGACCACAAAGAGTCAGACACTACTGTATCTGACTGAGTCAGGCACAACTTTCACTTCACTTCACTTCAGGAATCTAAAAAGAGACTCAAATAGATGATATAAAATTGAATAAATAAATAGTAAAATCTATGGTTATAGTTGAAACTTCAGCACTCCTCTTTTAGTAATTGACAAACTAAATCAAGTAAAATCTGCAGCATATATTTGACATGAAAAAAATTATTAATCTGTTGCATATAATTGACACCTATAGACTACTGCATGCAACCATATAAAACTTATTATTCACATTCCAAAATGAAGATCAGTTTCTAGTCATAATACATTCACGCATGCCAAATCACCACAGTTGTGTCCAACTGTTTGTCTATAGCCTGCCAGGCTCCTCTGGCCCATGGGATTCTTCAGGCATGAATATTGCATTAGGCTGCCATGCCCTCTTCCAGGAGATCTTCCCGATTCAGGGACCAAACTCACATCTCTTAAGTTTCCTGCATTGGCAAGTAGGTTCTTTCCCAGTAGTGCCATCTGGGAAGCCTTGGGTCATAATACACATCTGAACAAATTTAAAAGGATAGACATCACACAAGGTATGTTCTCAGATCACAATAGAGTTAAACTAGTTATCAATAATAGATAACTATAAAATACCCAAATATTTGTAGATTCAACATAAACAGCACATAGGTCAAGGAAAAGTCCCAAAAGAAATTTGAAATTGTCTGAAATGAATAAAATAAAATACAACTTATCAGAATTGGTGAGGTGCAGAGAACACAGTACTTAGAGTTATTCTTATAGCATTAAAGTCATATCTTTAAAAAGAACAAAGTTATGAAAGAGTCTAAGCTTCCAACTTACTATACTAGAGAAAAATTCAATAAGATCTGTGTTTTTATATGGGCTTCTCAGGTGACACTAGTGGTAAAGAACCCTCTTGACAATGCAGGAAATGTAAGAGATATGGGTTAGATCCTTGGGTCAGGAAGATCCCCTGGAGAAGGAAGTGGTACCTACTCCAGAATTCTTGCCTGGAGAAACCCATGGACAAAGGAGACTGATGTGCTACACTCCACAGGGTTGCAAAGATTTGGAAAAAACTGAAGCAACCTAGTACACATGCACAGTATCCTTTTAAGAGAAGAGACAGATACAGACACACGAGGAAGAAAATCACAATGGAGGCAGAAACTGGAGTGTTCACCAGCCAAGGAATATCAAGAATTGTTGGCAACACCCAAGGCAAACAGGAAGACAAGAAACAGATTCTTCTTCAGAGACTTTAGAGAGATCTTGGCACTGCTAAAACCTTGATTTCTGACTTCTATCCTCTAGAACGGTGATAGAATGTCTTGGTTGTTTCTAAGCCAGCGAGTTTTTGTTAATTTGTTTTAGCGATCATAGGAAACAGAGAAGGACTAAGTGTAATTTGGTATCCTGAGTGGGATTTTGGAAAGGAAAAAGAACATTATGAAAGTATTGAGGATATAAAAATAATGTAAATACTTGCATAAATAATAATGTATCAATATAGATTCAGTGTGATAAATGCATATTAATGTAAAATATCATAAATAGGGAAACAGGCTATGGATATAACAGAAATCTCTATCATTGTAATAATTCTATAAATCTAAAACCTTTGTAGAATTTAAAAAATTGAACTCAAGTACAGACATGTAAGGCCTCTTCAGACAGCCATTTTGCTTTTTTGCATTTCTTTTCCATGAGGATGGTCTTGCTTCCTGTCTCCTGTATAATGTCATGAACCTCCGTCAATAGCTCATCAGGCATTCTGTCTATCAGATCTAGTCCCTTAAGTCTATTTCTCACTTCCACTGTATAATTATAAGGGATTTATTTAGGTCATACCTGAATGGGCTAGTGGTTTCCCCTACTTTCTTCAATTCAAGTCTGAATTTAGCAATAAGGAGTTCATGATCTGAGCCACAGTCTGCTCCTGGTCTTGTTTTTGTTGACTGTATAGAGCTTCTCCATCTTTGGCTGCAAAGAATAGAATCAGTGTGATTTCAGTGTTGACCATCTGGTGATGTTCATGTGTAGAGTCTTCTCTTGTGTTGTTGGAAGAGGGTGTTTGCTGTGACCAGTGCATTTTCTTGGCAAAATTCTATTAGTCTTTGCCCTGCTTCATTCCGCATTCCAAGGCCAAATTTGCCTATTACTCCAGGTGTTTCTTGACTTCCTACTTTTGCATTCCAGTCCCGTATAATGAAAAGGACATCTTTTTTGGGTGTTAGTTCTAAAAGGTCTTGTAGGTCTTCATAGAACCATTCAACTTCAGCTTCTTCAGCATTACTGGTTGGGACATAGACTTGGATTACTGTGATATTGAATGGTTTGCCTTGGAAACGAACAGAGATCATTCTGTCGTTTTTGAGATTGCATCCAAGTACAGCATTTTGGACTCTCTTGTTGACCATGATGGCTACTCCATTTCTTCTAAGGAATTCCAGCCCAGAGTAGTAGATATAATGGTCATCTGAGTTAAATTCACCCATTCCAGTCCATTTTAGTTCACTGATTCCTAGAATGTTGACGTTTGCTCTTGCCAACTCCTGTTTGACCACTTCCAATTTGCCTTATTCATGGACCTGACATTCCAGGTTCCTATGCAATATTATGCTTTACAGCATTCAATCACCAGTCACATCCACAGCTGGGTATGGTTTTTGCTTTGGCTCCATCCCTTCATTCTTTCTGGAGTATTTTCTCCACTGATCTGCAGTAGCATATTGGGTACCAACCGACAAAGGGAGTTCCTCTTTCAGTATCCTATCATTTTGCCTTTTCATACTGTTCATGGTCTTCTCAAGACAAGAATAGTGAAGTGGTTTGCCATTCCTTTCTCCAGTGCACCACATTCTGTCAGACCTCTCCACCACGACCCACCAGTCCTAAGTGGCCCCATATGGCATGGCTTAGTTTCATTGAGTTAGACAAGGCTGTGGTCCATGTGGTCAGATTGGCTAGTTTTCTGTCAGTATGGTTTCAGTGTGTCTGCCTTCTGATGCCCTCTCATAACACCTACCATCTTACTTGGGTTTCTCTTATGTTGGACGTGAATAAAAATAGCTGTAAAAAGAAGAGAAATGAAAAGCAAAGGAAGTAAAGGGAAGATATAAGCATCTGAATGCAGAATTCTAAAGAATAGCAGGAAGAGATAAGAAAGCCTTCCTCAGTGATCAATGCAAAGAAATAGAGGAAAACAACAGAATGGGAAAGACTAGAGATCTCTTCAAGAAAATTCGAGTTACCAAGGGAATATTTCATGCAAAGATGGGCTCGATAAAGGACAGAAATGGTATGGACCTAACAGAAGCAGAAGATGTTAAGAAGACATGGCAAGAATACACAGAAATACTGTACAAAAAAGAGCTTCACGACCAAGATAATCACGATTGTGTGATCACTCACCTGGAGCCAGACATCCTGGAATGTGAAGTCAAGTGGGCCTTAGAAAGAATCGCTATGAACAAAGCTAGTGGAGGAGATGGAATTCCAGTAGAGCCATTTCAAATCCTGAAAGATGATGCTGTGAAACTGCTGCACTCAATATGCCATCAAATTTGGAAAACTCAGCAGTGGCCAGAGGACAGGAAAAGTTCAGTTTTCATTACAATCCAAAAGGAAGGCAATGCAAAAGAATGCTCAAGCTACCGCACAATTGCACTCATCCCACACGCTAGTAAAGTAATGCTCAAAATTCTCCAAGTCAGGCTTCAGCAGTACATAAACCGTGAAATTCCAGATGTTCAAGCTGGTTTTAGAAAAGGCAAAGGACCCAGAGATCAAATTGCCAAAATTCTCTGGATCAACAAAAAAGCAAGAGAGTTCCAGAAAGACTTCTATTTCTGCTTTATTGACTATGCCAAAGCCTCTGACTGTGTGGATCACAATAAACTATGGAGAATTCTTCAAGAGATGTGAATACCAGACCACCTGACCTACCTCTTGGAAAACCTATATGCAGGTCAGGAAGCAACAGTTAGAACTGGACATGGAACAACAGACTGGTTCCAAATAGGAAAAAGAGTACATCAAGGCTGTATATTGTCACCCTGCTTATTTAATTTCTATGCAGAGTACATCATGAGAAACGCTGGACTGGAAGAAGCACAAGCTGGAATCAAGATTTCCAGGAGAAATATCAATAACCTCACATATGCAGATGACACCACCCTTATGGCAGAAAGTGAAGAGGAACTAAAAAGCCTCTTGATGAAAGTGAAAGTGGAGAATGAAAAAGTTGGCTTAACGCTCAACATTCAGAAAACGAAGATCATGATATCTTTGTATCCGGCTGATGTGATGGGAAGTGATGGGTATCCAGTCCCATCACTTCATGGGAAATAGGTGGGAAACAGTGGAAACAGTGTCAGACTTTATTTTGAGGGGCTGCAAAATCACTGCAGGTGGTGATTGCAGCTATGAAATTAAAAGACGCTTACTCCTTGGAAGGAAAGTTATGACCAACCTAGATAGCATATTCAAAAGCAAAGACATTACTTTGCCAACAAAGGTTTGTCTAGTCAAGGCTATGGTTTTTTCCAGTGGTGATGTATGGATGTGAGAGTTGGACTGTGAAGAAATCTGAGCACCGAAATTATGATGCTTTTGACCTGCGGTGTTGTAGAAGACTTTTAAGAGTCCCTTGGACTGCAAGGAGATCCAACCAGTACATTCTAAAGGAGATCAGTTCTGGGTGTTCATTGGAAGGACTGATGCTGAAGCTGAAACTCCAATACTTTGGTCACCTTATGCGAAGTGTTGACTCATTGGAAAAGACCGTGATGATCAGAGGGATTGAGGGCAGGAGGAGAAGGGGACGACAGAGGATGAGATGTCTGGATGGCATCACTGACTCGATGGACATGAGTTTGGGTGAATTCCGGGATTTGGTGATGGACAGGGAGGTCTGGCATGCTGTGATTCATGGGGTCGCAAATAGTGGGACACTACTGAGCAACTGAACTGAATTGAAGTGAACTGAACTGACAGACATGTAAGAATGGCCAAAAACACTAATTTTAACAACTAATGCATTCTAAGATACTTGACATTATGGCTTGTATGAAACAATGAAAAATTGCGTGAGAGAAAAGACATACTTTTAAAATTTTAAAAATTTCAATAACAAGAGCCAGATGATTCTTTTGACAATACTTTGAAGAATTTAGAGCCAACATTTATATGAGGAAAAATAAGACATAAAGGTTATTCCATGGAATTATAGGCAATTCCTGTGGTTTAAATATCTGTGTCCTCAAGATTCATATGTTGAATCTAGCCCTTAAAGTGGCAACATTATGAGGTGCGGCTGTTGTGAGGTACTTAGCTCTTGAAGGTGGAGCCCTTATGAATAAGGTTAGTGACCTTAGAAAAGAGCAAAGAGAGTGAGCTTCCCCATCTGCCATGTGAAGACACAGCAAGAAGATGCTTGCTGTGAAGCAGAACGGTCTCTCACCAGAAACCACCCATGTCAGCACCTTTATCTTGGAATTCCTATGCTCTAGAACTATGATAAATAAATTTTTGTTGCTTATAAGCTATTCATTCTGTGGCATTTTGTTATAAAAGCTCAAATGAACTAAAACAATGATCCAGAAAAAAAGAAGGGGTAAAATCAATAGAAAAAAGTTATTAAATAAATAATATGAGAATTTCTCAGAGAGAAAGAACACAAATTTTTAGATTGAAAGAGTTTTACTGAAGCATAAGCAGAACAAATGTAGGGGAAAACTGATACTTAGATGGATCTTTAAACTTCAAAACGTTACAAGATATTTTGCAGAGGCAGTTTGAAATCAGGGAGAGTAGGAAAGCTGGGGTGAATACTCAGGAAAATGGAAGTGAGTTATAAAGAGAATTAAGCCCAAGACAACAAAGGCTCAGTATTAAGTTAAGATGGCCTGTCCTCCTTGTCTGAGTGTGGACCTAAAGTCTTAATCCTGGCTTATCAAAATATCTAGTCTGCAGATTTTTATACCTGCAGGTGACCAATATCACTCTCATTCTCTCATGTCCTCACAGATTGTCAGAAGCTATGAGATCTTCGAAACTCAAATTTTGCAAAGACTCCTTTAAAAACTTTGGGTGATTTTACACTAATTGGGAATAGCAGAGTAATGTTCTTATTTTCTCAGTCATGTCCGACTCTGGGGACCTCATGGACTGTAGCCCACCAGGCTCCTCTGTCCATGAGGATTCTCCAGGCAAGAATACTGGTGGGTTGCCATGTCCTCCTCCAAGAGATGTTCCCAACCCAAGGATAGAACCCAGGTCTCCAAACTGCAGGCAGATTCCTTACTGTCAAAGACTCCTTTAAAAACATTGGGTGATTTGAAACTAATCAGGCAAGTATGTTGTTAATCAGCAATTTGATGCTCAGGTGATGCTAGTAGTAAACAACCCACCAGCCAATGCAGGAGATGTAAGAAATGTGGGTTCAATTCCTGGGTCAGGAAGATTCCCCTGGAGGAGCACATGGCAACCCACTCCAGTGTTCTTGCTTGGAGAATCCCCATGGACAGAGGAGCCTGGTGGGCTACCGTCTATAGCGACACAAAGAGTCAGACAGGAATGAAGCGACTTAACATGCACACACAGACAAGCATGTTGATAATCAGTAATTTGGCGATCAGTGAAATTTTAATTACTATGTATAATTGTTACTAAACAGTATATAATAATGGCCCAGCTAACCCAAGATAGCAAGATATAATTGTGAGTATGTGTGTGTGTGTTAGTTGCTCAGTTGTGTCCAACTCTTTGAGACCCTATGGACTTTAGCCAGCCAGGCTCTTCTGTCCATGGGATTCTCCAGGCAAGTATACTGGAGTAGGTTGCCTTTCCCTTCTCCAGGGGATCTTCCCAAATTAGCAGTTACTAATAAATTGTTAGAAATACAACAAGGAGTTCAAGTTTTAAAAATTGCTTAAAATTGTTGCAACTAGAGAGCTTTCCTGGTGACCTAGTGATTAAGAATCCCTGCTTCTGTTGCAGTGGGCACAATCTTAATCTGCTGACCAGGTGTTCAATCCCTGATTGGCAAACTAAGATCTTGCATACCTTATGGCTAAAATATAAATAAATAAATAAATTTATGTTAACATCTTCAAAAAAAATGTTGGAATTAGGCCACATGGTAATGTTTTAGAAACATTAATATAACAACAGATAAATCAACAAATAGGAGACATGATAAAGTGAAGTTGAAAATTCTTCCCATTTTGACATAAATCTTGAAAATAATAATTTACTGTTTGTAACTAGGTCAGCTAAAACCCTGTTGGCTCAAACTCTATATGTCTTGAGGTACTTTCATTGTCTTTTCTTACAAAATACTGCCTTAATTCAGATTTAATATACAGGTGAAGATATTTCACCTGTGTTTGCCAATTTATTACAAAATGCCAATTATAACATAAAAAACACAACATTGAGTCTCTATGCATGAAGTAGATACGGTTGATACTCTGCCAGGCATTTCATCATTTCTGGATTATAGATGGAGGTTTTCATTAAGCATTATTGAAATTACCATAACATACATGAGTACATATTCCAAAAAAGAATTTCTATTTGCAATGCAGAGAAATGGTACCTGTTGGTAAAATAAACATAGTATTTGTTCACTTGGTGCTTTCAATTACTAAAACAAACTCAAAAAGAGGAGGAAAAAAAAAGAAAAGTATTTGAATTGGAAAGATCAAACAATTTGAGAAAAAGTAGAAGGGCTCCAGCTACAGTAAATATTGCCACTTGAAAAAAGTATCAAGAGCATTAAAAAATTACTGTTATGACATGTGGAATTCAGAAATCTTAAAATGTTTCGAACAATTACTTGTGTTGATTTCTGTAAATAGTGAGTAACTAGCATAACACCACCTTGATGGAAGAAACTGTCAAATATTGAAATATGGGGTCATCATTCTGGCTTACACATGATTTTAATTTATGCTGACTAGAACAGTCCATTTTGTGCAATGTCAAATATATAGTATGCATCCACATTAAGCTTTAAAGAAAAGAATGGATTTAAAAGTTAAAATGGGGTAACTGATTCAGGCTTCAAGGATGGAGTTAGGTGGCCAGTGTGGATATGGTTTCAGACATGTTTCTGAACTTCAGAGAACTGAATTTAGTGAGGGCTTCCCTGGTGGCTCAAATGGTAAAGCATCAGTCTGCGATGTGGCAAGAATACATGGAAGAACTGTACAAAAAAGATCTTCACTACACAGATAATCATGCTGATGTGATCACTAATCTAGAGCCAGACACCTTGGAATGTGAAGTCAAGTGGGCCTTGGAAAGCAACACTACGAACAAAGCTAGTGGAGGGGATGGAATTCCAGTTGAGCTGTTTCAAATCCTGAAAGATGATGCTGTGAAAGTGCTGCACTCAATATGCCAGCAAATCTGGAAAACTCAGTAGTGGCCACAGGACTGGAAAAGGTCCGTTTTCATCCAATTCCAAAGAAAGGAAATGCAAAAGAATGCTTAAACTACCACACAATTGCACTCGTCTCACATGCTAGTAAAGTAATTCTCAAAATTCTCCAAGCCAGGCTTCAGCAATATGTGAACTGTGAACTAACTCCCTGATGTTCAAGCTGGTTTTAGAAAAGGCAGAGGAACCAGAGATCAAATTGCCAACATCCGCTGGATCCTGGAAAAAGTAAGAGAGTTCCAGAAAAACATCTATTTCTGCTTTATTGCCTATGCCAAAGCCTTTGACTGTGTGGATCACAATCAACAGTGGAAAATTCTGAAAGAGATGGGAATACAGACCACCTGACCTGCCTCTGGAGAAATCTGTATGCAGGTCAGGAAGCAACAGTTAGAACTGGACATGGAACAACAGACTGGTTCCAAATAGGAAAAGGAGTACGTCAAGGCTGTATATTGTCACCCTGCTTATTTAACTTCTATGCAGAGTACATCATGAGAAACGCTGGACTGCAAGAAACACAAGCTGCAATCAAGATTGCCGGGTGAAATATCAATAACCTCAGATATGCAGATGACATCACCCTTATGGCAGAGAGTGAAGAGGAGCTAAAAAGCCTCTTGATGAAAATGAAAGAGGAGAGTGTAAAAGTTGGCTTAAAGCTCAACATTCAGAAAATGAAGATCATGGCATCTGGTCCCATCACTTCATGGGAAATAGATGGGGAAACAGTGGAAACTGTCAGACTTTATTTTTGGGGGCTCCAAAATCACTGCAGATGGTGATTGTAGCCATGAAATTAAAAGACGCTTACTCCTTTGAAGAAAAGTTATGACCATCCTAAATAGCATATTCAAAAGCAAAGACATTACTTTGCCGACTAAGGTCCGTCTAGTCAAGGCTCTGGTTTTTCCTGTGGTCATGTATAGATGTGAGATTTGGACTGTGAAGAAAGCTGAGCACCGAAGAATTGATGCTTTTGGTCTGTGGTGTTGGAGAAGACTCTTAAGGGTCCCTTGGACTGCAAGGAGATCCAACCAGTCCATTCTGAAGGAAATCAACCCCGGGATTTCTTTGGAAGGAATGATGCTAGAGCTGAAATTCCAGTACTTTGGTCACCACATGCGAAGTGTTGACTCATTGGAAAAGACTCTGATGCCAGGAGGGATTGGGGGCAGGAGAAGAAGTGGACGACCGAGGATGAGATGGCTGGATGGCATCACGGACTCGATGGACGTGGGTCTGAGTGAACTCCGGGAGTTGGTGATGGACAGGGAGGCCTGGCGTGCTGCGATTCATGGGGTAGCAAAGAGTAGGACATGACTGAGCGACTGAACTGAAGTGAACTGACCTGAATTTAGTGAACTATATTTAAGACGCAAGGACACCACCAGCCTTTCTCAAAACTATATGTTAATAGCTGTCAGCAACAAACTTACGGTTTCAATTTCTCCCCTTGTAACTCTGCAACCATTTCAGAATCCAACCAATCCTTGCTTAACAAGCACCCTTGCTTCTTGCCAAGTCCAATTATAATTCTTGACAGACAAATTACAGAATTTGCCTTCATAAGCCTCCCCCATTTCATAGTTCAGTGGGATGCAATTCAACTGATTCTTGAATCTGTGTCTCCGAGGGTAAAACCCTCAGCTTGGATCATAGAAAAACTTTGTTATATTTCTATTTTACATTAGTTTATTGATTACTTCCATTGACAGTACCATATAGTACTATACTGTACTGTATTATGTATCATGTATGTATTGTGTAGTATATGTAATACCAATGCCATTAGTATTATGACAGTATTTTCCTCAATAGCAGGCCTTATTCAGCATGTCACAGAGTGACTTGAACTGAATTCAAAGTACATAATAGAACTGACCCTTGAATCATCCTCATTTGTCCACTTATACATAGATTTTTTTTTCAGTAGTAAATATTACAGCACAACTCAACTCTCCTTTGGTTTTATCTGCAGATGCTGAACTGTGGAGAAACTGTGTGCAGGGAGAGCTAACTATAAGTTGTATGCAGATTTCTCCCTATAGGGAAAGTCTATATTCATATTGTTCAAGGTCCAACTGTACTTTGAAGACTGTATGTGAATTACTCTGCAGTATATAGAAAAACCCATCAGAGACCTTTGGTCTACAATAGAACTATTGATCTACATTAGCACTATTGGTCTACAATAGAACTATTATTATCAATGTAGGAATTTCTGAATTAAGAAAATATAAGGCTTTCTTGATAGCTCAGTTGGTAAAAAATCCACCTGCAATGCAGGAGACCCTGGTTCAATTCCTGGGTTGGGAAGATCCCCTGGAGAAGGGAAAGGCTATCCACTCCAGTATTCTGGCCTAGAGAATTCCATTGACTGTATAGATTATGTGGTTGCTAAGAGTGAGACACCACTGAGCAACTTTCACTCACTGAACTTCAACAAATTTAGGCTTCCCTTGTAGCTCAGCTGGTGAAAAATCCACCTGAAATATGGGAGACCTGGGTTTGATCCCTGGGTTGGGAAGATACCCTGGAGAAGGGATAGGCTATCCACTCCAGTATTTTCACCTGAAGAATTTCATGGACTGTATATAGTCCATGAGGTTGCAAAAGTCGGACATGACTGAGCAACTTTAATTTAGGGTTTCCCTGTAATTCAGATGGTAAAGCATTTGCGTGCAATGCAGGAGACTTGGGTTCAATCCCTGGTTTGGGAAGAGCCCCTGGAGACAGAAATGGCAACCCACTCCAGTATTCTTGCCTGAAGAATTTCATGGACAGAGGAGCCTGTCAGGCAACAGTCCATAGGGTTGCAAACAGTAGGACACAACTGAGTGATTCTCACACACACATACCCACAGACACACACACAAACATGTGTCACCACTTACAAAGAAAAAAGTAAATAGAAAGAAGAAGGGAAAATTTACACTCAACTGAAAGAGTGCTCTGAAGTGGAGAATAACTTTGGAGTTAAAAAATAATGCCCTTGCATAACAGATTCAGTAAATACCATCAAAATTCAACTTGCATATAAAGCTCATTCCTCTTTTCTTCCAAGCTGTAATTGTCTTTGTATTCTGCAATTAAAGGCTTTGGAACTATCCTGGATGCAACAAGTGGCCAGAAGCTTTGAGGATTAGTATCAGATTATCATCTTATTATAACATCACACTGGTCTATGCAAAAGGATGGAGTTAGCCTCAAGGGTACTACCATCCATTTGATTAAAACAATTAAGGCCAAATCTATTATTTCTTGAATAAATGGTTTGGACTATTATCAAAACTAAAACTTGAAAGCTTTAGTTTCCTGGTTAAGCCCATGCTAAGAAATAGAACTGAGATAAATGTGCAGAATTGTTAAGCCAGTCATATTTTAACAAAGCTAAGAATAATTCCATATTTATCTTTAGTTTTACTGTCATTTAATCCATTGAGGGCTCTAAATTTAACTTATAGTAGAAATAATTTTACTTATCAATTTGGACATGATGAGAAAAAGAGAATTAATCAAGAAAAAAATATTTGGAATCCTTGTAATATGGATAGAAAACTATGTGTGTGACATAATTTTCTTAAACTTTCTGAAAAATAAGTAATACATAAAATGTGGATAAC
The DNA here is from genome assembly GCF_016772045.2 of Ovis aries. Lineage (NCBI taxonomy): Eukaryota > Metazoa > Chordata > Mammalia > Artiodactyla > Bovidae > Ovis > Ovis aries. Next base: position 49,200,823 of record NC_056056.1, read on the forward strand.
AGTATCTACTTATGAAATAATTTGTGAAATATTTAGCATAATCCCTAACATACTAAATATTTAATAATGTTAAGTATTACATTGTTCTAAAAGGGATAAAGACTTGTGCAAATTATGAAAAAATAAACAACATTAGCCTTGAATTCTGGAAAATATGATTTAATATAAAAAAAATCACTGCTATTTCTTTAGAACTGGATAATAAGCTAGTTGTTTATCTGTTTTTCTTGAATTTAACAGACAAATTATTTCAAAATAATAAGTTCACATCTCCATTCAAATATCTATAACTTTATATTGCTAAACTGTCATAATAAATTGACTAGATTCCTTGAAAAGTTAAAATAATATCAATGAAAGCAGTTACTTCAGTTTTGCTCCAATTTAATGCGAAGAACTTTGGTTTTGCTTATAAAGCAAAATACAGGCTACTGATTTTGATAGGGTTTTAAAAATCAAATTAATAGGATATGAACCCCTATCTGTCTTATGTATTAAATATATTTAAATTTAATGAAATTTGTTTCAGTTCAGTTAAAATCATGTTTTTTCCTTTATCTTGTAGTATTTAAAATTTTTAACTTGAAGTATTTAAAATGTTATACTATTTTAAAAATTATAGTATTATATGTACTTATAGTTTGAATGTCTTAACATTTCTTTAGCATCCCTATGATGTTACAAAGTCTTTCCCTATACAGCTGATGACATTTGCTAATATTTGAATTACAATATTTTTTCCTATGATAACTATGTGGAAACGACTATATTTATCAGATAACTTAGAACTGCTTTTGTTTGAAAAACTGCTACAAAAATTTTGGGGATTAAAAAGTGTGCCTGCATTTAAAATTCACACAATTCTTTCACTTAATGCCTGGCTTCAGAATAGAGGAAGAAATATGCTAAGCACATGATAGAGAAGAAATTTTACTCTCATTATCCTACAAGATGCAGAGAACAAATACAGAGGAAAGAGAAAGAAAGGATAGAAAAAATGATACAAAAAGGGTGTACAGTGTTCAGGATAAACTGACATGTGAATACAACTACAATTTGGAGTTGTTAATAAATTTATAGGGCATATCCTTTTTTAAAAAAACCCATCAGCAGCTCTAAGCTATAACTGGGTGTAAACACATGTGATATAATTATAGCTAAATATGTTATATACTTACACAAGGCATATAAATGTATGCATATATATGTACATGTATGGATGGTGGATGAAAAAATAAGATAAACAGGCAGGTAAAAAGATTTGGCTTATAAAATCTATATTGTAAATATTTAGTTTTAACTCCTCACTTGCATTTAAAAATAATAAAATAAAATTCTAAAGATCAGTCCTGGTTGTTCTTTGGAAGGAATGATGCTAAAGCTGAAACTCCAGTAATTTGGCCCCCTCATGTGAAGAGTTGAATCATTGGAAAAAACTCTGATGCTGGGAGGGATTGGAGGCAGGAGGAAAAGGGGACGACAGAGGATGAGATGGCTGGATAGCATCACCGACTCGATGGACGTGAGTTTGAGTGAACTCCCGGAGCTGGTGATGGACAGGGCGGCCTGGCGTGCTGCAATTCATGGGGTCGCAAAGAGTCAGACACGATTGAGTGACTGAACTGAACTGATAAATATAACCCCTCCCTTTTGAAACTATCTCCCTTCTCCCTCTCCATCCCACCCCTCCAGGTTGATACAGAGACCCTGTTTGAGTTTCCTGAGCCACACAGCAAATTCCCATTGGCTATCTATTTTATATATGGTAATGTAAATTTCCATGTTAATCTTTCCATACATCTCATCCTCTCCTCCTCTCTCCCCATGTCCATAAGTCTAATCTCTATGTCTGTTTCCCCATTCAGTTCAGTTCAGGTCAGTCGCTCAGTCATGTCCAACTCTTTGCGACCCTATTAATTGCAGCATGCCAGGCCTCCCTGTCCATCACCAACACCTGGAGTTCACCCAAACTTGCGTCCATCGAGTCGGTAATACCATCCAGCCATCTCATCCTCTGTCATCCCCTTCTCTTCCTGCCCCCAATCCCTCCCAGCATCAGAGTCTTTTCCACTGAGTCAACACTTCACATGAGGAGGCCAAAGTATTGGAGTTTCAGCTTTAGCATCAATCTTTCCAAAGAACACCCAGGACTGATCTCCTTTAGGATGGACTGGTTGGATCTCCTTGCAGTCCAAGGGACTCTCAAGAGTCTTCTCCAACACCACAGTTCAAAAATAACAATTCATTGTGCTCAGCTCTCTTCATAGGCCAACTCTCACAGCCACACATGACCACTGGAAAAACCGTAGCCTCTACTAGACGGACCTTGTTGGCAAAATAATGTCTCTGCTTTTGAATATGCTATCTAGTTTGGTCATAACTTCTTCCAAGGAGTAAGTGTCTTTTAATTTCATGGCTGCAATCACCATCTGCAGTGATCTTAGAGCCCCCAAAAATAAAGTCTGACACTGTTTCCACTGTTTCCCCATCTATTTCCCATGAAGTGATGGGACCAGATGCCATGATCTTCGTTTTCCGAATGTTGAGCTTTAAGCCAACTTTTTCACTCTCCAGTTTCACTTTCATCAAGAGGCTTTTTAGTTCCTCTTCACTTTCTGTCATAAGGGTGGTGTCATCTGCATATCTGAGGTTATTCATATTTCTCCCGACAATCTTGATTCCAGCTTGTGCTTCTTCCAGTCCAGTGTTTCTCATGATGTATTCTGCATATAAGTTAAATAAGCAGGATGACAATATACAGCCTTGACGTACTCCTTTTTCTATTTGGAACCAGTCTGTTGTTCCATGTCCAGCTCTAACTGTTGCTTCCTGACCTGCATATAGGTTTCCCAAGAGGCAGGTCAGGTGGTCTGTATTCCCATCTCTTTCAAAATCTTCCACAGTTTATTGTGATCCACACAGTCAAAGGTTTTGGCATAGTCAACAAAGCAGAAATAGATGTTTTTCTGGAACTCTCTTGCTCTTTCGATGATTCAGTGGATGTTGGCAATTTGATCTCTGATTCCTCTACCTTTTCTAAAACCAGCTTGAACATCAGGAAGTTCACGGTTCATGAATTGCTGAAGCCTGGCTTGAAGAATGTTGAGGATTACTTTACTATCATGTGAAATGAGTGCAATAGTGCGGTAGTTTGAGCATTCTTTTGCATTGCCTTTCTTTGGGATTGGAATTGAAATGGACCTTTTCCAGTCCTGTGGCCACTGCTGAGTTCTCAAAATTTGCTGCCTTGTAAATAAATTCTTCAGTATCATTTTTTCTAGATTCTATATATATATGCATTAGAATACGATTTTTATCTTTCTCTTTCTGACTTACATCACTCTGTATGATAGGTTCTAGCTTCATCCATCTCATTAGAACTGACTCAAATGTGTTCTTTCTATGGCTAAGTAACATTCTATTGTGTATATTTACCACAACTCCTTTACCCATTCATCTGTCAATGGACATCTAGGTTGCTTCCATGTTGCTTTGTAAATAGTGATGCAATGAACAATGGGATACATGTGTCTTTTTCAATTTTGGTTTCCTCAGGGTATATACCTAAGAGTGGGATTGCTGAGTCATGCAGTTGTTTTATTCCTGGTTTTTTAAGGAATCCCCATACCATCTTCCATAGTGGCTGTATCAATTTACATTCCCACCAACAGTGCAAAAGCATTGTTGGTCTCCGGCACCGTCCCCAGCATTTATTGTTTGTAGACGTTTTGATGATGTGAAGTAATATCTCATTGTAGTTATAATTTGCATTTCTCTAATAATGAGTGATGTTGAGCATCTTTTCATGTACTTGTTAGCCATCTCTATGCATTTTTTTGAGAAATGTCTGTTTAGGTCTTTTTTCCACTTTTTAATTGGGTTGTTTGCCTTTCTGGTATTGAGTGTATAAGCTGCTGTATATTTTGGAAAGTAATCCTTTGTTAGCTGTTTCATTTGCTATTGTTTTATCCCATTCTGAAGGTTGTCTTTTCACCTTGCTGATAGTTTCCTTTGTGTGCAAAAGTTTTTAAGTTTAATCAGGCCCCACTTCTTTACTTTTGTTTTTATTTCCATTACTCTAGGAGGTGGGTCATAAGGGATCTTTGTTTGATTTATGTCATTGAGTGTTCTGCCTATGTTTTCCTCTAAGAGTTTTATAGTTTCTGGTCTTACATTTAGGTCTTTAATCCATTTTTAGCTTATCTTTGCGTATGTTGTTAGGAAGTGTTCTAATTTCATTATTTTACATGTATGTAGCTGTTCAGTTTTCCCAGCAGCATTTATTGAAGAGGCTGTCTTTGCTGCATTGTATATTCTTGCTTCCTTTGTTAAAAATAAGGTACTCATGGTGTATGAGTTTATTCCTGGCCTTTCTATCTTGTTCCATTGGTCTATATTTCTTTTTTTGTGCCACTACCATATTGTATTGAAGACTGTAGCTTTGTAGTATAATCTGAAGTCAGGAAGATTGATTCTTCCAGTTCCATTCTTCTTTCTCAAGACTCCTTTGGCTATTCTGGGTCTTTTGTGTTTCCATATGAATTGTGAATTTTTTTGTTCTAGTTCAGTGAAAAATGTCACTGGTAATTTAATAGGGATCACATTGAATCTGTAGACTGTGTTTGGTAGTATATCCATTTTCACAATATTGATTCTTCCTACTCAGGAACATGAAGGGAATATCCAATATATTCTTGAAGATTAAGAAATAGATTTTTAGAGATGATTTCTTAAGATACATTTACTGAAATATTGTGATAAGTTTGAAAGCTTAGATTAAAACTAGATGAACAGTATAAACTAGAAACAGATCAACATATATAGAAATATTCATTCATTTAAAAGATGGCACTGAATCAGCAGCTAAAGGACCAGTTTTCAACAGATTGCATTTGGACAATTGGTGTACCCATGGAAAAGAATAAAATTGGGAGTATACTATACCAAATCTATTCCAGTTGAATTACAGACATTAATACAAAAATATCTTCTTGAAATTGGGATACAGGAAAATATTGAAACATAAGAAATACAGATTCTTATAGGAAAATATTGGCAAATATTGGTATGAGGGTGTTAATAGCTTCAGTAGGGAGGCCAGAAGTCCCCAAGTGGCTGCTGCTGCTGCTGCTAAGTTGCTTCAATCGTGTCCGACTCTGTGCCCCATAGACGGCAGCCCATCAGGCTCCCCCTGTCCCTGGGATTTTCCAGGCAAGAACACTGGAGTGAGTTGCCATTTCCTTCTCCAATGCATGAAAGTGAAAAGTGAAAGTGAAGTCGCTCAGTCATGTCTGACTCTTAGCGACCCCGCCTACCAGGCTCCTCCATCCATGGGATTTTCCAGGCAAAAGTACTGGAGGGGGGTGCCATTGCCTTCTCTGCTCCAAGTGGCAGGAGGAAGTAAAACTGCAAGTGGCAGACTTTTTTTTTTTTTTTTTTACCTTTGCTAATCCTGTGTTTTCATGGTGACACCTGGTTCCAGCTGAACCAGACTTTATCTCAAACCTTGAGCTAACCAATGTATTTTTCTCATGGAAATGACTTCCTTAAGCTGTGTTAATGAACTATATATTTGCTTGGAAATCTGCCTTTCTTCAGGATTCATGTGAGTTGTTTTTATGGCCCAGGATGACTCACCTTGTGCCAATGCTATCTCAAAATTCATGTTGTGGGTGAAGGGCCTAGTGCAACTCTCTCAGTTTGGAGGCACTTCCTTTCTGTAATTGTCAGACAAGGAAATGGCAAACCACTCCAGTAGTCTTGCCTGGAAAATTCCATGGACAGAAGAACCTGGTAGGCTACAGCCCATGAGGTCACAAAGTCGTACACGACTGAGCAACTTAACTTTTTTTCTTCCTTTCTAATAGGTATATAACTCCTTACTAAAAACTAGCAAGGGTGCACTGTTTTTGTCCCCTTCTGATGTCTATGTCAGATACTTTCTCTATCTCTTCTATATCTTAATAAAACTTTATTACACACACACAAAAAACTCTGAGTGATCAAGCCTCATTACTCACCCTGGATAGAATTCCTCTCCTCTGGAGGCCAAGAGTTCTGGCGTTGTTCACTGCTCGTAGCATCAACCTTTCAGGTAAATTAAATAATATTAAAATTAACAACTTCTAATGATCATAGTCAAAGCTATGTTTTTTCCAGTGGTCATGTATGGATGTGAGAGTTGGACTGTAAAGAAGGCTGAGCACTGAAGAACTGATGCTATTGAATTATGATTCTGGAGAAATACTCTTGAGAGCCCCTTGGACAGCAAGGAGATAAAGCCAGTCAGTTTTTAAGGAAATGAACCGTGACTATTCGTTGAAAGGACTGATGCTTAAAGCTCCAATACTTTGGCCACAGGATGTGAAGAGCCAGCTCATTGGAAAAGACCATGATGCTGGAAAAGATTAAGGGCAGGAGGAGAACAGGGCAACAGAGGATGAGATGATTGGATGACATCACTGACTTGATGAAAATGACTTTGAGCAAACTCCAGGAGATAGTGCAGATAGGAAAGTCTGGCGTGCTATACATGGAGTTGCAAATACTTGGACACGACTTTGCGACTGAACAACAATGATCATAAACTCTATTAATGGAGAAAACCAGCAAACTATAGAGTGGGAGAAACTATTTATAACACAAGAAATCGACTAATGTTCTTAATTTGAATGGACTTAAAAACAAAAACAACTGTAACTCCTTAAGTAAAATGCATACAATACAATGGAAATATGCAGAAAAGATTTGAAAAGGCTCTTAAAATGCAAAAATCTAAGTGACCTTGAAAAATATAAAAAGACATTCAACTTTCTCCGAAATAATTTAAAATCATCTAATGAAATTTAGATGATTGTATCCCATGACATCCACTTGTTATTTTCCTTATAGAATTATTTACTTGAGCTCACTGGGAGAGGTTGTGAAATTATATTACTCACAATAGCTACAAAAAGGAAGTAACTCAAATATTCATAGACAGGCAAACAAATAAGTAAATTTTTTCATATTAAATACTGCTACACAATACACAAATTATACTGAAACAAAACAACATATATTAATATATATTTGTAAATACAATGGTATTTATTCCATGATTCCTTTACTTAGGGTTCAAAAACAGAAAAAAAAAATGAAAACTACGTTTTGAAATGCAAATAAGAAGTATGACCATAAGTAGTAAAACTCTAAAAGAAAAGAAGTAATTACTTAATTATTTTTTTAAATTATAATACTGTTCTCCAATGAAAATAGAGAGGACAGTGATCAGGTTGATGTGGAAAGAAAGCTTAAGAATGTGGACAATATAGAGTTCCTATATTCATAGAGGATAAATAATTTTATGAGAAATGATGGAACTTTGTTGAATTTTATTATATGTTCTATAATGCAAAATTATTTAAAAATATATGTATATCAATGGCATATTTATCATTTATTTAACAAGTTTATTTTACATAAACATTAATGTTAAAGTTACAGTCTTCTATTCTGTAACAACAAATCTTTAATTTAAAAACTCATTTATTCAAGCATAGTAAATTTACAATGTTGTGCTAATTAGAAAATTCAGAATGCATGCCATTATTGCTGTCTGACTGTCTCTGCCCAAAATTTGTAGGTTGACATCCTAATGCTCCAGGTAACTGTATTAGACAGTAGAACTCAGAGAGTCGGTTAGGTCATAGGGATAGAGTAATAATGAATAGAATTCATACACCAGTAAAAAGTGACCCCACAGAGCTCCCTAATGTTTCTGCCATTTGAGAACACAGAAAGGAATTGGCAATTTGCAACCTCGGAAAAGGTTTTCACCAGAGCCAAAACACACTGGTATCCTGAACTGGACTTCCAGACTTTATAACTGTTTTAATAAACCACTAAGCTTATGGTATTTATTTTTTCCAACTTTACTGAGGTATAATTGAAAATACAGTTGTATGTTTTTAAGCATAGGCTATGTTTGGGTTCAGTTCCTGGGCTGGGAAGATCCCCTGGAGAAGGGAAAGGCTACCCACTCCAGTATTCTGTCCTAGAGAATTCCATGGGCTCTATAGTCTGTGGGATCGCAAAGAGTTGGAAACAACTGAGCGACTTTCACTTTCACTTTTATATGATTATTTAATTGTAAAAAGTTTTCTCCCAACTGGTCTATTAGCACCTCCATCACCTCATATATTTATCTCTTTTTCTGTGTATATGAAAATGTTAGGTTTGACTTTCAGCCAATTTCAGTTATACAACTGGTGTTGTCAAATATAGTCAACATATTATACATTAAATACTCGGAATTTATTTATCTTACAGCTGAAAGTTTGTACTCTGTCTCCAAAATCCCTCTATTTTCCCAAACCTCAGCCCCCAGAAACCACTATTTTACTTTCTGTTTCTATGAGTGTGACCTTTACTTTTTTAGATTCCACTTATAAATGATACCATCAATATTTGTATTTCCCTTTCTATATTATTTCACTTAATATAATGCTGTCAAAGAACATCAATGTTGCTGAACATGGCAGGATTGGATAATAGTCCACTGTAAAGATATACTATACCTTCTTTACCCATTCATTGGTAGGTGGACACTTAAGTCATTCCAATAACTTGGCTTTTGTGAAGAATAATGCAGTGAACATGGAATAAATATCTCTTTATATATTGTTTTCATTTCCTTCCGATATGTATACCCAGAGTGGAATCACTGGATCATATGGTAGTTCTACTTTTAATATTTTTGAGATAACTCCATATTGTGTTAAATAGCAGCACTACAAATATACCTTTGTAACAGCAATACACAAGAATTCCTTTTTGTTCATACCCATGTAAATACTTGCAATATCTTGTTTTTTTTTTTTGTTTTTTTTTTTTTTTGATGATGATCATTGTAATAGGCATGAAGTGATTGTGGTATTGATTGGCATTTCCCTAATGATTAGTGATGTTGACCATCTTTTCATGTGCCTGTGAGCCATTTGTATGTCTTTGAAAATATATATATTCATTTATTCTGCCTGTATATCAGATTGTTTCTTATCTTAAATTGTGAATGTTTTCATATTTTTGATACCAGTCCATTATCAGATATATAATTTGAAAATACTTTCTTCCACTCTGTGTGTTGTCTTTTCATTTTGTTAGTTTCCTTTCTTGCGCAGGAGCTTTTAAGTTTGATGTTGTCCAACTTGTTTGTTTTTTTGCCTTTGCTTTTGGTGTCAAGTCCAAAAAATAATTGTCTAGGAATTTGCTTCCTATGATTTCTTTCAGGAGTTTTATTGTTTCGAGTCTTAACCTGATGCCTGTTATCTCTTTCCAGTTAACTTTTGTGGGTGGTGTAAGATGGGGAATCCCATTTTTTAATTTTGCTTGTGGCGGTCCAATTTTCTGAATACCATTTGTCAAAGAGACTGTCCTTTTCCTGTTGCATATTCTTGGCTTGTCATGAATCAATTGAACACATATGCATTGATTTTATTTCTGGACTTTCTGTTATGCTCTAGTAACATATATGTTTGTTTTATGTCAATACCATGGTATTCTGATTACTATAGAATTGTAATACAATTGAAAATTAGAAAGTGGGATTCCTCCTGTTTTGTTTTTCTTCCTCAATATTGTTTGGGCTATTCTGGGTATTTTGTGGTTTCATACAAATTTTAGGATTACTTTCTATATCTGCAAAACATGTCATTGGCATTTGGATAGGGATTGCATTGAATCTATATGTTGCCTTTGGTTGGAATTTTATTTAAACAATATTAATTATTCTGATCGATGAATATGAAATATTTTTTCATGTATTTATGTATTTTTTCAATTTCTTTCATCTGTGTCTTATAGCTTTTCAGTGTAAAATATTCAGCCTCCTTGAACATATTCATTCCTAAGTATTTTACAATTTTTGATGTATTTACATCTATATTTACAGATATATTAGCATGTATTTTCTTTTCTTGTAGTGTCCCTGTCCATTTTTTATATTAGAGTCATGCTAACCTTGTAAATTAATTTTGGAGATGTTTACTTCTCCTTTTATTTGGAGAGTTGAAAGAGTTGCTATTAATTCCTTAAATGTTTAATACAATTTACCAACAAAGCCATTGGGTCCTGGACATATTTGTTGGGAGGTTTTAATTAATGATTCAATGTCCTTAATAGTAGTTTATCTGTTTAGATTTTTTATTTCTTCAAGATTCAGTCTTGGTAGGCTTTAGTTTTAGCAATTTATACATTTTTCTAGGTTTTTAAATTTTTTGGCACATAATTCTTCATAGCAGTCACCTATGATCCTTTGTATTTGTGTATTATCAGATGTAATATCTCTCCTTTCACTTTTAATTTTGTTTACTGGAATCCTCTTTTTCTCTTGGTTAGGTTTGTCAAGTTTATTTATTTATTTATTTATTTTTTCAAAATGCCAGTTCTTAGATTCATTCATTTTTTTTCTATTGTCTCTTTAGTCTCTATTTCATCTAGTTCTACTCTGGCCTTTGTTATTTTCTTCCTTCTTCTAAATTTAGGCTTAGTTGTTTTTTTTGTTTTGTTTTGTTTTGTTTTTCTAGTTTATGGAGGTGTGCTGCTGCTGCTAAGTCACTTTAGTTGTGTCTGACTCTGTGAGACCCCATAGATGGCAGCGCACCAGGCTACCCCATCCCTGGGATTCTCCAGGCAAGAACACTGGAGTGCGTTACCATTTCCTTCTGCAATAAGTGAAAGTGAAAAGTGAAAGTGAAGTTGCTCAGTTGTGTCTGACCCTCAACGACTTCATGGACTGCAGACTACCAGGCTTGTCCAACCATGGGATTTTCCAGGCAAGAGTACTGGAGTGGGGTGCCATTGCCTTCTCTGCTATGGAGGTGCAAAGTTAGGTTATTTGAGGTCTTTTTAAAATGCAATTATCAGTATAATCTTCAGTTTTACAATTGCATTTGCTGCCTTCCATACAATTGGTATGTTGTGTTTCTATTTTTCTTATTTCAAATACATTTCTATTTCCATTTTGATTTCTTTGATGACCATTTTCTTGCTCAGGTGCATGTTGTTTAATTTGCATAATTATTAATTTTCCAGTTTTCTTCTTATAATTGATTTCTAGTTCCATGTGGTTGTGGTCAGGGGATATGCTTGACAAGATTCAAATCTTCTTACATTTATTAATACTTGTTTTGTGGCCTAGCATTTGATCTATCTCAGAGAATGATCCATATGTACTTCAGAAGATTGCATATTCTGCTGCTATTGGATGAAATTTTCTATAAATGTCTGTTATATGCAACTGATTTGATATAAAGTTTAAGCTCAATTCTTCTTTACTCAGTTTGTCTTTCAATAATCTATGCATTATTGAAAGTGAGATATTTAGGTCACCAACTGTTTTTATACTGCTGTCTCTATCCCTTCAAATAGTTCAATATGTGCTTTGTATACTTTGGTGCTTCTAGCTTAAGTTTTGGGGAAGGAAATGGCAACCCACTCCAGTGTTCTTGCCTGGAGAATCCCAGGGACAGGGAAGCCTGGTGGGCTGCCGTCTATGGGGTCACACAGAGTCGGACATGACTGAAGTGACTTAGCAGCAGCAGCAGCAGCAGCAGCAGCTTAAGTTTATTTATGCTTATAAATGGTATGTCCTGTTGTTGGACTGACCCATTTATCATTTTGTAATGACCTTCAACTCTTATCCTAGTGACTGGTTTTAATTCAATTTTTGCAGATATAAGTATAGCTACTCTTTCATTCTTTTGGTTTCCATTTTCACTAACTATCTTTTTACATATATTCACTTTCCATCTATGTATGTCCTTAAAGCTGAAGTGAGTTTCTTTGGCAGCACAGAATTGGGCATGATTTTTTTTTTATATATATTTAAATCCATTCAACCATTCTAAGTCTTTTGATTGGAGAACATAGTCCATTTACATTACTCCTTGGAAGAAAAGTTATGACCAACCTAGATAGCATATTCAAAAGCAGAGACATTTCTTTGCCAACTAAGGTCCGTCTAGTCAAGGCTATGGTTTTTCCAGTAGTCATGTATGGATGTGAGAGTTGAACTATGAAGAAGGCTGAGGGCTGAAGAATTGACGCTTTTGAACTGTGGTGTTGGAGAAGACTCTTGAGAGTCCCTTGGACTGCAAGGAGACCCAACCAGTCCATTCTGAAGGAGATCAGCCCTGCGATTTCTTTGGAAGGAATGATACTAAAGCTGAAACTCCAGTACTTTGGCCACCTCATGGGAAGAGTTGACTCATTGGAAAAGACTTTGATGCTGGGAGGCATTGGGGGCAGGAGGAGAAGGGGACGACAGAGGATGAGATGGCTGGATGGCATCACTGACTTAATGGACGTGAGTCTGACTGAACTCTGCGAGTTGGTGATGGACAGGGAGGCCTGGCATGGTGCGATTCATGGGGTTGCAAAGAGTCAGACACGACTGAGTGACTGAACTGAACTGAACTGAATGGATATGGACTTTTATTGCTATTTTGTTAACTGTTTATAGGTGTTTTGTAATTCTTTCATGTTTTTTTTTTCTTTTTCTTATGAGATGATTTTTTTGTTGTGGTGGTATTCTTAGATTTATTTTTCTTTATTTTTTGTGTATATATAATAAATTTTTGCTTTATTTTATCATGAACTTTACAAAAAATCATATTTATAAGCGTATTTTAAACAAATACTTTTAACACATACTAAGCAATACTTTTGTATTCTCTCTGCATAATTAATGTCTTTGATTCCACAATTTACATTTGTTTTTACCTTGTGCATCAATTAGCAAATTATCATTATTATATTTAACACTTTCATCTTTCAATCTTCATACTGGATTTATAATTGAATTACTTTCCATTATTATAGCTTCATTCTGAATTTTGTGCATATATCTTTAGTTTTGTATATTTTTCAGTTACTAACTAGAGCCCTTTTATTTCAGTTTGAAGAATTTCTTTTAACATGTAATGATTGTCTAGTGGTGGTGAACTCCATTACTTTTACTTGTCTGGAAAACTATTTTTTTTTTTCAATTCTGAAAGGCAGCTTTACCCCATGGAGTATTTTAGTTACTACTTTGTTTTCCTTCAGTATTTTGAATATATTGTCACTCCCTTCTGGTCTGCAGAATTTCTTCTGAGAAATCCACTAATAATATTATGGAGAGGGGGCCCTTGTACATGACAAATTTTTTTTTCCTTACAACTTAAGATTTTCTTAAGATTGTCTCTTGTCTTAATTTTGACAATTTAATCATAATGTATCATGTTGTAGATCACTTTGTTTTTTTTTGTTGTTGTTTTGTTTTGTTTTATTTTTTTTAATTTTAAAATCTTTAATTCTTACATGCATTCAGAAACATGAACCCCCCTCCCACCTCCCTCCCCATAACATTTCTCTGGGTCATCCCCATGCACCAGCCCCAAGCATGCTGTATCCTGCGTCAGACATAGACTGGCGATTCAATTCTTACATGATAGTATACATGTTAGAATGCCATTCTCCCAAATCATCCCACCCTCTCCCTCTCCCTCTGAGTCCAAAAGTCCGTTATACACATCTGCGTCTTTTTTCCTGTCTTGCATACAGGGTTGTCATTGCCATCTTCCTAAATTCCATATATATATATGTTAGTATACTGTATTGGTGTTTTTCTTTCTGGCTTACTTCACTCTGTATAATCGGCTCCAGTTTCACCCATCTCATCAGAACTGATTCAAATGAATTCTTTTTTTATGGCTGAGTAATACTCCATTGTGTATATGTACCACAGCTTTCTTATCCATTCATCTGCTGATGGACATCTAGGTTGCTTCCATGTCCTGGCTATTATAAACAGTGCTGTAATGAACATTGGGGTACATGTGTCTCTTTCAATTCTGGTTTCCTTGGTGTGTATGCCCAGCAGTGGGATTGCTGGGTCATAAGGTAGTTCTATTTGCAATTTTTTAAGGAATCTCCACACTGTTCTCCATAGTGGCTGTACTAGTTCGCATTCCCACCAACAGTGTAGGAGGGTTCCCTTTTCTCCACACCCTCTCTAGCATTTATTGCTTGCAGATTTTTGGATCACAGCCATTCTGACTGGTGTGAAGTGGTACCTCATTGTGGTTTTGATTTGCATTTCTCTAATAATGAGTGATGTTGAGCATCTTTTCATGTGTTTGTTAGCCATCCGTATGTCTTCTTTGGAGAGATGTCTATTTAGTTCTTTGGCCCATTTTTTGATTGGGTCGTTTATTTTTCTGGAATTGAGCTGCATACGTTGCTTGTATATTTTTGAGATTAGTTGTCAGTTGCTTCATTTGCTATTATTTTCTCCCATTCAGAAGGCTGTCTTTTCACCTTGCTTATATTTTCCTTTGTTGTGCAGAAGCTTTAAATTTTAATTAGATCCCATTTGTTTATTTTTGCTTTTATTTCCAGAATTCTGGGAGGTGGATCATAGAGGATCCTGCTGTGATTTATGTCTGAGAGTGTTTTGCCTATGTTCTCCTCTAGGAGTTTTATAGTTTCTGATCGATCTTTTTTGGAACATTCTGGGTTTCCAGGTTCTGAATGTCTGTATCTTTCTCCAGGTCAGGGAAGCTTTCAACCACCATCTCTTTGAATAAGCTTTCTATCCCTTTCTCTCTCTCTCCTTTTCCTAGAGACGACTTACATATACGTTGGCTGACTTGGTGTATCCCACAATTTCACTTGCTTGCATTGTTTTCTTTTTTTCTTTATTTTTTCTCCTCTAAATGAATGAATTCCACTTTCCTGATCTTCAGATTGCTGATCCTTTCTTACACTTGATTTAGTCTGTTGATGCTCTCTATTGAATTTTTACTTTCACTTATTATATTCTTCAGCTCTATGATTTGTTTGGTACTTTTTTATATTTTCTCTTTGTTGAAGATTTTACATGGTTCACGCACTGTTCTCTTGGCTTCAGTGAGCATCTTTATCACCATTATTTTGAGTTGTTAAACAGGTAAGTCACTTACTTACATTTCACTAAAATTTGTTTTTGGAGTATTATCTTGTTCTTTTGTTTGGAACATACCCTTCTATTTCTTCATTTTCCATGCCTCTTCCTTTTTCTATGCATTAGGTAAAAGAGCCAAGTTTCCTAGTCTTGATAAAATTGCTTCATGTTGGCAATAAGACTTATTTTCCAGCATTATTGAAACTCTTGGTTTCTTTCAAATCTTTGGATTTGTCCAACCTGTCCTCTGTGTTCTCAGTGACTTCTAGTAGCCGAACATGTACAAAGACCTATCTATATCCCCAAAGGGAGGATCAGCTTCAGCTGCTTGGGTGTCAAAATATGTGGTTTGGGCTCATCCAAGGAAAACTGAGAGAAGAAATTTGTTCTGCTCATTTTTAATAAGTTTAGTAAGTATTGAGCCTATGTCTATAGCTTCAGCTGGATGTGTAGCAGTCCTCCTGCACTCAGTAATAACTGTCTATTTTTCTGTTACAGTCTTGTGGGAATCATAAATACAAGGCCCTTCAGCTATCACAGCCAAACAATTCAGGGGCTCACTCCTTGGTTGCCAGTCATAAATGATGTAGTGCCACATGTATCAGTTCAGTTCCATTCAGTCACTCAGTCATGTCGAACTCCTTGCGACACCATCAATTGCAGCATGCCAGGCCTCTCTTTTCATCACCAACACCAGGAGTTCACTCAAACTCATGTCCATGGAGTCGGTGATGCCATCTAGCCATCTCATCCTCTGTCGTCCCCTCCTCCTCCTGCCCCCAATCCTTCCCAGCATCAGAGTCGTTTCCAATGAGTCAACTCTTCCTATGAGGTGGCCAAAGTATTAGAGTTTCAACTTTAGCATCATTCCTTTCAAAGAATACCCAGGACTGATCTCTTTTAGGATGGACTGGTTGGATCTCCTTGTGGTCCAAGGGACTCTGAAGAGGCTTCTCCAACACCACAGTTCAAAAGCATCAATTCTTCAGCAGTCAGCCTTCTTCACAGTCCAACTCTCACATGCATACATGACTACAGGAAAAAAATAAAACATAGCCTTGACTAGACGGACCTTTGTTGGCAAAGGAATGTCTCTACTTTTGAATACGCTATCTAGGTTGGTCAAAACTTTCCTTCCAAGGAGTAAGTGTCTTTTAATTTCATAGCTGCAATCACCATCTGCAGTGATTTTGGAGCCCAAAAAATAAAGTCTGACACTGTTTCCACAGTTTCCACATCTATTTCCCATGAAGTGATGGGGCCAGATGCCATGATTTTAGTTTTCTGAATGTTGAGCTTTAAGTCAATTTTTTCACTCTCCTCTTTCACTTTCATCAAGAGGCTCTTTAGTTCTTCTTCACTTTCTGCCATAAGGGTGGTGTCATCTGTAAATCTGAGTTTATTGATATTTCTGCTGTCAATCTTGATTCCAGCTTGTGCTTCTTCCAGCCCAGCATTTCTCATGATGTACTCTGCCATAAGGGTGGTGTCATCTGCATATCTGAGGTTATTGATATTTCTCCCGGCAATCTTGATTCCAGCTTGTGTTTCTTCCAGTCCAGCGTTTCTCATGATGTACTCTGCATAGAAGTTAAATAAGCAGGGTGACAATATACAGCCTTGACATATTCCTTTTCCTATTTGGAACCAGTCTGTTGTTCCATGTCCAGTTCTAACTGTTGCTTCCTGACCTGCATACAGGTTTCTCAAAAGGCAGGTCAGGTGGTCTGGTATACCCATCTCTTTCAAAATTCTCCATAGTTTATTGTGATCCACCCAGTTAAAGACTTTGGCATAGTCAATAAAGAAAAAATAGATGTTTTTCTGAAAGTCTTTTGCTTTTCTGATAATCCAGCAGATGTTGGTAATTTGATCTCTGGTTCCTCTGTCTTTTCTAAAACCAGCTTGAACATCTGAAAGTTCATGGTTCATGTATTGCTGAAGCCTGGCTTGGAGAATTTTGAGCATTAGTTTACTAGCATGTGAGATAAGAGCCACTGTGTGGTAGTTTGAGCATTTTTTGGAATTGCCTTTCTTTGGGATTGGAATGAAAACTAACCTTCTCCAGTCCTGTGGCCACTGATGAGGTTTCCAAATTGGCTAGCTTATTGAGTGCAGCACTTTTACAGCATCATCCTTCAGGATTTGAAACAGCTCAACTGGAATTCCATCACCTCTACTAGCTTTGTTCATGGTGATGCTTCCTAAGGCCCACTTGACTTCACATTCCAGGATGTCTGGCTCTAGATGAGTGATCACACCATCGTGATTATCTTGGTCATGAAGATCTTTTTTGTACAGTTCTTCTGTGTATTCTTGCCACCTCTTCTTAATATCTTCTGCTTCTGTTAGGTCCATACCATTTCTGTCCTTTATCAAGCCTATCTTTGCATGAAATGTTCCTTTGGTGTCTCTAATTTTCTTGAAGAGATCTCTAGTCTTTCCTATTCTGTTTTTTCCTCTATTTCTTTGCATTGATTGCCATACGTATAAATAATTCCTTTTAGGCAATTTTTATAGGGCTCCTGTGAGAAGATAAACATGGTTATCAGCTGGCTTCCTCACTCTCCAGTCAATCACAGTCAGTCCCTTTATGCCTGCTAAATCAGCCTAGCCCTCAGGTGGCAGCTTTTAAAGAATAAAAACAAGCCTCTTTCAGGGTAAAACTGAGATGTAGTCATTTTCTTCTTGCTCCTTCCTTGTCAAACCCTGCAAGGATAGCCCTCAGAAGCCCTTAAAATGCTTCCATGTTTTCTATAGCCTTATGGTTCTTGTTGACTTTTAAATCCAGATGTTTTAATATCCCATTGTTTAGGGGGAAGTCTTTAACGTTGGGTCACTAGTTGTTGAATTCAAACACTTCATTACTCAGGGAGAGGTTGAGATTTTTTAATTCCTTCCAGATTCTTTGAGACAATGCTGGGAGTGGGGTTAATATCAAGAGTGTGTCTCAGCCTTTTCCACCATTTCAAATGGGTGATGTGGATATTTACTTGTTTACCTGATGTGTAGGAGTTAGTCCGCTAGTTTCTGGATTTCTTTCAAAGAGAATTGCTCTGTGTGTAGGTGTGGATTTGATGTATCCATGAAAGGAGGTGAGTTCCATTACTCCTATGTCACTGTCTTGGATCAGAACCTGTCTGTGGTAACCTAAATGGGCTAAATTAATTATAAAATGTTTAGAAATGCATAAATTCTGCTGCCCACAGACTTTAATTTGGGGGATGTTGAAGTATAAGAAGAAAGGGGTTAGATAATCTGCGTCATTTATTTTCATATAATCTGCCTTACTGTTGATCTTACTCCTTATCCCATGCAAGCACATTTAAGATTTTATCAGTATGCGTCTAACTGTGTAATATATTTTTTGTGTAAGTGTATGAACATAAAAATCTTTTCTTTTTTCCTTTACCCATACTTCATGTATTAGTTCAAGGTCAGTATTTTCCTCTTACAGTTTTGATCTTAATCATCTATTTGTCCTCTCAGTCTTCACATGTTAATTTAAAATTTATATATCCAAATATGAGCATCTGAACCTGTAGTTCTGTATCCTCCTCTAGCCCCAGTTTTACATTTGCTTGTTCTCAGATTAAATTTTCAATGCTTTTTTTTTTTTTTTGCATTTTTGTCACAGGATTTCTTGAAAAAATATTTCCAACTTGTCTTAAATTTTTGAGGTTTTTTTTTAATTTCTATAGTTTCTATTCTGACAATCACTTTTGCTACATCATAATTGTTTTAATTTTGCATCATATGTAAAGTAACTATTCTCAAGATCCCAACTGGAAACAGAAGTTAAGCATTTTCAAAAGATTTAGCTCATACTTTGCAAAATGTTTTATGGAGATATATTTGCTCTAACTTTTCAATTTATTCTACTTATATTTAACTGCTTAGTATATTCATATTCATATTTCTAGTGCTATTTTTCTCTTTACTTATTCTATCTAAGGGGAATGAACATAATCACCAGCATTATGAGTTGTTATGGATTTGCTCAGATACTTTAAGCATCCTTTTCAAATCTTTCAGCTTAGATGAAAGAAGAATGGCGATTTTATATCTCCAATTATTTTAGTTTAAGAAGTTACAGATTGTGCTATTCACTTGTACGTAATGTGTACTTTTTCAGGGTGAGTGGGAAATAGGCCTTAAAGTCATAAGTTATAAAACTTTAAAGACTCTGCTTTAAAGGTATACTGATAATGTATTTTGGAAGGGTCAGCTCTATGTTTTAGAAAAGGTCAGATTTGTATGTGAAAACAAAGGAATTTACAGCATATGTTCTTAAGAACAAATAGGGTATGGCATTGAAGATCTGTAAAGGTGTCATGAAGCTTGTTAAAGGGAATAAAACATCAAAAATAACTTCCTCATTTTGATAACAACTTTTAGTGTTGGTATCTTTCTTTCCTGATGAGCAGTATAGTATCTTGTACTCCTCATCTGGAATTCAGCAGGCCTCTCCATCCCTGCCAACCATGAGGAAAAAATTATAAAGAAGATTTTGAGTATATTCTTCTGTAAATTAAAACCTGCCATTTTATTAGGATAATGAACTGTGATGTGCTGGACCTAAAGCCCTGGCTATTGACTTCTTTCCTGAAATTCAATCCTTATAACTAGTAACTTCATGTTTTATAAACTTTTTTCCTCCCTATAATAATTATGCAATTATTTGTGCAGCACTAGAGGCTTTTTATTGGGCCTCCTCCCAGCTTTTCATCTTCAAAAAATAAAAGCTTAACAGTTGTAAGTGAAAATCTCTTTCCCAATGTCATCTTGGATTCATAAGCATGCAACTGAAAGGTCAGGCACCACGATTCTGTGACCCCGTTTGTTTGAATATATTCATTTGTGTACATCTCATATCTCCCTGTTGCTTCCTGATCCATCAACTGTCTGAGCTTACAACTTCTACTTTCATTGAGTCTTAAGGGGAGGTCATTCCACTTACCTCATATGTTATATTTCCGTTTACATGTCAATCCTAAGAGGTGTCGATTCTAAATTTTAAGTCATTATGTCTGCCGAATACAGTGTAGAAAAGCCTCAATGCTTTTTAATATCAGTCATGTTTACCTGGTTTCAGCCATGTATGCTATTTTGATTTTTCAATGTATTCCCTTTGGCATTTAAAAGAAAATAAGTTCAATTTTGTTTAACTGAGAAGCATACTACTGGTGACACACATGGTAAAGAATCTGTCTGTGATGCAGAAGACCCAGTTTCTATTCCTGGGTCAGAAAGATCTCCTGGAGAAGGATTGGCAACCCACTCCAGTACTCTTGCCTGGAGAATTCCATAGACAAAGGAACCTGGCAGGTTACAGTTCATGGGCTTGCAAAGAGTCAGACACAAATGATTAAGTAACTTTAACTTATACTATGACTAATAACAACAAGAAAATAATAGTTTTTTTTAATCTTCTAAGTGTTTTGTACAAAAAATAATGTATATTTTTGTATTTTTAAAATACTATAGTGTGAGGGAGGGATGAAGACAAATCATTATTACTACTATTACTTTCTTCTCCAAGTATTGCAACTCCAATGATTTGTGTAATATGTTCTATTATTACTTTATGGTATATTATTACTTTATCAACAAATATATGACATCAATTTTATTTTATTTTTATTTCATACATCAAACACAAAGGAGGATAGCATGTTTTCAGGTTGATATCATATTTAATGTGTGAAATACCTAGGACACATCATGAACATATGTGTGTATTTTCTTCCAATTACTTAACTATATCAACTAAAACCAATATTCCAAGAAAGCTTCAGTGCTTCAAGTTATTAAGCTAGAGAAAAATGTGCAAATATATCTTTCATGAAAATCAAAAAGTATTTTAAAATATTTTTTCAATTGAAGTATAATTGATTTACAATGTTGTACTATTCAGCTAAGGGACTCAGTTATACATATATATACATTATTTTTTATATTGTTTTCAGATATGGTTTATCACAGGATAGTGAATATAGTTTCCTGTGCTATACTTTAGGACTTTGTTGTCTAAAAACAAAAATTTTTAAATAGCACAGATTTGCATGAAGAAACAAATAGTTTAGTAACAAATCTAGAGTTATTATTTTGTTTCCATAGGTTGAAGAAATAGTTATAAAAGTAAATGAATTATGAAAATGCCACCACATACTTATTAGGGACATATTTGAATATCACTTTCCATCTCTAGCCTTGAATTCATCTTCAGCATCAAAAGCAGAAAAGTATAGAATGTTCCTTCTGCTTACAATGTTCTTTAATGATATAGAGTAACTTTTCCAAACTTTTAAATAATTTAGCAAAGATAACACCAAATATAAAACTCCACAGTATAATTCCATAGAGAGATCTGAAATGTTGACTTGGGTAGTGACACTACGGAGGCTGTAAGAGTGCTGAGCAAAATATCCTTAGCATTTTCTACATTTCAGACAGATAAAAAACTTTCTCAAGACTTCTTGTCTCCTGGGGAATGTGTGGGCACAGCATTTCTTAAATTTTCTATTCATTTTATCCTTACACTTCAACTTTACATTATATCTTTGGGTAGAAATTTTTTGACAGTTGTTGACTAGGCTAAGATTCCTCAAAATGAAACTGTTTTCATCCACATGATTAGCCATTACAATGCCACTGTGTCTTTTATTGGGCTTTCTAATCACAACACAGACTTTAAATGCAAATTAATATATAAAGGGATCCAGAAGCTCAATGATAATATACCTCCAAAGATCTGTGACTAGTTTACTGACAGGATTACCTTGCAAGTTTGTCCTTGTTTCTCAGAACTCTCATATAGTGTGCTTGATCTAATGTCAGATACATTGGCTTATAAAAAAAAATATACAGAAAAAAAAGGTGATTCTCTACTATCTGTTTATGGGGGATATCAAATAAAGTGACACTGATGTGTCTTTGATGAAGTCAGACCTTGAAATCTGGCAAATTTCTTTGCCAATATTTGGCCATTTTATTCAGCCAAAAGTTGGCAATGAGGAAAAAAAATGTTCCTTACGCACAATATTTAAGTAGTTAAAATTTTGCTTCTGTTCTAAGGTTCTGATTGAAATCAGTCTAGCTGTATAAAACAATATTGAACATTATTTTCCATCTCCATTTCTATTAGCCTAGCCAGTTTTGTTCTTCAGAAGATTTTCTAGCTGTTCTTTCCAGGTGCAGGAGTAAATTAATTTTTCCTCATGAAGAGTCACTCTTTAACCATATGTTCACAATAAAGTTAGCCAATTTGTTACATGAATGGCTGGGGGACTTGAAGAATTAAGAACAATGAAAAACCTTTACTATTCATTTTCTTAGGAACAGTAGCTGCTGCTGATGTTTTTGGTGCAAACACTGCCTAACATCTATAGAATGATACACACACACACACACACACACACACACACGCACACGCACACGCACACACACGCACGCTCTCTTCTGTCCCTTCTGTGGACAGTTACATTGTCAAGAGAATGCACATTAAATAGAGGACACATTTGAGTTGTTACTTTGCTTTGTATTTGCAGCTGTTTTATTTCGGCGAGTCTCCCTGTATTTATCAAGATGCATTTTAAATCACATTTCCTTAGGGATAACTGGATCTGCCATGCTTGGTTATCAACTTTCCTTCCCATCTGTTACAGTTCCTATTATAGTTGCAGTAAAATACCATAAGCAGACTGGCTTGATATGTGTAGAACTGAAAATATTTGGCTTTGTGACCAAGCATTTAAACCTTACTTAACTCCAAAGTGAAAAGAGACATGATCTGATTTTCTGTAGTTTGATTTTCACTGCCAGCCTGCTTTACCAGTCTCCTGCCTCAATTGGTATCTGAGTTATTCAAAGTTATTTGATATAAAGTGAAATAAACTTGGTGTGGGAGTGAGAAAGCACCTCTTTTAATCTCACTTGCCCTTTCTAATAATCAGTTTTGGCAAGCCAATTATCTCTCTTGAGCATGAGTTACAAAATTAGAAGTATCAGGTGTAATAAAACCAGCACCAATCTTGGGATCTTAGAATGTGGTTTCAGGTGACATTCTCCGGTTAACACTTTTGCACTATAATTTCTTGGGTAATTTAATTAAGTACTCAAACTACTGCTTTTTCCTTTGTTACACCGGGATAATAAAAAATCTTCCTGAAAAGGTGAGGAGAGAGTAAATAATAACGTAGGCTAACCTTTATGTCATGCAGCATAGCAGAGAACTATTCTAGTAGATGTTCAGTTTTAGTTATAGAGTGATATTCAGAAGGAAGATCAGGAATCTTTAAAGTAAAATTGAACATATTCTCTGGGATCTTCCTGTATGTCCCTGTCAGAACAAACAAAGATTAAAACTTTTTCTTACTCTTTTTTCCACTTAAAAATTTATTTAGTAATAATATGTCCTATTGACTTTTTATAGAATATAAGAAAAGTCAATAAAATAATTTCATACATAAATGGAAGTGAACGCATTTATAAAACCTTACTAAAAATGAGGTAGAGTGAGAAAATAATTTAAGATGCTTCTTTTAAGTTATTTCTAGAATGATCTGAACAAAATTATGAAACGTGTGGGTGGTGGAATTTTAGTTATGGAGTGAAATCTAGCATTTCATTTGAAATAATTTCAGTTTTTAATTTTATTTTTAAAAGAGATATGCCCTTAATGTATGTCCTCATTATCTACATCTTAAAATATATGATATTACCTATTCAAGGAAATTCTCCTTAATTTAAAACTTGACTCAGATGTTGTTATTGTTCAGTTACTAGCGGCCCACTCTTTGCGACTCCGCGGATTGCAGCACTCCAGGCTCCTCTGTCGTCCATTATCTCCCAGAGTTTGTTCAGATTCATGTCCATTGAATTAGTGATGTTATCTAAACATCTCATCCTCTGCTGCCCCTTTCTAATTTTGCTTTCAAGCTTCCCCATTAGCAGGGTCTTTTCCAATCAATCAGCTCTTCATATCACTTGGTCAATGTAGTGAGGCTTCAGCTTCAGCATCCATCTTTCCAATGAATATTAAAAGTTGATTTTCTTTAGGATTTACTTGTTTTATCTCCTTGTAGTCCAAGAACCTCAAGAGTCTTTTCTAGCACCACAATTCAAAATCATCAGTTTTTCGGTGCTCAGCAATTCTTTATATTCCAACTCTCACATATGTAGGTGACTACGGGAGAAACCATAGCTTTGACTATATGGCCCTTTATTGGCAAAATGATGTCTCTGCTTTTAACATGCTACTAGGTTTGACATAGCTTTCCATTGAAGGAGAAAGCCTCTTTTAATTAAAGACTACAATCATTGTCTGCACTGATTTCAGAACACAAGAAAATAACCTGTTACTGCTTCTAGTTTTTCCCCTTCTATTTGTCATGAATTAATGGGATCAGAGGGGCTGCGCAAGTGACACAGTGGTAAAGAATCTGCCTACAATGCGGGAGACCCTGGTTTGAT
The DNA here is from genome assembly GCF_016772045.2 of Ovis aries. Taxonomy (NCBI): domain Eukaryota; kingdom Metazoa; phylum Chordata; class Mammalia; order Artiodactyla; family Bovidae; genus Ovis; species Ovis aries. The sequence continues at coordinate 49,225,262 of NC_056056.1, forward strand.
CGCAGTGTCATGAAAATCCCTTGGAGGAGGGAATGGCAACCCACTCCAGTATTTTTGCCTGGAGAATTCCATGGACAGAGGAGCCTAGCAGGCTACAATGGGTCAGAAAAAAATTCAGATGTGACTGAGAGACTAACATTACTACCAACTGGATCTGATGGGGCTTTCCAGATGTAGGAGATGTGGGTTCAATCCCTGGGTCAGGAAGATCCCCTGGAGGAGGTCATGGAAAACCACTCCAGTATTGTTGCCTGGAGAATCCAATGGACAGAGGAGCCTGGAAGGCTACAGTCCAAGGGGTCACAAAGTTGGACATGACTGAACTGACTTAGTACACACAAAATGGGACTCAGTTCAGTTCAGGAATCACAGCACGCCAGGCTTCCCTGTCCATCACCATCTCCCAGAGTTCACTCAGACTCACGTCCTTTGAGTCAGTGATGCCATCCAGCCATCTCATCCTCTGTCATCCCCTTCTCCTGCTGCCCCCAATCCCTCCCAGCATCAAAGTCTTTTCCAATGAGTCAAATCTACCAATGAAGTGGCCAAAGTACTAGAATTTTAGCTTTAGCATCATTCCTTCCAAAGAAATTCCAGGGTTGATTTCCTTAAGGATGGACTGGTTGGATCTCCTTGCAGTCCAAGGGACTCTCAAGAGTCTTCTCCAACACCACAGTTCAAAAGCAGCAATTCTTCGGTGCTCAGCTTTCTTCACAGTCCAAGTCTCACATCCATACATGTCCACTGGTAACACCATAGCCTTGACTAGACGGACCTTAGTCAGCAAGTAATGTCTCTGCTTTTGAATATGCTATCTAGGTTGCTAATAACTTTTCTTCCAAGGAGTAAGTGTCTTTTAATTTCATAGCTGCAATCACAATCTGCAGTGATTTTGGAGCCTAAAAAAACAAAATCTGACACTGTTTCCACTGTTTCCCCATCTATTTCCCATGAAGTGATGGGACCAGATGCCATGATCTTCATCTTCTGAATGTAGAGCTTTAAGCCAACGTTTTCGCTCTCCTCTTTCACTTTCATCAAGAGGGTTTTTATTTCCTCTTCACTTTTCTGCCATAAGGGTGGTGTCATCTGCATATCTGAGGTTATTGATATTTCTCCCAGCAATCTTGATTCCAGCTTGTGTTTCTTCCAGTCCAGCGTTTCTCATGATGTACTCTTCATAGAAGTTAAATAAGCAGGGTGACAATATACAGCCTTGACGTACTCCTTTTCCTATTTGGAACCAGTCTGTTGTTCCATGTCCAGTTCTAACTGTTGCTTCCTGACCTGCATACAGATTTCTCAAGAGGCAGGTCAGGTGGTCTGTATTCCCATCTCTTGAAGAATTTTCCAGTTTATTGTGATCCACACAGTCAAAGGATTTGGCATAGTCAATGAAGCAGAAATAGATGTTTTTCTGGAACTCTCTTGCTTTTTCCATGATCCAGTGGATGTTGGCAATTTGATCTATGGTTCCTCTGCCTTTTCTAAAACCAGCTTGAACATCAGGGAGTTCATGGTTCATGTATTGCTGAAGCCTGGCTTGGAGAATTTTGAGCATTACTTTACTAGCGTGTGGGATGAGTGCAATTGTGCGGTAGTTTGATCATTCTTTTGCATTGCCTTCCTTTTGGATTGTAATGAAAACTGACCTTTTCCTGTCCTCTGGCCACTGCTGAGTTTTCCAAATTTGATGGCATATTGAGTGCAGCACTTTCACAGCATCATCTTTCAGGATTTGAAATAGCTCAACTGGAATTCCATCACCTCCACTAGCTTTGTTCGTAGTGATGCTTTCTAAGGCACACTTGACTTAACATTCCAGAGAGTCTGACTCTAGATGAGTGACCACACCGTCGTGATTATCTGTGTGGTGTAGATCTTTTTTGTACAGTTCTTCTGTGTATTCTTGCCACGTCTTCTTAACATCTTCTGCTTCTGTTAGGTCCATACCATTTCTGTCCTTTATCAAGCCCATCTTTGCATGAAATGTTCCCTTGGTATCTCTAATTGTCTTGAAGAGATCTCTAGTCTTTCCCATTCTGTTCTTCTCCTCTATTTCTTTGCATTGATCGCTGAAGAAGGATTTCTTATTTCTTCTTGCTATTCTTTGGAACTCTGCATTCAGATGCTTATATCTTTCCTTTTCTCCTTGGTTTTTTGCTTCTCTTCTTTTCACAGCTATTTGTAAGGCCTCCCCAGACAGCCATTTTGCTTTTTGCATTTCTTTTCCATGGGGATGATCTTAATCCTTGTCTCCTGTACAATGTCACAAACCTCATTCCAGAGTTCATCAGGCACTCTATTTATCAGATCTAGGCCCTTAAATCTGTTTCTCACTTCCACTGTATAATCATAAGGGATTTGATTTAGGTCATACCTGAATGGTCCAGCTGTTTTCCCTGCTTTCTTCAATTTCAGTCTGAATTTGGTAATAAGGAGTTCATGATCTGAGCCAGTCTGCTCCTGGTCTTGTTTTTGTTGACTGTATAGAGCTTCTCCATCTTTGGCTGCAAATAATATAATCAATGTGATTTTGGTGTTGACCATCTGGTGATGTCCATGTGTAGAGTCTTCTATTGTGTTTTTGCAAGAGGGTGTTTGCTATGACCAGTGCATTTTCTTGGCCAGACTCTATTAGTCTGCCCTGCTTCGTTCCACATTCCAAGGCCAAATGTGCCTGTTACTCCAGGTGTTTCTTGACTTCCTACTCTTGCATTCCAGTCCCCTATAATGAAAAAGACATCTTTTTTGGGTGTTAGTTCTAGAAGGTCTTGTAGGTCTTCATAGAACCATTCAACTTCAGCTTCTTCAGCATTACTGGTTGGGGCATAGACTTGGATTACTGTGATATTGAATGATTCGCCATGGAAATGAACAGAGATCATTCTGTTGTTTATGAGATTGCATCCAAGTACTGCATTTTGGACTCTTTTGTTGACAATGACAGCTACTCCATTTCTTCTGAGGGAATCATTCCCACAATTGTAGATATAATTGTCTTCTGAGTCTTCATTTTTCTAATGTTGAGTTTCAAGTCAGCTTTTTCACTATCCTCTTTCATCCTCCTCAGGAAGCTCTTTAGTTCCTCTTCACTTTCCTCCTTAGAGTGGTATCCTCTTCATATCTGAGGCTGTTGATATCTCTCCCAACAATCTTGATTCTAGCTTGTGATTCATTGAGCCCAACATTTCCCATGTTGTAATGTGTATAGAAGTTAAATAAGCAGGGTGACGATATGCAGCCTTGATGTACTCCTTTCCCAACGTTGAACCACTCCATTGTTCCAAATCCAGTTCTAACTTTGCTTCTTGACCCACACAAGGTTTCATAGGAAACAGGCAAGGTGGTCTGGTATTCCCATCTCTTTAAGAATTTTCCACAGTTTGTTGTTATCCACACAGTCACAAGCTTTAGTATAGTTACTGATGCAGAAGTAGATGTTTTTCTGGAATTTCCTTGCTTTCTCTATGATCCAACAAAAGTTGACAATTTGATATCTAGTTCCTCAGCCTTTTCTGAACTCAGCTTGTACATTTAGAAGTTCTCAGTTCATGTACTGCTAAAGCCTAGCTTGTAGCATTCTGAACATTAGCTTGCTAGCATGTGAAATAAGTGCAGTTGTGCAGTAGTTTGAACATTCTTTAGCATTGCCCTTTTTTGTGATTGAAATGAAAACTGACCTTTTCCAGTCCTGTAGCCACTGCTGAGTTATCCAAATGTGCTGGCATATTGAGTGCAGCACTTTCATAGCATCATCTTTTAGGATTTGAAATAGCTCAACTGGAATTCCATCACCTCCACTAGCTTTATCCATAGTGATGCTTCCTAAGGACCACTTGACTTCGCATTCCAGGATGTCTAGCTCTAGGTGAGTGATCACACCATTGGGGTTATCTGTGTCAATAAGATCTTTTTGTGTGTAGTTCTGTATATTCTTGCCACCTCTTCTTAATATCTTCTGCTTCTTTTAGGCTATTATGGTTTATCCTTTATTGTGCCCATCTTTGAATGAAATGTTCCCTTTGTATCTCTAGTTTTCTTGAAGAGATCTCCAATCTTTTCCATTCTGTTGTTTTCCTCTATTTCTTTCCACTGTTTACTTAAGAAGGCTTTCTTGTCTCTCCTTGCTATTCTTTGGAACTCTGCATTCAGATGTGTATATCTTTCCTTTTCTCCTTTGTCTCTATTTATCCTCAGCTATTTGTAAGGTCTCCTCAGATAACCATTTTGCCTTTTTGCATTTCTTTTTCTTGACATGGTTTTGGTTACTGCCTTCTGTACAATGTTGCAAACCTCCATCCATAGTTCAGACATTCTGTTTATCAGATCTAATCCCTTGGATCTATTTGTCATTTCTACTGCATAAGGGATTTGATTTAAGTCATACCTGAGTGGCCTAGTGGTTTTCCCTACTTTCTTCAATATAAGTCTGAACTTGGCAATAAGGAGTTCTGCATGAGATAGGTAGTGGGAAATAAATGCAACTGTCTAAATCTAGAAAAAATATGGATAACTTTTCCCCATGGAGTAAAATCACATTTTTCTCCCTCAATAGTTCACCGAAAAAAGAAATAAATGAAAATTAAAGAGATAAGAAAAAAAATATAGATGAAAAGCAGAAGGAGTATATTAACGCAGAGATAATTTTAATAATAAATGAATTAACAGCTAATGGCAAAAATGCATACAAATTAAGTAAAATTTAATGAAATATTGGTATATATGTGAAAAAGGCAAAGACAGAACCCCCAAAGAAATTCTTCCCTTACTTATTTATAATGCCATTTATACCTTTTCATTAATAATGTCAGAGTCAACTCCCCACTCCACCCCAGAAAAGTGATTTCTTTTTCCAATAAAGGCACAAATGATTTCAAGTAAAACCAAATAAGATATGAAAAATAAACCGTTTGCTGTAAATAGTTCCAAATAAGATTGTATCTCATAGAATGCATCCCACCAACGTGGAATGAACCCTACTAAGTGAATTTCAGTAAAAATCCTTCAGGGCCACCATTTACAGGTCTACTTTCCCACTCACAAGCCTTACTGATTCAGGCAAAGAAAAAGTAGATTCTACAACACTCAGTCATTATAGTGAAGCTCAAAAGGAGGCAAAAAGATAAAAATCACTTTACACCAGAATAAAATAAATATACGTTTGTGATATAACCACATTAGCCATAGTCAGAAGAAAACACTAGAATCAAGTGTGTTTGTGCAAGAGAAACAGAGAGAGAGCTACAGAAATAGAACAAAAAGCAAGAAACCTAAAAATCCACATTAGACAAAAAGTTTTAAAATGCAATATATATAGCACATGAAAATGTAGAATTTCAGGCAGAAAATAATTTTTCTGCCTATAGACATTAGGATTTTTGCCCATGGACATGAAAATTTCAGTATTCTTCTCTCACATTAAAAAAAAAGAGTGAAAAATCATGAATTGTCACATTTTTCTGAAAAGCCTAAACCATGGCAAAGAAATACCTAATAAAGATAAAAAATGGCTAAAGGTGAAAAAACTAAGACAAAGCATGCATGTTGTTAACTAAAGGGCAGCTAAAGTTATTACATTAGTTGAACATGACCACATGATATTTTAAAAGAGTTAAAAATAATAAGAGGTATTATTGTAAATTAAAAATATAATTTCCATTACTTAAATAAATTGTTAAAATTTAAAAAAGAACAGAAGATTGAGAGATAAATTTCTGAATAAAAAATGATGTAGAGAAACATCTAATATTGAACTATTAGGAGTTTAGAAACAGATCACAGAGAAAACAAAGAAGAGGAAATTATTAAAGAAACAACACAATCAAATATGCTAGAGATGATGAGAGATGCATAAATATGCAAAAAAATAAAATAAAAAACTTTGTAAGGGACAGAATAGCAAGGTTAAATAGATCGTTCATAGAACCATTTAAAGAGAAAAATGAGATTAAAGGATTTGAATCGATATCAGATTTTTAATTAACAAGATGAAATGAATTTTTAATTTCATCTATCTGAATGAAAGGGACCCTTCTCTTAGTTCATTAATGGAAGAGGGCTTCTCAAAGTGGACATGAAAGGAATATTTAGAGATCTAAATATAAATGAAAAAGGGAAGTCTCTTGAAAGATCAGTGAACTATTGCTGACATTTTTTAAATTTCTAAATTATGTGAGATGTGGTTACAGAAAGAGAAAGTGTATAATTATTATAAAATTTGCCTAGTATAAGGAAATATTAGTGTTAAAATTAACACCCTGAAGAATGTTCTCACTACTGGGACTTCAGGTAATTTGTATACATTGCCTGAAAATATAAACTTTATCTTTCTCTTCCCCTTTTCTGCCCAGATTACACTATGTCTAGACTAGGAGCATTGTGAGTCTTTACTATACTAAAGTGATTCTCAAGGCATCACTTTGCTTTCAGAATAATGTTATTGTGTATGATTACACAGAACCTCAATTGCTGTGATGTTCTCATTTCGTACTGTAGGGAAAGAGCAATTTAGCCAACATGGCGTGGTCAGTCTCTCACCCCATGGGCTCTCACTCTTGCCCCACATTTTGTAAATAATGATTATGTAACAGCTGAGATCAGTTATAGTACAGTGCATGTACAGAGCATCACAAGGTGCTCGCTTGGCCACAAGCTACTTTTGTTCTATGAGTATATATAAGCTTCACCTGTAAAGGCCCAGAAGGGTCATGAGAGGTCATGTTGTGCTATGCCTGCTGCTACAGCTGCAATGCCAGCCGGGAGAGAATAATTGGGTCTGCAGTTCCTACAGCTCCTCACATTTTCTTCCAGCCTCTTTGCTTGTGCCTTGCCTACCATGGATTCAGGGAACAGTGCAGACAGTGGGATACAGCAAGACAATTGGTACTGTGAGCAGAATCAACAAGACAATTAATGTGGTGGTCGGAAGCAGGTAGAAGAGCCTGAGGCTCCACTGGATGGAGGAAGTCAGTGGCCACCCTATAGCATGTGGTACCATGTGGCTGTGATTCTCTCATGGTAGGCTCCAGCGGAAGACAGGGAGGCAGTGGACAGTTCACCAGATAGCATTGAAAAGGCATTACAGACACGGAGTTCCCATTTGCCGAACAAGGTTGCATGGACTGCTGCTGGCACTGTGGTGTGGATTTTTCTGATGCCCTGAAGGTGAGTATGGATAGTTGTCTCTGTGATGCCACACTGGTACGCAATGTGCAGAGATACTTGGAAGAACTACAGCAACATATATTAGGGTTAGAGCAAGAACCTCGTGGCCCTGAAGAACCCATCTCTCACAGTGAGCCTGTAAGTGATGGTGAAGATGAATGTTATGGGACTGTGGGTCCCTGCTTGGCAGTGAGGCCCATTGTGCAGCGGAAAGTGACATATGAGCAGCTTATGGCCCCAGGGGGGCATCCTCGATGGGCTACCAACATGACTGGGTCACGATTTATATTCTCAGGTGGAGTTGGTTGACTTGGGTATGCAATTTCAGCAAAATCTAGGGGAGCCCTTGGCAGTATGGCTCTTGCAACTTTGGGAAACACGGGTGTACAGCATCATGTGTTTTAGGAATGAGGTAGGATGGCTGGTATCTATAACCACTCACCCCTCATTGAGACAAAGGTTGCAGGATGTTAGGCAGCTCATGCAGGGTGTGCCTAACCAAACACACGCCCTCATGGAACAGATTAACTCTGCCATCCATACCATGATGACCAGTGTTTTACTGGCAGCATTTTAGACACCATTTTGATCAATGCCCCATCTACCTGTTTTGGATCACTGACTGTTATTCTTGCACCCTATGTCGGGTGCCCCATCTATGAGGTGAACTCAAAGATGGCTAGCTTGGTAGAACTGAGAGTTAGTGGCAGGGAAAGTGGACTAGAAATGTGAAGATGCTGAAGAGAAACTAAGCTGGTAAAGGCCTCATCTGGGTGACAAGAATGAAAATATGGGGTGGTTTGCTGGCAGCAGGACTTGACAGATTTAAAATTGATAGCCCAGTGGTCTGCTCCTAGAGCTGCAGAGGCAACTGAGATCAGAGCAGTTTATCAAGTTTGGGAAGCACCCACAGCAAGAGAAATGGGTGGTTCAGTTCAAAGATTACATGGCACCCATGGATGTTTCTTTCAATGATGTCCTTTTCCACTTTGAATAGGGCTCAGCCCAAGGTCCCCTCCTGAAGTGCCCAAGCAGGGACGGGAGACCCCATGTAGAACTTACAATTCTCTTGTCACCAGCTAATGTATAAAGGAGTGGCCCTAGCTGACACTGGTGATGAATGTAACCTTGTTTACAGCGAGCCAGAAGCTGTGTCCTAGACGTAGAACAGTGTACTGTAAAGGCTGTGTCCTGTGGTGTAGATTTAGTAGAACAGTTACTGTAAAGGTTATGTCTTATGATGAGCTACTAACCTTTGTTTTTCTTGTAAATTTAGAACAGTGTGAAAGCATGTGGGATCACGTGGGTGGGCTGTGAATGCTGCGAAGTTCCCCTCTTTGAAGGGTGAATCTGGTGCCTATGGGGGCTTTTGTGGGTCCTTAATAAAAAACCCTGCAGGAGTAGAGTTGCCCCTCTGGAGGCTTTCCTGCAATTTCACAAGGACAAACAGTGGACTGGACTTAGCTGTGGAAGATAAAGTGTGGTGATTTCACGCTGAATAATTCTCATAAACACACAAGATTATGAGAGACAATACAGGGAGAGCTCGAGGAGAAGCAGCTCCTGAGAAAACGCTGAGTGCATATTTTATTGGTAAGTTATCTTGTTATCTTAAGAGCAGTAAAGCAAGACAGAGACCAGAACTCATGGATTAAAGAAGCTTCCTCCTGGAAGTCTGGAGGTAATTGCATGTGAGTGGTAAAGAAAGGCCTTTGAAGATAAGGGGGTTTGTTCTGCATGCAGAACAGCATCTAGCTAATGCTGACATGCCAGATAGAACATCTAACTCAAGGGTAGGGGAGAGCAAGCAAGGAAGAGGGAATGAGTAGGATTAAATTCCAGGAGACATTTCTGAGAAAGCATTAAAACATGGTTCCCACAATAAAGGCACTGCCCATGCAGAAGGTGGCTCTTCTAGCCCCATGAGGATAAGGACTGCAACATGAGTTCCAGGAGATACCTGGGAGTGAGTATTGCTGTGTGTTGGGGATGTAATTGCTGTTGTATCTACTGCTGTTGCAAGGTGTAAAGTGTTAGCATTACTCACCAAGGAAATATCACAGGAGATGGACTGCACATAGATTGTGAGGTGAGAGACCCTGAAGGGGTGCAGGGTAGGGAAAGAGCAAATTAGCCAAGATGGTGTGGTCAGTCTCTTGTACCGCAAGGCCTCTCATTCTTGCCCCACATTTTGTAAATAATGACTGTGTAATAGCTGAGATCACTTCTAGCACACTGCATGTGTGTCACAAGGTACTCGCTTGGCCATGGGCTACTTTTGTTCTATAAGTATATGTAAGCTTCACCTGAAAAAGCCCTGAAGGTTTGTGTGTGGTTATCTTATGTTATGTCTGCTGCTACGGCTGCTGTGTCAGCCAGGAGAGAAAAAATGTGTCTGCAGTCCCTACTGCTCCTCACATTTTCTTCCCAGCCTCTTAGCTTGCACCTTGCCTGCCATGGATTCAGTGAACAGTGTGCACAGTGAGACATGGTGAGTAGGATCAACAAGATAACTGTTAAGGGTTTTCTTGTGTTTTCTAAAAGAGGCATCTGTGGAATCAGCCTTGCGACTTTGTTAGTCATTACCTTGATATTCTAGAACTTTGAAAGTCATGAAAGGAAAGATGCTTTGGTTTTGAGAAAGAAATTTGCCAGAGAAGTTCCATTAGTTTCCACTGATGAGAGATTCAAATAAGGACCTCTGATTGGAAATAATAAGGAGAGATAGACAATGAAAAAAAGAAGAAGAGAATGAGATTTAAAAAAATAAAAAATACCAATTTATCCTTGAGAAAATGAATCACAGATTTACTTGAGGAAAGGGCTATTATCTGTGGGAACAAGGGACTTCTTTTATAAAGGATGACAGCAAATTTATGGAATTTTTGCACTGATATTGTGGTTAAATCACATACAGTATATTATGTTAATATGCATTGTAAGCCTGGTTGACAGCTAAAAAAAGGATAAGGTGAGTGCTTTATTGACTTAGTGTAAAGTGTGGCTTTGGATTGAAGAGAATTCAAGTAATACATTTCAGAAGTAATACATTTTTCTGAAGGAAAAATGAAAGAGACTTCGAAATGATCTTGAGAGACTTGAATTTCCCATTTAATTTGCACTTGGCTTCCCTACTCAGTTGGTAAAGAATCTGCCTACAGTGTGGGAGACCTGGGTTTGACCCCTGGGCTGGGAAGATCCCCTGGAGGAGGGCATGGAAATCCACTCCAGTATTCTTGCCTGGAGAATCCCCATGGACAGAGGATCCTGGAGGGCTACAGTCCATGGGGTCGCAAAGAGCCCGACATGATTGAGTGACTAAACACAGCACAGGCACATATATGGGCCTTCCTGGTACCTCAGATAGTAAGCAATCTGTCTTTAATGCAGGAGACCCATGTTCGATCCCTAGTCAGGAGAATGAGATGGCTATCCACTCCGGTATTCTTGCCTGGAGAATTCCATGGACAGAAAAGCCTGGAAGGTTACAGTTCTTGAGGTCTCAAAGAGCTGCACATGACTGAGTGACTAACAGTTTTACTTTCAGGCACATATTTAGGAAGATGTTCCATGGGGGAGGGGGGGAAACAAACACAGGAGATTACAGAAATATCTCTAGTCCTGAGTAACAAACATACTGTGTCAATAAAGAAACAGAGGAGACAATGGCACCCCACTCCAGCACTCTTGCCTGGAAAATCCCATGGATGGAGGAGCCTGGTGGGCTGCAGACCATGGGGTCACTAGGAGTCAGATATGACTGAGTGACTTTACTTTCACTTTTCACTTTCATGCATTGGAGAAGGACATGGCAACCCACTCCAGTGTTCTTGCCTGGAGAATCCCAGAGACGGGGGAGCCTGGTGGGCTGCTGTCTCTGGGGTCGCACAGAGTTGGATATGACTGAAGCAACTTAGCAGCAGCAGCAATAAAAGAAAAGACAGTCAACCCACACTTCCTCTTCTTCATGCTCACCCTCATTAAACAAAAACAAACAAAAAGCTAAAACATCTAATTTCTCATCATTACTCTATCTCAGTTACAGGGGGATGAGATTTTGGATTCTGCATTCCAGATTTCCTGCAAATTCTTTCTAGAGAAAGACATAAATCCCAAAGAGTTATTTTACCTAATACTAACACTATTACTGCTAAGGTGGCCCTCATTAAGAATTAGCCAGAATAGTACTTACTTCTACCCTTTCACAACAATGAATGTTTTCCTTGGTAACATATCACTCAGAATTGAGAGGAGTCACTTCCCTTTTAAACTGCTTTTTGTATGCCTTTTAGGAATTTTTCCCATCTGCTTGTTGTTAGAGTTCTGCTAAAGTTCCACTCTATTATTTTACCCAAAGGCCACATATAGTATAAGAAGTATCTTCTAGTCTTATTTCATCTGTTACATGTTTTGCTGAAAATATTCCAAACTTTGGAATCATTTCCTGATATACATGCAAGCTTTAATTTTTGACAATAGGGTCTTCAGTGTTTTGTTTCATTTGTTACTCTAACTTTCATACCAAAGTTTAATTTATATCAAATCTACTGTAAGCTAATACTTGAATATTCTAAGCTCTATCACTATGAAATCAACTTCTAAAATGAGTGAATTGGGAAAATTCTCTAACTTGAAATACAGACACAAATTTCTTATTTTAACATTAAGAACAATTAGGAATATTTAGAAATGATTCTTTTGGCATCTCAATTTCCTCATCCATAAAATATATGTATTCAGCAAGGTACTTTGTGAGGATACCTACAACTCTAATATAATCCAATTCTACTTTAAATTCCCAAAAGTGTGCAATGAAGTTTATCATCAAAAATGGTTTGTTATCAAATAGTCCAAGACTCATAGAATTTCATCTGTTCCTCTAGGAAATTCAAGTGTCACCTTAGCATACTAAAAACTTTGAGAATTACAACAGGAAAGAACCTGTTCAGAATAACTATGCGTAATTCCCATTATCATCAACAAAACATTTAGAAACCATAAATCTCATGTGGCAAGTCTCTCTCAAGTATTTTCCATTCCTTAACTCTGACAAAAAGCTAATATGTGTTTTTGTTTCTTTTTTTAAAAAAATTCCCCTGATAGTTGAAAAATTATTTCAATGGTCACAATGAAGTGGTATACGCTATGAATGGGATGGAGAATAATGTCACTTTATTTCTCCAAGCAGCAGGTGTTCATCAGGGACTTTAATATCAAACAAAAGTAGTGGATAAGGGTATGAGAAGGTGTGGCTTTGACAGAAATGATAATTCAACTGCTAATGTTGGGTGCAACATACCCTCTGCACAAAATTTATTAAGCATGCAATTATTCACAGATTAGGTAACAAGTATAACAATATAGGATATAAATTCTAATTAGTTCTTAAAAACAAGTTCTTTTGCAATTCATTTGACCTTCTTTAAACAAAGTTTGAATTGGAGAGTACTCAAAGAATTATAATTTGCAACACATTGATATTAAACTAACATTTTTATTTGCTGACTTAACCCCTCATCTCACCACACATTAGGGACTGACTTTTACTGAAGGTAGACTTTATAGGTTCAATGTTGTAAAATTCTAAAATTAGGGTTCAGAATTTGGGGGCAATAATCAAAGAAATGTGGAAATGAAGGTACAAGCCCCAAACTGCATATATGTTTTAACTTGAATAATTATTAAGTTTCTTTTAAAGTACTTATAAGAAACAGTGTAGTTTGTGCATTCTTCAGATTCATTGAAAATTAGCCTATCTTAAGATAGCCCTTTCAAAGTGTAGTAAAGAAATGAAGCTTTCAGAAATATGTCACAAGAAACAGTAGAGGAAGTTCTCCAATAATGATAAATGTCCCACCTTTCGTTTCACAAAGTAGACTGTGTACAGATACAGCTACCTGCAATTTGAATATCTTAGGGGAATTATCATAAAAATAATTACATTTTTGATGCATATAAAATTGTTATCCATATCACCATTTGGAGGATAAAATGAGTAGTTAGAAGATAAATGTGTAACTTCTGGGTTGGGGGGTGGAGGCAAAGAATACAGCATTTCTCCATAATCACCAGTGGAGGTATCTTTTCTATAGCGTGCACTTCCCTTTACTCATCTCCAATATCTTAGCACTAGTGTCTGCCACACCTAGCAGGAGATGGGGGGAAATCCTGCCTACAGCTGAGATTATCTTACAATTTAGGGATCTTGAAGTAAAAATTAAGTTGATTTACAGAAAACACAGGAATGTGATTTTTTCTTGCATAACCAAGTTTTTAAGTTAAAATACATGTCCACGTCCTTTTAACTGCTCTTATCTTTCAGTTCAGTTCAGTTGTTCAATCATGTCAGATTCTTTGTGACCCCATGGACTGCAGCACACCAGGCTTCCCTGTCCATTGCCAACTCTAAGAGCTTGCTCAAACTCATGTCCATCAAGTCAGTGATGCCATCCGACCATCTCTTCCTCTGTCATCCCCTTCTCCTCCTGCCTTCAATCTTTCCAAGCATCAGGGTCTTTTTTCCAAAGAGTCAGTCACATCAGGTGGCTAAAGTATTGGAGTTTCATCTTCAGCATTAGTCATTCCAATGAATATTCAGGACTGATTTCCTTTTGGATTGACTACTTTGATCTCCTTGAAGTCCAAGGGACTCTCAAGAGTCTTCTCCAAAACCACAATTCACTGAAATTCCTGAAACATCACCCGTTACCTTAACATCAACTAAAGAGATAATTACACAGGAGTTGATAGCACACGCTGTGACCTCCTCCCTCATACTTTTTTAATAAACCTTTCCCTGAAAGCCACTGGGTAGTTAGGATCTTTTGAACGTGCACTGTCAGTACTCCTTTCTTGGTCCTTTAAAATGTACTTTCCTTCACCACAACCCATTGTCAGTATATTGACTTTGCTGCCCATCAAATGAATGAACCAAATTTTGATTCAGTCACACTGTCAACCATACAGAAATCCCTGCTACTGCAACCACATGGAGAAAAAATTTGACTCAAGCTGACCAATAAGAATATTTGAGTTCATGGCCTAATAATTAATCCAAAGATGATCAAGCCATAGGAGTGGCAAGCAGAATCTTCTTGTGATTTTCAAGGATCATTGGAAGAATTTGAGTATCCTAGAGTACAAAACGTACTTTAATTTTTATTGTAAGAGACGCAAGTGCAAGTGATGATTACATTCCTTATGTGGAAGAGTTTTTCTGGAAATGAAGTTGATTTCAATGGGAGGACAAATCAAGAGACAAAGAGAAAGACCCAGGGTAGGTGAGTCATTGATTTCCAAATCAGGGTGTTTCTCAAATTAGCATTCACTTGGCCTTCCAAATACCAAAATCCAATAAATCTCCCTTGACCTTTAAAATTTATTTAAAAATTAATTTATGCTGTTTTTTTATTAATTAAAATCTAAAACATGCACTGATGATGGGTTCAGAATGATTTAAGTATCTTCTACATATTAACCCAGTAAAAAACAAAGTTTGGCTCAATGCAAGATTGTCCACTGCTAAGTCGCTTCATTCGTGTCCAGCTGCTTGCAACCCTGTGGACTGTAGCTCGCCAGGCTTCTCTATGCATAGGATTCTCCAAGCAAGAATACTGGAGTGGATTGTCATGCCCTCCTCCAGGGGATCTTCCCAGCCCAGGGATCAAACTTGCATCTCCAGTGTCTCCTGAATTGGGAGGCAGATTCTTTACCACTAGCTCCACCTGGGAAGCCATGCAAGATTGCCTACTTATTTTCTATTTACCAGCACCCTTAGCCTTTCAATGGGACAGGCTTCCCTGGTGGCTTAGAGGTGTGTCTGCCTCCAATGTGGGAGACCTGGGTTTGATTCCTGGGTCGGGAAGACCCCGTAGAGAAGGAAATGTCAACCCACTCCAGTATTCTTGCCTGGAGAATCCCATGGACAGAGGAGCCTGGTAGGCTACAGTCCACTGCGTCTCAAAGAGTCGGACACTACTGAGCGACTTCGCTTTCTTTCACTTTCACTTTAGCCTTTCAAATGAATCTTTTACTATACATTAAAAAAGACTCATGGTAAATGATTTTATATCAGAATTATTGAGCTCCATGTTCACTTCTTTTTTTTTTTCCAGTTGTTATACTCTTGACAATCCCTTGGACTACAAGGAGATCCAACCAGTCCATTCTAAAGGGGATTAGTCCTTGGGTGTTCTTTGGAAGGACGGATGCTAAAGCTGAAATTCCAGTACTTTGGCCACCTCATGCAAAGAGTTGACTCATTGGAAAAGACTATGATTCTGGGAGGGATTGGGAGCAGGAGGAGAAGGGGATGACAGAGGGTGAGATGGCTGGATGGCATCACCAACTCGATGTACATGAGTTTGAGTGAACTCCAGGAGTTGGTGATGAACAGGGAGGCCTGGCGTGCTGGGATTCATGGGGTAGCAAAGAGTCGGACACAACTGAGCCATTGAACAGAACTGAACAGAGTATTCAATTATCTAATTTTTTATCTAATAATATCTGATTAGCTATTTGCTTATTCATCTTCCTAGAAATGATGATGGTCATATTGTTGCTATGATCCCCAGACTGATCAAATCAATTAATACATATAAAATACTTTTAAAACTGTACAGCATCACACAAATAGGAAATTTATAATTGTTTTTAAATTATGAAGTTAATAGAATTTAATAAAATTTTAATAGGAAAAAATTTTAACTCTTTTTCTCCTGGTAATTACTTTTAATAAACATCTTTTCAAGGCTTTTTATTACTATCAGGAAAACAGAATGCACAGATCTCTGTCATTATACCATGTAATAAAATTGTAGTTTAATTACCTGACAGTTTGAGTTGATATTTAAAATGAATTTTTAATATTCTGCTATATTGATTTATATTTTGAATTGTGATTTCAAATATTATTCAAGTATGCAAATTCTTTAACTCTCATTTTCATTGAACAACTGTAGGAAGAATTCTAATTGTAATGCATATCACGCTTGTTTATGTGAATATGTGGTTTTGCCTCAGAGAAATTATGAATTACTTTGCTTTTAGTGAGAAAGTAATTTGAGCACAAAGAATCAGAAACTAGGTGAAAATGGAAATAAAACATCTTGATCATCTAAGCAGCCTTAAGGAAAAAGGCATAGTATATTATTTTTTTGTGTTTCAAAACATAATGTTGTTGCACATGTTACATTTTAGGAAAATAATGCTACCTATAATATAATTAAATTGATTATGTTCTTATGTATTAATATAAAAAATAAGTATATATGTGCTATTCACAATGGAGAACTAATGAAAGCACATGTGTATGTATATGTATCTAACTTCCTATATTCTAAATCGGGCTGTTTCATTTGACCTTAAATGAACTGGTTGTACACATTTCCATTTCTTCAATATTGTTTGTATAAATATTTTCTTAATTCTTACAGAATTAAGAAATAGGTTTAGGATTATGTGAGCTGGAGAAACATCTGACAAACGTTCCACAAATTACTAGTTATGAAAAATGTTAGTAGTTGATTCTCCCAAACTCTATAAAGCATCCTTTTTAAGCACAATCTTAATAAATAAAGCATCCTTATTAAGCAAAATCTTCAACATGCTAATCTTTAAAAAAATCAGTTGAGTTAAAAACATACCATTTGTTTTAATTAGCCATAATAAAATATAAATATATTTTTACAATCCCAAAGTTTTGTTTTTAGCAAAGTCCATTTGTTTTTATATTTAAAATGATAAAACTGTTGTGGGAAGGCAGACCCCTTCCAGGGCCCGAAACTGGGCTCTTGTCTAACACTTGGAAATGAATTGTCCGAGGAGACACATGTGCTGACAAAGCAAGAGATTTTATTGGGAAAGGGCATCTGGGTGAAGAGCAGTAGCGTAAGGGAACCCAGGAGAACTGCTCTGCTGTGTGGCTCACAATGTTGGGTTTTATGGTGATGGGATTCGTTTCTGGCTGGTCTTTGGCCAATCATTCTAATTCAGAGTCTTTCCTGGTGGCACATGCATCACTCAGCCAAGGCGGATGCTAATAAGAGGGATTCTGGGAAGTGGACGGACACGCAGTGTCTCCTTTAGACCTTTCCCCAACTCTTCCGGTTGGTGGTGGCTTATTAGTTCCATATTCCTTAACAGGATCTCCTGTCATAAAGCAACTCATGCAAATGGTTACTATGGTGCCTGGCCAGGGTGGGCGGTTTCAATCAGTGTGCTTCCCCTAACAAAACAATACTTTCTTTGAGTGAAATATGAACAGGAATCATTTGAAATCAGTGAAAGGGCCATTGTGACACAGAGATTTGTTTCTTGAGAGGGCATTCATTACAACATGTAACTAGTATACCCTAAGTAATCAGGAGAAGAGGTAGAAGTGGGATCTGAAGAGTTTATTACACCCATACAAAATACTGTTAGTACACTTTTTGCTACTGTTACTAGCTAACTCTTCTGTGGGCAAACAAATTTAATCTGAAAACCACACTATGAGGTGAGTGTTAATTTATATGCTTTTTATGTATAAGGACATGGAGGCACAGATGGAGCTCATTTGTAGCAAAATGGCCCCAGCATTCACACTTCCGCCCACTGTGCTCTTCCCCTGCTGCTCCCTGCTCATGCAGCCAGGAAGGAGTCTTGTAGAGAATGACAAATGGAATAGCAAAGGAGAACATAATAAAGGAAGAATGAGGAAGTCTACTTCAAAGTGAAAGATAAGGTGTGTTAGTTTTCAAGAATCTAGAGATAACCCACAAGAATAGCCAGAGTGGCCTCTGCAGTACCAGAAGAACAATCATATATTTGTTCAAACTCTACTGAAGTAGAAATGAAAAGGACTCAGAAAAACCTGCAAACAAATAACGAGAGACCAAGAGTGATGTGAGATGTGAATACTCTTTTGGGACAGAATATATGACAGAGGTCAAAGAGGACTAGGTAAGTCACAACTATGACTCTTTTTGCTCCTGCCTAATAGAACTTCTAAAACCAGCTTGAACATCTGGAAGTTAACAGTTCACATACTGCTGAAGCCTGGCTTGCAGAATTTTGAGCATTACTTTACTAGTGTGTGAGATGAGGGCAATTGTGCAGTAGTTTGAGCATGCTTTGGCTTTGCCTTTCTTTGGGATTGGAATGAAAACTGACCTTCTCCAGTCCTGTGGCCACTGCTGAGTTTTCCAAATTTGCTGGCACATTGAGTTGCAGCACTTTCACAGCACCATCTTTCAGAATTCCATCACCTCCACTAGGTTTGTTCATAGTGATGTTTTCTAAGGCCCAATTGACTTCACATTCCAGGATGTCTGGCTCTAGGTGAGTGACCACACAACCGTGATTATCTTGGTCATGAAGATCTTTTCTGTACAGTTCTTCTGTGTATTCCTGCCACCTCTGCTTAATATCTTCTGCTTCTGTTAAGTCCATACCATTTCTGTCCTTTATCAAGCCCATCTTTGCATGAAATGTTCCCTTGGTATCTCTAATTTTCTTGAAGATATCTCTCGTCTTTCCAATTCTGTTCTTTTCCTCTATTTCTTTGCATTGATCACTAAGGAAGACTTTCTTATCTCTCTTTGCTATTCTTTGGAACTCTGCATTCAGATGCTTATATCTTTCCTTTTCTCCTTTGCTTTTCGCTTCTCTTCTTTCCACAGCTATATGTAAGGCCTCCTCAGACAGCCAGTTTGCTTTTTGCATTTCTTTTCCATGGGGATGGTTTTGATCCCTGTCTCCTGTACAATGTCATGAAACTCATTCCATAGTTCATCAGGCTCTTTGTCTGGAAAAGGCAGAGGAACCAGAGATCAAATGGCCAACATCCGCTGGATCATTAAAAAAGCAAGAGAGTTCCAGAAAAACATCTATTTCTGCTTTATTGACTATGACAAAGCCTTTGACTGTGTGGATCACAATAAACTGTGGAAAATTCTGAAAGAGATGGGAATACCAGTCCACCTGACCTGCCTCTTGAGAAACTTGTATGCATGTCAGGAAGCAACAGTTAAGAACTGAACATGGAACAACAGACTGGTTTCATTTAGGAAAAGAAGTATGTCAAGGCTGTATATTGTCACCCTGCTTATTTAACTTATATGCAGAGTACATCATGAGACAGGCTGGACTGGAAGAAGCACAAGCCGGAATCAAGATTGCTGGGAGAAATATCAGTAACCTCAGTTATGCAGATGACACCACCTTTATGGTAGAAAGTGAAGAAGAACTAGAAAGCCTCTTGATGAAAGTGAAACAAGAGAGTGAAAAAGTTGACTTAAAGTTCAACATTCAGAAAATGAAGATCATGGGATCTGGTCCCATCACTTCTTGGGAAATAGATGGGGCAACAGTGGAAACAGTGGCAGACTTTATTTTGGGGGGCTTCAAAATCACTGCAGATGGTGATTGCAGCCATGAAATTAAAAGAAGCTTACTCCTTAGAAGGAAAGATATGACCATCCTAGATAGTATATTGAAAAGCAGAGATATTACTTTGCCAAAAAAGGTCCATCTAGTCAAGGCTATGGTTTTTCCAGTGGTCATGTATGGATGTGAGAGTTGAACTGTGAAGAAAGCTGAGCACTGAAGAATTGATGCTTTTGAACTGTGGTGTTGGAAAAGACTCTTGAGAGTCCCTTGGACTGCAAGGATATCCAACCAGTCCATCCTAAAGGAGTTCAGTCCTTGGTGTTCGTTGGAAGGACTGATGTTGAAGTTCAAACTCCATTACTTTAGCCACCTCGTGCGAAGAGTTGACTCATTGGAAAAGATTCTGATGCTGGGAGGGATTGGGGGCAGGAGGAGAAGGGGACAACAGAGGATGAGATGGCTGGATGGCATCACAACTCAATGGACATGAGTCTGAGTGAACTCCGGGAGTTGGTGATGGACAGGGAGCCCTGGTGTGCTGTGATTTATGGGTTCGCAAAGAGCCAGACATAACCGAGCGGCTTAACTGAACTGAAATAGAACTTCAGTATGTCCTGAATTCACAATGCTGAAAACTGAATACTAATTTGAATGTTAAACATTTGTAATAATTTCTGTAATTCATTATGATGACAAATTTCAAAATTCACTAGAGAAGCAAAAGTTTTACCTATTTGAAACCTAGTCTGCGTGTCATTTTTATGAATTTATCAGACATTACAGATTCTTTTGCAAATTGTTCATTCATTTCTTCTCTCCATTCATTACTGGCAGTTTCATAAATCAGTGATGCTTTTCATAGTCTATATATATATATATATATAATAGTCTGTTTTAATATAAACAATTGTTGGAATCAATCAATGTCCATTTCAGGAAGCTTCTTGTCTGAATCCAAAGGCACAGCTGTGTCTGTACCCTGCTCAGGAGCCTGAGGGTCCGGGTTGTCTCCTTTTCCATCCACTGGTCCATTCTGCTCTGCAATTGTTTGCTCCTGTTTTGGAGGTTCCACTTTGGGTTTGGGCTTTGAAATTATAGGGCTGCAGATACTCATCAGCTCTTTAATTTTAGCTTCAATCTCTTTTGCCTTGACAACTGGATCCATGGTCAGACACTGCTTGTTCTGCAGATTCAGCTTGTTATTCATCCACTCCATGGCCTCATTCGTGCTTTTTTCCACTTTTAGCTTGTCAGCAGCACCCAAATGATCATACTGGTCCTCCTTGTTTTTGAAAGAGCTGATTACTTTCATATACTGTTGAATTTGTTTCCCTAGATCATCAAATAATTTTGGTCTTTCTTCAGATTCCTGGAATCGCATCTTAATAGGCTGACCTAGATTTTTTAGTTCAGCCAATTTATCAATGTAAACTTGTTTTGGCTGGTCTTCTCCATCCTCATACAACCAATTTTCAGTATCTTCTAGTTTCAAGGTAAAATTGTTACGGTCATCTTCACTCACAAACTTCTCATATTCACCACTCAGCTTGTCTCTCATTTTGTACACACATTCTTCTACTGCTTTCTTAGCATCATCCCTCTCTTTCTCTAGTTTATCCTGCATGATCATCTTACCCTCATTTTCAATGTATAAGTTGAGCATCTCTCTGTTTATCTGTCATAAGAGTTGATTCTCAATTGGCAGGTCCACAGTATTGCTCTTCACTTTTGCCTTCTTGGCTTGAGGTGGTTGGTCCATCTTTTTGTCTTTTGATCCAGCTTGAGAGGTCTCCATTTCTTCAGACTCCACCCTATTTTCTGCTGGTGTCTGCTGCTGTTGCTCTTCAACATGTGGCTCCTCCTGGTCCAATTGCATCTTCTCTTCCTCTTTTGCATTCTGATCTGTTTCCATCGGTTCCTCATTTTCCTCAAACTTGTGCACTTCCACTAGAGATGCACTGGACACACTGAAAATGCCATGGACATTTACTCAAACCTTGACTTTCACTTTTGAACTGGAGCCATCAGACTGAGGAGTGACTTTCTGAACTGAGAACTGAGCTATAGCAGGATCTGGATAAGGTAAATCTTGAGGAGAGCTATAATAAGCCTCAAGAGTGAAAGGTTCCTTTCTATAAAATGTGAGTACTTTAGAGAACGGAGCAGCATGATTTTTTGAAAAGACTTCACAGTCACTTGACCCTTCTTCAGCTGGAGAATTCCATCTCAGAGATATTGGATATGGCACTACATCAGTGATAAAAGATTCTCTGACTTTGAAAGCAGGCGATAAGATTGCACACTGCAATGCACAGCCTTGAGTAACAGCTTCATCGGCATTTAGTGTTGTACTAATTTCTTTACCAAAAAATTTGCTGATCTTCTCTTTCACTGCAGGGATTCGTGTTGCACCACCAACTATCTCCACTGCATAAATATCTTCTTTCTTTAAGTTTGCCTGTTTCAAAACACTACGAAGTGGTGGCTCCACTCTGGCTAAGAGATCATCACACATCTCCAGAAATTTGCCTCTATTCATAGTTCCAGAAACATCAACATCATTCATAAAACATTCGATGCTCAAAGGAAGGTCTGAAGCACTTGCGCTCATCAATTTCTTGAGTTTCTCACACTCCTGAGACAGTTGTAATAATGCACGGATTTTGGACTTTATGTCTAGCTTGTATTTCTTTCCAAATTCTTCACAAAAATGATTTACTAGTACCTTATCAAATTTTCTGCCTCCCAGTGTTGTGTCAAATGCAGTGACCAGAACTTTATGTTTTCCTCTATTAAATGCACATACAGAAACTTGATAAGAAGAATCCCCCATGTCTACAAAAACTACATTTCTTGGTTTCTCTTCTAAGGCAGGAAGATCTTGTTTATAGATTCCATATGCAAGAGCAACTGCAGTAGTTTCATTCATTAATCACAGACAATTGAGACCAGCAGTCTGTGTTGCATCCATCACTGATCGTCTTTCTGCATCAGTATAGAAACAAGGAACCGAAACAACACAGTCCACAACAGGCTTCTTAAGAACACTTTCTGCTGTCTCCTTCAGTTTGGATAAAATCATGGCAGTCACCTGCTCCGTGGTAAAACTATGTTCCTCCTCCATGTATTTCACTTTATACCTGTTAACCCAGTGGGCAACTGCACAATATCATATGCAAGTTTGGATTTTTCTGCCTCCATAAATGGATCAGAGAATGCTCGGCCATGGAATCTTTTAATCCTTGGACTGTGTTCTTTGCATTGGAAATTACCTGGCTTTTAGCTGCTGCTCCAATTGAGCGATTCTTAGGTCCAAAAGAAATGCAAGCTGGCGTGCAGCAGTCACTGTGCTCATTAGCTATCATTTCGATGCCGCCGGCGTGGGCTACAGTGACGCAGCAGCTCTGGTCTATGCCCAGATGGTAGGTGTTGAAAAAGGGCATCAGAGGGCAGACACAGTGAAACCATACTCACAGAAAACTAGTCAATCTAATCACACTAGGACCACAGCCTTGTCTAACTCAATGAAACCAAGCCATGCCTGCGGGGCAACTCAAGATGGGTGGGTCATGGTGGAGAGATCTGACAGAATGTGGTCCACTGGAGAAGGGAATGGCAAGCCACTTCAGTATTCTTGCCTTGAGAACCCCATGAACAGTATGAAAAGGCAAAATGATAGGATACCAAAGAGGAACTCCCCAGGTCATTAGGTGCCCAATATACTACTGGAGTTCAGTAGAGAAATCATGCTAAAGCTGAAGCTCCAGTACTTTGGCCACCTCATGCGAAGAGTTGACTCATTGGAAAAGACTCTGATGCTGGGAGGGGTTGGGGGCAGGAGGAGAAGGGGACAACAGTGGATGAGATGGCTGGATGGCATCATGGACTAGATGGACATGCGTCTGAGTGAACTCCGGGAGATGGTGATGGACAGGGAGGCCTGGCGTGCTGCGATTCATGGGGTCGCAAAGAGTCCGACACGACTGAGCGACTGAACTGAACTGAACTTAACTGATGCCCATCACCGATGTGGCGCCGGCTACAGCTCAGGCTCCAGCCCAAGTCCCGCCGGCAAGACAAGACACGGACCCCGGCGGGGATGGTGCACAGAAAGCTGGCTGCGCGGGATGGGGGGACCTGGGATAGTGGGGGACGTGCGAAGATCCACGCGAGTGCCTAGGGTCTTGGAAAGAGGGCCGTGCTGAGGGCACTGCTCAGGCCGGCTCCAGCTCAGTGGCCGCACAGTAGGTGCCAGTATTTCCATAGTCTAAGATAACTATTCTTTGTGCTTTTTGATCTTTGTACCACATAAGTCTATTAAAAGTTCAAAAAATAAAATTTAAATATAAATAAATTTTAAAATAAAATAATGAGTATTAGCTGTTTCCTGGCTTCCCTCATAGCTTAGTTGATAAAGAATCCACCTGCAATGCAGAGACCCCATATTTGACCCCTGGGTCAGGAAGATCCCTTGGAGAAGGGATAGGCTACCCACTTCAGTAGTCTTGGGCTTCCCTGTGGCACAGCTGGTAAAGACCCTGCCTGCAATGTGGGAAACCTAGGTTCAATTCCTGGGTTGGGAAGATCACCTGGAGAAGGGAAAGTCTACCCACTCCAGTATTCTTGCCTGGAGAATTCTGTTTTCTTATGGGACTCAGATTATTCTAATTTTCATTTATCTTTTAATTAAAATAAAGCTATTATTTTAAAATTTTATGGAAAGTATTAACTTTTTCTTAATGTTTTTGATGCATCTAGAATGACACCACATAAATTGTTTAACTGGAGAAAATTTTTCTTAAAATTTAAACTATTAATATATATATTAACAGACAATTCAAAAATATTTTAAATCTAAAGACCTCAGTATGCTTATTCTATGTAAACAATAAAATATTACCAATATGTTATCAATTGCATTCCTCTTTCTTAAACCCCAAAGTAGATACTCCTGAAATTATTTATTTTTATATTTTCACTCCTAAACATTCATTGTTTAGTTTTATTATATATGTATACAACATGGAGAATTACTACTCAAAGGTGTTCTAAACTAAATGTCACAGTCTGGGGTTTTTTAGAGCATCTGGGTAATACTAATTTGAAATCTAAACTTACCTTGCAGACCCTGTCTCCTGTTTCTCTAATGGTCATTAAAATTCAAGATACATTTTAGGGTCTGGTTTTTATTTTGGTTTCTGCTTTCTATTTTCTTTAGTTTTCTTTCCTTTTATTTTTGCTCTGAACTATATGGATTTCAATTTATTAGGCTAGAAATTAATTAGTTGTTTATAACACCTAGTTTAGAATGTTGACTTTCACTTCATGGTACTTTTATTCACTGCAATCTATCTTTGAAGCAGAAAGGCAACCCCCCTTTCCCCAACTCTCAGCCTTCAGGGAAAGTCAGTCAGAGAATTAGAAAAGTCTAGTTAATGCCATGGCTATAAGAAAGGTCTGGTGCAGATTCAGTGAATGACACAGCAAAGAGTGGAAAGCCAATTGCTTTACACAGCATCTATACTGGAAAATACCTCCCTTTTGTAGATAAGCAATGGCACAGAAGTGGAGCTCAGTTCAGTTAGTTGCTAAGTAGTGTCAGACTCTGCAACCCCATGAACTGCAGCACTTCAGGCTTACCTATCCATAGCCAACTCCTGGAGCTTACTCAAACTCATGTCCATCGAGTTGGTATTGCCATCCAACCATCTCACTCTTTTCTCACTCTTTTTTGTCCTCTTCTCCTGCCT
This sequence comes from Ovis aries, assembly GCF_016772045.2. Lineage (NCBI taxonomy): Eukaryota > Metazoa > Chordata > Mammalia > Artiodactyla > Bovidae > Ovis > Ovis aries. The sequence goes on from NC_056056.1 coordinate 49,250,548, forward strand.
TCAATTTTTCCTAGCATCGGGATCTATGCAAACGAGTTAGTTCTTCAAGCCAGGTGGCCAAAGTATTGGAGTTTCAGTTTCAGCATTAGTCCTTCCAATGAAAATTCAGGATTGATTTCCTTTAGGATGGACTGGTTTGATCCCCTTGCCATCCAAGGGACTCTCAAGAGTCTTCTCCAACACCACAGTTCAAAAGCATCAATACTTTGGTGCTCAGCTTTCTTTATAGTCCAACTCTCACATCCATACATGACTACTGGAAAAAACATAGCTTTGACTAGATGGACCTTTGTTGGTAAACTAATATCTCTGCTGTTTAATATGTCATCTAGGTCATAATAGCTTTTCTTCCAAGGAGCAAGTGTCTTGTGATTTCATGACTGCAGTCACCATCTGCAATGATTTTGGGAGCCCCCCAAAATACAGTCTTTCACTGGTTCCATTGTTTCCCCATTTATTTGCCATGAAGAAATGAGACCAGATGCCATGATCTTAGTTTTCTAAATATTGAGTTTTAAATCAATGTTCTCACTCTCCTCTTTCACTATTATCAAAAAGCTCTTTAATTAATCTTCACTTTCTGCCATAAGGCTGGTGTCATCTGCATATCTGAGGTTATTGATATTTCTCCTGGCAATTTTGATTCCAGCTTGTGTTTCATCCAGCCCCCATTTTACATGACATACTCTGCATATAAGTTACATAAACAAGGTGACAGTATGTAGCCTTGATGTACTCATTTCCCTGTTTGTAATCAGTGGAGCTCAGTGGAGGGCAAAGATGTGTATGGAGGTTCCAGTTAGCATGACCTTAACTAAATTGAATGGCTTCATCAGTGCAGAAGAAATTTATCTTGGGATGAAAAATTGTCTTGCCTACTTCAGTGTTTGATTTCCTCAGTAGAAAAGTTAAAGTGGCATGGGAATATCAGGGTCTTATTTTTTCTAATCATATATTCAGTGGTTTAAGTTTAAGTGAAGTCGCTCAGTCATGTCCAACTCTTTGTGACCCCGTGGACTGGAGCCTACAAGGCTCCTCCGTCCATGGGATTCTCCAGGCATGAATACTGTAGTGGGCTGCCATTTCCTTCTCCAGGGGTTCTTCAGGACCCAGGGATCGAACCCAGGTCTCCTGCATTGGAGGCAGGCGCTTTAACCTCTGAGCTACCAGGGAGGCCAGTGGAGAGCTAGTAAATTAAAGCTGGATAGGAGAAAATAGATAAAATATAAAGCCAGCTGTGTTTAAACATTTTAATATAATAGTGTGAATCAATTTTCAGGATACATCATTATCATTCAGTTCAGTTCAGTTCAGTTCCATCCAGTCACTCAGTCGTGTCTGACTCTTTGCGACCCCATGAATCGCACCAGGCCAAGCCTCCCTGTCCATCACCAACTCCCAGAGTTCACTCAGACTCACATCCATCGAGTTGGTGATGCCATCCAGCCATCTCATCCTCTGTCATCCTCTTTCCCTCCTGCCCCCAATCCCTCCCAGCATTAGAGTCTTTTCCAATGAGTCAACTCTTCCCATGAGGTGGCCAAAGTACTGGAGTTTCAGCTTTAGCATCATTCCTTCCAAAAGAACACCCAGGGCTGATCTCCTTTAAAATGGACAGATTGGATCTCCTTGCAGTCCAAGGGACTCTCAAGAGTCTTAAAAAATTGATATAATTTAAGGTCATATTTAAAAATCTGCATCAAAATAGATATATGTATATTGCTTTATTTAAAAAAAAAGGATTAAGCATAAAAAAAGATCATTATCAAAACTGAGTATCCTGAAAGCATTTTTTGATGTAACTTTTCAGTTATCACATAAGTATTACTCTGTAAGAATTTTAGGAACTATCAGTTCAGTTCAATTGCTCAGTCATGTCTGACTCTTTGCGACATCGTGAATTGCAGCACTCCAGGCCTCTCTGTCCATCACCAACTCTTGGAGTTCACTACATCCATCAAGTCAGTGATGCCATCCAGTCATCTGATCCTCTGTCGTCCCCATCTCTGCCTGCCCCCTATACCTCCCAGCATCAGGGTCTTTTCCAATGAGTCAACTCTTCGCATGAGGTGGCCAAAGTGCTGGAGTTTCAGCTTTAGCATCATTCCTTCCAAAAGAAATCCCAGGGTTGATCTCCTTCAGAATGGACTGGTTGGATCTCCTTGCAGTCCAAGGGACTCTTAAGAGTCTTCTCCAACACCACACTTCAAAAACATCAATTCTTTGGTGCTCAGCTTTCTTCACAGTCCAACTCTCACATCCATACATGACCACTGGAAAAACCATAGCCTTGACTAGACGGACCTTTGTTGGCAACGTAATGTCTCTGCTTTTCAATATGCTATGTAGGTTGGTCATAACTTTCCTTCCAAGGAGCAAGCATCTTAATTTCAGGGCTGAAGTCACCATTTTCAGTGATTTTGGAGCCCCCCCGAAAATAAAGTCTGACTCTGTTTTCACAAGTTCCCCATCTTTTTCCCATGAAGTGATGGGACCGGATGCCATGATCATCATTTTCTGAATGTTGAGCTTTAAGTCAACTTTTTCACTCTCCACTTTCACTTTCATCAAGACTCTTTTTAGTTCCTCTTCACTTTCTGACATAAGTGTGTCATCTGCATATCTGAGGCTATTGATATTTCTGCATATCTGAGGTTATTGTTATTTCTCCCAGCAATCTTGATTCCAGCTTGTGTTTCTTCCAGCCCAGCATTTCTCATGATGTACTCTGCATAGAAGTTAAATAAGCAGGGTTACAATATACAGCCTTGACGTAATCCTTTTCCTATTTGGAAGCAGTCTGTTGTTCCAGGTCTAGTTCTAACTCTTGCTTCTTGACCTGCATATAGATTTCTCAAGAGGCAAGTCAGGTGGTCTGGTATTCCCATCTCTTGAAGATTCTCCACAGTTTATTGTGGTCCACCCAGTCAAAGGCTTTGGCATAGTCAATAAAGCAGAAATAGATGTTTTCCTGGAACTCTCTTGCCTTTTCCATGATCCAGCAGATGTTGGCAATTTGATCTCTGGTTCCTCTGCCTTTTCTAAAATCAGCTTGAACATCTGGAAGTTCATGATTCATGTATTGCTGAAACCTGGCTTGGAAAATTTTGAGCATGAGTTTACTAGTGTGTGAGATGAGTGTAACTGTGCGGTAGTTTGAGCATTATTTGGCATTGCCTTTCTTTGGTATGTCTTTAGGAACTATAGATGTCTGTAATAATAAAATAATCACCATTCTGTGGTAACTGCTGTTAATTTCATACATACATGTATTTATATAAAATTTAAATGTATATTCAGAAAAAATATTTATTGCTCTGACTTCACATTTTGCCAGCTTTACTTATATCAGACGAATGTGGAACTAAATTTAGGAAATAGCTTTTTGAGGCCTTGGATGTAAATGGAAGAATCTTCATCTAACAGCTAGGTCATATTAAAAATACGGAAAAGCAAAAATAAAGAAAAAACATCCCTATTATTTACTCTACAAGAATAGGATTTGATAGACTAAAACCTGAGGTAGCACTGGAAAAAGAAAATAAACAATCTTAGGATAATCTGCAGTCTTAGAATGACACACAAAGAAAACATTGCCTGTGGCAAGGAATTACTAAAGGACTTTAGGGCAGTGGTTTCTAATACTCAGTTTCAGGTTGTTTCTTATGGTACATTCAATCCTTGTTATCTCAGCGCCACTAATAAATAATTCATTCAACATGTATTTATTGATCATCAATGATATACTCAACTTATATTAGCTATAAAATGATAAGCAAAAGTACATGAAAGCCCTGCTTTCATGGTTTCATTCTAATATGAGACTGACATTAACCATAGTATTATCCAAACAAACAATAAGCCCCAGCAATATTGCAAAGTGGTGGTGATTTAGTTGCTAAATCATGTCTGACTCTTGGGACCCCATGGACTGTAGCCCGCCAGGCTCCTCTGTCTATGGGATTTTCCAGGCAAGAATACTGGAGTGGATTGCCATTTCCTTCTCCAGGGGATCGTCCCAACCATGAAAGCGAACCCAGTAATCGAAGTCCTGCATTGCACGTAGATTCTTTACCAACTGAGCTACGAGGAAAACCCTATATTGTAATGGGAAGACAGAATAGCTCTGAGACCATGTGACAGACGATTTGATCTATAGTGAATTAGCACACTAAAATGGACCAGAATGGGTGAATTTAACTCAGATGACCATTATATCTACTACTGTGGGCAGGAATCCCTTAGAAGAAACAGAGCAGCCATCATGGTCAACAAAAGAGTTCAAAATGCAGTACTTGGATGCAATTTATTAAACGACAGAATGATCTCTGTTCATTTCCAAAGCAAACCATTCAATATCACGGAAATCCAAGTCTAGGCCCCAAACAGTAGTGCTGAAGAAGCTGACGTTGAACGGTTCTATGAAGACCTACAAGACAGAGGATGAGATGGCTGGATGGCATCACTGACTCGATGGATGTGAATCTGAATGAACTTCAGGAGTTGGTGATGGACAGGAAGGCCTGGCGTGCTGGGATTCATGGGGTCATAAAGAGTCAGACATGACTGAGTGACTGAACTGAACTTAACAAGACCTTTTAAAATTAACACCCAAACAAAGATTTCCTTTTCATTTTAGGGGACTGGAATGCAAAAGTAGGAAGTCAAGAAACACCTGGAGGAACAGACAAATTTGGCCTTGGAATACAGAATGAAGCAAGGCAAAGGCTAATAGAATTTTGCAAAGAGAACACACTGGTCATAGCAAACACCCTCTTCCAACAACACAAGAGAATACTCTACACATGGACATCACCAGATGGTCAACACCGAAATCACATTGATTATATTCTTTGCAGCCAAAGATGGAGAAGCTCTTTACAGTCAGCAAAAACAAGACCATGAGATGACTGTGGCTCAGATCATGAGCTCCTTATTGCCAATACAGACTTCAATTGAAGAAAGTGGGAAAACCACTAGACCATTCAGGTATGACCTAAATCAATACCTTATGCTTATACAGTGGAAGTGAGAAATAGATTTCAGGGACTAGATCTGATACACAGAGTGCCTGATGAACTATGGATGGAGGTTCATGACATTCTACACGAAGACAGGGATCAAGACCATCCCCATTGAAAAGAAATGCAAAAAGAAAAATGGCTGTCTGAGAAGGCCTAACAAATAGCTGTGAAAATAAGAGAAGAGAAAAGCAAAGCAGAAAAGAAAAGATACAAGCATCTGAATGCAGAGTTCCAAAGAATAGCAAGAAGAGATGAGAAAGCTTTCCTCAGCAATCAATGCAAAGAAATAGAGGAAAAGAACAGAATGAAAAAGACTAGATATCTCTTCAAGAAAATTAGAGATATCAAGAGAACATTTCATGCAAAGATGGGCTCAATAAAGGACACAAATGGTATGGACCTAAGAGAAGAAGACATTAACAAGAGGTGACAAGTATACACAGAAGAATTGTACAAAAAGATCTTCATGACCAAGTTGATCACGGTGGTGTGGTCACTCACCTAGAGCCAGACATCCTGGAATGTGAAGTTAAGTGGGCCTTAGAAAGCATCACTATGAACAAAGTTAGTAGAGGTAAAGGAATTCCAGTGGAGCTGTTTCAAATCCTGAAAGATGATGCTGTGAAAGTGGTGCACTCAATATGCCAAAAAAATTGGAAAACTCAGCAGTGGCCACAGGACTGGAAAAGGTCAGTTTTCATTCCAATCCTAAAGAAAGGCAATGCCAAAGAATACTAAAACTACTGCACAATTGCACTCATCTCACACGCTAGTAAATTAATGCTCAAAATTCTCCAAGCCAGGCTTCAGCAATACATGAAGTGTGAACTTCCAGATGTTCAAGCAGGTTTTAGAAAAGGCAGAGGAACCAGAGATCAAATTGCCAACATCCGCTGGATCATCGAGAAAGCAATAGAGTTCCAGAAAAACATCTATTTCTGCTTTATTGACTATGTCAAAGTCTTTGAATGTATGGATCAGAATAAACTGTGGAGAATTCTTCAAGAGATGCGAATACCAGACCACTTGACTTGCCTCTTTAAAAACCTATATGCAGGTCAAGAAGCAGCAGGTAGAACTACACCTGGAACAACAGACTATTTCCAAATAGGAAAATACGACAAGGCTGTATATTGTCACCCTGCTTATTTAACTTTTATGCAGAGTTCATCATGAGAACGCTGGGCTGGAAGAAGCACAAACTGGAATCATGATTGCCAGGAGAAATATCAGTAACCTCAGATATGCAGATGACACCACCCTTATGTCAGAAATTGAAGAGGAACTAAAAAGCCTCTTGATGAAAGTGAAAGAGGAGAGTAAAAACGTTGGCTGAAAGAACAACATTCAGAAAATGAAGATCATGGCATCCGGTCCCATCACTTCATGGGAAATAGATGGGGAAACAGTGGAAACAGCATTAGACTTTACCACATAATTGCACTCATCTCACATGCTAGTAAAGTAATGCTCAAAATTCTACAAGCCAGGCTTCAGCAATACGTGAACCGTGAACTTCCAGATGTTCAAGCTGTTTTTAGAAAAGGCAGAGGAACCAGAGATCAAATTGCCGAAATCTGCTGGATCATGGTAAAAGCAAGAGAGTTCCAGAAAAATATCTATTTCTGCTCTATTGACTATGCCAAAGCCTTTGACTGTATGGAACACAATCAACTGTGGAAAATTCTGAGAGAGATGGGAATACCAGACCACCAGACGACCAAGTGACTGAACCAAACTGGTACTAAGTGCCCTTTTAGAATCCAAAGTCTTGGGGGAAAGTAATTGTTCACTTGAATATTTCGACAATGCAGTGTAAATTTGTGTTCAAAACCAGCATGAATGAAGGAGGTAGGTTTTCCATTCCTCACAGCATATATGGCCACTATCCTTTATTACTTTTATCTCTGATTTTAATTCCTAGACCCACTGAACTGATTTTTCTCCTTTAACTGTCCCTCTTATCATTTCATCTCTACATTTGCCCCTTTTTTGTTTAAGAACAATACACTCTTTTTACTATTCCCTCCACACCAGCAAAACATACAATTTTTTATAAGAAGAGTCTAGAGTTATTTTAGTTTGCTCTATTAGAACCATAAATCTCCAATCTAATAATTTACAGTTTTATTGTGAGTAATTCTGTAAATTGATGTTTCTGCTGGTGACAGAGAAAAGGAAAAAATCTACCTGATGTAATAAAATATAGAAAAGTAAGGTAATTGTGAATTTCTTTTGGCTAAAAATTTCTAGAGATAGAAGAATAGGAATCTTTTTTTTTTTTTTTCTGCTCCATATAAACTCTCTAAGATATTCAATTATGTTTATATACTTGATCTGGATGTCTTTTGATTATAATCAGATATAGAAAAAATGTAGTAAAATATACATCTGACAGACTACAATATCATTTATAATTATAGGTGAGATCACCAAATTAATTTTCAAACTGGACATTTTTAAAATTAAAAGGGAACAATGTTGTTCAGTCACTAAGACGTGTCCAGCTCTTTGTGGCCCCATGAAGTGCAGCACTCCAGCCTTCTCTATCCTTCACTATCTCCCAGGCCTTGTTCAAGTTCATGTCCATTGACTCAGTGATGCCATCCTGCCATCTCATCCTCTGTCATCCTTTCCACCTCCTGCCCTCAATCTATCCCAGCATCAGGGTTTTTTCCAATGAGTCAGCTTTTCACATCAATTGGTCAAAGTTTCGGAGCTTCAGCTTCAGCATTAGTACCTCCAAGGGATATTCAAGAGTTGATTTCTTTTAGGATTCACTGGTTGGATCTCCTTGCAGTCCAAGGGACTCTCAAGAGTCTTTCCAGGACCACAATTCAAAAGCAAGTATTCTTCAATGCTTAGCCTTGTTTATGATTGAACTCTTACATCCGTACACGACTACTGGAAAAACAATAGCTTTGATTAGATGGACCTTTATCAACGAAGTGAAGTCTTTGATTTTTAATGTGCTGTCTAGATTTGTCATTGCTTTTCTTCTAAGGAGAAAGCCTCTTTTAATTTCATGGCTGCAGTTTCAGTCTGCAGTGATTTGGGAGCCCAGTAAAATAAAATTTGTCATGTTTCCAATGACAATTTGATTTCTGGTTTCTGGGTCTTTCTTGAATCTAGCTTGTACGTTTGGAACTTCTTGGTTCAGGTACTGTTGAAGCCTAGCTTGAAAGCATTTGAGCATTATTTTGCTACCATGTGAAATGAGTCCAATTGTGTGGTAGTTTGAACATTCTTTGACTTTGTCCTTCTTTGGATTGGAATGAAAACTGACCTTTTCTGGTTCTGTGGCAACTGCTAAGTTTTCCAATGTTGCTGGAATATTGAGTGCAGCACTTTAAAAACACCATCTTTTAGGATTTGAAATAGCTCAGCTGGAATTCCATAACCTCCACTAGTTTTGCTCATAGTAACGCTTCTTAAGGCTCACTAGACTTCACACTCCAAGATATCTGGCTCTAAGTGAGTGACCACAACACCATGGTTATCCAGGCCATTAAGACCTTTTTTGTATAGTTCTTCTGGGCATATTTGCCACCTCTTATTAATCTCTTATTCTGTTAAGTCCTTGCTGTTTCTGCCCTTTATTGTGCCCATCTTTGCATGAAATATTCCCTTGGTATCTCTAATTTTCTTGGAAAGATCTCTAGTATTTCTCATTCTATTGTTTTCTTTTATTTCTTTGCATTGATTACTGAGGAAGGGTTTCTTATCTCTCCTTGCTATTCTCCAAAACTCTGCCTTCAAATGGGTATAACTTTCCTTTTTCCCTTGCCTTTCACTTCTCTTCTTTTCTCAGTTATTTGTAACGCCTCCTCAGACAACCATTTTGCTGTTTTTCATTTCTTTTTCTTTGGGATAATTTTTATCACCACCTCCTGTACAATATTATGAACCTCTGTAGATATTTTCTTCAAGCCTTCTGTCTATTAGATCTAAACACTTGAATCTATTTGGCACCTCTATAATCATAAGGGATTTGATTTAGGTCTTACTTGAATGGTATTTCTGCTTTATTGACTATGCCAAAGCCTTTGACTGAGTGGATCACAATAAACTGTGGAAAATTCTGAGATAGATGGGAATACCAGACCACCTGACCTGCCTCTTGAGAAATCTGTATGCAGGTCAGGAAGCAACAGTTAGAACTGGACATGGAACAACAGACTGGTTCCAAATAGGAAATGGAGTACGTCAAGGCTGTGTATTGTCACCTTGCTTATTTAACTTATATGCAGAATATATCATGAGAAACGCTATACTGGAAGAAACACAAGCTGGAATCAAGATTGCCGGGAGAAATATCAATAACCTCAGATATGCAGATGACACCACCCTTATGGCAGAAACTGAAGAGGAGCTAAAAAGCCTCTTGATGAAAGTGAAAGAGGAGAGCGAAAAAGTTGGCTTAAAGCTTAACATTCAGAAAACGAAGATCATGGCATCCAGTCCCATCACTTCATGGGAAATAGTTGGGGAAACAGTGGAAACAGTGTCAGACTTTAATTTTTTGGGCTCCAAAATCACTGCAGAGGGTGACTGTAGCCATGAAATTAAAAGATGCTTACTCCTTGGAAGAAAAGTTATGATCAACCTGGATAGCATATTCAAAAGCAGAGACATTACTTTGCCAACAAAGGGCTGTCTAGTCAAGGCTATGGTTTTTCCAATACTCATGTATATATGTGAGAGTTGGACTGTGAAGAAGGCTGAGCACTGAAGAATTGATGCTTTTGAAGTGTGGTGTTGGAGAAGACTCTTGAGAGTCCCTTGGACTGCAAGGAGATCCAACCAGTCCATTCTGAAGGAGATCAACCCTGGGATTTCTTTGGAAGGAATGATGCTAAAGCTGAAACTTCAGTACTCCACCTCATGAGAAGAGTTGACTCATTGGAAAAACCCTGATGCTGGGAGGGGTTGGGGGCAGGAGGAGAAGGGGACAACAGAGGATGAAATGTCTGGATGGCATTACTGACTTGATGGACATGAATCTGAGTGAACTCCGGGAGGTGGTGATGGACAGAGAGGCCTGGTGTGCTGCGATTCATGGGGTCACAAAGAGTCGGACACTACTGAGTGACTGAACTAAACTGAACTGAATGGTCTATCTGTTTTCCCTACTTCACTCAATTTGCCTGAATTTTGCAATAGGCAGCTCATGATCTAAGCCACAGTCAGCTCCAGGTCTTGTTTTTGCTGACTCTGTAGAGCTTCTCCAACTTTGGATGCAAAGAATATAATCAATCTGATTTCTGGTTAACCATCTGGTGATGTCCATGTGCTGAGTGGTCTCTTATTTTGAGAGGAAAAGGTTGCTTGTTATGACACAGTGTGTTCAGGATCGGGGGGACATATGTATACCTGTGTGGCAAATTATGTTGTTACTGTTGTTCAGTCACTCAGTCCTGTCTGACTCTGTGACCCTATGAACTGCAGCATGCCAGGCTTCCCTGTCCATCACCACCCCCCAGAACTTGCTCAAACTCATGTCCATGGAGTCAGTGATGCCATCCAACCATCTCATCCTCTGTCGACCCCTTCTCCTCCTGCCTTCAATGTTTCCCAGCATCAGGGTCTTTTCTAATGAGCCAGCTCTTCACATCAGATGGCCAAAGTATTGAAGATTCAGCTTTAGCATCAGTCCTTCCAATGTGTATTCAGGACTGATTTTCTTTAGGATTGATCTCCTTGCAGTTGATGTATTGCAAAACTATTGCAATATTGTAAAATAATTATTCTCCAATCCAAATAATTAAATTGATTAAAAAATAAAAGAAGATCATAAGGAGTCAGACTGGCCTGAATAAAGTGAATTCTATTGAGTTACAATGTTGTGACAGACTTTTTAAATTAAAATAATTTTACTCAAGGTAATTCAATATTTTTAAAGAAATTCTATATTTATGATATGTTACTTGGGAAATTCTAAGTATAAAAGGAAGAAATTTCAATTGTTCTAAAGGCAATTAAAATAAGTTGCTTATAACATAACTTATTCTAAATGTATTTCAAATTATTTGCACAGAGAACTTGCCCTCTTTCAGATGATTTTATAATATCAGAGCCAAACATGACACATTCAGTTGAAAGGTTGATGTTTTAATTAACTATAGGTAGTTATACTAGTAAGCATTTTTCTCAATTTATCAGTGGTGCCTTGGGAACTTTTTGTATCTTTATATGACTTATAATTGAGGCTTTGTATTCCATGGGGGCAATTATGTTTCTTCATAACAAGGTTCCTTTTTAAATTTTTAACAAAATTACTATCAAAGACACTAATGGGATATTATCTTCTCTTTTTAAACTAGTTATGGGATTTCAATAGTGTATACTCCTTTGACTTTATCTTTTTTTTTTTTTTTCCACCGACAAGGAAAATAGTCAACCAATTATTTGCAGAGACATTTCTCTCTCTCCTTTTAAAAGTTGCCGATTTAGAATGTCCTCAAAATTTAGTTAAAGGACAATCTTCTTTAAGTTTGAATTGGTTCTCAAAATTGATTTATTTCCCTGCTCCCCTGCTTTTATTATTGCTCCCATTCCCTGAGCTCAAAAATTCTTTATAAATATTTTCATTTTAATTGCCTTAAAAAATCAAGTGTATAGGGTATTGCTTCTGGGACAAGACACTTGACTTCCTTGGATATATAAATTTCATTTTGAAATAACTCAATCAATATAAAATGGAGTTTATATCATCCCTGGAAATTAAAAAAGTCCTTCCACCTCTCTAAAATTTAAAGAAATATTTTCAAAAGAAAATAGGAAGGATGAATTGAGTACGATGGAGCACCAAAGGAAAGTCGAGTGGGTTGATAAGGAAAGGCACCCTATCTTCTCTCATAGTTCCATTATTCACCTGCATTCTATCAGAGCAAAAAGCAGAGATAAGGACAGACTAAAAGTTATGACCAACCTAGATAGCATATTCAAAAGCAGATACATTGCTTTGCTGAATAAGATCCATCTAGTCAAGGCTATGGTTTTACCAGTGGTCATCTATGGATGTGAGTGTTGGACTGTGAAGAAGGCTGAGCGCAGAAGAATTGATGCGTTTGAACTGTGGTGTTGGAGAAGACTCTTGAGAGTCCCTTGGACTGCAAGGAGATCCAACCAGTCCATTCTGAAGGAGATCAGCCCTGGGATTTCTTTGGAAGGAATGATGCTAAAGCTGAAACTCCAGTACTGTGGCCACCTCATGCCAAAGAGTTGACTCATTGGAAAAGACTCTGATGCTGGGAGGGATTGGGGGCAGGAGGAGAAGGGGACGACGGAGGCTGAGATGGCTGGATGGCATCGCTGACTCGATGGATGTGAGTCTGAGTGAACTCCAGGAGTTGGTGATGGATAGGGAGGCCTGTCGTGCTGCGATTCATGGGGTCGCAAAGAGTCGGGCACGACTTAGCGACTAAACTGAACTTTTAGTGTGCTCAGTGGGGAGAAGATCTTACGACAGACAGAATCCACAATTACTGACATAGCAAGTGACAGTCCTAACAATTGCCATACAGCTTGTTACTACCCACTTTACAAGATACCCTGTATTTCCCCTACATTACATCACCTTTGTCTGAAAAACCGGACTTCATTCTTCTTCTTCAAAACTAATACTTCACTTCGGTTCAGTCGCTCAATTGTGTCCGACTCTCTGGGAAACCATGAATCACAGCACGCCAGGCCTCCCTGTCCATCATCATTACCTGGAGTTGACTCAAACTCACGACCATTGAGTTGGTGATGTCATCCAGCCATGTCACCCTCTGTCAATCCCTTTTCCTCCTGCCCCCAATCCCTCCCAGATTCAAGGTCTTTTCCAATGAGTCAACTCTTCGCATGAGGTGGCCAAAGTACCTGAGTTTCAGCTTTAGCATCAGTACTTCCAAAGAACGGTCAGGGCTGATCTCCTTTAGAATGGACTATTTGCATCTCCTTAGAGTCCAAGGGACTCTCAAGAGTCTTCTCCAACAACACAGTTCAAAAGCATCAATTCTTTGGTGCTCAGCCTTCTTCATAGTCCAACTCTCAAACCCACACATGACCACTGGAAAAATCATAGCCTTGAGTAGATGGACATTTGTTGGCTAAGTAATGTCTCTGCTTTTCAATATGCTATCTAGGTTAGTCATAACTTGCCTTCCAAGGATTAAGTGTCTTTTAATTTCATGGCTGCAGTCACCATCTGCAGTGATTTTCAGTTCAATTCAGTTCAGTTGCTCAGTCGTGTCCGACTGTTTGTGACCCCATGAATCGCAGCACGCCAGGCCTCCCTATCCATCACCTTTTCCCAGAGTTCACTCAGACTCACGTCCATTGAGTCAGTGATCCCATCCAGCCATCTAATCCATGATCGTCCTGTCTCCTTCTGCCCCCAATCCCTCCCAGCATCAGAGTCTTTTCCAATGAGTCAAGTCTTCACATGAGGTGGTCAAAGTACTGGAGCTTCAGCCTGAGCATCATTCCTTCCAAAGAAATCCCAGGGTTGATCTCCTTCATAATGGACTGGTTGGATCTCCTTGCAGTCCAGGGGGTTCTCAAGAGTCTTCTCCAACACCACAATTCAAAATCATCAATTCTTCGGCACTAAGCCTTCTTCACAGTCCAACTCTCACATCCATACATGACTACTGGAAAAACCATAGCCTTGACTAGACAGACTTTAGTCAGCAAAGTAATGTTTCTGCTTTTGAATATACTATCTAGGTTGATCATAACTTTTCTTCCAAGGAGTAAGCGTCTTCTAATTTCATGGCTACAGTCACCATCTGCAGTGATTTTTGAGCCCAGAAAAATAAAGTCTGACATTGTTTCCACTGTTTCTTCATCTATTTCCCATGATGTGATGGGACCGGATGCCATGATCTTCGTTTTCTGAATGTTGAGCTTTAAGCCAACTTTTTTGCTCTCCTCTTTCACTTTCATCAAGAGGCTTTTTAGCTCCTCTTCACTTTCTGCCATAAGGGTGGTGTCATCTGCATATCTGAGGTTATTGATATTTCTCCCGGCAATCTTGATTCCAGCTTGTGCTTCTTCCAGACCAGCGTTTCTCATGATGTAATCTGCATATAAGTTAAATATGCAGGGTGACAATATACAGCCTTGACGTACTCCTTTTCCTATTTGGAACCAGTCTGTTGTTCCATGTCCAGTTCTAACTGTTGCTTCCTGACCTGCATACAGATTTCTCAAGAGGCAGGTCAGGTGGTCTGGTATTCCCATCTCTCAGAGTTTTCCACAGTTTATTGTGATCCACTCAGTCAAAGGCTTTGGCATAGTCAATAAAGCAGAAATAGATGTTTTTCTGGAACTTGTTTGCTTTTTCGATGATCCAGCAGATGTTGGCAATTTGATCTCTGGTTCCTTTGCCTTTTCTAAAACCAGCTTGAACATTTGGAAGTTCACGCTTCATGTATTGCTAAAGCCTGGCTTGGAGAATTTTGAGTGTTACTTTGCTAGCGTGTGAGATGAGAGCAATTGTGCAGTATTTTGAGCATTCTTTGGCATTGTCTTTCTTTGGGATTGGAATGAAAACTGACCTTTTCCAGTCTTGTGGCCACTGCTGAGTTTTCCAAATTTGCTGGCATAGTGACTGCAGCACTTTCACAGCATCATCTTTCAGGATTTGAAATAGCTCAACTGGAATTCCATCACCTCCACTAGCTTTGTTCCTAGTGATGCTTTCTAAGGCCCTCTTGACTTCACATTCCAGGATGTCTGGCGCTAGGTGAGTGATCACACCACCGTGAATATCTTGGTAGTGAAGATCTTTTTTTGTACAGTTCTTCTGTGTACTCTTACTGCCTCTTCTTAATATCTTCTGCTTCTGTTAGGTCCATACCATTTCTGTCCTTTATCGAGCCCATCTTTGCATGAAATATTCCCTTGGTATCTCTAATTTTCTTGAAGAGATCTCTAGTCTTTCCCATTCTGTTGTTTTCCTCTATTTCTTTGCATTGATTGCTGAAGAAGACTTTCTTATCTCTTCTTGCTATTCTTTGGAACTCTGCGTTCAGATGCTTATATCTTTCCTCTTCTCCTTTGCTTTTCGCTTCTCTTCTTTTCACAGCTATTTGTAAGGCCTCCCCAGATGGCCATTTTGCTTGTTTGCATTTCTTTTCCATGGGGATGGTCTTGATCCCTGGCTCCTGTACAATGTCATGAACCTCTATCCATAGTTCATCAGGCAGTCTGTGTATCAGATCTAGTCCCTGAAATCTATTTCTCACTTCCACTGTATAATCATAAGGGATTTGATTTAGGTCATACCTAAATGGTCTAGTGGTTTTCCCCACTTTCTTCAATTTCAGTCTGAATTTGGCAATAAAGAGTTCATGATCTGAGCCACAGTCAGCTCTCATCTTGTTTTTGTTGACTGTATAGAGTTTCTCCATCTTTGGCTGCAAAGAATATAATCAATCTGATTTCGGTGTTGACCATCTGGTGATGTCCATGTGTAGTCTTCTCTTGTGTTGTTGGGAGAGGGTGTTTGCTATGACCAGTACATTCTCTTGGCAAAACTCTTTTAGCCTTTGCCCTGCTTTATTCCTTATTCCAAGGCCGAATTTGCCTGTTACTCCAGGTGTTTCTTGACTTCCTACTTTTGCATTCCAGTCCCCTACTTCCAAGTTCAGAGGCGACTGCCGAGAGGAGCTACCTCATATCAAAGGAGAGGCGGCTGCACAGGTGCAGGAGGGCTAAGAGGAGCTACTCCACGTTTAAGGTCAGGAGGGGCAGCCGTGAGGAAATACCCCTAGTCCAAGGTAAGGAGCAGTGGCTGCACTTTACTGGGGCAGCCATGAAGAGATACCCCTCGTCCAAGGTAAGAGAAACCCAAATAAGATGGTAGGTGTTGCAAGAGGGCATCAGAGAGCAGACACACTGAAACCATAATCACAGAAAACTAATCAGTCTGATTACATGGAACACAGCCTTGTCTAACTCAGTGAAACTAAGTCATGCCATGTGGGGCCACCCAAGATAGGTGGGCCATGGTGGAGAGGTCTGCACTTCAGTATTCTTCCCTTGCGAACTCCATCTACAGTATTTAAAAGGCAAAGTGATAGGATACTGAAAGAGGAACTCCCCAGGTCGGTAGGTGCCTGATATTCTACTAGAGATCAGTGGAGAAATAACTCCAGAAAGAATGAAGGGATGGAGCCAAAGCAAAAACCATACCCAGCTGTGGATGTGACTGGTGATAAAAGCAAGGTCCGATGCTGTAAAGAGCAATATTGCATAGGAACCTGAAATGTTAGGTACATGAATCAAGGCAAATTGGAAGTGGTCAAACAGGAGATGATAAGAGTGAACATCAACATTCTAGGAATCAGTGAACTAAAATGGATTGGAATATGTGAATTTAACTCAGATGACCATTATATCTCCTACTGTGGGCAGGAATCCCTTAGAAGAAATACAGTAGCCATCATGGTCAACAAAAGAGTCTGAAATGCAGTACTTGGATGCAATCTCAAAATGACAGAATGATCTCTGTTCTTTCCAAGGCAAACCATTCAATATCACAATAATCCAAGTCTATGCCCTAACCAGTAATGCTGAAGAAGATGAAGTTGAATGGTTCTATGAAGACCTACAAGATCTTTTAGAACTAACACCCGAAAAAGATGTCCTTTTCATTTCAGGGTCCAAACTATGGTGGAGGTAATGAAGATAATGACTACCTTCTTCAAAAGGTCCTAGGCACTCATTGCAGTTCTCAGTGCCCTCAATGCTGCAGCAGGCCACCACAATGCCACAGTCCCGCGACTCCACCAGAAATTCCTGGACACTCATGGACAAGTCTGGGTCTGTCCCTTATGGCGTCCCTTTCTCCTGGATCCTGGTGAACACAGGTTTTGTTTGTGTCCTCCAAGAGTCTGTTCTGGTGGTTCTGTGGTATGGGTAATGATGACCTCTTCCAAGAGGGCTTATGCCATAACCAAGTCTGCTGTACCCAAAACCCCTGCCCCTGCGTCAGGCCACTGCTGACCTGTACTTCAACTGGAGACACTCAAACACTCATAGGCAGGTCTGACTCAGTCTATGTGGGGTTTCCTGGTGCACATAAGTTTTGTTTGAACTCTCCAATCATCTCTGGTGAGTATGAGGTTTGATTCTAAATGTGATTTTGCCCTTCATATCATCTTGCTGGGCCTTCTCCTTTGCCCTTGCATGTGGGGTATCTTTTTTTGGTGGGATTCAACATTCTCCTGTTGATGGTTGTTCAATAGCGAGTTATAATTTTGGAGTTCTCAGAGGAGAAGATGAAACACATCCTTCTACTCTGCCATCTTGGTGTTGCAAACTTGTGGCTTCCCATGTGGCTCAACTGGTAAAGAATCCAACCGCGCTAAATATGTATATACTCAAAACAACTTTGGACTGGGGAGGGAAAAAGTCAAATCCATGTACCTAAGTGGACATACATTTCAATATGATCAGTATGAATATTGTTTAGTCACGTCTTACTCTTTTTGCGACCCCATGGACTATAGCCCAACAGACTCCTCTGTTGATGAGATTTCCCAGACAAGAATATTGGAGGGGGTTGCCATTTCCTTCTCCAGGGAATCTTCTCCACCCACGGATGAAATTTGCATCTCCTGCACTGGCAGGTGATTCTCTGCCATCAAGCCACCAAAAAGCCCAACTGTGAATATACCCTGTATTTTCAGCCTAGACATTGTAAGGTAGAAGAAAATTAAGTCTAACTATAAATTGAATTTTGGAGCAATTGGGAGAATGGGTTCAAGAGTGAAAAATTTTAAGAAAGTATGTGTTATGTTGGGTAAATAAACTGCAAAATGATTCCCCCAAGAAATGAGCATGTTCTTTGCTCAACTCTTAGTTTCTAATACCATTTTCTAAAAAAGGGAACTAGGATACCTTGGAGAAATAACTGATTTAAAGATTTGTACAGGAAACACACAAAATGGGCCTGTAATGTCTTACCTTGCCAACAAAACAGAAGTGTAATACAAAGTATATAAACTAACAAAAGTCTCATCCATGTCACCACCACCACCACCATCAACAACAATAAAGGTGCTATTGAACTCAGATTCAGTTGCTCACTGCTCCAGTCAATTCTTGAGAGACAAGTGTTGCCTGGAAAAGAAAAGATTGCTTTATTAAGGTGCCAGGAACCTGGGGAGAAGGCAGATTCATGTCCCAGAAACATCTCCAAGGATTCTTCTCAGCCATGAAAACATTTGAAAGGAAAAAGTGGAAGCCACTCTCAGTTAACCATCTGGGGAATGGATCAGAGTCTTCATGGTCTTTCACTATGTGTGGTTCACTGACTCCTTGTGATCTTTCTTTCGTTGCTATCTTATTCATAGTTGTCTCAAGCTGTAGAAACAATTTAGTCATCCATTAATTATTTCACCTTCATTTCTACTTATTTAATCTAAGAAAAAATTCAACCGGTTAGGCAAAGCATTGTGTGATCAAAGCATCTGAATGATGTGCTTGGGCTAGAAGTTAGTGAAGCATGAGGAAACCTGGTATAAAGTTTAAGTTAAAACATAGCTGCTAAAGTGACAAAACAAAGGGTCTCCTGCAAAAGTTCCTTGCTGAAGAAAAGCTGCTTTCAGCAAAGAACTGCTTCCTGAAAAGAGCTACATACAGATCTTCACTGTCAGACATTTCTATGGCATTAGGGGTGAATGTCGGTCCCCAGCTTTATGCTGAGAAGGGGTGTTAAGGTCTTAGAGTGACAGCTGTTGAAATATGTCTGTAGCATCTCTTTGCTGATAATTTTAGTTGTTTATGTACATATATAGGCAGATTAAGTCACCGTTATTTTTATAACCATACAGGTGCAGAATAGTATGAGCATTAATATTAATCTCATACTCTTTAAGTCAGTTCTGGGAATCGTACTTGCCATAGATTCAGGGTATTATACATTAATACTCCAGCTTATTTCATGGTTGCAATCTGGTCATCATGAAGTTAGTTTCTTTTCTCCTCTGGTGGCTGTTACAGTATCTGTAAAACCACTCAGGGACATGCATCAGACATTGTTATCTTTGTTCTTTAGGGAGAAACAAGATTCTGTGACTTGGCTGTCCTGATCATTAACTGTTTGAGCTTGTATTTTTTTTTTCTTCTATAAATAGAAGGCAGGGAATACAGAGGGGCCTTTGTACATGGGAGGAACCTGAAAGATTCTGCTCAGTTTCAAAGGAGGGTGTGTCAAAGAAACAACTAGATTCAAATGAAAGCTTAAAAAATTGAGCAAAAAATAATAATGAAGTAGCATTTGATTATAATCTAAATGATAAAACAAACACCCAGGAATCTAAATTCACAAGAACAATACATGAATAAATAAATGAAAGAGACTGGACAAGATTCTCATTCAGAAGAACTCTAAATGATTTATGAAGATAATCTTTCCTAGAAGAGATAGAGAAAACTTGCACTTAAGCAGTTTGATCTTCATGCAATTACTTTCCTCCAGAGAAAGCACAACATAGAATGTGTGTGTGGGGGGGGGGAGGGGGACAGGGTAGATAATTTTACAATATTACGCAGAAATCTGACAAACCCTACCTCAGCCAGGTAATCAAAGTCATTAAAAGTGATTAGTCATGCTGATAGCATGTACCCAGGATATGATGTAACGAGAATTGTACTTTACCTCTGTGGTCTTACTTTCAAAAATCTTTCCTAACCTCAGTCTAATCATGGAAAACAAAATCAGACAGACTCAAATCTGTAGTCATTCTAGAAAAATATATGACCAGTATTAAACCTGTCAAAGTCATCAAAATAAGAAAAGTCTAGTAATAGCTTGAGGGGATTGAATATGATATGGTACACAGGGATTGGATCCTGTAAAAACAATAAAAAAGAGATTTAGGCAGAATATTGGAAAATATGAATCAAAGATTGACTTGTGTTAACAGTAATAAGTCAATATTGGTTTGATTTGTACTCTTATTTATAACAAATGTACTACACTGGTGAAGATACTGATTACAGAGAGTAGTAGGTATGGGATATATGAATACAATCTCCCAATGTCTATAATATGAAGCTCTTCAACAACTTTTAAACTGCTTAAAAACTTTCTGAATATTACTTAGAAAAACATAATATTTTTGTACTATTTCAAATAGACACATTTTCCACCCGAAACTCTATATACAGTATATGTTTCTGTCTTCCCTCTCAATTATATATATTCGTATACATATTGACATACATATGTAACATCAAAAATGGAATACTACTACATGCATACTGTTGGATAAATGACATTTTATTTTCTAAACAAGAATCATTCTATTTGTATCCCAAATTTTCCTCCAGAACTTTTTCCTTAAAACTACTATGCATAGAAATAAATAAACAAGGTCCTAAATATATCTTATTGAGGATATTGAACTATATTCAATAGTTTATAATAGATGATAATGGAAAAGAAATATTGTATTTTATTTATAACCAGATATATCTTTGTAATACTTATAATTAATATTGCCAATTATTTATATGTCACAGATTTTATTTTTCATAATCAAAATAAAATAAGGACACATATGATATTATAATTAATTAAATTAATTTGGATTAATCATTGTTCTTATTAAGAATTTATTGGTACTCTTTAAGGTTAGTTCAGTTCATTCAGTCACTCAGTCGTGTCTGACTCTTTGTGACCCTATGAACCATGCACACTAGGCCTCCCTGTCCATTACCAACTACTTGAGTTAATCTAAACTTATGTCCACTGAGTCGGTGATTCCATTTAACCATCTTATCCTCTGTCGTCCCCTTCTCCTCCTGCCTTTAGTCTTTCCCAACATCAGGGCCTTTTCAAATGAGTCAGCTCGTCTCATCAGGTAGCCAAAGTACTGGAGTTTCAGTTTCAGCATCAGCCCTTCCAATGAACACCCAGGACTGATTTCCTTTAGGATGGACTGGTTGGATATCCTGGGAGTCCAAGGGACTCTCAAGAGTCTTCTCCAACTCCACAGTTCAAAAGCATCAATTCTTAGGTGCTCAGAT
Organism: Ovis aries; assembly: GCF_016772045.2. Classification (NCBI taxonomy): domain Eukaryota; kingdom Metazoa; phylum Chordata; class Mammalia; order Artiodactyla; family Bovidae; genus Ovis; species Ovis aries. The sequence continues at coordinate 49,271,604 of NC_056056.1, forward strand.
TTCTTTATAGTCCAACTCTCACATCCATACATGACCACAGGAAAAACTATAGCCTTGACATGGCCAGATCTTTGTTGACAAAGTAATGTCTCTGCTTTTTAATATGCTGTCTAGGTTGATCATAACTCCTCCAAGGAGTAAGCGTCTTTTAATTTCATGACTGCAATCATCATCTGCAATGATTTTGGAGCCCAGAAAAATAAAGTCAGTCACTGTTTCCACTGTTTTCCCATTTATTTGCCATGAAGTGATGGGACCGGATGCCATGATCTTCGTTTTCTGAATGTCGAGCTTTAAGCCAACTCTTTCACTCCTTTCAGTTTCATCAAGAGGCTCTTTAGTTCTTCTTCACTTTCTGCCATCAGGGTAGTGTCATCTGTGTTTCTGAGGTTATTGATATTTCTCCCGTCAATCTTGATTCTAGCTTGTGCTTCCTCCAGCCCAGCATTTCTCATGATGCGCTCTGCATAGAAGTTAAATAAGCAGGGTGACAATATACAGCCTTGACACACTCCTTTTCCTGTTTGGAACCAGTCTGTTGTTGCATGTCCAGTTCTAACTATTGCTTCCTTACCTGCATATAGGTTTCTCAAGAGGCAGGTCAGGTGGTCTGGTATTCCCATCTCGAATTCTCCACAGTTTATTGTGATCCACACAGTCAAAGGCTTTGGCATAGTCAATAAAGCAAAGATAGATGTTTTTCTGGAACTCTTTTGTTTTTTGATGATCTAGCGAATGTTGGCAATTTGATCTCAGGTTCTTCTGCCTTTTCTAAAACCTGCGGAAACGTCTGGAAGTTCATGATTCATGATTCTTGTCATATGAGTTAAATTCACCCATTCCAGTCCATTTTAGTTCACTGATTTCTAGGATGTCGACATTCACTCTTGCTATCTCCTGTTTGACCACTTCCAATTTCCCTTGATTCATGGACCTAACATTCCAGGTTCCTATGCAATATTGCTCTTCACAGCATTGGACTTTACTTCCATCACCAGTCACATCCACAGATGGGTGTTGGTTTTGCTTTGGCTCCATCGCTTCATTACTTCTGGAGCTATTTCTCCACTGATCTCCAGTAGCATATTGGTCACCTATTGACCTGGGGATTTCATCTTTCAGTGTCCTAACTTTTTGCCTTTCATACTGTTCATGTGGTTCTTAATGCAGGAATACTGAAGTGGTTTGCCATTCCCTTCATCAGTGGACCACGTTTGGTCAGAACTCTCCACCATGACTCATCCATCTTGGGTGGCCCTACACAGTATGGCTCAGTTTCCTTGAGTTAATACAAGGCTGTGGTCCATGTGATCAGATTGTTTAGTTTTCTGTGATTGTGGTTTTCAGTCTGTCTGCCTTTTAGTGAAGAAGGATAAGAGGCCTATGGAAACTTCCTGATGGGAGAGACTGACTGAGGGGGAAACTGGGTCTTGCTCCGATGGGCAGGGATATGCTCCATAAACCTGTAATACAATTTTCTGTTCATGGGTGGGGCTGTCTTCCTTCCCTGTTATTTATCTGGGACCAAACTATGATGGAGGCATTGAAGATAATGGAGTCCTCCTTCAAAACATCCCATGCCTGCACTGCAGCACTCACTGCCCACTGCAGTAGCCCACCGCGGACTCATGCCTCTGCTGGAGACTCCTGGATTCTCACTGGCAAATCTGGGTCAGTCTCCTGTAGGGTCACTGCTTCTTTCTCCTGGATCCTGGTGTGCACAAGTTATGTTTGAGCCCTCTGAGCAACTCTGGCAGGTATGGGGTTTGATTCTTAATGCTACTTCACACCTTCTAACATCTTGCTTGAGCGTCTCCTTTGCCTTTGGACTCGGTTATCTCCTCAAAGTCGCACCAGTGCCCTGCCTGATGCTCTAGCACCTACTGTCTTGCTGGGGCTTCTCTGCCCTTGCACGTGGGGTACATCCTCATAGTTGCTCCAGCACTGTGCAGACTCTGCTCCAGCGCTGCAGAGCACACTTAGCACATTAGATTTTAGATGATATCTTTTCCAAGGGAGTCTCCCAGCTGGTTGTCAGTGCCCAAAAGTTGTCACAAAGAAATGGCATGATGACTTCCCCAGTGATGTTGACAATGAGCTGGAGGTGGTTTAGCTGATTTTAACTTGGTCCCAGCATACAGTATTTGCCCAAGTCTGTTCATTTTCCTCTTTGATTGATAAGGCTAATGCCAAATACTGTGTCAATGACTCCCTCTGAACCCCAGCATAGATCTGTCAGTTTTATACACTGGACTTCATGGGGAGCTGAAGAAAAAGATTATGAGGTTCAGGATAACACAAATTAATAGATTTATGATAATGTCAAATGTGCTGTATTTGCTTATCAGAACGCAGATACTTTCAAGTACCTTATATCCAAATGTTATCCATTCAGCTCATATACACAGATTCTAATTAGTCTGTCTCTTCCTAGTGATAACATGAGAAGAATTATCTTTTATTTACTATACAAAGGGGAAAGGAGAGGGTCTAGTTACAATTTACTCATTGAAAGTATCATAGTGAAACCACTATAAGTCATAACATATTTTAAGTAAGTAATGTTGACCCTTTCAAATATCTTTCAATTCATGATGTATTTTTAATGAAATTTTGCACAATGTAAAATTCTAAACACTTAAATGTTATCCTGAATTTTTTCAAGGGGATAAATACGATAGAAACAACTAATTTTTAAAAAAATGGATAGAACTACCAGTTCTATGTTTTTAATTACAGCCTCTACAGTTAAGTAATAAGAAAAACAAAATCAAACATAACCTCTGCTTTTTTTCTATGGGAATATATATATGCATATTTATATATATTTAATTATATATATAATTTTCCAAGTCAAAGTATAACTTTTTTTCTTCTTTTTTTAATGGAATCATATATATGTGTTACTACAGCAACATTCAGAGGCCATGAAATGGACTCTGGAACTTGACATTTTTTCCACCATGGAGCTTGACTTTGATAACTAAAAGTATACAAAGAAATTATATATATGTATATTATACATTTATATATATATATATCTATATATACAAATTAATAGATTTATAATAATGTCAAATGTGCAACTGTGTGGTGTTGGAGAAGACTCTTGAGAGTCCCTTGGACTGCAAGGAAATCCAACCAGCCCATTCAGAAGGAGATCAGCCCTGGGATTACTTTGGAAGGAATGATGCTAAAGCTGAAACTCCAGTACTTTGGCCACCTGATGCCAAGAGTTGACTCTTTGGAAAAGACTCTGATGCTGGGAGGGATTGGGGACAGGAGGAAAAGGGGACAACCCAGGATGAGATGGCTGGATGGCATCACTGACTCGATGGATGTGAGTCTGAGTGAACTCTGGGAGTTGGTGATGGACAGAGAGGCCTGGTGTGCTGCGATTCATGGGGTCACAAAGAGTCGGACACAACTGAGCGACTCAACTGAACTGAACTGAATCACTTACTAAGCGCGGGTGGCTGCAACTGGCCCACTAAGAGTGGCAGAGAAGAGCTACTTATGTCCGAGGTCAGGGGCAGAAGCTGGGAGGACCCCATGCCCAAAGGGAAGTGGCAAAGAGGAGATATCCCGTGTCTGAGGTCAGGGGCAGTGGCCTGGAGGAACAACCCGACATCCTAGGAGAGGTGGCTGCAGGGGCACAGGAAGGCCTAGAGGAGCTATCACACATTGAAGGTCAGGAAGGGCAGGAGTGAGGAGATACCCCTCATCCAAGGTAAAGAGCAGCAGCTGTGCTTTGCTGGAGCAGCCGTGAAGAGATACCCCAAGCCCAAGGTAAGAGAAACCCAAGTAAGATGTTTGGTGTTGCAAGAGGGCATCAGAGGGCAGACACACTGAAACCATACTCACAGAAAACTAGTCAATCTAATCACACTAGGACCACAGCCTTGTCTAACTCAATGAAACTAATCCATGCCCGTGGGGCAACCTAAGATGGGCGGGTAATGGTGGAGAGGTCTGAAAGAATGTGGTCCACTGGAGAAGGGAATGGCAAACCACTTCAGTATTCTTGCTTTGAGAAGCCCATGAACAGTATGGAAAGACAAAATGATAGGATACTGAAAGAGGAACTCTGCAGGTCAGTAGGTGCCCAATATGTTACTGGAGATCAGTGGAGAAATAACTCCAAAAAGAATGAGGGAATGGAGTCAAAGCAAAACCAACACCCAGCTGTGGATGTGACTGGTAATATAAGCAAGGTCTCATACTGTAAAGAGCAATATTGCAGAGGAACCTGAAATGTCAGGTCCATAAATCAAGACAAATTGGAAGTGGTCAAACAAGAGATGGCAAGAGTGAATGTCAACATTCTAGGAATCAGCGAACTAAAATGGACTGGAATGGGTGAATTTAACCCAGATGACCATTATATCTACTACTGCGGGCAGGAATCCCTCAGAAGAAATTGAGTAGCCATCATGGTCAACAAAAGAGTCCAAAATGCAGTCCTTGGATGCAATCTCAAAAAAAAAAAAAAAAAACAGAATGATCTCTGCTCATTTCCAAGGCAAACCATTCAATATCACAGTAATCCAAATCTATGCCCCAACCAGTACTGCTGAAGAAGCTGAATTTAAATGGTTCTATGAAGACCTACAAGACCTTGTAGAACTAACACCTCAAAAAGATGTCCTTTTCATTATAGGGAACTGAAATGCAAAAGTAGGAAGTCAAGAAACACCTGGAGTAACAGGCACATTTGGCCTTGGAATGTAGAATGAAGCAGGGGAAAGACTAATAGAGTTTTGCCAAGAAAATGCACTGGTTGTAGCAAACACCCTCTTCCAACAACACAAGAGAAGACTCTACACATGGACATCACCAGATGGTCAACACCGAAATCAGATTGATTATATTCTTTGCAGTCAAAGATGGAGAAGCTCTATACAGTCAGCAAAAAGAAGACCAGGAGCTGACTGTGGCTCAGATCATGAACCCCTTATTACCAAATTCAGACTCAAATTGAAGAAAGTAGGGAAAACCGCTAGACCATTCAGGTATGACCTAAATCAAATCCCTTATGATTATACAGTGGAAGTGAGAAATAGATTTCAGGGACTAGATCTGATAGATAAAGTGCCTGATTAACTATGGAATGAGGTTCGTGACATTGTACAGGAGCCAGGGATCAAGACCATCCCCATGGAAAAGAAATTCAAAAAGCAAAATGGCTGTCTGGGGAGGCCTTACAAATAGCTGTGAAAAGAAGAGAGGTGAAAAGCCAAGGAGAAAAGGAAAGATATAAGCATCTGAATGCAGAGTTCCAGAGAATAGCAAGAAGAGATATGAAAGCCTTCCTCAGCAATCAATGCAAAGAAATAGAGGAGAAGAACAGAATGGGAAAGACTAAAGACCTCTTCAAGGAAATTAGAGATACCAAGGGAACATTTCATGCAAAGATGGGCTTTATAAAGGACAGTAATGGTCTGGACCTAACAGAAGCAGAAATATTAAGAAGGGGTGGCAAGAATACATGGAAGAACTGTACAAAAAAGACCTTCACGACCCAGATAATCATGATGGTGAGATCACTAATCTAGTGCCAGACATCCTGGAATGTGAAGTCAAGTGGGCCTTAGAAAGCATCACTATGAACAAAGCTAGTGGAGGTGATGGAATTCCAGTGGAGCTATTTCAAATCATGAAAGATGATGCTGTGAAAATGCTGCAGTCACTATGCCAGCGAATTTGGAAAACTCAGCAGTGGCCACAGGACTGGAAAAGGTCAGTTTTCATTCCAATCCCAAAGAAAGGCAATGCCAAAGAATGCTCAAACTACCACACAATTGCACTCATCTTACATGTTAGCAAGTGAAAGTGAAGTTGCTTAGTCCTGTCCAACTCTTTGCAACTCCATAGAGTGTAGCCTACCAGGCTTCTCTGTCCATGAGATTTTCCAGGCAAGAATACTGGAGTGGATTGCCATTTCCTTCTCCAGGGGATCTTACCGACCCAGGGATCAAACCCAGATCTCCCACATTGCAGGCAGACACTTTACCCTCTGAGACACATGCTTGTAAGATAATGCTCAAAATTCTCCAAGCCAGGCTTTAGCAATACGTGAACCGTGAACTTCCAGATGTTCAAGCTGGTTTTAGAACAGGCAGAGGAACCAGAGATCAAATTGCCAACATCTGCTGAATCATCAAAAAAGCAAGAGAGTTCCAGAAAAACATCTATTTCTGCTTTATTGACTATGCCAAAGCCTTTGACTGGGTGGATCATAATAAACTGTGGAAAATTCTGAAAGAGATGGGAATACCAGACCACCTGACCTGCCTCTTGAGAAATCTGTATGCAAGTCAGGAAGTAACAGTTAGAACTGGACATGGAACAACAGACTGGTTCCAAATAGGAAAAGGAATACGTCAAGGCTGTATATTGTCACCCTGCTTATTTAACTTATATGCAGAGTACATCATGAGAAATACTGGACTGGAAGAAACACAAGCTGGAATCAAGATTGCCGGGAGAAATACCAATAACCTCAGATATGCAGATGACACCACCCTTATGTCAGAAAGTGAAGAAGAACTAAAAAGCCTCTTGATGAAAGTGAAAGTGGAGAATGAAAAAGTTGGCTTAATGCTCAACATTCAGAAAACGAAGATCATGATATCTTTGTATCCGGCTGATGTGATGGGAAGTGATGGGTATCCAGTCCCATCACTTCATGGGAAATAGATGGGAAACAGTGGAAACAGTGTCAGACTTTATTTTTGGGGGTTCCAGTATCACTGGAGATGGTGACTGCAGCCATGAAAATAAAAGACGCTTCCTTCTTGGAAGAAAAGTCATGACCATCCTAGATGGCATATTCAAAAGCAGAGACATTACTTTGCCGACTAAGTTCTGTCTAGTCAAGGCTATGGTTTTTCCTGTGGTCATGTATAGATGTGAGAGTTGGACTGTGAAGATGGCTGAGCACCGAAGAATTGATGAATTTGAAGTGTGGTGTTGGAGAAGACTCTTGAGAGTCCCTTGGACTGCCAGGAGATCCAGCCAGTCTATTCTGAAGGAGATCAGCCCTGGGATTTTTTTTGGGAATGATGGTAAAGCTGAAACTCCAGTACTTTGGCCACCTCATGCGAAGAGTTGACTCATCGGTATAGACTCTGATGTTGGGAGGAACTGGGGGCAAGAGTAGAAGGGTACGACAGAGGATGGGATGGCTGGATGGCATCACTGACTCGATGGACATGAGTCTGAGTGAACTCCGGGAGTTTGTGATGGACAGGGAGGCCCAGCGTGCTGTGATTCAGGGGTCGCAAAGAGTCAGACACGACTGAGAGACTGAACTGAACTGAATCACTTACTAGGATTTTAATGACTATAACCTCTCAGCATTTAAAATTCTTTGCAACCCCATGGAATGCACCAATTAAAACTATAACAATGATTTGTGGGCTGGCTCAATCTGAGTGGAATAAGTCAGTATGCTGGATGTACTGGATGATCATGCACTGAGGCACTTCGGAAAGAAGACCTAGAATATATTCACTGGAGGAGTGAATTCTAAAGACTCCGATCCTGGAGAATAAACATTTTCTAAAGACTACTTACTATATTTCAAATTCATTAACAAATGGGAGTGGTACAATTGAAAAAATCATCTAAGACTTTACAGCGAACTACAGACTAAATTCAACAGCTGATTTAAAAAAAAGAGTATTCATTTTATACTAAGTTGTCATCTTCAGTGGTTTCAAATTGCAATATCTTCTTTTCTGTTTATCTAATGATACCCTGAGAGAGAGCTCTTAACAAATCTTAATCAGTCTCCCATATTTGCTGGAAACTCACCCTCACTAATTTGAAGCCAATGCGTAACTTGCAATCACTTTTAGCAAATTCTTAGTAATCTGCTATTAAGGATTTCTGAATCCTATATGATAGATTAAAAATTCAATGTGCCACACTGAAAACATGATCCTAGCCGAAGGGAAATTCATGAACAAGAAGACTGATTTATACTGCCAAATGCTGCAAATGAACTTATACTTCACACATTTCACATGCAGCCAAACACTGAACATTGACTATAGCCATTAAATTAAAGCAGTATTAATCTCTGAACTAATGGACTAATGAGAGGGGGGCAACCATATCATTTCATATGAGAATCATACTTCATTTTCATTCCTAACTTTGGCTTAAGCAGATTCAAGATATTTCTCCTTAAATGACAATCATTTGGAAGATATACTATTCTATGCTTTCTAATACAAGTATTCATTGAAGTTTGCCTGCATAAAAAAGTAAGTTATTCTAGCAGCGCTTTTTTTCTCTCTTTAAGAAGACAAAAAAAAAAAAAAAAGCCATATGAAATATTTCTAGCCTTCCTTAGTCTGCTGTTTCCTCATATTGGTTCAGAGGACAGAAAGTTTTAAATAAACTAGAAAGACCACAAAGACAGTTTCTAGAATATTTTCTTAGCATAATGGAGAAAGCACATAGGTGTAGGAGAGGATATCAAAATTTAATGTGCATGGGAAACTTATAGAAAGCTTGTTAAAACACAGACTTCAGGGTCCCAAACCCACAGATTCAGACTCAAAGGTGAGGCCTGAAATTTCTCCATTCTACCAACCTCCCAGATGATGATGCTGATGATTTCCATGAGCTATGTTTTGAGTAGCTTTTAATCTCATTGTTCTACTCACATGCTTTTAAACTCTGAGAAAGTTGCTGAACCCCTTAGAGTCTCAAAAATTTCCTCATTTCTTTAAAAAGAGATAACGGAATAGATCTTAGATGGTAACTGAAATGAGGCGGGCATTTTAAAACGTTGCCTTTCTTTTCTCTCCTTCCCTCTTTTCCTTCCTTTCTTCCTTTCCTCCCTCTTTCTCTCCTTCTCTTTTAAAAATTCTAGTCACTTTGTTAGAAAACCTATGAGAATATTGATATATTTATTAATGACAAGAACTGAGTAGTATCAAGACCCTGATATGAAAAATCTACGTGTCTGGACTTCCACATAGCTGGGATAGGAGGGTTCCTGAATTCCCTGTTCTGCCTACTGAGCCACAGTTTGAAAAGCTTTGCTTCTGTTTTTGATGTTCAGTGACGGTTCTTCCAACTTTAGCATTCTATGAAGGAAACTAGAATCAATTTTTCTAGCATGCTAGTGATAGTCTCATCCGTAAAAATACAATGAAAACTGAAATAAAAACTGAACAGGAATAATGGGTTGCATTCTACTCTAGGTGCTGGATCAAATGCAATTTCTAGTTCTAGAGGGAAAAAAGCACCAAAGAAACAGGGCATGATCTGGGTAACAGAGAAACTTGTGAAGGTTTGTCTTGACCAGTGTCGGTCATTTTAAGTCGATCTCAAACACAAATATACTTTTCCCCTGAGTTATTGATTGCAACAGTAAGGTGAAGCAACAAAGAGATACTTGGGTATGTATCCTCTCTCAATTAATATTTCTGTTTATCCCTAAGAAAGTACATAAATTTCTTTTTAATCTATTTTAACCTATTTTCTCACTTCATATGACAATTATATCACCAATTTTATGAATTGTCAATATCCTCACTGCCTACTCCATAATCTATTCAACATAATTAACTTAATTTTTATTTATTTTTTTTAAATTTTTTAATTTTTTTATTTTTTAAATTTTAATATCTTTTTAGACTGAGCTTTGTAAAATATACCTTAGATCTTTATATGCATGGATTTTTACTTTACATGAATATTATTAGCCTAATATCTCACCTTGTTTCTTAAAAATCAGAATTATTTTTAGATCTTCACATCACCATGGATCTAATGCTATATAATACTCTATAGAGTACTTCCTCTCTGTTTTACTTAATATAGCCATAATGATGCTTCAACAACTGCCTCCAAATTCTTATTTCCACAAACAAAACTGCAGTAAACATCTTTGCAAATGTTTCTTCTGAGATTTATGTGCAAGGGTGAGATTATTGGATCGCAGAGTATCAGTGCAATTAATTTGACTCTGGACTAACATACACTCTGGATACACCAGCCTCCCATCTTGCATGAGTGCTCCTTTATGCGTACAGCCCCACAGCTGATGATGAGTAACTTTTCCCTCAAGGCCAATCCCATAAGTACAATGTGATAATTCATTATTATTTTAATTTACTTGATTCTAATTACCAATGAGTTTGAACAACTTTTCATGTGCCTGAAGTTCCTTTGGGGTTTCTCTCTTTTAATTACCTGTTCATTCACAGGTCACACTGTGAAAGAACTTGTAGGATGGGAGATATTATTGAGGCCATCTTTGGAAGATAAATATAACCCTCTACTAAAGTATTCATGTTTCCCCACAGATATTTTTTTCTCTCTTTTCCTCTTTCTCAGCTTCATTATCGACCAAAGTGCAATACATACATAGATCTATTACTGGTTTTGCAATCTGCACTTCAGATCAGTTCAGTCTCTCAGTCGCGTCCAACTCTCTGCGACCCCATGAATCGCAGCACGCCAGGCCTCCCTGTCCATCATCAACTCCCGGAGTTCACCCAAACTCATGTGCATCGAGTCAGTGATGCCACCCAGCCATCTCATCCTCTGTCGTCCCCTTCTCCTCCTCCCCTAGTCTCTCCCAGCAACAGAGTCTTTACCAATGAGTCAACTCTTTGAATGAGGTGGCCAAAGGTAGGCAAATTCCCCATCTCTTTATTCAGTTATCCTTTTTAAAATTGGAAATAAAATGTATTTTACAGTATTAATCTATCTCATAAAAGTATAAAGCTATTAATTTTGTTTCAGAACTGCTTTTGTGTTTATTATTCAAAGAGGTTTTCTGTACTATTTTAAAGGTTTTATGGTTTTTGTTGCTATTGCAAATATTTTGATTTTCAATTGTGGTTTGTTGTAATTTATTTTTTAAAATATATCTTTTATCTGCAAACAAAATCTTTTAAAAGTGCTAATGATTTGTTGATTCTCTTTTTCATCTAGGAGATAAATATATTATTAATAAATAAAGCTAATGGCAGATTTTTTTCAATTCTGACGTATGTTTTTCTTTCATAAGCACTAGACAGAACTGACCATATATTAAGTTAAAGTGAGATAAGAGACACCAATCTCTTATTCTAATTGTAAAAATTACCTTCATGTATACCATTTGCTAAGAATATGAAAATTAACACGTTAAAGTTCCCCTCACAATAATGCCAGCACATGGCTTAATAAGATATCCCTCATTATATCCCTTCACCAACAACTATCTGGCATCCTTCTGTAGACAAAAGTAGCTATGTGGTAGCTGTGGGATCCAGCAACACACACCAAGGGATCCAGGAGAAATCCTGTAAACTCATTGGATAATGGCATTCGGAACTTGGTCCCAGTTGGGGACCCTGCAGTAGACTGTGAACCAACTCCAGGTACTCTTGGCTATAGTCCTGGGGCCCCTACTGAGCACTGATAATCATCACATACACAAGAGCCTTTGTGAAAGTCCAGGTTTTCAGCAGAGAAGTCCCTGCACAATATTAAAGTAAAACAAACAAACAAATCTTAGGCAGAAATGTAGATTGGATGTACCGGAGAAAATAGGAGGAACAATTTGATTTTACCCAAATTGTTTCTTCTTCAAGACAGCGCAGCTCAGTGCCAGCAGAAACCTCAGCCCATAATTTCCCCCACAAAGGAAAAGAGAACATGAAAGTGAGAATGGGGTTTTCCCAGCTGTGTGGGATCTTGTCAGAGGGTACCACTTCTCTCTCTCCTCATCCAGGGGACTGAGTCATGAGATGCATGAGGTAAGAGTCTGGAAGAATCAGATAAGATTTTTAGAAGCATTAAAGGCATAAGGATCCTACTGTGTTGCAGACTGCATTAAAAAGCCTACCCAGGAGCCACAAAGGATGGCTCACTTGTCAATCCCTAAATAGTACATAGATGTCTCTGGTGCTCTGCACATTTCGCACCTCCTCCCTCCCCAACAACATACACACACCCAGTGGCCCTACCCTCTGCATGTTCCTGACAATGGTGATATCGGGCTTTGGCAGATAGCTGGTGAGCATACTCAGAAGGATGGCCCAGATCTGCAGATCAGTGAGAGATCACAAACCTAACCATTAGCTTTGCCTTTAGAAAGAAAAGGAAGCCCATCGACTCCTGGCCTGGTGTGCTGCAAGACTGAGAGTAGGCATACTTTTTTTTACTATGTTGTTTTTATTTGTTTTTAATTTTGTAATTTTGTATTAGAATATAGTTTATTTACAATGTTGTGATAATTTCAGGTGTACAGCAAAGACATTCAGTTATACATATATACATATATTCTTTTTCAAATTCTTTTCCAATTTAGGTTATTATACAATATTGAGCAGAGTTCGTTCTGCTATATAGTAGCTCTTTGTTGGTTATCCATTTTAAATATAGCAGTGTGTTCATTCAATTCCAAACTCCTTAACAATCCCTTGCCCCCTTCCTTCACCATAATTATAAGTTCATTCTTTAAATCTGTATGTTTCTGTTTTATAAATAAATTCATTTATATCATTTCTTTTTTTTTGCTTTCCTCATATAACTGATATTATATGATCTTTCTCTTCCTCTGTCTTACTTCACTTAGTAAGATGCTCTCTAAATCCATCCATGTTGCTGTAAATGACATTATTTCATTCTTTTCATTTATTTATCCATTATTTCATTCTTTTTATTCCATTGTATATCTTTTTTATCAATTCTCTGTCAATGGGCATTTAGGTTGCTTCCATGCTTTGCCTGTTACAAACAGTGCTGCAATGAGTATCAGGGTGCATTTATTCTTTCAGATAATGCTTTTCTCCAGATATATGCCCAGGAGTGGGATTGCATTATTATATGGAAGCTAACAATTCCAACACAAGACAGAGCAAGAAATATAAAACTGATATGTCTACAGAAGGTCTGAGCAAGCCTTTACAATACCTAGCAGGACTAACAGAAGGCGTTTCTCTTCCAAAAGCAACTAGTAAAACTGGAGAAGTGAGTGCTACTTCAAATGCAAAGGCCGCAGTGGAAGACCTTGAGAAACATGAAAAATCAAGGAAACAAAAAACTACCAAAATATCACAGTAATTTTTTAGTAACTGATCACAAATACACAGAACTCTTACCTGTAAAAAATTCAAATAGCTGCTTTAAGAAAACTTAAAGAGCTATACAGAAGCCATAAAGAAGGCTGTGTGCTGACGAACTGATGCTCTTGAATTGTGGTGCAGGAGAAAACTCTTGAGAGTCCCTTGAACTGCAAGGAGGCCAAACAAGTCGACCCTAAGGAAATCAGCCCTAACTATTCATTGGAAGGACTGATGCTGATGATGAAACTCCAATACTTTGGCCACCTGATGTGCAGAACTGACTCACTGGAAAAGACTCTGGTGCTAGGAAAGACTGAAGGCAAAAGGAGAAGGGGATGACAGAGGATGAGATGGTTTGATAGCATGACTGACTCAACAGACATAAATCTGAATGAACTCCAAGAGATAGTGGAGGACAATGGAGCCTGGCATGCTTCAGTCTATGGGGTTACAAATAGTTGGACATGACACAGTGCCTGATCAAAAACAGCAAAAGAGCTATAAAGAAAATACAGAAAGATAATCAGGATTTCCTGATTTATACAGTCAGGAAAACAATACACAAAGTGAAAAGTTTAACAGAGGTATCATATGATAGGAAAACAGAAATTCTAGAGTTGAGTAATACAATGAGTTAAATGAAAATTGCAGTAAAGAGCACCAACTACAGACTTGAATGATCATGAGAAAGAATTTGTGAATCAGAAAACAAATGTTAGAAATTATCCAGTCAGAAGAGAACAAAGGAAAAAGAATAAAAAAGAGTGACAAGCCTATGTGATCTCTGGGATACCATAAAAATGATCAAACTGTAGATTATTGGAATTCAGAAGAAGAAGAGAGGGAAGATGGTAGAAAACTTATTTAAAGAAATAACAGCTGAGAATATTCCACATGCAGAAAGAGATTTGAATTTCCAAGTTCATTAAGCTCATACTTTGTATATAAAAAAAAAAAAAACACTCAAAAATTGTCTCCAAGACACAATAATAAAATTGTAAAAAATAAAAAGAGAATCTTAAAAAATAGCAAGAAAAAAATAGCTTATTAACTTACAAGTAGCCCCTCCCCCATAAAGCTATCGTTGGACTTCTCGACCATAACTTGCAGGCCAAGAGAGTAAGATAAAATATTCAAAGTGCTAGAAGGAAAAAAGAAAAGAAAACAAGAAGCCCCAACAGTCAAAAATAATCTATCAGGCTGATTATGCTTAATAAAATGAAGATTTTTCCAGACAAATAAAAGCTCAAGGCTTTCATCAACATGAGGCCTGGTTTACAAGAAATCTTCAAGCTGAAATGAAAAGACTCTAATTGGTAACATTAAAACATATAAAAATAGATAATGCACTGTTAAAGGTAAAGTGAAAGTGAAAGTTGCTCTATGGTGTCCAACTCTTTGTGACCCCATGACCTGTACAGTCCATGGAATTCTCCTGGCCAGAATACTGAAGTGGGTAGCCATTCCCTTCTTCAGGGGATCTCCTCAACCTAGGGATCAAACCCAGGTCTCCCACATTGCCAGCAGATTCTTTACCAGCTGAGCCACCAGGGGATCCCTTTTTTCGTAAAGGTGAGTATACAGTCAAATTCAGAATATTCTAATACTGTAATACAGTGATGTGCTAACAAATTAACCCAAATTTTAAAGGCAGTGAACACCAAAAATAACTATACCTATGGCAGATCAGTTGGTAAAAAAATCCACCTGCAATACAAGAGACTTGGGTTTGATCTCTGGGTTAGGAAGATACCTTGGAGAAAGAAATGGCAAACCCCTCCAGTAGTCTTGCCTGGGAAATTCCAGGGACAGAGGAGCCTGTTAGGTTACATTCCATGGGGTCACAAGAATCAAACATGACTGAGCAACTAAACCACCATCACCAATCATTTGTTAATCAATGCACAATAAAAAAGAGGAAAATTATAACATCAAAATAGAAAATGGAATAAAAAGGTAGAGTTTATGTATGAAATTTTTGTTTTGTGTTTCTTTTTTTTTCCTCTCTCTTTTCAGTACTTTGAATAAATCATCCCGCTCTCTCCTGGACTATAAGATTATGGCTGAGAAAGCCAATGATAACTTTATGGAGGGAGGGCTCACTGGTATGCAACTGAAGTTCAGATGTTAGTGTAAAAGAGACCATTATATCTATAGGATGATTTATGTATGCTTCATAATAATCACAGTGTAAAACCTACAGTAGATCTACAAAAGATAAAGAAAACAGATTCAAAGCAGACCACTGTGGAAAATAATTCACAAAGAACAGCAGCAACAAGGGAGAAAATAAAAGACCCACAAAACATCCAGCAAATAATTGAGACTGTATTAGTAAGTCTTAACCTATTAATAAGTTTTCATTGTAAGTGGACTAAGTTCTCCAGTCAAGTAGAGATGGATAGATTAAAATAAAAGACCCAATGATGTGCTGCCTATAAGAGACTCAAGTTATGTATGGAGGGGCATAAATAGACTCAAAGTGTCAGAATGGCAAAAGATATTCCATGCAATTGGAAACCAAAAGAGGGTATTCGTAATCATACTTACATCAGATAAAACTGACCTTAAGTCAAAAAAGTAGGAACAGATCAATAAGGTTATTATATGATGATAAAGGGGTCAATTTATTAAGAAGATAAGTGAAAGTGAAAGTGAAAGTGAAGTCGTGTCCGACTCTTTGCAACCCCATGAACGGTAGCCTACCAGGCTCCGCCATCCATGGGATTTTCCAGGCAAGAATACTAGAGTGGGCTGCCATTTCCTTCTCCAGGGGATCTTCCCAACCCAGGGATTGAACCCTGGTCTCCTGCATTACAAACAGACGCTTTACCCTCTGAGCCACCAGGGAAATCCTGTTAAGAAGATATAGTAATCATAAATATATATATGTATATGTATACATATATACTCACACATCAGAACAGTTAAATATATTAACCAAATACTAACATATCTGAAGGGAAAAATAAACAATAATATAATAATCATAAACATCATTGAAGAAAATGAATAACAGCATAATAAATACTGGACCCTTGTCTTTAAAAACCAATAAAAATTAACTTGTACCAGATCAAAAAACTTAACATAAGAATTAAATCTATAAAACTCCTAGAAGAAAACGTATGAAAAAATCCATTGGCATTTGTTTTGACAATGATTTCATGGTTATAACACCGAAAGTACAAGCAAGAAAAAAATAAATGTTAATGACTGAGACTATATCAAACTCAAAAGCTCCTGAACAGCAAAAGTAACAATTAACAAAACAAAAAGGCAACCTACAGGCAGAGTGGTATATATTATTTGCAAAACATATATCTGACACAGAGTTAATATTTTAAATATGTAAAGCCTCACACAACTCAATATAAAATAAAAAGTTGCAATTTTAAAAATTGGAAAAGAAATGGACTTTTCCAAAAACATATATAAAATGAGCATCAGATATCTGAAAAGATACCCAATATCAGTAATCTTCAGCAAAATGCAATTCAAAACCACAATGAGATATTACCTCACACATGTTATATAGTTGTTACCAAAAGACAAGAAATAATAAGTACTGGCAAGGATGTAGAGAGAAAAAAAAGAACCCTTGTGCACTATTTGTAGGAATGTTAATTGGTACAGCCACTATGGAAAATGGTATGAATGTTCCTCAAAAAATTAAAAATAGAACTACTATATGATCCATCAACCCCACTTCTAGATAAATATGCAAGGAAATACAATCAAGTATCCAAAGGAGGTATCACATGTTTATGTTCATTGCAGTATTATTTCCAGTAGTCAAGATATGGAAACAATCTGATTGTCCATCTGAAGATGAATCCAGAGGACATGCAGCTATGTAATGGAATATTATTAAGCCATAAACATAATGAAATCTGCCACTGTCCCCAGCATGGATGGCCTGAGGGCACTAGGCTAAGTGAAATTAAGTGAGACATGGAAAGACAAATACTATACTCTCACTAAAATATATAATCTAAAAAATTTGATCTCATAGAAACAGGGTATAATGGTGACTGCCGGGCTCTGGGGGATTACTGAAATGGGGAGATATTGCTTAAAGTGTGAAAACTTGCAGTTACGGGATGAATAAATTATGTGGATCTAATATACAACATTATGATTATTGTTAACAATGCTGTGTTATGTAACTGCAAGTTGCTAAGAGTACAGATCTTAAGTGTTCTCACTTTAAAGAACCTTGGCAGTTATATGAGGTAATACAGGTATTAACTAATCCCACTGCAGTACTTGGTTAGCAATATATAGCTGTATTAACTTACATTGTATTACATGTTAATTATATCTCAATAATTGGAAAAAAAGTTTTCCTCTTTTTATTCTGTCAGTATCCTATATAATTCTTAAATTTTTTCAAAACTATCTTATAATCACTTATTATGTCAGGAATGTTATAGTTTAGAAATGTTGAAAAATGCAGAGTTTAATTACCTCATATTACATTGCTTGAGAAATCCCATGGACACGGGAGCCAGGCATGCTGCAGTCCATGGGGTCACAAAGGGTTGGACATGACTGAGTGACTAACACACATTGTTTGTTGCATTGTGCATATGAACTTCCAGATTTACCTGCCACATTTGTAATGTTTCAAGAACTTGATAACATGCACTTATGTTGTAAAATTAATTGATATTAATATTTAGTTTTGGTTCCATATTTGAGATCTTTCTTATTTCTTTTTTTTAGTAAACATCAATATATTTCAGTTCAGTTCAGTTCATTTCAGTCACTCAGTCATGTCCAACTCTTTGCGACCCCATGAATCCCAGTACACCAGATCTCCCTGTCCATCACCAACTCCCGGAGTTCACTCAGATTCATGTCCATCGAGTCAGTGATGCCGTCCAGCCATCTCATCCTCTGTCATCCCCTTCTCCTCCTGCCCCCAATCCCTCCCAGCATCAGAGTCTTTTCCAATGAGTCAACTCTTCTCATGAGCTGGCCAAAGTACTGGAGTTTCAGCTTTAGCATCATTCCTTCCAAAGAAATCCCAGGGTTGATCTCCTTCAGAATGGACTTGTTGGATCTCCTTGCAGTCCAAGGGACTCTCAAGAGTCTTCTCCAACACCACAATTCAAAAGCATCAATTCTTCGGCACTCAGCCTTCTTCACAGTCCAACTCTTACATCCATACATGACTACTGGAAAAACCATAGCCTTGACTAGACGGACCTTAGTCGGCAAAGTAATGTCTCTGCTTTTGAATATGCTATCTGGGTTGGTCATAACTTTTCTTCCAAGGCATAAGCATCTTTTAATTTCATGGTTGCAGTCACCATCTGCAGTTATTTTGAAGTCCTCAAAAAATAAAGTCTGACACTGTTTCCACTGTTTCCCCATCTATTTCCCATGAAGTGATGGGACCAGATGCCATGATCTTCGTTTTCTGAATGTTGAGCTTTAAGCCAACTTTTTCACTCTCCTCTTTCGCTTTCATCAAGAGGCTTTTAGTTCCTCTTCACTATCTGCCATAAGGGTGGTGTCATCTGCATATCTGAGGTTATTGATATTTCTCCCAGCAATCTTGATTTCAGCTTGTGTTTCTTCCCGTCCAGCATTTCTCATGATGTACTCTGCATATAAGTGCATTTAGAGATGTTTTATTTAACATTCACAGTTATGTACAGTTATACAGACTACTGTTAATATGCAGGTATGCACCCACCTACATTAACACGTATTTTTATTTTATCATTTTTTGTTCAGATAGTCTTAAATCAAAGGGAAAAAATAACAAACTTTAGATTTACCTTCTTATGATTGTGTCATCAACTCTGCCCTTGAACCTCTTTAAAGATAACCATTACCATAGACGTGAAGCAAATCATTTAAGTCAAATACTGCCTCATTATCATTTTGATATAATTGCACTTACCTTTTCAGTCCCCATTTATTGGAACCATTTGAAATATATAGCTCAATGTTCTATAATTTTGCTTGTCACCCTAAAATATTCAACATTCTCACATAACTCTATTTCTACTACTTAATTCCAGCTTCACAGGAGGGTAGCCTGTGCACTTGCACAGGACACCATGTACAGAAAAGTCTTATGTTTGGTCTGATGTTCTGCTTTCACCTGCTCTATACTCTTAATAATTTTGCCTTACTACTTTAACTTCACTTGTAAGTGAAGTTTTAAGGGACAATGTTACATGTGTTGAGTAGAGGAAGATCATCAAATGGGCACAAGCTAACTGCAAGAGTCCTTTAAAAGCAGAGAATTTCCTCTGACTGGTGACAAAGGAAAAGTGAGAGATATTCAAAGCATGAGAAGGAATGAGTAGGCTATTGAAATGTTTAAACACGGAGGAAACCACACTAGAAGGAATGTAAGCAAGCACTACAAAGCAGAGAGTGACCCCTTGGTGTAACAGTCATCAAGGAAAACTGAAACAGACTCACAGAGTTAAACACTTAAATTTTTAAAACACTCAAATGATCTTAGAAGCTATTAATCCCTAGAACCTTCAGATAATAGTCTATCCCATTCAAGACCCTGACTTCAGTCTTGTGAGACTATGAGCAGAGAACTAAGTTAAGCCTGCTGGATTTCTGACATATACAACTGAGATATTAAATAGGTACTATTTTAAGCCACCACATTTCTGATAATAGGAAAATATCAATAATATGCAATCATCTCCCACAATAATAATATCATATTACGCAGTTGTTAACAACAACTGCTGCTGTTCAGTCACTAAGTCTTTGTGACTCCATGGACTAAAGCACATTGGGCTCCTCTGTCTTCCACTATCTCCCAGAGTTTGCTCAAATTCAGAGTATCCAATGCCTCTTATAAATTTTAGATTGAATTTGTTATATAAGAAAGTATTTATTTTAAATTATCCTATAAGGGTTCTCTACTTTTAAGAACTCCATCTCTTTTTATTTCTATTAACATTTTTCATATCTTTCTATAATTTTAGATGAACATCAAACTGTTTTTCCTTCACTGGGAACTGATAGAGATTAAAATTTTGTGGTTAATTTTCAGGCATTTTGGCAACAAACGTGTACATACATATATTCCATTTGTATTTATCATTAAAATATATATTGTATTAATTTTGGAGGATAGAAAGGACTCTCTATCAGATACAAGCTTTCTCTTTCATCTTGTGTGTTTAAGCCTTCAGTTAGCTGAGGGAACACCAAGAATTGATCACCAATTTCAATAGATTCTGTTTAAGCTACCCTGCAGCCCCGGCTATATGATATGCTCCAGTGAATGCCAAGGATAGTCATTTCATTGGTCAACAATGTGAATTCACTTATGGATTTCAGTTGAACTCTCACCTTCACTAGCACTGATTACTACACACCTGGTTCTCTCTTCCATTTCATGTCTTCCTGAGCTTGAGAGTATTAGTTTCAGCCCAGAGATGAACCTCCCTGTACAAAATGGACAGCTACAGGTTAGCTAGCCTGCCTTTCTCATAATTAGATGTACTCCTTTTTATAATCAATGATATAGCAGAAATTCTTTCTTACACATATGATATTGGCCTGAGATGGGCATGAACAATGAGTACACTGCAGCCTGTTGTTCAATGTTCTGACATAGATGAGCTCCAAACAATTTCATTTCAAGGTGAAGAGCTTTAAAGTATTTTCCTAAAAATAATATTTTATCTGCATGTTTTTTATACTAACTTGGCTAATATTTAATCAATTTAGTCCTGTTTACTGTACCTTCATGTTAATCTTCAAACTTTCTGGCCTCTTAGTGATAAGCAATCCTGTTTTGCAATTCTCATATAGATAATTTTGTGTGTGTGTGTGGGTGTGACAGAGAGAGAGACAATGAGTTTGTGTATGTGTTATCATTAACTAGGTATTTGAAAAAGGTACTTTTAAATATGTATCTTTTTAAGAGAGGAATATTTCTTTGTGGATTTTATTATCAGTATTAAGATATGATTATCTCATATTAATATATATATGATACATTACATTTAGATAACAAATACTAAGTTTTTTCTGTTTATACACATTTTAGATATGTTTACCTTATATATTTGTTGTTTAAAAAATAAAAATAAACAGTCATGGCTTACTGTACTTTAACGATGTTCTTCTGAATTGAAGTACAGATTAAAATTAAATTTGCCTGAAGCCTGCATCTTATTGATATTTTAAAATGTCATTTAATATTTGTAGAAACATACATAAAATGAGTAGCAAAGACTTCATTCAGCAGAAATGAATTCTAAATGAAACTGAGTTCCTTAACATCAGCTTAAATATTAATATATGATTAAGGAAAGTTATGACCAACCTAGATAGCATATTGAAAAGCAGAGACATTACTTTGCCAACAAAAGTCTATCTAGTCAAGGCTCTGGTTTTTCCAGTGGTCATGTATGGTTGTGAGAGTTGGACTGTGAAGAAAGCTGAGTGCTGAAGAATTGATGCTTTTGAAGTGTGGTGTTGGAGAAGACTCTTGAGAGTCCCTTGGACTGCAATGAGATCCAAGCAGTCCATTCTAAAGGATATCAGTCCTGGGTGTTCTTTAGAGGGAATGATGCTAAAGCTGAAGCTCCAGTACTTTGGCCACCTCATGTGAAGAGTTGACTCATTGGAAAAGACTCTGATTCTGGGAGGGACTGGGGGCAGGAGGAGAAGGGGATGACAGAGGATGAGATGGCTGGATGGCCTCACCGACTTGATGGATGTGAATATGAGTGAACTCCGGGAGTTGGTGATGGACAGGGAGGCCTGGCATGCTGTGATTCATGGTGTTGCAAAGAGTTGAACACAACTGAGCGACTGAACTTAACTGAACTGAACCAATATCAGGAAAAGGGGAAAAGTGGGAAGGTTCTATAAATATTTTTAATATATTTTCCTAGTTTTTTTATACAGTTTGCATGTCCCTATTCATTCATTCAGAGAAGGCAATGGCACCCCACTCCAGTACTCTTGCCTGGAAAATCCCATGGACAGAGGAGCCTGGTAGGCTGCAGTCCACAGGGTCGTGAAGAGTAGGACACGACTGAGTGCTTCACTTTCACTATTCACTGTCATGCATTGGAGAAGGAAATGGCAATTCATTCATTAGTTACCAAATTTCCAACATGACTCCTTTCAAATATATATTGCCAAAATGATATATTGTCTTTTAATACAAATCAAGACTATTTTTATTGTTTTAAATCCTAATTTCAGAAATTAGATAATATTGTTGCCCTACTTGTAATGTATGCAAGTCTATAAATCATGGAGATTTGGTGCTGGTGGTGTACAATCTCTTTTTTCCTAGGTATAATGTAAGAGAAAATATGTAAATATTGGGGTAAAAATCAAGAATGGAAGTATTTTTTATATCAGTGACATCTTGGGAGATTAGTCAACAAAACTTTAAAAACTGACATGTAGATGTGAAAATGGCATGACTAACAATGTTAGAATGCTCTGGAGAGGTATCAAAGGAGTGATTCTGTAAAGAATTCTTAGAGAATTTTCTGTGAGACACAGATGATTTCTTTTGAGTAGATTGTATTTCCAGAAAAATTTGTTGGTGAGATGCTTTTTGGAAGATGAAAGGAAGGATTAAATTAAGATAAAAATGTTTTCTTGCAAAGAGGCAGTGTAAATAAATATGACCAAATGAGATTACACTGGCTGCAACTAAAAAGAAAAAAAAAAAAAAAACTGATGTGATTATGAAGGCTTCAAATAAGGGAGAAGTATTCCCAAAGTTTGGGCTTTCCTGATAGCTCAGTTGGTAAAGAATCCACCTTCAATTTGGGAGACCTGGACTTGATCCCTGGGTTGGGAAGATCCCCTGGAGAAGGAAATGGCAACCCACTCCAATACTCTTGCCTGGAGAATCCCATAGCCGGAGGAGCCTGGTAGGCTACAGTCCACGGGGTTGCAAAGAGTCCAACACGACTGAGCGACTTCACCATACCTGAATCAGTTTTGGTGTTCAGGCAGTGCAACAGGGCTGTCTTATCCCACCTGCAGTTTATCCCAGGCCCACCAGCTCCCAGATAATGTTGATGCTACCATTGATCATGGTCAAGTACTCTAGGGAGAGGCCCTAGGCAACAACCCATCTGTTTCCAGGGAGCCCCAGGGGCAGAGACGTTTGGGACAGAAGAGCCTAGAGCTCACAGCCTCCACCCATTTCTTTGGGACTTGATTGTAGCAAAAGCCTCCTTGAGGGGCTCTGTGCAGGATTGTAGGTTGCGTGGAAGTGAGCTGGGTGATACCGGTTTGGTGAAGTATCCCTCTTGACACTCAGGAGATGGCCCTGAGTGAGGCGCTGGTCAGCCATATGGCCCTTGATCTGGTGGAACTCTACCAGAAGCAAAGCTTCCAGGATCTCCCTCCAGAATGCACAGTAGACAGTGTGGTACTTTGAGGGCGTGAAAGGCTTGTTTGGACAGGACAGCAGAGAGGCGTCTGATGGGGTGTAGGGTGCGCGTGTGTACACAGTGGGCTTTCCCCGCCACCTGCTGCTCCTTGCAGCGGAAGCCCCCTGAGACCGAGTGGGCCTTGACCCATTGAACACAGTCCTTTGGAAGCTGCAGGGCCTCGTCTGGCTATCCTAGGAAGATGTGATGCTGGTCGAGTCGTGAATACTCCTGGGACGGTAAAAGGGAGTCAAAAGTACCAGAAGCACTCACAGAGGTTATCAGTTACCATCCCTATGAACTACAACTCCAAAAAGATCTTCCAGAGCTGGCTGTGTACTTGAACAAAGTGTGCAGGTGTCCACTGTTGGGAAGGACATGCCAGGGCCTAGAATTTGTAAGACTTGAATGGAGATCTCGCTATGAGCCACTGGAAATCATCCCTGGACTCAGCTCCACTTCCAGTTCAGTGACTGTACAGTTTTAGTTATGCAAGCTGAATAAATTCCAGAGATTTGCTATATAGCGTTGTGCCTATAGTTAACAATACTATAGGGCTCTTAAGTATTGTGTGCATTTAAAAATTTGTTGTGGATAGATCTTGTGTTTTGTTCTTACTGAAATTTAAAAATTAAAATGATTTTAGAGAGAATGGAGAGGGATGACAGATGAATATATAACCAAAATCAAACAAAAATCTTCATTTTAATTGGTATACTTGCAGATTTTTAAAGATTAGAAAGAAGTCATTGACTTACATTACATTATGATACCTGAGAGTCAGCTGTAGCTGCTATGATCCACATATCCTTTCCTTCTAGGATTCAGACTGATGAGAAGCCAGCCTCTGTTTCCAACATGTTGTTTCCCCTAAGGGAGAAGCGAGCAAAAGAACCACAAAGATTCACAATATCTCTGAAGGCTCTTGCTGGCACACAGTTGTGTGAACTTTTTTCACTTTCCACTGGTCAAACAGGCTAATAGGGTCTAGCCCAAAGTCAAAGTGGTTGGATGTGTGTTTCCCTGTAATGAAATCACATGACAGTTGGTAGGAATGCATAATTAATCTTCTTACAGGAAAGGAGGGCATTTATAATTATAAAAGCTATCACTTTTGTATTCCTTGATATAACTCTAATTCTTTTGCTAATAAAATAGAGAAATTAAAGATAATGGAAAGCTTGATCTTATTTTTTTAGTTTATATTTACCTATATCACTAGCCCTGACTCTATTTTATCTTAGAAACTTAAATGCCTATTCTTTACTATCGTTTCTTTATGTCCTACAGTATTCTGAAATCCATGCATGTTTATTGTTATTAGCTAAGCTGACCCTATGTTCAAATAATTGAAATGTTATTTATAAACCCATAAGTGAATCAGCAAGGGAACAGCTAATTCACCACACATATAGAATGAGTATGTGATAGGCACAAAGCAAAAGACTAGAATTGGCAAAGTGACACCGAATCTATTTCTTCAATAAACTGAAAAGATGATCATTAATTAGCATTAAAAGATGATCATTAATTTCTTCAATCTTTGAAAATATTAAAATACTTACACACATGTACACAATATCTTCCTTTCCTATCGCTCAGAATTTTTCACACACGTATGCATGATATAAGTTACTATGGTAATATGCTTATCTCCATAGCAATTGATCATTATATCTTTGTATGTGTCCATTTTCTCTTAATAGACAAATTTAGGTAATGAAACCAAAGGTTCACATCTTCAAAAAAGATACAAAACAAATTAAAAATAAAAACTGAGTTTTTACCCCAAAATATTTTGTTAAGTATTCCTACTTAAGACTGGAAAAGAAAACATTTGGAAAATTAATAGCTAAAATGGAACTATAAAAGGTACATGCTCTTGGGAAAATGAAAGCTTCTAAACAGCAGCAAATGTTCAAGTATGAATGGTTTCTTACAATAGAATATGATACAATGCATTTTGCGGCAGTCTCTGTGTGGCTGAGATGCTCCCTAGCAGAAATGAGCTTCAAGATTCTTATCCCCAGAAAGCCATCACTGAAAAATTTCCTAGCCTCTGGAAAAAAGATCATTCTTACTCTCATAGAGGAAGTCATAACATTGACTATAAGTATGAATAAATCGAAACTCCTTGACCTATAGAAAAATACATAAGGCAGGGTCTTCAATCCCTGGTACTACTATAAAAATTGACATTTGAATTCATATACAAAATACATTTTTACCTGTTAACTTCAACAGTAAAAACAAAACATAACTCTTAAACACTGTCATTGAATTTTGTTAGTTTTATGGTATAAATAAAAGCAATGCTTTGATTAGTTCAAAGGACTGATTTTTGTGAACAATTTAACATTTTAGGTCGCTTTAAATGCATCTAATGAAAATGTCTTTACATGCTTCTTATAAAGGACTTATTGATTTTAACAAATTGGTTTTTAAACATATTTTGATATTCTACAGTCCATATGAAGTGAATTTTTGTTTGTAACCTTAAGTTATATAAGTAAGAGCAAAGTAATTAGTGTTGATGAAAAAATAATCAGTCAATCTAAGAAAGACATGGAAAACTTTATTCAAGCCAAAGTCAGAGATTATAACCTGGAAAGAACATATTAAAAAACTCAGAACTGTTCAAACTATTAGAAATCAAGACACAGTTATACAAGCTTTTTGAGACATAAGGCTACACGTTTATGACATGTTATTGACAGTTTACACAATGCAGAACAAAGCATCATTGTAACTCCTTACAAGATCAAGAAGGAATGGTATCTTTTAAGAAGTTGTCTTGTGATGCTAGAAGAATATTGCTCTTCATGGATGATTCGATATTTCTGCCAATTGGGGAAGTTTGGTTGATGCATATTGCAGATACACATTGCACACTAGCAGAGAGAAAGAAGGCCAAAGGGCAGAGAAAACTTCTTTATGCTTAATTTTTTGTCTTCATAAAATATGAATTTTATTGTTAAATTCTATTTAACAGTAGAGAAGGCCAAAGGGCAGAAGACATTTTTATTTTTTTATCTTGCCATAAAATATGAATTTCATCTAAAATTTTATTTTGTGTTTACAAACATAAAATAAAACAATTGCAATAAATATTATATGTTTATGTACCTGACATAAGGTTTGAATGAGCATAAACATAGAAACTGGGAGATTTTTGCAAAGAGATGAACATACTCAATTTTAAAGATGGTTTCTTTATCAATTAAAAAAAAACTTGTAACAGATGTATCATTAAATGATAAAAATTAATGAAAATGAATATTCTTAAATCCAACCTTTGGAACATAACTTATTTTGATGAGCATGAAGGAGCAAAAGAGTGAGAAAAAAATTAAACTGAGGGGCTCTTCTGGGTACAAGGTCACTCTGTGTCCCTTGTTTCTCATTTGTAGGCCTTCTCTGAGTTCTAAAGTGAAGTGAAGTCACTCAGTCATGTCTGACTCTTTGCAACCCCATGGACTGTAGCCTACTAGGCTTCTCCATCCATGGGATTCTCCAGGTGAGAATACTGGAGTGGGTTGCCATTTCCTTCTCCTTGAGTTCTAAAGGGCAGATTGAAATAGCTGCTAATTAAGGAAGCGAGGGAATGTGGAAAGGAAGGAAAGGCAGTAGAAAAACAATAGTGTAGGGATAAAGCTGATACATGTCTCTGAGTTCTTTAACAGGAACTGTGGTGTTGGAGAAGACCCTTGAGAGTCCCTTGGACTGCAAGGAGATCCAACCAGTCCATTCTGAAGGAGATCAACCCTGGAATTTCGTTGGAAGGAATGATGCTAAAGCTGAAGCTCAAGTACTTTGGCCACCTCATGTGAAGAGCTGACCCATTGGAAAAGATTTTGATGCTGGGAGGGATTGGGGGCAGGAGGAGAAGAGGACGACCGAGGATCAGATGGCTGGATGGCATCAAGGACTTGATGGACGTGAATCTGAGTGAACTCTGGGAGATGGTGATGGACAGGGAGGCCTGGTGTGCTGTGATTCATGGGATCGCAAAGAGTCTGACACAACTGAGTGACTGAACTGAACTGAACTGAATGGAAGACCTCTACGCAAGAGGAGGATGGTAACGTCAGGTTGAGCACAAGTTCATAGATCACAGACTGGTTGGAACTAGAAGGCTGATAATTAAAATTCCTTAATCACTACTGTTATCTCACCACCAGCCAATCAGAAGACAATTCAATTCTGCATCCTGCAGACCTCACACAAAAATTTGCCCTTAGAAATTCTTTCCTGAAAACCGTCCGGCCTCCAGTACTACTTACTTGACCCTTGCAGTAGACTTTACTCCAGGCTCTGAAGTTTTAGTTTGTTTTCCACTTTGTGCATCATGAACTTGAGTTAGACAGCAAGAGAGCAAAAGATTCATGTTGTCTATTTATTAGTTCCATTACATTTCTTTTTTAGAGATTAATTTAACCACGGTCTGTTGATGGATAATCTTGCAATTATTCAGTATTGTATGAGAAACTGAGACACATACATTGAGATAATATCTGGAAAAACATTTTTGACCATGTTTCAACTAATTTGCTATTTCAGTTCAGTTCAGTTGCTCAGTCACGTCCAACCCATTGTGACCCCATGGATGGCAGCATGCTAGGCCTCCCTGTCCATCACCAACTCCTGGATTTTACTCAAACTCATGTCCATTGAGTCAGTGATGCCATCCAACCATCTCATCTTCTGTCGTCCCCTTCTATTCTTGCCTTCAATTTTTCCCAGCATAAGGGTCTTTGCAAATGAGTCAGTTCTTCACATCAGGTGGCCAAAGTATTGGAATTTCAGCTTCAGCATCAGTTCTTCCAGTGAATATTCAGGATTGATTTCTTTTAGGATGGACTGGTTTGATCCCCTTGTCATCCAAGGGACTCTCAAGAGTCTTCTCCAACACCACAGTTCAAAAGCATCAATCCTTCGGCGCTCAGCTTTCTTTATAGTCCAACTCTCACATCCATATGTGACTACTAGAAAAACCATAGCCTTGACGAGGTGGACCATTGTTGGCAAAGTAAGGCCTCTGCTTTTTAATTTGTTGTCTAGGTTGATCATAGCTTTTTTTCCAACGCAGTTAGATCTGGCTAATCTCAATTAGTTTTTCAGATAGAAATAACAGGTAAACATTCATGTATTTACTTACAGAAAATATCTCTCAAGCAATGTGTAAAATAACTAATTACCTGCATATTATACAAATCTGTTAAATATTTGCCTCTGGTGGTCTTATGGTCTACAATAGTATATACTGTTAAAGAATAGCCAGAGACTTCACTGGTGGTCCAGTGGTTAAGACTCCACCTTTCAATACTGGGGTTGTTGTTCAGTCCCTCAGTCATGCCTGATTCTTTGTGATCCCATGGACTGCAGCACAATGGGCTTCCCTATCCTTCATTATTTTCAGGAGTGTGTCCAACTCATGTCCATTGACTCAGTGATGCCATCCAACCATCTCATCCTCTGTCATCCCCTTCTCCTCCCTCCATCAATCTTTCCTAGCATCAGTGTCTTTTTCAATGAATCAACCCTTCGCATCAGGTGGCCAAAGTATTGGATCTTCAACTTCAGTGTCAGTCCTTCCAATGAAAATTCAAGACTGATTTTCTTTAGGATTGACTTGTTTGATGTCCTTACTGTCTAAGGGACTCTCAAGAGTCTTCTCAAGCACCACAGTTGAAAGGAATCAATTATTTGATGCTCAGTATTTTTTTATTGCCTAGCTCTCACATTTGTACATGAGTACTGGAAAAATCACAACTTTGACTATACAGACTTCTGTTGGCAAAGTAATGTCTCTGCTTTTTAATTACCTGTCTAACTTTGTCATATCTCTTCTTCCAAGGAGCAAGTGTCTTTTAATTCCATGGGTGCAGTCACCATCCACAGTGATTTTAGAGCCCAGGAAAATAAGGTCTGTCACTATTTCCATTGTTTCCCCATCTATGCCACGAAGTGATGGGACTGGATGCTATAATCTTCGTTTTTTGAATGTTGAGCTTTAAGCCAGAGTTTTCACTGAATGCTTTTCCTTCAACAAGAGGCTCTTTAATTCCTCTTTGCTTTCTGCCATAAGGGTGGTGTCATACACATATCTGAGGTTATTGATATTTCTCCATGCAATCTTAATTCCAGCTTGTGCTTCATCCAGCCTGGCATTTAACATGATGTACTCTGCACTTAAATAAGCAGGGTGACAATATACAGCCTTGAAGTATTCCTTTCCCAGTTTGGAACCAGTCTGTTGTTCCATGTCCAGTTCTAAATGTTGCTTCTTGATACACATACAGGTTTCTCAGGAGGTGGGTAAGGTGGTCTGGTGTTTCCATCTCTTTAAGAATTTTCCACAGTTAGTTGTGATCTACACAAAGGCTTTAGTGTAGTCAATGAAGCAGAAGTAGATCTTTTTCTGAAACTCTCTAGCTTTTTCTATGATCCAGTGGATGTTGGCAATTTTATCTCTGGTTCCTCTGCCTTTTCTAAATCCAGTTTGTACATCTGGAAGTCTGTTGAAGTCTAGATTGAAAGATTTTGAACATTATCTTCTAGCATGTGAAGTGAATGAAATCATACAATAGTTTGAACATTCTTTGGCATTGGCCTTCTTTGGGATTGGAATGAAAACTGACCTTCTCCAGCTCTATGGCCACTGCTAAGTTTTCCAAATTTGCTGGCATATTGAGTACAGCACTTTAACAGCATCATCATTTAGAATTTGAAATAGCTCAGCTGGAATTCCGTCTCCTCCACTAGCTTTGTTCATAATGATGCTTCCTAAGGCCCACTTGAATTAATAGTCCAGGATATCTGGCTAGGTGAGTGATCACACCATCCTGGTTATCTGGGTCATTAAGATCTTTATTGCATAGTTCTTCTGTGTTTTCCTTCACCTCGTCTTAATATCTTCTGCATCTGTTAGGTCCATACTGTTTTTGTCCTTTATTGTGCCCATCTTTACATGAAATGTTCCCTTGGTATCTCTAATTTTCTTGAAAAGATCTCTAGTCTTTCCCATTCTATTCTTTTCCTCTATTTCTTAACATTGTTCCCTTAGGAAGCCTTTCTTATCTCTCCTTGCTACTCTTTGGAAATCTACATTCAAATGGATATATCTTCCTTTATCCCTTTTCCTTTTGCTTCTCTTCCTTCCTCAGCTATTTGTAAAGCCTCCTGAAACAACCATTTAACTTTTTGCATTTCTTTTTCTTGGGGATGGTTTTGATCACTGCCTCCTGTACATTGTTACAAACCTCTGTCCATACTTCTCAGGCACTCCATCAGATCTAATCCCTTGAATCTACTTGTCACCTCCACTGTATAATCATAAGGGATTTTATTTAGGTCATACCTGAGTGGCCAAGTGATTTTCCCTATGTTCTTCAACTTAAGTCTGAATTTTGCAATAAGTAGTTCATGATCTGAGCTACAGTCAGCTCTCAATCTTGCTTTTGCTTACTGTATAGAACTTTTCCATCTTTGGGAATAAAAAATATAATCAACATGATTTTGGTATGACCATTGGTTATGTCCACATGTAGAGTCATCTCTTGTTTGTTGGTAGAAAATGTTTGCTATGACCAGTGAGTTCTGTTGGCAAAACTTTGTTAGACTTTGTCCTGCTTCATTTTGTACTCCAAGGTTAAACTTTCCTACTACTTCAGGTATCTCTTGACTTCCTAATTTTGCATTTCAGTCCCTTATGGTGAAAATGTAATCTTTCTGGGTGTTAGTTCTAGCATGTCTTGTAGGTCTTCATAGAACCATGGGATCAATACAGGGTACATGGGTTCAATCCTTGGTTCTGAAACTAAGTTTCTATATGCTGTGGAGCAATGACGCCCACACATCATAACTACTGTGACTGTGCACTCTGGAACTTGTGCACAAAAAGACTAGAAAGTCCATGTACTAGAAGGAAAGTTGGCACATGACACAAGGAAGATCCCACATGCCACATCCAAGACCTGAGGCCACAAAATAAATAATAATAAAAGGATTATTCATAAATATAGCTATGCCACAATATTTGTGGTGGTTTTAGTGAGAAGAGTATGCATTATAGTGTTTGGAGGCAAGCACTTATTTTGTTTTTTGTTTTTTGTTTTTTGTTGTTGTTGTTTTTTTTTTTTTTACTGTAGCTCTTGTTCACGTTTTGTCAGTGGTACAAAAGCATAATCAGAATTATGTATCAAGATATCATTTTCATGTATTCATCTCTACTTACAAAGTAACATAAAATACAACTAAAATAAATATCCATCAAAGAACACTTATTAATGGGATCAAAAAGGCCACTTATTCTATTCAAAGTGTGTACAGTGGATAAGGTCTAAGGTATCAATTAAACAACAGAAACCTCAGTTGGTCGCAGGCATGTGGGAGATTATATTGATCCCTTGGCATTGTTCATACATTTTGAGTCAGTCAATGACCCATTTAGTAGCTTGATACTAAAAGTCATTTGCTCAAAGTTGTTACAGCTCCAATATTAAAAACATGTTTCAAGTCATCTTCATAAGAAATAGACACAGTGAGAGGCTTATTATTCTATCTTTTCTGTGACCTTGTCATGTTTCTTTATAACCCCAGTAGTCCATGGACATATACATCTGAATGCTGATTAGTGTACATCAAAAATCCTTAATTATCTGCATTTTACATGCTAGATAGGAAAAGCATACTTTCTTCACCTTCCCCCATACACAGAGGCTTTCTTATACAAACATATTTCAAGATTTTACAGGGATATTCTCACAGTAACTTTAAAAAAAAAAAAAAAGGACAAGATGCCCACTATTTAATCAATGCAGTTACTATAACTAGCTGAGTCCAGATGAGAAGGGAGTGGCAATTTCTTTAGCAGTCGAGTTTACTATGTTCTTTTACATATTAGAGTTCCTTATGACTTATAATAGGACACTGTAATTTAGATCTTTATATCCTAACTAATGATTCACCAAATTGGCTCTCATTTTCTTTTGTTATAAAAACTCACATTTTTCATCTTTGATTATTGTGTAAAATTTATAAGAAAACCAATCTTTCAGCCAACTTTTGCCCTACACTGGGATTTAAGAATTCTTTGTTTCATGGTATGTATTACAAGTGTCCTAGAAACTACCCATAAAATGAACTTCTCACATCTGAAATAAGAGGAGGAAAAGAGAAGAAAGGACAACTTCGCACTGAGAGCAACAGTGGAAAATAAAAACTTGAAATTGAAAGTCACTCAGTCATGTCTGACTCTTTGCAACCCCATGGGCTTTACAGTCAATGGAATTTTCCAAGCTAGAATACTGGAGTTGGTAGCCCTTCCCTTCTCCAGGGGATGTTCCTTTCTCCAGGGAATCTTCCCAACCCAGCGATCAAACCCAGGTATCCTACACTGCAAGTGATTCTTCACCAGCTGAACCATGAAGGAAGCCCAACAATACTGGAGTGAGTAGCCTCTCCCTTCTCCAGTGGATCTTCTCGACCCAGAAATTGAACCGGGTTCTCCTGAATTGCAGGTGGATTCTTTACCAACTGAGCTAGTAGAGAAGTCGCCCTTGGACCATCTCAAACTGAAGCCCTACAGATGTAACATAATAATTAAAGGACATAAATTCAATGAGAAGCTTCAGAAGTGTAAAAAATTCTGCTCTAAACATTTTTTTAGTCCCTGAAATTGAATATAAAATGTGAGACAGTAAATATATTTTGGAGGTTGGTCATTATGTGTTAATATATGTGAACATTTGTCTATTAATTTTTCTCAACATCATTTTAGGCATAGATCATTAATTTGGTATGTTGTGTTTTCACTGCCACTATTTTCTGGATATTTTTCATCTTCTATTTTTTCCCCACAGTTATTTATGAGATAAATATTTAATATTCTGAAGTTTTTCTTTCCTCTCTCAATCTCTCTTGCTCAATATCTAGTGTTATTCAGAGTAAATCGTCTATATTATTACTAATCTAGATAATGAATTGAGCAATTAATTGTTTGTGGAGGAGAGGATTATTGAGAACATAGGTGTGCATGTATGCTAAAAATGCTATTTCTTATTAATAAAAGCAAACTTTTATGTGTTCCTTTGTTTACACTCACAGACGCTGAACATATTGCCTATTTCATTACTTTTAGGGTATTTGATTAGGAAGATCTTAAAGACATGAATTTAATTTCTCTATTTCTATTGTATCTTATATCAGCTCTCTTTGCTCACCCTGTTTTTCTGGGCTCTCTGTGTTTTATTTTACACTTTTATGTATCCTACTTTCCCAAGGCTATGGTTTCTCCAGTGGTCATGTATGGATGCAGAGTTGTACTGTGAAGAAGGCTGAGCACCGAAGAATTGATTCTTTTGAATAGTGGTGTTGGAGAAGACTCTTGAGAGTCCCTTGGACTGCAAGGAGATCCAACCAGTCCATTCTGAAGGAGATCAACCCTGGGATTTCTTTGGAAGGAATGATGCTAAAGCTGAAACTCCAGTACTTTGGCCACCTCATGTGAAGAGTTGACTCATTGGAAAAGACTCTGATGCCTGGAGGGATTGGGGGCAGGAGGAGAAGGGGACAACAGAGGATGAGATGGCTTGATGGCATCACTGACTCAATGGACATGAGTCAGAATGAACTCTGGGAGTTGGTGATGGACAGGGAGGCCTGGTGTGCTGCGATTCATGGGGTCGCAAAGAGTCGGACACGACTGAGTGACTGAAATGAACTGACTCTTCCCTCCTCTCTTCATCTCTTCCTTTCTTTGTTCTTCCTTCTCCCCTCACCATCTCTCTCTCTTACTTTCTTCTGGTGTGTTATTTGATATGTAAAAATATATGATGGTTATAACCTCATTGTATATTTATTTTCTATAATTCAAAGTTCATCTTTTTATTAGTGAATGCTTTTAACTTCACTACAAAATGCTTGAAAGTAATATTACAGATTCCTTTAACTTTTTTAAGCAGCTATCTGGTAAGCATTTTTTTTTTTTTTTTTTTTGGCCTCGTAATATGCAGGATCTTAGGTCCCAGACCAGGAACCAAACCTTCACTGCCTGCAGTGGAAGTGTGGAGTCTTAACCACTGGACCACCAGGGTAGTCCCAAGCATTTCTGCAGGCTTTAAAAATCTCAGTGACATTTCTGTGTCATTTTCATTTTAGTTATACCATTTTCTGGTAAACTCAGTGTAAGGTTCTTGTTAGAACTTATAACTCTATTTCTTTTAATAATTACACTTGTTCTATATTTATTAATTGATAAGAAGTAGCTTTTGTCTAATTCTATTAACTCACATCTTTCCAAATATTGTCCTTATTGTTTATCTTTTACTATAGGATTGCATTTTCTTATATGATCAGTTATCGAACAATTTATTTTAAAACTTCACATTTGAACCTTTCTTTTTTAGCTTAGCCACTTTAGCAACTTGTTCCTCCCTGGTCTAATCATCTCCTGCCCCAGATTATTCATCAGCCTCTGTACTGGTCACCTACATTCACTCTTGCCATCCCTCTTCTTAATCTTTCTCAACTCAGCAGGAGGAATAATCCTTTACAAATTTTATTTCCCTTCAAAGTCACTCAGTGGTGTCCAATTGATATCAGAGCAAAGGTCCTATTCAATGCTTCAGGCTTTGTTTATACTCACAAGTGAAGACTTTCAAATTCCATCCCAAGAACACAACGTCCTTCACTGCAGACTTTGTAAGCTTTCAGAAAAACCTGTTACCAAGTTGTTCTCATCTCAGAATGGTCATCATCAAAAGGTCTATAATCTACAACTGGGGAGGGTATGGAGAAAAGGGAACCCTCTTGCAATGTTAATGGGAATGTAAATTAATATAGCCACTTGGAGAAGAGTATGGAGATTCCTTAAAAACTAAAAATAAAACTCCTATATAACCCAGCAATCTTACTACTGGACATATACCCTTAGAAAACCATAATTCAAAAAGTCACGTGTATTCCAATGCTCACTGAAACACCATTTAAAATAGCCAGAACATGGAAGCAATCTAGATGGCCATAAGTGGATGAATGGATATAAAGGATGGAGCACATGTATGCAATGGACTATTACTCAGCAACAGAAAGGAACAAAACTGGGTCACTTGTAGAGACATAGATGGACCTAGAGACTGTCATACATAGCAAAGTAAGTCAGAAAAAGAAAAACAAATACTGTATTTAACATATTTATGTGGGATCTGGAAAATGGTAAAGATGTCTGCAGGGCAGGATAGAAATGCAGGCATAGAGGATGGATGGGTGGACGTGGAGAGAGGGAAGAATTGAGGGTGGAATAATTAGGGATATTGGGGTTGATATACATGCACTGCCATGTGTAAAACTGATTGCTGTATAGCACAGAGAGCTTAGCTCATTGTTCTCTGGTGACCTAGATGGGTGGGATCTGGGGTGGAAGGGAGACCCAAGAGGGAGGGGATATTTGTATACATACAGCTAATTTACTTTGTGCTTCCGTGGTGGCTCAGATGGCAAAGAATCTACCGGCGATGCAGGAAACCTGGGTTTTATCCCTAGTTTCAGAAAATCTCCTGGAGAAGGGAGTGGCTACCCACTCCAGTATTCTTACCTGGAGAATCCCATGGACAGAGGAGCCTGGCCGCTACAGACTATGGAGTCATGAAGAGTTCACTTTCACTGCACGACATTGTAAAGCAACTATGCAAAGAGTGCTGAGTCATCTCCAACTCTGCAATATCGTGAACTATAGACCTATAACCCACCAGGCTCCTCTGTCCATGGGATTCTCCAGGCAAGAATACTGGAGTGTGTTGCCATTTCTTCCTCCAGGGGATCTACTAGACACTGAGCTCAAATCCTCATCTTTTGCATGTCCTGCAGTGGCAGGTGGACTTTTACCCACTTGAGCCATCCAAGGAGCCCAAAAATAAACTGCACCCAAATAAAAAAAGAAAGAAAAAGACTTCCAAAATGAGTACCTCTTACTAATTATGGGAAGTTAATATCTTAACACTTATGGAAAGTGTGACTTTGCCAGAAAATAAATATGAGAAATATCTATTTATATTCAAAGATATTATCTGTGTAGCCTCCAATGCAAAATATAATCATCAGGGTGCTAAATCCCTTCTCTTCCATTCTGTTTCCATTTCAACTGCTATAATATCAAATGGAGGTACTAAAATACAGTTTTGCTGCTAATCAGGCTGAGCTGGTGTCTGAATGACTAGCTACAAATTTCAATATTCCGCAATCCCTACAAATCTGATATTTCACTAGAACAACTCACAGAACTCACTGAAAGTGCTATACTAAAGATCAGAGTGTATCATAAAGGATACAGATGAAAGTGAAAGTCACTCAGCCATATCCAACTCTTTGAGACTCATGGACTGTACAGTCCTGGAATTCTCCAGGCCAGAATACTGGAGTAGGTAGTCTTTCCCTTCTTCAGGGGATCTTCCCAATCCAGGAATCAAACCCAGGTCTCCTGCATTGCAGGTGGATTCTTTACCAGCTCAGCTAAAGGATACACATATGGCAAGGTCTGAGAGGGTTCCACACAGACCTTCTATGCCATCACCGTACAGAGTCAAGGCATTTTACCTTCCCAGACATCAATATTTACCAACTAGTTGAATGCGTTCAAAAATCAGGAAGCTTTATTAAGTTTTAGTGTCCATAGTTTTTATTGGAGTTTTATTAGCAGGCATGATTTATTGAATCCTTGGCCACAGGATTAAACTCTGTCTCCAGCCCTCTCCCTTCCCCAGAGGTCTGGCAGTCAAAAGCCTCAGTCCTTTAATCACTTTCTTGATTATTCTGGTGACAAGCTCCCATCCAGAAACTACTAATGGACTCAGCATGAGTCACCTCACTGCAGTTTCACAATCAAACTCTTCTCGCTCAGGAGATACTTAGAATTTTTGAAGTTCTGAGCCTTTATGAGACAAAACTCAAGTGTATTTTTTTTTTCCATACTACACCTTCCCAACATTCATCGTCTGTTTGCCTACATCTCCAAGGCCAAGATAGTCACCTCATATTTGCATTGAGAACATACATGAGACAGCTTTAGAGAATACTGCATTAGAAGTTTCCTGACTTCTTATAAATTCAACCTGAATTTCTTGAACTTTGTCCACTATCCACAACTTCTTTAGCTGAAATCATTAACATTCCAATAAAATAACTTTCAAACTCACTGGGACCAGATGCAAAATATACATTGTAAGCCATAGCCACAGCCAACTCTAATGTTATTAATATCTTCAGGTTTAATTTTTTATCAATTTTCTTCCATTTTTTCCAGTTTTGCCAAATTGCAACAAAATATAAATAGCAACTTGATTCATTTCCCACTCCCAAGTGTGTTATTCATGAGCCTTGGGGCCTGGATATGATAAAAGGATAATCATGCAACTGAGTCTCAACATTTAAAATTCTATTGATTCCACAACAGTCAAGACATGGAAGTCAAGCATTATCTGATTTATTTCTCTTAGAGAAGACAGATGGGAAACATGGCCTATTCTAACACATTTAGAGCCTGCCACGAGGTAACCATAACTACTTAAAAAAGGACACTGAGAAAGGTCTTTGATGTTAACTTCTAGGAACATATTATTATCCTCTGAAATTCCAAATAATTCATGTATGATTTCAAAAATCCTAAAATGACTAGGTTGTACATAATAAATAGGAAAAATACATTTTTATGCTGTAATTCATAATCGTGTGCATCTGATGGCCATGGCTGACCAAAGGCAAACAATGTCGTGGAATAGAATGGCAATATCTTCAGACTCTCAGTTAATACTAGAGAATTACATAAAGTTCACTTTACAAATATAAGTACAAATATACGGACTTTGAATAAACATTTTACTTACAGAAAT
Organism: Ovis aries; assembly: GCF_016772045.2. Lineage (NCBI taxonomy): Eukaryota > Metazoa > Chordata > Mammalia > Artiodactyla > Bovidae > Ovis > Ovis aries. The sequence goes on from NC_056056.1 coordinate 49,309,980, forward strand.
AATGTCAAGTAACTAGTAGAGAAAAGCTTAAACTTCCTCTAGCTTATGGAGTTTACTCCAAATCTACTGACTGCTGCTGCTGCTGCTAAGTTGCTTCAGTCGTGTCCGACTCTGTGCGACCCCAGGGATGGCAGCCTACCAGGCTCCCCCATCCCTGGGATTTTCCAGGCAAGAACACTGGAGAGGGTTGCCATTTCCTTTTCCATTGACTAAGCATACTTAACACTTTAAAGTAACAGGGCAGGCAAGGGAACGCAAACTTCTGAGTGATGTTAAAGTAAGGCTAATGTCTTATGAAGGAAAAGGAAAAATCTCTAGCTTTTTGTGTCTTACTTTCAAATCTTCTGATCAAATCCATGAAAATATGGTTTGTTTCACTTGTTTTAAAAAGGCATTTTAAATTCTGTTAACTTTTGCTCGTCTGTAAAGCTTCTGAATTCTCCATCAATTTTGAATGTGACACTTGCAGAGTAGAGTAATTTTAGTTGTAGACTTTTTTTTTTTTCCTTTCAGTACTTTAAAACACATCATTGCAGTACTATTTACAATAGCTAGGAAATAGCACTGATGAACCCCTTTGCAGGGCAGCAATGAAAATGTAGACATAGAGAATAGATTTACAGACATGGGAGGCGGGAAGGAGAGGGTGGGATGAATGGCAAGAATAACATGGAGACATATATACTATCATATCTAAAATATATGGCAATGGGAATTTGATGTATGAATCAGGGAACTCAAACTGGAGCTCTGTAACAACAGAGAGGGGTGGATGGGGTGGGAGGTAGGAAGAAGATTCAAGAGTGAGGGATGTGTATACCTGTGTCTCATTCCTGTTGATTTATGGCAGAAACCAATACAACATTGTAAAGAAACTATCCTTCAAGTAAAACTAAATAAATTAAAAAAAAATTTTTTTAAGGCATCTTAAGTGAACAGCATAGAACAAATTGATGCTTCAGGACAATATGACTTGATCTTCCTGTGATTTCACCCACTTCATATACACACTGTCACATACACCTAAAAGGTACTACTACTTTCAAGTTAGAAGAAAATTAATGGTCCATATCCAACAGCAAAACCATTTTTTATGGTGAGTGTTTTCTCCTTGAATGAGGACAGTCTCATCTCATAACAGGCAACTCTCTCCTGATGATGATATTCCACTTTTGTTTTAAAGGTAACTTAAGAGTAGTGGGTAATTTCATTTGTTAGGAAAAAATCATTTGGATTATCTGGATCTCTTTAAGGAAACTCTTGCTATAATTTCCCATGATTTATGTCTTTAATAAACAATGATCTATGAAAGTTAACAAATTGGGATTGTCTGAAGTGTCAAAGGAGAGACCTAATGATGACCTGAGCGATCTGACTTAGAGACATATCTCCCAACTTCCCAGCTTTGCATATCTAACAAGAAAACTTTCAAATACAAAGGTAAATGATATTAGAAGAAATCTGTCACTCAGAATCCTTTGTGTCTGAGAAACAAATTGCTACAGAATTCCATGCAAAAAGCAGATATTTTAAGTGAAAAAAAAAAAAAAAGCCTTTGATGGTGGCAGAAAGCATACTAAGAACACATAAGTAGCTAAAGAATTAGAAGCACTTATTAGGAGAAAAGTTTAACTCTTACAGAGGAGGTTGGAATTGACTGAAGGAGGAAAAAAGATTTATCCAAAAGAGCATAGAGAAATTTAACTGTTTCTGATCATTCAGGCTAAGAAAGTGTTAGAAAGGAGGAAAAATACCCAGAAGGACTATCTGGTGAGGTTGTGCAGAGGGCATATCTGGGGACTGAGGTTGGGGGGAGGCAGAAGAAGATGCAGGGAGAGTAGGAAGGGTGAATGGGCAGAGGAAACATGCACAGGAGTTCACTGGAATCCAGAGGCTTTATAAACAAGGAAAAGGGAAAGTCTGAGAGAAAACATTGCCTAGGAAGACCACATACAGAATAACATCCAAAGGCATGCTCTTTGGAACAGAGAAGTTGATTTTTGAGAAACAACTAGAAACTTCCACCTGGATGTTGAAGAAATGACCACAACAACCATAGCAATCAACATACACTGAATGGTCACTATGTGGTGGGCACTGGGCTAAGGACTTGGCCTGCTTCTTATCATTTAATTTTCACAGAAAAATCTGTGTTTTCTAAGATCTTTACTTGTTTCCTAGAAGAAAGAGGCCATTGATCAGCTTTGAATCTTAAAGCTGACTTGCATGACCTCTTTAAGCAAAACAGTATTTCTGAAGGCAGAGAGTAGTACAGAGAAAAAAGATTTTCTGAAATCCTTTGTTCTACCTTTAAGCATAAAAGAAAGAGTTAGCCCTGGCTAATGTAACTATAAAATATTACAAAAGTGGGGAGGAGAATCTTTGCCAGGCTGAAAGGATTCAGGCAAAGCTTAATCCTTTTAGTTCTACTATATTGAGGGAGGAGAAGAAAGATTATATAGATCTAAGGCATCAGACACATATGAGTTGTGCCTCAAAAGCTGCCCAGAAGGATGAACATATGGGCAGGGGTAGAAATTAATTTTATTGTTGTTTAGTCACTAAGTTACATCCAACTCTTTTGAGACCCCATAGATCATAGCCTGCCAGGATCCTCCATCCATGGGATTTCCTAAGCAAGAATACTGAAAAGGTTGTCCATTTCTTTCTTCATGGGACATTCCCAACCAAGTGATCAGACTCAGTAGTCCTGTATTACAGGCAGATTCTTTACCATATGAGCCACCAGTGAAGCCCCAAAAGCTAGATTTTAAGATGTCTTACACTAGAAGATATCAATTCAGGAGGAACCTAGACCAGACACCTCAGAGTAGGTCTGCAAGGAGGATGAGCGAGTCTGCAAAGGAAATCTTGTTCATACAAATATTTCAAGCTTTTTTCTGTTGATTCAAGATCACAAGCCTTCTCTAAGCACATAGTGAAAACCTTAGAGGAGAAAATTGGAGAGGATGAAGAGGAGAGCAGAATGTAAAAAGACAACATTGTATCCAAAAGTGGCTCAATTTTTACAAGAAGAGACAGATTACATTTCCTGATGAATTTAAATTTATACAATGTAAATAAAACCTAGATGTTCCAGCTACCACCATCCTAAACCAACATCCATGGGTAAGAGTGTTTATGTACCGAGTGCAAATGCATTTTTGGTACTGAAACACTAGGTTTGGTGATTTTGGTTGGGTGTAGGATCTTATTTTTACAATCATGTTGTTTTCCCTTTCAAATGAAAATATAATTTTAAAATGATTTTTACTTAATTTTAATCATCCTACCTATAGAATTATGGTAGCTATATATTTTAACTTAAGACAGTCTGATAATTTTTTAAAACATTCTTCTTAATTCCATAAATGTGATCAATTTTGGCATTGGAGTCAATTTTGGTATTGTAAAATGACACTGGTCATTCTGCCCAAGGACCTACAAGCCTTATAGACCTCTTCTTCTTCCTGGGAGATTTGTCAGCGAGACCAGGATGGTTTAGACCAAGACTTGTCATAAAACAGTCTTTTTAAAGACTTCTTAATCAAATATGATGTGTTTTTCTCTCTAAAAGAATTGCAACAATTTCATCAAAGCTTAAAATTATTCACATAGACACTAAATAAAAATTTCATGCATATTTTCAGTTACTTGGTACTGTGCTAAAGCTGAGACAAGAATTCAGAGCATTGAAAATATGGCAAGTTCGATTACTTTACAATTTCTGATTTGTTTTGCAGGTGACAAATTGAAACCAGGTAAAACAGCTGCAGTGGATATGTATCTCAGTTTTACTAGTTACAGTTTTGCATTGGTGAAATAAATTGTGCTGAGGATATATACTTTGGAAATATGCAACCATTGCAATAATATACCTTCACTAATCACTTTTAATTATCCTTTTACTAGATTTTTAGAATATATTTGTTGATATTTGTTTATCTCTTATTTATTTGCTCTAATAGATAATTTTGTGGCCAGAAACTTTGCTACTCTGCCACTAAAAGCTAACTTTTCTGTGTTTGTTGGGATAGCTTAAGTTTATCCAGGGCTTCAGTCTGAAGTAGGTAACACTGATCTTACTGGAACTGTGATGGAGTTGCCACTTTATTTAGAAATCTGTCTCAAGCAAGCACAAGCTGGATTTCTACAAAGACGCTTTTGCTTTCTTTCTTAAAATATTCCCGTCAGTGAAGTTTGTCACAACACGACTGGTGTATGTGACCTCCACAGTCCCAGGTTCATTAATAATAAGAATATATTGGAAATTCCATCTGTATACATCCTGTAGTATTTATTTTTTACAAGTCAAGAGTCAAATCAATGATTTCCTCCATCCTTCAATTATTTTCTCTTATAGCCTGAAGATTTTTTTTGTTTTTTGTTTTTTGTTTTTTGTTTTTTGATTTTCTCTCCTTTGGATGTAAACTTTTACTCTCCTGATTGGAAGATATAAATCTTTCTTGATGATTTATATTTCTTTGATATTTAAATAAAAGTTTGACCAGAATGGAAAATGAAACAAATGGGTGAAAATCATGATTATGTACATAGCCATCATTTTTTTCCCCAATATTGCCACCATTTAAATAAAGCGAGACAATTCTGTGTTGCCCTAGGTTATTTTATACCCTTATATGTCTACACAACCTAAGAAGTGGAGCTAAGATAAACATTTCTCAGGTAAAACTACATCTGCTTTTATTGCTCTTCGATTTTCAGTAAAGCCTCTAAGATTTAACTATAGGAACAGACACACTGATGACTTTTATCTTCCATACAAAAAGAAGATCATAAACAGAATGAAAATACTCCCAATTTATATTCTTTTCCCCATGATGTCCTAAACAATAAAGCAATATCAAAACAGCTAAATGCTTTGTAAATTATCTCCTTTATAACAACTGCAAATCAGTTCTTAACATATATTTGACCCTGGAAAATCAGTAAGAACTATCTTATGGTTTACATTGCATCACAAAACAATTTCTGCCTTTGAAATAGTGGCCACAAATATCACAGTGGCTAATTAAATCTTAGCAATTATTACAGGAAATGCAATTAATATTGAGCTTTTCTTCTTATATATGATACAATTTTTCTCTTTTTACTTTCTTCTCCAATTAAAACCAGTAGGTTTCAGTGTTATTTGTACTGAAATAATTTTATCCATACAATAGATAAAATTCAGCACAGCAAAGATTTCAGGAAACCTCCTAAATTAGTTTCCTATTGCTGCATAACAAATTATTGCAAACTTAGTGGCTTAAAACAATTCTAATGAGTTTCCAGTTTCTATGGGTTAAGTATCTGGATTCCAATTAGCTGGGTCCTCTGCTCCGGGTCTTGCCAGGCTGAAATCAATGTTGGCCCAGGACTGCAACCTCATCTATGGCTCAGAATTTATATTTACCTAGTAATTTTTTGCACAATTTAGTTCCTTGCATCTGTAGGACTGAGACATTCAGCCCCTAAAAGCTTCCTGCCATTCCCTGCCTTGTGGCCATCTCCAAAACATAGCAGTTTGCTTCTGCTCACAACAGCAGAAGATTGTTTCTATGACTTCTAATCTCTTTGGCTTCTGAAAATTTCACAGGATTCATTTGTTTAGTTGGTTATTGTGTACATCCGGACAGTCTCATTTTTGTTTAAATCCTAGTCGACTTATTAGGGAGTTCATAGCTATAAATCTGTTTTGCCATACAAGGTAAAATGATCAAATAAATAAAACCTCACTGTATTTACAAATCTCATTCATATATAAAGGAAGAGGATTATTCAAGGCATATTCACCCAGACAAGTAATTATATAATAACATTTTACAATAACTTAGTATTATATTATTGTATATAATAGTATTATCATAATAATATTCAAGGCATATTCATAAGATCTCCAGGAGAAGGAAATGGCAACCTGCTCGTGCTCTTGTCTAAAAATTCCATAGAGAGAGAAGTCTGGCGGGCTACAGTCCACAGGGTCTCAAAGAGAGACATGACTAAGCGTGCATGCACACCCACACATTCATTCCAGAGGCAGGATTTGGGGGTCATTTTAGAATTCTGCTTACTATACCTGTTTAACCAATCAATAAGACCATAATCTTCCATTGATTGCTTGAGGTTCATACATGACTGAAATTTAGGGAAATAAGACTTAGGTAATAGCTACAATTTTTTTTTTTTTTTAATCCTTACTGTATTGCAGGAACTGTGCATTGTTACTAATTGAATTGAACTCAGGACTAATTGAATCTTTACAATACTCTGTTGGTTAGTATTAGAATAATTATTATTATCCCTAAAGTTCAGAGAGGTTAAATGGCTGTTTTTAGGTCAGACAGCCTTTGGATGATAAAGCCTAGGCTGAAGCCCAAGTTTTCTAATGCTGGTTCTATGCCCCCTCCAGATAAGCCAGTTTTCAGCTTCATACAAGCCCTCAGTGTATGTAAATGCAAAGGCAAGAAGGGAGCATTCAAATGACAGCTGTTGAGAATTCTTGTTTGCTAGAGGTTTTATGAGAAGAAAAGTCTATGGAAAGTGCAACTCCCAAGGGCAAAATTAACAGCTGTCTTTCCTTATGGGAATACTGAATACAGGATTCAGAATTGTGGAGAGTAAGGTATAGTAATGACAGGTGTTTACGGACTCCCCAGATCATGGAGCAGAGATGCTTCTGGTAAACTGACTATCTGAACAAGGAATCACACTGAACATGGAGATACAGATGCCTGCATGATTCACCACTACATCTGCTGTGGCTTACATTACCAGCTGGAAGAACAGACCGTGATTGAAACTTCTGAGGATGTGGAAAGTGATGGTAATTTGAATGCTGTGACCATCACCAAAATGAGCTCAAACAAATATACTGCTCTATACATATTAATAACTATGACAGATTTATCCCCTCTGAATACACTGCTGTGCCAGATGAACAACATTTTGGAAAAAGTGAGTACTCCAGACAAATGGACCATTGTAAACCTACAGAAATCTCTGGACATGAATTATTGCAGACACACAGGCTAACTTCAGACATGTTCATTTCTCATGCCCTGGAAAACTCAACGTATTGACAATTTCATGATACAGTGGTATCTCCAGTCATAACAAACTCTTTGGGCATCTTTATTTTCTCATCAAAATCACCGAAGCATATACTAGGTATCCACATGCTCACTTCAACTTGATGTAAAGGAGCCAGACTAGAATTTCTTCCAGGTATATAAAGTTAATCTATAAATTCATATATATTTTGCTATTGGAAACACTGTATATACTTCCTCAAGGCCAGTTTTTTTTATAGAGCTACTATAGACAAGGATGTGAGAATAATTAGCAGTCATATAAAACTATGTTAATATATAATGTGATACTGATAGGTAAAATACATCAAGGTTTATAAATATTAAATCTATTTTTGAGCTTTGGCCTGATGATTTTTCTTAAAGTTATCAATGAATCTCTGTGAAACATTAGCTTTAGCCACCAATTTTGAATTTACTATGGTACATAAAGTTTGGACAGGGAAAGCTTTTCTAAGAATCTCCATATTCTATGTCTGCACTTAGTTGTAGGTATCTGTAAACTGCTTTCTCAAGAATCCATTTATTGGACCTCTTTATTTTTTTCCCAGGAATATTGAGTTTGCTGCTTTTTTTTTTCTTTTTTAACAATAGAACAAGTAACTAAATTACATTAAGAGTTTATTAAGTTATATTGGAATGAATATGTTACATAAGGTAAAATTTGCTTTTATTTTTCCATAAAAGATATGTAAGGGTTTTGTTACAGGGTCAACTTGCTTGTCCTAATTTAGCACTGCTGATCCATTCTTTAAAAGAATGCTAGCATATAAAGCCTTCATATTTTTATAGCTCCTGTTTTTTAATTTTTTGTTTTGTTTTGTTTGTTTGCTTTGGTGCATTCCCCTGTTACAGTTATTGAAGGCTTTATGGCAATCCACTCCAGTATTCTTGCCTGGAGAACCCCGTGGACAGAGAAGTCCATGAGGTCGCAAAGAGTCGGACACGACTGAGCGACTTCACCTCACCTCACCTTCTACCTTACTTAGCGAGTTTGTTTTCTCAGTAATATTTTGGCTCTAAGTCTACTCACACATTTCCTGGAGCAGCTAACTATAAAAGCACTCACAGGCCCGAATGATGAAATGTCTGTCCATTTTCCTGCTTTTCATGAAAGTTTCCTAACTCTTGTTGCAACTGTGTATTAAATACTACTTTCAGGTGAGCCTTCTCACAATATTGCACACTCCCTATTTCACCAATTAATTTTGAGGTAAGCATGTGGCATGATTAGAGTCAAAGAGTCATAATGAGACTTTCATTGCATGTATGAAGACAGGCATGTCCTATTAACACTAAATTTGAATTTGGGAGGATGGAGACCTAGGGCTGCTGAAGGTTGCTATGTGAAATCAGAAAGAGGACAGAAAAAAAAAAAAAAAAAAACAGAAGGCAGATTCCTAATGGAGATATCCTTCTACATACAGCTATACCTGAATCATGCCACAAACTTGGACTCATCTATTAGATAGGACATTCAGTTCACTTTCTTTTTTTTCTTATTGAATTGTAGTTTTTACTTATAGCAGGAAGTTTTCTAAATAATCCATTACTGCTGCTAAGCAAATGCCACAGCTTTGATGAGAGTATGTGCTCAATGACCTCAACTTGGCCTGAAGATTTAAGGAAGATAAGCTACCTCCAAGAAGTAATATCTAAATTGAGATTATAAGTTGTGTAAGAATAAACTAGGGCAAAGGGAAGAAGCAGGCTTAGAGAATATGATTTCAAATAGAGTGAAGAACTTGTATGAAGGGTCTTTTCAAAATTTAGAGAGATAAAATAGAAGGATGAGATGCAGAAAAGGAGAAAAGAAATGTGGAATTGAAAAGACTTATCAGCCATTCACTGACCTAAGTTATTGGCCATTTTAAAAGTCATGTTTGGGAACGCATGTAAGAATTAAAGATTTCAAAATTAAAAAAATAAAAAATAAATAAATAAATAAAAGTTTTTTTAAATTAAAAATTCAGTACATGCACAAGATCAAAATTCAGACAGTAAAGTAGATGCCATTAATGAACTCTTCCAGATTCCCAGATTTTGGAAGAAAAACTTTATTTTTCTTTTTTTTGAGAAAAGATAACTAATTTTCACACTAAAGTGTTTATGTAAATGGGTATAGAAGTTTTTTTTTTTTTTAATTTTTTCCCTTGATTTCTAAAAACGAAAGAAATTCAAATGTCTTTCATCTAGTAAAAGGAAAAACGAACCCTGGTGTATCAATACAAAGAAATAATATTCAACAAAAAAGGAAGAATGGGGGGTGCAGAGCTATTTGTAAATGGACTTTCTTCAGATAGAAATTAAAATATTTTAGTTTAGAAAGCATCACTACGAACAAAGCTAGTGGAGGTAATGACATTCCAGTTGAGCTATTTCAAATCCTGAAAGATGATGCTGCGAAAGTGCTACACTCAATATGCCAGCAAATTTGGAAAACTCAGCAGTGGCCACAGGACTGGAACAGTTCAGTTTTCATTCCAATCCCAAAGGAAGCCAATGCCAAAGAGTGCTCAAACTACTGCACAATTGCACTCATCTCACATGCTAGTAAAGTAATGCTCAAAATTCTCCAAGCCAGGCTTCAGCAATATGTGAACCGTGAACTTCCTAATGTTCAAGCTGGTTCTAGAACAGGCAGAGGAACCAGAGATCAAAGTGCCAACATCTGCTGGATCATTGAGAAAGCAAGAGAGTTCCAGAAAAACATCTATTTCTGCTTTATTGACTATGCCAAAGCCTTTGACTGTGTGGATCACAATAAACTGTGGAACATTCTGAAAGAGATGGGAATACCAGACCATCTGACCTGCCTCTTGAGAAATCTGTATGCAGGTCAGGAAGCAACAGTTAGAACTGGACATGGAACAACAGACTGCTTCCAAATAGGAAAAGAAGTACATCAAGGCTGTATATTGTCACCCTGCTTATTTAACTTCTATGCAGAGTACATCATGAGAAATGCTGGACTGGAAGAAACACAAGCTGGAATCAAGATTGCTGGGAGAAATATCAATAACCTCAGATATGCAGATGACACCACCCTTATGGCAGAAATTGAAGAGGAGCTAAAAGCCTCTTGATGAAAGTGAAAGAGGAGAGTGAAAAAGTTGGCTTAAAGCTCAACATTTAGAAAACGAAGATCGTGGCATCTGGTCCCATCACTTCATGGGAAATAGATGGGGAAACAGTGGAAACAGTGTCAGACTTTATTTTTTGAGGACTCCAAAATCACTGCAGATGGTGACTGCAGCCATGAAATTAAAAGACACTTACTCCTTGGAAGAAAAGTTATGATCAACCTAGATAGTATATTCAAAAGCAGAGACATTACTTTGCCGACTAAGGTCCATCTAGTCAAGGCTATGGTTTTTCCAGTGGTCATGTATGGATGTGATAGTTGGACTGTAAAGAAAGCTTAGTGCTGAAAAATTGATGCTTTTGAAGTGTGGTGTTGGAGAAGACTCTTGAGAGTCCCTTGGACTGCAAGGAGATCCAACCAGTTCATTCTGAATATCAGTCCTGGGATTTCTTTGGAAGGAATGATGTTAAAGCTGAAACTCTAGTACTTTGGCCACCTCATGCGAAGAGTTGGCTCACTGGAAAAGACTCTGATGCTGGGAGGATTGGAGGCAGGAGGAGAAGTGGACGAGAGGATGAGATGGCTGGATGGCATCACTGACTCGATGGACGTGAGTCTGGGTGAACTCCGGGAGATGGTAATGGACAGGGAGGACTGGCGTGCTGCAATTCATGGGATCGCAAAGACTCGGACACGACTGAGCGACTGAACTGAACTGAACTGAACTGAAATACATATAGATTTGTTTTCACAAGTTTGAAATTGTACATATATCTAAGTGAAAATTCAAGTAAAGCATTATAGCTATACCTTTAGAGCACAACCTGAATTGCCAAAGCAACCTTGAGAAAATAGAACAAAGCTGGAGATATCATACTTCCTAACTTCAGACTATACTAGGATGTTGCAGTAATCAAAACAGGATAGTACTGGCACAAAATGTACTATGTCAAACATCAGAAATGTGAAACATTCTGGGAATCTACCATAAGCCAAATATTGGACATTTGTGATGCTATGGACAGGATTAAAAAGGACCCATTTATCCTTTGCCATGTGTCATAACTTCCTATCTATTGGACTGGAATGTCCTTGGTCACTTTTGCCCTAAAATGCCATCCGTGATGACTGCTTGGTCAGTCAGTCACCATGGCCAATGCTCTCCTGCCCTCTGTTTCCAGAACTTTGGGAGGTCACATCTTGGTACTTAGAAACCACAGACTACATTAGAGTGAATAATTTCCCTTCTAGCCCCATCATCATTTCCACCAGACTTTAGCATATAAAATTGAAATAGGTAATTCAAAAAAGAATGATTTATTTCATTTCAAAGAAATGCACTTTTCAGGGCCTCACCCCCAGAGATTCTTATTCAGCAGTCTGAAGTATAGTCCAATAACTAGCATTTTTAGCCGACTACAACAGCATTGATGTAGCTGTTATACAGAAACCATATTTTGAGAAATACTGTCCTGGAAGCATTTTACTTTTCCTCACTTTCCACCAGCAATTGAAAATAATTTGTCTGTTGTAATATAAAACTGGGCTATGGATATCATCTTGGGCTACTATTGGCCTAATAAACATATATATTTGTGTTTTTAAATAAAATGTGTAAGCATATTAAATATAATGTTTTCCATTTTCTCGGTCATTCAGGCCTGAAGTCACTCAACCTCTTCTTTCTGCATTAGCTATTCAAACAATGTTGGTCTAATCATCCTGGAGCAGTTATTATTGCAGAAATTTTCCCAGTGCTATTTCCTGAAACTTCATCTCTAAAAATTAATTTAATAGGAATACCACAACCTGGTCAGCTAAAATAGCTACCTTCTGATAAGACTGCCTTTGTCTCAACAAATTTTAGTAGTGTCTCTTTGTTTTGCTCAAAGTTATCACTTTTGTCTCAGGTTCAAGGGATTTATTAATAAGCTGCTTGCTTGTTATATACAAATAAATAGAACAGATATTTATTACAGAATTATCTAGCTTATTTTCACCATAGTAACCTTAAAAGAAAAAAGAAATAGAGCAGAGGATACATCACCAAATTGGGTTTTGACCAATATCCAGACTCAGACAGTGGTGGGAAGACCCATGTCACAGCACATCTGGAGGCCCAGTTGGGAAAGGGTCGCAGTCAGTGAGTCCACTCCATGAGTGAGTGAGTGAGTGAAGTCGCTCAGTCGTGTCCGACTCTTTGCCACCCCATGGACGGCAGAGCCTGGAGCCCTGGTAGGCTCCGCCGTCCATGGGATTTTGCAGCAAGAGTACTGGAAAGGGCTACCGTTTCCTTTTCCATGGGTGACTTCAAAGGCTGCAGTTCAGGTTCCCAGTGTATAATCCCAGGATGTTCACAGACTGGCATCATCATCGATCTGTGACCAAACTGCAGCTCTGGCTTCAAGTTAATGTTGTTTGTTTTATTGTGTAAAACTTGGAATGTGGTTAAGCCTGGGGCTTGGTTGGCCAGACCCTCTGCAGGGTCTCAACAATCTAAAAATTCTTCCCCCTTCCTTTTTTCTTTTTTTTTTTAATTAAGTAAATTTAATTGAAGGCTAATTACGTTACAATGCAGTGGTGCTGCAAGTCTTTTACTCACAGCAGGCAGTCACTCCCAGTCAGGGCAGTGTCCAGGCAGGTTAGATGCAAGGTCAGAGGCTGCTCTGCTTTCTTTCTGAAGTCTAGACAAGACTACTCATTTCTTTTCCCTAACACTCTTCAAGTTTACTTTTCTGATTTTGAATGGGAATGGAAAACTTTCATATACAACTTTTATAAAAATTAAGTAGTACCGCTAAAGCTGAAACTCCAGTACTTTGGCTACCTCATGCGAAGAGCTGACTTACTGGAAAAGACTTTGATGCCTGGAGGGATCGGGGGCAGGAGGAGAAGGGGACGAATGAGGATGAGATGGCTGGATGGCATCACTGACTCACTGGACACGAGTCTGAGTGAACTCTGGGAGTTGGTGATGGACAGGGAGGACTGGCGTGCTGCGATTCATGGGGTCTCAAAGAGTCGGACACGACTGAGCAACTGAATTGAACTGAACTGAACAAACCAAAACCTTTGATGACATCAATCTGCCTATGCACTTCATAACATTGTTTTAATTTCCTAAGATAGTTGCTTATATACTTAAGAGATATAATTTAACCTCAATTAGTAGATTATAGAGAATTTCTACTTATTTACGGGAGTAAGAAAGAGCAGTGATTTTCCAAGAAACTTTCAGTGTAAATTGTATGAGCCATAATACATCTAAATACTATTAAACTTTGTGCGTGTACTAGTGGTACAAATTTTGATGACACATTTAAAGTTAATGCTTATATGTGGATTTTGAAGTTAAAAATCCACATCTGAAAAAAGTACAATAAAACACTTTAAGAAAACAGATAAAACAGAAGTAGCTCCATTCAATTTTATTGTGTTTCTAGTCCTTTTAAAGTTTAAATAGCTTTTGACTGAGTGCCACATACTTACAGAACATGCCAAATATTTACAATACTTTGTCACTCTATCTTTGACAGGGCCACTTAAGCTTTCTTTCTATACCCCACTCACTTTTATTTGTTTAGCTCTATTTTGTAAAGCCATTCAGTTGGCATAAACTACTAAAAATGTCAGAAGATAGTAGAAAAAAATAAATTATAGCCTGTGTTTTTTTCTCCCAAGCAGCCTTTCCATTCCTATTGCACACTTTAGCTGCTCAAACACTTCAATTCTCAGTTAAATTAAATGCAGTAATCATTAATATCTAAGCAAAACCATAATTTCAGCTGAATTTAGGCTAGCCATCTACTTTTTTCTCTCTGTATGGGTAAGACTTACAATAGAAAAAGCAAAAAAAAAAAAAAAAAAAACTTAAAATTCAAAGGAGAAATGCTGATAGGCAGTCAGGTATTATTGAATTCCTTCCCTATCATTACCATTATCTGTTCTCAGTTTTCATTAATCACTGTGTTGTTAGCAACATGGTAGTTAAAAGGGGCCAGCACATCCTCTTTGCTTGACAGTATAAGAGGCAGAGAGATGCTGAACGATTTGCAGCATCCTAGAGTTCACTTACCAAAGGCATGAATGCCAATAATTGCATTACTAACTTACAGCAGAAAACGAGCTCCACCTGGTAACTGATGAAACTCTTTTACAAAGAAGTAGGAAAAACTACATTCATAAAAGGCAGTGTATTCTCTAGTTTATTCTTTGAATAAAAACATCAAATAAGTGTCTGATAGTTCAATCTCACAAACTGATTTGGAAATGCTCTTGCTCTTTATTGTATTAATGGCAACTTACCAGCAAAGGTTTCAAGGGAAATAGATAGAAATTAGCCAGCAAGAGGCTTACTAGAGACTGTGCTTAATATCAGTACCTATAGAAGGGAAGAAGAAGGAAAGAGGAAAGCACAACTGGGCCCTGGGAGAAACTGAGCTGCAGTGCTCCCTCGGTAAAAGCCTCCTTTACCGACCCCACTTGATGAGGAGCTGGGAAGCAGGAATATTCCTGTGGTATTTTCCCGAGTTGGTTTAATTGGGATCAGACTTTTATACTACCTCTATGCTTGATCCCAGCCACCCAGGAAGCAGACTTGACCTTGGATAGGTAACTCTGTTCAGCTCAGTTAGTTCCTGAAGGTATCTGATAAATAAGGGTTTTCTTCTTGTAAGGTATCCAGAAGCTGGACAAATCAGTCTTATCTGTCTTTCACTTTTGAAGGATAGTTTGAGTTGAGCATCTCAGCATGCATCATACATCAAAGTCTTTATGTAACATATAATAATATGTATATGCATGTATATATATGTATATACACACACATTATATATAAATTATGTATAATTTATATATAATGTATATCTACAATATACTACATAATTTAAACTTTAGTTTTTTTTAGAAAAAAACACTAAAATCCAATTACTGTACTCTGCACTCTATATAGAAATATAAATATGAATATCTAATGCTGTATTTTAAACTCAGGAATTCACTAATTTTATGTTTTGAAAGTTAGTTTGTAAGGCCAGTCCTTATCTATAAAGATAAAAGTTTCAACAAGATCTAAGGTTGGCAAACATTGCTAAAGACCAGATAGTACATTTTTTGTTTTGTTTTATGAGGCCTATGGTCTTTGCCTCTACTACTCAACTTTGCTGCTGTGGAATGAAAGAAGCCATGGGAAATATATAAATGATTTATTGTATTCCAATAAAACTTTATTTGCAAAAATGTGTTTTCAACACAGGCTATATTTCACTGATCCCTGCACTAGATTATCTCTATTTTCCTTCCAAATACAGACAATACATTTTTATAATTTTAAAATCATTAACTCTAACTCCTTTTAAGAAATAGATAATAGAGAAATAATAAGCTTCCAAAACAGAATGGCTAAATACTTTTCTCTGTTTTAATAACTAAAAATATTTATGGGTAGGTTTTAGTCACACATAGTACTTATAAAACTTATCCAATAGGAAAATTGAGTTTTAGAAACTTGGCCTTTTTCTAAATTGCAGCTAAATTTAAAAAAAAAAACACAACAACAACAACAACAACTTCCC
Organism: Ovis aries; assembly: GCF_016772045.2. Taxonomy (NCBI): domain Eukaryota; kingdom Metazoa; phylum Chordata; class Mammalia; order Artiodactyla; family Bovidae; genus Ovis; species Ovis aries. The sequence goes on from NC_056056.1 coordinate 49,325,729, forward strand.
AAATAAGTATGGTGCAGGTGCTTATTCAGAGAACTTTGTTTTTCCATCACTATATCTAGAAGACATTTCTAGGAACAGTTCAAAGTTGTTGTTTTTCTTGTGTGATAGATTATACTGAGAAGGAGGCAGAGAAAAATCCACTTGTGGCCAATAAATCAATTCTCTTTAATGCTTACTTGAAAACCAAATATCAAAGACTCTTAAGAAATATGTAAATTTTCATGTAATCTCTTATAACTTTAATTCAAAACTTAATCTCCCTAAAGTAGCTATTTGAGTGGGAAGGATTAATATTTTGGAAAATATGAACATATTCTCTTTATCTTTTCTCAGTGTGTAACCGGCTCCCCATTTAGCTCAAGACATTAATCTGAAAAATTGAAAAAGGATCATTAAGAAATGTGAGAATGAAAGAATAAATTTAAGTTTCTGACTAAAAATATAACATAAAATTTTGCAGCAAACTTAGCATACAATTTTATTTCAAGACTAGAGTCTGCCATTGTGGTTATCTGAGAAAAGATTTTCTAAATTCCTCTTTTTTCCAAATCAAGAAACAAGGCTGAAGGACATAGGACAGAGTTTCCCCATAGTAATATGAGGTTACATTTTTCACCTAAGATAGTTATCCATGATGTTTTGAGAGAGTTAAAGCTTAGGCAGTCCAGGCCCCTTTAAGGAGGAGATGAACCTTCTCCCTCAAGCTTTCCTTAAGTCCTGTGCAACAAAGTACCTTGCCAGAGAACTGGCCTTTCTTTAGGTCTGGAAGTAATGAATCATTTCAGTTCAGTTCAGTTCAGTCTCTCAGTCGTGTCCGACTCTTTGCGACCCCATGAACTGCAGCACGCCAGGTCTCCCTGTCCAACACCAACTCCTGGAGTTCACTCAAACTCATGTCCATCGAGTTGGTGATGCCATCCAGCCATCTCATCCTCTGTCATCCCCTTCTCCTCCTGCCCCCAATCCCTCCCAGAATCAGAGTCTTTTCCAATGAGTCAACTGTTTACATGAGGTGGCCAAAATACTGGAGTTTCAGCTTTAGCATCATTCTTTCCAAAGAACACCCAAGACTGATCTCCTTCAGAATGGACTGGTTGGATCTCTTTGCAGTCCAAGGGACTACATAGCAGTAATAGATCTTACTTAAGGAAAATGCTTTTCTCAGACCCCGTTATGCTTTCTTAGGGCTCTATGATAATGATTATAACATAACAAATCTTGCCTGGAAATCTGTTTCTCAAGACTTGTACCCCTGATTACACAGCAACAGTATATCTCATCCAGAGAGGTTGCTCAGAACCTGTTCTCCCTGGCTAATCTTGTACTGAAGTTATCTTAGGATGTATGCCTTGGGAAAGGGTCTGATGGAACTCTTACAACCTTGAGGTATTCTTTTTATCTATTCTCAGCATCCAGTTGAAAAGTATACAATGCCCCTCTTAAACTAGTGGGGGGGTACTCTCCTGTCCCCTTCTGATGTCTACATCAGAAGCATTTTCTGTCACTTTAAATAAAAATCTACACAAAACTCTGAGTGACTGAGACTGTCTTTGGTCTCAGAGTTAAGTCTTCTCCTTCAGAGACCACAAATCAGATGGGAAGCTATCAGTTTGCTACTCCATGGCAAAATAAATTAGAAAGAATTTTGGTAAAATCCAACTGTACTCCAGTACTCTTACCTGGAAAATCCCATGGATGGAGGAGCTTAGTAGGCTGCAGTCCATGGGGTCACTAAGAGTCGGATATGACTGAGTGACTTCACTTTCACTTTTCACTTTCATGCATTGGAGAAGGAAATGGCAACCCACTCCAGTGTTCTTGCCTGGAGAATCCCAGGGACAGGGGAGCCTGGTGGGCTGCCATCTATGGAGTCTCACAGAGTTGGACCTGACTGAAGTGACTTAGCAACACTTATTTATGATTAAAAAAACAACAACAACAACAACAACAACTAACAAACTAGAAAGAAAGAGCAACATCTACATTATAATTAAAAGTATCTACCAAAAATTTCACAGCTAACATTATATTTAACAGTAAAAGAATGAATGCTTTCCCTCTAAGATCAGGAACAAGATTAAAAAAAACCACCCAGGCATTGCTCTCATTCAACATAGTACTGCAAATTCTAGCCATATTAAGGGAAGAAAACAATTAAAAGAACACAGATTCGTAAGAAAGAAATAAAATTGTCTCTATTTGCAGATTATGTGATTTTTCTACTTAGAAAATCTCAAGAATCTATAGAAATCAGTTCCTAGGACTAATAAATTCAGCAAAGTGACAAAATTCAATAGCTTTCTATATAATACAAAGATATATATATAGAAAACAAAATATAAGCATAATACCATTTATAATTTATTCAACAAATGAAATACTTATATATAAACTTTTAAAAATGTACAATATCTTTGTTCTAAAAATTATAACTATCTGATGAAAGAAGTGAAAAACCTAAATAAGTTGAGAGGCATATTATGTTTATATATTACAAGATTCAACATAGTAAAAATGTCAATTATCTTCAAATTGATGGGTAGGTTCAATGCAATTCTTATCAAAATCTTAGGAAGATATAGGTAAATTTATTCTAAAATATGTATGGAGTGACCTGGAATAACTAAAATTATTCTAACAAAGAATCATATGTTGTAAGGACTCACACAATCAAATGATAAGTGTTACTATATAGCTACTCTAACCACGGTAGTTTCTTATTGGTGGAGAAAGACTGACAGAAAACAAACGAACAGAATGGAAAACCAACAAATCAGTTCAGTTCAGTTCAGTTGCTCAGGCGTGTCTGACTCTTTGTGACTGCACCGCAGATCCCTCTGTCTCTCACGTTTCCTGAAGTTTGCCAAAGGTCATGTCCATTGCATCAGTGATGCCATCCAGCCTCTCATCCTCTGATGCCCTCTTCTCCTTCTACCCTTAATCATCTCAGCACCAGGGACTTTTCCAATGAGTCAGCTATTTACATCAGATGACCAATTTTTTTTTTTCCCTCAGTAAAAAGACAAAAAAAAATACTTAGACTTGACACCAAAAGCATATCCATAAAATGACAATTTAACAGTCTCATGAAAATTAAGACCATTACCTCTACAAAAGTTGTTGTGAAGAAGATGAAAGGTTAAAGTAACAACTAGGTGAAAATATTTGTAAATATCCTATAAAGTACTTACACATAGCATACAAAAAAGCTGTCAAAACTCAACAATTTGAAAAAAGTCCAATTTAAAATGAGCAAAAAACAGAAACAGATGTTTATTTAGAAATGTAAATGGTGGTAAATAACAAGAAAAGATGTTTGGCACTATTGACTTCAAAGAACTACAAATCATAACCAAAATGAAATATTGATATATCACATATATCAGAATAGCCAAAATAAAAGTAATTATAATAAATTTAAAATAGTGGTAACATCAAATGTGATGAATATATGAGGCAACTAAATTACAGATGCATTGCTGGTAAGAAAGTAAAATCCTACAGACACACTGGAAAGTACAGATGAAAACCAAATGTCCATCATCAGGCCAGGGATTACCAGTTGTGGTACACTTATTCCATAGAACACTAAACAAAAATAAAAGTAGACTACTGATACAAAAATTAATTTAGATGGATCTCAAAATAATTGTGCTGAGTAAAAAAAATAATAATAATCAGGCACAAAATTACAAACCTTATGAACCAAACACAAAACATTCCTGAATTTACAAAATTAGAGTAGTTAGTGATTTCCAGGGGTTATAGGTACAGGAGAGGGATGATGGAAAATAGGTAACTGTCTCTATAAAATATAGAATATGGGATCTTTATGATGAAATTGTCTTTTCTTTATCTTGACATTGGTGGTCACACAATCTACACAAGTAATAATATTATATAAAAAATATACACATGTATACAAAAAGAAATGAGTACATGGAAAACTTGTGAAATCACCGGGTTTATTAACAAAAATATTATGATTGTAATTTTGTATTATGATTATGCAAGACACTGCCACTACTGGGGAAACTTTTTGAAGGTTATACAAAATTTCTTCAAGGCTGCTGCAGCAAAGTGCAGCTGCCATTCCTGATCTAGGATGTGGGGTGTCTCCTCTCAGCCGCTTGCCACTCCACAGCCTTGTCTAACTCAAAGAAACTATGAGCCATGCCATGTAGGGACATCCAAGATGTATGAGTCATGGTGAAGAGTTCTGACAAAATGTGGTCCACTGCAGAAGGGAATGGCAAACCACTTCAGTTTCATGCCTTGAAAACCCCATGAACGGTATGAAAAGGCAAAAGATAGGACACAGAAAGATGAACTCCCCAGGTCAGTAGGTGCCCAATATGATACTGGAGATCAGTGGAGAAATAACTCCAGAAAGAATGAAGAGATGGAGCCAAAGCAAAACAAAACCCAGTTGCAGATATGACTCATGATGGAAGCAAGGTCTGATGCTGTAAGAGCAATATTGCAGAGGAACCTGGAATGTTAGGTACATGAATCAAGGCAAATAGGAAGTGGTCAAACAGGATATGGCAAGAGTGAACATCGACATTTTAAGAATCAGCTAATTAAAACGGACTGGAATGGGTGAATTTAACTCAGATGACCGTGATATCTACTACAGTGGGCAAGAATCCCTTAGAAGAAATGGAATAGCCATCATAGTCAACAAAAGAGTCCAAAATGCTGTTCAGTTCAGTTCAGCCGCTCAGTCGTGTCCAACTTTTTTGCTACCCTGTGAATTGCAGCACATTGAGCCTCCCTGCCCATCACCAACTCCCGGAGTTCACTTAAACTCACGTCCATTGAGTGATGCCATCCAGCCATCTCATCCTCTATCCTCCCCTTCTCCTCCTGCCCCCAATCCCTCCTAGCATCAGAGTCTTTTTCAATGAGTCAACTCTTCACGTGAGGTGGCCAAAGAACTGAAGTTTCAGCTTCAACATCAGTCCTTCCAATGAACACCCAGGACTGATCTCCTTCAGAATGGAATGGTTGGATCTCCTTGCAGTCCAAGGGACTCTCAAGAGTCTTCTCCAACACCACACTTCAGAAGCATCAATTCTTTGGTATTCAGCTTTCTTCACAGTCCAACTCTCACATCCATACATAAACACTGGGAAAACCATAGCCTTGACTAGACAGCCCTTTGTTGGCAAAGTAATGTCTCTGCTTTTGAGTATGCTATCTAGGTTGGTCATTAACTTTCCTTCCAAAGAGTAAGCATCTTTTAATTTCATGGCTGCAATCACCATCTGCAGTGATTTTGGAGCCCCCCAAAATAAAGTCTGACACTGTTTCCACTGTTTCCCATTTATTTCCCATGAAGTGATGGGAGTAGATGCCATGATCTCCATTTTTTGAATGTTGAGCTTTAAGCCAACATTTTTACCCTTGGATGCAATCTCAAAAATGACAGAAATGATCTCTGTTCGTTTCCAAGGCAAACGATTCATTATCATAGTATTCCAAGTCTATGCACCAACCAATAATGCTGAAGACCTACAAGACACTTAAAAAAAAAAAAAGTGTCCTTTTCTGCTGGGGGCCAGTGTGAGGAACTCCGCCCATGGCAAAGGTCATGAGGAAGGAGGCTTGGCATACGCAAAGGAGTGATCAAGCCTCAGGAAACCCCCTGTTCCCAAGCATCTACCCCCAAAACCAGAGTCTATCTACTTTACTGTTTCATGCTCTCGCCTACACCTCTGACTTTATGGGGGGCTGTTCCCCACCGGTTCTCTCGAAGAAGGAGTAAACGTGCAGCTCCAAGTCAATAAAAAATCCTGGGTGTGACAAGAGTGTTTCAACTTACAAACTCCTCTGAAGGTTATCTACCCCGCCTGTATAGGTTCGTCTGGCCACATGTGATTGTTTACAGCCTCCCAACATGAGAGGCACAAGATGTTTTAGACTTACTAAAGGCAAATTCTTTTGGGAAGTTAGAGATTATTAGTATAGCGGGTTGGTTAGAAATTATATTGGTGAAGGTTTTTTTCATTTGTTGTGCCAATAATTGCTGCTAATTCCCTGCCCTGGGTGTGACAAGGGTGTCTCAGGTCAAACCTCTCTGCTGGCAAATTAGCTTGTGTGACAGGATTTTCCATACTCCTGCCAATATGCACATGATTGTTTACTACTTCTTAACCATAAACATTGCAGAGAGTTTTGGAGTATTTTGAGAGTCTTAATTAGCATAGGGCTTTTCTCATTGTTGAGTCAATGATTGCCGCCAGGCCTCCATATCCTTAGGTACCTGGGAATATATTAATCAGTGTATTTGGAATATAGAAAAGGAAATATAGTAGTTTTTAAGGTTAATAATACTAGACTTTTTGAATTAATGAATTTTCTCTTTTGTAATAGATTAATGTACTTTGTTATAAATCACTGTGTCCTTGCCATGTAAAAATGTAACTTTATCACTATCTTAAGACTAAATAGATCTTAAGGGGAACATTGGTGAAAGGATTTTCATTTGTTGGGCTGATGTTTGCTGCTAAATCTCCATATTCCCTGCTCTTTTAATGAATATAACTAGCATATAGAAGAAATAAGCATTAACCTTTAAGCATATAGGAGAAATAAGTATTAACCTTTAAGATTAATCATGTTAACCTTGGGTTAAATATATTCCTTTCTTGATTGTAACTCACTATACCCTCACCCTATAGGAATTCAACTTTATTTGGAGGGTGGTGCCTGGTTTAAGAAAAAACACCCTTGGAAAAGATAAGTTTTTTGGTTATCAGAAAGAAAGGGTCATAAAATGTCAGCAGGCCTCATGGCCAGAAGATGATGTAAAACCCCTAAGATCTTTTTTTATGTAAAGCACCTGATTTTGATAAAGGTCAGGACTGCTGACCCCTGCATGACTCTGTATTCATCCCTATGTGTAGCAAAAAGTATATAAGCAAACCCAAAAATAAAGAAATCAGGATCAGTTTCTGGAAAGACTGATTCCCCCATGTCGCTTCTTTCTTGCTCTCCATTCTTCTGGCCAAATTCCCATCTGGTGCATGGGTACCCACCAAGCCTGCTAATTTTGCCTGGGCTTCTAAGATGGGATCGGGGAGGCCTCAGTGCTTCCTCTCCTTTGGGAGAATGGAAAGACACCTGTGGCCTACGTAGGTGGTGATTGGTATTCCACATAAACCAAGTTATTCAGCCTCCTTTTAACTCCACTAATTTTCCTACTACACTATCCATCTCTATATCTCTCTATATATCTGTAATTAAATAAGTTTTTTCCTAGGACGCCCGACTCCATCCCCACCTTCGAATCACCCTGGATCCACCGGGGCTGGACCCCAGCAATTGGCACCCGAACACTGGTATGCAAAAGTAGGAAGTCAAGAAACACCTGGCATAAAAGGCAATTTTGGCCTTGGAATGAGTACAGAATGAAGCAGGGCAAAGGCTAATAGAGTTTTGCCAAGAGAATGCACTGTTCATTACAAACACCCTCTTCCAACAACACAAGAGAAGACTCTACACATGGACATCACCAGATGGTCAACACTGAAATCACATTGATTAAATTCTTTGCAGCCAAAGATGGAGAAGCTCTATACAGTCAGCAAAAACAAGACTAGGAGCTGACTGTGGCTCAGATTGTTAAGTCCTTACTGCCAAATTCAGACTTGAAGAATTTAGGGAAAACCGCTAGAGCATTCAGGTATGACCTAAATCAAATCCCTTATGATTATAAGTGGAAGTGAGAAATAGATTTAAAGGACTAGATCTGATAGAGTCCCTGATGAACTCTGGATGGAGGTTCATGATATTGTACAGGAGAAAGGGATCAAGACCATCCTTATGGAAAAGAAATGAAAAAAAAAGGCAAAATGGCTGTCTAAAGAGGCCTTACAAATAGCTGTGAGAAGACAAGAGAAAAACAAAGGAGAAAAGGAAAGATATTTGCATTTGAATGCAGAGTTCCAAAGAATAGCAAGGAGAGACAAGAAAGACTTTCTCAGTGATCAATGCAAAGAAATAGAGGAAAACAATAGAATGGGAAAGACTAGAGATCTCTTCAAGAAAATTTGAGATACCAAGGGAATATTTCATGTAAAGATTGGCACAATAAAAGACAGAAATGGTATGGACCTAACAGAAGCAGAAGATACCAAGAAAGGGTGGCAAGAATACACAGAACTGTACAAAAAATATCTTCATGACCTATATCATCACGATGGTGTGATCACTAACCTAGAGCCAGATATCCTGGAATGTGAAGTCAAGTGAGCCTTAGGAAGCATCACTTGAAAAAAGCTAGTGGAGGTAATGGAGTTCCAGTTGAGCTATTTCAAATCCTAAAAATCCTAAAAGATGATGCTGTGAAAGTATTGCACTCAATATGACAGCAAATTTGGAAAGCTCAGCAGTGGCCACAGGACTGGTAAAGGTCAGTTTTCATTCCAATCCCAAAGAAAGGCAATGCCAACAAATGCTCAGACTATCACACAATTGCAATCATCTCACACGCTAGTAAAGTAATGTTCAAGATTCTCCAAGCCAGGCTTCAATAGTACATGAACTATGAACTTTCAGATGTCAAGCTGGTTTTAGAAAAGGCAGAGGAATCAGAGATCAAATTGCTAACATCCATTGAATCACTGAAAAACCAAGAGTTCCAGAAAAACATCTATTTCTGTTTTATTGACTATGCCAAAGCCTTTGACTGTGTGGATCACAATAAACTGTGTAAAATTCTGAAAGATATGGTAATACCAGACCACCTGACCTGCCTCTCAAGAAATCTGCATGCAGGTCAGCAAGCAAAAGTTAGAACAGGGCATGGAACAACAGACTGGTTTCAAAAAGGAAAAGGAGTACATCAAGTCTGTATATTGTCACTCTGCTTATTTAACTTATATGCAGAGTACATCATGAGACACACTGGGCTGGATGAAGCACAAGCTGAAATCAAGATTGCTGGGAGAAATATCAATAAGCTCAGATATGCAGAAGATCCCATCCTTATGGCAGAAAGCAAGAAGAACTAAATAGCTCTTGATGAAAGTGAAAGAGGAGGGTGAAAATGTTGGCTTAAAACACAGCATTCAAGGAATTAAGATCATAGCATCTGGTCCCATCACTTCATGTCAAATAGATGAGGAAACAGTGGAAACAGCGACAGCCTTTATTTTGGGGTGGGCTCAAAAATCACTGCAGATTATGACTGCAGCCATGAAATTAAAAGATGCTAACTCCTTGGAAGGAAATGTATGACCAACCTAGAGAGCATATTAAAAAGCGGAGACATTACTTTGCCAACAAAGGTCCATCCAGTCAAGGCTATGGTTTTTCCAGCAGTCATGTATGGATATAAGACTTGGACTATAAAGAAAGCTGAGCACCGAAGAATTGATGCTTTTGAAGTGTGGTGTTGGAGAAGACTTGAGAGTCCCTTGGACTGCAAGGAGATCCAACCAGTCCATTCTAAAGGAGATCAGTCCTGGGTGTTCTTTGGAAGGACTAATGCTGAAGCTATAATTCCAATACTTGGCCACCTGATGCAAAGAGCTGACTCATTTGAAAAGACCCTGATGCTGGGAAAGATTGAAGGCTGGAGGTGAAGGGGATGACAGGATGAGATGGTTGGATGGTATCACTGACTCAATGGACATGAATTTGAGCAAACTTTGGGAGTTGGTGATGGACAGGGATGCCTGGTGTGGTGCAGTCTATGGGGTCACAAAGAGTTGGACATGACTGAACAACTGAACTGTACTGAATTGAACTGATGCAGAATCACTCTGTATTGTGAACTCAATATGAAAGCACAGTTATCTTTAAAAAATTCTTTAAAATAATGCGAAATAAGTGAGACTGTATAATTCAGCTTTTAAATTATCAATTGGGAAACTTCTACAGAGAAATTAATTTTCTAAGAGACACTCGTTGTCAGTCCCAGGATGTAGAGAGCTGGAGACCCTCGTTGTCAATCCCAGGTTGTAGAGAGCTGGATGTAGCATTAGCACCCCCTTACAATGACAAATAGATGGAAAAAAACTGGATTTATTTCAATTCACAACTTTGTAAAAGTAAACTTTAATTTTTAGTGCACTTTTATGCTTATTAAAAAATGAAGTGGAAGATACAAATATTTCCCATATACACCCATGTACCACACATGCATGGCCTTCCCTATTATCAGTGTCCTCCACCAGAATCATAATAAACCTGCATAGACACATTGTTAAAACTCAAGGCTCTACTAGGACTTAGTCTTCATTTTTGAAGCTCTATAGAGGGTTTGGACAAATGTACAATGATATGAACCCAACTTTATTGTATCATATAGGGTAGTTTCACTGCTCTAAAACTGTGTTCCTTCAGTTCTTCCCTGCCTACCCCATGTCCCCTAGCAACCATTGATCTTTTTACTGTCTCTTGGTTTTACCTTTCTTAGAATGTTGTATACAGTTGACCCTTGAAAAACATGAATTTGAACTGCAAGTGTCTACTTACATAGGCTTCTTTTCTTTTTTTTTCCAATGGTAAATATTACAATGCTACATTACAAAATTTATAGTTGGTTGAATCAGAGGATGTGGATCTGAGGATATGGAGAAATAACAAGGACAATATTCATACACAAATTTTTGACTGAGCAGAAGGTGGGAGCCCATAACTCCTGTGTTGTTCAAGGGCCAATTGTACTTGGAATCATACAGTATGTAGCTTTTACAGATTGTCTTCTTTCACTTATAATTGTATTTTGGTTACCTTTATTTCATTTTATGTCTTAATACATCATTTCGTTTTTTAACACTGAATGGCATTTCACTGTTTGGATGTACCACAGTTTATTTATTCACCTTTGGAAGGATGTGGTTTGTTCCATGTTTTAGCAACTATGAATAAAACTACTCAAAACATCCATGTGCTGGTTTTTGTGTGGACATAACAGTTTAGATTTTTTGGGTAAAAAACAAGGAGTGTGATTGCAGGATCATATGGTACATGCAATCAAAGACTCTCTTCCTTTGAAAGAGCAAAGTTTGGGAGAAGATGGGGAGAAAGATTAATAGAAAGATAAGAAGATCAGAAATATGATACATGACTGCCATTTTTTCTAGTATGCATGACTTTAGCCTAGTATGGCTTTGGTAATTAAATGTTAAAAAAAAATTACACATTGAATGGCCATGTGCCACCCATCTGTTCTAATACAATTAAATCAAAGGAAAAGAATGTTTTGCTCCTTAAAGCAATTGAATTGATGCTAATTAAGCAATATTAGCTCATCCGTATTTTGAAGTACATGAACATTTTATATACCATTTCATATGGAAGTATATTAAAATTTTCAAGCTGCTGAAATATTATATCAATTTTAAATGCCAAAGTATACATTGTTAATAGGATTTAGGCAGACTACTCTATGAGCTTCCAATTTGGAATAAAGTGTCTGAAACCTAAATTGATATAAAACTAAAATGAATAATGAATCAACTTCTGTGTCATTACAAGTTCCAATTAATGAGAATGAAGGATAGTATCAATGCTGGATACTTTCTTTTTAAATATAGTAGTAAATTTTAAATATTGAAAATTAGTTCAAAATCATAATTACTTTTGAAAGTTCTCTTCAGTTTTATGAGTATATATATTCCTACCTCTAGATTTTACTTTATTGATATAACTAAATATAATCTTTGGTTTTAGGAAAAAAGGCAGGTTCAATGAATAAAAATTTTTAATAATTTTAGAAAAAAAATTTATTACTAATAAATTTCACTGTGAACCTTAAACTGCTCTAACAGACTGTCAAAAAGAGGAAAAACCACCTTTGTACTCTTACAAAACTTTTGTTTACAAAATTATAAAGATCTTAGCTGGAAATTTTTATTATGCTATTATCAAAGCATACTGCCAATTTTCCCATTGTACATCTTTTAAAAATGTTTATAATTTTCCTTCAATAATGTTTGCATTCTTATAGAGTGAAACATGAAGAAAGCATTAAATACTATTTTTAGTGACTTCCACAATAAACTGTGGAAAATTCTGAAAGAGGTTAGAATACCAGACCACCTGACCTGCCTCTTGAGAAACCTATATGCAGGTCAGGAAGCAACAGTTAGAACTGGACATGGAACAAGAGATTGGTTCCAAATAGGAAAAGGGGTACATCAAGGCTGTATATTATCACTCTACTTACTTAACTTCTATGCAGAGTATATCATGAGAAACGCTGGGCTGGAAGAAGCATAAAGTGGAATCACAACTGCCGGGAGAAATATCAAGAACCTCAGATATCTAGATGACACCACCTTTATGGCAGAAAGTGAAGAGGAGCTAAAAAGCCTCTTGATGAAAGTGAAAGAGGAGAGTGAAAAAGTGGGCTTAAAGTTCAACATTCAGAAAACGAAGATCATGGCATCTGGTCCCATCACTTCATGGGAAATAGATGGGGAAACAGCGGAAATCGTGTCAGACTTTATCTTTTGGGGCTCCAAAATCACTGCAGATGGTGACTGCAGCCATGAAATTAAAAGACGCTTACTCCTTGGAAGGAAAGTTAATGACCAACCTAGATAGCATATTGAAAAGCAGAGACATTACTTTGCCAACAAAGGTCCATCCAGTCAAGGCTATTGTTTTTCCAGTGGTCATGCATGGATGTGACAGTTGGACTGTGAAGAAAGCTGAATACCGAAGAATTGATGCCTTTGAAGTGTGGTGTTGGAGAAGACTCTTGAGAGTCCCTTGGACTGCAAGGAGATTCAACCAGTCCATTCTAAAGGAGATCAGTCCTGGGTGTTCATTGGAAGGACTGATGTTGTAGCTGAAATTCTAGTACTTTGGCCACCTTGTGCAAAGAGTTGACTCATTGGAATAGACTCTGATGCTGGGAGGGATTGGAGGCAGGAGGAGAAGGGGACGACAGAGGATGAGATGGCTGGATGGCATCACCAGCTCCATGGACGTGAGTTTGAGTGAACTCCGGCAGTTGGTGATGGACAGGGAGGCCTGGCATGCTGCGATTCATAGGGTCACAAAGAGTTGAACACAACTTAGCGACTGAACTGAACTAAACTGAACTGAAAAAAAAAGAAACAATTTGCTGATAGTTTAAAGCTATAGATTATAAGTTAAAATGCTAAACATACATGATCAATAATAAAAATAATGCAATAAGAGTTCATCCTGAAAATAATCTTCTGAGAGTTTATTACTCCACATATGTTCCAAAACAACCAATACATTTTGAATAGCTAAAGGCTATTTAAAAACCCATGGATTGGTTTCAAAAGAAAAGACAGAACTTAGTATCTAAAATAGTACAATGCTTTCCCCTTTCAAATTATATTGTTAATTTTCCCTGAAATAGCATTTCCTGATATATTATTTTTAAAAATAAAGGCACAAAATAAAGTCATTCTTTCATCATATTTTATTGAAAATGTACAGTATGTCACATTCTCTCTTAAGTAATGAAAAAATTAATGGTGGACATAATAGGCCAAGGGACTTTTTCAGAAGTAGACACACTAGTGGTCTTCCAGACAAAAAGTCCAGTACTATGTAAAATGTGATATGATAAGTATAGTAGCATATGCTGTTGAAATGTGCCAGAACTGGAGGTTAAAGGCAAGATAGAAAGATGAACTGACACCTATAACATATGAGGAAGGACCAGAGAAGTCAGGAGCAAAGAGGGTGAAGGCAGTACATTTAAGAAGATAGTCTGTATTTATGACATAATTACAGAAACGAAGAAGGAAGGAGGAATGGATAGAAAAAGGAAGGAAGGGAGAAACTTTAAATTGCTCTGGGGATATCTGTATGGTCTGTAAGTACCGAGAGAGATCTGAGCTATGATGTAGACAAAGCCAATCCATAAGCATATGACCTAGGCATTTGCACATGGTCCCCTGTTCAAAAGAGGCCTATGTTGTTTTTAGAATCTTCTTGTCAATACATTGAAATGCCTGATAATTTATTTATTATTATTATTTTTATTGAGTTATAATTGATGTACTGTTGCTGCTGCTGCTAAGTCGCTTTAGTCGTGTCCAACTCTGTGCGACCCCATAGAAAGCAGCCCCCCAGGCTCCCCCGTCCCTGGGATTCTCCAGGCAAGAACACTGGACAGGGATGTCATTCCCTTCTCCAAGGGATCTTCCTGACCCAGGGATCGAACCCATGTCTCCTGCATTGCACCTGGATTCTTTACCATCCAAGGATCAATAAGCCAAAGGTAAAGAGTATTGGTAGACTGTGTTATCAAGAAATGAAATGAACACTATTGTATTAGTATTGTGCAATATTGTTATACAGTTTGGATAGGAAAAAAAAATGTCTATGCATGTGTAAGCTACAAAACACAAATGTGTAGTGTTGGTGTTTCTGTATATGCATTAAATGCATATTTGCATTTTAAATTGGCATTTCACAATTTAAAGATGAATGACCCATTAAAATTATGTATTGCTTCAGTAGATTGAGAAAATATGAATATCAATTACCATTAGAGGAAAGGGATGATAATGTAGCCAAGACCTTGGCAAATGCCTTAAATACATATTAAAAGTATATTTACAAAATATGTTTGTGTCAGAGTAGGAAATTGACATTTGATATTGACATTTTACAGTATATGGTATTAAGAAAGGTTCATTATTGATATATTTAATAATTAAAGAATTTGAAAAAAAAAACACTAAGTATTTTTTCCTTCAGTCCATATAATTTTTTCATTCCTCTCAGAGGAAAAACAAAGAAAATAAAACCCTTTAACTTTCCTGATAATGTGCCAAATTTGCCTTTCAAAGAGATGAGAAACTGTACTTACTGCATTCAATTTTCTCTTACTTTTTCCTATCAAATGCCATAAAGAAGAGTCAAATAAATGAGATTTGAAAGAATTACAGCAACTGAATATACTCTCATTCTTAATGAAATTAAAAAACATGTATCATGCATCCCACTTACTTTGTATTATCAACACAGAACATCAAGTGAATTCCTGAAAGTCAATCAATTTCCGTACTGATAACTAAGAGAGTCCTAGATATAAGAATATGTCATCATTCTGGGCTTAGTCACTAATTCTATTTGATAAGTTGGAAATGCAGAAGAATTATGCAGATAAGTAGCAAGAACAACACAGGTAATTTCTGAACATTGAGGCTAAAATATGCATATCATTAGGCTGTATAATACAGAGGTTGTATAAATATTATTTAATTAATATCAAGGTCTGATAAATATTAAGTATTATTAACATAGACAGGCCAAGATGAAGACCCTGTTCTTCATTTCAAATTTGCTATCTAGGTTGCTAATACATGGGCAGCAATTTTCAGTGTCCTTAATACTGTTTCCAAGAAAACAGTTCACACATCTAAAACGAATTTAAGACCTAATAGAGATGCTACCTACCAGGGGCATTTATGAAGAAAAATTTATCTATTAAAGTCTCCTTGTAATATAACTTAGATTGAAATCTGCTTTTGAATATGTCTCTGTCAGTTATTTCATCATAAATTGAAAGTCACTTTCATAGCTCCTAAAACAGTTCTCCCTATTTCTAGTCATGTAATTAAAGGATTGTCCTCTTTTAAATAAAATATAATCAAATTGCTCAACACTACCACCTGTTGAGGAGGGAGTTAAGAATTTTGGGGTATTTTTTTGGTAATAAATTATAAACCTGTGTCTGGTACCACTAAAATCACACATAACTTTCTCTGTCTGGGTTTAAGGTTGATGCTGCCTATCTAATTTTAATGACAAATTCATATTTATTTCCATTGAATAATACACTCTGTTCTAAGTGACTTGGAGAATTACAAAGTCAGAAATTAAGATACTTTAATTACTTGAGTGTGATATAAAGCCTGTAAAAGCAATTTATACCTATTACTGCTATAATATTTTTATTAGCTATATCTTTACTTCAAAAGTCATAATTCCATAAGTGAGATAAAAGTTAAGTGGACCCCAACATCTATATATTTAGTGAGCCATTAGCATTTTTAAATATTTTACAATTTGCCTCCCTTTCAAACTATAAAATTATTCAAAATATTGTTGTTGTTCAGTCCCTAAGTCGTGTCCAGCTCTTTGATACCCCATGGACTAGAGCATACCAGGGTTCCCTGTCCTTGATTATCCCCCAGAGTCTGCTCAAACTCATGTCCATTGAATCAATAATGCCATTCAACCATATCATCCTCAGTTGCTCTCTTTTCCTCTTGCTCTCAAACTTTCTCAACATTAGGGTCTTTTCCAAAGAGTTGGCTCCTCACATCAGGTATCCAAAGTACTGAAGCTTCATTTTCAGCATCAATCTTTCCTATGAGTATTGAGTTTTGATTTCCTTTAAGATTGACTGGTTGCATTGCCTTGCTGTCCAAGGGACTCTAAAGAGTCTTATCCAGTACCAGTTTGAAAGCATCAGTTCTTCAGTGCTCAGCCTGCTTTAGGGTTCAGCTCTCACATCCATATGTGATTATTGGAAAAGCCATAGCTTTAATTACACGAACCTTTGCTTTGTCGGTAAAGTGATGTCTCTACTTTTTAATATGCTGTCTAGGTTTGTCATAACTTTTCTTCCAAGGAGCAACTGTCCTTTTAATTTCATGCTGCTTTCACTGTCCCCGGTGATTTTGGAGCCCATGAAAATAAAATCTATTACTGTTTTCAGTTTTTCACCATCTATTTGTCATGAAATGATGGAACCAAATGCCATGATCTTTGTTTTTTGAATGTTCAATTTTAAGCCAGCTTTCTCATTCTCCTTTTTGCCCTCATCAAAAGGTTCTTTAGTTCCTCTTCACTTTCTGCCATTGTAGTGGTATCATCTGCATATCTGAGGTTGTTGATAGTTTCCTGGAAATCCTGATTCCAACTTGTGAGTCATCCAGCCTAGGATTTTGCATGATGTACTCTGCATATAAATTAAATAAGCAGGATGAAAATATAAATTGACTAGATATACTCGATTCCCAAGTTTGAAGCATTCTGGTGTTTCCAGTTCTGTTAATTCTTGTCCTGCCCACAGGCTTCTCAGGAGTCAGGTAAGGTGGTCTGGTATTCCCATCTCTTTAAGAATTGTTTACAGTTTGTTGTGATCCACATATTCAAAGACTTTTGCATCATCAATGAAGCAGATTTTTTTTGAAATACTTCGCTTTTTCTTTGACCCAATGGATGTAGGGAATTTGATGTCTGGTTCCTGTGCCTTTTCTAAATCCAGCTTGTACATTGGGAAGTTCTCAGTTCATGTACTGCTAGAGGATAGCTTAAAGGATTTTGAGCATTATCTTGCTAGCACGTGAAATGAGTGCAATTTTATGGTATTTTGAACATTCTTTGGCATGGCCCTTCTTTGAGATTGGAATGAAAACTGACCTTTTCCAGTCCTGTGACCATTGCTGCATTTTCCAATTTTTCTAACATATTAACTGCAGCATTATGTTAAAATGTTAATTTTTATAGCATATTAACATAAAACAGCATCACTTTTAGGATTTGAAAAAGCTCAGTGGGAATTCCATCATTAGTTTTATCCTTAGTAATGTTTTCCTTTGATCCACTTGACTTCACACTCTAGGATGTCTGGCTCTAGATGAGTGACCACATTGTCAGGGTTATCTGGGTCATTAAGAACTTTTTTGTATAATTCTTCTGTGTATTCTTGCCACTTTCTAATCTCTTCTGCTTCTGTTAGGTCCTTGCCATTTCTTTCCTTTATTGTGCCCATCTTTGCATCAAATATTCCCTTGATATCTCCAATTTTCTTGAAGAAATCTCTAATTTCTCCCATTCTATTGTTTTCCTATAATTCTCTTCATTATTTGCTTAAGAAAGCTTTCTCATCTACTTTTGCTTTACTCTGGTACTCTGCATCCAGTTGGATATGTCTTTCCCTTTCTCCTTTGCCTTAGGCTCCTCTTCTTTTATAAGCCTCCTCAGACAACCACCTTGTCTTCTTGCATTTTTTTTTCCCCCTTGAGGATGGTTTTGGTCACTGCCTCCTGTACAATGTTATGAACTTCTGTCCATAGTTCTTCAGGCATTCTCTCAGATCTAATCTCTTAAATCTATTCATCACCTCAACTGCATAATAATAAGGGATTTAGGCCATATCTGAATGGTTTAAAGTTTTCCCTACTTCCTTCAACTTATGCCTGAATTTTGCAATAAGGAGCTGGTGATTTGAGTCAATCAGTTCCAGGTCTTGTTTTTGCTGACTGTATAGAACTTCTCCTTCTTCAGCTGCAAAGAATATACTCAATCTGATTTCAGTGTTGACCATCTGGTGATTTCCATGTGTAGACTTGTCCCTTGGTTTGTTGGAAGAACATGTTTGCTATGACCAGTGCATTGTCTTGTCAAAACTCTGTTAGCTTTTGCTATGCTTTATTCTGTAATCCAATCCAAACTTGTCTGTCACTACAGGTTTCTCTTTACTGCCTACTTTTCAATTCCAGTTCCCTATTAAAAAAAAAAAAAAAAAAAGCAGGGGGCATCTTTGTGTATGTGTGTATGTGTGTGTGTGTGTGTGTGTGTGTGTGTGTGTGTGTGTTAATTCTGGAAGGTCTTGTAGTTCTACATAGAACCATTCAACTTCAGCTTCTTTGACATTCATGGTTGGACCTTAGACTTAGATTACTGTGATGCTGAATGGTTTGCCTTGAAAAGGAACTGAGACCATTCTGTCATTTTTGAGATTGCACCCAAGTCCTGCATTTCAGACTCTTTTGTTGACTATGAGGGCTACTCCATTTCTTCTTAGGGATTATTGCCCACAACAGTAGACATAGTGGTAATCTGAATTAAATTTGTCCATTCTCATACAATTTAGTTCGCTGATTCCTAAAATGCCAATATTCACTCTTGCCATCTCCTGCTTGACTACATCCAATTGACCTTGATTTAAGAACCTAGCATTCTTCTTTCCTATGCAATATTGCTCTTTACAGCATCAGAGCTTACTTTCACCATCAGACACATCCACAACTGAATAATGTTTTCTCTTTGGCCTAGACTCTTCATTCTTTCTGGAGCTCCTTCTCAGCTCTTCACCAGTATCGTATTGAACATGTATTAATACAAAGTATATTGGTTTACAGAAATGTCCGAGGACAATGTATTCAGTTCAGTTCACTTCAGTTGCTCAGTAGTGTCTGACTCTTTGTGACCCCATGAATCACAGCACGCCATGCCTCCCTGTCCATCACCAACTCTCAGAGTCCACTCAAACCCATGTCCATTGAGTCAGTGATGCCATCCAGCCATCTCATCCTCTGTCATCCCCTTCTCCTCCTGCCCCCAATCCCTCCCAGCATCAGAGTCTTTTCCAAAAAGTCAACTATTCGCATCAGGTGGCCAAAGTATTGGAGTTTCAGCTTCAACATCAGTCCTACCAATGAACACCCTGGACTGATCTCCTTTAGGATGAACTGGTTGGATCTCCTTGCAGTCCAAGGGACTCTCAAGAGTCTTCTCCAATACTACAGTTCAAAAGCATCAGTTCTTTGGCACTCAGCTTTCTTTATAGTCCAACTCTCACATACATACATGACCACTGGAAAACCATAGCCTTGACTAGACAGACCTTTGTTGACAAAGTAATGTCTCTGCTTTTTAATATGTTGTCTAGGTTGGTCATAACTTTCCTTCCAAGGAGTAAGTGTCTTTTAATTTCATGGCTGCAATCACCATCTACAGTGATTCTGGAGCCCAGAAAAAATAAAGTCAGCCACTGTTTCCACTGTTTCCCTTCTATTTTCCATGAGGTGATGGGTCCTGATGTCATGATCTTAGTTTTCTGAATGTTGAGCTTTAAGTCAACTTTTTCACTCTCTTCTTTCACTTTCATCAAGAGGCTCTTTATTCTTCACTTTCTGCCATAAGGATTACTTAAAGACATATTCAGAGCAAAGGTGATGCATGGTTTATTACCATGTCAATGAACAACCAGTGTAATGATGAGCAGTTATGAATATAATACACCAGATTGCTTAAAAATAAAATGGCTAATATATTCAATAAAAGAGATGATGAGATTGAGCATTTCTCTAAAAACTTAGGATTAATCATGGAACAAATGTAATTGAAATTGCAGAAAGTAAAATATACTGTACTGGATTAAATAATTCAATACATATGTTTATCAGCCAATTGGACATTGCTGAGAAACGTTTTAGTGAACTGAAAACTAATGTTGTAAGACATATATAAACTGAAGTGTGAGGAAAAATACAGATGAAAACAAAAGAGCATAAGCAACGTATATATATATATACATATATATATATTTATACATGTAATAAGGTTTCACTTTTACATATGCAGTTACATACATGCCACTTTTATATACAAAGTTGTGTATGTATGGATTCAAAATTAGAGTTGCAAAAGGAGAAAGGGGAGAGAATTGGACATAACCAAGGCACAACACAGAAAAGCGAAAAAAGCATAGACAGGAAAATCTGAACACAATTATTGGACAAAGCAAATTTGACTCAGTTGTACTGAGGTAGACCTACCTGGAGCCTGCTATACAGAATGAAGTAGCTCAGAAAGAGAAAAACAAATATCATATATTTACATATGTATATGTAATCTGTACTTAGTGGGTAAAGAATCCACCTGAAAGGCAGGAGATGCAGGTTCAACCTTTGTGTCAGGAAGATCCCCTGGAGGAGGGTATAGCAATCCACTCCAGTTTTCTTGCCTGGAGAATCCCATTGACAGAGGAACCTCTGAAAGCTAAACATTTATGGGCTATATTCCATAGGATTGCAAAGAATTAAATATGACTGAAGTGACTGAGCATGCATGTGTGCATATAGAATCTAGAAATATGGTACTGTTGAACCTATCTGCAAGGTAATAATACAAATGCAAACATAGAGAATGGACTTGTGGACACAACGTGGGAAGGAGAGGGTGGACGAATTGAGTGAGGAGCATTGAAATATACATATACATATATATATATATACATATATATATATAATATCACATGTAAAGTACATAGCTAGTGGGAAGTTGGCTATATAACAAAGGGAGCTCAGCCTGGTTCTCTGTGAGGTCCTAGAGGGGTGGGATGTGGAGGAGTGAAAGGAAGCTCAAGAAGGAGGGGATATATGTATACTTTTGGCTGATTCATGTTGTTGTATGGCAGAAATCAATATAACATTTTAAAGCAAATAGCTTAAAAAAAAAATTTAAGACCTTATTTTCAATAGTCCAACCAAAAGATGACAATCAACTTTTCAAATGAAATCAGCAAAGTTCAGTGATTCACTGTGCTAGAATCAAATATATAATAACCAAATGTTAATTTATGCAAATAATACTATGTTGATTCTGTGAAGACTAAGGATAAAGAAGGTATAATTTACTGATAAGAATAATGATATAGATAAAATTATACACACTGAGGAAACCAGAGTTGAAAGAGACACGTGTACCCCAATGTTCATCACAGCACTGTTTATCATAGCCAGGACATGGAAGCAACCTAGATGTCCATCAGCAGATGAATGGATAAGAAAGCCATGGCATATATACACAATGGAGTATTACGCAGCCATTAAAAATAATACATTTGAATCAGTTCTAATGAGGTGGATGAAACTGGAGCCTATTATACAGGGTGAAGTAAGCCAGAAAGAAAAACACCAACACAGTATACTAACACATATATATGGAATTTAGAAAGATGGTAACAATAGCCCTGTATTTGAGACAGCAAAAGAGATACAGATGTATAGAACAGTCTTTTAGACTCTGTGGGAGAGGGAGACGGTGGGATGACTTGGGAGAGTTGCATTGAAACATGTATAATATCATATATGAAATGAATCTCCAGTCCAGGTTCGATGCATGATACTGGATGCTTGGGGCTAGTGCACTGGGAAGACCCAGAGGGATGGTACAGGGAGGGAGGAGGGGGGTGCCCAGGATGGGGAATACATATATACCTGTGGTAGATTCATGTTGATGTACGGCAAAACCAATGCAATATTGTAAAGTAATTAATCTCCAATTAAAACAAATAAATTCATATTAAAAATAAATTTTAATGAATTATTATTAAACATCTCAACTAATAAATATAAAATGAAGACTCTTAATTGTCTTATATTTCATTAGAAAGTTAAATCTACAACTGAAAATCTTTCCATAAGGAAAACTTGAGATCAAATATGGTTAGCTGGTGCATGGGTCTTCCCAAACAGATAAGGAAGAAATACCACTGTTATATATATTTTGTTTTATTTTCTTTACTCATTTATTTATTTTTAATTTTTATTTTATATTGTAATATGGTTGACTTACAATGCTGTATTAGTTTCCAATGTACAGCAAAGTGATTCAGGTATACATAAACATATATCTATTCATTTACAGATTATTTTCCCATTTAAGTTATGACAGAATATGGAGTAGAGTTCCTTGTGCTTTACACTAGGTGTTTGTTGATTATTTATTTATAGTAGTGTATACATGTCAATCCTAAACTCTGAATTTATTACCCTTGCATTTCGTTTTTGGTAACCATAAGTGTGTTTCTAAGTCTGTGAGTCTGTTTTATAAATAAGTTCATTTGTGTTATTTTTTTAGATTCTATATATTAGTGATATCTTTGATATTTGCCTTTGTATGACTTTATTTAATATGATAATCTCTAGGTCCATGTATGTGGCTTAAAATGATGTTATTACATTCTTTTTATGGTTTAGTAATATTCCATTTATATATGCCTCAGATTTTTATGCATTCATCTGTAGATGGACATTTTGGTTGCTTCTGTTTCTAAGCTATTGTAAATAACCTGGAGGTGCATGTATGTTTTAGAATTATGGTTTTCTACAAATATATGCCCAGGAGTGAAATTGCTGGATCATATCATAGCTCTGTTTTTAGTTTTTTAAGGAAACTCCATTTTGCTCTCCATAGTGGACACTATAAATCGCTTAAAGGAAAACATATGCAGAATACTCTCTGGTATAATAACAGTAATACTTTTATGATCCATCTTTTGGAGTAATGCAAATTAAAAAAAATGGACCTAATTAAATGTAAAAGCTTTTGCACAGCAAAGGAAAAGATAAACAAAATGAAAAGACAACCCATAAAATGCGAGAAAATACATGTAAATGAGGAGATCAACAAGGGGTTAATCTCCAAACTGTGCAAGTAGCTCACACAGTTTTATATGAAAAAAGCAAACAATCAAATAAAAATTAGGGAGGAGATTAAACAGACATTTTTCCAAAGAAGATAAACAGATGACTAAAAAGCAAATGAAAATATGTCCAGCATCACAAATTAATACATAAATGCAAATCAAAACTACAATAAGGTGTCACTTCACACCAACCAGAATGGCCACTGTCAAAACTTCTGCAAATAATAAATGCTAGAGAGGAATTCATATCTCTATGGAGAGATAAACTGTTGGTGGGAATGTAGATCTATCTTACATATATTTTTCAGGGAATGAAGAAAGGAGAAACATTCTCCAATTTACTCTATAACTAAAATGCTATTAAAAGATTGCAAGGAGTCTACAAGGAAAAAAAAATACAGACATCTCACTCATCAATATAGATGTAAAATATGCAAAAAAGTTAAAAAATATTTTTAAAATACACGTAAGAACAAAATTAGGTCTGATTGAAAAACGTGAATGATTTAACATATAAGCTTCCAAAGTAATTCTTTATATTCTCATAAAAGGAAAATAAATGTGTACTTCAGTAGATGAAAACAAAGCAAAATTTATGTAATTTAACATTCATTCATGAAAAAAAGAAAAACCTCTTAGCAAGCTAGAAAAGAAGGAATATTACTTAAGTAAAAAGTTATGTAATTCTAACAACCAAATTCTTTACAGCTAAGCGCAAACTTATTACTGAACAGTCTATTTCCTTGCAAATTGAAATGAGGCAAAATTCATATTATTCCATCTATTATATTTTATTAGAGATTTTAAAAAATAAGAAAAACTGAAAGAAAAACATGTACAAGATTTGTATACAGAAAATAAAACGTATTTTATTTTATTCTGAAGAAAATGTAGACATATCTACAGGAAGTCTATGAAAATCAGATTAGGAAAGTTGCTAGATTCCAACATCAGTATATATACACATATTTTACATATTCCACTATGTTTATTCCTTGCTATGTAATAATTTTGATGCAATTGAAAATGGTATCACATTTATAATTTTATGTCCTAATTACTTTTTGCTAGTTAAGTCTCACATATAATTTCAATTCAGTTCAGTTTAGTTTAGTGGCTCAGTCCTGTCTGACTCTTTGTGACCCCATGGACTGCAGCACACCAGGCCTCCCTGTCTATCAGCAACTCCCACAGTTTACTCAAACTCATTTCCCTCCAGTCGGTGATGACATCCAACCATCTCATCCTCTGTCATGAACTTTCCTCCTGACTTCAATTTTTCCCAGCATCAGGGTCTTTTCAGATGAGTCAGTTCTTTGCATTAGGTGGTCAAAATGTTGGAATTTCAGCTTCAGCATCAGTCCTTCTGATGAATATTCAGGATTGATTTCCTCTAGGATGGACTGGATGGATCCCCTTGAAGTCCAAGGGACTCTCAAAAGTCCTCTCTAACACCACAGTTCAAAATTATTAATTCTTCAGCACTCAGCTTAATTTATAGTCCAGTTCTCACATCCATGCATGATTACTGGCAAAATCATAGCTTTGACTAGATGGACCTTTGTTGACAAAATAATGTCTCTGCTTTTTAATATGCTGCCTAGGTTGATCATAACTTTTCTTTCAAGGAGTTCAGTTCAGTTCAATTCACTTGCTCCATCGTGTCCAACTCTGCGACCTCATGAACAGCAGCACGCCAAGTCGCCCTGTCCATCACCAACTCCCAGAGTCCACCCAAACCCATGTCCATTGTGTCGATGATGCCATCCAACCATCTCATCATTTGTTGTCCCCTTCTCCTCCTGCCCTCAATCTTTCCCAGCATCAGGGTCTTTTCAAATGGGTCAGCTCTCCACATCATGTGGCCAAAGTATGGGAGTTTCAGCTTCAACATCAGTCCCTCCAATGAACACCCAGGAGTGTCCTTTAATTTCATGGCTGCAGTCACCATCTTCAGAGATTTTAGAACTTGAAAATATACATAAAAGTATTTCTGGTTTATGTATTATACATGTGAGATATATATATATATATATATAGGCAACAAATAATTAGAGTACAAAATTATAAAGGTGACACCATTTGCAATGACATCAATATTATTACATAGACAGGGATAAAGGTAGTGAAATGTATTAATAAAATACCTCGGCACTAATATATAAAGATAAAAGAATAGAGACCAGAAATAAGCCTGCACATACACTCACACTTAATTTAAGACAAAAATGACAGAATATAGACTTCCTAACAGTTTTGGGTCAATTGGAACTCACTCCATAGTGTGAAAAAAAATTCTGACTTCATATCTTTTATACTGTAAATAAAAATTAATTATTTAAACGTATGTGTGTGCTGTGTGATTAGTTGCTTAGTCATGTTCAAATCATTGTGACTCCATGTTCTGTAGCCCACCAGGCTCCTCTATCCATGGAGATTCTCCAGGAAAGAATACTGGAGTGGTTTGCCATGCCCACTTCCATGGGATCTTCTCAACCCACAAATCAAACCCGGGTCTCCAACATTGCAGGTGGATTCTTTACCATCTGAGCAATAACAGGCTTAAATTTGAAAAGTAAGACAATCAGCTTTACTGAAGATGACAAAGAGTAATAAATTTTTGAGCTGAGAAAGGCAAATAATTTTAAAATATGCTTTGCAAAAGCACTATTTTAAATCATTAATAATTGTAGAAGAAATAAGAAAAATAGAAATTCCCTTTTTGACAGTAATACATTTTTTTCAGACAAGATCCAATAATGGATGCTAAAATGATGAGTGAAAGAACATCATGTTTGCATCATCTCGAAGTATTTTCTTCAAAATTGCTATTAAGTATAAAAGGAAAACTAGTAACTTTAATGTAAAAAGAACCAGCAAAACCCACCTAAACAATTTCTGTTTTTTCTTTTCTTTTTTTTGTGGCCCTTTTGAAGAGTACTTATAAATTACATTGTATAAGATACCTCAATTTAGGTT
Source organism: Ovis aries (assembly GCF_016772045.2). Taxonomy (NCBI): domain Eukaryota; kingdom Metazoa; phylum Chordata; class Mammalia; order Artiodactyla; family Bovidae; genus Ovis; species Ovis aries. The sequence goes on from NC_056056.1 coordinate 49,351,890, forward strand.
CACTTGATGTTTTCTCATAATGAAATTGTGGAACATGCTTTTCTTAAGAATATCACACAAGAATGTTTCCTATTCAGTGAGTCATATTAGGGTGTACCAAAAGATGGAGAAGCTCTAAACAGTCAACAAAAACAAGACCAGGAGCAGACTGTGGCTCAGATCATGAACGCCTTATTACCAAATTCAGAGTTAAATTGAAGAAAGTAGGGAAAACCGCTAGACCATTCAGGTATGAGCTAAATCAAATCCCTTATGATTATACAGTGGAAGTGAGAAATAGATTTAAGGGCCTAGATCTGATAGATAGAGTGCCTGATGAACTATGGAATGAAGTTCGTGACATTGTGCAGGAGATAGGGATCAAGACCATCTTCATGGAAAAGAAATGCAAAAAGCAAACTGGCTGTCTGGGAAGACCTTACAAATAGCTGTGAAAAGAAGAGAAGTGAAAAGCAGAGGAGAAAAGGAAAGATATAAGCACCTGAATGTAGAGTTCCAAAGAATAGCAAGAAGAGATAAGAAAGCCTTCTTCAGAGATCAATGCAAAGAAATAGAGGAAAAGAACAGAATGGGAAAGACTAGAAATCTCTTCAAGAAAATGGGCTCGATAAAAGACAGAAATGGTGTAGACTTAACAGAAGCAGAAGATATTAAAAAGAGGTGGCAAGAATACACAGAGGAACTGTACAGAAAAGATCTTCATGACCCGGATAATCACGATTGTGTGATCACTCATCTAGAGCCAGACTCTTGGAATGTGAAGTCCAGTGGGCCTTGGAAAGCATCACTACGAACAAAGCTAGTGGAGGTGATGGAATTCCAGTTGAGCTATTTCAAATCCTGAAAGATGATGCTGTGAAAGTGCTGCACTCAATATGCTAGCAAATTTGGAAAACTCAGCAGTGGCCAGAGGACTAGAAAAGTTTTGTTTTCATTCCAGTCCCAAAGAAAGGCAATGCCAGAGAATGCTCAAACTACCACATAGTTGCACTCATCTCACATGCTAGTAAAGTCATGGTGAAAATTCTCCAAGCCAGGCTTCAGCAATACGTGAACTGTGAACTTCCAGATATTCAAGCTGGTTTTAGAAAAGGCAGAGGAACCAGAGGTCAAATTGCCAATATCCACTGGATCATCAAAAAAGCTAGAGAGTTCCAGAAAACATCTATTTCTGCTTTATTGACTATGCCAAAGCCTTTGACTGTGTGGATCACAATCAACTGTGGAAAATTCTGAGAGAGATGGGAATACCAGATCACCTGACCTGCCTCTTGAGAAACCTATATGCAGGTCAGGAAGCAACAGTTAGAACTGGACATGGAACAACTGACTGGTTCCAAATACGAAAAGGAGTACCTCAAGGCTGTATATCATCACCCTCCTTATTTAACTTATATGCAGAGTACATCATGAGAAACGCTGGGCTGGAAGAAACACAAGCTGGAATCAAGATTGCTGGGAGAAATATCAATAACCTCAGATATGTAGATAACACCACCCTCATGGCAGAAAGTGAAGAGGAACTAAAGAGCCTCTTGATGAAAGTGAAAGAGGAGAGTGAAAAAGTTGGCTTAAAGCTCAACATTCAGAAAACAAAGATCATGGCATCTGGTCCCATCACTTCATGGGAAATAGATGGGAAACAGTGGAAACAGTGTCAGATTTTATTTTCTGGGGCTCTGCAATCACTGCAGATGGTGATTGCAGCCATGAAATTGAAAGACGGTTACTCCTTGGAATAAAATTATGACTAACCTAGATAGCATATTCAAAAGCAGAGACATTACTTTGCCAACCAAGGTCCGGCTAGTCAAGGCTATGGTTTTTCCAGTAGTCATGTATGGATGTGAGAGTTGGACTGTGAAGAAGGCTGAGCACCGAAGAATTGATGCTTTTGAAGTGTGGTGTTGGAGAAGACTCTTGAGAGTTCCTTGGACTGCAATGAGATCCAGCCAGTCTATTCTGAAGGAGATCAGTCCTGGGATTTATTTGGAAGAAATGATGCTAAAGCTGAAACTCCAGTACTTTGGACACCTCATGCAAAGAGTTAACTCATTGGAAAAGACTTTGATGCTGGGAGGGATTTTGGGCAGGAGGAGAAGGGGACGACCGAGGATAAGAGGGCTGGATGGCATCACTGACTCGATGGACATGAATCTGAGTGAACTCTGGGAGTTGGTGATGGACAGGGAGGCCAAGCATGCTGTGATTCATGGGGCTGCAAAGAGTCGGACACGACTGAGCGACTGAACTGAACTGAACTTGTTGGGACCTAACACACACCATGATAGGTTTCAGGGACTAAGGTAGGACTCACCGGAAAGGCTGAGTCATTGCACAGTGAGGTCATCCCCGCGGATGCCAGGACTTATCTAATCAGCATACTTCCCGTAACCTGGTTTGAGTTTATCAGGACGTAAAAGACATCCCCCTGCAGCCAATAGCCAATTAGTAAATACTAGGAAACTCCTGCAGCCAATCATCCCTTGCCAACTCTCTGTTTCAAAACCTATAAATACTGCTGTAAATCTGGGCTCGGGGCTCCTTGCTCCACTCCACTGCATTGGATGTGGCAGGAGCCCTAGCTCGAGCTAGAAATAAAACCCCTTCATGCTTTTGCATTGCTGTGGACATCTTATTCTCTCAGTTTTGGGGACTCGGACTCTGGGCATAACAAACTGAATAGGTCTTATTATTGATTTTAATCTGTATCACTTAATTTATGTGGGTCCGGCTGGTTTTCTTCACTGTAAAAAGTCTTCATTTTAAAAACCTAAAAGAAATGGCATTAAAATGAAGATAGCATTGACAATGAAATGGCAGAACAGATTGAGAATATATATATATATATATATATATATATGCAATCAGTCAGTTCAGTTAAGTTCAGTCTCTCAGTCTTGTCTAAATCTTAGCCACTGCATGAATCACAGCACGCCAGGCTTCCCTCTCCATCACCAACCCCCAGAGTTAATCCAAACTCATGTCCATTGAGTCGGTGATGCCATCCAGCCATCTGACCCTCTGTTGTCCCCTTCTCCCCCTGCCCCCAATCCCTTCCAGCATCAGGGTCTTTTCCAATGAGTCAACTCTTCTCATGAGGTGCCAAAGTACTGGAGTTTCAGCTTCAGCATCAGTCCTTCCAATGAACACCCAGGACTGATCTCCTTCAGAATGGACTGGTTGGATCTCCTTGCAGTCCAAGGGACACTCAAGAGTCTTCTCCAACACCACACTTCAAAAGCATCAATTCTTCAGCACTCAGCTTTCTTCACAGTCCAAATCTTGCATCCATACATGACCACTGGAAAACAATAGCCTTGACTAGACGGACCTTGGTTGGCAATGTAATGTCTCTGCTTTTGAATATGCTATCTAGGTTAGTCATAACTTTCCATCCAAGGAGTAAGCATCTTTTAATTTCATGGCTGCAATCACCATCTGCAGTGACTTTGGAGCCCAAAAAAGTAAAGTCTGATACTGTTTCCATGGCTTCCTCATCTATTTGCCATGAAGTGATGGGACCGGATGCCATGATCTTTGTTTTCTGAATGTTGAGCTTTAAGCCAACTTTTTCACCCTCCTCTTTCACTTTCATCAAGAGGGTTTTTATTTCGTCTTCACTTTCTGCCATAAGGGTGGTGTCATCTTCATGTCTGAGGTTATTGATATTTCTCCCAGCAATCTTGATTCCAGCTTGTGTTTCTTCCAGTCCAGCATTTCTCATGATGTACTCTTCATAGAAGTTAAATAAGCAGTGTGACAGTATACAGCCTTGACGTATTCTTTTTCCTATTTGGAACCAGTCAGTTGTTCCATGTCCAGTTCTAACTGTTGCTTCCTGACCTGCATATAGGTTTTTCAAGAGGCTGGTCAGGTGGTCTGTTTTTCCCATCTCTTTCAGAATTTTCCAGTTGATTGTGATCCACACAGTCAAAGGTTTTGGCATAGTCAATAAAGCAGAAATAGATGTTTTTCTGGAATTCTCTTGCTTTCTTGATGATCCAGTGGATGTTGGCAATTTGATCTCTGGTTCCTCTTCCTTTTCTAAAACCAGATTGAACATCTTGAATTTCATGGTTCGCATATTGCTGAAGCCAGGCTTCGAGAATTTTGAGCAATAAATATTTATTTAATAATGGGTTCATGGTCTTGTAATAGTAAAAACTTCAATAAAAAAATAAAAATGCAGTCCAATGGAAAAATATGCAAAAGACTTTAATAGTTACTTAATTAGTTTAATAGGTATTGTCACTCAAATGGCCAATTGTTGTTTTTGTTCAGTAGCTCAGTCATGTCCAACTCTTGGTGACCCCATGGATTGTAGCACGCCAGGCTTCCTTGTCCTTCACTATGTGCCAAAGTTTGCTCAAACTCATATCCATTGAGTTGATGTCATCCAATTATCTCATCCTCTGTTTTCCCCTTCTTCTCTTGCCCTCAAATATTTCCCTGCATCAGAGTCTTTTCCAATGAGTTGGCTCTTTGCATCAGGTGGCCAAAGTATTGGAGATTCAGCTTCAGCATTCGTCCTTCCAATGAATATTGATTTCCTTCAGAATTGACTGGTTTGATCTCCTTCCCGTCCAAAGGACTCTCAAGACATGTGTACAACAAATTGCTCAGAATCATAGAATGAAAAGGAGATTTAAATTAAAATCACCAAGTTTGTGCCTGTCCTCTGTCGTGTCCAACACTTTGTGAACCAATGGACTGTAGCTCCTCTGTCCATGAATTTTCCAGGCAAGAATACTGAAGAGGGTTGCCTTTTCCTCCTCATTGATTTTCTCAATCCAGTGATTGGATCCATTGTCTCTTTTGTCTCCTGCATTGGCAAGCAGGTTCTTTATTAGCTGAGCCACTAGAGAAGCCCAATAAAGAACTATATACTCACTATAATGTCTATGCTTTGAAAAAAAAAAAAGCTGATAATATGAATTACTGGCAAGGAAATGAAGCAACTGATGTATGAACTGTTAGTGGCAATATAAACTGATTATTTGTTGTTTTATTGTTCAGTTGCTCATTCATGTCTGACTCTTTGTGATCGCATGAACTGCAGCATGCCAGGCTTTCTTGTCCTTCACTCTGCTCCACAGTTTGCTCAAATTCATATCCATTGAGTCAGTGATGCCATCCAACAATCTCATTTTATGTCACCCACTTCTCCTGCCTTTACTCTTTCCCAGCATGAGGGTTTTTTCCAATGAGTCAGCTCTTTGCATCAGGTGGCCAAAGCGTTGAAACTTTAGCTTCAGCATCAGTCCTTCCAATGAATATTCAGGGTTGATTTCCTTTAGGACTGACTGATTTTATGTCCTTGCTGTCCAAGGGACCCTCAAAAATCTTCTCCAGCATCACAGTTCAAAAGCATAAGTTCTTAGGAACTCTGTCTTCATTATGGTCCAACTCTCACATCCACACATGACTACTGGAGAAACCATAGCTGAGTATATGGACCTTTGTTGGCAGAGTGATGTCTCTGCTTTTTAATATGCTGCCTAGGTTTGCCATAGCTTTTCTTCAAAGGATCAAACTTCTTTTAATTGTACGGCTCCAGTCATGGTCTGCAGTGATTTTGGAGCGCAAGAAAATAAAGTCAGTCACTGTTTCCATTCTTTCCCCATCTATTTGTGTGAAGTGATGGGCCAAATGCCATGATCTTCATTTTTGAATGAAAACTCAAAATGAGATTGATTTGACCATTTGGTAAAAATTCCTTTGGCATTTTCTCTTAAAGCCTAGTATGCTCTGGACTTAATGATCAGGCAACTGTATTTCTAAACAAACAAAATATATGTTAACAATAAAATGGAAAATCACATTACATATATATGCATTTGTTTGAAACCTTTGGCATTCACAGGGTGAAATTTGAAATGGATCCCCATACATGGAGAGCAAGGAGAGAAGGAAGAAAGGGGCAAACTGCTTTATATTGATGGGAGGCAGGTTTAACAAGAAAGGGTATTTACATACAAACTTTGTCTTGGATGACCACAAGAAAAATAAGTCTCCATACTCTCCTGTCAGAATCTTTAAAGTCTGCATAGAAGCCTTGTCTGGATTTAGTCATGTTTTCAGTTTAGATGGTCTCAACAACACCTTACTGTTTCAAGGCTATTGTCCTTGAAACAATTTCTAGTGTAGAAATGGAGGTTTAACATACATTTCAAGGACAAAGGAAGGCTATGAAGGTTCTCTCATTCCTCACATCCAGCCCATGGATCAGTCTTTGGTCACATTAATGATATCCTTTAAGAGTATATATGTCTGAATGTTGGGTATATAGCATAATACACTTGGCAATGGCACAATTATTGCTATAGGCAACAAAAATATAGCTGCATCTCATAAACATAATTTTGAACCAAAAGATCTAAACACATAGCAATTTCACTTGGTAAATACACAAATAAGCAACATTATTCTATGAAGGCAGGGCTATGAATAATAGTTACTTTATGTGAAGAAACTGGTGCTAGTGGTAAAGAACGCACCTGCCAATGCAGGAGAGGTAAGAAATGTGGGTTTGATCCCTGGGTTAGGAAGATCTCATGGAGGAGGATATGGCAACCCACTCCAGTATTCTTGCCTGGATAATCCCTTGGACAGAGGTGCCCAGCAGCCTATGGTCCTTAGAGTCACAAAGAGTCGGACATGACCAAAGCAACTTAGCACTAGCAATAGCATTTGGCCAAGAAATGTGTAGTCACAAGAGTCATAACAAGGTCACAGTGGTTGTAGTGAATGTTGTAGCATTCTCTTTCTTCATCCTGGTGGAGTAGCAGTGATAAAAATGTATACACTTTGTGAACACATTTCTGTGAAGGATATTCACAGAAATTGTATGAAAGTGTCATGTTTAAGTATCATAAATACACAAGATATTTTTATTTTCTATGCAAACCTTTAGTCAGTAATTACTAAAATCATATTTATAAAATACATTAAATATTAATATAAACACTTACCCATTAGGGAAATGATCTTCATGCATAATCCAACTATATATTCCAAAAGGGGGAAAATGACTGAAAAGACATATTTCAAACTCAAATGTATTCTCTGCAACTAATATGTATTTCTTTGAATTAATGGACTATTTTAATGGAGTAAAAACCAATTGTGTTTAATCAAACTCCTTATTTGATCAGCAAAATTGAATACCCTGTGGAAATAAAACAAAAATCATTTTTTTCATTAACTGTGTATTTCTAAACTTGTTCATATCATAGGGTGGTTTTCCAATTTTGTTTTGTTCTCGTTTTGTTTGCTTGTTTGTTTTAGTAACATAGGAATATATTTATTTTCCTTTTATTGGCCTGCCTTCCTAAAGAAAAAGAGTAAAACAACATGTATACTGGTCTTCACTGATGGCTCAGACAGTAAAGAATCAGTCTGCAACGTGGGAGACTTGGGTTCAATCCCTGAGTCAGAAAGATCCCCTTGAGAAGGGAATGGCTACCCACTCCAGTATTGTTGCATGGAAAATCTCATGGACAGAAGAACCTGGTGAGCTGTAGTACATAGGGTTGCAAAGAGTTGGGCACAACAGAGAGACTCTGCTTTTTTAAGGGTTTCACTTGCTCCACTTCACTGAACTGAAGTTTTCATGATTTCCATTCATGTATTTATTGATTCAGGCTTCACCGGTAACTCTGTTTTTAAAGAATCTGCCTGCAGTGCAGGAGACCCCAGTTCAATTCCTGTGTTAGGAAGATCCCTTAGAGAAGGGGTAGGCTACCCATTCCAGTATTCTTGAGCTTCCCTGGTGGCTCAGATGTTAAAGAATCCACCTGCAATGCAGAAGACTTGGGTTTGAACCCTGGGTTGGAAATGTCTCCTGGAGATGGGCACAGCGTCCTGCTCCAGAATTCTTTTTCGGAGAATTGCCATGGACAGAGGAGCCTGGTGGGATAAGTCCATGGGCTGCAAAGAGTCAGATACGTATATTGTATATTTTTTTCAGTTTTAAAATTTTGATTTGGCATGTATTTATTTGTTTCTTTACTGAGATTTTCTGTATTTTAATTTTTTTAGAAGTGTTTATAATTCCATTCTAGATAATTTTTTATAGATTCTTTAAAACTGTTGCCTGTTCATTCTAACATGTTTTATTATATCTCTTTTGTTGTCTCTTAATTTCCTTGTATAATTCAACCTGAGGTGTTTTTTTCGGGGGGGGGGGGCATTTCTGATTTGACACATAATTTGGATCTATATCTTAGATACATTTATAACTATATTTTGAAACTTTGATTCCTATTTGAATTTTCTCATATAGTTAGCCTATTTAAGGTCAAACTGCATTTCCTAGCCAAGTTTTGCAAACTGTAGTTCAATTGTCAATTTAGGTATACAAAACATTGGTAGTGCTACTCTAGTCTACCTTGTTTGTATATTATCAAGAACAAAGCTCCCCCCCCCCACCCCACCACACACACAGTCTCTAAGGTAGCAAGTAGATGGTGGAAGTGATCTCTGCTCTTGTTGGTGCAAAGTGAGGATGGTTGTTTGGGATTCATCAGGCAGTCTTCATGGCCATAGTGAAATGAGGAGTATGAGGAATACCACTTCATTATTACATGGCAAAGATGAAAGGCAAATCTCCACCCACAGACTCTGCCAAAGAAGATTGCCACCTCCTTATTACAGGAAGAAAATGAAAAACAAGATTCTGTTCACAGTATTTGTAGCCAAAGTGTTCAATGGGGTGGGGGAGATAGGTCAATCATCTTTGAATTATTAACAGTGGTCACAGTGGCTCATTGAAGAATAAATAGAATAAATAATAATAGTAAATAATATATTTATAATATATGTGAGTATTTACATTTATAATATTATAATATATAATATAATATATAACAATATATTATGATACATAAAAGGATATATATTTATAATAAATAAGGGTCTCCTCTGATAGCTCAGTTGGTAAAGAATTGGCCTGCAGTGCAGGAGACCCTGGTTTGATTCCTGGCTTGGGAAGATACACTGGAGAAGGGATAGGTTGCCCACTCCAGTATTCTTGGGCTTCCCTTGTGGCTCAGCTGGTAAAGAATCTGCCTACAATGCAGGAGACTTGGATTGGGAAGATCACCTGGAGAAGGGAAAGGCTACCCATTCCAGATTATGGCCTAGAGAGTTCTGCAGAATATATAGTTCATTGGGTCTCAAAGAATTGGACACAAATGAGCGACTTTCACTTTCATAATAAATAAATAGAATCCTTCAGTGACTCTGTATATTAAAGAGCTAGGAAGTGGGTAGGGAGGAATTCAATTTGCCCCACATTCTACTTGAAGAGATCAGAAGACCAAACAAGACACATGTCATGATAGCTAGAACTTTATGAGCTGACTATAAGAAGACCACAAAGCTAAAAGATAGACTATTTGCTTGAACACACACACTTAAGCAGTGAGTGACACAACTTTTTAATTTTTAAAATTCTCTATTTTCCAAAAAGGAATTATCAGTAATTGTGTTTCCCCTATCAATCTTTTTCCCTTGCTTACTCCATTTCCTGTATGGGTACATATCTTAATAAATACATATTTATTTGTTATTCACGGCCTGTTTTAATGAACATAGACCACAAAACACTATCAGTCTCCTTCATTTTACAGGCAGCTCTGTAGACAATGGACCATCACTAGTAGGGGAAAGAAACTGGACTGACTTTATTTGTGATAAATGCAAACTGTGAAGAATCATATTTCTTAGTTACTTAGAAATAAATACTTTGGTCCATGTTTGTAAAGTAATGAAATATTTCATATTATCTGTCAAAGAAAACATATTAAAACAATCTATCTTTGATTTCCTTTTAATTAGGTAAAGGAGAAATGAAAATCTCTGTAAAAAGTGTGCAAAGGAAAAGGACTTCTGAAAGTTTTAAATATTTTAGACTACTTATTCAAGTAAAACAAGAATGAATATAGAGATTGATTTAATCATCCGACAAATGATATTTCAATAATTCCAAACCATATATGCAATGTCCAAGAATGCAAAAAATTTAATACCACCTATTTTCCATTCAAGTTGTTTAAGTTGGGATCACATTATTTTCTTGATGTTTATGGAAACAAAACTAATGCAGTTGTAATATAATAGTCTGCATGTTTTCTTTGTAAAAACGTATGTTTCCCATCTTCTCTGCAATGAAGAAAATAACCAAATATTTTCAAAATTTGGGAATTAAAATCATAGAAATTTTCTGTCATACTTACTGCTTGTTTCAAGTTACTTTAGTTGTATTTGCTTCATTTTAAGACTTCATTCAAAAATTTCAATCAGATTTCTTGAAGTATATTTAACAAAGGAACAAGCAAACAAAAGATTTCTGATACTTCCAGAATAATATTTAAGATATCAAAATGACATTTAAAAATGTTTAGAAAATACAAGGCTGTGTTTGTGTCTATAAATATATGCATGTGTCGTCACTCAGTAGTGTCCGACTCTTTGTGACCCCACGGACTGTAGCCTTCGAGGCTCCTCCATCCACAGGATTTTCCAGGCAAGAGGACTGGAGCGGATTGCCATTTCCTTCTCCTGGGGACCTTCCTGACCCAGGAATTGAACCTTGGTCTCCTGCATTGCAGGCAGATGCTTTACCCTCTAAGCCACCAGAATCCTTGAAATTTTTAAAGCTCCTCAATTTTGAATATTGTTATCTGCAAATTGTCAATGACTTGATAGATGGTTAAATAAATAGCACACAAGATTCACTAATAATTCAGAAACATGATTAATTCAGTAATGGTAGAGTTGTCTACTTTAAACAAAACACTGCTATATATCATCTAATTCAAGAAACTAAAAAGATAGAGATCAAAACAGAAACTAGAAAATCTGGTTCCTAGTATCTGCTTATTTTTGTTTAAATAAATATAGATTATCATTAATTCTAAATTTTTAAGAGTTGTTAAAATACCAACACTGCATAGGACAAAAAGGATGGTACAATATAATTCAACATAATCTACCTAAATAATGGAAACATTGTGATTATTTACTAAGGTGTCAGTAGAATGATAAATCTTTTGAGACCTGTATCCCTCTCCTCACCATGTATTCTGGATGTAATGATTATTGGCTCTTCCTAAGAGAGTATCCACTAAAATTTTTCTTATCTGTTATATTATAAGTAGTGCTGCACTAACAGCCATGATAATTAGCTCCTAGGTGATACTGATATTCAGCATAATGAAAACTACACATTTACTGTGATAAAATGCTTATGAGCATTAACCATTATTATTGTTATGATTTCCTGTGACTTAACAATAGAGGATAAAACACTTAAACCTCTTCCTAATCTAAAAAAATTAATCTATACATCTTTTCCAGAATTCTATCATGAATGCTTATTCACTTACCATAGCAGAAGCCTGATGAAAATTCCTACTCTTTACTTATTTTGAAATTTGTGCTTCTCTTTGGAAGAAAATTGGCTAGATTTCTGCTTGTATTTTATTTACATCAGGAGCCAATAAAATGCAAGGGTTAATAGCACAGGCTTTGAACCAAACTACCCAGTGTCATAACTTGCCTTCTCCACTTTCAGCTGTCTGACATTAGGCAGCATCTCTCTGGGCGTCAATTCATCATTTATAACAATGAGATGAAAATAATTATATCTATTTCACTGAGGATTAAACAACCTCATACATGTAAATAGCCTTGTAGAGGGTACCAAAACACTACAACTATTTGCTCTCTTGGAGCTGCTTTTCTTTTTTTGATACTTCTACTAATTTTATCCTACTTATTTGATTGTTCAGTAAATTACTCAACTCTCAATCTTCTTTTTAAGAAAATGGCATGCTTTATTATTTTCCAGAAATGGTAGAGCTTTCTCCATCATAGATGACACATATTCTCAGTGTGCTGCTTTGAACTGGGTGTCACAAGTAGAAAGCCTTATAATATCTTGAATTTCTCCTTGTATGTACTCATATCAGTTTGTGCATTAGCTTTTCACCTAAATTTGCCACTGTACAATGGCAGGAACCATGTATGTCATCTTCTCTAGCACATGTTCAAGAAAGAATCTGGTATATAGCTATTGCTAAGTCACTTCAGCCGTGTCCGACTCTGTACGACCCCATACACAGCAGCCCACCAGGCTCCCCCGTCCCTGGGATTCTCCAGGCAAGAAGACTGGAGTGGGGTGCCATTGCCTTCTCCAGGTATATAGCAAGCACTCAATAAAAAATGAGCTAAATAAGTTAATTAACATATTGAAGAAAAAAGGAGTGTAAAGATATACACTTGTGAACCAGAAATTGTGTCTGGAGGAATGACAGTACAACACTGTATTTCTGTGATGCTAGGCATTAGAAACCTTTCAGTGGAGAAAAAAAGAAATATTTTGGAACGCCATGGTATTTAATTATAATCATCATTTTACTTATTTTACTTAACTGACTTATAATATAGCTTCTTTATCTTTCTTTTTCAGATGAAACATTTAAGGCTCAAAGTGGTGTATAGTGTTGGATGATGAAACCTACTCATGCCTATTGCCCACAGTGATGAGCCCAGTCAAAGGAATCTGCCTGGGTTTTCAAGGCATCTCCAAATGGTCTCATCTCTGTCTTATGTGAGAATGTGTCCTAATGTGGCCACCCAAATAAAACAGTCAAAGGCAATTTATTCAAAGCTTGCTATATCAAGGAAACCAATCTCCATTAATTGAATTTGACAGAGACTCAAGACAGTGAGAAGAATGGAACAGCTTTATAGTGAAAAAAGGAAGATGTTGGTTATGCTCTGATTAGAGACTGTTGGCAAAGGAATGCTACAATGGGCTAACTGGATGTGGAGTATTAAATGTGATAGGTTAGGAGTGCATATTTGGCTTTCTTCTGTAGATCTTATATTGGAAGCAGTGCAAAAATTAGGAAAGCTCTCAGTTATTAATCAAGTCCTAGACGTTTATGGCTAGTATCTATAGAAGTTATCATTTGGCTTTTCAGAGTGGTTAGCCTAGATAATTAGGCTTCCTGAGCTGATTGCTGCAGGTTGTGAGGCAGACTTATTTTTACATATTGTCTGGCCATGGACAATTACATATTGTCTGGTCATTTGTGCATCCTGTCTCTCATTATGCACATCAGAAAAAAGCAGATGATAAATTATGAATGATCAGAACATAGCACTAGACTTTTTAACAAATGTGAAGAATAGTGTGAAAGCTATTAACAATCAACAGCAATGTAAAATGATATATTTGTATGATGACCAAAGAATAGCACAAAGATGTGCCTCTATATAATATAGTAAATCAATGCATGTTCTAAGAGGTTAAAAGAAAGTGGCTCACAGTTATAAAAATTACAGAACAGGAGGAAAGCAAGTTGAATTACTCTGTTAAACAGGGGCATGAACAAAACCATAGCCTTGATGAATTGAAACACATATAATGGGATTTGGGGTACTAGGATATGAAGAATCCATTATTGTAACAAGTAGGTGTGGAATGTTTAAAAGGTAACTGTAACATGATGGTGATATGTGAAACAGGTGTGAAAATTAGGGCCAATGAAAGGAATCAATGGTTAGAGATGAATAATCACAATCCAGGGGCTTCACGTGGTGAATTACAGAATGTGTCTTCCGATAAATGACAGAGAAGGTGTTGTTCCATCGCTAAGTCATGCCCAACTCTCTGCAACCCCATGAACTAGAGCAGACCAGGCTCCCCTGTCCTCGCCTATATCCTAGAGTTTGCTCAAATTCATGTCCATTGAGTTGGTGACAATATCTAGCCATCTGATCCTCTGCCATCCCCTTCTCCTTTTGCCTTCTGTGTTTCCCAGTCAGTCTGAGGGTCTTTTCCAATGAGGCAGCGCTTCACATCAGATGGTCAGCTTCTGCGGAGCTTCAGCCAGTGACAGTCTTCCAGTGAAAATTCAGGGTTGATTTCCTTTAGGACTGAATCCCAATCAATGAGAGGCAGAGACTGCTGAAATACTGCAAAGTTATATTTGGCCTGGAAACTGGCAAAGTACAGCCTCTGGGTTGAAAAATCAGCAGCAATGCAGCTTTGGTAAGATCTGGCAGCTCTGACAAGAGTGAGGTAGGGCAGTTAAACTCTAGTTGAAAATTCAATATAGTAACCTCAGGAACAGCAGCTTCCAACAATGATGATTCTTTTGTGGGTAGAGGCAATCGTTCCATATTTGACATATCAACATGGCAGCAATTTTGCTGTCTGAAATGGCAGCATTTCCTTGGGTCTATGCTTACTCAAAGGTTTCAGAGTATTTAGAATTTGCATGATTTCTGTCAACTCCTGTAGAAATCTCAACTCCCATGTCATCTCAGTGTAATTTTCTCAAAATTGGCCAATCAAGGAATGCTTGGTTACCAGAAGAACTATTAGAAAATTAATTCATAATCCCATAGACTTTCACTGTGGAATCACCCTAGGTCATGTGGCCAGATGTCTAAACTCCAGTGTGGGGTAATGTTTATGAGTTTATAAGGAAAATGTGTTAAGAACATGTCAAATTGGTATTGTCCATAATCTATGGAGATACTCATGGAGTCATAGTTCTCAAAACCATCAGTAGTCTTGTGTACTGAATATATAAAAGTATGAGAATTCAATTTGATGCTTTAAATATTTGGTACATAGCTATTTGGGAAGTACAGAGCTAATCATTGAGACAGGATGTTTGAAAAAGAAATATAGCTCATTCCCTCCTGGAAATAAAAATCCACAAGAGTGCCATTATGTTTGTTAATAAAAGAAAAAAATCAAGAAAATATAGAATGATTAAAAAATAAAATTTAACTTTAAAAAGCATAAAATAACCCAGCTGCACAAATTATACACACTGAAATTTAATTCTATAAATTACTTATCATTGAACATATATCTCCATGAATAGATATTCATTTATGATACAGCATATATGTATATATGTCTGTGTATGTGTGTCTAATATTAGACAATTTAAAAATCAACAAAAATGGAAATTTATGATTGCAAGCATTTCTATTAAAACAAATGATGATAATTCAATAAATATACAAAGAAGCTAAAAATTATTGAATAAACTGAGCGTAGGTAAGGATCAATGTCTCCACTTGTTAATTTTTCAGTTTCTTTTTTTACTACAAAAGATTCAGACAAAAGAACACACTTCAAGAATGTAGGAAGTTTATTTATTTGTTCTTAATTTAATATGCTTTGACAAATAGGTGACAGCTTTCCTATTTATTACCAATATTATGGGAAAGACAGTATCTTATGGAAAAAAGAATTCAATTTCAAAATCTGGCTTGGCCACAAGCTAGCCTTTTGCCTGTGGGTGAGCAACAATTTTTCTGCCACCTAATATAATGAGAAGCTATGTTATAACATTTCCATGTTTCTGTGACTCTAGAAAGCAGCCACATTACTTCATTATTTATATGGTTCACTATTTCTGTGAGTGAAAGATACAGGCATTATCCAGGGGAATAGACAAGAAGAAATGCATATATTATTTTAAAAAATCTTAAAGTCAAAGAATGTGAGACCTCATACAATTCTATGCAGTTGAAGAATTTACCAGGATGAGAAGAAAGGCACAACAAAATGTTGCATTCAAATATGTTGCAAAATAAGCTTGTGTTGCCACATCTCATTACTCCCTTCCTCTTTTGTTCTAACCAGAAGTCAATAGGCCATAGTCATGATGAATATAAGCATTGCTTAAAAGTGAGATTAAATATGTACAACATTGAGGAGAATGGCAAACAAAATTATTTGCAGGTAGTTAATGTTAGGACCAGAGAAGGCAATGGCAACCCACAACAGTACTCTTACCTGGAAACTCCCATGGACAGAGGGGCCTGGTAGGCTGCAGTCCATGGGGTCGCTAAGAGTCGGACACAACTGAGCAGCTTCTTCACTTTTACTTTTCACTTTCATGCATTGGAGAAGGAAATGGCAACTCACTCCAGTGTTCTTGCCTGGAGAATTCCAGGGGTGGGGAAAGCCTGGTGGGCTGCCGTCTATGAGGTCGCACAGAATCAGACATGACTGAAGCGACTTAGCAGCAGCAGCAGAATGTCAGGACTGAATTCTAAGCCAGTGTTTCCAAAAATTCTGTATCTCTAAGGAAGTGCTTTTGCATAACGTGAAACTTGAGGAAAATAAGAAAGGCTTCTTTCCCTAAAATTAGAACTAATATTTTACGTGAATGCCTGATTTCCAAAGGGACTCTGAGAACAGAATTGCCCACTTTGTATCATTTTTTTTCTTGAAATCACATTAAATAAACATACATCAAATTTGAATAAGAACAGTAAACAGCAATTGTTTCCATATCTTTCTCCTGAGGCTAAAACAGAAAACAGAATAAATTAACAATCAACAAATCATAACAAGGTCTTTAATTTTTATATTGCTTTGGGGAAATAATGAACTTTTGTCTTTGAGTTTTTAATGACAAGAAATTATTTCTTAATAATGAATTGACATATCAAATCTTTGAAAGAAGTTTAAGTTATTGTTAATAGCTGTTTAGCAGTAAAACTGCCACATGACACAACATTGAAATCCAAATTAATATTTCCCAGGAGCTGAACAACTGATTAACGGAACATAATATTATTTCCTACTATCTTAGATTCACTGGAAACTTCTGATTTTTTGAAGTCATTCATTGTAAGTTGTATGGTGTCAGTAACATACAGCACACTAAATTTTTATTCATATACAAATATAAGTGTTATATAGATATAAACATATACATATATACACATATATAAAATATACTGACATATAAATATACATGTTTGCATATAGAATGAAGAATGATGGTAGCTAGGTAACTTGATCAAAATCATTGAATCACAATGATATTTTATTTTTGCCTTTTTCCACAATAATACTCCCCAAATAACTCTATACATCCATTTTTTGTTATTATATATTAAAATATAAAAACCAGTATGCTTAAAATGTATGAAAATTATTTTATAATACAAGAGTGGAATACATTTTTGAGATAAATGTAAACTATGAAGCAGTTTGTTGTTGTTCAGTCACTCAGTCGTGTCTGACTCTGCAACCCCATGGACTGTGGCAGGTCAGGTTTCCCTGTCCGTCACCATCTCCCAGAGTTTGCTCAAACTCACGTCCTTTGAGGTGGTAATGCCGTCTAACCATCTCATCCTCTGTCATCTTTTTCTCTTCCTTCCCTCAAACTTTCCTTCTTTCCCACAATCAGAATCTTTTCCAATGAGTTGACTCTTCATATCAATGAAAAGGATTGGAGTTTTAGCTTCAGCATCAGTCCTTCCAATGAATATTCAAGGTTGATTTCCTTTAGGTTTGACTGGTTTGATCTCCTTGCTGTCCAAGGGACTCTCAAGAGTCTTCTTCAACACCACAGTTCAAAGGCATCAATTCTTCGACTCTCAGCTTTCTTAATGGTCCAACTATCACATCCATACAGGACAACTGAAAACACCATGACTTTGACTATACAGATTTTTGCCAGCTAAGTAGTATCTCCGCTTTTTAACATGCTGTCTAGGTTTGTCATAGCTTTTCTTCCAAGGAACAAGTGTCTTTTGATTTCATGACTACAGTAATTGTCTGAAGTGATTTTGGAACACAAGAATATAAAGTCTCTTGTTTCCCAATTTATTTGCCATGGAATGAAGGGACCAGATGCCATGATATTACTTTTTGGAATGTTGAGTTTTAAGTCAGCTTTTTCACTCGCCTCTTTCACCTTCATTAAGAGGCGCTTTAGTTCCTCTTCCCTTTTTTCCATAAGAGTGGTGTCATCAGCATATCTGTGGTTATTGATATTTCTCTGAGCAATCTTTGATTCCATTTCTTGCTTCTTCCAGCCCAGCGTTTCTCATGATGTACTTTGCATATAAGTTAAATAACCAGTATGACAATATGCAGCCTTGACGTACACATTTCCCAATTTGGGACCAGTCTGTTGTACCATGTCTGGTTCTGCCTGTTATTTTGAACTGCATACAGGTTCCTCAGGAAGCAGGTCAGGTAGTCTGGTATTCCTATCTCTTTCAGAATTTTCCACAGTTTTCTGTGATCCACACAGTCAAAGGCTTTAGCATAGTTAATGAACCAGAAGTAGACGTTTTTCTGTAATTCTCTTGCTTTTTCTGTGATCCAATGGATGTTGGCAATTTGATCTCTGGTTCCTCTGCCTTTTCTAAATCCAGCTTGAACATCTGGAAGTTCTTGGCCCAAGTACTGTTGAAGCCTAAGTTGAAGGATTTTGAGCATTTCCTTGCTAGCATGTGAAATGAGTGCAATTATGTGATAGTTTGAACATTCTTTGGCATTGCCCTTCCTTGGAATTGGGATAAAAATTGACCTTTTCCAGTCCTGTGACCACTGATGACTTTTCTAGATTTGCTGGCCTATTGAATACAGCATTTTATCAGAACCATCTTTTAGGGTTTGAAATAGCTCAGCTGGTATTCCATCACCCCCATTAGCTTTGTCCTTAGTAATGCTTCCTAAGGCCCACTTGATTTTGCATTCCAGGATATCTGGCTCTAGGTGAGTGATCACACCACCATGGTTATCTGGGTCATTAAGATCTTTTTTGTTACTATTAATTTTTAAGTGAATTTATATTTTACTAGAAGATATGATACTAGGATTAATTCTACTGGAAGGGGGCTCTTCCATTATTCTATATGTTAAGGCCTGACCATAGAGTTAGCCATAACCCTCTAGTTGATTCTCTTGAGAATACATTATGAGAGCAAAGAATAATGTGAATATTTGATACTTTGAGTGAAAATGTATTCATGGACATGCTGGAGAAGGTAATGAAGATGATGGGTTCCACAAAAGGTCCTACATTGTGCAGCCATTCCGGATAAGGAGGACCCATGGAGAATGGGAACTACCACTGCAAGTAAATGTTGTAGAATTCTGCCATGTGTAGCTCCAATAGAAAGAGACAGGGAAGCATATGAACAAATAGGATATCAAGAGACAAGGGCCTTTCCTGATGAAGAGGGGAATCTTCAGAACAAAACACTCTCTCTGTGACACTGGGATTACCCAAGATAGAGAGAAAGCCCTTATTGATTAAGACAGAATTACTTACCCAATTCAGGCATTTATGGTTTGAGATAGATTTAATTTGATTTAGACAAATCAAATTCAATTGAAACAACTCAATTGTGGAGAATTCCATTCCAGTTGCACCAGGAGAATGAAATTTTGACAGAATGTTTTCCTGTATTTATCAAGATTTCGTACAGTATAAAAACCTGCTGGTATAATTGCTCTAATTTCCTGAACACCTGCTTTGTGTTAGCTGATACACACATATCTGCAACTGTCACACTTCTCACAATATGGGAGACAACTTGGCCATACTGAGTTTTAGAGAGTGTTTGGTTATATACTGCTTTAAAAACTATACAAAAAATATCTTCATGACCCAGATAACCACGATGGTGTGCTCATTCACCTAGAGCCAGACATCCTAGAATGCAATGTCAAATGAGCCTTAGGAAGCATCATACAAACAAAGCTAGTGGAGGTGATGGAATTCCAGTTGAGCTATTTCAAATCCTGAAAGATGATGCTATGAAAGTGCTGCACTCAATATGCTGGCAGATTTGGAAAACTCAGTAGTGGCCAAAGGACTGGAAAAGGTCAGTTTTCATTCCCATTCCAAAGAAAGGCAATGCCAAAGAGTGTTCAAATAATCACACAATTGCCCTCATCTCACATGCTAGCAAAGTAGTGTCCAAAATTCTCCAAGCCAGGCTTCAACAGTAGGTGAGCTGTGAATTTCCCAATGTTCAAGCTGGATTTAGAAATGGCAGAGGAATCAGAGATCAAATTGCCAACATCTGCTGAATCATAGAAACACCAAGAGAGTTTCAGAAAAACATCTTCTTCTGTTTTATTGACTATGCAAAGCCTTTAATTGTGTGGATCACAACAAACTATGGAAACTTCTGAAAGAGATAGGAATACCAGACCACCTGACCTTCCTCCTGAGAAATCTGTATTCAGGTCAAGAAGCAACAGTTAGAACTAGACATGGAACAACAGACTGGTTCCAAATTGGGAAAGGCATACCTCAAGGCTGTATATTGTCATACTGCTTATTTAACTTATATGAAGAGTACATCATGAGAAATGCTGAGCTGAATGATGTACAAGCTAGAATAAGATTGCTGGGAGAAATAATAATAACCTCAGATATGCAGATGACACCACTCTTATGGCAGAAATTGAAGGAGATCTAAAGAATTTCTTGATGAGAGTGAAAGAGGAAAGTGAAAAATTTGGCTTAAAACCTCACATTCAGGAAACGAAGATCATGGCATCTGGTCCCATCACTTCATGGCAAATAGACTGGGAAACAATGGAAACAGTGAGAGACTTTATTTGGGGGGGGGGCCTCCAAAATCACTGCAGAAGGTGACTGTAGCCATGAAATTAAAAGAGGTTTGCTCCTTGGAAGGAAAGTTATGACCAACCTAAACAGCATATTAAAAAGCAGAGGCATTATTTTTCCAACAGAATTCCATCTAATCAAAGCTATGGTTTTTCGAGTAGTCATGTATGGATGTGAGAGTTGGACTATAAAGAAAGCTGAGTGCTGAAGAATTGATGCTTTTGAACTGTGGTGTTGGAGAAGACTCTTGAGTCCTTTGGACTGCAAGAAGATCCAACCAGCCAATCCTAAAGGAAATCAGTCCTGAATATTCATTGCAGAACCCCAATGTCCATTGCAGCACTGTTTATAATAGCCAGGACATGGAAACAACCTAGATGTCCATCAGCAGATGAATGGATAAGAAAGCTGTGGTACATATACACAATGGAGTATTACTCAGCCGTTAAAAAGAATTCATTTGAATCAGTTCTGATGAGATGGATGAAACTGGAGCCGATTATACAGAGTGAAGTAAGCCAGAAAGAAAAACACCAATACAGTATACTAACACATATATATGGAATTTAGGAAGATGGCAATGACGACCCTGTATGCAAGACAGGGAAGGAGACACAGATGTGTATAACGGACTTTTGGACTCAGAGGGAGAGGGAGAGGGTGGGATGATTTGGGAGAATGACATTCTAACATGTATACTATCATGTGAATTGAATCGCCAGTCTATGTCTGACGCAGGATGCAGCATGCTTGGGGCTGGTGCATGGGGATGACCCAGAAAGTTGTTATGGGGAGGGAGGTGGGAGGGGGGTTCATGTTTGGGAATGCATGTAAGAATTAAAGATTTTAAAATTTAAAAAATAAAAAACTAAAATTTAAAAAAAAAAAAAAAAAGAACTGATGCTGAAGCTTAAACTGCAATACTTTGGCCACCTGATGCGAATAGCTGACTGATTGGAAAAGATCCTGATGCTGGAAAAGATTGAAGGCGGGAGGAGAAGGGGATGACAGAGGATGAGATACCTGGATGGCATCACGGACTCGATGGACTTTAGTTTGATCAACCTCCAGGAGCTGGTGATGGATGGGGAAGCCTGGCATGCTGCAGGTCCATGGGGTTGCAAAGAGTTGGGCACGACTGAGAGACTGAACTGAACTGAACTGAGAACTCTCAATTAGGTGGTTATAGCTTGGTTCTTTCATTCAATTACACATAAAATACGGCTACAGCTAGAATGATGGACTCCTCACACAGCAGAGCATGGCCAGGCACCACTTTCTCCTCATGCAGGCTTAGAGTCTCCACAAGTGATTCTTCAATGTACTCTCTTAAGGTTGGCTAATTTGGGCTTGGCTGCCCCACAACATGTCAGCATGACAATACAAAATGCTTACGTGGCAGGAAAACTGTCAACAATGAGTATTCAATAAACAAACAAGAAACTGCATTGCCTTTCTCTAGTTCTCTAAACCATTGAAAAACTTGTCCATTTTCAAAGGGAGGGGTTATAAATCTCTTTCTGATGGGAGGAGTATGAAAGAGTTTGTGGACATGTTTTAAAAGTGTAACATGCAGAGAGCAGGTGGTGAACCCCAGGTCTTCAATAATACAAGGCTTCTTCCAGTCAAGCACTTTTCCATTTCAATGTGATCAAGGAAGACCAAAAGACAAAGTGAAAACTCTAAATGAAAACATCACTTAGTAATAAGTCCAATTAGATCATTTTTCTTATTAAGTTAAAAAAAATTTGCCAACAATAGTGTCAGATGTAGAACTAACACAGCATTGCATAATCAAATTCTGCCTTTGTTACCTGAAATAATATTTTACAAATTCAATTACATATGCTCTGAATTACAGAGTGATTTATTAAAACTTTTAACATAAAAGGTCTCAAAATACATGGTTCTACTGTTCTTGTCATTGTCTCATCCCTATTGTTTCCAGTTTTGCATTTGATTTCCTACTTTTTTTCAATCCCCAAAGACTTAGCATTGAAATTATTCCTTTGTATTTTCTGCCTTTGTGATTTAAGTTGGTACACATCCACAATAAGTAATAGAATTTAACTTCACTATAAATTTTTAAATTGAAGAGGTGAAATAACAGAAGGCCCCTTTGTGGGAGAATATATCAAGCAAATGAATGATTTCTCCATAGGAAAAAGTAATTCAACATTGAATATTTGTCATCTCTTGTTAGAGGCGGGCATGTGAGGCATTCCGGCATAATTTACAAACTTGTTGATTCCTACCCATTACACACTGACTATTCTCTTAGTCTCTTTGGCCTGATAGAGCAACAACTTCAGCCTGGCCTCTGTTATTCCCTTACTTAACTTCTGTGCATATAATTATCTGCAGTGCAGATTTCTTTGAGACTCTGTTAGTTTATTTTATAAAGAAATCACAATAGTCATTTTTTGTTATAAACTTTATTATTTCTTATTTTCAAGTTGTTATGCCTCATTATATTTTAATACTTGACTATTTATTCTTGAGAATTGGGTCAGTAGTTGGTGAGGTGTCATTCACCTCATGTGAAATACAGAAATCTTATTAATCTAATGAATCATAATTAAGAGAATATGGGCTATGAGGAAAATATGATGCATAACTGTGTACAAAACTTTTTTCTAATTATAATGGCAATTATGCAAAATATGTATGAAAGTGAAAATGCAAGTCGCTCAGTCATGTCTGACCCTTTGTGACCCCATGGACTATAAGGTCCATGAAATTCTCCAGGCCAGAATACTGGAGTGGTAGCCTTTCCCTTCTTCAGGGGATCATCCCAACCCAGGGATCGAACCCAGGTCTCTTGCATTGCAGGCAGATTCTTTACCAACTGAGCCACAAGGGAATGTATAAGTGTATGTAAATAGTAAACA
This sequence comes from Ovis aries, assembly GCF_016772045.2. Taxonomy (NCBI): domain Eukaryota; kingdom Metazoa; phylum Chordata; class Mammalia; order Artiodactyla; family Bovidae; genus Ovis; species Ovis aries. The sequence goes on from NC_056056.1 coordinate 49,375,216, forward strand.
TGAAATGCAAATCTGAGAGCAGTTTTCAGGAACACATTAATTAGAATGATGGACACCAGGAGCATTACTTATAGTGCACAGATGGAGACACAATTGCACAAATGACAAATTGGATTTTTCATACTATCATAGCACAGTTTTAGGAATAAGGAAAACTTACAATGAATATAAAATTTTAGTAATGATTGACTCACAGGGAACATGACCCCATTTTAAAGATGGAAAACTGAGGATGAGAAATCCAGTTTATGATTAATGTCAGCATTTGCTGTGGTACTGGATAAGGTTGTAGAGAAGGGCATATCTGCGCAATTCAGTTAACTTTTCCATCCCATGAGATTCTTCCTGAGAGTGGAAAAAAGGAGAGGGAAGAAACTGTACACACGAGTATAAACAGAAAAGATGGAGATAGTCGGGACACAAGAGACAATAAAGAGGCATACTTTAAAATACAGAGATTTATAAACAACTACACTTTACTTTTAGGCAAGTAAGGAGCCCTGAAATCAGAACACTAGGTAGAATTATGAGTAATTGTACCCTTTCCTGCTCAACCATAACACTTTGAGAGAGAGACCAGAGGATCACAGCATTATTAAATAAAGATTTTCTAGACACACTCATGATTCTCCCAAAAATATATATACCTAGTCAAGGGTAGAATTGGAGAATAGTTGGCATATAAAACCTCTAGTCTTTTGTTCATGTCGGTTCATCACTCTTGTCTCTACACTGGAGACATTGTAACATCACATCCACAGGAAATAGGAAATGACAGAACAAGTAGATGGATCACAGTACATAAAGGATTCTGTACATGCACACACCCATACACACATGCACAGATCCAGTTTTTTCATTAAATTTTTCAATTTAGCTAGCTATTGTGCATTCCATACAAATTATTGCACTCAATAGCCCTCATTTCACATGCTAGCAAAGTAATGCTAAAAATTTTCCTTACTAGGCTTCAACAGTATGTGAACTGAGAACTTTCAGATGTTAGGGTGGAGTTAGAAAAGACAGAGGAACCAGAGACCAAATTTCCTACATCTGTTGAATCATAGGAAAAAAAAAAGAGAATTCCAGAAAAACATCTACTTTTGCTTCATTGACTACATTAATGCCTTTGACTGTGTAGATCATAACAAACTGTGGGAAATTCTTCAAAAGATGGGAATACCAGATCACCTGACCTGCCTCCTGAGGAACCTGTTTGCAGGTCAAGAAGCAACAGTTAGAACTGGACATGGAACAATGGATGGGTTCCAAATTGGGAAAGGTATATGTCAAGGCTCTATATTGTCACCCTGCTTATTTAACTTATACACAGAGTACATCATGAGGAATTCTGGGCTGGATGAAGCAGAAGCAGGAATCAAAGATTGCCAGGGGAAATATCAAGAACTCAGATCTACAGATGACACCTTATGGCAGAAAGCAAAGAGGAACTAAAGAGCCTCTTTTTAAAATTTTATTTATTTTTTAATTGAAGGATAATTGCTTTACAAAATTTTGTTGTTTTCTGTCAAATCTCAACATGAATCTGCCATAGGTGTACATATATCCCTTACCTTTTGAACCTCCCTCACATCTCCCTCCCCACCTCATCCCTCTAGGTTGATACAGAGCCCCTGTTTGAGTTTCCTGAGCCATACAGCAAATTCCCATTGGCTATCTATTTTACATATGGTCATGTAAGTTTCCATGTTACTCTTTTCATACATCTCACCCTCTCTTCCCCTCTCCCAATGGCCATAAGTCTGTTTTCTTAGTCTGTTTCTTCATTGCTGCTCTGTAAATAAATTCTTCAGTATAATTTTTCTAGATTTCGTATACATGCATTAGAATACAATATCTATCTTTCTCTTTCTGACTTAACTTCACCCTGTATAAGAGGCTCTAGGTTCATCCATCTCGTTAGAACTGACTCAGTTGTGTTCCTTTTATGGCTGAGTAATATTCCATGGTGTACATGTACTACAACTTTATCCATTCATCTGTCAATGGACATCTAGGTGGCTTCCATGTTCTAGCTATTGTAAACAGTGCTGCAATGAACAATGGGATACATGTGTCTTTTCCAATTTTGGTTTCCTCAGGGTATATGCCTAGGAGTGGGATTGCTGGGTTATATGGTGGTTTTATTCCTAGTTTTTTAAGGAATCTCAATACTGTCTTCCATAGTGGCTGTATCAACTTACATTTTCATCAACAGTGCAAGAGTGTTCCCTTTTCTCCACACTCTCGCCAGCATTTATTGTTTGTAGACTTTTTGATGATGACCATTTTTACTGGTGTGATGAGATATGACATTATAGTTTTGATTTACATTTCTCTAATAATAAAAACTCAATGAACATGAGTTTGAGTAAACTTCAGGAGCTAGTGATGGACAGGGAGACCTGGCATGCTGCAGTCCATGGGGTCGCAAAGAGTCAGACGTGACTGAGTGACTTAACTGAACTGAACTGAATAATGAGCAATGTTGACCATATTTTCATGTGTTTGTTAGCTATCTGTATGTCTCCTTTGGAGAAATATCTGTTTAGGTCTTTTTCTCACTTTTTGATTGGACTGTTTGTTTTTCTGGTGTTGAGTTTTATGAGCTGGTTGTATATTTTGGAAAGTAATCCTTTGTCGGTTGTTTCATTTGCTATTATTTTCTCCCATTCTGAGGGTTGTCTTTCCACCTTGCTTACAGTTTCCTTTGTTTTGCAAAAGCTTTTAAGTTTAATCAGATACCATTTGTTTACATTTGTTTTTATTTCCCTTACTCTAGGAAGTGTGTCATAGAGGATCTCATTTTGATTTATGTCATTTGAGTGTTCTGACTGTATTTTCTTCTAAGAGTTTTATAGTTTTATAGCTCTTATAGCTCTTACATCTCTTTATAGGCTAAAGACCCTCTTGAATAAAGTGAAAGAGGAGAGTGAAAAAGCTGGTTTAAAACTCAACATTCAAAGAATTAAGATCATGGCATCTTTTCCCATTGAAAGTGACAGTGAAGTCGCTCAGTGGTGTCCGACTCTTTACGATCCCATGGACTTAGTCTACTAGGCTTCTCTGTCCATGGGATTTTCCAGGCAAGAGTACTGGAGTGGTTGTCATTTCTTTCTCCAGGGGATCTTCCTGACCCAGGGATCGAACCCAGGTCTCCTCCCTTGCAGGCAAACGCTTTACCCTCTGAGCCACCAGGGAAGCTCGATGGCAAATAGATGGGGAAACAATGGAAGTAGTGACAGACTTTATTTTCTTGGGCTACAAAAACACTGTGGACTGTGACTGCAGCCATGAAATTAAAAGACGCTGGCTTGTTGGAAGAAAAGCTCTGTCAAACCTAGACAGTGTGTTAAAAAACAGAGCATCACTTTGCTGACAAAAGTCTGTCTAGTTAAATTTATAGTTTTTCCAGTAGTCATGTATGGATGTCAGAGTTGGACCATAAAGAAGAATGAGCACCAAAGAATTGATGTTTTTGGACTGTTGTGTTAGAGAAGACTCTTGAGAATCCCTTGGACTGCAAGGAGATCCAACCAGTCCATCCTAAAGGAAATCAGTCCTGTATATTTATTGGAAAGACTAGTGTTGAAGCTGAAACTCCAATACTTTGGGCACCTGATATGAAGAACTCACTCACTGAAAAAGACCCTGATGCTTGGAAAGATTGAAGATAAAAGGGGAAGGAGACGATACAGGATGAGATGATTGGATGGCATCACTGAGTCAATGGACATGAGTTTGAGCAAGTTTCAGGACTTGGCGATGGATGCTTTGTATGCTGTAGTCCTTGGGGTTGCAAAGAGTCAGTCATGACTGAGCAACTGAACAACAACATACCGATTATATTTTGCATGTTCTAAACAAAAATACTTTGGCTGGATTTTCACATCCCTTAAGTAAACCATCTTTCTATGCAGGGGCTCAGTTTTGTTTGTCTTTGGAGCAATCATATCTAGAATGTGTGTGTTGTGCATTAGGTTGTGTCTGACTCTTTGCGTCCCCATGGACTGTAGTCTGCCAGGCACCTCTGTCCACAGGATTCTGCAAGCCAGAATATTGAAGCAAGTTGCCATTTCCTTCTCCAGGAGATCTTCCTAACCCAGGGATAAAACCAGCATCTCGCATCTCCTGCATTGTCAGGCAAGTTCTTTACTGCTAAATATTGGGAAAAACCCCAATATTTAGAATATATACTAACCCTGATGCTGGGAAAGATTGAAGGCAGGAGGAGAAGGGGACGACAGAGGATGAGATGGTTGGATGGCATCACTGACTCAGCGGAGATGAGTTTGAGTAAACTCCAGGAGTTGGTGATGAACAGGGAAGTTCTGGAGTGCTGTGGTCCATGGCATTGCAAAGAGTTGGACACGACTGAGCAACTGAAGTGTACTGAACTGACCTGGCATATAGTATATGTTCAAGATACAATAACTACAGTACAGAATGACACATATTCTAGTATTCATACTTAGGCATGGAATTCCACTAAGTGTATAATAATTTACAAAAATAAATTGTCACTAAATGCAGTACCTGGGACATATGTCTACACAAGTCTTAGTGTCAGCAGCACTTGCCATCACTTTACATCTCTTCTTGTTGTTCTGTTAAGAGCATCATAATGGCTTAGCCACCCTGGATGAAACAGATTCGGGCACTGTCCAGTCCAATTCTGTAAAGAGCATGTCCCACTAATTATCTATTACTGCAAGACAAATTCCCTCAGAATTAATTATCTCAGCTTAAAACAAGAAACATGATTTTCTCACAAATTGTCTGAGAGTCAAGTATCCAACAGTGGCCTGTCTGGGTAATTCCAATGCAGAATCTCTTATGTTTGGCCAAGGATGCTGTAATCTGAAGTTTGACAAGGGCTGGAGTATTTGTTTCCAAGATAGTAATCCACATGGCTATTAGGTTGAGGTCTCAGTACCCTGCTCAGTATTAGGTTGAGGCCTCAGTATCCTGCTCCACTGGCTACTTGTTTCTGCGCTATTCCATAGGCCTACTTGAGTGCCCTCCTGACATGGCAGCTGGCATCCAGGAAAGAGAGCGAGGAGAAAGACATGGTGCCATTTATGTCTTAAACTTGAACACCACACAGTCTCTTTTCTGCATTCTACTTGTTAAGAGAGTATCATTAAACATAATCTACATTTAAGGGGAGGAGAATTATGAAGAGTGCTTAAAAAGGAGAGCATCAAAGAATCTGTGGATATATTTTTAAACAACCAAAAAAGGAATGCAAATCTTTAAATGTGATTCATATTGTATTATACATGAATGTGTATATACATGTACATTATATTAAGGACTTTGTTAAGAAGATAGTTTGCATTTTTATGAGAAGTAGTTGGAAATCTAAATGCAACTGTGATGTCCCAAACTAGAAAGGATGCCAAGCATACTAAAAAAGAAAATATTGGCACAAGGAGAAGAATGTGGAGAGGCTTGGAAATAAGGCAGAGAAAAGGGAGGAGTCGATATTAATGAGCATAATAATATATGCACATGTAATTGCACACCTTAGCATAACTTCCTAGACTCCTATCCTGATTCTTGATAACTGGATTTCAGTGAAAGTTGGTGGTCATCCCATATACATCATTATTCTCCAATTTACCTCCCAGCAGAAGGAAGTGATAAAATTTAAAAGATAAAATAGTTTTTCCATGATTGCCAAGTACACACTGCATGTCCCTTTGTCCTTGCACCACTGTTTCACAGATTGATTGCATGTGTCAGCATAACACTTATCACCCACATCTGTTGTGAACTGCAAGTCTGCCAAAAACTATTATAAATATAGGAGGCCATCTACCTGTAAAACATTTAAAATACACATGGTTGGTTTGATGAACCTTAAGTTTGAAATTACTCTATGAAACCCTTAACAAAGATGAATGCAATGTGTAGAATTACCTCAATATACTGATGCTTTTAAGTATTTTGTTTTCATTAAATATCTGTAGGAGACCGGACAATCAGTGTCAACAAGTTAAAAATGTGATTTTATGAGTCTATGAAAACACAAGCAGAATAATGTCAACCTTGGAAAACATGCACACTTTTTGTTAGTTGTGAATATCCTTCCAGTGTTCCCTGACAGAATTTGGGGAGTAAAATGTTTTCATCATTTTCACTTCACTGTTAAAACTTTGTTATTTATCACAGGGGTCCAGACTATTGCAGTTTTATCCCACAGTTAGGGAGGAGTGAAACACAACAAAAAGCAGTCTCATTCTCACTATATTCAATGTTTCCTATGAAAGAAGCTCACAAAATTAAGGGTCCCACTCTTTATCAACTATTAAAAGGAATAATCCTGCTCAGCACATTTTGAGAAAATAAGAATGCATTGTCAAAATTTAAGACTACTATAAAATACTGCATAATCTGCTTCTGTCTTTTTAAGGGAAATTATGGAAATTTAAGCGAGATTAATTTAACTATATTTTCTTCCTTGCTCCATGATTGTTCATGATGATATGTGCACACAGGACTCTTGCACTTTCTGCAGTCTTGTGTATTTGGTTATGTTGCAAAGTCATTATCAGCCTACTACTTAAAATGAGCATGTAGAAGAATATAGTATGATGACCTACAGTTGGAATTTGAGGCTGCGATAATTTGTTACGGGGGACTTAAGAACTATGAATCCAGTGCAATACCCAGAGTATATTCTCAAGTTGGAAGAGATACAAGGTTGTGATCTAATTAATTTTTATTTGAGGAGATGCCACAGTTTTGGCTGGTTTTTACCATGTAGTAGTGAGGTTATGTGACTTTGAAAAGATAATTAACCTCATTGGACTGCAAGTCTTCAGCTGTAAATTACTTACTTCATATTCATGTGAGAATTAAATACAATAGTGCTTATCTTGCTCCTTGATGTCTAGTAAGCACACAGTAAGTAGAGTATGGTATAATTATTGTTTATTATTTTATTTTATTCAAAAATACTGAGGATTAAGGATGCAAAGAGGAATGGAGTGGCTAAACAATGGCACTTAATCATATGGTTAACCTTAATAGCTCTGAGTGATCTTAGATGTAATTTATTGTTATTCACCCTTTAAATCACTAGGGAGATTGCCAGAACTTCAATATATTTGCATACATTATAGCAATGCCACTCAAATGTTGGCCCATGGACTGGTGCAATCCAAAAAAATGTTTGTTACTCATACACAGTGAAATTACTCTAGAAATTGAGAATAATTTTTAGAAATGTATATTGTGAACTGACCTTGCCATGTCATTCAAGCATGTGATTAGTGGATTTGTTGAAGAGAGTATTTTGTAAAAGTATCAATCTGTAATGGGTTGGAAAGTAAATAAAACTCATCTCTTACCACAGAAATTTGAGAAGTACTGTTCCAGAGTAGATTCAGGTTATTGCCAAGGCTTTTTTTCTCCAGATGAAACTGAAACATGGCCAACTCTCTGTAAAGGGTTCAGAAATATACTGTGGCTGCAAAAAATACCTAAATAGAAACTCAAATCTTATTTAATCTCATTTTCTCAAATTTTTGAAGAAGGTGGCATTAAGGCCACTATTATAAGAATCCAATATGTCAAAGACTAATCACAGATATCAGTATTCTAAGAGGCAAGCAAGAGACAAGCACTCAGTTACACATTTTCATTACTCAATGGGACAGGAATCCATCTAAAAATCGGTATCAGTAAATGAAATGTGATGACAGCACAGAAGCCTTCTAAGCCAGAGACTACTTGTTCCCTACCATTTCCAAGATCTAGTATTAAAGAGTCAAAAGTCCTGAATCTGCAGATGCACAGAAAGAGAAACATTTGATTAGATTAAGGTGGAAAATTTAATTGGAAAGGATCTAGAAAATTCCTGAAAATTTGCTGTCTGGGCTGATGGATACTAAAGTGCTGAGAGTCTGAGTAAAGCATTGCTACCACTGTGCTGCTAAGCTGATGGGTGTTTTCAGCAAAACTGTACACTCCACCTTAGCAAGTAAAAAAATCAATTTTCTCTAGTGTCTCCGAATCATGCATTTCCTTAGTTCTCATAGCTCTTGTGAGAGAGATTTCAATGGTCAATGCACATTGTTCCTTCCAAGCACTAAATTAAAATTCTTTTTATGTTTTGTTTAAAGTGATGATTTGAATGTTTTAGTAAGGAAAGTAGATATGAAAATATGAATTAAGCAATATAAATGGATTAGAGCCATGAGTCATAGAGTCCTTATTTAGAGGATCCAGATGGAGGTCATTCAATGTCTTTCCTGAAATGAAATTCTCAGGAGGTAAATCTCCATTCTTACTTTACCTCAAGAAGTCTAATTCCTATTTCCCATTTTTGAAAGAAATATCTGCTTGAACTTCTCATCAGCACTTCAAAGTCATCTACATATTTAAAGCTAAACTTGCCTTTTGTACCAACATTCTTGCCCTCTTGAATTTCTTATTCGTAAAGGTGACATCACTATCTTAGCCATCCATTTTCCTTTTGCATCTTATGTCTCACCTGTCATTAAATCTGTCCTGTCTTCCTTGGGTATATAACTCTGCCCAATCTCTTATTCCCACATCTGCTACAAAACCCTGGTTTATATTCCTGATTCTCTGGACTATAGTCTTTTTTTGTAACAATGTTCCCTTGCCTTCTGCTGCCTCTATTTAATAATAAGATTTTCTAATTTATATGCATGTTGTGTGCCGAATGAATTTTTGGAATGTTTCATCATATTGAGATAATGGTTAGCCTCGGAAGAACCTGTAACATGGTACCATGAATAGCCCTTATTAACGGTAACAATTTTCTGCAGTTGTGAAATAAATTCTCAGTACTAATGTCTCAGAGAGAATAAAATGGAAACCGAGAAGCTGGGCAGTATGAAGTAAGAGCAGTGTACTTTCTGGTTCTCTGGAGCTTTTACTGTCTCTGGGAGGTCTCTGCGCTTTGAGGGAGACATATTCAGATGTGTGCCATCCTGTGAGGGTATAAAATGGAATAAACTGCAAGGCTGATGGGGAGCCGGAAAAGAAAAGGCCCAAATAGAATTAGAGTCATATTATAAGTGAAAACATACAGATTTTAAATCATTATTTGCATGGGTTTCTCTTGAATTATACTCTCTTCCTCAAAAAAATTAATATCAAATTTTCAGAGAATGAACTTTTGTCATTGTTGTGGCTTTATAAAGCAGATATTTGAGAAGTGGCTGGCCCATCAGCAGGTACATTTAGTCCATTTGAAAAGAAGATATGAAGTCCCCTAGGAATTTCTCTTTTCTTACTGGCCTTAGAACATCTATGTTTTAATTTCATTAATTGTAGTAAATTTCCTTGCACATGACGCCATGCAAAAACTTCAGATTACCTATAGAAGTGATTTTCAAACTGTTTCATGCAGTGTTAAAGCTCCACTAGTTCAGTTGGTAGAGAATCCACCTGCGATCCAGGAGACCCCGGTTTGATTCCTGGGTGGGGAAGATCAACTGGAGAAGGGATAGGCAGCCCACACCAGCATTCTTGGGCTTTCCTTGTGGCCCAGCTGGTAAAGAATCCACCTTCAATGAGGGAGACCTGGGTTTGATCCCTGGATTGGGAAGACACCCTGGAGAAGGGAAAGGCTACCCACTCCAGTATTCTGGCCTAGAGAATTCTTCCGTCAGGCATTCATGCCTATAAATAATCTGAAGTAAATGTTCCTGACATATTTCACTGGTGTCAATTTTAATATCAGCTTCCTATTATTTATATAATCTATAAAATCCTATGTAAACTGTACCATTCACTGCTGCTGTTTATACTCTTCATGTCCTGCTTTGGGTTTTATTCACATTTCTCTTTTGCTCGACAGGTTCATTCCTCTAAACTTATCTCAGCTTTCCTGACTGCCTCCATACAATGTGGTCTCTCTCTTGTGTTTCCCTAATATTTCTATATCACCACATTTCACATATTCTCTTGCTCTTTGTACTGAAGAGCATGCTATGTAAAAACATCTTTAAACAGAAACTAATTATTATGATTTTTTTTCCCTCTTTCTAACTTTAATCACTGTCAACTCATGACTTTCAGTCATTACATTTATCAGCTTCCTCCTTTATTTGATGTTTTGTCTTGGAAGCAAATAGATCTTTCAATATGTATTCTTCTGTGATAATTAAGCTTTTACTTTAAATATACATGAACTAATGTTTTGTTAATTTACCTGAAACCCGTCTTCTTTATCAGAGGTTGTAAGCATGTAAAATTGTGTTTATGAAGCCTAAAATAAACCCAGACTGTACATGTGACCCCTCAATAATGTTTGGAATGAAATCATTATTGAAAATGGAGAAGGCAATGGCAACCCACTCCAGTATTCTTGCCTGGAGAATCCCAGGGATGGGGGAGCCTTGTGGGCTGCCATCTATGGAGTCTCACAGACTCAGACACGACTGAAGCGACTTAGCAGCAGCAGCATTATTGCAAATACCATCCAAATTAATACTGCTGAATGCCTTTTATTAGTGTTACACAGAAGGCATCTCTCTGCTACTCAAGGAAATTAGTTTTCAGTTCTGCCTTTAGATAGGATATGGTTCTTCTCTTTCCAAAGGAGTTTTTTATACCCTACTCACACAGGAACCAGTGAACACTAAAATCACACTGTTATTACCACAGAGACCCTAGATATAATATACTCTGAAGCAAACACCTTCTTCCAACAACACAAGAGAAGACTCTACACATGGACATCACCAGATGGTCAACACAGAAATCAGATTGATTATATTATTTGCAGCCAAAGATGGAGAAGCCCTATACAGTCAGCAAAAACAAGACTGGGAGCTGATGGTGGCTCAGATCATGTGCTCCTTATTGCCAAATCAGACTTAAACTGAAGAAAGTAGGGAAAACCACTAGACCGTTCAGGTATGATCTATATCAAATCCCTTATGATTATACAGTGGAAGTGAGAAATAGATTTGCGGGGCTAGACTGATACACAGAGTGCCTGATGAACTGTGGAACGAGGTTCGTGACATTGTACAGGAGACAAGGATCAAGACCATCCCCATGGAAAAGAAATGCAACAAAGCAAAATGTCTGTCTGGGGAGGCCTTACAAATAGCTGTGAAAACAAGAGAAGCAAAAAACACCGGAGGAAAGGAAAGATATAAGCATCTGAATACAGAGTTCCAAAGAATAGCAAGGAGAGATAAGAAAGCCTTCTTCACCAATCAATTCTAAGAAATAGAGGAAAACGACAGAATGGGAAAGACTAGAGATCTCCTCAAGAAAATCAGTGATACCAAGGGACTATTTCATGCAAAGATGGGCTTGATAAAGGACAGAAATGGATGGACCTAATAGAAGCAGAAGATATTAAGAAGAGGTGGCAAGAATGCACGGAAGAACTGTACAGAAAAGATCTTCACGACCAAGATAATCACGATGGTGTGATCACTCATCTAGAGCCAGACATTCTGGAATGTGAAGTCAAGTGGGCCTTAGAAAGCATCACCACAAACAAAGGTAGTGGAGGCAATGGAATTCCAGTTGAGCTATTTCAAATCCTGAAAGATGATGTTGTGAAAGTGCTGCACTCAATATGCTAGCAAATTTGGAAAACTCAGCAGTGGCCACAGGACTGGAAAAAGTCAGTTTTCATTCCAAACCCAAAGAAAGGCAATGCCAAAGAATGCTCAGACTACTGCACAGTTAAACTCATCTCACATACTAGTAAAGTAATGCTCAAAATTCTCCAAGCCAGGCTTCAGCATGTATGAACTGTGAACTTCCAGATGTTCAAATGGATTTTAGAAAAGCCAGAGGAACCAGATATCAAATTGCCAACATCCACTGGATCATCAAAAAAACAAGAGAGTTCCAGAAAAATATATATTTCTGCTTGATTGACTATGCCAAAGCCTTTGACTGTGTGGATCACAATAAACTGTGGAAAATTCTGAAAGAGATGGAAATACCTGACCACCTGACCTGCCTCTTGAGAAACCTATATGCAGGTCAGCAAGCAACAGTTACAGCTGGACATGGAACAACAGACTGGTTCCAAGTAGGAAAAGGCTGTATACGTCAAGGCTGTATATTGTCACTCTGCTTATTCAACTTGTATGCAGAGTACATCATGAGAAATGCTGGGCTGGAAGAAACACAAACTGGAATTGATTGCTGGGAGAAATATCAATAACCTCAGATATGCAGATGACACCACCCTTATGGCAGAAAGTGAAGAGGAACTAAAAAGCCTCTTGATGAAAGTGAAAGAGGAGAGTGAAAAAATTGGCTTAAAGCTCAACATTCAGAAAACAAAGATCATGGCATCTGGTCCCATCACTTCATGGGAAATAGATGGGAAACAGGGGAAACAGTGTCAGACTTTATTTTTGGGGGGCTCCAAAGTCACTGCAGATGGTGACTGCAGCCATGAAATTAAAAGACGCTTACTCCTTGGAAGAAAAGTTATGACCAACCTAGATAGCATATTGAAAAGCAGAGACATTACTTTGCCAACAAAGGTCTGTCTAGTCAAGGCTATGGTTTTACCAGTGGTCATGTATGGATGTGAGAGTTGGACTGTGAAGAAAGCTTAGTGCCGAAGAATTGATGCTTTTGAACTGTGGTGTTGGAGAAGACTCTTGAGAGTCCCTTGGACTGCAAGGAGATCCAACCAGTCCATTCTGAAGGAGATCAGTCCTGGGTATTCTTTGGAGGAAGCTGAAACTCCAGCACTTTTGCAACCTCATGCGAAGAATTGACTCATTGGAAAAGACTCTGATGCTGGGAGGGACTGGGGACAGGAGGAAAAGGGTACGACAGAGGATGAGATGGCTGGATGATATCACCAACTTGATGGGTGTGAATTTGAGTGAACTCCGGGAGATGGTGATGGACAGGGAGGCCTGGGGTGCTGCGTTTCATGGGGTCTCAAAGAGTCGGACATGACTGAGCGACTGAACTGAACTGAACTGATCTGTGATTATTACCTAGTATCTCATAGAGTTATGCACAGAATTAAACAAGGAAGGCCTAAAAGTCATCCTTAGGGACTCCCTGAGAGCTCGGTTGGTAAAGTATCCACCTCCAATGGAAGAAATCTCGGTTCAATCCCTGGGTTTGGAAGATCCACTGGAGAAGGGATAGGCTACCCACTCTAGTATTCTGGCATGGAGAATTCCATGGACTGTATAGTCCATGGGGTTGCAAAGAGTCAGACACCAGTGAGCAACTCTCACTTCTCTTCAAATGCCACCCATTCTTAGTAATGAGGTTTCTGAATAAGAAGTCAATATTTACTCACCAACATATGGGATAAGATGATAAAGTATATAGAAGAGGACTAACCCTCTTTGGGAGAAAATTCTTTTCAAACAGAAATCTTCCTAACTAGAATGTGCCCTTATCCCATTATTAATGATTACCTCTGGTTCCTCCTGAGAGACAACAGACGCAAGAATCTTCTGTCATCCTTTACTGGTAGTTGTAAAGTTTTTTTTTTTAATTGATTTATTTTAATTGGAGGCTAATTACTTTACAATATTGTAGTGATTTTTGCCATACATTGACATGAATCAGCCATGAGTGTACATGTGTTCCCCATCCTGAACCTCCCTCCCACCTCCCTCCCCATCCCATCCCTCAGGGTCATCCCAGTGTACCAGCCCTGAGAACCCTGTCTCATGCATCGATCCTGGACTGGCAATCTGTTTCACATATGATAGTATACATGTTTCAATGTTATTCTCTCAAATCATGCCATTCTCTCAAATCATCATCATTCTCTCATCTCATTAAATCGTATACACAATGGACTATTACTCGGCCATTAAAGATAATACATTTAAATCAGTTCTAACAAGGTGAATGAAACTGGATCCTATTATACAAAGTGAACTAAGTCAGAAAGAAAATCACCAATACAGTAAACTAATGCATCTATATGGAATTTAGAAATATGCTAATGATAACCCTATATGTGAGACAGCAAAAAAGACATAGATGTATAGAACAGCTTTTTGGACTCTGTGGGAGAAGGCGATGGTGGGATGATTTGAAAGAATAGTTTTAAATAGTAAATGATATAATTATAGGAATAATTGTAGCCAAAATTACAGCCAGAGTTTTATTGATATATATTTATAATTATTAAATTTATGATTAAAGTTGCATTTATACTTCTTATTAAACTTCCAATTGCATGTCAGAAGATCTGTAAATTAATCACTGAAACTCCAGCTTTGAGTTTAGCCCCTAGTGCAGTTCATTTGAGTTGCTCAGTCGAGTCCGAATCTTTGTGACCCCTGGACTACAGTACACCTGGCTTCCTTGTCCATCACAAACTCCTGGAGCCTACTCATATTCATGTTCAATGAGTTGGTGATGCCATCCAACCATCTCATCCTCTGTCATCCCCTTTTCCTCCTGCCTTCATTCTTTCCCAGCATCAGGGTCTTTTCTAGAGGGGCAGTTCTTCTCATAAGGTGGCCAAAGTATTGGAGTTTCAGCTTCAACATCAGTCCTTCCAATGAATATTCAGGATTGATTTCCTTTAGGATGGACTGGTTGATCTCCTGGCAGTCCAAGGGACTGTCAAGAGTCTTCTCCAACACCACAGTTCAAAAGCATCAATACTTCAGTGCTCAGCTTTCTTTATAGTCCAACTTTCACATGCATACATGACTACTGGGAAAACCATAGCTTTGACTTGACAGAAATTTGTTGGTAAAGTAATGTCTCTTTTTAATATGCTGTCTAGGTTGGTCATAGCTTTTCTTCTAAGGAGCAAGTGTCTTTTAATATCATGGTTGCAGGCGCCGTCTGCACTGATTTTGGAGCCCCCAAATATAAAGTCTCTGACTTTTTCCATTATTTCCCCATCTATTTGGCATGAAGTGATGGGACCATATGCCGTGATCTTAGTTTTCTGAATATTGAGTTTTAAGCCAAGATTTTCACACTCCTCTCTCATTCTCATCAAGAGGCTCTTTAGTTCTTCTTCATTTTCTTCCATAAGGGTGGTGTCATCTACTTATATGTGGTTATTGATATTTCTCCTGACAATCTTGATTCCAACTTGTGCTTCATACAGCCCAGAATTATGCATAATGTTCTCCTTATATAAGTGAAATAAGCAGGGTGACAATGTACAGCCTTGACATACTCCTTTCCCGATTTGGAACCAGTCTGTTGATCCATGTTCTGGTCTAACTGTTGCTTCTTGACCTGTGTACAGATTTCTCAAGAGGTAGGTCAGGTGGTCTAGTATTCCCATCTCTTTCAGAATTTTCCACAGTTTGTTGTGATCCACACAGTCAAAGGCTTTGGCATAGTCAACAAAACAGAAATAGTTGTTTTATGAAACTCTTTGCTTTTTTGATGATCCAGATGTTGGCAATTTGATCTCTGGTTGCTTTGTCTTTTGTAAATCCAGCTTAAACATCTGGAAGTTCATGGTTCCTGTACTGTTGAAGCCTATCTTGGAAAATTTGAGCATTACTTTGCTGGCATGTGAGATGAGTGCTATTGTGTGGTCATTTGAACATTCTTTGGCATTGCCTTTCTCTGGGATTGGAATGAAAACTGATCTTTTCCAGTCCTGTGGCCACTGCTGAGTTTTCCAAATCTGCTGGCATGCTGAGTGCAGCACTTTCACAGCATCATCTTTTAGGATTTGAAATAGTTCAACTGGAATTCCATCATCTCCAACAGCTTTGTTTGTTGATGCTTCCTAAGGCCCACTTTACTTCACGTTCCAGGTTTTCTGGCTCTAGGTGAGTGATCACACCGTCATGATTTTCTGGGTCATGAAGATCGTTTTTGTAGAGTTCTGTGGATTCTTGCCACTTCTTAATGTCTTCTGCTTCTGTTAGGTCCATACCATTTCTGTCCTTTATTGTGCTCATCTTTTCACAAAATATTCCCTTGGTATCTCTACTTTTCTTGAAGATATCTCTAGTCTTTCCCATTCTATTGTTTTTCTTTATTTGTTTGCATTGATCACTGAGGAATCTTTATCTCTCCTTGCTATTCTTTGGAACTCTGTATTCAAATGGGTATATTTTTGCTTTTCTCCTTTGCCTTTCATTGTTCTTCTTTTCTCAGCTATTTGTAAGACCTCTTCAGACAACCGTTTTATCTTTTTGCATTTCTTTTTCTTGGAGACGGTCTTGATACCTGCCTCCTGTACAATATCATAAACCTCTGTCCCTAGTTCTTCAGGCACTCTGTGAATCAGCTTTAATTCCTTGAATCGATTTTTCATGTCCACCGTATAATCATAAGGGATTTGACTTAGGTCATACCTGAATGATCTAATGGTTTTCCCTACTTTCTTATATTTAAGTCTGAATTTGGCAATAAGGAGCTCATGATCTGAGCCACAGTCAGCTCCTGGTCTTGTTTTTGCTGACTGCATAGAGCTTCTCTATCTTTGGCTACAAAGAATATAATCAATCTGATATTGGTATTAACCATCTGGTGATGTCCATGTGTAGAGTCTTCTCTTGTGTTGTTGGAAGAGGGTGTTTACTTGACCAGTGTGTTCTATTGGTTAAACTCTGTTAGCCTTTGCCCTGCTTCGTTTTGTACTCCAAGGCCAAATTTGCCTGTTACTTCAGGTAGCTCTTGCCTTCCTACTTTTGTATTCCAATTCCCTATAATGAAGAAGACATCCATTTTGGGTGTTAGTTCTGGAAGGTCTTGTAGGTCTTCATAGAACCGTTCAACTTCAGCTTCTTCAGCATTATTGTTTGGGGCATAGACTTGGATTACTGTAATACTGAATGATTTGCCTTGGAAATGAACAGAGATCATTCTGTCATTTTGAGATGGCTTTAAGTACTGCATTTTGGACTCTTTTGTTGACTATGATGGCTACTCCATTTCTTCTAATGGATTTTTGCCCACAGTAGTAGATAAAATGTCATCTGAGTTAAATTCACCCATTCCAGTCCTTTTCAGTTCATTGATTCCTAAAATGTCAATGTTCACTCTTGCCGTCTCCTGTTTGACCACTTCCAATTTGCCTTGATTCATGGACCTAACATTCCAGGTTCCTATGCAATATTGCTCTTACAGCATCAGACCTTGCCTCTATCACCAGTCATACCCTCAATTGGGTGTTGTTTTTGCTTTGGCTCCATCTCTTCATTCTTTCTGGAGTTATTTTTCCACTGATTTCCAGTAGCATATTGGGCACCTACCAACCTGGGGAGTTCATCTTTCAGTGTCCTATATTTTTGGCTTTTTATACTGTTCATGGGGTTCTCAAGGCAAGAATACTGAAGTGGTTTTCCGTTCCTTTCTCCTGGTTAGTTGATCACAAATATATGTTGAATAATATTAGGCTTGCCAAGTGTGAATTTGTTAACAATTATTTTCACAACATAATTTTGTCATTCTTTAAAACAGAACATGGCTCTTTAGTTGTTCAGAAAATATCAATGTCTGAAAAAAAGATGAATCCTGACTTTTTCAGTTCTGAAATTCTGGTGCTCCAAATGGACACAGTGACTTAAAAATTACTTAAATAAATAATTTGGTCTTATTAAAATCTATAGCTTTGGGGATGCTACATTTTTAGCCTTACGTTTGAATTTCCTTATATTACTTAAATGGACCAGAAATCATTAAAAACAGTTAAATCAACAAATTATAAGAATTATAACAAAATATCTATATAATTATAAACTAATCATTTTTATTTGTATATATTGTGTTTTTCATGCAGAACAACTCACAGGCACAACAACATATGCATATTTTCAATATTTTTATCTGCTTAAATTTATTTACACATATGTGCCAACAGAGTAAAAATTTTCCCCACCCATATTCCAAAACTCTGGGTTAGACTGTGTAGATCATGACAAACTGTAGAAAGCTCTTAGAGAGGTGGGAATATCAGACCATCTTACCTGTCTCCTGAGAAATCTGTATGTGGGTCAAGAAGCAACAGTTAGTATCCTGTATGGAACAACTGATTGGTTCAGGAAGAGTATGACAGGGCTGTGTGCTGTCACCCTGTTTGTTTAAGCTATATGCTGAGCTCATCATGAGAAATGCTAGGCTGGATGAGCTACAAGCTGGAATCAAGATAGGTGGGAGAAACATCAGCAGCCTCAGATATGCAGATGATACCACTATAATGGCAGAAAGTGAAGATAAACTGAAAAGCCTTTTGATGAGGGTAAAGGAGGAAAATGAAAGTGCCAGCTTAAGACTAAATATTAAAACAAACAAACAAACAAAAAACTAATATCATGGCATCCAGCCCCATTAGTGCATGTCAAATAGAGGGGGAAAGAAAGATTTCTTTTTCTTGGGCTCCAAAATCACTGCAGTTGGTGACTGCAGCCATGAAATCAGAAGACAATTGCTTCTTGGTAGGAAAGCTTTGAAAATCCTAAGCAGTGTGTTTAAAAGGAGAGACATTACTCTGTCAACAAAAGTCTGTATTGTCAAGGCTATGGTCTTCCCAGTGGTTATGTATGGTTGTGATAGCTGGACCATAAAGAAGGGAGAATGCCAAAGAACTGATGCCTTCAAACTGTCATGTGGAGAAAATTTCTGAAATTCCCTTGGGCAGCAAGGAGATCAAATCAGTCAATCTTAAGGGAGATCAACCCTGAATATTCGTTGGAAGGCCTGATGCTGAAGCTTAAGCTCCAGTATTCTGGTTATCTGATATGAACAGATGACTCATTGGAAAAGTTCCTGATGCTGGGAAAGATTGAGGGCAGAAAGAGAAGAGGGCATCAGAGGAAGATACGGCTGGATGGCATCACAGATGCAATGAACATGAACTTGGGCAAACTCCAGGAGATGGTGAGGGACAAGGAGGCCTGACATGCTGCAATCCATGTGATCACAAAGAGTTGCACACTACTGGGCGACTGAAAAGCAACAAGAAGACAGTATGCCTCCTAAAGACAGTTCTACAAGTTTTCTGGATACAGTTCCTGGGGCATGGTTCTAACATATTTCTAAGTTCTTTACAAAGTTATTTGGTGTTACGCAGGAAATACTGTGGATCCCCCAATCCAGAAGAGTCTAAACTCACAGAGAGCAGATAGGTACAAAGTCTTAAAATAGGAACTATGGCACAGGAAAGGGAGAATGTCTGTGTTAGAAGTTTCCTTTGCATTTTTGCCATCTTCATTAACACCAATGTAAAAATTTAACTTGTTCTTACCCTGACACATTCCAAACTTCCTCGCAGCACTCCCTGTTACCTCAAGCATATGACTCCTCAATATCTAGCATTCTTGATACATGAATGTGCCCATTTGCTCAGTCATGTCCGTCTGTTTGAGACCCCATAGACTGTAGTCTGACAAGCTCCTCTTTCCACGGGATTTTTCAGGCAAGAATACTGGAGTGAGTTGCCATTTCCTTCTCCAGGGGATCTTCCTGAATCAGAGATGGAACCCACATTTCTGGAGTCTCCTGCATTAATAGGCAGATACTTTGCCACTGAGCCACCTGAGAAACCCCTGATACTTGAATAGTCTTTCCAATAGGTTATCTGTGCTTTATAACTTTTAGAAACTATTCTTCCTTCCTGAAGTTCTGCATACATCCCTAACTCACCGCAGTTGCTAATGATATCTTGTCTAAGATAGAAACATCAAAAAGATTTGTTTAAGGAGCTATGCTGCTTCCAGAATGAGCTTGAGCAAAAAATTACGATGCCACCTTCAGGGCATATCACACAAATTTTCTTGCACTTCTAAAACTGTGCTTTTACATCAGGTCCTGGACCTGGCATGTAGGCCTCTTTGCACACAGAATTTGAAGACAGAATTTCCTACTTGGTCTCTGAAATATCCAACTAGTACATTTTTGTCTATTTCCTTCCATCTATAAGCATAATCCCTGAGTCCTGTCAGACCTACCCACTCTCACAGGTAAGGATGCCAAAAGGGTCCATCAATCTTTTTGATAGGAAGGGAAAAGAAGTGCAGGAAAAAATACACACGCATTAATGTTTCAGTAAATTATCTTTCCACATTGCAATTTATCATATGGATAGGTAGAATGGTTATTATTCACCCTTCCTAGAAAAGAGGTAGCAAGAAGTCCCAAGAAAATGCAACATTCTTTTACCTGATCTTATTTGTGAGAAAGGAAAAATGCAATACGCTGAGACTTTATGTCTATCATAGAAGATTTAACCAAAAGAAAAATAAAACAATGTGATAAATCAATGTGATAAATGTGATTCAGCATTTACTATATTTTAGTTCTTTATTGATTCTCACTAAAAATACTAGTTAGGAAACTAGTTAGGAGTGATAAAAAAAAGGGAGAGAGAATAGAACCAAAAGTCCTCATCCATATCTCTATTTCTATATTGACAGTAATACTTCACATAAAACATTTAGTTTTATATCAATATTGTTTAAAAATATGATACTCTTCTTGATTCTCTAAAAATTTTTGTTGATGATAAGATTAGAGAAAAAAAAATACTTTCTTAGCTTTAGACTTTATTCTTTGGACAGTGTTGCTTGGTATGCAGGGTGATGTAAATTCTGTTTTACTGGAACAACTAATAGTAACATTTTAAAATTTATGATTAGGATGCAATTGATCTTGTGTTTTAACTTGAGCTAGTGATGTGTCTCTATGCACTTGTGAATTTAAATATTTTCAGTTATCCAAATCACATTGAATTTCATCTTGAGATAGAGTTGTGGTTTGGCAACCTCTCCAGTGACAATGACAAACTGGGGGAATACAGCCAGCTACAAAATTGCCACTTACTAAACTCCTCATCAATTTACTTCTGTGTTCTTTGAAAAGAGTAATTTCATAGCCTTTTCTCTACAGCTTTAATGCCCTTTATAAGATAAATACCCTCCTAAATGGTCACATCTGCTTTCTTTTGGCCCACAAAATGCTTAGTCAAAGAAATAAGCCACCATAGCTACTTTCCTCACTGACATTAAATCAAATTTTGTGGCAAAGGAACATTGAAGATCAAACTGTGTGTGCTATTCATACAACTTGCATTACTTCAAAACTCATTTTATTTCCCCAAGGTCCTTAAGAGCAGTTACTTTCTCATATATTTATTTATTCATTCATTTATTTTTAATTCATTCAACAAATATATATTAAATGCTTACTATATGCCAGGGATCATGCTAAATGTTGTAGATACAAAGATTAATAAGTCACAATTGATGCTCTTAAAGAGTTTGCAGTATATTATGATGGCAAATATAAAGAATGATGAATGCACTGTAATTAGAGGGATGAGGGTAGAAGGTGGTAGCAGGAAGGAAAAAAGTGTAATTAATGCTAGTAGGACCTGAGGATACAAAACATGATTTAAAGATAAATATCCTCTCAAGTATGGTTTGAAGGATGAATTTTTAAGGCAGATTAGGATGGGGAGGAAATATTACTATTAACAGATGAGTATTACACATAGGGAAAGAACTAGAAGAAGACATATTACTTACAAGTGTTGATAAATAAGGTTGGAGAGATGAGCCGGTGAAAAACTTCATAATAAGTAAAGTTAAGGAATTTGGACAATGTCTTAGAAGATATGGAAAACTATTAGGGAGTTTTTATTAACTGTGGGGAGGGAGATGCATAAAGTAATCTAATTTGTATTTTTATTATTATTTTTTTTCTAATTTGTATTTTAAAAAAATTGTTCTCATTGCAATATGAACGTTGTGACCAATTCTAAATCTAGGAAGAACACAGACCAAAGTCTTATATACAGCGGGAGTCTTTCTAGTGCTTACTTTTTTGTGACCTTTTTATGAAATTCAACATTATTATCCAATTTTCCTTAATACAAGCATTTTACAGGAGAACCTATATGTTGTTCTTGTTCAGCCTCTAAATAGTATCTGACTCTTTGTGACACCATGGACTGCAACACTAAAGGCTCTCTGTCTTCCACTATCTCCCAGAGTTTGCTCAAATTCATGTCCATTGAGTCAGTGATGCGATCTAACCATGTCATCCTCTGCCACCTCCTCTATTTGCCTTCAATCTTTCCCAGCATCAGAGACTCTTCCAATGAGTTGGCTCTTTGCCAACTATTGGCCAAACTATTGGAACTTCAGTTTCAGCATGAGTTATTCTCATGCATATTCAGAATTGAGTTGCTTTGGGACTGACTGGCTTGATCACCCTGTAGTCCAAAGGACTCAAGAGTCTTCTCCAGTAACACAGTTTGAGAATATCTATTCTTGGGCACTCAGCCTTCTTTATGGTCCAACTCTCACATCCATACACGACTACTGGAAAAACATAGTTTTGACTATATGGAGATTTTCAGGAAAGTGATGTCTCTGCTTTTTAATATGCTGTCTAGATCTGTTATAGCTTTCTTTCCAAGGGACTTCCCTGATAGCTCAGTTGGTAAATAATCTGCCTGCAATCCAGGAAAAGCCAGCTGGATTCCTAGGTCGGAAGATCTGCTGGAGAAAAGATAGGCTACTTATGCCAGTATCCTTGGACTTCTCTTGTGGCTCAGCTGGTAAAGAATCCTCCCGCAATGTGGGATACCTTGATTGGGAAGATCACCTCAAGAAGGGAAAGTCTACCCCCTCTAGTATTCTGATGTGGAGAATTCAATGGACTGTATAGGCCATAGTGTAGCAAAGAGTCAGATATGACTGAGTGACTTTCGCATTCTTTTTTTTACTTCCAAGGAGCAAACATCTTTTAATTTCTTGGGTGCAGTCACTGTCCATGGTGATTTTGGAGCCCAAGAAAATAAAATTTGTCACTGCTTCCACATTTTCCACTTCTGTTTTGCAATGAAGTGATGGGATCAAATGTCACAATCTTATAATTTTTAATGTGAGTTTCAAGCCAGCTTTTTTACTCTTTTCTTTTACTCTCAACAAGAGGCTGTAGTTCCTCTTCACTTTCTGCCATTAACGTGGTATCATCTGCATATCAGAGGTTTTTGATATTTGTCCCAACACTTTTGGTTACAATTTGAGACTCACTGAGCTGGGAATTTTGCATGATGTACTCTGAATGGAAGTTAAATAAACAGGTGGCAATATACAGCCTTGCTGTACTCATTTCCCAATTTGGAACCAGTCCATTGTTCCATGTCCGGTCCTAATTGCTGCTTCTTGACCCACATACAGGTTTCTCAAGAGGCAGGTCAGGTGGTCTGGTATTCCTATCTCTTTAAGAATTTTCCACAGTTTGTTGTGATCCACACAGTCAAAGGCTTTAGCATAGTCAATGAAAGAGATGTTTTTCTTAAATTCTCTTGCTTTTTCTATGAGCCAGTGGACATTGGAAATTTGATCTCTGGTTCCTCTGTGTTTTCTAAATAAAGCTTGTACATCTGGAATTTCTCAGTTCATGTAGTGCTGAGGTCTAGCTTAAAAAATTTTGGGCATAACCTTGCTAGCATATGAAATGAGCACAACTGGATGGTAATTTGAACATTCTTTGACATTGCCTTTCTTTGAGTTTGGAATTAAAATTGACATTTTCCAGTCCTATGACCACTGCTGAGTTTTCCAAATTTGCTGACATATGGAGTCCAGCATGTTAGCAGCATCATATTTTAGGATTTTAAATAACTCATCTATAATTCTGTCACCTCCACTAACTTTGTTCAGAGTAATACTTCTTAAAGCCCTTTTGACTTCACACCCCAGGATGTCCAACTCTAGGTGAGTGACCACATCATCATGGTAATCTGGGTCATTAAGCCTTTTTTTGTTTGCTTCTGTGTACTCTTGTCACCTCTCCTGGAGTATGATGTGGCAACACCCTCCAGTATTTTTGCTTAGAGAATGCCTTGGAGGTTCTCAGCATATGTCTTAGCATGCTATTCCTCACCTCAATTCAATATTTCTTCTAATAATGAGAACAAAAGAACTTAATAAAAGAATAAAAAGGTCTTAATAAAAGCAATAACTATAGGAATATTAAATAATAGAAAGGACAAATAACTACACGTTATTCATGAGAATTTAGTATGTGATGGGTAGGACTTAATTGTATTATGTCTGAGAGTAGTTTCAGGTTCTAAAATAAAATTTGCAAGAATACTGACCTTTGATTTTTAAAAACATTTCAACCTTCATAGTTGGCATATATATATATATATATATATATATATATATATATATATATAAACATTAAGCAAGACCCATTCTGTTGCACGTATTCAATCTTACTTTTTATAGGAACATTCATTTTTTGCATTGTAAACAAGACTATAATTCAGAGAAGAAATTACAAGTTCTATATTTTGTTGGTATTTTACCTATTGCATCAGACCTTTAAGAACAGAATTTATGTAAAACCAAAGAGATGTTTCCTGTAATTACAGCAAAATCATATTGATTATCATAAAAAATCTTTAAATATTAGTGCCTATAGGTGATTAAAAGTGAAAGTACATTGTAGGTGGATTCTTTACCAACTGAACTATCAGGGAACCCCAATGATTAGGTTTATCTAGATTATCATGTGGACCTAATGCAGATTCCATTCCAGTAGGGACTATTTGACTGTTTAAACTATTATAACTATTATGAAATAGTTTAACTAAACCTATATTAAGGATTTTATAATATCATAAATGAAAAAAGTTATATAAAAGTGGTTAAACAATAACTTAGACTGCAACTCCAATTTTAATGAGAAGTTAAAAATACTGAAAAATATTTTATATTGTATAGTTAACATCCTTCTTTATTCTAGTTTAAAATGAAAGTATCAAGCAAACAATGCTTATGTAATAAAATATGGCCATTGTATGTATCTTTATACCTTTTTTCTTTTTAACTTGGTAGAGTAAGTTTGACTCTATAGGGATTCTTTACCAATTATCTCATAAACTTTTCATGAAAATTAGAACTTATAGAAGAGAAGGAATAAATTTTACCAAAGTAACTGTGAAACTTTAGCAAAATACTGAACTAACAAATTGTATATGTATTCAAATCACCGCAGATAAAAATATTTACAATCCAAGAGTTAATCAATAAAATGTATGAAGACAAAATAAACACCTTGATTAAAACATTCAGTTGGTCATAAAATAATTCCAAAGCAGGCCTTCATATAGCCAACAAAGTTTTGACCTCAAGTATTTGATATCTTTAATAACCAACAATATCAAGCTAGCATTATTATTTGCATATCAGCTTTGTAAAGATATAAAATAATGTTTTTTCCATATTATATATTATTGCCTCTTTTCTCATAGACTAATTGACCATAAGTGTGTGGATTTATTCATGAGATGTCTCTTTTATTTCATTGGTTTATGTGTCTGTTTTTGTGCCAATATCAAGCTGTTTTGATTATCATAGCTTTGTAATACTGTCTGAAGTCAAGGAGCATAATATTTGCTCTCTCTCAAGATTACTTTGATTTTTCTTCAGCTTTCTTCTTTTTCAACATTGTTTTGGCTATTCCAGATCTATTTTGGTTCACAAATGTTAGGATCATTTGTCCCTCTCCTCATTGTTGTTCAGTCACTAAATAGTGTCCAGTTTTTTGTGACCCCATGCACTGCAGTGTGCCAGGCTTTCCTCTTTTTCTCCTTAGTTAAAGATATTTCTGGGGCTTCCCTGATAGCTCGGTTGGTAAAGAATCCACCTGTAATGCAGGAGACCCTGATTGGATTCCTGGGATGGGAAGATCTACCGGAGAAGGGATAGGCTACCCACTCCAGTATTCTGGGGCTTCCTTGATAGCTCGGTTGGTAAAGAATCCACCTGCAATGCGAGACCCCAGGTGGATTCCTGAGTTGGGAAGATTCCCTGAAAAAGGGAAAGGCTACCCACTCTAGTATTCTGGCCTGGAGAAGTTGCAAAGAGTCAGACACGAGTGAGTGACTTTCACTTTCACTTCACTTTCACATTTATTTCTAGCCATATTATAATGATTCAGTTGCACATGGAGTTATATTCTTAGTTTCTCTGATAGTTTGTTATTATTGAATGGAAATGCAATAAATTTCTGTATATTATTATTTCAAACAATAAAGCTTCCAAGGTTTCTGTATAGAACAGCTGCAAATTGTACCAATATTTAACTGCAAATAGTGACAGATTTAATTATTCTAAATTATGTTCTTCCAATTGAGATTTTTTTTGTATTGTCTGATTGTCGTGGCTAAGACTTCCAATACTATTGAACAGAATTTGGAAGAGTAGGCATTCTAGTCTTGTTCCTCCTCTTAGAGGAAAAACTTTCAGCTTTTTATCATTGAGTAAGATATCAGTTGGATTTGCCTTTAAGAACTTGTATTGCATTGAGGTATGCTTCTTATGTAACAACTTTATTGAGAATTTTCATCATAGATGGATGTTGAATTTTGACAATTGCTTTTTCTGTATCTCATGAGATGACTGTGTGACTTTTACCTTTTTTGTTAGTGTGATGTATCACTTTGACTGATCAGCAAATATTGAACCATTTTTTTTGGTTCCTAGAGTAAGCCCCATTTTATCAAGCTGTAGTCTTCTAATGTACTGTTGAATTTGCTTTGCTAGTGTTGTGTTGAGATTTTTTGCATCTATGTTTATCAGTGATAATAGCTAATCTTTGCAAGGTTTCCATATCAAGCTAATGCTGGCCTTGTAGAAAGAGCTTGGAAACATTGCTTCCCCTACAACTTTTTGGACTAGTTTGAGAAGGTTAGTATTACTCTTCTTTAAATGTTTGTTTGAATTCTCAGAGGATCTCTCTAACCCTGGACTTCAGTTGTTTGGGAGATTTTTGATAACTTCTTCCATTTCATTACTAGCAGTCTATTGGTTCAGTTTTTCTATTTCATCTTGATTTGGTCTTGGAAGATCACTTGTTTCTTGGAACTTAACCATTTTGTCTATGTTGCCCAACTTGTTTATGGAAAACTGCTAGCAGTATTGTCTTATGATTACATTTTATCATATAAGTTGTAATTTCTTTTTCATGTCTAATTGCATTTATTTTTTCCCACTCTTTCCTTCTTGATGAATTTGATAAACAGTTTATCAATTTTATTTATCTTTTAAAAAACTTTTCTTTGATCATTTTGTCTATTGTTTCTATCTCTATTTCATTTATTTCTACTCTGATAATTATTACTTATTCTTTCTGCTAATTTTGGACTTTGTCTTTAATTTTTCATTTTCTTTTAGGTGGAAAGTTAGATTTTTTATTTGAGAAATAAGTGGTGTTGAGATCAGTTCAGTTCAGCTCAGTTGCTCAGTCGTGTCTGACTCTTTGCAACCCCATGAATCACAGCACGCCAGGCCTCCCTGTCCATCACCAACTCCCAGAGTTCACTCAGATTCACGTCCATCGAGTCAGTGATGCCATCCAGCCATCTCATCCTCGGTCGTCTCCTTCTCCTCCTGCCCCCAATCCCTCCCAGCAACAAAGTCTTTTCCAATGAGTCAACTCTTCATATGAGGTGGCCAAAGTACTGGAGTTTCAGCTTTAGCATCATTCTTTCCAAATAAATACCAGGGCTGCTCTCCTTCAGAATGGACTGGTTGGATCTCCTTGCAGTCCAATGGACTCTCAAGAGTCTTCTCCAACACCACAGTTCAAAAGCATCAATTCTTCAGCTCTCAGCTTTCTTCACAGTCCAACTCTCACATCCATACATGACTACTGGAAAAACCATAGCCTTGACTAACCAGCCGGACCTTAGTCGGCAAACTAATGTCTCTGCTTTTGAATATATAAAGAATGAAACTAGAACAGTTTTTTATACTATAGAAAGAAAGAAAGTAAAGTTGCTCAGTCGTGTCAGACTCTTTGCAACCCCATGGACTGTAGCCTACCAGGTTCCTCCATCCATGGGATTTTTCAGGCAAGAATACTGGAGTGGGATGCCATTTCTTTTTCCAGGAGATCTTTCTGACCCAGGAATTGAAGCCGGGTCTCCCAAACTGTAGGCAGACACTTTACCATCTGAGTCACCAGGGAAATCATAACGTATATTAGTACAAACACAAACTCAAAATGGGTTAAAGACTTAAATGTAACATCTGAAACATAAAACTAGTGGAAAACACATTTTTTCTGACAAGTTTCCTAAGGCAAAAGTAAAAATAAACCATAGAATCTAATCAAGCTGAAATGGTTTTGCAGAGTGAAGAAAACAACAAAATGAAAAGGTAACTTACTGAATGAGAGAGTATATTGCAAACAATATGTCTTATAAAGGGTTGATATCCAAAATATAAAGAATTTATGCACTCAATATATTAATAAAAAAAAGTAACTCAATTAAAAATGAACTTTTCTTTTTCCAGAAAAGACATAGAGATGGCCACCTGGCTCATGAAAAGATGGTTGACATAAAAAATCATTAGAGAAATGTAAATCAAAGCCACAATGAGATATCATCTCACACAAGCCAAAATGGCCATCACCAAAAAGAACGGAAATAACAAGTGTTGCTGAGGATATGATGAAAAGGAATTTTAGTATATAGTGGTTTGGAATTTAAATTTATAGTGGTGCTTTGGAAAACAGTATGGAATTTACCCAGAAAATTGGAAAGAGAGCAAGCATATGATACAAGGATTCCATTCCTGGGTATTTATCTGAAGAAAATGAAAATACTAATTTGAAAAGATATACACACTCCAAAGTTCATAGCAAGATTATTCACAGTAGTCAAGATATTGAAGCAAACAAGTGTTCATCAATAAATGAATGAAGAAGATGTGGTATATGTATTCAATGGAATATTACTCAGGCATAAAACAATGAAGGATGAAATCTTGCATTTGGGACAACATAAGTGAACCTGGAGGATGTTGTACTTAGTGAAATAAGTTAGATATAGAAAGGATATAGAAAGGTAAACCCTTCGTGTCTTCAATTGTATGTGGAATCTAAAACCAAAAACAATATAGCAAATATATATAAATGTCACAAAGACTATATAATGCTCAGGACAAGAAAAATATTCAATGTTTTAAAATAACTTTGTATGGCAAGTAATTTATAAAAATGCTGAATCACTATATTTTAACCTTGAAAAGGATATAGTATTGTAAGTCAACTGTATTTCAATAAATAAAAATAAATTAACAATTAAAATAAATCTAAAAGAAGATTTAAAGTATACAATCATATTCTCTTAGTACCTCTAAACACAACAGGTTGGATCAGAAATTGGTATAAACTTTCTGGAGAACATTTGGACAGTAAATATCAAAGGACCAAAGAATTCTAAAATCTCTTACTCTCCAATTTTATGTTTGCAGTTTCAACTTAAAGAAAGTGTTTTAAAGTGCACAAAACATGTTAAAATTAATGTTTGTTATAGGGTTACATATAAATAAGAAAATGCAACAGAAATTTGAACTGTAGGTTAAATGATTGTTCAAACTACTGCACAATTGTACTCATCTCACATGCTAGCAAAGTAATGCTGAAAATTCTCCAAGATAGGTTTCAACAGTACTTGAACCAAGAACGTCTAAATGTTCAAGCTGGATTTAGAAAGACAAGGACCATTGCAATGAAAAGAATAAAATACTTAGGAATATATCTACCTAAAGAAACTAAAGACCTATATGTAGAAAATTATAAAACAATGATGAAATAAATCAAAGAGGACACTAATAGATGGAGAAATATACCATGTTCATGGGTTGGAAGAATTAATATAGTGAAAATGAGTATACAACCTAAAGCAATCTACAGATTCAATGCAATCTCTATCAAGCCACCAGAGGTATTTTTCACATATAGCCAAAGTAATCTTGAGAAAGAAGAATGGAACTGGGGGAATCAACTTGCCTGACTTCAGGCTCTACTACAAAGCCACAGTCATCAAGACAGTATGGTACTGGCACAAAGACAGAAATATAGATCAATGGAGCAAAATAGAAAGCCCAGAGATAAATCCACACACCTATGGACACCTTATCTTTGACAAAGGAGGCAAGAATATACAATGGAGTAAAGACAATCTCTGTAAAAAGTGGCAATGGGAAAACTTGGTCAACCACTTGTAAAAGAATGAAACTAGATCACTTTCTAACACTATACACAAAAATAAACTCAAAATGGATTAAAGATCTAAACGTAAGACCAGAAACTATAAAACTCCTAGAGGAGAACATAGGCAAAACACCCTCTGACATAAATCACAGCAGGATCCTCTATGATCCACCTCCCAGAATACTGGAAATAAAAGCAAAAATAAACAAATGGGATCTAATTAAAATTTAAAGCTTCGCACAACAAAGGAAACTAAGCAAGGTGAAAGGACAGCCTTCTGAATGGGAGAAAATAATAGCAAATGAAGCAACTGACAAACAACTAATCTCAAAAATATACAAGCAACTTATGCCGCTCAATTCCAGAAAAATAAACGACCCAATCAAAAAATGGGCCAAAGAGCTAAATAGACATTTCTCCAAAGAAGACATACAGATGGCTAACAAACACATGAAAAGATGCTCAACATCACTCATTATCAGAGAAACGCAAATCAAAACCACAGTGAGGTACCATTTCACACCAGTCAGAATGGCAGCGATCCAAAAGTCTACAAGCAATAAATGCTGGAGAGGGTGTGGAGAAAAGGGAGCCCTCTTACAGTATTGGTGGGAATGCAAACTAGTACAGCCACTATGGAGAACAGTGTGGAGATTCCTTAAAAAATTGCAAATAGAATTGCCTTATGACCCAGCAATCCCACTGCTGGGCATACACACAGAGGAAACCAGAATTGAAAGAGACACGTGTACCTCAATGTTCATCATAGCATTGTTTATAATAGCCAGGACATGGAAACAATCAAGATGTCCATCAGCAGATGAATGGATAAGAAAGCTGTGGTACATATACACAATGGAGTATTACTTAGTCATTAAAAAGAATACATTTGAATCAGTTCTAATGAGGTGGATGAAACTGGAGCCTATTATACAGAGTGAAGTAAGCCAGAAAGAAAAACACCAATATAGTATACTAACACATATATGTGGAATTTAGAAAGATGGTAATGATAACCCTGTATGTGAGACAGCAAAAGAGACACAGATGTATAGAACAGACTTTTAGACTGCAGGAAAGGGAGAGGGTGGGATGATTTGGGAGAATGGCATTGAAACATGTATGCTATCAGGTAAGGAATGAATCACCAGTCTATGTTCTATACAGGATACAGGACACTTGGGGCTGGTGCACGGGGATGATCCAGAGAGATGGAATGGGGTGGGAGGTGGGAGGGGGTTCAGGATTGGGAACTCATGTACACCCATGTCTGATTCATGTTAATGTATGGCAAAACCAATACAGTATTGTAAAGCAAAATAACGTAAAAATAAAAATTAAAATAAAAAAAGACAAGGATATTGTTAAATTGCCAAGAGGTCAAATTACCAACATCCGTTGGATCATAGAAAAAGCAAGAGAATTTCAGAGAAATATCTATGTCTGCTTCTTTGACTACGCTAAAGCCTTTGACTGTGTGGATTACAATAAACTGCAGAAAATTCTCAAGACATGAGAATACCAGACCACCTTACCTGCCTCCTGAGAAATCTGTATGTAGGTCAAGAAGCAACAATTAGAACTGGACATGGATAACAGACTTGTTCAAAATTGTGAAAGGAGTGTGTCAATGACGTATATTGTCACTCTGCTTATTTAACTTTGTCCAGGGAGGAAGCATCATGCTTGATAACAAAATAGATGGCTGCTTGTAGTGGACATTATAACAGCACTCACACATGATTTAGAGATGGAAGTAAAATAGCTTTACTAAAGGGAAGTTATATGAAAAAGGAAAACAATCAATTCTTAGTTTTGCCTGAGTTTGAAGGAACTATAATTAAAAGTTAAATATTTTATTATAAATATGACATTTCCAAAAATTATCATTTCCTGATATAAAATAAAATGAGCTAACTTTTAAGATCATTATTTTCTTCTTAGTGGGTTTGTTTAAACAAAGGTGGAGTGAATATTGTTGATACTGCTATAAGCATCTTTATTAGATAAAAGGATGAATAGATAATCTTCATCTTTCTTCATATTTTGAAGTTTGTTTGATTCAATGCAACATGTACAGAAAATACTCTAATTCCACCTTGAACTAGAAGTTGATCTGAGTCCAATTTCAAAGGCCCCAAAAATCCACTCCATTAAAGTATATGTACTATAAAATTCCATGTCTATCCCATTAAATGGGTTTACCTGGTCACTCAGACAGTCAAGAATCTGCCTGCAATGCAGGAGACCTGGATTATATCCCTGGGTTGGGAAGATCCTCTGAAGAAGGGAATGACAACCCACTCCAGTTTTCTTGCCTTGAGAATCCCCATGGACAGAAGAGCCTGGTGGGCTGTGGTCCATGCGGTTGCAAATTGTTGGACATGGCTGAATGACTAAGCCCAGAGCAGTGCTGTCTAATAGAAATATAAGTCTAAAGGTAATGTTAAATTTTCTAATAACAGTGTTTAAAAAAGTAAAAAGAAACAGATAAATTTGATTTTACTATTATATTTGATTTATCCCCAACTATTCAAACTATGGTCATTTTCATAAATAATGATACATTAAAAACTGCTGAAGAGCTCTTTTACATTACTTTGTACCGAGTTTTCAAAATCTGATGTGCATTTTACATTTAAAGAACACCTCAATTTAAATACTACTTGTAAATTATAATCCTAGATCTGCATTAAGATTTCTTATTGATGTAAGAGCACCTAAGAGGTCTATCCTCTTTATTAATTTTAAACACAATTTTGTTAACTAAAGTTGTAGAGAAGATCTCAGAATTTATCTTTAACTGAAACTTTCTACCCTTCAAATAGCAACTTCCCATTTCTTTCTCCACTCAGCCCAGACAGCAAGTCTGCCTCCTATTTCTATTATTTTAATTATTTTTGATCAGAAGAAAGAATTTTAGAGTTGAAGACAGATAGCTTGAAATTATACAATTCAAAGAGCATAAGAAAAACTAAAAAAGAATGAAGAAAGCCTAAGAACGATGTAAAATTTGATTTCATAAATTTACAGTTAAAAAGTAGATTCTTATACTCAAGTTGCTCTGACCTTGCAGTTTTCCAATTACTGAATTGAATAGCAATTTTTACAGTTAAGTTTAAAATAATTGAAACTGGATAACATTTAAAACTCAGAATTTTGGTTTGCATATGTTAGGTAGTTAGAATAGGGAAAAGGAGTCCAAAATGGCTATGGCTAAAAGACAAGGAAGGGAAAAGCCCATGAAAATAGAACAAAGGAATGTCAAAGAAAGGTCCCATCTCTGGAGTGAGGACTTCAGGTAGAACAGCACTCCTGGCTGAGCCCAATTTGCATAGGGCAGGCCCAGGGGGAAGAAAACATATAAAAGGAGCCATGGGCTCTCTTGCTCTCTCTCTCTTACATGCATATGCTCTTTTTCTCTCTTTCTGTCTCTCTACTCCGCCCCCCTCCTCCACGTGCATGCTGGTGTGCTCCTCCACTCTCCTCTTCTTTGAGGATGGATTCTCCTGCTATCTTTTAAATAAAATAGAGCTGTAACACTGATTTATCTAAGAGCTATGACACAGTTTGTTCAAGACCCGAGAGCTGTGATGAGGGCTTTAATACCAGTTGCTCCAAATCATTGTTGTGACAAGACAAGAACCGAGAAGCATACACTCGTCTGACACATATATCATTTATACTTCAGTAAAAATGTTTGAAAAAAAATTTGACCTTCAGTTTCAATAACCACAAGTGCTCAGGTGCTACATGTGGTTGAGTAAGCCACCTTATTAGGTAGAAGAGGGCTTCAAGGACTCAATATCTTCACAACTGAGTAGAGCCATGGGTAATTTCCCTTGCTGGGATTCTGTTTAAAAAATTGAAAAAAATACTTGTAGAGTGGAATTGAAATGGAAGTTATAGTCATGATCCATTGTTACAAAGAGAACTAAAATTCTTTCCACTCCCTGACCATGTTACTTTAGCTTTTTCCTTCCATTTTATCTCAGAATGTATTATATTTCTTATTTTTGTGAAGATATTCAGCTGTCAGTATTTTTATATAGAATTTGCATGTTTCTTATTTAGCTACATTTTTTACCTGAAAACAAATATACACATATTTGTTATTTACCTAGCACTGCATGACCTTTATTCCTTTATTACGTGACAAACTTGTACAGAGGAATATGAGGAAGTGACAGTCTAACAAGTTTAAAAACCTAGAAAGCATCAAAACTAGAATCAAACCACCTAACTGGTGAACTCAGTTCGGTTCAGTTCAGTTCAGTTGCTCAGTCGTGTCTGACTCTTTGAGACCCCATGGACTGCAGCACTCCAGGCTGCACTGGATCCATGCTATGACATGGTGTTGGGCAGGGTGGATCAGTCAGTGATAACTGGGAAAAGAAGACACAAGAGTAAATGAGGCCCTGGAGGATATCCAATAAAATTTACTTCACTCGTAGCACTCGTAAAGTGTTCACTGTGCCCACTCAAATAGTTGGTTGGTGCAGCTGAGTGATAGAGATGCGGTTAGGAAGTGTTTATAAATTAAATGCCTGTGCATGCACTAGGGTTATAGAAATAAGCAACAGGACTAAAGAAATAAAGAACTGTTCTCTGTTTCCTTGAGTTTAGGCCACTGAAACGCTAGGCTGGAAGAAGCACAAGCTGGAATCAAGATTGCCAGGAGAAATATCAAGAACCTCAGATATGCAGATGACACCAGCCTTATGGCAGAAAGTGAAGAGGAACTAAAAAGCCTCTTGATGAAAGAGAAAGAGGAGAGTGAAAAAGTTGGCTTAAAGCTCAACATTTGGAAAATTAAGATCATGGCATCTGGTCCCATCACTTCATGGGAATTAGATGGGGAAATAGTGGAAACAGTGTCAGACGTTATTTTGGGGGCTCCAAAATCACTGCAGATGGTGACTGCAGCTATGAAATTAAAAGATGCTTACTCCTTGGAAGAAAAGTTATGACCAACTTAGATAGCATATTGAAAAGCAGAGACATTACTCTGCCAAAAATGGTCCATCTAGTCAAGGCTATGGTTTTTCCAGTAGTCATGTATGGCTGTGAGAGTTGGACTGTGAAGAAGGCTGAGCGCCGAATAATTGATGCTTTTGAAGTGTGGTGCTGGAGAAGACTCTTAAAAGTCCCTTGGACTGCGAGGAGATCCAACCAGTCCATTCTGAAGGAGATCAACCCTGGGATTTCTTTGGAGGGAATGATGCTGAAGCTGAAACTCCAGTACTTTGGCACCTCATGCAAAGAGTTTACGCATTGGAAAAGACTGATGCTGGAAGGGATTGGGGGGAGGAGGAGAAGGGACGACAGAGGATGAGATGGCTGGATGGCATCACTGACTCGATGGACGTGAGTCTGAGTGAATTCTGGGAGTTGGTGATGGACAGGGAGGCCTGGTGTGCTGCGATTCATGGGGTCGCAAAGAGTCGGACATGACTGAGCGACTGAACTGATAGAAATAATATTAATAACACAATGACTTGTTTGTGAGGAAAGAGAAAAAATGTAGGCTACATATTCATCATCTAATACTTCCTTCAACAAATTAAATTTGCCTCCAGAATTTAGCATTACAATTATATAAATAGAGAGCTTCCTTCCCTTTGTTCTTATATTGTAGCCCCAAAAGCCAGCTGGGGATTTCCGTCTGTAGTGGAATTTCAGTTACATATTTATGTTCTATGCAAACAAGTCACATTGCTGGCTTTTGTCTAGAATTGGCCTAAGAAGAGACATTGTCAAAGAAGAATTTGCAAAGAGCAAAAGCCAGTGAGCAGGGCCAGATGAGGCATGAATTCACTTCAGTTCAGGTGCTCAGTCATGTCCGACTCATTGCAACCCCATGAATCGCAGCATGCCAGGCCTTCCTGTCCATCACCATCTCCCAGAGTTCACTCAGACTCACGTCTATCGAGTCAGTGATGCCATCCAGCCATCTCATCCTTGGTCATCCCCTTCTCCTCCTGCCCCCAATCCCTCCTAACATCAGACTCTTTTCCAATGAGTCAACTCTTCGCATGAGGTGGCCAAAGTACTGGAGTTTCAGCTTTAGCATCATTCCTTCCAAAGAAATCCCAGGGTTGATCTCCTTCAGAATGGACTGGTTGGATCTCCTCGCAGTCCAAGGGACTCTCAAGAGTCTTCTCCAACACCACAGTTCAAAAGCATGAATTCTTCAGCGCTCAGTCTTCTTCACAGTCCAACTCTCATATCCATACATGACCACTGGAAAAACCATAGCCTTGACTAGATGGACCTTAGTCAGCAAAGTAATGTCTCTGCTTTTGAATAAACTATCTAGGTTGGTCATAACTTTTCTTCCAAGGAGTAAGCGTCTTTTAATTTCATGGCTGCAGTCACCACCTGCAGTGATTCTGGAGCCCCAAAAAATAAAGTCTGACACTGTTTCTACTGTTTCCCCATCTATTTGCCATGAAGTGATGGGACCAGATGCCATGATCTTCGTTTTCTGAATGTTGAGCTTTAAGCCAACTTTTTCACTCTCCTCTTTCTCTTTCATCAAGAGGCTTTTTAGTTCCTCTTCGCTTTCTGCCATAAGGGTGGTGTCATCTCCATATCTGAGGTTCTTGATATTTCTCCTGGCAATCTTGATTCCAGCTTGTGTTTCTTCCAGTCCAGCGTTTCTCATGATGTACTCTGCATACAAGTTAAGTAAGCATGGTGACAAGATACAGCCTTGACACACTCCTTTTCCTATTTGGAACCAGTCTGTTGTTTCATGTCCAGTTCTAACTGTTGCTTCCTGACCTGCACGCAGATTTCTCAAGAGGCAGGTCAGGTGGTCTGGTATTCCCATCTCTTTCAGAATTTTCCGCAGTTTATTGTGATCCATACAGTCAAAGACTTTGGCATAGTCAATCAAGCAGAAATAGATGTTTTTCTGGAATTCTCTTGCTTTTTTGATGATCCAGCAGATGCTGGCAATTTGATCTCTGATTCCTCTGCCTTTTCTAAAACCAGCTTGAACATCAGGGTGTTCATGGTTCACGTATTGCTGAAGCCTGGCTTGGAGAATTTTGAACATTACTTAACTACCCAGCGAGATGAGTGCAATTGTGCAGTAGTTTGAGCACTCTTTGGCATTGCCTTAGGGGATGAATTAGGGGAACAAAAAGCAGTGATAAGACTTGGTTTTAACTGCGCAGTTAAGAGTCTAATAAAGTATTGTTCATTGACACAAGAACAGGATCATTTAGCAAAACAGAGGGCAGAATATTTTTTTTCATATAACTTTTAACTGACTTTTAAAATATATCTGCATATACCATGAATATGGTCATTTCTCTACTAGTCCCCTTCAACAACTTTATTCCAAATCACTCTTTTCAGCCTAACAGACTTCTTAACATTGTCTCCCTGACATCACTTTTGCCCTGCACTGCCCTTTCTCCACACAGCCAGGAAAACTCATATCAGATTTTGTTATGGCCCAGCTTTAAACCTTTCCAGCCATTTTTTATTATATTAGGAAAATATGTAAAACTCATTGCTTGTAAAGCCTCCATTTACTCTTTAGATTCCTCTTTTCTCAATCTTGTCAGTTATCATACCGGAATCACTATGGCTTCTTCTCTGTCACTTGAACACATTTATGTGGTTCCTATCTCAGCCCTTTGCACTTGCCATTACTTCTGGTTGAATTACTCTATTCCCACATTTTTCACTTATCTCATTCCACTCAACAGTCGTCCTCAGTCTAAGTATCATCTCCTTGTTTGTGTGTTAAGTTGCCTCAGTGTGTTAAGTTTCCTCCTTGCAACCCTATGGACTGGAGCCCCACCAGGTTCCTCTGCCCAAGGGATTCTCCAGGCAAGAATACTAGAGTGGGTTGCCATCCCCGCTTTCAGGGGATCTTCCCAACTCAGCAAATGAACCCATGTCTCTTATGTCTCCTACATTGGCAGGCAGGTTCTTTATCACTAGCACCACCTGGGAAGCCCCATCACCTCCTTAGTTGCTACTTATTTTATTTACTGCTAAATCCCTTAGTGTAGTAGTCCCAAACCCTTCTGGAGTCAGGGACCAGTTTCTAAGAAAGCAATTTTTCCACAGCTGTGGTAGGGAGGGGGTGGTTCAGGTAATAATGTGAGAGATAAGGAGAGCAATGTGGAGAGACAGATTAAGGTTCATTCCCTCACTCACCACTCACCTCCTGTGCAGCCCTGGAGTTTGGGGATCCTTGCCTTAGTGGGTGTCCAAAAATATTCAATGACTAATTAAATGATTTCTAAAAATATTTTAATAGAAATATACCATGAAATAATCAAATTAATACATTCATAGACATGTGTCTTTCTAGCAATTTGTTTTTTTATAATTATACTGAGTTAATCAAATGTACAATGGGGTCAGCAAATATTAATAGCTAAGGTTGTTGTTCAGTTGCTCAGTCATATGCAACTCTGTGACCTCATGGACTGCAGCACACCAGGCTTTCCCATTTTTCATCACCTCCCAGAGCTTGCTCAAACTCATGTCCATTGAGTCAGTGATGCCATCCAACCATCTCATCCTCTGTTGTCCCCTTCTTCTGACTTCAAATGGGTGTAAGAAAACTCTTTCCTCAGTTCTGTGTTGAATCTAGCATGTACTGACTTATAAGAGCCAGTATTGCATTTTCAAAAACTTTGTGGATAAACATGAAAAGTGAAAGTGAAAGCCACCCAGCTGTATTTGACTTTTTGTGACCCCATGGACTATACAGCTCTTTGAATTCTCCAGGCCAGAATAGTGGAGTGGGTAGCCTTTCCCTTCTCTAGGGGATCTTCCTGGTCCAGGGGTCAAACCCAGGTCTTCTTCATTGCAGGTGGATCCTTTTTTTAAAATTTTATTTATTTATGACTTGGCTGCACAGAGTATTAGTTGTGGCACATGGGATCTAGTCCCCTGACCAGGGACTGAAACCTGGCCCCCTTCATTGGGAGCTTGGAGTCTTAACCACTGGACCACCAGGGAAGTCCCTCAGATGGATTCTTTATCAGCTGACCCACAAGGGAAGCCCAAGAATACTGGAGTGTTTAGCCTATCCTTTCTCTAGTGTATCTTCTCAACCCAGTAATTGAATTGGGGTCTCCTGCACTGCAGGTGGATTCTTTACCAACTGAACTATTGAGGAATCCCTAAACATAGTCATTACTAAAAATTAAAATATATAAAACTGTAATTCAATAAACTGTATTAAAAACAAAGATAATCAAACTCACCAATACTTAGTAACTTCAATATATTTCACTATAATCTAGTCCAGTGGTTGGCAAATGTTTTCAGTAAAAAGCCAGAGAGTAAATATTTTAGGCTTTGTGGGCAACACAATCTCTGTCACAGATACTCATGAGAACCTCCCCATGGACAAGTCATGGATAAATGGGAGTGGTACTGTTCAACAAACATTATTTACAAAAGTAAATGACAAGCCATATTTGGCCTGTAGCCATCATTTACTGATACTTATTCTACATTCTTGATATATTCCTTGCATATATCAGTTATACATGAAGGATATGTTCTGAAACAGTACCCTGTCATACATCTCTTCTCAAATCCATGTTCTGAGGCTTTAAGTTGGTAGCTCATAATTGGCCATGGTGGTGGTATGCATAAATACTTCTGAAATTGAAATTAACAAGGTATTAATTAAATCTTTGAATCCCCCTCACCCCCAAAACACACACACAAAGAGCTGGTTGTTAAATATTTACCATCACATGATGCTTTCCTCCTACCATAGATTTTGGTGATAGTAACTGGAAAAACTACTGTGCTTGTAAGAAGTCATTTTTTCAGGACATTTGTAATGCTGTCAATAACAAGGTCTGAAAGCAGTAGGGAAGGCATGACTTATCTCTTAGGTGGCAACACAGCTGCCTATTTAAAGAGTTTTAAAAATATATAAAAATAGCAAGCTATGTCAGTGATCAAAACATGCTTAGCATTTCAAGTTTACTCCAGACTTTGCAATATATAGTCAATGTTAATATTAAAAAACTATTTATAGAGTATGCTTATACACCAGAGTAGGTGTGTATCTGCACAGAGGCTTAATTAGGGAACAAAATAGTACAAGATGAAAAGTAAAGCAGGCAAGGGAGATAAGGGATGCTTGCAGGTGGTTTGGGGTGGATTGTGATTTTAAATAGAATTCCCAGAAAATCCCTCACTTAAAAACTACATTTAGCAGAGGCTTGAAAGAGTTGAGGGAGGCGTCTGTCTATATAAGTGGAAGGAGGTGGGAGAGGAGAGACAGTTTTAAGCAGAATGAGAGAAAAGTGCCAATTTCTAAGGTACAAGCAGACCAAGATGTTTCAACAACAAGGGAGCCAGTGGCCGGTGCAGGGTGAGCAGAGTTATGAGATGGTAGAGAGCCAGTGACAGAAAATTATAGAAGCAATATGGACCATTAAATATGTTAGAGTTTCTCCTTTTTCTGAGTTCAGAAACCCTTAGAAAGTTGTGAGCAAAAAGGTAACTTGACCTGACTTCAAGTTTAAAGGAATTATTAGAGGACTGGGAAATGAGGAAGCATGGGTTAGCAGAAACATGATTGTCAAAATGTTGATAATTGTTGAAGGCTTGTGATGGATATGAGGTGGTTTTTAAATATTCTTCTATTATGGGCAAGTTTGAAAAAAAGAAATGTTATATGCTGAAAATAGACTCTAAAGAATGGTGTTTGCAAGGATTGCAGTGGGAAGCTTCTGCAATGGTAGTGGTGAGAAATGGCCATGTGTGTGCTGTGTGTGGGCTAAGTAGCTTCAGTCGTGTCTGACTCTTTGTTATCCTATGGACCATAGCCTGCCAGACTCCTCTGTCCATGGGATTCTCCAAGCAAGAATACTGGAGTGGGTTGCCACACCCTCCTCCAGAGGATCTTCCTGATTCAAGAACTGAGCCTGCATCTGTTATGTCTCCTGCATTGGCAGGCAGGTTCTTACCACTAGCGCCACCTGGGAAGCCCGAGAAATGGCGATGGCCTGTATCAGGTGAAATGAAAGTTGCTCAGTCATGTCTGACTCTATGCTACGCTATGGGCTATATGGTCCATTGAATTCTCCCAGGCCAGAATACTGGAGGGGTTAGCCTTTTCCTTCTCCAGGGGATCTTCCCAACCCAGGGATCGAACCCAGGTCTCCCACATTTCAGGTAGATTCTTTACCAGCTGAGTCACAAGAGAAGTCCAAGAATACTGGAGTGGGTAGCCTATCTCTTCTTCAGCGGATCTTCCCTACCCAGGAATCAAACGGGGGTCTCTTGCACTGCAGGCTGATTCTTTACCAACTGAGCTATGAGGGAAGTGACCTGTAAAAAAATAAGAGTTAGATTTGGAAGGTAGGTTTTAAAAGAGCCTTTTTAAAGGTGCTTTTAAAATCACTAACTGAAAAAAAAAATGTGTTTAAAATCAATTTTTGTTTTTCCTCAGGGCCTTCCTGATGTCTCAGTAGCTAGAATCTGCCTGCAGTGCAGGAGACACAGGAGATGTGGGTTTGATCCCTGGATTGGGAAAATCCCCTGGAGAAGGAAATGGTAACCCACTCCAGTATTCTTGCCTGGAGAGTCCATGCACAGAGGAGCCTGGTGTGCTACAGTCCAAAGGGTTGCGAAAAGTTGGACAAGAAGAAATGAAAATCAAGACAGAGCCAGATATTAAGGATAGAGGCAAAAGCACTAACCAAAATAATAAAATGTGTTTAAAATAATTTTTTTTCTTAACTTTAATATATATTCTGTTGTTTATTTCTGCATTTTTATCACAGGATTTTCACTGTTGAGATAAAAATAGTGATAGTCAAATAGCTTTTTAAAAATAATTATTTCTCTTTTCACTTTTACTTACACAGGACTTATTTAACCTTTAGCAATGTGACTGTAATTAAAGGTATTTTATGCAGTTGGCAGTAGACAAGTTTCTCTCCTGTCCAGATTTATGAATCCCAATCACTAGGGTCTCATTTAAGCCAAGAAGCTCAGTCTGTCACTGCTCTTGAGAGGGGATCAGTGTCTCACTCAGCATTTCTCTTTGTTAAAATAATGCCATCTGTTGTTAGCCAAAGTGTAACTAGAGTCTCACCTGCACAGAAGGATGTTTGTGTGGTTTTGCCATAAATTATGTCCACTCCAGCTTGCATTTCAGACTTCAAGAGGAGGACAGGCTGTTTCAGATGTCGGTAATGGTGAGTTCAATTAGATCTACAGGAAAAAAAAAACAAACAAACAAACAAAACTAAAAGACGTTAAATTAGTTTATTTCTCCATATTAAAAATAAAAGCCAATTCATTAGGTAGTTTTATTTCTCTAAACTATTATTTACTAGGGTAGAATTTGAAGAGGAAAGGGTAAATATATTCCTCACTAGAACCAGACATTGATGTTAAGTTCTGCATAGTCTCAAGACAAAAACTAGCATGATGGGAAACTAAGATCAAGTGAAAAATACTGGGAAATATACCATTATATAGTTATGATCTTTAAAAAGGAAATTATATGCAAAGCAACAACAATAACTGAAGAACTGATTAAAGGTCTCATGTATAAGTATACATGTACTCTGTGGCTGTCCTGAAAAGCTGAGTGGAGGGAATTATGTGTCTTAGCAAACTAAGGGTTTTGGGCTTCCTGAAAAGTATGGGGTAGAGAGTTGGAACATCTTAGCAAAGAGACATCTTAGAAAGCTGGATTGTTATCAGACAAAAATGGGGAAATGTAAAGAAATTCATCCTCCAAGGAAACTTGTTTGTTTCTGTCCAGACTCTCACTAGAAAAAGAAAGTTTCTCCTAAAATATATAATTATATGGCTTGTATATTCATCTGGTTTAAAAATGATTTTACAATACACATGTAGATCCAAAAAATCTTATAGATAAGAATGATCACAATGATTTGTCACAGGTAGATAATATTACCAAGGCGCTTTTTAGGAAGCAAGCATATAACCTATCAGGAGAGATGCTTTAGTAACTAAGTCCAGGTTGCATACACATCTTCCACTACTCTCCAAAGCATAAGGTCACAGCACAAAATCACGAATGACATGAGGAAATAATTTGCTATGATTGAGAGTCAGGGATAGTAGACTGTGGGATCAGAGCTCTAAGATCTTCAAATAATAAAGTGGCAATCATAAAAAGCGTAAGATATGAATATTAAAAGTTATCAAAGAACTTTTAAAAGATAATTGCTACCATAAGAAAAAGAACTACACTGTGAGAAAAAATAATGGGGAAATTTGAAAAGGAAACAGTTTTAGAAAAGAAAATATAGCCACAGAAAATGAAAAATAAATGCAAAGTTAATATAGAATAGATGATAAGCTATTGTACACAAAGTATACAACTGACATTACAATGAGAAAGAATGGGATATGAGATCTTGAAAGACACAATTCTGAAAAATTTTCAGAATTGATAATTAGTAAACATAAATTCTCAGACTTTACATGCATGATCTTCTGAGCAACACAAGTGAATCTAAAGTATCTGAGATATCTATAATACAAAGAGCCCTACTAAAATTGAAAAAAAAAACAAACAAACATTAACAATGACAAGAAAGCAAAGACATTTTATTTAGAAAAAAATGTAAGACTAACCACAGAATTCCAATAATAATAGAGACCCGAATATACTGGAATCATCAAGGAGCTTAAGGAAAAATAATCAACTTCAAATTCTGAATTATTGATGTAAGTATAGATAAATTATCTTTATAAATTATATATATTATATATATGAATGTTATATGAAAATAAATTGCTGATGGAATTTTTATTATATGATCCATCAGTGAAGCCCATGAATAAAGGTAAATTCAATAGGAGACAGTGAAGCCTAAGAAGTAATGTGGGCTTTTATATTATTTTCTCTGTACTTAAAATCTTTAATACAAAATTTAAAAATTAATTTTTAAAAATCAATAGAAAATAATTCTGGTTACCTTAAATTTAAAAAGAAATGGGAGACCAATTTATTGACAGGAATTTAGGAACCTCATCAGTTCAGTTCAGTTCAGTTCAGTCGCTCAGGCCTGTCTGACTCTTTTTGACTCCATGAATCGCAGCACACCAGGCCTCCCTGTCCATCATCAACTCCCGAAGTTCACTCAGATTCACGTTCATCAAGTCAGTGATGCTCATAGAGTAATTCAATTAAACATGGGATGGAAAGAAAATAGGCCATTTTCAGATAGTATTCCTGCAGTAGCAGGAATAATGATTCTTCTATCCATAATCCTACTCTCAGTGTGACTCAGCTCCACCATTCTCATTTACTTTTTCTATCTTTTCTGGTTTTTCAGGTGATTTTGTATCAATTGATAATTACTGAGAGCTCATATGAGTTGAGATCTAGTTCCATAAAAGAGAAAATCATTGCCTTCACTTCATGATCTTTCTATTGCATTTAACCTTTTACTGCTTGTCACATACATCTGTTTTCCTACATTTAAAGATGTCCTTACTTAATAGAATCCACTCTCATACTACAAACATTC
Organism: Ovis aries; assembly: GCF_016772045.2. Classification (NCBI taxonomy): domain Eukaryota; kingdom Metazoa; phylum Chordata; class Mammalia; order Artiodactyla; family Bovidae; genus Ovis; species Ovis aries. The sequence continues at coordinate 49,419,702 of NC_056056.1, forward strand.
TTTCTATGTCTATCGTGGGAGATGATTCCAAATAATATATTGATGCCAAATCCAGATTTGATGCCAGGGAATCACTCTTGTTCACATACAGATTCCATGTACAGAGGGTAGTGCCACACTACTTCAGTCTTGATTAGATTCTGACACAAAACTTACTGTTTATTTCACAAAAGACCATGAATACAACATTTAATTCACTTATATTGATATCGTTCTATGTGTCAGGTGTTGTAATTGATATTTTGTGTAGATTAATGAATATAATTTTACATTTTGTGGAAGAAAAAGTAGTAAACAATGTTTTTTTAAAGTAAATTTTAATTTAGAGAGTTTGTTAGAATTTAGTAATACCTGACAAAATAGAATAGGAAAAAGGGTATTAGAAGTTCATGGAGAGGAAGGGCAGCTTCAACTTTATTTCAGGTGGTCTGGGTAAATATACTGCCAAAGTGACATTCAAGCAAAAACTGAAAGAAGCAAGGACAGGTCTCATTTGAGTGAAGCCTGCAAGAAGCAAAGGGTACAGCCAGTGCAATGGTTTTAAGATGAAGGGGTGACTTGAGCAAAGTGGCTAACTCAAGAATCAGGGTAGAGATGCAATGGATATTCAGGTACTAACTTGCCACTCTAAAACCACTGTAAGGATGTTGGCTCTTACTTTGTGTGAGATGACAAGCCTTGATACATGTTATGGAATAAAAAACTGTATACTTTAAAATTCATATGTTGAAATTCTAACCCCAATACCTAAGAATATATTTGGAAATAAGATTATCACAGATGAGATCATTAGGATGAGTAACAGAATGGGAAAGACTAGAGATCTCTTCAAGAAAATTAGAGATACCAAGGGAACATTTCATGCAAGGATGGGCTCAATAAAGAATAGAAATGGTATGGACCTAACAGAAGCAGAAGATATTAAGAAGAGGTGGCAAGAATACACGGAAGAACAGTACAAAAAAGATCTTCATGACCTAAATAATCATGATGATGTGATGACTAATCTCGAGCCAGACATCTTGGAATGTGAAGTCAAGTGGGCCTTAGAAAGCATCACTACGACTGAAGCTAGCGGAGGTGATGGAATTCCAGTTGAGCTGTTTCAAATCCTGAAAGATGATGCTGTGAAAGTGCTGCACTCAATACGCCAGCAAATTTGGAAAACTCAGCAGTGGCCACAGGACTGGAAAAGGTCAGTTTTCATTCCAATTCCAAAAAAAATCAATGCCAAAAAATGCTCAAACTACTGCACAATTGCACTCATCTCACATGCTAATAAAGTAATGCTCAAAATTCTCCAAGCCAGGCTTCAGCAATACGTGAACCATGAACACCCTGATGTTCAAGCTGGTTTTAGAAAAGGCAGAGGAACCAGAGATCAAATTGCCAACATCTGCTGGATCATCGAAAAAGCAAGAGAGTTCCAGAAAAACATCTATTTCTGCTTGATTGACTATGCCAAAGCCTTTGGCTGTGTGGATCATGATAAACTGTGGAAAATTCTGAAAGAGATGGGAATACCAGACCACCTAACCTGCCTCTTGAGAAATCTGTATGCAGGTCAGGAAGCAACAGTTAGAACTGGACATGGAACAACAGACTGGTTCCAAATAGGAAAAGGAGTGTGTCAAGGCTGTATCTTGTCACCATGCTTATTTAACTTGTATACAGAGTACATCATGAGAAATGCTGGGCTGGAAGAAACACAAGCTGGAATCAAGATTGCCAGGAGAAATATCAATAACCTCAGATATGCAGATGACACCACCCTTATGGCAGAAAGTGAAGAGGAGCTTAAAAGCCTCTTGATGAAAGTGAAAGACGAGAGTGAAAAAGTTGGCTTAAAGCTCAACATTCAGAAAACGAAGATCATGGCATCTGGTCCCATCACTTCATGGCAAATAGATGGGGAAACAGTAGAAACAGTGTCAGGCTTTATTTTGGGGGGCTCCAGAATCACTGCAGATGGTGACTGCAGCCATGAAATTAAAAGACGCTTACGCCTTGGAAGAAAAGTTATGACCAATCTAGACAGTATATTCAAAAGCAGAGACATTACTTTGCTGACTAAGGTCCATCTAGTCAAGGCTATGGTTTTTCCAGTGGTCATGTATGGATGTGAGAGTTTGACTGTGAAGAAGGCTGAGCGACGAAGAATTGATGCTTTTGAACTGTGGTGTTGGAGAAGACTCTTGAGAGTCCCTTGGACTGCAAGGAGATCCAACCAGTCCATTCTCGAGGAGATCAGCCCTGGGATTTATTTGGAAGGAATGATGCTAAAGCTGAAACTCCAGTACTTTGACCACCTCATGTGAAGAGTTGACTCCTTGGAAAAGACTGATGCTGGAAGGGATTGGAGGCAGGAGGAGAAGGGGATGACAGAGGATGAGATGGCTGGATGGCCTCACAGACTCGATAGACGTGAGTCTGAGTTAACTCCTGGAGATGGTGATGGACAGGTAGGCCTGGCTTGCTGCGATTCATGCAGTGGCAAGAGTCAGACACAACTGAGCGACTGAACTGAACTGAACTGAACTGAACTAATCCAATATGACTAGTGTCCTTATAAAAAGGGGGAATTTGAGAATGGAAGCACATACAGGGAGATTGTCATATGAAGATGAAGACAGAAATTGGGGCAATTCTTCTCAAGCAGACAAATATCAAATATTGCTAGCAAACCAGTAGATTCTAGAAGAATGGGGCAGATTTTATCTCAAAGCCTACAAAAGGACCAATCCTGCTAACACTTTGATCTTAGCTTTGGAGCCTCCAGAACTGTGATAATATAAATACATAATGTTTAAACCACCCACTTTATGGTACTTTTCTTATAACAAGCCTAGCAGGACCATAAAGTAAACACTGAGCCAAAGAGTGAAATGACCCTACTTAAGTTTCACAAGAATCACCTAGTTAGTATGTTTGGTGGGAGAAGCAAGAATGGAAGCACAATGATTAGGTAGCCAATTCTTGCATTACAATCAGCAAGAAATTTTAAGGACAAATACCAGGGTTGAAGTTTAAGCATGATCAGATATTGGATCTATTTTGAAGGCATAGCCTCTTAGTGGATTGAATGTGGGCTGTATAGACAGAAAGAATTCAAGGATAACTATGGCTTCTGGCATGTACATCTGGAAAGGTAGAGGTGCCAGGAATTGAGATGTAGTGGCAGAGCTAAGGTTGAAATTAATTTCCCAGGTTGTCCTGACTCCCAGAATAATCTCTTTGCTCTTGGAATTAATAATGGGAGGATGTGCCAGTATGCATATCATTCTTATAACATTTATTCATATACATAATATAAGAAATTTTTCTGTTCTCTTCCATTTGCCAGCATCCTTGAGAAAAATCCATACTCCTGAAGGGTCCTCATTTTCTTGATTATAATTGTTCTGTGTTGGATACTCTTCTTGGTAGATCTCTATTTTGGAAAATGATCAGGAATGCAATCTACACAAGAATAGCAGATGACTTTGTGAAATGGCAGAAAGTCAATGTTTTGTGCAGAGAAGTTCCCAGAGAAGAGCCTGAAATTTCCAGGGCAAGTTGTGGTGAACTCGGCACTTGCTATCGCAACTGTCATTACTAAGCAAAGCAATACCTTGTACTTTAAAGTCTTATAGAGCTGAACATAATTGCTCCAATTTGCCCTGAAAAATCAAGTCCTCAAAAATTTCTGTCTTTTCTTCAATTATCTCACATTCACAGAGATATTAACCCAACCCACAAAATGGAAAAATTAAAGAAGCTACAGATGAAATATATATCGATTTTCCTTAAGATCAGAATCTTTCCGTTTACACGATATAAAATATTCAACTGTACCTAGAGTGGTAGTTGTATATTCTTTCATGTGATAGGTACTTGAAAATAAAAACTTGAGGTAAATATATGAAAAATCTTCTAAGAGGGTATGCTTACTTAAAAAAATAGAAAACTATTTGTGAAACATAACATGGGGGAAATCATTTCAAGGAAGTGATACAAAGATTAACTTCTCTGTATACACTCCAACATTATGCAACAGGCATAACATCCAGTGTCTAAAACAGAGGGATCTTCCACAACAGACAAAATTGAGAACAGAAAATTTTTAAATAATACAGACTTTTGACGAGTGGTATTGGTGTCATGTTTGACTTCCCTAGGAGTGCTTTGAAGTTTTTGAGGAACCTTTGAAACTGACACCGTGTTGAACATAAAAGGCATGCTTAACAAGAAGAATTAATACCCAGATCCCATTTTGCTCTCCTTTCAGAGTAGTCTTGAAAGCTAAATTAAATATTTCCCAGACACCCTTAGAGCTGCAGCTCTGACTGGGAATTTGGTTCTACAAAACGGATGCACTCACATGAGTCAGAAGTGCTGCAGAGGTCATCGTGTCGCTGTTTTGCCACTACCCTCCAAAAGCAATGTTTTGAAGGCACTGGGTGTTTCTGAAGCAGCATTCCAATCAGTCATTTTGTGTGAGTAGAATGGCAATTTTAGCAGCTTTGGTGATGTCAGTGATAGCAGCAGTAGCAGCAATGGCTTTGATAGTATGTTCTCAAAGTCAGTAGTTCTGGTAGTTCTCCTATGCCTCTCTAGTGGAGGTCTTACGAAGTCACTGTAGATATTAATCAGGAAGTGATTCTTGGAAGTCCATTCTAGATGTTTTTGGCTCCTCTGTCCATGTAATTCTCCAGGCAAGTATGTTCTCTTCTCCCAACCCAGGGATCGAACCTGGATATCCTGTATTGCAGGTGGATTCATTACCATATGAACCACCAGGGAATCTCCTTACTCATGTCCAAGATTTTACTTTTATTTACTTATTTTTTTCTGTGCGAATAACTGTCTGCTTTAAAATATCAAGTCTGAGTAATGAAAATCTTGAAAAACTTAAAGTACCATACCTTTCTCCTGCCAACTTGAACAAGCAGAAGACTTTGAACTGATGCTTGGGTTTCAGAGTGATGCTTGGGTTTTTGAGTGATGTTGAACTCCAAAGTAATGTAATTAACCAGTATCTTGTATCCTGACTGTCTATTCAGGCTTTTGGGTCAGGGTAAACATTTTACTGCTGAGCAACCAGGGGAGCCATACATTTAAATTATATATTGTTTAATCAAGATTTGAGAGTGATTTCTGACCTCATAAACTAAGGCAGAAATGCTCTCCATATGAAAGGTTTCTACTGCAAGCTGTGTGCTACACCAGGATTTGTGACCTCCAGAGGAGAGGATTTCATTCCAGAGCCAGAGACCAGGTTTGACCACTAGAGCTTTTGGTGTAATAGAATTTTATTAAAGTATAAGAGAGATAGAGAAAACTTCTGACATAGCCATCAGAAGGAATCAGAAAGAATGCCCCCTTGTTAGATTTTAGTAAGGTGCTTTATGTCTGTTTGCAAGCTATTAATCAGATAAGAGAGACATCTCAAGGCTGAGGGAGTTTCACCAGGTCCCTCTCCCACTATATGCATTTTTGAGATAGGATGGCATGAGGTGTGTTATCCCTGGTCATAAAACAATTGACATGAACACTGGTTTGTTGAGCCATTATCTGCCCAAGGTTTGAGAAAAGAAAAAAATGTTAGTCTTAGGCAGAACCATTTTTCAGAAATACAGATTCCAAAGCAAATAGGTAGTTTCATTAACATAGCTTAAGAAAAATATTTCCATAAGATATGAGCTAACACATCAGTTAGCTCAAAGCAGAACCAGGTGCCACCAACACAGAATTAAAAGACGCCTCTTATAATTTTGTATAGAGAAGGAAAAAAAAAAATGTTTGCCACTTGCTGTTTATTTTCTCCTGACATTTGGGGGCCTCTGGCCTTCTACATGTTACCCTCTCACCTAGTTGTTAAAAGTGGGCAAAAGAAGGGAGTTATTTTAAAAGGAGACCTCACTCTGTATTTCATGTCTCATCTTTAATAGAGCTATAAATTTGCTTTATTATTTAGACCTTTTTTTACATAATTGCTTACCTTCATCCCTATAAAAAAAGACAAAGAATGAAAAACAGGGCCACATATGTTCCTGTTTTGAGAGGTGATCAGTATGTATAAATGAAACTAAGGAACTATTGACTCTAGGGAAAGTGACAACCCCAAATATATCACACTAATTAAAATGGCAATCCCTCAAAAACATTGTAAAGTTAAATTTCCATCTGCTTATACCCCATAATAATACTTGGGATATAATTCTGCTTAAGAACTTTTGCCTTCCATTTTAATTAATATTTATCAGTTAGCATATTTCCCTGAGGCAGTTTTAAAAGGGTAAAGTTAAAAATGCTCACTTCATTTTATATCATCAAATTCAAGTGAAAATAGAACATTTGTGTGTCTTTGCTATGTTCTTTCCAAGCACTAACAGTTTACATTATTTTCATAAATAATCACCTCTTGTTTGGTAAAATCCATAATAAAAATGTGTATTTTTTCAAATATAGTTTTTGAGATTGAATATTTCAAATTATAAGAGTTATTCAAATGAAGTTATAAACAGAATATTTTCTCTCATTGAGAAAGTGGGGAAACAAAATTTTTCCAATAATCTGGAACTTACCTGGAATTTCACTGAAACAGATTTTTTCTTTATTTTTTAAAATAAAAAAGTTATGTGTACCAAACAATTAATCACCATGTCTGATTAATTATTCCATAAGTTAGATATGAATATGGGTAATGGTTGAATTAGTATTAATACTAAGTGGCATTCTCTTAACCCTGGTAGGACTTAAAGTTTATATATAAAAAAAGAAAAAGCAGTATGATGAGGCAGAAAAGCATGTGCTGAGAATCAGTATGTTGATGTTTATTGAGGTTTCTATTATATGTACATTGTTTTGCTAATTCACACCACAGGTTACACGCTTTTATGGTAAGTGTATTTTTATTTTTCTTATTTTTAATTTCAAAAACTGAGCTACAAAGAGGACTACTGGATCATTCTGGTGCAGGCTGGGACTTGGAACGTATTGCTGCAATGCTACAATGCTTCCACCTGAACAAAGGTCTTCTATAGCTACAAAGTATAAAATGTAAGGGGCTAAAAATATCTGCATGAATGCACAGATGGGGCAAATTATGGACTAAGATACACAAAGACCGAAAAACCCAACTGTCACTTTGGAAGAGTAGGGAGCAAACACAGGATACTAAGTATGACCCCTGCACTCAGTACACCCTAAGGTGTGAGCAAACCACTATGCCACCTGAGGACCTGAATCTTAGACACACTCTTACCCTCATTCTCTATAAGGAACCTCCTTGCCCTGCTCATGGAGTGAGTAAGGGAATGTGATACTTGTTTTCGCTCTCCTGCAACTGCAGGAGTCTCAATAAAACCTTGCCTGAATTTTTTGTCTGGCTCCTGGAAAATTTCTATTGACTGGGGAAGGCCAAGAACTCTGGTTGGTATCAATCTGACCAGTGATTCAAAAATGGTAAACCAAAAGTATAAACTGAAATTTCATACTCCCAAAATTAATACTCTTTCTTGTGCATTATACTGCATTTCATTCCCAGCTTTATGATTAACTACCTGTGCAATTATGGACACAGTGTTTAAATTCTATGAGACGGGGGCTGCTCATTCATAACATTAGGGATTAAGCTCCACAAGGAAAGAACTTTATATGTTTTTATGATTTGGTATTGCAAACAGAACTAAAAAAGTGAGAAAACATCCATGTTCATAGAACAGCGTGAGAAAGATCTGTTTTCATGTGCCTTGTTTGTTTAGACAAGAGAGTCAACAAAAGAAAGACAAATGAGACGGCACCTCAAGGAAGCTGTATCAGATGAATACCTAATAGGGTCAACCAGGACTGAACCAGATGCAAGGTTAGAATACACAATTGCAACTTCCAGTCATTGATCTGATCAAATGAATTATCCACATAATTTTATATGACTATGGAAAAATAAAAACTATAATAATTAGGGGAAGCATCATTATTTTGAAGATCTGTTGTATTTATCGCAAAAAAATACCACAGAATCCAAAAGAAAATATTAGGAAAGAGTTTGTTATACTATTAAGAATGCAGAAATATTTGGTTTCAATGAAAGAAAAACAGAAATTTTAAGGAACTCACTCAAATATTATTAAACTATTTAATTATTAAACTGTGGAAAGGGGAAAATTCAAAATGCAATGGTAACTATACATGCACACATATATGGTGTATACGTACATACACACACACACACACACACACACATATATATATATATATATATATATATGACATCTTCCATTTACTAGAATTCCAAATAACATGCAATTCTTATGCCAGTTGTTGCTCTTGTTGTTCATTCCCTAGTCGTGTTCAGCTCATTGTGACCCCACTGATGGCAGCACACCAGGCTTGCTTGTCCTTCACTATCACCTGGAGTTTGCTCAAATTCACGTCCATTGAAACAGTGATGCTATCTAACCATCTCATCCTCTGCTGTGCCCTTCTCCTTTTGCCTTCAATCTTTCCCAGCATCAGGGTCTTTTCCAATGAATCGGCTCTATGCATCAGGTGGCCAAAGTATTGGAGCTTCAGCTCAGCATCAGTCCTTCCAATGAATATTCAGGGTTGATTTCCTTTATGATTGACTGGTTTAATCTTCTTGTAGTCCAATGGACTCTCAAGAGTCTTCTCCAGCACCACAATGAAAGCATCAATTCTTTGGCATTCAGTCTTTTTTAAGGTCCAACTCACATCCATACATTGCTACTAGGAAAACAGTAGCTTTGACTATATGAACCTTTTTTTGGCAAAGTGATGTTGCTGTTTTTTAATATGATGTCTAGGTTTGTCATTGCTTTCCTTCCAAGGGAAAAGAACCTCTTTTAATTTCTTGGCTTCAGTCACCATACACAGTGATTTTGTAGCCCAAGTTAAGAATGTCTGTTACTGCTTCCATTTTTTTCCCCTGCTCTTTGCCATGAAATGATGGGACCAAATGCCATGATCTTAGTTTTTAATGTTGAATTTCAAGCTAACTTTCTCACTCCCCTCTTTTACCCTCATCAAGAGGCTCTTCAGTTTCTCTTCACTTTCTGCCATTAGAGGGCTATCATCTGTATATCTTGCTGCTAAGTCGCTTCAGTCGTGTCTGACTTTGTGCGACCCCACAGATGGCAGCCCACCAGGCTCCCCCATCCCTGGGATTCTCCAGGCAAGCACACTGGAATGGGCTGGCATTTCCTTCGCCAATGCGTGAAAGTGAAGTTGCTCAGTTGTGTCCGACTCGTAGCGACCCCATGGACTACTGCCTACCAGGCTCCTGCGTCCATGGGATTTTCCAGGCAAGAATACTGGAGTGGATTGCCATTGCTTTCTCCTCTGTATATCTTAGGTCGTTGATATTTCTCCTGGCAATCTTGACCACAGCTTGTGATGCATCCGCTGGGGCATATCACATGATGTGCACTGCATAAAATTTAAATAAACAGAGTGTCAGTATATAGCCTTGTCATACTCTTTCCCCAATTTGAAACCTGTCAGTTGTTCGATGTCTGGTTCTAGCTATTGCTTCTTGACTCACATAAAATCTTCTCAGGAGATAGGTATGCTGATGTGGTATTCCCAACTCTTTAAGAATTTTTCACAGTTAGTTGTGATCTGCACAGTCAAAAGCTATAGCATAGTCAATGAAGCAGAAGTAGATATTTTTCATGGAATATTCTTGTTTTTTCTATTATCCAATGAATATTGGCAACTTGATTTCTGATTCCTCTGCCTTTTCTAAACCCAACTTGTACATCTAGAAGCTCTTGGTTCATGTGCAGCTTAAGTCTAACTTGAAGAATTTTAAGCATAACCTTATTAGCATGTGAATTGAGAACAGTTGTATGGTAATATGAGCATTCTTTGCATTTACCTTTTTTGAGATTGAAATGAACACTGACCTTCCAGTTCTGTGGCTGTTCCTGAGTTTTCCAAATTTGCTGACATATTGAGTGCAGCACTTTAACATCATTATTGTTTAGGATTTTAAAAACATCATCCTTAGGATTTTAAATAGCCCAGCTGGAATTCCATCATCTCCATTAGCTTTGATCATAGTAACGCTTCCTAAGGCCCTCTTGACTTCACATTCCAGGTTGTCTGGCTTTAGGGAGTGATCACACCTTTGTGGTTATTCGGATCATTAAGACCTTTTTTTAAATACTTCTATGTATTCTTTCCACCTCTCCTTAATCTCTTGTGCTCTGTTATGTCCTTACCATTTCTGTCCTTTATTGTGCCCATCCTCACAGAAAATGTCCCCTTAATCTCTCCAAATGTCTTGACCCGATCTCTAGTCTTTCTCATTCTATTGTTTCACTACATGACTTTGCATTGTTTCTTTAAGAAGGCCTTATCTCGACTTGCTAGTCTCTGGAACTTTGCCTTCAGTAGGGTATATGCTACCCTTTCTCTCCTGCTTTTTACTTCTCTTCTTCCTTCAGCTATGTGTAAAGTCTCCTCAGCCAACCACTTTGCCTTTGCGCATTTCTTTTTCTTTTTGATGGTTTTGGTCACTGTCTCCTGACAATGTTGCAAACCTCTGTCTGTAGTTCTTCAGGCACTTTAGCTACTAGATCTAATCCCTTCAATCTGTTTGTCACTTCCAATGTGTAATCATAAGGGACTTGATTTAGGTCATACCTGAATGACCTAGTGGTTTTCTCTTTCTTCAGTTTAAAACTCAGTGTTGCAATTAGGCACTGATGATCTGAGCTTGTTTTTGATCTCGTTTTTGCTGAATGTATAGAGTTTCTCCATCTTCTGCTGCAAAGAATATAATCAATCTAATTTTGGTATTGACCATTTGGTGATACCCACGCACAGAGTCATCTCATGTTGTTAGAAAAGTGTGCTTGCTATGACCAGTGTATTCTCTTGTCAAAACTCTGTTAGTTAAGAGGTGGTGCTGGGAAAACTGGTCAACCACTTGTAAAAGAATGAAACTAGATCACTTTCTAACACCACACACAAAAACAAACTCAAAATCGATTAAAGATCTAAACATAAGACCAGAAACTATAAAACTCCTAGAGGAGAACATAGGCAAAACACTCTCAGACATAAATCACAGCAGGATCCTCTATGATCCACCTCCCAGAATTCTGGAAATAAAAGCAAAAATAAACAAATGGGATCTAATTAAAATTAAAAGCTTCTGCACAACAAAGGAAAATATAAGCAAGGTGAAAAGACAGCCTTCTGAATGGGAGAAAATAATAGCAAATGAAGCAACTGACAAACAACTAATCTCAAAAATATACAAGCAACTTATGCAGCTCAATTCCAGAAAAATAAATGACCCAATCAAAAAATGGGCCAAAGAACTAAACAGACATTTCCCCAAAGAAGACATACGGATGGCTAACAAACACATGAAAAGATGCTCAACATCACTCATTATCAGAGAAACGCAAATCAAAACCACAATGAGGTACCACTTCACACCAGTCAGAATGTCTGCGATCCAAAAGTCTGCAAGCAATAAATGCTGGAGAGGGTGTGGAGAAAAGGGAACCCTCCTACACTGTTGGTGGGAATGCAAACTAGTACAGCCACTATGGAGAACAGTGTGGAGATTCCTTAAAAAAATTGCAAATAGAATTGCCTTATGACCCAGCAATCCCACCGCTGGGCATACACACCGAGGAAACCAGAAATGAAAGAGACACATGTACCCCAGTGTTCATCGCAGCACTGTTTATAATAGCCAGGACATGGAAGCAACCTAGATGTCCATCAGCAGATGAATGGATAAGAAAGCTGTGGTACATATACACAATGGAGTATTACTCAGCCATTAAAAAGAATACATTTGAATCAGTTCTGATGAGATGGATGAAACTGGAGCCGATTATACAGAGTGAAGTAAGCCAGAAAGAAAAACACCAATACAGTATACTAACTCATATATATGGAATTTAGAAAGATGGCAATGATGACCCTGTATGCAAGACAGCAAAAAGACACAGATGTGTATAGTGGACTTTTGGACTCAGAGGGAGAGGGAGAGGGTGGGATGATTTGGGAGAATGGCATTGAAACATGTATACTATCATGTAAGAATCGAATCTCCAGTCTATGGCCAATATAGGATACAGCATGCTTGGGGCTGGTGCACGGGGATGACCCAGAGAGATGTTATGGGGAGGGAGGTGGGAGGGGTGTTCATGTTTGGGAATGCATGTACACCCGTGGTGGATTCATGTCAATGTGTGGCAAAACCAATACAGTACTATAAAGTAAAATAAAGTAAAAAAAAAAAAAAAAAAAACCTCTGTTAGCCTTTACCCTACTTCATTTTCTACTCCAATGTCAAATTTGCCTATTACTCCAGGTATCTCTTGACTTCCTACTTTTGCATTACAATCCTCTATGATGAAAAGGACAGCTGTTTTGAGTGCTAGTTCTAGAAATTGTTGTAGGTCTTCATGTAACTGGTCAGCTTCAGCATCTTTGGTGTCAGTGTTTGGAGCAGAGACTTGGATTACTCTGAGGTTGAGTGGTTTACCTTGGAAATGATTGAGATTATACTGTCATTTTTGAGATTGCACCCAAGTACTGTGTTTTGGGCTCTTTTGTTGACTGTGAGAGCCACTCCATTTCTTCTAGTGGATTCTTGCTCACAGTAGTAGATGTAATGGTCATCTGAACTAAATTCTCCCATTCCTACCCACTTTATTTCATTGATTCCTAAGATCTCAAAGTTCACTCTTGCCATGTCTTTATTGACCACAGCCAATTTACATGACTCATGGGCTTAACATTCCAGGTTCCTATGCAAGATTATTCTTTACAGTGTTGGACTTGACTTTCACCATCAGACATCCACAATGAGTGTCATTTTTGCTTTGGCCTGGCTGTTTCATTCTGTCTGGAGCTATCAGTAATTTCTGTCTGCTCTTTCCCAGTAGCATATTGGACAGCTTCCAATCTACCACCAGTTTCTTCTGGTGTCATATCTTTTGCCTTTTCATACTGTTCATGGGGTTCTCACAGCAAGAATACTGATATGGTTTGCCATCCCTCCCCCTTTAGTGGACTATGTTTTGTGAGAACTCTTTACTATGATCTGTCCATCTTGGATGGTCCTTCATGACATGGCTTATAGCTTCATTGAGTTACACAAGCCCTTTTGCCATGATATGGTTGTGATTCATGAAGGGAATTATACTAGTAAAATTGAGCATTTTAATCTGATATTATTAGATGAATACCTTATTGTGAAATGGCAAGTTAATTTAAATTTAGAGTTTAAGGAGAGTAGATCACCAAAATGCTGATAAAAACAAAACACAACTCAATGTCGAGGACCATGCTAAGGAAATAGGCAGCAAGAGGAAATTTCTCCCTAAAAACAATCACATTATGGATATTTACATATCCTCATCAGTATAAATAGTTTACATGCTTTATCTCATTTAATTTCAGAATCTGAAGTTAATTTTTTTTAAAATTTTCATTGATTTAATGATTAAGATTAAGAAATGTGTGAAGAGTAATTCATTCAATGTGACTCTGAGAATATCAAATCCTAATGAATAAATGTTAACAAATTTATCATTTATGGTTCCAGTTATGGGATAATTGAGGAGGGATTAATTAAAAACATGTTGTTTTTTTTTTTGTTACAAACATATGAGCAGATTAAAGGTAAACAACCCAGAGTAAGGAAGTATCCTGTCGCCTAACAGAAGAGAAAGCCCTTGGCCCTCATTCATTGACCTTGTGGGACAAAAAGAGGCAGAACCCTGAGTAATCTGCTGTAGGAGAGGAGATTATTGGTAAAGGTACACAGTCACCTCTTGGTGACCTTGAAGAGAGGTAGGCAGATGAATAATTACCTCTCCTTAAAAGTTGGGTTAAAGCTCAACATTCAGAAAATGAAGATCATGGCATCTGGTCCCATCACTTCATGGGAAATAGATGGGGAAACAGTGGAAATAGTGTCAGACTTTATTTCTTGGGGCTCCAAAATCACTGGAGATGGTGATTGCAGCCATGAAATTAAAAGATGCTTACTCTTTGGAAGGAAAGTTATGACCAACCTAGATAGCATATTGAGAAGCAGAGCCATTATTTTGCCAACAAAAGTTTGTCTAGTCAAGGCTGATTTTTCCAGTGGTCATGTATGGATGTGAGAGTTGGACTGTGAAGAAAGCCGATCACCAAAGAATTGATGCTTTTGAACTGTGGTGTTGGAGAAGACTCTTGCAAGTCCCTTGGACTTTAAGGAGAACCAATCAGTCCATCCTAAAGGAGATCAGTCCTGGGTGTTCATTGGAAGGACTGATGCTGAAGCTGAAACTCCAGTACTTTGGCTACTTCATGGGAATAGTTGACTCATTGGAAAAGACCTTGATCCTGGGAGGGATTGGGGGCAGGAGGAGAGGGCGACGATAGAGTATGAGATGGCTGGATGGTATCACCAACTTGATGGACATGAGTTTGAGTGAACTCCAGGAGTTGGTGATGGACAGGGAAGCCTGGCATGCTGCGATTCATGGGGTTGCCAAGAGTTGGACATGACTGAGTGACTGAACTGAACCTCTCCTCTACTCTGAACTTTTGCTAATGGATCTCTTTGCCCAAGCTCATGCAGAAAACAGAATAAATGAGCATTTTGATCTAGACCATAGGATCAGCTTCTTGAAATTTAGAAAAGAATGGAAAAGTGTATATGGAGTGAATGTAGAGAGAAAAATAGAAACTATCCATCACAACTCTTTGCATATCATATAGGCAGATAAAACTCTCCAGATAGATAAGATTCACTAAATCAGAATAAAAAGCAAATGAATTATAAAATGGTATAAAGAACAGAAGCCAATAAGAAAACTACAGGAAAGGATGTAGAATTTGAGATGTTTGAATGGACACTTTGACAGTAAAATTTGACAACTGTGTATGTCTATTTGGTTTGAATATTATAATACAAGGGCATATTTATACTTTTAACTTTGTATTTAAAACTGAAACCAACAACCACACACTTCAAGATGTATCACTCTCTCAATTACAAGTCTGGGGACCTGAGCCCTCACTACAAGTCTCAGAGGCAGTGGGATGAGTATACAAGATACACTTCTGGAAGCCAAGCCAGACTAAGAATCAGAATGACAGACTACCAAATATAGTGGGAACAAAGCACAATAGGAATTAAAACAAATGAGAGTATCAGTCAAGATGCAGATGTGGCAAACTGTTAGTGGTTAACAATAAATAGTGAAGGAAATTCCAAATCAATTGGAGGAAGGACGTCCCTAAAAAATTGTGTAGTACTGAGTACTCTGAATAAACTACTCATCTTTAAAGACAAACATTTCATTATAAATGTTCAAGGTTATATGAACTGTGTTCATATCAGTTGTACAAAAGTAGCTCCATCACATCTCCACACCTTGAATATATCTGTTCAGAAGATGCAAACAGATAAGAAAGCATTTTATAAGTAGCATATACTTCAAATCAACCTTTGAACATTTTTCCTGGAATAAATTTTAATTCCTATTTTGCCCAGAAGAGTGGTGGATGTATAGTAAGTATTTAACAAATATTTTTGAATTAGTAACAAAAAATACAAATAGCTTCAGGGTTAGGAGATGATGCTAGATTTCAGAAGTGATTCAGAATAATTTCAGGACAATCTCAGGAATTTGATAATCTGAAGGAGCAACAGCATATTTGAAACTCAGGTGTGACATTCTGACTCTCCAATTAATATGAAGACTGATATATCAGTTTTTTGTAAGAATGTTATTAAGGATATTAATTATATTACTGCTTCTTTTGCTTCTTATCCTCTTTAAAAAAAAGAAAAAAAAAAACTAAAAATGTTCGAGACTAAAGCAGCAGTACTCCACAGGTGACAGTAAATCCTTTTCTCCTGACTCTCATAATTAGACACTGGTGAATGCCAAATGCTTTCTGTGATTAGAGACTCTTAAGTCTCATGCTTTCTTGAGCTCCATGAGATAGCACTTTAATAAACTTCATCTTGGCCAGTCACTTATAATGTTACCTTGTAGGCAATCCAAGGATGAGTTGTGAGAGTCTGTCTCTCTACCCAGGTAGTAATGCTTATTGCCATTCCTAGTGAACATAAAAGAGATGTCTCTGTTGTGGTATCTTAATAGATCCTGTAGTTCTCAGACATTTTGGTAACTGTTTGATATAATTATTATGTCTCATAAAAAATAAATTTTAAACTGTAATACTCCAGCTTGCTGTGCTGCTTCACTTCAAAATAACTTATGGCTGCTGGGTTCCCCTGAACAATATTGGTCCACAACAATAATAAAGTTGTCATCAAGAGGTGATGATAGACCACTTTGCATTGTTATAACTGCCTTTTTGTAGTATAACTGTTTGCAACTTTATGAGGTCTTCATAAATGTGATCAATTGCAATAATAAAGTTGTGAGGCATTTGTGGCAGCTTATTTTTCTCTGCCTCAAAACAGGACCTGCCTTGCTTGTTGGTCTAATGCCTGTGCTTGTGCCATTGACTGCCACAGAGCTCTGGGCTATGAAAGGAACAACAAAATTAGCTTCCAGAGTTGTTCCTTGGCTTCCAGGCACCTCCAGTAATTCATTCATGTAACTGTAAACATATCAAGTTCAAGCAATGGCAGGATAACTTTTTTGTCCTACATAAACTGCAAGAGGCAAGTCAAGCACTCCATAAAGGGTCATTTTTCCATTTTTTTTTCCAGGCATTATTAAGAAGTTAAGTGGTGCTAGTGTTAAAGAATCTGCACTAGTGGTAGAGAATCCTCCTGGCAATGAAGGAGAAGCAGAAGATGTGGGATCGATCCCTGGGTCAGGAAGATCCCCTGGAGGAAGGCATGGGAACCACTCCATTATTCTTGCTGGGAAAATTCCATGGACACAGAAGCCTGGTGGGCTACAGTCCATGGGGTCGCAAAAAGTTGGACATGAATGAAGCGACTGAGCATGCATATTCTAAGGATTGACTTAAAATTATTATTTGTTTTCATTATAATGAATTCCCTGGTGGCTCAGACAGTAAAGCATTTGCTTGCAATAAGGCAGACCTGGGTTTGTATCTGGATCGGGAAGATCCCCTGGAGAAGGAAATGGCAACCCATTCTAGTACTCTTGGCTGGAAAATCCGACAGACAAAGGAGCCTGGCAGGCTACAGTCCATGGGGCCACAGAGAGTTGGACAAGAAACACAGAGGCAACTGATCGACTTCACTTTCACTTTTCATTATAATGGTAACATACAGTAATACGTTTATTTACTTAACAAATGCTATAAAAATACATATCGGCAGAAATGATAAAGCTTTTGAAAAAGATACCTCCAAGAAAAGGTATTTCTCCACAATAGCTACAGGAAGACATATAGTCCAATTATTTTTTAAATAAATAATTATAATGATAATTAAAATGTTATATGTGTTGTGCTATGCTTAGTGGCTCAGTTATGTCTGACTTTTTGCAACTCCATGGACTGTAACCTGCCCGGCTCCTCTGTCCATGAGATTCACTAACCAGAAATACTGGAGTGGGCTGCCATCTTACTCCTCCAGGGACATATATATATATATATACACACACACACACACACACACACACACACACACACACACACACACATTACAGACATGGTATAGATATGGCATATCTATATAGACATAGATATGGTATATATACATATAGATGTATATAGATAGATATCTTATATATATATAGATAGATAGATAGATAGATGCTGCTGCTACTGCTAAGTTGCTTTAGTCGTGTCCGACTCTGTGAGACCCCATAGACTGCAGCCCACCAGGCTCCCCTGTCCCTGGGATTCTCCAGGCAAGAACACTGGAGTGGACTGCCATTTCCTTCTCCAATGCATGAAAGTGAAAAGTGAAAGTGAAGTCACTCAGTAGTGTCTGACTCTTAGCTACCGCATGGACTGCAGCCTACCAGGCTCCTCGTCCATGGGATTTTCCAGGCAAGAGTACTGGAGTGGGGTGCCATTGCCTTCTCCAGATAGATAGATAGATGGTAAAAATATACCTACTATATTTTCACAGTGATCTGCACTAGTCTCCAAGCATGACAGCCATAATACAGTAAAAGTAGAAAAGATCAATACTACTTTTTTACTGACTTGGTTTTTTAAACCATGTTTTTCCTTTCCCAAAATAATATAAATTGTTTCCTTCTTCCCTTCTCTTGAGACACTTCACCACAAACCCAGCTGAAACATTTATAAAGTAGAAAAATGAGTTATACCTGTGCAAAATTATTTACATTACTTCATTCAGAAATAAATCAATTAACTGATAATAATTCTAAAATAATTAAATACATGCATTTGAATAATATCTGAAGTTAAAATTTAAATAACTTAAATTTAAAAGCTTATCTATTTTTAAAGTCATGCATTTCAAATTTTTATTCAAAATACTTCAAAATAATTCAAAATACCGTGTACTTATTCTGTTCAATATTGCATATAGTAAGATGCAGTTTAATTAAACAATTAGATTATAAATTGGGATAGAGTCAAAGTATATATTTTTGATGGATTTTCACTGACCAAGAAAAATATTGATAGTGTACAAAATATCTATGTTAATAAAATGCTTTGTTCCTATAGCATTTAGTGTAATAATCAGATTTTTTGATAATAGCTTTTCTTCCTATAGCATATAGTATAGTAATAAATTTAAAGAAATTAAATATTATGCTTTGAACTGTACACCCATTTTTTGCCTCTTGACTTACCAAATGATTTTGACAAGAAGGAACAAAATTGGTAAACAATTTATAGTCTCAAAATTTTTGATTTGAGTTCATTAAAGTGACAGTGAAAGTTGCTCAGTCATGTGCTACTCTTTGGGGCCCCATGGACTATACAATCCATGGAATTCTCCAGGCCAGAATACTGAAGTGGGTAGCCTTTTCCTTCTCCAGAGGATCTTCCCAACCCAGGAATCAAACCCAGGTCTCCTGCATTGCAGGCAGATTCTTTACCAGCTGAGCCATAAGGAAAGCCCAAGAATATTGGATTGGGTAGCCTTTCCCTTCTCCAGAGGATCTTCCCAACCTAGGGTTTGAACTCCAGTCTCCTGCATTACAGGCAGATTCTCTACCAGCTGAGCTTCATTAAACATTCAATTAATTAATCTCAGGATTATTTTTTAAAAGCTCCCCTTTTTAATTAGGTATGTTCAGTATGCATATAAGTTGTCTCCAGATTGCTAGCCTATGCCTTCTCCATTAGTTCTCTGGCTCCTGTGTACGCTTGATTCCACATGCTTGCAAAATGAGACCAGAGTTGGAATTTCCCAATATTTATGTAAAGCTCAAGAATGAAAAAATCTCTCCAAAGGATTCTGTGAACTATTTAGTTTCTGGCATGTCTGCTGTGGAATGTAAAGACAATATCTAAGGAGCAGTGGTATTTTCATTAATTCAGCAATCCTTGGTGGCAAGAATAGTAGGTTCTAGAGTAAAGTCCTAGGTTCAGATACTAACTCTGGTCTTTGTTGGGTGTAGTTTGCAAGAAGAAAGATTAGAGCGTATATTAAGGAACAATTTTCTGATACTTCTATATAATTTAAAAGGGAAGGAGTGCTTTGAGAAACAATAAGATCTCATTACTGAATGTGTGTGGTAAATGTCTGAGTAATTTCATGTAAAAGATTTTGAAGCAAGGATGAATGTATCAACACATGAATGGTGCTGATTCCCTATGTTTCATGGGGGTCTTTTGATTATTAGAGTCAAAGATGTCACCCCATGCATCTTTCCTTAATCATTTCTCTTCACCATTTTAATTTCATGAACCTGACCTCCTGTTATTTCAAACTATCAAGTTATTTTAAATAGGTAATAACTCTAAAGGTGGAGGGCAAGTATGGGATAGTGAAAAATTACTGCATTTTACATCATTTTTATGAAATATGAACTTTCACCATCACTGTCAAAAGAGAACTTAGCTGTACTTAATTCTTGCTTTAATTGTCTCTGTAGATTATGCTCCTCCACAAGTTCTACAAGTTCAAGGATGCAGATAATTTGGAAACTATCCAGGAAGAAGCAGTGAAAATGATTAAGATGCTGGGAAATTGGCTCTGTTATTAAAAGAGAAAGAATCAGATAGACTGATGGCAATGTGTTTTTTTCAAGTATAATTTAAATGTATTCATAAGGTACATAATTACTTTTTCCTTGATATACTCTAAGGACTGGCACAGGAAAATAGGATTAAATTGACTCAAAATTGTAACTATACTCCAATTTTAAAACCTAACATAAAAGTTGGACATCAGAAAAAAATAAGACACTCATTTTGTTCATTAAAAAAGTATTCCTTCAAAAGCAAATATATCAATTACTACTTGACAAAGACATTGGAGGCAGTGAAAACGAACATTTTAGGAATGCCTTCCAAGTGAAGTGCAATTAAATAGGAAAAGTAAAACAAAAACAAAAAGGAAGCTTCCATTTAAATTATAGATTAAGTCAATGAATATATTATTCAATAACTTAAAACTACTATATAGAACAGGGTGCTCTAAGTTTTGAACCTGTGTTTACCTGAATGGACTTTTAATATCTACATGGAGTTGTGAGTGAACAGTGAGAAATAGAACCAGAATTCAAAACTCAGTAGACATGACCATACTATTCCTTGCACATACTGTTGATCTACAAATGGTTTTACTTTTGTTTGTTTGTTTGTTTTTATTTTGCAATATTGTATTGGTTTTGCCATACATAAACATGAATCCACGATGGGTGTACACGTGTTCCCCATCCTGAACCCCTCTCCCACTTCCATCCCCATACCATCCCTCTGGGTCAACCTAGTGCACCAGCCCCGAGCATCCTGAATCTTGCATCAAACTTGGACTGGCGATTATCTTCACATATGATATTATACATGTTTCAATGCCATTCTCCCAAATTATCACACCCTCTCCCTCTCCCACAGAGTCCAAAAGACTGTTCTATACATCTGTGTCTCTTTTGCTGTCTCGCATACAGGGTTATCATTACCATTTTTCTAAATTCCATATATATGCGTTAGTATACTGTATTGGTGTTTTTCTTTCTGGCTTACTTCACTCTGTATAATCGGCTCCAGTTTCATCCACCTCATTAGAACTGATTCAAATCTATTCTTTTTAATGGCTGAGTAATATTCCATTGTGTATATGTACCACAGCTTTCTTATCCATTCTGCTGCTAATGGACATCTACGTTGCTTCCATGTCCTGGGTATTATAAACAGTGTTGCGATGAACACTGAGGTACACATGTATCTTTCAATTCTGGTTTCCTCAGTGTGTATGCCCAGCAGTGGGATTGCTGGGTCATAAAAGAAGAGAAGTGAAAAGCAAAAGAGAAAAGGAAAGATATAAGCATCAGAATGGACAGTTCCAAAGAATAGAAAGAAGATTTAAGAAAGCCTTCATCAGCTATCCATGCAAAGAAAAAGATGAAAACAACAAAATGGGAAAGACGAGATCTCTTCAACAAAATTAGAGGTACCAAGGGAACATTTCATGCAAAGATGGGCTTGATAAAGGACAGAAATGGTATAGACCTAACAGAAGCAGAAGATATTAAGAAGAGGTGGCAAGAATACCCAGAAGAACTATACAAAAAAGATCTTCATGACCAAGATAATCACGATGGTGTAATCACTCACCTAGAGCCAAACATCCTGCAATGTGAAGTCAAGTGGGCCTTAGAAAGCATCACTATGAACAAAGGTAGTGGAGGCAATGGAATTCCAGTTGAGCTATTTCAAATCCTGAAAGATGATGCTGTGAAAGTGCTGCACTCAATATGCCAGCAAATTTGGCCACTCAGCAGTGGCCACAGGATTGGAAAAGGTCAGTTT
Organism: Ovis aries; assembly: GCF_016772045.2. NCBI lineage: Eukaryota > Metazoa > Chordata > Mammalia > Artiodactyla > Bovidae > Ovis > Ovis aries. The sequence continues at coordinate 49,441,593 of NC_056056.1, forward strand.
TCATTCCAATCCCAAAGAAAGGCAATGCCAAAGAATGCTCAAACTACCACACATTGTACTCATCTCACACACTAGTAATGCAATTCTCAAAATTCTCCAAGCCAGGCTTTAGCGATGCGTGAACAATGAACTTCCAGATGTTCAAGCTGATTTTAGAAAAGGGAAAGGAACCAGAAATCAAATTGCCAACATCTGCTGGATTATCGAAAAAGCAAGAGAGTTCCAGAAAAACATCTATTTCTGCTTTATTGACTGTGTCAAAGCCTTTGACTGTGTGGGTCAAAATAAACTGTGGAAAATTCTGAAAGAGATGGGAATAACAGACCACCTGACCTGCCTCATGAGTAACTTATATGCAGATCAGGAAGCAACAGTTAGAACTGGACATGGAACAACAGACTGGTTCCAAATAGGAAAAGGAGGACATCAAGGCTGTATATTGTCACCCTGTTTATTTAACTTCTATGCAGAGTACATCATGAGAAACGCTGGGCTGAAAGAAGTACAAGCTAGAATCAAGATTGCCAGGAGAAATAGCAAGAACCTCAGATATGCAGACGACACCACCCTGAAGGCAGAAATTGAAGAGGAACTAAAAAGCCTCTTGATGAAAGTGAAAGAGGAGAGTGAAAATGTTGGCTTAAAACTCAACATTCAGTAAACGAAGATCATGGCATCCGATCCCATCACTTCATGGGAAATAGATGGGAAAACAGTGGAAACAGTGTCAGACTTTATTTTGGGGGGCTCCAAAATCACTGCAGATGGTGATTGCAGCCATGCATGAAATTAAAAGATGCTTACTCCTTAGAAGGAAAGTTATGACCAACATAGATAACATACTCAAAAGCAGAGACAATACTTTGCCAACAGAGGTCTGTCTAGCCAAGGCTATGGTTTTTCCAGTGGTCATGTATGGATGTGAGAGTTGGACTGTGAAGAAAGCTGACAGCTGAAAAATTGATGCTTTTGAACTGTGGTGTTAGAGAAGACTCCCTTGGATTGCAGGGAGATCCAACTAGTCCATTCTAAAGGAGATCAGTCCTGGGTGTTCTTTGGAAGGACTTATGCTAAAGCTAACTCCAGTACTTTGGCCACATCATGTGAAGTGCTGACTCATTGAAAAAGACTCTGATGTTGGGAGGGATTGGGGGCAGGAGGAGAAGGGGAAGACAGAGGATGAGATGGCTGGATGGCATCACTGACTCGATGGACATGGGTTTGAGTAAACTTCAGGAGTTGGTGATGGACAGGGATGCCTGGCGTGCTGCCATACATGGGGTCTCAAAGAGTCAGAAATGACTGAGCGACTGAACTGAACTGAACTGATGGCAGTTCTATTTCCAGTTTTTTTAAGGAATCTCTATACTCTTCCCCATAGTGGCTGTACTAGTTTGCATTCCCACCAACAGTGTTAGGCGCTTCCCTTTTCTCCACACCCTTTCCTCCACACCCTTTCCAGCATTTATTGCTTGTAGACTTTTGGATAGCAGCCATTCTGACTGGCGTGAAATGGTACCTCATTGTGGTTTTGATTTGCATTTCTCTGATAATGAGTGATGTTGAGCATCTTTTCTTGTGTTTGTTAGCCATCTGTATGTCTTCTTTGGAGAAATGTCTGTTTAGTTCTTTGGCCCATTTTTTGAATGGGTCGTTTATTTTTCTGGAATTGGGCTACAGGAGTTGCTTGTATATTTTTGAGATTATTTGTTTGTCAGTTGCTCCATTTGCTATTATTTTCTCCCATTCTGAAGGTTGTCTTGAGAAAGAAGAATGATACTGGAGGAATCAACCTGTCTGACTTCAGGCTCTACTACAAAGCCACAGTCATCAAGACAGTATGGTACTGGCACAAAGACAGAAGTATAGATCAATGGAACAAAATAGAAGGTCCAGAGATACACCACGCACCTATGGTCACCTTATCTTTGACAAAGGAGGCAAGAATATACAATGGAGAAAAGACAATCTCTTTAATGAGTGGTGCTGGGAAAACTGGTCAACCACTTGTAAAAGAATGAAACTAGAACACTTTCTTACACCATACACAAAAATAAACTCAAAATGGGTTAAAGATCAACTGTAAGACCAGAAACTATGAAACTCCTAGAGGAGAACATAGGGAAAACACTTTCGGACATAAATCACAGCAGGATCCTGTATGACCCACCTCCCAGAATATTGGAAATAAAAGCAAATATAAAGAAATGGGACCTAATTAAAATTAAAAGCTTCTGCACAACAAAGGACACTCTAAGCAAGGTTTTACTTTTAAAGTAAATGTCCAATATTAAAAATTTGAAGATTTCACATCTAATTAGAGGTTTCTATCTTTTCTGGGGCAGTGGGGAATACTATAGGATCAGTCATCAATTCAGTCACTCAGTCGTGTCTGACTCTTTGCAACCCGATGGAATGCAGGACACCAGGCTTCTCTGTCCATCACCAACTCCCAGACACTACTCAAACTCATGTCCATCGTGTCTGTGATGCCATCCAACCATCTCATTCTCTGTTATCCCCTTTTCCTCCAGCCTTCAATCTTTCTCAGCACCATGGTCTTTTCCAATGAATCTGTTCTTTGCATCAGGTGGCCAATGTATTGGAGTTTCAGCTTCAGCACCAGTTCTTCCAAAGAATATTCAGGACTGATCTCCTTTAGAATGGACTGGTTGGATCTCCCTGCAGTCCAAGGGAGTCTTCTCTAACACCACAGTTCAAAAACATCAATTCTTTGGCACTCAGCTTTCTTTATGGTCCAACTCTCACATCCATACATGACTACTGGAAAAACCATAGCTTTGACTAGACAGACCTTTGTTGGCAAAGTAATCTCTCTGCTTCTTAATATGCTGTCTAGGCTGGTCATAAACTTTTCTTCCAAGGAGCAAGTGTCTTTTAATTTCATGGCTGCAATCACCATCTGCAGTGATTTTGGAGCCCAAAATTCATCTTTGCATGAAATGTTCCCTTGGTATTCCTAATTTTCTTGAAGAGATCTCTAGTCTTCCCCATTCTATTGTTTTCCTCTATTTCTTTGCTTTGATCACTGAAGAAGGCTTTCTTATCTCTCCTTGTGATTCCTTGGAACTCTGCATTCAAATGGGTATATCTTTTCCTTTCTCCTTTGCCTTTAGCTTTTCTTCTACTCACAGCTATTTTTTAAGGCCTCATCAGATAACTTTTTTGCATTTCTTTTTCTTGAGGATGGTCTTGATCACTGCCTCCAGTGTAGTATCACAAACCTCCATCCCTAGTTCTTCAGGCACTCAGATCTAACCCTTTGAATCTATTTGTCACTTCCACTGTATAAAAGGATAAAATGACAGTTTATCTGATTCTTCCCTCTTAAAAATACAATAGGATATGAGTGTCTGCACCCTCTATAGGATAAGAGGATCTGCACCCTCACAGGGAAATGAGTAGGTGAAGCTATATAATTGCATTTATTCCTTAGGATAAACCACATGTGCTTTTGTTCACCATGATTCTCATTTCCCAATATTGAATAGATTCCTAAAGTATACCAAAGTCTCATATAAGTTATCATTCATCATGCTGGGGCAGTTATATCTCATTTATTTATCAGTTTGTCCTCTACTCATTTATTGAAATTCATGACATAGTGTATTCTGTGCTTTTTCAAAGGCTGTAAGAGGATTCAGCAACAATTTGATCTGTACTGGGTACAAGTTGAGACATTCTTGTCATTAGATATTTGCTTTTAGATACAAAAGGAAAATCCAAAAGGTCACTTGAAATATATTGGCATTTGAAGCATGGAGAGATTAAGGTATTACCATATTGCTGCAATCTGACAAATCATTATGAATTAATTATTAAATTGGCTTTTAGTCACTGGTCATTTGAAGGTCACATAGCAACTGAGACAAATCACGTTCTGTGCTTTCCCTCTTGTGTTTTCATTACTGAATTTCTCTAATTTCAGTTACTAAATAAATAATGTTAGATAATCCAGAACAACAACAACAACAAAATATGAAAACAAAAACATCCAAGTAAGTTCTGTTTTTATTTTCTTTACATTTCATCAGTGCCATACTTGAATAATTGGGATGTGGTCATAATATTTTATTTGCATTAAGCATGTTTTAAAAATCTGTTATCCTTTCAACACTTAACTAATATATATATAATAGACAATTATTGGACTGCATCATTTTCTAAGTACTGAGCATAAGCCTATGAGTGAACCACTCTGCCCTCATCCAATTTGCATTCAGGTGGGCAATACACACACAACAAGCAAGACAGATAAACCAACTGTAAAATGCATTTTTGTTAAATGTTGAAGAAAAAAACAGGGAAGAATGACATAAAAGCAAACATTAAAATTTTACAAAGTTTGACCAGGAAATAAGCTAACTTTTAATATAAAACTAACACTTGAATCAAAGTCTTGTGGAATCAAATGAGTTAGTTTTATAAATAATATCTGCTGCTGCTGCTGCTAAGTTGCTTCAGTTGTGTCTGGCTCTGTGCAACCCCATAGACAGCAGCCCACCAGGCTCCCCCGTCCATGGGATCCTCCAGGCAAGAACACTGGACTGGGTTGCCATTTCCTTCTCTAGTGAATGAAAGTGAAAAGTGAAAGTGAAGTCACTCAGTCGTGTCCGACTCTTAGCAACCCCATGGACTACAGCCTACCAGGCTCCTCTGTCCATGAGAGTTTCCAGACAAGAGTAGTGGAATGGATTGTCATTGCTTTCTCCCAAATAATATCTAATTATATACTTATTCAATATTGTTACATATAGTGTGTTTTGCCATTTTCTTTATAATTATTTACCAGATTGAGCACTGTGGTTTTCTTTACCATATCAATATTTCTGGAATTCCATACTACTGCAAAATATTGTGATATGAATTCACACAAACAAACAAACAAACAAACAAAAAACACAATGTATCTTAAGCTTTGTTTTGATAAAATGGGTAAATACATATATAAAAGGTATCTACATGTTTGAGGTGCACATCTAAGATGTGTGTACTTTAAGTTAAATATATTTCATCTCAATTAAAAAATAAAAACAACAATAATAGTAATATTACTACTACTATATCTTCATTATTACCCTCACTGTTTGAAGCTTTATTATCTCTAAGGCCTGTATGAGCAATTTTCCATACATTATTTTATTTAGCAACTATTAAAAACTTTGATAGAGGAATATACATATGAAACAATTTGCTGAAAATAAATACTGTGCACTACTGCAGATATACTAATGAAAAATAATGCAAGATGATTCTCCTCACAGATCTTAACTGTAGTGAGTAAGACAGATATTAAAAGTTTCATTAATAAGTGTTTTTTCATTAATTAGCTACTATATTTCTTCAATGATTAGGACACATTCCCCTATGTTTTTCCCTTATCCCCAGGGTAAAAGGAAATAACCACCAATGGCAGTTATTCTCAAGCTTTTTAATCTGATGACACTTTAATATTCTTAAATTTACTCAGAACTCCAAGGAGCTTTTGTTTATATGTATATACATTGATACTTACCACATAAGGATTAAAACAGATGTTTAAAATTTCTACTTAGAACTTTATTTTAAAATAATACTGTAATTATCATATGCTAAAAAAAGAACCTATTTTAGTAAAAAAATAAAAAGCCAATATCTGCTAAAAGAATAATTGCATTGTTTTCCATTTTTGTAAATTTCTTTGATGTGAGGTTTCTGGTTTCTTATATCTGCTTCCACACTGATCATGATTCAATATTTCACACTATGCAGCTTCTGGATAACTCCCTCTACACTCATAAAAGAAAAAAAAAAAAAACATTAGTATTGAGAAAGTAGTTTTGACCTCATTGGGCTCCTGAAATGGCAATACACTGTAAGATCTGCTGTCCTAAGAGGGAAAAAAAAAAATCCCCTCATAACATGGGGAACAAGCAAAGTAACTACAAGAATGATAAATCTAACAATGGAGTCAAAAGGGAATTTAGTTCCTGGGGATAATACTAGTAATGTTAATCAAAATCTGGTGAGTCAATCATTATGGGAAATCTGTTACTAATCACCTCCATCACCTAAAGTATATCAAATAAACACTGCAGAGACTTTTAATTTAAAGTGAGGGATTTAAGCTATATCCTCAAACTCCCTCTGTAACATGAATATTCTATCATTTTGCAAAATCAAGATATTCTTGGGGTTTCTTCCCACTGCCATCCTGAAGATTTTGCATAGCAGTGAAGGATAAATAAAGGAACAGAAATGTGTTTCAGAACATAATTGTCCTGCTCACTCTTGAAGTGCTGTTACTGAGAAAGCTTCTAAGATGAGCACTGCTCCTTAGGGAGCACAGACCTTTAACAGAAGAGGGGTGAGCATATTCTGAATTAATTATTGGTCCCAAGAATGATAGAATTTAAGCCAGTTAACAACCAGAAGTAGTTACTAAGCCCTTTAACCTGAAAGGATGCTAACATAGCAGAGATTTCTCTGGCAGGTACAGTAAAGTAATGGTGCCTGGGATCAACGGGAGTATAATTTGAAGGTTCTGTGGTCATGGTCTCTTTTGATACATGTTTAAACACAACTTGTACTAGTTATAAACTGTGCTTGACACAGATGCTGGTTTACCTGAAAATCTTATTCCTTTCAGATATAGTTTTGTAAACATTTAGTGTTCTACCTACCATTTATTCCCATTTGGGGCTCTGTCCAATCAATTCAACTTGATGCTTTGTAAATTATAAATAACAATGTAAGTGTATTTCTAATATCTGTTTATAAAATAAGCAGCATATTTCAAGTGATAATGGAACTTTTGTATGTGTGCTTTTTTAAATTCCTGTGGGTGTCCTTTTCCTAATTGTTTTATTTATAAAATATCAAGGATTTTTAGCTAGTTTGTCAGATCACTGGTTTTTTTTTTTTTTTTAAATAAAGTCTCAAGAATTTGGAATGACTCTAAGTATCATTATGTATTATATAATCAAGTATAATCCTACATTTAGTTGTCTTGAAAAATATAATCCAGTGAAAAAATATCCTTCTAAACTATTTGTCTGTCAATTGTTCTTTCAATAAAAATGGCAAAACTGTTTACCAGAAACAATTGAATATATACTTATTCTGTTGATAAACATTAAAAAAAACACTCAATAAGAAACAATGGAAAAGCAGAAAATATCAAGAAGATAAATGAAAAATGAATTGTGCTAAATGTGTAGGCTAATTTCAATAGTATCAAAACTCTTCTAATTAAACTTACTTTGTAATTATAGTATGATGCATATAAGTCAAATCTTAAACTTATACACTACTCTATCTCAATTATATTTTTAAAAAATGAAAGGAAAACAAACAAAAAAAGCTCTACATATCTGGTTCTCCATATTTTCAGTTTGTTTTATGACCCTAGCTGAGTCAAGGTTTTTCAATTTATCAAATATTTACACAAATTTAATGAATATATTCATAATTGTTCCCCCCTTTGACTTTTTTGTCTATTGTGAATGATAATTTTCCTTCATAATTTGTAAGTAATTATTATGGACATAGAAGGAAGATAGTTATTTAGAGAAAAATAAATTATTTTTATTTTGTTATGTCAGTAAACTATCAATTCTAACTTTCCATGCCTGTTTTAGGGCTTCAACATAAGCTATATAAATAAAAAATAAGAAGTATTTTCCTAAACATAGATACTTTTGTTGCTTGAATGGGTTATTTTTCTACTTAGCACCTCCAAAACTATGCTAAATAAGAAGGGATTTATAGGAAATGTTTCATTAAAGGCTAATTGTATTTTTTCCCTCCAAAATTTATTTTCTTATAATTCAAGAAATGTAGATATTCAGTTTAACATATCAAACTCTACAGAAGGTAATAAATGAATTAAATTCTCACTCCTTCCATTCCCCAGTCATTGACTTCTCTTTCATAAATAGTCATTAAACTTTTTATTGTCTTTTAGAATATTTTTATCAGTTTTTTTTTTTTTCACTTCTTCAAGTAGGGAAAAAACTTCAAATTTAGTTTAATTCACTCTGATTGCTTTCTATCACTCCATGAATGTTCTGCTGCTGCTACTGCTGCTAAGTCGCTTCAGTCGTGTCCGACTCTGTGCAGCCCGGTAGACGGCAGCCTACCAGGCTGCTCCGGTCCTTGGGATTCTCCAGGCAAGAACGCTGGAGTGGGTTGCCATTTCCTTCTCCAGTCCATGAAAGTGAAAAGTGAAAGTGAAGTCACTCAGTCGTGTTTCACTCTTCGCAACCCCATGGACTGCAGCCTACCAGGCTCCTCCCTCCATGGGAGTTTCCAGGCAAGAGTACTGGAGTGGGTTGCCATGCAGCCAAATGTGATGTTACCCAGAGGAACTCTGAACCCAGGACACAGATTGAAGTCATTTTTTCAATATTCTGTCCAGAGATGATATCTCATCTGAGGTATTCCTCCCCACTTTAGTTGTATGGACAGTTAAATGAGTTAGATATGTGTGTGTGTGTGTTTGTGTTCAGTTGCTCAGCTGTGCTTGACTCTTTGTGACCCTATGGACTGTAGCCTGCCACGCTCCTGTGGGCATGGATTCTTCTGGGCAAGAATACTGGAGTGGGTAGCCATTCCTTTACCCAGGGAATCTTCCTCACTCAGGGGTCAAACCTGCATCTCTTGTGTTTCCTGCATTGGCAGGCGGATTCATTATCACTAAAGTCACATGGGAGGCCCAAATAAATTACATGCACCTTAAATATGAGGCTTAAGTAAATTAATAGATACGTATAGAGATTGTCTGCCAGAGAGTAAACACTCTAAGAGCTAGCTATATTTATCAATCCTCACAAATATTGTTGAAGTTGTATTTAATAAGTCTAGATCTCCATCGTATTCTCAATTATTTCCACCACACATATAAGTATCTTCTTTCTACTGCCAAATAGGCAGCATTTTAGATTACTTTTCCTACCTGGACTACTCACATTCTAAATCATTTTTCCAGAAATAGAGTATGTGTACTCACTAGAGGAAGTGTGCAGGATAAACCTCTGAAGTTTCTAAAGATAATTTTAAATTTTATATTTACTTCATGTTTAAAAAGTAAACATTTTCTTTGGAAAATGAAGACCTTAATATTTGACCAAGGATTGTGACCCTGCTGACCACAAGAATCAGGAGAACTCCAATTAGCGAAGGAACACAAGGAAAAGGTGTCCTGAGTGGAAGTCTCTTGCCAATAAAGGGGTTTAATAATGAAACTGATAGAGGAATGTATACATGATCAAAAGAATTTACATATTGTGTCAACTATTTTTTAAGACCATGATCCAAAATTGAGGGATGGCTTTCAAATTTTCCCCATCACTAGGTGAAAGTGCAAACACAGTCTCCTGCTAACAGAAGAAATGCAGTTTTGTTTACCACCTTTGTTAAAATTTCAGAGGTTAGCAATTCTGTAGTGCAAGGGATAAGCCTCACCAAGAGAACACCACCTTCTTGATGATGGTATCTCCCCTGCCAGCAAGTATTAAAGTAAATATTGACTGAAAAGGGTATTGATCCTACAAGTAATAGAGAATGGAGGGGAAAAGGCTAGACTGACACTTCTACTCCTGACATGAGTTCTACCCCAGCCTCATTATTGTTCTTATTTCTTGGCACTAAGTCATGTCTGACTCTTTGAGGTCCCATGGACTGCAGCATGCCAGCCTTCTCTGTCCTCCACTGTCCCCCAGAGTTTCCTAAAATTCATGTCTAGTGAGTAGATCATGCTATCTAACCATCTTATTCTCTGTTTCCCTCTTCTTGTGCCTTCAATCTTTCTCAGTATTATGATATTTTCCAAAGATGGTCATCTGAATTAAATTGGCCCATTTATGTCTATTTTAATTCACCAAGAAAAATAAATTTTAGTTCACAAAGAAGAAATGCAAAAAGGAAAATGATTGGCCAAGGAAGCTTTACAAACCGTTGACCATTATATCCACTACTACAAAAGAACAAGACTCCCTTTGAAGAATTGCAGCAGCCCTCATAGTCAACAAGAGTCCATAACGTGGTACCTGAGTGCAACCTCAAAAATGATCTCGGTTCATTTCCAAGACAAATCATTCAACATCACAGTAATCCAAGTCTATGTCCCAGCCACTGATTCTGAAAAAGATGAAGTTGACTGATTCTATGAAGACCTACAACACCAAAAAAAAGATGTCCTTTTCATTATAGGAGACTGGAATGCAAATGTAGGAATTCAAGAGATACCCAGAATAATAGGCAAGTTAGACCTTGGAGTATAAAATGAAATGGGGAAAAGGCTAATCGTTTTGTCAGGAGAATATGCTAGTCATAGTAAGCACCCTTTTCTAACAATCCAAATGATTACTGTACACATGGACATCACTAGCAGGTCGATACTGAAATCAGATTGATTATTATCTTTGCAGCTGAAGAAACAGAGATCTATCCCATGTCTCTCTTTAGTTTATTTATTTATATTACTAAAAGCTTCTTTCACATCATCACAGAAATTTTCCAAACAAATTTTTAAATAAAATTTTGCATATAGGTAGAAAAGAATATAAAATAAATGTATGAAGTAGTGTCAACTTATTTAAAAAAAAAGGCACAAAGTTAGAGTTGAGAGTCCAGCTTTATTTAGGGCAAAATGAGGATTGCAGCCCAGGAGACAGTACCTTAGATAGCTCTGAGAAACTGCTCAGAAGAGGCAGGGGGAAGGTCAGCATATATGTGATTTTCATGAAGGAGGAATACATGCAATCAAGCACCTATTTTTCAGAAGGTTTCTGCTAGTCATGAGAAACAGTTGCCACCGTAAAGGATTTTAGTGCTTTTATATATGATGAGATATAAGAGGTATAAGAACTGGGCTCATAACATTAGCTCCTAAAAATATCTATCTGAAGTCCTGTCCTGCCAGTTTCTCCCAGAGCGCAGAGTGCTTCATTTCTGCTCTCCACCCTGAACTCCTTTCAGGCAGTATTGAAGGTCAGTAACTGCCACAACACATGAATTAATTCTTGTAGAGGAAGATGGGAAGTACCAATTGGTAGTTGACAGTAGTACCACTGAAGTCTTATTTTCATTTAGATCTATAGCCCTTTATGGGCTATCATTTTCAGTAATGACAGATAGTAAAGTCACATAGAGAAATTAATTTAACTTAAAACCACACTTAGGAGCTATTGCATCACAAAGCATCCAATCAATACTTTCAAATTACAAAATAAATGTAATCAAATTTCTCTCACTAAAATTATTGAAGAATATTATGCCAGTGGGCTTCCCTGGTGGCTCAGTGGTAAAGAATTTGCCTGCTAGTGCAGGAGACATGGGCTCAATCCCTGGGTCAGGCAGATCCCTTGCAGGAGGAAATGGCCATCCATTCCTCCTGGTAAATCTCATGGACAGAGGAGCCTGGGTGGGTTACAGTCCATTGGGTTGCAAAAGAGTCAGACAGGACTTAGCAACTAAATAAACAAACAACTACAACAACAAAACCCAATTATACCATTAGTCAATATCATAGATATTTTTAAAACTTTGTTTAGTTCTTGTATTCACACATTGTTCATGCTTTATAACATAAATAACATCACAATTGTCATATATATATATATATATATATATATATATATAATTTGTAAATAAATACACCAATAAGAAAGATGGATAGTCACTTTTTAGAAATGGAGTGATCAAAGAGTTTGAGAAGAGTGTTCTAAACATACTTACACTACCTGGAAAACTGCATTTCTATACATTAAATGATATGGAGTCTCATTCCCTTTTCCTATAGTAAAATCTAATATTTCTAAGAGCTTCATCTCAAAAGGAAGACCTTAAACTCAACACCTCCTTGGTCATTCCCCACCAAATTGCTTTCAGAAAATGGAGTATCTAATGAACAGATGAGAGCAGAAGGAAAAGGGGGCACCAGCCTTCCACCTGGCTCACACATAAACAACTGTTTCATTTTCTAGAGCTACAGAACCCTAGTTTCTGAGTCCGCAAATGGAAAATGTGATTTACAGTATCCTTGCAGTATGGTGATAGTTTCAAGAGCAGATTTCTGGGCAGCTTCTGAGACACACATTTGTTTTGTTTTTCTCTTTTTGAACCAGGTGCCTTTATTAGAGCATCATTCCAATGTTTCAAATTATGTTGATTATCAGCTTTATAGTTTAGCATTGAGAGCATTTGTGTTTTTGTTGCAGTTATTGTCATGTCTTCAATAGAATTTTAGTAATAAAAAGAGAGAATAAGCAATTGGAGGAAGATAAAGGAATAGAGCACTGGGAATGTATATTAGTGCTTTACTGTTTCCTGTAAACATTTCCAGTATGTTTCTGCAAAGTTAATTGTTTAAAGATATTTTCTTGAAGAAGCTTTCCCATATGAGATAATCCTAACTGCATTAAACTAATTAAAAAGTTGTCCCAAACTGATTCATCTCAGTTAAGATTCAGAACATAAATGACAAATTTTCCAGTGTAGACCTTTTTCTTTTAACTTCAGAAGTCACCAACGGTAGGGAAAACAATCACATCAAAAAAATCAAGATTTTACATAACACCATTCACCTTTTTAAAAACTCCATCTTACCTGCTTTATGAGTTAATAAAGATGAAATATTTATATTTCAATGATCATTTCTCCCTTCATCCCTTTTTATCTTTAATTTGGCCCTGCAGGGTGAAAACTGCTTTGAGCTATGTTACTGATCTCTGAACTTCATAGAAGACTGATATTGCATAATCTCAATCAGAAATCTGCTCCAAATTAGGAAAAAAAATAAAAAACAGAAATATATCCCAGGAGAAAAAACCAAATATCAGACCCAAGTTGGTCTGAAGAGTAATTCAATTAAAACTTGAGTTTTTCAGACATCTGAAACAGAATGGCCTGAACTATTTATCCATCACTTTCAGGTCCATCCTTAACAAAATAAGAAGTTTGTTTTAGGTAGCTTTTAATTTCCTCTTTTAGTGTTTTTTTTTTTTCTTTTTTCTTTTTTCACCCAAGTGTCCATTCCTTTGCAGACCCCTTTTTAATATAGTTTTTCTCAAAGTGAAAGTGAAGTCACTCAGTCGTGTCTGACTCTTTGCGACCCAGTGGACTGTAGCCTTCCAGGCTCCTCAGTCCATGGGATTCTCCAGGGGATCTTCCAATACAGGGATCAAGCCCGGGTCTCCCACATTGGAGGCAGAAGATTTAACCTCTGAGCCACCAGGGAAGTTTCTCAAGGAGACACTAATTAGAACCCAGTTCCTCTTGAGAACATCAAATTAGAATTAATTTGGCATATATTTGGAACCCAGTGTCACAATGTATTACTTTATTGATGCTATAAAATTTTAATAGGAAGTGGAATTAAAACTCCCACAGATTAACAATACCCTTAAAGTTGCAGTGCTTAAAACTGCCAGATACAGAGGTACAACCTTAAATCTTCTTTCTCAAATTCTAGAATATATTGGTATGTTATTTCCCCATAGAAGTATTTTAGGAGAATATTTCAAAGTTGCAAGCTCTATTTCATTTGCCCTCAAATCATATATAGCTGCTGACAAAATGTGAACACTGTGAAGTCTAACTACTCAGGTGTAAACCGCAGCCCTGACACTTGCTAGTTACATGAATTTGGGCAAATTGTATTTAAATTCTCTGAACCTCCATAGGCCAAGCAAGAAAATTATGCATAGAACACAGTATCTGTCCTGGAGAAGGAAATGGAAACCCACTGCAGTATTCTTGTCTGGAGTATTCCATGGACAAAAGAGCCTGGCAGTCCACGGGGTCACAAAGAGGTGGACATGACTGAGTGACTATCACTCACTTATAGTATCTGTTCAAAAATTTACTAAGAGAATTGTGAAGTAATTTATGTAAAACATTTAACACACTACCAACCACATAAAAAACTCTCAGCAAGTCATGAGCTTTAGAGATATATTAGAGCTAAAAGAATATACATTTTTTAACTGCTGTATCCCCAGACCTTCACCCAGCCTAGTCACTGGAACAAATGAGAAACTCAATGGCTATTTGTAGAATGAATGAATGAATGAATGCATTGTCTTGTCCAAATGAGCTGTTTGTTGAAAACAGTAATAAAATTACATGAGATTTTGATTGATTCCTTGCCATGAATCTCTTCCAGATGCTTGAAACATATGGCTGTTCAATAAATATAATTTAATGTGCTGAAGCTTATGAAGCCATGAAGAGTTAATAGCCTTTTAGCATGAGTATTCCATATTAAATCCTGTTAGTTTCTCTTTCACCAAGATGTATGTTAGAAAAAATGCAATATTTTTGAAAATTTTATTGAATTTTGCACATTATAACTTCATGAAATAAAACTGGTATGTCTAAAGTCTATGAATTATTTTTATGACCCTGGTTAATGGTGGTTTAAGAACACATGCGTTTTAGCATCACCTGAGTATAATGTATACAAGTATAGTGTCTTGGCAAGTCAGATAATAATGTTAAGTGGTATTAAAGATTGTATGTTTCATAAATTCCTCTTTGTTTAATTTTTACTTTTATGGGGCTCCCCTGGTGGCTCAGATGGTAATGAACCTGCTTGCAATTCAGGAAACCTTGTTCAATCCCTGGGTTGGGAATATCCCCGTTCATCCCAAATAGATTTTGCATAATATTTACTTTTATTACTCAAAATTTATTTGGGATGAACTGGATGCATGCCAGCCTGTCATTAAGAATAAATTCATTTTCTCCAAGCTTATGACATAATTTTTTCATTACATACAAAAATGACTTCATTTGGTAACTGGCCTAACTATCTAAGGAACTCCAAATAGATGACAATAATAATATTAACATTTTTGACAAGCAAATCTTATCAACTTAAATGATACAACTCTAAAACACCTTAAATCATAAGCCTAGTTAGATGAACTAAGCTAAGCTAAGCTAAACTAAGTCACTTCAGTTGTGTCCAACTCTGTGCGACCCCATAGACAGCAGCCCACCAGGCTCCGCCGTCCCTGGGATTCTCCAGGCAAGAACACTGGAGTGGGTTGCCATTTCCTTCTCCAATGCATGAAAGTGAAAAGTGAAAGTGAAGTCACTCAGTCATGTCCAACTCTTAGCGACCCCATGGACTGTAGTCCACCAGGCTCCTCCATCCCTGGGATTTTCCAGGCAAGAGTACTGGAGTGGGGTGCCATTGTCTTCTCTGAGTTAGATTAATACTAGTATCTACTTACTTTTGGTAGGAAATTGCATGACTTGAGTACCCTTGGTGAGCAATTGAAAATATCTGCTGTTAAAAAAAAAAAAACTATAGACTATAATTAGCATGGGTAAATCTTACAACATAAATTTTTGTGCTCCCAATCATCCATAATTATTTCTAAAGATGACGCTGTCCACAGATGTTGCTGGGGTTTAATTCTACACTGAATCATATTGGTCAGTCATTTCTTACTGATTAGCCTCCTGAATTTGTACAAGAGTAAGCCTGCCTCTCCTTGCTTTCTATTTACCACTAAGTTATATGACTATTTTGTTAATCAGAAGCCTTGCATAGCTGCACTCTAGATTTTGACAAAGAGCATAATCTGCAATTTCAGCCACCCACATCTTGGAAAGCTTCAGGAAAGACAGACAATGTTAAAGAAGGTTGCTCAAAATAAAGGATGTACATTCTTTTATCTATGTATTTCAAATTTTACCTTTAGGGAGAGTTAGGCTAAGGATGTTGCAAATCTGCTCTAAGATATCTGACCTGTTGTTGTTAAGTTTCTTTTTCAGTTTATGTTTAACAATGAGGAATATTATAAAGGACAACTTTGCTATGGCTCATTATGCTGTTAACATATCAAGTATCTGGGACAAAAAAGAAATTTAAAAATTAAATAATGTATTTCATTATATACTTTATATAAGTATATAAATATTTAAAATTATATATATATGTATATATACATATATATTCACTCAATCATGTCTGACTCTTTGTGACACCATGCACTGTAGCACGCCAGGCTCCTCTGTCCTCCACTATGGCCCAGAGTTTGCTCAAATTAATGTCCACTGAGTTGGTGATATTATCTAAACATCTCATCTTCTGCTGCCAATTTCTTTTGCCTGCAATCTTTCCCAGCATCAAGGTCTTTTATCTACTAATTACTTAAAAAAACCCAAATATCTAAACCAGCATTTGACTTGCTTTTGACACACAACTGATTATAGCCCTAAGTCTTAAAACCAGGATGTCTAAAATTAATCATGACTTTTCCCCTCCAAATCTGTTTATCCTTCTAGGTTTCCTAAGGAAAATTTCCTAAGCCCCAAACTAGAAAATCATTCTAAACCAGCAGTCACTTCATTGCCCATATTCAACTAACTACCTAGTTATGACATCTGCATTTTCTAAACATTTCCCAAATCTACCATCTCTACATTGACCTCAACTGCTACAGCTAAAGGCAGAAGCATTTCTCTCTACCATTATGATAACATCCCCTAAATAGTCTCCTGGTCTCCACTAAAGCTTCGTCTCAATCCATTCTACAGTCTGCAAAATAATGTGATTTCTTCATGTAAAATGAATGAAGGCCTTGTGCTGGATAACATGAGCAGACCAAGAAAGTGAACCCAAGCCACTAGTAGAATGCACTGAGCAACAGAGAATGATAAAAGAGAATTCTGAAGAGTTTGGGCCAGATCAAATAATGCAGGGCTTTATAGTTAAGGACTTCAGTATTTATTCTCAGAAAGGATTGTGTTAACAAATCTTAACTAAGTAAACAACATGACTATTTCTGAAATATATTCAGCAACAGTGGAGTCCACTTTGTGGCAGTAACCTAGAAAGAAAGGTATGAAGCTGTATATTAGAAGGAAAGAAAAAAACTATTTAGACAATCTTATCCCTTTAAACTGAATATTCATTGGAAGAACTAATGCTGAAGCTGAAACTCCAATACTTTGGCCACCTGATGCAAAGAACTAACTCGTTGGAAAAGTCTCTGATGCTGGGAAAGATTCAAGGCATGAGAAGGGGACAATAGAAGATGAAGTGGTTGGATGACATCACTGACCCAATAGACATGAGTTTGAGTAAGCTCCAGGAGTTTGTGATGGACAGGGAAGCCTGGTGTGCTGCTGTCCATGGGGTCGCAAAGAGTTGGACTCAACTGAGCAACTGAACTGACTGACTGATACTTTTAAAAATAATGAATCAAAACACATATATTGAGCTGTTGTTCACAAATAACTTTCTGTCAAAGAAATGATGACCCAAAAATTGTGAAAATATTTGTGTAGATAGATGGAGACCATTTAGATTGCTATTTCATTAAATAAATGAGGAGTGTATGGTATCTCATATTATGGTGGTGATGGCTAAGACAGAGTCAAATGGGTTAATAAAAGAGATATTCATAAAGAGTCACTTCCTTATTATGATCTAAGTTAAAATGGATTGTGTTGTTGTTCAGTTGCTAAGTCATGTCTGACTCTTTGCAACCTCATTGACTGTAGCATGCAACCATTCTCTGTCCTTCAATATCTCCCAGAGTTTACTCAAACTCATATCCCTTGAGTAGGTGATACCATCCAACCATCTTATCTTCTGTCACCCCCTTTTCCTCCTGCCCTCAATCTTTCTCAGCATCAGAGTCTTTTCCAGTGAGTTGGCTCTTTGCATCATGTGGTCAAATTATTGGAGCTTCAGCTTCAGAAGTAGTCCTCCCAATGAATATTCAGGGTTGATTTCATTTAGGATTCACTAGTTTGCTCTCCAGGCTTCTATCCAAGGGACTCTCAAGAGTTTTCTTCAGCAGCACAATTTGAAAGCATCAGTTCTTTAGTGCTCAGCCTTCTTTATGGTCTAACTCTCACATCCCTACATGACTACTGGAAAAACTATAGCTTTAATTATATGTACCTTTGTCAGCAAAGTGATATCTGTACTTTTTACTATGCTCTCTAGGTTTGTCATAGGTCTTCTTCCAAGGAGTAAGTGTCTTTTAATTTTGTAGCCACAGTCACTATTTGCAGTGATTTTGAAGTCCAAGAAAATAAAATCTGTTACTGTTTCCACTTTTTCCCGATCTATTTGCCATGAAATGATAGGACCAGATGCCATGATCTTAGTTTTTGAATGTTCAGTTTGAGCCAACTTTTTAACTCTCTTCTTTCACTCTCATCAAGAGACTCTTTAGTTCCTCTTCACTTTCTGCCATTAAAGTGGTATTATCTGCATATCTGAGGTAGTTGGTATTTCTCCTAGTAATCTTGATTCCAGCTTCTGAGTCATCCAGTCTGGCATTTCCCATGATGTATTCTGCATAGAAGTTAAATAAGCAGGGTGACAATACACAGCCTTGACATACTACTTTCCCAATTTTGAATGAGTCAATTGTTCCATGTCCAATTCTAACTGCTGCTTCTTGCCCCATGTGCAAGTTTCCCCAGAGGCAGGAAAGGTGGTCTGACCTCCCCACCTCTTTCAAAAATTTTCACAGTTTGTTGTTATCCACAGTCAAAGTTTGGCATAGTCAGTGAAGCAGAAGTATATATTTTTCTAGAATTTTCTTGCTTTTTCTATGATCCAGCAGATGTTGAAAATTTGTTTTATGGTTCCTCTGCCTTTTCTAAATTCAGCTTTCTCTTCTGGAAGTTCTCAGTTCATGTAACACTGAAGCCTAGCTTGAAAGATTTTCAGTATTACCTTGCTAGCATGTGAAGTGAGCACAGCTCTATGGTAGTTTTAACACTATTTGGCATTGCCTTTCTTTGGGATTGGTATGAAAATTGACATTTTCCAGTTCTATGGCCACTGCTGAGTCTTGGAAATTTGCTGGCATATTGAATGCAGCATATAAATGGCATCATTTTTAGGATTTTAAATAGCTTAGCTGGAATTCCATCACCTCCACTCATTCATAGGAATACTTCCTAAGGCCATTTTACTTTATGCTCCAGGATGTTTGGCTCCAGGTGAATGACCATACCATCATGGTTATCTAGGTCTTTAATAATTTTTTTATACTTCTTTTGTATATTCTTGCCGTCTTTACTTAATCTCTTCTTGTGTTATGTCCTTGCCATTTCTTTCATTTATTGTGCCTATCTCTGTATTCAATGTTCCCTTGGTATCTCCAATTTTCTCGAATATATCTCTCATCTTTCCTATTTGTGGGGAGAGAGTAAATTAGCCAAGATGGCATGTTCAGGCTCTGTTGCCATAGCACTGCACATGTGTGTCACGAGTTACTCGCTTGGTCATGAGCTACTTTGTGCTGTACATATGTAGGAGCTTCATCCATAAAGTGAGGGGAATTACTGCTGTGTCATGGCTGTGTCTGTCATGAGAGGAGAGAATATACTGTGAATGCTGCTACAGCTATTTCATCAGCCAGGAGGAAATTTTGTTATGGCCACTGTGTCATCCAGGAGAGAGGTTGTGTGTAGTTATGTTGTGTTATGTTACGTCTGCTGCTCCAGCTGTTGTGCCAGCCAGAAGAGAAGAGATGTGTCTGCAGTTCCTAAGGCTCCTGGCATCTTTTTCTGGCCTCTTAGCTTGCACCTTGCCTACCCTGGATTCAGCAAGTAGTGTGGACAGTGAGATACAGCAAAACAACTGGCATCAAAAACAGGGTCAGCAATACACTATTCTATTGTTTTCCTCTATTTATTTACATTGTTAACTTAAGAAGGCTTTCTTATCCCTCCTTGCTATTCTCTGGAACTCTGCATTCAATTGAGTATATCTTTCCCTTTCTCCTTTGCCTTTTGTTTCTCTTCGTTTCTCAGCTATTTGTAAGGCCTCTTCAGACAACCATTTCTCCTTCTTGCATTTCTTGTGCTTTGGAGTGGTCTTGATCACCATCTCCTGGATAATGTTACAAACATCTGTCCGTAGTTCTTCAGGCTTGTACCAGATCTAACCCCTTGAATCTATTTGTCACCTCCTCTGTATAATCATAAGGGATTTGATTTAAGTCATACCTGAACAGCCTAGTGGTTTTCCCTACCAGCTTTATTTTAAGCATGAATTTTCCAATAAAGAGTTGATGATTTTAGCCACAGTCAGCTTCAGGTCTTGTTTTTGCTGAATGTACAGAGCTTCTCCATCTTTGGCTTCAAAGAATACAATCAATCTGATTTCATTATTGACCATTTGGTGACATCCATATGGTTTTAAATAGATTACAAAAGCACTGAAATGTTTTCTAGTGATAGTAAACACCATTTTGACACCCAGAGTTCAGGAAGGTTACAGTTTAATGATTTTGTGCCTTTTAGATTATGTTTATCATACTGCTTTGGGAATCAGAAAATATAAGAAATTGAGAATAAAACTTGAAAAGCTTATAAAATTAACAATAATATCATAAAAGAATTAGAAAAGTCATCTGAATCTTCAGACTTGTAACAATGAAGAAGGATGGCTAAGAGTCAATCTAGCTAAGCTCTAAGTAACAATTTAAGAGTTTTATAGTAGTAAACAGCCTTATTTGTTCCACAGTCAAGTTTTGGACTTATTTTTCTTAATGATTTTCTTCGATATTTACTAGCCATTTGTTGTTACAGATGTTCTATTGTGTCAAATTGTATAGAAACTTTAAAATATTTATGATATTACCCCTTTCTTTAAAATCCCTCTAAAATTTTCCCATTTGACATAATACACTTACATTTCTAAAAACTCCAAAAAGTAAAGAGATTTGTTTTAATTTGTGAAACAAAATAATAATTCTTATTTCTTCTAAATCTACCTTAATTATTTTATGTTGCTTTGCAATTTTTTATGTTTTAATAAATGCACAATAGATGATTGGAACCCAGAACAGGAGATCTGTTAATATTTTGAACTATATATAAAAATATATTTTATTAAAATAAATTTGTGCTATATTGTGTGTAGAAAAAAATCCTATAAAATACTGTTGCAGAAACCAGTAATCGAGAAACCAAGCACCACACTTGAAGAGTTGGAAAACTCAGGTTTATAAGGCTGGCGGGCCCAAAGGAGTTAGCACTCCAAGCTCTGAACCCTGAACAAATGGGTTACAGAGTTTTTATAGACCGACTATAGTGGGCTATACTTGCTGCTAATAGGCTGGTTTAAACTAAGGGTTTCACGTGTGCAGGGACAGCAGTCAAGACAGGGAGGGGGCTGCCTGACCTTTACAAGGACAGGCGTGATTAAGCAGGTTTGCAGGGGCTGGGCAATTGCAAAGAACAGGGCAAGGGTGAGTGAGATAAGCTCCAGTTCCTAATATTCTAAGTCCCCACTTTCTGAAACTACATGATCTATGTGATCCAGACTTTGCAAGGAGCAAGCTGAGTTACAGGGCAGAATGAACAGGAGTTTATGTAAAATTTTAATTTTTCCTCTTCAATGCAAGCTCTTCACACCTTAGAATGTTCATAGGAAAAGATAATCCACAGAAAAACCACATGTTATTTTAAAGGACTTTCATATTTACAACCACCAATTTATCAATATTTTACTTTTGTTTAAATTTTTATATATTATCCTCTTTTAGTCATTAACCTGATGAGTAAAATAAGCAAGGTTTTTTAAAAAAGATTACCTTGTTTATATTTACTATCATATTTGCGGAAATACATCTAGGACATCAATTCTATAAACTTACCCTTTGTGTATTATTTTGAATTAATTGAAAACTGCCTTTTAAGTAAGTTAAAAACTGAAACTTTATTTCATATCATCTTGTATTCATTATTCTCACTGTAAAAATGGTACACTTAGAAAAAGCATATTTAAATATAATTCTCCTGAATTGTTTTCAAAACCATACTTACAATTTATGATAATACCTTTTCAAAATGCCAGTTAATATTTTTAAAGTTTTTGAGTAACATATTTATAGCTTTTACAGAAGTACAAAATTCAAATATTAAGTATATTTCAAATTTCAGCTCTTCATGAAAATCAATATGAGTGCAGAGATAAATGACATTTCAGTAGCACGCTAGAGGTTTGTCAGCGAACCTTTTCAAACTATTCACATTATTTTCTGATGGCAAAGACATCTCAAAAGAAGTGTGATATGGTCTATGAATACCATCAAACCTCCTTGCTGTCTTACATTCAGCAATCGATGGTAGATTTGCTTTTCATGACAAGATGAATATATTCCAAATGCAGCTGTTATAAAAGTAGCTGACATTATGAATAAGAAATGGGAAGAAGGGCATTTCCATTGAAACTAATTTTAGGGAACCAGACAGGCATCAGTTTTACTCAGAAGAGTGAAGGGTTATCTGAAAATGCCGATATAGATTGTGTGAAAACTGCCAGTGTCCCTTTATTAGCCACAGGTTTCTAGGCATGCTAGATTAACTTTATTTTTTTTTAATTTTTATTTTTTTTTAGTTTTTAATTTTTTTAATTTTAAAATCTTTAATTCTTACAGGCGTTCCCAAACATGAACCCCCTCCCACCTCTCTCCCCATAACATCTCTTAAAATTCTGTTCACAGAATCTTGGGAACTTTCTTGATCTCATGATGCCTGATAGCTGTATGAGAGCAGGTAAAACAATGCCTCCAGCTCCAGTTAGTATAAACTTTGAAAATAGTACACATATATAATGTCTACCTGTTCACAACATATTATTGAGATACCCTTCATGCATCATTCATTATCACTGAACATAAAGCTATAGAAGTCAAAGAATGTGCTTTTAGGAGAGTGCAAGGAAGAGTTTATCATGACTACAAATTCCAGATCAAAGGTGCTTTCCCACAAGATGATGTTGATCCAAAAGATTTTCACCAAATATACTCAAAGGTTTAGTGTTGTACACTTGAAAATATTATAATAAATAAAAGAATATATCAGCAGGTAAAGCAATTATATAATATATAATCAAATTTAAGTATTAGAGGTAGCATACAATATCTGAGGTGAAAATATTCTCTGGATAAACTGTATAGTAGAATGGTAAAGACTTAGTGAACTTGAAGATAGATTAACAAAAATTATCCTACCTAAAAAAAAAGATTCAAAAACAACTGAAACCTTTGAGACAAGGTTCAGGGATCCTTACGAGGCAGTAAGAAAAGACTGACTGAATATTTGTCAATTATGTAAGTAACATATATTACACACATACATACATACTGTCTATGTATAAAGTATAATTGGTAGTAAGGCCTAGAAGAAGATAAATTTCCCTGATAGCTCAGTTGGTAAAGAATGCACATGTAATGTTGATTCAATTCCTGAGAAGAGAGACAATAGGTCAAATAAAATATTGTATTTGAAGAATATCAGGCAAAATGTTCCCAAATTTAGTGAAATTTTTAAATAACAATAAAAAAAGAACTTTGCTTTCCCTAGATAAACTACACTTCGTCATGATATTGTTTGCTTTGAAATTCTGATAATTTAAAATATAGATATCTGTGCTTACGACAAATATTAGTCTATTTTTATTTTCCTGTAATGTCGTTAGTGTGATTATCTGAGAGATTCTGACCTTGTTAAGGACAGTTGAAAATTGTCCCCTTCTTATCTGTGTTCATAGTTTTTGTAGAATAAGTATTGCTTCCTTTATAAATATTTTATAAAATTAGGCAGAATTTTCCATCAAATCCCTGACTTTTATTTATTGACATGAATTTATTTCTTTAATATATAGTACTTATGTATCTATTTTTAATGTGAATATGATACTCTGTCTTTTGAGAATTTTCTATTTTATAAAAATTATGAAATTTACAGACACAGAGTTGTTTTTAGTATTCATTAATTCTGTTTACTCTTTCTATGTTAGAGATAGACTCAATTTTATTTTTAATATTTATGATCTGTGCTTTTTTTTTCTTGGTTTAAAGTGGTTAGAGGTTTATCAACTTCATTAATTATTTTTCACAGAACCAGGTTTGGTTTATTAATATTTTGTATTGTGCTTTTAATTTTCAGTTTCTGCTCTTATATTTACTATTCCCTTCCTTATTCTTGCCTTGAGTTTAATTTGCTCCTCTTTTTCCAGTTTCTCGATGTGGGACCTTAGGTCAATGAATTGAGACCTACGTGTCTTTGTAACATAAGCCTGAAATGTTATAACTTTTCAGTTATGATGACTTTACCAAATGAAGATATGTTGTGTCTTCATTTTCAACCAACTCAAAATATATTCTAATTTCTCTTGTGATTTTATTTTTGAACCGTGGTGTATTTAGAAGTGTGTTGTTTTAACTTAAAATATTAATATTTGAGATTTTCCATAAATTTAGGTATTATCAATATTTGGCTTAATCTGTTTTAATCTGGGGAAAAAAACTTCATATATTTTAATTTTTTCAATTTGCTAAGCTTTGTTTTACAACTCAGAAAAATATTCTGTTTGTGAATGTTCCAGGTGAACATATTTTAGAATGCATATTTGGCTGCTGTGGGTGGAGTGTTCTGCACATGTTAACTGATAAGTCTTTAGGGTTGTTCAGGGCTTCTATACATATAAACACACTGATTTTTTATGTACTAGTTCTACTGTTATTCTACTAATTACTGAAAGGTAATGTTAAACAGGAAGTTAGGCATAAGCAAGGATGTGTGGCCTAGCTAAAAAAGATTCAAGCTGATATCTAAACCCCACCCTAGACATGCCCCAATGTGGCCCAGAAGAGCTTGCAGATACGCTACAAAATAAGCATAGAGATGGGTCCAACTCTGACGCCTGCACCCTAGATGCATAGTGGATGCAAATAACTACAGGGGCTTCTCCAACTCCCGCATATGCACCTTTGATGCACAGCTGTGTCCTCAGGTGGCCTTAGGCAGCAGGGAGCCAATTAAAGGTTCATAAATATTCTATACATGCATACATATGATTATAACAGATTGAATTATGGGAAAGACATGTACAATAGAGCTGTGGTTATGTAACTTCAAGAAAAAGTGAAAGTCACTCAGTCATGTCCTACTCTTTGCAAACCCATGGACTAAGTCCATGGAATTCTCTACTTACAGGAGTGGGTAGCCTTTCTCTTCACCTGGAGATCTTCCTGACACAAAGATTGAACCCAGGTCTCCTGCATTGCAGGCGGATTCTTTACCAACTGAGGCACAAGGGACTTACAAGATTACTGGAGTGGGGAGCCTATCCCTTCTCCAGTGGATCCTCCCTACCCAGGAATCAAACTGGGATCTCTTTCATTACAGACTGTCAATCAAAACTCTCAGTCCATGCCCACCTGAATGAACATCTAAAAGCCCTGTCTTGAAAAACCTGCATACCTCATCATTCAGGCGCCAGAGCCTCTCTTGGCTTGGTCCACCTCTGCTGAGGTGTTCTTTATGTTCTTCCTTCAATAAACCAGGGTCCAGTGCCTCTCTTGGCTTGGCCCATCTCTCCCTTGAGCTGTTTTTCCAGTTGTTTCATCAATAATCTTGTTTTTGCCATGGGTAAGACCTCAGATTCCTCTTTGTATCCTTACCAAGAACAGAGGCCCACAGCGGAGGGTCCTTTTCCATGCTCCTTCTATCCACTAACAAGTAACTGCATATATCATAATGGATTTGTCTATTTTTCTTTGCATTCTTTCAGTTTTGCAATTTTGAGAATTTTTCTTAGTTGCTTTCACTTTTAATGTTGTTATATATTCATTGGAAATTTATTTCTTTATCCTTGAATAACGATCTTCTGGACCTAGTACTTTTTGTATTAAAATCTGTTTCTTTCCATACTAATATAAATATACAAGCTTTTTAAAAAAGTAGATTGGATTTTTCCATCATTTCAGTTTAACTCATGTATATCTTTATAATTAAAGTGGATTTCTTATAAATAGCATATAGGTGGATTTTTTTCCACTTTGAAAATCTTTACCTTTTATTGGGGTGTTTAGACAGATAACGTTAATGGAGTCATTGAGGCTCTTGATTAAAATTTATCTAACTGCTAGTTGTTTTTTTTTTTTTTTGTTAGTCGCATCAGATTTTGTCTTTTGTGTTCTTTTGGATTGATTATTTTTAATTTCTTTTTTCTCCACAGTTGTCTTAATTGTTTTCTCTTTTAAAACTTGTAGGGGCCCCATGTGGTCCGGGCATGCCGAGCGGACATGACACCGGCCTGAGCGGGAACCAGAGTACCAGTACAGAATAGTGCTGAGTAGCCTAGTGGACCTTTGGTGGCCAAGGGCAGGGCTGGAAAAGGGTCTGGCCCAGTGGAACCATGGCAGCAAAGCTGCCAGGTCCTTCATGATGAAAGATTTGGAGACACTTCTATCTCCATTGTATAGTTGATAGTTTGGGTGGTGAAGAGATAGATGGCTGACAGTATCAAAAATTTCTTCAGGGCCTTCCCAGGGGAATCAAAGACTCCATCTGGGGACTTTCTATTAATACCATCTCAAAGCTAGATGCTTGAATTCAGCAAGAGAGAGAGGAACAGTGGAAAAAGAACAAGCAGGATCCTGGTTCAGAGGAGAGTCCAGAGTATAGTAAGGAAGCAGGAGTGTGAACCATGTATTGTCAGTAGAATTTTTCAGTGCTGTACTTAGAATAGTGGCGTTGTTTTGGTTCAGTCTCTTCTTGTTTTATCGAGTGTTTGTTCCTGTGCTTCAGTCAGTAATGGCCCAAATTACTGGTGACCCATCATGACATGGGAACGTTTGTTTGCAGTTGGAATGCTTCCTCACATCAAATTTCAGTGTTCTTTGGATGCTTCTCCTGTTTGTGTTTAGCAAAGCTGTGAACCCTATTTTGTTTCAGGATGTAGCTGAGCTGGCATTTGAGGTATCAGAGAGGAAGCCTCACTCACTCCCTAGCATCAGCTGAATAATAGTTGATATGCTCTTCAACCTTGTGCTGCGGGCTCTCTTCCTCCTCCAGAGGATGTTTGTGAGTCTTTTCCCATCTATCTTGCTGGTCAGTTGGTTGGCCTCCTGTATATATCTCTTCTCTACTCACTACACTGCTTCAAATATCATTGGTTCAATAAAGGAACTGAAATACATCAGAGGTTGTCAAACATAAAAGAAATTGGCTTTACTACTTTGGATTCAGTTTGCCCTTGGTTTTCTCACAGTGATGAAGTCCTCCTACACAGTCAATGGATGTCTCTTATCTGTCCTCTTTCCTTTATTCATTTTCAGCACCAATGAAGCAAAGATCTCTGCAAAAGCATATCTTTTCCAATTACACCACTTCTCCTTGGTGGTTGTCTTAAGTAACAGAGTCCTCCATAAGATGGTCTACCTTCAGTCTGTCCTCAGTAGCTCCACTTCTGCAGGGAAGTTCCCCTCACCTCACCCATCTCCTGCAAACTCAATTTGCTGCTCGTCCCTGGAGTCATCTGCCATCCAGTGGAGATGGGTGGGACAGGAAGGACTCCCTGGCAGTTCTTTACCTTGTTCACCTCCCCAACCAGGGAAGGCAGGACCCCCTGTGCCAAGGGCCCTGTGCACATTCCCGTCCCTCTGAGGAATGGGGATTTTTTTCTCTGGCGCAGGTAAGGCAGAATCTCCCTGCATGGATTTTAAACACCAGTGAAAAGTGAAAGTACCACAAGTTTTTCTGCAGCTCTTTTCTAGCACTGGCCAGACCCACATCTGGACTGATTTCAGGACTTTTCCTCTCTGTGCCATTTAATCTCTCACTTGTCTTTCCTGTCTTCAACCACACTTGGACGAATGGATTTTTGTAATTCTAGCCATTGTATTCTGTGGACCTGTTATTTTTGTCTTCTGTGAAGCACATATATTGGATGTGGGAGGTAAAAGAAACTCTGCTGCTTCATATCACTCCCTTTATAGCCATCACTGTCTTGTTTTCCATAACTTGGGTTAGATTTTGATTTCTTGCTCCACTGCAAAAAAAGAAAAATAAAAAGAGAGACTGAGGAGACTGCACAGAATTAAAGATCTCACAGTCAGATTTGCTGGGTTTTGAGGAATGATTTTCCTTCTTTGCCTTGAAAGAGAAAAAACTTTCCCCCCACCCCTAGTTGTACATTTAAAGATCCTCCAACTGTAAACGTGAAGAGTGAAAGTGTTAGTCTCTCAGTTGTGTCTGACTGTTTGCAACCCCATGGACTGTGGCCCACCAGGATCCTCTATCCATGGAATTTTCCAGCCTAGAATGCTGGAGTGAGTAGTCGTTCCTTTCTTCAGGGATCTTCTTGACCCAGGGATTGAACCTAGGTCTCCTGCATTGTAAGTGGATTCTTTGCTGCAAATAGAAGCAAATGTAATTTTAATTACATTTCCAAAATCTTTGTTGCCTTATATTGTTGTTGTTCAGTCACTAAATTGTATCCAACTCTTTGCAACCCCATGGACTGCAGCACATCAGGCTTTCCTTTCCTTTACTATCCCCCTAAGTTCGCTCAGACTCATGTTCGTAGTGATGCTTTCTAAGGCCCACTTGACTTCACATTCCTGGATGTCTGGCTCTAGATGAGTGATCACACCATCGTGATTATCCAGGTCGTGAAGATCTTTTTTGTACAGTTCTTCTGTGTAGTCTTGCCACCTCTTCTTAATATCTTCTGCTTCTGTTAGGTCCATACCATTTCTGTCCTTTATCAAGCCCATCTTTGCATGAAATGTTCCCTTGGTATCTCTAATTTTCTTGAAGAGATCTCTAGTCTTCCCCATTCTGTTTTCCTCTATTTCTTTTGCATTGATCGCTGAAGAAGGCTTTCTTATCTCTTCTTTCTATTCTTTGGAACTCTGCATTCAGATGCTTATATCTTTCCTTTTCTCCTTGGCTTTTTGCTTCTCTTCTTTTCACAGCTATTTGTAAGTCATCCCCAGACAGCCATTTTGCTTTTTTGCATTTCTTTTCCATGGGAATGGTCTTGATCCCTGTCGCCTGTACAATGTCACAAACCTCATTCCATAGTTCATCAAGCACTCTATCTATCATATCTAGGCCCTTAAATCTATTTCTCACTTCCACTGTATAATCATAAGGGACTTGATTTAGGTCATACCTGAATGGTCTAGCCATTTTCCCTGCTTTCTTCAATTTCAGTCTGAATTTGGTAATAAGGAGTTCATGATCTGAGCCACAGTCAGCTCCTGGTCTTGTTTTTGTTGACTGTATCAAGCTTCTCCATCTTTGGCTGCAAAGAATATAATCAATCTCATTTAGGTGTTGACCGTCTGGTGATGTCCATGTGTAGAGTCTTGTCCTGTGTTGTTGGAAGAGGGTTTTTGCTATGACCAGTGCATTTTTTTGCCAAAATTCTATTAGTCTTTGCCCTGCTTCATTCCGCATTCCAAGGCCAAATTTGCCTGTTACTCCAGGTGTTTCTTGACTTCCTACTTTTGCATTCCAGTTCCCTATAATGAAAAGGACATCTTTGGGTGTTAGTTCTAAGAGTCCTTGTAGGTCTTCATAGAACCATTCAACTTCAGCTTCTTCAGCATTACTGGTTGGGGCATAGACTTGGATTACTGTGATATTGAATGGTTTGCCTTGGAAACGAAAAGAGGTCATTCTGTCGTTTTTGAGATTGTATCCAAGTACTGCATTTCGGACTCTTTTGCTGACCATGATCGCTATCCATTTCTTCTGAGGGATTCCTGCCTGCAGTAGTAGATATAATGGTCATCTGAGTTAAATTCACCCATTCCAGTCCATTTTAGTTCACTGATTCCTAGAATGTTGATGTTCACTCTTGCCATCTCCTGTTTGGCCACTTCCAGTTTGCCTTGATTCACGGACCTGACATTCCAGGTTCCAATGCAATATTGCTCTTTACAGCATCGGACCTTGCTTCTATCACCAGTCACATCCACAGCTGGGTATTGTTTTTGCTTTGGCTCCATCCCTTCATTTTTTTGGAGTTATTTCTTCACTGACCTCCAGTAGCATATTGGGCACCTACTGACCTGGGAAGTTCCTCTTTCAGTATCCTATCATTTTGCCTTTTCATACTGTTCATGGGTTCTCAAGGCATGAATATTAAACTTGTTTGCCATTCCCTTCTCCAGTGGACCACATTCTGTCAGACCTCTCCACCATGACCCGCCCATCTTGGGTTGCCTGGCGGGCATGGCTTAGTTTCATTGAGTTAGACAAGGCTGTGGTCCTAGTGTTATTAGACTGACTAGTTTTCTGTGAGTATGGTTTCAGTGTGTCTGCCCTCTGATGCCCTCTTGCAGCACCTACCATCTCATTTGGGTTTCTCTTACCTTGGGCGTGGGGTATCTCTTCATGGTTGCTCCAGCAGAGCACAGCCGCTGCTCCTTACCTTGGATGAGGGGTATCTCCTCCCGCCACCCTTCCTGACCTTCACCATGGGATGGCTCCGCTAGGCCCTCCTGTGCAGCACAGCCACCACTCCTTGGGTGTGGGGTTGCTCCTCCCGGCTGCTGTCTCTGGCCTCAGGCTCCGCCCCTGGCCTCGGACGCCGGGTAGCTCTTGGCCAGGCTTAGTGCGCCTGCCACAGCAGCCTGCTATAAAGACCCTATCTCTAGATAAGATGACATTCTGAGATACCTGGGATTAAGATCAAAACTTTTTTTTTTTTTGAGAGGAAGATATGATTCAACCCATAAATATATCTCTTCATGGTATTTTGGGAGAATTTTCTACTTATGTGAAAATAAATAAAATGAAGAATGCCAGGTCTTAAAATGCAAAACTGGTACCATAACATAAAATTCAATGTATAAAACATGCATTAATATTAATGTTCACAGTTTGTTCTCTCTCTCTCTCTCTTTTTTTTTTTTCTTTTGGTTTCATAGTGCAAAGAATCATCAGCTGGTATTGGTGAAACAGAAGAATAAAACAAAACCAAGACATAAGAAATTTCAAGTTGTTTAGCAACATCAAGTTGATTTTAAATAATTGTAGCATACAAAGGAAAACAAAATTTTTGCTGTCATGTTAAATATTTACATTACAATATCTATGATAAAACCAGTTTTAATACATACATACAAGCATTCAAATATATTTGACTCTCAAGTGTTAAAATTTGAAGAAAATGTCAAGCTTTTTATTGTTCTGAATAGACAGTTTCTTTATATAACAAACACTCTAGTTTCTTAAATAGACTGTTTAAGTACTGATAGACCAAACTTTAGTAGATTCACAACAATATTCTTGCTTCTCAGGAAATAATATTCTTTACCTGATAAGATTTGACCCTTTCTCAGATAAGGAAAACTTTCCATTCATATGGTTTCAGTTGAAAACTTCTAAAGAATTTAGTCTAATGTATTTCTAGTCTGAGTCCTATACCTGGAGTGTTTTTCACCTCCCAGGCTCATATTGCTACAAATGTCCTGTTGTTACTTTACCCTGTGGGAAGATGTTCTTCTCAAAGTATTAATAACTAACCTTCTTATCTAACACAGTAAAAGGAAAATCACAAAAAGAAACACGTAGAATTTATTTCTCATCATTTTATCCCCAGAAATATATATATAATATTTTTGTCCATTCTGACTAGGTGGTATCACTCAGAGACAACTTTGAGTTGAAGTTGAGTTTACCAGCTTAATTTATTTCTTTAGCTCATTATCCCTGAATGTAGATTTTTTTACATTCAAGGAGTATGAAAAAATGGTTGAAAAAGAGAAAGAAAGCAGGAAGAAAGGAAGAGGGAAGGAGGAAAAGTATGAATCCCAACCTTCCTAGCAAAAATAATCAGGGCATGGAACCAGCTTATCTGCCTGTTCTTCTCTGAGACTGCCATTTCAGCCTCCCCTTTCTTTTCTTTCTTTCTTTTTTTTTTTTTGAGTAGAATTTATATTATCAAATAAAATTGATTGAAATAAAAATCTATTTTCCCATTACCCAAAAAGTTGCAGAAATGTGCGTTTTTGTCATTGTGCATTTTTAGCAAGTGAGTCATTTATGCAATTGCTTAACTTTACTTGGGTTCCTAACCCAAATGAAGCGCGTCAGCTGTGACGGACCTCGCAGAAGCATGGCCGAGAAGAGCTACCCCCGCCCGAGGTCAGGGCAGCAGCCGGGAGGAGCTAACCCAAGCCTGAGGTCAGGGGCTGCAGCCGAGAGGAGCAACCCTACCTCCAATGAGCGGTGGCTGCGCGGGCACAGGAGGGCCGAGAGGAGCTACTCCACATTCACGGTCAGGAGGGGAGGCAGTGAGGAGATACTCCTCCTCCAAGGTAAGGAGCAGCAGCTGTGCTTTGCTGGAACAACCATGAAGAGATAACCTCACATCCAATTAAGAGAAACCCAAGTTAAGACGTAGGTGTTGCGAGAGGGCATCAGAGGGCAAACACACAGACACCATAATCACAGAAAACTAGTCAATCTAATCACATGGACCACAGCCTTGTCTAACTCAATGAAACTAAGCCATGCCTTGTGGGGCCACCCAGGATGGGTGGGTTGTGGTGGAGAGGTCTGATAGAATGTGGTCCACTGGAGAAGGGAATGGCAAGACACTTCAGTATTCTTACCTTGAGAACCCCATGAACAGTATGAAAAGGCAAAATGATAGGATACTGAAAGAGGAACTCCCCAGGTCAGTAGGTGCCCAGTATGCTACTGGAGATCAGTGGAGAAATAACTCCAAAGAGAATGAAGGGATGGAGCCAAAGCAAAAACAATACCCAGTTGTGGATGTGACGCATGATAGAAGCAAGGTCGGATACTGTAAAGAGCAATATTGCATGAGGTCCATGAATCAAGGCAAATTGGAAGTGGTCAAACAGGAGATGGCAAGAGTGAACGTTGGCATTCTAGGAATCAAAGAACTAAAATGGACTGGAATGGGTGAATTTAACTCAGATGACCATTATATCTACTACTGTGGGCAGGAATCACTTAGAAGAAATGGAGTAGCCATCATGGTCATCAATAGTCTGAAATGTAGTACTTGGATGCAATCTCACAACAGAATGACCTCTTTTCATTTCCAAGGCAAACCATTCAATATCACAGTAATCCAAGTCTATGCCCCAACAAGTAATGCTGAAGAAGCTGAAGTTGAATGGTTCTATGAAGACCAACAAGACCTTTTAGAACTAACACCCCAAAAAGATGTCATTTTCATTATAGGGGACTGGAATGCAAAAGTAGGAAGTCAAGAAACACCTGGAATAACAGGCAAAGTTGGCCCTGGAGTACGAAATGAAGCAGGGCAAAGACTAATAGAGTTTTGCCAAGAGAACGCACTGGTCATAACAAACACCCTCTTCCAACAACACAAGAGAAGACTCTACACATGGACATCACCAGATGGTCAACACCGAAATCAGATCGATTATATTCTTTGCAGCCAAAGATGGAAAAGCTCTATACAGTCAGCAAATCAAGACCAGGAGCTGACTGTGGCTCAGATCATGAACTCCTTATTACCATATTCATACTCAAATTTAAGAAAGTAGCAAAAACCGCTAGACCATTCAGGTATGACCTAAATCAAATGCCTTATGATTATACAGTGGAAGTGAGAAATAGATTTAAGGGACTAGATCTTATAGAGTACGTCTTGAGCTATGGAGGGAGGTTCATGACATTGTATAGGAGACAGGTATCAAGACCATCCCCATGGAAAAGAAATGCAAAGAAAACCAAAACGGCTATCTGGGGAGGCCTTAAAAATAGCTGGAAAAAGAAGAGAAGCGAAAAGCAAAGGAGAAAAGGAAAGATATAAGCATCTGAATGCTGAGTTCCAAAGAAGAGCAAGGAGAGATAAGAAAGCTTTCTTCAGCGATCAATGCAAAGAAATAGAGAAAAACAACAGCATGGGAAAGACTAGAGATCTCTTTGAGAAAATTAGAGGTAACAAGGGAACATTTCATGCAAAGATGGGCTCGATAAAAGACAGAAATGGTATGGACCTAACAGAAGCAGAAGATATTAAGAAGAGGTGGCAAGTATACCAGAAGTGTACAATAAAGATCTTCATGACCAAGATAATCACAATAGTGTGATCACTCACCTAGAGCCAAACATCCAGCAATGTGAAGTCAAGCAGGCCTTAGCATCACTATGAACATAACTAGTGGAGGTGATGGAATTCCAGTTGAGCTATTTCAAATCCTGAAAGATGATGTTGTGAAAGGAAAACTCAGCAGTGGCCACAGGACTGGTAAAGGTCAGTTTTCATTCCAATCCCAAAGAAAGGCAATGCCAAAGAATGCTCAAACTATTGTACAACTGCACTCATCTCACACGCTAGTAAAGTAACGCTCAAAATTCTCCAAGCCAGGCTTCAGCAATGTGAACCACGAACTTTCAGATGTTCAAGCTGATTTTAGGAAAGGGAGAGGAACCAGAGATCAAATAGCCAACATCTGCTGGATCATCGAAAAAACAAAAGAATTCTAGAAAAATATATATTACTGCTTTATTGACTATGCCAAAGTCTTTGACTGTGTGGATCACAATAAACTGTGGAAAATTCTGAAAGAGATGGGAATACCAAAAGAGATGGGAATACTGGACCACCTGACCTGACTCTTGAGAAACCTGTATGCAGGTCTAGAAGCAACAGTTAGAACTGGCCATGGAACAACAGACTGATTCCAAATAGGAAAAGGAGTACATCAAGCCTGTATATTGAAACCCTGCTTATTTAACTTATATTCAGAGTACATGATGAGAAACACTGGGCTGGAAGAAACACAAGCTGGAATCAAGATTGCTGGGAGAAATATCAATAACCTCAGATATGCAGATGACACCATCCTTATGGCAGAAATCGAAGAACTAAAGGACCTCTTGATGAAAGTGGAATAGGAGAGTGAGAAAGTTGGCTTGAAGCTCAACATTCAGAAAACTGAGATTGTGTCATCTGGTCCCATCATTTCATGGCAAATAGATGGGGAAACAGTGGAAATAGTGGCTGACTTTATTTTTTGGACTCCAAAATCACTGAAGATGGTGAGTGCAGCCATGAAATTAAAAGATGCTTACTTGGAAGGAAAGTTATGACCAACCTAGACAGCATATTAGAAAGCGGAAACATTACTTTGTTGACAAAGGTCCATCTAGTCAAGGCTATGGTTTTTCCAGAAGTCATGCATGGATATGAGAATTAGACTATAAAGAAAGCTGAGCACTGAAGAATTGATGCTTTTGAACTGTGGTGTTGGAGAAGACTCTTAAGAATCCCTTGAACTGTAAAGACATCCAAACATTCCATCCAAAAGATCAGTCCTGGGTGTTCATTGGAAGGACTGACGTTGAAGCTGAAACTCCAATACTTTGGCCACCTGATGTGAAGAAACCCTGATGTTGGGAACGATTGAAGGCAAGAGGAGAAGGGGACAACAGAGGATAAGATGGCTGGATGGCATCACGGACTCAATGGACATGAGTTTGGGTGAACTCTGGGAGTTGGTGATGGACAGGGAAGCCTGGAGTGCTGTGGTTTATGGGGTCCCAAAGAGTAGGACATGATTGAGTGACTGAACTAAACTGAATCCCAATCATGAAGGCTCCATCCTGATGACCTAGTTAACTCTCAAAGACACTGACTTCATAAAACTTTAACATTGGGAGTGAAAGTTTTATCTTTATTTATTTTGAAGAAGACATAAACATCCAGTCTATATCAGAAACAGACAGGAAGAATTGAAATTGCAGGTGGTACAAATTCAATGTGTAGAGTTAAGTCTCTGGATTTCTACCTTGATGTTCTTTCCTTTACACTATGGAGCCTCTGAAGATAGATGAGCAAAATAGTTTAAACAAAATCCCCAAATCAACTTGTGAGCCTTAACAATCCTATTTATCATGTAATCATAATTATGTTTACTAGAGAGCTGTCAAACTCCACTTGACTTTATTCAGGTGTAGGCACAACGTTTTCCTGTGAGTGAGCTGTCCACGTATACCCTTCTCTTTTAGTGATGTACTGTCAGGTAGTTTCCTTTCTGACATATTGAAAATAAATATTGGAATAAATGGGGTGCAATCACTCCAGAAAAAAAAAAGCAATATCCCTGCTCTTTTCCCCCCTATGGATAATTCCTTTCAAGGATTGGGCATAGCTTCTCCAGGATGAGTAAAAATGCATCCTACAATACAGGTTTTAAAAGGAGCTTTGCATCAGCAAGATTCCATAATTAATTAACTGAATTGGGTAATTTACTCTTCTTAACAGAATATCCTATAATCAACCCACATTTTTTCTAACCCCAGCTGTGATTTAACTAGCAATTCTGATTAATAATTACTCTAAATTCACTCAAATATTCACTGTCAGCTGTTGCCTGCCCAAATTCTTATGATTAATTCTGACTTAACTATGTTATTCTGTTTTAAATTCAATTTCACTGTTATGCTTGAAGAATTTTCTTCTGGTACAACACCCATGATTTTATTTCAGATATATTCAGCTTTACAGAACAAGTGTCTTCTAGAGTTCACTTGACTATGGGCTAAAGCATAGCCATTTATGATACTGTCTGTTGATCTGATTTATTGGCTGTGCATTGCTATTCGAAATGAAATAATGTGCATACAGATATGTCATGGATGCATGTCCACACTCTTAACAAATTATCAGTATTAATTGGATGCCTATTATGTGCTCAGCACAGCACTCAATGAGCTACAAAAAAATACTTCAAAAGACATAAAAAGGCTGAATCATCAAAATAAATACTTGAAACAACAGCAAAAGTAAATAACATATATTTAAGTGGTAGTTAAGTGATACAGTAATAGCATTATATTTTACCCCTGTGTTGAACATTAGCAGACATTATTCCTCTGTTATTACCTTATAAACACAGTAGGAATGTAGTAATCTACAAAGTCATAGTAGCATTGGAGTAAGATGTCTGCTTTTTGAAAAATAACCTTTCAACTTCTGTAATTATTATTTTTGAGAGTATATGCTAAACAATCAGTACAAACAGTTCTACAAAAGCTTTCTCTAAGAGCAGTATTCTTTATGATCTCAAGCCCCCAATTTTCCTAGGTCACACAAACATAATTTATATTAAAATTTGGATGCATTTTGGAAGCAAAAGTTCTCTAACATGAATATGGATTTTTATCATGGAAATAATGTCACAGTCACCGTGGTAGTTTAGTCACTAAGTCATGTCCAACTTTTTGCAACCCCATGAACTCTAGCCTGCCAGGCTCCTCTGTCCATGGGATTCTCCAGGCAAGAATACTGGAGTGGGTGGCCATTTCCTCCTCCAGGTATCTTCCCGACCCAGAGATTGAACACTTGGCAAGCAGATTCTTTACCACTGAGCCACTGGGGAAGCTCAAAAGAATGTCATATGGTTTCTAAGTACAGTGAATTTCATGGAAATGATGATGATGATGATGATGGATGGTGATCTTACTTTTTACTTAATTTGTTTTTTCTTTAGACATTATTCAAAACCAGGTCACTTCTGTGGGCTTTACTTGGTATGTTTTGCTTGGTTGATTGGCTGATTTGTTTTCTAAATGATTGTGATGGCTTGTAGTACTAATTTTTCAAAAATTTCCAGAAAATGTGCTTGTTACAAAATATGCTGGGGAATTAACTACATTTGGATTCCTGTTGGAGTCAATTCAAGTGTTTCCCAAGAATCCCTTTAGCTTTGGCTGCAAATACTACCAGTTAGTTTTTGGTGTTTATGTTCTTGAGCCATGGGGTGCCCACATATTAAAATAGCATTACTATGGTCATTTCTGGGAGAGTGTTTTTAGACGAAGTTAACTTTAAGAATCAGTGAATTGATTCAAACAGACAGCCCTCCATAAAATAGATGATCCTCATCCAATCAGCTGAAGGCTTGAATAGAACAAAAAGGCAGACTCTCCCCCAAGTAAGAAAGAATTCCTGCCTGATTGCCTTCGAACTGGAAAATCATTTTTTCCCCACCTTATGACTTAAAATAAAGCATTGGCTTTTCCTGGGTCTTGGGACAGAAACAGCACCAACAGCATCTGCTGTTCAGGTATTTCCAGCTTACCTGCTTACCCTGTAGATCTTAAAACTTGTCAGCCTTCATAATCATGTGAGGTAATTCTTTATTATAAATCAGCCTCTTTCTCTCTCTTCTGTTTCTGTTCTATTTGTCTAGAAAATTCTGACTACTACTTGTTATTTGGCTCAACTCTGAAGGACATTACAGTTGTGTTTTCAAAAATACATTTTAACTAAATTCATCAAATATTATATAAAGATAGTATTTTTTCTCAATTGCCATTTAAAGCATATGAGTCTGCTTGACATTATATAATTATTTTATAATTGATACTAAGATCAAATTCCAATTCAAATCCTTTGCATAAATAAGGTGCAAAATTATATAGAATGTGTTGATTTCCCCATGCTTTTACCTAGTTATATTACAGACAGAACTTCAAACGTGCTAAACTTTAGGAAGGTATATTTATTTTAAAGCTTTTTGTAAAATATCAGAATTGTTTTTGAAAAAGTCATTTATTTCTCTCAGTTTCTATGTAACACAAGTATATTTAATTAAAAATGCATCTTCCCAGAAGTAAACCATTCACTTTTAAGATACCTAGGGTACAATAAAATTATTTTTGTATCCCTCAAATAAGAATGCACAGCCATACGCCATAGGATCACAGTACAACTTTCATCAGCAAGCACATCTCTCAGTCTTTAAATGTCAAATTAAATTGGCATTTAAGAAAATTGCTTCAGGATATATATCACATATCTTTTAAATACTAGTTGGTATTTTTAGCCATTATTTCATTACCATGAAATTGAGTACTAGTGTCCAATTAGACATTAATTACCAGTCTAAATATGGCTAATGGTCTAACCAGGATGTCACTAGGCATTTTAATTTTACTAAATTAAATGCAATGAAATTTAACTTTGCAGATTTCACAATTCAAATACACCTTTATAATTAAATGTGTATTTGAATGGAAGAGAACAAATGTTCTCTAACCTTAAGATTCTGGTTAAATTAAACATGATCTTTAGTGGAATCACCCAAGGAGCTCAGAAGGGTGATGGCCCATTAGGTATCCTTCAGGAAATCTCCCACTCATCACTCTAAAACCTCCCCATGTTCACCAGAGCCACTGCTTCAACAACTTCAGCAGCAAAGAGTACTAAATGTTGCAAGTGTCTTTCTTTTATTAAGCAAAGTATCCCCACTGTAATGTTAGTCTTTTATTTATGCCATTTGGAGCAGAGTAGAATAAATTTATTACTCTTCAAATACTTGATGATGAGTACTCTATTTTTTCCCTGTTTTATGTTTTCTGGGTTAGCTGGATATATGGCAGTACACCATCATCATTTTTGTTGCTCTCTTAGCAGTCAGCATCCTTCTTAAAATGGGAGCCTGTGATATGGGAATGGAATCACTCCAAAGTCCTTTCAATTCACATCCTTCTTTAATATAATAAACCATATCCTCTAAACATCTATCAGAAATACCTCTAAAGGCAAAGCAAGAGATGTCTTTGACATATTTTTATACCATAATATCATTTTAAGAATTCCAATTGTTTTAAGGCCCTTTAACTTGTGAGCAACAGAAACGATATGCATAGTCAAAGCTATGGTTTTTCCAGTAATCATGGATGGATGTCAGAATTGGACTATAAAGAAGGCCAACCACTGAGGAATCGATGCTTTCAAATTGTAATGCTGGAGAAGATGCTTGAGAGTCCCTTATACTGCAAGGAGATCAAACCAGTCAATTCTAAAATAAATCAATCCTGACTACTAATTGGAAGGACTGTTGCTAAACCTGAAGCTCCAGTATTTGGCCATGTGATGTGAAAAGCTGACTTATTGGAAAAGTCCCTGATGCTTGGAAAATTGAAGGCAAAAGGAGAAAGGGCTGGCAGAAGATGAGATGATTAGATGGCATCAGTGGCTCAAGGGATATGAGTTTGAGCAAACTCTGGGAGACAGTGAAGGACAGAGGAGTCTGGTGTGCTACAGTCTATTGGGTCACAAAAAGTAGGACATGACTTGGTGACAGAACAACAAACAAGGCACTGCAAGTTTATTTTTCTCTTAAATTTCTACTTGTACAGATTAAAACAATAAAGTAAGTACTTAAATAAAACAAATAGGAAATTTCAAATATCAAAGCAATAACAATAACTCTTCTCTTGAGTCTATAGGCAAATTGTCCAGGAAGCTTACATTTTCTCATCTCTTCCTTATCCTAATTTCCCTTGATTTAAATATATTTTTTATCTTGATCCAACCAAGTTAACATGAAAATATGTTTTACATTAAAGATTTTAATTGTTAGTTCTTATTAATGCTTCTTCTCACATGAAACATATACTAGTATGTTTTTTCAAGATATTACACAGACAGTATAGCTGTAGAGAATCTGTGTATGTGAAAATGTCTTTCAAATCTTAAAGTTTTCTAGAATGTGGCACCCTTTGAACATAACCAATTTGGATGAAAAATAAAAATATCAGACTCATGAAAATGTTTGTTTATTTAAAAGAATGGGAACTATCAAAAGTATCAGATCAAGATTCCCTGACATGAAAGGAACTTACAGAAAAGAAGCAAGTAAATTTAAGTCTCCTATTTATTTTAAAGAATGTTTCTTGCGCCTGAAGGTCCTTGCAGCTACAAAGCATAATGACTCAGAAGTCAGGAGAGATTTCTCTGCTACGAAAACACAAATTGAAATTCAAAAATAAATTTGTGATAATGAATGGTGTAAAATATATAATAGAAAACAAAAAATTAAACAGTGAATAAAGAGATGCATACAAAGTATCTAATGGAAATAGACTAAAGAGATAAGAAATTCAATAAATGAATGTTACACATTTGAGAAAAAAGATAAAGAAGTAAAGAGATAAATATTGGTAGCAATAATTGGAGAATCATTTTTTTAATCTGAAGAAAATAGTCATTACAATAAGTCAAACTCAATAGCAGAGGCTCCTATGAAATATTTTTAGAGTTATTTTAATTTCAAGATTAACAAAATAAATCCTACAAATGCCAAGAGTAAACAAAAAGGAATTAAAGAAAACAAAGAAACTGAACAAAACATTTCATGGCAAAGGCAAGGGGAAGGAATCAGTCTGGAGCACAGCTCTAAGATTCTGAGAGAAAAAACAAGCAAAAAAAAAAAAAAGATTGTAAAGTAAAAAGTCTCCATTTTGTCACGGACCCTAGTGATGGCTTGAAAAGAATTATGAGACACAGAGTATCACAGAAATGAGTAAATTCATTAACAACAAAGGGCAGAGATAATGTGGATGCTGCAAGCACAGCAGGCCAACCTCCTGACAGGCCAGGGAGAGCTGATGCTTTTCGTGGGTTAGTAGCCAATTTTTGTAGCCTGAAGACAAAGAAAATTGCTGCTGGAAATTCCTTGTGGAAGAGTGACATAAGTCGATTAGTTCAGGACCTATAGGGTGAGTACAAGGGTGAGTGTTTTTGCCTAATACGCCATCAAGGAACTGACCAGTAAGGATGGATTGGCCAGGGGAAGGGCTCTCGGCAATGGTTACAGTGGGGCTCAGTCAGTTCCAGAGATGACCTTGGTACAGGGCTCTGCATGTGTGGCATTGATACAATACCTCTTACCTGTGACCTTGGTAAAGGGTTCCATCAATTTAACCATATGTAGAAACTGCAGGAAAACAGATTACTTATATATCCTCCCCTCCAAGTTCTCAGAAATATTCTTCAGAGCTTATTCTTGTAACCTGCATTCTATGACTGGCTGAGAGATCTAAGAACTCTGTGTCTAGTGGGATATTCTCCACTCTCCCTTTCACTCATAAAATTCCCCATGAAGCATCCATTGTAATGTGTCTATCCTGTCCTGCTTTAGTAAATCGAACTGTATCCTAAGGAAAATGTCCTGTTTCTAATTCTAAAAGTTACTGGATGATGTATTTCTCAAAAAGTTCTTTCTTGGATGCTATGTATAAATTTGCTATTTTCCATGACTTTTTGAAGGTTGTTGGGGAAGACCTGTAATGATTAGGAATGTTTTTTGACTCTTGAAACTCTCTCACTTTTCCCAAATCCACCACAAA
The DNA here is from genome assembly GCF_016772045.2 of Ovis aries. Taxonomy (NCBI): domain Eukaryota; kingdom Metazoa; phylum Chordata; class Mammalia; order Artiodactyla; family Bovidae; genus Ovis; species Ovis aries. Next base: position 49,483,542 of record NC_056056.1, read on the forward strand.
TACACATAAAATTTTTGCTCTTTGTTTTTGTTTTGTTTTCCTTTGTCTTACTATGTAATTGTAGCTCCAAGAGAAATTCTCTATTTATCCAACTGTATCAATACTCTGAAACCAGCCTTTTCTTTTTAGACATTTTATAAAGTTGCCACTGTTGTGGGAGTAACTAATTCTATACTCTCCAGTAGAATTTTTTGCTGAATTTAGCTTCTGATAATTGGAAAAATGACTGCAGCATCCACACAGCAAATGGATGGAGACTAAATTCTGCAAGGAGTATGAAAGTGAGGCACAAGATTACAGCATGGACTCACTAGAGTCAGGTCAAAAAATCGATAATCTAGCTTGCCAGGTTAATGCCAGCTTCTGTTCCCTTCCCAGGAAGACTGTGGAAGTCGGCTTCTGAATCAGTAACAGGAAAATAGTCCCTTACAGAGGGCTGGTCAGATCGATAAGAGCAGCAGAGAATACATGAACTGGAGCTAACAGTGCAGCGCAAACCATTCTTGTTTCATCTGTGCTGAGTAAATCCATATCCAAAGGACAATAGTCCATTTGAATTTTAACAAACAAATATTTATAAAATGCCTATTTTAATGCATCTACTTTTTTATTACTGCATCTCCTTTCGATATGCATCAGTCACTTTAGAAATACTTTTAAATACTGAGTGGCAGTGGAAGGAGGAAGGCCCAAGAGGGAGGGGATATGTATATATATATTTATGGGATTGATTCCCTGGTGGCACACATGGTAAAGAATCTGCCTGCAAGCGTGAGACCCTGGTTTGATCCCTAGGTCAAGAAGACCCCTTGGATAAAAGAATGACTATCCATTGCATATTTTTGCCTGGAGAAATCCTTGGACAGAAGAACTTGGTGGGCTACAATCCACGGGGTCCCAAAGATTTGGACACGGCTGAGTTGGACACGACTGTGATATATATATATATACTACACCTGTTGGTGGCACAGTGGTAAAGAATCCGCCTGCTGATGCCGGAGACACAAGAGACACAAGTTTGACCCATGGGTCAGGAAGCTCCTCTGGAGTAGGAATGGCAACTCACTCCAGTCCATGGGGTTCTAAAAGAGTCATATATGCCTGAGTTATGGAACACATGCACACATACATAGCCAGCTCACTTAATTGTACAGCAGAAACTAACACAACATTGTAAAACAATTTTAATCCAATAAAAATAATAAAAAGATAAAATTGTCATTATAGATACAGTACCAATAAAAGCAGGACACACAGAATAATAATGGCCATATGATATGAAAATGTCTTAAATATAAGAAATCTACCAAAGAACCCTACTTTTCTTCCTCCTTACCACTTTCTGCTCCTTTTCTTCTAACATCTGTCCTCCAGGTCCTGGTAAAACATTTATAAGTGGTTTAACAGTTCCATTACTGACAGTGATTTCTAGAAGTATTTCTTTTCTATGATTTTTTAAAGAAAAGGGCATTTATAAGATGTGTGACTTTTTCAGTTCTTCTGTATCATATGTTCTTAATAGTTCTACATAGAGGAGACTGACATTTGGCAAAAGTAGTTTTCTTTCTAAAGTTGAGAGCCATTTTTCTTTCCTTATTTTTTTTCTTCAGATTATATGCACAAGCCTTCTATAAATAGACAGTAAATCTATACATGGCCCAAAGGTTGATGGGCCCTGACTGGTGTTCTGTCATATATGTATATATTTATTCCAAAGTCAGGATGTGGTGAAATGAAGGCCATGGCCACTCCCTTAGGCTCACAAAATGGGGTCCTGGGATTCAGAGTTCTCCTGTCTTCAGGTACCCTAGGAAGAAGCATTGTCACCTTGGGGGACCTCACCTGGTGGCCAGACCAGGCTATGGAAGGGCTCCAGAGGTTTGGGCTGTGTTCTCCTGCTCAACCACTTCCAGCTGAAAAAAAATTTTTTTAAGCTTCCAAAATATCTCAGCTAAGTGCAGAAGTAAAATTTACAATAATTATATAGGGTTTAAGGTGAATGATGATATTAAATATCAAAATTATATAGAATATAGAGATAAAATATGAATACCAAAATGAGATCTCCCAATTTTCAGGTTGGGAGAAATTAACAAAACCAATGATTGACAAGAAGAGAGAAAGAACTTTAATACTCTATTGTAGGATGTGTGAATTGCCACGCTCACATTGGAAAGTACTTTGCAAACATCAACTAAAGTTAAAAATGTGTGTGCTTTATGACTAGAAATTCCACTTTGGTATTTGTTCCTTATATAAAATATTTACACATTTGAATAAAAAGCTACACAAGGATAGTCAGAACAATCTCTGCTAAACTAATGAACTAGAGGTAATCTCAATACAAACCAATATTTGAATGCATAAATAAATGGTAGTATATTTAAATAATGAAAAGCAGAACAGAAATGCAATTAATAAATTAGAACTATCTATAAAAACCAGGAGAGATCTCAAAAACATAATCATGGGTGACTGTAAAAACTGCAAAATTATATCTTTAAGTCCATGTTACTAACGTATAAATCAATACCAATATATACCACAACTTATTCTGGCTAAAGTGTAGAGAAATTATGGGCAATAAGGGAGACAGTAAATACGGTGAAATACGAAAGTACCATGACAACACTGGAGAAAAGAGAGATTTCAAATATAATTCAAAGAAACATGTTTCTTTTTGTAAATGTTATTTCTTTAAAAATGTCTGAAAAAAATATGGGGAAGATAGTTAAATCTAGTGATATTTCTTGGGTGTTTATTATTCTCCAGCGTAATTTTTGCACCCTTGATATATTCCAGTAACACAAAAGGACATATTTTGAAATAATTACAATTAACTGTGTTTCTCTGATAGAATAGCTGTGAAAAGAAGAACAAAAGACAAAGGAGAAAAGGAAAGATATATCCATCTGGACACAGAATTCTAAAGAATGGCGAAAAGAGATAAGAAAGCCTTCCTCAGCGATCAATGCAAAGAAATAGAGGAAAACAACAGAATAGGGAAGACTAGAGGTCTCTTCAAAATTTAGAGAAACCAACAAAACATTTCATGCAAAGATGGGCACAATAAAGGACAGAAATGATATGGACCTAACAGAAGCAGAAGATATTAAGAGGAGGTGGCAAGAATACACAGAAGAACTATATAAAAAAGATCTTCATGACCAGGATAATCATGATGGTGTGGTCACTCACCTGGAGGCAGACATCCTGGAATGAGAAGTCAAGTAGACCTCAGGAAGCATCACTACAAACAAAGCTAGTGGAGGTGATGGAATTCCAGTTGAGCTATTTCAAATCCTAAAAGATTATGCTGTAAAAGTGCTGCACTCAAAATGTCAGTAAATTTGGAAAACTCAGCAGTGGCCACAGGACTGGAAAAGGTCAGTTTTCATTCCATCCCAAGGAAAGGCAATGACAAAGAATGCTCAAACTACCACACAATTGCACTCATCTCACATGCTAGTAAACTAATGCTCAAAATTCTCCAAGCCAAGTTTCAACAGTGTATGAACTATGATGTTCTAGATGTTCAAGCTGGATTTAGAAAAGGCAGAGGGACCAGAGATCAAATTGCCAACATCTGTTGGATCATCAAGAAAGCAAGGGAGTTCCAGAAAAATATCTATTTCTGCTTTATTGACTATGCCAAAGCCTTTGACTTTGTGGATCACCACCAACTGTGGAAAATTCTTACAGAGAAAGGAATGCCAGACCACCTGACCTGCCTCTTGAGAAATTTGTATGCAGGTCAGGAGCAACAGTTAGAACTGGACATGGAACAACATACTGGTTGCAAATTGGGAAATGTAGTATTTTGTCACCCTGCTTATTTAACTTATGGGCTTCCTTTGTGGCTCAGCTGGTAAAGAATCAGCATGCAAGGCAGGAGACCTGCGTTCAGCTCCTAGGTTGGGAAGTTCCCCTGGAGAAGGGAAAGACTAACCACTCTGGTATTCTGGCCTATAGAATTTTGTAGACTGTATAGTCCACAGGGTCACAAAGAGCTGGACACAACTGAGTGACTTTCACTTTCGCTTTTCACTTTCACTAATTTAACTCATATGCAGAGTACATCATGAGAAATGCTGGGCTGGATGAAACACAGGCTAGAGTCAAAATTGCCAGGAGAATGATCAACAACCTCAGACATGCAGATGACACCATCCTTATGGCAGAAAGCAAAGAAGAACTAAAGAGCCTCTTGATGAAAGTGAAAGAGAAGACTGAAAAAGTTGGCTTAAAACTCAACATTCAGAAGACTAAGATCATGGCATCTAGTACCATCTCTTCATGGCAAATAGGTAGGAAAGCAATGGAAGCAGTGATAGATTTTATTTTTGAGAGGTGCTCCAAAATAACTGCAGATGCTGATTGCAGCCATGAAATTAAAAGACACTTACTCCTTGGAAGGAAACTTATAACCAACCTAGATAACATATTAAAACGCAGAGACATTACTTCACCAGCAAAGGTCCATCTAGTCAAAGCTATGATTTTTCTAGTAGTCATGTATGGATGTGAGAGTTGGACCATAAAGAAAGCTGAGCACCAAAGAAATGATGCCTTTGAACTATGATGTTGGAAAAAACTATTGAAAGTGCTTAGACTGCAAGGAGATCCAACTAGCCTATCCTAAAGGAAATCAGTCTTGAATATTCACTGGAAGGACTGATGCTAAAGCTGAAACTCTAATACTTTGGCACCCTAATGTGAAGAGCTGACTCATTTGAAAAGACCTTAATGCTGGGAAAGATTGAAGGCAGGAGGAGAAGGGGACGACAGAAGATGAGGTGCTTGGATGGCATCACAGACTCAATGGACATGTGTTAGAGTAAACTCTGGGAGTTGGTGATGGACAGGGAGGCCTGATGTGTTGCAGTCTATGGGGCTGCAAAGAGTCAGACACGACTGAGTTACTGAACTGAACCGAACTCTAATAGAGTGTGTCTTGTGGGTTTACTTCAAACACTTTCCAAAGCTCTCCCCTCTTCTACATACTGAATTCAAGATGGCTTTATCTTCTGGATTCATAATCCCCATTACGAGCCCTGGATATCTTGCAACAGGTTCTACAGCTTCGTTAGTGATCAGCGTTCCTCTTTTTGTTGTTTTTTAGTCACTAAGTTGTGTCTGACTCTTTGTGACCCCATGAATTGCCCAACATCAGTGTTCTCTGTTCTTCACTCTCTCCCTGAGTTTGCTCAAACTCATGTCCATTGAATCAGTGATGTCATCCAACCAGGTCATCCTCTGTTGTTCCCTTCTCCTCCTTCCCTCAATCTTTCCTAGCATCAGGGTATTTTCCAATGAGTCAGCTCTTCGCATCAGGTGACCCAATTATTGGAGCTTCAGCTTCAGCATCAGTCCTTCTTTTAACTTTATGTAAATTATGTCTCCCTAGAATAAATTCTTTACGTTTTGGGCTCCAAAACCACTGTGAATGGTGATTGCAGCCATGAAATTAAAAGACGCTTACTCCTTGGAAGAAAAGTTATGACCAACCTAGATAGTATATTCAAAAGCAGACATTACTTTGCTGACTAAGGTCCGTCTAGTCATGGCTATGGTTTTTCCTCTGGTCATATATGGATGTGAGAGTTGGACTGTGAAGAAAGCTGAGTGCTGAAGAATTGATGCTTTTGAACTGTGGTGTTGGAGAAGACTCTTGAGAGTCCCTTGGACTGCGAGGAGATCCAATCAGTCCATTCTAAAGGAGATCAACCCTGGGATTTCTTTGGAAGGAATGATGCTAAAGCTGAAACTCCAGTACTTTGGCCACCTCACGCAGAGTTGACTCATTGGAAAAGACTCTGATGCTGGGAGGGATTGGGGCAGGAGGAGAAGGGGACGACAGAGGATGAGATGACTGGATGGTATCACTGACTTGATGGACGTGAGTCTGAATGAACTCCGGGAGTTGGTGATGGACAGGGAGGCCTGGAGTGTTGGGATTCATGGGGTAGCAAACAGTCGGACACGACTGAGTGACTGAACTGAACTGAACTAAAATAAATTCTGAAGTTGACCTCAAAACCAATGAAAAATATCCAATACCAAAGGCAGGTGCTGGTTGATATTCAGTAGTTTGTTTGTTTGTTTTAATCCACATTTAATTCTAGATTGCTTTGGTCTAGGGCTTCAGGGAATTTTGTTTATAAGAAGCTTTGATCTTTTCTTAGAAATGTTCTTAATCTCCCTAGACCCAGATTTTAGCTAATGAAAATATAGAGCAATATAGTAGCAAAATCCATTCCCCACTCTAAAATTTAAGAAAAAATATCCATAAAAATTCACTGTCCTTAAAATGAAAAGAAACTTAAGATTGCAACTTAAATATTATTAATGACTTATTGACTCAGTGTTTTGGTTTCAAGAAATTTCAACCATACTTTGTCAGCTATCATATTTTCCTCCAAATACAGTTATACCTAAATGTAGTTTACTATAGCAAAGTAAGGGCTTCTCATTGAAGAAAATGACCTATCATAAAATATTATGTTTTAGCAATTTAAAATCCAAAAATAAACACTGAATATTTGAGAAGCCAAGTCAGTTCTTAGAATGACCCAGGTAAATAAATATGAAGCTGAGATTAGAACCTGGATCTCTTGATAACCAGACTCAAAAAAGAAAATGGGCCCAAGTATTTTGCTGTATGAACATGTAGACAGACATTTAGTTTCATTTGTATGTAATCACTACTTCACTCATAGTTGTAAGAATAATCATCAAGGACAGGAAGTTCAGTGAAATAACATTAGATGCTGATTTCATTTCATATGTACCACAGACAGAGATCTGTCAGCACTAATAGCGAGTAAGAGAGATTCCTGAAATTGAAAGTGAGTGCAGGAAACCTTTTATGTTTAGAATAAAAATTACCTAAGAATTGGCTGCAGCCCATCTCAAAGTGGATTGACATTGTAGCTCAACATTAATTGACTTCCCAGAATATTTTGTAGGAGATATGTTACAATCCCCTCTAAATACCACTAATGTTTTCCATGCAGAACAGTTAGAAACTAAAAGCTAATGCTTCAAGTCATTTAGAATACTCTCAGGGCTCATAACTACTCTGACTGAAAAAATTATGATCAACAAACATATATGAAAGCTTTTGAAGCCAAAATAATAATAATAAAAGAACTACTATAAAATCAACATGTTCAACTGATACCACAATTTATACTGACTGCATAGTCTGGGTCTCTGATTTACAGGAAAAGTGATTGATGCAATTTGAGTAGTAAGGCAAATGTGACTGGGAAAACTACTTTTGACCTTAGGACTTTTCAATTGTTTTGTTGTTGCTATTTTTGCTTTATTTTGTCATCTATATAAAGTATTGGAGAACACATGTAACTCGCAAGTATCTAGTGAACAGTTACCATTTATATGTAAGATTACTGTATAACAATGTGTAGTTATCTAAATCCGTGTCTCCTTTTGGGTTTCAGCCCAGTCTCCCCATCCAGGTTCAGCTCGAGTAATGACTGCAGTCATGAAATTAAAAGACGCTTACTCCTTGGAATAAAAGTTATGACCAACCTAGATAGTATATTCAAAAGCAGAGACATTACTTTGCCGACTCAGTTCCGTCTAGTCAAGGCTATGGTTTTTCCTCTGGTCATGTATGGATGTGAGAGTTGGACTGTGAAGAAGGCTGAGCGCCGAAGAATTGATGCTTTTGAGCTGTGGTGTTGGAGAAGACTCTTGAGAGTCCCTTGGACTGCAAGGAGATCCAACCAGTCCATTCTGAAGGAGATCAGCCCTGGGATTTCTTTGGAAGGAATGATGCTAAAGCTGAAGCTCCAGTACTTTGGACACCTCATGTGAAGAGTTGACTCACTGGAAAAGACTCTGATGCTGGGAGGGATTGGGGGCAGGAGGAGAAGGGTACGACCGAGGATGAGATGGCTGGATGGCATCATGGACTCTACGGACATGAATCTGAGTGAACTCTGGGAGATGGTGATGGACAGGGAGGCCTGGCATACTGTGATTCATGGGGTTGCAAAGAGTCGGACACGGCTGAGCTACTGAACTGAACTGAATGTTACAAATCTTTCTCAGCCAATACTCAGACTAATTTCGCCCTTCTTAAAATTAGTGTGACATTCATAGGAAACAAATAAGTTGGCATTTAATCAAAACCCTCTTTTGTTGTTTTGCTTTTGCACTTGAGTAAACCCTGCTTCTCTTGAAGATAAATACAAGAGACAGTGAAGCACCGTACTTAAGAACATGGGTTATGGCAATCAGAAGCTTGAATGTAATTTCTAGGTGTCTAATTATTGGCTGGGTATTTTTGGGCAAGAAACAGAAACTCTCTTTATTTCCATTTTATTAAAAAATGTGTAAAAAGCAATAATAGACATTTCATAACATTGTTTTAGGGTGTATGAATGTGAGAGGTGGACTATAAAGAAAGCTGAGCGCCAAAGGATAGATTGATGCTTTTGGACTGCAGTGTTGGAGAAGACTCTTGAGAAACCATTGGACTGAAAGGAGGTCCATCCAGCCCATCCTAAAGGAGATCAGTCTTGGGTGTTCATTGGAAGGACTGATGTTGAAGCTGAAACTCCAATTCTTTGGCCACCTGATGCAAAGAGCTGACTCATTTGAAAAGACCCTGATGCTAGGAAAGATTGAAGGAAGGAGGAGAAGGGGACAACAGAGGATGAGATGGTTGGATGGCATCACTGACTCAATAGACATGAATTTGGATAGACTCCGGCATCTAGTGATGGATAGGGAGGCCTGGTGTGCTGCGGTTCATGGGGTTGCAAAGTGTCGGACGCAACTGAGTGACTGAACTGAAATGAACTGAACTGAAGGGTTTAAATCAACGGGTCTCAAACAGGGAGAAAATTTGTTCCCCAGGGGACTTTGGGCATTGTGTGGAGATATTTACATTTGTTACATCTGAGAATAAGGAGGTGGTTACCTGTATCTGGTAGGTGGAATCTCAGGGTACTGCTTAGCATTCTATAAGGCACATGAAAACCCACAACAAATAGTTATCTTGTTCAAAATATCCTGGTTTAAAAGACTGAATTCATGTAAAACACTTAGAGCAGTGACTGGCACATAGAGAGGGTTCAGTAAAGAATTAAAAGGTATTAGTATGATTATTCTATTTCTCTAATCACTAGAGGTTGACTAAGTTCCACATTTATTACTTATATTTCCCTCTTTCTTGGCATCTTCTTACAACTTATGCATCTCATTCCATTTTCTATCATTGCAAATCCCCTTTATCTGTAAACAGTTGGTTTTCATTTTATCCTTCTTTAGAAGCAAATGTCTTCGTACTAAAAATGAATAAAAAAAAGTCTGTGAAACATTCTCAATTTTGAAAAGGGTCAAACTAAAGAAAGCCTTAGAGGCCAGCGAAAGATATCACAAAGGCTCTTTTAAAAGAAAAAGTGTCATATCTATTATTAAACTAGAGGATTTGGGCCTGATATGTCACAGCTTTAAAAACTGGGGACTCTGTGTTTTCATGAGGAGTAGGAAAGGAAAATTTAGAAAGGTTCCAAAACCGTACTTTAATGTGTCTCTGTGTGTCAAATGAACAATTTTGAATGCAGACTATGAGTCTTTGAAAAATGGATATATATCTGTGATCATGGGTATCTATAAAATAATGAATATAGAGATAATTATGGAGTGCTAAACCTTTTGCCTATGCTTCATCTCATTGATTTCTATAAAAATATTGAAGTATTAGCCTGCCATAGGAAAAGCATGTGAATAAATATCAAAATACAGTATAGTAATTATTGCAGTCAGTTGGCTACAAGTCTGCACAAATTATGATATGATTTTCTTCAGGAAACACATTGTTGAATAATCTAACAATTATCCTAACATTAATATAACTTCAGTCAGTTCTACAAACATTCTACTTATAACAGCTGCACTTGCTCATATCACTTATCAGATTTGGAAAAAAAAAAAAAAAACAAAAACAAAAACAAACCGCTAAAGTATCCTCATTCACTTCAAGGGAATACTGAACTAATTTTTATCATCAGATAGGACAGAATAAAAAAAAATGTGAGAATTCAATTTGTGTTTTGAGAGAGTTAGGAATTGACTTCCTGAATATGATTGATGAAACCCGCTTAAATCATTAATTACATCATCACCCACTGGCAAAACAATCATCATAATGACTTAATGGGTGATTAAAATTTTGAAATAGCCAATATGGGACCAAAGCCTGGAATCAATCCATTTAATAATAGATCTTAATTTATTCAAAAGTAAAACTGCAAACAAATACTTACATTTTTCTTCAAATCAGAAGTAAGAGATGAGTAAAAGTTCATAAGTTTGTGATAATATATAGACATTGATCCTTACTAAACTGGAGGTTAAAAGCAGCAGTATACATAAAGCATTTCTCTCAAAGTTGTTTGTTCCCATAGTGAACATCAATGATTCTGTGACCTCTTCCCTTCTCTCCTGCTAGCATCTATTTCTCCTTACCTCATTTTATCCCTCCTCTTCCTCCTCTCTCTCAATTCTTTCCTCAATCTGAAGACTCTCCCTGGAGATTTTATACATGTATGTGTATACAAGTGTACACATACCTACCTACCTACAAGCATGCATACATATATATAATGTACCCATGTGTATAAAATTGTATATGTATAAATATGATCTACCTTTTCTATGACCATACCACATTGTCATCTCATTCTCAACATATCCAAAAGTATGCTTCCTTTTTCTTTCTAATATAGTAGTTTTTCTATTGATAAATCTAGCAGCATTTTTTATGAATTTGTCTGTGAAGGATCAGTCATGCCAACTCTTGAAAGCATTCCTTCAGAGAGTTCACTTAGACTTCTATCAATACTCCCCAATGCAGTCCAGGTTTCCTCCCTCCTTGTTTTGGCTTGGTGTACAAAGCCCAGGCTCACCTGCCCCATAACACCACCACCTTTAGGCTCCTATCTTCACTGTGGTGTCTTCAGGATAACTCCTTCCTTACCAGAGTCTGCAGGCAAAGGCTGGTTCCTTCTGACTCCTTCTGACATAGCTTCTTGCTGCTGCTCTCACTCCCATACCTATCCTATGACCTCAATGGCCAGCCTGGCTCCCATTGCTCCTACCTGTTATCCAAGAGCTCTTGCACCACTTCCTAGCCATTTATTCCAATTCTATCTCCTGGCTCATTGACTTTAACTCTTGGCAACCATAGGCTGTGTCACCTTTGTTATTTATTTGCTCATTTGTGTGGTTTTGGGCAGGATAGGGGTGGGTATTCCCAGAGACTTCTACTATATTTGGAGGTATCAACTATGCCTCAAGAGTTGTGTGATAGCATCCCTTAAAACCAGACTAGAGACATCCACAACTGGGGGTTGTTTCTGCCTTGGCTTAGCCTCTTCATTCCTTCTGAAGCTATTTCTCCACTTTTCTCCAGTAGCATATTGGATGCCAACAGACCTGGAGAGTTCTTCTTTCAGTGTCCTATATTTTTGCCTTTTCATACTGTTATTGGGGTTCTGAAGGAAAGAATATAGAAGTGGTTTTCCCAGTTATGGATGCGTCTGGTGGTGAAAGTAATGTCCAATGCTGTAAGAACAAAACTACATAGGAACCTGGAATGTTAGATCCATAAATCAAGGTAAATTGAAAGTTGTCAAACAGGAGATGGCAAGAATGAGCCTTGACATTTTAGGAATCAGTGAACTAAAATGGAAAGAAATGGGCAAATTTAATTCAAATTATATCTACTACTGTGGGCAAGAATCCCTTAGAAGAAATGGAGTAGCCATCATCGTCAACAAAAGAGTCTGAAATGCAATATACTTCAGTGCAATCTCAAAAATGACAGAATGACCTCTGTTGGTTTCCAAGGCAGGTCAATCAATATCACAGTAATCGAAGTATATGCCCCAATGACTGATGGTGAAGAAGCTGAGGTTGAACAGTTCTATGAAGACCTACAAGACCTTCTAGAACTAACACCAAAACAAAAAGATGTCCTTTTCATCATAGGTGACTGGAATTCAAAAGTAGGAAGTAAAAAGATACATGGAGTAACAGGCAAGTTTAGCCTTGGAGTACAAAATGAAGCCAGACAAAGGCTAACAGAGTTTTGCCAAGAGAACACACTGGTCATAGCAAACACCCTCTTCCAACAACACAAGAGATGACTCTACACATGGACCTCACCAGACGGTTAATACCAAAATCAGATTGATTGTATTCTGTATAGCCAAAGATGGAGAACCTCTGTACAGTCAGCAAAAACAAGACCAGAAGATGACTGTGTCTCATATCATTAACTCCTTTTGAAAAATTCAGACTTATATTGAAGCATGTAGAGAAAGCCACTAGGCCATTCAGGTATGACCTAAATCAAATCCCTTATGATTATTCAGTGGAAGTGACAAATAAATTCTAGGGATTAGATCTGATATAAAGAGTGTCTGAAGAAATATAAACAGAGGTTGGTAATACTGTACAGGAGGTAGTGATCAAAACCATTCCCAAGAAAAAAGAAATGGAAAAAGGCAAATTTGCTGTCTGAGGAGGCCATACAAATAGCTGAGAAAAGAGAATGAAAGACAAAGGAGAAAAGGAAAGATATATCCATCTGAATGCAGAGTTCCAAAGAATAGCAAGGAGAGCTAAGAAAGCCATCCTAAGAGAAAAATGCAAAGAAATAGAGGAAACAATAGAATGGGAAAGACTAGAGAGCTCTTCAATAAAATTAGAAATACCAAGGGAACATTTCATGCAAAGATGGGCTCAATAAGGGACAGAAATAGTATGGACCTAACAGAAGCAGAAGATATTAAGAAGAGGTGGCAAGAATACACAGAAGAACTATACAAAAAAAGATCTTACTGACTCAGATAACCACGATGGTGTGATCACTCACCTGGAGTCAGACATCCTGGAGTGTGAAGTCAAGTGGACCTTAGAAAGCATGACCAAAAACAAAGCTAGTGGTGGTGAAGGAATTCCAGCTGAGCTATTTCAAATCCTGAAAGATGATGCTGTGAAAGTGCTGCACTCAATATGCCAGCAAATTTGGAAAACTCAGCGGTGGCCACAGGACTGGAAAATGTCCGTTTTCATTCCAGTCTCGAAGAACGGCAATACCAAAGAATGCTCAAACTATTGCACAATTGCACTCATTTCACATGCTAGCAAAGTAATGCTTAAAATCCTTCAAGATAATCTTCAGAAGTATGTGAACCAAGAATTTTAATATGCACAAGCTGGATTTAGAAAAGACAGAGGAACCAGAGAGCAAACTGCCAACATCCATTGGATAAAGAAAAAGCTAGAGAATTACAGAAAAACATCTGCTTCATTGACAACGCTAAAGCCTTTGACTGTGTGGATCACAACTAATTGCGGAAAATTCTGAAAGAGGTGGGAATACCAAACCACCTTACCTGCTTCCTGAGAAACATGCATGCCTCTCAGGAAGCAACTGTTCAAACTGGACATGGAAAAACAAATTGGTTCAAAACTGGAAAAGGAGTATGTCAAGGTTATATATTGTCACCCTGCTTATTTAACTTCTATGCAGAGTACATCATGTGAAATGCCAGGCTGGATGAAGCGCAAGCTGGAATCACGATTGCCAGGAGAAATATCAATAACCTCAGATAGGCAGATGACAACACGCTTATGGTAGAAAGCAAAGACGAACAAAATAGCCTCTTGAATGAAGTGAAAGAGGACAGTGAAAAAGCTCGCTTAAAACTCAGCATTAAAAAAGCGAAGATCTTGGCATCCTACCCCATCACTTCATGGCACACAGATGGGGAAACAAAGGAAACAGAGATAGATTTTTACTATGCTGACAGTGCTGACAGTGCTGACAGATGCTGACAGTGACCGCAGCCATGAAATTAAAAGACGCTTGCTCCTTGGAAGAAAAGCAATAACAAACCTAGACAGCATATTAAAAAGCAGATATATTACTTTGCCTACAAAGATCCACATAGTCAAAGCTATGGTTTTTTTCAGTCATCATGTACAGATGTGAGAGCTGGACAGTAAAAAAAAGACTGATCACTGAAGAATTGATGTCTTCAAACTGTGATGGTGGGGAAGACTCTTGAGAGTCCTGTGGACCACAAGGAGATCAAACCAGTCAATCTTAAAGGAAATCAATCCTGAATATTCATTGAAAGGACTGATACTGAAGCTGAAGCTCCAATAATTTGGCCACCTGATGCAAAGAGCCAACTCTTTGGAAAAGACCCTGAAACTGGAAAAGTTTAGGGCAGGAGGAGACTGGATAACAGAGGATGGGGTGGTTGGATGACATCTCCAACTCAACGGGCATGAGTTTGTGCAAGCTCTGGGAAATGGTCAAGAACAGGGAAGCCTGGAGTGCTGCAGTCCATGGGGTCACAAAGAGTCAGGCAGGACTGATGGACTGAACAACAACAATCCCTTAAATGGAGAAATTGGAAGATAGCAGTTACAATTCTGGAATTGTATCAGTATATTCTCAGGAGGTTTGTCAGTCTCTCCATTTCTTCATTTCTTGTGTGTCTTGAATTCTCTCTGTACAGACTTTCTTTCCTACCACTTTACTGAAGTTGTTTATACTGAGGTCATAATGATCTCCATTTTGTCAAAGATCACACTCGATTCTTAATTTCATCTTGCTCAAACTCTCCACGGTACTTACCAAATTCCCTCCTTCACTGAAGTAATTCTGAAACTGGACCCACAAAATATTCTCCTGGTTTTTTTCTAACTCATTGGCTTCTTTCTAGTTTTTCTCTTGCTTCCTTTCTACCCAAACGGTGCCCATCCCTGTTCTTGGACCTCTTATTTTCTCCAACCGCATTCTCTACCTTGGTGTTCTCATCAGGTCCTAATGCTTTTAATTTCATCTGCACCTTGTGGATTCCTAAACTTGACCAGTCTTGACCTCTTCCTGACCCTGGGTGCCCCTCATGTATCCAATGCCTCTTTGACATTTCCTGTTGGTATATATACTGTGCAATTCAAATTTAACAGATGGGATTAAACATCATCAACAACAAAACAGAAATATTGACTCTGCCCAAATACATGTTTCTCTTCTGTTATTCCCCATTTCAAAACATGATATCACTTTTGCATCAGTTGCTTAATCAAAAATTGTTCATTGCTTTGTTACTCTTATGCTATATAAGTAATAAATCCATAAGAGCCTTCAGCTTTATCTTTAAAATTCATGCAATATTTCACCACTCTTCAGCACCTCAACTGCCACCACCTATTCCAAACAAATATCTCCTAACCGAACAAACACAATAGCTTTCAAACTCTTCTTGCAGCTTTGATTATGACCACAATGATTTAATTAAAATGTTGCTTTTGTTGTTGTTCAGTCTCTCAGTCCTGTCTGAGTCCTTGTGATCCCATGGACTGCAGCATGCCAGCCTTCCCTGTCCTTCACCATCTTTCAGAGTTTGCTCAAACTCATGTCCATTGAGTCAGTGATGCTATTCAACCAACTCAATCTCTGTTCTCCCCTTCTCCTCCTGCCTTCAGTCTTTCCCAGCATCAGGATCTTTTCCAATGAGTCGACTCCTCTCATTGGAATTAACTAAAAATGTTAATTTGATTATATTACTCTCTAATTTTGTTTCCTACCACTGTAATGACTGTGAGAATTACTGACCTTCTTTCCTACACAGCTTTTTGGGCTCCAAAATCAATGCGGATGGTGACTGCAGCCATGAAATTAAAAGACGCTTACTCCTTGGAAGAAAAGTTATGACTAACCTAGATAGCATATTCAAAAGCAGAGACATTACTTTGCCCCACAAAGGTCCGTCTGGTCAAGGCTATGGTTTTTCCAGTGGTCATGTATGGATGTGAGAGTTGGACTGTGAAGAAAGCTGAGTGCTGAAGAATTGATGCTTTTGAACTGTGGTGTTGGAGAAGACTCTTGAGAGTCCCTTGGACTGCATGGAGATCCAATCAGTCCATTCTAAGAAGATCATCCCTGGGTGTTCTTTGGAAGGAATGATGCTAAAGCTGAAACTCCAGTACTTTGGTCACCTCATGCGAAGAGTTAACTCATTGGAAAAGACTCTGATGCTGGGAGGGATTGAGGGCTGGGAGAGAAGGGGACGACCGAGGATGAGATGGCTGGATGGCATCACACACTCGATGGACGTGAGTCTGAATGAACTCCGGAAGTTGGTGATGGACAGGGAAGCCTGGCATGCTGTGTTTCATGGGGTCGCAAAGAATCAGACACGACTGAGCAACTGAACTGAACTAATATATTGACAGGTGCCACCAACATTTCATAAGTAAATAACTATCTATAACATATACATATATCCATGTGTGCGCACATGCTAAGTTGCTCCAGTGGTGTTCAGCTCTTTGCGACCCTATGGACTGTAGCCTACCAGGCTCCCCCTGTCCATGGGATTCTCCAGACAAGAATACTGCAGTGGGTTGCAATGCCCTCCTCCAGGATATCTTTTTGACTTAGGGATTGAATCCAAGTCTCTTACATGTCCTGCACTGGCGGCAGGTTCTTAACCATTAGTTCCACCTGGGAAGCCCATGTATATTCATGCATATGTGTATTAGAATAAATATGTACAGATGGACAAACATACATAACATACATATAAAATAACATTACATAGCATACATATAAAATACACATAGATATGTCTATATATACACATACATATGGACTTATATAAAAATGTATGCATGTTTGGTTCTATTTAGACTAGATAGTATATTTTATGAGGACAGAAATTTTCCTGTCCTGATTACCTATTTATTCTCATGTTCCACTACAATCCTGGTTCATAGTACATGTTCAGTACATATAAATTGAATAGCAAATGAAAAAATATACAATAACAGTGAGACAAGATATGCAAAACAACAGAAAAAATAAAGCTATATACAACAATTAACAGCAAAAATTATGATGGGTAATTGTAACACACATACATTTGCAATTTTAAATGTAACACAATATTTTATACATTGGAAGAGCACACAGACATCTTTCATTTGCATTTTGTATTGTGGTAAAATATACATAGCACGCAATTTACAATTAGTGACATATTTTTAATCTTTGAAATTGATTTCAATAACTAAAAGAATGAGAATTTAAATGGCATTTTGCTACATCACTAAGAAATAATGGAATGCTTATCATGATTAGATACTAACTCATTCAACTTTTTTTCTGCCAAAATTACATTTAGTTTTGTAATGCCTTTGAAATTTAATTTTTTTCATAAACCATACAACAAATTAAACCTCATTTAATTCTTAAATTTGATGTATATTATAGACTATGACTACATAAAACTAATTGACAAAGAATATTAAAGCTCCAAATAAATCCTACAGAAATCACAGCACAAACATTTGGAAGCTAAACAAAACAGCTTTTTAGTTGTTATAGTTGATATTAACAGATCTATTTTCAATTACATACTATTTGGAAAACAACAAAACTGAAAAGAAAACATCAAAATTTATGAAATGCAAAATTTGAGTAGTTTAATTACGAAATAAGTTACTTTTAATATACAAAATCATATTTTAAGCAAGAACAACAGAACAACAAAAGGAACATAATAAATATAAAAGAAAATAAATGGTAAAGGCAAACAGAAAATAATTACTTACAAAGCAAGAAAAAGTAAAGCTGCAATTTCAAGAGATGATTTTTTCCAAAAATTAATTTAATGGAAAAGTGTAACACATCTCCAAGGACAACCTTCACTACTAGACCTGATGTTTTCATATATTCCAGGCTTCTTAATATATTGGAGCTAGATTTATTAAGCTGTTTAAGAAAAACTCCATATGGAAGAGCAAAGTGTTTTGTCTTCCAGACCACCATACACACTTTGGAATGCTTTTCCTTCATGGAGAAATGGTGTCTCTGCTTGCCTGCAACTACCTGCAAGACACCTTACCTTTGACAAGAGTGATTCCAAAAAAGCAAGAGACTTCCAATCCCTTGTTCCAGCATAACAAAATTCAAGTGTCATTTTAGAGCCATCCTGGAAAATGACTAATAGAATTTAGCCATCCTAGCTTTAGAACACTTTATCCTTTGCCTTTGTTATATTTTTAATCCATTTTTGTCTTTATATATAAAGTACATTTCTTGTAGGCAGAAAATGGTGGCTTTTGTTGCTTCTTCAATCAGACAATCTCTGCTTTTTAACTGAGATGTTTAGATTGGAATCAGAACCCAATCACCAGTGGGGCAAATCTGACTAATGGGTCAAATCCAGCCAGCATTCATACAGTTACCCATTAACTACAGCTGTGTTTGTGCTGGAACAGCAGAGTTCAGCTCTTAACATAAGGCTTGAAAAATATTTTCTATCTGGTCTTTTACAGAAAAGATTTTCTGATTTCTTGTTTAAATTTAATAGGATTCTCAAAATAATTAAGGGCTATAATTTTGGTTTTGTTTTCTATTTGACCCATTGTAATTTGACCCCTAACTTTTATTACTATTTCTGTCTCTTCTTTATATTAATTGAATCTTTTTATAGTTCCAAATTATCCCCTTTATTGGCATGCTAGCTATAACTTTGTTTTGTTATTTTAATAGTGCTATGGTTTAGTAATTACATATTTAACTTATTAAGTCTATGTTCAAGTAATATTACACAACTTCATTAAGAGTGTAGACTCCTACAGTAGTAAAATTTCATTTGTCATCTCCTGCAAGCCCCCAGATAACATCATACTCAATAGTTTAAAGCTGAAAGCTTTTTCTCCAAGGTCAAGAATAAGACAAAGGTGCCCACTCTATTTATCATAGTACTGGAAGTCCTAAATATAGCAATCTGGCAAGAAAAAAATAAAATAAAAAGCACAGAAAATGGAAAGGAAGATGTAAAATTGCCTCTGTTTTGCACATGACATGATCTTATATATAGAAAGTCCTAAAAATTCTTTTCAAAAAAACTGTTAGAAGTAATAAATTAATTAAGTTAAGATTGCAGAATGCAAAATCAACATGCAAATTCAGAAGTGTTTCTATACATTAACAACAAAATATTTGAAAATAAATAAAACAACCTCACTCACAATAGCATCAAATAAATAAAATAAAATACTTGCATTTGAAGGGGAAACACCTCTTCAGACTGGCTTCAATGGAGAAAGACTTCCAACTTCAGGTGGCTCTGGGGGCTCCAGTTTGGTGGGGGTGAAGTGTAGGATTTCTGATTCCTGGGAGGGTATAGCAATATAGTTTCTTTGCAGATCTATCAGCTAAGGGTAATTTCATCAAAGATGGCAGGTGGCTTCTGTGTCCAAAACTAAGGATGTCCTATGTGTGGCAATGGAAGCTAGGGTTACTGGAGTCCTGACAGGTGGAAGCTGCTGGGCCTTCTTCTCTTTTTTTTTTTTTTTGGGGGGGGGGGGTCCATAGGAGGAAATTTTAAACAAGGGCATCCCTCTTGGCACCAATCCTGGCACACAAGCAGTGAGAGGCTGTGGAGCATGGATCCTGGGATAAGGCACTACTATAGCACCTGGGTCCCAGGGTGCAGGTACAATTACTGTGGTAATGGTGCTGGTGGCTGAGGTGTAACCATGCACAGATCTCCTGTGGGATCACAGTCTAGGTCTCAGGGACTTGGCAAAATAATTTAAGGCAAGTGCAGAGAAAAAGAGAGTGAGCTGGTCGATCAGGCAAGAAAAGGGAAATTTATTAGAGGGAAAAGAGAAGGTGACTTGCTCTTAAGGAGAACCAGCATCCTCCCTTTTTGATAGGGTCCTTCTTATACCCCACCAATGAAAAATTCTTTGAAGGAATGGCCACTTAGCTGGAGGTCTGGAATCTGGTATTCTCATAGCTTTGAGAAGACAGGAGCCAGTGAGAAAACAGCATGCAATTTGGGCAATTTGGTCAGTCTCATGGATCACTGTGATTTTATTCTTTGTTTGCGAAGTCGATATAATGAGCCATCTTATCAATGAGACACCATGTGGGCCCTATCAATAACCAGGCAGGGAAGGGGCAATGGAGAAAATACAGCAGCAGCACTGGTTTGGCATAACAGGATGCAGTGGTGGCTTGAGGGCAGAGGGCAAGACGTGCAGTAGCAGCATAGACTGAGGATGGGGAGCTAAAGTTGCAACTCTAACCCCAAGGTGAAGTTGCAGAACTGCAGCCTCATATCCATAGTGATGGCCAGTTAAAGTCATGTGTCTAAACCCAGGGGGCAATGTGCAGGGCAGGGGCAGCTCAGCCCAGTTTATGTCAGGTGATAGCCATGACTCAGGACCCAAGGGCAGCCTCCAAACAGCAGCAGCTCCAGTCCTATAGATGGCAATGCTCTGTGGCATGCGGATCCTGAAGAGTAGGTCACAACAGCAACTAGGGGCTCCTGGGGAGCAGCTATAGCTCTAGCACCAGGAATGAAACACAGAAGAAAATCTCGCTCTGCCAGCTGGGTTCAGTATGATGGTGAAGTCTGTGGGAGTTCTCATAGAAAAGACTGAAAACGCCTGGGTAGTGAATCTTGCTGGGCTTCTGCTCTCCTTTGTCCTGTGATAAAATTTCTCTGAAGGGATCACTCCTAGCGATGGATTGGGGGATGGGTTGACCGGGTTAAATGCTTCCTTTGCTTTTATCTGCAGACATCCTCTGTTTTTCTGTTCTGGGGCAATTCTGCGCCTTATTATTGTAGTCTAGTGCTTTCCCAGAGCTATTTTTGTCTGTTTGTATCTGTTCACCTATTGTTTGTATATTTTTGCTGTTGTTGTGGAAACAAGTGTTGGAACCCCCCAACTCACCATCTTGCTGATGCCATCTCCCTCATTTAGGCTTTCAAATACTGTACAGTTCAGTTCAGTTCAGTGCTCAGTCGTGTCCGACTCTTTGCGACCCCATGAATCACAGCACGCCAGGCCTCCCTGTCCATCACCATTTCCCGGAGTTCAACCAGACTCACATCCATCGAGTCCGTGATGCCATCCAGCCAACTCATCCTCTGTCGTCCCCTTCTCATTCTGCCCCCAATCTCTCCCAGCATCAGAGTCTTTTCCAATGAGTCAACTCTTTGCATGAGGTGGCCAAAGTACTGAAGTTTCAGCTTTAGCATCATTCCTTCCAAAGAAATCCCAGGGCTGATCTCCTTCAGAATGGACTGGTTGGATCTCCTTGCTCATTAGCAGAGAAATACAAATCAAAACTACAATGAGATACCACCTCACTCTGGTCAGGATGGTCATCATCAAAAAGTCTACAGAGGGTATGTAGAGGGTGTGGAGAAAAGGGAACACTCTTGCACTGTTGGTGGGGATGTAAATTGATACAGCCACTTTGGAAGGAAGACAGATCTTTCCATAGTGGCTATATCAATTTGCCAATGAAGGTCAATCTAGTCAAAGCTATGGTTTTGCCATTAGTCATGTATGGATGTGAGAATTGGACTATAAAGAAAGCTGAGTGCCGAAGAAATGATGCTTTCGAACTGTGGTGTTGGTGAAGACTCTTGAGAATCCCTTGGGCTACAAGGAGATCCAAACAGCCCATTCTAAAAGAAATCAGTCCTGAATATTCATTGGAAGACCTGATGCTGAAGCTGAAACTCCAAGAGCTTGGCCATCTGATATGAAGAGCTGACTCATTTGAAAAGACCCTGATGCTGGGAAAGATTGAAGGCAGGAGGAAAAGGGGATGACAAAAGATAAGATGGTTGGATAGCATCACTGACTCAATGGACCTGAGTTGGAGCGAACTCTGGGAGTTGGCAATGGACAGGGAAGCCTAGTATGCTGCAGTCCATGGGGTCCCAAAGAGTCAGACACGACTGAGTGACAGAACTTAAATGAACTATGGAAGATGGTAAAATACTAGAAATAAAACCACCATAAGACCCAGCAATCCCAGGCCTAGGCATATACTCTGAGGTAACCAAAATTGAAAAAGACACATGTATCCCATTTTTCATTGCAGCACTGTTTACAATAGCTAGAACATGGAAGCAACCTAGATGTCTGCTGATAGAGGAATGGATAAAGAAGTTGTGGTACATATACACAATGGAATATTACTCAGCCATAAAATGGAACACATATGAGTCAGTTCTGATGAGGTGGATGAACCTAGAACCTATTATACAGAGTGAAGTGAGTCTGAAAGAGAAAGATAAATATTGTATTCTAATGCACATATATGGAATCTAGAAAAATGATACTGAAGAATTTATTTACAGGGCAGCAATGGAGAAACAGACATAGACTTATGGACATGGGGAGAGGGGAGGAGAGGGTGAGATGCATGGAAATAGTAACATGGAAACTTATATTACCATATGTAAAATAGATGGCCAATGGGAATTTGCTGTATGGCTCAGGAAACTCAAAATGGAGCTCTGTATCAACCTAGCGGGGTGAGACGGGGAGGGAAATGGGAGGGAGGTTCAAAAGGGAGGGGATATATATATACCTATACGGCACCCCACTCCAGTACTCTTGCCTGGAAAATCCCATGGACAGAGGAGCATGGTAGGCTGCAGTCCATGGGGTCGCAAAGAGTTGAACACGACCAAGCGACTTCACTTTCACTTTTCACTTTCATGTATTGGAGAAGGAAATGGCAACCCACTCCAGTATTCTTGCCTGGAGAATCCCAGGGACAGCAGAGCCTGGTGGACTGCTGTCTGTGGGATCACACAGAGTCGGATATGGCTGAAGCAACTTAGTAGCAGAATGGCTGATTAATGTTGAGGTTTGACAGAAAGCAAAAAAATTCTGTAAAGCAATTATCCTTCAATAAAAAAAATGAATTAAAAAAGTAAACAATTGGGCTGCACATAAAACATGAATATCCTTTTTATCTTAGCATCCCCATTCATTATCTATCAAAGCGGCCTGATGACAATGAATAATAATTATGATTATTTATGAAATAAAGTTGTTTATATATAAAGGATTCTTTGCTGATTTCTATTTGCCTGAACATTCATGTTGAAACAGGTATTGAATGAAACCTTTCAGTATTTCTGTCATCCCTATTTTAGTATCTGTCACAGACAGAATTCAGATGACCTTTTCTGTTTGGTCATTATGGAGTACAGTTAAGAATTGTAGAAAAATAGTTATCCAAACGAGGTCTGAATTTTTGGTTAGAAGTTCATGTGACAATAACCAAGAAAAAAAAAGTGAAAAAAAATCTTATTAAATGCCCCCAGAAACAGTCCTGACAGTTTATAATTGAAGAAAATTCTCCCTATCCTAGAAGCATCTTTGTGAAACTCATTCTAGGAAAGACAAATTTAATACCTATTATATAATCCCTCAGCATATTAGAGTCAGGAAAATAGTAGGAGGAAATTGACTGGTATCTGGAGACATAGAGTATTGAGAAGTGACAGCCTAGGAGCCCAGAAATGCATATTGCCCTGGGACAATTTATAGGAAGATAAAATTGTCCCATAAACCCTGATAGCTCCTGGGACTATCACTGTATTAACGTGAAACAGCCAAATAACAAATGTTAGTGTTTGATGATGAGATGTCAAAACAAGATAAATTATACTTCTAAGAAAAATGACAACTTGAGGGCAAGCGTATAAATCCTCTCCTCCTAAGTACTGACTGATAGAGACAAAGGAATACATTACAATGAATAAACTCTCAAAGTAGTTTTAAAAATGAAACCAAATTCCAAACACTGGATCTGCTTTAAGCAGTTTATTCTAGTCTTAGATTCAATGAGGCCAAATGGAAGAAGACGTTAAAATGACTCCCAGACTCCAAGTGTATTACAGTGTTTCTGGGTTGTAAGAAATCAATAGCAGAGACTATGGTAGAGCTCCATTACAATCATTCATTTCAGAGGTCAGGGTAAGCCACTGGACAGAAGGAGATCCCTCATTCTGGATCTCTTTTCTCTCCTCAAAAATCAATATCAATGGAAAACCCAAGGACAAATCTAGCAATATCAAATAGAATGAGCTTAAATTCTCTGTGGCTCTAATTTAACAATAAAGAAAAGTCCCATTTTAAATGGGGCATAAAATCAAGTCCAAACAGCTAAAGAAGTAGGAAAAAAAATGAAAATCTGATTCAGTGGCTTTGAGAAGCAAAAGAAAACAAAAGTGAGTCTGGATATATGTGAAAACTTTCATATACCACACCACTTAATCTGACTAAAAATTTTAAGACCAAATACCAGAATATGGAACAAATATCAGACATAGACTGTGAAACACTTATTCCTTTTATGATCAATATATCAAGTTATCTCCAACTGTAAGAAATACTTAAATACCATTTTCCTAAACGTTTGCTGTAGAGAAATACATTATGATAAATAATTTATACACACACAAATATCATCAATATAGAATAGATTAGGTTGTTTTGAAAGACTGATATAAAGATATGACAAGGATCTAGATTTCATAAGCAAAATAGCTATAATAATGACTGTTGCTATAGACTACGAGTCCATGAGATTGCAGAGTCTGACACAACTAGGGGACTAAGTACAGCACAGCACAGTGGTCTGAAGAAAGCACAATAGCTGCACTAATGAATAAGTCAGAAATATTCTAATTTTAAGTAAAAATCTCTGTTTAATAAAACCTTCTCATTTCTTAAAGAAAAGACCGTGTGGGCTTATGGCAAGCTAAATAAATGCAAATAAGTTAGTTTTATAGTTTCCAAAATTATTTTTAGCCCTCCACAGAGTTACTTGCACATATTTAAACTCCTATCTTCCCTCAAAATGAGGTGGAGAGGGCAGAGTCTTCTTCAAGGATAAGTCTATCTTAAAGGTTAAGATACAAATATGGTTTCTTAGAAAAAAGGGGATTTTCACTAATAAGATGATTCAAAACATTTCATTTGGCTCTGTGTTACTGACTAGCACAAAATCATGTTTGATTCATTTATATTCTTCACCAAGAGAATTAGAATTACTTTTATGTCTTTCAAAAGAAGATGTATCTTTTTAGGAAAAAAAATGCACAAATATCTTTTATTTCCTCAACTTGTGAGGACACATAACAATAGATACAGCTTTTAAAAAGATATAAAAATTGCTGAAGTTAGAACAAGAATAGATTGAACAACAACAAAAAAAATATTCAAGTATCTGAAAAACTTGATACATGAAAGAGAAGGGGATATATCAACAAAACAAGAGCAAATGTCAGTGAAGAAAAAAAAGGAACAAGGAAGAGACAAAACATAGAGATCGATGAACAAAAATAATGTGCACTCAATTATTAAAAATCAGATTTAAATAATAAGAATGAATCTAGCACACTTGATTCAGGCAAACACTTTCCCACAGACATCAATTGCATTCATTTAATAGACTTGTGTATTGCCACATTCCTAGTATAGCCTTCTTTTTATGTTTCAATGGGAATCAAATGATCAACTCAGATAATTTCTTAAATAACTGTTTTACTCATGATCTTCTTTATGTTGCTACAATAATCTACCCTCTTATTTTCTAAAAGCATATACAAGAGCCTACCTCTTTCTTTCTTAAAACTTTCAAAATGAAAATGAATTCTTCTGAGATTATGATGAAATAGTTAGAAAGCAACTTGAGGATTTTTATCAGAATTTAGCACAACAATAAAAATAAACAGAAATAATAATAAAAATATCTAGAAATAAATCTAGAAGATCAAAATTTTATTATTATAATTTCCAGCAGATGAACAGAGAATTAAGATATAATAGAAAGTTTTTCTCCCTGATCTGGCATAGTATTCACATTTCTTACTGTAATAATCTACCAATTTCAAGATAGGAATATTAAGCAATTATTTATCTGCAATACAAGAGTATTAATAATATCTATACCATAATTCTGTTATGAGAAATAAATGCATGATTAATGTGAAAAAGATATAGTTCAAAAGGCTAATAATTCAAGTTTCAAGTATTAAGGATTCTCAATTTCTTTTCTCTCCTTTGTCTCTGTGTTTATTACTTTACACATATACACACAACACAAGGAAAATTTTAAATATTCTGATTTAGTAATAATGGAAACACAAAATCTTAATATTTGTGAGACAGAGAAAACAGTGCTTGGGAAAAATGTTATATTAAATGCTTTTACAAAAGACAAAATTAGTAAGTGAAAAAAATTCACCAAAATTAGTAAGTGAAAAAACTAGAAAAAGAAGAAAAATAAATGCAGGAAGAAATAATAAAATAATAAGAGCAGAAATCACTAAGGTCATGAGAAGAAAAAACAACAGAAAAACATCAGTGAAACTCAATATTTCTACTTTGATCAATAATAGCAGATCTCTGAAAAGATCTTTAAAATAAATAGGTATATAATACCATAATTGCCATCAATAAATGAGAAAAAGAATATTTCTGTAGGTTTTAAGGACATTAAAGGCTCCTAATGATTATCAATTATCTAGTTTTGCCAGTAAATTTGATATCTTAGAGTGAAATGAATAAATTCCATAGAAGACAAACTACATAATTTACTTGCTGCTGCTGCTAAGTCACTTCAGTCGTGTCCAACTCTGTGTGACCCCATAGACAGCAGCCCACTAGGCCCCTCTGTCCCTGGGATTCTCCAGGCAAGATACCGGCGTGGGTTGCCATTTCCTTCTCCAATGCACGGAATGTGAAAAGTGAAAAGGAAGTCGTTCAGTCGTGCCCGACTCTTAGCGACCCCATGGACTGCAGCCTACCAGGCTCCTCTGTCCATGGGATTTTCCAGGCAAGAGTACTGGAGTGGGGTGCCATTGCCTTCTCTGACATAATTTACTAAGAATTAAAATCAGTTTTACCAAAACAAAAACAAATTCAAAGATTTTATAAGTGATTCTGAAAGCTTCTAGAGATCAATATCCTCAGAAATATAGCTTCAGATATCCTTAATGAAATATTAGTAAATCAAGTATAGCAATAAATAAAGATCATTATGCATGATGGCCAAATGGGGTTATCCTAGGAACACAAGGTTAGTTCAAGATCTTCAATTCAGTAAATGAAAATCACCATAGCAACACACTTCAGAAGAAATACCATATAGCTCTCTCAAAAGATATAGAAAAAGAATCTGGCAAAGCTTCATCCTTTCATCTATTAGGATAAAAGGCAAAATTATCTTTTAATTGGTATGCTTTTATCAATCAAGGATGTGTCACAATTGCAATTGGTAGTATGACTTTTGTTTTAAAAGCTCACAAAATAGTGATACTTCTCCCAAATAAAATTTAAGATTCAGAGAAATGTAACAGTTACACTATGTGACTGTTCTTCCATCCCTAAAGCCAGGGTATTCTCTATTTTCATTATACTGTGTATCAGTTTTCCATGGCTGTTAAAACCAATGACCACAAGAACTGGTGGCATAAAACAACTAAAATTCATTCTTTAGTGTGTTACCAACTTGTTCATTAGTGTATTAGCAAGACAGTATATTCTCTATTTTCACTATACAGTGTATTAGTTTTGTGTGGCTGTTATAACCAATTACCACAGACTAGGTAACATAAAACCACTAAAATTTATTCCCTCGCTGTTTATTCCCTCACTGATCCAGAGGTCAGAAGTTCAAAATCAAGGTGTTGGCAAGCGAATTCCTTTCAGAAGGACTGTGCAGGAATCTTTCTCTTGTTTCTTCTAATTATTGGTTGCTGCCAGCATTCCTTGGCTTTCTTTTTATTTGTATTGTAGTTAAAACGTTTAATAGGAGATCTAGAGTCCGGTTTCCCAGGTGGCTAAGTGGGAAAGCATCTGCCTGCCAATGCAGTTGATGCAAGTCGCAGATTTCATCCATGGGTCTGGAAGATCCCCTGGAGTAGGAAACGGCATCACACTCCAGTACAGTACTCTTGCTTGGAAAATTGCATGAACTGAGAAACTTGGTGGGCTACAGTCCTCGGAGCCACAGCAGAACATGACTGAGCACTAGAATCTTAATAAACTTTTAAATATAAAATACAATGTTGTTAATATACAATGTAGTATTGTTGATTACAGACACAGTGTCATACAGCAGACCTCTACAACTTACTAATCTTTCACAGCTGAAACTTTAGATTTGAATAGCAACATTTCTCTTTGCCCTCATCACAGCCACTGGAAACCAAAATGTTACTCTATGCCTTGATGAGTTTTATTATTTTAAATACCTCATTTAAGTGTAAATATTTGTTCTTCTGTGATTGGCTTAGCATACTGTCCTCAAGGTTCATCTGCGTTGTACTTATAGCAGGATCTCCATTTTTTATGACAGTGATATTTGTGTGTATATAACACATTTTCTTTATGCATTCACCTGTTAATGGACATTTAAGTTGCTTCCATACCCCTTGGTTACTGTGGATAGCGCTCCAATGAGCATGGGAGTGTAAATAGCTCTTCAAGATCCTAATTTTGATCCCATTGGATAAATACTTAGCAGGATTGTTAAGTCTTATAGCAGTTATATTTTTAATTTCTGGAGAAATCTCCAGTTTTTCACAGCAGCTGCCCCATTTTACATTCTCATCAATATTGATGATTCCACTTTCTTTGCATCTTCTCCTACACTTGTTATCTTTCTTTTGATGAAGTGTTAATGATATTTCCATACATCCTAACTGGGTCAGGAAGATCCTCTGTAGATGGGCATGGCAACCCACTCCAGTATTCTTGCCTGGAAAATTCCATGGACAGAGGAGCCTGGTGGGCTACTGTCCATGAGATCACAAGTCAGACATGACTGAGCAACTGATGCTAACAGCTGTGAAGTAATAGCTCATTATTTTGATTTGCTTTTCCCTGTTGATTAATGATGTTGAGCATTTTTCATATAGCTATTGGTTAATTATACATTTTCTTTAGAGAAAGTCTATTCAAATCCTTAGTCTATTTTTTTTTTTCAGTTGAGTTCTTCGGATTTTTGCTTCTTAAACAGTAGGAATTCCTTATACATTTTGAACATTAACACTTTATGGATATGTTGTTGTTGTTTATTGCCAAGTCATGTCCAATTCTCCACGCTTGCAAATATTTCTTTCCATTCCATAGATTTACATTTTACTCTATTAATTTTCTTTTGCTGTGTGTGAAAAAGCTTTTTAATTTGATGGAATTTTACTTATCTGTTTTTGCTTTTGTTGCCTATGCTTTGAATGTCAAATCCAAAAATAAATATTGCCAAGATCAATATCCTGAAGTTGTCTGCAGTTCTCTTCTCTGAATTTTATAGCTTCAAACCTTAAGCTGATGCTTCTAATCCCCTGTTGAGTTGATTTTTACTTTTTTTTTCTTTTTTTGGTCACATCAGTTTATTGAGGAATTTGTGATGCTAAAGGTTAATTCTATTCACTTGATTATTTTTCATGATGTCAAATAAAACTCCAAAGGCTGTAAGCCATGATGTTTCACAATTACTTTCCCATATTTTTTTTCAGGAAACACAAAATTCAAATCCAAAGAAATGTTCCAGTGAATCTGAAAATTGCTCTCATCCTACCTTTTTTCAAAAAGTGGTAATTAAGTGTTCGGAAGTACGGTGGCAAGGAGGAAGGATGAAAGTAGAACATGAAGAAAGCAGATATTTTTGCTCAATTTCACTTTCAAAGGTCCAAATCATTCCAATTTTTTTTTAACATGTTTTGCACCAAAAAAGGAATCAACACTTTTCATTCCACTTTTGTCAACTTTAGTCAAAGCCTTCTGCTGCAGCTGCGGCTAAGTCGCTTCAGTTGTGTCCAGCTCTGTGCAATCCCATAGACCGCAGCCCACTAGGTTCCTCTGTCCCTGGGATTCTCCAGGCAAGAACACTGGAGTGGGTTGCCATTTCCTTCTCCGAAAGCCTTCTGAGTTGTGGTCATTTTACTATTTTTCTTCACGGTATTGAAATCTTTACAGTTAAACTTAGTGTAATATTGTTTTGCTTCTACAGGCTTATCTGATAACTTTGCCTTCTTCTATGGAGGGTTTGGCACTGAAGCTGGAGGTTCTGGAAGCTTTAAAAATTTAGATAAGTTATCACTTAATTGTTTAGGGATGTATCAGATATCAGACCATGGGCATAATGAACATAATACTCGTCCTTGTCACTGGAAACCTGGCCACTAGAGAAAAAACGTAATAGACTGTACCCTGGCACTGACGTTTAACTTATTGGCTTTTAATGCTGCCATAGTCTCATTAACCTTTTTTTTTTTTTTTCCAAATCATTTTAATGTCTTATCTTTGCTGTACTTGTAGTATTTCTTCTTGTCTATTTCTTTCTCCTCTGTCACGTGTCCAAGTAACTTCTCAAATTCAGGAAGTTTCACCAACAAGTTGCAATCCAGGAACATGTCATCAATCACAACTTGATCCAGGGGCTGAAACTTTACCTCTTTATTGGCCATTATAAGGTAGTGGAGAAGTAGAGAGTCCATAGATGTGGCAAAGTGAAGAAAACCTCCTGCTTGAACTGAATCATTTATAAACCAAGATTTTTTTTTTCCTTAAAATTTTTTATTTCAAACAGCTGCGGTAGACACATATTCAACAAGTAAATGGCTCCTTCCCCTGAACGTGGGTGAGCCATTTTATAGACACAAGCCCACTTTTTATCTTCTTTGACGCATCCTTTAAATATTCCAGGAGCAGGAACACGTGCTACCCGGCAGGGGTCCCGTCCCCGCCTTCCGCGCCGCCTCCTCTGTCTCTCAGCGGCGGGCCTCAGCCCTCCGAGTGCAGGCTCAGCGAGAGGAGGTTGGCAAATGGAGGCAAAAGGGTCAATTCAGGGAAGCGCGGCGCTGCAAGCAGCGTGGCCTGCCAGGCGAATGTCATTTCGTTTCCGGAGTCCACCAGCAGCCAGGTTTTCAGTGTTTAAATTGAGCGCCAGGCTCAGGCCATCACCCAGTCGATTTTTACTTTTTTGAATGATGTAATCAAAAGATAAAATTTTATTCTTTGTGTTCAGTTCAGTTCAGTCGTTCAGTCGTGTCCAACTCTTTGTGACCCCATGAATCACAGCACGCCAGGCCTCCCTGTCCATCACCAACTCCCGGAGTTCACTCAGACTCACGTCCATCGAATCCGTGATGCCATCCAGCCATCTCATCCTCTGTCGTCCCCTTTTCCTCCTGCCCCCAATGCCTCCCAGCATCAAAGTCTTTTCCAATGAGTCAACTCTTCGCATGAGGTGGCCAAAGTACTGGAGTTTCAGCTTAAGCATCAGTTCTTCCAAAGAAATTCCAGGGCCAATCTTCAGAATGTACTGGTTGGATCTCCTTGAAGTCCAAGGGACTCTCAACAGTCTTCTCCAACACCACAGTTCAAAAGCATCAATTCTTTGGCACTCAGCCTTCTTCACAGCCCAAATCTCACATCCATACAGGACTACTGGAGAAACAATAGCCTTGACTAGACGGACCTTAGTCGGCAAAGTAATGTCTCTGCTTTTGAATATGCTATCTAGGTTGGTCATAACTTTTCTTCCAAGGAGTAAACGTCTTTTAATTTCATGGCTGCAATCGCCATCAGCAGTGATTTTGGAGCCCCCCCCCAAATAAAGTCTGACACTGTTTCCCCATCTATTTCCCATGAAGTGATGGGACCGGATGCCATGATCTTTGTTTTCTGAATGTGGAGCTTTAAGCCAACTTTTTCACTCTCCTCTTTCACTTTCATCAAGAGGCTTTTAGTTCCTCTTCACTTTCTGCCTGTATGAAAATAAAGTTTCCCAACACTTTATTGAACAGATTTCTTTCCCCACTATATACTTCTGGCACCCTTGGTAAGGATCACTTGGCTCTATAGACAACCACTGAGTTGCAGTGGTTCAACTTAACAATTCTTCAACTTAACAATGAAAGGAAAGTAATATACACTCAGTAGAAAATGTACTTTGAATTTTGATTTTTCCCAAGGGTAGAGATATTTGGTATAGTGGCAGCAAGCCACAGCAACTAGGAAGTTAAGCAGTTGCAAGGGGAAATAACCAAAACACTTACAACTGTTCTGTACCCATATAATCATTATTTGTCACTATCAGTACAGTTTTAATGAATTATTTACAAGACATTAGATACTTTATTATAAAATAATCTTTGTGTTAGATGACTGCCCAACTATAATCTAAGTATTCTGAGCATGTTTAAGGTAACCTAAGTTATGCTCATCCTGACTGATAGGTTAGCTGCATAATTGCATGTTTAATTTAGAATATCTTCAACTTAACAATGAGTTTGCCAGGAGATGACCTCATCATAAGTACAGGAAGTCCTTATAGGCATGGGTTTATTTCTGGGTTCTCTATTGTATTGGACTGTATGTCTTTGAGCAAGAACACTACAGCTTTAACTACTGCAGCTTTGTAATGTTGACATATTTTGAAGTTAAGTGTGATACCTCCAGCTTTGTGATTCTTTCTGAAGATTATTTGGACTACTTGGAGTTTTTCTAATTCCATAATAATTTTAGGATTTTTTTTTCTATTTCTGTAAAAAATGCCATTGGCATTTTGATAGAGATTGCAATGACTCTATAGATAGTTTGGTTAGTGCACTCATTTTAGCAATACAGTCTTCTCTAAATTTTCCTCTTCAAAGATGTAGATTTATGTTTCCTGTAAGTGTGGTTTCCTCCATTTTTTATGAATGCTCTTATTATTTTATAATAAAGTGAACAAAAAGATCATCACTGACATGTTCATTGTAAATAATACATTTTAGTGTTAGAAAAATCCTTTATTTAAAACTTTGAGCTGAATTCCTTTGTTTAATATTTAGATCTGACCACTGTGTCTGTACCTTTATTATATACATGTGTTAATATGTCTTTGCTCATCATTTTATTTTCAATAAATATGGTATATTTTAGATAATTCTTCATATCATACTATGTTGGATACTCAGCAGTGGCCACAGGACTGGAAAAGATCAGTTTTCATTCCAATCCCAAAGAAAGGCAATGCCAAAGAATGCTCAAACTACCGCATAATTGCATTCATCCCACACGCTAGTAAAGTAATGCTCAAAATTCTCCAATCCAGGGTTCAGCAATACGTGAACTGTGAACTTCCAGATGTTCAAGTTGGTTTTAGAAAAGGCAGAGGAACCACAGATCAAATTGCCAACATCTGCTGGATCATCAAAAAAGCAAGAGAGTTCCAGAAAAACATTTATTTCTGCTTTATTGACTATGCCAAAGCCTTTGACTGTGTGGATCACAATAAACTGTGGAAAATTCTGAAAGAGATGGGAACACTAACTAGACCACCTAACATGACTCTTGAGAAACCTGTATGCAGTTCAGGAAACAACAGTTAGAACTGGACATAGAACAACAGATTGGTAAAGAAGTACATCAAGGCTGTATATTGTCATCTTGCTTATTTAACTTATACGCAGAATATATCAAGAGAAACGCTGGATTGGAGGAAGCACAAGCTGGAATCAAGCTTGACAAGAGAAATACCAATAACTTCAGATATGCAGATGATACCACCCTTATGGCAGAAAGTGAAGAATAACTAAAGAGCCTCTTGACGAAAGTGAAAGAGGAGAGTGGAAAAGTTGGCTTAAAGCTCAACATTCTGAAAACTAAGATCATGGCATCTAGTCCCATCACTTCATGGCAAATAAATGGGGAAACAGTGGAAACAATGGCTGACTTAATTTTGGGGGGGCTCCAAAATCACTGCAGATGGTGAGTGCAGCCATGAAATTAAAAGACACTTACTCCATGGAAGGAAAGTTATGACCAATCTAGACAGAATATTAAAAAGCAGAAACATTACTTTGTTGACAAAGGTCCATCTAGTCAAGGCTATGGTTTTTCCAGTAGTCATATATGGATGTGAGAGTTGAACTATAAATAAAGCTGAGCACAAAAGAATCGATGCTTTTGAACTGTGGTGCTAGAGAAGACTCTTGAGAATCCCTTGGACTGCAAGGAGATCCAAGCAGTCCATCCTAAAGGAGATCAGTCCTGCGTGTTCATTGGAAGGACTGATGTTGAAGCTGAAACTCCAATACTTTGGCCACCTGATGTGAAGAGCTGACTCATTTGAAAAGCCCCTGGTTCTGGGAAACATTATGGGCAGGAGAAGGATGACATAGAGGATGAGATGGTTGGATGGCATCACCGACTCAATGGACATGAGTTTAGGTAGACTCTGGCAGCCAGTGATGGACAAGGAGGCCTGGTGTACTGTGGTTAATGGAGTCACAAAGAGTCAGACAGGACTGAGCGACTGAATTAACTGACTGACTTATGTTGGATACCATTATATAATATGAAAATCTACTCTTTTTAATACAGGAAAAATCTTAATGGCATATGCTACTGTAATAGCTGTATTTTAATATTAATATTATTACTTCCTTGGTGACTCAGAGGTAAAAGACTCTGCCTGTCAATGCAGGAGATGCAGGAGACTCAGGTTCGATCTCTGGGTCAGGAATATTCCGTGGAGAAGGGAATGGCAACCCATTCACTTACACTTTTGGTATTCTTGTCTGGAAAATCTCATGGACAGAGAAGCCTGGCAGGTGACAGTTCATAGGGGTCACAAAGTGTCAGACACATCTGAGCCCACACACAGTTATTACTTATATTTTAATTCCTATTTTCTGTCGGTTTTTTAAGTTTCGTATATTCTCTCTTTATTTGTATTCAATTATTCTGATAATTAGGAAGGCTTATGCTGAGAGGTTATATTCACAGGTTTATATAAAACCCTTAGTTTTCTAGTTATTGCAACAATATCTATTCTTCTACAAAATTAAAATAGTAAGTATAGTATTAGTGCATTTAGAGTATTTCCTCTTTCCACTCTTTTCTTACTGTTCAGTTTTTGTATTATTAAATATTATTAGGTTTGATTTTAGTTACATAGATGAGGCAATCAGCAAATGACTCTAACCTACTAAAGAAACGTGAAAAATAGGCTTGCTGACAGTCAAACCATACTATTCCCCCAAAATGCTGAAAAACCATACCATGACCATGTTTAAGACAAGGAAGAACAAGGCCACATCACAAAGACAAAAGAATGTCCAAAATTGCTCTCCTGACTGATATGACTCGTTGATGTTTTATTAAAAATGAAAACTCCAATGGAATATAAATGCTCACATCTCTCGATTAGTGAATTAAGAAATTCTGTCATTAAATGGTCCCCATTCTTGACAGCATCTGATTAAATCTGATCTACTATTCCTTAGTCACTTCTCAGAACCATCCACCACAAATCCATCTCCTCTATGATGTGTTTAGGTGCCCTAGTTTCTCTGGTTAGTGCTCTGCTCTGTGGCACCAAGTTCATTAAACTTTATATATGACAGCAGATGCAATTAATGAAATAAACATATGTACATTTTATATATAAAGAATGAATTCAGTTCAGTTCAGTCGCTCAGTCGTCTATGACTCTTTGCGACCCCGTGAAACACAGCACGCCAGGCCTCCCTGTCCATCACCAACTCCCGGAATTCACTCAAACTCAAGTCCATCGCGTCAGTGATGCCATCCAGCCATCTCATCCTCTGTCGTCCCCTTCTCCTCCTGCCCCCAATCCCTCCCAGCATCAGGGTCTTTTCCAATGAGTCAGCTCTTCGCATGAGGTGGACAAAGTACTGGAGTTTCAGCTTCAGCATCATTGCTTTTAAAGAACACTCAGGGCTGATCTCCTTTAGAATGAACTGGTTGGATCTCCTTGCAGTCCAAGGGACTCTCAAGAGTCTTCTCCAACACCACAATTTAAAAGCATCAATTC
Organism: Ovis aries; assembly: GCF_016772045.2. NCBI lineage: Eukaryota > Metazoa > Chordata > Mammalia > Artiodactyla > Bovidae > Ovis > Ovis aries. The sequence continues at coordinate 49,519,279 of NC_056056.1, forward strand.
TTTGGCACTCAGCGTTCTTCCCAGTCCAACTCTTGCATCCATACATGACTACTGGAAAAACCATAGTCTTGACTAGACGGACATTTGTTGGCAAAGTAATGTCTCTGCTTTTGAATATGCTATCTAGGTTGGTCATAACGTTTCTTCCAAGGAGTAAGCGTCTTTTAATTTCATGGCTGCAGTCACCATCTGCAGTGATTTTGGAGCCCCCCAAAAAAATAAAGTCTGACACTGTTTCCACTGTTTCCCCATCTATTCCCCAAGAAGTGATGGGACCAGATGCCATGGTCTTAGTTTTCTGAATGTGGAGCTTTAAGCCAACTTTTTCACTCTCCTCTTTCACTTTCATCAAGAAGCTTTTAGTTCCTCTTCACTTTCTGCCATGAGGGTGGTGTCATCTGCATATCTGTGGTTACTGATATTTCTCCCAGCAATCTTGATTCCAGCTTGTGCTTCTAATAGAGGATACTTGAGAAACTCTAATATATATCTGCTGGAACTGTAAGTAGAAGTAAACTTATCTTAGGAAAATTTCCTGGTAAATTTTGCAGATATATGTATATCTGTAAAACACTTTGATCTCAACTCCACAGATATAATTTTTTGTAAGCAATGATAATAATGTCAAAAAGATTCATATAAATGAGTGATCTTTTTTTTTTTTTGGCTTATAAAAAACAAACTTATTTCTCCTGGTTCTGAAGGTTCAGTTCATTTCAGTTCAGTCACTCAGTTTTGTCTCTTTGTGACCCCATGGACTGTAGCATGCCAGGCTTCCCTGTCTTTCACCAACTCCCAGACCTTGCTCAAACTCATGTACATTGAGTTGGTGACACCATCCAGCCATCACATCCTCTGTTGTCTACTTCTCCTCCTGCTTTCAGTCTTTCCCAGCATCAGGGTCTTTTCTAATGTGTCAGTTCTTCACACCAGGTGGCCAAAGTATTGGAGTTGCAGCTTCAGCATCAGTCCTTCCAGTGAATATTCAGGTTTGATTTCCTTTAGGATTAACTGGTTGGATCACCTTGCTGTCCAAGGGATTCTCAAGAGTCTTTTCCAACACCACAGTTCAAAAGCATCAATTCTTCGGTGCTTAGATTTCTTTATAGTCCAACTCTCACATCCAAATGTGACTACTGGAAAAAGCATAGCTTTGACTGGATGGACCTTTGCTGGCAAATTAATGTGTCTGCTTTTTAATATGCTGTCTAGGTTGGTCATAGCTTTTCTTCCAAGGAGCAAGCATCTTTTAACTTCATGGCTGCAGTCACTGGCTGCAGTGATTTGGGAGGCCAAAAAGTAAAGTTTCTTACTGTTTCCATTGTTCCCACTTCTATTTGCCATAGACTGATGGAATCAGATGTCATGATCTTATTTTTTGGAATGTTGAGTTTTACGCCAGCTTTTTCACTCTCTTTCACTTTCACAAGAGGCTCTTTATTTCTTCGCTTTCTGCCATAAGAATGGTGTCACCTGCATATCTGAGGTTATTGATATTTTTCCCAGCAATCTTGGTTCCAGCTTGTGCCTCATCCAGCCAGGCATTTCACATGATGTACTCTGCATATAAGTTAAATACGCTGGGTGACAATATAAAGCCTTGATGAACTCCTTTTCAGATTTGGGGCCAGTCTGCTGTTCCACGTCCAGTTCTAACTATTGCTTTTTGACCAGCATATGGATTTCTCAGGAGGCAGAAAAGGTGGTCTGATATTCCCATCTATTTAAGAATTTTCCTTAGTTTGTTGTGATCTACACAGTCAAAGTCTTTGGCATAATTAATAAAGCAGAAGTAGATGGTTTTCTGAAACTCTCCTGCTTTTCCTATGATCCAGTAGATGTTTGCAATTTGATCCTCTTCTGCCTTTTCTAAATCCAGCTTGAACATATGGAAGTCCTCTGTTCAAATACTGTTGAAACTTGGCTTGGAGAATTTTGAGCATTACTTTTCTAGTGTGTGAGATGAATGCAATTGTGTGGTAGTTTGAATATTCTTTGGCACTGACTTTCTTTGGGATTGGAATGAAAATTGGTCTTTTCCAATCCTGTGGCCAATGCTGAGTTTTCAAATTTGCTGGCAGATTGAGTGCATCACTTTCATAGTATCTTCTTTTAGGATTTGAAATAGCTCAGATAGTATTCCATCGCCTCCACTAGCTCTGTTGGTCATGATGTTTCCTAAGGCCCACTTGACTTTGCATTCTAGGATGTCTGGCTCTAAGTAAGTGATCACACCATTATGGTTAACTGGATCTTGAAGGTCTTTTTTATATAGTTCTGTATATTCTTGCCGCCTCTTCTTAATATCTTCTACTTCTGTTAGCCCCATACCATTTCTGTCCTTTTTCTGTCCTCTGCTCATCTTTGAATGAAGTATCATCCCCTTGGTATCTCTATTTTCTTGAAGAGATCTCTAGTCTTTCCTATTCTTTTTTTTTTTTTTTTCTCTATTTGTTTGCATTGGTCACAGTGGAAGGCTTTCTTATTTCTCCTTGCTATTCTTTTGGAACTCTGCATTCAAGTGGGTTTGTCTTTCCTTTTCTCCTTTGCCTTTAGATTCTCTTCTTTTCTCAGTTATTTGTAAGGCCTCCTCAGACAACCATTTTGCCTTTTTTCATTTCTAATTCTTGGGATCAGTCTTGACCACTACCTCCTGTACAATGTCACAAACCTCTGTCCATAGTTACTCAGGCACTCTGTCTATCAGATCAAATCCCTTGCACCTATTTGTCACTTCTGCTGTATAATCATAAGGGATTTGATTTAGGTCATACTTGAATGGTCTAGTGGTTTTCCCTACTTTCTTCAATTTAATTCTGAATTTTGCAATATGGAGTTCATGATCTGAGTCACAGTCAGATTCCAGTCTTGTTTTTGCTGACTATAGTATAGAGCTTCTCCATCTTTGGCTGCAAATAATATAATCAATCTGATTTCATAACTGACCATCTGGTGATGTCCCTGTGTAGAGTCTTGTGTTGTTGGAAGAGGGAGTTTGCTATGACCAGTGTGTTCTCTTAGCAAAACTCTATTAGCCTTTGCCATGCTTTATTTTGAACTCCAAGACCAAATTTGCCTGTTATTTCAGGTTATCCCTTGACTTCCTACTTTTGCATTCCAGTCCCCTATAATGAAAAGAACATCTTTTTAGGGTGTTTGTTCAACAAGGTATTGTAGGTCTTCTTAGAGCCATTCAACTTCAGCTTCTCCAGCATTAGTGAAACAATAGAACACTCAAGATCAAACGGTCAGAAGATTTAGTGTATAGTAAGGGCTTTTTTTTTCTGGTTTATAAGCAGCCATTTTCCTCTGTGTAAGTGGGTGGCCATTAAACAAGGCTTTTTTTGTTTGTGTACGTGATTTGAAGTCCTATCTTTCCCGTGAGTTACTCAGTTCCTTACAAAAACAACATGTAATAGCTCTTTTGTATAGCTAACACTATGTGTCCTGCTGTTGATTCATTTTTAGCTCTCTGTAAATTGTCTAATAAATGTAAACTTGTGTATTCAAATATTTAAGCATTGAAAAGGGTAAATAAGCCATCATGCTTGTTTAGTCCAGTTCATTTCAGTTGCTTAGTAGTGTCTGACTCGTGACCCCATGAGCTGCAGCACACCAGGCCTCCCTGTCCAAAACCAACTCCCGGAGCCTACCCAAACTCAAATCCATTGAGTTGGTGATGTTATTCAACAATCTCATCCTCTGTCATCCCCTTCTCCTCCTGCCTTCAATCTTTCCCAGCATCAGGGGCTTTTGCAAGTGCAAATGAGTCAGCTCTTTGCATCAGGTGGCCAAAATATTGGTATTTCAGATTTAACATCAGATCTTCCAATGAACACTCAGGACTGATCTTCTTTAGGATGGACTGCTTATATGTCCTTGCAGTCCTAGGGACTCTGAAGAATCTTCTCCAACACCACAGTTCAAAAGCATCAATTATTCGGAGCTCAGCTTTGTTTATAGTCCAACCCTCACATCCATACGTGACCACTGGAAAAACCATAGCCTTGATTAGACGGACCTTTGTTGGCAAAGTAAGGTCTCTGCTTTTTAATATGTTGTCTAGGTTAGTCATAACTTTCATTCCAAAGAGTAAGCATCTTTTAATTTCATGGCTGCAATCACCATCTGCAGTGATTTTGGAGCCCCCCAAAATAAAGTCTCTCACTGTTTCCACTGTTTTCCCATCTATTTCCCATGATGTGATGGGACCAGATGTCGTGATCTTCGTTTTCTGAATGTTGAGCTTTAAGCCAACTTTGTCACTCTCCTTTTTCACTTTCATAAGAGGTTCTTTAGTTCTTCTTCACATTCCACCATAAGGGTGGTGTCATCTGCATATCTGAAGTTATTGATATTTCTCCTGGCAATCTTGATTCCAGCTTGTGCTTCTTCCAGCCCAGCATTTCTCATGATGTATTCTGCATATAAGTTAAATAAGCAGGTGACAATATACAACCTTGATATACTCCTTTTCCTATTTGGAACCAGTCTGTTGTTCCATGTCCAGTTCTAACTGTTTTTTCCTGACCTCCATACAGGTTTCTCAAGAGGCAGGTCAGGTGGTCTGGTATTCCCATCTCCTTCAGAATTTTCCACAGTTTATTGTGGAAAACACAGTCAAAGGTTTTGGCATAGTCAATAAAACAGAAATAGATGTTTTTCTGGAACTCTCTTGCTTTTTAGATGATTCAGCAGATGTTGGCAATTTGATCTCTTGTTCCTCTGCCTTTTCTAAAACCAGCTTGAACATCTGGAAGTTCACAGTTCACGCATTGCTGAAGCCTGGCTTGGAGAAATTTGAGCATTACTTTACTAGCATGTGAGATGAGTGCAATTATGCTGTAGTTTGAGCATTCTTTGGCATTGCCTTTCTTTGAGATTGGAATGAAAAAGGACCTTTCTCAGTCCTGTGGCCACTCTGAGTTTTCCAAATTTGTCAGCATATTGAGTGCAGCACTTCCACAGCATCATCTTTTATGATTTGAAATAGCTCAACTGGAATTCCAGCACCTCCAATAGCCTTGTTTGTAGTGATGCTTCTTAAGATCCACTTGACTTCTCATTCCAGGATGTCTGGCTCTAGGTGAGTGATCACACCATCGTGTTTATCTAGGTCATGAAGAATTTTTCTGTACACTTCTCAGTATTCTTGCCACCTCTTCATAATATCTTCTGCTTCTGTTAGGTCCATACCATTTCTGTCCTTTATTGAGCCCATCTTGGCAGGAAATGTTCCCTTGGTACTTCTAATTTTCTTGAAGAGATCTCTAGTCTTTCCCATTCTATTGTTTTCCTCTCTTTCTTTGCATTGATTGCTAGAAAGGCTTTCTTGTCTCTCCTTGTTTTTCTTTGAAATTATGCATTCAAATGGGTATATCTTTCCTTTTCTCCTTTGCTTTTTGCTTCTCTTCTTTTCACAGCTATTTGTAAGGCCTCCTCAGAGAGCCATTTTGCTTTTTTTGCATTTCTTTTTCCTTGATCCCTGTCGCCTGTATAATGTCACGAACCTCCATTCATAGTTCATCAGGCACTCTATCACAGCACAATAAAATATCATAATTTCATCAATAGTGGCTGCTAATGCATTTATTTTTAAAGCATTAACTTCCTAATCAGCAACTGGAACTACAGTCATCATAACTGTTTCGCTCATTTCTGCATTTAATAAATATTTCACATTTATGATATCTCCTTTCCATGTTACACACAGTAAACAGGAAGATAATCATGAAGTCTGTCACTTCAGTCATTCAATCATGGCCATCATTTTGAGCCTCCATGAACTGAAGCACGCCAGACTCCCTCATGGGGAACACACAGTTCTTGCTCAAAATCATATCCATGGAGTCCGTGATGTCATCCAATCATCTCATCTTCTGTCATCACCTTCTCCTTCTGCCTTCAATCTTTTCCAGCATCAGGGTCTTTTCCAATGAATCAGTTATTTGCATCAGGTGGCCAAAGTATTGGAGTTTCAGCTTCAGCATCAGTCCTTCTAATGAACATTCAGGACTGATTTCTTGAAGATGGACTGGTTTGATCTCCAGCAGTTCAAGGGACTATCAAGAGTCTTCTCCAGCACCACAGTTCGAAAGCTTCAATTCTTCAGTGCTCGGCTTTCTTTATTGCCCAACTCTCACATCCATACATAACTGCTGGAAAAACCATATCTTTGATTATATGGACCTTTGTCAGCAAAATAAAAGGAAAAAAAATGAAAATGAAATTTGTTCAGTTGTGTTTGACTCTTTGAGACCCAGTGGACTATACAGTCCATGGAATTCTCTAAGCCAGAATACTGGAGAATACTTTACCTTCTCCAGGGGATATTCCCAACTGTGGATTCAAACTTAGGTCTCCCGTATTGCAGGCAGATTTTTTACAAGCTGAGACACTAGTGAATCCCAAGAATACTGGAGTGTGTAGCCTATCCCTTCTCTAGCAGAACTTTCTGGCCCGGGAATCAAACCAGGGTCTCCTGCATTGCAGGTGGATTCTTTACTAGCTGAGCTACCAGGGAATCCCATCAGCAAAATAATGTCTCTGCATTTTAATATGCTGTCTAAGTTTGTCATAGATTTTCTTCCAAGAAGTAAGCATCTTTTCATTTCATGGCTGCAGTTACCATCTGCAGTGATTTTGGAGTCCAAGAAAATAAAGCCTGTCAGTGTTTCCATTGTTTTCCCATCTATTTGCCATGAAGTGATGCGACTGGATACCATGATCTTCGTTTTTCACTCTCCTCTTTTACTTTCACCATGAGGCTGTTTTGTTCCTCTTCACACTCTACCATAAAGGTAGTATCATCTGAATATCTGAGGTTATTGATATTTCTCCTGGCAATTTTGATTCCAGCTTTTGTTTCATGCAGCTTGGCATTTCTCATGTTATACTCTGCATATAAGTTAAATAAGCAGGGTAGCAATATACAGCCTTGACACATTCCTTTCCCAGTTTTGAATCAGTCTGTTGTCCATATTCAGTTCTAACCGTTGCTTCTTGGCCTGCATACAGATTTCTCAGGAGGTGGGTAAGGTGATCTGATATTCCCATCTCTTTAAGAATGTGTTTGAATCCTGACTCTGTTTTTGAAGTACCTGCTTTAATCACTATTTTTCAATAGTTCCTCAATAACTGGATACAATAATATGTATATCATATTTTAGGTTGAGGTTTAAAGAAGAAAATTTTAAATTCTTAACACAGTTGCTGCCATAAACTAGGCCCTAAATAAATTCTAGCTGATTTTACCATGATTATGCCTTTCTTATGAGATCAGTCTTTTCTATCATTTGATACACTTAATTTTACAGAATATTTTACATTCCTTAAAAGTGAGAATTATGCTTTATTCAGTTTCAACCCTCTTCCAAACTAAATGTTAAGGCATTGTTGAAAATAAATTTCTTAAAATTGCAGTGTTGAAGAGAATAAAACAATAATAAATATGTCAGTTATATCTCAGTAAAGGTAGAAAATAATTAAATTCTAACCTTGTAAAAATGTTATTTGAAATAGAGTATAAATCATATTATCTCTCAACATAAGATACATTTGATTACTAATCAAATAATCATTATGTTTGTGTAATCTGTAACTTTATTTTAAAATTTTTATGGTAGAATAATTTAGAAAAAAAATAGCTTTGATTATTGAGTTTCACACTAGTTTCATCACCTAGAGGTCATCTCAGTTTACTCATCTGTAAAATAGGTACAATGATATTAATCCAAAGATATTACCATTCTGAGGGTTACATGAGTTAATGCTTATGAAATACCAAGTTTATGACTGAGAGTTCAGCTCACTCTTCCCCAGCAATGCTAGGGACTGAAATACTTTTACTTTTGACCCTACTTGTAAAATTCACCAAAGACACAGGAAACACCTACACTCACAATATTTTAAAGACAGTTCTTGGGGTGAATTCTTAGGTCGGCTTCTGCAGGAAAAGTTCCAGCAGTATGATATACTAGCTCAGGTGTAATGAAAGGATTTCTCAAATCTATAGGAAGTAAAAAAGTACTATTATTAGTAATAATAATAGTTACTGCTTGGTGAATTGTTCACTCCATGCCAGGAACTCTTTTTTGCACTTTACATGTAGTAGTTTATTTAGTCTTCACAAGTCTCATAAGAAACTTTTTAATATTCAATTTCAACAGAAAAGGAAACTAGGCACTAGTTAAGTGGTAAAGGCTGGATTCACACTCAGGCATCCTGAGTAAGTTCCACAACTACAATGCTATATTGTCTAAATAAGGGGAAGCAATAAAGTAGGTAAGAGAGAAGCAAGGACTCTTAGCATATATGCAGGGGAAAATTTCAACCTTAAAGACAGAAGCATAGAAATTTGAAGAATATGTAGAATGACAAAGTCCAGTAAAAATGAAAAACAGAAGGATCCCCATGTTGTCATAGATACATTTCTAAGAGAATCTATACAATTCCTGACGTTTGAGGCCAAGATAAATTTTATAATCCTAATAAAAATGTGTCAATTATTTGTATCATAATTTATTCTCAATCTTAGGAGTAAAATATTAACAAAGAACACATTGATGAAAATTTATCATGATACCCTTTATTAGAAAAATTTATTTTCATCTTTTGCAATACACTTAGGTAATGGTGCACATTAACTGAAAAATTAGCACTGTTAATAAGTTGTTAGTGAGTAGTTTTAAAGAGCGAAGAAGGCAATGGCACCCTACTCCAGTACTCTTGCCTGGAAAATCCCATAGACGGAGGAGCCTGGTAGGCTGCCGTCCATGAGGTCGCTAAGAGTTGGACACGACTGAGCGACTTCATTTTCACTTTTCACTTTCATGCATTGGAGAAGGAAATGGCAACCCACTCCACTATTCTTGCCTGGAGAATCCCAGAGATGGGGGAGCCTGGTGGAAGGCCGTCTATGGGGTTGCACAGAGTTGGACACAACTGAAGCGACTTAGCAACAGCAGCAGCAGTAGCAGCAGCAGCAGTTTTAAAGAGATGAAATTTGTTGCTACCAATTCTAGCATGTTCTTTTGTTTCACTATTTGTGATATGACACTTGGGACATATTAATACTATCTCAAATGCACTTTAATGACACTCAAGATCTACTTTTTGCACACTATCATATACCAGAATGCTAGGTGACAAAACAAGTGCATGTTTCTCCTTAAATAAAAGAAAGTAGGTGCCTGATAGGTCTGGGACAGACAGAAAAACACAGCCTGTCTGACACTGTCAAAAGTATAAGCGGAAATAGCAAATCCAGCATTCATTCATTAGTACAATCTTATGCCAAAGGTGTTTCTTGACTGAATTGTTGAAGTCCTAACTCCCAATGTGTTATTATTTGGAGATAGGAGCTTAGGAAGTTAATTAGGAAAAGACAGGGTCATGAAGGTGGGGTTCTCATGATGGGGTTAGTGGTTTTATAAGAAGAGGAAGAAAGAATGCTATCTCTACCATGGGAGGATGCAGAGAAAGTGGCCACCTGTAAGCCAAGGAACCATATTAGCTGGCGCTTTGATCTTGGACTTTCCGGCTTCCACATCTATGAGAAATACATATCTATTGCTTAATCCAGCTAGTGCATGGTAATTCATTATAGCAACCCAAGCAGACTATATAGGTCTAACTTTGTAAGTGGCCACAGGACTGGAAAATATTAGTTTTCATTTCAATCCCATAGAAGGACAATGACAAAGGAGGTTGAAACTACCATGCAATTGTGTTCATTTCACATGCTGAAGATTATGATCAAAATCTTTCAAGCTCTTCAGCAGTATGTGAACTGAGCACTTCCAAATGCACAAGCTGGGTTTCAAAAAGGCAGAGGTACCAGAGATCAATAAACCAACATTAGTTGGATCATGAAGAAAGTAAGGGGATTCCAGAAAAAAAATACTATCTTGGATGAATCATAAATTATACTTGATTCCAGGGAGGAATATTAACAACCTGAGATGTGCAAATGATATCACTGTAATGGCAGAAAGTGAAAAGGAACTAAAGAGATTCTTGATAAGGGAGAAAGGAGAGAGTGAAAGCTGTCTTGAACTCAACATTAAAAAAAACTAAGATCATGGCATCTGTTCCCATCATTTCACAGAAAACAGATGGGGAAAAATTGGAAGCAGTGACAAGTTTCATTTTCTCAGCCTCCAGAATCACTGTAGATGATGACTGCAGCCATGAAATTAGAAGATGCTTGCTCTGTGGAAGGAAAGCTATGACAAATCTAAGCAGTGTAATAAAAAGCAGAGACATCACTTTGGCTACGAAGGTCTATCTAGTTAAAGTTATAGTTTTTCCACTCATAAATGGATGTGAGAATTGGACCACAAAGAAGGCTGAAACTGAATAATTAATGCTTTAAAATTGTGGTGCTGAAGAAAACTTTTGAGAGTCCCTTGGACTGTAAGGACATCAGATCAGTCAATTCTAATGGAAATCAATCCTGACTGTTCATTGGAAGCCCTAATACATTGGCCACCTAATGTGAAGAGCCAACTCATTGGAAAATACCCTGATGGTGGGAAAGATTGAAGGAAAAGAAGGGGATGGCAGAGAAGGAGATGGCTAGATAGCATTAATAACATATAATCAACAGCAGTGCAGAGTCAGAAAGACCAGAAAAGGATAGTCCTTGATAAATATTGCCCACTGAAAAACAGAAGCTAAGCTTACCGGATAGGAAATGTGCATCAAAGTTGAAAATTTCTATATTCTCTCTTAAACATAACAGGGTCCAGGGAAGGGTTTGAGTTACTGATACAATGTTACCCAAAGACAGGAGGTGAACAAAATCTGTTGTAACACAAACTCAAATGATATTCAATATCAGGACCCTAGCCACAAGAGAGAAAAGCTTTTTCTCTGCTCTTACTCTATGACCCTGTTCCCTGCTCTTCTATGTTTCTGCTATGATGCAAGTGAGAGAAAGTAAGGGTTTATTATCTGTGCATTGAGATTCTCCCTGAGTCAGAAAACTTTGTCTATCTCTAGTGCAACTTTTTCAAAGTAAACATTTTAAATGATCATTTACTTTTAGTATAAAAACCTCCCTTAGGAATCATACATATAAGGACCCCTTTCACCACTGAAAAGTGTTTTAAAAAAGTGTTATCAGGTGCGTCATTTTATAGCTTACATCTTTATAGAGCCTGATTACATGTTGCAAAATTTCAAAATTTTCCAAAGGATTGCAATTGGGGTAAAAATATCAGGGAAATGATATAGTGAATATCCCCACATGCCAAATATTTCATTACTATAACAAAATGTATTTGAGCCTTGCTGCTAAGCTTGAGAAAGATCCATTTAAGAATATTAATGAATATGAAGAAGGAAATGGCAATCCACTCCAGTATTCTTGCCTGGAAAATTACATGAACAGAGGAGCCTGGTGAGATACAGTCTGTGGGGTCACAAAGAGTCCAGACATGACTGAGCATGCACACATGCAATGTACAGTATATAATTTTTACTCCTGTGCAAAACAAAGATCTTTCTCAAAATTTTCTAACTTAAAATAAGAATATTAATAAATGGATCTTTAGAGCTGTGTCACTAAGAATTAGGCTAAGAAGTTAAGAAATGTCCTCAAGTTTCAGACACAAGTTGGCTGTCAACAGAGCCTACACCCTTATTTTCATTTAGCATGTATCTTGAAACAAAATGAAATACTTGTAATTTCTCATATGCATATGTTTTATTATTTCCAAGAAGTTAATTAGTATATATATGACGCAGAGTTAAATATCTTAGAAGAATAATTACATTTAACATTGCAAAGTAGAAATTCATTATCTTTAATATCACTCAGTAAAAGTGACAGCTCTTTCCCATGTTGTTTGATTTGTTATGTGAATTATAAAAGTATACAAAGCTTCCTTTTAAAATAATCAATACTCCTAAGATTTCATCCATGAATTTTATGCAAAAGATAATACATTTTTTAGAAATTACTCATTCTAACATTCATTCTGGAAAAAAAATATTTTTAATGTAGACTAGTCAAAACAATTTTACAAAAGGGCAAGTTTATAAGATTTATAATACCTCATTTCAAGATTAATTTAAAAACCTGCATTAAACAAAACCTTGTGATATCAAATCCCAGTTACAATAAGATTGGCAGACTGAAAAAAATACATAAGATGATAAATTAATTTTAAATAAAGGTTTAAAGACAGTTCAGTAGAGAATGGACCACCTTTTCAATAAATGTACAATAAGATACATATTCATAGGAAAAAAAGTGACCTTCAATCCATACCTCATACCATGTACAAAACCTCTAAATGGATCATAGATGCAAATACAAAACCTAAAACTATAAATGTAATAAGGATAACATAGGAGAAAATATTTGTAAATTTGAGTTAGGTAAAGATTTCTTAGATACAGTACACAAAACAATTAATAAATGAATAAGTTGTTAAATAGGGTTTCATCAAAATAAGAAGTTATGTTCTTTAAAACACAGTCAAATGGCAAGTCACAAACTGGAAGAAAATATTTGCAAATCATATATTTGATATAAAATATCTACATCCAGAGTATATAAATTTCTAATCTCAATAATAAAACAAGAAGACAAACAATAACATTTCTAAATTGCCCCCAAATTGAACACTTTACCAAGGAACATGTACAGATGAGAAATAAGCATATGAAAAGATATTTAACAAGATTTTTCATTAAAGAAATGTTAATTAGAACCAAAGATTCTATCACTTAACTACTGTGGTGATTTAGTCACTAAATCATGTCCAGCTCTTCCAAACCCTTGAACTGTAGCCCACCAGGCTTCTCTGTGTATGGGATTTCCCAGGGAAGTATACTAGAGTGGATTACCATTTCCTTATCCAGGGGATCTTTCTGATCCAGGAATCAAATATGGGTTTCCTGCATTGCAAGTGAAGCTATTAATATGTCTAAAATTCAAAAGATGGACCTCATTAACTGTGGACAGGGATGAAAGCCAGCTATCAATAGAAGTCCCATACGCTGCTTCCTCCTACTACAGGACCCATCCCTTCTATAATTATACATTTTATCAAATAAATAAAAGTACATTCTATATAGAAACCTGTATTCAAATGCTCATAGCAGCTCTGTTTAAAATAACCATGTATTTTCCAGTAACCAAATGACCATTAATAAGTGAATGGACAAAGTAATGTGATATATTCTCATAATAGATTCATTGGAAGAAAAGCAATAACAAACCTAGACAGCATATTAAAAAGCAGAGACATTACTTTGCCTACAAAGGTCCATATAGTCAAAGCTATGGTTTTTCCAGTAGTTATGTATGGGTGTGAGAGCTGGAGAAAAAACAAGGCTCAACTCCAAAGAATTAATGCCTTTAAACTGTGGTGCTGGATAAGATTCTTGAGAGTCCCTTGGACAGCAGGGAGATCAAATCAGTCAATTCTAAAGGAAATCAACCCTGAATACTCATTGGAAGGACTGATGAATGTGAAGCTCCAATAATTTGGCCACATGATGCAAAGAGCCCACTCATTTCAAAAGACCCTGATGCTGGGAAAGATTGAAGGCAGAAGGGGATGACAGAGGATGAAAGGGTTGAATGGCATCACCGACTCAATGGACCTGAGTTTGAGCAAACTCCAGGAGATGGTGAAGGGCAAAGAAATCTGGCGTGATGTAGTCCTTGGGGTCTCACAGTCAAACACAACTGAGCGACTGAACAGCAACAGTGATATTAAAAAAAAGAAGTACTGATACCTGTAACAACACAGATGAATTCCAAAATATTTATGCTGAATGAGAACCAAACAAAAAATGCAGTCTCAGGGACTCCATATGTAAAAAATTGTAGAATACTCAAGCTAATCTATAATGTTAGAAATTATATCAGTGGTTATCCAGGGATTCCCAAGGGGTGTGAGTAATCTTTGAATTGTGGTGTATATGTTAATTATCTTAAGTGTGGTTATAATTTCACTAGTGTCAAATTATTAATTCTTTCGTTAAAGGGTGAATTATTTTTTGTATATCAGTCATATCTAAATAAAGGGTTTTTTTTTTTTTAAGGAAGAAATGAAGCATCATGATTTCCAGGGATAAACAGTTTCAATTCTAGATTCAAAACTAACCATATCTAAGATTATTTGTTCAATTTTAGGTAATATGTCTTCCTATGATTGGCTTATCTAGTTTCGGTAATTAGGATGGGTCATTGTCAAAATAAAGCATATTAAAATGTTAATAGAATCTCACAGTCATTGGCTCTACCCTGTCTACTATGACTGCACGCCTCCCAAATATGAACTATCTTTGGCATTAGTTGACCAATATGCCTAAAGTTAGAGACATCTTTCATTCTTTTGCCATACACTGCTTTTGTCCCTTCAAAATCATTCCTTACAACCAATAAACCTACTGATGTGTAGTGAATTTGATTTTCTAACATAACCCAACACCATTGTGTTTGAACAGAAAGGGCATAGCATTTGTTTATTCAGGTATTTCTTTGCTTTTTTTAATTGAGATATATTTGACATAGGAAATGTATTCTGTTTAGATATACAGCATAATGATTTAATATATGTATATTTTGTGAGATGATTATAATAGTTCAGTTAACGTTCATTAGTTCACATCATTATGAATTTTTTTCTTGTGACTAGAATTTTTAACGTATACTCCCTTAGTGGCTTTCAAATATACAAAAGACTTCCTTGGTGGCTTAGTAGTACAGAGTCACCTGCCAATGCAAGAGACCTGGGTTCCATCCCTGGGTCAGGAAGATCCCCTGGAGAAGGAAATGACAACCTACTCTAATATTCTTGTTGAGGAAATCCCAAGCACAGAGGCCTGGCAGGCTACAGTCCATGGAGTCCCAAAGAGCCCTACACCACTTAGCAACTAAGCAAACATGGATAACTATCATGAACACAGTGTAAATTACATTCCAGGGGCCTATTTGTCTTAAAGCTAGATGCTTTTATCTTTGGATCACCTTCACCTTTTAGCCCAGCCCCCAACTCCCACCTCCAGCAACCACCTATATCTTCTCTGATCACCATTTTTTTTTAAATCTCATCTATGAGTTACCTTTTATTTTCCACCCTGCATGTAAATAAAATCACACAGTATTTGCCTTTCTCTGTCTACTTTATTTCACTTAAGGTAAGTCCTCAAGTGTCATCCACATTGTTGTCATATTTTGCTATTAGAATGTATGAATCCTTTATATACCTTGCATTTTAACCCTTTTCAGATGTATGATTTGCAAGTATTTCTTCTCATTCCAGTTTGCTTTTTCATTTTCTTAAGGATTTCCTTTGCTGTATGTTTTCAGCTTAATGTAGTTGTTTATTATTGATTTTGTTGACTTGATTTTGATGTTAAATTAAAAAAATCATTGCCAAGGCTTTTGCCAACATCAAAAAGCTTGCCTCCTCTTATGTTTTCCTTTAGAAGTTTTATGGTTGCCTATCTTCTGTTCAACTGTTAATCTATTTTGAGTTGATTTCTGTGTATGGTATAATATAGTGATCCATTTTCATTCTTTGTATGTGGCTCTCTTGTTTTCTCAACACCATTATCCTTTCTCCAATATATATTCTTGACTCCATCACTGTAAATTAATTGACTATATGTACATGGGTTTATTTCTGTGCTATTCTATTCCATTGATCCCTGTGTCTGTTTTTATAATGATACTATATGATTTTTGAGGGCTCCCCTTAAAGCCCAGTACGTAAAGAATCTGCCTGAAATGCAGGAGACCCAGGTTTGATTCCTGGGTCAGGAAGATCCCTTGGAGGAGGAAATTTCAATCCACTCCAGTATTCTTGCCTGGAGAATCCCATGGACAGAGGAGCCTGCCAAGCTATAATCCAGGGGGTCACAAGAGTCAAATACAACTTAGCAACTAAAACACCATATGATTTTGATTACAATACCTTTGTAATATGGTTGAAAATAAGAAGATGTGATGCCTCCAGCTTTGTTCTTTTTCTCAAGATTGCTTTGACTATCAGGATTTTTTTTTTGGGGGGGGGGTGTTCAAAACAATATTTAGAATTATTTGTTCTAGTCCTGTGAAAAATTACGTTGGATTTTTGATAGGAATTGCCTTGAACCTATAGATTGCTTTTGGCTGTGTGGTCATTTTAGTAATATTATTATTATTATTTGATCCCTGAGCACAGAAAAGATTTCCATTTACTTGCATCATCTTCCATTTCTTTCATCAACATCTTATCCTGAAACCAATCCACATGTTTTTAGAGTTGTGCATGACCAAGATTTTCTAAGATTGGGTTAAATCTAGTTGGGTGAACAAATTTTGATGGGAATGGGCTAGGGCAATTTCAGATTAGGTTTCTTGCTTCAAAGTTTTCTTGGAATACTGCTTTTGATAACAATTTGTGAATTTCTTTGCCTTTAAGTAATCTGTATTCCTGCTTCCAAGGTAGGTGTCTCAATGGTAAACAGTCTGCCTGCCAATGCAGAAGACACAGGAGTCACTGCTTCCATCCCAGGATCTGAAAGATACTTTGGAGGAGGAAAGAGCAATCTACTCCTGCATTCTTGCCTGGAGAGCCCCATGGTCCTAGAAGCCTGGTGAATGGCATGCCCCAGGGTGTCACAAAGAGTCAGATACAACTGAGAGACTGAACATGCATATATGCAATCCAGTTTCACCTTTGAAAGCTTTTCACTTTGCTTAAGTGAATAAGTATCAAAACCATCCTCAAGAAAAAAAGTGCAAAAAGGCAAAATGGTTGACTAGGGAGGACTTAAAAATAGCTGAGCAAAGAAAAGAAGCAAAAACCAAAGGAGAAAGGGACAGATATATCCAACTGGATGTAGAGTTCCAAAGAATAGCAAGGAGAGATAAGAAAGCCTTAAGAACAATGCAAAGATATAGAGGAAAAAAGACTAGAGATTCTCTTCAGGAAAACTGGAGATACCAAGGAAAGTTGTCATGCAAAGATGGGCACAATGAAAGACAGAAATGGTAAGAACCTACAAGAAGCAGAAGAGATTAAGAGGGGGCAAGAATACACAGAAGAGCTGTACAGAAATATTCTAGATGACCATGATGGCGTGATCACTCACCTAGAGCCAGACAACCTGGAGTGTGAAGTCAAGTGGGCCTTAGAAAGGATTACTACCAAAAAAAAAAAAAAGGAAGAAAAGAAAAGAAAAGAAAAAATAATCCAGTGGAGGTGACAGGATTCCAGCCGAGCTATTTCAAATGCTAAAAGATGATGTTGTTAAACTGCTGAACTCAATATGCCAGCAAATTTGGAAAACTCAGCAGTGGCCACAGGACTGGAAAAGGTCAGTTTTCATTCCAATCACAAAGAAGTGCAGTGCCAAAGAATGCTTAAGCTACTGCACAATTGCACTCATCTCACAAGCTAGCAAGTTAGTGCTCAAAATTCTCCAAGTTAGGCTTCAATAGTATGTTAACCAAGAACTTCCAGAAGCACAAGTTAGATTTAGAAAAGACAGAGGAATCAGAGATCAAATTGCCAACATCCCGTGGATCATAGAAAAAGCAAGAGAATTTCAGGGCGAGGGGGGGGGGGGAGCATCTACTTCTGCTTCATGAAATATACTGAAGCCTTTGACTGTGTGGATAACCAAAAACTGTGGAAAATTCTTAAGAGATGAGAATATCAGACCATCTTACCTGCCTCCTGAGAAACCTCTATGCAAGTCAAGAAGCAACAGTTAGATCCAAACAGGAACCAATGGCTTGGTTCAAAATTGGGGAAGGAGTACATCAAGACTGTATATTGTCACCCTCCTTATTTAACTTATATGCAGAAGGCTTGCATGTTTGCTTTGTCACTTCAGTAGTGTCTGATTCATTGTGACCCCATGGACTGTAGCATGCCAGGCTCCTCTATCCATGGGATTTCCCAGGCAAGAATAGTGGAGTAAAGCTTGCCATAATACATCATGTGAAAGCCAGGTTGAATGAATCACATGTTGGGATCAAGATTGCCATTAAAATTATTAACAGTCTCAGATATGCAGATGATATCACCCTAATGGCAGAAATTGAAGAGGAACTGAAGAGCCTTTTGATGAAAGCAAAAGAAGAGAGTGAAAAAGCTGGCTTAAAACTCAACATTCAAAAACCAAAGATCATGGCATCCAGGCCCATCACTTTATGACAAATAGATGGGGAAAAAATGGAAACAGTAACAGACTTTATTTTCTTGGTTGCCAAAATCACTACAGATGGTGGCCACAGCCATGAAATTAAAAGATGCTTCTTGGAAGAAAATCAGTAATCCTAGACAGCATTTTATAAAGCAGAGACATCACTTTGCCAACAAAGGTCAACAACATAGTCAAACAACTATGTTGTTTGCCAACAACATAGTCAAAGCTGTATTTGATTGTTTGTTTGTTTTTTTCCAGTAGTCATGTACAGATGTAAGAGTTGGACCGTAAAAAAGGCTGAGCACCCAAGAATTGATGCTTTTGGAATGTGATGCTAGAGAAGACTCTTCAGAGTCCCTTGGACAATAAAGAGATCAGACAAGCCAATCCTCAAGGAAATCAACCCTGAATGTTCATTGGAAGAACTGATGATGAAGCTGAAGCTCCAATAATTTGGTCATCTGATGTGAGGAGCTGACTCATTTGAAAAGACCCTGATTCTGAGAAAGGTTAGAGGCAGAAGGGGTAGAGGATGAGATGATTGGATGATATCACTGACTCAATGGACATTAGTTTGAGCACAGTGCGGGAGACAGTGAAGGGCAGGGGAGCCTAGTGTGGTGCACTCTGTGGGATCACAAAGAGTCAGATATGACTTAAAACGTAACAACAATGTTGTTCGACAGTTTCTAAATATTCTTTAGACCTCCAACTTACTTTTAGATGCTTCAGAGGGCCCCTAAGCATCTCAGATGGAAATATTTAACTCAAATATTTTGTATGTTAGTTAAGGAAAGATTGAAAGCAAATGGAGAATAGGATGGCAGAGGATGTGATGGTTAGATAGTATCACCAACTCAGTGGACAAAAATTTGAGAAAACCCCTGGAGATAGTGAAGTACAGGGAAGCCTATCATGCTGCAGTCCGTGGGGTTGTAAAGAGTCAGACAGGACTTGGTTACTGAACAACAACAAACCAACAAGGAACTACTGTATAGCACATGGAACTCTACTCAGTATTATGTGGCAGCCTGGATGGGAGGTGAATTTGGAGAAGAATGGATATATGTATACATATGGCTGAGTCCCTTGCTTTTCATTTATAACTATTACAATATCGTTAATCAACTATGCATGCTATGCATGCATGCTACGTCACTTCAGTCGTGTCCAACTCTGTGCGACCCCATAGATGGCAGCCCACCAGGCTCCTCTGTCCCTGGGATTCTCTAGGCAAGAATACTGGAGTGGGTTGCCATTTCCTTCCCCACCAGTTCTATCAACACAAAATTATTAGTTTGAAAAAATAAGAACAACAAAGATCAAGTCACCTGAGAGAAGACTAAGAGTGCAGGCTCTACCCACATCCTAATCTTATCAGAGGCCCCATCTTTGAACCACTATTAAACCTTCATTAAATTCTATGGGATTAGGACACATAGTTTATAAGGCAGAGGCTTACTGAGTCTCCCTTTGCCTGGCAAAGCAATAAAGCTATCCTTTTCTACTTCACATGGGCTTCCCTGGTGGCTCTGATGGTAAAGCGTCTGTCTGCAACGATGGAGACCACGGTTCAATCCATGCAGAATAAAATGGCACCCCACTCCAGTACTCTTGCCTGGAAAATCCCTTGGACAGAGGAGCCTGGTAGGCTACAGTTCATGGGGTCACAAAGAGTCGAACACGACTGAGCAACTTTACTTTACTTTCTACCCCATCCAAAACTCATCTCCAAGATTGGATTCGGTACTGGTGTACACAGACTGAGCTTTTAGTAAAAATACTATTCACTGTATAGGTTTTTCATCTCATTGGTTTAATTTATTCCCAGATGTTTTATTCTTTTTGATGCAATTTTAAGTAAAATCATTTTCATATCTCTTTCTAGTAGTTCATTATTAGTGTTTAGGAATACAACTGAATTTTGAATGGCAATTTTTTTCCTGAGACTTTACTGAGATGGTATTGCATTTGCTTATTCCAGTGTTTCTTAAATAACCATTACCATTATTATTTATTGAGTTCCTACTTCAGTTAGACATTTATTCTCCTGTGATGATAGGTTTTAGAGGTCAGTTTGCCTAGGCTACAGTCCTCAGTTATTTAATCAAATACGAATCTAGCTATTACTTAAAAGGGTATTTTGTAGTTTTGATTAAAGTCTGCAATCAGTGACTTTAAGTAAAGGAGATTTTTCTAGATAATGTCGGAGTGCCTGAGTCAAAACAATCTTCTATGAATCGAAACTTTAGCTAATATCCAAAAGTTTCAACCTGCCCTTCCTGATGGCCAGCCCAACAGATTTTAAACTTATCTTACCAGCCTTCACAAGGGTATAAGCCACGTCCATGAAATATATAATGTGTACCTACACATATTCACATACCTCTTCTATAGGTTATGTTTCTATGACTGAACATTCTTTCTTAAACCAGTGATTATGGGGTTTTCTATGCCTTTAAATTATTTTTGTAGCTTATGATTTCTACTCCTTAGAAGAAAATTTGTCTAGCTTTCTAAGTATCTAGTTTTAATTGCATCCAAAGATTTCAACCTATGTAAAAAGTTTTGGGGATATTTTTCTCTAAATATTAAGATATAATATACAAGCTCCTTTTTTTTTTTTTTGAATTTTTATAGATTTTTTTTTTTTTTTTTTTACAGCCATCCTCTTACCTTCTCTAATTGGGACTGTGTGCATTCAAGGACCAGTAGATGGTGATCATTCTGGGACTTCTCAGCACTACTTTGCACTGGATAACATGTGCCTTGAACCTCATATCTTCCATTGTCTTCTTTCAGTCTTTCATCCTGCCAAAGCACATTCTCCAGCAATATTGTAAGGAAAAGTATGTGGCAGGTACAGCCTTTACTGCTTGCATATCTATAAATTTCTTTATACTAACTTTCATATTTGAGAGTTTGCATAAGAAAAAATTAATTGAAAATTATTTTTCCTAGTATTCTTGAAACATTGCTCCATTGTCATTTTTCATCATAAATTGATGTTGAGAGTCTGATGATGTTTAGAGCACAGTTTTCTTTAGGTAACATTTATTTATAGTTTTATCTGATATTTAAGCCTTCTTTTTATTGTTGTTTTGACAATATTTCACAATGGCGTGCTTTGTTGCATAATTATATAAATATGAAAAACAAAACTGAATATTTAAAGTCAATAAGTGGATTCTTTTTTCTTTGTGTAGGGAAGTGTAGCAAAATTCATTAAGGAAAAAACTGATACATATAGATATATAGATACATATTTATATATATATGTAGTATTTTTTAAATAAGTAAAATTTGCATATCATAAAAATATAAATGAAGAATTCTCACCTGGGGCAAGATATTTGTTATAAATAAATGACAGAGAATCAATATATTAAATATATATTACTTTTACAGATCAAAGTTGTTTTTCTTTTTTCTTTCTTTTTTTGTTTATTTTACTTTATTTTTTTTTTTTACAATACTGTATTGGTTTTGCCATGCATCAACATGAATCCGCCATGGGTGTACACATGTTCCCAATCCTGAACCCCCCTCCCTCCTCCCTCCCCATACCATGTCTCTGGGTCATCCCAGTGCATCAGCCCCAAGCATCCTGTATCCTGCATCGAACCTGGACTGGCGATTTGTTTCTTATATGATATTATACATGTTTCAATGCCATTCTCCCAAATCATCCCACCCTCTCCCTCTCCCACAGAGTCCAAAAGACTGTTCTATATATCTGTGTCTCTTTTGCCGTCTCGCACACAGGGTTATCATTACCATCTTTCTAAATTCCATATATATGTGTTAGTATGTTAGTTAATATGTTAGTATTGGTGTTTTTCTTTCTGGCTTACTTCACTCTGTATAATCGACTCCAGTTTCATCCACCTCATTAGAACTGATTCAAATGTATTCTTTTTAATGGCTGAGTAGTACTCCATTGTGTATATGTACCATAGCTTTCTTATCCATTCATCTGCTGAGTTACTCGGACCTGTTTTTCTTTTTTAAAGCTAAAAACCCAGTAGAGAATTGGGCAACCATATGAAGATGAAACCATTAATCATGTAATGTATTTAAACTAGTAACTTAACAGTTGGGAAAACATGTATCAGTCACTTTCTACTATTTGTAATCCAATTTAGGGATATTTTATACTCTAGGGGCCTTTCATTTCGTCAGGGAAATATACTTTATTCTTTTACATTACATAGAAAGGGGATGAGAAGAAAGGAAACATCTTTGCAGCTGATACTATGAGAATAAGACAGTGGAAGGGGAAATAAAGTCCCGTATATTGTGCTCAAAGATTTATTGTTATCTCATTTGTCCACATAGTCTTTTGAGACATTTCTATAATTATGTTATGAATAAGAGAACCAAATCTCATATTTACTTTTCTACATTTTTCCTATTGGCATTTATTTTTATTAAATGTTTCATCATAGTTTTATTGGATCATTGTTCTTCATTTTACTATGATCTTGGTGGTGTTGTTGTTGTTCAGTTGCTAGGTTGGGCCCAATCTGTTGTGATTTCATGGACTGGAACATGCCAGTCTATTTTGTCTTCCACTATATCCTGAAGTTTGCTCAAATTCACATCTATTGAGTTGGTGTCTATTGAGTTTAGTTGCTACCTAAAGTCTGCAGACCCCTTCTCTGTTTGCCTTCAATCTTTCCCAACATCAGGGTCTTTTTCAATGAGTTGGTTCTTGGGGTGAATATTAACAAATCTTATTTTTATAAATTACCTTGCTCCTACTATTTTAGCTGTAGCTCATGCAATAATTTTAGATATCTAGTATTCATATTTTGTATTCTTTATGTGCAAATTTTATTTCTTTGAAAGACAATTTGAAAGAATATTTTTGCCATATAATTTAGATAAAATCCATTTATTCTCAAATGATTCAGAAACTGCGAATTTTGTTTTCATTTTTCTATTCTTTTTAGTTTTCAAAATTAAGCTGAAATTCATGTTCTTTATCAAAATCCTAACACTGATTATCATATTATATCATTCTTTATGGAAATATATTTTCAGGTTTATTTATCCTTTTCCTTATCCAATTTTCATATGCTTGATGAACTAAACTTTTTAGTCTAAATTGTTATAAAATACACATTTTTCCCAAAAAATACTTGATATTTTTCTTATTTTTATAATCTTATTATTGAGTCATCAACAGAGACATCAGTGATATAATGTATGGGAAAACTTACACACCTGGTACTTACACACAAGGTCCTGGAGTCCTTGATGACCACCTAAATTCCACCATGTGTGCAGCTAAAGGAGGCCATAGCGGCAGTCTGAAAAACCAGCAGAGGGGCAGACCCACCACTGCCTCATTGATAAGAGCACTCTCTAGCTGTGGCCTAAGAAATTCAGATTGTAGATTGCAGTTGAAGAAGGCATTGGTTGGTTGACCAGGGGATGTAATGAGATTGAGACAACAGCCATTTCAAGTGGCCTGATCATACACTTATTAACACAGGTTATTCAGACAATGTTTCTGATTTTTCTGTTCACCACCCTTCCTTGTTTTTTTTTTTTTTTTTCTGAGGAAGGGTCTTTTTATTTTTTATTTTATTTATTTATTTAATTTTTACTTTTACTTTATTTTACTTTTACAATACTGTATTGGTTTTGCCATACGTTTTTATAACTCATCTTATTTATAGTCTTGTTTATTTTTATCACATCAAGAAGCACTTGAAGATATATGAAGTACTTGCATGTCAAAACCTCCTCTTGTTTAGCTTTATAAAATTATGTACTAGCCTCATATTTTTTAATCCATTTATGAGTTTGTTTCCTTAAAAATCTTGAAATGATTTTTATTATTTTATGACAAAATTTCATAGAAAATTTCAGAAAATAATGTAATATTTTTTGCTCCTGTAGGTAACTTGATCTTTTATTTTCTGATTATGTGATTAAAGATTATTTTTTCTGTTCCATTTTCTGTAAACTTGAGAAATTTGATTATGATATCCAATTATGGCATTCTTCTAATCGAATTTGTTTAGAATAGATAGAATATACTTTTTCTTGTTTCTTTTGATATCATTATTTAACAGGATAACATTTACTTTAATTTCCTACAGCGGTCCTTTCTATTTGATAGCTACCTGTTCTGAAAGTAAAGTTTTGCTTAGTTTTGTACTTATACCTTTAAAAAATATGTTTTCTACTTTTTGTCCAAATTTAGATATAAGATAGTTTGAATTTATAGATATTGCAGGTCTGTGTTTAAAACATTTAGTCTCAGAAAAAGAGAAACAGAAAAAGAGAAACAGAAAAAGTTGATCTTTTCTGTTATTTCATTTCTCTAAATCATGAATTGGCAAAGTACAGTGCATGTGTATCCCAAAACTGTCTAATATCTGTTTTTATAAATGCAATTTTACTGTAACACAAGTATCTCCATTTATTCATGTACTGTCTATGGCTACTCTTGCACTAGAACAGCAAAGTTGAGTGCTTGCAATAGTCTAGGCTGCATGGTTTAACAAGTTGAAAACAATCACTACTCTGGTCTTTACGTAAAATGATTGCCAACTTCTAATCTTGAATATGGGCTTCTCTGGGGGCTCAGAATATAAAGAATCCACCTGCAATGTGGGATATTTGGGTTCAATCCCTGGGTTAGAAAGATCCTCTGGAGGAGGGCATGGAAGCCCACTCCAATATTCTTTCCTGGAGAATCCCCATGGACAGAGGAGCTTGGTGTGCTACAGTCCATTGGGGTCACAAAGAGTTGGTCATGACTGAGGGACTAAGCACATGGAAGTATAATCTTGAATATACATGATTTATAATCTTGAATATACAGTGGATGTATAATCTTAAATATGCATCTATTTGACCTATGTATTGGAATGGGCTATTGAAAGAGTAAGTAGTACAGTAGAAACTTAATTTCACAAAAATCCTTCTTTAAATGGTATAATAATTCCCCCTGGAACTCAGTGACAGCTGTGCCTTCAAGTTTTCCCAACTCAGCATCAGCAGCAAGTTGGGACTTTGAGAAAACACCTTGCATCCAAGCATAGTCTGCCCAGTCATGTAAATTTCTGCCATCCTGAGTTTTATGATATTTTTTGCATTTTTGATAAAATATCCCTCTATTCTTTTTATATCCATTGATTTTTGGACTGCCCATATATATTTCAACCAGCTCCACCTTCATCATCTTAAAAATCATGTTTTTTTTTTTTACACTAAAAATTAACACATTTATTTTCTATTCCAATCTCAAAGAAGGGAAGTGCCAAAGAATATTCAAACTACTGTACAATTGTGCTCATTTCACTTGCTACCAAATTTATGCTCAAAATCCTTCAAGCTAGGCTTTAGCAGGACATGAACTGAGAACTTCCAGATGTACAAACTGGGCTTCAAATAGGCAGAGAAATCAGAGATCACACTGCTAATATTTGTCAAATCTTGAAGAAATCAAGAGAGTTCCAGAAAAATATCTACTTCTGCTTCATTGACTATGCTAAAGCCTTTGACTCTGGGGATCATAAATAACTGTGGGATCATAAATAACATAATAAATACTTAAAGAGATAGGAGTACCAGACCATCTTACCTGTCTCCTGAGAAACTTGTATGCAGGTCAAAAAGCTACATTTAGAATCAGACATGGAACAACTGACTGGTTCAAAATTGGGAAAAAAGTAGATTGTCACCCTGTTTATTTAACTTCTATGCAGATTACATCATGCAAAATGCCAGGCTGGGTGCAAAAATGCCAAGTGTGCTGGAAGGAATATCAACAACCTCAGATATGCAGAATTCAGTTCAGTTCAGTTCAGTCGCTCAGTCACGTCTGACTCTTTGTGACCCATGAATCACAGCACACCAGGCCTCCCTGTCCATCACCAACTCGCGGAGTCCACCCAAACCCATGACCACTGTGTCAGTGGTGCCATCCAATCATCTCATCCTCTGTTGTCCCCTTCTCCTCCTGCCCCCAATCCCTCCCAGCATCAGGGTCTTTTCAAATGAGTCAACTCTTCACATGAGGTGGCCAAAGTATTGGAGTTTCAGCTTCAACATCAGTCCCTCCAATGAACACCCATGACTAATCTCCTTTAGGATGGACTGCTTGGATCTCCTTGCAGTCCAAGGGACTCTCAAAAGTCATCTCCAACACCACAGTTCAAAAGCATTAATTCTTTGGTGCTCAGCTTTCTTTATAGTTCAACTCTCACATCCATACATGACCACTGGAAAAACCATAGCTTTAAGTAGACGGACCTTTGTTGGCAAAGTTATGTCTCTGCAGAATGATACTACTCTAATGGCAAAAAGTGAAAAGGAGCTAAAGAGTCTCTTGATGAGGCTGAAAGAGTAGAGTGAAAAAGCTGGCTTGAAACTCAATATTCAAAAAACTAAGATCATGGTGTGTGGTCCCATTACTTCATGTAAAGTAAAAGGAGAAAAAGTGGAAGTGGTGACATATTTTATTTTCTTGGGCTCAGAAATCACAGCGTATTGTGAGTGCAGCCATGAAATTAAGGGATACTTGCCCCTCGGAAGGAAATCTATGACAAACCTAAAGTGAAAGTGAAAGTGAAGTCGTGTCCAACTTTGCGACCCCATGGACTGTAGCCTACCAGGCTCCTCTGTCCATGGGATTTTCCAGGCAATAGTACTGGAGTGGATTGCCATTTCCTTCTCCAATGACAAACCTAGATAGCATGTTAACAAGCAGAGGCATCACTTTGCCAACAAAGGTATATATAATCAAAGCTATGACTTTTCCTCTAGTCATTTTTGCATACAAGAGTTGGACCATAAGGAAGGCTGAGCACTGAAAAACTGATGCTTTCTAATTATATTGCTAGAGAAGACTCTTGAGAGTCCCTTTGACTTCAAGGTGATCAAGTCAGTCAAATCTAATGAAAATCAAGCCTGTATATTTATTAGGAAGACTGATACTGAAGTTCTAACATTTTGGCCATGTGATCTGAAGAGCTGACTCATTCATTGGAAAAAAATCAAGATGCTGGGAAAGATGGAAGGCAAAAGGAAAAGGGGTTGTCAGAGGATGAGATGGTTAGATAGCATTGTTGACCAAATGGTCATGAATTTGAGCAAACTCTGAGAGATAGTGGAGGATGGGGGAACCTGTTAAGCTGCAGTTCTGGGGTCACAAAGAGTCAGATATGACTTAGTGACTGAACATCAACAGTATCTATTTTCTAGCCCAGTCCATTTACCTATTCTCTTATTTTATGTACATATATTTAGTCCTGTAGGATATTTCTTAAACTAAATAATTAATTTTTGCAGGTCATAAACATTTTATTATGAAGAATACTGTAACAATATTTTTAAAAGTTGTTATAATAGTAAATATTTTAAGAGTCACTATATTCAGGGAATAATTAAAAATAGCATTTAGACACTACATGGAAAGCAGTACAACAAAAAGGAAATTGTCTCCTTTTAATTTTTCTGGAAGTAGAATTAATATATTGGAAGGGATCAAGCTAGTCATTAACACTGCTAGTAAAATTCAGCATCAGATACAAAGAACTAGATTAAAAACTGGAGATAACACTCACTGTGCAGTCATATCACATAAGTTTTACACATTTGCCATTTTTATTTAACCTGCATGGTTTTAACAATACATTAGGTGACAGCCAATCTTTACCAAAAGTTAGGGCATTAGTTCTAGTTTTTTGCATCTGGGAGTCTCATAGAGAAACTAAAATCTCCTATAATCCAAACCACTACTAGCCAACTTTCCTTAGAACCTCAGTACTATTACATACTTTTCTCTTTTGTCTAAATCATGATTATAAAAATTTTCAGAGTACTATTTTCCTTCTCACATTTAGAGTTTTGGAATCAACTACTTGAGGAATCTCTTTCATGGATCACAGCCTTGTTATGGTGAAAGGGCTTATGTAACTCAATGAAGCTATGAGCCATACTGTGCAGAGCCACCCAAGTCATACAGATCATAGTGAAGAGTTCTGACAAAGCATGGTCCACTGGAGGATAGAATGGGAAATCACTCCAGTATTCTTGCTGCAAGAACCCAAGAACAGTAGGAAATGGCAGAAATCTGGAATGGCATGAATTTTCATAATTTCTGCTTAGATATGTTTCCACATAAAATACATAATCAACCACTGAAAATTAATTCCAAAGAGAATATAAATAGCAAGATTTACTGAACTTAATGCACTGACATGTTGCAAATAGGACCTTTCACACTATAAAGTGAACATCATATTCACCTCAAAGGGGTTATTATGTAGGCTAAAATTATTCAGCAAATTTGAATAGATTCCATTCTGTAGGCACTAGGCTAACTGTTAGGAATACAAATAAGATATAATTCCTGTTTTAGATTGTTTCCTATCTGTTAGTGCATACAAAACAGTTACTATAAATGATAGAAAATACTCTGTTATAATAGAGTGATATACGATATGAGACCATATAGAAGAGACACATGATTCAGGTGGAAGCTAGCAGAGCAAGGTTTTATAGCAAAGATAAAATTAAACAGCCCTACGATGAATTGTAATCAGGAACAAGGAAGATATATTCAATGTCATTGGAGCAGCATGTAGAGAAGAGTGAAAAATATAGTTTTCTGGTATGGCTGAGAAAATAAATATGCAGCTGAAAGTGAAATAAGGGAGCAGATGACAGATTAGGAGTTTTCAGCTTTTTTCTCACAGATAACATCAAATTTGACAACCATTCATGGACTAGAGTAGTTTTGAGGGAATCTAGTTCAGCAGAAACTATGTCTTCTGTGTCTTCTGCATTGCAGGCAGATTCTTTACCCACTGAGCCATTAGGGAAGCCCTTTCATAATAAAAATCCTCAATAAATGAGGTGCCGAAAGAATATGGCTCCTAATGATGAATCTCATGTGTTACAAGACAACAATTAACATACTTTATGGTGAATAGCTGAAAATTTTTCCGTTAAGATTAAGAACAAGTCAAGGGTTTTCAGTCTTACCATTACTATTCAACATACTAGAAGTCCTAGCCAGATCAACTAGACAAGAAAAAGAAAAAAAAAAGTCATCCAAATCAAAGAAGTAAAATATTTCCTAATTACAGATGATATGATCTTCAAGAAGGAAATCCTAAAGAGTTAAAGAAAAAAAATATATTAAAACTAATAATAACAAAGTTTCAAAATACAGAATTAACATACAGCAGTCAATGGCATTTCTTTACACTGACAATGAAATTGTTGGGGGAATCACTGAGAGAAAACTTTCCCCCTGGCTAGGCCTGATTGTAATCACTTACATGAGTTACCTTACAAGAGGAAATCCTGGTAAGAAGAAACTAACACTATACCACCAAGCAGAAGAATTTGGGAAAGGTCAAAAGAAAAGAGGAGAAATCAGTGTATGTGTCTTACCACTGAACTGAACTGAACCTCCCCACATCCTTCTCACTGGAGTTCATCTTGGCTGAGTGATGTGTGCATGACCAGGAAGGACCCTGAGTCAAAATAGTTGTCCAGAGATAATCCAGAAACCAACCCCATTACCGTGAAAACAGACTGTGAGCCACATGACAGAGCAGTTCTTCCAGATTCTTTACCCAGATGCTCTCTGCCTAGACACCCCTTCCTGGTGAAGTATCTTGCTTTTTCAGCACATTTTCTCCTTAGACAATTCATTCCTGAGTGTTAGACAAGTTCTCACTCTCAGGCCCTGGAAGGGATCCCCCTTCCTACAATGAATGCCAATTCAGGTGGGGTTTCTTCTCCACTATGACTGACATCCTGAGAGTTTCACGTAGTCAGGGACCAGCTTGCCCACTGATGAACCAGACTTAGAATGTAAGTGAGACCTTTTTGACCCTGATCTCCCTTGACATGGATGATTGTCATGTCATTCCAACCAGGTTAGAAACAATAGACTTCTTTATTGATATATTTTCCCTTCCAGACATACAAGCTGGACTTTAGAAAGTACAGAGGAACCAGAGATCAAATTGCCAACATCTGCTGGATCACAGACAAAGCAAAAGTATTTCAGGAAAATATATTCTTCTGCTGCAAAGATTATGCTAAAGCCTTGTCTGTGTGGATCACAACAAACTGTGGAAAATTTTTATAAAGAGATAGGAATATCAGACCACCTTAGCTGCCACTTGAGAAACCCATATGCATGTCAAGAAGTAACAGAACTGGACATGAAACAATGGACTGGCTCAAAATTGAGAATGGAGCACATCAAGGCTGTATATTGTCTTATTTAACTCATATGCAGAGTACATCCTGAGAAATGCCAGGGTGGGTGAATTATAAGCTGGGCTGAAGATTGCTGGGAGAAATAGTAACAACCTCAGATATGCATATAATATTATCCTAAAGGAAGAAAGTGATGGGCAATTAAAGAGTCTTTTGATGAAAGTGAATAAGTAAAGTGAAAAAGCTGGCTTAAAACTCAACATTCAGGAAACTAAAACTACAGTACCTGGTCCCATCAGTTCGTGGCAAATAGATGAAGAAAAAATGTTAAGAGTGGCAGATTGTCTTGGTTTAAAAAATCAATGCAGATGTGACTGCAGCTATGAAATTAAAAGATGCTCACTTCTTGTAAAAAAAGGAAAAAAAAAAAAAAAACTGTGACAAACCTAGACAGGATATTAAAAAGCAGAGACATCACTTTGCCAACAAAGGTCCATGTAGTCAAAGCTATGGTTTTTCCAGTAGTCATGTATGGATATGAGAGTTGTATCATAAAGAAGTCCAAGTATTAAAGAATTGATGCTTTTGAATTGTGGTGTGGGAGAAGACTCTTGAGAGTCTCTTGGACAGCAAGGAGATCAAACTAGTCAATACTAAAAGAAATTGACCCTGAGTATTCACTGGAAGGTCTGAAACTGAAGTTTCAATACTTTAGCCACCTGATTGGAAGAGCCAACTCATTGGAAAAGATCCCGATATAGGGAAAGATTGAGGGCAGCAAGAGAAGGACAGAGGATGAGATGGTTTGGTGGCATCACTGACTCACTGGACATGAATTTGAGCAAACTCCAGGTGATAGTGAAAGACAGGGAAGCTTGGCATGCTGCAGTCCATGGGGTCACAAAGAGTTGCACACGACTTAGAGACTGAACAGCAACAGCTGGTTGTTTCTGGATAGAGAAGAGAATGGAGAACAGGAAAGGATGGAAGTTTTGTGGATGGTCAGGGCTGACTAGGTTTAGACTGTAGTTCACTGAGGAAATAAATCTTGAAAGTAAGTTGGTATAAAACCTGAATTTGGCTTTTCTCTTTGTTAAAACGGCAATTTTCTTAAAGTGTTAAACTGCTTCTGGTAACAGATTTTAAGTTCTTTCTCTTTTAAGTGATCTGTTCTATATTTGCCTTTGAAATGTTTTATCACCACTTTGGCTAAGTGATTAACTATTGCATCACAGTGACCCATGATCCTATCCGACTGAGTCTTCTCAAATCTTTTGATATTTTTTGACAAAACTTCCTAAATCAAGTATTCATTGCAATTCTTTTGAACTTCAGCTAACTTTGAGATGCTTTAGAAGGCCCATGTGGCATCTCAGACAGAAATATATAATTAGTATTTTAAATTACATGGAGAGTATTATTACCATAGTGATACGCCTTTTAAATATATACTGTATGGATAAATGTTATTAATATGGATATTCTAGAAATCACATAGAATTTTTGAAAATCTAGCTTGTCCTGGCAAAATGTTACCATACATAATTTTAGTTAATTTAAAATGTTACATATCACAGCAGTAACAAAGTTTATCTTGTCAATTACATTGTGAGCAAATTTAGTAATGACTTTTTTTGTGTTTCTGTGGTTTACAGACATTTATTGTTGTATTCTGATAAATCTCAGATTATACTGGGGAACTGGGTCAATTAAAAAAAAATCTTTGGGGAAAACTTAATGGGTTCATAAAAAGTTAATCTAGAGTGTTATTTACAGTGTGAAATTACATGATTATAATTTTTATGGTTTCTATCTGAAGCATTATTAGCTTTTAATCTATGTTTTCCAGATGTAAAGAAACATTTATCCACAAATTAATTATGACATACCAATTTGGTAACTTATACCTTTGCAAGGAGAATTTGGGCTTCTCTGGTAGCTCAGCTGGTAAAGAGTCCACCTACAATGCAGGAGAAGTGTATTCAATTCCTTGGTAGGGAGGATCCCCTTGAAAAGGGATAGGCTACCCAATCCAGTATTCATGAGCTTCCCTGGTGGCTCGGAGAGTAAAGAATCCAACTGCAATATAGGAGACCTGGGTTTGATCTCTGGGTTGAGACGATCCCCTTCAGGAGGGCATGGCAATTCAGTCCAGTATTCTTGCCTGGAGAATCCCCATGGACAGAGGAGCCTGTCAGGCTACACAGTCTGTGGGGTTGCAAAGAGTTGGACACCACTGAGTGATAAAGCACAGCAGAGCACAAGCAGATTGCTACACTTCACTTTTCTCTCTACGTGGTCCCTCCAGAGACTGGAGACTCGCAGGTTCCCAAAAACTTTATCAGTTAAATTAGGAAGTCTAACTGCTGAAAGGTGCAAGAATCTGAAGGTATTTTGTAGACCTCAAAAAGGGAGGAAGTTTCCTGAATCTATAAGGCAAAACCTGACAAGTCCTTGGCATGGCTTTCCCGGCATTGGAAAGACTTTTATCGATTAATCAAACTTAGTTTGCAGACAAAGTAGCTTTGATTTGGCTATCTTTGATAAAAATGAGAGTAATTTTAGAGAAAAAGAGATATTGCAATGGATATCAAAATAGAATTCTGTTAACTGAGGTCTGTTTTCTCTAGATCTCACTTCTCAGAGTGAATGAGACATTTTTATGTTATGTTGTTGTAAGGGTTAACTGAATTATTAAAAGGACATTTTGAATTTGCTTCTGAAGTTTAAGTAATCTATCTTTGGATAAAAATCAGATGCTCCATGATCTGCAGTCAGGTGGTTAATGTCAGATTATGGTTCAGTACAGTTCAGTTCAGTTCAGTTCAGTCGCTCAGTCATGTCCAACTCTTTGCGACCCCATGAATCGCAGCAGCCAGGCCTCCCTGTCCATCACCAACTCCCAGAGTTCACTCAGACTCACGTCCATCGAGTCCGTGATGCCATCCAGCCATCTCATCCTGGGTCGTCCCTTTCTCCTCCTGCTTCCAATCCCTCCCAGCATCAGAGTCTTTTCCAAATTTCCAAATTTGCTGGCATACTGAGTGCAGCACATTCACAGCATCATCTTTCAGGAGTTGAAACAGCTCCACTGGAATTCCATCACCTCCATTAGCTTTGTTCGTAGTGAGTGATGCTTTCTAAGGCCCACTTGACTTCACATTCCAGGATGTCTGGCTCTAGGTGAGTGATCACACCATCGTGATTATCCGGGTCGTGAGTATCTTTTTTGTACAGTTCTTCTGTGTATTCTTGCCACCTCTTCTTAATATCTTCTGCTTCTGTTAGGTCCATACCATTTCTGTCCTTTATCGAGCCCATATGTGCATGAAATATTCCCTTGGTATCTCTAATTTTCTTGAAGTGATCTCTAGTCTTTCCCATTCTGTTGTTTTCCTCTATTTCTTTGCATTGATCGCTGAAGAAGGATTTCTTATCTCTTCTTGCTATTTTTTGGAACTCTGCATTCAGATGCTTATATCTTTCCTTTTCTCCTCTGCTTTTCACTTCTCTTCTTTTCACAGCTATTTGTAAGGCCTCCCCAGACACCCATTTTGCTTTTTTGCATTTCTTTTCCATGGGGATGGTCTTTATCCCTGTCTCCGGCACAAGGTCACAAACCTCATTCCATAGCTCATCAGGCACTCTGTCTATCATATCCAGGCCCTTAAATCTAATTCTCACTTCCACTGTATAATCATAAGGGATTTGATTTAGGTCATACCTAAATGATCTAGCGGTTTTCCCTACTTTCTTCAGTTTAAGTCTGAATTTGGCAATAAGGAGTTCATGATCTGAGCCACAGTCAGCTCCTGGTCTTCTTTTTGCTGACTGTATAGAGCTTCTCCATCTTTGGCTGCAAAGAATATAATCAATGTGATTTCAGTGTTGATCATCTGGTGATGTCCATTTGTAGAGTCTTCTCTTGTGTTGTTTGAAGAGGGTGTTTTCTCTGACCAGTGCATTTTCTTGGCAAAACTCTATTAGTCTTTGCCCTGCTTCATTCCTCATTCTAAGGCCAAATTTGCCTTTTACTCCAGGTGTTTATTGACTTCCTACTTTTGCATTCCAGTCCCCTATAATGAAAAGGACATCATTTTTGGGTGTTAGTTCTACAAGGTCTTGTAGGTCTTCATAGAACCATTCAGCTTCAGCTTCTTCAGCATTACTGATTGGGGCATAGACTTGGATTACGGTGGTATTGAATGGTTTGCCTTGGAAACGAACAGAGATCTTTCTGACCATTTATGCACAGCAAAAGAAATAATCACAAAGATGAAAAGTCAGCTTATGGATAGGAGAAAATATTTCCACACCATATATCTGATAAGGGGTTAATATAAAAAATACATATGGAGCACTTACAAAAATCAGGAAAAAGGGACTTTCCTTGTGGTACAGTGGATAAGAATCTGCCTGCCAATGCAGAGGATAAAGGTTTGATACCTGGTTCAGGGAGATTTCACATGCTGCAGAGCAGCTAAGCTCATGTGCCATAATAAAAGAAGTCTGCCTCCTCTAGAACCTGCACATCACAACTACTGAAGCCTGTGTGCCTAGAACCTGTGCTCCACAACAAGAGAAATCACCACAGTGAGAAACCTGTGCACCTCCACAAAGAGTTGCCTCCAGTGGCCACAACTAGAGAAAGCCTGAGTGCAGCAATGAAGACCCAGTGCAATCAAAAATTAATTTTAAAAATCGAATTAAAACAAGAAAAAAGTTAACCTAAAAGAATTGGGAAAGGACCTGAATAGATGTCTTTTAATAGAAAGCAACCCCATGGACTGTAGCCTATCAGGCTCCTCTGTCCATGGGATTTTCCAGACAAGAGTGCTGGATTGGATTGCCATTTCCTTCTCCAGGGGATCTTCCCAACCCAGGAATCCAACCGGGGTCTCCTGCATTGCAGGCAGATGCTTTACCATCTGAGCCACCAGGGAACAATAAAAAGCAAATAGAAAATACGCTTAAAAATCAGTATCATCAGTTCAGTTCAGTCTTTCAGTCGTGTCCAACTTTTTGTGACCCCATGAATTTCAGCATGCCAGGCCTCCCTGTCCATCACCAACTTCCGGAGTTCACTCAGACTTACGTCCATCAAGTCAGTGATGTCATCCAGCCACCTCATCCTCTGTCGTCCCCTTCTCCTCCTGCCCCCAATCCCTCCCAGCATCAGAGGTTTTTCAAATGAGTCAGCTTTTCGCATGAGGTGGCCAAAGTACTGGAGTTTCAGCTTAAGCATCATTTCTTCCAAAGAAATCCCAGGGCTGATCTCCTTCAGAATGGACTGGTTGGATCTCCTTGCAGCCAAAGAGACTCTCAAGAGTCTTCTCCAACACCACAGTTCAAAAGTAGCAATTCTTTGGCACTCAGCTTTCTTCACAGTCCAACTCTTCCATCCATACATGACCACTGGAAAAACCATAGCTTTGACTAGATGGACCTTAGTCTGCAAAGTAATGTCTCTGCTTTTTAATATGCTATCTAGGTTGGTCATAACTTTTCTTCCAAGGAGTAAGCATCTTTTAATTTCATGGCTGTAGTCACCATCTGCAGTGATTTTGGAGCCCCCAAAAATAAAGTCTGACACGATTTCCACTGTTTCCACATTTATTTCCCATGAAGTGATGGGACCAGATGCCATGATCTTCGTTTTTTGAATGTTGAGCTTTAAGCCAACATTTTCACTCTCCTCTTTCACTTTCATCAAGAGGCTTTTTAGCTCCTCTTCACTTTGTGGGTTGCCACTTACCTCTCCATACTCCATTTTCACTGCACTGTTAGTTACAATGACCAAGATATGGAAAAAAACTAAGTGTCCATCAAAGATAAAAGAGTAAATAAAATGTGATCTATGTATACAGTGGAATATTATTCAGCCATAAAAACGAGAAAAATTGATGTTTGCTATAACATGAATGAACCTGGATGACATTATCTTAGTGAAATTAGCTAGAGAAAAATACTGTATGATATCACTTATATGAGGCATCTAAACAAAGTTGAATTCATAGAAAAAAAAGAGTAGAATGGTAGTTACCAGGGAATGAGGGCTGAGGACTTGTGGAAATTTTGATCAAAGTATACAAACATTTACTTTTAAGTTTGATGCTAATGTATATAGCACAGTGACTATAGTTAATAATAATGTATTGTATACCTAAAATTTGCTAAAAGAATGAATCATGTTTTCTTGCCACCACCCCAAAAAGATGACTGTGTATAGTGATGATATATTAACTAATTTGATTCTGATAAGTATGCTACAATGTATACATATGTCAAAACATCACCCTGTACAATATATACATATACTATTTTTATTAGTCAATTATACCTCAATAAACCTAGAAAAAGTATAAAATAGAGAAAAAGGAAAAAAAAACCCTTAAGGATTATTGATAAATCTGGAAAATTATGAAAGAGATAGTATGATATAGTATGTAGTTTGGGTTGTATTATTCAGGCCAGAGTTGTACACTTAAGTGCTGTCAGAGACCAGAGTGAAAATCTGATTCTGTGAAGTTGGCAGCAATAATTAGTACTGAGTATGGGGGACTCTGAACTACAGGTCACTTCTTCCTAAAAATTATCCAAATACAAGTGATTTAGAAAACACTGAACCAGCCAACAAAATATGCCTAGGACCAGATTTACTCAAAGGCCAGCAGATTTTATTCCCTGAATGGGTCTTTAGATTGCCATTGAAGTACATCAGTGATGTCATTAAGATCTCAGTTCAGTTCAGTTCAGTCACTCAGTCATGTCCGACTCTTTGTGACCCCATCAATTGCAGCACACCAGGCCTCCCTGTCCATCACCATCTCCCAGAGTTCACTCAGACTCACATCCATAGAGTCAGTGATGCCATCCAGCCATCTCATCCTCGGTCATCCCCTTCTCCTCCTGCTCCCAATCCCTCCCAGCATCAGAGTCTTTTCCAATGAGTCAACTCTTTGCATGAGGGAAGTTTACTGGAGTTTCAGCTTCAGCATCATTCCTTCCAAAGAAATCCCAGGGCTGATCTCCTTCAGAATGGACTGGTTGGATCTCCTTGCAGTTCAAGGGACTCTCAAGAGTCTTCTCCAACACCACAGTTCAAAAGCAGCAGTTCTTTGGTGCTCAGCCTTCTTCACAGTCCAACTCTCACATCCATACATGACTACTGGAAAAACCGTAGCCTTGACTAAACGGACCTTTGTTGGCAAAGTAACTTCTCTGCTTTTGAATATGCTATCTAGGTTGGTCATGACTTTTCTTCCAAGGGGTAAGCGTCTTTTAATTTCATGACTGCAGTCACCATCTGCAGTGTTTTGAAGCCCCCCACAATAAAATCTAACACTGTTTCCACTGTTTCCCCATCTATTTTCCATGAAGTGATGGGACCAGATGCCATAATCTTCGTTTTCTGAATGTTGAGCTTTAAGCCAACTCTCTACTTTCACTTTCATCAAGAAGCTTTTTAGTTCCTCTTCACTTTCTGCCATAAGGGTGGTGTCATCTGCATATCTGAGGTTATTGATACTTCTCCCAGCAATCTTGATTCCAGTTTGTGCTTCTTCCAGCCCAGTGTTTCTCATGATGTACTCTGCATATATGTTAAATAAGCAGAGTGACAATATACAGGCTTGACGTATTCCTTTCCCTATTTGAAACCAGTCTGTTTTCCCATGTCCAGTTCTAACTGTTGCTTCCTGACCTGCATATAGGTTTCTCAAGAGGCAGGTTAGGTGGTCTGTATTCCCATCTCTTTGAGAATTTTCCACAGTTTATTGTGATCCACACAATCAAAGGCTTTGGCATAGTCAATAAAGCAGAAATAGATGTTTTCTGGAACTCTCTTGCTTTTTTCAAACTACTGCACAATTGCACTCATCTCACACGTGAGTAAAGTAATGCTCAAAATTCTCCAAGCCAGGCTTCAACAATACATGAACTATGAACTTCCAGATGTTCAAGCTGACTTTAGAAAAGGCAGAGGAACCAGAGATCAAATTGCCAACATGACGATCTGAAGAGGTATAAATCTCCATAACCACTGCTTTGTCATTTTCACAAGACACTTTAGGAAAAAGAATGAATGAGACAATATTCTCTGAATGTGTTGCATTGCACAAAGCTTGGAGGAAAAATACGTAGTAATATCTTTCTTCTTTTTCACACTTTCTGCCTATAAGGGACTATACAGAAAAGAAAAAAACACGAATAAGGAAAAATTTATCTTAATAGTAAGAGTTGTAGCAGTTTTCCATGACTGCCATAAGAAATTATGACAAGCTTTGTGGCTTAAAACAATAAAAATTTATTCTCTCACAGTTCTTCAGGCCAAAAACCCAAATTCAGTTTTATTGAGGATAAAATAAAGTTTTAGCTGAGGTTTAGTTCCTCAGGAGGTTCTAGGGGAGAAACTGCTCATTTCCTCTTTCATCATGTGGTGGCTGCCAAGCATTCCTTAACTTGTAATCACATCACTCAAATATCTGTCTGTGTGGTCACATTTTTCTCTCCTCTTCCTGTCAAATGTCCCTCTTATAAGGATATATGGCCCACTCATACAATCCAGGATAATCTTTCCAATGCAAAATCTTTAATGACATTTTATGTGCTATATGGCAGTGTTTGAATGTTCCAGGGGTTGGGACCCGATTATCTTTTGGGAGCTTAGTATTAGTATTAGATGACCAAAACTAAGAAATAGTTTTTTGAGCAAGTTATTTTCTGAAGTCTTATTTAAGTCAGGGTTTTCAAGAGAAACAAAAACAATAAGATATAGAGAGATGATAGATACAGATACAGCTATATCTATAGCTTACTGCCAAATTCAGACTTAAATTGAAGAAAATAAGGGAAAACTACTAGACCACTCAGGTATGACCTAAATTAAATCCTTTATGATTATACTAGGCTTCCCTGATGGCTCAGACTGTAAAGCGTCTGCCTACAATGTGGAAGACCCGGGTTCAATCCCTGGGTCAGGAAGATCCCCTGGAGAAGGAAATGGAAACCCCCTTCATTACTCTTGACTGGAAAATTCCATGGACTGAGGAGCCTGGTAGGCTACAGGCCATGGGGTTGTGAAGAGTAGGATATGACTGAGTAACTTCACTTTCACTTTTTTCACTTTACCATTATAGAGTGGGGGTGAGAAATAGACTCAAGGAACTATATCTGATAGAGTGCCTGGTGAACTATGGAAGGAGTTTTGTGACATGGTACAGGAGACAGAGATCAAGACCATCCCCAAGAAGAAGAAATACAAAAAACCAAATGGCTGTCTGAGGAGGCCTCACAAATAGCTGTGAAAAGAAGTGAAAAGCAAAGGAGAGAAGGAAAGATATATGCACCTGAATACAGGATCCAAAGAATAGCAAGGAGAGATAAGAAAGCCTTCCTTAGTGATCAGTGCAAAGAAATAGAGGAAAGTAATAGAATAGGAAAGACTAGAGATCTTCTCAAGAAAATTAGAGATACCAAGAGAACATTTCATGCAAAATGAGTACAGTAAAGAACAGAAATGTTACGGACCTTATATAATCAGAAGATACTAAGAAAAGGTGGCAAGAATACACAGAGGAACTATACAGAAAAGATCTTCATGACCCAGATAATCACGATGGTATGATCACTCAACTAAAGCCAGGCACCCTGGAATGCCAAGTCAAGTGTGCTCTAGGAAGCATCACTACAAACAAAGCTAGTGGAGGCAATGGAATTCCAGTTGAGCTATTTCAAATGCTAAAAGATGATGCTGTGAAAGTGCTGCACTGAATATGCCAGCAAATTTGGAAAACTCAGCAGTGGCCACAGGACTGGAAAGGTCAGTTTTCATTACAATCCCAGAGAAAGGCAATGCCAAAGAATGCTCAAACCGCTGCACAACTGCACTCATCTCAGACGCTAGTAAAGTAATGCTCAAAATTCTCCAAGCCAGGCTTCAACAGTGTGTGCACTGTGAAATTCCAGATGTTCAAGCTTGTCTTAGAAAAGGCAGAGGGCTCCTCTCCCGCCCCTCCGCCGCCGCCGGCTGACACGAGTTGCGGAGCGGCCGCCTTCGCTTTCGCCTCCGCCCAGGAGGAGCGTGGATAGGAGCGAGAGTCCGCCGCTGGCCGGTGAGCCGCCGCCATGGGGAACCGCGTTTCGCGGGAAGACTTCGAGTGGGTCTACACCGATCAGCCGCACGCCACTCGGCGCCAGGAGATCCTGGCAAAGTATCCAGAGATAAAATCCTTAATGAAACCTGATTCCAACTTGATATGGATTGTAATTATGATGGTTCTCACTCAGTTTGTTGCATTTTACTTAGTAAAGGACTTAGACTGGAAATGGGTCCTGTTTTGGGCATATGCCTTTGGCAGCTGCATTAATCATTCAATGACTCTGGCTATTCATGAAGTTTCCCACAACAGTGCCTTTGGCCATTGCAAAGCTATGTGGAATCGTTGGTTTGGAATATTTGCCAATCTCCCTATTGGTGTCCCATATTCAGTTTCCTTTAAGAGATACCACATGGATCATCATCGATACCTTGGAGGCGACGGCATCGACGTGGACATTCCAACCGACTTTGAAGGCTGGTTCTTCTGTACGACTTTCAGAAAGTTTATATGGGTCATCCTTCAGCCTCTCTTTTATGCTTTTCGACCTCTGTTCATCAACCCCAAACCAATCTCTTATCTGGAAATAATCAATACTGTGATCCAGATCACTTTTGACATCGTGATTTACTATGTTTTGGGAGTTAAATCTTTAGTCTACATGTTGGCAGCCTCCTTACTTGGCCTAGGTTTGCACCCGATTTCTGGACATTTTATAGCTGAACATTATATGTTCTTAAAAGGACATGAAACTTACTCATATTATGGGCCTCTGAATTTACTTACCTTCAATGTGGGTTACCATAATGAACACCATGACTTTCCCAACATTCCCGGAAAAAGCCTTCCCCTGGTGAGGAAAATAGCCGCTGAGTACTATGACAACCTCCCCCACTACAATTCCTGGATAAAAGTGCTATACGATTTTGTGACGGATGATACAATAAGTCCCTATTCAAGAATGAAGAGGCATCGGAAGGGCAATGAGGTTCAGGAGTAAATGTCATTAAGACCAAAGGAACTCCTCTCTGAAACTTGATTATAACTGAGAAAGTGGAATTTTTGCATTATTAAGTTAAGGCCAACTATGTTTAGAAGCTGCCCTCATACAAATTCAGAGTATGATCTTCATGGTGTCAAGAAGCTAATCTGGCTTTAAAGAATCAGTCTGTCTGCGCAGTGTTCAGCTTTACTCATAATATTGCCACTGTGGTGGATGCCACTTAGGTCTGACCCTTTGTAAGCATATCATAAAAAAAGCTTTTAAAAAGCTATTTCTAGTATGTTGTTTTCACTATAAGGATTTACTTTATTAAAATAGCTAATAAACTGAGCTATTAATCACAAAAAAAAAAAAAGAA
The DNA here is from genome assembly GCF_016772045.2 of Ovis aries. Taxonomy (NCBI): domain Eukaryota; kingdom Metazoa; phylum Chordata; class Mammalia; order Artiodactyla; family Bovidae; genus Ovis; species Ovis aries. Next base: position 49,561,106 of record NC_056056.1, read on the forward strand.
AAAAAGAAAAGGCAGAGGAACCAGAGATCAGGTTGTCAATATCTGTTGGATTATCAAAAAAGCAAGGGAATTCCAGGAAAAAAAAAATCTGTTTCTGCTTTATTGACTATGCCAAATTTTTGACTGTATGGATCACCACAAACTGAAAATTCTTAAAGGGGTGGGAATAGCAGACCATCTGACCTGCCTTCTGAGAAATCAGTATGCAGGTCACGAAGCAATAGTTAGAATGAACATGGAACAAATAGGGAAAGGAGTACATCAAAGCTGTGTATTGTCACCCTGCTTATATGCAGAGTACATCATGAGAAATGCTGGGCTGGATGAAGCGCAAACTGGAATCAAGATTGCTGGGAGAAATATCAATAACCTCAGATATGCAGATGACACCACCCTTATGGCAAAAAGCAAAGAAGAACTAAACAGCCTCTTGATGAAAGTGAAAGAGGAGAGTGAAAAAGCTTGCTTAAAACTCAACATTCAAGAAAGTAAAATTACAGTACCTGGTCCCATCATTCCGTGGCAACTAGATGGTTCACAGTGACAGACTGTATATTCTTGGGCTCCAAAATCACTGCAGATAATGACTGCAGTGATGAAATTAAAAGATGCTTACTCCAGGGAAGAAAAGTTATGACCAAACTAAACAGCATATTAAAAAGCAGAGACATTACTTTGCCAACATAAGTTCGTCTAGTCAAGGCTATGGTTTTTCCAGTAGTCCTGTATGGATGTGAGAGTTGTATTATAAAGAAAGCTGAGAGCTGCAGAACTGATACTTTTGAAACATGGTGTTGGAGATGACTCTTGAAAGTCCATTGGACTGCAAAGAGATCTGACCAGTCCATCCTAAAGGAAATCAATTTTGAATATCCAAAGGAGACCAGTCCTGGATATTCAATGGAATGACTGATGCTGAGGCTGAAACTCCAATACTATGGCCACCTCATGAAAAGTGTTAGCTCATTGGGAAAGACCCTGATGCTTGGAGGGGACTAGGGGCAGGAGGAGAAGGGGACAACAGAGGATGAGTTGGCTGGATGGCATCACTGACTCAGTGGATGTGAGTCTGAGTGAACTCCGGGAGTTGGTGATGGACAGGGAGGCCTGGCGTGCTGCGATTCCTGGGGTTGCAAAGAGTTGGGCATGACTGAGTGACTGAACAGAACTGAATTGAAGTATATATATTCAATGGGATAAATATATGAATATACACAAAGACATCACTTTGCAGACAAAGGTCCATATAGTCAGAGCTTTTTCCAGTAGCCATGTATGACTGTGAGAGTTGAATCATGAAGAAGACTGAGTGCCAAAGAATTGATGCTTTTGAATTGTGGTGCTGGTGAAGACTCTTGAGAGTCCCTTGGACCACAAGGAGATCAAACCAGTCAATCCTAAAGGAAATCAACCCTGATTATGGATTGGAATTACTGGTGATGAAGCTGAAGCTCCAATACTTTGGCCACTTGATGTGAAGAGCCAGCTCATTGGGAAAGACCCTAATGCTGGGGGATTGAGGGCAGCAGGAGATTGAGGCAACAGAAGATGTTTTGGTTGGATGACATCACTGACTCAATGGACATGAGTTTGAGCAAGCTTTGGGAGATAGTGAAGGACAGGGTATCCTAGTGTACTTCAGCGCATGGGGTCGCAAGGAGTCAGTCAGGACTTAGTGACTGAACGACAATGTATAGATAGATACTGAGTTAAGTCCCCATCTGAGTCTGAAGCCAAAGGTAAGAGATGTTCTAATGTTCCAGCTAGAAAACAGTCACACTGTGTGAGCAGTTCTCCTTCTGCCATTTTCTTTTACTCAGACCTTCACCAAGTTGGATAACGCCCATCCACACAGGGGAGATAATCTGCTTTACTCAGTCTATTGATTCAAATATTATCACCCAGAAACATGTTTAACCATTATATGAGTACTGCACAGCCCAGTCAAACTGACATATGATTAATAACCATCTCAGGAATCTAAATCACTGTTTTAGAGGTAGCAAATATCAATTATAAATGGAATTCTTGTTAGGTTGCTCCTCCTTACCTCATTATTTGAAGCACTGTTATCAGTAACTACTCTAAGTGTTTCTATATATTAAAGAAGATGAGAAAAGTGTACCTCACATATGTAGCAAAGCAGGCACAGTGCATTCTTTACCTTAGATTTCTCCTAAGACTAGGGCTTATAGCAGAAGCTGCAAATACCAGTGTGGAAACAAAATGTAAATATTCTAGAACTCAATTATAAAATATTTTTCCTACTCTATCATGTGATTAAAGCACTTCTTATCTCATTGCAGACCACTAGTCTCTATACAACATAATATCCTACTATTCCAGTGAAAAAATACACTGGACTTTGAAAACAACTTTTCTTCTACTTCTCAGCCTTATTATAAAATGCAGATATCTTTGAAGTCAAAAGTTTGTAGTAACCCAACTTTCAAAATATCAACTTAAATCTTTTATGATAGAATAAATACTACAGTTACATATAAAACTTCCCCATATAATAAAATGCTCAAGGTTATTTCCAACTGTGGTAATTTACATCACCTGGTTGTGAAGTTTCTGACAACTCTAACACATGGAGTTTTGACTAAATGGACCATCTGTTTGTTTTTCCCTCACACAATGACAGCAAGGGCCCCACTCTGTGTGATAATCTATCAGAGCTTCTTTAGATGTACCTGGTCACTGGGAGTGCTGAGAATCCAGACTGTTTGGTATTCATACAAGGGACTGTTTCCACTATTCACCACATTTTGAGAAACACTATAGTTGGCAGTTTTACTAAACAATGGGGGAAAACAGCTAGTGCTAGGAAGTTGTAAGGTGAAATTATAGGTAAAATAAAGGAAGTCTTTTGAAGCAATCTTTCCACTAACAGTTTATGGAAAGTTTAGTATTGCAGCTGTCCAGGAAGCCTAATTATTCCATTCTCTGTTGATTTACAAAACATCCATACAATAGAGCAGGAAGGCAAGTGGGAAGACAGTAAAACTTAAGCATTCTTCTTTCTCTTTATTCCAGATATGTAATAAAATCATTGCATTGTGAAGAATTATACAAATTTAGTAAAGACTTTAAAACAGAAAACTCTAGTTTCAGTATCACATAAACCATTTTAATAAAATAGAAATGCATATCACTATGTAAATTACTACTATCAAAATAATGGAAAAATGCAGAATAAAGAATTTTAAAGTGAGATGAATTTAAATGCATATATTATGAATATTTAGAAAGTTCCAACTACTATAATTATGTATTAAAAGTTGGTGATATGTATTTTACTACAACAGATGGAACATAGGATTAGTATTATAGATTATTCTAAAATGATTTTGAAAACACAAATATAGTGATATCAAATATTAAAGTAAGAGGAAATATACCAACACATGACAAATATGACTTTACTAAGTAGGATAATTTTATAATATTTAAAACTATTTGCTCCACAGTTGACTATAGGTCTTGCCACTCTCTTTAAATTTAGTAAATTCACAATAAGGAAGCTTTACAAAATTATTTAGCAGGTGAAAGTGCTGCACTCAATATGCCAGCAAATTTGGAGAACTCAGCAGTGGCTACAGGACTGGAAAAGGTCAGTTTTCATTCCAATCCCAAAGAAAGGCAATGCCAAAGAATGCTCAAACTACCACACAATTGCACTCATCTCACACACTGGTAAAGTAATGCTCAAAATTCTCCAAGCTAGGCTTCAGCAATACGTGAAATGTGAACTTCCTGATGTTTAAGCTGGTTTTAGAAAAGGCAGAGGAACCAGAGATCAAATTGCCAACATTTGCTGGATCATGGAAAAAGCAAGAGAGTTCCTATTTCTGCTTTATTGACTATGCCAAAGCCTTTGACTGTGTGGATCACAATAAACGGTGGAAAATTCTGAGAGAGATGGGAATACCAGGCCACCTGACCTGCCTCTTGAGAAATCTGTATGCAGGTCAGGAAGCAACAGTTAGAACTGGACATGGAACAACAGACTGGTTCCAAATAGGACAAGGAATACATCAAGACTGTATATTGTCACCCTGCTTATTTAACTTATATGCAGAATACATCATGAGAAACGCTGGGCTGGAAGAAGCACAAGCTGGAATTAAGATTATCAGGAGAAATATCAATAACCCCAGACATGCAGATGACACCACCCTTATGGCAGAAAGTGAAGAATAACTAAAAAGCCTCTTGATGAAAGTGAAAGAGGAGAGTGAAAAAGTTGGCTTAAAACTCAACATTCAGAAAATGAAGATCATGGCATCCGGTCTCATCACTTCATGGGAAATAGATGGGGAAACAGTGGAAACAGTGTCAGACCCTATTTTGGGGGGCTCCAAAATCACTGCAGATGGTGATTGCAGCCATGAAATTAAAAGACGCTTACTCCTTGGAAGAAAAGTTATGACCAACCTAGATAGCATATTCAAAAGCAGAGACATTACTTTGCTGACTAAGGTCCGTCTAGTCAAGGCTATGGTTTTTCCAGTGGTCATGTATGGATGTGAGAGTTGGACTGTGAAGAAGGCTGAGCATCAAAGAATTGATGCTTTTGAACTGTGGTGTTGGAGAAGACTCTTGAGAGTCCCTTGGACTGCAAGGAGATCCAACCAGTCCATTCTGAAGGAGATCAGCCCTGGGATTTCTTTGGAAGGAATGATGCTGAAGCTGAAACTCCAGTACTTTGGCCACCTCATGCGAAGAGTTGACTCACTGGAAAACACTCTGATGCTGGGAGGGTTTGGGGGCAGGAGGAGAAGGGGACGACAGAGGATGAGATGGCTGGATGGCATCACTGACTCGATGGACGTGAGTCTGAGTGAATTCCGGGAGTTGGTGATGGACAGGGAGGCCTGGGGTACTGTGATTCATGGGGTCGCAAAGAGTCGGACAAGACCCAGCAACTGAACTGAACTGAACTGAAAAGAAGACAACCATTGCCAAGTATAGACACTTTGTATCTGTGGGCTCCACATCCTCAGATTTAACTAACATGGGTGAAAAATATTTGAAAAAATTCAAAAAGTTTCAAAAAACAAAACTTCAGTCTGCTGCACACCAGCAATTTTTGACATAGCATGCACATTATATTGTTTTATAATTAATTTTAAGATAGATGATTTAAAGTTTAGAGGAGATTGTGCACAGATTTCAAACAAATACTATACTACCATTTTATTTAAGGGACTTGAACAGCTTTGGATTTTTTTTTTTTTTAATTGGAAGAGAGATACTCCTAGAACCGATCACTTGAAGACATCAAGGAATGACTAATTACTTTCCAGGAGAATTTTTCAGAGTTAACAGAGGCTGAGGAAAATCTGCACAGTAAAGAAATGATTCCAGTTTTGAGGGCTTTCCTTGTAGCTCAGCTGGTATAGAAGCCACCTGCAATGCAGGAGACCCTGGGTTGGGAAGATCCCCTCGAGAAAGGATAGGTAGCCCACTCCAGTATTTCTGCCTGATGAATCTCCATGGAGAGAGGAGCCTGGAGGGCTACACTTCATGGTGTCTAAAAGAGTCAGGCAGGACTGAGCGACTAAGCACAGCACAGTACACCAGTTTTGGAGAGTCTGTAACTTAGCAGACAGTATAAGATCTAGCATACTTGAATTCTGCTGTTTTGGGACCCAGAATCCTTGCCGTGCTTGACCTGAATAGGGAAGCTAGCAGCGCTGAATTCTCCTTCAAAGCTGAAGCCAAAGTGAATTGAGTTATGTAAGCTATAACCAAACCTCCAGCTAATTCAACTTCTAATAAGATCAATGATAACAACAGCTCAGCTTAGTGGAAGTTTGGTAACCAAGTTAAAAAAAAAAAAAAACTGAGGTCATAGAATTTCGGGTTTGGAATGCCAAAACCTTTTTGTTAGAAAAAAAAAAAGAAAGAAAGAAAGGTTGCCCCTTTGAAAGAATAGCGCAAATTCCTTGAAAATCACCAATTATAAACTGAAACAATAACATAGAAAACTTGAATAGCCATATTAAAGACATTAAATTCATACCAATAACAGTTTTAGAAAGTTCTTCACAAAGAAATCTCCAGGCCCAGAGAGCTTCGCTGGTGAACTCTATTAAATTTTTATGTGTAAATTATGCCAATAATTTTATAAACTTTTTTTCTGAAAATAGAGGAAACTTATCTCCATTCATTTTGTGAGGACAGCATTACCACAAAACCAAATTGGATGATCATATCACAAAATAAGAACTTAAAGAACTTGATTTAATGCTGCCATCATGTTGAAATACTTAGTCATTTTTTTAACCCAAAGCCTCAAAATTTCCTTTTGTACTGGACCTCCCTTAATTTTAAAAGACTGAATGCTTTCTTCTTAAGATCAAAAAAGGTCAATATACACACTCTCCCAACTTCCACTTGAACTTTGTATTCGAAGCCCAGCTGGAGAGGAAAAAAGAAAAAGAAAAGCAAATTATCTCCAGCTCTTAAGCAGAAAAGCCTAAAAAATATATTATAAAAATTATTAAAATTGTGAAGTCAGTTTATCAATCTGGCAGATAAAAGGCCAACACACAAAAATTATTCACATTTCTACATGCTAGCAATTAACAAGTTGACAAGGAAAATTTCAAATTATCATTTAAATTTGTATCTAACATAAAATGGTATTTAATTTCACAAAAGATGTGTAAAGTCTATACTAGAAATATATAAACGTTAGAGTGAGATATTAAGGGACTATTAAGTGAGTGAAGAAATAGAAGATGTTTATGAATTAAAATACTTAATCTTGTTACAATAACAATTCTCCTCAAATTGATTTATAAGTTAAATTCCAATAAAAACCCCGAGGTTTTTTTTGTGGTTTTTTGTTAGTTTGTTTGTTTTTGGCTTTTTAGAAATTGACAAAATGAATCAAATTTATTGGAAAAAATAGCTTTTAGAAAGGCCATAACAATTTTGAAAACAAAATTTAAGGAAGGATTTGCACTACTTGATTTTTAAACAATGTGAAGCTGAAGATATATTGATGAGAACAATAATAAATACATCAAATGTATAGAATAAAGGAAGCTGAAAAAAATCAACGCTCATAGTCAGTTGATTTTTAACAGATGAGCCAAAAGAATGCATAGGGAAAGGAACTGTCTTTTCAAAAAATAAGTGATGCAACATCCAGGTGTCTGAGGTTGTAAATGTGTAATATTGATCCCATGAAAATATTAATGGAAGATGGATCATAAAAATAAAAGCTAAAGCTATAAAGACTCCAGGACAAAACACTAGAAAATATCTTAGCTACCGTGAGATGGATAAAGATTTGTTAGGTATAAAAGAAAGCATAATGAATTGGATCTCATCACAATTAAAATCTTCTACAGTTCAAAAGGTAGCTTTAAGCAAGATAGAAAACAAAACACAGTGTAGACTACAGGAAATATTTATAATAAATATATCTAACAAAGTCTTTATGCTTAAAATACATAATCTCTATAACCCAATAACAAAAAATTATAGCTTAAGATGAGTGAAACATGAACATATATTTCATGAATACAACTTATATCTCAATTCACATAGTTTCATGGCTTATATACATTTTATAAAACTCACTAAATTTTATTGTTAAAATCTGTGCCTCTTATAGTAGTTAGTTATACTTAAATAAAATTGATTAAAAATTAAAGTGGAAAATGACCCTAAAATCCCACAGTAGGTAAAAATATTTAAATTTCTCTGTAGAGTTTCCACACTTTATCTGCATGCTTATTTTTTGCCTATCTATGTTTATAAATATTTCTTGTTAGTTTCACTTCCTATTAATTGAGAAAGAAAATAAAAATAATTTTCACTATTTCAATTCTGTTTTTATGATAACCATTTTATTAGTTCTTCCATTTCTAATAGTCATAGCCATCACTTATGGAGGATCTCTTAGTTTTCTGGCAATGCATAAGGTCATTTGCATGCATTATTTCATCTTAATCCTCAACTTATCCTTTAGAAAACAGTTACCCTAATGAGCAACATTATATTGATTTACATTCTTTTTAAGAATTAATGTATCTAAAATTATGCATCTACCACTGAAAAAGAAATATCCCCATTTTCTCATGAAGACTTACTGTATGCTCACTATTCATATTTTCTTCATATTCAGTGCCATTTTTCACTCTCATTTTTTTTGAACTATAGGAGTGGTTGTTTCTAAGTGTATCAATTTCCAAGAGAGGTGTATTGGCTAGAATTTTTAGTTATAAACACTAGAATCTACTTTAGCTAATGGTAGAAGAAAGATATGAATAAGGATATAGAAATATTGGGAGAGATGAAGAAATAGCTAAACTGAACTTCTACATGAATGGTTCTTTAAGGTTTAGCATACGAACTTGTCTGCTGAAGGACTGCTGCTTCTCCTATAACTAGGACATTTCAAGATATTGCTACCACTGCTTCAGGCTCCAGAGGTACTCTATCTTTCCCAAGCAGAAATTCTATTACTGCCACTGATTGCAGGAAATAACTATGAAACAGATATTGTGCTCTCTGCCTGATTTTGTCCACATGACTTTTTCCACATTAAAGTAAATGAGTTCTATGAGTATATCAGATTGGCACAGCCTAAATCACAGGTATGTATTCCGATTGCAAATGAAACTGGAAATGCAGAAGTTTCATTCATTCATCCATTCATTCATTCACTCTCCCACTGAGTTAATTATATTCCGCAGTAAGGATCCAGGAAGGATAAGCCTCAACATGGTGGGAAAATTGAAAAAGAATTTAGACAGTGTTGAATAACAAATTCACAAACTTGATGGAGTTGAATCCTTGTATTTTAACATTTATTAAAATGTTCCTCCCCAAATAAGCTGTACCATTTAATTCTTTAATTTTATAATTTATTGATATTTTCTTTTTGACTGATGCATGATTAATTTTAATGTTCCATAAATGTGGAAAAATTGCATATGATTTTTGTCAGGTGCAAAGTTTGACACACACACTGATAGCTATCACTCTTCTATAGCTATCATTTTTCATAAGCCATAACCAAAAGTGACTTCCATTGCCTCAAGTCACTGATTGGTTGTTTTTCATTGTTCATCAGCTGCCTGAACAGTCATTTACCTCTTTGCCCTATTTAGATTGCATCTTTCATTTCTCTAAATTTATCCTTACATTCCCAATTCCCTCTGCATACTTTTCCATCCAGTGCCCTTACATGGTAAAATCCAAACCATTGTTAAAATCTTCTTTCTATTAATTCAGGTATCATACACAAGCAGCTGAATCTATCTAGAGAAATGTTAAAAGCAGGATGACAGATTTCACTTTCCATTTATATCCATGAATATCAAAAGCATCCTCAGAACTTTCAAAATTCTCTTTTCCTCATCAATTCATTCTTTCAGTTTCCCAGACTGCAATTTCATAACTTTTGGTTCTCAGACTTCTCACAGGATAATCTTGAATTTGAGTAGTTGAGAAATTTTAGAAGAAAACTTCATGTTGCCACCCGGCAATCTCCCAACTTCATGCGCACACACTCTACCTTCTCTCATAAGGAATTACTGTGCATCCCTGCTCCTCTTTAAAGGCAATTTGTTCATTTGCTCTATTTAAAGGTTTGGTACCTGTAATATATATTTTTTCTACCATATCATCAAATTCTTCTCTACTGTGTCATTTCCAGAGACACATAAACATGCCATTATATCTTTTTTTTTAATTGCATTCTCTTATGTACCCATTCAGTTAACCACCAATCCACTTTTTTGCTCCTTTTTAAAGGAAAGTCCTTGAAAGAGATAAAATTTAAGCTTACTGTCTCCTCTTCCTCTCTTGTATTTTCTTCTCAGCCTAATCAAGCTTTCATTCCCACTACATTACAAAGCCATTCTCAACAGACATAAGGATGCTGTAAATCAATAAATTATGTGTCAGTGTAAGCAGCTCCATTGCCCCTTTTATCTTTGCTCATCCCTATTTTCTTTAGACCTTAATCACAAAGATGAGCTCATTAGGCAACAGTTAACTTAGGTCCGGATTTCTGCTTTGCTAAATATACACAACACCTTAGCTAACATGTTGATTCCTTTACTAGATTAAAAGGAGTAAAAATGAAGAAGTAAGCACTTAAAGAGTGACTGACCGTTACCCCTAGCTTCCTTTAGTAAATATGCTGGTGGATCCCCCAGGTGCAGTAGATCAGATGGGCAAGAGAGCATTCAAATGCAGGCAGATCTTGTGAACTAGACTGCTTCCCAAGAAAGACTCGAAGTCAGCAGTCCTATATGCAATGGAAAAATGGCAAAGAACCTGATTTCCTGCCTTAACACCTGAGATTCTTTCCCCCATTTCCCTTTAATCTTCCAAGTTGATTTTTAGACATAAGTTCACCCTCTCCCCAGATTGCTGGCTTTTTTGAATAAAGTAACTTTCTTCCCTGCCAAAGCTTGCCCCTCAATGTATTGGCTGTTGAGTGGTGAGCAGCTAAGCCTGTGTTCAGTTACACTGGTCCCCTTGCTTTCATCCAGCCCTGTCAACGCCCTGAAAGGGCTCTAGCCATGTTTTCACATTGTCATATATTATTGCTCTTATTGTTTTAATTTGTAAAAGAAAGACAAATTAACAGCAACTTGGTCGGACAGCTGTCTCATGGCACCCATTGCATCATGCTATCCAGCCCAGCCGCCTCTACTTCTTGCCTGACTCATTAAAATGACCTCTTTATTGGTCTCCCTCAGCCACTCTGCTATCTCTTCCAGTCAAGTATACATAAGAGAAAGATAGATCTTCCTGAAATATAAAGTAAATGAGCTCTCTCCTGTGAAAGATTCTGAAAGACTAAAGGTTTTCTACAGTAGTCCTCCTTTAGCTCCCAGTCATCCCCCTCCATCCTTCTAAATAAACCCAGATTGTCCAACCATGGCTGCTAAACCAGATACCCAGTCTTGCTGCTCCTAATATCCTCTCCTGTAACTAACTCAACATAAAATTTCCCGACATTTGAACTGCAGCAAATTATCAAAAAACCTGACTTTTCCTTAGCTATTCTAAAATATCGTTAGCTACATACCCACCCAGAACAGTTTTTTAGAGGTATTCTCACACTATAATATTTTTGTAAAACCTTGTGCTTATGGGCCTTTGTCAATTTTCTCCTTTGAAACTGATAGACTCAATTCTAGCTTGTGGATTCCTTTAACAGAAAGTAAATTAATTAATTAATTAATAGATTATAAATTTGCTCATAACCTCTCCTACCATTGATTCCTTGCTCACTGTATTAGCTACTCAGGGCTACCTGTTTTTCAGATAAAACAAGATATTTCCCCATGATGTCTTTTGTTCATATTGTTTATTATGTCTAGAAAATGCTTGCCTCATGACACTCATGTGTTTACATGACTTCTTCTCTCACATATTTTTAGGTCCTTTATCAAATGTTGCCTCCAGGGAAAAACTGTATCTTAGTAATCAATCCATGGTAGTACTGTCAACCTTTCCCTACCCTTACCTGCAACTCTTTCCCCTACATTGTGTATTGCTATCATAGTACACAATCTTATATGCCTTATATTAATATTTGATTATTTAATGTTTTCCTTTAACTGACAGTAGGAAGAACCAGGAATTAAGAAATATTTCTGGCCTCTTCATCAATCACTTTTTTATATTTCAATCATTTGATTTTTATAAATAAATTAAAAGTTAATATCATTTGACATTAAAAGATTTCTAGCAAATATTTTTATGTTTGGACTGAACCTTTTACCCAGGGTGGTAACAAATTCCCATTGATAGGGTTATAAAGACATAAAAACGACTGACTTTCCTTGTCTATGTGGAACAGAATGTTCAGAACATGGGCAGAAAATGAGAGGATCATTCTGAAAGCTTCTTTTCTATGGCATGCTTAAATAAGTTTCACTAAAGATGCCTACACCTTGATTCCCAGGATGGCAAAAGGTATTACAGGGAAGTGATAAAATGCAAGAGTGTTGTAATGGAGACATATACCCAGATTATCCAGATGAGTTCTAGATAATCACATGAATTCTTAAAAAAGAGAGGCGGGAGTATCAGGGGCAAAGGGAAACGTGACAACAGACACAGAGATCAGAGAAGGAGATTGGACAATGCTTCTCTGCTGTTTGAAAATAGAACAAAGAACCACAAGAAGGAAATGCAGGAGGCTGGAGACTTTTAAAGGCTGGAAAAGGCAACAGGCAGATCCTCTTTCAGAACTTCCAAAAAAAAAAAAAAAAACATAGCCATGCTGACCTGCTGATTTTGGCCCTATATATGAAACTCATTTTCAGACTGATGACCACCAGAACTGGACAGTTAGAAATTGGGTTGCTTTGAGACACTAACTGCCAACATATGCTGGATCATCAAAAAAGGAAGAAAGTTCCAGAAAAAATCGATTTCTGCTTTATTGACTATGCCAAAGCCTTTGACTTTGAAAGAGATGGGAATACCAGACCACCTGACCTTCCTCTTGAGAAATCTGTATGCAGGTCAGGAAGCAACAGTTAGAACTAGACATGGAACAACAGACTTGTTCTAAATAGGAAAAGGAGTATGTCAAGGTTGTATATTGTCATCCTGCTTATTTAATTTACATGCAGAGAACATCATGAGAAATGCTGGACTGGAAGAAACACAAGCTGGAATCAAGATTACTGGGAGAAATATCAATCACCTCAGATATGCAGATGACACCACCCTTATGGCAGAAAGTGAAGAGGAACTAAAAAGCCTCTTGAAAGTGAAAGTGGAGAGTGAAAAAGTTGGCCTAAAGCTCAACATTCAGATAATGAAGATCATGGCATCCGGTCCCATCACTTCATGGGAAATAGATGGGGAAACAGTGGAAACAGTGGCTGACTTTACTTTGTAGGGGCTCCAAAATCACTGCAGATGGTGATTGCAGCCATGAAATTAAAAGACATTTACTCCTTGGAAGGAAAATTATGACCAACCTAGACAGCATATTAAAAAGCAGAGACATTACTTTGCCAACAAAAGTCCATTTAGTCAAGGCTATGGTTTTTCCAGTAGTCATATATGGATGTGAGAGTAGGACTATAAAGAAACTGAGTGCCGAAGAATTGATGCTTTTGAACTGTGGTGTTGGAGAAGACTCTTGAGAGTTCCTTGTACTGCAAGAATCAACCAGTCAATCTAAAAGGAAATCAGTCCTGAGTGTTCATTGGAAGGACTGATGATGAAGCCTAAACACCAATACTTTGGCCACCTGGTATGAAGGGCTGACTCATTTGAAAAGACCCTGATACTGGGAAAGATTGAAGGTGGGAAGAGAAGGGGAAGACAGAGGATGAAATATTGGATGGCATCACCAACTCAATGGACATGAGTTTGGGTAGACTCCAGGTGTTGGTGATGGACAGGGAGGCCTGGCATGCTGCATTTCATGGAATCACAAAGAGATGGACACAACTGAGTGACTGAACTGATCTGAACTGAAAACACTAAGTTTGTGTTAATGTCTTACAGCAGTAATGGGACAGTAACACAGATGCATCATAGTTCTCAGATACAAAATTGTTCATTCCTTTTTGATGCATGAGATCTAGAATTTGCCTCTCTTTTGATAATATGGTGGATGATGTGATAATTCTGAAGTTCTCTTTTTCTCTATAGTTTGCATAGCTTGTCTTTGCTGATCCACTCTAGGCTTTTCTCACATTATAAGAGAACTCTCTTTTAGAACTCATGAATTTTACTTTGCAAAGTGTATTTTTTTAAGATAGGTTTTAGTCTTTTTACAATTTACCTTGGTTATATGTATTTGGACTACATTAAATCATTCTACTTTATCTACTTGTGTTTACTTTTTTATCTATTTATTGTCTTATTTATCCTCTGTAGCTGTATCTCCTTTCATTCTAAACCTCCACTTTCCTGTTTTTAACTCTGAGTATCATGTTAGTCTCTACTCATATAAATGAAGAAACTATGTGTGAACCTTTAGTCCATCCTGAATTATGTTAAGAATCTCCTGTTTATCTGTAGAGTCATTTTTTTTAATCAGATATTTTCTTTGCTTGAAGAAATTTTACATGCATTATTTGTTTGATTCTCCTAGAAAAACCTGGAATGCAGGTAGGGAAGACATCATTGTTCCCATTTTTGTACACTCCTAGTAGTTTTAAGTCCATTAAACTTCTTTCCTTATCAGCGCTGCCTTCAGTCTCAACCAATTATCTCAAGTAAGAGCAGAGAAAGACAGTGGTACAATGCAGGTAACGGAAAAAATCATCATTAGTTTGTTGTATGATCACTTATACACTTATATCTGAACTATAGTTTGTTATTTTAAAATAAATCAGCTCTTGGTGGTAGTGCTGACTCTCTTGTGACTTTAGTGTGAGAACCGGGAATTTAGTGAGGGAATTTAGTGAGGGAATTACTGACAGTGAGAAGATATCAGAAATTAAATTAGAATGGAGTGGCCAGGATAAGCAGAAATAAAACCTAACCCTAAAGTTGCTAATGGATAATTTTGTCATTAAGTCATTTCATTTACTCACTTTGACACATTCTCTGACACATAACGTAAATTGGACTTCTGTTGCACATATTTAACCAGAAAGGAAAAAAAAAAAAAAAAAGCATAGCATCAAACTGTGTTTGAAGGGAAAGCTAGACAGTATTAGAGAAAACACATTTTAACATAATTTTTAGGAAACTCTGATATCCCAATTTCAGATACTGATACAATTATAGACAGTCCAGGGTTATAATAACTGCTGTCAGACCAACAGAATAATTTTTTATTATTCTTCCACCCAAGTAAGAAGAAAATAAAACAATTCGTTGAGTACCTTTGAATGCTAGGTATGGTACTGAGAACATTTATGTATGTTCTCATTTCATCTTGTCCCAGTAAATCTGGTATTTTTATTATATTCAATATATTATTTAGAAAACTATGATTAGAACACACACACACATTTAAAAATGACCAAGAACAAAATACACAGTAAGCATAGTATTTCATATAACAGTCTACAAAATCAGGCTCATATAGAACATAGAAAAGAAATACTATATTTATCTTGTTATAATATTCAATTCTGAAAAACATAAGCTTCCTCCGTTGTGATGGTTCTCCAAATGAGGTCCTGGATCAGTAGAATAAGCATGACAAAGGAAATTAGCAGAAATGAATACTATTGAGTCCCTCCCTAGAACTACTAAATGCAGCAATCTGTTTTAACAAGTCCCCTGGGTGATTGTGGATGCCTCGAGTTTGAGTTTGAGAAGCAATGCCTAGTCTTTGCCTCTCTGCTTCATTCTTTTCTCCTTTTGCCATAAAAAGTGTGTTAGTCGCTCAGTCGTGTCAGACTCTGTGAGATTCCACGGACAGCAGCCCACAGGCTTCCCTGTCCATGGACTTCTCCAGGCAAGAATACTGGAGTGGGTTGTTGTTCCTTTCTCCAGGGGATCTTTCCAACCCAGGGATCGAATCAAGTTCTCTTATATCACAAGCAGATTCTTTACCACTGAGCCATCAGGGAGGTTCTTTCTGTAAAAATGTTCCTTGCAAAATCTTCCATAAGACAAGACCCTCACTGAGAAAATTATTTATTTTGTTTCTTAGGTATTTTCTTGTAGAATGGATCCTTGAGTTTTCTAGACCTTCCTTTGGCTTCAATATAGTGTGTCTGAATCTTATTCCCTTTCCACATTGCTAAAAACATGTTTTCTATTCTTCTAGGAGCTCCAGTTTAAAGTTTATACATATATATATATATATATATATATATATATCTCCACATTTACAGGGTAAGAAAAGGGAGTGGGCACTTAAGGGAAAGATCAACTAGATCTTCGGTCAGTCATGATTGATCTGTGTGATTTTTGTGATTTCTTTAAATGTCTTTTGCTAGGGATGAAAATGTAGAATATCTTATTTTTTAAGGAATGGGAGATGTTATGCTTAAGCTCAATATTATTGACTCAGTATAGGGTCCTGGAATCATTTTTAATGATTAATTGCCATGGGCATATGCTAAGGTGACTCCCAAAGATTTCTACCTTCTGGTGTTCAAATCTTCATTAAGTTAGTTTTAAGATTTTTTTTTAATGTGGACCATTTTTAAAAACTATTGAATTTGCTACAATATTTCTTCTGTTTTATGTTTTGTTTTGATGGGGGGGGGGTGGCTGAAAGGCATGTGGGTTCTTAGCTCACTAGATAGGGATCAAACTGTACCTCTTACATTGGAAGTCCCTTCATTAAATTATTTTTCCTTGGTATGAGCAGGACCCATGACTAGTCTCTCACCAATGGAAGATGGCCAAGGTAATAAGATGTCATTCCTATAATTAGATTTGTTATTTATACAATTTTATCATAGCTCACTGGAGCTAGAAACTCTCCTTGCAATCTTGAAGTAAGTGGCCATTTGGGATAGTCCATGTCGTAAGTGTCAGCTACAAATTGACACTTGCCATCTACATCTACAAAGATTAAATCATGTGCTACTGCAGCTGCTGAATTTCAACACTCCCTGAAAGGACTTCAGGGTGAAGAGCAGAAATAAGGAAGTTTGTGCTCTGGGAAAAACTAGCAGAACAGGTCTTCAGAGAGTTAAATATTTTCCGGAGCTGATTTTACGAGCCCAATTCTTATATCTCCTCAGATCTAGAAAAGCACTATAATCCTTCATGGTGATGACTGCTCATTGTGACTAGAAGAAACCTTCTGCAAAAAATATACGTTCTTGATTATATGTACTCTCCCTTAACTAAAATTACATGTATACTGACTTCATCTTGCCTGGGAAATCTCATGGAGAGAGGAGCCTGGTGGATTATAGTCCAGGGAAGTCACAAAGAGTCAGGCATGACTTAGTGACTAAACAATAAATATTGACCTTTCCCCTTGCCTTATTAGAGCAGTTTCTCAGAGCTATATGAGATGCTATCTATTGGACTGTAGTTCTCATTTTGCCCCAAATGAAAGTTGACTCACAACTTTGTGAATTTTTTTTTTAACTTGACACAAGGAAATTTGGGCAGCCTGAAGGTAAACTACAACCAGGAAAAAACTAGAGATCATGGTCATATAGCAACAAAGAGATCTATTCTTCCCACAAAACTGAAAGAACTTAGAAGCAGGTTTTTCCTCACCTGAGCCTCAAGATAAGAATATGATCCAGCCAATATCTGCCTTGTGGACCATGAGAACAATCCTGATTAAAAGACCCAGGAAAGCCATGTTAAACTCCTGATTTACTGAACCTTTGAGATAATATTTCCAATTTTTTTTTTTTTAAACTGCAGGTTTGAGACCATTCTGCTACTTCTGTTGTGCTGCTAAGTCGCTTCAGTCGTGTCTGACTCTGTGTGACCCCATAGACGGCAGCCCACCAGGCCTCCCCCATCCCTGGGATTCTCCAGGCAAGAACATTGGAGTGGGTTGTCATTTCCTCCTCCAATGCATGAAAGTGAAGAGTGAAAGTGAAATCGCTCAGTCGTGTCCGACTCCCAGCAACCCCGTGGACTGCAGCCCACCAGGCTCCTCCGTCCATGGGATTTTCTAGGCAAGAGTACTGGAGTGGGGTGCCATTGCCTTCTCCGTGAGATCATTTTATTATACATCAACACAAAATTAGCACACTATTTTCCTCTGGTTTTCAACTCTTGTTACACTTTTCACTCTTCTCTGGCAGCAGCCTGTAAAGGAAAAAGACAAGGAGAATCTGATAATGTGGACCACACTGTTCCTAGTGGACTCCTATCTCCCTCTTCCCTGCAGGCTGCCCAGTTCCACAATAGTGCACACCTTGCTTAGTTTCTCTTTAGGATCAGTCTTGTTTTGGGCAGAAATAATTATCTCTGGAATATCAGAATAATATTGATTGGTCTATTTCCCTTTTTCCTCACAGAATGAAAAAAAAAATTGCAAAGTTTGTGAAGGCCCCCACCCTCCTGATAACTTTGCAGTAATTGTTGATGACTTCTTTTCCAGGAGTTTTCAAACCATTCCTACTGACTGCCTAATTATCTCTTTTTTTCTGAATATGAAGCATTTGTGAGATTGTATCTCACTGGCTTCCCAGTACTGCTTCTGGGAAGGCTGAGGTAGAAACTAAGACTTTGTTATTGCTATATTTTTCTCTTTCTCTCCCTGTTCACCACTTTTTTAAAAAAAAATATGACATAACACTGTGACCTTTCTTTTCGTTTCAGTAATATGGGTATTGTTTCCTAGTTTCCATCTTATTTTTTGTTCATTTTCTAGCAAGGATATATTTTTTGAAATATCTTTTGTCCTTAAAATCCTCTTGCCCTCTGGCTTCCCTCCTATTGAATCAATGTGTTTCAGTGCTGCAAGGGAAAGATAAATTACCAGCTAGGGAGATAAAATCATTTCTCAACTTTGTTATTTCTTCTTTACTCTTTGCAAACAATAATTTTGAAATCGAAGTCTAGCTTAAAAAATAAAATAGAAAGTTTTACACATTTCTTGAGCTACCATTATGTTATCATGGGTTGCCATTGCCTTCTCTGAAGTTAGCAACAGCTGTGCTTATATCCTGAATGCTTCCACTAATCTGAGGAATCTAGAATAGACTCAGAAAAGCAGAGATTGGAATGGTGGTGGCCAGAGGTTGGGTTGGGGGGCCGGAATCAGAATTTTCAATGAGTATAAAGTTTCAGTTATGTAAAATGAATGGAGTCTAGAGAGCTGCTGTACAGTATAGAATCTAAAATTAATATCACTGTATTGTGCGCTTAAAATGTGTTAATGGGCAGCATACAGCATACAGTTAATAATGTTATAATAACTTTTTGTGGTGACAGATGGTAATTAGACTTATTGTGGTGACTATTTTAAAATGCACATAAATATTGAATCTCTGTGACGTACACCTGTAACGAACATGCTATTATATGCAAGTTATAAACCAATAAAAGAGGGTAGATCTTAAGTGTTCCTGTTAGAAAAAAAAAAAGGTAAAAACAAAAGTGAAGGGGCACAAGGGAACTTTTAGAGGTAATGGTTATGTCTGTTACCTTGATTTGGTGATAGTTTTACAGGTGCATATATTTTATATTCAAGCTCATCAAATTCTATACATTACATATATGCAATTTTTTTACATCAGTTATACCTCAGTAAAGTTATTTTTTAAAAAGCAGTGCTCATGTACTTGTATGATAATTTTTCTGTAAGTCAGTGCTTCTCAAAGTGTTGCCCCTAGACTAGGAACATTAGTATCTTCCTAGAACTTACTATAAATGGAAATTCTATGCTCCTTCCCAGGACTATTGAATAAGAAACCCTAGGAGAGAGGTCTAGCAATCTAGATTCATGAAGCCCTCCAGGCAATTGTCTTGCAGAGTAAAGTTTGAGACCTGCTACAATGAAGATAGGTGTTGAAAGAGAAGATAGCAGTGACGATGTACATTTAAGAATTTGCTGGAAAATGCAAAAGATCAAAGTTCTACATCTCTAGCTAGCTTCAGAGACATAGGAAGAAGAAATGAAGAATTTTAACTAGTGGAACTCTCCAAATATATCTGGAGACTTTGAAAATATTGGAGCCTGTGGCCTATTGTCCTGGGCATTCCCTAGAGTTTGGGTGGGATACAATCCTTAGGAGAAGTTTCACTTTAATGTTGTTTCAAATGGTGTCAGAGCAATAGAGTATGTTTGGCAGCAGGAGATTTGTGAAATAGATCTCATGGGATAATGCTGTTGCTACTCCATGTCTTATGCACTGTATGCAGGACACTGAGATTTTCCTCTTTTACCTACATAGGATCCCAGAAATATAGAGAGGATGTTAAGGACCTTTGGTTGGGAATATGAAGCTATGTGAGGAAAACCCAGTGAAAAGAGATGATGACAAGTGATTGACAACCATCTGGTTAATTGCCAGCATCATTGGGCACCAGCACATCCCCAAAGGTCAGGCAGCACCAGGCATATCACAAGTCGGGTAGGTGTGGGAAGAGGCTGCTCTCTAGACATAAGTGAGCTACATAGCTCAGTTGGAGGCCCTAGAGAAACACAGCATATGTAATTCCTCCCTCCTGCCAATAGTTACTGTGAAGACTCATGTTCACTACATTTAGGCACCATATTGTGAAAGAACAGAGGGAAGAAGGGAGAATTCTTTTTGAGAGTTTGATTTATATTGATGCAATATTTATCAGAAAGGGAAAAACTTTCAACAAAAAGGATATTTAAACCAATGATCACTGATTTATCCTTGAGAGATGAGTTTATACACATACCTCGTAATCTCCTATCCTGCTTCCACTTGAGATATAGGTGAATGAAATTAATAACATCTGTTATAGAAAATAAGGCTTTGTTTTTAGTAACATAACATAAGCTTGAGTTAAATTTCAGTCTTATTGGATTATGTTAATTGTTAGGAATAAGAATTTGAGATTCAACTTTTATTTTTTGCCATTTTACAGTGGCTTCCCTGATAGCTTAGTTGGTAAAGAATCTGCCTGCAATGCAGAAGACCCTGGTTCGATTCCTGGGTCAGGAATATCCACTGGAGAAGGGATAGGCTACCCACTCCAGTACTCTTGGGCTTCCCTTGTTGGTCAGGTGGTAAAGAATCCGCCTGCAATGCAGGAGACCTGAGTTTGATCCCTGGGTAGGGAAGATCCCCTGGAGAAGGGAAAGGCTACCCACTCTAGTATTCTGACCTGGATAATTCCATGGACTATACAGTCCATGGGGTCACCAAGAGTCTAACATGACTGAGCGACTTTCACTTTCACTTTCACTTTTCACAGTGGCTATTAGAATACTTCTGTTTGCTCTGCTTCTCAAGGACAAAATATAAAGTTTTTATTTTTTTAATTTTATATAAAATATTTTTAATCTTTGTCATATTTATGCAGGTGACTTAGTTTTAATCTAAACAAAATATTTTTAAACTAGCTCAATTTATATGGTTAATCTGATTATGTTTAATTTGAGAAAAAGAATAATTTTTATTTAATCACATATTGAGTGCATATATTTCCCTTAGGTTTTTAATTTAATTTTGCTTTTAGATGATTTGTTTTGAATACACACTGTATATGTTACCATTATATGTAACTATAGATTCCTTGATCACAGTATCGATTATTACAAAGATATTTTCAGAACAGTGATGAAATCAATAATTCAGCCTCCAACTGTAACAGCAAAAAGTGCTTTCCAGGTTGAGCCTAGAGATTACACGGTTAAATTCAGGGCTTTGATTGCATTTTTTCCTGTGTGTAGATGTATAAAGACCCTGTAGTGGGTTGAAGAAAGTTCCACATGATTATTGGTAATGTGAGAAGAAAAAAATGTTGATTTAATGTGTTTGGGTTCATTCATTCGAAAATATGTTTTAAATTATTTTTTTATTTCTATATTAAGCCCTTGGGACCTTGATGGGGTCAGGGTAGATGTAAGCTTCTCTCTATAACTTGTTCATGATACAGTTTAAAGACAAAATGTAACTGATGACAGAGTAAATAATACTTTCTGAAAGTGGAACTATATTCAAAGTATAATTTTGTCATTGGAGAAAGATACACTAAGTCAGCCTGTAAGTGATCAGGACAACTTCATAAAAGTGGCAAAATCTGAGCTAAAATTTAAAAAAGACAATCCAGAGGGACAAGCAGGGGAAATATATTCTAGAAGAAATGTCGTTTTTCCCTTGATATACTTCTGAGAAAGCTTGGAAATTTAGAGTAAAATGCTCCGTTGTAAGCTGCAGAGATAAAACTGTAAGAATAAAATTGTTAAAACTGGAAAACAAAGGTTGTTCTCCATCACTGAAATAAAGACAGTGAATCTGTGATTACAGCTAATTAAAAGAAACTCAGATACGGTTGGTAAATCCTGGAGTGGATTGTGCAGACTGTTTAATATCCTTCTGAACTATAGACAAAACTGTCCTTGGCTACTGCTTTGTTAGAAGAAAAAAAAAAAAAAACCATGAAAAAATTTCAAGTCAAAATTTGTACTGCTTTACTATTGGGAAACAAGCCACTGTCTCCTGATTTTTGAACAACAAAAGAATCCCAACTAAAGTGTGTCTCATAATATCAGCACCAGCTGAAACCACAAAAATATCAACTTGTGTAAATGAAGCTTGCTTTCCTCTTAATAAGCCAGAATTTGAAAGAAATACTCTGTGACCTCTGCTATTAATATATGGTTGATAAAGTTTCAAACTTAACTGTCCTCCATTGAGAAATGACAAAGACATTGTATGTGTGGTACACATTGGGTAATGGCAGAGTTGTCCTCATTGACAGAGTATTAAATACCCTTAATTGTACTTTAACGGTATTGCCCTATGCTAGTTTCTGTCACATTCTCTCTAGTTCTTCACTGCCTTTGATTTATCTTAGAAACAATCTCTGAAGCTCTAGTCAAGTGGTACTGCTTTGAGTACAACTGGCTCTGCTCCCCAAATATAGTGCAAGGCCATCAAGCCTGTCCAAAATGCTAAATACTGTTACATGAAAACTCTAAAATTGATTATCAAATTGCACTTTCTTACTCCTTATTTTCATAAAAATGTTAGTTTCAATGGCAAAGCTGTAAGAAGAAACCCACTGTTACCAGAATTTAGGTGAGTTCAGTGCAACAGAAGAGCACATTTTGATTGGTAAAAACAATCTTTTAAATTCTAGATCCTTTGCTTTTATGATAGGTAACAAAATTCACTGAGTACAAAAATGAATAAATAAGTTATTTTTTCTGCTAGTTCTACATGCAGTGACTAAACTCACATCCATTTGAACTATACATATCCGTATTCTTTCTCTTTGTATATTTTATTTTATAACACAAATATAGTTCTGTTCACTTGAACGAAGGGAACTTATTTTTAATGGTATAATAATCCCAAGCTAAGTGACTGATAATATCAGAAAATTATATGTGACAATGGAAAAAAAAACTGTTATGCAGAACAAAATATAGAAACTGTTATAAAAGGTGTCCTGTAATCTATGTTCTATTTACACTGTATGAAATAGTGCAAAGAAAGAACATGTGTTGCCACGACCTGGAATGAATTGTTTTGTTTGTTTGCTGAAGTCCCTGCAGACTAGTCTGGCCACCCCATTATTCTCCTGGCTCTCAGAGCCAGATATGAGCACTCTTAAATGTGACAGGAAAAAAAAAAAAAAAAAAAGGTAGAGACAGGGCTGCTGAGTGCAGACCCTTCCCAGGACAGATTGGGTCACAACTTCCTTCCAGGCCACTTAAGGACCATCCTGAATCAGCAAAAGCCAGAAGTGAACCACTGCTGTTCAGACCTGGAAAAAGAGAGCGTTCTGTCACTTTTGCACGTGGCAACTAGGGAATTATCAGATGGCCAGGTCCACTTAGGACATGGGCTTCAACAGTATATGAACCAAAAACTTCCAGAAGAACAAGTTGGGTTTTGAAGAGGAATAGGAACCAGAGATCAAGTTGCCAACATTCATTGGATCATGAAGAAAGCAAGGGAATTCTAGAAAAATATCGATTTCTGCTTCATTGACCTCTTGAAAGCCTTTAATTATGTGGATTGCAACAAACTGGAAAATTCTTAAAGAGATGGGAATATAGACCACTTTACCTGCCTCCTGAGAAACCTATATGTTGGTCAAGAAGCAGAAGTTAGAACTGGACATGGAACAAAGGACTGGTTAAAAATCAAGTAAGGGGTATGACAAGGCTGTATAATGTCACCCTGCTTATTTAAGTTCTATGCAGAGTACATTATGCAAAATGTCAGGTTGGATGATAAATCACAAGGGGGAATCAAGATTTCTGGGAGAAATATCAGTAACTTCACATATGCAGATGATACCACCCTAATGGCAGAAGTTGAGCAGAATGAATGAGCTTCTTGTTGAAGGTGAAAGAGGAGAGTGAAAAAGTTGGCTTGGAACCCAACATTCAAAATCTAAGATGATAACAAAAATAAATGAAGATCATGGCATCCAGTCCCATCAGTTCAATTCAGTTCAGTTCAGTTCAGTTCAGTTGCTCAGTCATGTCTGACTCTTTGCGACCCCATGAATCGCAGCACACCAGGTCTCCCTGTCTGTCACCAACTCCCAGAGTTCACTCAGATTCACGTTCATCGAGTCAGTGATGCCATCCCGCCATCTCATCCTCTGTCGTCCCCTTCTCCTCCTGCCCCCATTCCCTCCCAGAATCAAAGACGTTTCCAATGAGTCAACTCTTCAAATGAGGTGTTTTAACATCATTCCTTCCAAAGAAATCCCAGGGCTGATCTCCTTCAGAATGGACTGGTTGGATCTCCTTGCAGTCCAAGGGACTCTCAAGAGTCTTCTCCAACACCACAGTTCAAAAGCATCAATTGTTCAGCGCTCAGCTTTCTTCACAGTCCAACTCTCATATCCATACATGACTACTGGAAAAACCATTAAGTTATTTTTAAGATTTTTTTTTAGTGTGGACCATTTTAAAAAACTGTTTAATTTGCTACAATATTTCTTCTGTTTTATGTTTTGTTTTGGGGGGCTGAAAGGCATGTGGGTTCTTAGCTCACTGGATAGGGATCAAATCTCTACCTCTTGCATTGGAAGTTCCTTCATTAAATTATTTTTCCTTGGTGTGAGCAGGACCCATGACTAGTGTCTCACCAATGGAAGATGGCCAAGGTGATAAGATGTCACTCCTATAATTAGATTTGTTATTTATGCAATTTTATCATAGCTCACTGGAGCTAGAAACTCTCCTTGCAATCTTGAAGTAAGTGGTCAACTTGGATTGGATTACCGTGATATTGAATGGTTTGCCTTGGAAACGAACAGAGATCATTCTGTCATTTTTGAGATTGCATCCAAGTACTGCATTTTGGACTCTTTTGCTGACCGTGATGGCTACTCCATTTCTTCTGACGGATTCCTGCCCGCAGTAGTAGATATAATGGTCATCTGAGTTTAATTCACCCATTCCAGTCCATTTTAGTTCGCTGATTCCTAGAATATCTACGTTCACTCTTGCCATCTCTTATTTGACCACTTGCAATTTGCCTTGATTCATGGACCTGACATTCCAGGTTCCTATGCAGTATTGCTCTTTACAGCATGGGACCTTGCTTTTATCACGAGTCACATCCATAGCTGGGTATTGTTTTTGCTTTGGCTCCATCCCTTCATTATTTCTAGAGTTATTTCTCCACTGATCTCCACTAGCATAATGGGCACCTACTGACCTGGGAAGTTCCTCTTTCAGTATCCTATCATTTTGCCTTTTCATACTGTTCATGGGTTTCTCAAGGCAAGAATACTGAAGTGGTTTGCCATTCCCTTCTCCAGTGGACCACATTCTGTCAGACCTCTCCACCATGACCCTCCCATCTTGGGTTGCCCCGTGGGCATGGCTTAGTTTCATTGAGTTAGACAAGGCTGTGGTCCCATCACTCCATGGCAAATAGGAGGGGAAAATATGGAAGCAGTGACAGATTTTCTTGAGTCCCAAAATCACCGTGGACAGTTACTGCAGCCATAAAACTAAAAGACACTTGCTCCTTGGAAGGAAAGCTATGACAAAACTTTAGTTTACTAAAAAGCAGAAACATTACTTTGCCAACTAAGGTTCATATAGTCAATGCTGTGGACTTTCCAGTAGTTATGTGCCGATGTGAGAATTGGACCATAAAGAAGGCTGAGTGAAAAATAATTGATTCTTTTGAACTGTAGTGCTGGAAAAGACTTTAAGAGTACCTTGGACCACAGGGAGATCAATTCAGTCAATTAAAGGAAGTCAACCCTGAATTTTCATTGGAAGGATTGGCTGAAACGCTAATATTTTGGCCACCTAATGTGAAGAGCTGGCTCAGTTGAAAAGATCCTGATGCTGGGAAAGAGTGAAGGCAAAAGGAGAAGGGGGTGGCAGAGGATGAGATGGTTAGATAGCATCACCAACTTAATGGATATGAGTTTGAGCAAACTCTGGGAGATAGTGGAGGACAGAGGAATCTGGCATGCTACAGTCCATGGAGTTGCAGTGTCACACGTGACTGAACAACAACAGGTCCATTGCCCCTCCTAAAATGGATAACCACATCCCCTTACTCTGGTATCTAAAAGTGGATTTGTTAAAGTCTTTGAGCCTCAAAATATACATGTTTTATTATTTATGATAATATGTTATAAAATTATATGTAAGCTATAGCTCTTAGAACACTGTCAACAAATGTGGCTGTTTTCACACATTTAAAATAAAATAAAAAAAAAAACAACCTTTTTTTGTGATTCTGAGTATACTCTCATATTTACTACCTTTCTGAGACTTTCTTTTGGCCACTTATATAACTGATTTCTACAAATGATCTATATGTTTAATAAAGATAGTGCTTTCTCTATATCTCATGTTAGAGCTAACTGTCCTCTATCTAGCTATTTAACATCATCTATTTTTCTGTTTCTCCACTGATTAGACCTTATTTTTATACATACACCATAGACACAAGCACACACACCAAATCTTTCCTTTTCTGTTTTTGCTTGATTATTTTTTTCTGCTAATGATTTAAAATCATTCACAAATAACGATTTATCTATTTTTCCATCTTTGAGAGTTATATTTTCCTGTATTTTGAAGTAAGTCAGTTAGATGCATATTCATGGGCTATTTTCAATGCTGTCTTCATCATTTTTATCAGGACATAGTTTTATTCTATATTTCTCATCTTAAATTTTGTTTCTCTCTGAAATTAAATTTATTTAACATCTTTTCCTTTTGCCCATAATATGATTCTAATCCTTTATTTTTATTTTTCTGAATCATATCTATTTAACGTGTTTGTTTAAATTTCAAAATATTGAATCTCATGTGATTGTTGAGCATGAGAGTATCTCTACTTTGATTTTTAAATTTAACCTCTTATGATTATTATTATATTGGGATATATTTGCTTTTTTAACTCATGATTTATATTTTGCAAATTTTATTTTTTCCTTCCTTTTTTTTTTTTTTACTTCTTTCTGCTTCCAGTTACAGAGTGCATTTCAGCTGCTACACTGAAAATTATTCATTTAAATATCTATCTGATGTTTCCTTAATAATCATATTTATATTTATTTTTCCCTAATCCATCTTTAAATATATGTAATATTTCCCTAGACAACCAACTTCTCTCAGCACACTTTCACTTCCAGGTTTCCTTGCCTGTGTTGATAGCAAATGGACTTTTCTGTTTCTGGGTATGAGACGAAGGTGAGGGACTGCTGCATAGCTTCCCATTAGATTCCTTTTCTTCCTTGTCTTCTGCTTATTCTCTTGCTTTCTGAAATATTCTATTTTAATCTTTCACTTCAAAAGTAGTGAACCAGATGTAAAAGTATAGGATACAATTTCTTTCCCTCAAAACTTTGAAAATATGTCTATTTTCTTCTTAAAGTTTTTGTTAAGAAATTTGATGCTATTTTAACTTATGTTTGTACTATTGCTGTCTGCAAAAATAAATGTGAATTTTTTACTGTCTAAGATATTTGGCTTTTTATAAAGATTTTCAATCTGATTTCTTTCACATTAACTATAGAAAAATCATAGTCCTGATTTTCTCAAGCCTATCATCCTTTCTATTTATTTTTATCATATTCATAATTAGATTTTTTCCTTTCATTTATCTTATTATTATTTTAATTTTTAAAACTTTCTAATGTTTTTGCAGTATAGTTTCTCCATTTGACAATACAGCATAACAATTCAGCCATGGATTATGTATATTCACCTATATTTGAGCATTTTGAACGATTTCATATATTTCCAATTAGTTTTTATTTATTATTATACTACCCTTAGGTTTTTGGAAAATTCTCACTTATTCACCCTTCTTTATTAATTCTATATCTGATATGAATTATGCTCTTCAGAGTCTACACATTTGTATTTCTTTGCAAAACATATATTCCTCTAAGTCTATATTGACCAGTAATATGTACCCAAATTAAGGTACTAAAATCCCAAGCCTAACTAATAGGGTAATAGGTACACATTTAATTTTATAAGAAATTCAGACAGTGCTTTAGAAAATGGCTGTAAAATATGATATTCACAACAAATCATTGGAAATTCTTGTTCCTCTGCATAATAAACTGATGCTGAGCATTTTCTCATGTGCTCATTTTCCACGTGAATATCTGCTACACTGAACTGTTTGTTCAAATATTCTTTCATTTTATCAATTTAAATATTTTTATTGAGACTATAGTTCTTAATATTTTCTCACTACAAAATCTTTGTCATATATAAATATTAAAATAATTTTCTCCTAGGTCATGTCTTATTGCTTTATTTTCTCTGCATTATCTTTTCAAGAGCAACAGTTTAAAGTTTGGATGAAGTAAAATTCATTTTTTTCATTATGGATTGTGTTTTTGCTGTGATACACAAAAAATATTTATTTGAAGGTTGCAAACATTTTCCCATATGTTTCTTATAGAAGTTTTATAACACTAGGATTTTTTTTTAAATCTATGATTCATTTTGAGTTGTTTTTGTATGAGGTGAGGCATTAAATTTTCTTGTTTTTCATTTGAGTATCCCCTGAAGTAGGAAATCCCTATCGTGTGCTTGTTAGGAAAACTGCATGGACAGAGGCTGGCAGGCTATATATTCCATGGGGTTGCGAAGAGTTGGACATAACACACATACACACACACACACACACATACACACATTCAACTTTTCCATCACTGTTTGTTGAAAAGATTATTATATTCTTCATTGGATTTCTTTGTACCTGTATGAAAAGTCAATTAACTACTTATGAGTGAGTATATTTCTAGATTTTTGTTTTATTGATTTCTGTGTCTGTTCTTTAGCCATATTCAGTGTCTTGTTTATTGTATTTAGAGTAAATCTTAAATTTAAATACTGCAAGTCTTCAATCTTTCTTTTTTAAAAAGTTTTATTGGAGGATATTTGCTTTACAATATCATGTTAGTTTCTGCTATACAGCAAAGTGAATCAGTTATACAAATGCATATTTCCTTTCTTTTTTAGATTTCTTTCCCATTCAGGTCACCACAGAGCATTGAGTAGAATGCCCTATGCTATACAGTAGGTTCTCATTAGTTATTTTACACATCTTTGCTGTTTAGTGGCTGAGTTTTATCTGACTCTTTTGCAACCCCATGGAGTACAGCCTGCCAAGCTCCACTGTTCATGGGATTTCCCAGGCAAGAATACTGGAGTGGGTTGCTATTTCCTTCTTCATGGGATCTTCCTGATTTAGAGATTGAATCCACCTTTCCTGCATTGGCAGGTGGATTCTTTACCTCTGAAACACCAGAAAGTGAAAGTAAAAGTCACTCAGTCATGTCCTACTCTTTACAACCCAAATGGACTATACAGTCATGGAATTCCCTAGGCCAGAATATTGGAGTGAGTACCCTTTCCCTTCTCCAGGGGATCTTCCCAACCCAGGGATTGAACTC
Source organism: Ovis aries (assembly GCF_016772045.2). NCBI lineage: Eukaryota > Metazoa > Chordata > Mammalia > Artiodactyla > Bovidae > Ovis > Ovis aries. The sequence goes on from NC_056056.1 coordinate 49,590,572, forward strand.
AGGTCTCCCACATTGCAGGCGGATTCTTTACCAGCTGAGCCACAAAGGAAGTCCAACAGTACTGGAGTGGGTAGCCTATACCTTCTCCAGCAGATCTTCCTGACCCAGGAATTGAACAAGGGTCTCCTGCATTGCAAATGGATATTTTATCAACTGAGCTGTCAGGGAAGCCTGAACCATCAGGGAAGACCTATTTAATACATAGTAGTTTATGCATGTCAATCTCAATTTCTGATTTTTCCTACCCTTCCCTTTTCCCCATAGATATCCATGGATTTATGCTCTAAATCTGTGTCTCTCTTTCTGCTTTACAAATATGTTCACTTGTATCATTTGTCTATATGTATATAAACATATCAGTGATAATACAATATTTTTGTCTAACTTACTTCACTCTCTATGAGTTTTAATTCTATCCATGTCTCTGAAAATGGCACTCTTTCATTCCTTTTTATGGCTGAGTAATAGTTCATTATACACACACACACACACACACACACATATATATATATATATATATATATATATATATATATACCACCATCTTCTTTATCTACTCCACTGTCAATGGACACTTAGGTTGCTTCCATGTTCTAGCTATTATATATAGTGCTGCAATGAAAATTGGTGTGCATGCATACTTTTGAATTATGATTTTTTCCAATTATATACCCAGGAGTGGGATTCCTAGATCATGTGGTAGTTACATTTTTACTTTTATTGAGGACCTTCCATACTGTTGTCCACAGTGGCTACACCACTCTACATTTACATTCCCACGAACAGTGTATGATGTTTCTCCATATAATTTTTTTCTCCATATAATTTCTCATGGATTAGGTGACCATAGGAGCATGAGTTTATCTCTTGGGCTTTCTAGCCTTTTCCTTTGATATATAATTCTGTTTTTATGCCAGCACCATACTGTCTTGATTACTGTAGCTTTATAGTATAGTTGGAAGTTAGGAAGCCTGATTCCTCCTGCTCTGTTTTTCTTTCTCAAGATTGCTTTTGCTATTTGAGGTCTCTTTCATTTCCATAAAATTGTGACAATTTTTGTTCTAATTCTGTGAAATATACCATTGGTAATTTGATAGGTATTGCATTGAATCTGTAGATTGCTTTGAGTACTATAGTCATATTCATAACAGTAATTCCTCCAATCAAAGAACATGATATTTCTTTCTATCTCTTTGTGTCATCTCTGATTTATTTCATCAGTATCCCAGTTTTCTGAGTATAGGTCTTTTGTCTCCTTAGGTAGTTTATACCCAGGTATTTTATTCTTTTTATTGTGATGGTAAATGGGATTGTTTCCTGATTTCTCTTTATGATCTTTCATTGTTACCATTATGGGACTGCAAAAGATTACAGTGCAATTATTTTATATACTGCAACTTTACCAAAATCATTGATTAGCTCTAGTTGCTTCATGGTGGCCTTTTTAGGATTTTGTATGCACAGTATCATGTCATCTGCAAACAGTGACAGTTTTACTTCTTTCATAATTTGGATTCTTTTTATTTTTAATTCTTCCATCTTTGTACTTATTTTTCAGATTCATTTAGACTATTCTCATTCCTTTAACTTTCCACACTAATTTTAGAATCAGCTTAATTATTTTTATAAAAAATCTTGGATTTTGATTGGAGCTGTTACATCAGTAGATAAATGTTGGGAGAATTGACATCTTAATAATATTGATCTTTTAAACCTATGAGCATGGCTTATCTTCTCATTGATCAAAATAATCTTTTCTTTCATAAGAGTTTTGTAGGCTTTAGGATACTGATTTAGTTTATTTACTGTACAGATTTGCTAGATTTAATGTGCATTTATATTTTATGTGCTGTTTTAAATGGAACTATTTTTTAAATTTCCATTTCTGATTTTTGTTTGTCATATAGAGACCACTTGGATTTTGCGTATAAATTATACAACTTTGCTAAACACAAATGTTTGTGTTTAGTTGCTCAGTTGCGTCCAACTCTTTTGTGACCCTAGGGATTATAGCCAGGCTTCTCTGTCCATTGGGATTCTCCAGGCAAGAATACTGGAGTGGATAGCCATTTCTTCCTCCAGGAGAACTTTCCAACCCAAGGATTGAAGCCAAATCTCCTGCATTGATAAGTGAATTATTTATCAAGTGAGCCACCAGGCAAGCCCTAGACACAAATATTAATTCTAATGTTCTTGGAGATACTTTAGAGTTTTTTCTATATTCTATTGTAAATATAGCTTTATTTCTTCCTTTACAAACTTTGTGCATTATATATATTTTTATGTCATTGCTATAAACATAGCATGTTACTGAACAAGCAATGATGAGAGGTATGGTCCCAATCTTAGGGAAAATATCCAGCCTTTTGTCATTAAGTATGATATTAATTGTAGAATTTTATAGATGTATTTTATAAGATTAAAACATTTTAATTCTGTTCCTAGTATTATGAGAGCTTTTGTAGCACCACTTCAGAACCTGACCTTATTCGGGTTTCAGTTGTCTGTTGATGAATTATATCTTGGCTCCTGTTCAGAGAACTTGTATTTGGCATCCTGTTGTCCACAGGGATTTCAGAAAGAGACTCCCATTGTGACTTTGAGGTCTCTCTTTCTTTCTAATCCTGAAAATTAGCTCCCACATAGATATACATATATTCTTTTCTCGTTGATATTGTTGAACTCTTCTATATATGTTTAAAAGTACAATTTCTCAGTGTTTCTGGATGCAGAACATTCATTTAATCATGCATGTTGCTAAAAATAGAAATTATTATCCTTATGTGACAGGTTATTAATGAAAAATCAGGTATCTTCTTTTTTGCAAAAAGGAAAACTGAGTTCCCATGATGTTAAAAATGAATAAAATTCAGATCCACCTGATCTTAAAATTTCCCCTTTCTGGTAGTCCAGTTCAGTTCAGTTCAGTTCAGTTCAGTTCAGTTCAGTCGCTCAGTCCTGTCTGACTCTTTGCGACACCATGAATCACAGCACGCCAGGTCTCCCTGTCCATTACCAACTCCCGAAGTTCACTCAGACTCGCATCCATCGATTCAGTGATGCCATCCAGCCATCTCATCCTCTGTTGTCCCCTTTTCCTCCTGCCCCCAATCCCTCCCAGAATCAGAGTCTTTTCCAATGAGTCAACTCTTCGCATGAGGTGGCCAAAAGTACTGGAGTTTCAGCTTTAGCATCATTTCCTCCAAAGAAATCCCAGGGCTGATCGCCTTCAGAATGGACTGGTTGGATCTACTTGCAGTCCAAGGGACCCTCAAGAGTCTTCTCCAACACCACAGTTCAAAAGCATCAATTCTTCAGCACTCAGCCTTCTTCACAGTACAACTCACATCCATGCATGACCACTGGAAAAACCATAGCCTTGACTAGATGCAACTTTGTTGGCAAAGTAATGTCTCTGCTTTTGAATATGCTATCTAGGTTGGTCATAGCTTTTCTGCCAAGGAGTAAGCATCTTTTAATTTCATGGCTGCAGTCACCATCTGCAGTGATTTTGGAACCCCAAAAAGTAAAGTCTGACACTGTTTCCACTATTTTCCCATTTATTTGCCATGAAGTGATGGAACCAGATGCCATGATCTTCATTTTCTTTTTTTCTTTCTTTTTTTTTTTTTTTTTACTTTATTTTACTTTACAATACTGTATTGGTTTTGCCATACATTGACATGAATCCACCACGGGTGTACATGCGTTCCCAAACATTGAGCTTTAAGACAACTTTTTCACTCTCCAGTTTCACTTTCATCAAGAGGCTTTTTAGGTCCTCTTCACTTTCTGCCATAAGGGTGGTGTCATCTGCATATCTCAGGTTATTGATATTTCTCCCAGCAATCTTGATTCCAGCTTGTGCTTCTTCCAGCCCAGGATTTCTCATGATGTACTCTGCATGAGAAATAATCAGGGTGACAATATACAGCCTTAACATACTCCTTTTCCTATTTGGAACCAGTCTGTTGCTCCAGGTCCAGTTCTAACTGTTGCTTCCTAGTGTGCATATAGGCTTCTCAAGAGGCACGTCAGGTGGTCTGGCATTCCCATCTCTCTCAGAATTTTCCACAGTTTATTGTGATCCACACTGTCAAAGGCTTTGGCATAGTCAATAAGGCAGAAATAGATGTTTTTTCTGGAACTCTGTTCCTTTTTCCATGATCCAGCAAATGTTGGCAATTTGATCTCTGGTTCCTCTGCCTTTTCTAAAACCAGCTTGAACATCTGGAAGTTCATGGCTCATGTATTGCTGAAGCCTGGCTTGGAGAATTTTGAGCATTACTTTATTAGCGTGTGAGATGAGTGCAGTTGTGCGGTAGTTTGAGCATTCTTTGGCATTGCTTTTCTTTGGGATTGGAATGAAAACTGACCTTTTCCATTTCTGTGGCCACTGCTGAGTTTTCCAAATTTGCTGGCATATTGAGTGCAGCACTTTCACAGCATCATCTTTCAGGATTTGAAAGAGCTCAACTGGAATTCCATCATCTCCACTAGCTTTGTTTGTAGTGATACTTTCTAAAGCCCACTTGACTTCACATTCCAGGATGTCTGGCTCTAGGTGAGTGATTACACCATCGTGATTATCTTGGTCATGAAGATCTTTTTTGTACAGTTCTTCTGTGTATATTGCCACCTTTTCTTAATATCTTCTGCCTCTGTTAGTTCCATGACATTTCTGTCCTTTATCAAGCCCATCTTTGCATGAAATGTTCCCTTGGTGTCTCTAATTTTCTTGAAGAGTTCCCTAGTCTTTCCCATTCTGTTGTTTGCCTCTATTTCTTTGTATTGATCACTGAGGAAGGCTTTCTTATCTCTTCTTGTTATTCTTTGAAACTCTGCATTCAGATGCTTGTAGGAAGCATTATATAGATGCAAAGAATATCAAATTGGTGGGAAAAGGCATGATTTAAGCAATAGGCATAATTTTATTTGTGACTTCTAAACTATTTGATTTTATAAAAAGTGTGATAAATATTTTGTTAATTTAAAATATTTTCTAATGATGAATTTTTACCTGTTACAACCCTTATTGAATTAATTTTAAGCAATAGCAATATAAAAATATACAGAAGACAAAATGATTGGAAGAGATGGTAGAATCTAATAAATAATGGATACTTCTAATTTAATAACAGAAAATTCAAACATACATAATAATACAGAAAGACTTTCTAATAATCATCTATTTTCATATTTAATGTCTTATAATATAACATACACTTAAGTGACCTTAACTTTAGTTGGTACTATGAATTTGTGTTTAAAAGAGCCAGAGCTTAAGTTAAATACAAGCAACAAGTAAACTGGTTTTTGTTTTGTTTTGAATGAGAGTCAATTTTACCTTTTTAGGTAAAATGAACATACAGTGCTAGATACAAATCACTGACATTTAAAAAATCTGTTTTATGTTATATTTTGATCATTTTCAATGAAATTCTATGCTTTATTTTGACTTCTAAAGCAATAAAAAATTCAAACTGCCCTTCTGAGGACTATACTTTCAAATATTTTAACACCTTAATGGCTTCACACTGAAGATAAAAATATTTATACATTCATTTTTCAAAGCATTTAGATTGTGGAAAGTGCATAATAAGATGTAAAAACAAATTGTGATTACTAGAGCATAATTTTTGTGTGTGTCTACATATGCATAATGAAAGGAAGAAAAATGCCTTACTAAAGCATATTAATACAGATATTAATAAACTGGGAAGAAGGGAAATAATTAATGACTTCCTCCCAGCATGTTATTTATACAAACTTCTTGACAGGATAAAGCAACAGCTACCAAGTTTCTATTTGTGTTAAGTGTTTTCATATGGTAACGGATGAAATAACTCTGAATTTAAGAAAATTTCTGATCTGTTCCTTTTTATGTCTCCCGTATTTTCCAGCTGCTCTACCAGTCTTTAATTTATCTTTTATCACCTGAGCAATTAAAGATGGGCTTTATAGTTAATCATGTTTATCTCATAAACTACTCAACTTGTCATGACAAACACCAAAAACGGCCTCATGTTGTGTCATAAATAGAACCGAATGAGGAGTCAGAAAATTTACTCTGTAGTGTGAATGCCAAAGCAAGGCAATCTTATATGCACAAGGGTTAGGTAATCGTCTAAATAGGCTTATTTGAGAGGCACTTGGGAAAGAATTCTGCTAGGCGAGGATTTCCTCCACTATTTGACACATTTCCTGAAATTATACATTTAGGATTCAGTCCTTTGGCTTCAGACATTGGGCTTTTTAAAATTTTCATTTCTAAAAAGCAGGCGGCCTGGAAATTATAGTAATAGTTCCCAATCTAGCTACTTGTCCATTGTTGTTTATAGTTCAACTGATTTTATTATAAATAAAATTATAAACATTTTACGTACTAAAATTTCAATTTGGTTTCTCTGGTCCTCTGATACTTGCATCCCCCTGTTCTACTAGTTCATTGGTTCCATTCCCAATATGAGAGAATATCTATCTACATGATAATCTTTGCTATAATTCCAGTACTAAGATTTATATGTACCCTATGACATATTGAAAAAGTCTGTTGCCTTCTCATCCTCAAACATGTTTATACATTTTGCTCACTATAATTCCTTTATTCAAATGACAAAGGTATAGATCTTCTGTGGAGATATTTGTTAATTTTGTGAAAAGCTTAGTGTTAATTTAATAAAAATCTGAAAATAATACAGCTTGGGCCCTGGGTAGCAATATTTGGTTATTTGGTTACGTAATTTAAATCCAGATTATCCTTTACTTATGGGAGATACATGTGTTTAAAGAAGGGACACCATTATTAGGTACTGCTGCTAAAAGCTATTACATTATGAAGACTGACTGGGACTGCCTTACCACTTGTAAGGCATATCAAATTATATCAAATGGAACAGCTGATATCAAACAAAAATTCTCCATAAATTTTGAAGTAAATTCCCCTAAAATCCATTAGAGATGAGTGAATTTTAGAGATAATCCTTTGACTAAGTTTTATTTTGTTCTGTGATTTTTTCATCAGATCAGATAGCACTTTTGTTTCTTGCATGTATTCTTGGTTGCTCAGTCATGTTTGACTCTGTGATCCCATGGACTGTAGCCCACCAGGTTCCTCTGTCCATGGAATTCTCTAGGCAATATTACTGGAGCCTGTAGCCATTCCCTACTCCAGGGGATCTTCCCAGACCAAAAATCTAACTTGCGTCTCTTGCATCTCCTGTATTGCTGGTGGATTCTGTCTGAGCCAAAAGGTAAGCCCTTCTGTTTCTTCAGTTTAGTTCAGGCGTTCAGTTGTGTCTGACTCTTTGTGACCCCATGGACTGCAACATGCCAGGCATCCTTGTCCATCACCAACTCCCGGAGTTTACTCAAACTCATGTCCATTGAGTCAGTGATGCCATCCAACCATCTCTTCCTCTATTATCTCCTTCTCCACCTGCCTTCAGTCTTTCCCAACATCAGGGTGTTTTCAAATGAATCAGCTCTTCACATCAGGTGGCCATAGTATCATAGTTTCAGCTTCAACATCAGTCCTTCAGATGAATATTTAGGACTGATTTCCTTTAGGATGGACAGGTTGGATCTCCTTGCTGTCCGAGGGACTCTCAAGAGTCTTCTCCAACACCACAGTTCAAAAGCATCAATACTTCGGCTCTCAGCTTTTCTTTATAGTCCAACTTTCACATCCATATATGACCACTGGCAAAAAACATAGCCTTGACTAGAGAAACCACTGCTGACAAAGTAATGTCTCTGCCTTTTAATATTTTGTCTAGGTTGGTCATAACTTTTCTTCCAAGGAGCAAGTGTCTTTTAATTTCATGGCTTCAGTCACCGTCTGCTGTGACTCTGGAGCCCCAAGCAATAAAGTCTATCATGGTTTCCACTCTTTTCCCATTTATTTGCCATGACGTGATGGGACCAGATGCCATGATCTTAGTTTTCTGAAAGTTGAGTTTTAAGCCAACTTTTTCACTCTCCTCTTTCGCTTTCTTCAAGAAGCTCTTTAGTTCTTCTTTTGATTTCTGCCATAAGGATGGTGTGCTTTGCTTATCTGAGGTTATTGATATTTCTCCTGGCAATCTTGATTCTAGCTTGCACTTCATTCAGCCCAGAATTTATCACGATTTACTCTTTATATAGATTAAATAAGCAGTGTGACAATATACAGCCTTGAGGCACACCTTTCCTGATTTGGAACCAGTCTGTTGTTCCATGTCCAGTTTTAACTCTTACTTCCTGACTTGCATACAGATTTCTAAGGAAGCAGGTCAGGTGGTCTGATATTCTCATATCTTTAAGGATTTTCCACAGTCTGTTGTGATTCACACAGTCAAAAGCTTTGGTGAAGTCAACAAAGCAGAAGTAGATGTTTTTCTGGAACTCCCTTGCTTTTTTAATGATCCGACAGATGTTGCAATTTGATCTCTGGTTCCTCTGTCTTTTCTAAACTCAGCTTGATCATCTGGAAGTTCATGGTTCATGTACTGTTGAAACCTGGCTTGGAGAATTTTGAGCATTACTTTACTAGAGTGTGAGATGAGTGCTATTGTGCAGTAGTTTGAGCATTATTTGGCATTGCCTTTCTTTGGAATTGGTATTAAAATGGACATTTTCTAGTCCTGTGGCCACTGCTGAGTTTTCCAAATTTGCTGGCATATTCAGTGCAGCACTTTCATAGCATCATCTTTTAGGATTTGAAATAGTTCAGCTGTAATTCCGTCATCTCTACTATCTTTGTAGTGTTGCTTCCTAAGGCCCAATTGACCTTGCATTCCAGAATGTCTGGCTCTAGGTAAGTGATCATACCATCGTGATTATCTTAGAATGGCTATTATTAAAAAGACAAAAAGTAACAATTGTTGTTGAAGATGTGGCATAAAGGGAATTTTTGTTCCCTCTTGGTGACCATGTCAACTCATGCAACCACCATGGAAAACAGTATGGTGGTTGCTTTAAACATTGAAAATAGAACTATTATATAATTCAGCAATTCCATTTCTAGGTATTTGTCTGAAGAAAACAAATGTATTCACTTTCTCCATGTTCATTTCAGACTTCCATTGAGGCTCAAATGGTAAAGAATTTGCCTGCCAATGCAAGAGACCCAGGTTTTATCCCTGGCTTGGAAGGAAATGACAATCCACTCCTGAATTCTTGCTTGGGAATTCCCATGGACAGAGGAATCCATAGAGTCCCAGACAGTCAGAGACAACTTAGCAACTAAACAGAAGAACAAACATCTATACAACAATTCCCACACACATAATAAAATGTTGCCATTTGAGACAACATTGATGAAATGTGAGAGCATTTTGCTAATAAAATAATTCAGACAGATAAATACGAATACTAAATCTAAACAACAAAAACAACAAAAGGAGGAAGATCTCAAAGGTACAGAGAAGAGATTTGTTATTGACATAGGCAAAGCATGGGAGTTGGGCAAAATGGGTGAAGAGATTTAAAACATGTAAACGTAGTTATATGTATTAATAAGTAATGGGATTGTACTGTATAGCATGTTGCCTATAATTAATAATATTGTTATATATTTAAAAATTTGTGAGAGGAAATTTTAAAAGTTTATCATGAAAAAATGTGTAACTATGTATGAAGATGGATGTTAATTTGAATGATTGTCATGACAATTTTTCAATATATAAAAATATTGAATCATATTATATACTTGAAACTAACATACTGATATATGGCAATTACTCTGACACATAGAAATTTGAAGTAAATATTAGTAAAAGCTTAATTTAAATTTAATGGGGAGTTTTTTTCTAATGTTTCCCAACCTAACATTGCCTTTTGAAAAGGAATTGATAACATGTTGGCTTGATAGAAGCAAGGTCCGATGCTATGAAGAGTGATATTGCATAGGAACCTGGAATGTCAGGTCCATGAATCAAGGCAAATTGGAAGTGGTCAAACAAGTGATGGCAAGAGTGAACGTTGACATTCTAGAAATCAGCAAACTAAAAGGGACTGGAATGGGTGAATTTAACTCAGATGACCATTATATCTACTACTGTGGGCTGAAATCCCTCAGAAGAAATGGAGTAGCCATCATAGTCAACAAAAGAGTCCGAAATGCAATACTTGGATGCAATCTCAAAAACGACAGAATGATCTCTGTTCGTCTCCAAGGCAAACAATTCAATATCACAGTTATCCAAGTCTATGCCCCAACCAGTAACACTGAAGAAGCTGAAGTTGAACGGTTCTATGATGATCTACAAGACCTTCAAGAACTAACACCCAAAAGAGATGTCCTTTTCATTATAGGGGACAGGAATGCAAAAGTAGGAAGTCAAGAAACACCTGGAGTAACAGGCAAATTTGGCCTTGGAATGCGGAATGAAGCAGTGCAAAGACTAATAGAGTTTTGCCAAGGAAATGCACTGGTCATAGCAAACACCCTCTTCCAACAACACAAGAGAAGACTCTACACATGGACATCACCAAATGGTCAACACCGAAATCAGATTGATTATATTCTTTGCAGCCAAAGATGAAGAAGCTCTATACAGTCAACAAAAACAAGACTGGGAGCTGACTGTGGCTCTGATCATTAACTCCAAATTATGAAATTCAGACTCAAATTTAAGAAAGTAGGGAAAATCACTAGACCATTCAGGTATGACCTAAATCAAATCCCTTATGATTATACAGTGGAAGTGAGAAATAGATTTAAGGGCCTAGATATCATAGATAGAGTGCCTGATGAACTATGGAATGAGGTTCGTGACATTGTATAAGAGACAGGGATCAAGACCATCCACATGGAAAAGAAATTCAAAAAAGCAAAATGGCTGGCTGAGGAGGCCTTACAAATAGCTGTGAAAAGAAGAGAGGTGAAAAGCAAAGGAGAAAAGGAAAGATATAAGCATCTGAATGCAGAGTTTCAAAAAATAGCAAGAAGAGATAAGAAAGCCTTCTTCAGCAATCGATGCAAAGAAATAGAGGAAAAGAACAGAATGGGAAAGACTAGCGATCACTTCAAGAAAATGAGAGATACCAAGGGAACATTTCATGCAAAGATGGGCTCGATAAAGGACAGAAATGGTATTGACCTAACAGGAGCAGAAGATATTAAGATGAGGTTGCAAGAACACAGAAGAACTATACAAATAAGATCTTCATTTCCCAGATAATCATGACGGTGTGATCACTAATGTAGAGCCAGGCATCCTGAAATGTGAAGTCAAATGGGCCTTAGAAAGCATCACTACGAACAAAGCTAGTGGAGGTGATGGAATTTTAGTTGAGCTCTTTCAAATCGTGAAAGATTATGCTGTGAAAATGCTGCACTCAATATGCCAGCAAATTTGGAAAACTCAGCAGTGGCCACAGGACTGGAAAAGGTCAGTTTTCATTTCAATCCCAAAGAAAGGCATAGCTAAACAATGCTCAAACTACTGCACGATTGCACTCATCTCACATGCTAGTAAAGTAATGTTCAAAATTCTCCAAGCCAGGCTTCAGCAATACATGAACCATGAACTTTCTAATGTTCAAGCTGGTTTTAGAAAAGGCAGAGGAACCAGAGATCAAATTGCCAGCATCCATTGGATCATGGAAAAAGCAAGAGAGTTACAGAAAAACATCTATTTCTGCTTTATTGACTATGCCAAAGCCTTTGACTGTGTGGATCACAATAAACTGTGGAAAATTCTGACAGAGATGGGAATACCAGACAACCTGACCTGCCTCTTAAGAAATCTGTATGCAGGTCAGGAAGCAACAGTTAGAATTGGACCTGGAGCAACAGACTGGCTCCAAATAGGAAAAGGGGTACCTCAAGGCTGTATATTGTCACCCTGCTTATTTATCTTATATGCAGAGTACATCATGAGAAATGCTGGACTGGAAGAAACACAAGCTGGAATCAAGATTGCTGGGAGAAATATCAATAACCTGAGATATGCAGATGACACCACCCTTATGGCAGAAAGTGAAGAAGAACTAAAAAGCCTCTTGATGAAAGTGAAACTGGAGAGTGAAAAAGTTGGCCTAAAGCTCGACATTAAGAAAACGAAGATCATAGCATCTGCTCCCATCACTTCATGGGAAATCAATGGGGAAATAGTGGAAACAGTGTCAGACTTTATTTTTGGGAGCTCCAAAATCACTGCAGATGGTGACTGCAGCCATGAAATTAAAAGACGCTTACTCCTTGGAAGAAAAGTTATGACCGACCTAGATAGCATATTCAAAAGCAGAGACATTACTTTGCCGACTAAGGCCCGCCTAGTCAAGGCTATGGTTTTTCCTGTGGTCATGTATGGATGTGAGAGTTGGACTGTGAAGAAGGCTGAGCACCGAAGTATTGCTGCTTTTGAACTGTGATGTTGGAGAAGACTCTTGAGAGTCCCTTGGACTGCAAGGAGATCCAACCAGTCCATTCTGAAGGAGATCAGCCCTGGGATTTCTTTGGAAGGAATGATGCTAAAGCTGAAACTCCAGTACTTTGGCCACCTCATGCGAAGAGTTGACTCTTTGGAAAAGACTCTGATGCCGGAAGGGATTGGAGGCAGGAGGAGAAGGGGACGACAGAGGATGAGATGGCTGGATGGCATCATTGACTCGATGGACGTAAGTCTGAGTGAACTCTGGGAGTTGGTGATGGACAGGGAGGCCTGGCGTGCTGCGATTCATGGTGTTGCAGAGAGTCGGACACGACTGAGCAACTGAACTGAAATGAAAGATCATGTAGGGAAACACCAGCTGCCATGCTTGGGCCAAGCATCTCATTAATAATCTTTTAACCTTGCCTATGAGACCATTGCTGTTATTTACTCCATTTCAAGATGAGAAAAGTTAAGTTCCTCAAGTTATATGACTAGAGAATAAATTTTTGTTCTAAATTAGCTGTCTATTTGAGGATCTCTTTCCCTCTCCGTTCCTGTTCCCCTCTCCTCCCCGATCTTCTCTTCTTCTCTTTCTTTCACTTTTTCAGTGATTTCAGATTTTCACTGAACTGTTTAATATTTCAGTGTCATTTGTATCTTTAAACCCTTAGACATGTTTGAATATAATCTTTGTGTTCAAAATTTATACCCAACCAATGGATCATTGTCATGCAAACAAATGATACAAAAGACATTACAGAAGTGAGAAAATGCAACACTCAGCTGACAGCCTTGCCCATTATGTTCTTTGCCTAATAGGGATTGGGAGCAGGGGATGCAATTTGAGGATGTCAACTCTTAATTTATTTTCAACATTATACTGGAGGTTCTAGACAGTGCAATCAAGAGAAAATAAATCATGACCTCTATATTGAACCTGTTGGGCTTTCCAGGTGACACTAGCAGTTAAAGAACCAGCTTGCCACGCAAGAGACTAAAAAGAGACATGGTTAGATCTCTGGTTTGGAAAGGTCTCCTGGAGGAGGGCATGACAACCCATTCCATTATTCTTGCCTAGAGAATGCACATAGACAGAGGAGCCTGGCGGGCTGCATTCTATTGAGTCACAAAGAAACACGACTGAAGCAACTTAACACACATGCACTCTTACCATTTCTTTTCACCATTTTACTGGAGGTTCCAGATAGTGCAATCAAGGAAAACTAAATCACGACTTCCATATTGCGTTGGATGAAGCAATATTGCCTATATTCTTAGCTGACATGGTTCCATATGTAGAAAATCCCAAGGAATCAAAAAGAAAGAAAGAGGGAGAGAGAGAAAGGAAAAAAAAAAAAAGGAAAGACTGTACTAGATCCAATAAACTCATTTATCAAGGTTGCAGGATTCAATTGTGTTTCAAAATATTAGCAACACAATTTGAAAATAAAATTAAGAAAAAATCCATTTAAAATACTATGAAAATATAAAATACATAGCAATAAATTTAACAAAGAACAGAACTTAAACACTAAAAACTGCAAAGTATTACTGAGCAGAATTAAAGATCTAAATGAATGAAGAGAGGTTCTATGTTCATTGATTGAAAGAATCAATATCATTAAGATGACAATTCTCCCCATATTGATCTACAGTTTCAGTGTAATCACTATCAAAATTTACAAATTAACCCTAATATTTGTGTGAAAGTACAAGCAACCTACGTTTTCAAAATAATTTTTAAAAGAAAAGACAAATTTGAGTACTTATGTCCCCTTTATCCAAAACTTACTGTGAAGCCACAGTAAATAAGACAGTGTGTTATTGGTTCAAGGATAAGCTTATTAATCAACAGAGTGGTGGAGAGGGAAACAAGACAAGAATATAGAGAGAAGCATTCCTTTGTTTTCTATCTGCATTAGACTTCACATCTCTGTTTCAAGGTGAAATATAGTGTCTGTCTACCCCAGAACTATAAAATCTGCCCTTTCTCCAAGGGCTTACTCTTAATCTCCTCATGTATTCATTATCAACTCTGGATGAAATAAAGAAACCAAAAAATCTGTCTGCAACTTATTTAATGAGCTACAAAATGAACAACAGTCTTAACATGACATTCTAAACTTTAAATAGTTCATTCATTTCGGGATCAATATGATAACCTTTGCTTCATGAGTAGTTTTCATGTGAAACTATGCTGAAGGCAATCTTGTATCATCAAAATTTATGCCTGTGTGTGTGAGTGTGTCTGTGTGATTTTACCTTCTCAATTTTGAGTCATCTACTGGCACCAGTAAATGTATTTCTTTTTTCTTTGAAATTAAATCACTCAGTTATTTCTTCCCCACTATGCTACTAATAAATAGCACCTCTGTTAGATGAAAGAACAGGAGCATTTGCTGATAGGTATTAGAAAATTTTTTAAAAAGAGAAGGAAATACGTTGTAATAGGAAAATGTAAGACCCTGAATTCTTTCCAGTTCAATTTTCCATTGTGCCATCATTAAACAGAATTTCCAGAACACTAGGAGTCTCACACAACTGGGTCAAAATAAGCCCTTGATGAGTAATAACACATTGAAATGGCAGGTACTATAGAGAAAGAACTTCTGATGAGGGTAGATATTTTTTTAAAAAAAGCCAAATATTTAAAGGAAAGTTCACTTGAAAAGTTGTTTTAAAAAAACATACATTTAAGTAGTGATTATTTTTGTGAAGGGTAAAAAGAGAAATCCCACTGTTGTATTTCTTTTATTGCTATTGCTTTCTTTATAAGCCGTATGATTGTAAAAATACAGGTAATAGCAGAAAATCTGGCCTTCATTCTAGCTTCATAAGTTTCTTTTCTCAAGGGGAAAAAACAACACCACAAAGAAGCTAGATGTGCTTTGAAAAGTTATGTTAAAAGTATAAGCACATAAATGTTAAATAGTATTTTAATAAATCATATGTCATTT
The DNA here is from genome assembly GCF_016772045.2 of Ovis aries. NCBI lineage: Eukaryota > Metazoa > Chordata > Mammalia > Artiodactyla > Bovidae > Ovis > Ovis aries. Next base: position 49,605,891 of record NC_056056.1, read on the forward strand.
TATTTGGCAAAATTTATCACATTCAAAAAGTGAATTTAAAGTTATAAAGAATAATTTTAAAATAGTTGCTTTCTGTTAAAGTTTTACTATTTGCTCTGAACTCACTAGGCTATTTAGCTCATTTACTGTTGACTGTATTTCTATGATGTTGATATAATAGTACCACTTAAAGAAAAAATAATCTTCATTCATTCAAAAAAAATTATGACTTCCCAAGAAGGCATACGACCTCCTTAACACCACTCTGCAAGATAACAGTTTGAACTGACATTGAAGTCCCTTTTGACTTTACAGCACATATCCTTTCACACTAATTCTATGTTGTAAAGATATTGAAAATACATGCAACTGATATATTCTTATGCAAAGTGTCTATCTCAATTTTTATGTGAACATCACCATTACCTTTATCACTAAAGTAAATTTACAGAAACATGAACATGAAAAATTAATACTAAATATAATTTTAACATCTAGAATACATCATATATAGCCTTCCAGCTCTTTTTCTGTGAATTTATGTGGGAAATTTATCATAGTGGTACCCTAGACCTGAGGCTATTGTATTTGTTTTAGATGTTGGGACTACTTTACTCAATTCTCATGACCCTAAGAAAAAGGCATTTTTATCATTCCAAATTTACAAGTGAAAAAAGTGATACACTTTCCAGTTTTATCTTGTACATTTATTGCCCTAGACTGGGAGTTCACAGTTTCTCCAAGTGGCCATAGTTTCACCTTTTAGTTGGAAATGCTATTTGGCATTAGAGGTACCATTTATTCTAGACATTTTCAATGAACAACTTTGGTGAATAATTTTGTTTACAGATAAAATACATCTTGAGCTCATACTGATATTTTCAATTCAACTATATCCCACATTACATTTGAGTAACAAACTCAACTAAACAGCAAAAGCAATAAATCAGGATACAGTTTTGTTTTCTTTTCACATTTCTTTTGTTTTTTTAATCCTTGGATTATCCTGCAATAACATATCTTCAAAATGCTTATTTTAAAAGTGATTTGGAATAGTTCTTCTTTGCTCCTTTCTCTAAAAAGAGACATACTTTGTTCCTTTTACTTTGACTTTTGACATTTAGGCATTTTTTTTTCCACAGCATAATTTTGTTTTGTAATTACAATTACATAAACTACCTATCTTCTTTTTCTGTCTGTTCCACTCTCCTTTCTCCCCCTCTTCAGAGGTAAACATTTTAACAATTATATAAATTATACTTCCACTTAAACAAGTATAATGAATTATATAAACAAAGATTTCCCTATTCTTAGAAAAATAATAGCATATCATAAGATTTTTCTTTACTTTTTTAATATAAAATCTTAGAGATCATTCCATCAAAATATATGGCTAAATACCTGATTCTTTTGACAGTTGAGTAACATTCATTTACTTCTTGTGTTATATCTTATTCAATCTGCCTTTTATTGATAGATATTTGGGTTACTTCCAGTCTTTGACTTTAAAAATGGTACAACTATTTCATTTTTTAACCAGTGTCATCGGAATGGGCTCTTAGAAGTAAAACCACTAATCAAAGTGTAATTGCATATGTAATTTTAGTGGGTATTGCCAAATTCCCCTTCTAGAGGTTGTACCAGTTTGCATTTCTGCCAGCAATTATGAGAGTGCCTATTTCCCCATAGCCTTGCCAATAGAGTATATTGTCAAATTTTTGAATTTTTGCCCATTTAATAGATGAAAAATGTTATTCTCCTGTAATTTTACTTTACATTTCTCTTATTATGTGCAAGGGTGATCATTTCATTATGTGGTTAATAGCTATTTGCATTTCATTTTATGTGATTTTTTCTGTCCATATTTCTAACATCTCTTTTAAAAATTCATTGTTTTTTATATTCTTTGTATATAAGGAATATAAAACCTCTAATATAATAGAAATTTAAATAAATATCTCAGTTATTTCTGATTATATGATACATATAATATTTTAAAAATTACAGTTAACTATAACTATATAGATATAATAATAATGCCATGCCAAACTTTCTTTTTAATTTTTATAGTCTATTTATCTATGATTTTACTTTTTTGCCACCTGGATTTTTGCCACCTAGAGTTAGGAAAAATTTCTTTAGTTTATAGAGGAATTCTTCCATGTTTCTTATAATAAATACTTATATATTAGTTACATTTAAATGTTTAATCAATTTGAAATTTATAGTAATATAGTATATACTGACCAGATACAGTTTTTATCATTTTATTATGTGCTTGTTTAGTGAGAAGTTTCTTTCCATTATTAACTTGAGATAGCATCTTTATAATTTAGTAAATCTGCATATGTAACTCGGAGAAGGCAATGGCAACCCACTCCAGTACTTTTGCCTCGAAAATCCCATGGACAGAGGAGCCTGGTAGGCTGCAGTCCATGGGTCGAAAACTGTTGGACACGACTGAGTGACTTCACTTTCACTTTTCACTGTCATGCATTGGAGAAGGAAATGAAAACCCACTCCAGTATTCTTGCCTGGAGAATCCTAGGGATGGGGGAGCCTGGTGGGCTGCCGTCTCTGGGGTCGCACAGAGTCGGACACGACTGAAGCGATGTAGCAGCAGCAGCAGCAGCATATGTGATTAGATATCTTTCCAGATATTCTGCTCTCTGCCATTGTTTGTTCTGAGTATGTGACAATACTAATTTTTTAAACTTTAGAGTATAATTTATGTTAAAGCTAGACACCTTCTCCAATTCTTTTGCTTTCAGGGTTTCTTGTCCATTCTTTGCTTAAATATGCAAATATACTGACCTTCATGCAAATGTATTTTACAAGTTTTTTTCAGAACTTTTTAATATGTTAAAAAATAAATTTCAGCAGTAGTACATTTTGCATATGTAATTCAATATATTAAGCAACTCATGAATTGGGAAACAACTCATCTAATAAGCAGCTAGATATTCAAAAAATTAGTACAAGATGGAAGGTTTTCATGGGCAGAATTGTGGGACAAGGAATTATTAGCAAAAAGTATAGAATCTTTCAAAGGCCAGGTCATTTTCTTTTGGGGGAAGGGAATGGCATGGGTAGCATTATGCAAATTACTGCAGTTCAGTTCAGTTCAGTTCAGTCCTCGCTCGTGTCTGACCGTTTGCGACCCCATGAATCGCAGTACGCCAGGCCTCCCTGTCCATCACCAACTCCGAGAGTTCACTCAGACTCGTGTCCATCGAGTCAGTGATGCCATCCAGCCATCTCATCCTCTGTTGTCCCCTTCTCCTCCTGCTGGCAATCCCTCCCAGCATCAGAGTCTTTTCCAATGAGTCAACTCTTCACGTGAGGTGGCCAAAGTACTGGAGTTTCAGCTTCAGCATCGTTCCCTTCAAAGAAATCCCAGGGCTGATCTCCTTCAGAATGGACTGGTTGGATCTCCTTGCTGTCCAAGGGACTCTCAAGAGTCTTCTCCAAAAGCATCGATTCTTCAGCGCTCAGCTTTCTTCACAGTCCAGCTCTCACATTTATACATGACCACTGGAAAAACCATAGCCTTGACTAGACAGACCTTTGTTGGTAAAGTAATGTCTCTGCTTTTCAATATGCTATCTAGGTTGGTCATAACTTTTCTTCCAAGGAGTAAGCATCTTCAAATTACCTCACTAGTGCTAATTAGGAAATTTCAGACTATTAAAATAGTCTGTTTAAAGGTCACAGACTAAAAACTGTGACTATAAGTTTCCTAGAAGTTGAAAGTACATTTAAATCTTGGCTTTCTGTTGGCTTCCCTGGTGGCTCAGCCAGTAAAGAATCTTCCTGCAATGCAAAAAACCCAGGTTTGATTCCTGGATTAAGAAGATCCCCTGGAGAAGGAAATGACACCCCAACCCAATAATTCTTACCTGGAGAATTCCATGGACAGAGAATCCTGGCAGGTTATAGTCCATGGGGTTGCACACAGTTGGGCACGACTGAGGGACTAAGACACACACACACACACACACACACACACACACACACACACATTCCTGTCTGTTGAGGGGGCAAATAACTCCTCCCTCGTGGCTTAGACAGTAAAGCGTCTGCCTGCAATGAGGCAGACCAGGGTTCGATTCCTGGGTCAGGAAGATCACCTGGAGAAGAAAATGGCAATCCACTCCAGCACTCTTGCCTGGAAAATCCCATGGACAGAGGAGCCTGATAGGCTACAGTCCATGGGGTCGCAAAGAGTCGGACATGACTGAGCGACTTCACTTCACTTTCACTTTCACTTTCATGCCTATCATCTCTTTTCCTTTTTTAACAGTATGTTTTAAATTAGTTAAATACATAAAAGTTTTTAAAAATTGGTACAATAAAATATATACTTAGTTTTCATATGTGCAATCATGCTTGGAAAGTCCTGGAACATTTAAAGTACAAACAGAAAAATCATATCTTAATCTAATTTGTACCATGCTTTTTTGTTTGTTTTCTTACACAAAAATATTAAAGGATAAAGAACGGCTCAAGCTTTTTTTCCCAAAAGATGTTTTTTGGCTCAATACTGTTTGCTATATTAAAAATATTTTTGTGTTAATGTAAAACATCAAGATTATTTTCACTTAAATTTTCAAGATACTGGAAACTGAAGTTTGAGAGGAGTTCCTCAGGCAGAGATCATTTTGTTTTTTTTTTTCCAAAAAGGCCTTTATGCACAGAAAAGGCAGTGGTTGGTCTGAGAAGGAAGGCTTCAGTGCAGTGTGAAAACACACAGACTATGAATAAAACATTTATACCCTTGAGATAAAGGAAGTTGTTGAAATCCAACTGCCAGGCCTCCAACATTCCATTAGGCACTTTTAAATGTCTAGGAGCAGTACAAACAAGTTTCTCTAGTTTGTATCTCAGACAAGTGGGACTAGTGAAGTAGACACTTTGAGGCCTTATTAGTGTGTCTGCACTCCCTGACCCCCAGAATATTGATTCATGAATATTATCATTTTGTCAGTAGAGCAATACCATAATGATTGTATAGTGGTGAGGACTGGGAATTTTAAGATCTCCAATAAGACCGGGTTGTCATTTTGTTCAAATCAGAGTTTTCTCTTTATCAAATGAACAATAACTGAATTTCCAATCTTGTTTTTCCTTGGCTGAGATCAATTGTTGAGCTTCTTTAACCAGTTTCTCAAAATTATGATTTTGAGGAAAAAATCTTTTGGACCATAACAGAGGTGTCTTTCATTAGTTTTCTTAAGGATTGCATTTCTTAAAGAAATATCAGCAAGGAGATTTCAGAGAGTCAAGTTTAGATTACCCTAGATTCTGAATAATAGCTAAAGCAGGAGGAACAATATTAGATCTAATAATTCCCGAACATGGAATCACTTTAAATTTTATTTCCTCTGTAAATTAGGAAGCCACACTGCTTCCACACAATTCCAAAATCATAAGCTACTCTGAAATCATATCTGCTATCAATATTAATATTGTCAGTTTGATCCTTGGCTATATTACAAATCCACGTGGAGCAAACAATTCAGCCTAATGGGATAAGTAGTCATAAGTAAAGATTTTGTATGAAAACATCCAAAGCAGTTACAATACAATAATTAGAGAAATGTAAAACTATAATGAAATATCATTTCACACTAGTTAGAATGGTCATCATCAAAAAAATCTATAAACAAAATGCTAGAGAGGGTATACCGACTTCCCATACTGTTAGTGGGAATGAATTGGTACAGCCATTATGGAGAACAGTTTAAAGATTCCTTAAAACACTTAAAATAGAGCTACCATATGATCCTGCAGTCCCACTGCTAGGCATATATACAGAGAAAAACATGGTTTGAAAGGATACTCCAATATTCATTGCAGCAATGTTCACAATAGCTGAGACATGTAAACAACCTAAATATTAATTGACACATGGGTGGATAAAGAAGATATGGTACATAAAACACAATGGAATATTACTCAACTACTAAGAAGAATAAAATAATGTTGTTTGTAACAACATGGATGGACCTGGAGATTATATTAGTAAGTGGAGTAAGTCAAACAAAAACAACTATCAAATGATATTGCTTATGGGCTTCCCTTGTAGCTCAGTTGATAAAGAATCTGCCTGAAGTTCAGGAGACCTGGGTTTGATCCCTTGGTTGGGAAGATCCCCTGGAAAAGGAAATGGCAACCCACTCTAGTATCCTTGCCTGGAAAATCTCATGGATGGAGGAGCCTGGTGGGCTGCAGTCCATGGGGTCGCAAAGAGTCTGGCATTTCTGAGCAACTAACACTTACTTATTTATATGTGGAATATAAATGTAATTATTTGCAAAACAGAAACAGACTCACAAACTAGAGAACAAACTTATGGTTGCCAGGAAGGGGGATAAATTTGGAGTTTGGGATTGACAGGTACATACTGGTGTATTTAAAATAGTTAACTAACAAGAACCTACTGTATAGCACAGAGACTCTGCTCAAAATTCTGTAACAACCTAAATTGGAAAAGAATTTGAAAAAAATTATACATATGCATATGTATAACTGAATCACTTTGTTGAATACCCGAAACTAATTTAACATTGTTGATCAGCTATACTCCAGTGAAACAAAAATTTTAAAAGAAATAAAATAGCAAGAGTATAGAAGAACAAAACATTTTCCATTGTCACCTTTTTAAATAGGAATCACCAATGAAACCAAGTTCCCCTGAAGCTAAGTTCTTCTGCTGACTTTATGATTAACTTCTCTATCCAAAACTTTATTCCTTTTCTTTTCCCACACCTATTCCCCTCAAGATTGAGGGGTATCAAAGGAATGGGAGCATTAAAACCAAGCAGGACCCTGAAGGGCACTCACAGTTACAAAAACCTTTCCAAGTCCCCTGTGGGGAGAGAGCCAATTAAAAAGATGGTGTGTTCAAGCTCTCTCGTGCCATGTTTTGTAAATAATGACTATGTAACAGCTGAGACCATTTGTAGCACTGCACATGCACATCATGAGGTACCCACTTGGTCATGGGCTACTTTGTCATGCAGGGATATGTGAGCTTCATCTAAAAAGCAATGCATATTACTGCTGCATCACTGCTATGTCCACTGAGTCGGCCACAAGAGGAGAGAATATGGCGTATCTGCTTCCATGGCTCCTGTGCCAGCCAGAAGAGAATACTGCTATGGCTGCTGTGTCAACCGGGAGGAAATAAATGTGTCTGCAGTTCCTATGGCTTCTCAAGTTTTCTCCCAGTCTCTTAGCTCACTCCTTGCCTGGGTTCAGTGAACAGTGTGAAGAACAGGACAACAGGCATCATCAACAGGGTCAGCAATACCTCCCCCATTTTTTGTTTGTAGAAAAAGGCTTCCAAGGGGCAGATTCAAATAGTTACTAATTAGGAAAATCAGGTAATGCAGAAACAAAAGAAAAAATGGTGCAGGAATAAAGCAGAGTCCTAGTTCCTCCACAAAATATATACATATCAATCAGGTAGAGCTGTTTGAATTCTTCTACAGACCCTCATTCAGGTGGAGGATAGAAACTTTAGACAGTATAAGCATTTAGATTCCAGAAGGCTGGTTGTTATTCTTGAAACATCACCATGTTACCTCACCATCAACCAATCAGAAGGAAGTCATAAACCTTGCAGTTCTTCCCCCCAAATTTGTCTTTAAAAAGTGTTTCTCAAAGACTATTAGACAGTGCTGGTCTTTTGAGCATGAGATGTCTATTCTCCTTGCTTGGTGCCCTAAATAAAACTCTGTTACAAACTCCAATGTTGCAGTTTGTCTGGCTTCTCTGTGCATCAAGCATGTGAACTTGGATTTGACAATATCAGTGAACTATGAGAAATCAGTTACCAAGTGGCATTTCCTATAGATCATCACAAGGAATCAGGAAGTGATGCATCAACATGAAGCAGTTGTAATGATTTTACCATGGCTGGAGGGGAGATGAGCTGCAAATTTAAGACCATTCAGTTCAGTTCAGTTCAGTTCAGTCACTCAGTCGTGTCTGACTCTTTGCCGACCCCATGAATCGCAGCACACCAGGGCTCCCTGTCCGTCACCAACTCCCGGAGTTCACTCAGATTCATGTCCATCGATTCAATGATGCCATCCAGCCATCTCATCCTCTGTCGCCCCTTCTTCTCCTGCCCCCAATCCCTCCCAGCATCAGAGTCTTTTCCAATGAGTCAGCTCTTCACATGAGGTGGCCAAAGTACTGGAGTTTCAGCTTTAGCATCATTCCTTCCAAAGGAATCCCAGGGTTGATCTCCTTCAGAATGGGCTTCTTGGATCTCCTTGCATTCCAAGGGACTCTCAAGAGTCTTCTCCAACACCATAGTTCAAAAGCATCAATTCTTCAGCACTCAGCCTTCTTCACTACTGCTTATTTAACTTATAGATAAACCACATCATGCAAGAAACTGGACTGGATATTTCACAAGCTGGAATCAAGATTTCAGGGAGAAATATTAATAACTTCAGATATCCAGATGACACCACCCTACTGGCAGAAAGTGAACCCTATAGCCTGCTAGCCTCCTTCATCGATGGGATTTCCAGGCAAGAATACTGGAGCAGATTGCCATTTGCTTCTTCAGGGGATCTTCCTGACTTCCTGACCCAGGGACTGAACCCAGGTTTCTCGAATTATAGGCAGACTCTTGACAATCTGAGCCACCAGGAAAGGATATATATATATATATATATATATATATATATATATACACACACATGTAATCTACCACGCTAGTAAAGTAATCCTCAAAATTCTCCAAGCCAAGCTTCAGCAATACATGAACCGCGAACTTCCAGATGTTCAAGCTGGTTTTAGAAAAGGCAGAGGAACCAGAGATCAAATTGCCAACATCCTCTGGATCATAGAAAAAGCAAGAGAGTTCAAAAAAAACGTCTATTTCTGCTTTATTGACTAGGCAAAAGCCTTTGACTATGTGAATCACAATAAACTACAGAAAATTCTGAAGGAGATGGGAATGCCAGACCACCTGACCTGCCTCTTGAGGAATATGCAGGTCAGGAAGCAACAGTTAGAACTGGACATGGAACAACAGACTGCTTCCAAATAGGAAAAGGAGTACATCAAGGCTGTATATTGTCACCCTGCTTATTTAACTTATATGCAGAGTACATCATGAGAAATGCTGGGCTGGATGAAGCACAAGCTGGAATCAAGATTGCCGGGAGAAATTTGAGTAACCTCAGATATGGAGATGACACCACCCTTGTGGCAGAAAGTGAAGAAGAATAAAAGAGCCTCTTGATGAAAGTGAAAGAGGAGAGTGAAAAAGTTGGCTTAAAGCTCAACATTTAGAAAACAAAGATCATGGCATCTGGTCCCATCACTTCATGGGAAATAGATGGGAAAACAGTGGAAACAGTGTCAGACTTTATTTTGGGGGGCTCCAAAATCACTGCAAATGGTGATTGCAGCCATGAAATTAAAAGACACTTACTCCTTGGAAGAAAAGTTATGACCAACATAGATAGCATATTGAAAAGCAGAGACATTACTATGCCAACAAAGGTCCATCTAGTCAAGGCTATGGTTTTTCCAGTGGTCATATATGGATGTGAGAGTTGGACTGTGAAGAAAGATGAGAGCTGAAAAATTGATGCTTTTGAACTGTGGTGTTGGAGAAGACTCTTGAGAGTCCCTTGGACTGTAAGGAGATCCAACCAGTCCATCCTAAAGGAGATCAGTCCTGGATGTTCATTGGAAGGACTGATGTTGAAGATGAAACTCCAATACTTTGGCCACCTCATGGGAAGAGCTGACTCATTGAAAAGACCTTGATGCTGGGAAAGATTGAGGACAGGAGAATGGGGCGACAGAGGATGAGATGGCTGGATGGCATCACCGATTTGATGGATGTGAGTTTGAGTGAACTCCGGGAGATGGTGATAGACAGGGACACCTGGCATGCTGCAATTCATGGTGTTGCAAAGAGTCGGACATGACTAAGCAACTGAACTGAACTGAACTGAAGAGGATTTAGGATATGAAATTCCAGCTTAGCTAGCTGGAATTTGCTCCTAGTAATATTTCCTAAGGCCCACTTTACTTCACACTCCAGGATGTCTGATTCTAGATGAGTGACCGTACCATCACTGTTGCTGATGCTGCTGTTAAGTCACTTCAGCCGTGTCTGACTCTGTGAGACCCCATAGACAGCAGCCCACCAGGCTCCCCTGTTCCTTGGATTCTCCAGGCAAGAACACTGGAGTGGGTTGCCGTTTCCTTTTCCAATGCATGAAATTGAAAAGTGAAAGTGAAGTTGCTCAGTCCTGTTCAACTCTCAGCCACTCCATGGACTGCAGCCTACCAGGCTTCTCCATCCATAGGATTTTCCAGGCAAGAGTACTGGAGTGGGGTGCCATTACCTTCTCCACCATCATGGTTATCCAGGTATTTAAGACCTTTTTTTGTATAGTTCTCCTATGTATTCTTGCCACCTCTTTTTAATATCTTATACTTATCTCAGGTCCTATGAATCAGATACCTTAGATGTCCAAGGGTAAAAAGGTTTATCAAACTCTCCTTTAAGACTTTGAAAACTAAGTACTCTTTTGCTTTTTCCCATAAAATTTGATTGGGGTGGTTATTGCTGAATAAAAATATAGATAACATCCATAAAAGAGAAATTTGGAATTCATTTCTGGCAATAATCAATTAGTGCTAGAAAACCTATGACTGCTTAGTTTTGGTTTTCAGGAAACTTAGGGCACTACAAAGTCTACCTGGATCTCAGTTTAGCCCTTGTTCTAATAGCAGATGCTCTAAATATCAAAACTGGACTTGGGAAATTGCAATTTTTTGTTGATAAATTTATGTCCTTTGAACACTAAAAGCTTTAGCAAGTGGATAATGTCTTCCTATATGAGGTCTGAGAAGGAGAGCAAAGAAGCAAATCATCCATATATTGCAACAAAGTAGACCCTCTAAGGAACTTTAAAGCATTCTGATCAGCCTTCATGATTTGTGAGAAATGAAGAATCTCAATAAAATCCTAAAGCATTGCTGTCTAGGTAAATTATTTCTCTTCCTATGTGAAGGCCAAAAAGTACTGGCTAGCTTTATCAACTGGAATACTAAAGAATACACTACATAAATCTATTATTGTAAATAATTTGCTTCCACTGGGAGTGGATGCTAGTAAATTATGAAAGTTAGGAACACAGAACATGAGGTGTCAAGGGATAGCAGTGCTGTTTATTGCTCAGAGGAGACACTGAAAATACTTCCCTCCTTGGCCCTTAGATTTTCTCACCACTAAAACTGATAGTGCTACAGGGACCTAAGACAAGGGAGAATGAGAGCTTAAGCCTTGTAATCTTCTATTATCGGCTTTATGTCTTGAACGGTTTCTTTACTTAAGAGTATTGATTAATTCTGAGAAGTTTTAAGAGGTCTGTTTGAATATTGATGAGAGGTCTGCTGTGAATGTTGTAACATCAGCTGGAGATTTCTGTCTCCAAGAAAGGGGTAAATTATACAATATGGACGAATTATCAAGTTTCTATAATTAGTTCTAGTGGCATCAGAAATGGAAAAAAATGATAGATGTCAAAGTGTTATTTTATTCAGCTGGTTGGTTACTTTGATGACTACTGTCAATTTCTGTCATTATTTTTCCCTTTTGGGAGGAAGAAAATTTTCCATGATATATATCTAAGAAGTTTGACATAGTAAATGGGCAGGGGTAGAGGAAGTAAGGAGAAAAGAATGTGTATCTCAAAAATCCTAAACAATAGAGAAAAAATTTCAGAGACAGAAACCTTTTGAGGTTCATTAGTGATCTCACAATTTGAATAGTACTCTGGGGTAGGAGTTGTTTTATGAGTGGGATTGAATAATGAGCATGTGGCTTTATTGTCAGTTAGAACTGGAAGATATTTGTCCTCAATCTGAATAAATATTTATCTAGGTCTATATAAAGGGAATTTGGGGAAGAACTTCTGTTGTTCTTCAGAGCAACATCTTAAGGACTGAGAGAATGTTGGAAAGGCTGGATAGAGAGCCAAAGGAACCTGAGTGCTTAAATTTGTAGCAGTGACTTTTCCAATGTCCTAGCTCTTTGCAATAGTAATAAGCTAGGAAAAATTTTGTATTTCTTAAGGAGCCATCATTTGCTGGAGCAAAGATTAAGAATTTGGGTGGTCTTCCTTGGAAGTGATTGTTCTGAGTGTGAAAGAGTTTCTCTACAAGATTAAGTAAATACAGAACATAGTTTCCATTCCAGTCCACAAATCAAGAATGTGTTTCTTACACTGTTGGTGGGAATGCAAACTAGCACAGCCACTATGGAGAACAGTGTGGAGATTTCTTTAAAAAACTGGAAATAGAACTGCCTTATACCCAGCAATCCCACTGCTGGGCATACACACCGAGGAAACCAGAATTGAAAGAGACACGTGTACCCCAATTTTCATCACAGCACTGTTTATAATAGCCAGGACATGGAAACAACCTAGATGTCCATCAGCAGATGAATGAATAAGAACGCTGTGGTACATATACACAATGGAGCATTACTCAGCCAGTAAAAAGAATACATTTGAATCAGTTCTGAGGTGGATGAAACTGGAGCCTATTATACAGAGTGAAGTAAACCAGAAAGAAAAACACCAATAGAGTATACTAACGCATATATACGGAATTTAGAAAGATGGTAACGATAACCCTGTATGCGAGACAGCAAAAGAGACACAGATGTATAGAACAGTCTTTTGGACTCTGTGGGAGAGGGTGGGATGATTTGGGAGAATGGCATTGAAACATGTATAATATCATATAAGAAACAAATCACCAGTCTAGGTTCGATGCAGGATACAGGATGCTTGGGGCTGGTGGACTGGGACGACGCAGAGGGATGGTATGGAGAGGGAGGTGGGGGGGGAGGTTCAGAATGCGGAACATGTGTACACCTGTGGTGGATTCATGTTGATGTATGGCAAAACCAATACAATATTGTAAAGTAATTAGCCTGCAATTAAAATAAGTAAATTTAAATTTTTTAAAAAAATGTGTGTCAGACCTTCATATCTTTCAGCAAACTAGGAGTCTGGAGTCTTGTTATGGCGCTAGACAATAATCTAAGTTATTACCAGTTTCCCAACCCAATGAGTATTCTGTATTTCTCTGTTTTCACATTTCCTGATCATTAGCTCTTGAACCACTTTTCTGAGACTCAGGGGAGTCTTGAGAGGCCAAAGTGAAAGTTTTCTTGTTGTTTTTTAATCAACAAATCATGTTAGACTCTTTGTGACCTCAAGGACTGTATAGCACATCAGACTCCTTTGTTCACTATCTCCTGGAGTTTCCTCAAACTCATATCCATTGAGTCAGTGATGCTATCTAACCATCTTATCCTCCACCACCCTCTTCTCCTTTTGTCTTCAATCTTTCCCAACATCAGGATCTTTTCCAATGTATGGGCTCTTCACATTAAGTGACCAAAGTATTGGAGCTTCAGCTTCAGCAACAGTCCTTCCAAAGAACATTCAGGATTGATCTCATTTAGGATTGAACTGTTTGGTCTCCTTTCCATTCAAGGGACTCTCAAGTGTCCCATCACACACAATTCAAATGTATCAATTCTTCACCACTCAGCCTTTCTTGTGGTCCAATTCTTACTTATATACACAACTACTGGAAAACAAATATACAGACCTTTGTCAACAGAGAGATGTCTCTGTTTTTCAATACACTGTCTAGGTTTGCCATAGCCTTTTGTCTAAGGATCAAGCATTGTTTAGTTTTGTCATTGTAGTCACTGTCCACAGTGATTTTGGAGTCCAAGAAAGTAAAATCTGTCATTGCTTTCAATATTTCCCCTACTATTTGCCATTAAGTGATGGGCCCAAATGCCATTATCTTAGTTTTTTGAATGCTGAGTTTCAAGTCAGCTTTTTCACTGCCCTTGTTCACCATCATCAAGAAGCACTTTAGTTCCTCTTCACTTACTGCCATTAGGGTGGTATCATCTGCATGTCTACGGTTTATGATATTTTTCCCAGCAATCTTGATTGTACCTTGTGATTTATCTAACTCAGAATTTCATATGATATAATCTGCATATAAATTAAATAAGCAGAGTGACAATATACAGCCTTGCCATATTCCAATACCAATTTTGAATCAATTAGCTTTTCTATGTTGGATTCTAAATGTTGCTTCTTGACCGCTGTGTGGTAACATGATATGGTATTCTTATCTCTTTAAGAATTTTTCCCACTTGTTGTGATCCACACAGTCAAAGTCTTTAGCCTAGTCAATGATGTAGAAGTAGATGTTTTTTTTTTTTTTTTTCCTGGAATTCCCTTGTTTTCTCCATGAACCAATGAATGTTGCCAATTTGATTTCTGGTTCCTCTGCTTTTTCTAAATCATACTTATACATCCGAAAGTTCTTGACTCACATACAGCAGAAGCCTAGCCTGAAGAATTTTGAGCGTAAACTTGCTAGCATGCAAAATGAACACAACTAAATGGTAGTTTGAACATTCTTTGGAATTGCCCTTCTTTGGGATTGGAATGAAAACTGACCTTTTCCATTCCTGTGGTCACTGCTAAGTTTTTCAAATTTGCTGGCATGTTTGAAGTGCAGCACTTTAACTACATCATCTTTCAGGATATTAAATAGCTCAGATGGAATTTCATCATTTCCACTAGATTTGTTCACAGTAATATTTCCTAAGGGCCCCTTGACTTCACACTTCAGGGTGTCTGGCTATATGTGAATGACCACACTATCGTGGTTATCTGGGTCACTAAGAACTTTCCTATTTTGTACAGTTCTTCTGTGTATTCTTGCCACCTCTTCTTAATATCTTCTGCTTCTGTTGAGTCCTTGCCATTTCTACCCTTTATCATGCCCATCCTTGCATGAAATAGTCCCTTGATATCTCCAGTTTTCTTGAAGGGATCTCTAGTCTGTTCCATTCTGTTGTTTTCTCTATTTCTTTGTATTGCTCCTTTAAGAATGCCTTTTTATCTCTCCTTGCTGTTCTCTGGAACTCTGCATTCAGTTGAGTGTATCTTTCCCTTCTTCCCTTGCCTTTCACTTCTCTTTTTCCCTCAGTTATTTGTAAAGCCTCCTCAGAAAACCACTTTGCCTTTATGCCTTTCTTTTTCTTTAGGATGGTTTTGATCGCTGCCTCCTTTATAATTTTACAAACCTCCCTCCACAGTTCTTCAGGAACTCTGTCCAGCAGATCTATTCCTTTGAATCTCTTCATCACCTTCACTGTATAATCAAAAAGAATTTGATTTAGGTCATATCTGAATGGCTATTGGTTTTCCCTACTTTATTCAATGTAAGCCTGAATTTTACAATAAGGAGCTGGTGATCTGAGCCACAGTCATCTCCAGCTCTCATTTTTCACTGAATATATAGAGCTTCTCCATCTTTGGCTGAAAAGAATATAATCAATCTGATTTCAGTATTGACCATCTGGTGACCCTCTATGTGTAGAGACACTTCTTGTGTTATTGGGAAGACATGTTTGCTATGATCACTGTGTTCTCTTGGCAAAACTCTGTTAGTCTTTGTCCTGCTTTGTTTTGTACTCCAACTCCAAACGTGCCTGTTATTCCGGGTGTCTCTTGACTTCCCACTTTTGTATTCAAAACCCCGATGATAAAGAAGACACCTTTTTGTGGTGTCAGTTCTAGAAGATCTTGTAGATCTTCATAGAAGTGATCAACTTCAGCTTTTTCAGAATCAATGGTTGAGGCATAGACTTGGATTACTGATGTTGAATGGTTTGCTTTGGAAATGAACTGAGATTATTCTGTCGTATTTGAGATTGCACCAAAGTACTATGTTTCAGAATGTTTTGTTAACTGTGAGGGGTACTCTATTTCTTCTAAAGGCTTCTTGCCCACAGTAGTGGACATAATGGTCATCTGAATTAAATTCTTCCATTCCTGTCCATTTTAGTTCAATGATTTCTAAGATGTTAATAGTCACTCATTTCATCTTCTGATTGACCGTGTCCAATTTATATTGATTCATGGACCTAACATTCCAGGTTCTTATGCAACAGTATTCTTTATAGCATCAGACTTTCCTTTCACCACCAGACACTTCCATAACTGAGCATTGTTTCCAATTGGGCCCTGATGCTTCAGTCATTCAGGTTGTTGTTGTTGTTCAGACAATCAGTTATGTCCAACTCTTTGAGACCCCATGGACTGCAGCATGCCAGGCTTCCCTGTCCTTCATCATCTCCCAGAGCTTGCTCAAAGTCATACACATTGAATCAGTGATGCCATCCAACCATCTCATCCTCTGTCTTCCCTTCTCCTCCTGTCTTCAATCTTTCCCAGCATCAGGGTCTTTCCCAATGAGTCAGTTTTTCACATCAGGTGGCCAAAGTATTGGAACTTCAGTTTCAGCATCAGTCTGAGTTTTACCTCAAGAGACATGGACACAGGGTTTCAATTCCTCCCTCACTTCTTTGATACTCCTCAGGCTTGAGGAGAACAGGTTTTGGACATGGAAGGGAATAATGTTTTGGATAGAGATGTTAATCATGAACTCAACAGAGGAACCTAGTTTTAGTGGCACTCAGTTTAGGGCAGGAGGAGAAGGGGATGACAGAGAATGAGATGACTGGATAGCATTGTATAGGCAAATGCTCTGGGAAACAAACTCACTCAGAAGGACAGTGTGGACAGTGGAGTGCAGTTTATTACACTGGTGGGTCTGAGGCAGTTTCCTGTCTAACCAGGGACCTAAATGACTTTTGTGAAAACCTTATAAACCTTAAGTGTACTGCTCAAGCCCACATCCCCAAATTCCTTAAACCTAGCCTGGAAAGAGTTAAAGAGAGATACAATCAGGTTACAGCCATGATTCATAATCAGAAGGGTCGGCTGGTTATACCTTGTAGCGTACACCAATGGGTGACACAAAGATTAAAAAGGTGATTGACTACATAGGGGATTATTACATTCTTTTTGGAGATAGGAAATCTTGGTATGGAACCTGGTGTTTATCAGTCTGGGAGGCCAGTTCTGCCATAGGTATGTTATCCCCAGGGCTACCAGGCACATAGTCCAAAGCTCACTGAAAGTTCAAGATGGAATTTCCTTCTTTTTCAAGATGGAGTCAGCTCAGACTGTTCCTTTCCTCCCTCAGCATCACCAATTCAATGAACATGAATTTGAGTAAACTCCATGAAATAGTGAAGGACAGGGAAGCCTGGCATGCTGCAGTCCATGGTGTCATAAATAGTCAGACACAACAGGGTAACTGAACAACAACAGAGTTCAGGCATGTCCTTTACCGACGAGCATACGGACTAGTTGATTTAAGTCAGAGAATCTAGGTTGATCAATTTGAGTAACCATATTAAATTTATCAGCAAATCTGTGAAGATCTTCAGTTACTTTGGGAAATCTTTGATAAATATTTAAGGGTTTAACTTCTTGGTCCTCAGAAGGCTTAATTTTGAGGAGGGCCATTCCTGACAAGTTCAGAGGAAAAAGGGTGACAACAATTTCAGAGAAAAGTTAAATTCAGTGAAATAATTAGTATGGGGGGATTGAGGGTATAAAAGCGGAGAAGGCAATGGCACCCCACTCCAGTACTCTTGCCTGGAAAATCCCATGGACAGAGGAGCCTGGTAGGTGCAGTCCATTGGGTAACAAAGAGTCGGACACGACTTAGCAACTTCCCTTTCACTTTTCACTTTCATACATTGGAGAAGGAAATGGCAACCCACTCCAGTGTTCTTGCCTGGAGAATCCCAGGGACAGGGGAGCCTGGTGGGCTGCCATCTATGTGGTCGCACAGAGTCGGACACGACTGAAGCGACTTAGCAGCAGCAGCAGAGGGTATAAAAGAAGCATAAGACATATAGAAGGAAAGGAGAATAATGGCACCGGGAGAGGGACTTGGCCACAAGGATGCAAGGGAGAGAGAAATAATGACACAGGAGGCAGATCCTGAGACAAGAAGTGAAGAGAGAAGAGCCTGAGGCTTTGGAAATCACTTTTTTGTTTTTAAAATTATTTATCTGACTCAGTTAATCTTAAAATCTTATTTTGCAGAGAGGCAATTTTAGACTCCTGATAAAGTGGGAAGCGTGAAAATACTAATTAAAAATAGGCATTTCACTCATTCTAGAAATGTCTGAGCTGTTTTTAGTCCAATTCAGTTTTAAAAAACAAGTTTTGGCAACTCACTTTTATTTTTTTCATAATGGCCTTAGATATTATGTGTTGCTTTTGGTCAGATTGGTCAAATTAGTTATAAAGGCATATGATGATTTTAAACATGGAATCAGTCAGAGTTCCTGTTTGAGAAGGGTAACCTCAAAATATTTAGATAACTGGAATCCCATTTCTCAGAAGGTTTTCTTCAGAGGTAAAATAGCAGTTTTCAGACAGTTGTCTTTTCAATTGCAGAGTGAAAAATTTATGTTAGTTTTTATTAAATCTTGGTTTTCTGAGGATGCCTTCTGGTCTTTTAGACTTGGCTATGCACTTGCAATCATCTATGATCTATTGCAGCAATGTCTTCAGCTTCTTCTGGTCCACGTCACTCATAGCTTGTCATTATAGAGTAAACCATTACATGAGGCCAACAGTTGCTAATGCTCAAGGATCCATTGCCCAAAATTTGGAGTCTCTGTGATAAGGACAGAGCAGGATAATCAAATAGCTAGTTTAAAATTCCCACTTGGGATCAAAGAGGGAATTTTCAGAGACCCCTGTAGTTAATAATCACTCAAGAAAGTAGGCTTCAGTTCACTCAATTCAGTCGCTCAGTCATGTCCGACTCTTTGTGACGCCATGTACTGCAGCACGCCAGGCCTCCCTGTCCATCAGTAACTCCCAGAGTTTACTCAAACTCAAGTCCATTGAGTCGGTGATGCCATCCAGCCATCTCATCTTCTGTTGTCCTCTTCTACTCCTGCCTTCAATCATTCCCAACACCAGGGTCTTTTTCAGTGAGTCAGTTCTTTATATCAGGTGGCCAAAGTATTGGAGTTTCAGCTTCATCATCAGTCCTTCCAATGAATATATAGGACAGAATTCCTTTAGGATGGATTGGTTGGATTTTCTTGTAGTCCAAGGGACTCTCAAGAGTTTTCTCCAACACCACAGTTCAAAAGTATCAATTCTTCCATGCTCAGCTTTTTTATAGTCCAACTCACACATTCATACATGACTACCAGGAAAACAATAGCTTTGACTAGACAGACCTTTGTTGGCAAAGCAATGTTTCTGCTTTTTAATATGCTGTCTAGGTTGGTCATAACTTTTCTGCTAAAGAGCAAGTGTCTTTTAATTTCATGGCTTCAGTCAGTCACCATCTGCTGTGATGTTGAAGCCCCCCCCAAAATAAAGTCTATTGCTGCTTCCACTGTTTCCCCAACTATTTGCCATGAAGTGATGGGACCAGATGTCATGAGCATAGTATTCTGAATGTTGAGTTTTAAGCCAACATTTTCACTCTCCTCTTCACATTCATCAAGAGGTTCTTTAGTTCTTCTATTTCTGCCATAAGGGTGGTGTTTTCTGCATATCTGAGATTATTGATATTTCTCCTGGCAATCTTGATTCCAGCTTGTGCTTCATTCAGCCTAGCATTTCTCATGATGTAGTCTGCATATAAGTTAAATAAGCAGGATGACAATATACAGCCTTGATATACTCCTTTCCTGATTTGGAACCAGTCTGTTGTTCCAAGTCTAGTTCTAACTCTTGCTTCCTGACCTGCATGCAGGTTTCTCAAGAGGCAGGGCAGGTGATCTGGTATTCCCATCTCTTTCAGAATTTTCCACAGTTTGTGATGATCCACAGAGTCAAAGTCTTGGCATAGTTGATAAAACAGAAATAGATGTTTTTCTGTAACTCTCTTGCTTTTTTGATAATCCGATGGATTTTGGCAATTTGATCTCTGGTTACTCTGACTTTTCTAAAACCAGCTGGAACATCTGGAAGTTCACAGTGCATGTACTGTTGAAGCCTAGCTTGGAGAATTTTGAGCATTACTTTGTTAGCATGTGAGATGAGTGCAATTGTGTGGTAGTTTGAGCATTGCTGTTCTTAGGGATTAAAATGAAAACTGACCTTTTCCAGTCCTTTGGCCACTGCTGAGTTTTCCAAATTTGCTGACATATTGAGTGCAGCACTTTCACAACATCATCATAGGATTTGAAAAGCTCAACTGGAATTCCACCACCCTCCACTACCTTTGTTCATAGTGGTGCTTCCTAAGGTCCAGTTGACATCACATTCCAGGATGTGTAGCTCTAGGTGAGTGATCATACCATCGTGATTATCTGGGTTGTGATGAACTTTTTGTATAGTTCTTCTGTATATTCTTGCCACATATTCTTAATATCTTCTGCTTCTGTTAGGTCCATGCCATTTCTGTTCTTTATTGAGCACATCTTTGCATGAAATGTTCCCTTGCTATCTCTAATTTTCTTGAAGAGATCTCTAGTCTTTCCCATTCTGTTGTTTTCCTCTATTTCTTTGCATTGATCACTGAGGAAGGCTTTCTTATCTCTCCTTGCTATTCTTTGGAACTCTGCATTCAGGTGCTTATATCTTTCCTTTTCTCCTTTGCTTTTTGCTTCTCTTCTTTTTGCAGCTATTTGTAAGGCTTCCTCAGACAGCCATTTTGCCTTTTAGCATTTCTTTTTCTGAGGATGGTCTTGATCTCTGTCTCCAGTACAATGTCATGAACCTCCATCCATAGTTCATCAGGCACTCTGTCTATCAAATCTAATCCCTTGATTCTATTTCTCACTTCCACTGTATAATTATAAAGGATTTGATTTAGGTCATACCTGAATGGTCCATGAGTTTTCCTTACTTTCTTCAATTTAAGTATGAATTTGGCCATAAGGAATTTATGATCTGAGCCACAGTCAGCCTCTGGTCTTGTTTTTTGCTGTCTGTATAGAGCTTCTCCATCTTTGGCTGCAATGAATATAATCAATTTGATTTCAGTGTTAACTATCTAGTGATGTCCATGTTTAGTCTTCTCTTGTGTTGGAAGAGGGTGTTTGCTATGACCAGGGTGCTCTCTTAGCAAAATTCTGTTAACCTTTGCCCTGCTTCATTCTGTACTCTGAGGCCAAATTTGCCTGTTACTCCAGGTGTTTCTCGACTTCCTATTTTTGCATTCCAGTCCCCTATAATGAAAAGGACATCTTTTTTTGTGTGTTATTTCTGAAAGGTCTTGTAGATCTTCATAGAACCATTCAACTTCAGCTTCTTCAGTGATCCTGGTCAGATCATAGACTTGAATTACCATGATATTGAATGGCTTGCCTTGGAAATGAACAGAGATAATTCTGTCATTTTTGAGATTACATCCAAGTACTGCATTTTGGACTCTTTTGTTTAATATAATGGCTACTCCATTTCTTCCAAGGGATTCTTGCCCACAGTAGTAGACATAATGGTCATCTAAGTTAAATTCACCCATTCCAGTCCACTTTAGTTTGCTGATTTCTAAAATGTCGACTTTCTGTCCTGCCACCTCCTGTTTGACCACTTTCAATTTACCTTGATTTATGGACCTGACATTCCAGGTTCCTAAGCAAGTAGGCTTACTTAGCAACAGAAGTATAAGGCATATTCCAAAACAGGGCTGAAGTGAGACCTATATCCTGCCCATTGAGAATGGCAAATTAATGATCCCCAAGAAGGGGTTATTTCTGTATATACTAAGAGCAGAAATATAGGGGAAAGGTGAATTATACTTAAACATGAGATGATTTACCTTTACTTTAGCATAGGTTACCACATTTCTGCTCATTAGCATAGTTCCATAACAGTCCTGGTTGGGCCATGTAGGTACAATGCCCCCCTCATTCAGCACCCCACACAATATAGAGGAGGAACTGATGATGGAAGCTTAACTTTCATTCAAGAATGAGGAAGAAGGTGGTCTTTTCCTACCTCCCCATTTTTCCTTTGATTATAAAAATGTAACACCTTTTGTTTTTAGGGCAGTACACTCTTGCCTGCTGCTTGTATACTTCACAAGCACCCTATACTAATGAATCACTAATAAATCTGACCTATCTTTTGCCTCTCACTGAATTCTTTCTGTGCTGAAATGTAAAAAACCTGAATTCCATCAAGCCCTGAGATGCATTCTGCAGTTTCATCTGTATGATCACATATATTTGTGAGGGTAAAATGGGAACAGAGGTAGGAACACTCTCTCTTTGTCCCATTTTAGCACTCAAGAAGAGTGTTCAAGTGAACAGAGACAGTGCTTTAGCTTTCTAATATTATTTCCAATCAGTTTCTATTATAAGTAATAAAACCAAGTAACACCAAAAGAAGTATAAATGGGCTTTATTTTTAATTCTGCTCCATAATTAGCAACAATTATTTTATCTGTGAGTGTTTTCCTTCAAAACTCTTTTGTTTTCTTCTTTCAGTCATCCAAAATGACTCAGTGTGATTTTGACAGAATGTTTCTGGAGATCACTGGTCAGATACCATTTGAATGCAGAAATCAGCAGTTGTCTTTTAAGTGCAGAAAGCAATGATTTCATTATCCTAGGCAGTCTTTTTTTTTTTTTTAAACAAATTATTTAAATTGGTAGTAGAAAGTCAACATGACATTAATTACTATTTGCCAGCAGTTCTCTGTATGGACTAAATTCAGTTTATTCATTGTCTTTTTTAAAACATGGAATTAAAGTTCTACATTTGAGGTTTTGATATCAGTGGTTAATTTTCTTTTCACCTTGAAAATGACTGTAGCAATCTTCAGTGTTCCTGAGTGTAAATTTCACTTATCTGTGGCTCAGTAACTCTGCTTTCAGTTTCCTACCCAAAGCTACAAAATCATTTTGTAGAGTACCATATAAGTAAATTAAGCCATCAAGTCATCAAGCTAGGAATGTCAAACCCAGGAGGGTACTTTAATGCTGATAGCAGTTACTTTGTGGCTCCAAAAAGAATTTCCCAGTGCTGAAAGCATTCTCAGGCTCAGATATTTCATGGGACATAAACCTTTACTTCAAAAATAAAATTTGTATATTGAAAACAAACCATTTATTGTTTGTATAAAAGGTCGCTGAATTTTGTTAGAAAGCAATTTAACAACTCCAATTTATGAAAATATGTGGGACAGTGATTACAAATGTAATTTTTACTTTAAGTCCATATGCAGTTTAGCCCCTTGATTTTAACACTATGTTGCTTAGCTGTTTGCACAGAGCAATTTCTGGGACTCTAGCTATTGCCCCGGGGGGCCCACGTGATTGCCCCTGGGGGCCCACGTGTTTGCCCTTGGGGCCCCACGTGATTGCCCCGGGTGGCCCACGTGATTGCCCCGGGGGCCCACGTGAAAGACTCTATTCTTTCATTGATTTTTGTTTCTTAGTGCATGGATCTTCCCCTCACAAATAGACAAAGATTTAGAGACCATGTACAAATGTACATGAAATCTTGTCAAATTTAAAGCAAAACTCACTTTATATATCAGTTATAATCATTTTGCAATAAACTTGTAAATAATACCTAAAAGCAAATTGATATATATGGATCTGTTATATTTCACAATGTACATAGTGTTTGACTGAAAAGATAATGCACAACTTAAAAGCTGAGAATTATATTTTATTTGGTGTATAAAATGAGGACTTAAGTTTAGGACATAGTCTGTCAAGACAATTCCAAGAAACTGTTCTGAAGAGGTAAGGGGGGAGCCTGGATATATAGGAGCTCTTGCAGCAAAGACCAGGTAGAGTCAGAACATCAAAAGCTTATTATTAAAGAAAATCTGAAAAGCTGAAGCTCTAATACTTTGGCCACCATGCAAAGAACTGACTCATTGGAAAAGACCCTAATGCTGGGAAAGATTGAAGGCATGAGAAGAAGGGGATGACAGAAGATGAGATGTTTGAACATCATCACTGACTCGATGGACATGAGTTTGAGCAAGCTCTGGGAGTTGGTGATTGACAGGGAAGCCTGGCATGCTGCAGTTCATGTCTGTGCACAGAGAGTCAGACACGATGTAGTGACTAAGCAACAACTCCTAACTTCAGGGCAGATATATTTGAGGACACATTTAAATACTGTTTCCATGCACTCTTAGATTTATTTTCCAAAGCATTAACACAGGAGTAACAGATAACTTGTATTAAAAAAAGTAAATAACTTGTAGAGAATAAATAGTAAATAGATAAATAAATAACAACACTTAAAACAGAAATGTTGATACCAGCTCACTCTATTTGCTAAATAATCAGTGCTGGACATTATTATTATTGTTGTTATATTTTAGAATCTTTATGATATGGAGCTATTCTTAATCCCAAATACATAAATCATGTTATAGTTATAATTTGTTTCTGATAATGCTATTCAATATGAATATTTCCTGGAGATGGATAGGGAAAAGATGAAAGATGGAATAGGGGGGAGAGGCGTTGACTCTTGGATAATATGTTTCTGAGAGAGAGTTCTCACCTCTGAGAAATATATGCTGTCAAAAAAGACACATTGCACTGGAGAAAATTAACAGACAAGAAAGACTTTTATATTATTTTCAGTTTTACTGTACTACTACAAGACCATTTGATATATGCATACAGTATAAAATGAATCCTGTAACACAATCAAGTTAGTTACCATGTCTATCATCTCATATCAATAATTTATGACTATTTTTACATGCAAGAATGCTTAACATATATTTTCTTAGCAAATTTTGTGTAATGTCAACCCACACCAGTACTCTTGCCTGGAAAATCCCATGGATGGAGAAGCCTGGTAGGCTACAGTCGATGGGGTCACGAGAGTCAGACACGACTGAGTAATTTCACTTCACTTTAATACAATATTATTTACAGTTAATATACACTATACATTCAATTTCTTGGAACGGTATTATAAATGAAACTTTGTAATTTTGACCAACGTCTTCCCATTTCCCACACTTTCACTCATCCCTTAACAATTAGTCAACTCTGTTTCTGTGACTTCAACTTATTTTTTTAGATTCCACATGTAAATGATATGCTTACCTATGAATAAGTCTAGCTTATTTCAGTGAGCATAATGTTCTCTGGTTTCATCAATGGTCTCGCAAATGACACTGTTTTCCCTTTTTCATGACTGGATAATATACCACTATGTATAGAGAAATATATTACAGATAGGTAGGTGATAGATAGAGAGACACAGGGAGATATCATAATTCTAACCCATTTATCTGTCAACAGACATGCTGTTTCTAGATCTTGACTATTGAAGATAATATTGCATTGAACACAGGGATGCAGATAGCTCTTAGAGATAGTAATTTTATTTCTTTTGTATATACACCCCAAAGTGTAATTACTGGAGCATAAGGTCATTTTATCTTTCAATTCCTCTGTACTGTTTTCCATAATGTTTGTACCAATTTACATTCCATTAACAGTGTATAAGGGCTCCCTTTTCCTCATATCCATGCCAACATTTGTTATCTTTTGTCTTTCTTTTTTTTTTGTTAGGCATTCTAACTGATATAGGGTGATACCTAATTGTGATTTAGATTTGCATAATCCAAAGGAATCCTTTAATCAAGCATTTTGCAATAAGAGAAAGAGGCCAGAACCAAAATCTGAACTCAATGACCCTAAAAGAAGGGGGTGGAGAATTTTCCAAGATGGAGTGAGTAACATTACCTGTATTTACTAATGACCTTTCTCAAAGGAAAAGCAAATTTATTCTTACCACAGAAGAGGAGGTAATTTTACAACTTGGAGCAAGACAACCACAAAAGTCAGCCTCCTACTCCCTCATGTGGACTGGAACAGAGGACTCTGTCTTTGATGATTAGATTTCAAAGAGATGTTTCTCAGGTCTTTAAGAAAGACATTCCTGGTTTGTAAAACTAGTAAGAGGCACACTTTTTAAAAACATTGAAAATATTTATTTTTTTATTTAAAATCATGTTAGTTTCAGGTGTACAATGTAGTGATTCAATATTTTTATAGATTATAATCCACTTGAAATTATTACAAAATAATAACTGTGTTTCCCTCTGTTGTACAACATCCTTATTGCTCTTGCTTATCTATTTTATGCGTAGTAGTGCGCAAGAGACTTTTTAAACATTTACCTCTTGAAGGGGAAGAGAATGGATTTGCAATTGCAAGTTTTCTAAAGTAAATGTTCTAAGAAAAAGGGAAACTGGGTCTTAGAGTCTTAGAGTCAGGAAGAAGCCTATTTAAAAATTGATTAAGATAAAGGAAACATTAAGAGAATTTTGGTTTGTGAATTCTCTCTTTAGAACTTATGAAAAGTTATTTATAAGAAACTAAGTCACATTTCAAATATACTTAATAAACTATATAACTAAATGTTAATTTTAAGGATTTGATAATTAACTCTACTTAAGAAATTTTTGTTGAAGGATGATCTATAGTGTTAAAAAAATGGAAGCAAATAACTGTACATTAGTATGAAAATAGAGAACAGATTGTGATACAAACATACTATGACGCATGAAGCAGCTATTGCTATAAATGTAATAGATGTATACTAAAGGGATTCAAAATGAGCCTCCCCAAAATCTGTAACATTGCCATTTAATACTATGTGAGCTAAAGGCAATCAAGATCCAGTAGAGTCAGAGCAAAAAGAAAACAAAAACTTGTATCTTTCCCTTAAATATCTAAAAGAATTTAGATAGGGGACTTGGCCCAGAAAGAAAGCTATTACCAAGGAATAGCATTTTATCTGAACGACCTATCTCTATGGCAGGACAAACATCTAATTACCAAACACCTGCTCTTCTTATCTTCCTGTGAATCACCCTCCTCCCCTTTGAAGCCCCAGGTGGCTATTCCATTCCTCAGCTCAAGATGGTATATAAGCTTCAATTGTCAGGATTGTCCTTGAATTTCATTGTCTTTGTGGGGCTCCCATACTAACATAATTAAATGTATATTTTTTTCTCTTGCTAGTCTATCTTATGTTGATTTGATTATTAAACCAGTCAAAGAACATAGAAGAACAGAGGAAAATTTATATAATTTTCCTTAAAGGAATATATAAAATACATTACTTCAGTTGCTCAGGCCAAAATCCTTATCTACATATCTCTCACATTCCACTCCAAATCCTTCAACAAAGCCTGTTGGATCCAATCTCACAATATGTCCATAGTCTGATTTCTTCTCATTACCTCTGCTACTACCATCTGGCCCATTCATCATCTGTATCACGGACTTCTATGATAACCTCCTCATTGGTCTCCCTGCTTCTAGGATGCCTATCTCTCCAAAAATATAGCCTCACACTGTATTCAAAGTCACCTTTAAAAAACTAGAGCCACATCAGTAGGTCAGATCATGTTAACCCTCTGCCTCAGTTACTCACTAACTCTGTGATCTGGCCCCTTACTAATCCCCAAACATCTTAATGCCCCAGTGCTTTGCACAAGGTGCTTCCTTTCTGGATTGCTCTTATCCCATCACATCTAACTGTACCAGTTTAAATTCTGCTAAAATCTCACACTTTCTTACTGAGGTCAATTCTTCCCATCCCATTTTAGAGCACAACCTGCTATGCTCCCGGTGTACTTCCAAACTCTCATCCTGATGGCTTTTATCACCTTCTAGCAAACTTGTATTTACTTAATTTTATCTATAGGATCTATTTTCTGTCTCTCCCCCTAAAATGAAATTTCTACAGAAGTGAACAATCTGTGCTTTTTGTTTTTTCCTGACACAGATGCTGCCCATAAAATGTTTACTTGATATATGAATGTATGATAGACAAAAATATGTCACAAGAATAAGGTAAAAAAACTCATGTGAACTATCAAACTGTACCTCAATATCTCATTTATTCAGTTTAGTTCAGTTCAGTTGCTTAGTCATGTCCGACTCTTTGCCACCTCATGAACCACAGCACACCAGGCCTCCCTGTCCATCACCAACTCCTAGAGTCCATCCAACCTATGTCCATTGAGTTGGTGATGCCATCCCACCATCTCATCCTCTGTCATCCCCTTCTCCTCCTGCCCTCAATCTTTCCCAGCATCAGGGTCTTTTCAAATAAGTCACCTCTTCACATCAGGTGGCCTAAGTACTGGAGTTTCACCTTCAACATAAGTTCCTCCAATGAACACCGAGGACTGATTCCCTTAGGATGGACTGGTTGGATCTCCTTGCAGTCCAAGGAACTCTCAAGAGTCTTCTCCAACACCACAGTTCAAAAGCATCAATTCTTTGGTGCTCAGCTTTCTTTATAGTCCAACTTTCACATTCATACATGACCATCGGAAAAACCGTACTCTTGACTAGACAGACCTTGGTTGACAAAGTAATGTCTCTGTTTTTTAATATGTTGTCTAGTTTGGTCATAACTTTCCTTTCAAGGGGTAAGCGTCTTTTAATTTCATGCCTGCAATCACCATCTGCAGTGATTTTGGAGCCCAGAGAAATGAAGTCAGCCATTGTTTCCACTGTTTCCCCATCTATTTGCCATGAAGTGACAGGACCGGATACCATGATCTTAGTTTTCTGAATGTTGAGATTTAAGCCAACTTTTTCACTCTCCTCTTTCACTTACTTATTCATGAGTATGATTTTTTTAGTAGTCTTAAAATGCTAACAGATATTATAAATATACACCTATCAAAAACATTTTAAAACTAGCTTTAATATTATGAAAGTCAAGTTAATTGAAATATATATTACATTCTAAGCTATTAAGTCCACAAGTATGATTATTAACAGTGAAGTTTTTATTATGAACACTTATCAAAAACACTTATCAAGATCAGGATGCATATAGGTCAAATTAAAAAGTAAACATAAACTAGGAAATATGACTCAATACTTATTAGGATAAAACTAGAATGATGTCGTAACTGGATTTTCAATGAAGTATCCATGTCGATAAGGCAAAATTAATATCCTTACTCGTTATTTATTTGTATAATCAAGGCAAGATTATTAACCTGAGCAGAAGATTGTTTAATGTTACTTTAGGAGGGAAAAAAGTAGAATATGCCAGTGCACTGTACAGACTCATTTTTAAATTATTGAATGATCTAAATTAAAATATAAATAAACTGAGATAAAATCACCATAGAAAATATGTTTCTGGGACAACTTTTGGATTTTTAATTTATCTGTTTGAAGTGATTCTATTTAAAATACTTATTTTGGATTGTAATAATAATTTGTTTGATTTATAAATATCTTACCACCACTAACAAATTCTCATGCAAGACCATGAACATGATAGCACAACAGAGGTAAGCATGTTAGAGAAAAAAATAATAATCTTGTGCCACATGATAATCTTTTCTTTGAAAGCAAAGACAGGTAAATAAAAAGCTCTACCAATCAAAATTATCTAAGAGTTATATTAAAATAGCTTATTTATTCTTGAAATGCTTATCTGAATTAAAGTCACAGTAATTTTTGACTGAGACTTCACTATCTTCCAAGAAATAAGATATGGATAAAGTTAAAAATTAGAAGTATGTTATGATGTACTGAAGCTACCTTCTGGGAAATACACACACACACACACACACACATAAATGGAAAATATGATATTTGCTATTGGATGAAAATAAAGTCAATAATTCATAGCACCTGCTCCCCCAAAACCAAGCAATGACATCAACAAATACTAAGGCTGTTTGATAAGCCAGAGGTTATTAGCTAAACAAAGGTTATATGCTTTGTATTAACTGTATTTCTTGATAATGAACACTAGAAATTTATTCTGGCTACTCTAATGAGAAAAAAATGTTTTCTGGAATAGTATTGGGTATCTCTGCAGAGTAGAATACAGCAAAAATCACACTGCAGGAAGAGACAGCCCAACACTAGCACCACCAAGAGTTTTAACTGTCTCTGTTTCTTTGAACCATTCTTTCACCATTCAGCATCCAGGCCTGGAGTATGGTTCAGTGATCTCATATATGGCTGTGCTCCAGTAATAGCCAAGGTCTAGTTTATCTGTCTTCATCTAGAAGCAGGGGCTCTGGGTTCTAGTTCTAGCTTTGCTATAAATGGTTATAATTTTAAGTAAGCAACCTGACTATCTCATTTATAAAAAGAAAAGCCTATAAATGATCTTGAACGCTACCGTGGCATTTTTTAAATGATGGCTCCGAAAAAAAAGGAAATATAAAATCCTCCTGAAAACTGAGATTAACATACCCCATATTATTATGCTTCACTTTATTGCCCTTTATTACATGTTTTACACATTTAAGATTTGTGGTAACACTGAGTCAAGCAAGGTTTTTGGCATCATATTTTCCAATAGTATTGCTCACTTTGTGTCTCTTTGTCACATTTTAGTTGTTGTTGTTGTTGTTGCTGTTTATTCACTCAGTGGTGCCCAAATCATTGCAACCCCATGGACTGCAGCTAGCCAGGCTTCTTCACTGTCTTTCACCATCTGCTGGAGCTTGCTCAAAGTCATGTCCATTGAGTTGGACATCCAACCATCTCATTCTCTATCATCCCCTTCTCCTCTGGCCTTCTGTCTTTCCCAGCATCAAAGTCTTTTCCAATGAGTCAGCTCTTTGTTTCAGGTGGCCTAAATATTGGAGTTTTAGCTTCAGGATCTGTCCTTCCAATGAATATTCAGGGTTGATTTCCTTTAAGATTGACTGGTTTGATCTCCTTGGAGTTCAAGAGATTCTCAATAGTTTTCTCCAACACTATAGCTCAAAAGCATCAATTTAAAAAGCATCAAGCTCAGTTTTCTTTATGGTCCAACCCTCACATATGTACATGACTACTGGAAAAACCATAGCTTTGACTATACGGACATTTTTTGGCAAAGTAACGTCTCTGCTTTCAATATGCTGTCTTTTGTCATAACTTTTCCTCCAAGAAGAAAACGTATTTTAAATTCAAGGCTGAAGTCACCATCTGCAGTGATTTTGGAGCCGAGGAAAATAAAGTCTGTCACTGTTTCCAATTTTTTTGCTCATCCAGTTCCCATGAGGTAATGGGACCAGAGGATATAATGTTAGTTTTTTTAATGTTCAGTTTTAACTCAGTGTTTTGACTCTCCTCTTTCACCTTCATCAAGAGACTCTTTAATTCCTCTTCACTTTATGCCATAAGGGTGATGTCATATGTGTATCTGAGGTTATTGATATTTCTCCTGGCAACCTTGATTCCAGTTTGTGCTTCATCAAACCAGGCATTTTTCTCATGATATATTGTGCATATGAGTTAAATAAGCAGGGTGACAATATGCAACCTTGACATACTTCTTTCCCAATTTTGAACCAGTCCATTGTTCCATGCTGAGTTCTAACTGTTGCTTCCTGATCTGCATACAGATTTCTCAAAAATCTATGAAATTCTTGGTCTGGTATTCCCATCTCTTTAAGAATGGGTCTGGTCTGGTATTCCCATCTCTTTAAGAATTTTCCACAGTGTGTTGTGATCCACACAGTCAAAGGCTTTGGTGTAGTTGATGAAGCTTAAGTAGATGTTTTTCTGGAATTCCATTGCCTTTTTTTTTTTTTTTTTTTTTTAATGATCCAATGGATATTGGCAATTTTGATCTCTAGTTCCTCTGCCTTTTCTAAATCCAGCTTGTACATCTGGAAGCTTTCAGTCCACATACTGCTGAAGCCTAGCTTGGAGGATTTTGAGTATGACCTTGATAGCAAGTGAAATGAGTGCAATTGTGCTGTAGTTTGAACATTCTTTGGCTTTGCCTGCCTTTGGGATTGTGATGAAAACTGACATTTTCCATTCCTGTGGCCACTGCTGCTGCTGCTACTGCTAAGTCACTTCAGTCGTGTCCGACTCTGTGCGACTCCATAGACGGCAGCCCACCAGGGTCCCCCATCCCTGGGATTCTCCAGGCAAGAATACTGGAGTGGGTTGCCATTTCCTTCTCCAGTGCATGAAAGTGAAAAGTAAAAGTGAAGTGAAGTCACTCAGTCATGTCCGACTCTTAGCACCCCACGGACTACAGCCTACAAGGCTCCTCCATCCATGGGATTTTCCAGGCAAGAGTACTGGAGTGGGGTGCCACTGCCTTCTCTGAATAGTAACAGCTAATACCCTGGTAATATTTTCTGTGCTAGGCACTGTTCTAAGCACTTACATACAAACTATACTAACTACTTTGTGGCAAGATTGTGAAAATACATTTCACCTGACACAATATAAACATGCTACTACTGTTTTTAAACAAAAAAACTTTCAAGGTCAAGTATGTCATTTAAAAAAATTAAGGTAATGTTCTTACAAACTGCTCCACTTCAGTGAACTCACTGTTTTCTGAAAGCAGTTTGCCCAGTGCACAAGCAGAGCAGGCTGAAGGCCAGTTTTTTCCTGGCCTCGTAGAGTGTTTATGTCACGATGAACTAGAAGTTGCAATTTTGCTGAAGTCCCAGGTACTGCTTTTCTAGTTTTCCAAATTTGCTGGCATATTGAGTGCAGCACTTTCACAGCATCATCTCTTAGGATTTGAAATAGCTCAACTGGAATTCCATCAGCTCCACTAGCTTTGTTCATAGTGATGCAAACTTGACTTTATATTCCAGGATCTGGCTTAGATGAGCAATCACACTATCATGGTTATCTGAGTCATTAAGATCTTTTTTGTATAGCTCTTCTGTGTATTTTTGCCTTCTCTTCTTACTGTCTTCTGTCTATACAGTTTCTGTCTTTTATTATATTTTGCTGAAAGGTGAAGTGAAAGTGAAAGTCATTCAATCATGTCCAATTATTTGTGACCCCATGAACTCATCCATGGAACACTCCAGGCCAGAATACTGGAGTGAGTAGCCTTTCCTTTCTCCAGGGTATCTTCCCAACTGAGGGACCTAACCCTGATCTTCCTAGTGTCCTGCACTGCAGGTGGATTCTTTACCAGTTGAGCCACAAGGGAAGCTCAACAATACTGGAGTGGGTAGCCTATCCCTTCTCCAGTAGATCTTCCCAACCCAGGAATCAAACCAGGATCTCCCTCATTGCAGGCAGATTCTTTGCCAACTGAGCTATCAGGGAAGCCCTTACATTTTGCTAATTCTGGCAATATTGCAAACTTTTTTTTATTATTTTCATATTTCTTGGTGATGATTGTTTCAGGGCACTACAAACTGCACCTATTTATAAAACAGCAAACTTAATAAATGTTGTGTGTGTTCAGACTTTTCCATTGATCAAATGTTCCTCCATCTCTTTCCCTCTCCTTGGATCCCCTATTTTATTAGACACAATATTGAAATTAAATTAGTTCATTACTCTACAATTGCTTCTAAGTGTTCAACTGAAAAGAATAATCACATCTTTAATTTTAAATCAAAAGCTAGGAATGATTAAGCTCAGAGAGCTTGCCAAAAGATGAGACCATCTTCTTGCGCCAACAGTTTGCCAAGTCATAAATGCAGAGAAGAAAATGCTAAAGGAAATTAAGAGTGCCATCCCAGTGAAAGCACAAGTTATAAGAAAGTGAAACAGCCTTATTGTTGATAAGCAGAAAGTTTTGGAGGTCTGGATAGGAGATCAAACTATCCACAACATTCCCGTAGCCAAAGCCTAATCCAGAGCAAGGTCCTAAGTCTCTTCAATTCTGTGAAAACTGAGAGAAGTGAGGAAGCTGAAGCTGAAGAAGAAATGTTTGAAGCCAGAAGAGGTTGGCTCATGATGTTCAAGGAAAGGTTTCTCTATAACAAAGCAGTGCAAAGTGAAGCAGCAAGTGCAGATGTAGAAACTACAGCAATTTATCCAGAAGATTTAGTTGAGATGATTAATGAAGATGGCTACTACTCTAAACAGCAGATTGTCTATGTAGATCAAGTTTTCCTTATATTGGAAGTAGATGCCACTTAAGCCTTTTTTTTTTTTTAAATAAATTTATTTATTTATTTATATTTTTTGGCCGTGCCACATCTCATGACTTGTGGGATCTGAGTTCCCTGAATAGGGATTTAAGAACTGAACCTGGGCCCAAAGCAATTAAAATGGTGTGTCGTAACCACTGGATTGCCAGGTCATTCCCCATCGAGGCCTTTCATAGCTAGAAAGGAGCAGCCAATGCCTTGTTTCAAATCCTCAAAGGACAGGCTGACTGTTTTCTTAAGGAGAAGTCATAAACTGATGAAGTTTGTATCTTTAAGTTAAAGCCAGTGCTCATTTGCCATTTCAAAATATTATGGCCCTTAAAAATTATGCTAAATACCCACTGCCTGTGCTCTGTAAATGGAAAAATAGAGACTAGCTTTACAACGTGTTCTATAAAATATTTTAAACCCACTGTGGAGAACTACTCAGAATTACTTTCAGAGAATTATTGCCATTGCCAATGCACTCCCTGGTGGCTCAGACTGTAAAGAATCTGCCTGCAATACAAGAGACCCAGGTTTGATCCCTGGATTAGGAAGATCTCCCAGAGAAGGAAATGATAATCCACTCCATTTGCCTGGAGAAATCCATGGATGGAGGAGACTGGTGAGCTGTAGTCCACAGGGTCACAGAGTCTGACATGACTAAGAGACTAACTCTTTTATTTTGGTCTCCCAAGTATTTCAGTGGATGTGTACAATGAGATGAATGCTGTTTTCACACCTGTGAACACAGGATCCATTTTGTACCTTATGGATGTTTGAGTAATTTTGCTTTTAAGTTTTATTATTTAAGAAATAAATATTTTGTTAATCTATAGCTGAAGGATCTGGTCAAAGTCAATTAAAAGTCATCTGGAAAGGGTTGACCATTTTATTTGCCCTTAAGAATATTTGTGATTCATGGAAAGAGCTCAAAATACTAACATGAACAGGAGTCTGAGAAAAGTTTATTCTAGCCCTCATGGATGACTTTGAGGGGCTTTAGACTTTAGTGGAGGAAGTAACAGCAGATGTGGTGAAAATAGCAAGAATTAGAAATAGAAGCAGAGCCTGAATATGTGCTTGAATTTTTTCATTGTTATGATAAAACTTTAATGGATGAACAGTTGCTTCTTATGAATGAATAGAGAACATTTCTTGAGATGAAATTTGCCCTGGTGAAGACACTGTAAAGATTGTTGAAATGACAACAAATGATTTAAAATAACACTTAAATTTAGTTAATAAAGCAGTGTCAGGTATCGAGAGGATTGATTTCAATTTTGAAAGAAGTCTCACTATGGATATCATGCTATCCAATAGCACTGCATGCTACAGAGAAGTCATTTGTGAAAGGAGTTAATTGATCTGCAAACTTTACTGTATCTTATTTTAAGAAATTGCCACAACTACCCCAACTTTCAGTATCCATCACCCTGACCATTAAGCTCTCTGAAGGCTCAGATGATTGCTAGCATTTTTTAGCAATGAAGTATTTTAAAATAATCTATGTACATTTTTTAGATATGCACACTTAAATAGATTGTGTGCTTAGTCGCTCAGTCATGTCTGACTGTTTGCAAGCCCATGGACTGTAGCCTGCCAGGCTCCTCTGTCCATAGGATTCTCCAAGTAAGAATACTGGAGTGGGTTGCCATCCCCTTCTCCAAAGGATCTTTCTGACCTAGAGATCGAACCCAGGTCTCCTGCATTGCAAAAAGAGTTTTTACAGCATGAGCTACAAGGAAGCTCCTTAATAGATTAGATATAGTAAAAGCATAACCTTGACATGAACTGGGAAACAAAGAAATTCATATGACTCACCATATTTTATATTTACTTTATTGCAGTGGTCTAGACCTGAACCCACATTTCCGAAGTATGCCTATAACAAAGTGCCAGAATCTGCTTGGCTAATAGTGGATAGTGACAGATTAAGAATTTAAAATACCTTCAGGAAAGGTGGTGGTGGGTGGATAAATTAAGAGTTTACAATTAGCATATACATACTGCTGCATATAAAATAATCAACAAGGGTCTCTTGTATAGCACAAGGAACTCTAATCAATATTCTGTAACAATCTACATAGGAAAAGAATTGGGAAAAGAATAGATATATGTATATCTGAACCACTTTGCCATGCACCTGAAATTAACACTACATTGTAAATCAACTCTTGTTGTTGTTTCTGTTCTATTGCCCAGTCGTGTCCGACTCTTTGCGATCCCATGAATCACAGCACGCCAGGCCTCCCTGTCCATCACCAAGTGCGAAAGTTCATTCAAACTCACATCCATTGAGTCGGTGATGCCATCCAGCCATCTTATCTTCTGTCGTTCCCTTCTCCTGCCTCCAATCCCTCCCAGCATCAGAGTCTTTTCCAATGAGTCAGCTCTTCACATGAGGTGGCCAAAGTACTGGAGTTTCAGCTTTAGCACCATTCCTTCCAAAGAAATCACAGGGCTGATCTCCTTCAGAATGGACTGGTCGGATCTCCTTGCAGTCCAAGGGACTCTCAAGCGTCTTCTCCAACACCACAGTTCAAAAGCATCAATTCTTCAGTGCTCAGCTTTCTTCACAGTCCAACTTTCACATTCATACATGACTACTGGAAAAAAACATAGTCTTGACTAGACGGATCTTTGTTGGCAAAGTATTATCTCTGCTTTTGAATATGCTATCTAGGTTGGTCATAACTTTTCTTCCAAGGAGTAAGCATTTTTCAATTTCATGGCTGCAGTCACCATCTGCAGTGATTTTTAGTAAACCTGAACTTAATTTCTAATGAAGTAATAATCTCATCTACATTCATACTTCAAATTGTTGTCTATACTGACACAGAATAATGTTCTGAAGCATAAAGCAGTGAGTGTGTATGCTTCTTTTCTTCCCATGTCCTTCCAGGAAGAGAGTGGCCTTGAGTGTGTTTACTCTAGAAAGAAACATGGTAGGCAGGCCACAGAAATGCATGCAAGCTTTTGCTTTTTCTGTTTCAAGAGCTTCAGGAAACTTAGTATTTTCAGTATATACAGAAACACCTGGAAGAACAAGTAGGAAGAGACTAGTGCTTCTATCCAACTTAGACAAAAAATGTCTTCTCAGATAAAGTGAGGAAAAGAAAGGTAAGTGAACGAGCAGAGAACCCTACATGAGGCCAAAAGCAGTGGTAAAATCCAAAAAGAGAAAAAGTCTGCATGACTCCTCCAGTCAGAAGGTCCATGGACAAATTCAGCAAAGATTCCTCTATGTCAGAATGTTCCAGTAGCAGCCAAGGGTACTCCACACCACAGAAAAGTGAAACTAGATGGAATGGCTGAATCTAAAGTGACCATGTGAACAGAAGAGAGAATGTGAATGTAGATTCCACAAGGACAGGCACTTTCTCTTTCCTCTATTTCTCCAGTTGCAGAACATGCCAATCACATTATAGATGCACAGTTAATATTTGCTGCAGAGCGACAGGGAAGCCTGGTGTGCTGCATTCCGTGGGATCACGAAGAGTTGCACATGACTGAACAACAAAAATGACTTCCCTGGCTATCCAGTGGTTAAAACTCTGGACTTCCATTTCCCGTGGCATGGATCCAATCCCTGGTCAGGGTACTAAGGTCCTGAAACATGCACAAGGCAGTTAATTTTTTTTTTTCTTCTTAGTGCATTATAAACAAATGAGTAAGTATAAGTGAGAACCAGCTATGCCTCATGGCAACCCAGTAGAATA
The DNA here is from genome assembly GCF_016772045.2 of Ovis aries. Taxonomy (NCBI): domain Eukaryota; kingdom Metazoa; phylum Chordata; class Mammalia; order Artiodactyla; family Bovidae; genus Ovis; species Ovis aries. The sequence goes on from NC_056056.1 coordinate 49,643,420, forward strand.
AAGGGGGAGAGGAAGCTAGCTAGACCTGGCAGTGCATTGCTTCTGGCACTTTTTTTTTTTTTTTACTTTATTTTAATTTACAATACTGTACTGGTTTTGCCATACATTGACATGAACCCACCACGGGTGCACATGCGTTCCCAAACATGAACCCCCCTCCCACCTCCCTTCCCATAACATCTCTCTGGGTCATCACCGTGCACCAGCCCCAAGCATGCTGTATCCTGCGTCGGCCACAGACTGGCGATTTGATTCTTACATGATAGTATACATGTTACAATGCCATTCTCCCAAAACATCCCACCCTCTCCCTCTCCCTCTGAGTCCAAAAGTCCGTTATACACAGCTGTGTCTTTTTTGCTGTCTTGCATACAGACTCGTCATTGCCATCTTTCTAAATTCCATATATATGTGTTAGTATACTGTATTGGTGTTTCTCTTTCTGGCTTACTTCACTCTGTATAATCGGCTCCAGTTTCATCCATCTCATCAGAACTGATTCAAATGTATTCTTTTTAATGGCTGAGTAATACTCCATTGTGTATATGTGCCACAGCTTTCTTATCCATTCATCTGCTGATGGACATCTAGGTTGCTTCCATGTCCTGGCTATTATAAACAGTGCTGCGATGAACATTGGGGTACATGTGTCTCTTTCAATTCTGGTTTCCTCGGTGTGTATGCCCAGCAGTGGGATTGCTGGGTCATAAGGGAGTTCTATTTGCAATTTTTTAAGGAATCTCCACACTGTTCTCCATAGTGGCTGTACTAGTTCGCATTCCCATCAACAGTGTAGGAGGGTTCCTTTTCTCCACACCCTCTCCAGAATTTCTTGCTTGCAGATTTTTGGATCGCAGCCATTCTGACTGGTGTGAAGTGGTACCTCATTGTGGTTTTGATTTGCATTTCTCTAATAATGGGTGATGTTGAGCATCTTTTCATGTGTTTGTTAGCCATCCGTATGTCTTCTTTGGAGAAATGTCTATTTAGTTCTTTGGCCCATTTTTTGATTGGGTCGTTTATTTTTCAAGAATTGAGCTGCATAAGTTGCTTGTATATTTTTGAGATTAGTTGTTTGTCAGTTGCTTCATTTGCTATTATTTTCTCCCATTCAGAAGGCTGTCTTTTCACTTTGCTTATATTTTCCTTTGTTGTGCAGAAGCTTTTAATTTTAATTAGATCCCATTTGTTTATTTTTGCTTTTATTTCCAGTATTCTTGGAGGTGGATCATAGAGGATCCTGCTGTGATTTATGTCTGAGAGTGTTTTGCCTATATTCTCCTCTAGGAGTTTTATAGTTTCTGGTCTTACATTTAGATCTTTAATCCATTTTGAGTTTATTTTTGTGTATGGTGTTAGAAAGTGATCTAGTTTCATTCTTTTACAAGTGGTTGACTAGTTTTCCCAGCACCACTTATTAAAGAGATTGTCTTTACTCCATTGTATATTCTTGCCTCCTTTGTCAAAGATAAGGTGTCCATAGGTGTGTGGATTTATCTCTGGGCTTTCTATTTTGTTCCATTGATCTATATTTCTGTCTTTGTGGCACATTTTTTTTTTTGAGGACTAGTTTCATCTTGTATCCACCTTTGCTTTGATGCCCCAATACAATACTCACTGGGCTTCTCAGGTGGCACTAGTGGTAAAGAACCAACCCAGGCAGATTTGATATCTGGGTCAGGAAGAACCGCTGGATAAGGACATGACAATCCACTCCAGTATTCTTGCCTGGAGAATTCCATGGACAGAGGAGTCATAGGGTTGCAAAGAGTTGAACATGACTGAAATGACTTTAGCACATATGCACACACTATACACAGCAAGGAATTCAGATATATCTTCAAAGAAACTGGAGGGAAGTGTGATGGAGATGAAGATTTTGCCCCACTTCCACAGTAGAATTTCATACTAGAATGTAGCTCGTTTATTCTTCGACAGTTATTTATTAACTCCTCTTATGTGCCAGACACTATTCAAGGTACTAGGTAGATGTCAGTAAGCCAGAGCAGAGTTATAGAAACACAAAGCTACATTTCTTGTACATAAGTAATATTTATAGTCATGATTATAAGTCATTGTTGTCGCTTAGTCACTAAGTCATGTCCAACTCTTTTGTGATCCCATGGACTGTAGCCCTCCAGGCTTCTTGATCCATGGGATATTACAGGTCAGGTATTATTAAATGTATTATAAGTAATAACTCAGAAGAACATTCAGGTAGATATTATGATAACAAATGTTTTACAGATGAGAAAACTAAAACACAAAAGTTAAGCAATTTGTTCAAGGTCATAAAATTAGAAAGTGTGGATTCATAATTTGAACCCAAAGGCATTCAAATTTCAATTCTATACTCTTAACTATGAGTTTGTGAGCTGATATTAAATTGTTTGCATCCTAATGTAAAGAAACAACACCCTCAAAAGCATATCTCTACTCAGGGCCTCTTGCTGGGGCCCCACATCCCTACATCCAATTGCACAGGCACCTCAGACTCAATTTACATGAATTCACCACAATTCTTTGCATTGATCACTGAAGAAGGCTTTCTTATATATCCGTGCTATTCTTTGGAACTTTGCATTCAAATGAGATATATCTTTCCTTTTCTCCTTTGCCTTTGGCTTCTCTTCTTTTCTCAGTTATTTGTAAGGCCTCCTCAGACAGCCATTTTGCCTTTTTTGCATTTCTTTTTCTTTCGGAGGGTCTTGATCAGTGCCCCTGGTACAAGGTCATGAAGCTCTGTCCATAGTGATCTGATCACTTACTTAGAACCAGGCATCCTGGAATCCAAAGTCAAGTGCGCCTTAGGAAGCATCACTGTGAACAAAGCTAGTGAAAGTGATGGAATTCCAATTGAGCTATTTTAAATCCTAAAAGATGATCCTATGAAAGTGCTGCACTCAAAATGCCAGCAAATTTGGAAAACTCAGCAGTGGCCACAGGAATGGAAAGGGTCAGTTTTCATTCCAATCCCAGAGAAAGGCAATGCCAAAGAGTGTTCAAACTACCTCACAATTATGCTCATCTTACACACTAGTAAAGTAATGCTCAAAATTCTCCAAGCCAAGTTTCAACAGTATATAAACTGAGAACGTCCAGATGTTCAAACTGGATTTAGAAAAGGTGGAGGAACCAGAGATCAAATTTCCAACATCCATTGCATCATCAAAACAGCAAGAAAATTTCAGAAAAATATCTACTTCTGCATTATTGACTACACCAAAGATTTTGATTGTGTAGATCATGACAAACTGTGGAAAATTTTTAAAAGAATGGGAATAGCAGACCACCTTACCTGCCTCCTGAGAAATCTGTATGCAGATCAAGAAGCAAGAGTTAGAACTGGCCTTGGAAAAACAGACTGGTTCCAAATAGGGAAAGTAGTATCTCAAGGCTGTATACTGTCACCCTGCTTATTTAACTTATATGCAGAGTATATCATATTAAATGCTGGGCTAGATGAAGCACAAGCTGGAATCGAGATTGCCAGGAGAAATAGCAATAACCTCAGAAACATAGATGACACCACTCTTATGGCAGAAAGCTAAGAAGAACTAAAGAGCTGCTTGATGAGAGTGAAAGAGGAGAGTGAAAACGTTGGCTTAAAACTCAACATTCAGAAAACTAAGATCATGGCATCTGGTCCCATCACTTTATGGACAATAGATAGGGCAACAATGGAAACAGCAAGAGGCTTTATTATTTTGGACTCTAAAATAGCTGCAGATGGTAATTTCAGCCATGAAATTAAAAGACGCTTGCTTCTTTTATGAAAAGCCATGACAAACCTAAACAGCGTATTAAAAAGCAGAGACATTACTTTGCTGACAAATTTCCATCTAGTCAAAGTTATGGTTTTTCCAGTAGTCATGTATGGATGAGAGAGTTGGACTATAAAAAAAGGCTGAGCGCCAAAGAATTGATGCTTTTGATCTCTGGTGTTGGAGAAGACTCTTGAGAGTCCCTTGGGCTGCAAGGAAACCCTACCAGTCCATGCTAAAGGAAATCGGTCCTGAATATTCATTAGAAGGACTGGTGCTGAAGCTAAAACTCCAATATTTTGGCCACCTGATGGGAAGAACTGACTCATGGGTAAGGACTCTGATGCTGGGAAAGACCGAAGGCAGGAGGAGAAGTGGACAACAGTTGATGAGATGATTGGATGGCATCACCAACTTGGACATGAGTTTGAGCAAGCTTTGGGAGCTCATGATGGACAGAGAAGCCTGGTGTGCTACAGTTCATGGGGCCACAAAGAGTTAGACATGACTGAGAGACTGAACTGAACTGACAACAATTCTTCTCAACTTTGCCTGGACTTCCTACATCAGGGAAGGCATTTCTCTTGATCTTTCTGGTTATATAAAATATCTGCTTTTCATCCTTCCTTCTTTCCTTCCTTCCCTCTCCCTTAAGTACAACAAAACCTTCATCTAGTCAAACACCATATCCTGGTGCTTCTCTCTTCTTAACATCTGCTAAGGCTCTTGCAAACTGGGCTGCTCTCATTTCTTATTTATATTATTTTCATAGTATAATTATTAATATCTTGTCCTTCCAACCCAAGCTTCTGCATTACAATCTCCACAATCCAGCCAAACTGAGATTTATGAAAGAAAAATCTAACTGCTTCATATTCATGTCACCATAGCTTATGAACAAATTCCAATGTTCTTTTTAACATACCACATGAAATAAGTTATGATGAATACACTCTGTGGCCCTAGCTTCATCTCTCAGCCTCTTCCCTTTCAGTTCTGCTGAACTTTCTGGAATCCATCAGATGCATATTCTGCATCTTTGCAAATAATTTGTATTTTTGAATAAATCCTTCATAATTCCTTCTTTATCAGGATAATCCAATCCATTGTTATGATGTCAGTAGATGTAATTTTCTCCAAGAAGACTTTTTGAAACTTTTCAAGCTAGTTTAAGTGACCATTCTGTGCATGTTATTATTTGTTCTTTCATCTTCTCTTCAAGACCACACTTTCCTTGTGGGGTGGGACTGTGTCTTCAGAACTATGTGTACCCTTATTTATCTAGGAAGAGTGCAATTTAAAAAAAATACTGTTGAGTGAATGAAAAATGATTACATTAATTAATTCTTGCTGGATAGTGAGTAAGCACTAAACCAATCCAAATATGGGGGAGAAAACATTTTAAAGTAATATTTGGCATAAGGGGAGTGTGAAATTAAAACAAGGATGTGATCATAAATCTTATACTAACTGAATCAAATCATTAGCGTTATCACTTGCCATCAGCCAAAATACACAGCAACAGCCACAGCTGCCTTTTCTTTGAAATACAAAAATAAGAACAGTTTTCACTGTACTGGTTTACTGTACCAACAATTATCAATAATTGGGGATATCAGTTTATAAACAAGTAAGTTAGGTGATTATATTAAAACACATAAACAAATCTTAAAGCAAGATAACAGTTGAATTAAAAACATTCCTTAGTAGAGTGAGTCTGGACAGCCAGGAACTGAGTAGGGTCCTTGGCTAAGGTGTTTAGCTCTAAGTAGTTTATGCCTAAAAGGATACTGTATAAGGAAACACTTCAAGACCTAACTTCCTTTCACGATAACAGGGATTTTATCAGAACTCTGAAACTCTCTGCTCTCATGGTGTTAACTAAGTCATTCTCATTTTTAAGTTAGTAATAACATCTCTTCTTCCAATTGCCTCGGATGTTGTGAAGCTCAAGTGATAGCAAGACAAGTCCAAGGTGTGACACTTACTGACGTTTCTCCTATTTAAAGACCTCACTACCGAGAGATCTCCCAGTGAAGTGAGAGTTAAACCAGTGGTTCTTAATGGGTGTGTTACCACCATATAGAATGTTTTAGAGATCTGTGTATGTTTTAATTGACAATGAGAGGGGCTAATGAAGTTAAATGTGAAGTGAACAGTGATGCAAGTAATCTTGCAGTGAGCAGAAAATTCCAGCATTATAAAGAATTTTCTCTTGTATGACAAATTTTAAATGATGAAAAATTCCTCAACTTATGGGAAGACTTTACTAACTCTGGAGATAGTGAAAAACAGGGAAGCCTGGCATGAGACAGGTAACAGAGTCACAAAGAATTGGACGCAACTTAGCAACTGAACAACAGCAGAAATGGAAAACTTTAAAATGTCTTGATGTAAGTGAAAAGTCTGTTTACAATAAACACAAAAGCCTCTGCAGTGTTTGTCCAGTGCACAAGGATTCCTGGCTATAAGGCCACATAAGGCCTTAAATTGAAGAAAGTAGGGAAAACCACTAGACCATTCAGGTATGACCTAAATCAAATCCCTTATGATTATACAGTGGAAGTGAGAAATAGATTTAAGGGACTAGATCTGATAGATAGAGTGCCTGATGAACTATGGAATGAGGTTCATGACATTGTACAGGAGACAGGGATCAAGACCATCCCCATGGAAAAGAAATGCAAAATGGCTGTCTGGGAAGGCCTTACAAACAGCTGTGAAAAGAAGTGAAGCAAAAAGCAAATGAGAAAAAGAAAAATATAAGCATCTGAATGCTGAATTCCAAAGAAGAGCAAAAAGAGATAAGAAAGCTTTCCTAAGCAATCAATGCAAAGAAATAGAGGAAAACAATAGAATAGGAAAGACTAGAGATCTCTTCAAAAAAATTAGAAATACCAAAGGAATATTTCATGCAAAGATGGGCTCGATAAAGGACAGAAATGGTATGGACCTAACAGAAGCAGGAGATATTAAAAAGTGGTACGAATACACAGAAGAACTGTACAAAAAAGGTCTTCAAGACCAAGATAATCATGATGGTATGATCACTCACCTAGAGCCGAACATCATGGAATGTGAAGTCAAGTGGGCCTTAGAAAGCATCACTATGAACAAAGCTAGTGGAGGGTGATGGAATTCCAGTGGAGTTATTTCAATCTTGAAAGATGATGCTGTGAAAGTGCTGCACTCAATATGCCAGCAAATTTGGAAAACTCAGCAGTGATCACAGGAATGGAAAAGGTCAATTTTCATTCCAATCCCAAAGGAAGGCAATGCCAAAGAATGCTCAGACTATCGAACAATTGCACTCATCCCATATGCTAGTAAAATAATGCTCAAAATTCTCCAAGCCAGGCTTCAGCAATACATGAACTGTGAACTTCCAGATGTTCAAGCTAGTTTTAGAAAAGGCAGAGGAACCAGAGATCAAATTGCCAACATCCACTGGATCATGGAAAAAGCAAGAGAGTTCCAGAAAAACATCTATTTCTACTTTATTGACTATGCCAAATACTTTGACTGTGTGGATCACAATAAACTGTGGAAAATTCTGAGAGAGATGGGAATACCAGACCACCTGACCTGCCTCTTGAGAAACCTGTATGCAGGTCAGGAAGCAACAGTTAGAACTGGACATGGAACAACAGACTGCTTCCAAATAGGAAAAGGAGTACGTCAAGGCTGTATATTGTCACCCTGCTTATTTAACTTATATGCAGAGTATATCATGAGAAACGCTGGGCTGGATGAAGCACAAGCTGGAATCAAGATTGCCAGGAGAAATATCAATAACCTCAGATATGCAGATGACACCACCCTTATGGCAGATAGTGAAGAAGAACTAAGAAGCCTCTTGATGAAAGTGAAAGAGGAGAGTGAAAATGTTGGCTTAAAGCTCAGCATTCAGAAAACAAAGATCATGGCATCTGATCCCATCACTTCATGGGAAATAGATGGGGAAACAGTGGAAACAGTGTCAGACTTTATTTTGGGGGGCTCCAAAATCACTGCAGATGGTGACTGCAGCCATGAAATTAAAAGATGCTTACTCCTTGGAAGGAAAGTTATGAGCAACCTAGATAGCATATTCAAAAGCAGAGACATTACTTTGCCAACAAATGTCCATCTAGTCAAGGCTATGGTTTTTCCAGTGGTCATGTATGGATGTGAGAGTTGGACTGTGAAGAAAGATGAGAGCTGAAAAATTGATGCTTTTGAACTGTGGTGTTGGAGAAGACTCTTGAGAGTTTCTTGGACTGCAAGGAGATCCAACCAGTCCGTTCTGAAGGAGATCAGCCCTGGGATTTCTTTGGAAGGAGTGATGCTAAAACTGAAACTCCAGTACTTTGGCCATTGGAAAAAGACTCTGATGCTGGGAGGGATTGGGAGCAGGAGGGGAAGGGGACGACAGAGAATGAGATGGCTGGATGGCATCACTGACTCGATGGACATGAGTCTGAGTGAACTCTGGAAGTTGGTGATGGACAGGGAGCCTTTGCGTGCTGCGATTCATGTGGTCGCAAAGAGTGGGACACGACTGAGTGACTGAACTGAACTGAACTGAAGGCCTTAGTCCAGCCAAGCAATGTGTCCTGGCTCAAGGCTGTATGCAAAAGGAAGAAATGTCTTTTAAAAATTCTCTAAAAAGTACATATGTAATCTAACTCTGTTGTATATACAATTAATATTTTTGGAATTGTTTTAATATACAATGAATTTTCAGAAAGGCAACTGCCTGTGCTGTGCTGTGCTTTGTCACTCAGTCATGTCCAGCTTTTGCAATCTCATGGAGTGTAGCCCACCAGGCTACTCTGTGCATGGGGAGTCTCCAGAAAAGAGTACTACAGTGGGTTGCCATGCCCTCCTTCAGGGGATTGTCCCAACCCAGGGATTGAATCCAGGTTTCCTGCATTGCAGCCAGATTCTGTACCATCTGAGTCACAGGGAAGTCAATGAATATCCCTTTTCCAGGGGATCTTCTGGATCCAGAAATTGAACTGAGATCTCCTGCATTGCAGGTGGATTCTTTACCAGCTAAGCTACCGGGGGGCCCCACCTACCTATAAAACTAGGGAATACTGTACTTCATTTTTTGAAAAATTTAACAAGAATCTTTCACCATTTCAAAATATCATGTTCCAGTGATGATTATGATCATTATATTTGAAATATCAAAACCTGAATCTTTTTGTCTATCATTTGTTTATCTTATGTATATATACTCAGTGCTCACCCACTGTTTTTATTTTCTTACTTTTTATTTGACAGCCTCAAGTATTTGCTCAAAATAATAATGCTTATTCAAATAATGAAAAGACAAATGCTATCCCACCTATTTCCATAAATTAAAAATAAATTTTTGTTATTCCAAAGAGGTGGAATATATTTTGGATAGTACTGGAATATGGGTGGATTTGAAGAAAATTAATATATTAACACATGCTGTGCTAGAGCCATGGCAAAGAGCATAATGTATACCCAGGGTTAAACATTCCATATTTATTATTCCAAAATGCTACCAGTCTAGAGAAAGTATCTTAACTTTTGTATTTTTAGAGAAAATACATTCATTCTAAAAGATCACTAAAAGGAATTTCACGAGGAATCTTTAAAGTAACTACAAAACACTATTTTTAAGGACAATTTAAAACATTGGGAAGAAAAGTTTCACACATCAATGAGTTTTGTCATAAATGCTTTAATTTCCTGTATGTAACATACAGGATTAACAATTTCAATTAAATGAAGATTTAAATAAAATTACTAAAGAGTTAAAAGTAAAAAAAAAAAAAATTGTGTTATATTGGTTAGAGGCTACCTTTCTACTTTTAATCCAGGAAATCTACATACTTCTACTAGAACGTACTCACAGCCTAGGGGACTCATTGTATTTACATAGAATATTGTGAGATATTACCATGTAGGGCATACAATAGTCACACAGAAAAATAGGCATTTAAATTCACCAGGGGGGAAGTTAGAGAGGAAATTTCAGCTGGGTTTTAATAGTGTTTAAGAGTTTTCTGGGAAGAGAGAGAAGTAAGGAAGACTTTCTCAGCATAGAAAAGAGTTCAAGAAAATAGTTAGAACCATAGTAAAGGAAAAACAGAGGTTAAAAAATATCAGTTAATAATTCATCTTGACAATATTAACAATTTTTTAAAAGTTACGCTGACTTCCAACATTCATCAAGCATTCACCAAGTTCTCGACATGCTATGTGCTTTGACTGAAGCCAAAAATCCTAACTCATGGAAAGAAATGATGAAAAAGAAATGGACTTTACTGAAGAAACTAAAAGCAGAGATTTAGCAAAGTTGAACATTTAGTCCCCAGAGCTGGCATTGTGCTGAGATCAGGGTTGCTGGATGTACTTTGGGGTATGTTCCAGAAGAGGGTCCTAGAAGAATACTGGAAGCCTTGTGTGTCTGAGTTGGGCTGAGTTTGTCATCCACCCATGCTGATACAGCCCCTTATGACCCTGTGTATTAAGAACATTATGAGTTACACTCCCTGCTGGGAAAACAGTGAGAGGTGAATCCACCTAGCTTGGTGCCAAGCACTCTTGATTAAAGCTGTTGACACCAAATATCCATTATTTCACTTAATGATTATAATCACCAATTCATAATTATGAAAAAGTTGAGTTTCAGCTCTGCCATTTGCCATCTTGGTCAATTTATTGAGTCTAAGTCTCAGTTTTCTTATCTATGCATTACAAATGTTATTGCATATGTCATAGCATTAGTTTGATAATATTAGTATTTATATTGATTAGTGAAAGTTGTTGTTAGAAGTGAAAGACGCCGGGATTCTTGGCCTCCAGAGGAGAGGAATTAAATCCGGGGCCAGTGACGAGGCTTGATTGCTCAGAGCTTTTGTGTAATAAAATTTTACCAAAGTATGAAAAAGATAGAGAAAGCTTCTGACACAGACATCAGAAGGGGACAGGAAGAGTGCCCTCTCTGCTAGTCTTTAGTCTGATGTTTCATGTTTGTTGAAAGCTATTAATCAGATAAGAGAGACACCTCAAGACTGATGAAGTTTCACCAAGCCCCTCTCCCACAATACGCATTTTTGAGATAGGATGGCACGAGGAGGTGTGTCATCTCTCAGCCATAAAACAATTGATATGAATATTGATTTGTTGTTTCCAGTACTCTTGCCTGGAAAATCCCATGGACGGAGGAGCCTGGTGGGCTGCAGTCCATGGGGTCGCTAAGAGTCGGACATGACTGAGCGACTTCCCTTTCGCTTTTCACTTTCATTCATTGGAGAAGGAAATGGCAACCCACTCCAGTGTTCTTGCCTGGAGAATCCCAGGGACTGGGGAGCCTCACGGGCTGCTGTCTATGGGGTCGCACAGAGTCAGACACGACTGAAACGACTTAGCAACAGTTAGCAGCAGCAAATGTTGAGCTGTTGTTGAGCAACTGTTGTTGAGCTATTATCAACCTAAGATTTGCAAAAATGTTAGTCTTAGGTGGAACCATTTTGAAGAAAACCAAACTCCAAAGCAAATACATAGTTTCATTAACATAACTTAAGAAAAACATTTCCATAAGAAAAATTCATTGGTTAGCTCAAAGTCTGAGAAAAGTTAAGTTCAGGTGGAACCAGGTGTCATCATGACAACACAAAATTTTAAGAGAAAAAAATCTGACACTTGTAATTTGCTTCCTTCTGCTGCTTAAGGGAGAGATAAAAAATTGTCTGACTCTTGCAGCCTAAGAAAGACCCCTGGCCTTTCTGTCTCTTACCCTCTCATTAGTATTGAAACAAGAATTAAATTAATTTTTAAAATTGAGATATTTCTGTCACTTATGTCCCCCTCCTTCTTCCAAGGATATAATGTACCTATGTGGATTGGCAGGTAAAATTTATGATTTATAGCAAATAGAATTTAATTATATTACACAAATTTGGGAATGATAAGGAAGAGGACATTTCTGTGTTTTGTTTTGTCTTCAAAGAAGAACCTTGAAATAATTTTAAAAGGATGCAGTGACCATGAATATTTTTCTAACCTCCAAGAGGTACAAAACTAACTGATATGTGCAGAACATTAGATGACTTTGAACTACTATGGCTGCAGCACAGTGACATAATTAAGCTGTGGTTTTAGAAGGACTGTAATGATCAACAGAAAACCTGGCAGATGCTAAAGAGTATAATGTACAGATCTCCTAAAGCTGGTGGCAGAAAATAAATCAACAGTCTTGAAAAATGAGATGAAAGACTCATGCCTGTATGATGGTGATAAGCAATGTGGCTGCATATTTTTAAGGATTTGGTTCTTTAGGGTTTTCATTGCAAACAAGAGACTTAACTTTTTAATAATTTTTTAATTTGCTTTTTGTTTTTCTAGTTAGCCATACCTCTTTCTCTAAACTTATATAGGATGATTCCAAGTAGAAAAAACTGGTCTGGAAAATTTTCCCTTCCAATATTGAGAAAAGATTTATGGCATTTGATGTAGAACAGCTCGAAATATTGTCAAGATTTTCCCTTGAAGTCTAATTATTCATCTAAGTCCAGTCCACATTATATTCCTCTACGAAGTGGAAAGCAAGAGTTTGTCTGGAAATCCTGTGACCGTCTCCATTGTAAGCCTGAGCTATCATTTGGTAAAACTGGTCAGAGATCGCAAAATGGAGAAATATGACTCAGCTTCCATGAGTTCTCTTTATTATGCCCAGAAGAAATGGATGCATTTTACATTATTTTAAATTTATTTTTCAACTATGAAAATGTATCAGCATTAAAGTGTTAAAAAAAGGCAGCCTGAGAGACTACATTGTGAGGGTGATTAAGATTTAAGATATTCATAGCTGCAAGTATAAATAAAATTTCTTGAGGTCAAGCCAGTCTATATGTAACTGCTTTTTCTTCTTCATTGTTGTAAAAAGAAGATTTCATAATTATGTGATAGTGTTTACTAGGCATTTCTAATTTGATCGTTCTCTTTGCCTTTGCTCCTTTCTGCATTTTGCCTATCCTTTTGGAAACTAATCATACAATAGATACCTGAATGACGAACCCGCTTGGAACAAATGCACCCTGCTCACCCTAGTCAAGCAGTCAACAGATATTCTAGAGCAAAGTTGCTGGAATATTCACTTATGGTAATAATGATAATTTTTTTAATGTGTAAGTTAAAAGTAAATATTTACTCACCTAAACTTAAATAGTTTATATATATATATATATATATATATATATATATATATATAAATCTTGCTTGTATTTAAATTTCAAATGATAAGCTTTGTATTGTTTTGAAGTATTTCAAAACCTTTAAAGTGTGAACATTTTTCCATGACACTTAATCTTTTATCAAAATAATAGAATTTTAATTAAATTATATTTAAAAGTATACACCTTAAAGAATCATTACAAACTAATACTGTCAAAGTACATACACTACCTCAGTCCCACTACACAGAAATAAAAACAGGTACATGTCTGGTTTGCCTTAGAAATGAACAGAGATCATTCTGTCGTTTTTGAGATTGCATCCAAGTACTGCATTTCGGACTCTTTCGCTGACCATGATGGCTGCTCCATTTCTTCTGAGGGATTTCTGCCCACAATAGTAGATATAATGGTCATCTGAGTTAAATTCACCCATTCCAGTACATTTTAGTTCGCTGATTCCTAGAATGTTGATGTTCACTCTTGCCATCTCTGATTTGACCGCTTTCAATTTGCCTTGATTCATGGACCTGACATTCCAGGTTCCTATGCAATATTGCTCTTTACAGCATCGGACTTTGTTTCTATCACCAGTCACATCCACAGCTGAGTATTGTTTTTGCTTTGGCTTTCTTTCTTTCTGGAGTTATTTCTCCACTGATCTCCACTAGCATATTGGACACCTACTGACTTGGGGAGTTCCTCATTCAGTATCCTATTATTTTGCCTTTTCATACTGTTCATGGGGTTCTCAAGGCAAGAATACTGAAGTGGTTTGCCATTCCCTTCTCCAGTGGACCACATTCTCTCAGACCTCTCCACCATGACCCGCCCTTCTTGATTTGCCCCGCGGGCATGTCTTGGTTTCATTGAGTTAGACAAGGCTGTGGTCCTAGTGTGATTAGATTGATTAGTTTTCTACAAGTATGGTTTCAGTGTGTCTGCCCTCTGATGCCCTCTTGCAACACATACCATCTTACTTGGGTTTCTCTTACCTTGGGCATGGGGTATCTCTTCACGGCTGCTCCAGCAAAGCACAGCCACTGCTCCTTACCTTGGACAAAGGGTATTTCCTCATCGCTGCCCTTCCTGACCTTCAACATGGGATGGCTCCTCTGGGCCCTCCTGCACCAGCTCAGCCACCGCCCCTTGGATGTGGGTTGATGTTCCTGGCCACCGCCCCTGCCCTGGGGCACGGGGTGACTCCTCCCGGCTGTTCCTGCACTGTCCCAGGACCTCAGACGTGTGGTAGCTTCTTTGGGCTGCGCCGGCCATCGCAGCCGCTTAAAATTAAAAGATGCTTACTCCTTGGAAGAAAAGTTATGAGCAACCTAGATAGCATATTCAAAAGCAGAGACATTACTTTGCTGACTAAGGTCCGTCTAGTCAAGGCTATGGTTTTTCCAGTGGTCATGTATGGATGTGACAGTTGGACTGTGAAGAAGGCTGAGCACTGAAGAATTGATGCTTTTGAACTGTGGTGTTAGAGAAGACTCTGCAAGGAGATCCAACCAGTCCATTCTGAAGGAGATCAGCCCTGGGATTTCTTTGGAAGGAATGATGCTAAAGCTGAAACTCCAGTATTTTGGCCCCCTCATGTGAAGAGTTGACTCATTGGAAAAGACTCTGATGCTGGGAGGGATTGGGGGCAGGAGGGGAAGGGGATGACCGAAGATGAGATGGCTGGATGGCATCACTGAGTCGATGGATGTGAGTCTGGGTGAATTCCAGGTGTTGGTGATGGACAGGGAGGCCTGGTGTGCTGCAATTCATGGGGTTGCAAAGAGTCAGACACGACTGATCAACTGAACTGAACTGAACATGTCTGGTTTATATGGCATTTATATGCATAGTTAACAGCTATATATAGAGATATGCACCCATTTAATATTTCAAAAACAAAACAGAATCATCCAGTAAGACTAATGTTTTCATGAAACAATATAAATGGCTAATATCTAAGATTAAAACTTGCCTTCTAAATCTTTATTTTATTGACCTCTCTGTATATCACATAATCATTTTCATTAATCAGTCATCAATTTACATATTGTCCATTTCTTGTTATTTTAAATGAAATAATAATAAAAATCCATATATGTGTGTATGTATAATTCATGCATATATTTATCTACCTCATTATTTTCCAATATACTTCTAAAGTATATTGCTTAAATTAATATCACAGTCTTTATTAAATTACTTTTGTAATATTTCTGATATCTGAGAAGGCATGTGTCCTTAACTCATTTTTCTCTCCAAACAAAAACTCATTCTGCCCTTTGGCACGTATCACACATTGTAGAATTAGCTTATCAATTTGCATGAAAACTTTCCATAGGTTGTGGTTGAAATCACATTAAAACTTGGAGATAATATCTTTATCATATTGACACTTCTCAAACATTGACACAGTAAATATTTCTATGAGCTTTATCTTTTAAAATCTTTTAATAAAGTTTAATAACTTTCCATGTAAGTCTTGCACATTTATTATCACATTTATTCCAAGTCACCATATAATACTTTTATTAGTATTAAAATTTTGTTGAATGTTGACAAGCAGCCAATTTGCTGAATTTTATTACTCATTCTAAAAATTTACTCACATACTTTCAAGATATTTGTACAACAAATCATATCATTTGCTGGTAAATGAGATTCATTCTTCTGTTTCATTTTATCTTTATCCTTTATTTACTTTTCTTAAATCTTGTCAGTTCAGTTCAGTTCAGTGGCTCAGTAGTGTGGTACATATTTAAATAAAATCTCTTTTAGCAGGCATCTTATCTCATTCCTAATTTTAGTAGGAATTGAACATTTCAAGCATAAGTATGATGCTTTCTGGAGCACCTTATATTTATGCTTCCCTTCCACAATGATTTATAGTATCACCCCTGTCATATATAATTTCCATACTTATGTGGATCTGCTTCTTTTTTCACAATTCGATTCCATTGATCTATTTGTCTATCACTGTGACAATGTCAAATATTATTAGTATTGCATAAGTTATCATTAGTATTGCTATTGATAAGGGACACAGTTTCAATATATTCTTCTTTAAAATTAACTTAGCTCATTTAAGAACCCTCTTTCATGTGGATTTCAGGATCACTTTGAATTTTTCATGAAATTTCTTGTTTTGATAGTTTTTAAGATTGCACTGAATATTTTTAGAAAAATTAGGAATTACTGACATAATTAAAATAGCACTATTTCCTATCTAATAATATTCCGTTTATTTGAGTATATTTTATTGCATGAAGAATTTTATTGACAATTTTTAGTGTAACTTAAAGGAGCGATGGCTGCTCGGGCGCAGGAGGGCCTAGAGGAGCTATTCCAAGTTAAAGATCAGGAGGGGCGGCAGTGAGGAGATACCCCTCGTCCAAGGTAAGGAGCAGTGGCTGTGCTTTGCTGGAGTAGCCGTGAGGAGATACCTCACTTCCAAGTAAGAGAAACCCAAGTAAGATGGTAGGTGTTGCAAGAGGGCACCAGAGGACAGACACACTGAAACATAATCACAGAAAACTAGTCAATCGAATCACACTAGGACCACAGCCTTGTCTAACTCAATGAAACTAAGCCATGCCTATGGGGCCACTCAAGATGGGCGGGTCATGGTGGAGAGGTCTGACAGAATGTGGTCCACTGGAGAAGGGAATGGCAAACCACTTCAGTATTCTTGCCTTGAGAACCCCATGAACAGTATGAAAAGGCAAAATGATCAGATACTGAAAGAGGAACTCCCCAGGTTGGTAGGTGCCCAATATGCCACTGGAGATCAGTGGAGAAATAACTCCAGAAAGAATGGAGGGATGGAGCCAAAGCAAAAACAATACCCAGATGTGGATGTGACTGGTGATAGAAGCAAGGTCGGATACTGTAGACAGCAATATTACTTAGGAATCTGGAATGTTAGATCCATGAATCAAGGCAAATTGGAAGTGGTCAAATGGGAGATGGCAAAAGTGAACGTCAACATTCTAGGAATCAGCAAACTAAAATGGACTGGAATGGGTGAATTTAACTCAGATGACCATTACATCTACCAGTGCGGCAGAAATCCCTTAGAAGAAATGAGTAGCCATCATGGTCAACAAAAAATCTGAAATACAGTGCTTGGATGCAATCTCAAAAAGGACAGAATGATCTCTGCTCATTTCCAAGGCAAACCATTCAATATCACAGTAATCCAAGTTTATGCCCCAACAAGTAACGCTGAAGAAGCTGAAGTTGAAAGGTTCTATGAAGACCTACAAGACCTTTCAGAACTAACACCCAAAAAAGATGTCATTTTCATTATAGGGGATTGGACTGAAAAAGTAGGAAGTCAAGAAAAACCTGGAGTAAAGGGCAAATTTGGCCTTGGAATACGGAATGAAGCAGGGCAAAGACTAATAGAGTTTTGCCAAGAAAATGCACTGGTCAGAGCAAACACCCTCTTCCAACAACACAAGAGAAGACTCTATACATGGACATCACCAGATGGTCAACACCGAAATCAGATTGATTATATTCTTTGCAGTCAAAGATGGAGAAGCTCTATACAGTCAACAAAAACAAGACCAGGAGTTGGTTTTGGCTCAGATCATGAACTCCTTATTACCAAATTCAGACTCAAATTGAAGAGTAGGGAAAACCACTGGACTGTTCAGGTATGACCTAAATCAAATCCCTTATGATTATACAGTGGAAGTGAAAAATAGATTTAAGGGACTAGATCTGACAGAGTGCCTGATGAACTATGGATGGAGGTTCATGACATTGTACAGGAGACAGGGATCAAGACCATCCCCACGGAAAAGAAATGTAAAAAAGCAAAATGGCTGTCTGAGGAGGCCTTATAAATAGCTGTGGAAAGAAGAGAAGCAAAAAGCAAAAGAGAAAAGGAAAGATATAAGCATCTGAATGCAGAGTTCCAAATAATAGCAAGAAGAGATAAGAAAACTTTCCTCAGCAATCAATGCAAAGAAATAGAGGAAAACAACAGAATGGGAAAGACTAGAGATCTCTTCAAGAAAATTAGAGATACCAAGGGAATATTTCATGCAAAGATGGGCTCGATAAAGGACAGAAATGGTATGGACCTAACAGAAGCAGAAGATGTTAAGAAGAGGTGGCAAGAATAAACAGAATAGCTGTACACAAAAGGTATTCATGACCAAGATAATGATGGTGTGATCACTCACCTAGAGCCAGACATCCTGGAAGGTGAAGTCAAGCGGGTCTTAGAAAGCATCACTACGAACAAAGCTAGTGGAGGGTGATGGAATTCCAGTGGAGCTATTTCAAATCCTGGAAGATGATGCTGTGAAAGTGCTGCACTCAATATACCAGCAAATTTGGAAAACTCAGCAGTGACCACAGGAATGGAAAAGGTCAATTTTCATTCCTATTCCAAAGAAAGGCAATGCAAAAGAATGCTCAAACACAATTGTGCTCATCTCACATGCTAGTAAAGTAATGCTTAAAATTCTCTAGCCAGGCTTCAGCAGTACATGAACCGTGAACTTCCAGATGTTCAAGCTGATTTTAGAAAAGGCAGAGGAACCAGAGATCAAATTGCCAACATCTGCTGGATCATGGAAAAAGCAAGAGTTCCAGAAAAACATCTATTTCTGCTTTATTGACTATGCCAAATACTTTGACTGTGTGGATCACAATAAACTGTGGAAAATTCTGAAAGAGATGGGAATACCAGACCACCTGCCTCTTGAGAAACCTGTATGCAGGTCAGGAAGCAACAGTTAGAACTGGAAATGGAACAACAGACTGGTTCCAAATGGGAAAAGGAGTATGTCAAGGGTGTATATTATCACCCTGCTTATTTAACTTCTATGCAGAGTACACCATGAGAAACGTTGGCCTGGATTAAGCACAAACTGGAATCAAGATTGCCAGGAGAAATATAAATAACCTCAGATATGCAGATGACACCACCCTTAGGGCAGAAAGTGAAGAGGAACTAAAAAGCCTCTTGAGGAAAGTGAAAGAGGAGAGTGAAAAATTTGGCTTAAAGCTCAACATTCAGAAAACGAAGATCATGGCATCTGGTCCCATCACTTCATGGGAAATAGGTGGAGAAACAGTGGAAACAGTGTCAGACTTTATTTTGGGGGGCTCCAAAATCACTGCAGATGGTGATTGCAGCCATGAAATTAAAAGACACTTACTCCTTGGAAGAAAAGTTATGACCAACCTAGATAGCATGTTGAAAAGCAGGGACATTACTTTGCCAACAAAGGCCTGTCTAGTCAAGGCTATGGTTTTTCCAGTGGTCATGTATGGATGTGAGAGTTGGACTGTGAAGAAGGCTGAGCACTGAAAGAAGTGATGCTTTTGAACTGTGGTGTTGGAGAAGACTCTTGAGAGTCCCTTGGTCTAGAAGGAGATCCAACCATTCCATTCTGAAGGAGATCAGCCCTGGGATTTCTTTGAAAAGAATGATGCTAAAGCTGAAACTCCAGCACTTTGGCCACCTCATGTGAAGAGTTGACTTATTGGAAAAGACTCTGATGCTGGGAGGGATTGGGGGCAGGAGGAGAAGGGGACGACAGAGGATGAGATGGCTGGATGGCATCACTGACTCGATGGATGTGAGTCTGCGTGTACTCCAGGAGTTGGTGATGGACAGGGAGATCTGGCATGCTGCGATTCATGGGGTCGCAAAGAGTTGTACATGGCTAAGCGACTGAACTGAAGTGAACTGAGTGTAACTTAGAAAGAAAAAGATTGTAATTTACCTAAATAATGAATTTGATCAGTTCTGAGTTATTTCTGTTTTTTCTCATTGTACCACCTTTAAAATTAGGGTGCGTGACATAGTAGTTTTGCTAAGAAAGCATTGTGTCCTCCTTTAAATCATGAATTAATTCTGCATTTTACTGAATGAATTGGTTGAATCAATTTAAATTTCCATGTATTTGATATCTTTTAATGGTGGAGAATTATATTGATAAATTTGTCTTTCCTTAATTTTCCCAAACAAACTTTACTTGTCATTATGTATAACACTCACAATATTTTCTATGTAAGGTAGTTCTATAACTATTTAATTTGAAACAATAAAAATTGTTATTTTGCACTTATATTCAGTCAGTGCAATTCAGCTCTTTCTTATTCTAGCTTTTTCCAATTTGAGTGTTGTGATAGGCAAACTGGATGTTCTTCCTAAAGATAGCCCCTAGAACATATACACATATTATGTTACATGGTATGAAAGAATTAAGATGAAAAATAGAATTAAGTCAGTTGACTTCAAGGTAGAGAATTTCTCCCGAATTATCCAGGTGGGCTTCATGCCTTCATAGTGCATTTAAACCAAAGCAGAGGGAGATAGAAGAGTCAGTGTTGAAGTGATGTCATGAAAAATAAGCTTCAGTCACACATTACAGACTCTGAAGAGGAAGAGGTCCAGGAGCCAAGAAATGTAGGCAACCTCTAAGAGATAAGAGGCAAGAAATGCATTCCCCCCAGCACCTCTAATAAAAGACTGCAGCTTTGCTAATGTCTTGATTTTAGTCCAGGGACACCCATTCCAAAAGCCTGACTTCCATAAATCTAAAAGTGTAAGTCTGCCTCGCTCAATGTTCACAGTAATTTGAAACTAATATTAGGAATGATTTTAGGCAACTATTACAGGTATGCTGCTGCTGCTGTTGTCACTTCAGTTGTGTCCAACCCTGTGCGACCCCATAGATGGCAGCCCACCAGGCTTCTCTGTCCCTGGGATTCTCCAGGCAAGAATACTGAAGTGGTTTGACATTTCCTTCTCCAATGCATGAAAAGTGAAAGTGAAGTCATTCAGTCATGTCTGACTCTTAGCGACCTCATGGACTGTAGCCTACCAGGCTCCTCCATCCATGGGATTTTCCAGGCAAGAGTAATGGAGTGGGTTGCCATTTCCTTCTCTAAATTACAGGTATAATAATTATATTAGCTTTTACAAAACTATGATATTTTACTGAATCTAAGATGTCATTCAATTCAACACAGTCTTTGTGGCCTAGTATCTGATAGTTCAGATAGACTTTATCTAAGGCTGTTTGGGTTTTTTCTAATGATAAATAATAGAAATATATCTGCAATTAGAGGGTTAAATACAAATTGGAAATTCTATAGGGAAAGAGAAAGATTGTGATAGGTAAACTATCTACTTCTGTCCATATCATCCATTGTCTCATTGCACCTTGCCCAAACTTTAGCCCATTTGGCAAACAACTAGAACAATATTTAATCTGGGTAATTCAATCTCCTTGTTCAATTACTTGTATTTAACTAATGCTTTTTTGCAAAAGAGGTGCTAAGACCCTTCTGAGCATTAACTACCTTGAGGTGGGGTTCCCCTCTTGGCCGCTGCTCCTGACCTTGGACATGGCATAGCTCCTCTCAACCCCATATCCAAGGAAAGAACCAGTGGCTGCACTTTGCTGGAGCAGCTGGAGAGAGATACCCCATGTTCAAGGTAAGGGAAACCCAAGGAAGATGATAGGCCACTGAGATAGGGCATCAGAGGGCAGGCAGACTGAAACCACAGTCACAGACAACTACCCAATATGATCACATGGGTCACAGCCTTGTCTATCTCACTGAAATTAAGCCATGTCATGTGGGGCCACCCAAGACGACAAGCAATGGTGGAAAGGTCTGACAGAATGTGGTCCACTGGAGAAGGGAATGGCAGACCACTTCAGTATTCTTGCCTTGAGAATCCAGTGAACAGTATGAAAAGGCAAAAAGTAGGACACTGAAAGATGAAATCCCCAGGTCGGTAGGTGCATGATATGCTACAGGAGATCAGTGGAGAAATAACTCCATAAAGAATGAAGGATGGAGCCAAAGAAAAACATCACCCAGTTGTGGATGTGACTGGCGATAGAAGCAAGATCTGATGTTGTAAAGAGCAATATTGCATAGGAACCTAGAATGCTAAGTCCATGAATCAAGGCAAATTGCAAGTGATCAAACAGGTGATGGCAAAAGTGAATGTCAACATTCTAGAAATCAGTGAACTAAAATGGACTGGAATGGGTGAATTTAACTCAGATGACCTTTATATCTACTACTGTGGGCAGGAATCCCTTAGAAGAAATGAAGTAGCCATCATCAACAAAAGAGTCTGAAATGCAGTACTTGGATGCAATCTCAAAAACGACAGAATGGTCTCTGTTCATTTCCAAGGCAAGTCATTTAATATCATCGTAATCCAAGTCTATTCCCTGACCAGTATTACTGAAGAAGCTGAAGTTGCAAGGTTCTATGAATATCTATAAGACCTTTTAGAACTAACACACAAAAAAGATGTCCTTTTCATTATAGGGGACAGGAATGTAAATGTAGGAAGTAAAGAAACACCTGGAGTAGCAGGCAAATTTGGCCTTTGAGTACAGAATGAAGCAGGGCAAAAGCTAATAGAGTTTTGCTAAGAGAACACACTGGTCATAGCAAACACCCTGTTCCAACAACACAAGAGAAGACTCTGTATATAAATATATTCAATACTCTATATACTCTAAATATATTCAATCTGATTTTGGTGTTGGCCATCCTGTGATGTCCATAAATAGACCATTCAGGTATGACCTAAATCAAATCCCTTATGATTATACAGTGGAAGTGGGAAATATATTTAATGGACTAGATCTGATAGACAGAGTGTCTGATGAACTATGGATGGAGGTCCGTGACACTGTACACAAGACAGGAATCAAGACCATCCTCAAGAAAAAGAAATGCAAAAAGGCAAAATGGCTATCTGAAGAGGCCTTACAAATTGTTACGGAAAGAAGAGAAGTGGAAAAAAAAAAAAAGGAGAAAGGGAAAGATATAAGCAACTGAATGCAGAGTTCCAAAGAATAGCAAGGAGAGATAAGAAAGCCTTCCTCAGCGATCAGTGCAAAGAAATAGAGGAAAATAATATAATGGGAAAGACTAGAGATCTCTTCAAGAAAATTAGAGATACCAAGGGAACATTTCATGCAAAGATGGGCTCAATAAAGGACAGAAATGGTATGGACCTAACAGAAGCAGAAGATATTAAGAATGCACAGAACTGTACAAAAAAAAAGATCTTCACTAGCCAGATCATCACAATGGTGTGATCAGTTGCCTAAAGCCAGACATCCTGGAAATGTGAAGTCAAGTGGGCCTTAGGAAGCATCACTATGAACAAAGCTAGTGGAGGTGATGGGATTCCAGTTGAGCTATTTCAAGTTCTAAAAGATGATGCTTGCATATTTTTGAGATTAGTTGTTTGTCAGTTGCTTCATTTGCTATTATTTTCTCTCATCCTGAAGGCTGTCTTTTCACCTTGCTTATAGTTTCCTTTGTTGTGCAGAAGCTTTTAAGTTTAATTAGGTCCCATTTGTTTATTTTTGCTTTTATTTCCAATATTCTTGGATGTGGGTCATAGAGGATCCTGCTGTGATTTGTCGGAGAGTGTTTTGCCTATGTTCTCCTATAGGAGTTGTACAGTTTCTGGTCTTATGTTAAGATCTTTACTCCATTTTGAGTTTATTTTTGTGTATGGTGTTAGAAAGTGTTCTAGTTTCATTCTTTTACAAGTGGTTGACCAGTTTTCCCAGCACCACTTGTTAAAGAGATTGTCTTTACTCCATTGTATATTCTTGCCTCTTCTGTCAAAGATAAGGTGTCCATAGGTGCATGGATTTATCTTTGGGCTTTCTATTTTTTTTCCATTGATCTATATTTCTGTCTTTGTGCCAGTGCAGCTCAATTACAGAAAAATAAATGACCCAATCAAAAAATGGGCCAAAGAATTAAATAGACATTTCTCCAAAGAAGACATACAGATGGCTAGCAAACACATGAAAAGATGCTCAACATCACTCATTATCAGAGAAACGCAAATCAAAACCACAATGAGGTACCATTTCATGCCAGTCAGAATGGCTGTGATCCAAAAGTCTACAAGCAATAAATGCTGGAGAGGGTGTGGAGAAAAGGGAACCCTCTTACACTGTTGGTGGGAATGAAAACTAGCACAGCCACTATGGAGAACAGTGTGGAGATTCCTTAAAAAACTGGAAATAGAACTGCCTTATGACCCAGCAATCCCACTGCTGGGCATACACACTGAGGAAACCAGAATTGAAAGAGACACGTGTACCCTAATGTTCATCACAGCACTGTTTATAATAGCCAGGACATGGAAGCAACCTAGATGTCCATCAGCAGATGAATGGATAAGAACGTTGTGGTACATATACATAATTAAGTTATTACTTAGCCATTAAAAAGAATACATTTGAATCAGTTCTAATGAGGTGGATGAAACTGGAGCCTATTATACAGAGTGAAGTAAGCCAGAAAAAGAAACACCAATACAGTATACTAACACATATATATGGAATTTAGAAAGATGGTAACGATAACCCTGTATGCGAGACAGCAAAAGAGACACAGATGTATAGAACAGTCTTTTGGACTCTGTGGGAGAGGGAGAGGGTGGGATGATTTGGGAGAATGTCATTGAAACATGTATAATATCATATTTGAAACGAATCACCAGTCTAGGTTCAATGCATGATACTGGATGCTTGAGACTGGTGCACTGGGACGACCCAGAGGGATGGTAGAGGGAGGGACATGGGAGGGGGGTTCAGAATGGGGAACACGTGTATACGTGTGGTAGATTCATGTTGATGTATGGCAAACCAATGCAATATTGTAAAGTAATTAACCTCCAATTAAAATTAATAAACATATAAAAAAATAAAAATAAAAAAATAAAGATGATGCTGTGAAAGTGCTGCACTCAATATGTCAGCACATTTGGGAAACTCCAGCAGTGGCCACAGGCCTGGAAAAGGTTAGTTTTCATTCCAATCCCAAAGAAAGGCAACGTCAAAGAATGTTCAAACTACCGCACAATTGCACTCATGGCACATGCTATTAAAGCAATGCTCAAAATTCTCCAAGCCAGGCTTCAGCATTATGTGAACTGTGAACCTCCAGATGTTTAAGTTGGTTTTAGAAAAGGCAGAGGAACCAAAGATCAAATTGCCAACATCTGCTGGATCATCGAAAAGCAAGAGTTCCAGAAAAACATCTATTTCTGTTTCACTGACTATGCCAAAGCCTTTGACTGCATGGATCACAGTAAACTGTGGAAAATTCTGACAGAGATGAGACAACCAAACCACCTGACCTGCCTCTTGAGAAACCTGTATGCAGTTCAGAAAGCAACAGTTAAAACTGGACATGGATCAACACACTGGTTCCAAATAGGGAAAGGAGTAAATCAAGGCTGTAAATTGTAACCCTGCTTATTTAACTTATATGCAGAGGACATCATGAGAAACTCTGGGCTGGAAGAAGCACAAGCTGGAATCAAGATTGCAGGAAGAAATATCAATAACCTCAGATATGCAGATGAGACCACTTTTATGGTACAAAGTGAAGAAGAACTAAAGAGCCACTTGATGAAAGTGAAAGAGGAGAGTGAAAAAGTTGGCATAAAGCTCAACATTCAGAAAACTAAGATCATGGCATCTGGTCCCATCACTTCATGGCGAATAGATGGAGAAATAGATGTTTCCAGCCACAGTGGAAACCTGTACTGTCTTTATTTTGGGGGTGCTCCAAAATCACTGCAGATGTTGATTGCAGCCATGAAATTACAAGATGTTTGCTCCTTTGAAGGAAAGTTATGATCAACCTAGACAGTGTATTAAAAAACAGAGACATTACTTTGTCAACAAGGTCCATCTAGTCAAGGCTATGGTTTTTCCAGTAGTCATGTATGGATATGAGAGTCAGACTATAAAGAAAGCTGAGTGCTGAATAAATTGATGCTTTAGAACTATGGTGTTGGAGAAGACTCTTGAGAGTCCCTTGGACTGCAAGAAGATCCAACCAGTCCACCCTAAAGGAGATCAGTACTGAGTGTTTATTGGAAGGACTGATGTTGAAGCTGAAACTGCAATACGTTGGCCACCTGATGTGAAGAGCTGACTCATATGAAAAGAACCTGTTACTCAGAAAGATTGAGGGCAGGAGGAGAAGGTGATGACAGAGGATTAGATGGTTAGATGGCATCACCAACTCAATAGACATGGGTTTGGGTGAATCCAGGAGTTTGTGATGGACAGGGAGGTCTGGCCTGTGCAGTTCATGGGGTCGCAAAGAATTGAACACGACTGAGTGACTGAACAGAACTGAACTGAGCCTTAATTAGAAAGGAAAAAGGATAGATTTTAATTTTGACTTTAGATTAAAATGGCTAGAAGTTTCATTCCCTTAAGCACTGACACTTGACTTTGAAACGAGAAGTGAGCTTGTGCTATACCTGAAGATTTTCAAGACAGGTGTTGTGAAATTCTATGATTTAGTGCATTCTGAGTACCTACATTGGTATAAATGAAATGAGAGACCAAGACATTGTTGGAATATAAGGATTTTTGTAGTTATATTTAACTGATAGATTTAAAAAATAAAGAGTTCAATGATGTTAATACTGAT
This sequence comes from Ovis aries, assembly GCF_016772045.2. Lineage (NCBI taxonomy): Eukaryota > Metazoa > Chordata > Mammalia > Artiodactyla > Bovidae > Ovis > Ovis aries. The sequence continues at coordinate 49,669,869 of NC_056056.1, forward strand.
TTCTGTAATTTTGTGGGAAGAAAGAAAGGAAAATATATGCTTTATAAGAAATAGTCATTCTGAATAGAAACACTTTCTGCTGAGGTAAGCAGAAATGACATGGGGATAGCAAAGAACAATGATGTCCAGATGCTACTGAATTTTAACCCGAATAACGATGGGGTCAAGATGTGAGTAAGTTACCAATGTGTTGCTGAGGAAATTATTAATAGGCTGGAGAGGAAAACAGGAAGGTTATTGGGGTTATTGACTAAATCTGTTGAGGTCACCAGTTAGAATAAATAAGTTAGGCTCTCTTTCAAAAGAGGGCAGAATGGTCAACAACAGTGTTCTGAATTGACACTTCACACAAAAAGAGCAAGTTATGTCTTGGTCCTAGGGGATGAAGTACAGGTAATGAAAGAATAGTCTCTATTGGATATTTCCTAGATAAAAAGTTATGTATTTTAGGATGTTTAGTTTCAGTTAATGTAGATAGGCATTTTCCATGGGCTTTAAAACAGTTTTGCCTATGTTTTTCAATAATCTTTGTTAAATTAGTGAATTTTATATGTGTTCTTTAGATATTAATTAAATATTCTCCATATTAGGTACCTATTATTTCTATTTCTTTCTTCACTATACACATATTTCCATTAACAGGAAATACTGAGCAATTAGAATTTAGACTTTATAAATTTTAGAATTATCTACACTGATTTTCATATTTTTACAGGTAAGCAATTACATCTTCACATGTCTAACGTTACTGAATTTTGTCATCTGGAAACATTAGCAACTTACCCTTTTCAACCTTCTCATGAAGCTGAAAGTTATAATACCTTATATTTTATCTAACGTATTACCATTCTTAATCATGAGACCACATCATTGTACTTAAATCATCTTTCTCAATTTTCCTTCTTATAAAACCTAGAAAATTATTCAGTCCAACCATCTGATGATTTTTTTTTCTTTTTATCTTTCATTCTTTGGCAAATAATTAGAAAACATAAAAAAATTCAATGCTTCTTTATTGTAGGTCCTTCAGACTATTTTGAAAAACCACTTAAATATTTGAATGGTCCATAAATTAATCTTAATAAATAGTATGTGTTTTTAAGAAAACAATTAAATTAAGCTATTGTTCAAAAATAATGCTTAAATACTATCAGAAACATTTAGAGTTCAGATATATGATTCAAAATCTTATGAGAAAATAATTTTGGAATTCTAAAATGACCTTTAAAAGAGGCATTGCATAGATGAAAATTGTGGGGATGAGGAATAGGTGAAAAGAATAAGGAATTTTTATTACAATAAAACATATTATATGTGATAAGATATGAGTCAAACTAAAGGATTCAGCTAGTTACATTCATCATTTGTCAAAACTAATGTATTGTTTTCTTTTTTGTAATTTTCTTCAGTATTCCAGCCACAAGAATTCAAGAGGGATAGAGGGGAAAATTCCCATTCCCTAACAAGGTTATGTGATTCACCCATTGCTATTTACTCAGTGAAGGCTTGAATCATTATTAAGACCTATACTCACATTCCAAAGAACTCCTATAAGTGCATTGAAACAAAGATTTGAAAATTCTAAAACTGGAAAAAATGATTAGTGTAGTTAGCTATCAAAGACACATTATAATTTAGATACTATAAAACAGCAATGAAGTTAGAATGTGAATATAGGTCTTAATAATGATTCAAGCCTTCATTGAGTAAATGGCAATGGGTGAATCACATGACCTTGTTAGGGAATGGAAATTTTCCCCTCTATCCCTCTTGAATTTTTGTGGCTGGACAAAAAGAAAAAATGACATACTAATTTGACAAAAGATGACAAACTAATTTGTGGTTACTATGCCAATCATACATGTTGCCTATGTCTATGTTTATTTGTTTTAATCTGTTAGTCACTTAAACTCAATTATATTTTAAAAGATCTACACATTCTACTCTCTTCCCCTAGACTTCATGTTTTTGATGCCATATTTCAGATCTTGATGTTTGTTTCTTCACTGTTTATTGTAGTTATATTTGGTTTTACATTTTTGTTTTTTTATCTTCACATTACCTTACTTAAGTGGTTTATATTCAGCATTTGCTATATATTTACCATTACTACTGGGATTTTTCCTTTCCTAAAGATACTTCTTGAGATAGCATTTTTCACTTAAAGAACACCATTTTAATATTCCTTTTAGGGATATTTCAGTATTGATGGAATCTTTGAGTTTGGTTGTTTTGAGAAGTTTTGGTTGTATAAGGAGTTCTTTATCTCTTCTTCAATTTTAAAAATAATCTTTCTGGGCATAACATTCTAATTTGATTGTTCCCCCACACACACACCTTTCAGCACTTTAAATATATCATGCTTCTCTCCTCTGGCCTGCAGTGTTCTTGCAGAAAAATCAGCTTATAGCCATATGGAAATTCCCTTGTATATAACTCTGTTTTTTTTCTTGCTGCCTTTAGAATTGTCTCTTTATCTTTAACTTTTGCTATTTTAATTATGGTATGTCTTGGTGTGGATCTGTTTCAGTTCATCTTGTTTGGGACTCTCTCTGTTTCTTGTATCTGGTTATCTGTTTCCTTCTTCTGATTTGGGAAGTTTTAAGCCATAATTTCATTAAATATATTTTAACCTCCCTCTCTTTTTTTTTTCTCCTCTGTCACCACTATTATACCAATGTTGGTACATGTAATGTTCTTTATTCCATTTTTTGGTAACTTATTGTAATTTAAATAATTGTCATTTTGTTCACCTATTTTCCTTAATTTCATTAGCATTCCTATTACTAATGCTTTGAATTATTCCTCTGGAATAATTTGTATTATTTATTTTTTCAGTTGTTTTTCATACTATTTCAGTTGAAAGCAGTACCTTTGTATTCTTTTGATAAATTTTCTCTCTTTGAATTTTCTCTTTGAATTTTCTCTTTGAATTAAGTGAACCAGTTCCCTATTGTGGTTTTAAAGTTGTATCCATAAACAGTTGTGTACAGTCTGTGTGTGCCCAGTGCCTTTGTTGGAAGAGCTGGGTTTGATATAATTACAAGTCACATCTTTCCTCAGAGTCTTCTGGCAGCTCTCACCTTTGTAGCAGGTTGAAATACACATGCTGGGGCCAGGCTTGAGCCAGGACTTTCCCTCTGCTCACTGGCCGTCACTACCCAGGTGTGGGGTTGGATCCTAAGTTTCTGGAGCAGAATCCCTGAAGGATTGGGTCCAACTTTCCTCTGTCCATTTTAAGTGTGTGCTCTCCCATCTGCCAGCATTGGTACCTTTGACTCAGAGAGGAGCAGTGCTGAAGCAAGAGAGTCTCATGCACATTTCAGTGAGACGCCATAGACAGATGACCAAGCTGCATCTGATTTGCCACCTGTGTTACCACCAGTAGTGGCTTCCCCCAAACTCCTCAGATACAATTTCAGGTCTGTTTCTTTTGTCCATCATAGGACACTCTTCCTAGGGTAGATCTTCTCCTGTGTGTTTTCTCTCTCCTTCTGAGTCATCATATTCCTGATTGCTTCTTTTTCTTTTCTACCCAATTTCATGTGGTTCTTTCTTACAACCCATCTGCCAGTTTCCAATTCATTTTAAGTCAAGATTGCTTCACAAGTAGATGAATTTTTTATGTGTTTGTAGAGGGAGGTGAGTTCCATGTTCTCCTAATTTACTATCTTGATCAATCTCCACCTTTACTGCTGGGCAAGAGTGTCTTAGAAGTTTGTGTTTTAAAAGGATTGTTTCCCTCTTTTTTTTTTTTTCTTTAATTTCAATTGCACTAATCCGTACATTGAATGAATATTCATTGAAAGGACTGATACTAAAACTAAAACTCCAATACTTTGGCCATCAGGTACTGACTCATTTGAAAAGACCCTGATGCTTGGAAAGATTGAAGCCAGGAGGAGAAGGGGATGACAGAGGATGAGATGGTTGGATGGCATCACTGACTCAATGGACGTGAGTTTGAGTAAGCTCCAGGAGTTTGTGATGGACAGGGAGGCCTGGTGTGCTGCAGTCCATGGGGTTGCAAAGAGTTGGATATGGCGGAGTGACTGAACTGAACTGAACTGAATCCATACATGCAGATAGTGAACAGGCATATGAAGAGATATTCAACACCACTAATCATCAGGAACATGCAAATCAAAACCACAATGAGGTATCACCTCACAGTTGTCAAAATTATCATTATAAAAAAAAATGTAATTGTTTCCAAGGATGCAGAGAAAACACTTGTGCATTGTTGATGGAGATGTAAATTGATGCAGCCACTATAAAAAACAGTACAGATAAGCCTAGACAAATTAAAAACAGAACCCCATACAATTCAGCAATGCCACTTCTAGGTATCTATCCAAACAAACAAAAAACACTAATTTGAAAACATATGCATCCCTTTGTTCATTGCAGCATTACTTGCAATGGCCAAGATAAGGGAGCAACCTAAGTGCACATCAATAGATAAATTGTTAAAGAATTTGTGGACAAATATGCAATGAGATATTATTCACCTATAAAAAAGAATGAATTCTTGTCATTTGGAACAACATAAATGGACCTACTGGGTATCAGACAGAGAAAAATGAATACTGTATAATTTCACTTATAAGTGGAATCAGAAAACCAAAACAAATAAACAATATCAAGATAACAAGAGAGAAACAGAGCTATAGATACAAAAAACAGACATGTGATTGCCAGAAGGTAGGTGAGGTGGGAGGGAAATTAAGAGGTACAAACTTCCAGTTGAAAATTAAATGTGTCTCAGGTATGAAATGTAGTGGGGAGAATATGGTCAATAATTAAATTATGTAATATATTTGTATATTCAGAGAGTAACGAGATTTATCATGGTGATTGTTTTGAAATGTATAGAAATATTGAATTACTAAGTTGTATAAAAGGATCTATCATGCTGTTGTTATAGGCTAATAATACTTCAAAGTAAACAAGCTAATAGAAAAAGATCATATTTGCAGTTCCCAGAAAGATGGTGTTGGACACTGAGTGAATTGGATAAAAACAGTAAAAAGGTATAAAGTTCCAATTATAGGAAATATAAGAACTAAAGATGTAATGTGTTATAACAGATACAATTAATATTGTTATATTTTATATATGAAAGTTGTTAAAAGATTGTGTTAAGATATCTCATCAAAAGAAAAAATTTTCTATTTCTTTAATTTTACGTCTATGTGGATATTCACTAAACTTGCTGTAATAATCATTTCATAGTGTATATAAGTCAAAGCATTATGCAGTACACTTTATAAAGTGCTGTCTGTCATTTATATCTTAATAAAACTGAAAGGGGAAAAAGTTTTTCTTTCCCTCTCTTTTTTTTTTTTTATTTTTATCGTTTGTTTGTTTTAGTTTCTACCAATTGATCTAATCCAGGCTCAGTCTCAGCCAATGCAGGCTGTTTTTATATTTTAAAGACATGATAAGATTTATAAATGAAAGTGCAGAGAATGAAAATATAAATTTTATCCTGAGAGTTGGAGTATATTTCTATATTAGCCTAAGTCTTAGGATAATTATTATTCAAAAAAAATCTTCATTGGTATAATTTTGCTATACCCTGATCTTTTATAATATCTGTAAGCATTTGCAGAGAAATAGCTGAGAACTTGACATTGGTAAAGATAGGTGGGTTTTGATTTGCTTTTAGAGCTGTAATTCCAGTTTTGTAGAGATTTCAAGATAAATACAACTGTTATTATTAACCCTTGAATATTGGCCTCTAACAGATTTATTTTCTAATTATTTGTAAGAGGGCCTAGGGAATTGTTGAGGAGATGTGGCAATTTAGAAGTGGAATTTATGTTTGACGTTTTAAGTCTAATGTCTAGCCATTATCCTTTTTTTCACTTCAATTTTATTCCTCTAGCAGTACCAATTTGACAGCTGTTTATGATAAGCATTCTCAAAAAAACTTTCCTATTAAATATAGATTAGATCCATTGTCTGGCCATTGAGAAGTAAGATCTTACATAATTTCAAACAAAAACTCAAACCACTAAGTTTTTTTTTTTATGGCTTAACCAAATACACAAGAGGTATCCCACAAGAGAAGATGTTGCCTTCATTAGACCCAGAAAGTCCACTTCCAGAGTTAGCCAAAGAAAATCAAACCCTTTGCTGCTACAGGAGGTAAGAATGAAGCGAAAATGGTGTCTCCATTTTCCCGTGAAAACGCATGCCTCCAGTCACAGACCAAGTGTGGGGAAATTAACAAGAGGCGTCATTCAGGCTCTCTCAGCCCAGGCTCTCAGGCTCTCTTGCCCCATGTTCTGCAAACAATGATGGCACCGTTAGGTAACAGTTGAGATCACTTATAGCACTGCGCATGTGCGTCATGAGGTACTCGCTTGGTCACAGGCTACTTTGTGTGGTATGCCTATATAAGCTTCACCTGGAAAAAGCCCTGAAGGGTTGTGTGTGATTATGTTATGTTATGTCATGTCTGCTGCCACGGCTGGCTGTGCCAACCAGGAGGGAATAAGTGTGTCTGCAGTTTCTGTGGCTCCTTAGCTCACATCTTGCCTACCATGGGTTCAGCGAACAGTGTACCCAGTGTGAACAGCAAGATGACTGGTGTTACGGACAAGATCAGCAATAACATCAGGTATGTGACACTGTTGGAACTGGACTTTTTCAGCACTACCAAGGCAACAAAGTTTGAGATAACAAAGGACCCTTATGGACTGGGACCTCTTATGACAAATTCCGGTGAGATCTGGCACAGCAGGACAAAGCGCTACTTGTGATTTTATGTCTTGACTCCAATCTATGGATGATTCACTAGGTGCATTATGGTGAATGCACCTTCCATATATTGAAGACCGGAGAAAATATTCTCACTGGACATAAAGCCAATCTTTCAAGACACAGAACAAGGTGGAAGGAAAAACTTCATCTGGCTTCTGAATAGAGCTGCTACTGCTGCTAAGTTGCTTCAGTCGTGTCGGACTCTGTGCGACCCCATAGATGGCAGCTCACCAGGCTCCCCCGTCCCTGGGATTCTCCAGGCAAGAACACTGGAGTGGGTTGCCGTTTCCTTCTCCAATGCATGAAAGGAAAAGTGAAAGTGAAGTCACTCAGTCATGTCTGACTCTTAGCGACCCCATGGACTGCAGCCTACCAGGCTCCTCTGTCCATGGGATTTTCCGGACAAGAATATTCTGTATAGAGGGCCCACAGCAAAATTTGTCTAAATAGATGTTGATCTGGCGAGAGATATTAATACCAATCTGTGAGGGTGGTTTAAACAGCAGGCTTCCAAAGGGCCTTTGCCACGGTTCTGCTGTATGATTCTTCCTCTTGACAAACAACACAACAGGCAGAGACAAACAAAAACAGTTACTGTCTCTGGAAGAAAAGGATCAGTACAAACCAACAGTACTCATTAATTGAATATCAGAGCTGCTGTGTCATAAGGAATTAGTTCCACAAATATTTTCCCCTTCTTTTCTAAATATAAAGCAAAAGCAAAAAAGGACTTTCTCCACTTTTCCTTCCCCTACATCCTGCAGGCAGAGATCCACGAGGCTGATGTGGTAGAAAATTTTACATCTGCTTGCAGTTGTCAGATGTTGCAGAAATTCTCAGCTCTAGCTGCCTTGGTCCAGGGTCCATCCAACCTCCTGCCTGGCTTGCCAGCCATCATGGAGGGGGAAATTTCTCCCTCTACCCTTCTTGAGTTCTTGTGGATAGGCTAGTAATAAAATTGGCACAAGATAGATTAGCAGAAGGAAAATAAACAAATTTCATTTGCACCCACAGAGGACTCATAGAAATGGGACCTAAGAAGTGGCCAAACCAGACAGCTTTTATACTTTTTAAACAAAAGAATTGATAGGACAAAGAAAATTAGGCTTTGGGTGTTTACTTAGTAAGGAATTTAAGCAAAGTTTGAACGTGAGTAGAAATTAGTAAAGAAGTAACAAGGTTTGTTTCTTTAACCTTCTTAACCCTGAATTCCCTTTGTCTGGTGATAAGGATGTCTTTCAACTCCTGGTATAAAGAAGGCACCTTTCACATGGGAGATATATTTACTACTTTTAGGAAGACTAAAAGAAGGGTCAAAATGTCACTCTTGCATTTTCCATTTTAAAGTAACTTTAATCTGAAATAATCAATTTTGCTCTTGTGGCATATTTGGGGGTGGCCTACCCTGGGCCCCAAACCATCACAATTCCTCAATTTCCTTTTAAACAATATGGGAGTAAATACATTGCCTTCACAGTAGGAAGATTTAATTAGAAAATACATGCACAAGCACGTGTAAATCTCCAAATCAATGGTTGAATTTTCATTAGGTAAATCTCAATCTGAAACTGAAGTGGATAGACACAATTGACCATAGAGAAAGATGCTATTTGTATGTTTGATATTCTTCCATAAAAAATAGAACAGACAGAATCTTTATAATATTTTTTCCATTGAAAAAAGTGTTAATGTATATTGTACTTAAAATAGGAAAAAATGTAGTTGGCTTGGGAAAAAATGTAGTTGGCTTTTTAAATGTTTGTATACTTTTAATACTGCCTGTATAGTGTTAGAATGGATATTGCTATAAATAAAATGTGGTTAAGAAAGTGAACTGGACCATCTAATTATCTAAATTGTTAGGAAACTATAAAAGTCTATAATTTTTATATCTATAAAATTTATAGACCTATAAAAACAATAGATAAAAAGATGATAGTCATCAATCACTAAGGTTGTAATTATAAACAGAAACTTTGCCCCAACACTCCTGAGAACAATACCTATACTTATTTCAGTTCATAGATATTTTTTTTTTCTTCTTGGGAAAACTTATTTTTGTGTGATTTGGACTGCAATACTTAGTTATAATTTCCTAACAGTTAAAGAAAGCCCCATTCTTTCTTTTTATTGCTGTTTATTTTTAGTGGCAATTCCCACTAGAATTAATGTTTTAGGCTTATTTAGGAAAGAGGATAGTCTCTTAGTCTTAGCATCCATTATGCATAGCTCAGAAATTACTGGGACCCATAGAACTGTAGTCTGTTTAAGTCCATTAATGCTTGATTCTGGACAGCTTAATGCATATGTCTTCTTAGTTGAAATCTTAAAATCTCAGGATAGTTGAATAGAAGAATGTCTTTATTATTTGGAATGATGAATAAAAGTACATAAGAAAAAAATAAGATATTCCACTATACATCTGTAACCAGAATATGTATACATTATATAATTTATTGTATTTTAGTGTATAAATTTGTATGTATGCAACATCTATAATGCATATAATAAATTGAATATCTGAGGCTTTTTCAGTTTGCGAGTTTTCTAAAATTTCCAAATTTCTGTACCATTAAAACAAACAAACACAAAAGAACCAGATAAATGATATTTACTTTAAAATTTGGAAGATTTAAGAAAATATACCCTTCCATCATCATAACCATTATCATAACTATCACGTAATCTAACATCTTGTGATTATTGTTTGATAGATTTTATGCTAGATTTGTATAAACAAAGCAGCCTGAGCAGACAGAGCATAAATAAAACTGCTAGGCTTCTATATGTGAGTGTCCAACAGAAAATACAGAGCTGGTGTTGAAGATTAGGGACAAAAGTGAGAGCATAGATGTTTTGTGTGAAAGCTTGAAGTCTTGTCATTCTTTAGTCAGCATCAGAAGACATTTAAAATGACTTGCAACAACAGAATAGAAATAATGTTTGTTTCCTCTCTTAAACTCCTTAAATTTATACACAAATTTATAACTGCTAGATTTCATGGACACATATGTATAGAAATCACCTTTTCATCTTCATTATTCTATGCTATTATTTTTTAATGAAACAATATACATGGCAGCCCTCCTAAACAGTGAAGCATTCATAAGTTTAATTGGCATAATTTAGGATCCTCATTCTTTCCCAGACCTTGAAGTCTCCTTACTTCAAGGAACATACTGACCCTTGGTGGTCATTGGCTTCTCTCTGAAAACTTTATTTAATGTGGGATGAATCTTGGACCAAGTGACCCAAGAAGTCTTTCTGTGATTTAACTGTTTTTATTGGCCTAATTAATTTAAAAAGCTTAATTATGAAGCCACATGAGTGCTCTGCAAAGTCTGTAAAGTACCATTCAATGACAGTCAGATGAAAAATGCATCAGTAGAGCTTTTTTTTTTAACTTAATTAGCCAAATAAACTAGAGAGATTTATAGCACAAACTGTACTCTAAATAAAATAACTCTAATTTTCCTAAATTATCATGGAAATAGTAATAGGAATTTTATTTTTATTTATTTATTTATTTATTTTTGTTGCATCCCTGGGCTTCTCTAGTGACTCAGTGATGAAGAACCCACCTGCCAATGCAGGAGACATGGGCCCAGTCCGTGATCCAGGAAGATCCCACATGCCACAGATCAGCTAACCATGTGGGCCACAACTATTGTGCTTGTGCTTCAGAACCAGAGAACCACAACTATTGAGCCCATATGTGCTGAGTACTAAAGCTCATCCACCCTAGAGCCTAAGCTCAGCAACAAGAGGAGCCACCACAATGAGAAACCTGCCCACTGCAACTAGAGAGTAGCCCCCATTTGCTGCTATTACAGAAAAGCCAGTGCAGCAATGAAGACCCAGCCCAGCCAACTATAAATAAATAAATAAAATTATAAAAGAAAATTGTATGCATATGCAAACATTGAGAAGTTACCATATATTCCAGTTGCTATTGCTAAGTCACTTCAGTCGTGTCCGACTCTGTGCGACCCCATGGACGGCAGCCCACCAGGCTCCCTCGTCCTTGGGATTCTCCAGGCAAGAACACTGGAGTGGGCTGTCATTTCCTTCTCCAATACATGATAGCAAAAGGTGAAAATGAAGTCACTCAGTCATGTCCAACTTAGCGACCCCATGGACTGCAGCCTACCAGGCTCCTCCATACATGGGATTTTCCAGGCAAGAATACTGGAGTGGGGTGCCATTGCCTTCTCCATATTCCAGTTATCTATTAGTTAATAAAATATAAACTCCAAACTTCATGGTTCAAAGCAATACCAACCATTTTTATTGCTCATAGGTCTGGAGTGGACTGAATTCAGCTAGATAGTTCCCACACAGGGTTTCATATGTTTGCTGTCAAACCCATCCAGATTTGCTGGGAGGGAAATAAACTACTCCCCCCCCCCCACTTTAGAGAGATAACCAATACTCTGGAAGTGCATGTGAACCAGAAAATAACATGTAGCCATTTTTGGTAAATACGAACAGAGTATTGTCAAACAATACTCAGGGAGTGTTAGATTATGTGATAGTTATGATAAACTGTCAAATGGGCTCATTTGAAGGCTCCCTCACACATGCATCTGGCACTTGGGTTGGGAAAGCTGGTTAAACTTGAAAAGCTGGGGCCCTTCAGAAACATCCTTCCACCGAGATGTTCTTTTCACATGTTCCTCTCAGGACAGCAGCTTTGGAGCAGCTGGACTTTTATGTGGTGGTTCAAGGCTTCAGAGGCTAATAACCCAAAAGACAGAGAGAGAGAGCCTGGCAGAAACTGTATCATCTTTTATAACTAATGCTCATTTTTCACACAGAATCACTTCTGCCCCATTTTATTCATAGATCATAAAAACCCAACCAGATTTGCTGGGAAGGAAATACACTACCCGCCTTTAGAGGGATAACCAATACTCTCAAAGCGCATGTGAACCACAAAATAACACGTGGCCATTTTTGGTAAATACAGTCTACCATACCATTCTCATGCTGGAATCTTTATGTCTATATCTCAGGCAAGTACAGACAAGAGGGGATAGAGACAGGAGCCAACAAACATGTGATTTAACACATAGAAAGGAAAAGCACATCCAGGGCATCAGGAATGGATACCAGCTAACATTCTTCCCCTCACCAAAACCCCTAGATTCCATAAAAGAAAAAGAGAATGATGATGTCTATGGGGGTGAGTCTTGTTCAAGGAGAGATCAAGCAGGAGAGGGCAAGGAGGAGGAGATGAAACAAAAGAAGGCATATGAATTGACAAGAGAAAAGGAAGCAAAATTATATTTTAAAAAAGAAGCAGAAAATTAAGTGGCCTTGAAAAAGGTCTATCTCTTCAAGACATTACAAAAATATCTTACTGACTTTAGTGAGAAAAAGTTACAATCAAAGAGATTTGGGTTCTGCAATTTTCTATCTGTTTGAGAATGGAGAAGTCACTGGACCTCTCTCAGCTTTTCTCCTGAGCCATAAATTTTAAATAATATTTGTATCTAAATCTTATCACCAGAATGAAAATAAAATGAAACAATACATAGAAAACACCAGGAACTGAGCATGAGGGTCTAAATAATGCTCACTATTCCAGCAATAGATGACAGGTATCAAAAATTCGTTTTTGTATTCGTAGGCTCAGCATGCTAACTTCAAGATATATAATATTAAATTCATATATTCCTTGGGTTTGCTTATTGGTTATTAATTATATATTTATTAACATTTCTATGTATCACTGTCAAGAATACTGTTTAAAGTATTATAACCATTATATATGCATATAGCTATTTATTTTCAAAATATTTTTAGTCTATTCTTAGATCACCAAATGTCCAGAATGTTGAAGGGTAGATGCTACTATTGAATAAGTCATTAAAGGGAAAGGAATTTTGATACCATTTCCCCCTGGCAATTTATGATTCTAGGAAGAAGTAGGATACATTGATGCAACTCTTCTCTAGATAGTGAGAGGCCATGTGACAATATTTAAACTTCACAAAGTTAAAGGTCCAAGGATTTTACATTTAACTGACAACATGTGTGTAAAGATCTAAGTAAAATGTAAAAGCAATAGTCATATTAGCAAATGATTTTTATGAATCAAATGCAATGTCTACAAAATTTCAAGTATGGATCACAGATGGATATAGATGTACACCTTGAATAATTAGTAATGACTAATGTCAATATTGATGTGATTAATTCTGTTGCAGTTCATGAAATTATCTGGCTGAAGGAGTTATATGGATTTTATTTATAAATAAATGATAGCAATCAGCTCTTAAATTCTATGAAACAAGTTTTTAATGTATTTAAATTATGAGATATAGTACTTGTGTAACTATGCTCAACATTTCTATAGCCAGCTATAAGATCCGGGAGAATGGCAAAGATCATCTTTCAAATGCGAGAGATGGGAGAGTTTGATGATCAAAGGGGATGATAGCTGAGAAACTTTTATACGCCAGGCAATCGTGATAACTACTATCCTGTGAAGTGTTTTCTCATCATATGTATGAGAGAAATGTAGTTCAGAGAGGGAACATTGTATGAAAGGAAATACACATGCATTACAAATGCATACACAAACCTCCTAGATGAGGAATGCTGGCCTTGATTCAAGTTTTGCAGATTTTAAAGCCTAACTTCCATCATCTCTGCCATATTGGTTCTCACTTTCAGAAAGTGGCATCATTCACATGTTGTTTTAGTCACTAAACAGTATCTGACTCTTTGAGACCCTATGGACTCTGACTGAGTAGGCTCCTCTGCCCATGGAATTCTCCAGGCAATAATACTGGAGCTAGTTGCCATTTCCTACTCTAGGGTATCTTTCTGACCCATAGACTGAACTTGCATCTCCTGCACCTCCTGCCTTGCCAGGTGGATTCTCAACCACAGCGCCACCTTGGAAGTCACTGTGCCACTGCAGTAGTATATGGTATAAACAAAGTGAGATAGATAACAAAAATAAGTATAATGCTGACTGCAGTATTATCTGTGTAATATCCTATAATATAGGATTATCTGTATTATCTGTGTAACATTATCTGTATTATTATCTGTATTATCTGTGTAACATCCTATAATAGATACATGTAATTAACTCTTCCTCTAATAGCCACTAGACACACGTAGCTAATGAGCATTTCAGATGTGGCTGATCTGCGTTCTGATGTGTTGAAATGTAAAATATATATCAGATTTCAAAGATTTAGTGTCACAAAAATAATATGAAATATATAGAAATATTTTATCATGATTATAAGCTGAAATTATAATATTGAATTAAGCAGCTAATAAGAATTAATTTCACCAGTTTCTTTCTACTTTTTAAATGTAATCTCTATAAAATTTAAACTCGTGTATGATTCATATTTCTACTGGAAAGCACTGACTTAGAAGCATGGGGAAAAAATGGATTTACTTCTCATGTTCCATACAAGAAAACTGAGGCATAAACTTATTAAATTACTGGTTCACATTTATTTAAAGCTGGAGGGAAAGAAATTAGCCATTTCATCTTAACTATTGAAACATAATCTTTTAAACAGGAAGCGGCCTTCAATATAGTCTGCTCTGATTCCTGTATGTGAGCATTTGAGAAACTTAGACTGGAGAGGTTACAAACCTGTCTTAGAGGGAGAATTATTGAGAACTGGAATTCTCAGTCAAACGTTTGGTCTACTCCATGACTCTATCGGTACATGCCATCATCCCATTAACTAGCCATTTTAATTCCAAAAAATATTAGGCTTACTTGGGACTGTATAATGAATAATCTTTACCAGGTAGAACCACTTTTTTTTTTTTTTTTTCCAAGCAGAGCCAGTTTTTAAGTTCTTAAACTCGGTGTCAACTCATCAATAAAACAAGGTTGCAGTTTGGACATTTCAGCAAATTTATTCTGAGGTAGCACCGTTCTTTCATCTGGCTACATAGCAAAAGCTATCTGAAGCCTAAATAAAAAATATTAATATAAAAGGTTTTGACTTTTTGCTGTAAAATTAAGATTTCATAAGGCCAATTCACTTGGCATATTGAAAAATAAAATACACAAACCACAGTTTGAGGTTTTATTTTTCTTCTTAAACTTTAGATTATATAGCAACGAGTCTTCCCAATGAAGAGAACTAAAATCTTTGCTTTCTTTTTCTCAGCAGTCATTGAGCAGAAAATTACCTTTAAACACTGCTGACTATGACCTTAGAATAACAATAATATGAAAATTATTGTTTTATCACTTTGGAAAACTCAGTACTGTTAAGATATTCAGGGAGCGTACATAACATAGTAACAGGAATTGAGGTTTGGAGCCTGGATGCTGTGTTCATGTTCTAATCTTTCTTAGGTAAGATGTTTAAATGTTTCAGTATCTCAGTCTCTTCTTTAGAAAATTCACAATTGAATGTTATTTCCCTCTTTTTTGTATTGCTGTAGCAAAATAAGATGGTGTATGAACTTATGCGGCATGTTACCTGACACAACATAGGTACTCTAAATACTTGAGTATGAATGTTTTGCAAGTATACTTACCACTGCTTGTCCAATGGCAAATCACTGAAATATTGTGTTTATCCTAACAGAATGAGTGTAATAATGGTACCTTCACCATAGAGTTATCATTAAAATTAAATGATTTAATAGCAGTATGTGCTTAATAAAGGTTAATATTATTATCATCCTAATAGAGAAGGAAATGCCCCCACTCCAGTATTCTTGCCTAGAGAATCCTGTGGGCAGAGGAGCCTGGTGGGCTGCTGTCCATAGGGTTGCACAGAGTCGGACATGACTGAAGCAACTTAGCATGCAATAACACTGTTATCTTTCATAGATTAATTAGAGCTTATTTAAATAAATAGTATCATATTAAGATGGAAATGCCATATAAAATCTAGTACATTCACATCCATAAGAATTTGTATATATAAGATTGGACAAATAGACAATTTACTTATTTTTACTTTTATTAGTGAAACAAAGATCAGAGGAGAAAACAAATTTAAGTTTAAATTTAAACTTTAAAAATGTAAATTTTCCCCAAATTTAATAAGAAAACTACTCTGTCTTCTAAAAAGCATGTAGTGGAATTAAGGGTGCCTTAAAGTGAAAGTAAAAGTGAAGTCGCTCAGTCGTGTCCCAGTCTTTGCAACCCAGTGGACTGTAGCCTACCAAGCACCTCCGTCCATGTCCGTGGGATTCTCCAGACAAGAATACTGGAGTAGGTAGCCATTTCCTTCTCCAGGGGATCTTCCCAACCCAGGGATCAAACCCAGACCCAGGTCTCCCACATTGGAGGCAGACACTTTAACCTCTGAGCCACCAGGGAAGTTTCTCTGGGTGTCTTAAGTTCAGTTTAAATAATATACTAAATGGCCCTGAGAAACTCACTGATTATTTTCCTCTAATTTACCTATTGTTGCACTTTCTTATAACTATATGCCATTTGGGGCTTCTATTCTACTTTTCATTTCTACAAGTAAATTTTATTTTCTGGATTTTTAATCCTATTAAAGATTATCATCACTTTTCAATTCTCATTCTAAGAGGACATCACTGACTTCATTATGATAAGCCTTCCCAAGGCCATTTATAAAACCAAGAGAAAGATCAATTCATTATCTAATGGCTTTTCTTGAAACTGAAACCATTGAAAGTCTCTGTCACTAAGTGAAACAACACCAATTTATAAGACATATTATTTATGCCAAACTAATCTACTTGGAGAAGGTGAAACCAATGTTAACAATTTGATCAAATTAAAACAAAAAGTGGCTTTTAACTAAAAATGATTAGTGAGAGACAGCAGAAGTAATTTTGTTTAATATGTAAATGTACATCTACTAACACTGAATCTTCTCTAGATGAAATCTCATAAAATTTAGTGTTAAATAGAAGAAAAATTCTGGCTGTGTTTCTTTTAAATAAAATTGGATTGAAAATAACTTGATTATAAATGAATTAGAGAAGTAATGAAATTGCCTAAGTATTTTAAGTAATTAAGGCTGTGGGTTTTCATTTGCTTAAAACTAAACTATTCAACTGTAGAAGTGACATATTTCTAGCTTTCCATATTATAATGTTTGTTTTTTTTTTTAACTACAGGATATTGTCTTCTTGTACTGTTTAAATCTATACAGAAAAATAATTAATCCAGAGCTCCTTATTATAAATACTAAACTATTGATTGGAGCAGTGGCTGCGCAGGCACAGGAGGGCCTAGAGGAACTATCCCATGTTGAAGGTCAGGAACGGCGGCGGTAAGGAGATACCACTCATCCAAGGTATGGAACAGCAGCTGTGCTTTGCTGGAGCAGCCATGAAGAGACACCCCACGCCCAAGGTAAGAGAAACCCAAGTAAGATAGTAGGTGCTGCAAGAGGGCATCAGAGGGCAGACACACTGAAACCATACTCACAGAAAACTAGTCAATCTAATCACACTAGGACCACAGCCTTGTCTAACTCAATGAAACCAAGCCATGCCTGTGGGGCAACCCGGGACAGGCGGGTCATGGTGGAGAGGTCTGAGAGAATGTGGTCCACTGGAGAAGGGAATGGCAAGCCACTTCAGTATTCTTGCCTTGAGAACCCCATGAACAGTATGAAAAGGCAAAATGATAGGATACCAAAGAGGAACTCCCCAGGTCATTAGGTGCCCAATATGCTACTGGAGATCAGTGGAGAAATAACTCCAGAAAGAAAGAAGGGATGGAGCCAAAGCAAAAACAACACCCAGTTGTGGATGTGACTGGTGATAGAAGCAAGATCTGATGCTGTAAAGAGCAAATTGCACAGGAACCTGGAATGTTCTATTTATGCTTTATTGACTATGACAAAGCCTTTGACTATGTGGATCACAATAAACTGTGGAAAATTCTGAAAGAGATGGGAATACCAGACCACCTGACCTGCCTCTTGAGAAATCTGTATGCAGGTCAGGTGGCAACAGTTAGAACTGGGCATGGAACAACAGACTGCTTCCAAATAGGAAAAGGAGTACATCAAGGCTGTGTATTGTCACCCTGCTTATTTAACTTCTATGCAGAGAACATCATGAGAAATGCTGGACTGGAAGAAACACAAGCTAGAACCAAGATTGCCAGGAGAAATATCAATAACCTCAGATATGCAGATGACACCACCCTCATGGCAGAAAGTGAAGAGGAGCTAAAAAGCCTTTTGATGAAAGTGAAAGAGGAGAGTGAAAAAGTTGGCTTAAAGCTCAACATTCAGAAAACAAAGATCATGGCATCTGGTCCCATCACTTCATGGGAAATAAATGGGGAAACCATAGAAACAGTGTCAGACTTTATTTTTGAGGGCTCCAAAATCACTGCAGATGATGACTGCAGCCTTGAAATTAACAGACACTTACTTCTTGGAAGAAAAGTTATGACAAACCTAGATAGCATATTCAAAAGCAGAGACATTACTTTGCCGACTAAGGTCCATCTAGTCAAGGCTAGGGTTTTTCCTGTGGTCATGTATGAATGTGAGAGTTGGACTGTGAAGAAGGCTGAGCTCCAAAGAATTGATGCTTTTGAACTGTGGTGTTGGAGAAGACTCTTGAGAGTCCCCTTGGTCTGCAAGGAGATCCAACCAGTCCATTCTGAAGGAGATCAACCCTGGGATTTCTTTGGAAGGAATGATGCTAAAACTGAATCTCCAGTACTTTGGCCACCTCATGCGAAGAGTTGACTCATAGGAAAAGACTCTGATGCTGGGAGGGATTGGGGGCAGGAGGAGAAGGGGAGGACCGAGGATGAGATGGCTGGATGGCATCACGGACTCGATGGACGTGAGTCTGAGTGAACTCCGGGAGATGGTGATGGGCAGGGAGGCCTGGTGTGCTGCGATTCATGGGGTCGCAAAGAATTGGACACTACTGAGCGACTGAACTGAACTGAACTGAACTGAACTGAAACTATTGATTTTTTGAAATAACAGTAAAATGTTATGATAAAGAACACTAGATTTTCACCTTAATAATTGAACTTCACACTAGTTGAAAAGCTAGACCTTTTACTAGGGTAAGAGTAGAGCATAGTTTCCAGAAGGTAGAGAGATACTGTTGGCATATCTAGTTCCTAGAAGTGAGAAAGTGATGGCTCTCTTTCAAACCACTGGATTTTTATTTCCTCATTCTATAATTCATCTAGCATGGCTGTCTTCATGATGTTATTTGTGCTGAGAATATACCCAGGAAGGTAACATTTTTTCTGCTTTAATGTATCTCATAGCATAAGTTGAGAGACAGGCACTAAACAAGCATATTTGCATTACATCTAGTAGTGTGATGTTATCAGAGCCACAGTGTCTTCTACGGAAGAGAATAATGAGAAGACCTCACTAGTTAGGATGGTCAGAAAAATGCTATATGAATATGTGAGGGTTAACTGAAGATTTGACAAGTGTATTGACCTTTACTTGGTGAATGGGAGTGACAAAGGGGTTTGATTTTGCTGTGAGTTAGGTGTAGCTGGTTTAAGAGAACTGTAAGCAAAATGGAGACTCTATGTGAAGATCTCTAGAGGGGGATGAACTTGTAATTGTTGCAATTCCAGGGACAAATTAATGGTTCAGGTAAGCCAACATCTTGTGGGCCTGTTAAGGCCTAGTGGTTTTACTTGAAGGCCAAAAATGAAGTGAGGTCGCTCAGTTGTGTCTGACTCTTTGCGACTCCATGGACAGTAGCCTACCAGGCTACATGATCCATGGGATTTTCCAGGCAAGAATACTGGAGTGGGCTGCCGTTTCCTTCTTCAGGGGATCTTCCCAACCCAGGGATCGATCCCGGGTCTCCTGCATTGCAGACAGACCCTTTACCGTCTGAAGCCACTTGAAGGCCAAAGGAAAGCCCAAATAAGATATGGCATAGCTTCCATTTTTGGAACATCTCTTTAGCTGCAATAAGGAGGATGAACTTTAGATAGACATTGTGTCTGAAGAGACATGAATTAGGGGACTATTGCAATATTCCAGGTGAAAGATTATGCAGACTTAAACTAGGGTTTTGATAGTACATATATATATAAAGTCTAGAGTTATTCCAGAGTCAGAGACAAATTATTCCAGAGTTAGAGACAAGAAGATTTTGTTATGTATCAGATAGGCAGAGGATGTTCACTACTGCATCAATGGAAGAAACTGAATAGATGACAAAAAACATTAATGACTAACAGAGAAAAATGTAGTTTAGAAAGAAAGATTATTAAATTTATTTTACTCATGCAGCACTTGAGATACCTTTTCTCCTAAAACTAGGGGCATCAGTAGAGAATAGATTAAGGATCCTCAAGTTAGGAAAAGATAAACAGGCTTAATTCAAGCTTTGGAATTAGAAGTATGGCCCAAATAACTTCCAACTTGGGAATTAATGCAATGACCAAAGACAACTGTAAAATTAAAAGAGAAGAAGGCCAAAGGCAAAGCAATGATGAACTCTGTTATTTAAGGATTAGATGGAGGATATTAAAAATAATGACTAGAGGAATAAGACCAAGAGAGGTAAGAAGGAACAAGAATTATGATATCAGAGAAGTCAAAGGACATGTTTTAAGAAAGGGAGAATGGACAATGATTTAAATTGTTCCTGTTGAACTTGAAACATGAAAATTGCTGGTGATACTGAGAGTGGTTAATTTCAATTGAATCATTGAAGGCAGAAGTCAGATAACTGTTGCTTAACAATGGGCAGAAAATTGTGAAAAATATGTAATGCATGTAGACATTTGTTTAATGAAATTTGACTTTAAAAGAAGTAGGTAAGATTGAAATTATAAGAGGATGTCAGGGTTAAGTGATAATGTTAAGGGAAGAATGTGACTGATGCAATGAATATTTCTGTTTTATTTTAAAGGTGGAAATCAATAGAACGTTCTTCAAGGATAACACAAACAATTTTGGAGAAAAGGAATGTGGTTTACTCTACAGGTAAGAGCGAGGATGCATAAGCAAAACACTTGAGATGATAGGGAGGTACAATAGTGAGAGAATGGAGAGGTAAATGAAGGCTCATCAAGTCCGTTGCAATAGAAACATGAGCAAGTTGGTTTCTCGGTGGAAAGAAGAAACAGTCCACATCTGATAGCTTCTGTATGATAGCAAGGGTGACATACAAAAGAAATTTAAAAATATTTTATTGACTCATATATATTTAAAGTGTACAACAGGATGTTTTGATATACATATACATAGTTAAATGATTACTATAGTCAAGTTAATTAATAAGTCCATCTGTTCACATAGTTACTTTATTTGTATGTGCCAAGAGCACCTGAATCTACTGAGTAAATTAATAGTATATAATATATTATCATTATCAGTCACCATCTGATAGATTAGATCTTGATACCTTACTCACTTTACACAACTGTTAATTTGTGCACTTTGACCAACATCTTATTTTCCCCACTTCCCCATGCTTAGTAACCACAGTTCTACTCTTTGTGTCTACTATTCAACGTTTTTAGATTCCACATATAAGTGAGATCATGCAGTAATTTTCTTTGTGTCTGGTTTATTTCATATAGCATTATGCTACAGTCCATGGGACTGCAGAATCAGACACAACTGAGTGACTGAACAACAATATCTTGCAAATGTTCCAAACGTCAGAATCTTTACATTGTTCCAAATGTCAAAATCTTCTTTAAGGCTGAATAATATTTCATTACAGATATGTGCATAAATATGTTCTATTTATGTATACATATTTTATTTATTATGTATGTATGTGTAGCCTATTTCATTATATATATATCATCATATATAACATATTGCCATATATATTAATGTATAATTATAAAATATTGTATATAATAAATATATTATATATATAATATTATGCGTATATGTATATAATATATGGTATATATTAATATATTAATATATCAATAAATATAATATATTATATTATGTATGCATATATATGCCATATAATTATAAAATATTGTATCTAATAAATATAGTAATTTGTATATAATAAATATAATATCAGTTCAGTTCAGTTCAGTCACTCAGTCGTGTCCGACTCTGCGACCCCATGAATCGCAGCACACCAGGCCTCCCTGTCCATAACCATCTCCTGGAGTTCACTCAGACTCACGCCCATCGAGTCCGTGATGCCATCCAGCCATCTCATCCTCTGTCGTCCCCTTCTCCTCCTGCCCCCAATCCCTCCCAGCATCAGAGTCTTTTCCAATGAGTCAGCTCTTCTCATGAGGTGGCCAAAGTACTGGAGCTTCAGCTTTAGCATCATTCCTTCCAAAGAAATCCCAGGGTTGATCTTCAGAATGGATTGGTTGGATCTCCTTGGAGTCCAAGGGACCTTCAAGAGTCTTCTCCAACACCACAGTTCAAACGCATCAATTCTTCACTGCTCAGCCTTCTTCACAGTCCAACTTTCACATCCATACATGACCACAAGAAAAACCCTAGCCTTGACTAGATGGACCTTAGTCGGCAAAGTAATGTCTCTGCTTTTGAATTTACTATCTAGGTTGGTCATAACTTTTCTTCCAAGGAGTAAGCATCTTTTAATTTCATGGCTGCAGTCACCATCTGCTTTAATTTTGGAGTCCAAAAAAATAAAGTCTGACACTGTTCTACTGTTTTCCCATCTATTTCCCATGAAGTGATGGGACCGGATGCCATGATCTTCGTTTTCTGAATGTTGAGCTTCAAACCAACTTTTTCACTCTCCTCTTTCACTTTCATCAAGAGGCTTTTTAGTTCCGCTTCACTTTCTGCCATGAGGGTGGTGTCATCTGCACATCTGAGGTAACTGATATTTCTCCCAGCAATCTTGATTCCAGCTTGTGTATAATATATATTATATGTATAATATATATACATATATTTCTTTATCCACTTATCTGTCAACTGATATTTAGGTTGTTTCCAAGCCCTGGCTATTATGAATAACGCTGCAGTGAACATGGAAGTGCAATAATCTCTTCAAGGTACTCATTTCACTTCCCACGAAATCAATAAATCTTTTTATGGAAAGAAAGGAAGAAATAAAAATAGTATGAAGAGAATACGGAAGTTTTAATGTCTTCAAAGTCTGAAATTATGGAAGATCAGATAGAAAAGAGAGATGACCACAAGTGGGATTGGGAGTGGGAGATAAAATAGTAAGTAGATCCAAGATCTAATACTTTGACCAAATCAATAAAACAGAGTTTTAGCATATCTTTTACAGAGAAAAGAAATAAATACAGAAATGTAAGATTCGGAACTTATATAAGAGAAGGCAATTTGGAAATTGAAGAAAGGATGAAAATAGGTAAGAAGCAACAAAATAAAGTGATAAAAATGCATTCTGGAGTATATGATAACCCAAGAGAAAGAGATATATCATTGCAAATGTTTCATTTTTTTTGTAGACAGTAATAAAATTCTGAATAATTTTAATAAAGAAATTTAAAGTGAGAAAACAACAGTAAGAGTTGAGTTGGAAATTACAAACATACAGAATTAAATTGAATGACACAACAACACCATAATGGAAACAGTAAACATATTATAATCACTTGAGAATAAATTTGCCATGCCTTAGGAATGAATATTGTTACTCAATAGAGTAAGCATTATAACTGAGATTATAATAGATATGAAATTACAATGAAAGACATGAGAAATTACATTAATACACATAGTCCAGCAAAAGAAAACTAGGTATGCATAAATTAATACCCAGTTGACTCTTAAAAAGTATTAATATATAGTTGCAAAAAATTCCCAGAAAGTAAAAATAAAAGTAGATTCAGATAGATAGGGCATTTAAAATATCAGGAAACAATACAGATCAATTTGTGCTGATGAATTCCTGGTTAAATTATTAAAATGCCAAGAGGGAAGAAAGAAGGGCATTAGGCATCTAGGCTGAAAATCAAGTTATCATCCAAGGAGAATAATTGCAACACAGGCCTCTCCAGAGCAACTCCTAAGACAGATGAAAATAGACTGCTATATACAAAGTGCTGATGGAAAGAAAATGTAATCAAGAATATTATACAAGCCAAGTTATTTTTTAAGTTAAATAAAACAGAAGCAAATTATAAATATTCAGCAATCAAAGCATTCATCTTAATATAACCAATCATCAAATAAAATCCAGCAATAGAAATATGAACTGACAAGCTGAGGACAAAAATTAATGACAGAAGACACTGTAACTATGTCTTTAAGCTTAAATAAAGAAAAGTAAGAGATTTTTCTTACTAATGTAAAGTATTACATAGGAATTATTTAGCATGTAATAATTTCAAGGATATAATAATTATAAACTCAAAAATATTAACAATAAAATATAGATAATCAAATAATGAATCAAAACTAGAGGTAATAAACTTGAAGATAGAAGGGCTAGAACTGGAAATCATTGGTTATAACTAGATATAATTCCATATTCAGTTGGCTAAATTTAGTTTAATATATAGTTCAATATTTAGTTGACTAAATATCTGTCTTAATTATAATTGCAGAGTGGAATGTAAAAAGGTATAAACATCAAAATACAAAAATGATGCAAAAGTCAAAATTGCTAGATTGGAAGAAAGGTGGGAAAAGGTGTTTAATAATACTGTAGCTATGAAATGTGAAGTTGAACAACTAAAACCATAATGATTCATCTCTTTTAAATATTTTCATATCTTCATAACTTTTAGAAATATTTTATTAGTACCAATTGTTATAAAAGCATATGTATATATATACACATATATACGTACTTCATTTTTTTAACTCCGATTTGTTTACTATTAACAATTTAAGCAATGAGAATTTAAGGTAATTTTTGAAAATGTGTGTAATACTGTATTCACTGTAGTACAACAATGTCTGCAAAATTCAAACAATTTCTCTCACCATTCCTACATCTACACTATATCCATACTTGCAAAAAAAAAAAAAAGAAAAGAGAAACATCTAGAAAAATATTCCAATAATGATAAAAATAGCTTTATTTTTTCTTCCAAGTAATGGAAATGTCAGTGACATTTTTGTGTGTTTGCACTTGTATTTCTTCATTCATATGAATATTCAGAAAAGACCCTGATGCTGAGAGACAATGAAGGCAAAAGGAGAAAGGAATGG
The DNA here is from genome assembly GCF_016772045.2 of Ovis aries. Lineage (NCBI taxonomy): Eukaryota > Metazoa > Chordata > Mammalia > Artiodactyla > Bovidae > Ovis > Ovis aries. The sequence continues at coordinate 49,694,741 of NC_056056.1, forward strand.
CAGAGGATGAGACGGTTAGACAGAATTACCAACTCGATGGACATGAATTTGAACAAACTCCAAAAGATAGTGGAGGACAGAGGAGCCTGGCGTGTGGAGTCCATGGGGTCGCAAAGAGTCAGACATGACTTAGTGACTGAAAAGCAACAACATACACATTTTTTATATTTCTTTTCAAGTAGAAGCCATTATTTACCCCAAATCTGTTATTTCAGTGGTCTCCAACCTTTCTGGCATAAGGGACCAGGTTTGTGGATGGCAACTTTTCCCAGACCTGGGGGGAGAGGGGAATGGTTTCAGGATGATTCAAGCACAATACTTTCATTATGTACTTTTTTCTATTATTATTACATTGTGAGATATAATACAGCTCACTATAATGCAGAATCAGTGCCAGCCTTGACCTTGTTTTCATGGAGCTAGACAATCCCAAACAGGAGTGATTAGAGACAGTGACACCCAGAGTGTGTTGGTCTAGTCTATAATCTGGTTTTGGCTGCTGTCACTACAGAAAACTGCTTCACAAAGATAGGACATTGGAAATGGAAGCAGACTCAGTGCTTTTGTGGCAGTCTCAGGATATTCTGACTTAGCTTTAATCCAGAAATATCGAGATTTGAAGTTGTCTCAAACACGCTTTTAAGGCTACTGTCATTTGTGACCTCAAGCAGTTGATGCTTTTCTAGCACAAACAAAGTTGATTCACCTGGCTTATTCACAAATAGGTCATGGATCCATTGCTTCCCAGTTTCGGGATCTTTTGTGATTGGGAAGTAGTGCTCAGACTCTTTTGAAAGCTGAGGTAGGTGATTATGAACCAGCTGGAAGAAAGAAGGCCCTCGGTTTAGTCTCTTTCAAAATCTCCACTAATGTTTGAAACATGTCAAAATTCAGTGTTCACTCATCACCCCCATAACTCCAGTTTGGCTTTGAATGAAGCCACTTTATCTCAGATTTGAATACAGTTGTCATCTTCCCATGATGTGACAGACTGAGTTAGTTGAATAGGTTGAATATGTCACACAAGTAAATTTTGCTACCCATTCTGTGTTACTGAAATATGCTGCCAATGGTGACTGTTTTTCTAAAAGGAATCTCTGGAGCAGCTCTCATAATTCAAAAAACTCTATCCTTTCTATATATGAGAAGACATATGTGCTCTGTGTCCATATCCTAACAAAGCGGCACAAAGACACAAGTTATGAGCATGCACCATAATGTGGCTGATGATTTTAACCATATCCAACAAAATGTTTTTAAGTTTAGGGGACATTTTTCAGTTAGCCAGCATTTCTCTATGGATGACACAGAGTGTAGGTTCGCATTCAGAAGCTACCTCTTTGACCTGAGTAGCAAAACCAGAAAGTCATCCAGTCATGACAACCATTCTGTCCATACGTATATCGACACAGAATGACCACTTCAGTTTTCCTGATATGTAAATATTCAAAGACATGGTTCTGCAGCTGCAGTATTGGTTGGCAACAAAAGTGCACACGACATATCCTTGTGCACATCTTCCTGGATATCACACAACACAAAACATTCTTGTGCTGTTGTCAACACTGGTAGACTCATCAGCCTGGATGGCACACCACAGTGCCCCAGTCCTCTCTAGCAATTGTGCCTCAATATCCTCTGCTATTTCATCACTTCATCTAGTTATGGTCCTACCTGAAAGAGGAACCCATGCCATCTTTTGAACTGCAGCCTCTCCTTAAAGTTCATGGCAAATGTCCTTAGCAGCAGATAGCACCAACTCTTCACCAATAACAAAGGATTTTTTAGTTCTAGCAATGTGACTATCCACGAAGAATAATACTGTCAGTGCAGACACATTTAATGAAGTGGTGGCCTTCAATAATCGCTTCTATTCTTCATGTTCACGTTTTTGTTTTTGTTTTTAAACTCCAAAGACTGGTCTTTTAATACAGGGTGCTTGTCTCCATATGGCAAAGCAGTTTTGAAGCTTTCATGGCTTCGTTGGATAGCCAGTTGCCATGTAGTTTACAAAGCAGGCTTGAAGAATGTGAATCACTTCTTGTAATGAACCTATAATTTAAGTGGGATTCTTGATATTTTCTTTTAAATACGGCTTTCTTTTCTTTTTTTGGCAGTCAGAGTCTTCTGTATTCTTCCTGTTGGATCTTTCCCCCTCTTCAAAAATGCTCTTCAGTGACATTTATTTTTTACTAATTTTGGTTAGGGTAAACTTCTGGGCTCACCAAAAATGTGATTGAGACAAGTGCTCAGAGCAGGAAAGAGGCACAGATGGAAGTGGTAGATAAAATAATGGGCAGGTCATGAGCAGATTAAGCTGTCGGATTCTAACTTAAAGCCTGACACCAGATGTGGTTTAATTGTCACTTGCCCTCACTGATAGTTTTGATATGTCTGTAAACAATTGATTTATTATTGCCTCTGTGCAATCAAACCTCTCTGCTAATGATGATTTGTATTTGCAGCCATTCCCTAGTTCTAGCATCACTGCCTCAGCTCCACTCATTTCATCAGGCCTTAGATATTCATAAGGCGTGCTCACCTTAGATCCTGAGCATGCTCAGTTCACAATAGAGTTTGCACTCCTATGAGAATCTAATGCCACTGCTGATCTGACAGGAGGTGGAGCTCAGGGGGTAATGCAAGCAATGGGAAACATCAGCCGAAGCTTCACTCACTCACCCACTGCTCACCTCCTGCTGTGTGATCCAGTTTCTAACAGGCCATAGACCAGTACCAGGGTTGGAGACCTTCCTCTTACTTAATTTTAAATCTTTAAATATAAACTAAATAAATGTTATTTAACTTAAAATCTCCACTAATCTACATTAAAAAATTTTCCACTACTTTTGATAAATCTGACATATTTCAAACATCAAAAATCTAAAAATCACAGAACAGAGGACACAACATGTAGTACATATGATTCTGGATCATATGATAGAACTAAATTTTTGTATTTAATACTTGGTATCCAGATGTGAAAAATAATTTTATAAAGAACATACAGAAAACAGAAACTTTGTATTGGAAATGTAATATAAGAAGAAAAATATTAAGACATCAATGAGTAATTATATTTTCAATTTTTATTATTTTTCCTTTAAGGAGGTATTATTACTATACAACTATGTTACAGGTGAACAATATAGTGATCACAATTTTTAAAGATTACATTCTAAGTATATTTATTATCAGATATTGGCTGTATTACTTGTATTATACAATACATCCTTGTAACTTATTTTATACCCAGTAGTTTTTAATTCTTACTCCTCTATCCCTTTATTGCCCTTCCCTCTTTCACTCTACCTGTTGGTAATCACTAGTTCATTCTCTAAATCTGCGCGCCTTTTTTTTTTTTCTATATTCACTAGTTTGTTTTATAAGTGATAATATGTAGTATTTCTCTCCCTCTGTCAGTTTACTTCACTAAGCATAATATATTCTAGGTCTGCCCCTGTTGTTGCAAATAGCAGAATGTTATCTTTTTAAGGCTAATACTTCTCTCTCTCTCTCTCTCTCTCTCTCTCTATATATATATATATCTACACACATATAATATGTGCATCACATATGTATATATGCATGTATATAATAATATAATATTCCCCTATATATGTGTATGTGTGTGTGTGCATGTACGGCACTGGTACTGGTTAGTCAAGTGTGTCTGGGACTTTGTGACCACATGGACTGTAGCCTGCCAGGCTCCTCTGTCCATGTAATTTTCCAGGCAAGATTACTAGAGTGGGTAGCATTCCCTTCTACAGGGGATCTTCCTGACCCAGGGAAGGAAGTAATGTCTCCTCCATTACAGGCAGATTCTTTACTGTCTGAGCCACCAGCGGTACTGTTGTATATATGGCTATTCCCCTGCTACTGCTACTGCTGCTAAGTCACTTCAGTCGTGTCCGACTCTGTGTGATCCCATAGACGGCAGCCCACCAGGCTCCCCCTTCCCTGGGATTCTCCAGGCAAGAACACTGGAGTGGGTTGCCATTTCCTTCTCCAATGCATGAAAGTGAAAAGTGAAAGGGAAGTTGCTCAGTCGTGTCCGACTCTTCGCAACCCCATGGACTGCAGCCTACCAGGCTCCTCTGTCCGTGGGATTTTCCAGGCAAGAGTACTGGAGTGGGGTGCCATCGCCTTCTCCGGCTATTCTCCTATATATGTGCATATATGCATATGTATATACGAGTATTAGATTATTTATATTATAAATATTGCATTATTTATTATGTTTTACATTGCATTCTATTATGTATTATATTGTTATATATGCATATATAATACATATACTCATATACTACTCATGTACATATACACATGTGTGTGTGTGTGTTAGTCGCTCAGTCATGTCTAACTCTTTGTAACCTCATGGACTGTAGCTCACCAGTCTCCTCTGTTCATGGAATTCTCTAGGCAAGAATATTGGAGTGGGTTGCCATTCCCTTCTCCAGGAGATCTTCCCAACCCAGGGATCAAACCCAGGTCTGTGGCATTGCTGTCAGATTCTTTACCATCTGAGCCACCAGGGAAACCCCATATACATATATACATGTATGTATATATGTGCACACATACCACATTCTCTTCATCCATTCATTTATTGATGTATACCTAGCCTTCTTCCGCATCTTGGCTATTGTAATTAATACTGATATGGATATTGGGATATATATGTCTTTTCAAATCAGTGCTTTCATTTTCTTTAGATATATTCTCAAGAGTGGAACTGCTGCATGTTATAGTAGTCCTAATTTTAATCTTTTGAGTATCTTTCATAATTTTTCCACAGTGATTGCACCAATTTATATTTCCATCAACAGTGTAAAAGGGTTACTTATTCTTCACATCCTCTCTAATATTTCTTGTTTGTGGTCATTTTGATGATAGCTATTCTGACAGGAGTGAAGTGATAACTCATTGTGGTTTTGATTTCCATTTCTCTGATGATTAGCGACGTTGAGCATCTTTTAAAGTGCCCATTGGCCATCTGCATTTCTTCTTTGGAGAAATGTCTCTTCAGGAGAAATTTTTAAATGAATTGTTTGATATTTTTCTTTAATATCATGAGGTGTATGAATTGTTCATATACTTTGGATATATAATTCCTTACCAGTCATATTGTTTTCAAATATTTTTCCCATTCAGTAGATTATGTTTTCATGTTTTCAATGGTTTACCTTTCTCTGGAAATTTTCTAAGTTTAATCAAATCCCATTTGTTAACTTTTGCTTTTGTTCCTTTTGTCTTAATACACAGATCCAAAAAACAAACAAACAACAACAAAACATTTCTATAATTTATACATTCTTCCTATGTTCTCTTTTAGGAGTTTGCATGGTTGAAGTCTTACATTTAGGTTTTTAATCTATCAATATTTTGATTTTTTGAATTTGGTGTGAGGAAATGTCTTAATCTCATTGTTTTAAATTTAACAGTTAAGTTTTCCCAGTATCACTTACTGAAGACATTATCTTTTCTCTGTTTTATAATCTTTCCTCCTTTTTCAGTAATTAATTGTGTGTGGTTTTACTTCTGTTTCTGAGCCAGTGTATACTTTTTTTTTTTTTTAATTGTAGCTTTGCAGCATAATCTGAAGTCAGGGAGTATGATTCCTCCAGCTCTGTTCTTCTTTTTCAAGATTGTTTTCTCTGTTTGGAATTGTTTGTGTTTGTATATGAATTTTAGGACTTTTTTAAAGCTCTTTGAGAAACGCCTTTTGTATTTTGATAGAGATTGTATTGCCTCAAGTAGTATGGCTATTTTAATAACATAATTTTTTCCATTTAGTGAACAGTATATTTTTCCATATGTGTTGTCTTGAATTACTTTCATCAGTGACTTATAGTTTTTTGAGTACAAATAGTTTACCTCTTCAGGTAGTAAATAAAATACCCTCCTGGGTATTTTATCCTTTTTGATATAATTGGAATTGGAATTGTTTTCTTAATTTCACTTTCTAATAGTTCATTGTTAGTGTATAGCAATGCAACAGAGTTCTGTATATTAATTTTATATCCTGTAACTTTACTTAATTAGTGATTGGGTAATTAGTAATAATTTTTAACATGTATTTAGGATTTTCTTAGTATCATGTCATCTATAAACAGGAATGGTTTATTTCTTCCTTCCCAATTTGGATTTCTTGTATTTATTTTTCTTGTCTAATTGCTGTGACTAGAACATTCAATGCTGTGTTGAATAAAAGTGGCTAGAAAAGGCATCTTTGTCTTGTTCCTGATCTTAGAGGAAATGCTTTCAGCTTTTCACAGTTATCTGTGGGAATAACACATTGGCCCTTACCATGTTGAAGTATGCCCACTATATCCACTTTCTGGAAGGCCTTTATCACAAATGGATGCTGAATTTTGTCAAAAACTGTTTCTGAATCTACAGAGATGATCGTATGGCTTTCATTTTTCAATTTTTTTAATGTAGTGCATCACATTGAGCTTCAAATATTGAACCATCTTTGTGTCCCTGGAATAAGTCCCACTTGATTATCATGTATGATTATTTTAATGTATTCTTGGATTAAATTTGCTAATATTTTGTTGAAGATCTATGTTCATCAGTGATACTGGCTAGCAATTATCTTTATTGTGATATTTTTTATCCAGTTTTAGAATCAGGGTAGTTTTATCCTCATAGAATGAGTGTGAAAGTCTTTCTTCCTCTATAATTTTCTGGAATAATTTGAGAATGATGAGTATTATTTGTACTCCAAATATTTGATAGAATTCACCTGTGAAGCTGTCTAGCTCTGAACTTTTATTTCTTGGGAGTTTTTTAAATTACTGATTAAATTTCTTTGCTGGCATATGATTCATTCATATTTTTGATTTCTTCCTGGTTCAGTCTTGGAAGACTGTTCATTTAAAGAATTTATCTATTTCTTTTAGATAGTCTATTGTATTGGCATTTAATTGTTTGTAGTAATCTCATGATCCTTTGTTTTTCTGTAGTGTCAGTTGTTACTTGTACTTTTCTCCTTTTTATTTTTTTTTTGTTTTATTGATATGGGCCGTCTCTATCTCTTGATTAGTCTGGCTAAAGTTTTATCAATTGTTTTTCTGTTTTAAATGAACCAACTCTTAGTTTCATTGATCTTTTCTATTTTCTTTGTCTCTATTTCATTTATTTCTGCTTTGATCTTAAAGATTTATTTTCTTCTACTAAATCTTAGCATTGTTCTTATTCTTCTAATATCTTTAGGTGTAAGGTTAGGTTGTTACATGAGATTTTTCCTAAAGTGAGCTTGTATTACTCTAAACTTTCCTCTTAAATCTGGTTTTTCTGTGTCCCATAGATTTTGGATCATGGTGTTTTGTTTTCACTTTTCTTCAGTTATATTTGAGTTCCTATTTGATTTTTTCAGTGAACCATTGATTATGTATGGTATGCTGTTTTTAGCCTCCATGTGTTAATGTTTTTTGTAGGTTGCTTTGTAATTGATTTCTAGTCTCTTAGTGTTCTAGTCAGTAATGAAGCTTGATATTATTTCAAGTTTCTTGAATTTACAGAGGCTTGTTTTGTGGCCTAGTAGGGCTCCCCTTATAGCTCAGCTGGTAAACAATCTGCCCACATTGCAGGAGACCTGGGTTTAATCCCTGGGTTGGGAAGATTCCCTGGAGAAGGGAAAGGCTTGCCCACTCCAGCATTCTGGCCTGGAGAATTCCATGAACTGTATAGTCCATGGGGTTGCAGTCAGACACGACTGATTGACTTTCACTTTCAAGACTTTCATATGGCTTCCCAGGTAGAGTTTGTGGTAAAGAAACTGCCTACCAATGCAGGAGACTTTAGAAATGCAGGTTGTTCCCTGGGTCAGGAAGATTCCCCTGGAGGAGGGCACAGCTATCCACTCCAGTACTCTTGCCTAGAGAATCCCATGGACAGTCTATCACCGTACCGCCCTGAACACACCTGATCTCATCTGATCTTGGAAGCTAAGCAGAGTTGCTCCTGGTCAGTACTTGGATGGGAGAATCCCATGGACAGAGAAACCTGGTGCACTATGGTCCATAGGGTCACAAAGAGTCAGACATGACTGATACAACTTAGTACAGCGCAGCACAGCACAGCACATGTAACCTATACTGGAATATGTTCCATGTACACATGAAAAAGAATGTGTAGTCTGCTCCTTTTTGATGCAGTGTTCTATATATCAGTTAAGTTCATCTGGTCTAATGTGTCATTTAAGATCAGTGTTTCCTTATTTATTTTCTGACTGGATGATCTGTCTGTTAATGTCAGTGGGCTTTTATTTTTATTTTTTTTATTTTTTATTTTTTATTTTTTTAGTTTTTTTATTTTTTAAATTTTAATATCTTTAATTCTTACATGCGTTCCCAAACATGAACCCCCCTCCCACCTCCCTCCCCATTACATCTCTCTGGGTCATCACCGTGCACCAGCCCCAAGCATGCTGCATCCTACGTCAGACATAGACTGACGATTCAATTCTTACATGATAGTATACATGTTAGAATATCATTCTCCCAAATCATCCCACCCTCTCCCTCTCCCTCTGAGTCCAAAGGTCCATTATACACATCTGTGTCTCTTTCCCTGTCTTGCATACAGGGTCGTCATTGCCATCTTCCTAAATTCCATATATATGTGTTAGTATACTGTATTGGTGTTTTTCTTTCTGGCTTATTTCACTCTGTATAATCGGCTCCAGTTTCATCCATCTCATCAGAACTGATTCAAATGAGTTCTTTTTAACGGCTGAGTAATACTCCATTGTGTATATGTACCACAGCTTGCTTATCCATTCATCTGCTGATGGACATCTAGGTTGTTTCCATGTCCTGGCTATTATAAACATTGCTACGATGAACATTGGGGTACATGTGTCTCTTTCAATTCTGGTTTCCTCGGTGTGTATGCCCAGAAGTGGGATTGCTGGGTCATAAGGTAGTTCTATTTGCAATTTTTTAAGGAATCTCCACACTGTTCTCCATAGTGGCTGTACTAGTTTGCATTCCCACCAACAGTGTAGGAGGGTTCCCTTTTCTCCACACCCTCTCCAAAAGTTTCCTACTATTTTTGTGTTACAGCCAACTTCTCTTTTTATATTTGTTTACAGTATTCTTGCCTGGAAAATCCCATGGACAGAGGAGCCTGGCAGGCTGCAGTCCATTGGGTCGCAGAGAGTCGGACATGACTGAGCGACTTCACTTTCACTTTCACTTATATTTTCTTTATGTACCTAGGTGGTTCTATGTTGGATGCATAGATGTTTACAATTGTTCTTTCTTCTTCTTAGAATGATTCCTTGATCATTATATAATCAAGATAATTCTTGTCTTTTGTGATAGTCTTTATTTTAAAGTCTATTTCATCAGGTATAATTATTGATAACTTGGTCTTTAAAATCTCTATTTGAATGAAATAATTTTTCCCTCCCCTTTTTTTTCAGTCTACATTATTTTAGATCTAAAGTGAATCTCCTGTAGGTAGTATATATATATGGCTCTTTTTTTTAATCAAATAAACTATGACTTTATTATTCATTTGTAGAAATTATTTTTAAAACTTTATTTATTTATTTATTTTTGGCTGTGCTGAGTCTTCACTGCAACACAGGCTTTTCTCTCATTGTGGCAAGTGAGGGCTGCTGTCTAGTTGCAGCATCTGGGCATCCTGTTGCAATGGTGTCTCTTGTTGCACAGCATGGGCTCTAGGGTGCTCAGACTTCAGAAGGTGTGGCACATGGGATAAGCAGTTGCAGCTTTCAGGCTCTAGGGTGCAGAATCAATAGTTGTGGTGCACAGACTTAGATGCTCCATGGCATGGGGGATCCTCCCCAGATCAGGTATCAAACCTATGTCTCCTGCATTGGTAAGCAGATTCTTTATCACTGAGCCACAAATAAAGCCCCAGGATCTTATTTTTGAATCCATTAAGCCACTCTATGTCTTTTGTTTGGAGCATTTAGAACATTTATATTTAAAATAATCATTGATACATGTGTACTTATTGCCATTATGCTAGCTGTTTTTTGGATTCGTTTTGAGGTTCTTTTTTGTTCCTTCTTCTTTTTGTCTCTTATGATTTGATGTCTATCTTTATTAGTGTGTTCAAATTCCTTCTGTATGTTGTGGGTATATTTACTATTTTTCTTTTATTTGTGGTTATCATGAGGTTTATATATAGTAATCTACCTGTACAGGGTTATTTTTAATTGGTGGTCTCTTAATTTCAAACATTTTAATGCACCTACATTTTTACCTTCTTCCTCTTGTATTTACTGATTCTGACACCATGCTTTACGTCTAATTATTTTGTCTATCCCTCAACTGTTTATTGTGAATAAAGATGATTTTACTACCTTTGCCTTTTAGTGTTCTCACTGGCTTTGTAAATGGGTGGTTTACTATGTTTACTGTATGTTTGCCTTTACTGATGAGATTTTCTTTGAGTATTTTCATGTGTTTAGTTGTGGCTTTTTATTTTATTGTGGCCTTCCCTTGTGGCTCAGAAGGTAAAAAACCTACCTCAATACAGGAGATCTTGGTTCTATTTCTGAGTTAAGAAAATCCCCTGGAGAAGAGAATGGCTACCCACTCCAGTATTCTTGCCTGGAGGATTCCATGGACAGAAAAGCCTGGCAGGCCACAGTCCATAGGGTTGCAAAAGATTTGGACATGACTTAGCCACTAAACCACAAAAACATGGCACTAAAGTCACCCAGTTTCTTCCTCTACTTCTATTATTTTCTTCTCCATTAATCTTTTCTTTCTGTTTTCTTATATTTTTAAATGGTAGATAAATATTATGAAGGAAACATTTCTGCAAGGATGATTTTTTTCATGGAACATGAGCATTTTCATTAAAATCACCCATCTCCAAATTTTCTTATAGACATCTTTAATATACGCATTTAATTTTCTTTAAAATATTCAAAAGAACCCAAAATTTTTATACTTTGTACCTAATATCAATAAATTGAATTACTTTGATCTCTTTCTGTTATGACTTCTATTTTTAAACATTGTTCAAATTTTCAAAAGAAATGAATAAATTTTTGTAAAGTTCAAGTAAAAAATTATGTTCTGTTTTCTTTCTATGTAATTTGAGGTAAAGAGTGCTTTTATTTTCTCTCACACAAGGCTTGTTATTATTTTTATGTAAATTATTATTTTTCAGAACTTGGGCTTTTATAGCATGACTTTCTTATTCTTGTTTTCTTTATTTTTATTAGCCTCTTGCTAAACTGGAGTAATTTTAAGACTTATTTTTCAAAGAATATATGGCAGCTATTTATACTTTGAGACTTGAATATCTGAAAATTCCATTTAGTTGTTTTCGCACATAAATGATAACTTCACAAGATGTGGAATTCTGAAGTCACAAATTCTTTTCAAACTTTTCTGATGGTTCATTACCTTTCAGTCCCTAATGTTTAAAAGAGAAATATGATCCAACTTCTTTTTTCTAAACTCATATCTTATAAAATTCTTGGGATTAAAATGGATGATATTGGGGTGAAGATCAAGTCATTGGTCAAGATTTCTTCCATTTACTTTGCTTAAAGTTATACTTCTCAAGAAGATTAATCACGTTTAAAGCCATGAGAGACCTTCTACAATCTGTTTATGTCAACAATAAACAATTTCAGAAAGTTGCCACTGTTTGGATAACATCCTCAACTGGCTTCTATCACGAATAGATTTTTCCCTTTATCTTCACATTTCTTAAGTAGGAACTAACTACTGAGGTGGCAGTCAGATATGTATGTATTATTAAGCCTCTTACTTTCTAGAAAATTTCAAGAATATTTTCTACATTAAATTCAGTAATAAATACTTATTTCTTATTATTATATATGCAGTATTGTTTCTTAAAGAAGCATTTGACAAAAGACAAGGGCCTGCAATTTTAAACCTAATTAGGTACAGGTGATGTGATTCTGCAGCATACTAATAAACATAATCGTTATGAACAATCTTTTATTGGTGAATAATAGTTTTATAGAGAGTTATAGGGTCTGTATAATTTTCTTCATAGATTGCTTTAAAAAAATTGCTGATACTTTTAATGGAATTCCTGATGCTATTTCCTCTGACGAAAACCACTAACTGGGAGATCATGTTGACTTAAAACAAATAGACTGCTGATTATTTTTCCAATAAAAATAAGCCTATTGGTATCAGCAGCAGATTGCAATTTGGGGTCTGCAATGATGGCCAGCTATGTATAAGTCTCAGTACAGCAAGGACAGGAAAACTCTTTTAAAGGGGGTAAAGGATATTGGGAGGACTTTAATAAGCAAAGAGTCCATTCGAGGAATTGAGAGCTCAGTGTACAGTGCATTTTGTTTCTCTGAGTTGTCACTGTCTCTCATGGATTGAGTCTGCCAAGGAAGAAGAGAAAGTCCTTTCCTGTTGGGCTTTGCTATTGTCATATGGCTTGAGAGTTCCCCTTTCTGGCCTCCTGACTATTTTAATGACTTCTATTTATTAATCTTTATATTCCTCCATCTTTGATCAAGATCTTTCTCTGAAAGTCCCTCTGATCAAGAGTCAGGTTTTCTTGTTTCAGCAGCTTATTTTACCCTCAAAGCCAGGAAGAACCTTTCTGGATGTAGTATCTCATGTCAGAGGGAAAGCACACTGATCACAAAACTATTGAGATCATATTTGAGTAACAAAGAGGAGTAGGAAGATGAACTCACAGGCGCTTTCTATCTAAAGTCCATACGTTTTAAATTATAGACATTGGAGATCACTTAAAGCTTTGTGATCATCAAAGGTTTGGTAGGCAAACTTCCAATGCACCTGGTTCAGATGTCTTAGGAAAGCTGTCTCATCATGTCAGCCACTTTAATTGTGGGAAGTCTTTCCTTTAGATCACCAACTGATGTTTAGGTACAGTCAGTGTTGGGTATGGGTATTTTGGAGTGTCCTATGAATCTAGAAAGTGTTTGTTCCCTAGAAAGCGGTGGTACAAATGTTGGTTAGCAGTACCAGACAGGGGCCTTTTCAATAAGGTTGAAGGGAATCCTTTTGTATATGTTTTTTTTTGAATATATGAAATCTTCATGGTGCAAGGTGTAAGGAGGTTGTTGTTGTTCAGTTGTTAAGTCGTGTCTGACTCTGCAACCCCATGGACTGCAGCATCACAGTTTCTCTGTCCTCCACTAACTGCCAAAGTTTGCTCAGATGCATGACCATTGAGTCAATGATGCTATCTAACCATCCCATCCTCTTTTGCCCCTTTCTCCGTTTGCTGTCAATCTTTCCCAGCATCAGAGTCTTTTCCAATGAGACATTTCTTCACATTAGCTGGCCAAAGTGTTGGAGCTTCAGCTTCAGCAAAAGTCTTTCCAATGAATGTTCAGGGTTGATTTTCTTTAGGATTGATGGGTTTGAATCCTTGCAGTCTAAGGGACTCTTTAAAGTCTTCTCCTGCATCATAATTTGAAAGCATCGATTGTTTGGTATTCAAACTTCTACTCTTCTTTATAGCCCATCCATACTTAACTACTGGAAAAACAGTAGCTTTGACTTCATGGACCTTTGTCAGCAAAGCGATGTCTCTGCTTTTTAATATGCTGTCTAAGTTTGTTATAGATTTTCTTCCAAGGAGCAAGTGTCTTTTAATTTTATGGCTAGTCACTGTCTGCAGTGATTTTAGAGACCAAGAAAATAAAATCTGTCAGTGCTTCCATTTTTTCCCCTTCTATTTCCCATGAATTGATGAGACCAGATGCGATGATCTTACGTTTTTTAATGCTGAGTTTCAAGTCAGCGTTTTCACTCCTTTGTTTCACCTCATCAGTAGGCTCTTCAGTTCCTCTCCATTTTCTGCCACTAGAGTGACATCACCTGCATATCTGAAGTTGCTGATATTTCTCTTTAGCCACAGAAGAGGCAGTAGCCTGTGCAAAAGAAAATTTCTGTATGTGAAGCATAAAGACCATGAAAAAAACATAAAAATCCTTTGATTTTATATCCAAAAACATAGTTATATAGACAAAGAATATTGTATGAAATCTATTTGCCAGAACTTAAATGGTCCATTAGGCCATTAAAATGTCCAGTAAATGTAGTAACAGACTTTCTTGGTTTGTTTGTATGTTTAACAACTGGGATTAGTAAGGTAGGCACTTTTTGCAACTTCCTCCTTAACATTTTTCCACCAATATTGACTCATGAATGCTTTCATTTTGTCAGTAGACAAATAGTTCAAAGCATATACAGTGGGGAAGAGTGAGAAGTTTTTTTTTTTTTTTTTATAGGTTTTCACTATTTATTTATAACAAATATTCCATGTCCGGAATCCTCTTCAGTCAGTTCTTTGAGATGATGCCGTCGGCCTTGGCCAACCAGAGAAGTCATCTGATTCACCCATCCTGCGAATGGCCCCGCAGATAGAGCAGGTTTTAAAATAGCCGTTGAACCTGCCTGTCACCTTGTCAACCTCGGCCACGTTCATCTGGATGGACGGGTGGTCCTTGGCACATATGATACGGCTGCTGGCAGAGCATTTCCGAGGCACATACAGGTCCACGAACTCACCGGCGTCATTCTGCATGTTGAGCAAGCGTCTCAGGCCTTGCATCGTCCCCTTTGCCCGGACGCTAGCCACGCAGCCCACCTGATGGTACAACGATGAGGGCGAGCACACAAGTGGGAATTTTTAAAGTCTGTAGCAGGACTGAGTTGTTATTTGGTCCAAATTTGGTAAATGGGAATCTCACAATCATTTGCTCAATAGCTTTAAACAAAAAGGCAGTAGCAGTAATGGTTCTAATAAGGCAGGTATCGCCATGCCATAGAGTCCAGTTGCTATAGTACCTTTTTGGCTATAACACCCTATATAGGTAACTGGTGACCTCTATGTTTTTGAGTGAATATCCTGAGGGCAAACACTTTTTATATACAGAAAGACAAAAGGAAGTTTGATAATTTGGATACTCAAGGGCAGGTGGGTTCATTAAATTCTCCTTTAAGTTGTTATAGGCTGTGTCATCAAATTCTCCTCATAAACATTGGGTGGTATTGTTATTATTCAGTAAAAAATGCAGAAATTTAGCTACAGGAGAAATTTGAAATCTATTTTTTGCAATAACCAACTCTCCTGAGAAAAACTAAGAGTTGGTGTTTAGTTTGGGGTTTGGAGAAACTTAGGACACCGTGAAGTATATCTGAAACTAGGTGAAGCCCTTGTTTTGATATCAGATTCCCTAAACATTGATCTTGGGTTTGGGAAAACAGTTTTGGGGACAATCTTTCCACTGAAGACCAAAAGCTTTAGCAAGTGGATGCTGTCTTCAGGTTAGGAGACTTGAGGTGAGCAAAGAAGCAAATCATCCACAAATTGTAACAGTAGAACTTATAGGGCACTTTTTAACACCAAGCTCAGCCCTCAAGATTTATAAGAAATAATAACTCCAAGTAAAATCTTGAGTCATTATTGTCCCAGTGAATTATTTTTCTTCCCAGTTCAGTCAGTTCAGTTGCTCAGTCATGTCTGACTCTTTGTGACCCCATGAATTGCAGCATGCCAGGCCTCCCTATCCATCCCCAACTCCCAGATTTCACTCAGACTCACATCCATCGAGTCAGTGATGCCATCCAGCCATCTCATCCTCTGTCGTCCCCTTCTCCTCCTGCCCCCGATCATTCCCAGCATCAGAGTCTTTTCCAATGAGTCAGCTCTTCACATGAGGTGGCTTTTCTTCCCAAGTGAAGGCAAAAAAAGCATTTGCTAGCTTCATCAACTGGAATACTGAAGAATGCACTGTATAAATCTATTGCAGTAAAGAATTTGCTTCCGATAGAAGTGGACAGTAGTAATGCATTGAGAGATAACAATGTTTTTTTATTGTTGTTATTACAATGTTGTTTATTACTCAGAGGTCCTGAACAAACTCTACCTTCAGTACTTAGATTTTCTCACTAGTACAATAGGAGTATTGTTAAAATAAAAATATTGCAGATATTAAGACTTGAGCCTTATAATCTATTATGGGTTTTAAATCTTAAAGTTCTTCCTCACTTATGGGATAGTGATTAGCTCTGGGAAGAGATTTTGAAAGATCTATTTGAACACTGATGAGAAGTACATTGTGCATTTTGTCAATATCATTTGGAGATTTTGCCCATAAGAAGGATGGTGGCTGAATCAATAGAGCCAAATAATCAGTGCTTCCAGAATCAGCTCTACTATACTCAGGGACAGAGCAAATAAAAGACATCAAAAGGTTGTTTGATTCACCTGGTTGGTTGCTTTGATTGCTACAGTTGACCCTTGAACAACATAGTGGCTAGAGGCTGTGAATTTCTGAACTGCTAAAAATTTGAGAAAAACTTTACAGTCAGAGTCAACCAACTGCAGAAGTACTACTATAGGACTTATTTAGGAAAACTTCAGCATATAAGTGGACCCAGGCAGTACAGACCAGTGTTGTTCAAGGGTCAACTGCATTACAAATTTTAGAATTATACCCCCCTTTCAAGAGTAAGAAATTCCAGTATGATGCTTTCCTAAGAAGTCTTTGCCTAATAAATGGACAGTTGCTGAGGAGCAAGAGACAAAAGGATTCACATGTCTCAAAGGGTTTAATAAAAGGAACTAGGTTCAGAGACAGAAACCTTTTGAGGTTCATTAAAGATCCCAGTATTTGCACTTGCAGTACTCTGAGGCAAGGGATGCTTTATGTTAGTGGGATTGAGCTCTTAGAGTGACTCCAGTGTCAATTAGGACAGCACAGCTTTAATGGAACAGCCCAATTCCCAGGGAGTCAGGGCAAAGGCTTAACAGTGCAGTTCCAATAGAACAGCCCCTGTTCTGAAAGGTACCAAGCTAAAGCCTGCATTGGCACCATTTCAGTGAAACTGCCCCTGTTCCAAAAGAAATTGGCCCAAAAGCTAGAAGAGTTCCAGTTGAAACAGCCTGATTTCAAAATACTATCAGGCTGAAGTGCCAAGCAACTACTTACAGACAGAACAAAGCTTAAACAAAAAACATGGAGCCTTAAAATGTATCCCAAACAAAACCTGGGAGAACTTCAAAACATAAAGAAGGCAGAAGCTCAGATCCAAAAGAAAGACTTACCTTCAAACCCCAGGGCTGATGGAAAAGCAGTGTACAATAATGGACTAAATGTTGAACTCTATACTCATCAGCCTCAGAGTCACTGAATGTCTTCTCTGGACCCCCATGCATGTCACAAAAATTACCTAAAATAAATATATTTCCAGTTATTTCTCCAGTAAAAATGGGCTTTTCAGTATCAGCAAATAATTACAATTCAGGGTCTGTAACCATGGTGAGCCATCTGTAAGTCCCAGCACAGCAAGGAGAAAATAACTCTTTTAAAGAGGAGAAAAGGAAAAAGAGGAGAAAAGGAGGGCTGAAGTAAGCACAGCTCATTGAAGGAGTTGAGATTCAAAAAAGCATAGTGGCTTTAAAAAAATTTTAATTTAAGAAAAATTTTAACTTGGAAGACGACTGCCAATATGTTGTGTTGGTTTCTACCATGCAGCAAAACGAATCAGCTATAAGTATACATATACCTCCTCCATCATGAGCCTTCTTCTTATCCTTCCATCCCACCCCTTTAGGTCTTCACAGAGCATGAAGCTGGACTCCCTGTGTTATGCCACAGTTTACTTCTAGCTATCTATTTTACACATGCTAGTGTATGTAGATATCAATGCTAGTCTCTCAGTTCACCCCACCCTCTCCTTCCCACACAGTGTCCTCAAGAACATTTTCTATGTCTGCATCCCCATTCCTATCCTACAAATAGGTTCATCAGTACCTTTCCTCTAGATTACATATGTATGCACTAGTATATGATATTTCTTTTTTCTCTTTCTGACTTACTTCATCCTGCTCTAGGTTCATCCACCTCACTACAATGTTCATTTTTATGACTAAGTAACATTCAGTTGTGGGCTTCCCTGGTGGCTCAGTGGAAAAGTATCCACCTACAATGCAGAGATGCAGGAGACACAGATTCAGTCCCTGGGTCAGAATGATCTCCTGGAGCAGAGCATGGTAACCCAATCCCGTATTCTTGCCTAGAGAAATCCATGGACTGAAAAGCCTGGAGGGCTACAGTAGATAGGGTTACAAAGACTTAGATATGACTTAAGCATCTGAGCAGGCAGACATGTAATATTCCATTCCATTCTGTGGTATATATGCACCACAACTTCTATTGTAAATAGTGCTGCAGTGAACATAGGGGTACATGTGTCTTTTTGAATCATATATTTTTTCAGGGTATATGCTCAGTGGCGAGACTGCTGAAGTTATAGCAGTTTTATTCCTAATCTTTAAGGAATTTTCATACTGTTCTCCATAGTGGCTGTATCAATTTATATTACCACCAATAGTGCAAGAGGATTTCCTTTTCTCCAAATTCTCTCCACCCTTTATTGTTTGTAGGTTTTTTGATGATGGCCATTCTGATTGGAACCAGTCTGTTGTTCCATGGCCAGATCTAAATGTTGCTTCCTGATCTGAATATAAGTTTCTCAAGAGGCAGGTCAAGTGGTCTGATGTTCCCATATCCTTCAGAATTTTACACAGTTTGCTGTGATCCACACAGTCAAAGGCTTTGGTAGAGTCAATGAAGCAGAAATAAATGTTTTCCTGGAACTCTCTTCCTTTTTCGACGATCCAGGGGACACTGGCAATTTGATCTCTGGTCTCTCTGCCTTTTCTAAAACCATCTTGAACATCTGGAAGTTCATGGTTCACATATTCCTGAAGCCTGGCTTGGAGAATTTTGAGCATTACTTTAATAGCATGTGAGATGAGTGTAATTATGTGGTAGTTTGAGCATTTTTTGGTATTGCCTTTCTTGGGATTGGAATGAAAACTGATCTTTTCTAGTCCCGTGGCCACTGCTGAGTTTTCCAAATTTGCTGACATATTGAGTGTAGCACTTTCACAGCACCATCTTTTCGGATTTGAAATAGCTCAATGGGAATTCCATCACCTCCACTAGCTTTGTTCCCAGTGATGCTTCCTAAGGCTCACTTGCCTTCACATTCCAGGGTGTCTGGCTCTAGGTGAGTGTGAGTGATCACACCGTTGTGATTATCTAGGTCATGAAGATCTTTCTTGTACAGTTCTGTGTATTCGTGCCACCTCTTCTTAATATCTTGTGCTTCTGTTAGGTCCAGATCATTTCTGTCCTTTATCGAGCCCATCTTTGCATGAAATGTTCTCTTGGTATCTCTAATTTTCTTGAAGAGATCTCTAGTCTTTCCCATTCTATTGTTTTCCTCTATTTCTTTGCATGGACCACTGAGGAAGGCTTTCTCATCTCTTCTTGCTATTCTTTGGAACTCTTCATTCAAATGGGTATGTCTTTCCATTTCTCCTTTGTTTTTTGCTTCTTTTCTTTTCACAGCTACTTGTAAGGCCTTCTCAAACAGCCACTTTTTTTTTCTTCTGGATTTCTTTTTCTTCGGGGTGGGCTTGATTCCTGTCTCCTGTACAATGTCACAAACCTCCATCCATAGTTCATAAGGGACTTTTTCAGATCTAGTCCCTTAAATATATTTCTTACTTAAACTGTATAGTCCTAAGGAGTACATCAAGGCTGTATATTGTCACCCTGCTTATATAACATATATATATAGTACATCATGAGAAACGTTGGGCTGTAGGAAGCACAAGCTGGAATCAAGATTACCAGGAGAAATATCAATAACCTCAGATATGCAGATAACACCACCCTTATTGCAGAAAGTGAAGAATGAAAGAGCCTCTTGATGAAAGTGAAAGAGGAGAGTGAAAAAGTTGGCTTAAAGCTCAACATTCAGAAAACAAAGATCATGGCATCTGGTCCCATCTCTTCATGGCAAATAGCTGGGGAAACGGTGGAAACAGTGGCTGACTTTATTTTGGGGGCTCCAAAATCACTGCAGATGGTGATTGCAGCCATGAAATTAAAAGACACTTACTCCTTGGAAGGAGAGTTATGACCAACCTAGACAGCATATTAAAAAGCAGAGACGTTACTTTGCCAACAAAGGTCCTTCTAGTCAAGGCTATGGTTTTTCCAGTGGTCATGTATGGATGTGAGAGTTGGACTTGAAGAAAGCTGAGCACCGAAGAATTGATGCTTTTGAACTGTGGTGTTGGAGAAGACTCTTGAGAGTCCCTTGGACTGCAAGGAGATCCAACCAGTCTATCCTAAAGGAGATCAGTCCTGCATGTTCATTGGAAGGACTGATATTAAAGCTGAAACTCCAATACTTTGGCCACCTGATGTGAAGAGCTGATTCATTTGGAAAGACCCTGAATCTGGGAAAGATTGAGGGCAGGAGGAGAAGGGGGTGATAGAGGATGAGATAGTTGGATGGCATCACCAACTTAATGGACATGGGTTTGGGTAGACTCCAGGAGTTGGTGATGGACAGGGAGGCCTGGCATGCTACAGTTCATGGGGTGTCAAAAAGTCAGACATAACTGAGCGACTGAACTGACTGAACTGAATTCTAATTGGTGTAAGATGATGCCTCATTGTAGTTTTGATTGATTGACTGAGCTGTTGTCAGGCAAGAAGAAAATTTTCTTCTCTTTTGGGTTCTGCCATTGTATAGGTCATGAGAGCATCCCCTTCTGACTTCCTCACTCTATTTAAATTGAGTTTCTCTTTATCAATATTTACAATCAATATGGCTGATTTAAGGTAAATCTGAGAAAGTAAGATAAGTATCTATCGGGAGTGAAATATTCTATTTCTTTACAAAT
This sequence comes from Ovis aries, assembly GCF_016772045.2. NCBI lineage: Eukaryota > Metazoa > Chordata > Mammalia > Artiodactyla > Bovidae > Ovis > Ovis aries. The sequence continues at coordinate 49,715,489 of NC_056056.1, forward strand.
TGGGAATATTAGCCAGAACTCCCACCCACATGGGGAGCTACTCCAGTGCTGCATTGAGGCTGATATAAGCTTCTTTGTGTCTTTTGCTCATGCTGTGTTATACTATCCACTCAGCTCCTATCTTTCATCTGTTCCTTTCATCTTAATGGCTAAGTTTATTTCCCAATGTTTTTTTTACATCTGACTTTTTCTCCCAGTTTTATTAAGATATACAAATAAAATTATATAAATTTAAGGTATAAAAGATGATAATGAAGAATTGATCACAATAAAGTCAGTTAACACATCAATCACCTTGTACAAAGCTCTATATTATGTTGGGGGAAAACACTCAAAATCTACTCTTTTACTAAACTCAAGTATACAATACAATAAAGACTATAAGACATTGATGAGACAAACTGAAGACAAAGAAATAAAAGATATCTCATGTTCACGTACTGAAAGAATTAATAATTCTTTGTTATTGTTAAAATGTCTATACTACTCAAAGCAATTTATAGACTATATGAAATTTCTGTAAAATTTTCAATGACTTTTTACAGAAATAAAACAATAAACAATGTTAAAATTCATATGACATCAGAAAAGATCCTTAATAGCCCAAGCAATCTTGAAAAGGAAGAGCAAAGCTGGAGGCAATTATGCTCCATGCTTTCAGGATATATTGCAAAACTTTAGTAATCAAAGCAGTATGCCCTGGCATAGAAACAGACACATAAACTGATTGAATAGGATAGAAACCTAGGTATAAACCCATGCATATATGATCAACTAATATTTGACAAGTCATCAAATGGACTAAGTTGCTCAACATCAGTAATTAGCAGGGAAATGCAAATCAAAACCATAATGAGATATTACCTCATACCTTTTAGTGTCTATTACCAAAAAAAAAAAAAGAGGTAATAAGTGTTAATGATGATCTGGAGAAAATAAAACAGGTGTGCATTGTTGGTTTTAATGTAAATTGATATAGCCACAAAAGAAAAGAATACGGAGAATCCATGAAAAAAAATTTTTTTAATCTACTATATGTTGCTTATGGGCTTCCCTGGTGGCTCAGCATAAAGAATTGACCTGCAATGCAGGAGCTGCAGGAGACAAAAGTTCAAACACTTGGTTGGGAAGATGGAGGATGGCATGGCAACCCACTCCAGTATTCTTGCCTGGAGAATATCATGGACAGAGTAGTGTGGCAGGCTACAGTCTATAGGGTCACAAAGAATCAAACATGACTGAAGCAACTTAGCATGCATGGACACATACTGTTTATAGCTTGCTGTGAAAAAGCTTTTAAGTTTAATTAAGTCTCATTTGTTTATTTTTACTTTTATTTCATTACTCTAGGACGTGGATCAAAGGGAATCTTACTGTCGTTTATGTCAAAGAGTGTTCAGTCTATGTTTTCCTCCAAGAGTTTTATAGTTTCTGGCTTTATATTTAGGTCTTTAATCCACTGTGAGTTTGTGTATGGTGTTAGGAAATGTTCTAATTTAATCCTTTTACATGTAGCTGTCCAATTTTCCCAGCACCACTTATTGAAGAGGCTGTTGTTGTTGTTGTTTTTGGTCCCATTGTGTATTCTTGCTTTTTTGTCAAAGATAAGGTGCCCATAGTTGTGTAAGCTTATCTCTGGGCTTTCTAGCTTGTTCCATTAATCTATATTTCTATTTTTGTGCCAGTACCCTACTGTCTTGATGACTGTAGCTTTGTGGTATAGTCTGAAAGATTGATTCCTCCAGCTTTATTTTTCTTTCTCAGCATTTCTTTGGATACTCAGGGTTTTTTTTTTTTTTTTATGTTTCCATTAAAGTAGTGAAAAAAAATGTTCTAGAGAAAATAGTTCCAAATGAAGCAGCTGACAAAGGATTAATTTCCAAAGTATATAAGCAGTTCATGTATTCAAAGTCAGAAAAACGAGTAAGCCAATCAAAAAATGAGCAGAAGACCTAAACAGACATTTCTCCAAAGAAGACATGCAGATGGCCCACAAACACATAAAAAAGTGCTCAACATTGCTCATTATTAGAAAAAAGGCAAATAAAAACTATGATGAGGTATAACTTTATACAAAATTAGAGGGGTCATCATCAAAAAGTGTGCAAACAATAAATGCTGGAGAGGATGTGGAGAAAGGGAATGCTCTTGAATTGTTGGTAGGAATGTAAATTGAGATAGTCACTATGGAAAACACTATGGGGATTCCTTAAAAAAATAAGAATAAAACTACCATATGACCCAGCAGTCCCACTACTGGGCATATACCCTGAGAAAACCATAATTCAAAAAGACACATGTACCCCAACGTTCATTGCAGCACTATTTACACTACCCAGGACACAAAAGCAACCTAGATGTCCATCAACATGAATTGGTAAATAATTTACAGTGATATATATATATATATATATATATATATATATATAAGGAATTTTACTCAGCCATAAAAAATGAATGAGTTTGAGTCAGTTGTAGTGACATGGATGAAGCTAGAGCCTGTTATATAAGGTAAGTCAGACAGAGAAAAACAAATATATGTAACACATATATATGGAATCTAGAAAAATGGTACTGATGAACCTATTAGTAGGGCAGAAATAGAAACACAGATGTAGAGAACAGACTTTTGGACACAGCAGGAAGAGGGGAGAATGGGAAAAAAAATAAGAAAGTAACATTGAAATATATATACTAACATATGTAAAATAGATAACTAGTATGTAGTTGCTATATAACACAGGGAGTTCAGCCTGGTTCTCTGTATTAACTTAAAGGGATGAAACTGGGGGATGAGTGGGAGAGGGTCAAGAGGCAGGAGATATGTATATATAAATATATATATATACATGTATAGTATATATACATTTATAGCTGATTCATATTGTTATACAGAAGAAACTAACATAATATTTTAAAGTAACTATTCTCCAATTAAAGATAAAAATTAAAAATAACTGCCATATGACCTAGCAATATTGCTTCTTAGTATTGATATGTATGGTAAGTAAATGAAATCACTATCTGAAATCAATATCTATACTATGATGTTTATTTCACCATCATTCACAATAGCCAAGACATGGAAACAACCTAAGTTTCTGTTAACAGATAAATGGATATAGAATGTGTTCTGTAAATGTAGATATATAGATATGCAGATACATAGAATCATGTATCTAGATAATACAGATATAAATATAGATGTTATATATATATATAATGGAATATTATTCAGTCACAAAAAAGAATGAAATTCATCCATTTGAGACAGTATGAAGGAATCTTAAGGGTATTATGCTAAATGAGATCAGATAGAGAAAGACAAATACTTTAAGGTATCAAATATATGTGGGATCTAACAACAACAGCAGAAGTGGTTATAGTGTAGAACGGTAGTTCCCAGGATCTCGAGGTTGGGGGAAATGGAGAGATATTGGTCAAAGAATACAATCTCTCAGTTTTAAAATGAATGAGTTCTGAGATCTAATGTATAACATCTTTACTATAGTTAATGATGCTATATAGTATTCATTTGACTATCATAGTCTTCCACGGGGCCTAACCCCTCTGACTTCAACATCAGGATGCCTTCGGTGGGTGATTTAACAGCATTAAAAGTGTTAACAATTCATTTCCTTGTGCTAACCAATATATCTGCAACCCACCTAGTTCACCTTGGCAATCACGGTTTCCAATCAGTATTAAGGATATTAACTCAGTTAGAGTATATCAAAATGAACCCAAATTATACATGTGGCATCCAGGAATTATGGGGAAATAAAGATTATGAAAGATAAGGGTTGAGAGGAGTTATTTCAGCATATAGTGGATTCTCAAAAAAAGCTAAATTCAGGTGGTTATCAGGTGGTTATTCAGGTGACTATCCTTAATTCTATTTAATATTTAAAATTTTAAAAGAAAAATATTGGTGCATATCTTATGAAAACAATCTTTTAGCTATATTTTAAATGAGGAAATGGAATTTTAGAAAGACATTTAGAAGTCAGGCTTTTTGACTCTTGAACGCATAGCTTGTTTTTCTTCAATATATAATACAGAAGATGCCTTCTGGCTTTAATGGTCTGTGTTAGCTGATAAAGAAAAATTATAATAAAGGAGAGGAAACCAATGTTCCCCTTTACTCTTGGCATACTGATTATTACATTGGGAGGAACTGTGGGAACTATATGTTTTCAATTGTTTAATTTTCCATTTTGGCTCATTTCTTTACTTTTTCCTGGGCTCAGTGCAAATACTATTCCATCTGAAAGCCCATTCTTGACCAGCTTATCAGAAGGGCCCTTCTTAACCACTGTAATGGATTGAATGTTATCTGTCTACCCAAAAAAGACGGGTCAGTGGTCTAATCATCAGAAACTATAAATTTGAACTTATTTAGAAAAATTTTTTTCAAATGTAATTCAGTTAAGAATATTGAGATGGCATCATTCTGAATGACCCAGTTGAGCCCAATTACAATGTACTTATAAGAAACAGAAGGAGATGAAAATAGAGACTGGTGTTGTACAATGACAAGCCTTGGATATATGGAACCATCAGATACTAAAATAAACAAAGAAAGATCTCCTATAGAGTCTTTTTTAAAGATTTGTTCTTCTTTTTGGATGTGGACCACTTTTAAAGTCTTCATTGAATTTGTAACAATATTACTTCTGCTTTATATTTTGGGTTTTTGGCTGTGAGGCATACAAGATCTTAGCTCCCTAATCAGGTATCAAACATGTATACTTTGCATTGGAATGTGAAGTCTTAACTTCTGGATAGCCAGGGAAGCCCCTTGGAGCCTTTTGAGAGAGCACAACCTTACCCACACTCTGATTTAGGATTTCTAGCCTTTGAACTGCTGTAGCATAAGTTTATGCTGTTGTAAGCCACCAAGATTTTGGTAATTTGTTATAGCAGTCTTAAGAAACCATTACAACTACCCTATTTAAAATAATACTTTCTATTTCCTCATCTCCTTTATTTTGTACCTAGTACATATATTATAATATGTTTTATACTTGTTTATGTTGTGTGCTTTATTGCCTCTCACTAGCTTCAGACTGGCAGGGAGTTTGTTTATTTTTATCCACTACTGTATCCCTGATGCTTCAACATTATCTAATTCATGGGAGTGATTCATAATTTGAAAGTATAAAGAATAAAGAAAGGAAGAAAAGGAAAGAAAAAGAGAAGAAAGAAAGATGGGGGAAGAAAGCAAGAAGGTAATGAGAGAAAGGAAGAAAGGAGGAAGAAATGAGGAATTCATATGATTAAAAGCTTCTTGCACAATCTTCACAAGTCTACATTTGGAGTTCTATAAGAAACAGGAAATAAACTCCAGGCGGCTCCCCAATGAACCCATTAAAGCAGAACTGACTAGGAAGTGAGCTGCTTGGATTTGTTCTATCACAATTATTACAGCAGTGAGAGAATCAGCCAATGATTCTTAGGCACAGTCAACAAGATCAACTCCAAATGTTCAGTGGAAACTGCTATTCAGCGGTTTTCCTTCCTGCTTCCTAGTCATGCAGCAAGGACAGGGCAAACAATATCTGCTTTCTCAGTGTCTCTCTATTTTGCTTGTCATTCATACAACCATGGTGACAGAGTTACTTCTCCGGAGCAGGTCTCAGGGCTCCTGTTTAATAGGGCTGTGGGAGAAGACTTGAGAGTCCCTTGGACTGCAAGGAGATCCAAACAGTCCATTCTAAAGGAGATCAACCCTGGGATTTCTTTAGAAGGAATGATGCTAAAGCTGAAGCTCCAGTATTTTGGCCACCTCATGCGAAGAGTTGACTCATTGGAAAAGACTCTGATGCTGGGAGGGATTGGGGGCAGGAGGAGAAGGGGACGACTGAGGATGAGATGGCTGGAGGGCATCACGAACTCGATGGACGTGAGTCTGAGTGAACTCCGGGAGATGGTGATGGACAGGGAGGCCTGCCGTGCGGCGATTCATGGGGTCGCAAAGAGTCGAACACGACTGAGCGACTGAACTGAACTGAACTGAAAAAAATCTATACCAGTTTTCAATTCTACTCCTCTACCCTGAAGCATGAGGTGGAAAAAGGAGCGTAGAATTCCTCATGGTGCCATGGAGTGGCTGTATTTAGCAAAATTCTCAAACTCAACCTTACTGACTCCAAATATTGATTCTAGACTGTGTCATAGCTCAGCTACAGGCTTTAGTCTTTTAATTGACTTTAGAAGTTAGAAGAATTTTTCCCATTCTGAATATAAGAGGTATATCTGAAATTGAAGGCATACTGGTTGAAAAGTTGGTAATTATCTAAAGCCTAGGATGAATCTTTGGTATCCCTGGTGACTTCTTTCATTGCTGAGGTCTAAAATTTAATCACTACCAGTTAAGAGCTTTTATAGTCACCATACACTATGTAAGTCTGGCAAATTTCTTTTTATTGGCTTATTATTTATTTTATTCATTCTCTTTTATTAGCACTCACTTAAAAATACTTTAAAACATGTATTATAATAGAAATTAAGAAAATTCATTTTCTTTTTTAAGGCTGAAAAATATTCCTCTGTATATATTCACCATTTGCAACAACATAGATTAAAAATGAAAGACAATATGATAAGTAAAATAAGCCAGACAAAAAGGATGAAAGTGCATGATATCATGTATATAATTTTAAAAAATTGAATACATAGAGGCAGAGAGTAGAATAGTGGTTACCAGGGTGGAGAGGTGGAGGAAATGGAGAAATGTTGGTAATAGGACAGAAAGTTGCAGTAATATGGTATGAATAGGCCTATAGTAAAGTACAACATACTCTTGAGAGTCCCTTGGACTGCAAGGAGATCCAACCAGTCCATCCTAAGGAAATCAGTGGCTGATTTTGGGGCCCAGAAAATTAAAGTCAGCCACTGTTTCCACTGTTTGCCCATCTATTTCCCGTGAAGTGATGGGACCAAATGCCATGATCTTAGTTTTCTGAATTTTGAGCTTAAAGCCAACTTTTTCACTCTCCTCTTTCACTTTCATCAAGAGGCTCTTTAGTTCTTCACTTTCTTCCATAAGGGTGGTGTCACCTGCCGGTCTGAGGTTATTGATATTTTTCCCGGCAATCTTGATTCCAGGTTGTGCTTCTTCCAGCCCAGTGTTTCTCATGATGTGTTCTGCACATAAGTTAAATAAACAGGCTGACAATATACAGCCTTGACATACTCCTTTTCATATTTAGAATCAGTCTGTTGTCCCATGGCCAGTTCTAACTGTTGCTTCTTGATCTGTATACAGGTTTCTCAAGAGGCAGGTCAGGTGATCTGGTATTCCCATCTCTTTCAAAATTTTCCACAGTTTATTGTGATCCACACAGTCAAAGGCTTTGGTATGGTCAATAAAGCAGCAATAGATGTTTTTCTGGAACTCTTTTTCAAAGATCCAGTGGGTGTTGGCAATTTGATCTCTGGTTCCTCTGCCTTTTCTAAAACCAGCTTGAACATCTGGAAGTTCATGGTTCACGTATTGTTGAAGTCTGCCTTGGAGAATTTTGAACATTAGTTTACTAGCATATGCCATGTGTTCGATTGTGTGGTGGTTTCAGCATTCTTTAGCATTGCCTTTCTTTGGGATTGGAATGAAAACTGACTTTTTCCAGTCCTGTGACCACTGCTGAGTTCTCCATTTTTTCTGACATATTGAGTGCAGCACTTTCACAGCATTATCTTTTAGGATTTGAAATAGCTCAACTGAAATCCCATCACCTCCACTAGCTTTGTTCATAATGCTTCCTAAGGCCCACCTGACTTCACATTCCATGTTGTCTGGCTCTAGGTGAGTGTGAGTGATCACACCTTTATGATTATCTGTGTCATGAAGATCTTTTTTGTACAGTTCTGTGTATTCTTGCCACTTCTTCTTAATGTCTTCTGCTTCTGTTAGGTCCATACCATTTCTGTCCTTTATTGAGCCCACCTTTGCATGAAATGTTCCCTTGGTATCTCTAGTTTTCTTGAAGAGATCTCCAGTTCTGTCTAACAAGGGTTTGCTGGACGATTGATATCTTAGGTACCAAAAATATCTTTTTTTTGCTCCTTGTATGTAAAAAAGGATAGGATCTACAGAAATTCTTCAAAAAATGTCAATTTGAAAAAAATTCCTACATGCCCATGATTTATAGGTAAAATTGATGTTGAGTCAAAGTCACTCAGTCATGTATGACTCTTTGTGATCCAATCAAAGCCAGAATACTGGAGTGAGTAGCCATTTCCTTCTCCAGGGGATCTTCCGAACCCAGGGATCAAACTCAGTTCTCCCTCATTGCAAGCAGCTTCTTTACATGCTGACCACAAGGGAAGCCCAGAATACTGCAGTGGGTAGCCTATCCCTTCTCCAGCTGATCTTCCCAACCCAGGAATCAAAATAGAGTCTCCTGAATTGTAGGCAGATTCTTTACCAGCTGAGCTGTCAGGGAAGCCAAAATTGATGCTAATGGACCATATATTGGCATATATAATCTGTGTATGACTAAGTATACACCTAGAGCCAGACATCCTGGAGTGTGAAGTCAAGTGGGTCTTAGGAAGCATCACTACAAACAAAGCTAGTGGAGATGATGGAATACAGGCTGAGCTATTTAAAATCCTAAAAGATGGTGCTGTTAGAATGATGCACTCAATATGCCAGCAAATTTGGAAAACTCACCAGTGGCCACAGGACTGGAAAAGGTCAATTTTCATTCCAATGCCAAAGAATGTTCAAACTACTGCAAAGTTGCATTCATTTCACAAGCTAGAAAAACAATTCTCAAAAGCCAAGCATCAAAAGCACTTGAACAGAGACCTTCCAGATGTTCAAACTGATTTTAGAAAAGGCAGAAGAACCAGAGATCAAATTGCCAACATCTGTTGCATCATCGAAAAAGCAAGAGAATTCCAAAAAACATCAACTTCTGCTTCACTGACTATGCTAAAGCCTTTGACTGTGAATCACAACAAATTGTGGAAAATTCTTCAAGAGATTGGAATACAGGCCACTTTACCTGCCTCCTGAAAAACCTGTATGCAGGTTCAGAAGCAACAGTTAGAAACAGACATGGAAAAACAGACCGTTCCAAATCAGGAAAAGAGTACATAAAGACAGTAGATTGTCACCCTGTTTGTTTAACTTATATGCAGAGTACTTCATGCAAAATGCTAGACTGGATGAAGCACAAGCTGAAATCAAGATTGCTGGGAGAAATATCAATAACCTCAGATATGTAAATAACACCACTTTTATGGTAGAAGTCATCCGGTCCCATCACTTCATGGGAAATAGATGGGGAAAGAGTGGAAAGTGTCAGACTTTATTTATGGGGGCTCCAAAATCACTGCAGATGGTGACTGCAGCCATGAAATTAAAAGACGCTTACCCCTTGGAAGAAAAGTTATTATCAACCTAAATAGCATATTCAAAAGCAGAGACATTACTTTGCCGACTAAGGTCCATCTAGTCAAGGCTATGGTTTTTCCTGTGGTCATGTATGGATGTGAGAGTTGGACTACGAAGAAGGCTGAGCACCGAAAATTGATGCTTTTGAAGTGTGGTGTTGGAGAAGACTCTTGAGAATCCCTTGGACTGCAAGGAGATCCAACCAGTCCATTCTGAAGGAGATCAGCCCTGGGATTTCTTTGAAGGGAATGATGCTAAAGCTGAAACTCCAGTACTTTGGCCACTTCATGCAAACAGTTGACTCATTGGGAAAGACTCTGATGCTGGGAGGGATTGGGGGCAGGAGGAGAAGGGGACGGCAGAGGATGAGATGGCTGGATGGCATCACTGACTCAAGGGACATGAATCTGAGTGAACTCCAGGTGTTGGTGATGCACAGGGAGGCCTGGCTTGCTGTGATTCATGGGGATGCAAAGAGTCAGACACGACTGAGAGATTGAATTAAACTGAACTGAAGAGGAACTAAGAGCCTGTTAATGAAAGTGAGAGTAGAGTGAAAAAACTGTCTTAAAACTCAACATTCAAAAATCAAAGATCATGGCATCGAGTCCCATCTCTTCATGGCAGATAGATGGGGAAACAATGCAATTAGTGCCAGACTTTCTTTTCTTGGGTTCCAAAATCACTTCAGATGGTGACTCCAGCCATGAAATTAAAAGACGCTTGCTCCTTGGAAGAAAAGCTATGACCGCCTAGACAGAATATTAAAATGTTGAGAAATTATTTTTCTGACAAAGGTTCTACTAGTCAAAGCTATGATTTTTCCAGTAGTCATGTATGGATGTGAGAATTGAACCATAAAGAAAGGTGAGTGCTGAAGAATTGATACTTCTGAACTGAATTATACTGCAATCATAATTCTGTACAAATATGTACCCACAAAATACAACTGTGTTATATTAGCTTAAAAATGTCCAAGGTTTGGTTGTTTTTCTTAAAGACTTTCTTGATTAAAATACAGTTTCATTTTTCCCATCTTCATAATAAATGCAACTAAAGTGTGCAATGATGACACCTGGGGCTTTATTGATTGTTTATATTCATGATTGGCTCAATAAAGGGAATGTTGAGAGTGAAAAATGACAAAAAGTGATAAACAATCACACTGACAGAAATCATCATTAGTCCAATCTTTTTCTGTTGACTAAAGATCTTACTTAAGTTAACGAGGATATACAGATTAATGAAACACAAACAGCTCATCCTTTGTCATTTTTCCAACTAAACTTTGAGGGAAAACCATCCTAACTATAAAAACTGATGGAAATACATAAGTACTTGGCCAATTAGTCTAAGTATCTTTTAAAAAACCTCAGTTGTCTGATGCCTAGATGAAATGAGTGGGAACAAAATAGCGTTATCTCAAAGCACTGTAAACCACCTCTATTTTAATGATGACTTGAAAAATCTGGGCATCTCTGATCAACCTGACATGTGATGTTAGGAACTAAAAACTAAAATCTGCATTGATATTAGGCTTACTAATCTCCTCTGAGTTCTCTAGGTACCTCAAGATCAACAGAGCTGCAATACTTTGCATTTTTCTATGACTAAGAATTTGTTTATTCTGGTTAGCTACATTTTTTCCTATTAAAAATATTTTCTTGTTAGTTATAATGGTTGCTTCTAATAAAGAATATTAAAAGTTTCCTTTAAAAATACTTTCTAAGATCAGCTTGACTTTTGAAAAATCTTACTGTATGCAAATGAGAAAGAAAAATGCACAATCACACTCACATACAGATGCACGCACACATACACACACACACGTGAGTCTTTCACTGAAATGCCTTATGTAATGGGAAATATTAAAGGAAGAAACTCAATTGTCTTCACCTTGCCAGTGTCTTCTCATCTCTACTAAATGAAGTGAGATGAAAGCCCAAAGCCCTTCTCAGAATGCTTTCAGCTGCCTGTGTCCAACCAGCAGCAGTCTCTCCATGCATCTCACCCTGCCGGTGGGTGATGGATGTACCATTCTTTCCCTTTATTTCCTTCCCTGTTTACCAAGTACCTGATTTCTATAGAACATATCACCATACCTTGTTTTCTAGTTAGAAAACAATCAAAGAGAAGTAGCAACACAAAACCAAATGTAGTAAGTGGGGAAGGTCAGGTTACTGGTTCTGCAGACTGCTTGCTGCCCCTCCAGGACCATAGTTTGGACAGTGTTGTCTTTCTTTTGTTCTTCTACCCAAGACCTTAGATGCTGTGGGAAGTCTCTTTCCTACGTCAGCAATGTCTGTGAGTTCTAGTAACGTTCTCCTCCTGCATCTTCAAGCCCCATGGTTTCCACTGTTGCTATCCCCGGATGTGTCATTCTATTCTGCTTCTCCAAATGCAGCCCACATCTCTGTAAGAGTCACTTCACTAAATTCTTTTCAAGTTATTCTTTGAATGCATCCTGTTTATTGACGTGAATTTGACTGATAGATCAAATTTAGAAGTTACTGCATCTGTCCAACATCTTGTTCATTATTTTAATGATACTTTTTATAACCTCCTTTAATCATCTGTTTACATATTTTTCTCTCCCATTAGACCCCGAGTTACTTGAAGGCAGAGATCAAGGAAATTTAATTATCAATATAGCTTTAGCAGTTTACACAATACCTACTAAACAAATGTGTGGTAGGTGAAAGAATGGATACACACGTTTCTAATTCCATTCCACAGCAGCACATTTCAGTAAAAAAATTAAGCCATGCCAAAAGCCACTTTTGCTTGGTTTGAAATACAGGATTAGTCATACAAGAGACAAAAAGTCCAGAGGAAAACAGTTTTAAACCTGCATCTGCTAATATTTAAACAGAAATCTGTGCCCCAGGCATTCAGATCAGTAACTGGGAAAGGCTTACAAAAGAAAGAGATTAAGGCCAGCATGTAATAGTACTTCACAAGCTGCATGTCGGGTTATACTAAGCCAGTAAACAAATAATTAACATGTATCTTTTACTTGTCATCTTCATGGTAAAGCAATTTAGAAGACATCTACTGTGTTATTCATGGGCTCCTTAGGAGGGGGCACCCCTTCACACCTAAATGAGGGGAATAGCAAAAGATTAGCAATGGCTGCAAGATAGATCCTTCTCCTAGATATTACATCACATGGATGCACAAAAGCACTGATTAGTTCAAGGGCCACGAAGTAATGCAATTTTTTCAAAAGGTACAATGACAATCTCGACTGTCCACAACGAACTCCCAAATTTTCTTAAAATCCTGTAACTGCTAACAAATCTCAGATGCTAACAGCGGCATGTTAATGGAAATAACTGGGAATAGATTAATTTGCACATTTAGTAGGAATTGTAGGCTGTAGTCCCACTGAGCAATCATGGTCAATGTCAGAAATGATATCTTTCATAAGAAGAAAAGTTTACTCCATATCAAAGCTTCCTTCTTCCCACTCAGATCTTGTTTGTTATACACATAGCATGTCAACAGTCAGTAAGACAAGAGATAGCAACTTGACTGGGCAATCAGTCAAGCTGATAATCCTGAATTGATTATTAGCATTATTACTTGACTTAAATGTGAAGTTTTCACTGTGGATTACCCACATGTCACCACTGTATCCTATCTAGTTCATTCTTAAAAGAATATTGATTTAAATAAAGTAGCTACCTCTCTCTCATGTAGCTCAATGATGCAATGGAAGTTCAGCTCATCTTTAGTTTCAGGATTGAATTTTAGTCTAAAGTTGTAGTTCTCAACAAGGGACAGTTTTGCCTTCAGGGATAATTTGTAATGTGTAGAACATTTTGGGGCTTTCCAGGTGGCTTAGTAGTAAAAGAATTCTCCTGCTAATGCAGGAGGCATAGAAGACGCTGGTTCAATCCCTGGGTGGGAACATCTCCTGGAGGAAGAAATGGCAACCCATTCTAGTATTCTTGCCTGGAGAATCCCATGTACAGAGGAGTCTGGCAATCCCCAGTCTATAGAGTTGGAAAGAGTTGGACACAGCTGAGCAAGCATGTAGAGACATTTTGGGTTATCACATTGGGAAGGGGACATGATATTTACTGGGTAGCATCCAGGCATACTGCTAAACCTCCTACCATGTATAGGGAAATATTTTATAAAAAATCATTATTTGGTCCCAAATGTCAATAGTGTCAAGGTTGAGAAACCTTGATTTAAAGATAATCCCATCATTTTTGCACGTATTTGTTTAAGAATAAACATAAGACCAAAGTCTGCCCAAGAATCTAAGAAAAGCTCATGGTAATCTTCAGGGAAAGTTCTTCCTTCAATCAGAAGCAAGAACCTCGAGAAGAGAATAGCAGACTGGAGAGGGACACCAAAGACCTGAATGCTTATAAATGTACTTTAGTTCTTGAAAGCACAGATTTCACCCAGTTCTAAAATCTGCCTCATGTCTCATCACATGTTCAGGTGAGCTTAGGAGAGTTTTGTGTTTAGATTTCTGTTACATGCATCCACAAACATTCTATCTGGAGCACATCTGCTCTGTATGATGATTCATTGAAGTTTATGTTGGCTCTTGTGATCTGAGTGTTAATGCTGAGAAGGCAAGAAATGGGCACTAGTCCAGAAGCAAGAAAGATATGAAGTTCAAATATTCCTTGGAATAAAAGTAGATGGTAAGATATGTGAGAAGACAGAGAAGAGAAATGCATAAGTATGGGCATCGGTTAGTCATTCTGTCATTGAACTTTTTAGACAAACTCCATTTTATTAGAGGTTAAGTAGACAGAAAAAAAGGCAAGAACTGGCACCAATACAGGCTCAGGATGGAGTATAGTTAATGATTCCTTTAAGAGAGGGACTACCTATTTCTAGGTTTTCACTTCAATTATATTTATATTGTAAATTCCCAAAGAATCTTAGCAACTAGTAGCATGAACATTCTAGCAGCCCTGAACTATGGCCAGCCTCAGACTTCTTATCATGGGGTCCTGTCTTATTTCTATCTTTGGAAGCTAGAGGTTGCTTCCTACTGGCCTGTTCTCTCACAGCTTATTTACAAAACATAGTATTGTTTCTGGCTGCATCAGTGATTTCTAAGATTGCTGTATTGGAATTGTGGGGCAATGGCACCCCACTCCAGTACTCTTGCCTGGAAAAGCCCATGGACTGAGGAGCCTGGTGGGCTGCAGTCCATGGGGTCACTAGGAGTTGGACACAACTGATTGACTTCACTTTTACTTTTCACTTTCATACAGTGGAGAAGGAAATAGCAACCCACTCCAGTGTTCTTGCCTGGAGAATCCCAGGGACTGTGGAGCCTCGTGAGCTGCCATCTCTGGGGTCACACAGAATCGGACACGACTGAAGCGACTTAGCAGCAGCAGCAGCATATCATTCTCCAAACCACTTTAGTCAGCCTTGTTCAGCAAATTGTAATATTAGACACCATTACTATTCCAATGCCCAGATGTTCCTTAAAAATGTGGGGAAACTGTAGTAAAAATGCTTTTGTAGGAAGCAGATATTTCTAATAGTTTATTTTCTTATTATCCATGGTTAGGCAATATTACGTAGCACTATGATAAGAAAATCCATTTGCACTTAGATTTTAGCACTAAGTGGAAAATAGTGCTAGCCTTCATGTTGTACACACTAGGGCTTTTTAAATAGGATAATCAGAAACAGAGTATAGATGAATATATGGCTATCTCAATGAAATGGAAAATAGTAGCACCAAAGATGTTGGAAGGATGATTCAGATTTTTGTTTTAAAGACAATTCCATTAGTTGTTCAGTTACTAAGTTGTGGACTGCAGCATGCCAGGCTTCCCTGTCCTTCACTATCTCACAAAGTTTGCCCAAATTCATGTCCATTGAGCCATTAGTTACTAATAGTTATTATAAGAAGCACTATATTCTGTAGTGAAGGCAGCATTACCATGATAATGATCATCTCAGGTCCTGGTCTGAGTTTTGCACTAACTAGCAAATTAGTTGGGGGTTGAGGGTGCTCAAGTAAGTCCTTGGGTATTGAATTATGTAAGCTTCAGAGTTTAGAGGGGATAATCTCAAATTGGTATTGTGATGTCTTCATTAACGTAGCAGCCAGAGCAATTGTGTATATGTTTGTGTGTAATATGTATGTAATATCCCTCACGTATGAAATGCTTCCCAGGTGATGTCGTGATAAAGAATCCACCTGCCAATGCAGGCGATGCAGGAGATGTGGATTTGATCCCTGGGTCAGGAAGATCCCTTGGAGTAACCCACTCTAATATTCTTGCCTGGAGAATTCCATGGACAGAGGAGCGAGGTGGGCTACAAGTCATGGGGTCACAAAGAGTCAGACACCACTGAACACATGCACATATGGACTTCAGGGAAATTACCATTAATGAGAAGGCACCTCATTTCTGAAAAAAAAAAAAAAAAAAGGTAAATTTTATACATGAAATTTTGGAGGGAGCATCTTTTCTTTATACTATAAATATTCCCCTCTAGCCAATCACAATTTGTGTGCCTCCTTTCCTTATTCTGTCCAGTTACTCTTTCTACTCCAGCAAGATGCGGTGGTTTCTTTGACTGGCATATTTGATACCAATCGATGGAGACAGGTACTTGGGTCAGCTTTTTTCTCCTTTTGTAAGTAAACCGACTACTGAATTTAACCATATCATAATCTACTTTTCCATAGTGGGCTCTTCTCTGGTCCAACATTATTTCCCCTGTATGAGGGTCTTGCTTTGGTCTAACATTGCTACAATTTGTTCGGTAACTTTGCTTAGTTTGGGAATTCAATTAGAAGATGTAACTGAATCTCACACTAAGATATTTCTTCAAAATTAAACTGTATCATTAAAATGAGGAATTCTCAGACCAAAGTTTTAAAAGGGAACATGCTATGCTTCTGTGTCCTCCTCTCTACTTTTCATAATGGAATTGGTGGCACCTCCCAAATGCAAAGGTTTGTAGTTTAAGTCTATATTTCTTTTTTCTTTTATTTTTTTTAATTTTAAAATCTTTAATTCTTATATGTGTTCCCAAACATGAACCCCCCTCCCACCTCCCTCCCCATAACATCTCTCTCGGTCATTCCCATGCACCAGCCCCAAGCAGGCTGTATCCTGCGTCAGACATAGACTTAGAATGTAAACTGATAGCTGATACTCAAGGCTTGATTATTATAAAAGTTGTGACTATTGTGGTACTGGCACTGTGAAAAATCCTATCAATTTAATCCTCTGTAACAATGGAAAAATGGGCACATAAGAATTTAAGATAAAAGTAATCATAATTTGAATGTCCCAATGAAATTAGTATCAAAACAAGACGTTTCATCCCAAAGCTGCAAAATATGGACCTATGTTAAAGTAAAGTCACTAAGTGAGATGTCTTGAAATCAACTAGGAGAAATGGAATAGGGACTCCCTGTTTCTCATTTTATTGTAGAGAGTCGTCTTTAAAAACATGTTTTGTTTTTATTGTCATTATTGTAATTTTATTGTCATTATTGTCTCTGAGCCAGTTTATTCTGGCTCAGAGCCAATAGCAGCTACAGTGATTATTTATGCAACATCTCTTGCTCCTTATTGTCCTTTGTTGGGCTTCCCTGCTGGCCCAGTGGTAAAGACTCCACCTGCAGTACAGGAGGCAAAGGAGATGCCGGTTCGATTCCTGGGCCAGGAAGATGCCCTGGTGAAGGAAATGGCAAGTCACGCTCTAGTATTTTTCCCTGAAGAATCCCATAGACAGAGGAGACTAATGGGCTACAATCCATGGGGTTACAGAGTTGAGAACAACTGAGAGACTGAGCAGGTCCTTTGTTAATAAAACTGTTACTGTTTCCAAACTCAGCACTGATGTAAGCTAATCATGGTGCTTACAGTCCTATTCCAGGAATATTTTTCCCAATTTCTCTTATAGTTAGTTGAATGGACCATGTGACCCAGTCCTGATCAATGAGAGAAAAAAAAAAAAAAGAATTTTTCCCAAAAATACTCCCTTTTTTCTTGCTCAGGATATTCATGTGAGAACATACGGGCTGAAACTGCAGAATCCAGTTTGGACCATGAGCTAGCATGTTTATGTTTTTTCCAGAAGTCATGTATGGATGTGAGAGTCAGACCATAAAGAAGGCTGAGCACCAAAAAATTGATGCTTTTGAACTATGGTGTTGGAAAAGACTCTTGAGAGTCCCTTGGACTGCAAGATCAAACCAGTCACCCTTAAAATAAACCAACCCTGAGTATTCATTAGAAGCACTGATGCTGAAGCTAAAGCTCCAATATTTTGGCCCAAACTGACTCATTAGAAAAGATCCTGATGCTGGGAAAGACTGAAGCTAGGAGAAGAGGATGACAAAAGATGAGGTCATTGAATGGCACCACTGACTCTATGGACATGAGTTTGAGCAAGCTCCTGGAGATGGTGATAGACAGGGAAGCCTGGCATTCTGCAGTCCATGGGGTTGTAAAGAGTAGGACACAACTGAGAGACTGAACTGAACTGAACTAGCATATTAAAGTACAAAGAACCAGAAGATAGTAGTACAGAAGATGTAAATTAAGAGTCTAGTATTTTGATGATATTGTGGAACACCTTATTTTGAGACTTCCTGTAAAGTAAGCAAGAGAGGTTATTTTCATAGTTCCATTCCTGGAACTGATTGTTTCCTACATGAAATAAAAGGTAGAGAATAGATCAGAGATATTCACTAAAACTCATCACATTAGTTTAAGATGAACTGGCAGAAGCAGCAACAGAAATTTAAAAAGCCTCTTGTTGGATAGAGAGTGAAATCAGCTTTTCCCAATAAAACCTGAGAGCAAGAAAAACTGCTGCTGCTGCTGCTAAGAAAAACTAGACTCCAGCAAAAAAAAAAAGGAGACTCCCTCACACCTAGGTAGGGGAATGGGGGAAATGCTATACCCCAAGACACTCAGAATACATGCATGAAGAAGAAACATTTAAAGATTTTAATCCTCCCAAAATGAATCTTTAGGAAAAGTAAATTTATGTTATTTAATTTTTAAAATTTTATTTTATATTGAAATATAGTTGTTTAACAATGTTAAATGAAGTTCAATATTACATTTTCTTGAATGTTGCTCCATAATTTTAGAGTTCATTTGAAAGAATAAATATGTCATCCAGACCAACTAAGCAAAATCTGTTAGGAATAATACTTTGACTTTATATGACACTGAAATTGTTTATAAATTAACAATAATAAAGACATCAGTGTTCACATAGTAGTAGACAAATATATAAAGGAGAAAAAATGTATAAAAATAAAACAAAAGCAATTCTAACAGTCTATAATTTAGTTAATATTAATTTTTCAATTTTCTCAAATATAATTATGCAAGATGTTAATGGTGACTGCAACACTGAAATTAAAAGAGGCTTACTCCTTGGAAGAAAAGTTATGAGCAACCTAGATAGCACATTCAAAAGCAGAAACATTACTTTGCCGACTAAGGTCCGTCTAGTCAAGGCTATGGTTTTTCCAGTAGTCATGTACGGATGTGAGAGTTGGACTGAGAAGAAGGCTGAGCACCGAAGCATTTATGTTTTTGAAGTGTGGTGTTGGAGAAGACTCTTGAGAGTCCCTTGGACTGCAAGGAGATCCAACCAGTCCATTCTGAAGGATCTTCTTTGGGATTTCTTTAGAAGGAATGATGCTAAAGCTGAAGCTCCAGTACTTTGGCTACCTGATGTGAAGAGTTGACTCTTTGGAAAAAACTTTGATGCTGGGAGGGATTGGGGGCAGGAGGAGAAGGGGAAGACAGAGGATGAGATGGCCGGATGGCATCACTGACTCAATGAACATGAGTCTGAGTGAACTCCGGGAGTTGGTGATGGACAGGGAGGCCTGGCATGTTGCGACTCATGGGGTCGCAAAGAGCTGTACACGACTGAGCCACTGAACTGAACTGAACACTAGAATAAACTGGATAAAGGACAGAATGAAAACTCTCTGTACTACTTTACATTTTTTCTGTAAATTTAAAGTTATTCCAAATTAAAATTTATTTTAAGACCTTATTACATGGTGAAATAATACTTAGAGTCAGTTAGATTCCTAGCTAATGACTTACTAGACAAATCAGATATTTATTGATTTTTTAAAAAATGAAACTCAAATGTTCCACTAACATGAACTTATATCAATAAAAACATGAATCTCTTTATGTAAGCCTTAAATATATACAAGATTTTTAGGAAACACTGTAAAAAAGATAAAATATAAACAGAAAAATGTTTTCAACATACATACAATAATAATTAGTGATAATTATTACTTTGGCCACCTGATGCAAAGAGCTGACTCATTTAAAAAGACCCTGATACCGGGAAAGATTGAGGGCAGAAGAAGAAGGGGATGACAGAGGATGAGATGGTTGGATGGCATCACTGACTCAGTGAACTTGGGTTTGGGTGGATTCCAGGAGTTGGTGATGGACAGGGAGGCCTGGCGTGCTGCGATTCATGGGGTTGCAAAGAGTCAGACGTGACTGAGCAACTGAACTGAACTGAATGATTATCTAAAAGAACCATGTAGTTTAAAAGTGACAAAACTGAAAATAAGGTATCAGGTGATCATATTTTATTTCATCTCTTTTAATTTTAATTTCTTAATATTTTATTTCATTTATTTCCATGTAACCGGAAAGCAGAGATGAATGTAACTTTGTTCAATGGAGGTGATCAGATTCCAAAGGGCCATGAGCCCCAAAAGTTAAGCGCAGTTGTCTAAATTGGTAGTCTCATTATCATTTCCTTGGCTAATGTCAGTGGACTGCCAGCTGCCTCTGGCCCCTCTCCCTTTAGTTCCATTCCATTTGAACTGCCCACCCTCAAACAGTTCCAAACTCTTCTCTTTGGTGTGTCCAAGACCAGATCAAAGTAGTTCTTTCTCTAAGGCTAGATCAGCAATTAGAAGTGAAGAAGTGAAGTGAAGTCGCTCAGTCTTGTCAGACTCTTTGTGACCCCATGGACTGTAGCCTACCAGGCTCCTCCATCCCTGGGATTCTCCAGGCAGGAATACTAGAGTGGGTTGCCATTTCCTTCTCCAGGAGATCTTCCCAACCCAGGGATCAAACCTGGGTCTCCCGTATTGCGGGCAGATGCTTTACCATCTGAGCCACATCTCTCCTGCAGATCAGCAGTTAACTATTGCCAAATTATAAGAGGCTAGTGAAAGAAAATCTCTTTATCCCTCAAGTCAGGGGAAGCACTGAGTTGTAGTTTTGTTCCCATTTACCAACCGTTGAGTTCTTTTCAGATATTTTATTTCATACTAAAAAGATTTCAAATTGATTCACAGATCTTGATTTTTTTTAATCTTACTTTAACATATATAGTTTATTTTCTTATAACCCACACTATAATGGCTTTTTCTGGATTTTTACATGCAGTTGAGAGTGAACAAAATTGGACTTGCATTCTTAAAGGTGAATATCTTGCTGAAATAATGAAGTAAATATGGCAAACAAGGACCACTACAAATAATTGATTCAACTGTTCGAGTTTTTATAAAAGTAGAGTTTTTGTCTACTCTGCTTAAGTTAAAATTACTATATCCCTTTAGCTGGCATTCAACTTAAAATGAACTGTAAAATAAGCTATGTTCCTTTCTATTGATCAAGGGAGAAATTAAACATGTAAGGAGGTGCAAGGGAAGAGTTGGGAAGAGAGGGAGATGTCATTTCAGCAATTATGCAAATGTATTTCTGTAGAATAATACTGTTAAGGTCATTTTGTTAAGACCCTGAATACTGTTAATTCTAAATACATATTACATTTTAATCAAACCACCTACTTCCCACTCTTTGCTGAGAAATTTACATTCTGACTACATTTCGAGGGCAGTTAGAAACTAGCTAAGCTCTTAAATATAATAAGTATCAGGAAATTGTCCTGAATTATTCATGTTAATTATGCTGAACTAAACATTGTAGATAGGAAAATGTATTTCCCACTGAAATATGTTTGCCTTACAGATATTTCTAAATAGATCATAGTCTCCTTTTCTTTTGACAAGACCTAAAAGCCCCTAGAATGAACAAAGAATTGAATTCCAAACACCATCAAGCTTTTAAAGCACAAATAACATCATCTGAATCAATTCTGCATTTTTCCTCAGTTTCATAAATAATCATAGCTAAGCCCCAGTCTGAGTCAATTATCAATCATTGTAGCACACATCTATTTGGATTATATAGGGGAAAATGATTGTTGGTTGCATTCTATTTTTATACACACTTTATATTTCATATCATAAACTTCATAGCATATAAAATGTATCATTCATTCATTTTTATTTGTTCATTCACAAATTTGTTTATTCATTCAGTTGTTCAGAAAGGAATTATGAAACAGTAATTATGCATCAAGTAGCACGTTCAGAAATTTTCCCTAGTCTTGATTACATTTTGTGGCTTGCTTTTTATTATAGTTTGCCATGAAAGTGAAAGAGGAGAGTGAAAAAGTTGGCTTAAAGCTCAGCATTCAGAAAACTAAGATCATGGCATCTGGTCCCATCTCTTCATGGCATCTGGTCCCATCTCTTCATGGCAAATAGATGGGAAAACAGTGGAAATAGTGTCAGACTTTATTTTGGGGGGCTCCAAAATCACTGCAGATGGTGATTGCAGCCATGAAATTAAAAGACGCTTACTCCTTGGAAGGAAAGTTATAACCAACCTAGATAGCATATTAAAAAGCAGAGACATTACTTTGCCAACAAAGGTCTATCTAGTCAAGGCTATGGTTTTTCCAGTGGTCATGTATGGATGTGACAGTTGGACTCTGAAGAAAGCTAAGCACTGAACAATTGATGCTTTTGAACTGTGGTGTTGGAGAAGACTCTTGAGAGTCCCTTGGACTGCAAAGAGATCCAACCAATCCATTCTAAAGGAGATCAGCCCTGGGTTTTCTTTGGAAGGAATGATGATAAAGCTGAAACTCCAGTACTTTAGCCACCTCTTGAGAAGAGTTGACTCATTGGAAAAGACCCTGATCCTGGGAGGGATTGGGGGCAGGAGGAAAAGGGGATGACAGAGGATGAGATTGCTGGATGACATCACCAACTCAATGGACGTGAGTTTGAGTGAACTCTGGGAGTTGGTGATGGACAAGGAGGCCTGGTGTGCTGCGATTCATGGGGTCACAAAGAGCTGGACACAACTGAGCCACTGAACTGAACTGAACTGAAAGGATTTCAGGTACTGAAAGTGAAAAGTGAAAGTGAAAGTGAAGTCGCCCAGTTGTGTCCGACTCTTTGCAACCCCATGGACTGTAGCCCACCAGGCTCCTCCCTCCATGGGATTCTCCAGGCAAGAGTACTGGAGTGGGTTGCCATTTCTTCTCCAGGGTATCTTCCCAACCCAGGGATCGAACCTGGGTCTCTCACATTCCAGGCAGAGGCTTTAACCTCTGAGCCACCGGGAATTGTGCTAATCATTATACTTATTTAATTATATATTATCATAATTTTTTATCAATTTATTAGTCATTCATCCTGCAACTGCAATCCCTTTTCTAACCTCAGCAGTTGCCCTACACAGAGCATACTCACTCTCTTTGGTTATATATTTGTATATTTAATCCAAATGAAAATGTTTTATTTAGTATTGTTTTTGGTAAAATATGCTTTAATGTAGTAACTGGTATTGTGCTATATGTCTCATTCTATATGCTACTTTTTCACACTACATAATGTTTAATATAGATTTATCTAGTTGCTTCTGACAGCTGTGTGGTATTCAAGGACAGGCATATTCTACTTAATTTTTATTGATCTATGATTGACTGCATGCATAATGAGTATATGATATATTCATACAGTGGACTATTATTCATCCTTAAAAATAAGTAATATTGTTCTTTGTGACAACATGGCTGAACTTGGAAGACCTTGTGCTAAGTAGAACAAGCCACACACAGAATGACAAGTAACACATAATCCCACTAACCAAAATCTAAAACTAGTTGAAATGAATATTCTACATGTTATGTGATGGAATAAAGACTTCAACTCTGCTTAGAACAGACAAGTCTGAAACAAATATCCTGTGAGCACCTCTGTGCATCAGTGTCAGCACTTCTTTAGGTTGTACAGATAGGATAGAATTGCAAATATTCTATTTCATTGTCTAGGAAGGGCCAGATTCCTTTACAGATTGACCACACTAAACAACAGTCCCACCAGTTTTAAACTCCAGAAGCTGACCATCCATTTTTTTCTGCCAATATGAAATGTAAATGTTCTTTCCATGTTAATTTAATTTTTATTTATTTGATAACCAATCAAGTAGAATGTCAATTTGATAGCCCTATTGCTAATTCTTGTATGGAGAATTTGCATTTTTTTTTGCAATTTCAATTCTACCATATCTTATGTATTTTTATTGTTGAGTTTCCAAGTTTCTTGGTTGTGTGTAGACAATGCAAATATCTATCCCAATCTGTCACACAGCCTGTTTTATTTATTTATTTATTTATTTATTTATTTCCAGAGAATTAGTGACTGGAAGGGAATGTCCTAGCAGTGGGGAGCTCAAGAGGGCATGCAGTATTTGTTTTGTAAACAGACTTTGAACCAGTCCTTCTGTTTTCAAACCCATTTTTTACCATCGCTTCCAAAAGTAACTAGTCCTTCCATACTATGGCACCTTGGAGGGTTAAGCCCTCCATAGATATTATGTTACATTCTAGATTTCCCTATTTCAACTTCAGATTCCATTTTCTTAGTTCTATTAAGTCATTGCCATTAGGCAAATATTTTCCAGCTTCTGACATTTTCTGCTAGTTTGTCTTCACTAATCTCTTTTAGTCCTTGAAAGTAGATGTCTTTTAAAAAATTTCCTTAGAATGCTGAGAGGCTGTGACTTATCCCAAGGGCACCAAGTCAGGAAAAAATAAGTGAAAGAGTAACTTAGGGTCAAACGGTGATGGCCAGGAAGCCGGGCTCTGGGGCTGTGGGCAGTTTTCTGGGAGGGAGAGATTTGTGTGGGTCTGAGAAGGTAGATGGGAACAAAGCTGGTGACAACTCAGTGACTGGGTGTTCCAGGCTCCAGACTAAAGGCCTTGCCTGTCTGGCCTCATGTAACAGTCAAGGCCACCTCCGAGAGGGGAGGACAATGAGTAGCCCCATTTTAGAGATGACGACTCAAGGTTTCAAAGAAGCAAGTAAATTCTCCAGAAATTGTGAACTCACAGTCTTGGCAACTCTCCTCTATTTACCTGTGGAGATTTGGAGCCAGGCAGGAAGGGAGAGCATGCCTTCAAAAGCAGTCACTATTGTTTATAATGGATTTGTGTCCCACTACTTTAAAAAAACAAAAACAAAAAACTGAAGTACAGTTCATTTACAATATTGATCTGTTTCAGGTGTACAGCAAAGTGATAGGTATCTATCTATCTTGTTATTGTTGTTTAGTTACTAAGCTGTGTCCAACTCTTTTGTGACCCCATGGACTACATGGGGCCAGGCTCCTCTGTCCATGCAGCTTCCCAGGAAAGAACACTGGAGTGGGTTGCCATTTCCCTTTGGAGGGGATCTTCCTGACCCAGGAATCAAATCTGCACCTCCTGCATTGCAGGCGGCTTCTTTATCCCTGAGCCATCAGGGAAGCCCATCTATCTAGCTAGCTATACTCTTTCAGATTCTTTTTCATTATAGGTATTACAACATATTGAACATTGTTCCCTGTGCTATACAGTAAATCCTTGTTGTTTACCTTCTTTATATATACTGGGGTATCTATTTATTCCATAATCCTAATTTATCCTTCTCCCCTTTCCCTTTTGGTAATCTTAAATTCATTTTCTATGTCAGTGAGTCTGTTTCTGTCTTGTAAATTCATTCATGCTACTTGTAAATTCATTTGTACTATTTTTTAAGATTTTACATGTGATATCTTATAATCTTTGTCTTTCTTTGTCTTACTTCACGCAATATGATCATCTCTAAGTCCATCCACTTTGCTGCAAATGGCGTTATTTCATTTTTGCATAACTTAGTAATATTCTATTGTATATCTGTACTACCTCTTCTTTAACCATTCATTGGTTGATGGACCCTTAGGTTGCTTTCTGGTCTTGGCTATTGTGAAAAGTGCAAATGTAGTCGGTATTTACCGAGCATTGTTGTGAGCCCAGTATTATCCTAGAATATTCTGAGGGACTCTCCATCTGCAGTATCTTTGTTTTTTTTTTTTTTTTAATTTTTTTTTTTTTTTAGTTTTTATTTTTTTAATTTTACAATCTTTAATTCTTACATGCATTCCCAAACATGAACCCCCCTCCCACCTCCCCTCCCCATAACATCTTTCTGGGTCATCCCCATGCACCAGCCCCAAGCATGCTGCATCCTGCGTCAGACATAGACTGGCGATTCAATTCACATGATAGTATACATGTTAGAATGGCATTCTTGGGATAAGTCACAGCCTCTCAGCATTCTAATCATACTTCTTGGTGAGCCCATGACAGATTTCCAACCAGAGTTTTCAGAACTGGCTTGTTACAGCTCGTGGCCCAGAAATGAAACATCCAGGTGGCCCCTGACCTCCTTCCCACATCTGTACTCTGGTACCATGTGCATCCTCTCCCACGGATCCCGCTTTAACCAAAACCAAGATTTTCCCCTAAGAGGATTTTTGTGACAATCTTGGCTTCCACCCCCATACTCTTTTTCTTCAGTAATTGCCAAATTGTGCAGGCTAGAGTGGGCCACCCTGCTCTCTCCATTGTTTTCACTATGGCATGATTTGAGGGTGGACCAATTTCAGAAAATTATTCCTTTTTCTACCCTAAAGCCTCTGAAACAGTAATGTAAACAAGGGATTTTATTTATATACAAAAATAACAACGTCAAAAGAACAAAGAACCGTATAGAATCGCTGAGAACATTCAGAACAATTTGTATACAGGAAACGTGACGCAAATATTATTTTTGCTCTAGCAAAAAATTAACCCTGCACCTACTTTTTGGCAGTAATAGATAATTAAGTTTTCTTGTAAGGTTGGTTCAGCTAGTTTTCACTTTTCCGATTTATGATTTCTGACACTTCCTGCGTTCCCATAAGTCACGCATTCACAAGCAGCAGGAACTAGCGTTCTTGGCTTGAAACCCATCTTAAAAGTGAAAGTGAAGTCGCTCAGTCGTGTCCAACTCTTTGCGACTCATGAACTGTAGCTTACCGGGCTCCTCCGTCCATGGAATTTTCCAGGCAGGAGTCCTGGAGTGGGTTGCCATTTCCTTCTCCAGGGGATCTTCCCAACCCAGGGATCGAATCGAGTGCAGGCACACGTTTTACCATCTGAGCCACCAGGGATTCTTGAAAAATTTTAGGATAAATTTTGTGATGACATCTTGAAGAGAAAACCTATTCTAGTAGCATGTCTTGTTGGGCCAAGGTTGCAATGCATCATTTAGAGCAGGAAGATCTGAGATCAAGCCTCAGATTTTCATTCCCCAGCTGTAGACCCTGGGAAAGATTTTATTTCTCTAAATTTTGGTTTCCTCATCAAAACACGAAGCATACCTAACCTACTTTGAAGAGTTCTACGGAAATTGAATAACATCATATAGGTAAAGCATTTATCTTAGACCCAGCACATAATAAGCAAAAAATGACTGCTGGTTGTTATTTTTAAGTCTGTGTAGTATAATTTCTGCATGGAGACCTTGCTAAATAAGACAAAGATAGTGGGGATAAATTATCTTAAGTTTGATGAGCATCCTTTTGTAGGTAACATTCATCACTACCTCCAATGGATTTACTCTCTTTGTCTTTGACATTGTGGTATATGTTCCACAGGGGAAAAGAAGATTCTTTTTACCTTTACCTACATATATGTGCCCAGGAAACCCTGGGCTCCACTAACATGAAATATGTCTCATGGGTCTTTCTAAGTGGAACATTCTGCTATCTTCCTCATTTCGTCCTGGGGCACCTGCCTTGGAGGAAGCTGGTCATCTCATCCCAGCCTAAACTGTGTCAGGAGCATCACTAGGGTTGCCCTTATGCATTTTTACAATGATGTTCCTTTCTAGCTGACGTTACCACATACCACATCTCAGAACTTGGCCAGATTAACTAGAAGAGACAGTGTAGGTCAGGTGGGTCACAATACAGTCTCTGAGTTAGAACAGTACTGATCTGAATGAAGCCACAACATAGATCCTAGGAGGAAGTCCCCTGTAACAAGCAGAAGCAAGCATATAAAGGAAATGGCCATAGGAAGCAGGCAAAATCAGTGTTATCGAGCCTGTTGGAGAAAAGGGGTGTCCTTAGAGGTTGGACATACCCAGAATCAAGAGTAGGTGGCACTCAGAAAAATGGGCAACCTCAGCAGGTTCTATGATGGGAAGCACAGCCCAAAGCATGGTAAAGGGGACTCGGGGGCAGACCTCCAGTCTGGCAAGGTCTGGTTCCTCCCACTTGGCAAGGATCATCAATGATCAGGACCCAAGGCATAGAAGGCCTTGACATGAGCATAGGTGCATATTTACTACCAGGACTGGGAAAATGGGTGGTGACCAGGCCTCAAGAATCAAGGCAAAAGGCCAGAAATCCATACACAGACTGAATGTCCAATGTGGGCTCAGTTTCTCTAAATCCATTTCACTGAGGTTAAGGTTTTGTCTTAAAGGTAAGGTGAGGTCTAGCTTCCAGGCTAAAAGTCCTGGCAAGACAGACACAAAGATAGTGGACAGGGAGAAAAGCAAGATCTGATGGGTGGAAATCGTTGGGCATTCAACTATGCTATAGTGGTGAATAACTAACTCAAATGACAAAGTGAAATCAATGTCAATATGATTATTAAAAGTGAATGATTCTATGTGTTCTGTCTTTCTGAATATATGAAAAAATTAGGTTGGTGCAAAAGTAATTGTGGTTTTGCATTGTTGAACTTTGCCTTTTGATACTGGAATACATTCTCAAATAAAAGTGGTCATGTTATACTTCAAAAAATAAAATAAAATAAAATAAAATAAAAAATTTCCTTGCCATTTAGTGGCTGTCAGAATGGAGAAGAGCTCAACATACTTGTGCAATCTGCTGTCTTTAACTAGAACTTCATTATATTTCAAGAATTTTTAATAATATGTTTCTCTTGAACTCTCTTTATAATCTGTTGATTGGTTTACTCTGACATTATATCCTGCAGAAACTAGCTCCATAACAAAATCTTTCCTTAAAAATATAAGGAATCATGTATTAATCTTTGCCCCACCAAATTCTGACATTTTACTGTATTGCAGAGACTTTTGTAGAAATGATAATGGGTGAAAATAATATGATTAGGAAAATTATTTTTTATATGCAAATAACTACAGTACTAAGCAGAACATTGCACAAACCCTGACAGATCTGGTTAAGCTATTCACTTCCTTCTCTTCCTTTCACCTAAAATTGCTAGAGGGGTTATATGCAAAAAAATACATTATTTTCATAATCCCTAGACCCTTTATTGTTTGAGACACATAGTAGTTTCAAAAATAGCTTTGTTTCTTGAATGTATTGATGTAAATATAGACACAGAAATAAAAGCATCTGAAAGTTGCATGCAACTCTTTTAAAACGGATCTAACTAATTTTACCTTTCTTTTTTCTGAATGAGTCTAAATTTTTACAATAGTAGTGTATCTGGCAAATTTTCTCATTTTTCTTTCCTGAAAGCTCTAAACTCAACAGAAATAACCTCTCCTGAACATAATTTCAGCATTCAATAAACAGAAGAAATATGTCCTGGTGCCCAAAGTTTGCTGATATACTCTCTCTAAGTTCACTTACCCCTAGCACTTCAATCTAATTAAGTGTTACCCTAAATAATTTAGTCCTTAGGAGCCAACACTCCTTTAAGAGATTGCCAAACATATTGTAAAGGAATAAGCCTGGCAGAGGAACACATATTCAATTCCAAAAACCCAGCTGTGACCTGCTTCTCGTCAATCTATCAACATTTGATCAAATAAGAGTGATACATCCGCATAGAAAATATCAGCTAATTCATGTCCTATTTTGCCGTATAGAATCCCAACAGCTCACTAGAACCCCATTATGACTGAATCCTTGAGACTGTCTGACATAAAAGCAAATTACTACCACTGTTGGAAGGAACCTACATATAACTATCACCAGATTTATAGTTCTGCTGCAAACCCTGTCATTTTGATCTAGTTGAATTTTCTGTCACTAAAACAGATGGATGTCTTGAGAAATCTTAACCTGATGAATACAAGGAATACCAATTAAAATGTCATATCCTTATTTCTAATCTCCAAGAGTACAGTTTCCACAGGATTTCATAAATATTTTAGATAAATCAGCTCCTTTGTATTCCCACATCCCCAGATAAAATTATTTTGTTTGATATTGTTGGGATCCAAACTGTTATAACAAACTTAAGGTCTCAGAGGGATTCTTTATAAATAAGTATTTAAAAATTGTTGTAGATACTTAGTCAATATGTTGTGTTCAACTCTTTTGCAACCTCATGGACTGTAGCCTACCAGGTTCCTCTATCCATGGGATTTTTCAGGCAAGACGACTGGAGTGGGTTGCCATTTCCTTCTCCAGGGGACCTTTCTGAGCCAGGGATTGAACTGCACTATATCTCCTTCACTGCTGACAGAGTCTTTACCATTGAGCCACAAGGGAAGCCCAGTGATATTTTAAAATCTCTCTGAACAACTAATCCCTCAGTGAAAGAAAATTAAGAATCTGCTTCAATATGAAAAAAGAAAACCTCAATATCTGAGTTTAGAATAAGGCCAGAAGGGGCAGGGGTATTGTTGAGATATTTGAATACATGGGATGTAAATTAGAGATAACAAGGGAACATTTCATGCAAAGATGGGCTCGATAAAGGACAGAAATGGTACAGACCTAACAGAAGCAGAAGATATTAAGAAGAGGTGGCAAGAATACCTGGAAGAACTGTACAAAAAAAGATCTTCACGACCCAGATAGTCATGATGATGTGATCACTAATCTGGAACCTGACATCTTGGAATGTGAAGTCAAGTGGGACTTAGAAAGCATCACTACAAACAAAGCTAGTGGAGGTGATGGAAATCCAATTGAGCTGTTTCAAATCCTGAAAATGATGCTGTGAAAGTGCTGCACTCAATAGGCCAGCAAATTTGGAAAACTCAGCAGTGGCCACAGAACTGGAAAAGGTCAGTTTTCATTCCAATTCCAAAGAAAGGCAATGTCAAAGAATGCTCAAACTACCGCACAATTGCACTCATCTCACATGCTAGTAGAGTAATGTTCAAAATTCTCCAAGCAAGGCTTCAGCAATACATGAACAGTGAACTCCCTGATGTTCAAGCCGGTTTTAGAAAAGGTAGAGGAACCAGAGATCAAATTACCAACATCCGCTGGATCATGGAAAAAGCAAGAGAGTTCCAAAAAAACATCTATTTCTGCTTTATTGACTATGCCAAAGCCTTTGACTGTGTGGATCACAATAAACTGTGGAAAATTCTGAAAGAAATGGGAATACCAGACCACCTGACCTGCCTCTTGAGAAACCTGTATGCAGGTCAGGAAGCAACAGTTAGAACTGGACATGGAACAACAGACTGGTTCCAAATAGGAAAAGGAGTATGTCAAGGCTGTATATTGTCACCCTGCTTATTTAACTTATATGCAGAGTACATCATGAGAAACGCTGGACTGGAAGAAACACAAGCTGGAATCAAGATTGCCAGGAGAAATATCAAGAACCTCAGATATGCAGATGACACCACCCTTATGGCAGAAAGTGAAGAGGAGCTAAAAAGTCTCTTGATGAAAGTGAAAGTCGAGAGCTAAAAAGTTGGCCTAAAGCTCGACATTCAGAAAACAAAGATCATGGCATCTGATCCCATCACTTCATGGGAAATAGATGGGGAAACAGGGGAAACAGTGTCAGACTTTATTTTTGGGGGCTCCAGAATCACTGCAGATGGTGGCTGCAGCCTTGAAATTAAAAGACGCTTACTCCTTGGAAGAAAAGTTATGACCAACCTAGATAGCATATTCAAAAGCAGAGACATTACTTTGCCGACTAAGGTCTGTCTAGTCAAGGCTATGGTTTTTCCAGCAGTCATGTCTGGATGTGAGAGTTGGACTGTGAAGAAGGCTGAGCGCCAAAGAATTGATGCTTTTGAACTGTGGTGTTGGAGAAGACTCTTGAGAGTCCCTTGGACTGCAAGGAGACCCAACCAGTCCATTCTGAAGGAGATCAGCCCTGGGATTCCTTTGGAAGGAATGATGCTAAAGCTGAAACTCCAGTACTTTGGCCACCTCATGAGAAGAGTTGACTCATTGGGAAAGACTCTGCTGCTGGAAGGGATTGGGGGCAGGAGGAGAAGGGGACGACTGAGGATGAGATGGCTGGATGGCATCACGGACTTAATGGACGTGAGTCTGAGTGAACTCCGGGAGTTGTTGATGGACAGGGAGGCCTGGCATGCTGTGATTCATGGGGTTGCAAAGAGTCAGACACGACTGAGTGACTGAACTGAACTGAACTGAAACACAAGCAAGAGTTTCTCTTCATTGATGCTCAACTTGCCACTGTCTTCTTTGTTTCTGAAATGGTAAGTGGCTAAATCAATAATCTCCTCTGAACTTGTAAGCCAAACAATGAAAATTAGATATTTCTAAAGTAGTAGATGAGTTATAAATGTGAACTCTAAGAAAAAAAATCTTATTTTATTACTCAAGTATAGGGAGACACTGTTTTGATAAAATTTCATGGAGGATTATTGGCCTGATGCAGTGGAAATATGCCTTCAATGCAGGAGCCACAGTATACATGGGTTTAATCCCTGGGTTAGGAAGATCTCCTGGAGCAGGGCATGGAAAATCACTTCAGTATTCTTGCCTGGAGAATCCCATGGAAGGAGGAGCCTGCCGGATAAAGTCCATAGGATCACAAACAGTCAGACACAATAGAAGTGACTGAGCATGTATGCACACAGGCATGCAGGTAGGGAATACTGTGCCTGGGAGTTTTATTAGGGTAGATGGAATCCCTCGGGGCCTGGAAATCACATTGTAATACATGCTGCCCACTTTTCTTAAATGTAGGGACATTTCTGATACCCTGACTACAGCAACTCAGTGTAACCATCTACCTGAGGTCCATTTCTTGCTATCTCATAACTGAAACGCAATGGAGTTTCTCTAGGTGAAAGGATGGGTTTCCCAAAAAAGCCTGGTTATGGGAAAGCTTCAGACAAGATATTTTCAGACTCATTGGTCAATTTGTTGTCATTATTATCCATGTCACATGGAAAATGGTGACATGGTTCTAAATTGTTGAGCCTGAGGAACAGAATAATGTTCTCAAAAGGACAGGCTGAAGCCTGGGGCACATTATTTGAAGCAGGGGAATAATGTGTTGCCATAAAGCCAGAATTTACCTAATTGTTATCACAGAGAAGAATTTCTCTAAGATCATGCCAGGCCCCTTAAGTGCCAGCTTCTTTCTCTTGTGCTGAAGCTGAAAGATTATACAAACTGATAGTTGTCCTGAAAGTGAAAGTCACTCAGTCATGTCCAACTCTTTGCAATCCCATGGGATATACAGTCCATGGAATTCTCCAGGCCAGAATACTGGAGTGGGTTGCCTTTCACTTCCCCAGGGGATCTTACTAACTCAGGGATCAAACCCAGGTCTCCCACATTGCAGGCAGATTCTTTACCAGCAGAGCCACAAGGGAAGCTTGATAGTTGTCCTAGCACATTTTTATTAGTGAATCAATTCACTTATTCAGTGGCTGTAACAAACATTTTTTTAAATAATCCAAATTTGTCAAGCTCAGTCATGCCCAACTCTTTACAACCCCATGGACTGGAGTCCATTAGGTTCCTCTGTCCAAGGAATTTTCCAGGCAAGAATACTGGAGTGGGTTGCCATTTCCTTCTCCAGTGGATCTTCCTGACCTAGGGATCAAACTCATGTCTCCTGATTCTCTTGCATTAGCAGGCTTATTCTTTACCACTGCATCACCTGGAAAGCCCTCAAGATGGGTAAAAGGTATCCAAATAAGACTAAAATCAGTTCTCCACTCTGAAACAACACTGTTTTTGTAGAGATATTGATATATTCTACAAAACAGTAATTTCCATTGTAGTGTATGAGCAAATTAAAAAATTAATATAAAATTTGAAATTATTAATATTAAACATAAAATTTAAAGAGGAATCCCCACATAAATAATAAGAAAATAAATATTAGTAAAATCATTATTATATCCCATGGTGCTAGCTAGATTATAAATTAATCCAGCATAGGACACATGAAGACAGTATTACATGTGAATCTGGTGCATTTTTTAGCTTGTTTCTTTTCTTAATTTTTAATGGGGTCAAAGTGTACATGTCCACTGTAGCTTATGTAAAGATTTTGTTTGAGTGGTAATAATAGCAATCCACTTCAGTACATGCTATTATATTGCACCCATTTTGGTCCATTATTTTCTATTCCATCATATTTTATTTCAGTTTTTTAAAATTCTGATCACGGCACAGTAAGTCTATTTAATAACTCAATAACATGTCACAACATGTGCTGTTCTATAACATATTATCTGCATCTTCTATTTGATACATCATTCTTCTGTCACAGGGTCATTCACACAATTCCAAGAAATTTCTGGAAAATGTGATTACTATTTCAGGAAAGGTACCAGATTAGAGAGAATCAGAATCTGAGGGGTGCTGACATTTACTTTAAGAACTTCTCTTAGAATGCCAGCCATAAACTAAAATTCCCTGAGGGTCCTGGGCAGAGGTAATAGTGGAGGTGGTGGAAACCCAGAGTAAAAGCTTTTCTATCAAGCATCAAGCAAAATACATTATTATAAATAAAGTTGTGTCATTATGAGGATCAACCTAATAAAGTGATTATTAGCTCTGAGTAGGGGCTGTGCATGTTTATTTTAAAATGTTTTTACTGAACACCTAACCACCTAAAACGTAGCTCTGCCTCAGATGATCCATTGGAACCTGACTTACCAAATCTTAGTAGGCTACGCTAGACCTCCCTATAGTTCAAAACTATTATAAAACATTATAGCACAGTATTTACTGAATTGTTGTGCCTTAGTTCCAGAAAAACATCCATTTCTGCTTGATTGACTATGCCAAAGCCTTTGACTGTGTGGATCACAATAAACTGTGGAAAATTCTGAAAGAGATGGGAATACCAGACCACTTAACCTGCCTCTTGAGAAATCTGTATGCAGGCCAGAAAGCAACAGTTAGAACTGGACATGGAACAACAGACTGCTTCCAAATAGGAAAAGGAGTATGTCAAGGCTGTATATTGTCACCCTGCTTATTTAACTTCTATGCAGAGTACATCATGAGAAATGCTGGACTGGATGAAGCACAAGCTGGAATCAAGATTGCCGGGAGAAATATCAATCACCTCAGATATGCAGATGACACCACCCTTATGGCAGAAAGTGAAGAAGAACTAAAAAGCCTCTTGATTAAAGTGAAAGAGGAGAGTGAAAAAGTTGGCTTAAAGCTCAACATTCAGAAAACGAAGATCATGGCATCTGGTCCTGTCACTTCATGGGAAATAGATGGGGAAACAGTGGAAACAGTGTCAGACTTTATTTTTCTGGGCTCCAAAATCACTGCAGATGGTGATTGCAGCCATGAAATTAAAAGATGCTTACTCCTTGGAAGAAAAGTTATGACCAACCTAGATAGCACATTGAAAAGCAGATACATTACTTTGCCGACTAAGGTCCGTCTAGTCAAGGCTATGGTTTTTCCAGTGGTCATGTATGGATGTGAGAGTTGGACTGTGAAGAAGGCTGAGCACCGAAGAATTGATGCTTTTGAAGTGTGGTGTTGGAGAAGACTCTTGAGAGTCCCTTGGACTGCAAGGAGATCCAACCAGTCCATTCTGAAGGAGATCAACCCTGGGATTTCTTTGGAAGGAATGATGCTAAAGCTGAAACTCCAGTACTTTGGCCACCATGCAAAGTGTTGACTCATTGGAAAAGACTTTGATGCTGCGAGGGATTGGAGGCAGGAGGAGAAGGGGATGACCGAGGATGAGATGGCTGGATGGCATCACGGATTCAATGAACGCGAGTCTGGGTGAACTCCGGGAGTTGGTGATGGACAGGGAGGCCTGGCATGCTGAGATTCATGGGGTTGCAAAGAGTCGGACACGACTGAGCAACTGAACTGAACTGAACTGAACTGAAATGAATTATTTGTTTCTTAACATTTCATGTCTTTGCCTATGCTCTCTGAATTACATAATCATTACTTTAAAGGTAAGAAACTTATCTATAACTCTATACTGTACTGGTTTCACACAGTAGATGCTTCAAACATATTTAATGGCTTACTGAGAAACATCAAGTCATGCTCTTCCACCAAACTGATGATTTATCTAGGTAAAATGATGCAGTTATTAAGATGCAAGATTCTCTTTCCCTATTCGTATTATCCTCACTTTTCCAGAACCATATAATTATTAGTCACTTAGCACCTCGTTTTGGATATATTAAAGTTACCCTAAATATATTGTCTATAAAATTAACTGCATCATATTCCTCTCTAGTCCTGTTCATGTCTCATCTTTAACCTTGTTCCTTGTCTCAGAAAAGAGATTTATTATATATTTGGTTTTGCAAAATGAAAAAACCTGGGAATTATCCTTGTCATTTCCCTTTCTTATACCTCTCTTTCCCAATTCACCACCAAGTTCTCAGATTTAACCTTTAATATATCACCCAATGTCATTGGCTTCCCTTCATCTCCACCAGTGTCCCCTTTGTCTAGGCTTGCGTCTTTAACATCCATCATCCACTTGCTTCTACTTCATTCTCCTCTAAATTTCTTTCTTACTCTCCAGTGTTATCAAAACACACATGCAAGCATGATTACTTCATGCTTAAAACTCTTTTCATTGTTCTTTTGATAAAAGCCACACGTTCTTAACATTTCCTGTGTGGTGATTTTTAATCATGGCCACTAATTCTTTGACTACCCTCCATCAAGAGTTGAAGTCAATATTTCTTCCTCTTGTATCTGGGAATTACTCAACCAATAGAGTACATTAGAAGTGACATTATATGGCTTTCAAGGCTAGATCACATATGGCCATGCAGTTTTCCTGTTGGTAGAACACTTACTTCTAGAGTACTAAGCTGACAAGTAGCAAGTCGTTTGACCCTAAGACTGATTTGCTAGAGGGGCCACATGTAGACACCTTTTGCCAGCCCCAGATGTGCCATTCTTCAGTCACCCAACTTCAGTTGCTAGATATGTAAATAAAGAAAGGATCTTGGAAGGGGATGTTTCAAGCCCAGTCATTTCATTCTCCAACTATTCAGGTCATTCAGACACCACGTAACAGAGAAGGGCCATTCTCATCATGCTCTCTCTGTGTTACTGATAGGCACCAGCTTTGAGCATAATAAAATGATTATCTAAGTTATAGGGTTGTTTGTTATGCTGTAATAGATAACAGAAACAAACTGAAAGTCACTCTTATCAAGCTATCCTGCCTCATCTGCCATCGTATTCCTCTTCATTTTTACTCTCTAGACATAATCTCTCTGGTTCCTGAACTTGGAGTGCTCCCTTTCAACATATGGCCGCTGAACAGGCTGCTTCCCTCCGCTATATCCTTTTACTATTCACATTGTTAAACCTTTGCAACACTCAAATCTCAAGTAAAAAATGTTTCTTTATCTCTCTCACTTAGATCATATCCCAAAATTATAGTATCTAGTAAGCCAGAAATGTCTTTTTAGCACTTTTAAAAATTATAGTTTATATTTATGTGTATGATTTATGAATTAATATTTATTTCCCTCTTCAACATTTACCCACAAAAAGAAACCACTTGTGTCTGTGCTAAGCATTGGATACTCAATATTTGAAGTCATATCCCCAGTAACTATTGTAGTTCAGTTCAGTTCAGTCACTCAGCCATGTTTGACTCTTTGCGGCTACGTGAACCACAGCTCACCAGATCTCCCTGTCCATCACCAACTCCTGGAGTCCACCCAAACTCATGTGCATTGTGTTGGTAATGCCATCCAAACATCTCATGCTCTGTCGTCCCCTTCTCCTCCTGACCTCAATCTCTCCCAACGTCAGGGTCTTTTCAAATGAGTCAGCTCTCTGCATCGGGTGGCCAAAGTATTAGAGTTTCAGTCCCTCCAATGACACCCAGGACTAATCTCCTTTAGGATGGACAGATTGAATCTCCTTGCAGTCCAAGGAATTCTCAAGAGTTTTCTCCAACACCACACTTCAAAAGCTTCAATTCTTCTGCGCTTAGCTTTCTTTATAGTCCAACTCTGACATCCATACATGACTACTGCAAAAACCATAGTCTTGACTAGATGGACCTTTGTTCACAAAGTAATGTCTCTGCTTTTTAATGTGTTGTCTAGGTTGGTCATAACTGTCCTTCCATGGAGTAAATGTCTTTTAATTTCATTGCTGCAATCACCATCTGCAGTGATTTTAGAGTGCAGAATATTAAAATCAGCCACTGTTTCCACTGTTTCCCTATCTATTTGCCATGAAGTGATGGGCCCGGATGCCATGATCTTAGTTTTCTGAAAGTTGGGCTAAACCAACTTTTTCACCCTCCTGTTTCAATTTCATCAAGAGGCTCTTTAGTTCAAGAGGCATAAGGGTGGTGTCATCTGTATACTCAGGTTATTGATATTTCTCCCAGCAATCTTGATTCCAGCTTTAGCTTTCTCCAGCCCCGCATTTCTCATGATGTATTCTGCATATAAGTTAAATAAGCAGGGTGACAATATACAGCCTTGACGTACTCCTTTTCCTATTTGGAACCAGTCTGTTGTTCCATGTCCAGTTCTAACTGTTGCTTCCTCACCTGTATACAGGTTTCTCAAGAGGCAGGTCAAGTGGTCTGCTATTCCCATTTCTTTCAGAATTTTCCACAGTTTATTGTGATCCACACAGTCAAAGGCTTTGACATAATCAATAAAGCAAAAATAGATGTATTTCTGGAGCTCTTTTGCTTTTTCCATGATCCAGCAGATGTTGGCAATTTGATCTCTGGTTCCTCTGCCTTTTCTAAAACCAGCTTGAACATCTGGAAGTTCATGGTTCAAGTATTGCTGAAGCCTGGCTTGGAGAATTTTGAACATTACTTTATTAGCATATGAGATGAGTGCAATTGTGCAGTAGTTTGAGCATTCTTTGGGACTGGAATGAAAACTGACTTTTTCCAGTCCTGTGGCCACTGCTGAGTTTTCTAAATTTGCTGCCATACTGAATGCAGCACTTTCACAGCATCATCTTTTAGGATTTAGCTCAACTAGAATTTCATTGCCTCCACTAGATTTTTTCATAGTGATGCTTCCTAAGCCCCACCTGACTTCACATTCCAGGATGTTCAGCTCTAGGTGAGTGTGAGTGATCACATCTTCATGATTATCTGGGTAGTGAAGATCTTTTTGTACAGTTCTTTTGTGTATTCTTGCCACCTCTTCTTACTATCTTCTGCTTCTGTTAGGTCCATATCATTTCTGTCCTTTATTGAGCTCATCTTGGCATGAAATGTTCCCTTGGTATCTCTAATTTTCTTGAAGAGATCTCTAGTCTTTCCCATTCTACTGTTTTCCTATATTTCTTTTCATTGATCACTGAGGAAGGTTTTCTGATCTCTCCTTGCTATTCTTTGGAACTTTGCATTCAAATGGATATATCTTTCCTCTTCTCCTTTACTTTTCACTTCTCTTCTTTTCACAGCTATTTGTAAGGCCTCCACAGATAGCAGTTTTACTGCTTTGCATTTCTTTTTCTTTAAGATGATCTTGCTCCCTGTCTCCTGTGCAATGTCATGAACATCCGTCCATAGTTCATCAGGCACTCTATCAGATATAGTCCCTTAAATCTATTTCTCACTTCCACTCTATAGTCATAAGGGATTTGATTTAGGTCATACCTGAATGGTCTAGTGATTTTCCTCACTTTATTCAATTTAAGTATGAATTTGGCAATAAGGAATTCATGATTTGAGCCACAGTCAGCTCCCGGTCTTGTTTTTGCTGACAGTATAGAGTTTCTCCATCTTTGGCTGTAAAGAATATAATCAATCTGATTTTGGTGTTGACCATCTGATCCAGGAACATATTAGATACTCAGTAAAGATTTACTCTTTGGAAGATTTACTCAGTAAAGATTTACTCCTTTGAAGAAAAGTTATGACCAAGCTAGACAGCACATGAAAAAGCAGAGACATTGCTTTGCTAACAAAGGTCTGTCTAGTCAAAGCTATGGTTTTTCCAGTAGTCATACATGGATGTGAGAGTTGGACTATAAAGAAAGCTGAGCAGGGAAGAATTTATGCTTTTGAACTGTAGTGTAGGAGAAGAGTTTTGACTGTCACTTGGACTGCAAGATCAACCCAGTCCATCCTAAAGGAAATCAGTCCTGAATATTCATCAGAAGGACTTAGGCTGAAACTGAAACTCCAATACTTTGGACACCTGA
The DNA here is from genome assembly GCF_016772045.2 of Ovis aries. Taxonomy (NCBI): domain Eukaryota; kingdom Metazoa; phylum Chordata; class Mammalia; order Artiodactyla; family Bovidae; genus Ovis; species Ovis aries. Next base: position 49,755,422 of record NC_056056.1, read on the forward strand.
TATAAATAACTGATTCATTTGAAAAGACACTGATGCTGGGAAAGATTGAAGACAGGAGAAGAAGAGGCTGAAAGAGGATGAGATGGTTGGATGACATCACCAGCTCAACGGACATGAGTTTGGGTAAATCTGGGAGTTGGTGATGGACTGGCATGGAGGCCTGGCATGCTGCAGACCATGGCCTCAAAGAGTCGGACATGACTGAGCGACTAAACTGAACTGAACTGAAAGATTTATATCTTGGTATGTTAAGTGTTGAGCAAATTTCAGAGCAAGTATATACTTCCACTTCTAAGAGGGAATTTGGAAAGGATAAGAGAATAGTACACGCGTGAGTTCTTACTCTTATTTATCAGGTTTCTTCTGCCAGTTTCTTTGGAAAGCAAATATCCTAAGGTTGAAGAATAAAGGCACACTAATGATTATTATTTTCCAATTCTAATCACTTCGCATTTTAAGACAATGAGCTGTTTCCAATGTTCAAGGAATTAAAAATGAAAATTACAGTTATTGCAATTCTCACTTGCTGTTCTCTCAAGCAATCCTTTCATCAGCCTTCCAAAGGGATTATACTTGTCTTACAGATGAGTAAACAGATCCAGAAAACTAGATGAAAGCTGACCAAGTGGCAGAGCAAAAATCTTTTCAACATCCAGTTTCTTTATGCTACACTATATTAGCTTCAAATCAACTGGCAGGCAAAGAAGAGGAAAGGAAATGTGCTTTCCTGCTATTGGGAGGAATAGTTACAGGACATTTGCCCCATAACTAGTGAACTATTCTCTTCTCCCATAGCTCTATAACAAAGTCAGAGAAAGATTTTGGGGAAGCAATGAAGCTAATAGCGTTATTTACTAATTATAAAATAAACAAAATACTGATATTTGATATTTACACAACATCTAATGCTTCCTGTGTAAATCTAAGGACACCACCATCTTATGAACACAATTGCATAAAGAAAAAGTGCCCTTAGAGTGCTGTTTAATGAAAAATGGTATCACTGATACATCCATATCACACAAGAAGTTATCTACAAATAAAATTTAAGATTTATTCTAGCTTTAATACAGTTACAGATACTCAAGACAAAAATCAAATCTTATCAATAAGAGTTAAATAATTCATTTGTTTAGTATAAGGTGGCTTGTAGATACCAGTGAAGCATTTCTCAATGTTCAACTGAAATGCTTGGAAACAGAGATAAAGAAGATTCAAATTTAAGATGAAAACAAAAAATAACATCATTAACTTGAAGGTTAATAGAACTAATTGGACAGTCTGTGGCCACCTCATCAGAGAGAAAGCAAAGCCAGCAATTAGATGGCACACAGCAAGAATCTTCATGATTTCCCATATATATGAACCCTGGTTGAAAAACTCCAAGTATCCAATAATAATATGATTTACTACAGTATCCCACTGCATTGCTGTTGATTGTTAAAGCAAATATTATGTCCTTTACTTTGTCAGTTATGTCCTCTACTCCATCCCTGGTGGCTCAGATGGTAAAGAATCTGCTTGCAGTGAGGGAGACCTGAGTTTGATCCTTGGGTTGGGAAAATCCCCTGGAGGAGGGCATGGCAACCCACTTTAGTATTCTTGCTTGAAGAAACCCCACGGACAGAGGAGCCTGGTAAGCTATAGTCCATGGGGTCACAAAGAGTTGGACATGACTGAGTGACTAAGGACACAAACACACTCTAACAATATCTATTTTTATACACAAATGAGCAGAAAATAAAGGAGAAAACTGACAATGGTATAGCACCAACAGTGAAAGATCTGCAGGCACTAGAGAACAACAACAAAAAAGAGCAGAAGTAAAACTAAGTTTTAGTTTTTTTTTTCATTTGGGGGGAGGTGTTTGCTTTTATTAATGTACTTTAACTGCTAAGAGTACCATATAATGAGAGAATGATAAAGAGAAGGCTCCATCTAGGGTCACTAAGACTACTTTTGATGAAATCTGACAGACTTCTTTTTCCTACAAATTGGGGACCAGCAGAGAGATGTGCCTGCATCTATCTCTTTTTTATTGTAATTCTGAGAAGAGAATGAGACTAGCGTCAGATGCACACAGAGAGAAGCTTAAGGGCAAGCCACCCAATTTATTTTGGTCACTACAGAGTCTAGATAGATTTCTCATTCTCTCTCTCTCTCTGTCTTTATCTCTATCTCTCTATCTCTTTTCTGGAGGATGAGTAACAGGAAAAGTGGACATAGAGAAAGATCATATTAGATAGGAAAGAAAAATAATTCTGAAGGTTAAGAGAAGGAATAGCTCTAAATATGATTATAAACAAATTTAGAGGACAGTTTACTATTGTCAACAGAATGCAAGAACACACAGCTTCAACAATATAAGAACAAGAGTAAATTTAAAAATATATATATTAAAATGAAACAAAAAAGAAAGTTGGGTAAAGATTTTTCACAAAGTTATTGATCATTTGTATTCCTTCTGTAGTGAATTACCAAGCCAAAACAGCTTTACACTTTCTTCTATGAAAGCATTTTAATTGTTTCCTTTCTTTGTTATTAATAAAAATTTTTTTACTAAACTCTTTTTATATTATACTAATATAAAGTATAAAAATGAAAATAAAAATCAATTATAAGCTTATTTAGTAAAGAAAATCACTCAGATTTTGTGGCTGTATTTTCAGTGCCTGTACCGGATGGTGGAAGCTATAGAGCTGAGCATTTACTTTCTACCACATCACAAATGCCACTACATATTTAGCCACCCAATCTTGTTTATTGCTCCCCTGACCAAGATCATTGTTTCTTTAACTCTGCATCACCCTCTAGTAAGGATACTGGTTTCCTCTTCCATTCCACACTGATCTGAATGAGAATCAGCACAAATATTCCTTTGGAGAATCAAAGATACCAATTATTAGATCAGCTAAAGATGTCATATTTCTTCATAACTACTTTAATAACCTTTTATCTGCTAAATAAAAATGAAGGTCAGACAAAACATTTAAATATAACACTGTTACCCATAGCAGAGAACTGGAACTAAACAAAGATTACTAATACTAAACCTCTAAAGACATAATTAATTGCTTAATTTAATGACCCCCGTTAATTATCAGACCATAAACATACCTGAAATTACAACCTGAACTTGAATCTTAAGAGACAAGTTGACTTCATCTTATTTTAAGATTCTTAAATTACTGATGAGTCTTTCTTGATTGGAATATGGGCAAAATGAAAGATTAGATAGATCAATTTCTAAAATGTACCATGGAAACAATTTCAGGAGATTATGTGAAAGAATATATTTTTTTGGCTTTTTACTTTAAGATAATTGTGTGTTCATATGCAGTTGTAGGAAATGCTACAGAGAGATTCTTTGGACCTTTCAGTCATTTTTCCCCAAGTGTAACATTTTACAAAACTCTAGGACAAATCACAGCTATCAACATTAGTATTAATGTCAAGATTCTACCACCACTAAGATCTCTGGTGTTGTCTGTTTATAGTTATGCCAGCCTACCCTCTATATTTACCTGCCATGGTCTAAAGCCTTAGCATTTACTAGTGTGTTCTTCATTTCTTAATTCTTGTCATGTGAAGAATGTTAGTTACATTTGATATTTTAGATTATGTAATTATATATACATATACTGAATAATTATATAATCTTTTGATTGACGTTTAGGGACTCAGCATAATTACAGCCAGATTATCTAAGCTATTATGTCCAAGGATATTTCATTACATTTTCAGGTCAGTTCAGTTCAGTCACTCAGTCATGTCCGAATCTTTGCGACCCCATGACTCGCAGCACACCAGGTCTTCCTATCCATCATCAGCTACCAGAGTTCACTTACTTATGTGCATCGAGTCGGTGATGCCATCCAGCCATCTCATCCTCTGTCATCCCCTTCTGCTCCTGCCTCCAGTCCCTCCCGGCATCAGGAATTTTTCCAATCAGTCAACATTTGATATGAAGTGGCCAAAGTATTGGAGTTTCAGCCTAAGCATCAGTCCTTCCAATGAACCCGAGGACTGGTCTCCTTCAGGATGGACTGGTTGGATCTCCTTGCAGTCCAAGGGACTCTCAAGAGTCTTCTCCAGTACCAAAGTTCAAAAGCGTCAATTCTTTGGCGCTCAGCCTTCTTCACAGTCCAACTCTCACTTTCATACATGACCACTGGAAAAACTATAACTTTGACTGGATGGACCTTTGTTGGCATATGATATCTCTGCTTTTTAATATGCTATATAAATTGGTCATAACTTTCCCTCCAAGGAGTAAGTGTCTTTTAATTTCATGGCTGCAGTCACCATCTGCAGTGATTTCGGAGCCCAGAAAATAAAGTCTGACACTGTTTCCACTGTTTCCTCTGTTTCCCCATCTATTTGCCGTGAAGTGATAGAACCAGATGCCATGATCTTCGTTTTCTGAATGTCGAGCTTTAAGACAACTTTTTCACTCTCCTCTTTCACTTTCATCAAGAGGCTTTTTAGTTCTTCTTCACTTTGTGCCATAAGGGTGGTGCATATGCATATCTCAGGCTATTGATATTTCTCTTGGCAATCTTGATTCCAGCTTGTGCTTCTTCCAGTCCAGCATTTCTCATGATGTACTCTGCATAGAAAGTTAAATTAGCAGGGTGACAATATACAGCCTTGGCGTACTCTTTTTCCTATTTGGAACCAGTCTGTTCTTCCATGTCCAGTTCTAACTGTTGCTTCCTGGCCTGCATACAGATTTCTCAAGAGGCAGGTCAGGTGGTCTGGTATTCCCAATCTCTTTCAGAATTTTCCACAGTTTATTGTGATCCATACAGTCAAAGGCTTTGGCATAGTCAATAAAGCAGAAATAGATGTTTATTCGGAACTCTTTTGCTTTTTCCATGATCCAGCAGATGTTGATAATTTAATCTTTGGTTCCTCTGCCTTTTCTAAAACCAGCTTGAACATCTGGAAGTTCACCATTCAGATATTGCTGAAACCTGGCTTGGAGAATTTTGAGCATTACTTTACTAGCATGTGAGATGAGTGTAATTGTGTGGTCGTTTGAGCATTCTTCGGCATTGACTTTCTTTGGGATTGGAATGAAAACTGACTTTTTCCAGTCCTGTGGTCACTGCTGAGTTTTCCAAATTTGCTGACATATTGATGCAGTACTTTCACAGCATCATCTTTCAAGATTTGAAATATCTCAACTGAATTCGATCACCTCCACTAGCTTTGTTCATAGTGATGCTTTCTGAGGCCCACTTGACTTCACATTCCAGAGTGTCTGGCTGTAGGTGAGTGATCAGACCATTGTGATTATCTTGGTCGTGAAGACTTTTTGGTACAGTTATTCTCTATATTTTTGCCACCTCTTCTTAATATCATCTGCTTCTGTTAAGTCCATACCATTTCTGTCCTTTATGAGCTCATCTTGACATGAAATGTTCCCTTTGTATCTAATTTTCTTGAAGAGATCTCTATTCTTTCCCATTCTATTGTCTTCCTCTATTTCATTGCATTGATCGCTGAGGAAGGCTGTGTTATCTCTCCTTGCTATTCTTTGGAACTCTGTATTCAGATGCTTATATCTTTTCTTTTCTCCTTTGCTTTTTGCTTCTCTTCTTTTCATAGCTATTTGTAAGGCCCCCTCAGACAGCCATTTTGCTTTTTTGCATTTCTTTTCCATGGGGATGGTCTTGATCCCTATCTTCTGTACAATGTTACAAACCTCCACCCATAATTCATCAGGCACTCTGTCTATCAAAGCTAGTCCCTTAAATCTATTTCTCACTTCCACTGTATAATCATAACGAATTTGATTTATGTCATTCCTGAATGGTCTAGTGGTTTTCCCTACTTTCTTCAATTTAAAACTGAATTTGGCAATAAGGAGTTCATGATTTGAGCCACAGTCAGCTCCCAATCTTGTCTTTGCTGACTGTATAGAGCTTTTCCATCTTTGGCTACAAAGATTTAAAAAAATTGAATATAATCAATCTGATTTTGGTGTTGACCATCTGGTGATGTCCATGTGTAGAGTCTTCTCTTGTGTTGTTGGAAAAGGGTGTTTGCTATGACCAACTCATTCTCTTGGCAAAACTCTATTAGCCTTTGCCCTGTTTTATTCCATATTCCAAGGCCAAATTTGCCAGAATGTGGTCCACTGGAGAAGGGTATGGCAAACCACTTCAGTATTCTTGCCTTGAGAACCCTGTGAACAGTATGAAAAGGCAAAATGACAGGATACTGAGAGAGGAACTCCCCAGGTTGGTAGGTGCCCAATATGCTACAGGAGATCAGTGGAGAAATAACTCCAGATAGAATGAAGGGATGGAGCCAAAGCAAAAACAATACCTAGTTGTGGATATGAGTGGTGATAGAAGCAACGTCCAATGCAGTAAATAGCAATACTGCGTAGGAACTTGGAATGTTAGGTCCATGAATCAAGGCAAATTGGAAGTGGTCAAACAGGAGATGGCAAGAGTGAACATCAACATTCTAAAAATCAGTGAACTAAAATGGACTGGAATGTGTGAATTTAACTCAGATGACCATTATATCTACTACTGTGGGCAGGAATCCCTTAGAAGAAATGGGGTAGCCATCATGGTCAACAAAAGAGTCTGAAATACAGTACTTGGATGCAATCTCAAAAATGACAGAATGATCTCTATTCGTTTCCAAGGCAAACCATTCAATCTCATGGTGATCCAAGCCTATGTCCCTACCAGTAACGCTGAGGAAGCTGAAGCTGAATGGTTCTATGAAGACCTACAAGACCTTTTGAAACTAACACCCAAAAAAGTTTTGTTTTCATTACATTTTACTGCTACCTAAATTATTATACAATTTTATAATCTCACCCACAATGTATGAGTTGTTTTCACCATATTTGATATTGTTATTATTTTAAAAAACTTTAGCCATTCTGAGAGTTTGTAGTAGTATACCATTGTGGTTTAAGTCTATATTTCCCTAATGTTTAATGATGCTAAACATCTTTCATGTGCTCATTTGCAGTCTGTTTGTCCTTATTAGTGAAATATCTGCTCTTATCTGTTGCTCACTTTATAACTGGACTGTATTTTGTTTGTTCATTTTACTGTTGATTTTTGAGAGTTCTTTGCATATTTTAAATTCAAGTCCTTTGTTGAACCTGTGATTTTCAAATACTGCCATCTACTCTGTAATTTGTCACTTTATCTTCTTCACAGGGTCTCTCAAAGAGCAAGTAGTTTTAATATTGATGAGGTATATGATGCTCTTTTAAAAGAGGAACAGGACAATATTCTGTTTCTTGGAGATTTCTTGCAGTATTCTATCAAGTTCTATGAGGTTCACCAGTATTCTTATCTCTAATGTCAGTGTCATTTCTAGTAAATCAAATCCTCAAGCTAAAGAAAGTGTGGTGGTTCCCATAGCTTATCATTGAGAATGCTCACTTGCAACTATTTATTATAAACTTCAGTATACTGAATTATTCCTTTGCAGTGTTTATCCATATGAGTCTATAAAAGACCAAGTCATGGGTAGGCCAAGTCATGGATTTCCAAATGTGTGGGACATCTGGTGATCAGGTTTCCCACTTTTCCCTGTGTACTTCCATGGCCTAAGTAATACACTTGAGTTTGAAAAAACTCAAGTTCATCTTTAAGATTATAACAGAAAAGGAAGAGAGTGCATCTCTAAAACCTTAATAAACTACTATACGTATATACTGTTGATTCCCCACAATGTAAGTAGATATGAATCTAGGTGCACGGAGAAGCTAAAAATGATGACAAGGATTAGGAGTTTAATTTGTGGGACCCAGCATGAAGGCAAATGAGAAACTCTTTGTTCAAATATTATTTAAAAATTCAAAGTGGTGACAGCAGCTGGAAACTAAGCACAGGGTCCTTCTCAGAGTGAGGACTTGTGCTACTGCACAGATTGAACGTTCATGAAACTGGCTCTAATATTGAAAACAGATCTTCTACTGTAAGATAATTCTCTGTACCGAGAATTGATAAGAGGATGACGTTAGAGTTGATACTACTGGAAAGAGAAGTGTGCAAACCTATCAAGTTCTCTTTAGTCTGGTACAGAGCAATATCCTTACCCATTTGCCTATTTGACAGGCAAAAAGGAATGTTTCTACAGATAACACAAGGGATAGTGTTCCTTCCTTCAGTTAGACAAATTATAAACATTATATCTATTTAAGTTATATAACTTTTATAATATTTATAATATTTATAACTTAATTCTCATATAAAGATTTAATTTTTTAGTAGGCATGGTGCTAGTTTTCATAAAGGCAAAATCAGTTCAGTTGAGACTTTTAAGGGTTGGAGTATTTGTCCTACATCTGGGTCACCTTTGTCTCAGAGACTATGTGGGACAACTCACATTTTAAATAAGGGAAGTATCACAAAGTGGGTAGTTAATCTGTATCGTCAAATGACTGAGGATTCTTTAATGGGGCCAAAAAGGCTTTCTGACTACTAATGGTGATAGGATTAGTGATTGAATTATAGCTTGTTTGTCCACTAGGAAAGGGATCTTTCATCCCTACAACTGAAGAAATATATTCCCTTCAGAACAAAGTGGGAATTGTGGACACAGAAAGTACACTACTTCCTTGGACAGCCCTCTTGTAGGAAAAGGGCATTATTCTGTTTCCATTTCCTGTGTTATTGAGCCAATTCTGGGCAATTAATTGTCCAATGGTTCTTTCTCTTACAATATCACTAAATGCTCTTATCTGTTTGTTTTCAGTTAGATATTTTTACTTAGACTTTCACTTCATGATTTATCTAATTATTTAAGTTGGAGGACCATCAGTTCTTTTATGGTGTTTTCTCTTTCTTCAATCAATTCTATCTTAAGATGATCTGTATCCTGCAACTTAATTGAAAAAGTAGAAGGTCAGAGAGTGTTCCAGTTTTTCATGGTTCAATTTATTGAAAGTTCTTGAATATCTGTAGAGAAATTAGAGAGGGTAATGGATATGTCTTTTTCCTCTTCTAATATTGGATATACCTTACAAGTTTGTAATATTACTCAGCCATAAAAAGAAACAAAATTGTGAAATTTACAGAGTTGTAGATGGGCCTAGAGCCTAAAGACTAAAGTCAGAAGGAGGAAATCAAATATTGTACAATATCTTTTATACGTGAAATCAAGAAAAGTGATACAAATGAACTTATTTGCAAAGCAGAAATGGAGAATGGATATATGGATACCATGGGGAGAAGGTGGGGATGGGATGAACTGAGAGACTGGGACCCACACATATACACTGTGCATACGCGCTTGCCAAGTCACTTCAGTCATGTCCAACTCTTTGCGACCCTATGGACTGTAACCCATCAGGCTCCTTTGTCCATGGGATTTTCCAGGGAAGAATAGTGGAGCGGGTTGCCATGCCCTCTTCCAGGGGATCTTTCCAGTACATACACTGCGTGCATGCTAAGTCGCTGCAGTCGTGACTGACTCTTTGAGATCTCATAGACAGCAGCCCACCAGGTTCCTCTCTCCATGGAATTCTCCAGACAACAATACTGGAGTGGGTTGCCATGTCCTTCTTCAGGGGATTTTCTTGACCTAGGGATTGAACAGTATCTCTTGTATCTCAGGCAGAGTCTTTACCATCTAAACCATCAGGGAGCCCCAAGGCAACTATACTCCAATAAAAGAAAAAAGCTTGGGACAGCCCAGATTGCCCCTAAAATCCAGAACAGATTCTGTTTTTTCTTTATTTATAAGATTGGATTTGAAACCAAGAAATATTAGCTGTTAATACCTTAGGGAACACAGAGAGGAGGGATCACATCCTATTTCAATTCCGCCATATATAAATGTATATTTTTCAGTTAATGCTAGGTCAAGTTGGACTAAATCTTCTTTTGTAACCTAAAATGAAGATATTATTTGTCAGTGTTCCTTGTGTATTTCAAAAAAAAAAAGTATAGTCTCTGATTTCTGTTAAATAAGAATTTCTGAATATATTAAATTAACCCAAATTGCACTATGTACATTGTGTGTGTATGTGTGTATTTGTATTTCCCTTCTGCTTAACTTCTCAGTTCTTGAAAGAAGAGTGTGGCTGGTTTTGAATTTCATACATTTTTACATTATGCATCTTGAAGTTACTTTTGAGATCCCCTGTTTAACATAGAACTTTAATTTTTTTCTGACTTTATTGATACATTATTGAGAATTTAAAGGTGTATGTATTTAGGTTGTATATTTGATTTTTAAATGTATAGTGTGATGATTTAATAAGCAAATATACTGTGAAAGGACTACCACAGTCATCACGTACATAGCATCTAAAGGGAAATTATCTGATTTTTTTGCATTCTATCTCTGTGGAGTTTTATACACTTGATTTTTACTTCTATTTTATTGACATTTGGTTGGATTAATTGAGCCCCTATTTTCTTATTCTAAGTTTTATTTCTACAGGCTTGACAGTTCCATACTTCCAAATTCAGTCTTTTAGTAGCTACTTTTGAAATTTATCATATAACATAAATTAGTGTGCATGCTCAGTTGCTTCAGTCATGTCTGACTCATTGCAGCCCTATGGACTGTAGCACACCAGGCTCCTCTATCCATGGGAATTCTCCAGGCAAGAATACTGGAGTGGGTAGCCATGCTCTTCTCCAGGGGATCTTCCTCACCCAGGAATTGGACCCACATCTCTTATGTCTCCTGCATTGGCAGGCTAGTTCTTTATGACTCACACCACCTGGGAAGCCCATACATAAACTTATAAACCTCTAATTAAGTTAGTGCTTTATATATTTATCTTGGAAAACAAAAGAAGATTAGAATATTTTAACTCTGATTGGCTCACTCTCAAAGTATATTTTAAGATATCTGTAGACCTGTCTGTGTGTTTTTACCAGTTATGTTACTCATTCTTGCATCTCAGAGCTTCCAATCAGTTGAAACTAATTTTGGACTACTTGTCACAGTGGCCAGATTACAGCAACTTTAATAAATCAGGAGTTAATTTTATCATGTCTAAGAAGTTTGGAACTAGGCAGTCCAGAGGTGTGTCTGTGATTCAATAAAGTCATTAGAGATTGTTAAAGAACAATAGTACTGGGCAAGATGGACAGAGTCGATTTATTCAGATACTATTGCCAGCAATAAAGAATAGACTACACACAAGTCTGGATACCCAGTTCTGCTGAAACAAAGGTCAGGAGAAATTTTAAGAGGGAGGGTCATCAGTGTTTCTTAATTAGCAACACCCAGAGGAAAAGCAAACCTTCTCCTCTCTTCCTGGCAAGACGTAGTTTTTAACTAGGCAAAAGCCATCTGCTGAAGTTCAGCTCCTATCCTTCAGCAGAGACTGGTATATAGGTTCCTATCTTTTTTTGATGCTTACATTTCAGAGAGATGGTACTCAGGTCCTTGGGAAAGAGGCTTTTAAGGAGATTAATATACCTTTCAAATCTGCAAGATAGGATTTACAGTTACAAATTTTCTAAAGTAAACGTGGTAAGAAAAGGAGACTCAAAGGCTAAGTACCAGGAAGAAACTTGTCTACAATTTAGTCAACCTGAAAGGAACATTATGACCATCTTGGTCAGGATCCAGAACTTTCTCGCTTTTTGCAAACCACCTTTGGTGTGTTGCTTCTAACTTCAAAGTCACAGGAGGGCTGTAAGACTCTAGCCAAAATGCTTGTATCCCAGATTGGAAATAAAGTGTGAAAAGTAAAATGGCAGTCTTCAAATCTGGACCAACTACCTTAAAGGAAATACTGGAAGTGCTACCCAGTAATTTCTGGTTACATTTTTTTCCCATTTTGGTCTTCAATGAAGCTGGAAAATTGCATACTTTGAGCAATGAATAAAATCAGTTCAGAGGAAAATGAGAATTCTGTTTTAAAGATGAAGGTGAAATGGAATATTTGATATCTTATACAGTCTCTGTGACAGCCCCTATTTAACTACACGTATATTTACAGGTCATTTTTTTATTAATAAAAGTACTTATTTCCTCTCCAAAAGGCAACAACTCAGTTTCTACATTTGGTAAGTGCATCCAGCTCAAAGCCCAAGTATATCAGGTCTCCATATAGGTTCTGTGATCTGGTCAATTGTAAATTAATTATGTTTATCTGTCCTCCCATCCCAAGATACCTAATATAAGATAGGGAAAGTATAAAAAGAAAACAAATAGATGTAATAAAAATGTCTATTTGAATAAGAAGTATATCACCACCACTGGGCCAGAACAATAAACCTAACCTATTTGGAAGAAAGAGTGGGAAATCTCTTCCTAGCAGTGAAGTACATTCTATGAGTAACTCATCTGGTGATCTCTCTACTGCCTTCCATTTCTTTCCACAGCCTCTAGCTCTTTCATCCAAGAACTTTGTCTGCCCATTTTCTCTCATGGTCCAACAAGGTAAGCATGGGCAAGGCTGTTGGCCCTGGAATCCACATAGATTTAACGACTTCATTCCTCTTTGTAGAGGTTTGGAGGCAGGTTATTGTTGTGGTAATTTAACAGTAAGAGACTATTATATGCCTGACTTAGCAGTTCTTTAGAAAAATTATTTTCAAACCTTGGTAGAACCTCAATGTATTTGCTTCTGGTCAGGCTCATGATCAAGTAAATACAGCCAAAGGCTAGACTGAATATTTTGTATAAAGCTAAGAAATTCTCTCCAACTTTCTGGCTTCTATACTCTGCCTATTCCCTTACTGTTGCTGCTGCTAAGTCGCCTCAGTCGTGTCAGACTCTGTGTGACCCCGTAGACACGCAGCCCACCAGAGTCCCTCGTCCCTGGGATTCTCCAGGCAAGAATACTGGAGTGGGTTGCCATTTCCTTCTCCAATGCATGAAAGTGAAAAGTGAAAGTGAAGTCGCTCAGTCGTGTCCGACTTCGCGACCCCATGGACTGCAGCCCACCAGCCTCCTCCATCCATGGGATTCTCCAGGCAAGAGTATTGCAGTGGGATGCCATTGCCTTCTCCAGCCTATTCCCTTAGCTCCTAATTAAAAGTGGCTACTTTGAGACTATTTGAAATAAAAGCCTCTATCTGAAAGTAATACTGTTAACTGACTGTGTTACTGCTGTGCTGTATGTGATTATGCTTTCAGAAATTTTACCATTTGTTCCACTAGACTGCCGTATTTATGTTGTAAATTATTCTTGTTATATTGTCACTGTTTTTGAGAATTATTGTGGATCCTCAGGGACTTCATCTCTGAAATGCATATAATCCCAAAATGAATCCTAGAATTTTGTATGCTTTGAGGGGACACGGAAACAAAAGAGATGATTTATTCTGAGATACTGGACAGTTGAGAGAGCAGCAATTAAAGAAGAATGGCAACCAATTTCAATTTATGAAAACAAAGGTTCTTTGGAAATTTCCATTTTATTTGTAGTCTTTTGGGTGATAAGCAAAAAGCACAAATTTGAACTTAGAAGTTTTGTGGAAAAAAAAAAAAGATCTCTAATATAATAATGATAATGGCAGTGATGAATAAGACAAGTTTCAGAGCTGGGCACTATACTAAGATTTTACGTGGAATATATCACTTCATTCTCAAACAAGTTGCTGTTTCATGTTTTGGAAGGTGATTACTAGAACCTCTCATCTGGTTCAGAAGTAAAACATTTAAATTACTTAATTTTGGCACAGTTCCTGTGCATTTACATGAAAGCCAGGTCTAAAGTAAGGAAACAAAAGGCATGAAATTATGTATTTGATACATTCTGTAATGTTTACCATCTATGTCCATTTTTTGTTGTTATTTTAATTTTAGGTGTCTATGCAACACTTTAAGACCACATGATTCTCTAAGGGTCTTTTATTAAAATCCATCAAATGTTGATCCTTTTATAATGGACACCTCTGCCTACCCCAGCTGTCACTGTGGCAAAAAGATGTGTATTAACCGTGACTTTCAAGCCAGAAAGTTTCACATTTGTTTTGACAGCCTACAGTGAATTCTCTACCAAAAGCAATTTCTTGTGAGAGTATTGTGAACAAGTCCTTGCAAAGAGGAAAATGTGGGGACGTTTTGATGTGAGAACTTGCCTTCTCTATACAGCATTGTATTATTGACCAAGGCTGTTGTCTAACAAATGACCCATTTTATAAACCCAGTTTGTTTTCAGGATGGTACGTTTAGCTTTTAAACTGTCTTTTTTAGGTTAAGACAGCAAGAATGTTGTAGAGATGATGAACAGAATTTTGTTACTCGTAAAGCATAACCTGTGTCAATGATTTCCTTGTCATACAGTGTTTTGCTATAGGACATAAAACAAAGGCTGATGAAAGAAGTATACATTACCCTCTCTCTGTAAAGAAATGCAGCATGATGATGCCAAATTAAAAAGTACACAAAAGAAAAAATGGAAATATCTGGCTACCTAAAAATAAGATTGAGCTTCTGTGTGTGTGTGTGTGTGTGTGTGCATGTGTGTGTGTGTGTGTGTGTGTGTGTTTTGGGGGGAGTGAGGTGGGGGAATGCAAACAGTAAATAGGAAAAAAAAATACTTGCAACATTTTGTATCAGGTAATTTTTCATCATTTATCATGTGTCAAACACAGTATTGATTTTTCACAGCAACCCTGTGAATTAGCTATTATAGGTTGAATTGTATCCCCTGGAAATTCATATGTTGAAGGCCTGATGCCTATTATGGCAGAATGTGAGCTTCTTTAGAAGTAGGGTCATTGCAGATGTAAAGAGTTTTCCTAAAATGAGACCATACTGGAATAGGATGGACCTCTAATCCAAAATGACTGTGTTCTCATAAAAAATAAATATAGGTACAGAGAGAAACAGGGAGATGGGCATGTGAAGACTGAAGCTATTCTGCTACAAGCCTAGGAAAGCCAAAGATTGCTGAAAAACCACTAGAAGCTAGGTTCGAGATAGGGTACAGATTCTCCATTACAGCCCTTGGAAGAAACCAACAGCTGACACCTTGATTTCAGACTTCCAGCCTCCAGAACTGAGAGACAATATGTTTTTATTGTTTTAGCCACGGGTTTATAGTACTTTGTTATGGCAATCCTAGAAAACTAATGCAGTATTATCATTATTCCCACTTTTAGATTAGAAAAGACATGTTCAGAAAGTTTCAATGATTGTTTTATGGTCATGAATTTAGTAAATGATTAAATGGGTATTACAGCTAGGCCTTTCTAATGCCAAACTACCGCCTTGGCAGTAGCAGACTAGGTAAAAGAACATTCTAGGTAGTAGGAATAGCCAGTGAAAAAATATGGAGATAAGAAGAGTGAGGTGTTTTTGGAATTGGAGAATAATTTTATAGAGAGAAAGATTAAGGTCAAGAGGTTCACGAAGTGAGTGGAAGAGACAGAGCAATTGTTCTACTTGAGATGACTCTTTTATGCAATATTCAAAGTTGATTTATCCGCCATAGCTGACAGTGGTTTTATTGATACTAGTTCATGTTCCCAGTAAGATTTCCAAAGTGATTTCTTGAACAAGCTATCTGAGTGCTGTATGGGCCTTATTCAGATCATTTCTTAGCCAGTGACACAGTGTTCATGCAGAAAGCAGTCTCATTGATCCACAGTGCAGATATCAAATGAAGAGTGAGTTCAAATATTTATTCACAATTCCTAGTTGCCTTTGGACTCTTCATGAAAACTCCTTTTTTTTTTTTTTTGCCCCCCCTCCATGGAAAAGATCCCTTCATTTTCCCTCTGTTCTTATTATTGTATACCTCATTATATTCCTGATTTCTAGGCATAGACATTACTCTGGCATTCAGCTTTTAGTACCTGCCTAATTAATCCCACTATTAACTGAATTTATATTTTTCCTGCCTGCGGCCTTTATATAGCCAGTCTAGAAGACATAACATACTATTATTTGGTTTAGAATTCTTTCAACTTGTTTCAAATACAAATTTGTATAATTTTATATGTTTTAAAGCCAATTACTCAAGTATACTTTCTCTCTGAACACCACCCTACATGCAGTCCAATGTTCCATTTCTGATACAAGCACCTCTGTTTATGTTTCTCCATTTTTCTTAAGCCACAAAATGTGTTTTATGTGCTTCTTATATATCTAATAGAGTGGAGTAGCAAAAAGAAAAATTAGGAAGCACTGCTTATACATAAATAAAAGCAAATATTAGGTTATAGCTTTGAATTTCCCTGGTATCTCAGGAGTAAAACATCTGCCTGCAATGCAGGAGACACAGGAGACATGGATTTGATCCCTGGGTCAGGAAGATCCTCTGAAGGAGGAAATAGCAACACACTCCAGTATTCTTCCAAGAAAACTCTATAGACAGAGGAGCCAGGTATGTTACAGTTTGTGGGATCACAAAGAGTCAGACATGACAGAACAGACACATACACACAAATTGTTTACAGGATAAAGTAGTAAATGATAATGAAAAGAAAAAAAAATCTTGCAAATTAAAAGACATGGAAGATGACAATTGGCTTTAGAAATTTACTTAATTGCCAAAACATTTAAAATATCTAAATGACTATTTCAATGCAATTTATGGTAGTGAAGCTGTTGCAGGAAAGGGGACCCCTTCCAGGGCCCGAAACTGGGCTCTTGTCTAACACTTGGAAATGAATTGTCCGAGGAGAAGCATCTGCTGACAAAGCAAGAGATTTTACTGGGAAAGGGCATCTGGGTGGAGAGCAGTAGGTTAAGGGAACCCAGGAGAACAGCTCTGCCACATGACTTGCAGTTTCAGGTTTTATGGTGATAGGATTAGTTTCCGGGTTGGCCTTAGTCAATCATTCTGACTCAGAGTCATCCTTGGTGGTGCATGCCTTGTTCAGCCAAGATGGATGCTGGAGAGAAGGATTCTGGGAGGTGGCCGGACACGTGGTGTTTCCTTTTGACCTTTCCCAAACTCTTCCAGTTGTTGGTGGCTTATTAGTTCCGTGTTCCTTAGCAGTACCTCCTGTTGTAAAACAACTCATGCAATAGTTACTATGGTGCCTGGCCAGGGTGGGCAATTTCAATCAGTGTGCTTCCCCTAACAAAGCCACTGTTCCAATGTACTTCAGTTTCCTTAAGGCAGCTAATTTATGTCAAGTCACTGCAACCAATATTTACTTACTCAGTTCAGCTAATAAAGGCTAGTCCTATGTACTAGATTCAGGTATGTAGCAAGAAAAAAAAAAATCTTATCTACACAGATTTTCAGAAATCTCCAATTAAAATAAATAAATTTATATTTAAAAAATAAATTTAAAAAACAAGCTAGGAAATACAATTATTATAGAATGACATTATACTAAGTACTCTGCTAAAATGAATAGAATGATAAAATTAAATACAACTGGTAGACATCTCTTTAGTTGCAGGGTCAAAGATTTGAAGGATAAAACTAGTCCAGCTATTCAGAATTGGAAAAAAAATAATTTGTATTTTTTTCTTTTGCTGCTTAAATATTAGCACTTGGTGGTGGTGGTGGTGGTGGTTTGGTTGCTAAGTGGTGTTTGACTATTGTGACCCACCAGGCTCCTCTGTTCATGGGATTTCCCAGGCAATAATACTGGAGTGGTCTGTCCTCCAGGGGATCTTCCCTACACAAGAATAGAACCCACATCTCCACCAAGGCCATGTCTCTTCATACTCATGTCTCCTTCACTGCAAGTGGATTCTTTACCACTGAAACACCAGGGAAGCCCAACTTAGTGGCTTACAAAATACAGCCATATATTAGCTCACAGTTCTGTTGGTTAAATGTCTAGCAGGCTCAACTGGGTTCTTGTTTAGCCAGAAGTTTTCACTTTCATCTCAGGTTCAAAGGATTTGTTAACAAAATAAGCCACATGTTATATACAAATAAATAATATAAATATTTATTAGAGAATTATCTAGCTTACTTTCAACACACTAACATTAACAGAAAAGAAAAATAGAAAGAACAGAGAATACATCACCAAATTGGGTTTTGACTAACATCTAGACTTAAACAGTGCTGGGAAGTCCCATGTCACAGCACATCAAGAGTCCCAACTGTGAAAGGGTCCCAGGCAGCGTGTCCACTCCATGGGTGAGACCAAAGATTGCAGTTCAGGATTCCTGTTTATAATCCCAGGACAGAAGGAAACTGGTATCATCATCAATCTGTGATCAAATTGCAGCTCTGGTTTCATGTTAATGCTGTTTGTTTTGTTGTGTAAAACTTGGAATGTGGTTAAGCCTGGAGCTTTGTTGGCCAGGCCCCCTCCAGGGTCTCAACAATCTCAAGATTCCTCCCCCATCTTATCTATGGTACTACAAGTCTTACAATGACAGCAGACAGTCACTCCCAGTCAGGGCAGTGTCCAGGCAAGTTAGAAGCAAGGTCAGAGGCCTCCTTTGCCTTGTCTCTGAAGCCTAAATAAGACTATTTATTTAATTTCCCTAACAGTTCTCTGCTTAAGTATGACAAGTTCTAAATTAAAGGTTGGCTGGCTGGGCTTTTATCTGGAGACATTGGGAAGAATCTGCTTTCAAGTACATTTAAGTTGTTGACAGAATCCAGTTCTTTATGGCTATAGGTTTGAGGTTCCCAGTTTCTTGCTGGAGCAGCCATCAGTCAACCATTCTCAGCTTCCAGCCGCCTGCCTTCCTTCTCATATGATTCCACCTATCTCATTTAATCAATAGAGTATTAAATCCTTCTAATGCTTCCAATATCCTTGATTTCTTCTGCTTTTCTTTCCCCCACTATTCAGAGGAACTTATCTGCTTTTATAAGCTCATGTGAGTAGATTAGGCAAATCTGGATAATCTATATTTTATTAAAGCACAACTTTGACCTATAGCATAACACAATCGTGGGAGAAATATATAATCACATTCATGGCCTTTGTGGATTCAAAGGCTTGAAATTTGGGGGGACATTTTTAGAATTGTGCCTTCTATAGAATTCTAAAGACTAATATATACACTTTAAGAGCTTAGCTTAGTTTGCTGCTATCTTTGCTTACTTTTGTCTCTTGAAATTCTGAAGAACCACTGTATGCTTCTGAAGTCATAATATCAAAAAGGAAGGCATGGGGAAATATTTAGGAGAGAAAGGAGGTGCTGATAGTGACAAAATCTCGGAATTTGTGGAGCAGGTTAATTGAAGGCCTTAAACACAGTGTCGATGAATGAGTTATGAGTCAGCATTTATGGGATCACATCTATGCTGTCTCACAAAATTCTGATCTGGTTTCATTCTATTCCAGCTTGCCAGCATAACAGGGCTCAAGTCCACTGGCAAAATTATTAAATTTTCTTCCAAGAAAAGCAAAAGGGAATTTGGCACTGTAGATGTTACACTGAGTCTGCTGTTGAATCTACTATTTGGTATTGTACAGTGTGTAAAATTGAAGAAAAATTTTGCTCGTTATAGAAGAAGAAATTTAAAGCTCTTAGGTGGTCAAGCAGTGACTCTCCTTGTAAGAAACATGAAAAACCAAATTTTCAACACATTGTACTTTGGATAAGTTGTCTATTTGCCTACTTTCTTAGCTCTAGTAGAGAATTATACCTATTTCATAAAATTAGATATCTAACCCATAAGATAGTATAATATATGTGCATATGCCTTGCATTATGCCTGACAAATAGCTTCTACTCCAAATCCTAAGTCCTTTATTATTTTCCCTTCTTTTAGCCCAAGGTCTTCTTAACTATAGCAAAGTATAAAAGAACCAATGTTCTTTGCCTGTATTTGTAAGACAATCTATGATTTTACTGTTAACATTTATTTAAAGGTATGGGTTGACATTTACAGGTTGCGTTATATTTTGTTGTGTTGGGTTTTCTAATTAAAGCATTCAGGATTGGGGTTTATAATCTATCACATGGTCATTTAAGTATCTCTAATGTAAAAAAAAAAAAAAAAAAAACTGCGGAAAAAAATCATGAAATTGGTTGTCCCAGGGCTGAGTGGCAGCTAGAGTGACTCTGCATGTAGACTACAATAGAAAATGGGAAAAACCAGGTGGTACGTTGGTTTTCTGGGCCTAATGCTCAGATACTGGACATGTTTAATTTTTCACATAACGTATCACTGTGTTCAGTTTCCCCCTTGAATTCAAGCTAGAAGTGATGTTTCCCACAAACACACAGATCATATGACTTTCCCATCACTGCAACTATGCAGAGAACCATTATAGCTGGTCAGAGAAACCAAAACTTCAGTGAAAGAACTCAAATCCTTCTCAGCATGTCACAAAGAGGACCACCAACACAGAAGGTTGCTTTTAGCAAATAGTAACCATATTTACATGAAACAGATGATACATGAAAGCTAATGCTAACACACAACATTAAAATATTTATATTTATTTTCATCAAATATGTTTATTACTCTTAAAACTCTCATTTTTTCTTTTAAGTGAGGACAGCCAGTATCAGTTTATAGAACTGGGAAACTGCCTGGACTGAGAGTGAAGACAGAAAAAAAAAAAAAAAAAACCTATATTTGAGGATTTAAATATCTATTATTGTGATATTCTAAAGC
Organism: Ovis aries; assembly: GCF_016772045.2. Lineage (NCBI taxonomy): Eukaryota > Metazoa > Chordata > Mammalia > Artiodactyla > Bovidae > Ovis > Ovis aries. The sequence goes on from NC_056056.1 coordinate 49,775,889, forward strand.
AAAATTTCAAGTAGTCCCATATTTCCCTGAGATCCCTCTAACTATCCCTGGATTCTGGAAAAGTAGAAAGAATCAGAATGAGATTTGCTCCTTGGCCCATAACACATTTAGAAAAATGCTATGATAGATCTACATAGTACAGAAATTACTACTTAGTTTCCCTTTTCTCCGAAGTAGCTTATGGACACTTCATGATCTACTCTCCAGTTTGGGAAAATCTTCAGTAACTTTTGAAGGAATAAGTATAAGAACAAGGAGAAGAATAAATGTGACCACCAGACACTTGTGAATGAAGGAAAGGAGGTAAAAGGAACTATCATGAAGGAGTTAAATTGAAAAGTTCTTGGCTGATTTGCTTGCTAAAAAATCTACAATCTTGGTCCCATAGCTAGTTGAGCATCCATTTAGTCTATCTTTTTTATCCAAAAGACATGGAAGGTCATGATACTATCCAGAATGAAGGGAAAAATGGAGAGAATAATTAATTTAGAATGATTGAGCCCCCACTTTGCTGTGATTCATGCATATGATAAATATCTGTGACATGTGTACTCAGTAGTTCCTGACTCTTTTCGACCCTGTGGACTGTAGTTTGCCATGCTCCTCCATCCATTGGATTCTCCAGGCAAGAATCTTGGAGTGGGTTGCCATTTTCTCCTTCAGGGGATCTTCCTGACCTAGGGGTCGAATCCTCATTTCTTACATCTCCTTGCACTGGCAGGTGGGTTCTTTTACCACCCAGTTACCCGGGAAGCCAATAAATACCTATTGAAGCCCTAATATTAGCCCAGGTGGGGAACAAATATTTTCGGTAATCGCATGCAACGACAGGAAATGACGTTTTGGTCAGTTTCTAGGGGTAATCTAAATCTAGAAGTGAAAAGGGAAATCCCATTTTCTAAAAAAATGCTTACCTTTTCTGAAAAAAATGATATTTTTCCTGTGTGAAATGGGCACATTAGCTGAAAGAGTCCTTAGGCCATCCCTCCTAAGACCATGCATTCTGAGATCAGAGAGACAGTCATCTCCCCCAATTCCCCAACAACACACATTGCTACTGACACAAACCTATGCACTTTTCTTTCTTTTAGGCCAGAATTGGGCAGCTGAGATCCCTTGCCAGGTTTGGGGATCAGTGGACACAGGCTGCACAGTATGCATATGACCATTGCCATGGCCTGCAATTTAGCATTAGTTTTTTTCTCATAGCAATTAATAATGATAAAGTCTAGATCAGCCTTTGAACTGTCTTTAAGTAAGAGAGAAGATTCTTGTCATTATTCTTTCCATGCTTGAGTTATTGAACAAAGGAAGCAGATCACTCCTCCACCTCCAGCAAATTAGATGGAATTGATTAAGGTTGCCTGTGTTGTGGCTACACTGGAGTTGGATGGTGATCATAAATAAACTTATATATAACACAGTCAATAAAATAAGAATTAACTGATGTTTTAAAAAGTCCCAGGAAAGTTGTTTTGCTTTTGTTTTTTTAATTTGGCAAATGGCTAACAGTCCCCAAATTTATTCTCTCCTAATATCTCACAAAAATACCATCTAAAACTCATAATGATAAGAAAATAGAAAATGTCACCAACAGATGAAAGAATACCAAGACATAGTGTAGTGGAATCTTTGAACAATTGTAGGAAATACATAAGACAGATAGAACTGGATTGTGAAAGTCTATGCAATCTTCATTCTAGCTCTGGCTAAATGTCATGGAACTCCAGCTACTTTAAAAAAGCAGGCCTTTTATTCCAATATGAATGTGCTATGAATATTTCTTGGATTCTTCATTTCGATTATATTTTACTTCCTCATAGTATACTCTTCTTTATTTGAACTAACTGGAGTGAGTTTCTGTACTTGATAACTCAAATCTATAATTAAAGCATATTCTCACCTTCTTTTTCTGTTTTTAATACCTTTCACTTAAAAATATTGTTTTGAAATTCCAGTTTTCTAACTTTAAGCATGTTATGTGCACACACTTACACACAGTGTTCACAGCAGCAAAGTTGTGTGATGTTCTAAAGGCCTGTCCTGGTGACTCACCCATGAGCTCAACAGTTAGGGATAAAAAATTATGTAAAGCTTACTAGTATTAAGTTGTATGGAAGAACCAAATGCACTAAATTGCCTTTTCCCCCCATCTTTTCCTCTTGTCAGACTACATGACTATTCTTCATGACTCATCTCAGGTATCATATTTTCTGGGAAGACTGCACTGACAACCTTTCAGTCACCCCACAAATGTACCACATGCTGAATTATCTTCCCTGCATTTGCACCATGAAAATAACAACAGCAGTATCAAGATCAATAGCTAACAATTTTGAGTGTTTGACATGTGCTAAGCAATGTGCTAAATGCTTTATACACATTGGCTCACTCAATCTTCACTCCAAATTCAGGAAGCAAGATCATTTCACAGATGACAAAACCATTACTTTACAGATGAAAAAACTCAGGTTCCAAGCACTACACTCTGCACTTTACACTTATTGCTTCATTTTATCATCAGAGTGATCATTTGGAGCAATTCTGAGCCCTTCTGTAAAGACAAGAAAATTAATGCTCATAGACTTAATCATCTAATTATTTTGTTTTTATTTCCATTATATCTACTATAGAATTTATTCAAACAGAAATGATCTGTTTAAGTGTCCATCTCCCCTTAACACAATAAGCCAAACATAAAGGCTGTATTTTATTCATTTTTGAATTCCAGATTTTGTGCTCTGTAAATGTCTACTTAGCAATGGATGTTAGTCTTAAGATGCTTAAGTTTTAAATATGCTTCAGTGGCAAAATTAACACAACTGCATTTTCTTTGAAAGACCATAGCATTTTTATGTTTCCACCACATTGCTGTCTCCTCTGCAAATGATCCCCAGGGAGTGACTTTTTAAAAAATTTTATTTCATATTGCAGTATTGACAATGGTCCATATAGTCAAAGCTATGGTTTTTCCAGTAGCCATGCTTGGATGTGAGAATTGGACCATAAAGAATGCTGAACACTGAAAAATTGACGCTTTCAAGTTGTGGTGCTGGAGAAGATTCTTTAGAGCCCTTTGGACAGCAAGATCAAACCAATCAATACTAAGGGAAATTAACCCTGAATATTCATTGGAAAGACTGATGCTGAAGCTCCAATAATTTGGCCACCTGATGTGAAGAGTTGACCTGGTGGAAAAGACCCTGATGCTGGAAAAGATTGAGGGCAAGAGGAGGAGGGGGTGACAGAGGATAAGATGTTTGGAAGGCATCATCGACTCAATGGACATGAGTTTGAGGAAGCTCTAGGAAATGATGAAGGACAGGGAAGCCTCGTGTGCCATAGTCGATGGGATCATAAGGAGTCAGACACGACTTAGTGACTGAACAACAACAGTAGTTATTTAACAAACAATGTTGTGATAGTTTCAGGTGAAAAATGAAGGGATTTAGCCATACATATACACATAACCATTCTCCCCCATAACCCCCTCACCTACAGGCTGCCACGTAACATTCCAAGTGCTATACAGTAGGTCCTTGTTGGTTATCCATTTTAAGTATAGCAGTGCATACATATCCATCCAAAACTCCCTAACTATCCATTCCCCACATCCTTCCCTAATGAAGCCATCAGTTGAGTCTCTAAGTCTGCAATCACACTCTTTGAGGAACTCAGCCCAAAACACATCTGATGGCTGCTCTTTCCCTTTCCGGCCTTAAGGCAGGAACTCTGCTCTGTTGTGGCTCAATCATTAGTCATACTTCCTCTTAGGCCATTCAAGGACTTTAAGGTCATGGCCATTAATTCTGGTTGTGCCCAACAATCCATGCATGACCCTGCACTGTTGCAGGCAAAGCTGTAATATGGAGACAGTAGCAAAAAGCTTGTGCTATGGGCCATTCCAAACCTGACTGTGAGAAGCTGGGGAAATTTCACCTCCCAACACCAGATCTCCTCAGGCCTCTGAAACCTTGACTTCAGCCTCCTTTTCCAAGGACACAGAAAGAAACTTGCCTTGTCCATATCCTCAGATTTGTTCCTTCGCAGTCGTGGTAACAAGCAGCACCATCATTCCTCTTCAGGGCAAAAGGATGTGTCACTGCCAATGACCCTCAAAAGGGAATCAAGGAAATATTAACACAGTCTAAATTCTTCCCTTTTATCATCAGTTACCTGGTCACAGTCACATTACAGTGGCGGAGGTGAAGGTAAAATGGCCCTACCTAAAAGCATATAATGAAAGTTAATGTGAAGAACGTGTCTACAGACTACTAACTGCACAATCGTGATGAAGAAAAGCCCTTTTCCTGTAAAGCAAAAATGTGGGTGATAAACCACCAAGGCACTTCTGTGCTATGGAGTGATTAAATCCTGCAGTCAGTGCCAGGCAGCATTAATCCTACTGCTTCAGGGGCAGAAAACACGTCATCAAACTGTCGGAACGTCACTGAATTTTTCCGAAGTGCTTTTCCTCTCATCTGGATTGAACATCTAAATCTTTTCTTCTACATGACAAACAAAAAATGAATGGATGAAGAATGGCTTGAAATCTCTTTCCAGTAACTATGAACATTACGATCTTATGAATGAAGCTGGGCCTCTTGTGCTCTCAGAGTCTATAGGGACTGATTTATAAATTAACTGCTAATGCATTGATCTCTGCTCATTACTTTCTCTATAAATCTCTTTCGGTGAGTTATCTGCACATCAACCTCGGAAAGGCACCTTTCCATGTCTGGAGTCTGGCTCTCTCCATAGTGCAGCAGTCAACATGCTTGTACAATAGATTAGTCTAGACCTTCCTGCCCTTCAAATAAATCATTCTAAAATCCCTTCACACATTTCTTATTATTTCTAGGTCACCAGTAGATAATTTAGATGGCAAAAGAAAACCAAAATTTTAAATATATTTTGCATATTTTTAGTCAAATACATATTAGAATGCAATATATATTATAATGTAATATATATTAATTAACATTTTTTATCTTCTCAGCCACATCATCTAATTTCTGAAGTAAACTGTAGGGATTTGTTAAACAGATTTAAACAAAGATACTACTGCTTCACAGTTACATAAATGGAAGACTCAAGAAGATAGATAATTAGCCTCAAATGGATAGATAGATTCAGCCTCAAACAGAGGCTGAATATGTTTTTTAAGGAGGTATGCATACACTTTATGGCACCACTAGGAAATCCTGGGAATAAACTCTTCTTCCTTCTATAAAAGGGAAGAAATGAGGGTTTTCTTTGTTGTTTCTTTTCTCTTTCTTTTTCTTTTACTGTCTTTTCTTGTATTCCCCTTTGCATTAGATGTTCTGATCTGACATTTGATATGAACACAAAGAGCTGGAGGCCTTTGTTGACTTTTAGTAAATCTAGGAAATGGAATGGAGGAGTTCTGTACTGCAGTTTTTGCTAAAATTCATTTGTAATGGTTTGATTTTTTTCCTTAATGTGTGCTCTTTGCCCACTGTCCTTACTCCTTGCTGTAGATGACTTATTCTGCATTCATGCAGACTATGTTACAAGTCTGTTTCATCTAATGAGCTGAAATTAATGCTTAATTAAAAAAAAAAAACTTTGAAAGAAGATCTCTAGTGGTATAGGTAGCTTACTGTTGTCACTGCTGCTGTGTTGACTTTTATTTCAGATTCCAGAATTATCCTCACCATCAGGCTCAGTCTGTTTCATGAGGCTATGAGTCAGTCATTTTAGGTATACAGATCAGGGGAGCATCAAGTTAATGTTAGCAGAGAATGCACTCAGCTACACCTCCAAGAAGGTGGAAACTTGAAGAATAATATGTAGGGATTGCCTAGGAAATAAAAAGGTGATGAAAAAGTAGAGAGAGATGGAAATTTTAAAACTAAGAAAAATAATCACAAAACTTCAATTAAGTTATTAATATTCTTCTTAAAACCTGGGGCCAGCTCAGAATGACATAAAATTATAATGAAAGAAACCAAGAACTTTTGGAATTTTATCCTACTTCAATGGATGTGCATTTACCCAGTGTCATCCCTCATCAAAGTGAGAAAGCCTGAGATATGATTTAGTGAGCTTTCTGGTGGGGGACAGGGAGGGGAAGGGGTGACAGGGAGTCCTTTAGTTGCATTCCTGAGCTGGAAAGATCCACTACAGGAAATCATGGTAACCCACTCCAGTACTCTTGCCTGGAGAATCCCCATGGACAGAGGAGCCAGGCAGGCTGCAGTGCATGAGGTCATAGAGTCAGACATGACTGAACAACTAAGCACACAATATATAAGGTCTAGGCATTAGTGTTTGGGACAAAAATTCTACTTAGTAGTATAACTTACCTGGGATTGATCCCTGGGTCAGAAAGATCCCATGGAGAAGGGAATGACTACCCACTTCAGTATTCTTGCTTGGAGAATTCCATGGACAGAGGAGCTTGGCAGGCTGTGGTCCATGGGGTCTCAAAGAGTTGGATACAACTGAGCAACTAACACAGAGATAGCTCTCATGTGTTGCTCTACAATGACCATTTTCTTTTATGGAAAGCTTCAATAACTTTTCCCTAACTACACCAAAGAAATATTATTATTCCTCAACCATAGACAGGATGTCAAAATTGGACTCAGAAATAAAGAACAAATCCAAAGTTGTTCTCCAGCACTGACTAGGGCCCAAAATTCCCAAAGTATTAGAGGGAGAAAGAGTTAAGATGGAAAACAAGAGGCTACAAGCATAGCATTAATGACAACAAATTGCAAATAGACTAAACTCCTTTCCTAGTCAGATGAAAATATGGAATTAAGCAATGTGCTATCTATTCAACATAATAAAAGAGTAAGAGACAAGAATTGGCTGAGCAAAGGTAGAAATATTAATTTCAAATAAATTTGAGTTCAAATGAAAGGCTTATTTAAGAAAGTGAGGGTCATCAACACACTAACAAAAGAAACAGTATAAAATAAACTCATACATGGACTTGCATATTTTTTAGATAAATAAGAAAAAAGACTGATGAAAATGTCAATGAAAAATGACAGTACTATTTTAAAATGTACTTTCATCATCCACTGCTCAGTCATTAGATCATCTACTTAGTCATTCTGCAAATATCTCCTGACAATACATTTTATATAAGTCCTGTGTTAGGTATTAAAGATACAGTGATGAGCAAGATAATGATGGCTCCTGCCCCATGGGTCTTAGAGCTTGAGGCCAAGACATTTACTGATTAAACAATTAATAAAAAGTTAAGAAGTGTGGTTAATAGGAAAAGCAGGGACAGGATATGAGACAACATGAGACAGGCTGACGACAAAGCTTTCTCTAGGGACATAAAATTTAAGTGGAACCTGCAGGCCAATTATGAATCACATAGGTAAAGAGCCAAGGAAAATTTCTTCCACAAAGAAAAAGCATGAGCGAAGGCTAGGAAAGGCCATGTGGCTAGAATGCAGTAGAAGGCATAAAAGTGAGTTTGGAGAGTTAAACCAGAGTCAAATCATGAATGCCTTTTTAGACCTTGGGAAAAGGTTACAATTCTAATACTTGTACTTCCTTGATAGCTCAGTTGGTAAAGAATCCACCCCCAGTGCAGGAGACCCTGGTTCGATTCCTGGGTCAGGAAGATCTCTTAGAGAAGGGATAGGCTACCCACTCCAGTATTCTTGGGCTTCTCTGGTGCCTCAGCTGGTAAAGAATCCACTTGCAATGTGGGAGACCTGGGTTCTATCCCTGAGCTGGGAAGATCCCTGGAGAAGGGAAAGCTACCCACTCCAGTATTCTGGCCTGGAGAAGTCCATGGAATCCATAGGGTCGCTAAGAGTCAGACACGACTGAGAGACTTTCATTCACTTCACTTCGCTAACCCTAGTGCAACAGGAAATCATTAGAAGATTGAGAAAACAGATGAATTTTATATATATATATATATATATAATCATGTTGGAAACTACATGAGGAATGGACAAATGCGGAGCAAGTTGGGAGTTGGGTTATATGATGAGGCTTCTTTCGATAGTCTAGGGAAGAGATGTGAACAGGCACAGTTTATAATTTGATATTACAATAACAAGACCTAGTGATATTTGGCATCCCACTCCAGTACTCTTGCCTGGAGAATCCCAGAGACAGCAGACCCTGGTGGGCTGCCGTCTGTGGGGTCACACAGAGTCGGACACGACTGAAGCGATTTAGCAGCAGCAGTGATATTTTAGATTTACCAAGTGAGGGGGAACAATACATTGCATCTTCCTTTTGAGCAATGAGGTAGTTGGTAATGCTACTGATGAGATGGGAATTTCTGGGAAAGAAATATATTGGAATTGGAGAATTCACTTTCAAACATATTAATTTTGTTGCCTAACAAATAGGAAACTGAAATATGGATTTCAAACACAAGGGAATAGAGATAAAAATGTAAATCATTAGGATTTATTTGATATTTAAATTCATGGAAAATAATTACTAAGGAGAGAATGAAAATAATATAAGGATGCAATCCAGAATAGAGATTGAGATGCTCCAACATTTAGAATTTAACTAAAATTGGAGACTGCAACTAGATGGGGAAAAATTGGAAACAGTGACAGACTTTATTTTCTTGGGCTCCAAAATCACTGCAGACGGTGACTGCAGTTTATGAAATTAAAAGATGTTTGCTCCTTGGAAGAAAAGCTATGACAAACCTAGACAGAGGAAAAGTGAAGTCGCTCAGTTGTGTCTGACTCTTTGTGACCCCACTGTAGCCTACCAGGCTCCTCCATCTATGGGAATTTCCAGGCAAGAGTACTGGAGTGGGTTGCCATTTCCTTCTCCAGGGAATCTTCCCAACCCAGGGATCGAACCCAGGTCTCCCGCATTGTAGGCAGAAACTTTACCATCTGAGTAACCAGGGAAGTTTAGACAGCAGAGGTTAATTACTATTAAAAAACAGAAACAAACATGACTTTGCTGACAAAGGTCTATATAATCAAAACTATAGTTTTTCCAGTAGTCATGTATGGATGTGAGAGTTGGACTCTTAAGAAAGCTGAGCACCCAAAGAATTGATGCTTTTGAACTGTAGTATTGGAGATCCTTGAGGGTACTTTGGACTGCAGGGAGATCCAACCAATCCATTCTAAAGAAAATCGTCCTGAATATTCATTTGAAGGACTAATGCTGAAGCTGAAACTCCAATATTTTGGCCACCTGATGCGAAGGACTGCCTCATTTGAAAAGATCCTGATGCCGGAAAAGATTGAAGGCAGGAGGAAAAGGGGACAACAGAGGATGAGATGATTGGATGGCATGGCCGACTCAATGGACATGAGTTTAAGCAAGCTCCAGGAGTTGGTGATGGACAGGGAAGCCTGCATGGCACTGGAGCAGCGAGTGGTAGCTGTGCAGCCTGGAGCGGCCATGAGGAGATACCCCATACCCAAGGTCAGAGAAACCCCAGTAAGAGGGTAGGCTCTGGAGTGGCTGTGAAGAGATATCCCAAGCCCAAAGGCAAAGGAGAAGCCCCAGCAAGATGGTAGGAGGGGAGAATTCATGTTTAGAATCAAACCCCATTCCCACCAGAGATGCTAAGAGGGCTCAAACAAACCTTGTGCACATCAGGCCATAAGGACCCCACAGAAACTGACACAGAACTGTGTGTGAGCATCTCCTGTGGAGGTACAGGTCAGCAGAGGACTGCCACAGGGACAGGGGCTCTGGGTGCAACAGACTTAAGTATGGCATTAGCCCTCTTGGAGGAAGTTGCAATTAACCCCACCATAGAGCTGCCAGAAATTACACAGGACTGGAAAATAAACTCCTGGAGGGCACAAACAGAACCTTATGCATCAGGACCCAGGAGAAAGGAGCAGTGACCCCCACAAGAGACTGACCCAGACTTCCCTGTGAGTATCCAGGAGTCTCCAGTAGAGACATGGGTTGGTGGTGGCCTGCTGCAGGGTTGGGGGCATTGAATGTAGCAGTAAATGCTTGGGATATTTTGAAGGAGGTCACGATTATCTTCATTACCTCCACCATAGTTTGGCCCAGGTAAATATCAGGGAGGGAACATAGCTCCACTCATCAACAGAAATTATTTTTTTCACTTTTTTTTTAAATTTTTCAACAGAAAATTGGAATAAAGATTTGCTGAGCATGGCCCTGCCCATCAGAACAAGACCCAGTCTCCCCCTCTGTCAGTCTCTCCCATCAGGAAGCTTCCATAAGCATCTTATCCTTCTACATCAGAGGGCAGACAGAATTAAAACCATAATCACAGACAACTAACCAATCTAATCACATGGCCTTGTCTAACTCAATGAAACCATGAGTCATGCTGTGTAGGGCCACCAGGACAGATGGGTCATGGTGGAGAGTTCTGACAAAATGTGGTCTACTGGAGAAGGGATGGCAAACCACTTCAGTATTCTTGCCTTGAGAACCCCATGAACAGTAGGAAAAGGCAAAAAGATAGGACACAGAAAGATGAAGTCCCCAGGTCAGTAGGTTCCCAATATGCTACTGGAGATAAGTAGTGAAATAACTCCAGAAAGAATGAAGAGATGGAGCCAAAGCAAAAACAACACCCAGTTGTGGATAGGACTGATGATAGAGGCAAGGTTTGATGCTGTAAGAGCAATATTGCATAGGAACGTGGAAAATTAGGTCCATGAATCAAGGCAAATTGCAAGTTGTCAAACAGGAGATGGTAAGAGTGAACATAGATATTTTAGGAATCAGTGAACTAAAATGGACTGGAATGGGTGAATTTAACTCAGATGATCATTATATCTACTACTGTGGGCAAGAATCCTTTAGAAGAAATGGAGTAGCTATCCAGTCAACAAAAGAGTCTGAAATTCAGTACTTCGATGCAATCTCAAAAGCAACAGAATGATCTCTGTCAATTTCCAAGGCAAATCATTTAAATATCACAACAGTATTCCAGGTCTATGCCCTCACTAGAAGTGCTGAAGAAGCTGAAATTGAACAGTTCTATGAAGACCTACAAGACCTTCTAGAACTAACACCCAAAATAGATGTACTTTTCAATACAGGGGACTGGAGTGCAAAAGTAGGAAGTCAAGAAACACCTGGAGTAACAGAAAATTTTGACCTTAGAGTACAGAATGAAGCAAGGCAAAGGGTAATAGAGTTTTGCCAAGAGAACGCACTGGTCACAGCAAACACCATCTTCCAACCACACAGGAGAAGACTCTACACCTGGACATCACCAGATGGTTAACACCGAAATCAGATTAATTATATACTTTGCAGTGAAAGCTAGAGAATTATCTCTATTGAGTCAGCAAAAAAAAAAAAAAGTCCAGGAGCTGACTGTGGCTCAGATCAGGAGCTTCTTAATGCCAAATTCAGACTTACATTGAAGAAAGTAGGGAAAACCACTAAAACATTCAGGTATGACCTAAATCAAATCCTTTACTATTATGCAGTGAAAGTGAGAAATAGATTTAAGGGACTAGATCTGATAGAGAGAGTGCCTGATGAACTATGGACAGAGGTTCATAACATTATACAGGAGACAGTGATCAAGACCATTTCCAATAAAAACAAATGATAAAATGGAAAATGGCTATCTGAGGAAGCCTTACAAACAGCTGTGAAAAGAAGAGAAGCAAAAAGCAAAGGAGAAAAGGAAAGATATAAGCATCTGAATGCAGAGTTCCAAAGAATAGCAAGGAGAGATAAGAAAGCCTTCCTCAGTGATTGGTGTAAAGAAAAAGAGAAAAACAATAAAATGGGAAAAATTAGAGATTTCTTCAAGAAAATTAGAGACACCAAGGGATCATTTCATACAAAGATGGGCTCAATAAAGGACAGAAATGGTATGGACCTAACAAAAGCAGAAGATATTAAGAAGAAGTAGCAAGAATACACAAAGAACTGTACAAAAAAGATCTTCATGACCCAGATAATCACGATGGTGTGATCACTCATCTAGAACCAGACATCCTGGAATGTGAAGTCAAGTGGGCCTTAGAAAGCATCACTACGAACAAAGCTAGTGGAGCTGATGGAATTCCAGCTAAGCTATTTCAAATCTTAAAAGATGATGCTGTGAAAGTGCTATAGTCAATATGCCAGCAAATCTGGAAAACTCAGCAGTGGCCACAGGACTGGAAAATGTCAGTTTTCATTCCAATCCCAAAGAAAGGCAATGCTAAAGAATACTCAAACTATCACACAATTGCACTCATCTCACACGCTAGCAAAGCAATGCTCAAAATTGTCCAAGCCAGACTTCAACAATATGTGAACTGTGAAATTCCATATGTTCAAGCTGATTTTAGAAAAGGCAGAGGGGCCAGAGATCAAATTGCCAACATCTACTGGATCATCAAAAAACCAAGAGAGTTCCAGAAAAACATCAATTTCTGCTTTATTGATTATGTGAAAGTCTTTGACTGTATGGATCACAACAAACTGTGGAAAATTCTTAAAGGATGGGAATACCATCCTGCAGATTCTTGAAAACTCCGTATGCAGATTAGAAAGCAACAGTTAGAACTGGACATAGAACAACAGACTGGTTCCAAGTTGGAAAAGGAATACATCAAGGCTGTTCATTGTCACACTGCTTATTTAAATTATATGCGGAGTAAATCATGAGAAGTGCTTGACTAGATGAAGCACAAGCTGGAATCAAGATTGCCCGGAGAAATATAAATAAACGCACATATGTAGATGACACCACCCTTACAGCAGAAAGTGAAGAACTAAAGAGCCTCTTGATGAAAGTGAAAGAGGAGAGTGAAAAAGTTGACTTAAAGCTCAATATCCAGAAAACTAATGTCATGGCATCTGGTCCCATCACTTTGCAAATAGATGAAGAAACAGTGGAAACAGTGGCAAACTTTATTTTGGGGGCTCCAAAATCACTGCAGATGGTGACTGCAGCTATGAAATAAAAGATGCTTACTCCTTGGAAGGAAAGTTATGACCAACCTAATCAGTATATTAAAAAAGCAGAACATTACTTTGCCAACAAAAGTCCGTCTAGTCAAGGCTATGGTTTTTCCAGTAGTCTTATATGGATGTGAGAGTTGGACTATAAAGAAAGCTGAGCACCAAAGAATTGATGCTTTTGAACTGTAGTGTTGGAGAAGACTCTTATGAATCCCTTGGACTGCAAGCAGATCCAACTAGTCAATCCTAAAGATGATCAGTCCTGAGTGTTCATTGGAAGGTCTGATATTGAAGCAGAAACTCCAATACTTTGGCCACCTGATGCGAAGAGCTGACTTATTTGAAAAGACCGTGATGCTGGGAAAGATTGAAGGCAGGAGAAGAAGAGGATGACACAGGATGAGATGATTGGATGGCATCACCGACTCAATGGACATGAATTTGGATAAACTCCAGGAGGTGGTGATGGACAGGGAGGCCTGGCATGCTATAGTCCATGGGGTCACAAATAATAGGACCCAACTGAGTGACTGAACAGCAATAAAAAAATTGTTGGTATTGCAAGGGAGAATAAGAAAGACAACCAGGAACATGAAAAGAAATTGATAAGCAAGGATATTCTAAGGAGGAAAGAGTCAACTCCACAGAATGTTTTGAAAAGTTAAATAAATGAATCATACACAGGAACTCACATGCAGAAGATCTGAAAAGAGACATTGCAGATGAACTGTAAGGATGAGAATGTCTTCAGTCAATCAGAAATTACGATGAATCCCTTAAAGATTGAAGGAACATGGGAATGAGTTGAAAGAGGAAAAATTAAAGTTCAAAACTTGCAGGAAAATTTCAACTAAAAACAGTGGGAGATTTCTCTGAAGTGAGCCTTAGAACAAGCTAAAATCCAACTTCAAGTCTGATCATCATATTAATAAAACTGGATGAAGATTCATCTCCCATCCTCCACTGTGTTGCAAGAAGCAGAGGCTTCTGCCTCAGGAAACAATAAACAATGAGTTCGAGTGCTTGGGATGAGTGAGAGAACTCTATTTTTGTTGCTAGAAATTCTAAAATTCCAACACTCTAGTATTCCATTTCCTTATTAACAGAAACTGAGTAGAATGAAATATCACTCCTGTGACTGTTAATATATGTCTTAGCAAAGTTGAATTTAAAATACAGTAAGTTTTCTACATATAAATGGGTTTTGGAAGCATGTTCATAAGTCTAATTTGTTCATAAATGCCATAAAATTAGCGTAGATATGGAAATAACACAATTGACTACATAGTACTATACTGTAGTAGGCTTATAATACTTTTCATACAAATAATACATAAAAATAAATACACAAATAATAAAGAAAACATTTTAACCTTATAGTATAGTACCTTGAAAGATACAGTAGCACAGTACAACAACTGGCATACAGGGGCATATTAGTAGCTTTGAAAGTTTGCAACTTGAAGGTTCATATGAAGGGGATTTACAGTAGGGAGATTATTCCAGATTATCTGGAGGTGGATCCAATATAATCACGAAAACCCTTAAAAAACAAAGCTGATTCCCTAGATGGAGGGATACGGGCAGGCTGGAGAGATTCTAAGAGTGAGGAAGACTTCACATAATTTTCTTGATTTGAAGATGGAGAAGGAAAAGGAATGTGAGCAGCCTCTATGCTGTGAGCTGACAGTTGGCACTAGTGGTAAAGAATCCGCCTGCCAATGCAAAATACATAAGAGATGTGGGTTTGATCCCTGGGTCAGGAAGATTCCTCCAGAGAAGGGAAGGGCAACCCATTCCAGTATTTTTGCCTGGAGAATTCCATGCACAGAAGAGCCTGGCAGGCTACTGTCCATAGGGTCACAGAGAGTCAGATGCGACTGAAGCAACTAAGCATGAACACAAGAAAACAGAAACCTTGACCCAGATCCACAAATAAGCTTCAGACCTATATCCACAAAGAAATTGACTCTGTAACAACCTGAGTGACCCTTGAAGCAGATTCCTCCCCTGAGCCAGCAGATAAAGATCCAGTTCAGGTGATTTTCATCTCAGCCTTGTGAGATCCTGAGCAGAAAATACAGCCAAGCCCACCTAAACATCAGGCCTTCAGACCATTAGGTAATAAATGGGTATTGTTTTAGGTTACTTCCTTTGTGGTAATCTGTTACACAGTAATAGAAAAGTAACAGCACTCAAAGGTCCCCAGTAGCATCCTTTCCCTACTTCCTGGAGACAGACCAGTGTAAACAGATAACAGAAAACAAGGTAAGGTGATTGGGAATACTAAATATAAGATGAGCACACAATCAAGAAATATCAAATATATTCGACAAGTCAGCCAGAAAGAATGGCATCTGGACTGAAAATCAATAATAACAGCAGATGAGAAAAGAGAGGAGACAAAAGGAGACTCAAAAATAAGTTTTAAAAATACTAAAAGGTACAAGAAAAGACAGAACAACACAGAAGAGATTGATTTATAAAATACAAATTACAAATCCTCGTGATTAAAATATGTGATTATTGAAATATTAATGAAATAAACTCAAACATAGGACTAAACAGTTAAATGTGTACATTTGATAACAAATTAGTGAACTGAAAAGATAGGGCCAAAGAACTCTCCTAACATGCTGTGAAAGAGGAAAAAAGCATGGAAAATAAAAGTTAAGGGATATTGAAGAAAGCTTCAGAAGTTCCAAGAGAGGAAATAGAGAATGACAGGCAAGGAAATAGAGAAAGACATTATGAAATAAAATTCTTTAGACTAAACAAATGCATCATATTTTCTACCATGGAAACCACCACCTAGTTTCATTTAAAAAATAAGTCAAATAAAATAAAAAATTTAATTTAAATGTACATACAACCACTAAGGAAAATTTTTAAATTAATAAAATGATGAAAAATTATAAAAGTTTTCATAGCCTACAAATCAAGATTAGAATCAGACTTGACACTTTAATATTAACTGCAAGAGAATATTGAATGGATTAGTATATTTAGTATTATGTATGAAATTGATTTTGAACCTAGAATTAGTCTTTACGTATTTTAGCAATTGTTCTAATCATGATGCTAAACAAATATGTTTGGATCTATAGTGTCTCGAACATTGTACTACAAGACATTCTATGCTGGGTCAGAGCTGAAACTGTCCACAGGAAGCTCCTGGTAACAAATCTCTCAAAAATAGTTTCTTCAACAAATTAGTCTCTCTCTGTGTATAGAGAGATATCTATGCTCTGCCTTCCTTCCTTTTCTTTCTCCCTCCTCTCCCCTTCTCTTCTCTCCTCTCCTTTCCTGTTACCATCCCCTCGCAAAACATCTTCTCTTATAGAAAAGAAATCTGGAAATACTTCTAGCTGCTCAACATGCTATCCTTGGGTTATGACTCCAGTCTTCCTATATGTTCTCAAGGTGCCTGACAAAACCCTAGGACAAAAAATGTACACACAAAAGCTGAATCAAACTGTACAGTGTTCCCAGAGCCCTCCAAGTTGTTCTGTATTTTTCTTCCTGCTGTGTCTATCATAACATCAAAGGACACTGAGACATTGCCAGACCAAATAAAACTGGAATTCTCTTGAGGAATATAGAGGATGGCTATTGGGTGCTCCAGACTAGTAGTAAAGTTGTTTTGGATGCTGATGATTTTCAAGATTAAAAAAAGCAAGCAACCCACAAGTCTAAGCTTTTTCTGTCTGGAGTACATTTCACTCCACAAGGGCTGTCAGGACCACTGATTTGGGGACAGTCTGCATAAGGCATAAAGAAGAAAATGGGGTGCTACATATCTAGGCTTAGATTCTTACCACATCTGTGTTCATTCCACTACCTGTTTGCTGCTTCCAGGTAAAACAAAGTGAAAACAACCCTTGACTCTTCCAGTCATCCTTCTCCTTCAGCCTTGCACTGAAACTCCATTTTCTAACTCAGCTCTTCCTCTCTGAACAAGTTTCCTGAAGATTAACTCCACTGTTAAATAAAGATAATGGATACAAGAAGCATTATAACAAAAACAAAACAAAAAACAAAATGTAGTGAAACACACCTAGGTTTAACTACATAGTCACTATTTAAAATCTAATGTGACAGAAGATGAAATGGCAGATGGCATCACTGACTCGATGGACGTGAGTTTGAGTGAACTCCAGGAGATAGTGATGGAGAGGGAGGCCTGGCGTGCTGCAATTCATGGGGTCTCAAAGAGTCGGACACGGTGGAGCGACTGAACAAAAAAAGAAAAAAGAAAAAAACCACTTGGAAATAAAATCATGAACTAGAGTGATACACAGCAAATTTATGACATATAGTTGCTTCTGGAGATGAAAATAGGGAAATTGGATTTAGGAGGAGAACAAGTGGGAATTCAACATTGCACATAAGATTTTATTTCATACACACACACACAGATATAACTGCATATTCTAAGCAAAATAAATTATTAACATTTGTGCATTCTCATTTCATGAATATTGTCATCACAATTTCTATGCATTTTGAAGCTTTACAATATTTAAATAGCAATAAAAATTGTGAAGCCTTGTAGACTAAGAATGTTGCTTGCCATATCGGTAAACAAATGATGTTGAGGACATCACACCTGCAGCCACTGCAGCAGACCCTGATTGTGTACCCTGAGGAGATGCAGGATGGAGAAAAGGGGTGTACTGGCCCTAGATAGTTAAGGTTGAACCCAGACTCTGGCATCTTCCCATGCATAGAAAAGCACTAAATTAACTTGAGATGTCCAGTCTTCTTTAATTAATAGTAATCTTTTAATGTTTCAACTACATGCTTTTTGTCGCAAAACTCCCATATATCCTGGTTCTTCACTTATTTCTTTGGATCAGTCCCTCAGAGCTGAGAGGCTGCCTCCCAGGCTTGAGTTTTCAGAAATACCTCAGAATAAAGCATCAGTCAGTCAGTCAGTCAGTCAGTCAGTTCAGTTGCTCAGTCGTGTCCAACTCTCTGTGACCCCATGAATCACAGTACGCCAGGCCTCCCTGTCCATCACCATCTCCCAGAGTTCACTCAAACTCACATCCATTGAGTTGGTGATGCCATCCAGCCATTTCATCCTCTGTTGTACCCTTTTCCTCCTGCCCCCAGTCCCTCCCAGCATCAGAGTCTTTTCCAATCAACTCTTTGCATGAGGTGGTTAAATTACTGGAGTTTCAGCTTTAGCATCATTCCTTCCAAAAATCACCCAGGACTGA
Source organism: Ovis aries (assembly GCF_016772045.2). Lineage (NCBI taxonomy): Eukaryota > Metazoa > Chordata > Mammalia > Artiodactyla > Bovidae > Ovis > Ovis aries. Next base: position 49,794,008 of record NC_056056.1, read on the forward strand.
TCTCCTTTAGAATAAAGCATAATACTCAGCTTTTAGGTTGTGCCCTTTTTTTTTAGTTGATAGCCTCATAAGTAATTTAAAATGCAAAATAAACATTATGATTCTCGTTCTTTTCCCCTATTATGTCAGCAGAAGATGTAAATAGTTATTCCGAATATTAGAGTCATGTATGTCACTGGTACATTTGATACAATTATTTTAGAGGTTGATACAGACATGTTTATCCAAAGAGTTAGTAATGCACAACCATTTTAATCTAGAAAATCCCACTCCTGGAAATTTGTCCTAAGAAAATAACATGAAAGGTATATAAACAGACAAATATAAAATTGTTTATTAAAATACACTAGCAAAAGGGAAGAAAAAAGGAAACATGGACAAAAAAAGAGAAAAGTACTTAACCATGGTTTATGGACTCAGTAAAATACAATATAATCTTTAACAATGAAGTGGTAGAAGTTTATGTTCTCATTGAAACCCTAATCCAAAAAAGATACACAAAATGTTAATGGAAATTATCTCCAGATGGTGAAATTATAAGAGCATTAATTTATCATTTTAGGAGTTTTTTTATACTTCCTAAATTCACCAAAATGAATATGTACCACTTTAGTAGGGCAAAAAGATTATTTTTTAGCAAAAATTAACAAGTTGGAATTAAACTCGGTTTGAAATAATGCAATTACTTCAATGTTACTTGTGTAAAAGTTCACTGCTTAGAAAAACTAATTTGAATGCCAAGCTTTTACCTAAATGATTCTATTTTTAAATTTCCTGACCACTTGTATAAATTTTGATTATTGTAATTTTTTTTGTTTGGTCCCATAAAATAGCTTAGATTTAATATACTTTATTAGCTCTGTTATTAATATATTATCATAAAAATATAATTATATACTATTTTTAAATAGAAATTAATCCATCACATTCAAGGCTCTGTCCACTCCATTGTTAAAGCCCATGAGGCCCAAATTAAACAAAGTTCATATGCATCAGTTATTCATTCTTTTCCTAGCATATAACTGAGAAGTATTTGCCAGTAGGTATTAAATTCTACTTCTTAAGCATTCCAGCGAGCTCCATAAATGTGTGAAAATTCCCTATATGTATATTTTAAATGCAAATTTCTGTGACAATTTTATGAACAGCTGTAGAGTTCAAAAAAAGTGCATTTCCTAATTCATACTATCTATATGCAAAGTCACGGAAAATATCAGATGTGATATGCTATAGCTTGTTTCAGTAGAATATAACCATTTATATTTATAGTGCATAGCACCCCTCTTTCCCAAGCACTTCCTAAACTCAAAGAGAAAAGTTAGTTTGCCTGCTGTTACAAAGAACCATCTTCAGGATGAAATAATGGCATCCTCTCAAATATGAAGCTATAAGCTGCTTCAAATTGAAGGAAAGAAATTATGACTGATCAACCTCAAGAATTTTTTAAAGATTGAAATGAGCTTAAATTTCACTGAGAAACCAAAGGCAGTGTAATTAAATGAGTATCAGATTGGAAATCAGAACCATGTGCATGTCCCAGTTCCAAAAGTAGGAAGCCATTGGCCATGAGCAACCACTCAATTTTCTGAGGTCTCTCCAAAAAGAGTAAAGGGAAAAACCTAAAAAGTCTCTAAAATCCTATCCTGTTCTGCATTACTCTTAGTAGACAAAACTATTCTAGCATATAAACTGTCCTTCATCCCAGATATGAGCACATACTGATCCTAAGGGAACAAAATAAATAGAAGGACAGTGAAAGAGAGGGAATAATGTTACTTTTCCCTTTCAAGTCAGTGGAGCAACAGGGGGGAAACACACACACACACACACACACGAAAGATAAAAGACTCATTACTGTAAAGAAACATGTATTGATCATACACACATTCTAGATCTTTTACTAGACATTTTGAAGACAAAGAAGTGAAAGTCTCTCAGTAGCGTCCAACTCTTTGCAACCTCATGGACTGTAGCCCATTTGGCTCCTCTGTCCATGGAATGCTCCAGGTAAGAATCCTAGAGTGGGCTGCCATAGTTAAAATCATAGTTACTTATTGACAGAAAAAGTGTACCTACCAGGCACTGCACTTTTCAAATCTTAGAATCAGATTGGACACTAGCACTTTGACTTTCCATTCCATATTGATTTTCACACAAGACTTGCTTTTTGTCATTGAAACCACAAAAAAACAAGCAAACAGTTTCACAAAGATTGGATACCAGTGAAAAAAAATGTAGCACAATCTAATATTGAAATTAGTAAATACTTCAATATTATAGTTCCTGTGCCATTTGACATATAGCAAGTATTGCTGTATTTCAATAGAACTTTAAAATACTATATATTGACCTGGGAATTTTTTAGGGACCTGGGGTAGTTCAGTGTACATTCTGGGAACTGCTATTTTAGTGGGGGTTTATTGCTAACTGTGTTTAATATATAATACCACAGGCCCCTCTGGAGTTATCAAATTCTCTCTTGCACCTCAGTAGCCTTTTCCACTCCAGCCTACACTAATAGACTGAATTCACCTATAAGTGCCAACAAAGACGCTATGACTTAAGAAAAGAAGCCACTGGTCAGAATGTACAAATTCTCAGATAGAGGATTGTGAAAGTTTTCCGTTAATCAGAAACTGAATGAAATTAAGACCAGGGAAGAGAAGACAGGAAAGAAGGAGACTATACAGACAGAATAGGAAGAGGTAAGGAAAACTTGACCCTGGGTTAAGATGAGGGAATGAGGGTCTTTTAGCCCATAGCATTCTCTTTATCACTGAGGAAGAAACATACCCATACCAACAAAAAGCTTCCTCAGGGATTGAATGGTGTAATTAAAAAAAAAAAAAAAGTTTCACTACCTAACCATGTTGGGACTCTACAGAATAACCAGAGATTGCTCTCTGAACCAGGAGAGCAGTGAAGAGCACACCTTGATTGCATTCATTCCTTACTTATGAGAAATGGGGTATGTGGATGATTAATTTATTCTGGAGAACCGAATCCTCATATTCCTTTTCTGGAATATAATTTATCCAAGTAACTTGCTTTCTGAGAAGCCAAAATTAGTCATCACACTGTCATTTGTGGAGTTAAGAAAACAAAAAACTTGCAAGGAATAAGAGATGCATATACCCTGAAACATGGAAATTCTCTTTGACCTACTGCAAATTTTATACCCATGGAAGTTTGGCAATTTCATTATTTGTGTGCCACCTTCCTCCCACAAACTCTGGCAATATCATTAATCAATCAGGGAATGCTTTCTCAGTGACCCTGGAAGCATCCTGATAATCATTCCCATTACACTGTCAGACACTGTTGCGCAACAGGTTACTCAGAAATGAAATGTTTTCCAGCGCAGGCCCGCAATGATAGGAATGTTCATTTCCATATCTGCATCTCTCTTTCAATACAATTCTGGGTAAAAACTACTACTTTTTTTTGTCCAGATTGCATTTTTCTATTCTCCCCATCCCCTCTGTAGCTAAAACTTTACTTATATGAATTAAAATCACTAACTATGGTAAAAGCAAGTTGGCATGCTAGTGATTTCTGGTGAGTGCTGGAAACTTCCACCCATGAGTTGCTGAACTAACAAATTACAAACTGATAAGATGACCTAATTTTACACTCTGGAATCACATCATGTTTTCACTACTCTGCATGAGTGCATCTTAACAATCAGGAGAGAGGTAACATGGTACTTAACTCTGAATACAGTAACTAATCCTCCACTGCTCAATTTTGGAAAGTCAGTACCTTGAGAAAGAAATGGATTCACTCTGTTAAAACTCACATGAGGTTGTCAGAATCCTACTACCATATTCCCTAATAAAAAATATAATAACCACATGGAACATTAGGTTATCAGTTCATTTTCTCCCTGCTGGAGATCCTCCCTTAGGGATATAAGACCACTTAAAAAGGATTTGGAGCAAGAGCAATCAATGCGACTAACAAACATAATCTAGCTCAAGTCAACCAGATGCTATCTTTGGCTAGTCTCTGTTTTCTTTTGCCAAGCAGTGCTATAACATGACACTCTGCTAGTTGCCATCTCAAATCTTTTGGTTTCTGGAAATGATCCTAATCTCTTCAAAAAGAGAGCTTCTATAGATAGTAATCTCAAGCACATCTTGACTTTAGAGGCATCTGCCTACACAAGCATTAGGACAATCCAAATAAGGCAATTTGAGAGCAAAAATATTTTAATAAATAGACCCGAAGTAACATATCTTCTACTCATCAAATATTCAACATTCTCATGAACTAGTTGCCAGTACTACTTGCATTGAATACCTTTATCTGGAATCATAAAGTTTTTGTTGTTGTTACTGAGGATTACATGACAAGTTATACAGTTCCAAGACAAATGTACATTAGTGTATGCACAAAATCAAGTATAGATTTTTTCAGCTTTGCAAAAATTAAACTTTAGCAAAGTCTTTCCCATTTTAAATGAATGGAACTTAGCTAGTTAATTGTTTCCATTTAAAAATAATTAGCAGTGGAAATTATCCACATATGTAATTGTCTTACACATAAATAAAAAGAAAATATGTTAATCATCTGAAACTGCATCACCATATTAACTCCCAACATTTTGGTTTTTTACCAGAAATTGGCAAATATTTTCTTCCAAGTGTCAGATGGCAAATATTTTAGGTTTTACAGGTCATATAGTCTTAATCTCAACAATTTAACTATGCCGCTGCAGCACAAAACAGCCAAAGATAATAAATAAACAAATAGACATGGATATGTTCCATAGTTCTATTTGCAAAAACAGAGAGCAGGCTTGATCTAGACTAAAGGCTGCCATTTCCCTACCACTGGAATACACACTCATAGAACTGTTTTCATTGTAAATATACACTTGTGCACACACTCACAAGTCTACATATTTACATTTGTGCTTACAAATATATATTAATATATGCATATTCATATATACATGCATGTGTTTATACATACACACCAATATGTCTGTGTGCGTTCACAAAAAAATATTTAGGAAAATCTAATGAGGTTAGATAATCTATCCATGAGGTTTTGCAAGATCAGATTTTCCCTAGAAAAAATATTACTTATAAACAAGAATATATTTAAAAGCTGCAAAATATTAATTGAATAATTAGATTAGGATTCATTTTCTTAATTCTATCTTGTATTTTTATTCAGTATATTGTTATACTTTTTAAATGATGCTTTAGTTCAGTTCAGTTCAGTTGCTCAGTCTTGTCCGACTCTTTGCGACCCCATGAATCGCAGCACGCCAGGCCTCCCTGTCCATCACCAACTCCCGGAGTTCACTCAGACTCACGTCCATCGAGTCAGTGATGCCATCCAGCCATCTCATCCTGTCGTCCCCTTCTTCTCCTGCCCCCAATCCCTCCCAGCATCAAAGTCTTCTCCAATGAGTCAACTTTTCGCATGAGGTTGCCAAAGTACTGGAGTTTCAGCTTAAGCATCATTCCTTCCAAAGAAATCCCAGGGTTGATCTCCTTCAGAATGGACTGGTTGGATCTCCTTGCAGTCCAAGGGACTCTCAAGAGTCTTCTCCAACACCACACTTCAAAAGCATCAATTCTTCGGTGCTCAGCCTTCTTCACAGTCCAACTCTCACATCCATACATGACTACTGGAAAAACCATAGCCTTGACTAGACAGACCTTAGTCGGCAAAGTAATGTCTCTGCTTTCGAATATGCTATCTAGGTTGGTCATAACTTTTCTTCCAAGGAGTAAGCGTCTTTTAATTTCATGGCTGCAGTCATCATCTGCAGTGATTTTGGAGCCCCAAAAAATATAGTCTGACACTGTTGCCACTGTTTCCCCATCTATTTCCCATGAAGTGATGGGACTGGATGCCATGATCTTCGTTTTCTGAATGTTGAGCTTTAAGCCAACTTTTTCACTCTCCTCTTTCACTTTCATCAAGAGGCTTTTTAGTTCCTCTTCACTCTCTGCCATAAGGGTGGTGTCATCTCCATATCTGAGGTTATTGATATTTCTCCTGGCAATCTTGATTCCAGCTTGTGCTTCTTCCAGTCCAGTGTTTCTCATGATGTACTCCGCATAGAAGTTAAATAAGCAGGGTGACAATATACAGCCTTGACGCACTCCTTTTCCTATTTGGAACCAGTCTGTGGTTCCATGTCCAGTTCTAACTGTTGCTTCCTGGCCTGCATACAGATTTCTCAAGAGGCAGGTCAGGTGGTCTGGTATTCCCATCTCTCTCAGAATTTTCCACAGTTATTGTGATCTACACAGTCAAAGGCTTTGGCATAGTCAATAAAGCAGAAATAGATGTTTATTCGGAACTCTCTTGCTTTTTCCATGATCCAGCAGATGTTGGCAATTTTATCTCTGGTTCCTCTGCCTTTTCTAAAACAAACATGAACATCAGGAAGTTCACAGTTCATGTACTACTGAAGCCTGGCTTGGAGAATTTTGAGCATTGCTTTGTTAGCGTGTGAGATGAGTGCAATTGTGCGGTAGTCTGAGCATTCTTTGGCATTGCTTTTCTTTGGGATTGGAATGAAAACTGACCTTTTCCAGTCCTGTGGCCACTGCTGAGTTTTCCAAATTTGCTGGCATATTGAGTGAAGCACTTTCACAGCATCATCTTCCAGGATTTGAAACAACTCAACTGGAATTCCATCACCTCCACTAGCTTTGCTCATAGTGATGCTTTCTAAGGCCCACTTAACTTCACATTCCAGGAGGTCTGGCTCTAGATGAGTGATCACACCATCGTGATTATCCCGGTCATGAAGATCTTTTTTGTACAGCTCTGCTGTGTATTCTTGCCACCTCTTCTTAATATCTTCTGCTTCTGTTAGGTCCATACCATTTCTGTCCTTTATCCAGCACATCTTTGCATGAAATGTTCCCTTGGTATCTCTAATTTTCTTGAAGAGATCTCTAGTATATCTAGTATATATGTTCTTTTCCTCTATTTCTTTGCATTGATCACGGAAGAAGGCTTTCTTATCTCTTCTTGCTATTCTTTGGAACTCTGCATTTAGACGCTTATATCTTTCCTTTTCTCCTTTGCTTTTCACTTCTCTTCTTTTCACTGCTATTTGTAAGGCCTCCTCAGACAGCCATTTTGCTTGTTTGCATTTCTTTTCCATGGGGGTGGTCTTGATCCCTGTCTCCTGTACAATGTCACGAACCTCATTCCATAGTTCCTCAGGCACTCTATGTATCAGATCTAGGCCCTTAAATCTGTTTCTCTCTTCCACTGTATAATCATAAGGGATTTGATTTAGATCATACCTCAATGGTCTAGTGGTTTACCCTGCTTTCTCCAATTTCAGTCTGAGTTTGGTAATAAGGAGTTCATGATGTGAGCCACAGTCAGCTCCTGGTCTTGTTTTTGTTGACTATATAGAGCTTCTCCATCTTTGGCTGCAAAGAATATAATCAATCTGATTTCAGTGGTGACCATCTGGTGATGTCCATATGTAGAGTCTTCTCTTGTGTTGTTGGAAGAGGGTGTTTGCTATGACCAGTGCATTTTCTTGGCAAAATTCTATTAGTCTTTGCCCTGCTTCATTCCATATTCCAAGGCCAAATTTGCCTGTTACTCCAGGTGTTTCTTGACTTCCTACTTTTGCATTCCAGTCCCCTATAATGAAAAGGACATCTTTTTTGGGTGTTAGTTCTAAAAGGTCTTGTAGGTCTTCATAGAACCATTCAACTTCATCTTCTTCAGCATTACTGGTTGGGGCATAGACTTGGATTACTGTGATATTGAATGGTTTGCCTTGGAAATGACCAGAGATCATTCTGTCATTTTTGAGATTGCATCCAAGTACTGCATTTCAGACTCTTTTGTTGACCACGATGGCTACTCCATTTCTTCTGAGGGATTTTTGGTGAATATCATTGCTTGGCATCTGAGCATCTGACCCCCTAGAGTGATTCCCCACATGTAGAATTATATGAGGTGGAGTCAGTATATGAAAAGGTCAATTTCCCACTTTCCTAATTAACATAAGTATTATGCTCAGTGTTGTTTTTCAAACTGCTACCTGAAAAGTAAAATATTTAAAATTTTATTGCTTCGATTGAAAATCTTTATGTGTTGTCCTTTCTTTTCTGTGCACGTGCATTTAGGATGGATGAGAGGATTCATATTTTGTAAATTGGTTTGTAAATTTGCATTCTTCAATTTAAGAAATAGGTGCCTAATCAACGTGACTCAGAGGGTGTTCTGTGAATAGTGGGAAAACAGGGAGAAATTGTTATTTAATAGAGAAACATTCTATATAAAATCCTATTGCCTCATTGTCCACACAGTAGAATTAAGACTTAAAAAATTATCTCATACCATGAGTCCCTTACTTTGTTTGTCTTTTCATTTTTTTCTCTCTGCAAGTAAGTTTCCTTGGTGGGTTGTTGTTCCTCTATCTACAATGTTAACAAGAGCAAAATAACAGTAGAAATACTTTTATAATCATTAAAAAATTGCTAGGCATAGTTTTAAGTTCTTATTTAATCACTCAGTTGTGTCCAACTCTTTGCGACCCCATGGACACCAGGCTCCTCCGTCCATGGGATTTTCTAGGCAAGAGTACTAGAGTGGGTTGCCATTTCCTTCTCCAGGGAACTTCCCAACCCAAGAATCGAACTCAGGTCTCCCACATTGTAGACAGATGCTTTACCATCTGAGTTACCAGGAAGTCCACCTATTAATCCTTGGAGTGAAGTGAAGTGAACTGAAGTCGCTCAGTCATGTCTGACTCTTTGTGACCCCATAGACTGTAGCCTACCAGGCTACTCTGCCCATGGGATTTTCCAAGCAATAGTACTGGAGTGGGTTGCCATTTCCTTCTCCAGGGGATCTTCCCAACCCAGGGCTCGAACCTGGGTCTCCTGGATTGTAGACAGACGCTTTACCATCTGAGCCAAAAAGGTAGGAACTATTATGATCGTCACTTCAAAGACAAGAAAACAGGCATGGAAAAGTCAAGTAACTTATTTAAGGTTACACTTAGAAGTGGTAGAGGTTCAATTAAAAAGTAGGCAATCTAGCTCCAGAGTCTTGAGCTTTTCCACCAAACTGCACTGACTCCTCAGTTCATTTACCATTTGGGTTGCCAAGATGTCAATTTTAGTTCCATCTCCACATGGTCATATAGCTTGTGAACCCTTGAAAATTCTTGTTTGACTTAAAATATATTTCTCAATTACAAATTTTGCCAGAAATTGATTGGCTCATTTTGATTCAGAAGTTGGCACAAGCTACAACATCTCAAGACAAGGGAAAAAAATAAAATGTGTAAACATGTAAAGCATACAATATGATGTTTTGATATATGTTTCTACATTGTGAAACGACTGCTACAATCAAACTAAAATATGATCTCCTCACATTTTTTCTGGTAAGAGAACTTGAAACAAATTCTCTTAACATATTCCTAGTATCCAGTACATTATTATAGTAGCCATAATGTTATATATTAGATCTCTAGAGTTATTAATCATTCAGTTCAGTTCAGTTGAGTCACTCAGTCGTGTCTGACTCTGTGCGACCCCATAGACAGCAGCCCACCAGGCTCCCCTATCCCTGGGATTCTCCAGGCAAGAACACTGGAGTGGGTTGCCATTTCTGTCTCCAATGCATGAAAGTGCAAAGTGAAAGTGAAGTCGCTCAGTCATATCTGACTCTTAGCGACCCCATGGACTGCAGCCTACCAGGCTCCTCCGTCCATGGGATTTTCCAGGCAAAAGTACTGGAGTGGGGTGCCATTGTCTTCTCCGAAGTGTTATGCTAGCTGGTGTAAAAGAAATGGAGAAAATTTTTATTTCTGTATATCTGTGTTTATTTTAAATGGAATATGAACTATTTTCCGCATGAAATTATGTTGGCTTATCCTTTGTGGAGAAGAAAATTAGTTATTTGGCAACTTTCTTAATTACTTTCATAATTATTGGCTATTTAAGGATTTTTATCAAAAAGTTTTCTCTATATTTCTAAAATATATTTCATGTAATTCAGATTTTGAAAAATGTTAGCCTAATTATAAAGCTCAATCTCTGTATTTATTCTAATTCATCAATAGTTGTTATTATAATTCTTTTCTCACTTATAATTTTCTGATTTTCCAATTTTCTGTGTTTTTATTCCATCCACATGCAATTTTTTAGTTAGATTAATTGGTGGCATATGTGCTTCACTTGTCTGTTAAAATTTTATTTTAGGACTTAGCTTTATATTTTTAATTAATTTATTTGTAGGACTAATTTCTCTTTCTTTTTTCTGTTCTTCCTCCTGTTTTATACAGGTTTTATTTTATCTTTTAATATGATCTCTTGAATCAATATTATAATTCATTTATATTCATTATCTTTTAGTAGGAAAACTCTTATCCTTATAAACTTTTCTCTATGTACAGCTTAGCCACAGTGTTTAAGCTTTTAGAATGATTTTAAGCATTGCTATCATTTTCTAAATATTCTGAAGTCACTGAAATGATTTAAGATTTAAGAATTATTTGGCATCTTCCTAAATTCCATATATATGTGTTAATATACTGTATTGGTGTTTTTCTTTCTGGCTTACTTCACTCTGTATAATCGGCTCCAGTTTCATCCATCTCATCAGAACTGATTCAAATGAATTCTTTTAACGGCTGAGTAATACTCCATTGTGTATATGTACCACAGCTTTCTTATCCATTCATTTGCTGATGGACATCTAGGTTGTTTCCATGTCCTGGCTATTATAAACAGTGCTGCGATGAACATTGGGGTACATGTGTCTCTTTCAATTCTGGTTTCCTCGGTGTGTATGCCTAGAAGTGGGATTGCTGGGTCATAAGGTATTTCTAACACATATATATGGAATTTAGGAAGATGGCAATGACGACCCTGTATGCAAGACAGGGAAAGAGACACAGATGTGTATAACGGACTTTTGGACTCAGAGGGAGAGGGAGAGGGTGGGATGATTTGGGAGAATGACATTCTAACATGTATACTATCATGTGAATTGAATCGCCAGTCTATGTCTGACGCAGGATGCAGCATGCTTGGGGCTGGTGCATGGGGATGACCCAGAAAGATGTTGTGGGGAGGGAGGTGGGAGGGGGGTTCATGTTTGGGAATGCATGTAAGAATTAAAGATTTTAAAATTTAAAAAATAAAAAACTAAAATACTAATATTGAAAAAATACAATTAAAATTTTATTTAAAAATACAAAAAAAAAAGAATTATTTGGGAGGCTTTTCATTTAAATGAAGTTTTTGTCTTTACTTTTAGAAGTTAATTGAATTTGGGTCACAGAGCAGGACATATTCAATATTTTTTTCTTTTAAGAATTGACAATTTCTTTGTGAATACTTATTATTTTTTTAATATAAATAGATAATGGAAGCTGATAAACAAAATATATTTTCTGTTGAAGATACAAAGTGCTTTCCCACTGAGGAAGAATTTTTATGAAGCCGAAATGTACTTCTTAGCAATTGAGAGTCTGTTTTTCCTTCCCTCAACACACACTTGCAAGTTGGACAACCCTTCATCAAAGCAGTGACAAAAAGAAAACTCAGAAAGAAAAAAAAAATCGCAGAAAAGTGCTGGAAAGATTTCTATGCATGATTGCAGAGTTTGTTTCTCAGTTTCAGAGAAAAGAATAGACCCATATAGTATACTTAATTACTTTGTTTCAAAATGAAGTTCATTAATTTGCAGAATCCACTCTAAGTTACTAATTAGGCAATTCTTACTACCGTACCCTGATGAAAAACAACCACCATCACACATTTCTATCTTGGGTGCTGGATGAGGCATTCAGAGCTTTGATTCCATTTTATAAACCCCAGTCAATAAATGAGATCAACATTAGCTGACGCTATTATACTAAGTTTATATTAGGACTAGTTAACTGAACTGACTCATGGAAAAATTGTCCTTATTTTTTTCCCTCTAGAAATCAATGTTTATTTTAAATTAATCAAAGTTCTCAGCATCTTTTTAGATTATTTCAATCACTTTTTAACTAGCTCGCATGCTTCTGCCCATGATTCTCATAGTCTCTTCTTAAAGAGAACTGGAATGATCCTTTCAACTAGAGAATTTATATTTTTTAGAAAAATTTATGCCTGTCTTCAATCTTTGCACTATTTACTACCTCTGTCTAAAATGATTTTCCCTCATATGACTACAAGCTTAACTTCCTCACTTTCTTAATGTCTTTGCACAATTTTTCTCTTTTCTATAAGGCCTAATTTGATCTCTTAATACTACTCTATTCTCTGATGCCAGCATTTCCAACCTTGCTTACTTTGTTCTCCTTTCCCATTTTTCTATAGCACCTTCTGACATATTATATGTATTTATGATTTGTTGGTTTATTCTCACTGCTTAAATATAAGCAGCAGGTCAGAGATCTTCACCCTTTTTGTTCATCAAGGTATCCCAAGCACTAGCCCAATTGCTTCTACATAATTTGCACTCCATACATATTTATCAAGTGTTTGATTAACAGTATGATTTTCAACTCATTTGTGCCTTTTTAAAACACAGTATTAAAAAAAAAGCAATCAAACTTACTACAATCATTTAAAAGTCTAAACACAAACATTTAAACATGCAAAGGAGGAATTAAACAAACACTAGTCTTATGATGGCTAGTGAAACATGTCATACATTTATCCACATGGAGGTGAGGGTATAAGGAACAGGGCGCCCATGAGCCCTATATGGGTTTGTGCTGAGCATGGAGAAGCCTTAGTACAGTGTGATAACCAAGTGTACAGTTTTATGGGAATAAGCATTCATGTGCCTGCATTTACAACGAACACATGAAAACACAACAGATCCAACAAGTCCTAATCAAGGGCATGTTTCTATCAATTCAGATTGATGCATGGAAATTTCAAGGAAATTTTTGTTCTGAGGGTTTCATAACACCAGTTTCTTCCAGGCACATTGGTAAACAGATTGTTTAAGTCCAATGTGTCAAAATACAGAAAATGATGCATCTGAATGTGTTTATTTTAAAATTAAAAACTGTCCAAAACATTAAAAAGAAACATGAATCAAATAATTGCACAACATTTTTTTCTAATTGCCTGAAATAATAATAGACATTATGATGTTTGCTGTCACTACAATTAGATAGGACTTTTAAGAATTTTTTCAATACCCATATTCTCTAAAGCTAATTTTAAATCTCAAGCAGTATATACATGTTCAACTCTGTAACTAGTGACTGTGTACTTGTGGCATGTCAGACAGAAGCAGCAGACACCAGAGTGTCCTACCGCCATTCTTCAAACTTCATGTGATCTGGCCAACTTCCAATGGCCAGGGTCTTTATCTTGATGCCTGGAGAGGTTTTATTTTTTTGTTTTTTTGTTTTTGTTTTTTTCCCTACATCTTAGGAAGACTCCTTTGTCTTCACCAGTAGATCATACACCAGTGTCTCTCAGGGAGCTAAGTATCCTGTCTCCCTCATCCTTGCAGAGATTTTAATGCCTATGTTTTAGGCATTTGTCAGTTTCCCCACAGGCTTAAAATAACACACCCTTTATCATTCACCTTGTTGTCTAAGTACTACTTGCTCATTGTTCTGTAAGTAGTTCCCGAATATCTTAAAAAAAAAAAAAAATAGTGCTCTCACACATATCCTTAAGTTATCAGATAATTAAGCTACAGCCAGCATGAAACACCACCAAGGGTTGATGATGATACATGGGACATTTCCAAAAGTACTTTTTCTGTCCAAATATGGCACATTATAATGAACTGTACACATTTTATTGATGTAAATGTACTGGATATATTCTTTTTTTCCATCTAAATATATTTTCATCCTTTTACATCTTATTCTATTTTGCTCCCAGTTTAGATCTCCATGGACTTGGCGGACTCCCTTGACCTCTGACTTCTGACAGGTTAGCCAATGGGAGGAACCTACAAGATATTAAGAGTAAAAGGTGAAAGGAGTTAGGGTATTCATTCTCTTGGTGTTTTTCCCCTTTTGGCATCATTATGGATTGGCTGCACTCTCTTCCACAGGCTACCCTTCTGTCATGCTGTTCTAACCAGCTAATCTTCCCCATTTGATGACCACTCTCCCTCGTTCTCCTTTAGATTCAGGTGTAATGGCTTCCTGGGGCTTTCCAGGTGGCTCAGTGGTAAAAAATTGGCCTGCCAATGCAGGAGACATGGATTCAATCCCTGGTAAGAAAGATCGCCTGGAAATGACAACCCATTCCCGTATTCTTGTCTGGGAGATACCACAGACAGAAGAAATTGGCAGGCTGGGCTACAGTCCATGGGGTCACAAAACAGCTGGACACAGACTTAGAGACTAATCAACATCAATAATAATGGTTCACTACTGTTACTAAGCCAGGGTGAAACATTTCTACTGTTGGTTGAGAATGTCATATGGAGATTTCTATGTATGCATATACTCAACTAAGGTATGTAGAAAACTCCATAGGGCATTCTCAACAAATGGACATGGAAATTGAGGTTGATCCTTGTGATTTCCTAAAATGTAGTGGAAAGCACTTTTACATAGGAGAAGAAGGGTTAGGGTCACTGGCAGAAGTTGCCCTGGGATGTGCAGTGTGTTGGCATAGGTTGTCTTGGAGGAAGTTGCCATTAGGCCTATCACAGAGACAGTAGACTTACCATAGAGACTACAGACTCTAGGACTGGGCTGCCTCAGGACAAACTACAGGGAGTGAGCATAGCCCTTTCCATTAGCAGAAAATTGGATTACAGATTTATTGAACTTAGCCCTCCCCACCAGAGAAAGACCCAGCTTTCCTCATAGAAGTCCCTCTCATTAGAAAGCTTGCACAAGCCTCTTAGTCCTATCCATCAGAGGGCAGACAGAATGAAAACCACAATCACAGAAAACTAACCAAAGTGATCACAATGATCACAATCTTCTATAACTCAATGAAACTATGACCCATGCCATGTAGGGCTACCTAAAACAGATGAGTCATGGTAGAGAATTCTGACAAAACGTGGTTCACTGGAAAAGGGAATGGCAAACCACTTCAGCATTATTGCCTTGAGAACTCCATCAGTTCATTTCAGTTCAGTTGCTTAGTCATGTCCAACTCTTTGTGACCCCATGAACTGCAGCACGCCAGGCCTCCCTGTCCATCACCATCTCCTGGAGTTCACTTAAACTCATGTCCATCAAGTCAGTGATGCCATCCAGCCATCTCATCCTCTGTCATCCCCTTCTCCTCCTGCCCCCAATCCCCCCCAGCATCAGAGTCTTTTCCAATGAGTCAACTCTTCGCATGAGGTGGCCAAAGTACTGGAGTTTCAGCTTTAGCATCATTCCTTCCAAAGAACACCCAGGACTGATCTCCTTTAGAATGGACTGGTTGGATCTCCTTGCAGTCCAAGGGACTGTCCAGAGTCTTCTCCAACACCACAGTTCAAAAGCATCAATTCTTCAGTGATCAGCTTTCTTCACAGTCCAACTCTCACATCCATACATGACTACTGGAAAAACCATAGCCTTGACTAGACAGACCTTTGTTGGCAAAGTAATGTCTCTGTTCCACCATGACACTGAAAGATGAATCCACAGGTCTATAGGTATCCAATACAGTATTAGGGAGGATCTGAAAAAAACAGCTCCAGAAAGAATAAAGAGGCTGAGCCAAAGCAGAAACACCAGTTGTGGATGTGTCTGGTGGTGAAAGTAAAATCCAATGCTGTAAAGAACAATATTGTACAGGAACCGTGAATATTAGGACCATGAATCAAGGTAATAACATGGAAGTGGTCAAACAGGAGAGAGCAAGATTAAACATTGACATTTTAGGAATTCTTGAAATAAAATGGGCAGCAATGGGCAAATTAAATTTGGATGACCACTATATATCCTACTGTGGGTAACAATCCCTTACAAGAAATGGAATAGCCCTCATAGTCAACCAAAGAGTCTGAAATGCAGTACTTGGGTGCAATCTCAAAAATGACAGAATGACCTTGGTTCATTGCCAAGGCAAATCATTCAACATCATAGTAATCCAAATCTATGCCCCAGCAATTAATGCCAAAGAAGCTGAAGTGGAATGGTTCTATGAAGACCTATAAGACCTTCTAGAACTAACACACACAGACACACAAAAAAAGTCCTTTAGACCTTTAGTCCTTTAGTCCAGGGGACTAAAAAGCAAAAGTAGAAAGTCAAGAGATACCTGAGTAACAGGCAAGTTTGGTCTTACAGTGCACAATGAAGCAAGGCAAAGGCTAACAGAGTTTTACCAAGAGAACACACTGGTCATAGCAAATACCCCCTTCCAACAACACAAGAGATGACTCTGCACATGGACATCTTCAGATAGTCAGTACTGAAATCAGATAGATTGTATTCTTTGCAGCTGAAGATGGAGAAGCTATATATAGACAGCAAAAGCAAGACTGGGTGCTGACCACCACTCAGATCATGAACTCCCTACTGTGAAATTCAGGCTTACATAGAAGAACTTAAGAAAAACCACTGGGCCATTCAGGTATGACCTAAATAAAATCCCTTATGATTATACAGTACAAGTGACAAACAGATTCAAAGGATTAGATCTGATGGACAGAGTACCTGAAGAACTGTGGACAGAGGTCCATAACATTGTAGAGGAGGTAGTGAACAAAACCATCCCCAAGAAAAAAATCAAGAAGGTGAGGACCTAACAAAAGCAGAAGATATTAAGAAGAGGTGGCAAGAATATACAGAACTACACCAAAAAAGGTAAATGACCCAGATAACCACAATGGTGTTGTCACTCATCTAGAGCCAGACATTCTGGAAAGTGAAGTCAAGAGGGTCTTACTTAGGAAGCATTACTATGAACAAAGTTAGTGGAGGTGATGGAATTCCCATTGAGCTGTGTCAAATCTTATAAGTTGTTGCTGTTCAAGTGCTGAACTCAACATGCCAGCAAATTGGGAGAACTCAGCAGTGGCCACAGGACTGGAAAAGGTCAGTTCTCATTCCAATCCCAAAGAAGGGCAATACCAAAGAATGTTCAAACTACTACACAATTACATCCATTCCACATTCTAGCAAGGTAATGCTCAAAATTCTTAAAGTTAGATTTCAACAATATGTGAACTGAGAAGTTCCATATGTACAAGTAAGATTAGAAAAAACAGAGGGGCCAGTGATCACATCAGTGGGCTCATAGAAAAAGAAGGAAACTCCAGAAAAACATCTACTTCTGCTTCATTGACTATGCTATAGCCTTTGACTATGTGGATCACAACAAACTGTGAAAAATCCTTAAAGAGATGGAAAACCATACCAGCTTATCTGCCTCCTAAGAAACCTGTATGCAGGTCAAGAAGCAACAGTTAGAACCAGACATGGAACAATAGATTGGTTCAAATTTGGGAAAAGAATACGTCAAGGCTGTATAGTGTCACCCTGCTTATTTAGCTTATATGCAGAGTATATCATGAGAAATGCTGGACTAGATGAAGCACAAGCTGGAATCAAGATTGCCAGGAAAAATATCAATAACCTCAGATATGCAGATGACACCACCCTTATGGCAGAAAGCAAAGAGGAGCCAAAGAGCTTCTTGATGAAGATGAAAAACTACAGTGAAAAAGCTGGTTTAAAACTCAGTATTTAAAAACTAAGATCATGCCATCAAGTCCCATCATTTCATAGCAAATAGATGGTGAAACAATATAAACAGGATAGACTTTTTATTTTCCTGGGCTCCAAAATCATTGTGAACAGATACTACAGCCATGAAATTAAAAGAAACTTTCTCCAAAATCACTGTGGATGGGGACTGCAGCCATGAAATTAAAAGATGCTTGCTCCTTAGAAGAAAAGCTATGACAAACCTAGACAACATATTAAAAAGCAGAGATATCATGCTTGCTTCAGCAGCACATATACTAAAAAATTGGAATGATACCAAGAAGTTTAGCATGCCCATTGTGCAAGGATGATATGCAAATTCATGAAGTCCATCATATTTTTAAACATAAAAGCTTTTGCACAATTAAGGAAACTGTAAGCAAGGTGAAAAGGCAGCCTTTAGAATAGGAGAAAATAATAGCCAATGAAACAACTGACAAAGAATTAATCTCCAAAATATACAAGTAGCTCACGTAGCTCCATACCAGAAAAATGAACAACCCAATCAAAAAGTGGGCAAAAGAACTAAACAGACATTTATCCGAAGAAGACATCAGTTCAGTTCAGTTCAATCGCTTAGTCGTGTCTGACTCTTTGTAACCCCATGAATTGCAGCACTCCAGGTCTCCTTGTCCATCACCATCTCCCAGAGTTCACTCAAACTCACATCCATTGAGTCGGTGATGCCATCCAGCCATCTCATCCTCTGTTGTCCCCTTCTCCTCCTGCCTCTAATCCCTCCCAGCATCAGAGTCTTTTCCAATGAGTCAACTCTTTGGATGAGGTTGCCAAAGTACTGGAGTTTCAGCTTTAGCATCAGTCCTTCCAAAGAACACCCAGGACTGATCTCATTTTGAATGGACTGGCTGAATCTCCTTGCAGTCCAAGGGACTCTCAAGAGTCTTCTCCAACGCAACAGTTCAAAAGCATCAATTCTTTGGCGCTCAGCTTTCTTCACAGTTCAGCTCTCACATCCATACATGACTACTGGAAAAACCATAGCCTTGATTAGACGGACTTTGTTGGCAAGGTAATGTCTCTGCTTTTGAATATGCTATCTAGGTTGGTCATAACTTTCCTCCCATGAGCAACTGTCTTTTAATTTCATGGCTGCAATCAACATCTGTAGTGATTTTGGAGCCCCCCAAAATAAAGTCTGATACTTACAGATGGCTAATAAACACATTAAAAGATGCTCCACATGATTCATTATTAGAGAAATGCGAATCAAAAGCACAATGAGCTACCATCTCATACCAGTCAGGATGGCCAACATCAAAATGTGTACAAACAAATAAATGCTGGAAGAGGGTGTTGAGAAAAGGGAAACCTCTTACACTGTTGGTGGGAATGCAAACTGGTTCAGCCACTAAGGAGAACAGTACAGAGATTTCTTTAAAAACTGGCAATAGAACTGCCATATGGCCCAGCAATCCCACTGCCTGGCATACAAATTGAGGAAACCAGGTTGAAAGAGGCACATGTACCCCAATTTTCATTGCAATGCTCTTTACAATAGCTAGGACATGGAAGCAACCTAGATGTCCAGAGGCAGAAGAATGGATAAGGAAGTTGTGTATATACACACAATGGAATATTCAATTCAGTTCAGTTCAGTCGCTCAGTCATGTCCAACTCTTTGTGACCCCATGGACTGCAGCACGTCAGGCCTCCCTGTCCATCACCAACTCCTGGAGTTCACTCAAATTCATGTCCATTGAGTTGGTGATGCCATCCAACTATCTCATCCTCTGTCATCCCCTTCTCATACCACCTTCAATCTTTCCCACCATCAGGGTCTTTTCAAATGAGTCAGTTCTTTGCATCAGGTGGCCAAAGTATTGGAGTTTCAGCTTCAGCATCAGTCCTTCCAATGAATATTTTAGTACCTATTTCCTTTAGGAAGGACTGGTTAGCTCTCCTTGCTGTCCAAGGGATTCTCAAGAGTCTTCAACACCACAGTTCAAAAGCATCAATTCTTCAGTGCTCAGCTTTCTTTATAGTCCAACTCTCACATCCATACATGACCACTGGAAAACCATAGCTTTGATTAGATAGACCTTTGTCAGGAAAGTAATGTCTCTGCTTTTTAATATGCTGTCTAGGTTGGTCATAGCTTTTCTTCCAAGGAGCAAACATCTTTTAATTTCATGGCTGCAGTCACCATCTGCAGTGACATTACTCATCTACAGAAAGGAATACATTTCAGTCAGTTCTAATGAGGTGGGTGAAACTGGAGCCTATTATACAAAGTGAAGTAAGTCAGAAAGAGAAACATAAATACTGTATATTAAAGCATATATATGGAATTTAAAAAGAAGGTAACAATGATCCCACATGCAAGGCAGCAAAAGTGACACAGATGTAAAGAACAGACTTTTGGACTCTGTGGAAGAAGGCGAGGGTGGAATGATTTGAGACAATAGAATTGAAACATGTATATTACCATATGTAAAACAAATGACCAGTGTAAGTTTGAGCACTAAAATCAGTACTCTGGGACAACTCAGGAGGATGAGATGGGAAGGGAGATGGGAGGGGGGTCAAATGGAAGAACACATGTGCACCTGTGGCTTATTCATGTCAATGTATGGGAAAAATCATGACAATATTATAAATTAATTATCCTCCAATTAAAATTAATTAATTAATTTTTAAAAAAGCAGAAATATCACTTTGCTAACAAAGGTCCGTATAGTCAAGGTATAGTAGTCATAGTATGGATGAGAGAATTGAACCATAAAGAAGTCTGATCACTGAAGAACTGATGCTTGCTAACTGTGGTACTAGAGAAGATTCTTGAGAGTCCTTTGGACAGCATGGAGATCAAACCAGTTAATGCTAAAGGAAATCAACTCTGAGTATCCATTGAAAAGATTGATGCTGAAGCTGAAGCTCCAATATTTTGGCCACCTGGTGCAAAGAGCTGACTCACTGGGGAAAAACCCTGATTCTGGGAAAGATTGAGGGCAGGAGAAGGGGACAACAGAGGATAAGATGGTTGGATGGCATCACTGACTCAATGGACATGAGTTTGAGCAAATTCTGGGAGACAGTGAAGGAGGGAAGCCTAGTGTGCTATAGTCTACGAGATCACAAAGAGTTGGACACGACTGAGCAACTGAACAAGAATAAATGTACCTTAGTTGAGTATGTCATGCAATAGGGCTTTCTGTACTGCTTGGGCTTGTTGTATGATAGAGTTCTTTCTACACCCATTGAGATGTTATATGGTTTACTGCTTGGATATATTAAATGGATATGTTCCCTAATTGAATATCACATGAAAGTTTCTATGTATGCTGATTGGGTATGTCACATGTAGTTTATTTACATATCAGCAACGGGAAGAATTAAATAGACTGGGCAAAAAAAAGAAAAAAAAAAAAAAAGAGGTTTATTCTATTGTGTTCATGCCCAAACCTGAAGTCCTTCCCATTCATCTATATATCATTACACTTCTTAAAAATATCTGTGTCTAGTTTTAGCTTGGGATTAAATATTAATCATTCCATTAGTCACTCTTTCTGTGAAAATGATTGAACAAAATAGGATAGGGCTTTGCTACCACATCTGAGTTTAAAACTTTCAATAATCTTTCATTGTAAAGCTAGGCACATTTTGAGACACTGCTCCATCGCTGCCACTGGTGTTCGCAATATTTGGTATCTGTTCTGCCTCTAGTGTCCTCTGAGACACTGTTTTTTTTATTTGTTTCCCACTGACATTAAACTTGTATTCACATTTTTCATTGTATCTAAGTGTCCTGTCTACTGGTGGTTCTCCATTTAATTTTCAGCTTGATTATGGGTTTTTCTTTCCTGGAGAGACACTATGGAATGGCAGTTAAGACTACTGGTTTAAATTTAAACTCAAATTCTGCCATTTACTCCTTCACGATCTCAGGAAAGTTACTCATTTACCCCAGTTTTCTCATTTGTACATGATAAAACATTTTATCATTGCAGGGAAGATATTAATATATACCTCATAGGTATAACAAGGATACTTAGTGATTTAATTCCCATTAAATACTTAAAATATTCCCTGGTCTATCTTAGATACTTGATAAGTATTAATTATCATTATTCTGCATTATTGAGTAGCATTTGGGGAAGAAAAAGAAAGCTTAGTGGCTATATCACTAGCTTGAGCCACAAAACAAGAAGGCAAACATTAATTTCAAAATTATTTTAGGTAAATATAGGGAAAAAACAAAATTTTAACTTGGAAATAAAATGCAAGTACTTATCAGTGCTGTCTGTGAATCTTTATTTCTCACCAACACAAAGGAACATTGAATTGCTTCCTGGAGGTACCACGTTCTTAATCCATGGCTGATGTAATAATATTCCAAAACTTTGGAATGAAATTTCAAGTGGATTATTTAATAAGCTTTTCATTCTTGTCAGATCAAAAGTTTACTAATTTCTCAGTTTGATAATAAGTATTAAAATTAAGATTCATTTTAGTCCTGAACCAAGAGTTCAAACTTTGTTTCTTTCCTACTTACACTACATTGGTTAAAATTTTGCACTTGATGACAAATTACTAACTTTCATTTAAAAAGAATATGTCAAGACTGTATATTGTCACCCTGCTTATTTAATTTCTATGCAGAGTACATCATGAGAAACGCTGGGCTGAAAGAAGCACAAGCTGGAATCAAGATTGCTGGGAGAAATATCAATAACCTCATATATACAGATGACACCACCCTTATGGCAGAGAGTGAAGAGGAACTAAAAGCCTCTTGATGAAAGTGAAAGAGGAGAGTGAAAAAGTTGGCTTAAAGCTCAACATTCAGAAAACGAAGATCATGGCATCTGGTCCCATGACTTCATGGGAAATAGATGGGGAAACAGTGGCAACAGTATCAGACTTTATTTTTTTGGGCTCCAAAATCACTGCAGATGGTGACTGCAGCCAAGAAATTAAGAGACGCTTACTGCTTGGAAGGAAAGTTATGACCAACCTAGAGAGCATGTTAAAAAGCGGAGACATTACTTTGCCAACAAAGGCCCGTCTAGTCAAGGCTATGGTTTTTCCAGTGGTCATGTGTGGATGAGAGATTTGGACTCTGAAGACAGCTGAGTACTGAAGAATTGATGTTGAACTGTGGTGTTGGAGAAGACTCTTGAGAGTCCCTTGGACTGCAATGAGACCCAACCAGTCCATTCTAAAGGCGATCAGTCCTGGGTGTTCATTGGAAGGACTGATGCTAAAGTTGAAACACCAGTACTTTGGCCACCTCATGCGAAGAGTTGACTCATTGGAAAAGACCCTGATGCTGGGAGGAATTGGGGGCAGTAGGAGAAGGGGACGACAGAGGATGAGATGGCTGGATGGCATCACTGACTCGATGGACATGAGTTTGAGTAAACTCCGGGAGTTGGTGATGAATAGGGAGGCCTGGTGTGCTGCAATTCATGGGGTTGCGAAGAATCAGACACGACAGAGCCACTGAATTGAACTGATTTATCACTCAAGGTGTGGCTTGAAGTTAGATTTTGTTACAGCAAGCCTTATATCTAGCATCACATTGGTTTGTTTCTTTTATGAAATATTCATAAAAGAAAATTTTCATTTTTCCTGTTGCATATGTCTAAATATAATTAGACTATTGAAGGATAAACTTCAGTGTATTTCTCACTGATTTTTTAGAAATGTACATTCAAATTGTTATCATCCCACAACACTGAAAATGATGCCATTCTAAAGAGGTATCAGTTTTTAATTAATATAAATATATAAATTACACTATTTTAAATAAAATACATTTTAAAAAAATCTAACTGGTGTTTTAACTCATCGACTCTAAAGTAAACATTGTCCTTCCTCAAATAACATCATTACTAACTAGGAACCACTTTGTCCTAGAGAGTCAAAAATCAACACAGAGAAAATGTCATAATCTTTCTCAGTATAAGTTGATATTTTGAATGGATTTCCGGCTACATGTTATTTATATCATTTAGTTTAAACCAAGATTCTGACACTAAAATTAAAATTACCAAAATATTCAGTTAGCCAAAAGCAAGTACATTTGAATAAAATCAAAGAAGAGAAGAATGAAAAAAAAGCACAGTCATATCCTTGGCCCAGGTTTTAAAAGAATGGTCTCATAGCACCACTTCCTTCCTCTCTAAACAGCAGCAGCAGCAATGCAGCCATTCAACTAAGCATGAAATGAGCATGATTTCCAGGTGGCCTTCATCAACAGAATAGCATTCAATGACAATTTAAATTTGCCAGGAAGTGAAACATTCCAAAAATAAGAAGCTTATACAATCAGAATTCTGCCAAGGAATGAAGAAGGGAAGATTTGAAGCTGATACCTACTTCATACCACCATCATCAAATATTCCAACATTTTTTAAATGAACAAATTTAATAATAATGAAACTAATTTTGCCACATCATTCTAGGGGAGGAAGATTTTCTATAAACTTTTGCTATTAACTGCTAAGATATTCTGAAACTATTTACCATTAAGAGATAAGGACAATGAGAAAAGGCAAGTTTTAATATGCAGCATAGAATGTGGAAATAAAACCAATGATATAACAGAATCCCAGTATAATAGTGTTTGCAACAGTCAACTTTATAGTTAAGGTTACAACTCAATTTCATATCCTTGCTTCACTTGCTCATAAAAACTTGGTAGAAAGTTCTCCAACATTAAAACTTTCCATACTCAGTCTCCAAGTAAATACAGCTGATAAACATGGATGTTTTTCCATTTTAATAAAGGATTTCTTTTCCTTTTCTTTCTCTAAGAACAATTCCCCAACAGAGATGCTCAAATACAGTAAACAACAAAAAATTTGAAATGAATGAATCTCATAACTAAACTTCAAACTTGTACTATAGAACACTTGAAATTAAGGAAATTTAAAATTTTCCTGAAAAACATTGGTCCTTCAAAATGAACAGCCTAGATTCCAAAACCACAGTAATCAGTTGAAACATTCATATCCTTGGAGAGAAGAAATGTGATTATTGGAATTTTAATAGACTTGAAACATACTTCATATACCACAAAAGTCATATAAAACCATACTTTTGCTAACAGACCTGCCCTAGAATTTTCCCCTTCCCTAGATGGGGAAGGGGAAATGCCTCCTTGGCAGGGAGACATTGTTTAGTCTTATCAATAAATCAGACCCTTAATATTTGGCAATACTGATTTTTTTCAAACTCTTCCATCATATAACCTCTTTCAAAAATGTATCTGTTATACCAATAAATATCTAGCTATGCTTCCATCGATGATGTTCAGTTCAGGTCAGTCACTCAGTCGTGTCCAACTCTTTGCGACCCCATGAATTGCAGTACGCCAGGCCTCCCTGTCCTCACCAACTTCCGGAGTTCACCCAAACTCATGTCCATTGAGACGGTGATGCCATCCAGCCATCTCATCCTCTGTTGTCCCCTTCTCCTCCTGCCACCAATCCCTCCTAGCATCAGGGTCTTTTCCAATGAGTCAACTCTTCACATGAGGTGGCCAAAATATTGTATTAAAATGCTGACCCCTCTCAAGACCTTCCCCTAACTCCAAGATTAATTCACCTATTTATTTGCAGTAAGTAGGAGAAAGAACCCACCACTCATTTCCATACATTTGGAAATGTATGAAGATAGTAACTTGGGGAGTTGAGTCAAGAGGGTATCACTTGAGTTCAGTGAGCAGGAGTCAGGATATTATTTATGTTGCAACATTCTGCAATCACACAAAGTTAATTGTACTGCCCAAAATGTCAATAGCACCTACTTGAGAAATAACGATCTACATAAACTCTTTCACCAAAGAATTGATCACCTAGGATATTATTCATGTTAGACATGCCCAGTGCTAGATGTCTTAGCAAACTAAAGCTGTGGAAACACATTGCACAACCTGCAACCAAGAAGGGCGATATTGCCCTACATCTTGAAAAATTCTTGAGAAAATGCCCCCAGACTGAGTATGGAAATTAGAAATAGCTATGTGGCATTTGACTATTCTGTCCTAAAGAACTTAAGCATTCACAGATAAGATGAGTTCAAGAATGTAAGTATTCTTACTCCAAGCCTCCACCAATGTCGCTCACTGATCATGAAACCAGTGGGATGGAGGGCAAAGAGGGTGCAGGCATAGTGTGATCTGGAAAAAAAAAAGAAACTAATAAGAAAATAACAGTGTTCACATAACAAGAACTGTAGTGGCTATAATAACTATAAGGGGCTTCCCTGTAGCTCAGCTGGTAAAGAATCTGCCTGTAATACAGGAGACCCTGGTTCAATCCCTGGGTTGGGAAGATTCCCTGGAGAAGGGGAAATGGGTACCCATTCCACTATTCTAGCCTGGAGAATTCCATGGACAGAGGAGTCTGGCAGGCTACAGCCCATGGGATCGCAACATACATGACTGAGAGACTCACTTTTCAAAGATACTATTATTTAAGAGGATGTATTTTGTTGTCTGACACCCCCAGGTCCAAGACCCTTGTCTCATTACTTCGTATAAATGATATTGTGTGCTAGTTGCTCAGTCATGTCCCACTATTTGCAACTCCATGAACTAGGGCTCGCCAGGCTCCTCTCTCTGTGGAATTCTCCAGGCAAGAATACTGGAATGGGTAGCCATTCCCTTCTCCAGGGGATCTTCCTGACCCAGGAATTGAACCCAGGTCTCCTGCATTGCAGGTGGATCTTTACCATCTGAGTCACCAGGGAAGCCCCATAAATGATGTTAGTAATCTTCTTATAAAAGATAAACATGAAAAGAAAGAACTACAGATCCCTTTGGAACTACTTATCGTGAGAAATGTAGAAGCATTCAAGGGTATTAGTAGGAAACGTATTGAATGCTTATTCTGTGCAAAGTGTTAAGACATTCATTATTTCCTTTAATTCTCACAACTCTAAGCCATTTTCTGAGCCATTTTAAATACAGGAATCCAGAAGACTAGAGAGATGAAATAACATGACCAAGGTCGTAGCAGCTGGTACATGGCAGAGTTAAGATGTGGACCCTGGTCTTCCTTCTGTACTTGAAATCAGAAACTTTAGCCACTATTCAAACTTTCCTTCTATAGAAGATCATGATAGACTGTCATGGAAACATCAGTTTTATAGAAATGAGGAGCATAAACAGTCCCAAGTCAGAGAGAGAGCCCTCCATGGACCTCAATTTTACTGAGAATAAGCAGATTTGAAAGAAGTAGTACTTCCTAGATTCACCTGACAGCCATGCTGAGCAGAAAGTTAGCAGAGAAGTGAGAGCTTGTCACTGGTACAGCATAAAAAGGGAGCTTGAACAGAGTCTGAAAGCCATAGAAATGTGTGGGAGCATAACTGACTGAAGCCTCCAGAAGCTGCCTTGCTGATTTCAACATTGCACTCATAGCCTTGCACTTTTCCCAGCCATTGCAGAACTGCTTCTATAAGACATGAGACTCTCACTGGCTGATGTCTTTGGCTTAAGGACTCTGATTGGCCTGAATAAAAATTCCTTAGAACTCTGCTACAGTTTGAGACTGTTCCTGGCCAAGCCTTCTTCTTTCTGTCTTTCCATTAGAAGGGTCATATTTGCACTGAGATTTTGATTAGAGGTGTTTTCCAGCTTTTCTGGTATTGTTCCATTTCTTCATACATATTTCCTCTAATAAATCGCTAATACATCTAATTCTATCCTGGGATCTGCTTCCCTAGACCAAATATTATTTTAGGGTTCATCCTGAGCAACAACCCACATCCTCCAACTATGCTTTAAAAAATTAATAATAGTGTTAATTACAAAAGCACTAATTGATCATTTCTAGTATAATTCAGTTTTCTCATATAAAAAATGAAAAGGCATCATTTTCTTCATGAAAAAGAAAACAAATTTTACCAGCTAACATATCCAAATCTAAGTCTGAATCTGTGGTTAACAGTCATTTCTCCTTCTGTCATATCCTTTTGTCTTAACTTACTATCCTGTTTTGCAAACTTTAAAGGAAATGACAACAACACATGCTATATGAAATGATTGGGGAAATGACCAGAAAACAGAATTATGAGCCAAAAATATGTACATTATACAAAAAGGTAGAAAACAATTTTTTTCTGCAAAAGCATATGTCTTAAAATTATGACGTTTCTTCTGCTATCTTTCTACATCCCCTCTTCCCTAAGCTTGTCAGAGTTCTTTGCCTAAAGGGTTGTATTAGTAAGGGTAAGCTTAGGCTTCTGTAATGAAAAGAGCCGACAGTAAGTCAGTGGCCTAAATATTACAATTCTATCTATCTTTTATAAACTGTACAGAGTGTTCATTCATGATGAGCATCTGGCAACCTGTGACTTCCAAGATGCTCCAGTCACTGCCATTTCTGGCTGGCAGGGAGGAAAATGTGGCAAACTCAGTGCACAGGATGTCATTTTAAGCACATAATATAGAAGTCAAGTTATCACTTAAGAAAGATCGCTAGGAAATAATGTTTCTAGTTGCACAATCATGCATCTAAGGCAAAGCAGAAAATGGCTTTGGGGAGAAAATTAACGACTCCCATCCTATGAAGTAACTCAAAATTTCATTCCTGAGGGGTCTGTGTCTTTTTTGATTCTCTGTGAATTTGTAGTAATTTCCCACTCCCATTGATCACTGGACAAAAATAAACTATCAAGATTCCCCAGATTTAAGACATCCTATTTACTCACTTCATTGTGTGGCATCATTGCTTTTTTTCCCAGTAATAGTCAAGCTCAATCAAATATACCAGTCATCATTCTCAACTCCATTCTCCCTTGTACATCAGGTAGAAAAAGAAACTCACAAAATGCAGATGACAATCTTTATCTTCAAACTAAATTGAATCACTATCGTGTCCTATGGGTTTCCCAGGTGACTCAGTGGTAAAGAATCTGCCTGCGGTACAGGAGACAGAGGAGACGTAGGTTCGGTCCCTGGGTCAGAAAGATCTCCTGAAGAAGGAAATGGCAATCCACTCAGTATTCTTGCCAGCAGAGTCCCATGGACAGAGATGACTGGCACCCTACAGTTCATATATTCATAAAGAATTGGATATGACTGAAGTGACTGAGCACGCACACTGTGTCCCATAATGAATATCTTCTATTTTTTAGGGACCCAAATAGCCAAGAAATGCTGAAGAAGCTGAAGTTGAAAGGTTCTATGAAGACCTACAAGACCTTCTAGAACTAACACCCCCAAAAAGATGTCCTTTTCATTACACAGGACTGGAATGCAAAAGTAGGAAGTCAAGAAACACCTGGAGTAATAGGCATATTTGGGCTTGGAGTACAAAATGAGGCAGGGCAAAGACTAATAGAGTTTTGCCAAGAAAACACACTGGTCATAGCAAACACCCTCTTCCAACAACACAAAAGAAGACTCTACACATGGACATCACCAGATGGTCAACACCGAAATCAGATTGATTATATTCTTTGCAACCAAAGATGGAGAAGCTCTATACAGTCAGCAAAACCAAGACTAGGAGCTGACTGTGGCTCAGATCATGAACTTCTTATTGCCAAATTCAGACTTAAATTGAAGAAAGTGGAGAAAACTACTAGATCATTCAGATATGGCATAAATTAAATCCCTTATGACTATACATTGAAAGTGAAAAACAGATTTAACGAACTAGATCTGATAGACAGATTGCCTGATGAACTATGCACGGAGGTTTGTGACATTGTACAGGAGACAGGAATCAAGACCATCCCCAAGAAAAAGTAATGCATTAAAAAAAAAAAATTGGCTATCTGAGGAGTTCTTACAAATAGCTGTGAAAAGAAGAGAAGTGAAAAGGAAAGGAGAAAAGGAAAAATATACTGATGTGAATGCAGAGTTCCAAAGAATAAGAAAGCCTTCCTCAGTGATCAGTGCAAAGAAATAGAGGAAAACAATAGAATGGGAAAGACTAGAAATCTTTTCAAGAAAATTAGGGATATCAAGGGAACATTTCATGCAAAGATGGACTCAATAAAGGACAGAAATGGTATGGACATAACAGAAGCAGAAGATATTAAGAAGAGGTGGCAAAAATACACAGAAGAACTGTACAAAAAAGATCTTCATGACCAAGATCATCACGATGGTGTGATCACTCATCTAGAGCCAGACATCCTGGAATGTGAAGTCAAGTGGGCCTTAGAAAGCATCACTACGAACAAAGCTAGTGGAGGTGATGGAATTCCAGTTGAGCTCTTTCAAATCCTAAAAGATGATGCTGTGAAGGTGCTGCACTCATATGCCAGCAAATTTGGAAAACTCAGCAGTGGCCACAGGACTGGAAAATGTCAGTTTTCATTCCAATCCCAAAGAAAGGCAATGCCAAAGAATGCTCAAAGTACCATACAATTGCACTCATCTCATGCTAGTAAAGTAATGCTCAAAACTCTCCAAGCCCAGCTTCAGCAATACATGAATGGTGAACTTCCAGATGTTCAAGCTGGTTTTAGAAAAGGCGGAGGAACCAGAGATCAAATTGCAACATCCGCTGGATAATCAAAAAAAAAAAAAAAAAAACACACGAGTTTCAGAAAAACATCTATTTCTGCTTTATTGACTATGCCAAAGCCTTTGACTGTGTGAATCACAATAAACTGTGGAAAATTCAGAAAGAGATGGAAATACCAGATCACCTGACCTGCCTCTTGAGAAATCTATATGCAAGTCAGGAAGCAACAGTTAGAACTGGACATGGAAGAACAGACTGGTTCCAAATAGGAAAAGGAGTATGTCAAGGCTGTATATTGTCACCCTGCTTATTCAACTTATATGCAGAGTACATCATGAAAAAGGCTGGGCTGGAGGAATCACAAGCTGGAATCAAGATTGCCAAGAGAAATATCAAGAACCTCAGATAAACAGATGACACCACCCTTACTGCAGAAAGTGAAGAAGAACTAAAAAGCCTCTTGATGAAAGTGAAAGAGGAGAGTGAAAAAGTTGGCTTAAAGCTCAACATTTAGAAAACTAAATCATGACATCTGGTCCTGAGAGAGTTATTTCCTTGGCATGTTGATAAGAAGTATAGGGGTCCCCAAGGAGAGAGGGGTCTGGAATTCTCCAGGAGGAAGAAAGGACAAAGTTTTTTGTCCTTCTGTGTTCCTTAGGATTATATAACAATAATGTATCCTGCTTGAGGACAGTCTCTGGAAAAAACCTGGCTAATCCTGTTATCTTAAAATGTAAATTATGGGAGTAGGTCTAGTGAGGTCCTTACAACCTCCAGACACTCTTTTGATTCATTGTAATAACTATTTGAAAATATATAAATAACTCCATCGCTAACACTAGTAAGGGGGTACTCTTTCTGCCCCCTTCGGATGCCTATGTTAGAAGCTTTCTCTATCTCCTTTATATATTAATAAAACTTTATTACACAAAGCTCTGAGTGATCAAGCCTCGTCTCTGGTCCCCGATTGAATTCTTCTCCTCCAGAGACCAAGAATCCTGGCATCATTTTGTGTATCAGTAACAACCTTTCAGTCCCATCACTTCATGGAAAATAGATGGGAAAATAGTGGAAACAGTGGCTGACTTTATTTTTTGAGGCTCCAAAATCACTGCAAATGGTGACTGTAGCCATGAAATTAAAAGACGCTTACTCCTTGGAAGGAAAGTTATGACCAACCTAGACAGCATATTAAAAAGCAGAGACATTACTTTGCCAACAAAGGTCTGTATAGTCAAGGCTATGGTTTTTCCAGTAGTCATGTATGGATGTGAGAGTTGGACTGTAAAGAAAGCTGAGCGCTGAAGAATTGATGCTTTTGAACTATGGTGTTGGAGAAGACTCTTGAGAGTCCCTTGGACTGCAAGGAGATCCAGCCAGTCCATCTTAAAGGATATCAGTCCTGGGTGTTCATTGGAAGGACTGATGTTGAAACTGAAACTCCAATACTTTGGCCACCTGATGCAAAGAGCTGACTCATTTGAAAAGACACTGATGCTAGGAAAGATTGAGGGAAGGAAGAGAAGGGTACAACAGAGGATGAAATGGTTGGATGGCATCATCGACTCAATGGACATGGATTTGGGTGGATTCCAGGAGTTTGTGATGGACAGGGAGGCCTGGAGTGTTGCGGGTCATGGGGTTGCAAAGAGTCAAACATGACTGAGTGACTGAACTGAACTGAACTGAATTAGCCAAGCCAGTGGGACTCAAAGGTACAAAAATTAGAATATAATAATAAAAGGAGACACTCCTACTTCCATTTTATGTTACAATGGACTGCCTCTTCCATTCTCGTGATTTCTATAGGAAAGAAAAAAGTTTTAAAATCATACGTACATTTGGTCTCTATCTTTATTTGATAAATTCTTCTACAAACTGTAGTGAATAAGTTTGTGATCCAATCCATTTGATACCCCCCAGCCCCCTGAGCATGAGAGGCAGCAACACAGGTTAAGCGATTTTTCTACCAAGATGCAATCTTTCTTCTGAGAGGCTGTCCCATTTCTTAGACTAGTTAGTGCCTAGGGTAGCAGGATGATTCTAAGTTTGGTTCTCCTTGCATGATGAGTCCACCAAGCTACAACTAGCAGCCATAACGACAGTATTTGCTGCTTCATCTGCAAATGGCATCTCCATTCTTTCACTTAGTCATTAAGTCGGTTCTTTAGATTATGCCAATACAGTCAAAGCTACCATCCCCTATTGTCTAGACTATCAGAAAAACCTCTTTCACAACACTCCTCCATCCACTAATTGTCCCTTTGGGTCCACCCTTCACACACAATCAGACTGAACCTTTCAAATATAAGAATCACACATTGCGGTCTTTAAAATTTCCCACTGATCACTTTCTAAACCACACAAAAAAAATAAACTCAAAATGGATTAAAGATCTAAACGTAAGACCAGAAAATATAAAACTCCTAGAGGAGAACATAGGCAAAACACTCTCAGACATAAATCACAGCAGGATCCTCTATGACCTACCTACCAGAATACTGGAAATAAAAGCAAAAATAAACAAATGGGACATAATTAAAATTAAAAGCTTCTGCACAACAAAGGAAACTATAAGCAAGATGAAAAGACAGCCTTCTGAATGGGAGAAAATAATAGCAAATGAAGCAACTGACAAACAACTAATCTCAAAAATATACAAGCAACTTATGCAGCTCAATTCCAGAAAAATAAATGACCCAATCAAAAAGTGGGCCAAAGAACTAAATAGACGTTTCTCCAAAGAAAACATACAGATGGCTAACAAACATATGAAAAGATGCTCAACATCACTCATTATCAGAGAAATGCAAATCAAAACCACAATGAGGTACCATTTCACACCAGGCAGAATGGCTGCGATCCAAAAGTCCGCAAGCAATAAATGCTGGAGAGGGTGTGGAGGAAAGGGAACCCTCTTACACTGTTGGTGGGAATGCAAACTAGCACAGCCACTATGGAGAACAGTGTGGAGATTCCTTAAAAAATTGCAAATAGAACTGCCTTATGACCCAGCAATCCCACTTCTGGGCATACACATTGAGGAAACCAGAATTGAAAGAGACACATGTACCCTGATGTTCATCGCAGCACTGTTTATAATAGCCAGGACATGGAAACAACCTAGATGTCCATCAGCAGATGAATGGATAAGAAAGCTGTGGTACATACACACAATGGAGTATTACTCAGCCATTAAAAAGAATACATTTGAATCAGTTCTAAAGAGGTGGATGAAACTGGAGCCGATTATACAGAATGAAGTAAGCCAGAAAGAAAAACACCAATGCAGTATACTAACACATATATATGGAATTTAGAAAGATGGTAATGATAACCCTGTATGTGAGACAGCAAAAGAGACACAGATGTATAGAACAGACTTTTGGACTCTGAGGGAGAGGGAGAGGGTGGGATGATGTGGGAGAATGGCATTGAAACATGTATACTATCATGTAAGAAATGAATCGCCAGTCTATGTTCGATGCAGAATACAGGATGCTTGGGGCTGGTGCACGGGGATGACCCAGAGAGATGATATGGGGTGGGAGGTGGGAGGGGGTTCAGGATTGGGAACTCATGGACACCTGTGGCGGATTAATGTCAATGTATGCCAAAACGAATACAGTATTGTAAAGTAAAATAAAGTAAATAAAAAATTAAAATAAAATAAAATTTCCCACTGACTTCAGTACACAATCTAAAGTTGTGACCTCGACACTAAATCTCTCTATATCATGTTCTACTGTATACTTTCTTGCTTTCTCTGCCCAAGCACACTGACCTTCTTAATTTTTCTGGAATAGACTGACCACGTTTTCTGTATGGTTTTTCCATTTCTGTTTCTTCTGCTTGAACTCTTTACCCACAGATAGCATGACAGCTACTTACACTACTTCCTCTAAATCTTGTCTTGAAATTGACCTTACCAGTGGATCCTATTCTGGCTTGATTGGATAAGTTAGCACCTTCTTAATCTCAACTAAGCATTTTTTAATTTTTGAAATACCATTTTGAAAAAGATGTCATGATGAAATTGAAAATTTTCCTAGGGAAAAAGCTAAGCAGAAGATAGGGAAGGTAATTTTCATACGGATATTTTATGAAAATTTGCTTTCTTCTATTTTATTTTTTTCAAATAGCCTGGAATTTATTTTATTAATGTTAAAAGTCATAGTAAAATTTTGGTTAGTCTAAAATTAAAGTGTGTGTGTGTGTGTGTGTGTGTGTGTGTGTGTGTGTGTGTGTGTGTACACACACACTTTTGACTCATCTTATTTCAGTAGGTAGTTTTAAATAAATAAGGACTGTCTTTGTGCTTGCATCTCACCATGTGTATACCTGCTCCTTCGAGAACAATTTTAATTTTACAAAGAATGTGTCTTAGCAGAGGGTTGGATGACATCTCGCTGCCAAAATTAGTGGTATAATTAAAATGTGTATGAGACAGATAGATGGCAATTGACTCCCTGTGGTTCCCTCTAATATAGATTCTCTAAATCATGCCTTGGTTATGACTGCAGCAGTGTGTTGCCATGTTGCCTTCTCCCTAACTACCTTCTTCACAATTGAATGCACTATGTAGGGCATGGATTTTGCTTTATTAGCTGCAGGAAAGCAAAATATAACATAAGGCCTGAATGCAATTTTGCAATTTTTTTTAAATTGAGGGTATCTAATAAGATGAAAATTTCAATTCATGGAAGAGGACAGTAGTTCTCCATTTCCTAGGAAATAAATTTTAGAAAGTAAAATGACAGAGTCTTCCAAACAAGTTAGCAATGGCAAGTTGCTTTAGATCTCACAGCTTAATGGAATGTTGCCCAACTTAGCTGTGTGGTTGAGAGTTGTCAATTTGTAGCAGAAGACAGAACTGAATGCTGGTAATTGGATATGAGAGATATAAAGCCAAAAACACAAAGGCAGAACTTCAAAGCTTAGGTCTTTAAAGAGGAAAAAATCTTTGGGTATGTGACCAAGAAAAAAGTGTGTCAGTATTTACTAGAGTTGTACAAACATTTGACCTAAAACTGAGTATGTGAAGTAAAAGTCACTCATTCCCAAATATATGTGAACAATAAACATACTATTCAGGGAAACATATTCACAATAGCCCAAATACTGGAAACAACTTAAATATGCATCCACAGAGCAGAGAGAACAGTGGTGTATTCATGCAATAAAATTATATATAGCAATTAAAATTCATAAATTAGAGCTACAGTATGAGTATGAGTAAATCTCAAAAGTACTATAGTAAAAAAAAGAAATAAGATACAAAAGGAATCCCTACTATACGGTTCTACTTACAGAAAATTGCAAAATAGGCAAACCTGCACAGTTGAAATTTGGGCGGTGGCCCTCTTTGCAATGGATGTGATGCAGTGTGATTGACACAGGTTACAGATAAGACTTCTGGGTAGACGCTAGTGTCTATTTCTTGGCTTGGGTGACTCATATTCTGCACATGTGAGAAAGGAATGAAAAGAAGGTGGACAAGTTCTATAAAGCATCATCAAATGTTTTCTAAGGAAATCTCATGTGGCTTCTTAGAAGTTTACAAGGAGGAGAAATAGGCTTTTACTTGCCACTATCTAAAGGGAAAAAAAAAAAAAAAGTCAAATTCATAGTCATCAACCAAAGAAAGTGAAGGCAAAACTAATGTAGGGAACTGTCACAGCTTTAGCACTGAGAATGTTACTGAACCAAACTTAAGTCCAGTCTCTGGCACGCAGTAAAGTCGATCTACTGATGGAAGCTTGTAGTGAAGCAAAGTGCAGCATTTATTGCAAGATATCAGGCCAGAGTTCTGGGCAGCTAATGCTCAGAAAGCCTGAACTCCCCAGTGGGTTTCAGGGAGACATTTTTAAAGTCCATGTGAGGAAGGGGAGTCCCAGGATCTGTGATCAGCTGGTGCACAATTCTCTGACCGGTTGATGGTGAGATAACAGAGTGCTGTCAAAGGGGTTAACATCATGGATCCTCAGGTTCTAATTGTCTGGGACTCCATGCCCATGGTCATTGAGTAGTTAACTTCTTCCATTTGTTATAAAACAACTCAGGAAATGTACGTCAGATACTGTTTATCTATTAACATATACTTCAGGGAGGAACTGAAGATTCTCTACTTGCCACATGGCTCAATAACTATGTAAGTTGCTACCAGCTCTCCTGACCTAGCTGCTAATTTCATCACTAAATGTGCATGTCTTTTCAGTTGTTAATTGTTGTGTCAGACTTTTGTGACTCAGAGGAGGCCTGGGAGACTACAGTTTTTCTACAGACAAAAGTCCGGGAGGGGATATGGAGGGAGGGTCCATCACAGGAAGACCACGTAGAGCTCTGCTTGTTTAGAAGAATCCCATCAAAACCCTTGTGCTTTGTCACTAAGTCGTGTCTGATTCTTTGCCATGCCATGAACTGTTGCCTGCCAGACTCCTCTGTCCTTGGGATTCTCCAGGCAAGAATACTGGAGTGGGTTGCCATTGGATTGAACCCAGGTCTCCTGCATGGCAGGCAGGTTCTTTAGTGTCTGAGCCACCAGGGAAGCTCCACTAAACCTCTTAGCCCTAATCAAATGCTTGATGATCAGGTCCCAGCAGAGGAACTGAGAAAGGACAGTAACTGCTATACCCTTGTTCTGTCTTAGTAAAGAGATCTATTCAGCAGATTATCTACTCCTTAAAAGAGAACACATAATCCACAAATTCTCTTTACCTTAAAGCCCAAATATAATAGATAAAATGTCCTCTCTTCTTCTGCACAAAAGGTAGGAGAGTTAAAGATACCATGGACATGTGTTTCTGCCCACAGTAACCTAGACGATAAAGAAAGATTAACAGGGAGATCAGTGATGAAACAGAAAAGATCTTCACCAGGGACCTTTACAAGTACCTTTGAGGACACTTCAGCTTCTTCCTTCCAGCCTTAGGGAAAGCACACACATACACTTTTTTTTTTTTAATTGAAGAACAATTATCAAGTGATTGGCCCAAGATCCACACATATCCAAATAAGTTAAATGCTTTTATCTGGGTTTTTTCTGATAATCTAAAATATTTTGGGGGAATTCTGTGACCAACTAGTGGTTAGAAATTGGTGCTTTCATTGCAATGGCCTGAGTTTGACTCCTGGGCAGGAGACTAAGATCTCACGAATATTGTATTGTGGCCAAAAATAATAAATAAATACATATTAAATATTTTAAAAGGATAACATATTATACTTTCTGTGACTTCCTTCTTGCCTCACTTCTTAGCACCTATAAAACAGTGAACTGAAGGTGTATCATATTTGTACTCCTTTATTCAGAAAGTATAATCATAAGGGATTTGATTTAGGTCATACATGAATGGTCTAGTGGTTTTCCCTACTTTCAATTTAAGTCTGAATTTGGCAATAAGGAGCTCATTATCTGTGCCACGGTCAGCTCCTGGTCTTGTTTTTGCTGACTATATAGAGCTTCTTCATCTTAGGCTGCAAAGAATATAACCAATCTGATTTCGGTGTCGACCATCTGGTGATGTCCATGTGTAGAGTCTTCTCTTGTGTTGTTGGAAGAGGGTGTTTGCTATGACAAGTGCATTCTCTTGGCAAAACTCTATGAGCCTTTGCCCTGCTTCATTCCTTATTCCAAGGCCAAATTTGCCTGTTATTCCAAGTGTTTCTTGACTTCCTACTTTTGCATTCCAGTCCCCTATAATGAAAAGGACATTTTTGGGGGGTGTTAGTTCTAAAAGGTCTTGT
This sequence comes from Ovis aries, assembly GCF_016772045.2. Classification (NCBI taxonomy): domain Eukaryota; kingdom Metazoa; phylum Chordata; class Mammalia; order Artiodactyla; family Bovidae; genus Ovis; species Ovis aries. The sequence goes on from NC_056056.1 coordinate 49,831,862, forward strand.
AGGTCTTCATAGAACCATTTAACTGCATCTTCTTCAGCGTTACTAGTTGGGGCATAGATTTGGATTACTGTGATATTGAATGGTTTGGCTTGGAGACGAACAGAGATCATTCTGTCATTTTTGAGATTGCATCCAAGTACTGCATTTCGCACTCTTTGTTGACCATGATGGCTACTCCATTTCTTCTAAGGGATTCCTGCCTGCAGTAGTAAATATAAAGGTCATCTGAATTAAATTCACCTATTCCAGTCCATTTTAGTTCACTGATTCCTAGAATGTCGACATTCACTCTTGCCATCTCCTGTTTGACCACTTCGAATTTGCCTTGATTCATGGACCTAACAGTCCAAGTTCCTATGCAATATTGCTCTTTACAGCATTGGACCTTGCTTCTATTACCAGTCACATCCACAGCTGGGTATTGTTTTTGCTTTGGCTCCATCCCTTCATTTTTTCTGGAGTTATTTCTCCACTGACCTCCAGTAGCATATTGGGCACCTACTGATCTGGGGAGTTCCTCTTTCAGTATCCTATCATTTTGTCTTTTCTTCCTGTTCATGGGGTTCTCAAGGTAAGAATACTGAAGTGGTTTTCCATTCCCTTCTCCAGTGGACCACATTCTGTCAGAACTCTCCACCATGACCCGCCCGTCTTGGGTAACACCACAGAGCATGGCTTAGTTTCATTGAGTTAGACAAGGCTCTGATCCATGTGATTAGATTGACTAGTTTTCTGTGATTATGGTTTGTGTGTCTGCCTTCTGATGCCCTCTTGCAACACCTACCGTCTTACTTGAGTGTCTCTTACCTTGGATGTGGAATATCTCTTCACGGCTGCTCCAGCAAAGCACAGCATCTGCTCCTTACCTTGGACGATGGGTATCTCCTCACTGCTGCCCCTCCTGACCTTGAATGTGGAGTAGCTCCTCTCAGCCCTCCTGCGCCCACGCAGCCACCGCCCCTTGGACATGGGGTTGCTTCTCCCAGCCGCTGCCCCTGGCCGCGGGTGGGGGGCATCTCCTTTCAGCCATGCTTGTGTGCCATTGCAGCCACCCGTGCTTGTGTGCGGGCTAGATCTGATAGAGTGCCAGACGAACTATAAACTGAGGTTCGTGACATTGTACAGGAGACAGGGATCAAGACCATCCTCATGGAAAAGAAATGCAAAAAAGCAAAATGGCTGTCTGGGGAAGCCTTACAAATAGCTGTGAAAAGAAGAGAAGCTGAAAGCAAAGGAGAAGAGGAAAGGTATAATTATCTGAATGCAGAGTTCCAAAGAATAGCAAGGAGATATAAGAAAGCCTTCCTAAGCGATCAATGCAAAGAAATAGAGGAAAACAAAAAAATGGGAAAGACTAGAGATAGCTTCAAGAAAATTAGAAATACCAAGGGAATATTTCATGCAAAGATGGGCTCAATAAAGGACAGAAAAGGTATGGACCTAACAGAAGCAGAAGATATTAAGAAGAGGTGGCAAGATTACACAGAAGAACTGTAAAATATATATATATATATATCTTCACAACCCAGATAATCATGATGGTGTAATCACTCACCTAGAGCCAGACATCCTAGAATGTGAGGTCAAGTTTGTATTAGAAAGCATCACTTTGAACAAAGCTAGTGGAAGCTATTTCAAATTTTGAAAGATGATGCTGTGAAAGTGCTGCACTCAATATGCCAGCAAAGTGGCCACAGGACTGGAAAAGGTAAGTTTTCATTCCAATTCCAAAGAAAGGCAATGCCAAAGAATGCTCAAACTACCACACAATTGCACTCATCTCACACGCTAGTAAAGTAATGCTCAACATTCTCCAAGCCAGGCTTCAGCAGTACAGGAACTGTGAACTTCCAGATGTTTAAGCTGGTTTTAGAAAAGGCAGAGGAACCAGAGATCAAATTGCCAGCATCTGCTGGATCATGGAAAAAGTAAGAGAATTCCAGAAAAACATCTATTTCTGCTTTATTGACTATGCCAAAGCCTTTGACTGTGTGAATCACAATAAACTGTGGAAAATTCAGAAAGAGATGGGACTACCAGACCACCTGACCTGCCTCTTCAGAAACCTGTATGCAGGTCAGGAAGCAACAGTTAGAACTGGACATGGAACAACAGACTGGTTCCAAATAGGAAAAGGAGTATGTCAAGGCTGTATATTGTCACCCTGCTTATTTAACTTATATGCAGAGTACATCATGAGAAACCCTGGGCTGGAAGAAGCACAAGCTGGTTTCAAGATTGCTGGGAGAAATATCAATAATCTCAGATATGCAGATGACATCACCCTTATGGCAGAAATTGAAGAAGAACTAAAGAGCCTCTTGATGAAAGTGAAAGAGGAGAGTGAAAAAGTTGGCTTAAAGCTCAACATTCAGAAAACGAAGATCATGGCATGTGGTCCCATCATTTCATGGCAAATAGATGGAAAACAGTGGAAACAGTGTCAGACTTTATTTTGGGGGGCTCCAAAATCACTGCAGATGGTGACTGCAGCCATGACATTAAAAGGCACTTACTCCTTGGAAGGAAAGTTATGACCAACCTAGATAGCATATTCAAAAGCAGAGACAGTACTTTGCCAACAAAGGTCTGTCTAGTCAAGGCTATGGTTTTTCCAGTAGTCATGTATGGATGTGAGAGTTGGACTGTGAAGAAAGCTGAGCACTGAAGAATTGATGCTTTTGAACTGTGGTGTTGGAGAAGACTCTTGAGAGTCCCTTGGACTGCAAGGAAATCCAACCAGTCCACTCTGAAGGAGATCAGTCCTGAAATTTCTTTGGAAGGAATGATGCTAAAGGTGAAACTCCAATACTTTGTCCACCTCATGCAAAGAGTTGACTATTGGAAAAGACTCTGATGCTGGGAGGGATTGGGGGGGGGGGGCAGGAGGAGAAGGGGACGACAGAGGATGAGATGGCTGGATGGCATCACTGACTCGATGGACACGAGTCTGAGTGATATCCGGGAGTTGGTGATGGACAGGGAGGCCTGGTGTGCTACGATTCATGGGGTCACAAAGAGTTGGACACGACTGAGTGACTGAACTGAACTAAACTGAACTGGCGCAAAAAGTAAAATTTTGAACTCAATCCACTCCTATCTGTGACTAGGAAGAACCAGTAATAATGATTAGGGCTATGTTGTAGATACTACCTTCATTATTTCATCAATATACACACACAGACACACACACCCATATATATCTACACATATATGAGGCTTCACTGGTGGCTCATATGGTAAAGAATCCACCTACAATGCCAGAGACTTGGGTTCAATCTCTGGTTGGGAAGATCCCTGGAGGAGGGCATGGCAACCCACTCCAGTATTCTTGCCTGGAGAAGAGGAACCTGGCCGGCTATGGTCTATAGGATCACAAACAGTCAGACACAACTGAGCAACTAAGCACAGCACACATACGTATATATGTGTGTATATACAGGAAATTTTATTCATGTGATTACTTGCACTTGACAGATTAGGAGACTTAGGGAGGTTAAATAACTCACCCAAGTTTCACAACTGGTAGCATCAGAGTTTGAATCTGGTCTTCCTGACTCCAAAAGGACTTGCGCTTATTGTTCTGCTACACTGTCAAAAGAAACACAGAAAATATTTTTCTGCTTTGTAAACAGGCATTCTTGGACATTTGACTCAGTGAACAGGAACAGAGCCTCTTGATGAAAGTGAAAGAGGAGAGTGAAAAAGCTGACTTAAAACTCAACGTTCAAAAATCTAAGATCATGGAATCCACTCTTATCACTTCATGGCAAATAGATGGGGAAACAATGAAAACAGTGACAGACTTTATTTCCTTGGGCCCCAAAATCACTGCAGATGGTGACTGCCGCCATGAAAATAAAAGATGCTTGCTCCTTGGAAGGAAAACTATGACCAAACTAGACAGCATGTTAAAAAGCAGAGGCATTACTTTACCAACAAGGTCCATATAGACAAAGCTATGTTTTTTCAGCAGTCATGTATGGATGCGAGAGCTAGACCATTAATAACCTTGAGTGCTGAAGAACTGATGCTTTTGAACTGTGGTGTTGAAAAGACTCTTGAGAGTCCCTTGGATTGCAAGGAGATCAATCTAGTCAATCCCAAAGGAAATCAGTCCTGAATATTCATTGGAAGGACTGATGCTGAAGCTGAAATCCAATATTGTGGCCATCTTATGTGAAGAACTGACTCAATAGAAAAGACCTTGATTCCGGGAAAGATTGAAGGCAGGAAAAGAAAGGAATGACAGAGGATGAGATGGCTGTATGGTATAACTGACTTGATGGACACGATTTTGAGAAAGCTCTGGGAGTTGGTGATGGACAGGGAAGCCTGGCGTGCTGCAGGCATGGGGTCGCAAAGAGTTGGACACGACTGAGTGACTGAACTGAACTAAAAAATATAATTAAGGAAAGAACTTCTCTCTGAGGAGCCTTAGGCTTCTTTATAAAGTATTAGTGTCAATGGTGCTTAGTAATTTATTTTCTAAAGGCTAAAATGAGGGGAAATTTAATGCTTTTATTTTGCAAGAGGTAAAACTCATTACTTGTCAGAGAATATGAAAATCATTATTGTTCAAAAAAATTAAAGGCGTTCAGGAAAGCAATGAATTCTAATTTAATAGGATATGTCAGGCATATGCTAATAGAGCTCATTCTATTTCCTTCACTGAAGAATGATGATAGAATATCTTACCAATGTTGTATAAAAGTTTGTATTTTTCAATGAAGCACTTTTTAACCTACAGTCATCAGGGCTGTATTTACCACAGTAGGTAAGTGAAAACATGATATTCATTTGTTTTAGCCTAGAAAAAGCTTGTAACTTAGTCAGGAATAAAACATACTTAAGGAAAACTTGAAAAGAAATTTTGAGTAAATAATACACATAAAACAGATAATCAGAACACATAATATAGTTCATATATGAACTGAATTTCTTTTCTTTCAAAATAACTATAACATAATTACCAGTACAATATGAAATGCTGCAAATATGTTATTTGGTACCTATGATCATAGCATCCAGTCCAATCACTTCAGGGCAAATACATGGAAAAACAAGGGAAACAGTGACTGACCTTATTTTCTTGGGCTCCAAAATCACTGCAGATGGTGACTGCAGCCATGAAATTAAAAGATGCTCCTTGGAAGAAAAGCTATGACCAAGCTAGACAGCATATTAAAAAGCAGAGGCATTACTTTACCAACAAAGGTCCATATAGACAAAGCTATTGTTTTTCCAGTAGTCATGTATGGATGTGAGAGCTGGAGCATAAAGAAAGTTGAGTACAGAAGAATTGATGCTTTTGATCTCTTGGTTACCGAGCCAATGATTTGCCACAAAATGAATGGAGGAGAACATTCAACCAGTTTATGTTGTGGTTCAAGCATAACAAATCTTAGAACACAACAGCTGTCATTAGGAATATTCATGTTTTAAGTCCTGAAGAGTAAGTTAATTTTATTTGTCGTGTTAAAGCATAAAAGCTTCCTTCACCGTGTTCCTGTGATGCCCTCATCTTCTGTAACCTCCAGCTCTTTCGATAATCACACTGTATTTGTGCATCATTCACTTGAACATGTTTCCATAAATAGTTAAATTACTTCCCCAAGAAAGCTTGACTCCCTAATGGTTATTAAAGCTCATTCTAACTTTTTCATTACTAGAACTTTGAGAGGTGTAATGAGGATTCTAAGGAAAATCAATTGTAAGTTGGATGTGCAATTATCAGGATCTTTAGCATATATGCAATAAGTAAATAAACATGGAAGAGTCTTGCTGTGAATGAATTCCAAATAAAACAAATGATAGAACTCTAGTTGAAGCCGTAGATTATTTCTCACCAGGTGCTGTGAGAATATGGAATCACACTGTAGTTTTTAGCTTTATTTTTGTTTTGTGATTTTTTTTTTCTGTGTATTCTCTGAAACAATTGGAAACTGCCCCAGGAATAACATTAGGACAAATAATTTATGCCACACAAATCATTAAACCATAAGCAACTTCATTAAGTAGCTTCCCATTGGTAGCCTCAACTAAAACAGCTGGCCTGTCGTTTGGATATTGAAGAAAAAGTAAAATTCCTTTTGCATTCTAAATCCCTTCTCTCAGATTTATAATGAGTTCCTTTATCTGAAGCAACCCAAGGGGAAAAAGGAAGCCTATATAATGCTGACAAGTGAGGTCTGTGAAAATTCCAATCAAACGTTTGCATTAATGATGACAATGGCAATGGCAATAATTAATATTTATTGAAGGTTAAATACCAAACACTATTCTCAGTACTTTATTTTTATTAACTCTTTTCATTTTCACATAATCTCTATAAATATAATTGTTCTGGCTACACAATATGAGGGCTTCTCAGGTGGCACTAGTGGTAAAGAACCCACCTACCGATGCAGGAGACTCATGTTTGATCCTCGGGTTGGGAAGATCCCTTGGAGGAGAGCATGGCAACCCATTCCAATATTCCAGCCTAGAGAATCCCATGGACAGAGAAGCCTGGTGGACAACGGTTCATAAAGTTGCAAAGAGTCGGACACGATTAAATCAACTTTAGCATTCACAGAGTGTGAGAGTCCCAGCGCAAAGGAGAATGCAGAGTTCTTTGTTCAAGGGCAACAGTCTCTCCCTTGCCCTGTCACAGTGTGTTTTTTGATGTTTTTGGTTTGTTTGTTTGTTTTTTGCTATTTGATGTTGGGCTCCCTTGTGAGAGGGATAGAAAAGTGGTGACAGTGGTATTACCAGCCTGCCAATCAGGAGACATGAGAGACTGAAGCGACTTAGCACACTTGCACACAGGATAGCTAAACAGGTAACTGTAGAAGTCACAATTGCCATTGTTTTAGTCATTAAGTCATGTCCAATTCTTTGCAACACCATGGGTTGTGGCCAACCAGGCTTCTTTGGCCATGGGATTTTCCTGGCAAGAATACTGGAATGGGTTGCCATTTCCTTCTTCAGGGGATCTTCTCAACCCAGAGATCAAACCCGTGTCTCCTGCTTGGCTGGTGGATTTTTTACCACTGAGTTCTCTGGGAAGTAGAAGACCATAGATAGAGAAACCTAAGAAAATTGGGAGGCCACTGTATAAGTTAATGATCACTCAAGAAAGCTATCAGAATGTCATGGAACAAAGTAAACTTGCTTAATTATAAAGCCATGAATAAAAGCACTAGATAAAGGTGAAAGAAAAGTGATGTAAGCTTGAAATCTACTCAAAGAAGGTTGACTTTTCCTCTCCTGAACTTTCCTTTTACTATAAAATTGCAACCCACTAAATCCTTGAGGCACAGCTCCTTTGCCTGCCCACTTGCCACTCATAAGTAACTTCTATTAATAAATCAAATTCTTGTCTATCACTTTGTCTCTCACTGAATTCTTTCTGTGATGAGACATCAAGAACATGAGCTTCATTAACTCCTGAAACCAGATGTGTGACCATAATTGTAAGACCATGGATTTTGGTCAAGTTCAAGTCCCAGCACATGGGTTCAAGCACCAAACTGAAGTGAATGGTTTCATTTGTCCATGGGGATCGAACCTGGAGTATTATGCTTCTCTTAAAGATGAGGCAATTGAGGACAAAGAAAGAAAATCTTCATCAGGACAGGAGAGTTAGTTCAGAGAAGGGCACATGATGCAATCATAGCCAATGAAATAGGACAAGATATTGTTGGAGATCTTGGGAAGAAAACTCACTTTTCTAATTAGACTTAGAATGTGAGGTCAATGGCAGATACCACTGTAATATTTCCATGTAAAGTTGAGTCAAAAAGCAATGAAGACAGAACCAAAAGATGGTGGCAGAAACTGAATCTGTGAGCTATTCTAGATTTCTGGTTATGATATACTCTCTTTGGATTTGTCAGTTACATAAGTTCATTAAATTCCATCTGATTCTAGACTCACTTGCATCGTAGATTGGTGTTAGAAAACCTCTCCCTCCTAAAAAAGGTTCAGAACCTAATTCCCAGAGCCTGTAGGAAAGTTGTCTTAAATGGCTAAAGGGACTTTGAAGATTTTATTAAGGTCATTGGTGTCATTCAGTCGCTAAGTCATATTTGACTCTCTGTAACCCTATGGATTGTAGCAATGGGAGGCTTCCCTTCAATATATCCTGGAGTTTCTTCAGACTCATGTCCATTGAGTTGATGATGCTATCCAACCATCTCATTCTGTTACACCCTTCTCCTCCTGTCCTCAATCATTCCCAGCATCACATCAGGGTCTTTTTCAATGAGTCGACTTTTCACATCAGACAGCCACAGTATTAGAGCTTCACCTTCCAGCATCAGTCCTTCCAATGAAAATTCAGGGTTGAGGCTTCAGTGGTTAAGTGGTTAAGAATCTTTTTTGCAATGCAGGGAACACAGGTTCGACCCCTGGTCTGGGAGGATTCCACATGCCACATGGCAACAAAGCCGATGTGCCGCAACTACTGAGCCCTCGCACCCTAAAGCCTGTTCTCCACAAAAAGAGAAACCACCTCAATGAAAAGCCTGTGTACCACAATTAGAAAGCAGCCTCCATCACTGCAACTAGTGAAATCCTGAGAGCAGAAACCAACACCCAGTGCAGCCAATATAATAGCCAGGACATGGAAACAACCTAGATGTCCATCAGCAGATGAATGGATAAGAAAGCTGTGGTACATATACACAATGGAGTATTACTCAGCCGTTAAAAAGAATTCATTTGAATCAGTTCTGATGAGATGGATGAAACTGGAGCCGATTATACAGAGTGAAGTAAGCCAGAAAGAAAAACACCAATACAGTATACTAACATATATATGTGGAATTTAGGAAAATGGCAATGACGACCCTGTATGCAAGACAGGAAAAAAGACACAGATGTGTATAACAGACTTTTGGACTCAGAGGGAGAGGGAGAGGGTGGGATGATTTGGGAGAATGGCATTCTAACATGTATACTATCATGTAAGAATTGAATCGCTAGTCTATGTCTGACGTAGGGTGCAGCATGCTTGGGGCTGGTGCATGGGGATGACCCAGAGAGATGTTGCGGGGAGGGAGGTGGGAGGGGGTTCATGTTTGGGAACGCATGTAAGAATTAAAGATTTTAAAATTAAAAAAATAAAAAACTAAAAAAAAATAATAATAAATAAATAAATAGATAGATATTCTTTAAAGGACAAAATTCAGGGTTGATTTCCTTTAAGATTAACTGGCTTGATCTCCTTGCAGTCCAAGGGACTGTCAAGAGTCTTCTCCAGAACCACAGGTTTGAAAGCATCAATTCTTCAGCACTCAGTCTCCGACTCTCACATCTATACATGACTACTGGAAAAATCAGTTTTGACTATACAGGATTTTTTTTTTAAACTTATGTCTGCTTTTTAATACATTGTCTGGGTTTGTCATAGCTTTTTTTCCAATAGCTTTAATTTCATGGCTGCCTTCACCATCCACGGTGATTTCGGAGCCCAGAAAAATTAAATTGGTCACTGTTTCCAGTTTTTCTCCATCTATTTGCCATGAAGTGATGGGAACAGATGCTATGATATTAGTTTTGGAATGCTGAGTATAAAGCCAGCTTTTTCACTCTCTCCTTTCACCCTCATCAAGAGACTCTGTAGTTCCTCTTTGATTTCTGCCATTAGAGTGGTAATATCTACTTATCTGAAGTTGTTGACATTTATCCTGCCAATCTCGACTCCAGCTTGTGATTCACTCAGGCAGGCATTTTGCATGTGTACTCTGTATATAGGTTTAAATAAGCAAGTGACAATATACAGCCTTGATATACTCCCTTTCCAAGTTGGAATCAATCTATTGTTCCATGCCTGGTTCTGTTTCTTCTTGACTTGCATACAGATTTCTAAGGAGACAAGGATCATAAATTCAGGAGATTATAAGGGTGGGCTCAGAGTAATAATAAGGAATCTTATAAGAGGGAATCAAAAGGGTCAGAGTCAAAGAAGATGTGATGACTTGGTTGGAGTAATATGGGTCCATGAGCCACCTGGGAAAAGCTAGGAAAGGGTTTTTCCCTGGCTTTTCCCAGAGTTAGCAAATAACTCTGCTAATCTTTTTTAGTCTTCTGAACTTCAGAACTCTAAAATAATAAATTTGTGTTGTTTTAAGCTGCTAAATGTGTGATAATTTGTTACAAAAACAATAGGAAACTAATAGAACATCTCTTGAAGAAAAAGTCCTGACACATATTTCTAGTAAGATACAAGATAGGAGATTACAATTTATTTAAATGGAAAAGAAAAAATGTGAAGAACTTGCTGTCAATAACAATAACATCAATTTGTTTTCCATTTTCTACATCCTTCCATCAAAATACATTTCCACGAGGTGGTTATGACTTACTGCCCTATCACTATTAATATTTAATTATAATTTTTCCCAGTATGTTTTATATTTTGAGGAATTTATTGATTTGTTCTAATAAATTTTTCTAATAAATTCTTAAGAATTTGAAAAGCTGTAATACTTAGTGATAAGTCACTCTGATAGATTCTAAAATTTCAGGAACAGACACATTAAAATAGAGGTATCCTCAAACTTTCTTCTGCTCCCTACACCCCTGAGTGATATAGCACAACCAGAAACAACATTTTAAGCACATGGCCTGCTCCTTTCCTGCCCTCATTGTGAATCTCATCATCATCAATAGCTGTTAAGCTGTGATGAGAGCAGAGACATATAGAATCCTAAGTCTGTTAACTTGACTATGAAAGTGAAAGTGAAGTTGCTCAGTCGTATCCAACTCTTTGAGACCCCATGGACTATAGCCTACCAGGCTCCTCCATCCATGGGATTTTCCAAGCAAGAGTACTGGAATAGGCTGCCATTTCCTTCTCCAGAATATCTTCCCAACCCAGGGATTGAACTCTGATCTCCTGCATTTCAGACAGACGCTTTACTGTCTGAGCCACCAGGAAGGCAGAACAATTCAGGATATGAATGTCTTTGGAATCTTTATATCTAGAGTGTTAATCAGCTTCCTTGCTGAAAGATTGTTGCAAGAATCTCTGCTTGGAATATATGTGCATGAAAGATACAGAAGACTCCTAATACAAAGTCATCCTCAAAAAGCTCCCCGCAAACTGCTTGAGGAGAGAGGCAGTTCATATGACAGCATGGAATGTTTCACTCAGAATTTTGCTGTGGTCCAGCCCCATGGGCTAGGATCTGGTTCTGGAAAGGAAGAAGCTACAACTCCAAAAAGAATGAAATGATGCAGAAGTCCTTCAGAGGAAATAAACATGAGAAAGTATAAACTGGAGCACCGGCACAGGGGATTTAGCCCCCAGTGGAGAGTCTTGTTAATACTCAGCTTTGATACACAGAGGTTGAAGTGCCTCAGCATCCGCCAGGATGGAACCTAGCTCCCAGGAGGAAAAGGTGGAGGCCCAGTACACCCAGTTCCTGCAACAGCAGGAGCCAAGATAAAAGAGTGAAGGCAAAGAAACAAAGTTCTCTCTTAAAAAGGACTAGGAGGCAGAGGGGAGGGGGGATGGGACTTTGAAAGCTTCAGCAGTATCTGATGAAAATAAAGAGTCAGAAAAATATAGCTTGCTACTGTGCAAGTTTCTTGATTTTTACTCCCAAGGACCAAATAAAACACTGTTACCAACCTAGATAGCATATTCAAAAGCAGAGACATTACTTTGCCAACAAAGGTCCATCTAGTCAAGTCTATAGTTTTTCCAGTGGTCATGTACAGATGTGAGAGTTGGACTGTGAAGAAAGCTGAGCACCGAAGAATTGATGCTTTTGAACTGTGGTGTTGGAGAAGACTCTTGAGAGTCCCTTGGACTGCAACGAGATCCAAGCAGTCCATTCTAAAGGAGATCAGCCCTGGGTGTTCTTTGGAAGGAATGATGCTAAAACTGAAACTCCAATACTTTGGCCACCTCATGTGAAGAGTTGACTCATTGGAAAAGACTCTGATGCTGAGGGTGATTGGGGGCAGGAGGAGAAGGGGATGACAGAGGATAAGATGTCTGGATGGTATCACTGACTTGATGGATGTGAGTTTGAGTGAACTCCAGGAGTTGGAGATGGACAGGGAGGCCTGGCATGCTGCTATTCGTGGGGTCACAAAGAGTTGGACACGACTGAGTGACTGAACTGAACTGAACTGAACTGATAATGTAGTTTTGATCCTTCTGCTAATTTACATTTCCCATATGCATACAAGCAGCCTAAGCCTGCTGCTGAGCTCCTACATCCCTTTCTCTCTCTCAGTCTCTCTCTTTGAATCCCCCCTGGTATACATGCACAGAAACACACTTTTATCTGAGCCCTTGAAGTTTAGCAATTTATATAACACATATTTTCATTTCAAGGAGAACTGATTACAAGTGGCAGAAACAGCAGCATAAGAATCAACTGGGGTTACCAGTGAAGAGAGCTGCCCTATCTGTTTCAAGGCTAGGAATGAATAAAGGCTGTTGATACCCAGCGAGGAGAATTTGTCCAAACTCTCAGAGAAACTTTGTACATTTCAAGGCAGGAGGGGAAGTGGCAATGAGTAGGCATGTGTTGTGGAAGGCTAGTTGTGTTACCAGATCCACTCCAGATCCTTGGACAGCAATACCATAGAAAGGAGTATCTCTCCCACAAGACTCTAGGGCAAGCAGAGCTTTTTATTGATAGACTAGCCTAAACACAAAGGAGAAGACAAGAATGAATACCAGCTCCCTGAGAATTTCAGAGAAGGGGTTTTCAATGTAGTGTGAGGGAGAGGATCACAGGGTACCTGATCAGCTTATGCTCAGTTCTCGGATTGGTTGGCATCAAGGTGAAGTTTTAAGTATCATCAACCTCCTGGCTTTAACTGATCTGGGGTCTACATGCTTTGTCAGCAGTTTTCATCCTGTGTGTGGGTGGGGAGGGTCTGCTTCCTACAAAAGCAAGTTAGGAATGTGTGTCAGGCACTTATATCTTTCAGGAAAGTAGAGGTTGGTGATTCTGCTATACAGTCACACTTTTGTCCTTTGGAAATGATGAAGATACATTGGTGAAATGAAGATAGAGCTACTTTTTTACTCCTGCTGATCCTTGGTTATTGTCTCAGACACCCAGGGCTTTATGCACTTTGTTTCACTGGGCTTGTTAGGCTGGTTTGCTGAAGGTTGTTCCCCATCCTTGTCCAAGATGGCTACAGTCCTGTATTCCTGTCTCAGTTGGTAGTAGTGAGAAAAGAAGGGCAAGAGAGATTAGTTAATAATAATTTTTTTACCTGTAAACCAAATTTATTATTTTCAATAACAATGAGTTAAGGCCCTTGCTCAATCTCAGGTCCCATAGAAGCAGATCATGGGGCCTCTACGGCCATGTCCATTGAATGTAAAGAGATTCTTACCAGGCAATGAAGGAGAACAGAAATTCAAGGACCAACACTGTCTATGGACCCAGTATGCACCCATTCCTCTCTGGTTTGGTAGTAAAACTTCTCTTTCTTATATTTTGAGTATTGAATGATAACTTTACAAGGAAAGAAGGAAGGAAGGAAACCAAGATGACCTTAAGTTACCTTCAGTTTGACTAAATGTTAGATACGCTATTCCTAACTATAGGTCCCTGATTTCTCTTTCCTTGGAGCATTGACTTTAGACAACTTGTAATTTTAAATTCTTTCTTTTGCCCCTTTGAGATATAAATCTTTGAAAATTTATAAGTTTACAATCCAGGCAATGTCCTACTCAAACTCCTGGTAGTCATACCATTTAAATTATATCTTCAAGAAAGCTAGGGTTCTGAGGGAGGGTGGGAGCTGGACTTTAATAAGGGACAATTTACAAACACAGATGGCCTATTCCCATTGACCAATATTCCTGTGAATGTCCTCTAGCACTTTTCCTTTAACTTGCCCTAGCATTTAAAGATATTCACTTCTTTTTGTTCAGCAGAATTGAGTTAAATCTTTCTCTGCTATTGAAATAATCTTGATTACTATTTATTTTGAATAGTCTCTTCCTTTCTTTTTAACTAATCTGGTACAATTTTCTTTTTATTATAATTTGGAGGTCTGGGGGTCACTCTTTCCATAACTTCAGGTCTGTCCTTAGCTCCACATATCCATTCTGTCCTTATCTAACTGAAATATTGCTGGGGTTACTACTATCTGTTTCTCTTAACTTCTAGGAGAGTTGTGTCCTTAGAACTTTTATAAGAAATAGAATTAAATGCAGGCAACTAGGCGGTGCAGTGGTAAAGAATCCACCTACCAATACAGGAGACACAATAGACATGGGTTCAATTGCTCTCTCAGGAAGATCCCCTGGAGGAGGAAATGGCAATGCACTCTGATACTCTTGCCTGGGAAATTCCATGGACAGAGGAGCCTGTCAGGCTACAGCCCATGAGGTGGAAAAGAGTCAGAAATAACTGCGAAATGAGCACGCATACACACACACACACACACACACACACACACACACTCACACACGCGTGCACACACACACACACACCATTTCCACCTAGGCAGAGTCCTTGGGCCTCTATTCTATTTGCCTTTTCCCAGGCTGGCTGGATGGCCAGAAAGTCCCTTATATTCATTTCTTCAGCAAGTATATATTGAACATTCATTTTGCATCATGTGATAGGAAAAGGCTTAGGGCTTCCCAGGTAGCACTAGTGGTAAAGAACCTGCCTGTCAATGCATGCAATTTAAGAAACATGTGTTTCATCTCTGGGTAGGGTAGATCCCCTCGAGGAATGCATGGCAACCAATTCCAGTATTCTTGCCTGGAGAATCACATAAACAGAGGAGCCTGGCAGGCTACAGTCCATGGGGTCACAAAATGTCAGACAGGACTGAACTGAATTAGTATGTACACACCCTCACATTGTCCATCTAAATGAATTCACCCTAAGGAACACATTATTCAGGATTTGGAGACTACAAATTCTCTCACAGGAGAAGGCAATGGCACCCCATTCCAGTACTCTTCCTTGGAAAATTCCATGAATGGAGGAGCCTGGAAGGCTGCAGTCCATGGGGTCGCAAAGTGTCAGACACGACTGAAGTGAATTAGTATGTACACATTCTCACATTGTCCATCTAAATGAATTCACCCTAAGGAACACACTATTCAGGATTTGGAGATTCCAAACTCTCTCACAGGAGAAGGCAATGGTACTCCACTCCAGTACTCTTCCCTGGAAAATCCCATGGATGGAGGAGCCTGAAAGGCTGCAGTCCATGGGGTCGCTGAGGGTCCAACACGACTGAGCGACTTCGCTTTCACTTTTCGCTTTCATGCATTGGAGAAGGAAATGGCAACCCACTCCAGTGTTCTTGCCTGGAGAATCCCAGGGAAGGGGAGCCTGGTGGGCTGCCATCTATGGGGTCGTATAGAGTCAGACACAACTGAAGTGACTTAGGAGCAGCAAACTCTCTCACACAGAAATGAGGTTTTATAAAACTAATACATTGTATTTTTAAAAACAGCTTTTCTAAAGTATGATTGACATATAAAAGCTTGTATATACTTAATGAGTGCAAATCAATAAGTTTGGGGATAAGTATACACCTGAGAAGAAAAGCTATTACTAACCTAAACAACATATTAAGAAGCAGAGACATTACTTTGCCAACAAAGGTCTGTCTAGTCAAAGCTATGGTTTTTCCAGTAGTCATATATGGATGTGAGAGTTGGACTATAAAGAAAGCTGAGCACAGAATAATTGATTCCTTTGAACTGTGGTGTTGGAGAAGACTTTTGAGCATCCCTTGGACTGCAAGGAGAGCCAATCAGTCAATCCTCAAGGAAATCAGTCCTGAATATTTATTGGAAGGACTGATGCTGAAGCTGAAACTCCAATACACTGGCCACCTGATCCAAAGAACTGACTCATTGGAAAAAACCCTGAGGCTAGGAAAGATTGAAGGAAGACAGGAGGAGAAGGGGATGACAGAGGATGAGATGGATGGTTGGATGGTATCACCAGCTGGATTGACATGATTTTGAGCAAGCTCCAGGAGCTGATGATGGACAGGGAAGCCTGGAGTGCTGCAGTCCATGGGGTCGCAAAGAGTCAGACATGACTGAGTGACTGAACTGAACTGAATTGATACACCTGTGAAAACATCATCAGCATCAAGGCCATAAACATGACAACCATCTCCAAAAGTTTCCTCCCATCCTCTTTGTTATTATTATCATTTGTTTTGGTGTGTGTGGTTAGGACAATTAACATTAAATCCACCTTACTTAAAATTTAAATATGCAACACAGTATGGTTAAAAGGCACCATGATGTATAGTACATCTCCAGAACTTATTTATTTTCTATAACTGAAACTTTATACCTTTTGACTGTCACTTCTTGATTTGTCTTTCCTTCTTGTCCCTGGCAATATCACTATACTCTCCGCTTCTGAGATTGACTGTTTTAGATTCCACATACAATGTGATCACAAAATGTTTGTCTTTCTATGGCAGGCTTATTTCACTTTGCATAATGTCCTCTAGGTCCTTCCATGTTGTTGCAAATGGCAGGATTTGCTTCCTTTTTAACACTGGCTAGTATTCCATTATATGTATAGACTGTACTCTCTACTCCATTTATTCCTCAATAGAAGGGGTATTAGGTTATTTCTATATATTGGTTGTTGTGCATAATTCTACAATGAAAATGAGAGTGCAGATATCTCATTAACATTCTGATTTAAATTTCTAAAAATAATAAATTCTTAGCCCAGAAGAATGATAGTTCGATGAGTAATTTAAAAAGTCAAAAGGCAAAGATTACCGAAAGGCAAGTTGCATAAACATCTACCAAAATATTGTGCACACAGTCAGGTTCTTGATTCTCGCCGCCAATGGGAGATACTACTACACACTATTAAAAATGTCTACATGACTGATGAAGGGTCTGGAAGCATACTATAGTGCTTCACTCTTGGATTTATTCCTCTTATATTCTATGGCGAGGAAATGAGAGTGGTTATCAACTTGGCATTTTGTTGATTAGATCAAGTTACCACAGCAATGCAAGTCAAAAATATCTTCCCCTAAAGAAAACCTTTAATAGCCTATCAGTCATGTTTAAGGAGAGAAATAAAAAAAAGAGGAAAAAAATTACATTTGTAAGAGGAAGATAAAATTCCATTATATTCAAGTATTTCAAGCATAAAGCCTTCTAAAATCCACTGTCATCTAATCGGTCTGCTCCATAGGAGTAAACTGTACCGTTTGAAAAGCAATTAACTCTTTCAGATCTCAAAGGAGAGAAAAATGTTGTTTATCGCTCATCACTGGATTAGGCTTGAGATGTTTAAGACTACAACACATTCAATGATCCCTCTTTGGGGTTGTTTTCTATCCTTAGGATGGCATTTTGATGTTTTATGACAACATTTTATCCAAGGAAAAGAAGAAAATAAATTGCAAATATTTGAGTATTTCACACTGATAGTATCTCTGTGATTTCAGCAAAAGGCTTTGGCAAGTTCCTCCACACAATGACTGCACTCTAACACAAATATTAAACCATAGAACCAAGAACAGTGGAGCCAGAACTTACTAGTTGTATTTGAACCCTGTTTATTTTTGAAACTCTTTTAGAGACTAAATTAAGCAATATTTTTAGGTTTTTTTATGTCTTGTTATTACAAGTCATTGTTGCATCAATAAATAAGTAGGGGAGAAAGCAGTTTAATAAAGATCACAGAATTTGGAGCCATAGGTACCTGAGAATACATCTCACTTTCGTTGTTTAAGCCTCCTGTGACTTTGGGTAGGTTACACTCTAAGGCCATTTTATCATCTAAAAGATAGCTATTAAAACCTACCCCAAAATATTATTTAGGAATTTGGAGAATGAATATCACAGTGTCTGGCATACTGTAAGTATTGCATAATTATATTATTGTTGACTCTTATTATTACATTGATCCAGTAAAATTGATCTGAGGTTGTCATTCCATCATAAGAGAAACATGATTGGAAAGTTAAGCAGGTTATCATTTTATTAGTGAAATAATGAACTTCACAGAAAAGCTATTGCGAGCTTTGCTACTTTGCAATAAAGAGAATGGGCTTAATAATTTATCTTCCTCCTGATATTAGTCCTACCACTGAGGAAATTAGTGAAGGGGTTCAGAATGAGCATCCCTAAAGTATGCCACTTGGCATGTGGATTATTTTGGACTGAAAACAATCAAGGCCCAAATGATTTAAGAAAAGTTTTTACTTCCCTGTTAACTGCTTAAAATAATTTAAGTAGAGGCCTTGGACCAGAAAAATAGCTATCACCAAAGATCACAAAAATTATGGTATCAATCTGTGTGTTGTGCTAGACGGAACTTGGCAAGGCCTGTTTTGTTCAAATTCCTCTCTGGGTCCCATTGTCTTTGCAGAGCATGATTAACATGTGTGGACCAAACATTTGCTCTCCCCATTTTCCTGTGAATGATCTTTCTCCTCTCTGAGGTCCTAAATCCTATCATCTCCTCCCTAGCTCAGGACGCTGTCTCAGTCTCAATAGCCAGTCAGTCCAGTACCTTTTCATGTCTATATGTGTCTCCTGCACGTGTTTCTCTGTTCTGTTCAGTCGCTCAGTCTTTTTCAACTCTTTGCGACCCCATGGACTATAGCACACCAGGCCTCCCTGTCCATCACCAGCTCCCAAAGCCTACTCAAACTTATGTCCATCAAATCAATGATGCCATCCAAACATCTCAGCCTCTTTCCTCCCCTGCCCCTCCTGCCTTCAGTCTTTCCTCGCAGCAGGGTCTTTTCCAGTGAGTCAGTTCTCCGCATCAGGTGGCCAGAGTATTGGAGTTTCAGCTTCAGCATCAGTACTTCCAATGAATATTGAGGATTGATTTCCTTTAGGATGGACAAGTTGGCTCTCCTTGCAATCCAAGGGACACTCAAGAGTCTTCTCTAACACCACAGTTCAAAAGCATCAATTCTTCAGTGCTCAGCTTTCTTTGTAGTCCTACTCTCACATTCATACATGACTACTGTAAAAACCATAGCTTTGACTAGATGGATCTTTGTTGGCAAAGTAATGTCTCTGCTTTTTAATATGCTGTCTATGTTCTTCATAATTTTTCTTCCCAGGAACAACTGTCTTTTAATTTCATGGTTGCAGTCACCATCTGCAGTGATTTTGGAGCCCAGGAAAAAAAAGTCTGTCACTGTTTCCATTGTTGCTCCATCTATTTACCATGAAGTGATGGGACCAGATGCGATGATCTTAGTTTTGTGAATGTTGAGCTTTAAGGTAACTTTTTCACTCTCCTCTTTCACTTTCATCAAGAGGCTCTTTAGTTCTTCTTCACTTTCTGCCATAAGGGTGGTGTCATCTGCATATCTGAGGTTATTGATATTTCTCCCAGAAATCTTGATTCCAGCTTGTGTTTCTTTCAGCCCACATTTCTCATGATGTACTCTGCATCTAAGTTAAATAAGCAGGGTGACAATATACAGTCTTGATGTACGCCTTTTCTGATTTGGAACCAGTCTGTTGTTCCATGTCCAGTTTTAACTATTGCTTCTTGACCTGCATACAGGTTCCTCAGGAGGCGGGTCAGGTGGTCTGGTATTTCCAGCTCTTTAAGAATAAGATCCAGTCCCCCTTCAGTCAGTCTCTCCCATCAGGAAACTTATATAAGCCTCTTATCCTTCTCCATCAGAGGGCAGACAGAATGAAACCACAATCACAGAAAGCTAACCAATCTGACCACATGGACTGCAGGCTTGTCTAACTCAATGAAATTGTGAACCAGGCCATGTAGAGCCACCCAAGATGGACAGGTCATGGTGGAGAGTTCTGACAAAATGTGGTCCACTGGAGAAGGGAATGGCAAACCACTTCAATGTTCTTGCTTCGAGAACCCCATGAACAGTATGAAAAGGAAAAAAGATTGGACACTGAAAGATGAAGTCCCCAGGTTGGTAGGTTCCCAACATGCTACTGGTGATCAGTGGAGAAATAACTCCAGAAAGAATGAAGAGATGAAGCCAAAGCAAAAACAACACCTAGTTGTGGAAGGGACTGGTGATATAAACAAAGTCTGATGCTGTAAAGAGCAGTATTGCATAGGAACCTGGAAAGTTAGGTCCATGAATCAAGGCAAATTGGAAGCAGTCAAACAGGAGATGGCAAGAGTGAACATCGACATTTTAGGAATCAGTGAATTAAAATGGACTGAATTCAAATAGGTGAATTTAACTCAGATGACCATTATATCTACTACTGTGGGCAGGAATCCCTTAGAAGAAATGGAGTAGCCATCATAGTCAACAAAAGAGTCCAAAATGCAGTACTTGGATGCAATCTCAAAAATAACAATGATCTCTGTTCATTTCCAAGGCAAACCATTCAATATTACAGTAATATAAGTCTATGCCCCAACCATTAATGCTGAAGAAGCTGAAGTGGAATGGTTCTATGAAGACCTACAAGACCTTCTAACACTCAGAAAAGGATGTCCTTCTCATTATAGGGGACTGGAATGCAAAAGTGGAAGTCAAGAGATACCTGGGGTAATAGGCAAATTTGTCCTTGAAGTACAAAACAAAGCAGGTCAAGGGCTAACAGAGTTTTGCCAAGAGAATGCACTGGTCATAGCAAACACCCTCTTCCAACAACACAAAAGAAGACTCTACACATGGACATCACCAGGTGGTCAACACCAAAATCAGATTGATTACTTTCTCTGCAGCCAAAGTTGGAGAATCTCTCTACAGTCAGTAAAAACAACACCAGGAGCTGACTGTGGCTCTGATCATGAACTCCTTATGGCCAAATTCAGACTTAAATTGAAGAAAGTAGGGAAAACCACTAGACTATTCAGGTACGACTAAATCAAATCCCTTGCAATTATATAGTGGAAGTGACAAATCAATTCGAGGGACTAGATCTGATAGACAGAGTGCCTGAAGAATATTTGTTTCTAACCTGATTTAACTATTAGACAAGCCAAAAGAATCTAGAACGTTAGAGGTAAATTAAATTATCCACCCCTACATTAGGGAATCAACCAGTCTTATCTGATAATAATGAAAACACATGACTGATCTTGAAAAATATACTCACTTTAGGATGATGTGAAGACTCATCACTTTGGTTATTGGCAAAAACAGCCAGAACAAACATATGAGTTACAAGAGAAAATAATTATCTTAAATGAATAATATTCCATTTATATATATAGATATATATTTTTTCCTACCATGGCAACATGACTATAATGAATTGCTTGAGGACTGATTGAAAATACAATAGATGGCTCAAAAGAATAGCATAACTGGACTTTGTAACAAACAAGGTGATAGTGAAAGTCAGTCAAGCTGTTCTAGTCTCCAAAGAAAGTTCTATTGCCATACCTCCAGCCCAAAGACAGGATCCATTTAAGACCAAAAACTCTTGAGTAATTTTTATCAAAACATTGTTAGTGGAACTCACCTCATAAGAAGCTTAAGGAGAAAGTTTAGGGTAAAAGGTAAGAGCAGAAGTTCTGATTCTAAATTTCCTCACTCTGCCACTTTCTGGATGTATTACTTTGGACAAGTATCCTATCTTCTCTTACTTAGTTTCCTCATTTTAAAAATGATTACTATAAAAGAGAAAATATAATCAAAAGTGCCTTTTTGTGTATTGAATGAGTTAATATGAGAAGAGCTCTTATAACAGTACCTGATACACAGTAAATGCTCATTCTATGTGGCTATTTTCAACTTTCATTTTTCTTTCTTGTCTTGGCCACTTGTTTCAACATCTGTTAGTATATGGTTTCCCTGGCTACCAAGTAAACACAACTATATTCCAAGTCACAAAACTTCCACTTCCTTTTTATCTGCAACAGTGAACAACTCAACTCAGACCTTCTTCCAAAGCCTTCACTTATTTCCAAGTGAGATGTTCTTGACTTCCAGTCATGACCACATTCCTTTTCGGCTTATGCTCTGTGTATGCCCAAACTTATCTTTAAATTCTCAAGGTTGGAGTCAGTCCATTAACCAAGCTAATCTCCTATCTACAGGCTCAGACCATCTCTATCTCTCATCTTGAATTATCTAGTTCCATCATAAGCTCATTTGACCAAACTGCAGGTATCCTCTTCCCAATACAGAATAAACATATTCACTCATTTACTAAATGTTTAGAAAACTGAGAAACAAAATGAATGATGGGAAATCAAAGGACAAAGAGTCTTCAGTTGCTGGGTAAGCGAGTAAGCATCTGCTATTAGATGTATATATACAGACAGGAGGTTTCCCAGGTGGCATTAGTGGTAAAGAATCTGCTTGTCAATGCAGGAGATGCAGGAAAGATGGGTTCAATCCCTAGAGTAGGAAATGGCACCACTCTCTATTATTCTTGCCTGGAAAATTCCTTGGGCAGAAGAATGGTGGGCTTCAGTCCACAGGGTCACAAAGAGTCGGACACAACTAGTGACCATATAGATGGTGTTTGAATTGTGTAGCCTGGCCTCACAGCACTGCCAGAGGCTCTGTCTGTATGTCAGTTGAAATTGCCTGGTTCACATCTGCTTCTTATGGGACCATGATTTGCATAGCATAACTTTGGATCCTTGGGCACCCAGAGATAACTCAAGGACAGCGAATCTCACAGTCTTTTTTTTTTTTTTTTTTAAATAATGCTCTATGTCATGTGAAAACAAAAGAAAAAAGAAAATAAATGACTTGGGCCAATCAGACACCTTTGTAAATCTAAACTAAGAATGTTTGGATCCATTAGAGATAGGAGATAAAGTGGAAGACACTGTGAAGGAGAGTTCTGTGCCATGGCAAGCTGTGTTAATTGCACATTAATCATTTGAAGTGCTTGATTGCTGAATGGAGTTGCAGGATTCACAGAGATTATACTCACAACAGTTTTACTGCAGGCAGCAAGTATAGGTCAGCAATAGCAAAAGAATAATATAATTGGAAGGGGTCTACAGACCTCAGACACAGGCTTCTTTGCCCTCCTTTTTCTGGATTGGGTCACATAGAATTCAGTCTATCTCCTGGTACCAAACCATCACTGATGTGTATGCAAAGCACCTCAGCACCAAGAAGTCCAAAGTCAACACATAAAGGAAATATCTTAGAATGAAGTATCTGGCCAGATTTAACCATTAAGATGCTACTGACTCAAGTCATAAATCCAATTATTGTAACTAAACAATGCTTACAGGCTGGCACATTCTTCTCAGGGATTCATAATTGCAAAACATCACATACTTTCAGTTAAGACATTCTATAGTTTTGACCAAGTGTCATAGCTCTGGAGATAAGCATGTGATCAATCAGACCATTGGAGATTGGCACCTCTTATGCAGAAGTTCAAACTACAGTTGAGTAGGAACTGAGTAAACATAGGAAGCTGTTCAATGAAAAGAGAAACAGAGAGAATATAGAAGATAAAAGTAAAGAAAAGTGAGCAAGAGTTAGGGAGTGGAGGAGACAGGAATTTTGGGGATTTTGTCCATCTTTAATTACTTTCCAGATCTCATTTCTTTTTCTTATTCAACTAAGCTCATGTGTGCATGCTAAGTCATTTCACCCATGTCTGACTCTTTGAGACCCTATGGACTATAGACCACCAGGCTCCTCTGTCCGTGGGATTCTCCAGGCAAGAATACTGGAGTGGGTTGCCATGCCCTGCTTGAGTAAGCTGAGAATCAATTTTGTATAAAGCAAAGAAAATAAAGACAATACTCTAGGTAGATTTTTCTAGACATGGCAACTATACATCTCTGATCTGAGTTTCTGAGACAAATATTAAGGTTAACAAAGGTCAAAGAAGTCATACCCCTTTTGCTATGGATTCTCAATTAATCAAGAAATTTTAAAACGTACGAGGATAGGCATCAAAAGATGTGTTTACTATAAGGAAGCAAGTAAATTAGAATGCTGTAGAATGCAAACCCTCTCAAGGCAACAGTTTCAAGAGAAAAAATACAGAAATATTTGAGGAATTAAGGTGACTGTTTCCTTTGCTAGTCTGAGTAATCCAACAAATCAATTCTCACTTCTTAAGAAATCATGAGTTAGCAATAATAATCTTGATAAACTCAAAGTAAATGAAGCTTTCTCACAGATGTATAAGAACAAGGGATTGAGATTTTCATAACCAAAGAATATAATCGACACAGTAGAATATATTAATGATCTGTTAAAGCAGTACAGATACTTTTACCTTTAACTGAAGTTGAGAGGTCACAGAATACAAGACCCAAAATGCACCCATAGCATGTGGACTATTATGAGCTAAAGACAATCAAAGCCAAACAGACTCAGAAAGAGTTTTGTTTTTGTTTATTTGTTTTAAATTTCTCCCTTAGTTTCCTAAAAGAATTCTGATAGAATTCCTATACCAGGAAGCGAGTTAGTATCAGAGATACACCAAAAAGACATATCTACATGACAAGCAAACATTTGTTTACAGAATATTTGCTCTTCCAATATTCCCCTTGAATTATCTCAGAATGGCTACAATCTCAGTTGCCTGAATATAAGAAAACTTCAAATATTTGACCTCCTATACATACAAAATTTAGTGTTTTACTTCTGTTAGTCTATTCTATCAATAAATAGGCAGATGATTACACACTAATGGCAGAAAGTAAAGAGGAACTAAAAAGAGGAGAGTGAAAAAGTTGACTTAAACTCAACATTCGAAAAACTAAGATCACGGCATCCTGTCCTATTACTTAATGGCAAATAGAAGGGGTAAAAGTGGAATCAGTGCCAGATTTTATTTTCTTGGGCTCCAAAATCACTGCAGACAGTGACCAGAGTCACAAAACTGAAAGACACCTGCTCCTTGGAAGAAAAATTATGACAAACCTAGACAATGTATTAAAAAGCAGAGACATTACTTTTCCCACAAAGGTTCATATAGTCAAAGATATGGTTTTTCCAAAAGTCATGTACAGATGTGAGAGTCAGACCATAAAGAAGGCTAAGCGCTGAAGAATTGATGCTTTCAAACTGGTGCTGGAGAAGACTCTTGAGAGCCCTTTGGACTGTAAAGGGACAAAACTAGTCAATTCTAAAGGAAATCAACCCTGAATATTCATTGGAAAGACTACTGCTGAAGCTGAGGCTCCAAAATTTTGGCCACTTGATGTGAAGAGCCAAGTCATTGGCAAAGACCCTGATGCTGGGAAAGATTGAGGGCAGGAGAAGAAGGGGATGACAGAGATGACTGGATAGCATTATCGACTCAATGGACATGAGTTTGAGCAAACTCCAGGATATGATGAAGGATGGGGAAGCCTGGCATGCTGCAGTCCATTGGGTCACAGATTTGGACGTGACTGAATGATTAAATAACAACATCAAGTCCTGCTATGTCAATTTTATTATTAGGCCAGCCAAAGAACATAATAGGGAAGAAAAAAAAGTTTTTCTCCCTACAAAGTTCTCTTTGTTCCTTTTTTCCTTAAAAACTGGCCTCCTGGCATTTCCTCAGTCATGCACATATGATCATCTACCCTAATAGAGGGGCAAAGAGCATCCCAACCAACCCAGAGTAATTTACCTTATGTAGCAAAATACTGAAAGTGAAATTCTGGATAATGAGGTGAACCATATCCCTTAGGGTAGTTACAGCTCTTTGAGTTTATATTCGAGCAAGGATTTGCTCCTGGAAGTCAGTCTGCCACTTTGTGCTTTTGTAGCAAATAAAAAACCAGTTCCAAACTCAATTCATTGAACATTTTTAATCAACTTCCCTTCACATTAGTCTCCCATTTATTTCTGTGCTTCTAAGATTCTTTCTGACACTACAATTAGGGATGCTGAAATACTGAAATAAAAGGATCTGCTATAGTAACTTCTTTTCAGTTAGGCACACACATTATTAGGGGGAAATCTAGGAGACTGCCTACGGAGATATGTCTTCCAGTCCCTTGTTACAGACTTTTCTCTTAAAATATCCCAAGGGGTACTAATTGGCTCTCCTGGTGCACCCAGCCCATCACCACTCTAGAATTCTTCTGGCTGATGTTGTGTTAAGAAGCAAAATATGGAAGTGTTGTTTCCAAAAATGAATGCAAATGCAAAGAAACAATATGCACAAAAGAAAATTTATATAATATAAAAACTAGTCATTTAAAAACACTGATCTAATACTAAATTCTCCTCTTAACAAATAATTGGAGTCAAGATAAGAGGTTGAAGAAATGAGTACTAAAGTCTTCATTGTAAATAGATGGAATCAAAAGATACTGTTGCAGTCATTCTGCATTATGATAATATCAGAAAAATAGTCAAAATGCTTTATTTAAATATAATCAAATCTAAACTTAAAATAAATATATAACTTTCCAAACTATATGAAGATAAGCAAAATAAACTCTGTGAAGCAAATTAATAACAAAGGACCCAGCACATCTGATCTTATTGACACACTTCTCCTTGGTGGAGACTGAAGTCTGGGTGATGGGCAGCATGCTCTCCTTTCCCACGCAGAAGCTATCTTTCTTCCAAGAGATCCCTTACACGAGCATAACTTCAGCTTGCAGAACCTATTAACAGTAGGGCTCTTACAGGTATGAAGTTCCCACATCCTACTTCTATAAAATTTCAACTCACCTTGCTCATCTTTAATAATCAGTCTTTTCATTTTCCATCATGATTAGCTATATTTAACTCTGCTTGGCACTTTGCCATCTACCATAATAGGATTCTTTTGGAAATAGTTAAGGCTGGCTAGTTTTTTTTTTCTTTCAATCCAGCTGTATCCTAACTCACCCCCAAAGCACGTATGATTCCACAGTCACCTATTTCACCCTGTGTTAGGCCAATATCCGAATTTTGCATCCATTTACATTTTTTCTAGGAAATTTGAAAATTTCAGCATAATACACTAAATCAATACTTTGCTTTGTTGTGTCATTAAGTCTACTAAATGATGATATCTCTGATGTTATTTTTCCTTCTACACATTTATGTTCCCATTCTTTCAGTTACACCAGGCTTACTGATGTAATATATATGATATAATAACTGCTGTAAGTATAAAACTCCTCTCAGTACTTCCAATCTTAAGAATTTCTCAAACCTTATGAATTTTTGTTCTATCCATCTGGCTCGTAGGTGGTCTAGATATGGATAGTAGAACATATGCTCAAATAAAACTTGATACAAGCAGAAATTAAAACTAAATAAACAATGTACTGAGTTTTGAGATAAAAATGGGTAGAACATACACCTATAAGCACATAAAACAGACTGAATATAATACATTTAAGCATCTGTGATGCTATCTTGGTGGGATTTAACTCTTGTTCTCTGCATTTTAATAGTTCTATATCTTCTATAGGTATTATGTTTACAATATAAAATATTATTATATATTGTAAATAAATACAATATTTAAATAATTGAAATATGTAGATAGATACATACTTCTCAATGAGTCATGAAATAGACTAATATAAATACCTAAGATTTACTTCATTATACTAGAAATAGAGTGAATGCATTCTCTAGAATGAGCCAGACATAGAGCTTTGTAGCTTACAACAAAATCATTCTATGATTTCTCTTAGAATGTTCCTTTTTCTTTTGCATCAAAATTCATAGACAAATATTGCTGGTAGCTTGATAGGAATTGCATTGAATCTATAAATTCACGGACTTAGAACAAATAATTTCACAATTTGTATGGAAATACAAAAAACATCGAATAGCCAAAGCAATCTTGAGAAAGAATGAAACTGGAGGAATCAACCTACCTGACTTCAGGCTCTACTACAAAGCCACAGTCATCAAGACAGTATGGTACTGGCACAAAGACAGAAATACAGATCAATGGAACAAAATAGGAAGACCAGCGATAAATCCACGCACCTATGGACACCTTATCTTCAAAAAAGGAGGCAAGAATATACAATGGATTAAAGACAAGTGGTGCTGGGAAAACTGGTCGACCACTTGTAAAAGCATGAAACTAGATCACTTTCTAACACCATACACAAAAATAAATTCAAAATGGATTAAAGATCTAAATGTAAGACCAGAAACTATAAAACTCCTAGAGGAGAACATAGGCAAAACACTCTCCGACATACATCACAGCAGTATCCTCTATGACTCACCTCCCAGAATACTGGAAATAAAAGCAAAAATAAACAAATGGGACATAATTAAACTTAAAAGCTTCTGCACAACAAAGGAAACTATAAGCAAGGTGAAAAGACAGCCTTCAGAATGGGAGAAAATAATAGAAAATGAAGCAACTGACAAACAACTAATCTCAAAAGTATACAAGCAACTCCTACAGCTCAATTCCAGAAAAATAAATGACTCAATCAAACAATGGGCCAAAGAACTAAATGAACATTTCTCCAAAGACCTACGGATGGCTATCAAACATATGAAAAGATGCTCAACATCACTCATTATCAGAGAAATGCAAATTGAAACCACAATGAGGTACCATTTCACACCAGGCAGAATGGCTGCGATCCAAAAGTCTACAAGCAATAAATGCTAGAGGGGGTGTGGAGAAAAGGGGACCCTCTTACACTGTTGGTGGGAATGCAAACTAGTATAGCCACTATGGAGAACAGTGTGGACATTCCTTAAAAAACTGGAAATAGAACTGCCTTATGACCCAGCAATCCCACTTCTGGGAATACACACAGAGGAAACCAGAATTGAAAGAGACATGTGTACCCCAATATTCATCACCGCACTGTTTATAATAGCCAGGACATGGAAGCAACCTAGATGTCCATCAGCAGATGAATGGATAAGAAAGCTGTGGTACATACACACAATGGAGTATTACTCAGCCATTAAAAAGAATACATTTGAATCAGTTCTAATGAGGTGGATGAAACTGGAACTATTATACAGAGTGAAGTAAGCCAGAAAGAAAAACACCAATATAGTATACTAGCACATATATATGGAATTTAGAAAGATGGTAATGATAACCCTGTATACGAGACAGCAAAAGAGACACAGATGTAAAGAATAGACTTTGGACTCTGTGGGAGAGGGAGAGGGTGGGATGATTTGGGAGAATGGCATTGAAACATGTATAACATCATATGTGAAATGAGTCACCAGCCCAGGTTCAACGCATGATACTGGATGCTCGGAGCTAGTGCACTGGGACGACCCAGAGGGATGGTATGGGGAGGGAGGAGGGAGCCGGATACAGGATGGGGAACACGTGTATACCTGTGGTGGATACATGTTGATGTATGGCAAAACCAATACAATATTGTAAAGTAATTAACCTCCAATTAAAATAAATAAATTTATTTCAAAAAATCATAGACAATTAAATATACTCAGACTTGCTTTTCTTCTCTGCCAAAATTTTAAGTGTATAAAAATCCTAACTGTATGAATATCATGAAGCATGCCAAAATAGATACATCCAAATCAGTATCAGGTGTCAGCTTTTCAAGCCATGAAAAATGCATAGTAACGGAACAGTGTTAACTGAAAAGCCTTTTGAGGCATGATGATGCTATAAACTGATGAACCAAAACAAAATTCTGAGCTGCTGGCAATCTTTAAGTCCAAAGCAAAGCATTCCATATTATGATTTATAATTTTAAGTGGACTGAGCAATCATGCCTCCCAGGAGAGTTGAAATCGAATTCACCACAGACAATTAAGGTAAGCAATCAATGTTTCTAAGAAAAATATAATTTCCAAAAGTAGGTCAAAACAGCTTAAGGTCACACATCCAAATGAAATATGTTCACATCTTCTCATTTTAGGGAGATACAAATTTGAATTAATTATCCTAGTCACAAAATATTTTATCATCTAAATGCAAAGTATAAGCAATCTATAAAAAAACAATGCAAGAGAGTTCATTGCTGCATTTTAATAAAGAGCTTTAAAAGTAACAGCTGGGTTGTATATACATAACATATCAGCCTTTTTAATGTCAAAGATAAATTGCTATTCCAAAAGGACAATAGCTCTAACTTCTATCACTAATGAAGAAAGGAAAATTTAAAAAGAAATAAAGAAAAATAAGTTTTCAGAGGCATTATTTATAAGTTGGAAATTATGTTCAAGTTGAGATTTAAGAGGCTAAAATCAATTTGCATGAGGTTAAGAGAAATAATCAAATAGAAATGCTTTCCAGACTCAGACCCCTTCTTACCACCAACACAATCCTCATACTGACCTTGAAGCTCAATGTGGCCCCCAAAATACTGTCCATATTCCACTCATTCATCCTATTCCATCTATTCAAATCTTAATCATCTTTGATGACAAAGGTTAAGATTCATCTCTTTCCTTAAGTTCCCTACCGTAACAGCCCACAGAGATCTCTGCTCTCTCCAACATACAGAAGCTTTGGAGCTTCTTAAAGACAGACTTTCCTTATATTTCTCTGAATCCCTATGTTGTCTAATAGCTTGTTTCTAACTAAGTGATATGATAGCCTCTGGTGGTGGTTTAGTCACTAAGTGAAGTGATGTCTGACTCTTACAAATCTATGCACTGTAGCCCACCAGGCTCCTCTGTCCATGGGATTTTCCAGGCAAGAATACTAGCATGGGTGGCCATTTACTTCTCCAGAGGATCTTCCCAACCCAGGGATCAAATCTGGCTCTCCTGTATTGCAGGTGGATTCCTTACTGACTGAGCCACCGGAGAAGCCATGTGATATCCTTGAGCTATAACTATGTCTCCCTCTGCATTCAGCTGTTCTCCCTCAGTCTTTCAATTGTTATCAACTGGCCATCATGAGTCAGTGTCCTAGACATGAGAAAATGTTAGGGAACAAGAGAACTGAGGTCACAGTTCAGTGAGGGAACTTGAATCTCATAGTCCCATACAATAGCCTCTCCACCCTAAAGGGAGAAACTTAAGTTTAAGGAGAATTTAATTCCTGGGAAACAAGAAAGACTTTCCGGTGGAAATTTTAGATTTTTCCCAGGAGACGAGAAGGAGATGAAAAAAAGTGTTCACAAAAGATGTCCAAAGATATAAAATACTGAGATAATGTAGAGTAGGAAAGCCAGCAGTTCTGTTCAGGGAACTTAAAGAAGTTCACCATTGTGGGTGTATGAGGGGCAAGAAGAAAAGTCAGGGGAACAAGACTTGGGCAGTTTCCTAGTGCCAGGTCATGAAAGACCTATGTGCTCTTAAAGATATTGAGACGTAATGGACAACTGAAAGAAGATTAAGAGAAATAACTCAGAAAGCGTTACAGATTGGCAACAGAAGAGTATCCTGCTGGGGACCATCTGGAATAATTGCAATAACTAAAGATTGAGGAGGCAAAAAAGGATCGAATTGAGACTCAGAAAGAAGTAGTCAGAGAGGTAAGAGAAAACAGGGAAAGCGTATTGTCACAGAAACTAAGAGAACTGAGATTCACATAAAGAAGTGCTGAGCAACCCAGAGTTTACACCTTGGCTTCTAATATTCATCACCAATAAAAAGAGTCAGGCTTCCTGGAGAAATTGTTGACTGCCATATAGGGCCAGTTAATGTACAAGATCATCCAGAAGTATTTTGCAGTGCCAGAAATTAAGAAAGTAATATAAAAAATACATACACATTGATGAGCACAGGTCAATGGGATACAGGAGACAACTGAAAGATCTCCCAGTAGCCAAAACTTAAATATTTTAAGAAAACAAAGTAGTTTTGAATTGTAACCCAAAGTATAAAACATATATCTATAAATTCACATTAATGTGAATAAATGATTTAATAATTAAATAAATAATAGAAACTAGAAATTTTTCCTATGTAGATTTCCAAAAAATTTATGTAGATATCCCATCCAAAATAAAGTCATGCATAACTCCCTACTCTTTAGTTGTGGGCTGTATATAGTGACTTTTTTCCAAATAGTGTAATATAGAAGAGAGAAAATATGAATTAATTCAGGGAGAGAAACCTTACAAAGAGTACCCTAGTCAGGTAATCAAGGTCAATGATAAATCATATTGATAGTATGAAATGTAATGCAATATGATAAAATGGCACTTTACTCTGGATCTTCCCAAGATCCTGTGGATGTGCTCAGTTGCTTCAGTCATATCTAACTCTTTGTGATGCTATAGGCTGTAGTCCACCAGACTCCTTTGTCAATGGGGATTTCCCAGGCAAGAATACTAGAGTAGGTTGCCATGTCTTCCTGCAGGGAATCTTCCCGATCCAAGGATCAAAGCTGAGTCTCTTATGTCTCCTGCGTTGCCAGGCAGTTTCTTTACCACTAGCACCACCTGGGAAGCCCAAAGATTCATAACCCCACTCTAATTTCTGAGAAATCTCAACTGAAAGACCTTCTGAAAAATATCTGACCTATTAATTTTCAAAACTGTCAAAGTCTGAGCAACTTTGACAGTTAAGAGGGATCCAAGGAGTCATGACCAAATAAAAATGTGGTATCCTGGGGGAGACCATAGAACAGAAGAGGCATGAGGGAAAGAGTGAAAATCTGAGCAAGGAATGGACTTTATTTAATTATATTGTATTAGCATTGGTCCATTAATTATAACAAGTGTGTCATACTAATGTAAGGTGTTAATAATACGGAATACTGAATGTGAAGTCCATACTATCTTCACAAGAATTCTGTGAATCTAAAACTGTTATAAATTTTATTTTTAAAATAGGGCATGTACAACCATGTCAAATGCAGCCAAAATAAAAGGAAGATACAGATTGATAAATATCCTCTGGCTTTTCAGGGCTTGGTGATCTTCAAAGATTTGTTCCAAAATAGTGGAGGGACAAAAGCAATCCTGCAGTACAAAATAAAGAGGAAGACTTGGAGCACATAAGAAATCCCTTTAAGATGCCTGATTCTAGGAATCAAGATTCCTTGATTCTAAAGGAATGAGGATGAAGAATAGAAACAGAAAAAGAAAGTGAGACTAAGAAGAAACAACTTTACAAAACAAAAGACAGTAGAGAAACAAGCTTTTAAACAATGAAGTGAAAAATTTGTGTACAAAAGCTTAGAAGGAGTAACTTCCGAAGATATTTTTGGTGTTGAGACTGTTTCACCCCTCATATAAGATAAGTCATTGTCCTGTTTTATACTTTTCTTACATGAGCAAAAGACTCGGAGCCAGAGATTAGCATTTGAACTCAAGATCATTACACATAGGAAAAGCAGAAGAAGTTAGGTTACGGTAAAGTAGAGAAAGGACTTAGCCAACCCTGCCAGGAGCTCTGAAATTCATATGGAGCATCAAAGTTGTCTCACACTGCAATATGTAAATCAGACATTTATGCTCACTCATCTACCAGTCACTGGATGCCAGCTAATCCTGGTAGGGGCATGGTCTTGGGTGAGGCAGCTAACTCTGCTCAAGAGCTGACCACAGAGACTCGATGGCTGAGGGCAACCTTCCAGAAGTTGGGGCAAACAGGCCTTTCAGTACTGAAGAGGAACCTCTGCAGCATATCACACCATCTAATATACTTGGCATTCTTACTACCTCTGTTTGATCTTTTCTGAAATTGTCTGATTATCCTTATATATTGATGTTCCTGGTTGCAGATACCACCTATATTGTTTAAATTTCAATCTTTAGTTCTCCTTTCCATTCTCCTTTTTGCTTTGGGGTGATTTCTGAAAGAAAATGGAAATAGGGCTTTGTGGGGAGTGAACTTCTCTATTTCTCATTTGTTGTTGTTCAGACACTCAGTCATGTCTGACTCTTTGCAACCCCATGAACTGCAGCACACCAGGCTTCCCTGTCCTTCACTATCTCTTAGAGTTTGATCAAATTTATGTCCATTAAGTCAATGATGAAATCCAACCACCTCATTCTCTGTCACCCCCTCCTCCTCCTGCCCTTTCTCAACATCAGGATCTTTGGGGTGATTTCTGAAAGAAAAGGTAAATAGGGCTTTGTGGGGAGTGAGCTACTCTATTTCTCGTTTGTTGTTCAGACACTCAGTCATGTCTGACTCTTTGCAACCTCATGAACTGCAGCACACCAGGCTTCCCTGTCCTTAGCTATCTCCCAGAGTTTGATCAAATTTATGTCCATTAAGTCAATGATGAAATCCAACCACCTCATCCTTTGTCACCCCCTCCTCCTGTTGCCTTTTCTGAACATCAGGATCTTTTCCAATGAGTCAGCTCTTCACATCAGGTGGCCAAATTATGTGTACAATCTCTGAGGATCACCCAAGGGCCTCATAGAAGGGAGGCTAGCACTACATTATTTTAAAAACAATCCTCCACAAAAGAACTTTTACTCAGGAAAGAATTGGAGATATACTTTCAGATAGAAAAAATAGAAGGGTGGGAGACACTTAGTAATTGTTCAGCCAAAAGGACTAGCTACTTTTGCCAGAGAAACATAAGCAGAAGTCCCCAGTCACTTTTCTGTGAAAAATCATTTAACTTTAATAATCACAGAAGTATTAAAAGTTATTACTACACAAGCCAAATTCCTCCAGAAAACACTTTTTCATAAAATCTATGAACTCTGCCCACAAGGACACAATGTGCCAAGTGAAGGCCCTTAAAACAATGGCTTCAGGTCCACTCATAGGCATCATGGGCTCCATTAGTTGTACTGAAATAGCAATTTGCTAAATGATACCACTGAGGCTCTTAGAAGTCTATTGACCTTCAAAAAATAAGCCTCCACCCTCCATTCACTTGCTAATCAGACATAATATAGTGCATTTTGGCTCATATTTCTATAACAGCAGACTTACTTTTAGAAAGTAGCTTAAATGTGTAAACCGATGTTTAAAAATTAATAAAATTTAAAGCAACATTAAAGGTGGGGGGTAAGCACTAAATAACACACTTGGAAAAATAAATTTCTTTTAATGTTAGCCAAATTAGTGCATTAGTGAATAAAGAATTTAAGGTTAAACTAATACCACAGGCAATGGACTCAGGTTAATGAAAGGCAATAGCACATGGGGTAGGAAGGGCTCCCCCAGGCCCTCACAAGGCCCTGTAATTACTTCCAACATTGTGTGATTCTGTGTGTGTGTGTGTGTGTGTGTGTGTGTGTGTGTTTATGAAGAGAGCCCTCTAAGTTGTATTAACTTGACACATAGACCTGAATATCACCCTTACTAGAAGCATACAGACATACACAAATTGAACAGTATGTGAAAAAGTAAGGAATGCATGGTAATTTGCATGCCCCAATCTAAAATATTTACACTCCCATTGTCCTGAAATAAAATGTCACAAATACACATCTGTGTAATGAAACACCTAATTGGACACTGATAAATGTCATCATGGCAGATAAGTTCAACGTTCAGGTTAAAAATTTAGTATAGTATACATGTGAAAACAATTCAAGAAGAGAGAAAGCAATTTTTAAACTACTATTTTTAGCTGATATTTAATTGAGCACATACTATAGGTCAGGCAGGGTATTAGGCCTTCAGCAAATAAACTTCAAATGATCAGCTGAGTTCAAATAAAAAAAAAGAAAGAAAAAAGCATTTTATGTTGGATACGTGAATATCCAATGCACACAACTACAGCTTCAACAGTTGAGCGTATAGTCTGTGAATTTGAAAGAAATAAAGATAAAGAGATGTCTAAAGAACCATCCACATGCCATCAGACTTGTTCACTATATAATCATAGACGATTACAGCTGCATAAGAATTGTTCTCATATCTTCCAGCTGTTTGACCTTACATATATTATATATTTACTACACACCTCATTAAGAGTTAGTTACTTTAAAGGCGCTATTCTGCATGGAGAAAGTGCCAAAGGCAATAGAAAGTGGAGTAATAAGTAAAACAAGTGGAGTAATAACAATTAAACATTCATTCATTCAACAAATACACGTTGTATACAGAACCCACTCATCATGCTCTAGGTGCTTGCCTGAGTTTGTTCAGGCTGTTATAACAAAATGCCACCTACTGGGTATCTTAACACAACAGAATTTTTTTTTCCCATAGTTCTGGAAGCTGGAAGTCCAAAATCAGAGTGCCAGCATGGCCAGGTTTTGGTCAAGGCCCTCTTGTGGATTGCAGACCGCTGGCTTCTTGCTGTATCCTTACATGATGGAAGAAGGGCCCAGGCATTCCTATAACTCCTCTTTTATATAAGGCACTAATATCATTCACGAGGATACCACAGTGATGATTGGAGTACCTCCCAAAGGCCTCACTGACTACTATCATCACATTTGGGGGTTAACATTTCCCCATACAAATTTGGTGGGAACAGAAACTTTCAGACAAGAGCAGTGCTGGACATATATGAGTGAGCAAGCGAGACATAGTTCCCTCCCTAAAGCCCTCACCGAGAGCCAGAAAATAAAGAACAATTACAATACATTGGAGTTATAATTATAAAAGCCATGTGCAGGGTACTCTGAGAGCACATGGCAGGAGTATGGGACCCAGAGTTTTAATAGGGTGTAAACTCAGAGTGGAAGTATCTAATCTGGATCTAAACAAAGATAAAAGAGGGCTAAAGTATTACAGGAATTTAAAATTAGTCAAAATATTCAGAATAGAGAATACAATAAGAGTGAGTAGAAGAATAAGAATACAAGTATATTCTTGTATATGTGCGTGTATATGTATATAAGTGTATTCTTGTATATTTTTCCGTATTCCTGTAATATTCTTATATAAGTGTGTTAGTCACTCAGTCATGTCTGATACTGTGCGACTTCATGGACTATAGCCCACCAAGCTCCTCTGTCAATGGAATTCTCCAGGCAAGAATACCGGAGTGGAGAGCCATTTTCTTCTCTGGGGACCTTCCCAACCTAGGCATCGAACCCAACTCTCCTGCATTGCAGGCAGATTCTTTACCATCTGAAGCCCATATCCTTGTATATATTTGGGCTTGTACAATATACTTGCTAATTTACAAGAATTCTTGTATATACTCTTGTATGATATAAGTATATTGTTGTATGAGAATGCAAGCCAGATCACCAAAATCTTGCCTCTCCATTTGAAAGAGTTTAAGACTGACCTAGGATGATAAGAAGGAAGACAGCATGGTATTTGGAAGCAGACCAGACTTCACATCCTATCTTCAATAAAAATTAGATGATGTGACCACGGCATATTATTTAACTTGTCAGAGGCTCAGTATTTTCATCTGTAATGAATGAATAACAACTTATTAAACAATGTTATGTGAAGCAAATAAGGTAATATATGGGTAAGCACTGTGGGGAAAAAAATGTATAGACATGTTCTACAACTATAAGATGCCATTATTGTATGAATGATTGCAAAGTGTGCTTAGGAAATGACACTAAAATTGAAGACAAAGTGCAGTGATATCCAAAGGCTACTCAACCAAGAGGATCTATGCTTTCTTCAGCACAGTTGATGTATGGTCGAAAAGGAAGTCTGACAGCACAGTTAGTGCAGTCAGCACATTCCACTGCATCACAGCACACAGCTCCACAATGCAGCTGCGGCTTCTTTCATCCAAAAAGGGCAAGGATATTCAGAAGGACGCTGATTGCTGAATTCACACATTTGGCATTGCATTCATGCATGTGGGAAAGGTTCTATTTGTAACCCTGAAGGTCACTTTTCTGAATCAAAAGGGTAATACTGATGGCCAATTTAAGAAATGATAATTATGAGCATAACAGCAGATCAAGGACTCTTCATTTTGAAGAGTTTTCTGTGTGTTGTTGTTGCTTAGTCACGTCATGTCTGACTCTTTGTGATCCCATGGACCGTAGCTCTCCAGGCTCCTCTGTCCATGGGATATCTGAGGAAAGAATACTGGAGTGGGTTGCAATTCCTTTTCTATGGGATATTCCAGACCCAGGGATCAAATGAACCCACGTCTCCTGCATTGGCAAGAGGATTCTTTACCACTGAGCCGCTAGTTAAGCCCTTTCTGTGTGCTAGGAACCTTGAATTGATTGTGTACACACACACTCACAAACACACATGCATATAGTGATCTTATAAGGTTGAAATGAATATTAGCTCCATTTGATGAACCTGAGGATTAGACAAGACAAATAATTTTCTCAATATCACCAATAGTGTTAGATTTGGTATAAGAACCATTTATTCATCTGACTCCAACGTGCAGAACCTTAAATAATAAGATACAACACTGTGAAAAATATGGAGATTCTTAATTCTGGGTTAAAATGATGTCACCAATGCAACCAGTCCCACATTATTACAGCAAAATCAATGAAAACAAGGAAAAACTACTAAAACTTTAGATATACAGATATCATAGGGTTAGAATCTAGGAAGAATATCTACTTAATATAAGACTATACGAATCCTGATTTAGAAAGAATGGCCAATGCCATAACTGGATGTCATATGAAAATGTAGACTCATGAAATTGATTCTGAATTAACCCAAGTTCAGTTCAGTTCAGTTCAGTCACTCAGTCATGTCTGACTCTTTGCAACCCCATGGACTGCCGCACGCCAGGCTTCCCTGTCCATCACCAACTCTGGGAGTTTACGCAAACTCATGTGCACTGAGTCAGTGATGACATCCAACCATCTCATCCTCTGTTGTCCCCTTCTCCCCCTGCCTTCAATCTTTCCCAGCATCAGGGTCTTTTCCAATGAGTCAGTTCTTCCCATCAGGTGGCCAAAGTGTTGGAGTTTCAGTTTCAACATCAGTCCTTCCAATGAATATTCAGGGCTGATTTTCTTTTGGATGGACTGGTTTTATCTCCTTGAAGTCCAAGGGATTCTCAAGAGCCTTCAACACCACAGTTCAAAAGCATCAATTCTTCAGCACTCAGCTTTCTTTATAGTCCAGCTCTCACATCCATACATGACTACTGGAAAAACCATACCTTTGACTAGATGGACATTTGTTGGCAAAGTAATGTCTCTGTTTTTTACTATGCTGTCTATGTTGGTCATAGCTTTTCTTCCAAGGAACAAGCATCTTTTAATTTCATGCAGTCACCATCTGCAGTGATTTTAGGGTCCAAAAAAATAAAGCCTCTCACTGTTTCCATTGTTGCCCCATCTATTTTCCATAAAATTATGGACTCATTGAAACATGTATAATATCATGTAAGAAACGAATTGCCAGTCTAGGTTCGATGCAGGATACAGGATGCTTGGAGCTGCTGCACTGGGATGACCTAGAGGGATGGTATGGGGAGGAAGGTGGGAGGGCAGTTCAGGACTGGGAACACATGTACACCCATGGTGGATTCATGTTGATGTATGACAAAACCAATACAATATTGTAAAGTAAAAGAAAATAAATAAATAAAATAAAATCTGGGAAAAAAAAAAGGCTCTTTAGTTCATCTTTGCTTTCTGCCATAAGGCTGTTGTCATCTGTATATCTGATGTTTTTGATATTTCTCCCAGCAATCTTGATTCCAGCTTGTGCTTCATCCAGCCAGCATTTTGCATGATGTGCTCTACATATAAGTTAAATAAGCATGGTGACAATATACAGCCTTGATGTACTCCTTTCCCAATTTAGAAACAGTCTGTTGTTCCATGTGCAGTTCCAACTGTTGCTTCTTGACCTGGATACGGATTTCTCAGGAGGCAGGTCAGATGTATCTGGTATCCCATTTCTTTAAGAATTTTCCATAGTTTGTTGTGATCTACATAGTCAAAGGCCTTGGAGTAGTCAATAAAGCAGAAGTAGATGCTTTTCTGGAAATCTTGTGCTTTTTTCGATGATCCAATGGATGTTGGCAATTTGACCAAGTTCAGCCAGACCTTATTGTTGTGGGTTTCTTTCAAAG
Organism: Ovis aries; assembly: GCF_016772045.2. Classification (NCBI taxonomy): domain Eukaryota; kingdom Metazoa; phylum Chordata; class Mammalia; order Artiodactyla; family Bovidae; genus Ovis; species Ovis aries. The sequence continues at coordinate 49,871,523 of NC_056056.1, forward strand.
TCTTAAAAATGTATCACTATGCACCCCAAAGTTGTATTTTATCTTGAAGACAATAGGATTGGTAGACTATTTCTGCAAACATAGAACATTTGGATTTTAGCCATTAGATAAGACCTTTTATTTTAGCCTTTTGGATATTCTGAAGTAACATGAGCTAGTACCTTTAGCTTAAGGTGTAAATAATTTAAGTACATACTCAGTGGGAAATTTTTAATGAATTGATAGCCATAGGTACCAGAGAAGGCAATAGCACCCCACTCTAGTACTCTTGCCTGGAAAATCCCATGGACGGCTGCAGTCCATGGGGTCACACAGAGTCGGACACAACTGAAGTGACTTAGCAGCAGCAGCAGCAGCCATAGGTACAGCTATTCTGAATTAGAGTATATCAATACAGCTGTTCTATATTCGTGTACTAGAAGAGAAAATATTTTCCAAATTATATGCTGCTACTGCTAAGTCACTTCAATCATGTCCAACTCTGTGCAACCCCATAGATGGCAGCCCACTAGGCTCCTCTGTCCCTGGGATTCTCCAGGCAAGAATACTGGAGTGAGTTGCCATTTCCTTCTCCACTGCATGAAAGTGAAAAGTCAAAGTGAAGTCACTCAGTCCTATCCAACTCTTAGCGACCCCATGGATTGCAGCCTACCAGGCTCCTCCATTCATGGGATTTTCCAGGCAAAAGTCCTGGAGTGGGGTGCCATTGCCTTCTCCTCCAAATTATATAAAGGGATCTATATAAATAGTTCACTGGTTTGATTACAGGATCAATGTGTTCCAAGTACTAGATGATGTAAAATGTTAACAGGCACAAATAAAAGTTTCTGCTCTGAGATCTACAAACTAAGCACAACAGGATGGAAGCGAAAATCACTGACAGTCAATTATCCATATCAAGAGCTTCACTTCAGAGATCACAGTTGACAGGAAGCCAATGGACCTCCACAGGCATGGAGCAGAGATTTCAAAGATTTATATGACTCGGTGTCTCAACAAGATGGCAGTGTCTATGACCTGGCGGCAAGCTCTGTCTCATTCTCACATGCAGGAGTGTGCCGAGTCAGTGTTTCACCTCTGATGGCACCACTGGAAAAACTTATCATAAGGAAACATGTAGATCAAGGCCTAAAGACTAAGCACATGATTAGAAAGTCAAGAAATTCTAATAGTATTTAAAATCTTTAAAATTGAAAACACCAAGACACTTCCTACTGCTTTCTGTAATAAATATGTCATCTTATTATGAGTAAAGGGCTGTTTGGCAAGACTGGAGTCTGGACAGAAATTGGGAGTACTTGGAGAAGGCACTGCAATAATATGTGAACACTCCTATGAAATCCCCAAAACTCCTACTCTGAACAAGGCTTGTGATATCACATTGTTTGCTCTCATGAGGCTTATAGGCTCCAAGGACTCAATAAAGTCTTCTAAGTTATATGAATGTCTGTTTTCTCTATACTACTCTGAAATCCTAAGGAATCTTGCATGTAAAACAAAAGCTCCCCTTAATGGTAACAAAAGGCATCCAATAAAGAGCTAACAAATAAATAAATGAAAGTCATTAGTTTCACAAGAGAAGAGAGTCAGAAGCATTCTTATAAAGCTATCTTAAAATTAAATGAGGACATTAAGATTCTAATTAAATATTAATTGTTATTGAGTACATTTTTAAAATGAGATTGACATACCAGAATAAGGATTAAACTAGAATAACTATCTTGAAATTCTTGAACATTACAAATACCCCTGACGACTATGGGAGGAGTCCTGAGGAACACTTCACACACACACAGACACACAGACACACAGACACACAGACACACACACACACACACACACACACATGCTCCAACTGAGCCAATTATTATAACTCTAGAGAAGCTTCAGAATAGCCCTAAGCCAGCTGAAAATTCTCCTCCCCACACAAAATCTCAGCACAGGTCTCTAGATTTCCATCGTGATTTCTCTTTTTTCCCTCCTTCCAATTTTCAGCCTAGTCGTATGGGATACCCTTTAGTGCAAGAGATTTCTTTCCAATAATAGGTTAAAATATTGTATGTCTCAGAGGATGTATTAGAAACAACACATAAAATATATGTGTGTGTGTGTAGAGAGAGAAAGAGGTTTGTGATGGGGGATTGGCTCATGTAATATTGTTGTTGTTTAGTTGCTAAATCATCTCTGACTCTTTTGAGACTCCATGGCCAGTAGCCCATCAGGCTCCTCTGTCCCTGGGGTTTCCCAGGATGAATACTGGAGTGTGTTGACATTTTCTTCTCCAGGGGATATTCCTGATCCAGGGATCAAACCTGTGACTCCTGCTTGGCAGGCAGATTCTTTACCAGCGAGCCACCAGGGAAGCTCTCATGTAATTATGGAGGCTGACAAGTGACAAGTCTCAATTTCTGAGTGAGTTGGCTAGCTGATGGTATAGTTCTAGTCCAAATCTGAAGACCTGAGAACCAAGAGAGCTGACAACAAAACTTTTACTCCTAAAGCCAACAGACTTTAGAGTCAGGAAGAGCTGAAGTTTCAGCCAGAGTCCAAAGGCAGGAAAAAATTGATGTCACAATTCAAAAGTAGTCAGGTATAGTTCTCAACTGTCCCCAACTATTTGAAGAATTGGGAATCCCTGGTGGCTCAGATGGTAAAGAACTTTCTCACAATGCGGAAGACATGGGTTTGATCACTGGGTTGGGAAGATCCGCTGAAGAAGGGAATGGAAACCCACTGCAGTATTCTTGCCTGGAGGATTCCATGGACAAAGGAGCCTAAAGGGCTACAATCCATGGAGTCACAGAGTCAGACACGACTGAGCAACTAACATTTTCACTTTCATTTGAAGTCAGTCTTTTGCTCTTTTCCAGCTTTCAAATGATTGGATGAGACCCACCCAGATTAGAGAGAGCAATCAGCTTTACACAGCTATTGATTTAAATGTTAAACTCATTCAGAAACCCCTTCATAGAAATACTCAGAATAACATGTCGGATCCACATTTGGGCACCCTGTGATCTACATAATTTGACACATACAATTAACCATTACAGGGGATAAACATAAGAGAATTAGAGTAGTTTCCAGTTTATGTGTAAGGTTTACCCATGAGGAAAATGGAACACTGACTTGGGGAGATGCTCTTTTCCCTGATGCTGCCCTTGTTCCTTGGAGAGGTCACCATTCTCCCATTGAAAATATATCTTGCCGGGGGAGAGAGTTTTGAATTAGTAGATGCAAACTATTACACATAGAATAGATGGACAATGTATAACATAGGGAACTATAATCAATGTCTTGGGATAAGTCATAATGGAAAAGAATACAAAAAAGCATGTATATATGTATATAACCAAGTCACCTTGCTATACAGCAGTAATTAGACAGAACATTGTAAGTCAGCTATCAGTTCAATTCAGTTCAGTCACTCAGTTGTGTCCAACTCTTTGTGACCTCATTGACTGCAGCACTCCAGGCTTCCCTGTCCATCATCAACTCCCAGAGCTTGCTCAAACACATGTTCATCGAGTCAGTGATGCGATCCATCCATCTCATCCTCCGTCATCCCCTTCTCCTGCTTTCATTCTTTGCCAGCATTTTATTATTTTAAAAAAAGGAAAGAAAATATACCCGCAGGAAAAATGCATTATTATCCCTTCAATTTGCAGTCTCTGATTCTCCTCCATCTTTGGTAGGTAAAGGCTAATGCCCTACATTCCTTGTGAAAGAGAAATCTGGGGGTGAAGGAAGAGGGGCATTGCCTGTAAAGATATTTTGAACATTAGCTGATTAGACCAGAATGTATTTTGTAAGAGAAGAGGTCTTTTATTTCTTTTTCATCCTCTCAGCAAGGCCTAATACCCACTCTACCTGTTAGAGCCTGTCTGTGGATAATTTAGTAGCTTCAATTTGTACACTACATCAAAACTCCCATTAATCTCTTGCATTCAATGGCTACTGCTATTTTATTATTTTCCTTTGTGTCATAAATCTCTCAACTTATACTTGGCAGCAGAGTTGAAACCAAAACTGACATTTGATACCAGCTACATTGGCTAAAACGTTTCCCCCAGGTTGCCAGATCAGAAGAACAGTCAGGTTCAAAAAAATTCAAAGTCACTTTTATAAAAGTTTCCCAACCTTAAGGTTTTTCTTTCAGCTGAGTTCCAGAGGGATTTATGCTTGCAAGTTTTATCTTCCTGAATAAAAATAATTGCAAAGTAAGCAGTATCTAAACAGGGTATACAGAACTGAAAGAAAAATAAACAGAAATTAGGGGAAGTAAGAAATGAGACTTTCAAAGGAAAAGCTAAGCTTATACGTTATTCAAAGGAAAAAAGCAGTCAGTGTGCCTCAGAAAAAACTCTTCAGGAATGCAAAAGAAAAGTCAAGAACAGTATGCCACACCAGGAGGTATAAAACACTGTTAATAAACATCCCTGATGTTTACTTATTAAAGTAAATATTATCTCTTTTGTTCAATTTTTAAGAGGTAAATTTATTTAATTTTAAATAAGTTTTTTTAATTTAATGACAGCACTGAATTCACATAATATAAAATGCTGTTGCTAGGATATTTGGCTTATTATCAATAATATTTTTAAACATTATTTATTACTGAAAGGTGAATTTCCTAAGCAATTAGGCATGGGAGCATTCTAATTAAAAATTAAATCAGTGTTCAAATAAGCATAATCGAATAATCACTGTAATTCTCTGAAACACATTAACAGCAGGAAGAGTATCTGGTTTTATCACACTTTTTAAAAAATCTCATCATCCCTACAGTAAAACTTCTCTGAAAATACATTCAGAATTACGTTTTTGGAAGGCTTTCTGAGTAATACTTTGAATTAAAGTGGTTGTGTGTGTGTTTCTTAACAGAAGGTAGAAACTACACCAGTGATGGATGCAGCACAGGAATGAAAAGGGACTCCAAACGGTGCAAGAAGCACTGGGGTAGGACTGGAGTAGAGGGTTTCTAAAGTCCCTTGAAGTCTTGAAACACAGTGATTTTAAAAGATCCAAAAGAGTTCTTAACCTAAATTATCAGAATTACCAAAGCAAAGATATTTTAGATGAAATAGGGCAAAACAATTATTGAAGGCATAGAAACTCTGGAGCCAGACCACCTGAGTTCAAGAACCAGTTCCACCACTTATTAGCTGCATGACTTTAGAAATGTAACTCAGTTACCAGTTCCTTTAAAAAAGAAAAATCTATTTGTAGTTTTTTAAGGAATCTCCACACTGTTCTCCATAGTGGCTGTACTAGTTTGCATTCCTACCAAGAGTATAAGAAGGTTCCCTTTTCTCCACACCCTCTCCAGCATTTATTGCTTGTGGACTTTTGGATCGCTGCCATTCTGACTGGTGTGAAATGGTACCTCACTGTGGTCTTGATTTGCATTTCTCTGATAATGAGTGATGTTGAGCATCTTTTCATGTGTTTGTTAGCCATCCGTATGTCTTCTTTGGAGAAATGTCTATTTAGTTCTTTGGCCCATTTTTTGATTGGGTCATTTATTTTTCTGGAATTGAGCTGCATAAGTTGCTTGTATATTTTTGAGATTAGTTGTCTGTCAGTTGCTTCATTTGCTATTATTTTCTCCCATTCTGAAGGCTGTCTTTTCACCTTGCTTATAGTTTCCTTTGTTGTGAAGAAGCTTTTCATTTTAATTAGATCCCATTTGTTTATTTTTGCTTTTATTTCCAATATTCTGGGAGGGGGATCATAGAGGATCCTGCTGTGATTTATGTCGGAGAGTGTTTTGCCTATGTTCTCCTCTAGGAGTTTTATATTTTCTAGTCTTATGTTTAGATCTTTAATCCATTTTGAGTTTATTTTTGTGTATAGTGTAAGAAAGTGTTCTAGTTTCATTCTTTTACAAGGGTTGACCAGTTTTCCCAGCACCACTTGTTAAAGAGATTGTCGTTAATCCATTGTATATTCTTGCCTCCTTTTTTGAAGATAAGGTTTCCATAGGTGTGTGGATTTATCTCTGGGCTTTCTAGTTTGTTCCATTGATCTATATTTCTGTCTTTGTGCCAGTACCATACTGTCTTGATGACTGTGGCTTTGTAGTAGAGCCTGAAGTCAGGCAGGTTGATTCCAGCAATCCCACCGCTGGGCATATACACTGAGGAAACCAGAATTGAAACAGACATGTGTACCCCAATGTTCATTGCAGCACTGTTTATAATAGCCAGGACATGGAAGCAACCTAGATGTCCATCAGCAGATGAATGGATAAGAAAGCTGTGGTACATATACACAATGGAGTATTACTCAACCGTTAAAAAGAATACATTTGAATCAGTTCTAATGAGGTGGATGAAACTGGAGCTGATTATACAGAGTGAAGTAAGCCAGAAAGAGAAACACCAATACAGTATACTAACACATATATATGGAATTTAGAAAGATGATAATGATAACCCTGTATGCGAGACAGCAAAAGAGACACAGATATAAAGAATAGACTTTGGACTCTGTGGGAGAGGGAGAGGGTGGGATGATTTGGGAGAATGGCATTGAAACATGTATACTATCATGTAAGAAATGAATCACTAGTCTAGGTTCGATGCAGGATACAGGATGCTTGGGGCTGGTGCACTGGGATGACCCAGAGAGATGATATGGGGAGGGTGGTGGGAGGGGGGTTCAGGGTTGGGAACTCATGTACGCTGTGGTGGATTCATGTCAATGTATGGCAAAGCCAATACAGTATTGCAAAGTAAAAAAAATAAAATTTAAATAAAAAAATAAACTTTTAAAAAAATAAAAGAAAAAAGAAAAATCACAATATCAACACTGTAAGGGTCATTGTGGGGATTAAATCAGGTAATGACATGTAAAGTCCTAGGATGGTGCCTTACACATAGTAAATGGTCAACAGATTCCTAAACTGGATCTGTTGTTTGGATGTGAAGCTGGCACACACCAGGGGACACTGTAGGTCAGAGTGACAATCCTGAACCTACTGCTTAATCCTGTGTGACTTTGGGCATATTATTTAAGCTCTCTGACCCCCTATTTTATCATCTTCAAATAAGGTAACTCAATACTTATGCCACAGGTTGTTAAGATGGTTAAACAAGAAAAGGAGAGCTGAGTTCATAACTAAGGAGGCTTAAGTGTGGGATCCTCAAGAAGGACTAGATATACCCCGATTGTGGCACAGGGCCTTGGTACTCTCTACTGTGCATTTAACAATGACTTTTAATCATGTACTGCCTTTTTTCCTCTAAGACTATTGGAAATAAACTTTTTTTTTTTCATGAAATTAAAAGCATATAGCAGGGCATCCAAAGGTTTCCCAGTAACATGAACTGGTTTGTCAAATACTGAAGCTTTTAGCCAAGCATACTCAGGCACCAAAGTAAAGGGGCCACATGTGTTCATCTCATTTCTTGGCTGGGTGAATTTAGAGTTTATAAAACAGTCAAACACAAATGAATTAGTCACCTGTGTTTCATGGAAAAAAATGCAAAGGATCTTGTCCTCTCTGTTTTCCTCCTTACGCTGCTGCTGCTGCTAAGTCGCTTCAGTTGTGTCTGACTCTGTGCAACCCCATAGATGGCAGCCCACCAGGCTCCCCCATCCCTGAGATTCTCCAGGCAAGAATACTGGAGTGGGTTGCCATTTCCTTCTCCAATGCATGAAAGTGAAAAGTGAAAGTGAAGTCACTCAGTCATGTCCGACTCTTAGCGACCCCATGGACTGCAGCCCACCAGGCTCCTCCATCCATGGGATTTTCCAGGCAAGAGTACTGGAGTGGGATGCCATTGCCTTCTCTGCCTCCTTATACTATATTCCTTTAAATGGTGACACCATTTAGAACCAGCAGCACCTTCTACTAGCTACAGAATATGGGAACAAGTGAAGTGGCATTTTTTCATAGTTTTAAAGACCAGTGTGTTTCAAACCAGACTGACACAGAAAATGCTTGGAAGAGGAATTCTGACCTGGGTGCATGGTGAGGCTTTGATTTGCCTGATCTGACTGCTAATGAGTATAATTCTGAGTCACCTGTGTCATTTGGACATGTTCCCTGCAGATGAAACAGCCAGGCCAAGCATCAGCCGAGGGAAAGAATTGCAACTGCTGCCAACTTGGGCATGTTTCCAAACAGAATCAAAGCAAACACACTGTGGGATTTGGAAGAGGACCCCAATCTCTGCAGTCTCCCTCAGGACTTCCTCAATCTGTGTCTCACTTTACTGTCTTCAGGTACATTAGGCAGCTGAAGGGAGAGGATAGTTTTATCCAGAGGATTTAGGTATTAAGCAACTCTTAGCAGAGAGGAAGGTGGCAGAAAAATGGGCCAGCCAGAGACTGGCAAGTTCTGCTCATCTCATTTGCAAATGTGAAGGCAGCGTCTCAGGCCACTGCTGTCTGACTCACTTACTCTTCACTTGGCTAAAGTCTCTCATTCTCCTCTGTTGAGACCTCTTTCCGCACCTGCCCTCCAAGCTATGCTAGGCCTTATGTGTATATATTCTCTGTGGTAGGCAAAATTCTAAGGTGTCCCCCAAGATGCTCACTGTGACATATATGCCATGAATAATCTGTGGGACAGTGATGAGGTTCCATTCCAGGGCACAAGCCACTTTGAGAAAATAGATTCTTTTGAATGGGCGTGACTTATTTAGGAGAGCCCAGGCTTCCCTGGTGGCTCAGTAGATAAAGAGTGTGCCTGAAATGCAGGAGACATGGGTTCAATCCCTGGGTTGGAAATGTCCCCTGGAGAAGGAAATGGCAATCTACTCCAGCATTCTTATCTGGAGAATTCCATAGACAGAGGAGCCTTTGGGGCTATAGTCATGGGGTCACAAAGAGTCAGACATGACTGAGTGACTAACTTTCACTTTATTTTAAAAGGGACCAACCTCTTCCTGAAGAAAGAGATTCAAAGCATGTGAGACATTCAGCATGAGAGATTATCCACAGCTGGCTTTGAAGATGGAAGAGTCCACCCACATAGCCTAGAATGTCGACTGAGTAAGGCCCCAGTTTACAGTCAGCAAAAAAGAAATGAGCCCTTCTTCCTCCAGCTGTAAGGCACTGAATTAAACATGTGAGCCCGGAAAAGAATCCTAACTCAGATGAGAATGCAGCCCAGTGAGGCTGTGATTTAGTCCAATGAGACCTTGAGCAGAAAAAGTAGTCTTGCCATGTCTGGATTTCTGACGTACAGAACAGTGATCCAATAAGTGGTGGTTGTTCTAAGCTACTGTATTTTTGGTAATTATGAAGCAAGGCAGAACTAATCTTAATATGCTGCATTAGGATTCCATAGGATCCTGTATTTACCTTTGGGAAACTTACCTAAACCCTGTTAAGACAGGGACTTTGTTTCTTACTCACTCTTCTGTCCCTAGCACCCAGCTTGGTGCCCAGAATATAGTAAATTCTCAAAGAAATATTTGTTAATGAATATATATATATACATACATACATATAAAACCAACTTTTTAAGTCACATTATTTTCTATTAAATAAATTAAAGTATTCCAGTCATGAAGTTAGAGGGGGATATTTTTATTTACATTACATTATGTTATTTCTATCTTTTTTTATATATGTTTTATTGCTTACTTTCATTCATTTAAACAAGACAATAAGACTGAGACTGCTCACGTGCAGAGTCAAGAGGTATAGTCATCATCTATGGAGTTCATCCCACCCAATCTTTGTTTATCAGCCTCTGAGTCCTGCACTCTGGTTTTGAACAGCACACTGCATGCGTGCATGTATGCAAAATGAGTTTCCATGGGTGCTCCAGACCACTTGCAGCAAAATGATATATGATGCTTCCCTTAAGATTTTTTTTTAATCTCCTTCCCTCTCTAGTATTGCTTTCTCACATACCCTGTGATCGTTAACTCAACACTAAAGTATATCTAGCTTCACACCATCACCCCTGTCCTTGCCCCAACCCCCTACACGTTGTATCTGCTTACCAGATTGTCCTCTATTTGTGTGACCTATGACATCCTCAGTGCATGAAAAATGTCATCTCATTCATCAAGATCCATATTAAATGCCAACTCTAAAACTCTCCATGTTCTTCCTTCATCATTATTTTGTATGTAGTACTTCTATTTCTCACTTGGGCCTTCCAGGGGGCACTAGTGATAAAGAACCCGCCTGCCAATGCAGGAGACGTAAGAGACATGGGTTCGATCCCTGGGTCCAGAAGATCCCTTGAAGGGGAGCATGTCAACCCACTCTGGTATTCTTGCCTGAAGAATCCCATGGTCAGAGGAGCCTGGAGGGCTTACAGTCCATAGGGTCACAAAAAGTTGGACACGACTGAAGTGACTTAGCATGCACACATGCACTTTGCACTGATGTGTCAGTGAATTCCTTTCTATAAGAGAGCTATCTGTTTACACACATATGAATCTTCTCTGGACTATAAATCTTTAGGCTTGGAAACAAACCCTCATATCCAGCAGAAAGCCAGGTCCAATGAAGCGTTTATATATTCACCTATCATTTTACCTTTGCTTATGGTTGAAAATGATTTAAGACTAGACCTTCAAAGAGCATTGTTGTGTTAAATAGAAAATATTGAATGCAGTAAGCCTTACTCTCTGGCTTAAGGGAAAATCTGCCTGTTACTAACCCACTTTTGAAGGAGGCAAATGAATAGTCATTACAGAGTTTTGTCTTATTTCATTCATGAAACTTGTGTCCCTCAAAAGTTCTATCAAAGCTTACTAGCTTTGGAAATATATTTTAAAAGCAATATATATATATACTATATATATATAGTATATAAATATAGTATATATATATATATATATAGTAATGTTGAAATATCATTATATTTTACAATGATAGGGATCAGTCAGTGAAATGTAGAGACCAGGGACAGAATTGAGACTTGATACAAATGGACATCAATGTACTTGGGCATACAATGTTGAACAAAGGTTTTAATTTTATGTTTTTCTAAATAAAAAAGAACAATTGTATTGAAAAACAAAAATATATAACTTTTAAAAATACATAACAAAAATACATAACTCAGGAATTTATTATGTGTCAAGTGCCTTATATGCTTTATTAATTTGAACTTCATGATGCATCTGAGATAGGTAAAGAATATCACTTCTGTTTTGTGAGTTAGGATTGTGAGTCTTGGAAAGTTATAATTAGTCCAAGGTCACATGCCTTGGCAGTGTCAGATTGGTGTGCCCAGTCATGTCTGACATTTTTTGACACCATGGACTATAGCCCACCAGGCTTCTGTGTCCATAGAATTCTCCAGACAAGAATGGAGTGGGTTGCCATTTCCTGCTCCAGGGGATCTTCCCAACCCACGGATCAAGTATGTGTCTCCCGCCTCTCCTGCACTGGCAGGCTGATTCTTCACTACTTCACCACCTGGGAATGTAGTCAATGTCAGAGCCAACACTCACACCCCAGTCAGACTATGCTCTCTACCTATGGGAGGTGAAAAAAGTATAACTCTCCATTGATGCAGTGGGGTTCCCTGGATGCCTAACTCACCTGGCAAAAGACAAAGGGAAACAGAACTCCAACTGGACTGGTGCTTTACAGAATCAGAGGCTTGATAAGTTGCACCCTTCATCCATCAAAGAGAATTTGACTAAGAGTCTCTGGGCTAAAAATTATCACAGTAAATATTCCATCATCAGGATTTCTCAATATTGGCTTTCTTTACATTTTCTTGTGGGAAACTGCTCTAGGTTCTTTATTGAAATGAAATTGAGCAGCATTCATGCCCACTACCCACCGGAAGCCAGTAGGACCTTCCAACCAGTAGTGATGACCAAAATGTCTCCAGATATTGCTGAATATCCCTGACCAGGGTGAGATAGGAGTGGCAATATAACCTTGGGCTGAGAACCAGTGTCCAAGTAGAACAAACACTGAAATAGAAGTCAAAGATCTGGGTTCACGTTCTCCTATAAATCATATCTTTCAACTCTTGGTCTCCTCAGCTGAGAAATATTGGTAAATCTTCTCCCTAGATCCTAGGACTCTTGTAAGAACAAAAATACAAAATCAAAATGAAATAATGTCTGATAAAACAGCTGCAGTAAGAATACTAGTATTTTAGTTCCCTCCATGAATTAAGTAGTTTAGAGTTGTAATATATGAAAAGCACTGAACTGGATGTTGGAAAAGTTGAGTCTGATTCTGGAATTTGCTGGTGGCTCAGAGGGTAAAGAATTTACCTTTAATGCAGGGTACCAGGGTTCGATTATTGGGTCAGGAAGATCCCTTGGAGGAAGAAATGGCTACCCACTCCAGTGTTCTTGCCTGGAGAATTCCCTGGACAGAGGAGCCTGGAAGGCTACAGTCTATGAGGTTGCAAAGAGTCAGACAGGAATGAAGCAACTAACACACACACACACACACACACACACACACACACACACACACACACACCTGACACACATACACATTCCTGGCTCTGCCTCTAGCTATCTATATTTCAAGGAAAGGTCACTTCCTGAGACACAGTAAAATTTGTGTTATTGTTATCATTATTAATATTGCTATTAATTTGCCTGGAGATTTCATCTTCACACAGCAGTGCCAAATTTTTTTTGGAAAATTGTTTTTCCCTCACTACATGTAATCCTATTGGTATGGTAAACACAAGTGCTGCCTCGTATTACAGAAACCCAACAGGTGGAGCCTTCTTCTCATCGTATCTGCATAGCCATGGGGCTACCACATGACCCAAGCTCAGACTGTAAGTTGCTCTTGTCCGGAGCTTTTCTTCCTGTTCAGGGGAGACACAGATGGACATGTTGCTAGAATCCCACTGCTCTCTTCCTAGGAACCTGTTCCTATGATTCTGCCTTCTAGCCTTTCAGAGTTGCCTTTTTCATCTCACTTCTATAAACTCCTTATATCCTTCTGTATCAGAGCCTGCTGATTGCCCCTACCTATGGATTCTGCCCTCTTCCTTAGGAATAGCACCCTAATTTTTTGTTTGATACATTGTAACAAGAATATAACTTATATATCTCAGGTTCTTTAGGCAGATAGGTCAGGCTGTTTGATTAAGTTTTGGTCAATGTGGTATAAGCAGAAGTAATGTGTGCAAATTCCAAAGAGTGTCCTCAAGAGGAAAGATCATGACATCATTTTTCCTTCTTTTTTCCTGATTGGAAGATAGACATAATGACTGAAGCTCCAAGAATCATTTTGGACTATAAGGTAATCTTGGGAATGTGGAAAATTTGCATGAAAGAAGGATCTTGATTCCCTGAACAGAGTACTGTAACAGACCTGAATTATTACTAAAAATCTTGAATTTGACAGGGAAACACACACACACAAACACACACACACCTTTGTCTTGATTACTAGGATTAGTATCTATCTCCTTTCCTTGAACTAATCATAACAAACTCACACTTTTATTTCAGTTAACCAAGGATATTGTCTATTGTTTATACCCCTTTAAAGTGAGAGTGATTGAAAATTCAATTTAAATTGGGTTAAACAGTATGAAAAAAATAACATTTGCTTACAAAACTGCAAAGTTCTGGTAACCCAGACTTCAGGCAAAATTTAATCAACATTTCAAACAATGTCACTGGAGATCAGTTTGCCTATCATGCTCCCCTCCAAGACTTCAACTTCACTTTCAATTCCCTGTATGATGATTCTTTTGCAGCTTCAGCAACCCTTCATGAACTGGTGAGAAAGGTTGAAGTAGTTTAATACCTTACATTTTCACTTTTTCTCATTGGGGAGTGACAGTCTCTCCTATGGAAAAATCCTTCCAATAAATAAAAAGATGTTTTCCTCCAAAGAAAAAATGAAAAAAAAAAAAAAACACACACACACACACAAGAAATCTCAAGAATCTTTCCATCTCATTGGTTCTCACTAGATTAGGAACCTATCTTTGAGACAGTCACTGTGGACAAGGGATTTGAGATATTGATTGGCTTCTATATAGCAGGCTTCTTTCCTGAGACTGGAAGGTGGGTCATCCCTGCATAAACCATATAGCTTAGAATAGGTAAGGTAGTTCCTGAAAGCAGAAGGTAGCTTTATTTATCTATAAAACAGGAATAGTAATATTTATCCTACCTATCCAAAATGGTCAAGATGATTAAATCCAAGAAAATCTTTGAAGGTGTTTAAAAATTATGAATCACTACATAAATAGGAGAAATTATTAGTAGTATTAGATGAATCCATCTCTCTCTTTTATTTTTTTCCCATTAAATTGTCTCAAAGTTATGACGCTACAGTTGACTCAAACAGTGCAGGAGTTAGCGGCACAGGCTTTCCACACAGTTGCAAATCCACATGTAAATTACACTCAGTCCTCTGTACTCGCTGTTCCTCCATTTATGCCATTCTGCATTTTCAGATTCAGCCACCACAGGTCACATAAAATTGCGTACTTACTACTGAAAAAAAAAAAAAAAATCTGAGTATAAGTGGACCCACATAGTTGAAACTCATGTTGTTTAAGAGTCAACTGTACTTGTAGATTATTAGCACTTTGCTTCCCTGGTGGCTCAGAGGTTAAAGAATCTGCCTCCAATGTGGGAGACCCGGGTTCAATCCCTGGGTCAGGAAGATCCCCTGGAGAAGGAAATGGTAACCCACTCCAGTATTCTTGCCTGGAGAATCCCATGGACTGAGGAGCCTGGTGGGCTGCAGTCCACGGGGTCACAAACAGTCAGACACAACTGAGTGACTTTACTTAGTTAAGCTAGTAGAGGTGATGGAATTCCAGTTGAGCTATCTCAAATCCTGGAAGATGATGCTGTGAAAGTGCTGCACTCAATATGTCAGCAAATTTGGAAAACTCAGCAGTGGCCACAGGACTGGAAAAGGTTTCAGTTTTCATTCCAATCTCAAAGAAAGGCAATGCCAAAGAATGCTCAAACTACCACACAATTGCACTCATCTCACATGCTAGCAAAGTAATGCTCAAAATGCTCCTGGCCAGTCTTCAACAGTATGTGAGCCATGAACTTCCAGATGTTCAAGATGGATTTAGAAAAGGCAGAACCAGAGACTGAATTACCAACATCCGTTGGATCATGGAAAAAGCAAGAGAATTCCAGAAAAAATCTACTTCTGCTTTATTGACTATGCCAAAGCCTTTGACTGTGTGGATCACAACAAACTGGAAAATTCTGAAAGAAATGGGAATACCAGGCCACCTGACCTGCCTCCTGAGAAATCTGTATACAGGTCAAAAATCAACAGTTAAAACTGGACATGGAACAACAGACTAGTTCCAAATAGGGAAAAGAGTATGCCAAGGCTGTATATTGTCAAGCTGCTTATTTAACTTACATGAAGGGTACATCATGAGAAGTGCTGGGCTGGAGGAAGCACAAGCTGGAATCACAATTGTGGGGAGAAATATCAGTAACCTCACATACGCAGTTGATAACACCCTTATGGCAGAAAGTGAAGAAGAACTAAAGAGCCTCTTGATGAAAGTGAAATAGAAGAGTGAAAAAGTTGGCTTAAAACTCAACTTTCAGAAAACTAAAATCATGGCATCTGGTCCCATCACTTCATGGCAAATAGATGGGGAAACAATGGAAACAGTGACAAACTTTATTTTGGGGGGCTCCAAAATGACTGCAGATGGTGACTGCAGCCATGAAATTAAAAGACACTTGCTCCTTGGAAGAAAAGTGATCAACCTAGATAGCATATTAAAAAGCTAGAGACATTACTCTGCCAACAAAGTTCTGTTTAGTCAAAGCTATGGTTTTTTCAGTAGTTATGTATGGATGTTGAGAGTTGGGCTATAAAGAAAGCTGAGCACTGAAGAATTGATGCTTTTGAACTGTGGTGTTGGAGAAGACTCTTGAGGGTCCCTTGGACTGCAAGGAGATACAACTAGTCCATCCTAAAGGAAATCAGTCCAGCATATTCAATAGAAGGACTGATGCTGAAGCTGAAACTCCAATACTTTGGCTACCTGATGGGAAGAACAGACTCATTGAAAAAGACCATGATGCTAAGCAAGACTGAAGGCAGGAAGAGGGGATGACAGAAAATGAGATGGCTGGATGGCGTCACCGACTCAATGGACATGAGTTTGAGTAAACTCCGGGAGTTGGTGATGAACAGAGAGGCCTGGAGTGCTGCAGTCTATGGGGTCGCAAAGAATCAGACACAAATGAGCAACTGACCTGAACTGATAATTTTATAGACTTCATCAGTTTGTAGAAACAAATATTTATGATGTGTGTATGTGAGCTCAATTGCTTCAGTCATGTTTGACTCTTCATGACCCCATGGACTGTAGCCCACCAGGCTTCTCTGTTCATGGGATTTTCCAGTCAGGAATACTGGAGTAGGTTGCCACTCTCCTCCAGGCTATCTTCCTGACCCAGGGGTGGAACTTGCATCTTCTGTATTGCAGGCAGATTCCTTACTGCTGAGCCACAGTGGAAGCCCAAACATGGCTTCATGGTCCTGCTTCAAGCGGCCCTGGCTACCCCTCAACATTAGTCTCCCCTCTCTCCCCTTGCCCTGTCCTCTGAAGTCATATAGAGCTCCTCTAGGCTCTTCACTCATGCCTCAGTCTCTTTTGGACTAAAACTTAATATTTCCCATGCCTGTGACCCTATGCCAATAATAGAGTGCCTGCCAGCACCACCAACAGGGTACCAATTTGATAATCCTACTTCCATACTCAGCTTAACATCATTTTTTTTCAGTGCACCCCCCTCCACCCCAAATCTGAAGCATGAGACCTAAGAGAGTCCTCCATTCTCTGGCTTATTAGCACATCATGTTTCTGCATTCAAAATCCTGGTCATCATTTGTTTAATGCCCATGTTTCCTAATTTTCTCTAAATACCCTGAGTTCAGAGAATATGTCATTTTCAGCACTATATCCTCAAAACTTGTACAATATTTAAAATATAATGGTATAAAATAAATATGTGTTTAATCAATGAATCCACAATGGCCCATAGAGTTTATTTCTAGAAATCAAAACTAGTAAAGTACATGAGGAAATGAAATGTCACAAATGTCTACCTACTACAGAAACATGAATAGGCACATTGATAAAGGTTTCAGAGGATGAAAAATAGCTGTGCATTAAGTTATATTTATGATATCTTCAGTTTGATGTGCTGTATGTAATCTCTGACCCTTAGCTTTTAGAACTTTAGCATGTTACAATTTGTTTGATTTCATGAAGCTCTCATCTTTTAAAGTGATTTTTTTCCCTAATACAAGGGAGTAAGGATTATTTCTTCTTTTGATGACATTTATCAGTACTTTCTGAGATAGCTGATAACTCCCTAGGTTCAACAACTCAGTGACTATATTCACTCAGTGAAATCTTAAAATGGCTGCAAATCAGCATATCAAATCCAGCCCTGGGAGGCATAGATCCATGTCTTGGTTCTTCTGTCTCAGGCTTCTAAGAAGGGGTTGAGAGGGCACAGAGAGGAGATACAGGTAGGAGGTAGGAACAAGCAAGCCAGAGCAGATCATAAAACAACTCCAGGTTGTTAACAGATATTGAAGCTGTCATCAATTTCAGTTCAATATAAGATAGTTTCTCTTTGTCAAAGTTCTGCCTTTAAAATGGGACATAAGAGGTTTTTAACCCTAGGACAGGAATTTAACCATGATGGATAGATGTTCCTAAAAAACCATAAAGAGACAATCTGAATACTAAGTTTGACTCTGAGATGGATTTTTCAGAAGTCTCTTGTGACCCTTTAATCTATTTTATAAAAGGGGCATTTTAAGTTGATTTAGTGAGGTGGCTAAAACTTAATTAGTTATCAAATAATTACCTAATGGACCTTTTTTTAGATATAAGGTTGAGCCACATCTCTGGCTGCCATGCAATTAATTTTAAATTTTATAAGCCATAAAAAGTAATCGCATCCCTATGAATCAACTAAGGTGAAAAGATAATATTTAGATGCTGCACTGACACCAAGACACCTAAAGCAGGTTAATTAGGTGGCAATTAGTAAGAAGAGTGCTAATCAACACACTAGTCTTATATTACACAAATGAACTTACATTTCCGTTAACAGTTAAGAAACCAAACAGTTAAGAAACCAAACAATTCAAAATGTATGGGCAATAACAGCAATCAGCATGTTTCACAGAAGCCGAAGAAAAACTCTCCAGGAGGGGAAGTTTAATCTTGCTCTTAATTCAATAAGATTGGTATTGTTTTACCATTATTGTGCATGAATAAAGAAGTAAAGCCCAATATTTTAGAATTGATATGTCATATCAAAGGTGATTTATAATAGACGATTCTAGAATTATACGTGAAGGAAGAAACTCATGGTTCATTTGGTTGAGATCTCTCCTTTATGAACAGGAGGAAACTATAACTAAGAAAGCATGAATGACTTGGTTAAATTCAGACAGTTATTAGTGACACATCTGGATGGAGTATTCAGAGTACTGTTATGAGCACACTATGTGACTGCCAACAGTAAAACAATACTTACCATAAATAGTAAAGTACAAGTTTTAAGAGTCTGGTATTTGGAGTCATGCTCATCTGGTCTTTGACTTGATAGCTGTGTGACTGGGAAAGCTATTTAACCTCTCTAAGCTTAAATTTCCTAACCTATAAAGTAAGGATAAGAGTACTCACTTCATTCTATTGAAGGTATTTATTGAAATAAACCATGCAGGGTTTGGCTTAATGACTAGCATATAGTAAGGACCCTCAGAATATTAGCTATTATCACTAACACTGGTTTTATAAAAACAAGTTGATATAATTTGAGGAGCTCAGAAAAGTAATCCCTTTCCCCCCCAGGAAGTCATATTGCTTAAAATATTCTCACTGAATTTTTTTTTTGTAATTTTTGATTATTCAGTTCAGTTCAGTTCAGTCACCCAATCATGACTGACTCTGTGACCCCATGAATCGCAGCACGCCAGGCCTCCCTGTCCATCACCAACTCACGGAGTTTACTCAAACTCATGTCCATTGAGTCAATGATGCCATCCAGCCATCTCATCCTCGGTCGTCCCCTTCTCCTCCTGCCCCCAATTCCTTCCAGCATCAGGGTCTTTTCCAATGAGTCAACTATTTGCATGAGGTGGCCAAAGTATTGGAGTTTCAGCCTCAGCATCAGTCTTTCCAATGAACACCCAGGATCTCCTTGCAGTCCAAGGGACTCTCAAGAGTCTTCTCCAACACCACAGTTCAAAAGCATCAATTCTTCGGTGCTCAGCTTTCTTCACAGTCCAACTCTCACATCCATACATGACCGCTGGAAAAAACATAGCCTTGACTAGATGGACCTTTGTTGGCAAAGTAATACTTCTGCTTTTTAATGTGCTATCTAGTTTGGTCATAGCTTTCCTTCCAAGGAGTAAGCATCTTTTAATTTCATGGCTGCAATCACCATCTGCAGTGATTTTGGAGACCAGAAAAATAAAGTCTGGCACTGTTTCCACTGTTTCCCCATCTATTTGCCATGAAGTGATGGGACCAGATGCCATGATCTTAGTTTTCTGAATATTGAGCTTTAAGCCAACTTTTTCACTCACCACTTTCACTTTCATCAAGAGGCTTTTTAGCTCCTCTTCACTTTCTGCCAGAAGGGTGGTGTCATCTGCATTATTACTTCAGTGAAAATATCACTGGAAGCCATAACACTCCACCTTATTTTGAGCTCAAATCTTAGCAAAAATAAAAGTGCTAATGGTAACTGAATACAAGGTTCTAGGGACTTGAGACTTCTGGGATAGAATGTATGAGTGACTCACAGGCAAAGCAAATTGGGGCACAGAGATGTTGAAAAGGAAAATAGACCATACAAAATAAATATCACTCTCTTTCTCACTTTGCCAAGGATGTCTCATTGGGAAAATCTAGGTCAAAAACACGCCTCTATGAGTACAACTGTTGACATGCAAATAATCAGGTTTGGTGGCTTTGTTTTCAAGCTGTGTAAATATAATCAAAGATAAACAGTGATGTTAGTTATTTTGACCAATATAAATTACTTGGCTAAAACCACCCCCATTTGAGGCACACACACACACACACACACACACACACACACACACAAATCATTGGTCATGCTTCTGTTTTCACTTGAATTATCAGTATAAATACAATTTCCATTGTTGGCAGGGGTCTGAGGCATTACAAAGAACTCTGCCCATGAGCAAAAGTGACAGAGGAGAAATGAGCAACTGAGGCTTTAAAATGTTTTCTCTGTACATGTAGGAAAATGATAATTTGAAAATCTCCTTAAAAAAAAATAGCTTACTTGACTGTAACAATGGATCAAGTTCAATTTGGGATAAAGGGAAGCTGGCTCAAGAACTCCATAAAGAGAGCAGCACATATTGAACAATGTATATATATAACTACAATGTATCTATAGCCTTTACATTGCTCAAGGCCAAATCAAAGTTGAAGTTTCAAATGTGGTATCAGTAAGCTTCACTGTCATTGCTACCCTGACTTTATTTCACTTCTTAAGCTTTTTTCAGATTCTACTTCTCACGCTTATTCTGTGGATTCATTCCACGTGCCTCACACCAACTCCCTCTCTAGAAGTACACAGGATCAGATACTCTGCACAGCTTTTTTGATGGAAACAACTAAAAAGGCCCTAGCGTGGCCCCTATGATTCTGGCTTCTGGATAATTATGTTGCTGTTGTTCAGTTAGTAAGTCATGTCAGGTGATCCCATGGACGGTAGCCCGACAGGCTCTGCTTTTCTGGGATTTCCCTGGAAAGAATATTGGAGTGAGTTACCGTTTCCTTCTCCAAGGGATCTTCCCAACCCAGGGATTGAACCCATGTCTCCTGCATTGGCAGGCAGATTCTTCACCGCTGAGCCTAAAGGGAAGCCCTCTCTGGATACTTATGCTCTTGTGTAATACCCTCACCTTTGGTGTGGACAGGATCAGAGATTTGCTTCTCACCAAAATTCACTTCTGTAAAGGGATCAAGACCATCCTCATGGAAAAGAAATGCAAAAAAGCAAAATGGCTGTCTGGGAAGGCCTTACAAATAGCTGTGAAAAGAAGAGAGGCAAAAAGCAAAGGAGAAAAGGAAAGATATAAGCATCTGAATGCAGAGTTCCAAAGATTAGCAAGAAAAGATAAAAAAAGCCTTCTTCAGCGATCAATGCAAAGAAATAGAGGAAAACAACAGAATGGGAAAGACTAAAGACCTCTTCAAGAAAATTAGAGATACCAAGGGAACATTTCATGCAAAGATAGGCTCGATAAAGGACAGAAATGGTATGGACCTAACAGAAGCAGAAGATATTAAGAAGAGGTGGCAAGAATACACGGAAGAACTGTACAAAAAAGATCTTCATGACCAAGATCATCACGATGGTGTGATCACTCACCTAGAGCCAGACATCCAGGAATGTGAAGTCAAGTGGGCCTTAGAAAGTATCACTATGAACAAAGCTAATGGAGGTGGTGGAATTCCAGTTGAGCTGTTTCAAATCCTGAAAGATGATGCTGTGAAAGTGTTGCACTTAATATGCCAGCAAATTTGGAAAACTCAGCAGTGGCCACAGGACTGGAAAAGGTCAGTTTTCATTCCAGTCCCAAAGAAAGGCAATGCCAAAAAATGCTCAAACTACCGCACAATTGCACTCATCTCACATGCTAGTAAAGTAATGATCAAAATCCTCCAAGCCAGGCTTCAGCAATATGTGAACCGTGAACTCCCTGATGTTCAAGCTGGTTTTAGAAAAGACAGAGGAACCAGAGATCAAATTGCCAACATCTGCTGGATCATGGAAAAAGCAAGAGAGATTCAGAAAAACATCTATTTCTGCTTTATTGACTATGCCAAAACGTTTGACTGTGTGGATCACAATAAACTGGAAAATTCTGAGAGAGATGGGAATACCAGATCACCTAACCTGCCTCTTGAGAAATCTGTATGCAGGTCAGGAAGCAACAGTTAGAACTGGACATGGAAGAACAGACTGGTTCCAAATAGGAAAGGAGTACATCAAGGCTGTCTATTGTCACCCTGCTTATTTAACTTATATGCAGAGGACATGAGAAACGCTGGACTGGGAGAAGCACAATCTGGAATCAAGATTGCTGGGAGAAATATCAATAACCTCAGATATGCAGATGACACCACCGTTATGACAGAAAGTGAAGAGGAGCTAAAAAGCCTCCTGATGAAAGTGAAAGAGGAAAGCGAAAAAGTTGGCTTAAAGCTCAACATTCAGAAAACGAAGATCATGACATCTGGTCCCATCACTTCATGGGAAATAGATGGGAAACAGTAGAAACAGTGTCAGACTTTATTTTGGGGGGCTCCAAAATCACTGCAGATGGTGACTGCAGTCATGAAATTAAAAGGCACTTACTCCTTGGAAGAAAAGTTATGACCAACCTAGATAGTATATTCAAAAGCAGAGACATTCTTTACCGACTAAGGTCCATCTAGTCAAGGCTATGGTTTTTCCTGTGGTCATGTATGGATGTGAGAGTTGGACTGTGAAGAAGGCTGAGCACTGAAGAATTGATGTTTTGGAACTGCGGTGTTGGAGAAGGCTCTTGAGGGTCCCTTGGACTGCAAGGAGATCCAACCAGTCCATTCTGAAGGAGATCAACCCTGGGATTTCTTTGGAAGTAATGATGCTAAAGCTGAAACTCCAGTACTTTGGACACCTCATGTGAAGAGTTGACTCATTGGAAAAGACTCTGATGCTGGGAGGAATTGGGGGCAGGATTAGAAGGGGACAACCGAGGATGAGATGGCTGGATGGCATCACGGACTCGATGGACATGAGTCTGAGTGAAATCCGGGAGATGGTTATGGACAGGGAGGCCTGGTGTGCTGCGACTCATGGGGTCGCAAAGAGTCAGACATGACTGAGTGACTGAACTTAACTGAATTATGTTACATAAAGATTGTAACATTCACTTTGCTAGGAGACACTTTCCCTTGCTGGCTTTTATAATGTAAATAACCATCTAGAGGAGATTCATGAGGTAGGGGAACTGAGGACTGTCTCTAGGCAAGAACCATCTAGGTGAGGGCAGCCTCTGCTTGACAGCCATCAGGAAACTGAAGCCCTCAGTTCAGTATCACTCAAGGACATGAGTCCTGCTAATGACCAGAGAAGGCTACAAGTGGATCCTGCCCTGACTGAGCCTTCAGATGAGAACCTGTTTGACAACTTCATTGAACCTTGTGGAGAATACAGTTAAGCTGTTTCTCATGACCTACAGAAATCGTGAGATAATAATTGTGTGTTATTTTAATCCATTAAGTTTGTGACAACGCTGTTGTGCAGTTATAGATAACTGATGTAGTCTATTAAGTAAATTATTGTGAAAATTATATTTTAATGTATTATGAGCATTAAAATATAAGGAAGCCACAGGCCTAACAACAAAGTAAAATTAAAGAACTAGGAGATAAATTAGCTTTAAAGTTAGATTTCACTGTGAGGATTTACTTTATACTCTGGAAATGCTGAGCTTTGCTTTGACTGTTGAATGGGGCACAGAGAGAAAACAAAAACAAAAGTCTCTAAGGATTTGTCAAATAGGGAAATGTAATTTTCCTTGAAAAAAGCTGGCTATATCTGCTATATAATGAAAAATAAGAAATAAGTAGCCAAGTAAAAGAGAACACAATAAGGAAATATGTTTACCTTAAATTGAGCACTTAGTAGAATGAAAACAGATAATCGCTCCTGACAATTCATAAAGGCAAGCCAGTATCATGTGGATTCAGGGTTCAAATCTATCACAAGTGTACAACTTGGTTTAAGGTAATCAAGATAGGTTAGTCAGTCAGAAGATAATCTGATAAATGCTAATCTTATTAAGTGAAACTGAACTTGAACCCAGGCACTAAGTAATTGCAGTAGATAACACTGGAAGGAAAGTAAGCAGTACTCAATAAAAATTTACAAAAGCACACAAGGAAATAAAATACAATTAGGTAGAATCAATAGCCTTCCCTGTGCAAAGAGAAGCATAAAAACTTCAGATATAAGTATTCTCATTTATAGAAATTAGATAATATTATGTCATATATTTTTAAATGACAAAATAAAAACTTGAAAATATAAAGAAATACAATAATATTGGAGAAATAACAGAATAGATTTTGTAGAAATGAATCACATTAAGCAGTTAGATGAAGAGAGAATTACTGAACTAAAAAATAACTATGAAAAATATTCACAGTGCAACTGAGTGAAGAGAAGACAACACAGAGACACAGAAAGCAGAGTGAATTGATCTAACTTATTATTATATTGTACAAAAAACGTGGTATGCAATTAAAGTAGAACTTGAGAAAAAATATATGGCTTTACAATAAAAAATGTTTCAAAAATTAAGAACTGAGCAACTACTATGAAAATTTATAAAAATTGCTTCAAAACAATTCCAAAAAAAGTAGAAAAATCAAACATTAATTTAATGAAATCAAAAAAACATAGATGGAAAGATACTCATGGATTAGAAGAACCAATATTGTAAAAATGACCACACTACCCCAAAGCAATCTACATATTCAACACAATCCCTATTTCACTACCAATATTTTTCACTGAACTAGAACAAAAAATTCCACAATCTTGTGGAAATCCAAAAGACCCTGAATAGATAGAGCAATCTTAAAAAAGAAAAAACAGCTGGAGGCACCAACCTTCATGACTTCAGACTATACACCAGCCTACAGTCATTAAGACAGCACGGTACTGATACAAAAGCAGAAATAAAGGCCAAAGGAACAAGATAGAAAGCCCAGAGGTAAAACCATGCATCTATGGGCACTGTATCTTTGACAAAGAAGGCAAGAATATAAAATGGAGAAAAGACAGCCTCTTCACTAAGTAGTGCTGGGAAAACTAGACAGCTACATGTAAAAGAATGAAACTAGAGCACTTCCTAACACCACACTCAAAAATAAGCTCAAAATAGATTAAAGACTTAAATGAAAAGCCAGAAAATATAAAACTGTTAGAGGAAAACATAGGCAATAAAATCTTTGTTACTCTTGCTGCCTAAATGACAGTAAGATCCTCTTTGAGCCACCTCTTCAGTTCACTTCAGTTCACTCTCTCAGTCGTGTCCCACTCTTTGCGACCCCATGAATCGCAGAACACCAGGCCTCCCTGTCCATCACCAACTCCCAGAGTTCACTCAAGTTCACATCCATCTAGTCCGTGATGCCATCCAGCCATCTCATCCTCTGTTGCCCCCTTCTCCTCCTGCCCCCAATCCCTCCCAGCATCAAAGTCTTTTCCAATGAGTCAACTCGTCACATGAGGTGGCCAAAGTATTGGAGTTTCAGCTTTAGCATCATTCCTTCCAAAGAAATCCCAGGGCTGATCTCCTTCAGAATGGACTGGTTGGATCTCCTTGCAGTCCAAGGGACTCTCAAAGTCTTCTCTAACACCACAGTTCAAACCATCAATTCTTCAGTGCTCAGCCTTCTTCACAGTCCAACTCTCACATCCATACATAACTACTGCAAAAATCATAGCCTTGAAAAGACGGACCTTAGTTGGCAACTATGGAAAACTCAGCTGTGGCCACAGGACTGGAAAAGGTTAGTTTTCATTCCAATCCTGAAGAAAGCAATGCCAAAGAATGCTCAAACTACTGCACAATTACACTCATCTCACAAGTAGTAAAGTAATGCTCAAAATTCTCCAAGCCAGGCTTCAGCAATACGTGAATCGTGAACTTCCTGATGTTCAAGCTGGTTTTAGAAAAGGCAGAGGAATCAGAGATCAAATTGCCAACATCCGCTGGATCATCGAATAAGCAAGAGAGTTCCAGAAAAACATCTATTTCTGCTTTATTTTCTATGCCAAAGCCTTTGACTGTGTGGATCACAATGAAGTGAAGTGAAGTTGCTCAGTCATGTCCGACTCTTTGCAACCCCGTGGACTGTAGCCTGCCAGGCTCCTCCGTCCATGGGATTCTCCATGCAAGAATACTGGAGTGGGTTACCATTTCCTTCTCCAGGGGATCTTCCTGACCCAGGGATCGAACCCATGTCTCCCACATTGCAGGCAGACGCTTTAACCTCTGAGCCACTGATCACAATAAACTGTGGAAAATTCTGAGAGAGATGGGAATACCAGACCACCTGACCTGCCTCTTGAGAAACCTGTATGCAGGTCAGGAAGCAACAGTTAGAATTGGACATGGAACAACAGACTGGTTCCAAATAGGAAAAGGAGTACATCAAAGCTGTATATTGTTGCCCTGCTTATTTATCTTTTATGCAGAGCGACCTCTTAGAGTAATGGAAATAAAAACAAAAATAAACAAATGTGCCCTAATTAAACTTAAAAGCTTTTTCACAGCAAAAGAAAAGAATAAGCATGATTAAAGACTTCTGCAAAGAAGACATATAGATGGTCAATAAACACATGAAAATATTCTCAACATCACTATTAGAGAAATGCAAATCAAAACAGCAATGAGGTATTACCTCAGTCAGAATGGCTATCATCAAAAAAATCGACAAAAATCAAATGCTGGAGAGGACGAGGAGGAAAGGGAACACTTCTACACTGTTGGTGGGATTGCAAACTGAAATAGCTACAATGGAGAACAGTGTAGAGATTCTTTTAAAAACTAGGAATAAATCTACCTTCAGTTCAGTTCAGTTCAGTTCAATCGCTCAGTCATGTGTGACTCTTTGTGACCCCATGGACTGCCGCACGCGAGGCCTTTCTGTCCATCACAAACTCCTGGAGTTTACTTAAACTCATGTCTATTGAGTCGGTGATGCCATCCAACCATCTTATCCTCTGTTTTCCGTTTCTCCTCCTGCCTTCAATCTTTAAATTTACCTTCAGTTCAGTTCAGTTCAGTATCCGACTCTTTGCAACCCCATGAATTGCAGCACACCAGGCCACCCTGTCCATCACCAACTCCTGGAGTTCACTCAGACTCATGTCCATTGATTCAGTGATACCATCCAGCCATCTCATCCTCTGTCATCTCCTTCTCCTCCTGCCCCCAATCCCTCCCAGCATCAGAGTCTTTTCCAATGAGTCAACTCTTCACATGAGGAAGCCAAAGTATTGGAATTTCAGCTTTAGCATCAGTCCTTCCAAAGAAATCCCATGCCTGATCTCCTTCAGAATGGACTGGTTGGATCTCCTTGCAGTCCAAGGGACACTCAAGAGTCTTCTCCAACACCACAGTCCAAAAGCATCAATTCTTCAGTGCTCAGCTTTCTTCACAGTCCAACTGTCACATCCATACATGATCACTGGAAAAAACATAGCCTTGACTAGATGGACCTTTGTTAGCAAAGTAGCAATTCCATTACTAGGCATATACCCAGATAAAGTCACAGTGTGAAAAGACACATGCACCAAAGTGTTCATTGTGGCACTGTTTATTTCAATACAATGTGTTGTTTTGTCACCAAGTCTTGCCCGAATCTTTGTGACACCATGGACTGCAGACTGCCTGTCCCTCACCATTTCCCAGAATTTGACCAAGTTCATGTCCACTGAATCGGTGATGCCATTCAACCATCTCATCCTCTGTTACCCTTTTCTCCTCCTGCCTTCTATTTTTCCCAACATCAGGGTTTTTTCCAATGAGTCACCTGTTCATATCAGGTGGCCAAAGTACTAGAGCTTCAGCTTTAGCATCAGTCCTTCCAAAGAGTATTCAGGGTTGATTTCCTTTAAGATTGACTGGTTTGACCTCCTTGTTTTCCAAGGGGCTCTTTTTCACTCTCCTCCTTCACCCTTATCAAGAAGCTCTTTAGTTCCTCTTTGATTTCTGCCATTAGAGTGGTATCCTCCCCGTATCTGAGGTTGTTGTTATTTCTCCCGGCAATCTTGATTCCAGCTTGTAACTCATCCAACAAGACATTTCACATGATGTGATCTGCATATAAGTTAAATAAACAGGGTGATAATAAAGAGCCTGTTGTACTCCATTTTCAATCCTGAACCAGTCAGTTGTTCCATACAGGGCTCTAAGTGTTATTTCTTAACCTGCATACAAGTTTCTCCGAAAACAGGTGAGATGGTCTGGTATTCCTGTCTCTTTAAGATTTTCCAGTTTGTTATGCTCCACACATTCAAAGGTTTTGTTACATAGTCAATGAAACAGAGGTAAATGTTTTTCTGGAACTCCCTTGCTTTCTCAATGATCCAGAAAATGTTGGCAATTTGATCTCTGTTTCCTCTGCCTTTTCTAAACCCAGGTTGAACATTTGAAAGTTCTCAGTCCATGTAATGCTAAGGACTAGCTTGGAGGATTTCGAGCCCTACCTTGCTAGCATATGAAATGAGTGCAATTGTGCAGTAGTTTGAACACTGTTTGGATTTGCTTTTCACTGGGACTGAAATGAAAACTGAACTTTTCCAGTCCTGTGTCTACTGCTGGGTTTTCCAAATTTGCTGACATATTAACTGCAGCACCGTAACAGCATCATATTTTAGGATTTTAAATAGCTTAGCTAGAATTCCATCACCTTCATTAGCTTTATTGGCAGCAATTCTTCCTAACACCCACTTGACTTCACACTCCAGTATGTCTGGCTTTAGGTGAGTGACCACACCATCGTGGTTATCTGGATTATTATGACATTTTTCTGTACAGTCTTCTGTACAAAAGGAAGGAGGAGGGACAAATTCAGAAAATAGTATTGAAATATATACATGACCATGGGTGTAAAATAAATAGCTTATAAGAAGTTGCTATATAACATAGGAAGCCCAGCCTGGCACTCTGTGATGATTTAGAGGTAGGATGAGGGGAGAAGAGAGAAGATCAAGAGGGAAGAGATACATGCATAATTATGGCTGATTGAATTGTTGTGAGCAGAAACTAGCACAACAATGTAATTTTCCTTCAATTAAAAATTTTTTTCAAAAAATAAAAAAATTAAGTGTTTCTAAAGCTAAACAATAAACAAGTATTGAATGGATTACTCCTTGGAAGAAAAGTTATGACCAACCTAGATAGTATATTCAAAAGCAGAGACATTACTTTGTCAACTAAGGTCCATCTAGTCAAGGCTATGGTTTTTCCTGTGGTCATGTATGGATGTGAGAGTTGGACTGTGAAGAAGGCTGAGCACTGAAAGAAGTGGTGCTTTAGAACTGTGGTGTTGGAGAAGACTCTTGAGAGTCCTTTGGACTGCAAGGAGATCCAATCAGTCCATTCTGAAGGAGATCAACCCTGGGATTTCTTTGGAAGGACTGATGCTAAAGCTGAAGCTCCAGTACTTTGGCCACCTCGTATGAAGAGTTGACTCATTGGAAAAGACTCTGATGCTGGGAGGAATTGGGGGCAGAAGGAAAAGGGGACGACCAAGGATGAGATGGCTGGATGGCATCACAGACTCGATGGACGTGGGTCAGAGTGAACTCCGGAAGATGGTGATGGACAGGGAGGCCTGGCATGCTGCGATTCATGGGGTCGCAAAGAGTCAGACACGACTGAGCCACTGAACTGACTGACTGACTGAACGGATTAGTAAATGAGTGAATGTGATTCTTTTTTTTCTTTTTCAATTAATTTTATTGGAGTAAAAGCAACAGAGTTGCAGAAAAACATCATTTCTGCTTTATTGACTATGCCAAAGCCTTTGACTGTGTAGATCACAATAAACTGTGGAAAATTCTGACAGAGATGGAAATACCAGACCACCTATCCTGCCTCTTGAGAAATCTGTATGCAGGTCAGGAAGCAACAGTCAGAACTGGACATGGAACAACAGACTGGTTCCAAATAGGAAAAGGAGTACATCAAGGCTGTATGTTGTCACCTGCTTATTTAAATAATATGCAGAGTACATCATGAGAAACGCTGGACTAGAAGAAACACAAGCTGGAATCAAGATTTCCAGGAGAAATATCAATGACCTCAGATACGCAGATGACACCACCATTATGGCAGAAAGTGAAGAGGAGCTAAAAAGCCTCTTGATGAAAGTAAAAGAGGAGAGTGAAAAATTTGGCTTAAAGCTCAATATTCAGAAAACGAAGGTCATGACTTCTGGTCTCATCACTCCATGGGAAATAGATGGAGAAACAGTGGAAACAGTGTCAGACTTTATTTTGGGGGGCTCCAAAATCACTGCAGATGGTGACTGCAGCCATGAAATTAAAAGACGCTTACTCCTTGGAAGAAAAGTTATGAGCAACCTAGATAGCATATTCAAAAGCAGAGACATTACTTTGCCGACTAAAGTCCGTCTAGTCAAGGCTATGGTTTTTCCAGTAGTCATGAATGGATATGAGAGTTGGACTGTGAAGAAGGCTGAGCGCCAAAGAATTGATACTTTTGAACTGTGGTGTTGGAGAAGACTCTTAAGAGGCCCTTGGATTGGAAGGAGATCCAACCAGTCCATTCTGAAGGAGATCAACCCTGGAATTTCTTTGGAAGGAATGATGCTAAAGCTGAAACTCCAGTACTTTGGCCACTTCATGTGAAGGGTTGTCTCTTTGGAAAAGACTTTGATGCTGGGAGGGATTGAGGACAGGTGGAGAAGGGGACAACCGAGGATGAGATGGCTGGATGGCATCACTGACTCAATGGACGTGAGTCTGAGTGAACTCCGGGAGTTGAGATGGACAGGGAAGCCTGGCGTGCTGCAATTCATGGGGTCGCAAAGAGTCGGACACGACTGAGAGACTGAACTGAACTGAACTGATAGTTAACATTCTAATTTCTTTTAAGAGAAAATAAACTTGGTAAAATCCTTGAAGCTGATCAAGGAGAAAGAACAACACTAAGAATAAGAATCTGTATGCTTTGGCTATTCGAGGTTTTTTTGTATTTCGATACAAACCTTGAAATTATTCGTTCTAGTTCTGTGAAAACTACCGCTGGTCACTTGATAGGGATTACATTGAATCTGTAGATTGCTCTGTGTAGTATACTCATTTTGACTATATTGATTCTTCTAATCCATGAGCATGGTATATTTCTCCATCTATTAGTGTCCTCTTTGATTTCTTTTATCAGTGTTTTATAGTTCTCTATATATAGGTCTTTAGTTTCTTTAGGTAGATATATTCATAATTATTTTATTCTTTTCGTTGCAATGGTGAATGGAGGAATCAACTTGCCTGACTTCAGGCTCTACTACAAAGCCATAGTCATCAAGAGAGTATGGTACTGGCACAAAGACAGAAATATAGATCAATGGAACAAACTAGAAATCCCAGAGATAAATCCACACACCTATGGACACCTTATCTTTGACAAAGGAGGCAAGAATATACAATGGATTAAAGACAATCTCTTTAAACAAGTGGTGCTGGGAAAACTGGTCAATCACTTGTAAAAGAATGAAACTAGATCACTTTCTAACACCATACGCATAAATAAACTCAAAATGGTTTAAAGATCTAAACATAAGACCAGAAAATATAAAACTCCTAGAGGAGAACATAGGCAAAACACTCTCCGACATAAATCACAGCAGGGTCCTCTATGATCCACCTCCCAGAACACTGGAAATAAAGGCAAAAATAAACAAATGGGACATAATTAAAATTAAAAGCTTCTGCACAACAAAGGAAACTATAAGCAAGGTGAAAAGACAGCCTTCTGAATGGAAGAAAATAATAGGAAATGAAGCAACTGACAACTAATCTCAAAAATATACAAGCAACTTATGCAGCTCAATCCCAGAAAAATAAATGACCCAATCAAAAAGTGGGCCAAAGAACTAAATAGACATTTCTCCAAAGACATACAGATGGCTAACAAACATGAAAAGATGCTCAACATCACTCATTATCAGAGAAATGCAAATCAAGACCACAGTGAGGTACCATTTCACGCCAGTCAGAATGGCTGGGATCCAAAAGTCTGCAAGCAATAAATGCTGGAGAGGGTGTGGAGAAAAGGGAACCCTCTTACACTGTTGGAATGCAAACTAGTACAGCCACTATGGAGAACAGTGTGGAGATTCCTTAAAAACTGGAAATAGAACTGCCTTATGACCCAGCAACCACACTGCTGGGCATACACACCGAGGAAACCAGAATTGAAAGAGACACATGTACCCCAATGTTCATCGCAGCACTGTTTATAATAGCCAGGACAAGGAAACAACCTAGATGTCCATCAGCAGATGAATGGATAAGAAAGCTGTGGTACATATACACAATGGAGTATTACTCAGCAATTAAAAAGAATACATTTGAATCAGTTTTAATGAGGTGGATGAAACTGGAGCCGATTATACAGAGTGAAGTAAGCCAGAAAGAAAAACACCAATACTGTATACTAACACATATATATGGAATTTAGAATGATGGTAATGATAACCCTGTATGCGAGACAGCAAAAGAGACACAGACGTATAGAACGGATGTTTGGACTCTGTGGGAGAGGGAGACAGTGGGATAATGTGGGAGAATGGTATTGAAACATGTATACTATCATGTAAGAAATGAATCACCAGTCTATGTTCAATGCAGGATACAGGATGCTTGGGGCTGGTGCAGGGGGATGATCCAGAGAGATGATATGGGGTGGGAGGTGGGAAGGGGGTTCAGGATTGGGAACTCATGTACACCGTGGCAGATTAATGTCAATGTATGGCAAAACCAATACAGTATTGTAAAGTAAAATAAAGCAAAAATAATTTTTAAAAATAATAATATTAAAAAAAAAAAAACAATCTATGCAGTTCAGGAAGCAACAATTGGGAATGTTGCTTTTCTAATTGGACATGGACATCGAACAGACTGGTTCCAAATCAGGAAAGGAGTACGTCTAGGCTGTATATTGTCACCCTGCTGATTTAACTTATACGCAGAGCACATCATGAGAAATGCTGGTCTGGATGAAGCACAAGCTGGAACCAAGATTGCCAGGAGAAATATCAATAACCTCAGATATGCAGATGACACCACTCTTATGGAAGAAATTGAAGAACTAAAGAGCCTCTTGAAAGTGAAAGAGGAGAGTGTGACAAAGTTGGCTTAAAGCTCAACATTCAGAAAACTAAGATCATGGCATCCAGTCCCATCACTTCATGACAAATAGATGGGGAAACAGTGGAAACAGTGACAGACTTTATTTTCTTGGGCTCTAAAATCGCAACAGATGGTGACTGCAGCCATGAAATTAAATGACACTTGCTCCTTGGAAGAAAAGTTATGACCACCTAGACAGCACATTACAAAGCAGAGACATTACTTTGCCAACAAAGATCTGTCTAGTCAAAACTCTGGTTTTTCCAGTAGTCATGTATGGATGTGAAAGTTGGACTATAAAAAAGCTGAGTGCTGAAGGACTGATGCTTTTGAAGTGTGGTGCTGGTGAAGACTCTTGAGAGTCCCTTGGACTGCAAGGAGATACAACCAATCCATCCTAAAGGAGATCAGTCCAGAATATTTATTGGAAGGACTGATGCTGAAGCTGAAACTCCAGTACTTTTATACCAAATCTTAACAAGAACAGAACAAGGGAAATTATAGGCCACTCTAACTCATGAGCAAAGTTGCAAAATTCCTATGAAAAATATTGAATTATTGAAGGTAAAACGTCATTAGCATGTTGGATTAATGTTAGAATTCAGGAGTGATTTAACATCAGAAAACGAAAGAAGTTAGTTCAATATATTAATACATTAAACTAGAATAAATAGGTAATAACCTTCAGTTCAGTTCAGTCGCTCAGTCGTGTCCGACTCTTGTGACTTTATGTACCAAACCACACCAGGCCTCCCTGTCCATCATCAACTGCCACAGTCCACCCAAATCCATGTCCATTGAGTTGGTGCTGCCATACAACCATCTCATCCTCTGTCGCCCCCTTCTCCTCCTACCCTCAATCTTTCCCAGATTCAGGGTCTTTTCAAATGAGTCAGCTCTTCACATCAGGTGTCCAAAGTATTGGAATTTCAGCTTCAGTATCAGTCCTTCCAATGAACACCCAGGACTGATCTCCTTTAGGATGGACTGGTTGGATCTCTTTGCAGTCCAAGGGACTCTCAAGTCTTCTCCAACACCACAGTTCAAAAGCATCAAATCTCCTGTGCTCAGCTTTCTTTATAGTCCAACTCTCACATCTATACAAGAACACTGGAAAAACCATAACCTTGACTAGACAGACCTTTGTTGGCAAAGTAATGTCTCTGCTTTTTAATATGCTGTCTAGGTTGGTCATAACTTCCCTTCCAAGGAGCAAGCGTCTTTTAATTTCATGGCTGCAATCACCATCTGCAGTGGTTTTGAAGCCAGAAAAATAAAGTCAGCCACTCTTTCTACTGTTTCCCCATCTATTTGCCATGAAGTGATGGGACCAGATGCAATGATCTTAGTTTTTGGAGTAACAATCTCAGATTATGTGAAATAAAAAACTTTATATACAATTCAACACCCACAAGTGACAAAATTTCTGAAAATTGGGTGGAAGAGCATTTTCTTAATTAGACGAAAGGATCAAAATAAAAGCACACAGAGTTACAGAAAACACTTTGGTAACTAATGGGGGTAGAGGCAAGTTGGAGGTAGGGGAATAAGAGGCACAAATTACTGTGTATAAAATAAATGAATTACAATGCTATATTATACAGCACAGGGCATATAGCCAATATTTTATATCAACTTTATAATATATAAATTAGTATGCATTATTAGATCATATTATATAACTAATTATATATTACATAACTAATAATATTAATGTATAATATATACCAATATAGCATTAACTTTTATGCTATATAGAAATATTGAATAACTATGTTGCACATCTAAAACTAATATAATACTGTAAATCAGTTGTATATACTTCAATAAAAGTGGGATTGTCATTCATAGCAAACACACCACAATAAGATTCATTTTAAATCCACCAGACCAACAAAAAATTACAAAATCAATACTCCAAGTGTTGGCAAAGATGTGGAGAAATGAGGAAACACACAACTATTGTTAAGTGTACAAATAATGATCACTATTCCAGAAAATATTTGATATCACCCACTAAGTTAAGTATATTCAAACTGTAAAAGCCAGCAATTCTACTCAGGTATATTTCTAAGGAAAAAATATTGCATCTAATATGTATATACCTTAGGAAAAATTTTTGCATGTGCTTATCAAGTGAAATATTTATAAATATCCCCAACAGCAGTGTTCATAAAAACAAAAATTTAGAATGACTAAAATGACCACCAATAGTAAATAATTAGCTTGAGTATTT
Organism: Ovis aries; assembly: GCF_016772045.2. Classification (NCBI taxonomy): domain Eukaryota; kingdom Metazoa; phylum Chordata; class Mammalia; order Artiodactyla; family Bovidae; genus Ovis; species Ovis aries. The sequence continues at coordinate 49,906,698 of NC_056056.1, forward strand.
ATTCAATGGAAAAAAAAATGAATCAATTGCTAGTGCATGCATCAACCTGATTTAACCTTGAAAAGATGTTCACACATAAATTTTAAAGAACATTGAGCAAAAGAGCCCCTGATACATATGGTAGGAGATTTTAAAACAAGGAAAATCATCCACAAATCAACCAATGTAATTCACCACACTAACAAATTGAAAAATAAAAGCCATATGATTATCTCAATAGATGCAGATAAAGCCTTTGACAAAATTCAACATCCGTTTATGGTAAAAACTCTCCCAAAAGCAGGAATAGAAGGAACATACCTCAACATAATAAAAGCTATATATGACAAACCCACAGCAAACATTATCCTCAATGGTGAAAAATTGAAAGCATTTCCCCTAAAGTCAGGAACAAGACAAGGGTGCCCACTTTCACCGCTACTATTCAACATAGTTCTGGAAGTTTTGGCCACAGCAATCAGAGCAGAAAAAGAAATAAAAGGAATTCAAATTGGAAAAGAAGAAGTAAAACTCTCACTGTTTGCAGATGACATGATCCTCTACATAGAAAACCTTAAAGACTCCACCAGAAAATTACTAGAGCTAATCAATGAATATAGTAAATTTGCAGGATATAAAATCAACACACAGAAATTCCTTGCATTCCTATACACTAATAATGAGAAAGTAGAAAAAGAAATTAAGGAAACAATTCCATTCACCATTGAAACAAAAAGAATAAAATACTTAGGAATATATCTATCTAAAGAAACTAAAGACCTGTATATAGAAAGCTATAAGATACTGGTGAAAGAAATCAAAGAAGACACTAATAGATGGAGAAATATACCACGTTCATGGATTGGAAGAAACAATATAGAGAAAATGAGTATACTACCCAAAGCAATCTACAGATTCAATGCAATCCCTATCAAGCTACCAGTGGTATTTTTCACAGAACTAGAACAAATAATTTCACAATTTTGTATGGAAATACAAAAAACATCGAATAGCCAAAGCAGTCTTGAGAAAGAAGAATGAAACTGGAGGAATCAACCTGCCTGACTTCAGGCTCTACTACAAAGCCATAGTCATCAAGACAGTATGGTACTGGAACAAAGACAGAAATAAAGATCAATGGAACAAAATCAGAAGACCAGAGATAAATCCACACACCTATAGACACCTTATCTTTGACAAAGGAGGCAAGAATATACAATGGAGTAAAGGCAATCTCTTTAACAAGTGGTGCTGGGAAAACTGGTCAACCACTTGTAAAAGAATGAAACTAGAACAGGTTACACTCTTCCTTCCCTGATCCTTCCTCTTGGTTTACGTTTTTCCCTAAGTGCTCAGCTCTCTGGGAACATAATTGGTGAGAAGCCTTGCCATGATTCCAGATGCTTCAGTAACCTGCCTGTCTGTGGGCATCCTTTCTACTTCCCTGGCATTTCTGAGGTGAATGAACAAAAAAGCTACCTTCTGGACTCTGGTGTCTTCCTTGCCAATGGCAATGGTGTGCCCAGACAAAATTCAGAAAATGTCTTTTCCCCTGTGTACTTATGCTATGCCCTTTGGGATATGAATAGTGTTGCTTTGCCCAGTGAGTTTTAGTGCAAATAACACTTGCATCTTGTGCTAACAGTCCCTCCCTAGAGTTATACTCAGAATCAATAGGGTGCATTAGGGAAACTATTTGATTCCAAAGAAATTAATTTACTGATTTTCCTTGACACTTAGAAACATTTGCTCTCACCTTGACCAAACCACCCTGCTTCACTCCCTTTTTTCTTGGGATACATTTTCTTCAAAGGGATTTCAGTCTACTCAGACAGCACTCTCTTCTTCCATTAAAAATGCTGAGAACTTTCTAAACATTGGAGAAGAGCAAGTATTTTTTTTTTTAAATAGAAGCTTTAAATATAACCAAAATATATTGATCTATTATTTTCAGTAATAGAACATAAAAAATGTTCTAAACTTCAAAGAATGAGAAATTAGTGAAATTAATTATTATGATATATCCACATAATAGAATTTTTTAATGTTGATATTAGGTTCATTCAGTCACTCAGTCATGTCTGACTCTTTGTGACCCCATGAATCGCAGCACGCCAGGCCTCCCTGTCCATCACCAACTCTCGGAATTCACCAAAACTCATGTGCATCTAGTTAGTGATGCCAGCCAGCCAGCTCATCCTCTGTCGTCCCCTTCTCCTCCTACCCTTAATCCCTCCCAGAATCAGGGAGTCTGATTTTCCAATGAGTCAACACTTCATATGAGGTGGCCAAAGTATTGGAGTCTCAGCCTCAGCATCAGTCCTTCCAATGAACACCCAGGACTGGTCTCCTTTAGGATGGACTGGTTGGATCTCCTTACAGTCCAAGGGACTCACAAGAGTCTTCTCCAACACCACAGTTCAAAAGCATCAATCTTTTGGCACTCAGCTTCTCTAACAGTCCAATTTGCACATCCATACATGACCACTGGAAAACCCACAGCCTTGACTAGATGGACCTTTGTTGGCAAAGTAATATCTCTGCTTTTTAATATGCTGTCTAGGTTGGTCATATCTTTCCTTCCAAAGAGTAAACGTCTTTTAATTTCATGGCTGCATTCACCATCTGCAGTGATTTGGGAACCCAGAAAAATAAAGTCTGACACTGTCTCCACTGTTTCCCCATCTATTTCCCATGAAGTCACAGGACAAGTTGCCATGATCTTTGTTTTCTGAATGTTTAGCTTTAAGCCAACTTTTTCACTCTCCTCTTCCACTTTCATCAAGAGGCTTTTTAGTGTCTCTTCACTTTCTTCCATAAGGGTGGCGTCATCTGCACATCTGAGGTTACTGATATTTTTCCTGGCAATCTTGATTCCAGCTTGTGCTTTTCCATCCCAGCGTTTCTCATAATGTATTCTGCATAGAAGTTAAATAAGCAGGCTGACAATATACAGCCTTGACGTACTCCTTTTTCTATTTGGACCCAGTCTGTTCTTCCATGTCCAGTTCTACCTGTTGCTTCCCAACCTGCATATACGTTTCTCAAGAGGCAGGTCAGGTGGTCTGGTATTACCATCTCTTTCAGAGTTTTGCACAGTTCATTGTGATCCACACAGTCAAAGGCTTTGGTATAGACAATGAAGCAGAAATAGATGCTTTCCTGGAACTCTCTTGCTTTTTCCATGATCCAGCAGATGTTGGCAATTTGATCTCTGGTTCCTCTGCCTTTTCTAAAATCAGCTTGAACATCTGGAAGTTCATGGTTCACGTATTGCTGAAGCCTGGCTTGGAGAATTTTGAGCATTACTTTACTAGTTGTGATATGAATGCAATTGTGTGGTAGTTTGAGCATTCTTTGGCATTGCTTTCTTCGGGATTGGAATGAAAACTGACCTTTTCCAGTCCTGTGGCCACTGCTGAGTTTCCCAAATTTGCTGGCATATTGAGTGCCAGCATTTTCACACCATCATCTTCCAAGATTTGAAATAGTTCCACTGGACTGGCTCTAGGTGAGTGATCACACCATCATGATTATCTGGGTTGTGAAGATATTTTTTGTAGAGTTCTGCTGTGTATTCTTGCCACCTCTTCTTAGGATCTTCTGCTTCTGTTAGGTCCATAACATTCCTGTCCTTTATTGACCCCATCTTTGCATGAAATATTCCCTTGGTATCTCTAATTTTCTTGAAGAGATCTCTAGTCTTTCCCATTCTGTTATTTTCCTCTATTTCTTTGTATAGATATCTGAGGAAGGCTTTCTTATCTCTCCTTGCTATTTTTTGGAAATCTGCATTCAGATTCTTATCTTTCCTTTTCTCCTTTTCTCCTTTTACTTTTCATTTCTCTTCTTTTCACAGCTATTTGTAAGGCCTTCTCAGACAGCCATTTTGCTTTTTTGCATTTCTTTTCCATGGGGATGGTCTTGATCCCTGTCTCCTGTACAATGTCACAAACCTCCATCCATAGTTCATCGGGTACTCTGTCTATCAGCTCTAGGCCCTTAAATCTATTTCTCACTTCCACTTATAATCATAAGGGATTTGATTTAGGTCATACCTGAATGGTCCATTGCAGCCAGCGTGCTGCAAAGAGAACCTACCCCACATCCGAGATCAGCGGTGGCGGCCAAGAGGAGCCACCCTATGTCCAAGGAGCAGCAGCTGCGCACGCGCAGGAGAGCCAAGGAGCTACTCCACATTCAAGGTCAGGACAGGTGACCTCATCCAAGGTAAAGAGCAGTAGCTGCACTTTGCTGGAGCAGCCGTGAAGATACCCCATGTCCAAGGTAAGAGAAACCCAAGTAAGATGGTAGGTGTTCTGAGAGGGCATCAGAGGGCAGACACACTGAAACCATAATCACAGAAAACTAGCCAATCTGATCACACAGACCACAACCTTTTCTAACTCAGTGAAACTAAGCCATGCTGTTTGGGACTACCCAAGTTGGACAGGTCATGGTGGAGAGGTCTGACAGAATGTGGTCCACTGGAGAAGGGCATGACAAACCACTTACAGTATTCTTGCCTTGAGAACCCCAGGAACAGTATGAAAAAGGCAAAATGATAGGATACTGAAAGAGGAACTCCCCAGGTCGGTAAGTGCCCAATATGCTACAGAGGATCAGTGGAGAAATAACTCCAGAATAAATGAAGTTATGGAGCCAAAGCAAGAACAATACCCAGTTGTGGATGTGACTGGTGATAGAAGCAAGGTCCAATGCTGTAAAGAGCAATATTGTGTAGGAACCTGGAATGTTAGGTCCATGAATCAAGGCAAATTGGAAGTGGTAAAACTTCCAAGGAGATGGCAAGAGTGAACATCAACATTCTAGGAATCAGTGAACTGAAATGGACTGGAATGGGTGAATTTAACTCAGATGACCATTATATCTACTGCTGTGAGCAGGAATCCCCTAGAAGAAATGGAGTAGCCATCATGGTCACAAAAGAGTCCGAAATGCAGTACTTGAATGCAATCTCAAAAACAACAGAATGATCTCTGTTCATTTCCAAGGCAAACCATTCAATATCACTGTGATCCAAGCCTATGCCCCAACCAGTAACACTGAAGAAGCTGAAGTTGAACGGTTCTATGAAGACCTACAAGACCTTTTAGAACTAACACACACACAAAAAGATGTCCTTTTCATTATAGGGGACTGGAATGAAAAAGTAAGAAGTCAAGAAACACCTGGAATAACAGGAAAATTTGGCCTTGGAATAAGGAATGAAGCAGGGCAAAGGCTCATAGAGTTTTGCCAAGAGAATGCACTTGTCATAGGAAACACCCTCTTCCAACAACACAAGAGAAGACTCTACACATGGACATCAACAGATGGTCAACACCAAAATCAGATTGATATTAGGTAGGAGAATTTAAATAAATTAAAGGTTATCAATCATACAGATTTAAGTATAAGTGCAGTTTATATGGTATGAAATCCTGTTTATATGGTTATGTGAGTGTGTATGTCTGTGTACCTGTGAATGTGTGAATGTTTTGAAGAATGCACACAAAGGAATTAACCGTAGTTATTTCTGGGTGTGAGATTACTTTATATTAAAAAAATACACAATTATTTATATGATTTTAAGTTCCCTTATAACTGTAACACTTCTTAAAACTATGCAAGTTAAGTTCCATACAATCTGATGTATATACTTGGCTTTTATAACCATTAAAAATTAATGTGGATTTATTTAAGTATATTTTCCATATCTTATCATTTTTATCAAATGGATGAAATTTTTGAAAGAAAAACTGATAACATAGAATTCTAACTTGCCAATCATATTCATGCAAAGGCTTACAAAAAATTGATTGTTATATCGAAAATATATATCTTTTGCTATTTAATTAAAACACAAAAGACAATCCCAGTAGAAATATTGAGAATAGAATGACAGCATCATTTTTCCTTCTTGTTATTTAAAAAACAGCTATTCATAGCAGAAAAATGTTTTATTGATTGTGTCAACACTGATAAGCAGGTGCTTTTGCAAACATGCAAAAGCAAAAAACAAGAAAACAAACAATAAAGTGAAATTAAGCATATGTCCTATATATCAGTCTTGCCTAGCCAAGAAAAGTTGCATTATTAATATTGCTTTTCATAATTTCTTCTTTATTCTTCCTATTTTTTGTTTTATAACAAGATCTTAACCAAGTCAAATAGAGAACTCAAAAGATTCTAAAGCAGAAAACATAGCTGCAAACATTCAATTACATTATTCTCAGGTCTGGTGACTCCAGAGACAAACTGAAAAACTTGGAGCCTCACATGGACATATTTGTGCCATCGTGTAAGAATAAATGCCAAGTTAAACTAGGGAGAAAAAGTATAATTAAATTAAACTGAATTTAATTAAATTTAATTTTAAAATGGAATTGTAGAGCTTTATCTACTGATGTCTGTTCAAGTAAATATATACATTTTGTGGTATTATATTAGATGATTGAGGCAAGCTGGTGACAGACATCCCACTATCCAGGGCAAGCCCTGTCAGAATTTCCTATTAAGCTGTCAGTCACAATACACTAAGTATCAAAAAGGATGAAGGTGTACATTTTGTTTCCTAATTCATTATTCCCCAAAATCACAGGACAGAATGTGCCCTAAATATCAGTCTCTAGTTATTATAATAAAATATTACCTATTTTTTCAATATATGGCTAAATATATGAAAGAAATGCATACAACTAGGGAAATAAAACTTTTGCTTCATTGATTATAAACATATAAGTATTAAGATGTAAATTGACACAAATAAATAATGCTGTTCTCATGTCTCCTGACTGCTACAAAACATAAACTGAAATTGATTTAGACATGGGATATGTACTCCTTTATCAGTTTTAATTACCTGTTTTAAAGAAAGTGGTTTTAAAAGAAAAGCAAGCTATTAGATGTTCAGTTTGATAACAGTCAACACTTATACAGAAAATTCATTCAAAATTTACTAAGGCGCTCAACAGAGTCTTATTTTTATTGTCAGGCACTGTTCTAAATCCTGGATATGTGATGGTGAGAAGAATAGAAAGGGTCCTCATCTATTGCAGTAGGGAAGGCAGATTGTTTCAAACACACAAATTGAAGTCTGTGATAGGTGTATAGCAGGATGAATATTTTTCTTGCTCACCTGACTCCTTTTTTTTTTCTTTTCACATTTCCATCTCCATTGCTCCCTTACTCAGTCATTTCTGTTTGTGAGTAACTAGATTTGATAAGATAGAGAAAGAATATAGTGAGAAAGACATGGCATAAATAGTGGCCAATATTAGTGAGAGAAACATTGTTTCTGCTGCAAATAGTTCTCTCTGAAAAATCTAGAAGAATCAGCACCTTCTCCCACAACAAAACCAAGGAGCTGCTGCCTTATCTCCCTGGTGACAGGAGCGCAGAGCAGGACAGGGGTGTATAAAAGATGATATTTTGATAAGATGGAAGCAAAGGAAGGGAGATCTTAGAATGGAATGCAGAGAGACCCAGCTAAAGTGTAGGCAACACAATTACTAATCCCTCTGGTTTCCATGATATAATACAATATTTTTCCTGGTTTTGTATCAAACATTGCAAACATACATGAAGACATCAAATACCTAACCAGAAAGCAAATAGCAAGACCAAAATTAATGGGGAATAGGCAGAGAAGTCAGGGAGGTTCTCTTGAGAAAGAAATATTTCAGCTGAGATCTGAAAGATTAGATTTCATTAGACAAATGGCACAAAGGGCCATTTTGCACAAGTTAGCCATGTTATAAGGAAGACAAATTCCACAACTTAAAAAATGCTGCGAGTTTGGGAGACAGGCATAAAAATGACAGCATTGATTAGGCAGTGGCAAGCCCATACAGTGCCCTGAGGTCAACATGAAAGACTATTCTTCACCTTGAGAGTAATTGGAAGACTTTGAAGATGGTAAGAAGGGCTGTGATAAGATCACTGAGGCACTGATTTAATATGATCATTCCACTAGAGATGAGGAGAGGCAGGCAGGCAATTAGAATGTGATAATGTTGTACAAGAGAGGTAATGGCCACCTGAAAACTCAACATGTTAGCATTGGAGATGAAGAAAAACAGGCTTGAGAAGTATTTGGAGGTTAATTTGATCAGAACAGGTAGTAAATTGTGGATACGGAGTAAGAGAAAGGGAAGGTATGAAGAATTTAGACAATGCTGATGCTGGTGAGTAAGATGGGGAAAATTAGATCAGAATTGGTTTGACAAGGAAATTTTTAAAATTAAATACACTGTGTTAAGATGCTCTTGAAATAAGTATCCAAATGGAAATGCAAGAGAATTCCAAATAGAAACTCCACCACAGAACATTCAGGTCAAGATTTAGAGGAGCAAGTCAAGAGTAGAAGCAGATAAACTGGGAAATGTTTGAGATTTGGAACAAGGACACTGTCTAGGTGGCACCTGCAAAGGCTGATTCTCAGGCACCAAATAAGAGCCTAAAGAATCTGAGAGATTCTTTAAAAAGAATCTCAATACAGATTCTATTCCCTTGTGTCTCCCTAAAATGTCCAGGAGATGCTCTCTGATCATTAGGTTCATGGAAATTTTAAGACTCTATCTTAAAACTAAGGCATCAGTCAATTCACCTAAATTTAGAGGCAAGTCATTTGCTAAATGGAGAAGGCAATGGCAACCCACTCCAGTGCCTGGAAAATCCCATGGATGGAGGAGCCTGGTAGGCTGCAGTCCATGGGGTCGCTAAGAGTCGGGCACGACTGAGCGACTTCACTTTCACTTTTCACTTTCATGCATTGGAGAAGGAACTGGCGACCCACTCCAGTGTTCTTGCCTGGAGAATCCCAGGGACAGACGAGCCTAGTGGGCTGCCATCTATGGAGTCGCACAGAGTCGGACATGACTGAAAGCAACTTAGCAGCAGCAGCAGCAGCATTTGCTAAATCAAAAAATTTGACCAAAACTATACAAGAAACTCAGTTAAGGACTCTGAGTGATAAAAAGGTGAAACGAAAGCAAACATTTGGTGACGACTTCTGTGAGACCCAGTATTCTAAGTAGTCCATATATTGACTCATTTCATTTATGCCATGAGGTAAGTAAAACTGATCTCTCCATTTTACAGAAGAAAAAATGGAGGAATAGGGTGACTTTGTAATATGCCAGTGATAGCAGATATGGGATGTGAAACTAGGCAACATGGCTTTGGACTCATACTTATTAATTACTATATTATTATGTAAAATAAGACCAAGTTGGTTTTATTATCCAGAATATAATAAATAAAGGCCATAAGAATATAATAATATATTGTAAAATATAATAAATAAAAGCCATAATGTATAAGATAAAATTGTAAAGCAACTTGTTACTCAGATTTAGGAAGCTCTAGAGATCTGTCACAGGTACTAAAATATACTTTCTCAAATGAGTGCAGATACTTCAATTAGGCTAGGCTAGGAAGAGCTATGAAAACAATCAACTGCAAAATATCATTTAACAAAACAAAGTTTTATTTATTATTTTTTCTTCCATTGTTTAAAATTTATTTTAATCTGAAGATAATTGCTTTTCAAGGGTGCATTGGTTTTTGCCATACAACATAAATCAGCCACAAGTATACCTATATCCCCTCCCTCCTGAACCTCCTTTTAATCCTACTCCCATCCCACCCCTCTAGGTTGTCACAGAGCACCAGGTTGACCCCCTGTGTGATACAGCAACTTCCCACTAGCTATCTAGTTTACATATGGTAAAGTATATATTTCAGTGCTACTCTCTCAATTTGTCCCATCCTCTCTTTTCCTCACAAATCTGCTCTCTATGTCTGTGTCTCTATTCCTGCCCTGTAAACAGGTTAATCAATACCATTTTCCTAGATTCCATGTATATATGTGTTAATACATGAAATTTTCTCTTTCTGACTTATTATACTCTGTTAAGTTCTAGGTTCATCCACCTCAGTTCAACAGACTCAAAGTTCATTTACTATTGACACTACATCTCCAACATGAGTATGCAGAGGAGTGTTGTTCATCATTATTAGTTAGAGACCCAGGAAGACAGAGGTTACATCTTGAATTTGAGTTCCATACCCTCTCAGAAGGATAACAAAGAGTATAGGCTCAAACACAGACTTTTGAAACATCCACCTAGAACAATCAGATTACTATGAACCCGGATCACATTTCATCGGCCAAAGCCAGTTATTCATAGCCACATCTAATTTTAAGAGGATAGCAAAAGAAAAGTGAAATATTTGTCCATATCCTTACAGACTACTTCACCAGACTCCCCATAACTTCATGGTGAAGCGAAGTGAAGTCACTCAGTCGTGTCCGACTCTTTGCGACCCCATGGACAGTAGCCTACCAGGCTCCGCCATTCACGGGATTTTCCAGGCAAGAATACTGGAGTAGGCTGCCATTTCCTTCTCCAGGGGATCTTCCCAACCCAGGCATCGAACCTGGGTCTCCTGCATTGCAGACAGACGCTTTATCGTCTGAGCCACCAGGGAAGTCCCAACTTCATGGTAGCACCTCCCATTTCTAGACCACTCATTGTCAAAGGAGAAGATGATGATTCCTGTGCAGAGTATTCCTTTCTTTGTTTCCTTCACGCAACTCACTTCCAGCTACCACTCTTGAACAGAAGATGTCTGAAAACTGTCATCTGGTTAGGTGTCACCAGAGGTCAGAAAAGAAAAAAAGTACTCCAAGCCAAGATGTAATAGACTATAAGTTCAAAGACAAGAAGAAAAAGAGGCAGAGGTAAAATTCAATTGTTAAAATGCCAAAAGCAGTAATAAATGCCTCAAGAAGTTGTTTTTCAGTGATAATAAGACATTTTCCTTTTGCCAAGGTCCTTAGGAAGTATTGGAGTAGGTTTAAAAGAAAGAGAAACACAGACTGTCTGATACTAAACTTTATAAAGATGAAACTGTATTCTAACATACCACTTTTTCAAACTTTAAAAAATCAGAGCTATTTGAAGGAAAGTTCTCTCGACTTCTTATTGTCTTAGGACACATTGTCCTTGAGTACACATGGATCAAAGCTTTACTTATCATTCTAGACTACTGTTCCTTCTACCATCTAGTACCTGGGACAGCAAACAATCATGACATAGCATAAATGGTAATTTGCAATTAAGGGAAAGGTTGGATAAGACTGAGAAAATGCAGGTTATAAACTTTTAAAAAATTTTTTGATTTATAGTAAGCTTCCAAAAAGAAATGTTAGCACACAAAACTTTATTTCTGTGACAGAAATAAAGAAATATCTTTTATGAACTTATTTGTAGACTGGGCATGGCTGAGTTAAGAATGCCTGAGTTTGAGTAAATCTCAATGAAGCCCTCCAAATCTGAAAATCAAAGATGGTAAAGACTGAAAAACAAAGGAAAAAATATCCAAGTCCTAAATAACACAATAATTATATTTATTATATATAATTGACCTCTGTAGACTAATTTATGCAATGACAGAAGACTGTGTATTCTTCTCAAGCTCACATGGAACATTCACTAAAATAGGCCACATACTGGGTCATAAAATAAACTTCAACGAGTTAAAAAAGAAGAAATCATACAATGTCTATACTCAGGCCACAATGAAATTAAACTAGAGACAGAAAGATAACTGAAAAATTCAAAAATACATGGCAAATAAATAATAAAAATATTAAAAAAGAGGAAGAACCTAAAATCAGTCATCTAGATGGAACTCTTAGCAAAATCTATTAAGAAGAACAAATTAAATTCAAAGTAGGGAAAAGAAAAGAAATAACAAAAAAATCAAAGCAGAAATCAATGAAATAGAAAAGAGGGAATGAATAGTAAAAATCAATGAAAACAAGGCTGGCTGAATGAAAAGATAAATTAAATCGACTAGCCTCTAGCCAAGCTAACTAAGAAAAAGGAGAGACATGACACAAATTGCTAATATCAGAAGTAAAAGAAGAGATATCATTACAGAACTATAGAAAATTAAAAGAATAATAAAGAAATGTGAGTACACTATGCTCATAAATTTGATGAAATGGACCAATTCTGTTGTTGAATTTAACAAAATACATATGAAATACATTGGAAAAAAATAAAACTCTGCAGGAAAAAACACAGCACTACATATATAAGAATTATTTCATGTCCATGGGTGAGAAGTCTTAAAATTTTCAAGATGCTGATTCTTGCCAACTTGGTCTGTAGATTGAATACAAGGCCAATAAGAATCCCATAAAGATAACGACAAACTGATTCCAGAGTAAGTCTGGAGAGGCAAAATATCCAGAATGTCTAACACAATATTGACTGGGAAGAACAAAGTTGGATGATGGACAGCTTTAAGCCAACTTTTTCACTCTCCACTTTCACTTTCATCAAGAGGCTTTTTAGTTCCTCTTTACTTTCTGCCATAAGGGTGGTGTTATCTGCATATTTGAGGTTATTGATATATCTCCTGGCAATCTTGATTCCAGCCTGTGCTTCTTCCAGCCCAGCGTTTCTCATGATGTACTCTGCATATAATTTAAATAGGTGGGGTGACAATATACAGCCTTGACGTACTCATTTTCCTATTTGGAACCAGTCTGTTGTTCCATGTCCAGTTCTAACTGTTGCTTCCTGACCTGCAAACAGATTTTTCAAGAGGCAGGTCAGATGGTCTGGTATCCCCATCTCTTTCAAAATCAATAACCTCAGATATGCAGATGACCCCATCCTTATAGCAGAAAGTAAAGAGGAACTAAAAAGCCTCTTGATGAAAGCGGGGAGTGAAAAAGTTGGCTTAAAGCTCAACATTCAGTAAATGAAGATCATGGCATCTGGTCCCTTCACTTCATGACAAATAGATGGGGAAACAGTGGAAACAGTGTCAGACTTTATATTTTGGTCTTCAAAATCACTGCAGATGGTGACTGCAGCCATAAAATTAAAAGATGCTTACTCCTTGGAAGAAAAGTTATGACCAACCTAGATAGCATATTCAAAAGCAGAGACATTACTTTACCAACAAAGGTCTGTCTAGCCAAGGCCATGGTTTTTCCAGTAGTCATGTATGGATGTGAGAGTTGGACTGTGAAGAAGGCTGAGCACCGAAGAATTGATGCTTTTGAACTGTGGTGTTGGAGAAGACTCTTGCGAGTCCCTTGGACTGCAAGGAAATCCAACCAGTCCATTCTGAAGGAGATCAGCCCTGGGATTTCTTTGGAAGGAATGATGCTGAAGCTGAAACTCCAGTACTTTGGCCACCTCATGTGAAGAGTTGACTCATTGGAAAAGACTCTGATGCTGGGAAGGATTGGGGGCAGGAGGAGAAGGGGACGACAGAGGATGAGATGGCTGGATGGCATCACAGACTCGATGGACGTGAGTCTGAGTGAACTCTGGGAGTTAGTGATGGACAAGGAGGCCTGAAGTGCTGCAATTCATGGGGTCGCAAAGAGTTGGACATGACTGAGCGACTGACTGAGTGACTGACTGACCGTCCTATCAGAATCTATTATTAAGTGCACTACAGTTCAGTGGTAAAGAAGTCACCTGCCAATGCAGTAGATGGAGTTTCCATCCCTGGGAAGGGGAGCTCCCTGGGAAGGGGATATGGTAACCTACTCCAGTATTCTTGCCTGGAAAATCCCATGAACAAAAGAGCCTGATGGGCTATACTCCATGGCTTCTCCAAGAGTCAGACAAGACTGGGCAACTGAGCATGTAATAAAAACAGCATGGTGTTAGTGAGGAAGTAGATTACATAATGGAAATAGTGGAACATAAATAGAGAGCTCAGAAACAGACCACCATAAATAAATAAATAAATAAATACAGGCTTTGTACCTTTCACAAAAGTTAACTCAAAATGTATGATAGACTTAAATTTAAAACACAGAACTATAACACTCATAAAACATAAAGTGGAAGAAGGCCATATGACCTTGGCTATTACAATAATTTTTTAGATACAATACCAAAGGCTTTATCCATGAAACAAATAATTGCTGAACTGAGCTTCATCAAAATTAAAAATTCCTCTGTGAAATATGATGTCAACAGAATGAGAAGACTAACTAAACACTAAGAAAATTATTTTAAAAACACATATCTGATAAAACACTGTTATCCAAAATACAATAAATTCTTAAAACTCAACAATAAGAAAAAACAGCCTGATTAGAAAATGAGGGGAAGATAGACACCTTATTAAAGAAGATAGAAAGATGAAACAAGCTAGTGAAAATAACAAAAAAAGAAACAGACTCATGGATATAAAAATCAAAGTAGGGCTATCCATGGAGAAAGGGGGTGGAAGAGGCAAGATAGGTGAGGTGATTAAGAGATACCAACTATTATGTATGAAATAAACAAATGATGAAAAATATTGTACAACACAGGGTATATACTCACAGTTTTATAATAACTATAAGTGGAGTATAACCTTTAAAAATTGTGAATTATTATGTTTTACACATGTTTTATATATTATATATATATATATACACACACACACACAGATAATATTGTACAGCAACTATACTTTAACACAAAAAAAATTTTTAAGATATAAGATATAAAGGTGAAAATACACTTGAAAAAATACTCCATATTATATGATATTAGGAAACTGCAAGTCAAAATAACAATAAGGTACCACTACATTCTGAAAGAGACAGGAATACTAGATCACCTGACCTGCCTCTTGAGAAACCTATATGCAGGTCAGGAAGCAACAGTTAGAACTGGACATGGAACAACAGATTGGTTCCAAATTGGAAAAGGAGTACATCAAGGTTGTATATGGTCACCCTGCTTATTTAACTTATATGCAGAGTACATCATGAGAAACACTTGGCTGGAAGAAGCACAAGCTAGAATCAAGATTGCTGGGAGAAATATCAGTAACCATGACACCATCCTTATGGCAGAAAGTAAAGAGGAACTAAAAAGCCTTTTGATGCAAGTGAAAGAGGAAAGTGAAAAAGTTGGCTTAAAGCTCAACATTCAGAAAACGAAGATCATGGCATCCAGTCCCATCACTTCATGGCAAATAGATGGGGAAACAGTGGAAACAGTGTCAGACTTTATATTTTTGGGCTCCAAAATCACTGAAGATGGTGATTGCAGCCATGAAATTAAAAGACACTTACTCCTTGGAAGAAAAGTTATGACCAACCTAGATAGCATATTCAAAAGCAGAGACATTACTTTGCCAACAAAGGTCCATCTAATCAAGGCTATGGTTTTTCCAGTGGTCATGTATGGATGTGAGAGTTGGACTGTGAATAAAGCTGAGCACCGAAGAATTGATGCTTTGGAACTGTGGTGTTGGAGAAGACTCTTGAGAGTCCCTTGGACTGCAAGGAGATCCAACCAGTCCATTCTAAAGGAGATCAACCCTGGGTGTTCTTTGGAAGGAATGATGCTGAAGCTGAAACTTCAGTACTTTGGCCACCTCATGTGAAGAGTTGACTCATTGGAAAAGTCTCTGATGCTGGGAGGGATTCGGGGTAGGAGGAGAAGGGGACGACAGAGGATGAGATGGCTGGTTGGCATCACTGACTCAATGGACGTGAGTTTGAGTGAACTCCAGGATTGATGATAGACAGGGAGGCCCGGCGTGCTGTGATTCATGGGAAAGAGTCGCAAAGAGTCAGACACGACTGAGCAACTGAACTGAACTGAACTGAACTGAACTGAACACACATTAAGGAACCAAAATCCAGAACACTGACTACTCAAAATTCTGTCAAGGATATGGAACAACAAGAACTCTAATTCACTGATGATGGGAAGACAAAATGGTACAAGGATGTTCACTTATCACTTTTATTCAACATAATAGTAGAGGTCTAAGTCAGAACAATTAGACCAGAAAAAATAAAGACATCTAAACTGAATGTTGTTATTTAGTCACTAAGTCATGTCCACTCTGCAGCTCCATGGACTGCAGCATGCCAGGCTTCCTGGTCCTTCACCATCTCCCAGAGTCTGCTCAAACTCATGTCCATTGAGTGAGTGATGCCACCCAGCAATCTCATCCACTGTCATCTGCTTCTTCTTCTCTTACCCTCAGGTTTTCCCAGCATCAGGGCCTTTTCCAATGAATCAGCTCTTCACATCAAGTGGCCAAGGTATTGGAGCTTCAGCATCAGTCCTTCCAGAAAATATTCAGGGTTATTGCAGTGAATATTTAGAATTGACTGATTTGATCTTCTTGCTGTCCAAGGGACTCTCAAAAGTCCTCTCCAGCACCACAGTTTGAAAACATTAATTCCTTGACCCTCAGCATTCTTTCGGAGAAGGCAATGGCAACCCACTCCAGTGCTCTTGCCTGGAAAATCCCATGGACGGAGGAGCCTCGTAGGCTGCAGTCCATGGGGTCGCAAAGAGTCGGACATGACTGAGTGACTTCACTTTCACTTCTCACTTTCATGCATTGGAGAAGGAACTGGCAACCCACTCCAGTGTTCTTGCCTGAAGAATCCCAAGGATGGGGGAGCCTGGTGAGCTGCCGTCCATGGAGTCTCACTGAGTTGGACACGACTGAAGCGACTTAGCAGCAGCAGCAGCATTCTTTATGGTCTAATTCTTACATCCGTGCATGAATACTGGAAAACAAAACAAAACATAGTTTTGACTATATGGACCTTTGTCAGAAAAGTGAAGTCTCTGCTTTTTAATACATTGTCTAGTTTTGTCATAGATTTTCTTCCAAGAACAAGTATCTTTTAATATCATGGCTGCAGTCACCGTCCACAGTGATTTTGACACCCAATAAAATGAAGTCTGTCACTGTTTCCATTGTTTCCCCACATATTTGCCATGAAATGATGGGACTGAATGCCATGATATTAGTTTTTTCAATATTGAGTTTTAAACCACTTTAAAACCATTTTCTTCTTTCACCTTTATCAAGAGGATCTTTAGTTCCTCTTCACTTTCTGCCATTAGGTCACTTTCTGCCATTAAGGGTGGTATCATCTACTATCTGAGGTTGTCGGTATTTCTCTTGGCAATTTTGATTCCTGCTTCTGAGTCATCCAACCAGAATTTTGCACGATGTACTCTGCATAGAAGTTTAATAAGTCAGGTGACAATATAGAGCCTTGACATACTAATTTCCCAATTTTGAACCAGTCCATTGTTCCATGTCCTGTTCTAACTGTTGCTTCTTGACCTGCATACAAGTTTCTTAGGAGGCATGTAAGATTGTCTGGTGTTCCCATCTCTTTAAGAATTTTCCATAGTTTGTTGTGATCCACACAGTCAAAGGCTTCAGCATAGTCAATAAAACAGAAGTAGGTTTTCTTTTTGGAATTCTCTTGCTTTTTCTATGATCCGACAGATGTCAGCAATTTCATCTCTGGTTTCCTCTACCTTTTTCTAAGTCCAGCTTGTACATCTGGAATTTTTTGGTTCAAGTATTGTTAAAGCCTAGCTTGAAGGATTTTGAGCATTACCTTGCTAGCCCTTCAAATGAATGCAGTTGTATGGTAGTTTGAACATTCTTTGGCATTGCCCTTCTCTGGGATTGGAATGAAAACTGTCCTTTCCAATCCTATGGTCACTACTGAGTTTTCCCAGTTTGCTGGCATATTGAGTGCAGCACTTTAACACTTTAACAGCACTTTAGTACTTCAGGATTTGAAATAGCTCAGCTAGAATTTCATCACTTCCACTAGCTTTGTTCATAGTGTTGCTTCCTAAGACCCACTTGACTTTGCATTCCAGGATGTCTTGCTCTAGATGAGTGATCACATGATCGTGGTTATCTGGGTCATTAAGACCTTCTTTGTACAATTATTCTGTGTATTCTTGCCACTTCTTCTTAGTCTCTTCTGCTTCTGTTAGGTCCTTATCTTTTCTGTCCTTTATTTTGCCCATCTTTGTATGAAAAGACCTACCTGTGAGTGTCTGAGGGTCTCCTGTGGAAGTGTGGGTCAGCAGTAGCCTTCTCTGGGTACAGGGGCTCCGACAGCATCAGTCTTAGGAGGTGTATTATGTTGCCATAAGTCATCTCGGAGGAGGTCACAATTAGCCCTACAATAGAGCCACCTGGTAGGTGACCCACAAACAAGAGAACGATTATGCTAAAGAAGTTCTCACACTATCCTGAAGGTTCTAGACTCCATGTCAGACTTCCAATCTGGGCATTTGGAAAAGGGACTGGAAATTCCCAGGTTTGAAGGTTAGTGGGATTTTATTACAGAACTTCCATAAGACTGGGGAAACAGAGACTCTTAGAAGCCACAAACAAAACCTTGAAGTAACCCCACAAGAGACTGAGCCAGACATGCCTGTGTTTGGGTATCTCCTGCAGAGGAATGAGTGGACAGTGGCTTGCCTCAGGGTCAGGGGTACTGGAAGCATCAGTCCTGAGAGGTGCAGTGTGTTGGCATAAGTCCTCTTGTAGGAGTTCACCAGTTGGCCCTACCATAGGGCCTATAGCCCTACCATAGAGGCTGCAGACTCCAGCACTGGGCCACCTCAGGCCCAACTATAGGGAGAGATCACAGGACTACCTATTAGCGGAAAGCTGGATTAGAGATTTACTGAGCATGGCCCTGAAAACCAGAGCAAAACCTTGTTGTTGTTGTTGTTGTTGTTGTTGTTGTTTTCCCTACAGCCAGTCCCTCCCATCAGGAAGCTTGCACAAGCCTCCTATCTTCATCCATCAGAGAGCTAACAGTAGAAGCAAGAACTGCAATCCCATGGCCTCACAGGAAACTAATCAAAATGATCACATGGATCACAGCCTTGTGTAATTCAATGAAACTATCAGCCATACCATGCAGGGTCACTCAAGACAGATGGGTTATGGTGGAGAGTTCTGATAAAATGTGCCCCACTGGAGAAGGGAATGGCAAACCACTTCAGTATTCTTGCCTTGAGAACCCCATGACAGTATGAAAAGATTAAAAGATATGAAACTGGAAGATGAGTCCCCAGGTCAGTAGGTGTCCAAACTGAATATGAATAGTTTCTATTCATAGATGATATGATCATACAAGTAGAAAACCCTAAAGATTACACACAAACACAGATAAGCAAAATTGCTGAAGTAAAATTAATGCACAAAAATCAGTTCTGCTACTATACACTAAAATGACTAAATTGAAAAGGGAATTGAAGCAATACCATTTATTATAGCATGGAAAACACTTAGAAATAAATTTATTGAAGAGGAGAAAGACTTGCACACTGAAAATTATAAAACATTGCTAAAAGAAATCAAAGAAGACACAAACAAGTGGAAAGAAATCCCATTATGGATAAGAAGACCTAATATTGTTTAAATATCCTTACTATCCAAAGTGATCTACAGATTCAATGTGATATCTATCAAAATCTTAGTGGCATTTTTTGCACAAATGGAAAAAAATTCCCCAAACTTGCATGGACTCTTAAAGGAGCCAAATTAGACAAGATGACCTTAAAAAACAAAAGTCGGAGCATTCATACTTCCTGATTTCAAAGCATACTACAATGCAATAGCAATTTAGATGGTATTTTACAGAGAAAAAGTATTAAAATAGACTCAAAAGAGGTAAATATTTTGAATTAACCAGTTATCTAGAATTATATTGAAAAAGTTATCATTTTAAAAATATGTAAGAAATCTACTCTTGGAAGGGCTGAAGGTACACATAATTTAATGAGTACTTGCTTTTAAATAGTCATGGACAAACTAATTCCCATTATGTATAAATTTAACCAAAGCACAGTGCTTACTTCAGCAACACATATACTAAATTTAACTAAAGCACAAGAAGAAGTTAAGTTTTTCAATTCATTTACTCAAGTAAGTGTGATAAACTTATTACAAATCACAATAAAAGAAAACTGTATACCAAGCCTATATCTCAATGAAGAAGTTTTATTTAATAAACCAAGAAGTCAAATCTAGAAAAATAGTAATGGAAAAATTAACATTATGATGTGCAACATATTTTTAAATAATATTTTAGCATAAAAATATGTTTATATAATTTACAGTCAGTGTGATTTCAGATCTTAAAAGATGGACTTCCATTACTAGCTCCACCTCATAACTTTCTGATTGTGAGAAAATTACGTAATCATTCTGCACTTCTGTTTTCTCACAGACAAAATGGAGATAAAATATCATCGGCCTCATAGGCCTGTCTGTTGTGAGGATTAAGTGTGATAATATGTATAATGTACCTAGCACAATACCTGGAAAGTCTTCAGTAATTAACTATTAGTATCCTGTCCTTCATTATCTCTTGGAGTTTACTTAAACTCATGTCCATTGAATCAGTGATGCCATCCAACCATCTCATTCTCTGTCATCCCCTTCTCCTGCCTTCAATCTTTCCCAGCATCAGGGTCTTTTCCAATAAGTCAGCTCTTTGTATCAGGTGGCCAAAGTATTGGAGCTTCAGCTTCAGCATCAGTCCTTCCAATGAATGTTCAGGGTTGATTTCCTTAAGGACTGATTGGTTTAATCCCCTTCCAGTCCAAGGGACTCTCAAGAGTCCTCCAGCACCACAATTCAAAAGCATCACTTGTTTAGCACTCAGCCTTCTTTTATAGTCCAACCCTCACATCTGTACATGAGTACTGAAAAAAACATAGCTTTGACTATAAGTAGAAATTTTTTAAAGGCATTTGATAAAATTTAACATCCACTCCTGATTTTTTAAAGAAACTAGGAATAAAAGAATAGTATCAGAACATGATTAAAACTATGTTTACCTCAAACCACTAGAATTAAAGCAAAACAAAAAAGAAATTCCTGATACACTCAATAATAAAACAAAGTAACACTTTTAATTGAGAGCTAGCCAAATTGCAAGGTTTAGGCATAGTCCTTTGGACTGCTAAGTTTGTCCAAGACTTCTAACACCAACTGTAAATAATTTGGGTCCAAAACCAAAGATTTTGGAAAGAGCTCACACATAATCCCCCTTACTTTTGACTACCCCAAGTTCAGCAGGTACCTAAAACCACCCTCAGTTTCTATAATTTGCTAAACAAATTTACAGAACTCACCAAAAACTACTAAACATAACGTTTTGGTTAATTACAGAGGAAGTAAGAAAATTAAAATCAGACAAAGGAAGATATTCACAGACCAAAATCTGGGTGGGTTCTAAATGGAAATCTTCTGTTATCCTTGGGATAACCTTATCTTTACTGATGTGTGCTAATATACATGGATTATTGCCAACCTCTTAAATTCATCTAAGCTTTGTATCCAGAGATTTTATTAGAGTCTCATTATCTAAGCATGATTGACTGACCATATTATTAAGCTCAATATTTACTCCCCCCCATACTCCAAAGATCAAGCACTTATTGAATGGATCAAGGGGCCAACCATGAGTCGCCACATTAGCATAAGCCATCAGTTGTATCTAAGGTGCTCATCATGAACAGTAGAGACTCATCACTCAGGAAATTTCAAAAATGTGTAAGTTACCTCCCAGGAGTAACAGATATAAGTCAGACTTATCTTTAGGAAAAGCCTCATTCTTTATTACACATTTGTTTTTGCTACTAATTTTGTTCTGAATATTTCAATCAGTACAATTACCAAGGTATAATCTAAAACATGCTTTATTAAAAGAAAAGAGATGTTTATTATTCACATATGACATCATTTCCTGCCTCAAAACTCTAGCAATTTCAATTGTAAAACTGAATCTACTTTTCACATTCAGATCTGAGAATAGATTTTAATAAGGCTATTGATTCAAATATGGCTTCCCTGATAGCTCAAGTCTTCCTTGAGAGCTCGGTTGGTAAAGAATCCATGGGGAATGCAGGAGACCCTGGTTCAATTCCTGGGTCAAGAAGGTCCTCTGGAGAAGGGATAGGCTACCTACTCCAGTATTATTGCCTAGAGAAGTCAATGGACTGTATAGTCCATGAGGTCGCAAAGAGTTGGACACAATTGAGTGACTTCAATTCATTGATTCAAAGCAAACAAACAAGAACTCCTTAGGGGCTGAAACCATTCATCCCAGATTGGGACCTGAACCCATGTGCTAGAATTCAAATCCAGCCAAAACCCATCTTGGGATTCTAACCCACATGAATGGGGCTTGAACCTGGCCAAAACCCATAGTCTTCCAACTGAGATCACATGCCTGGTTTCAGGACCTAATGAAGCTCAAGTTATTGATGTTGCCTTGCAGAAAGAATTCAGTGAGAGATAACGTGATAGGTAAGAAGTAGATTTAATTAAAGTGAAACAGTCTACAGACAGAGTATCAGTTCATTTCAGTTGCACAGTCATGTCTGACTCTTTGCAACCCCATAGACTGCAGCACGCCAGGATTCCCTGTCCAAAACCAACTCCCAGAGCTTGCTCAAACTCATGTCCTTTGAGTAGATGAAGCCATCCAACCATTTCATCCCCTGTCACCCCCTTCTTCTCCTGCCTTCAATCTTCCCCAGGATCAGGGTCTTTTCCAGTGAGTCAGTTTTTCGCATCATGTGGCCCAGTATTGGAGTTTCAGCTTCAACATCAGTCCTTCAAATGAATATTTAGGACTGATTTCCACTAGGATAGACTGGTTTGATCTGCTTGCAGTCCAAATGACTCGCGAGAGTCTTCTCTAACACCACAGTTCAAAAGTATTAATTCTTCGGTGCTCAGCTTTCTTTCTAGTCCAACAGGCAGAGCATGGGTTATCTCAAAAGGTGAGGAGAGCCTCAAATTGTGGTGTGGTCAGCGTTTATGGGCTGGGTAATTTCACAAGCTAATGAGTGGGAGGATTATTTCAACTATTTGGGGGAAGGGGCAGGGATTTCTAGGAATTGGGCTGCCATGCAGGTTTTGGTCTTTGATGATAGGCTTTAGAACTATAGTGGCACCCACCTGCCAATGCAGGAGATGTAAGAGACACAGGTTCAGGTCCCTGGGTCGGGAAGAACCCCTGGAGGAGGACATGGCAACCTACTCCAGTGTTCTTGCCTGGAGAATGCCATGGACAGAGGAGCTTGGCAGGCTACAGTCCATATGGTCACAAAGAATTGGACATGACTGAAGTGACTTAGCACACACACACACGCTTAGAACATCCATTGTACCTGTGGGTGTGTCATTTAGCTTATTGATGTGTTAAATAAGCACATACTGAAGCTCAAGTTCTGGTGGAAGTCAACTCTTCTGTCATCTTGGACCTATTTGGTTCTAATTAGCTTATGTTATGTCCTTGGGTTGTGTCATTCTTTAAATGGTTGTGCCCTGCCCCCTTCCCTCCTATTTTAAAGTTATAATATCATTCTTATTAAACATGTATATTAAGTAGAGAACTGACATCTTCAAATCCACATTCTATATCACTTTGCTACATAAGTTATCATGGACTTGGTGATTTTTATCACCCTCAGGAATTATTTTTACTAAGCATTTTATGAAAAACAGATGCTGATTTTTTAATAATATATATTCTGGTGAGGATGAAATGATATGACTATTTTCATTTGTCATGATAAACTTGCTAACAAATTTTCTAAATATAATTTATTAATTTCCTTGGGATGAAAGAAACTTAATAGTGTGCACTCAATTTTTTCCTCTGCTTTTAAGACTTTTTTCTTTATCCCTTGTTTTAAACAATTTGACTATGATGTGACATTGTAGCTTTGTTTATGACTCTTTGAGTTTATTAAGCTTCTTGGGTTTGTAGATTTCCAGCTATTTTCTAACAAATTTGAAACTTTTCAGCTATTAGTTTTTCAAGTATGTCTTCTGCCCCCTCTTCTTTCCTTCAGGGACTTCAATTACCTATATATCAGGTTATCTTAAGTTGTCTAGCAGCCAGCTGATGTTCTGTTCATTTTCTTCAGTATTTCTCTCAATGCATTTTGTTCTGGACAGCTTCCTATTGAACATCTTCAAGCTCACTTATCAATATTTCTGAGGTATACAATCTGCTGCTAAGCACAGACATTATAATTTTCATCTATAAAAGTTTAGTGTGAGTTTCTTTTATATCTTCTATGTCTCTATTAAATATGCTCAATCTATCCTCTACTTTTCTGGGTATATTTTTCACACATTTTGTCCACCTTTTTACTTGTCTCAACCAAGAAGGAAAATATAGCCCCTGTCATTTTAATCCTGAAGCAGAAGTTCTGTATAATCAATTTTTATGTTTTTTGTAAAGAATTTTAGATCTCCATTTAGAAGTGTAATTGGATTATTAACTTCTTGCTACTTACATTCATGTTAATATCATGAAATAAACTTGAAAATCTTACATTTTTAATGTTCTAAAACAGTGAGAATCAATATTAGAGGAACACAAGTTCTCCATAAATCAAAATGCTGTTAAGTTACTGGGTGATGCTGGAGGAAGATTTATCAAAACTATCTGAAAATATATTTGAAAAAATGATATATAAAGAAATATTGAAAAGGAAAGGGAAATAAGAGAGTTTACCCCTAAAATATTAAAATCTGATGTAAGAATATAAAGATCAATTAAATAGGGCAGAAAGCATAGAAACAGTTCTTAGTTAGGAATAATTTAATATAGGACAAAGAAAATATGGCATATATAAATGGACTTAAGTGGCTCTGAAAGAATAGTTAACAATAATAAAACCGCTGTTGCCCTACCTCCTTGTTGTTTAGTCGCTAAGTCGTATTCTACTCTTTTGTGACCCTATGGACTATAGCCCACCAGACTTCTCTGTCCATGGTATTTTCTAAGCAAGAATACTGGAGTGAGTTGCCATTTCCTTCTCCAGGGCATTTCCCAACCCAGGGATGAACCCACGTCTCCTGTATTGGCAGGCAGGTTCTTTACCACCACCAGGGAATCCCATGCCCTACCTCATACCACTAACCAAAATACCTACCAGAATGAATTATGTAGTTAAAATTTTATTGAAATGAACACACACTTACTACTGTATAAAAGATAAATTACCATCAAGGACTTCTTGTATAGCATAGGGAACTCTACCCAATAATTTGTGATAACCTATGTGAAAAAAGATTCTAAAAACAATAAATACATGTATATGTATAACCGAATCCCTTTGCTGTATACTTAAAACTAACACAAGACTGCAAATCAATTTTCAGTTCAGTTCAGTTCAATTCAGTCGCTCAGTTGTGTCCGACTCTTTGTGACGCCATGAATCGCAGCACCCCAGGCCTCCCTATCCATCACCATCTCCCGGAGTTCACTCAGACTCACATCCATCGAGTCAGTGATGCCATCCAGCCATCTCATCCTCAGTCGTCCCCTTCTAATCCTGCCCCCAATCCCTCCCAACATCAGAGTCTTTTCCAAAGAGTCAACTCTTCTCATGAGGTGGCCAAAGTACTGAAGTTTCAGCTTTAGCATCATTCCTTCCAAAGAAATCCCAGGGCTGATCTCATTTATGATGGACTGGTTGGATCTCCTTGCACTCCAAGGGACTCGCAAGAGTCTTCTGCAACACCACAGTTCAAAAGCATCAATTCTTCAGCACTCAGCTTTCTTCACAGTCCAACTCTTACATCCATATATAACCACTGGAAAAACCATAGCCTTGATTAGACGGACCTTTGTTGGCAAAGTAATGTCTCTGCTTTTCAACATGCTATCTAGGTTGGTCATAACTTTTCTTCCCAGGAGTAAGTGTCTTTTAATTTCATGGCTACAATCACCATCTGCAGTGATTTGGAGCCCCCCAAAATAAAGTCTGACACTGCTTCCACTGTTTCCCCATCTATTTGCCATTAAAGTGATGGGACCAGATGCCATGATCCTTGTTTTCTTTTTTTTTTTTTAATTTTTATTTTTACTTTATTTTACTTTAAAATACTGTATTGGTTTTGCCATACATTGACATGAATCTGCCACGGGTGTACATGTGTTCCCAAACATGAACCCCCCCTCCCACCTCCCACCTCCCACTCCATATCATCTCTCTGGATCAAAGAGGACACTAATAGATGGAGAAATATACCATGTTCATGGATTGGAAGAATCAATATAGTGAAAATGAGTATACTACCCAAAGCAATCTACAGATTCAATGCAATCCCTATCAAGCTACCAGCGGTATTTTTCACAGAACTAGAACAAATAATTTCAAGATTAGTATGGAAATACAAAACACCTTGAATAGCCAAAGCGATCTTGAGAAAGAAGACTGGAACTGGAGGAATCAACTTGCCTGACTTCAGGCTCTACTACAAAGCCACAGTCATCAAGACAAGTGTGGTACTGGCACAAAGACAGAAATATAGATCAATGGAACAAACTAGAAATCCCAGAGATAAATCCACACACATATGGACACCTTATCTTTGACAAAGGAGGCAAGAATATACAATAGAGTAAAGACAATCTCTTTAACAAGTGGTGCTGGGAAAACTGGTCAACCATTTGTTTTCTGATTATTGAGCTTTAAGCCAACTTTTTCACTCTCCACTTTCACTTTCATCAACAGGCTTTATAGATCCTCTTCACTTTCTGACATAAGGATGGTGTTATCTGCATATCTGAGGTTATTGATATTTCTCTGGCAGTCTTAATTCCAGCCTGTGCTTCCTCCAGCCCAGTGTTTCTCATGATGTACTCTGCATATAAGTTAAGTAAGCAGGGTGACAATATAAAGCCTTGACATACTCCTTTTCCTATTTGGAACCAGTCTGCTGTTCCAGGTCCAGTTCTCACTGTTGCTTCCTGACCTTTTCAAGAGGAAGATCAGGTGGTCTGGCATTCCCATCTCTTTCAGAATTTCCCAGAGTTTATTGTGATCCACAAAGTCAAAGGCTTTGGTATAGTCAATAAAGCAGAAGTAGATGTTTTTCTGGAACTCTCTTGCTTTTTCCATGATCCAGCACATGTTGGCAATTTGATCCCTGGTTCCTCTGCCTTTTCTAAAACCAGATTGAACATCTGGAAGTTCACGGTTCACCTATTGCTGAAGCCTGGCTTGGAGAATTTTGAGCATTACTTTACTAGCATGTGAGATGAGTGCAACTGTGTGGTAGTTTGAGCACTCTTTGGCATTGCCTTTCTTTGGGATTGGAATGAAAACTGACCTTTTCTAGTCCTGTGGCCACTGCTGAGTTTTCCAAATTTGCTGGCATATTGAGCACAGCACTTTCACAGCATCATCTTTCAGGATTTGAAATAGCTCAACTGGAATTCCATCACTTCCATTAGCTTTGTAGTGATGCTTTCTAAGGCTCACTTGACTTCACATTCATAACACCCAAAAAAGATATATTTTTCATTATAGAGGACTGGAATGCAAAAGTAGGAAGTAAAGAAACACCTGGAGTAACAGGCAAATTTGGCCTTGGAATACGAATGAAGCAGGGCAAAGACTAATAGAGTTTTGCCAAGAAAATGCACTAGTCATAGCAAACATCCTCTTCCAACAACACAAGAGAAGACTCTACACATGGACATCACCTGATGGTCAACACCGAAATCAGATTGATTATATTCTTTGCAGTCAAAGATGGAGAAGCTCTATATAGTCACCAAAAACAAGACCAGGAGCTGACTGTGGCTCTGATCATGAACTCCTGATTGCCAAATTCAGACTTAAATTGAAGAGAGTAAGGAAAACCACTAAACCATTCAGGTATAATCTAAATCAAATCCCTTATGATTATACAGTGGAAGTGAGAAATAGATTTAAGGGACTAGATCTGACTGACAGAGTGCCTGATGAACTATAGATGGAGGTTCATGACATTGTACAGGAGACAGGAATCAAGACCATCCCCATGGAAAAGAAATGCAAAAAAAAATAAAATGGCTGTTGGAGGAGGCCTTACAAATAGCTGTGAAAAGAAGAGAAGCAAAAAGCAAAGGAGAAAAGGAAAGACATAAGCATCTGAATGCAGAGTTCCAAAGAATAGCAAGAAGAGATAAGAAAGCCTTCTTCAGTGATCATTGCAAAGAAATAGAGGAAAACAACAGAATGGGAAAGACTTGAGATCTCTTCAAGGAAATTAGAGATATCAAGGGAATATTTCATGCAAAGATGGGCTCAGTAAAGGACAGAAATTGTATGGACCTAACAGAAGCAGAAGATATTAAGAAAAGGTGGCAAGAATACACAGAAGAACTGTACACACACACAAAAAAAATCAACTATACTCCAATGAAAATTAAAATATTTAAAAGGAAAAAAATAAAATATAAGGAAATTAGTAAAAAATTCAGATGAATCACTTATAGTGGTGAATAAATCTCTATAAACTCAAAGTATGCAAATAATGGAGGAAAAGGTCAATAGATTTGAAAACATTAAATGTTTCTTCTACTTAAAAAGAGATAAATGCAACTAAAAAACAAACTGGAATAATTACAATACTGAAAGAAACAAATACTTTTTATAATTAAAAACTCTTATAGATCAGTAATAAAATTATCCAAAATCTAATAAATAAAAGCAGAAAATATATGTTATCCAAAATACAATAAAGGTAAAAAATAATTAATAAACATATCAAGAATATTTATTGTACTAGTAATAAAAAGATCAAAGTTATAAATTAAAAGTACTTTACCACCTCAAAATTTGTAAAAGTTAAAAAGAGTTCCCAGAGTGCTAATGTAGTGGAAAAGACATTCCTATGCTGCTTATGGGAATTTAAAATTTGAGGGTAGTAATTTGGCAATATGTATATTAAAAGCTTTAACAACATTGCATCATTAAAAAAATTAAAATTATGTTCTCAAAGTCCACTTAGGAGCTGGACCATTCATGATATAGTCTAAATAGATAATTATCCTCCAGGGGATCTTCCCAACTCAGGGATTGGACCCCTGAGTTGGTCTCCCACCTTGCGGGTGAATTCTTTACCGGCTGACCTACCAGGGAAGCCAGCCTATTCATCTATGACCCCACAATTATGTAACTGGTTTGAGAGGCTCATAATAGAAAGCTATTCAACAGCTAAAAAAAAAATAAAATAAAAATAAAAATAAAAAAAAAATAAAAATGCATATGTTGTCTAATATACCAATTTGATAAGATTTTGGAAGTTTAGCTGATATTTTTTAAATGATATTACTTTAATCACCATAAAATGATTCAACCCTTGTGACTCTTCAATCTATTATTTATTATCACTATAATACAGGCACTTTACTGAAGTGGTAATGGGGGATCTTTTCTGAAAGAGAATAAATTAAAGTATCCACTCTCCAGAATACTGGTACCCATTTTAGAATAGCAGAAATTCTCCAAGAAACCCTGAAGCCCAAAGAATTTATCTTCCTCTCCCTCTCTGTAAGTCGGTCACTGTGAAGTTTAATCCTTTTGCTGATAGTCAGGCAATTTCAGTACTAACTTCTTAAAGCTGGACAGAGGCAAGGGATAGAATGCTTTTCTTTAGACCTATGTTCTTCATTATGTCAGTCTCTTTATAGCTACTGCTTCAGGGTGACCTTGAAAGGAAATGCCCTACAGAGACAGGCATTGGGTAGTGTTCACTACAAAATAGTACTGGCATGGCTCAGCGTATAAGGAGAAGTTACTTTATTTCTCAAAGAAGGCGCAGCACCATCTGTCTATGAAATGAGTAAAGATGGCCGTCTGTACATAAACCTTCAAAAGAAGTTTCACCACTGCAGAAAAGTGTATCAACTTCAAGTGTTTCTCAAAAGTACATAGGTTACTCAATAAATGTCTGGTAAGTGAATAAATGGAAAATGAATGAGGTGCTGCAGTTTCCTTTGCCCGATGTCTATGTCAGAGCTTTTAATCCTCAATTCCTTCAGTAACATTTGAGGGGATTTTTTTTTTTTTTTTTAGCTGCAGTTTCCCTGATGCCACCTCCAGAGATATAACTGCATCTGGTTTGGACAGAAATCTGCCAGGTCCTCCACAGAGAGTTGCATAGGCTGTTCACTGGAAAAAAGTACTCAGGCATGGAGAAAAATGAAGTCTAAAGTTCAGCCTAGGCTTTGGAACAGGCTAAGTTTGCCCAGAAGAATTTGTTTTTTCTTATCATGCAAAGGAGTGCCTGATGACAAATTCATCAGGACCCAGGGGTGCATCTTATCAGAGGTCATACCTTTTTCTATTCATACAAAGATTCAGGATACTACCTATAGCTCCAAGTCCAGAAGCTATAGGTAGTATAACTCCATCAGAATTTCATTTAAATTTCCTCCAGCTTTAAAAAACAAACCATTATGATTGATAGCTATAGAAAAATATCAACTGTTGCCAGAAAGGAGCTAATGAAATCAGATTTGTCCCTATAGAATTTGCTCCTATTTATTCCCTGTCACATCCAAGCTTACCCTGCACTTTCACTCTCATCCCCAATCTCACATACATCCCATCCCCACCCTCTGCCCTCATTTCTATGAACCTCAGCTTCTATACAGCAACCAAGTTCAGAGTTTTTGATAACATATCATATGCCACAGCTTGCAGAACACTGGACAATCCACTACAGGAGACACATAGTTGAGCTTTGGAGGGTGTGGTGTCACTCTAGACATACATTTGTAACAACTGGGAATGCCAGTGAGTCCAGGAAAGGTAATGGGTGAAGAATCAGCTACACATGACTTTCAAAAGATATTTCATCATCCATAAAATTTAGATAATGCAATTCATTTCAGTACAACCAAATATAGCCTATTTTTGGTCTTCCATGTATTAGGAAATCTAGGTCGTAATAATAGGGATAAGACATAGCCCTCACCACCAAGATCCATATAACCTAGAGGAAAAAAAAAAGGCAATATCAAAAGCTTGGACAAATATGAATATACACCAAATATAAGATAGAAGGAAGAGCAAATCCTCACAGAATACATCCAGAGGGAAGGGAAAAAGATAATACAGAAAATTGTCATCTGAGTAATGTCAATGGAGGAAAGAAGAGAGACACGAAGTATTGTGGTGGATGTACACACTGGGCTCTGGAGATTTCCAAAGCTCATCTTAATAAAAGTGAGGGAAAGAGAATAGGCAAAGAAAATATTCTTACATCTATCATGAGCATGCCAAATGTGTTTCTTCAAAACAGTGGAACTTGAGCTAAAGGCTGTGCCCACTGACCTCCAGGCTAGACCTCTAAAGGGGGTTCTACACACATCCATGCATAAGCTTGGAGATACCTGGTGTTTACCTGAATAATGTGGCAATTTGACTTTCTGTCCAAGGAAAAGGAGGTAATACACAGGGGTTTGTTTTAAAAACATAGTAACTTTCTGGGATTTTGTTTGAAACCTTGTGAAAAACCTCCCATGCTAAAAATGAGCAAAAGTAAGAACTGAAAATATTATTTCTGCATTCAAGATGACCATATGAGAAGTCTAAAAATAAAAAAAGACAATAAACCTACAAGTGAATAATTTAAAAAATGTGAATCAGAGGAATGAAACATTATCTTAAAAAAAAGAAAATATTACTTCTGAATAAGTTTCATACAAGAAAGAGAAGAAAAACACTGCAGTGAGATACATTACCTACTGAAATTACAAAGACTGGCAATACCAGGATGTGACACCATTAGAACTCTCATCCATCATTAACGGAGTGGAAAATGGTATAGCCATTTTGACAAAGGTCTGGTACTGTCTTGTCATTTTAAACATATAAGTACCTTGTGACTCAGCAATTCCACTCCTACATCTTTAATCCAGAGAAATAAGAACATGTTTCTGCAAAAAGACTGGCCCTAGATTGTGCAGTTTTGAACATAATGCCAAAAAACTGGAAGCAACCCAAACATCTGAATAGGTTAATATTAATAGACTAATCACAGCCAAAGTGTGGGAAACTACTCAACAACAGAAAGGAATAAACTGATAATGAACATAATTAGTGGATGAATGTCACAAACTGCGCTGAATGAAAGAAGACTTACAAAAATAGTGCATACTGTATGGTTCAATTTGTATTAATTTTTCTAACAGACAAAACTAATCGGTGATTTTAAAAATTGGGATAAAATTTGTTTCTGGGGTGGGACAGTGTCTCAGTTGGTAAAGAATCTGCCTGCAATGCAGGAGATGTGGGAGATACAGGTTTGAACCATGGGTTGGGAAGATCTCCTGGAGAAGGCGATGGCAACCCACTCCAATATTCTTGCCTGGATAATCTCATAGACTGAGGAGCCTGGTGGGCTACAGTCCATAGTTGCAAAGAGTCAGACATGATTGAAGTGATTGGGCACACTGGGATGGATCATAAGCTGACAAAAAGTGTTAAGAGGAAATTTTTTAGGATAGTGATAGATAGGAATTTGGGTTGCATGTATTAGTCAAAACTCAATGAATGGTTTCCTTAAGATTTTCTTATTTCATTAAATGTATGATTAACTTCACAAAAAGGAAACAAATGTCAAATCCTGTTTACTTTTCTAATTAGTTCTATTCATGTTGAAATGTTTAAGGGTAAAGTACTATATTAGCGATCTATTACTCTGTAAAATATTATCCCAAAATGTAGTGCCTTAAAACAACAAATATTTTATTATATTATAGTTTGTTTGTTTGCTTTTTTAATGGGTGAACAATTTGAGAGCCGCTTAGTTAGGTTGTTCTGACTCAGGATCTCTCAGGAAGCTACAATCAAGATAATATAAGAAGCTGTAGTTACCTGAAAGCTTGATAGATATTGGGGAGTTCTACTATGAGCTAACACTCGTGGCTATTGGCAGGAGGCTCAGCTGCTCATCATGCCAGTTGCTCTATAGGGCTTCTCATGATAAGATAGTTGACTTCACCTAGAGTGAACAGCCCAAGAAAGATTGTAAAGAGGAAGACTTGGTGCCTTTTGTGATCTCGCCTTAAAAGTCATATCTTTTTGCGCTTTCATACTGTTCATGGAATTCTCAAGTCAAGAATATTGAAGTGGTTCTCCAGTGAACCATGTTTTGTCAGAATTCTCCCCCATGACCCATCCATCTTGGGTGGCCCTACCTGGGTGGCTGATAGTTTCACTGAGTTAAGTAAGACTGTGGTCCAATGTGATCACTTGGATTAGTTTTCTGTGATTATGGTTTTCATTCTGGTTATCCCTCTGAGGGATAAGGATAAGAGGCTTATGGAAGCTTTCCGATGGGAAAGACGGACTGGGTCTTGTTCTGATGGGCAGGGGCGTGTTCAGTAAATCTTTAAGCCAATTTTCTGTTGATGGACAAGGCTGTGTTCCCTCCCTGTTTTTTAACCTGAGACCAAACTATGGTGGAGGTAGTGAAGATAATGGTGGCCTCCTTCAAAAGGTCCATGCACATTCAGCCACACTCAGTCCCCCTGACCCTGTAGCAGGCCACTGCAGACCCATGCCTCTGCCTGAAACTCCTGAACACTCAAATGGCAAGTCTGGGTCAGTCTTTTGTGGGGTCATTGCTTCTTTCTCCTGGGTCCTGGTGCATGTAAGAGTCTGTTTCCCCAGTCCAGTGTAAGTTCTGTAATCAAATAACACTGGCCTCCAAAGTCAAATTCTCTGGGAATTCTCAGTCTCCTTGCCAAATCTACAGGTTAGGAGATCTGTTGTGGGTTCTAGAACGTCCTTAACAGTATGAGGTTTTCTTTGGTAAAACTGTTCTGCAGACAAACAGATTCAAGGGATTAGATTTGATAGACAGAGCCCCTGAAGAACTGTGGACAGAGGTTAGTGACACTGTACAGGAGGCAGTGATCGAGGCCATGCCCAAGAAAAAGAAATGAAAAAGGCAAAATGGTTGTCTGAGGAGGCCTTACAAATAGCTGAGAAGAGAAGAGAAGCTAAAGGCAAAGGAGAAAAGGAAAGATATACCCATTTGAATGCAGAATTCCAACGAATAGCACAAAGAGATTAGAAAGTCTTCCTCAGTGATCAATGCAAAGAAATAGAGGAAAACAATAGGATGGTGAAGACTAGAAATCTCTTCAAGAAAATTAGAGATACCAAGGGAAAATTTCATGCAGAGATGGGCACAATAAAAGACAGAAATGGTGTGGACCTAAAAGAAGCAGACGATATGAAGATGAGGTGGCAAGAATACACAGAAGAACTGTACAAAAAAGATCTTCATGACCCAGATAAACATGATGGTGTGATCACCACCTAGAGCCAGACATCCTGGAATGAGAAGGCAAGTGGACCTTAAGAAGTATCACTTTGAATAAAGCTAGTGGAGATGATGGAATTCCAGTTGAGCTATTTCAAATCCTAAAAGATGATGCTGTGAAAGTGCTACAATCAATATGCCAGAAAATTTGGAAAACTCAGCAGTGGTCACAGGACTGGAAAAGGTCAGTTTTCATTCCAATCCCAAAGAAAGGCAATGCCCCACAATATTCAAACCACTGTACAACTGCACTCACCTCACATGCTAGCAAAGTAATGTTCAAAATTCTCCAAGCCAGGCTTCAACAGTACATGAACTGTGAGTTTCCAGATGTTCAAGATGGAAGAAAGCAGATAAAAAAGGCAGAGAAACCAGAGATCAAATTGCCAACATCTGTCAGATCATAGAAAAAGCAAGAGAATTCCAGAAAATCATCTACTTCAGCTTTATTGATTGTGCCAAAGCCTTTCACTGTGTAGATCACAACAAACTATGGAAAATTCTTCAAGAGACAGACATATCAGACCACTTTACCTGCCTCCTGAGAAATCTGTATGCAGGTCAAGAAACAACAGTTAGAACTGGACATGAAACAACAGACGGGTTCCACAGTGGGAAAGGAGTACTTCAAGGCTGTATATTGTCACCCTGCATATTTAATTTATATGCATAGTATATCATGCGAAATGCCGGGCTAGATGAAGCACAAGCTGGAATCAAGATTGCCAACAGAAATATCAATAACCTCAGATATGCAAATGACACCACCCTTATGGCAGAAAGTGAGGAGGCACTAAAGAGCCTCTTGATGAAAGTGAAAGAAAAGAGGAAAAAAGCTGACTTAAAATTCAACATACAAAAAGCAAAGATCATAGCCTCTGTTCCCATAACTTCATGGCAAATAGATGGGAAAACAATGGAAACAGTGAGAGACTTTATTTTCTTGGGCCCCCAAATCACTACAGATGGTGACTGCAGCCATGAAATTAAAAGATGCTTGCTCCTTAGAAGAAAAGTTATGACCAACCTAGATAGTTTGTTTATTAAAAAGCAGATACATCTCTTTCCCAATAAAGGTCCATCTAGTCAAAGTTATGGTTTTTCCAGTAGTCATGAATGAATGTAAGAGTTGGACTATAAAGAAAGCTGAGCACTGAAGAATTGATGCTTTTGAACTGCGGTGTTGCAGAAGACTCTTCAGAGTCTCTTGGACTGCAAGAACATCCAATCAGTCCACCCTAAAGGAAATGAGTCCTGAATATTCATTGGAAGGACTGATGCTGAAGCTGAAACTCGAATATTTTGGCCACCTGATGCAAAGAACTGATTCACTGGAACAGACCCTGATGTTGAGAAAGACTGAAAGTGGGAGAAGGGGACAACAGAGGATGAGATGGTTGGATGGCATTACTGACTCAATGGACATGGGTTTGAGCAAGCTCCAGGAATTGGTGATGGACAGGAAAGCCTGGCGTGATGCAGTCCATGGGTCGCAAAGAGTTAGACATGATTGAGTAGTTGAACTGAACTTAGAAGTTATATACCACTACCTTTGATATATTCTAGTCTACCAATCACATAGACTAACTCTGATAGGTGGGACTACACAAGGGTGAAAATATCAAGATGTAAGAATCATCTCAGAGACTGGCTACCATAGGCTAGTGATGTCTACAATCCATGTTAAATGCATTTAGAAAAAGACAAGCTGATAGATGGATCGATGAATAAATATATTGATAGACAAGGAATAAAACTTATATAGGGAAATATTACCAATTATGGGATCTATACAGTAGGTATATGTGTATTTTCTGTACAACACTTTGAACTATCCATATGTTTTCGTTTTTTAAAATTAAGTAAAATTTGGGGAAAATAATTTAATCCTAAGGAGATAAGAGAAGTCATCAGTTCAGTCTCGCAGTCATATCTTACTTTTTGCGACCCCGTGGACTGCAGCATGCCAGGTTGCTCAAACTCATGTCCAATGAGTCAGTGATGCCATCCAACCGTCTCATCCTCTATCATCTCCTTCTCCTCCCGCCTTCAGTCTTTCCCAGCATCAGGGTCTTTTCCAAGGAGTCAGTTCTTTGCTTCAGGTGGCCAAAGTATTGGAGTTTCAGCTTTAGCATAAGTCCTTCCAATGAATATTCAGAACAGATTTCCTTCAAGATGGACTCGTTGGATGTCCTTGCAGTCCAAGGGACTCTCAAGAGTCTTCTCCAACACTACCATTCAAAAGCATCAATTTTCGGTGCTCAGATTTCTGTATAGTCCAACTCTCACATCCATACATGACTACTGGAAAAAGCATAGTTTTGAATAGATGGACTTTTGCTGGCAAAGTAATGTCTCTACTTTTTAACATGCTGTCTAGGTCGGTCATAGCTTTTCTTCCAAGGAGCAAGCATCTTTTAATTTCATGGCTGCAGTCACCATCTGCAGTGATTTTGGAGCCAAAAAATATAAAGTCTGTCACTGTTTCCATTTTTTCCCCATCTATTTGCCATGAAGTGTTGGGACCAGATGCCATGATCTTCGTTTTCTGAATGAGTTTTAATTTTTAAGCCAGCTTTCCCCTCTCTTCATTCACTTTCATCAAGAGCCTCTTTAGTTCTTCTTTGCTTTCTGCCATAAGGGTGGTGTCATCTGCATGTCTGAGGTTATTGATATTTCTCCTGGCAATCTTGATTCCAGCTTGTGCTTCACCCAGCCTGGCATTTCTCATGATGTACTCTGCATATAAGTTAAATAAACAGGGTGACAATATACAGCCTTGACATACTCCTTTATTGATTTTGAACCAGTCTGTTGTTCCATGTCCAGTTCTAACTGTTGCTTCTTGAGCTGCATAAGATTTCTCAGGAGGCTGGTCAGATGTTCTGATATTCCCATCTCTTTAAGAACTTTACAGTTTGTTATTATCCACACAGTCAATAACATGGCCTCCTTTAAATAAAAACAGTAATCTCTAAGAGATAAGTCAGATTTGAAGGCAAAGATATTGAAGGGTGATGGTTGAAATAAGACCTACATATTGTTCTAAGAGAATGGATAGAAGAAATGTTTGCATTGGGTGGCCAGCAGACATGCCTGAGATAGCCTCAAAGTGAACACCCCATTTACCCCCAAGATATAATGGACAGCAAGTTACTTGCTGTGTCTGTAGGTGACAAAGAGAGTGGTAAAATGGAAGCTGCCTGAGGATTGAGATACCAGGGAAGATAGCAATGGCCTATGTCATTGAAAACACATCTGAACACCAAATGGGAATAGGGACACATCAGTGGATACTAGTGCAGGTTAATGACAAACCCCTAAATTATATGCAAGCCCAAACTCACTCCCAGATCCAAGTACAATCCCAAGGAGAAAAGAGTTGGGAGTGATATTGGGAGAGGGACTAGGCAAGCATGGCTAATAATATAGGAATTCATAGTGGTTAATGGTTTTCTCTAAGCACTTGTGTCTTAAATAATTTTATATGTCTTTCAAACTTTCAAAAGGAATAAGAAATATTTTTGGATGATTGGCACTGAAAATAATTAATGTCAAGGACATGATCGAAAATCTTGTACAGAGAGGGAACTCTCCAAACTCTGAAATTCCTATCAGTGTTATTACAATTATAGGTCTTTTTAAAAATATAATGTGACTTTTCCTCAAAGGATATAATTCAAATGATTTTCTTGGGAATAAAACAGTTCATACATAAAATAAAACAAACAATGTGCAGCTCCCAGGTCTATATTTGACTGAGTGTGTATTATTAAAAAAAAAAAAAAACTGTAAAGTGAATCATCCCATATGATTAAACCATGTATTAATAGAGAGAAACAGAAGCTCAAAAGCACATGCACCCACACACAGACTCAAAGACTGAAATGGAAAGAAAACCAAGCCCAGAACTGCTAAGAAATGGGGAGCGGCAGAGACACGGCTAAAGATAGCACTTGGGTTTTTGTCCTGTTGTGTGTGCCCTTGCTCCCATGGCCTCTTCACAGAGTCCAAACAGGCAACCTCAGGGACAGACAGCAGGAAAAAAAAAAAAAGGTTTTCAGACAGAGCAGTTCAGAACAATAGGAACAGGACACTGTAGAGACTTGAAGAGCCCCTCCCCTCTAATTGTTAGGAATTTGAATGAAACATCATGAATTCAGGTTGAAGGCCATTGGAGGAGGGAGGAGGTGTCTCAGGCTACCTTTCAGTGGCCAAACTCACCTCCCAGAGGCCTGTATCTCCTCAAGGGATTCAGGAATATTTGGTTGTTTCAATTCGATGCACTTTTGGGAAAGCGTGAACCTCAAAGGAAACAAAAATCCTTGAGTCTGTGTTACTTTTTTGGATAGGTATTTACTTTTTAAATTTTTTCTTATAAAGTCTTTTACTTCTCTTTCTGTTTTCACTTCTTTCTTGTCAAGGAACCTGCATTATCTCCTTTTGAGCAAGTAGTAGAAGCTCAGAGGTTATCCTTTCCCTACTGAACTTTTGATAAAGTGCAGAGCAGAATGGGGTGGTCGGCAGGGGGAGAAGGTCATCCTAGTACTGACCAAGGGCAGTGTGCCCACACAGTGATGAGAAAATTCAATCTCCACGAGAACAGAATTTGTTTTTCTGCTCATAATCCACAGTCCTGTGAGGATGGCATTACCCAGGTGTGGCAGAATTTATCAGGGTCCAGTGAGCATGTCCTTAGAATAACTGAGAGAAAAACAAATTCTTACAAATTAGATTAGTCTATGGAAACAGAAAGATGTGCACTATTTTAGAATCTCATCAGTTTATTAAAAAGGAGATTCTTGTTATAACACAATGGTTAATTTGCACATTCTACCTTTCATATGATAGAATTTCTTAAAGCAGGGCCTGCCTGTAGTTAGCAATGCAGTTGCTAGAGGCAAATCTCACTTTCTAAAACCAAGACAAAAACAAGCTCTCGCAAGGAGATTTCCAGCTCTGAACTCCAGTGTCTGAGGACATATTAAGGCAGCTGTCTGTTCAGAAGACATGCAATAAAATATTCTATAAAGATACTCAGTTAAATTTCCAATTAAAATGATTTAGTGCCTTCATTTTTTAAGTTTTCCCAAGGTTTGCTGATGACTAAAATTATGTAATGAAGCTTTCAAGGTTTTAAATCTGCTAATTAATCTCTGCACCTTTACAATAACCCAGAGCAATAAAAGGCACAGTGAAAAGGAGCAGATTAGTGTCTGAGTAGATTAACCCTTAGGAGACTGGTCTTTTCCAGTCTTGTCAGATGAAGGTTTGAAGTGGGTCAGACTCTTATTTGGCTCTGCGTGGAGGGAGCAGTATCATGAGCAGTCTCACCTATGGCAGTTGTGTCAGAACTGATTTTGCTTCTGTGGAAATCCCTACTGTGAAGCCTGCTGTTATTCAGACAAGCAGAAGTTGGAGAGAAAGCAACAGCACCGTGGAGTCATGGAAGGTAGAACTTTCAGAAGCAGAGTTCATTAAGGATCGAAATGATTCTGAAAAAGTTAAAGGGATGAAACTCTCTGATGGGGAGTCCAGGAAACCCCAGTCTGTTTCCCGGCAGATGGAAAGCCACTTAACCAGCCAAACAGGTCTGAGAAGCAGAGAGAGGTGCTTCAGGGGAAAAGACCATTCACTGAGACATGAAGCTGAGTTGTACCCAAAGGGGATATTTATTATGGATTAGAGTTAACAAGGAACTTGTGTATACCTGCTCAACTGTGTTCCTGTTGTTTACAATGGCTATTTACATTGGGTAGGTAACTCTGCCCATTATTTATCTATTGACTCAGCTTTGAGACCACCTTCTATGCTGCTCTGGGATGCTGAGGCTGGAGTCTACAATCTATATTTCTCAAATTTCCTTGCTATAAACTACTGGCTCCGGTTAGGGTCTGTTAATGAAAGCTACTGTTGTTTTCGTTCAGTAGCTTCTGACTCTTTGCAACTCTTTTCGACCCCATGAACTGCAGCATACCAGGCTTCCCTGTCCTTCACTATCTGCCTGAGTTTACTCAAACTTAAGTTCATTGAGTCAGTGATGCCATTCAACCATCTCATCCTCTGTCAACCCCTTCTCCTCTGGCCCTCAGTCTTTCCCAACGTCAGGGTCTTTTCCAATGAGCTGCTGACCAGAAGCTTCTGGATGGAGATTGAAAAGAGGAAGTGGAGGAGGAAGAGTTCCTTTGCATTTCAGTTTCAGGCCACATCATGGAAGCAGGTGACACAAGCTACTTGTGGATTAGGCCCGATAAGAGACAGAGCTAGGACTGAGACTTGGTTCTGCTTGACTGCAAACATTATATGCTGTCTTTGATCCTAC
Source organism: Ovis aries (assembly GCF_016772045.2). Classification (NCBI taxonomy): domain Eukaryota; kingdom Metazoa; phylum Chordata; class Mammalia; order Artiodactyla; family Bovidae; genus Ovis; species Ovis aries. The sequence goes on from NC_056056.1 coordinate 49,946,995, forward strand.
TTTGTCTCTCTGGTAGGAAATTTGGGAGAGAGTGACATCGGAAAACCCTAAGAAGGATCAAAAAAGTGTCTAGCAGTGCTTCGTGCCACAGAGAGGGTAAGAACTGAGAAGGTGAAAACTGAGGCTGGTGGACTTGGCAACTAGAAGGGTGACAGTGACCCGGAATCTTCTTTTTGTGGTTTATAATCTTGGTTGCTAGTTAGAACCTGTAATTTGTTTCTCGCCAGTAGAAGGTGGCAAAGGTGAAGAGACTTTGCAGATATAATTAAGGCCTTAATCAGTAGGATCTGAGTTAATCAAGGAAGTTATTCTGAATGGGCCTGACCTATTTAGGTGAGCCTTTAAAAGAAAAAAAAAAAAAAAAAGCATCAGAGAGACTGATGCTTCTGGCCTGGACAAAGAAGCAAAGCTGCCACAGTGTGAACTGCTGGTGAAGAGGGATGACCTCTAGGAACTGAGGGTCTCAGTCCTACAACCTGAAGAAATGAAATTTTGCCAACAAACATATGAGCGTGAAAACCTCAGATGAGGGCTTCCCTGGTGGTCCACAGTGGTTAAGTATTCACCTTGCAATGCAAGGGACACCGGTTTAATCTCTGGTTGGGAAAGATCCCACGTGCTATGGAACAACTAAACGTGAGTGCCACAACTCTAAGTCAGCGCTCTAGAGCCCACGAGCCACAACTACTGAGCCCATTTGAGATAACTACGGAACTGCACTTTGCAACAAGAAGCCACCACAATGAAAAGCCAGGGCACTGCAACAAAAAGCAGGCCCTGCTTGCCACAACTAGAGAAAGCCCTCATGCAGCAACAAAGACCCAGTACAGCCAAAACACAAATTAAATAAATAAATCTTAGAAAAAATAAAAAACTCAGATGAAACATCAGCTCTGGCCAATACCTTGATTTCAGTGTGATGAAACCTTGAGCAAAAGACCCACCTAACTTTTGCCCCAAACTCCTGACCTGTGGAAACTAAGAGATAATAACTGCATGTGGTTTTAAATCCCAAAGTCTGTGGTAATTCGTTATGCAGTGATAGAACACTAACACAGGAACAGAAGCCAGACTTCAGGCAAACACCCACACACCCACACTGTTCTTCCAGTCACTGGCAGAACAGAATCCTGATACCAAACAGATCCATCATTTGCAATTGTGCTGTCAATGCCCACCTGCCTAAAACAGCCTACCACTAAAACCCAGCCAGCCGACAGGATCCCATTAGATAGCAGTCTTACCGCAGATCATGCCTGGATTCACATGCCCTTTTGGAACTTTGTGTTGAATTTCTGGCTCAACTCTCTGAGTACCAGTCCCAGGTTCTTATTACAGTATCTTAAGAGAAAAAAAAAAAAAGACAATGTTTTCTGAATATCTTTATTTTTGTTGTGCTGTTATTTTACTATAAACAAAAGAAAGGCTAAGGGAGTTTTTAAATTCAATTATGGTATAAAGACTCTCACTAAACAATAGCAAAATAAAAATGTGAAAAGAGAGGCAGCAATAGCAATATGGAAACAAAAGGTCACCATTATATTTCTGAGGTCTGAGCAATTGAAATGGAAATGAATGTTGTTCCTGAAGCTTTTCTAGGTGACTGGTGATTTTGCTTTCCCTACCAGGCAGTGCTTGCCCATGCTAGACATGATGACAAAAGCGTCCATAACAAATTCACAAAGGGATACACAGCTCCCTCTGTAATAAACAAGCTGAAATAGAAACTGGTAGCAGTATCCCATACAGTGGAGCCAGAACTCCTTAAGAAAGCAAACTGAATAACCTTGTCACATCCATTCTCCACACTTTTCCTTTGGCAAGTGTTCCATGTCCCCGTGAAGCCTCATTTCCCCATCTATTGCCAAAGGCTACCATTTCATATCACACATCAAAGCATGAGAAATGTCAAGGTAATGAAAACTGACACCGTGGCAAAGAGAAGGTGAGCCACAGCCACTATGGGGAAAGCTGGGCCAAGGTCTCCCAAGAGAGCGCTGCTCCAGGCCCCTCTGCAGCTGAGCCTGCCCGAGAGCTGGACTCTACAACACAACTGTGCCTCCTGAATAAGAGCCACAAAATGCAAGCTTGGGATTCACAATTAATTCAATAGCAAGACAGCCAAAACGACTTCGATATTCCAAACCAAGATCACTCTTGACCTTGAAAGATTTATATGCCTCTGAAATGTCCCTGGTTTACCTTAATAAACTGACTATTGAGCTTTTATCCATGCATCTGGCCAAATGTATTTAAATCTTTCTCAAATAAAATTATATGTTAAATCAGGAATTTGGCTTACGAGCCACCTCTTGCAGAAATGGATCCATATAATTAAAGTCTTGGAAAATCTGAAGGCTTTGGTTCTCACACAGATCAAACATTGATGTGCACTGGGTCTTTGGCCAAGTCACGGAATTTTCTTTCTTCAGTTTTCAGTTTAAAAGAGTGAACTCTGTTTCAGACCTTGAACTTATTTCTAGCCCGACTGCCAGGGATTCTCTTTTGCAAAGAGAAGTGTTGGCACTGAGTCCCAGAATGACACCAAGGCTAGTGATGTAATTGAAGTAATTAGAGATGGTCATTTGGAATTTACTGATTCTGTCCGTGAATTCATACACTGTTACAAAGCCTTCCAACACTGCACCGGCATTCAAAGCCACTGATTGGATACTTACGTTTGCTTAGAGGTAAAATAACTCTGAAAGAATGATATTTTGGGGGCTAAAAATGTTAGTATTTCTATCTAGAGTGAGAAATGCCTCTTGATGAAACATTTAGAGGTTATATCTGGATAAAATAGCATGCGGTAACAGAAGTGAAGATATTAAATGAAGCTACTAAGGAGTCTGTGGTTTTTAAGAGGATCTTCTGCCATCCTTTTCACTAGTCTTCTCTTACAATATGCTATTTGGTACTCTATTTGAATTGTAAATAATATCAAACTCCCTGTCTTGATGCATTCCCTTGTCCTGAGCTGGGTTAAGTTGAGATCCACATCCCTATATCCCCATTACTGGATATAGAACACTGAGAATGCTCCATCCTTTGCACCTCCAGTTTACTATTTCTATGCATAATCTATGACTTCAATACTACCATGCAAAGTTCATCACATCCCTTCCAATTCTGAATTAGTCCCTTTCACCAAACACAAAGTTCTTTTTTTTTTTTAATTAAAATTTTAGAGCATTTTCACAGTTATAGCAAAATCAAGGGGAAAGTATAGAGCTTTCCATATACTCTCTGCCTCTGCACATGCACAGCCTCCATCATTATCGACATCTTCCACCAGAGAAGTATATTTGTCACAACTGATGAACCTACACTGCTATATCAGAAAAACCCTAAGTCCCTAGTTTACATTGTGGTTTACTCTTGGTATTGTGTATTCTATGGGTTTGGAAACTATGTGAGAAAAATCTGTCATAAAGTTCTCACAGAGAGTTTTTTAGGGCTTCCCTGATACAGGAGACATAAGAATCATGGGTTCAATCCCTGGGTTGGGAAGATCCCCTGGAGGAGGAAACGGCAACCCGCTCCAGTACTCTTGCCTGGAGAATCCCATGGACAGAGGAGACTGGTGGGCTACAGCATATAGGGTCACAAGAAGTCAGACATGACTGAAGGGACTTAACACGCAGCTCGTGGCTCAAATAGTAAGGAATTCGCCTGCAATACGAGCAATCTGTGCTCAGTCCCTGGGTTGAGAAGATCCTCTGGAGAACAGAATGGCGACAGACTCCAGTATTCTTGCCTAGAGAATCCCGTGGACAGAGGAGCCTGGTAGGCTGCAGTCCGTGGGGTCCCTAAGAGTCGGACAGACTGAGTGACTTCCCTTTCACTTTCCTGCATGCTTGGAGAAGGAAATTGCAACCCACTCCAGTACTCTTGCCTGGAGAATCCCAGGGACGGAGGAGCCTGATGGGCTGCTGTCTATGGGGTCGCAGAGAGTCAGACAAGACTGAAGCGACTTGGCAGCAGCAACTTACCAGGTTTATTTCTGGGGTTCTCTGTTTGTTCCATTGGTTACTTTGTTTATTTTTTGGCTAATGTCAGACTTTCTTGAATACTGTAGTTTCATCATGAATCTTAAAGTTGAATAGGTCAGTCCTCCAACTTTGTTCTTCTTCAGTATTGTGCGTGCTATTCTGGGTCTTTTGCCACTTCATCTAAACTTTATAATCAGTTTGTCAATGCCATAAAATGAAGTGCTGGGATTTTGACTGGGATTACAATCAATGTATAGATCAAGTTTTGAAAAACTGATATCTCACAAACATTGAGTATTCCTACCCATAAATATAGAATAGCTCTCCATTTATTTAGTTCTTATTTGAGTTCATTCATCAGAGTTTCATAATTTTGCTCAAATGGTATATATATTTTGTTAGGTTTATAGCTAAACATTTCATTTTTTGTATGCTAATGTAATGGTTGTTCCATGTCCAGTTCCAACTGTTGCTTCCTGACCTGCATATAGGTTTCTCAAGAGGCAGGTCAGGTAGTCTGGTATTCCCATCTCTTTCAGAATTTTCCACAGTTTATTGTGATCCACACAGTCAAAGGCTTTGGCATTGTCAATAAAGCAGAAATTGATGTTTTTCTGGAACTCTCTTGCTTTTTCCATGATCCAGCACATGTTGGCAATTTGATCTCTGGTTCCTCTGCCTTTTCTAAAACCAACTTGAACATCTGGAAGTTCACGGTTCACGTGTTACTGAAACCTGGCTTGGAGAATTTTGAGCATTACTTTACTAGCATGTGAGATGAGTGCAAGTGTGTGGTAGTTTGAGCATTCTTTTGCATTGCCTTTCTTTGGGTTTGGAATGAAAACTGACCTTTTCCAGCCCTGTGGCCACTGCTGAGTTTTCCAAATTTGCTGGCATATTGAGTGCAGCATTTTCACAGCATCATCTTTCAGGATTTGAAATAGCTCAACTAGAATTCCATCACCTCCACTAGCTTTGTTCGTAGTGATGCTTTCTAAGGCCCACTTGACTTCACATTCCAGGATATCTGCCTCTAGGTGAGTGATCATACCATCGTGATTATCTTGGTCATGAAGGTCTTTTTTGTACAGCAGACTGGTTCCAAATAGGAAAAGGAGTACATCAAGGCTGTATACTGTCACCCTACTTATTTAACTTATATGCAGAGTGCGTCAAGAGAAACACTGGGCTGGAAGAAGCACAAGCTGGAGTCAAGATTACCGGAAGAAATACCAACAACCTCAGATGTGCAGATGACACCACCCTTATGGCAGAAAGTGAAGAGGAACTAAAAAGCCTCTTGAGGAAAGTGAAAGAGGAGAGTGAATATGTTGTCTTAAAGCTCAACATTCAGAAAACTAAGATCACGGCATCTGGTCCCATAACTTCATGGGAAATAGATGGGGAAACAGTGTCAGACTTTATTTTGGGGGGCTCCAAAATCACTGCAAATGGTGACTGTAGCCATGAAATTAAAAGATGCTTACTCCTTGGAAGGAAAGTTATGACCAACCTAGATAGCATATTCAAAAGCAGAGACATTACTTTGCCAACAAAGGTCCGTCTAGTCAGGGCTATGGTTTTTCCAGTGGTCATGTATGGAGAGTGCCGAAGAACTGATGCTTTTGAACTGTGGTGTTGGAGAAGACTCTTGAGAGTCCCTTGAACTGCATGGAGATCCAACCAGTCCATTCTAAAGGAGATCAGTCCTGGGTGTTCTTTGGAAGGAATGATGCTAAAGCTGAAACTCCAGTACTTTGGCCACCTCATGTGAAGTGTTGACTCGTTGGAAAAGACTCTGATGGTGGGAGGGATTGGGGGAGGAGGAGAAGGGGACGACTGAGGATGAGATGGCTGGATGGCATCATCAACTCGATGAGCATGAGTCTGAGTGAACTCTGGGAGTTGGTGATGGACAGGGAGGCCTGGTGTGCTGTGATTCATGGGGTTGCAAAGAGTTGACACAACTGAGCGACTGAACTGAAATGAATGTAAATGGTATTGTGTGTTCAATTTCAAATTCCATTTGATCATTACTGTTATTTGGAAAGTAATATTTGTTTTGTATATTTACCTAATGTCTTGTACTTTGCTATAATTACTCATTAGTTCCAAAGGCTTTTGGTTGATTCTTTTGGATTTTTTGACAGAGATCATCGCATCATCTGAGAACAAAGAGTTTCGTTTCTTTCTTCTCAATCAGTATTCCATTTTTTTTTCCTCTTCTTTTATTAAGTTAGCTAATACTTCTAGTACTAATGTTGAAAATAGGAGGCAAGAGAGGGCACTATGAACTTCTAAGGTGTTCTGCTGTAACTTACTGCTCTGATCCACCTGGCCTGTGAATGAACTCACTTCTTGAATTCTCAAGTATTCCATTTGCCTTTGCTAGTATTGTTCTTTCTCAGGGCCACCACACCACTGCTGAATGGCCATCTCCCCTATCATCAATTCTCCTGCTGCCAAATGACTACTGCATATCTTTTACTATATCACTTCACTGTTTGTTCTGTTACCTCTTGGCTCACTAAACTTCCTTGGTCTCATCCACATAATAACATGGGATGTCTGGTACATTTTATTCAGCACTGGGCAGAAAAAAATACTTATCCTAAATATATATATATATATATATATATATATATATATATATATATATATTTAATGAGACACAAGTAGGTAGTCTCAGATGCTCACATAAATGGTGGAAGAGTAAGTTTGAAAATATAGAACAGAGAAGAATGGTACTAGGGAGTGTTTTCATAAGGTATATATAGAACAAACACTATCAAAGTAAAACTTTTAAAGAGTGGAGGCCACAAAATTGAAGGAAAGAAAAGTGATGCCTGAGTCCAAAGCAAGCCAGAGGTTACATAAGCTGTTAATGACTACTTTGTCTAAAATTCCCCACTAGCAACTGTTTTATTAATTTTTCCAATTCACGAGCACACAATGTCTTTTCGTTTATGAGTATCTTCTTTAGTTGCTTCCAGCAAGGTTTTGTACTTTGTAGTGTGCAAGTCATTTTCCTTTTTAGTTAGGTTTATTCCTGAGTATTTTATTTCTTTTTTTTAATGTATTCATTTGGTGCTATTGTAATTGGAACTGTTTTATTTCCTTGTTATTTTGGATTGTTCATTATTAACGTACAGGAACAACTGATATTTTTTTGCGAGGATGACTGATTTTTTTTTTCTTTAATGTTGATTTTTCATCCGGTAACAACCACAATGTAGTCACTCACCTAGAGCTGGATGTCCTAGAGTGTGAAGTCAAGTGAGCCTCATAGAAGCATTACTATGAACAAAGCTAGTGGAGGTGACTGAATTCCAGCTGAGCTATTTAAAATCCTAAAAGATGACACTGTTAAAGTGCTGCAGTCAATACATCAGCAAATTTGGAAGACTCAGGAGTGGTCATAGGACTAGAAAGCAGTTTTCATTCCAATCCCAAAGAAAGACAATGTCAAAGAATGTTCAAGCTGCCATTCAATTGCACTCATTTCACATGCTAGCAAAGTAATGCTCAAAATCATTCAAGTTAGGCTTCAGCAGTACATGAACTGAGAATTTCCAGATGTACAAGCTAGGCTTTGAAGAGGCAGAGGAAACAGATCAAATTGCCAAAACTGGTTGGATCATGGAGAAAGCATGGGTTTCCAGAAAAACTGCTACTTCTGCTTCATTGATTACACTAAAGTCTTTTTGTGGATCACAAAAAAACAATGGAAAATTCTTAAAGAGATGGGAATGTCAGATCATCTTATCTGTTTCCTGAGAAACCTGAATGCATGTCATGAAGCAACAGTTGGAACTGGAAATGGAACAGTGGACTGATTCCAAATAGGGAAAGGAGTTCATCAAGGCTGTATATTGTCACCCTGCTTATTTATCTTATATACAGAGTACATCATGTGAAATGCTAGGCTGGATGAATCACAAGCTGCAATCAAGATTGCCATGAGAAATATCAACAACCTCAGAAATGCAGATGACACCATTCTAATGGCAGAAAGTGAAGAGCAACTAAAGAGCCTCTTGATGAGAGTGAAAGCAGAAAGGGAAAAGTTCAACAGTCAAAAAACTAAGATCATGCATTTGGTCCCATACCTTCCTGGCAAACAGAAGGGGGAAAAGTGGAAGCAGTGACAGATTTTATTTTCTTGGGCTCCAAAATCACTGCAGATGGTGACTAAAGCCATGAAATTGAAATGCTTGTTCCTTGGAAGGAAAGCTATGGCAAAACTAGACAGCATATTAAAAAGCAGAGACATCACTGTGCTTACAAAGGTCCATATAGTCAAAGCTATGGTTTTTCCAGTAGTCACATATGGATGTGAGAGATGATCCATAAAGAAGGCTGAGCACAGAAGAACTAATAATGCTTTCAAATTACTTTTGAGTCTTTTGGACTGCAAGGAGAGCAAACCAGTCAATCTTAAAGAAAATCGACTTTGAATATTAGAATGACTGTTACTGAAGTTGAAACTCGAATACTTTGACCACCTTGTGAGAAAAGCTGACTCACTAGAAAAGACCCTGATACTGAGAAAGATTGAAAGCGAAAGGAGATAGTTGGATAGCATCATCAACTCAATGCACATGAATTAGAGTAAGCTCTGGGTATAGTGGAAGACAGGAGCCTGGCATGCTGCAGTCCATGGGGTCGCAAAGAGTCAGACATGACTGATCAATTGAACAACAACAAAGATATTAAATCCATTTATTTTTCATGATTTTGATTTAATAACAGTTTTATGTAAAGTAATTAGACTTTTTACACATAAGATCATGTCATCTGTGAAAAGAGATAATTTCACTTCCTCCTTTCCCATTTTTATGCCTTTTATTTCTTTTTCTTTTCTAATTGTTCTAAGACTTCTATTACTATATGGAATACAGCTACCAAAATCTAGCATCTTTGTGTTGTATCTAATATTAGAGAAAAAGCTTTCAGCTTTTCACAATTGAGTATGACATAAGCTCCTAGTTTTCTTTACATGGTTTTATTATGTTGGCATTCTTTCATTCTATTTCTAGTTTTTTGAGAATTTTTATCATGAAAGTAGGGTGAATTTTGCCAAATTTATTTTTACATCATTTGAGATGATCTTAAGTTTTGTCCTTCATCTTTTTTTCCATTAATTTAGTATTCATATTATACTGATTTTTGTATATTGCACCATATTTGCACTTCAGAATACATCCCACTTGGCCATGCTGTGTAATCCTCTTAATATGCTATTGAACTCAGCTTGCTAGTATTTTGTTGAAGATCTTGGCATCTGTATTCATGAGACAAATTGGTCTGCAGTTTCCTTTTCTTAGAGTGTCTCAGTCTCATGTTGGTGTCACAGTACTGAGTCTAATAGAATAAGTTAGGAAGTGTTTCCTCATCTTCTGTTCCTGGGAAAAAGAGAAAGATTGATACAATTCTTCTTTAAATATTCAGTAGAATTCACCAGTGAAGCCATTTCTTTGTTAGGAGGCTTTTTTTGATTACTGATTCCATCTCCTTGCTACTTATAATCAGATTTTCTATTTCTTCATATTCAGTTTCAGTAGGTTGTATTTTTCTAGAAATCTGTCCATTTCTTCTAGGCTGTCCAATTTGTCGGTGTACAATTGTTTATAAGTACTCTCTTACAATGTGTTTTTTTTTTCTAGAAAATTGATAGTAATGTCTTTCTTCTTTTAAATTTTACTTGAGTTGCTTGAGACTTTCCTCTGTTTTCTAGTCATTCTAGCTAAAATATTTGATATTATTGATTTTTTCAAAGAACCACTCTTGGTTTCTTGGATTTTTGCTATTACTTTTTTATTCTTTAATTATCTTGGCTCTAGTCTTTATTATTTCTAAAATATGTTTATTTTACTGTATTAAATTATATCTCAATAAAGTTTACTTTAAAGTAGAAAAAAATCACCATATCCCAACTCAGGTCCAGTACAATATTTATTCTGAGTAAGTGAACAAGTGGCTTGTGTTTAGTAACAAGACTTTGTCCTTCTGTTCTCAATGGCCAAAGCATTTTCAAGTGTCCCTTGCCCCACTGGTTGATATAACTGTCATTGTTTTATATTATATAGCTGTTAAATGGCATCTATTTTTCTAGATGCTTTATGAACATTACTTTTTTAGCCCACTTTGAAGAAAATGTTATTCTCACTTTGCTCACAGGCAAAAAAAAAAAAAAATAGATTTGAGAAAATACACAAGCTCAAAAATTAATGTATGACAGAATTAAATGTACTTTTGTCTTCTCATTTCCATTCTACCTTTTCTGAATTTGTTTGTTCAGGAAATAAAATGTCGAGTTATGTGACTCAGTCTCAGAATTTCAAGGGAGAGAGAAAGAAAGAGATAACTATTAGTGATGCAAAATTATGACAGGATACCTGGAAATGTGGTATGGCATACAAATGTCATCTCACCAGCAAGTCACCTTTGTCCACTATCAACCCAGGTTGGGAATTGAAAAACCTTTCAGGCTCACTCAGCATACTAAACTGAGCTCAGATGGCCCATTTTCTTTGTTTGCCAAGCAAATACATTCCCTCAAAATTGTTTCAGTAGGCATGGTGATAACTACTATTCAACATACAGTTCCTTTTAGAAGGTGTTAGCTCTAAGCCATAAGTGGCTGGACTGTCTAATCTCTAGACCGCATATGGCTGCCTCCACAATCTAAGTTACCCTGGCCTTGATATCCCAGCATTCACCTTATGCACAAAACATATTGCTTAAATTACAGCAACTAGAGCCTTGGGAGAACTGATAGTTGCTTCATTTCTCCTAAGGACTCACATGGCCTCAACAGTCAAGGCTAGTCAGACCAGTCCACTAGTGGTTAGTTCATTGCCTCCAGAGACCTGGCAGCAAGGATCCCTGTTCTAAGAGATTCTGAACTTACAGAACTAAAACTGAATCTAAGAGAGTAGTATTCATGTTCCCTTGAGGAATGTGTTCTATTTTTTTAAACTTCAACTGGCTACTTAAATATTTAATATTTCATTAGTCCATCAAGATATTTAGTAAATATTTATTGTAAAACTGGAAGAAAATATTTTCAATGGATAAAGAGATACCTGGTTCTTAAAAGCAATAAATGATATGTTCCTGGTGATGGATACCAACCATAAATAAAACATTTGTTCGGGCAATTAAGCACTTTGAACTGGAGTGTTCAGACAGTGGGAGGATTTGAGTACAAAAAGAAGACAGGTGCAAACATTCCATGAAAGGCAGAGGGATATTTGCAAAGACAAAGGATGAGTCAATTTGGCCATGGATTCTCTACTAATCTTTCTTATGCTTTCTTCCCTGCTCAGGATTTAACAACTTCTAAAAACCAGCTCTTCCTTCTCTTTGTAGGTACCAGACACAAATCCACCGCCACCTACTAGTGAGTGACCTTGGACAAATCATTTAACCCCTCAGCTTTGGGTGATGAATTTATAAATTGAGGATAACATCAGCTAGCAGCTTGTTATGGGGATTAAAGGACTGGATGTGTACAAAAGAAACAAGTAAAGCATGTGGAACATAAAAGCCAATCCAAAAAAAAACAAAACAAACCCGCCAAAAATATGTCCTTTCCTTTTGCCTTTTCACCTACTTCCAAAGCATTGCAAATATTAAGGGGAAAAGAGTAGCTAATTGGGAGGAAGATCACATAACCTACAGTGTGGTCCATGGTGAATAATCAAGTTTGCCTCAGTTGCTTTCAAAACCCAGGGGAGGTCTTATCAAAAACAAGAAGAAAGATGGGCAGCACTGCCAGTAGCCTTGTGCTCCCGGGTCAGCTTTCATTACCTAGAGAGAGTTTGGAGCTTATACATTTCTGACTGGGAGGGGTCTGACTCAGGCGTCAGACTGTGCTCTCAGACAAGAATTCCTAAAATTGACCCTGGGAGAGGCCAAGGGCACCAGCGTTCCCAGAGAACACAGGAGCCAGCAGGCTCCATCCTGCCTCACAGCCAAGGACTCTGCTTGTAGGTGCTTCACCAGCCCTCTCTGCAGCTGAGAGAAAAGAACATGGTCGACAGATTTCCAACCTTCACAGAGCAAAAAAACCTTTTCCTGCTACTTGTTTGCAGCCTGAGTGGGGGCTTTTCCTGAAAAGGGAAGCTCGCCTCACCGTTGGGGCCACACTGCCACCTGCTGGCTCTTTGCTTCTTTTACGTCAAGGAACATGATGGAGACTTTCCCAGACAGCCTATTCAGATGAATCTGAAAGGATCAATTCAATAGACTCTAACCTATTAACCCTGAATGTATGATCAAATCTTGAGAGCTTTATCGAGTGAAAAATTCAACATTATTCCTCTGTGGCTATTCAAGGTTACACACTTGTGACTAAAATCAGTAGCCAAGGACATTTGAGAATTCCTTCAACAACAATTTCAATTCATTTATGAGTACTAGGCATCTCTTAACATGGAGGAGTATTTTCAGCACTTTATGCCATGTGATACTGGTGAAAGAGCTTTCTTTTATTTGGAATTTATTTATACTTACATATACAACAAGAGACAATAAAACAGTATTCTTGTTAAACACTTCTGGCATTTGGAACTATCAGTAATTCAGATTCGCCCTCATTAATTTACACCATTAGGCACTGTGATTAATCTTCTACTATTGGAATAGTGCAGAGGTTAAAAGTTAATACACATATAAATGGAACAAGCTCTGTAATTTTATCAGGAAAGTGGTTTGAGGCTAAGAGTTCAGGAGCATTTTATTTGAAATGGCTTTTGTGTTTCTGTATCACAGACAATGTTGTTTGAGCCTGGGACCTTTAATTGGTTCTATGCCCTCTGCCCAGTTACTCAGCATGTGTGTCTACCCTAGTGAATAATATTTCATAGTGATCATCTTCCCTTTTCACTTTAAAATTTGGCCCATGACATTAATATAAATATTTAGATTTTATATAGGCAAATTATTTAGTTACATATTCCCTTTAATTTCTCCATTTTGAAGCTAGATTTTGGCTTTTCATTTTCATAACCAAAATCCATTAAAGTATTATGTATGGCTCTTGTTTTTTTTTTTTTTTTTTTTTTTGCTCTATCTTTTGTGTAACAAGAAGATAAAAAGGACTTCTTGACATTTCCAGCCAACAAGCCTTTTAAAAATATTGATGTCCAGTCTCAGATCTCCCTACTTCATAAGCCTAATGGTGCAAGAAGTGAATGTACCCACCTGTAACTCACCCTGCCCTTGGAGTGCCCTTCTAACCCTCTCAAAATACAATATTCTCCAAAGTAACTGAAACATAAAAATGGTAGATTGATAGATGCTCTTGAGACATGTGAAAAGGAGACCAGTGGTGCTGAGACCCCACTTCCTCCATAGCAGAGCCTCCTCTGAGTGTCCCAATGAGAGGAGAATATGCTCAGAGGAGGTCAGCCCACTCACTGGGCTCATTTCCTTTGCACTGCCTAGTACCCATCTCCTCTTAGCTATCAGACCAGGCTACATGCTCTGTAGTGTGGGAGGCCATGCAGTGGACAAAACAAAACCCCAGATTTTGAAGAACTGCACACAGGTAGGGTAGGCACTCCTTTCAGCTTCCCTGATAGCTCAATTGGTAAAGAATCAGCCTACAATACAGGAGACTCTGGTTCAATTCGTGCGTCGGGAAGATCCACTGGAGAAAGGAAAGGCTACCCACTCCAGTATTCTGGCCTGGAGAATTTCATGGACTGTATAGTCCATGGGGTTGCAAAGAGTCAGACACGACTGAATGACTTTCACTTTCACTTGTAGGTACTCCTTTCTGCCAACTACAGTCTCCACAGTCCTGGAGAAGTCACTTAGCCCTTGTGTAAAAGCACAATAATGGTACCCACCTTGTACAGTTATCTGAGGCACAAAGATAATATAAGAACACATCCCATCTATGGGAAACGTGTGCGCTAAGCACTGTGCTAAAAACCTTGCACAAACTAGTTTAACCAATGCTCACAACAACCACTTTATTATCATCATCATTACCATTAGAGATAAGAAATGAAGACAGAGGACAGGCTAAATCATTTCTCCAAGATCAAGAAGCACAGATACAGGAAAAGCCTTCACAAGAAAGCAGATCTGACCCCAGTGGTAGAGCTCATTTCGTAACATGAAGGCCTCACCCAGGGAGTGCCTGGCAAATAGGAAATGAGAAGGAAATTATGAGCATAATGCTAGCCAGGCACAGAGACTGCATGTCAGAGATCTCTTCCCATCGCTCTTGATGTTGTGTTCTGTACAGAGTAGCCTTTAGGAACTATGTGTGCCTTGCTTTGATATTCCAAAATACACACACATACATAAGCACTTAACCCAAGAGTTTCCTAGGTTGACTATTACAAAGCGCCACAAACTGGGTGGCTGACAACAACAGGGGTTTATTGTTTCACAGCTCTGAAGGTTCAAAGTCTAAGATCATGGTGTTGAAAGAGCCATGTGCTCTCTGAAGCTTAACGATTTGTGGGCAATCTATGGCTTTCCTAGGCTCTATGGCGCATCACTCCAATAGTCCATCTTGATGTTCTCCTTGTGTCTGTCTTATACGGCCACCTTCTTGTAAGGACATCACCTCTATTGGATTCACAATCCAGTCTACTCCAGTATGTGTGTGCTCAGTTGCTCAGTCATGTGTGACTCTTTGTGGCCCCATGGACTGTAATGTACCAGGCTCTTCTGTCCATGGGATTCTCCTGGCCAGAATACCAGAGTGAGTTGCCATTTCCTTCTCCAGGGCATGCTCCAGCCCCAGGGATTGAACCCACATCTCCTGCATTGGCAGGCGGATTCTTTATCACTGAGCCTCCTGGGAAGCCCCCACTTCAGTATGACCTCATATTAACTAGCTAATTACCCCTGCAATGACCTTATTTCCAAAAAAGTTTATATTCTGAGATACAGCGGGTTAGGACTTTTACATTTGCATGTGTGCCTGCTAAGTCGCTTCAGTTGTATTCGACTCTTTGTGCACCTATGGATTGTAGCCCTTCAGGCCCCTCTGTTGAAGGGATTCTCCAGAAAAGAGTACTGGAGTGGGTTGCCATGCCCTTCTCCAGGGGCTCTTCCTGAGCCAGGGATTGAGCCCACGTCTCTTAAGGCCTTTTGCATTGGCAGGCAGGTTCTTTACCCTAGTGCTACCTGGGAAGCCCGACATATCTTTTTGGCGAGATAGATACAATCCAACCCAAAATAAGAGCGGGATGATTTGAGAGAATAGCACTGAAAGTTATACATTACCATATGTAAAATAGATAACCAGTGCGAGTTTGATGTATGAAGCAGGGCTCCCAAAGTCATTGCTCTGTGACAACCTGTAAGGATAGGGTGGGAAAGGACATGGAGGGGGTTCAGGATGGGGGCAACACAAGTATAACCTATGGCCAATTCATATTGATGTATGATAAAAACAACCACAGATTGTAATTATCCCCCAATTAAAATAAATTTTTTTTAAGTTTTACAAAAGAGTCATCTCTCTTTAACTACATCTAGATGAGAATAACTGAGCAACCGAGCCCTGAGTATCCACAATCAGATAGACCTGGATTCAAATGAGGTGTGTGTCCCGGGGAAAGTTATGTAGGTTTCTTTATCTGTAAAGTGAGGGTATTAAAACCATCTGCCAAAAAGATCACAAAGAGCAGTGATCTTTAACTACAATACTGAGATCCTTGAGCAGTGCCCCTGGCACATGGTAAGTCTTTAATCCCACTAGTAGGGGTAGGGTACTCTGCCTTGGGTTTCCACCAAGAAGCACCACAACTTTAATGATTCCAATCCCCTGTGCAGATGATACACACAACCTTCAGTTAGGCAATCATATTCTCAGCCCTTCCTCCAGTCTCCTCTGCTCTTTTGAAAAGCAGCAAATGACACCTGCCCACGCATAACACAGAGTCAGAATAATCACTCTGATTTAAAAGTTAGAAGTTTCACTAGCTTGGCATTATCCTTGGATATTTAGCAGCCCAGACTAAGTCGACTTTGCATCTCATCATTGTCAAATCTGGCTTCTGAGCATCCTGCTGTGTGACACAGGAACTGGCTACAGCATCAAGGCATCACTGGAGCAACTGTGAGGCAAGGGAAGCAGAAAAGAGTGGCTTCAGCTACGCCTGCTGCAGAAGCCAGCCGGTGAACATTAAACCACCTCTTTAATCACAATTCTGCATCCCAGAATCTTCAGCTGACAGAAATGATAATCATTTGGTTCATTGATTCTGGGATTAATCACTGAAGTTAATCTTGGCATGTATTGATTCCATTTCTGCTGGCTGTAACTAAAGTGTTCAAATTACTTATTCCAACTCTGACAGCAATGGCTTCCCAAAACAAAGGAAGTCAAAGATGAGCTATTATACCTGACAGCTCTGCACAGCACCTAGCGACAGCGCTGACTACCCATTCCTCGGCAAGAGGAGCCCCTAGTAGGAAAAGATCAAGCACCTGTTCTCACTATTATACACTGGCATTTTATAAAGTTGATCCATCTGTGTCTAGAAAAATTGGAGGCAGTTTTACCTCCAAGAATCTGAACTCAAACTTGGCTGCAAAGGCACACATACCATGTAGGCAACCTAGTAAAATAAGTCCGTCTCACCAACCTGACTTTTAAACACCAGCATCTATTATACCATGAAACCCTCCAGAATGTCACAGCGCTGATCATTCGCCAATAAAGGCTTTGCTGCATACGTTCAATTTGCAAAATGACAACACAGTGTATCCACCCCTTCCTTAACTTGTTATGTGAACTTCTGGTCTGATGGAAGCAACAGACTGTCAGTTATTAAGTATTCTTTCACATGGCCTTCTGACAGAGATGCAGGGAGACTTCCACCCTGGTGCTAGGGCTGACTAGGGATTCCAAGTAACCCTTTCACTACAGCATAACTAAAGCATAGAGAGACTACAGTATTTGTGGCACCCCTGGTTTCACAGGTGAAGTCTCAAACCTAGTAAGAGTAAACAAAGGCCAGAGTGATAAAAATGATGAGGGGCAAAGTGGATAATCCTTTGTTGTGAAAGGCTATCCTTGTGCTGAATTTTAGCACCACTTCTGTTCTCTATCTACAAATGAAAGCAGCACATGGCCACCCCTTTTTAGCACAGAAAATGTTTCCAGACATTGCAAAATATCCTTTGAGGGGAGGGAGAGGAATTACCTCCAATTGAGAATTACTCATTTAATTTTATACTTTTTAAAGTTAAACATATATGGAAAACTTTCAAGGATCACTATATACTATATAAATTCTTAAAAAACTGAGAGAAAAAAATCAAGCAAGAAACAGTTTTTAAATTCAAAATTTTAAAAAATATGTTCAAAAATTAGACAAATATACATCTTAAAAGAATGACAGAAAACAAGTCCAAATATGCCCCTCATAATACAGAGTTCTACTTCTACAAAAGTGGTGTGAGGAGCTATTTTCTGCCATAAAGCAGCCATAAAAAGTGAAGTTTATTTAAAATAAAAAAAAGACATCTAAAGTCTCTGAGAAGTATTTTAAGAACCTACAGCAAATAATAAATACTTATTTGATAAAATTACTAAACCTCAGTGAAAACAGAGTTTGTGGCACTTGAGCCATGATACGCTCTCTCTTCATCCCCCTCGCCCCCAACTCAGCATGATTGAGTCAGGGAACTGAAGAGGAAGTTAAATGTCACCTGGGGATGCAATCAGCCATGTCTAAAATGTTGCACAGGACAAATGGCATTATTTCTCCAATGTATTCATGGAAAGTAAAAAAAAAGAGAAAGGCTACTGCCTGACTTCCCTGCCTGATTCATGTCGTTTCAAGGAATTTGATTCCATTCTCAACTGCCAGGATAAAGCCCTCCACTTTGGCTAAGACAATTCCACCACCTCCACCATATGCCAAGTCATTTCCTCTAGTTCTTGTGGGTAGTTCCTATGATCATGCAATCTAAGGATTCTAACAAACAGAGCCAAAGAACTTGGGTACTTCTGCTGGGAAATATGTCAGTGGCATACTCTGTTCACTTGGATATTTCATTACGAGCATGTCAGATTTGAAACTGCTGCAAAATTTTGAACCATAGTGGAGGCAGAGCCAAGGAATAAGTATAGACATGACAAAGATGAGAGCATCACAGAGGAAGGGAGCTGGAACCTTGAATAAACTACATCAAAACTCTTCAACACACCTCTTTTCAGATATGCTATCTAATACTTTCCCTTTATTTCACAAGCAGGTTTGACAAGAGAGGTCCTATACATTCCAGAAATCTGGCTACTGGGATCTAAGTGTGGGTAGTCTCTGAAAGCATAAAGGCTGTTCTCAAAAGAGCTAGGCAATATCACCTCACCAAGGAACAGATCAAACATGCTATTTATCAGATACTAATTTTACTAACTAACTCATGCCCTCACTTTTAGGAGGAAGAAAATACCAGGTACTCAAAGGCATGAAAAATATAGCCAAGTTATCAGACAGTAGAGTCATTGTTTTATGTGTTTTTAATTAATGCACATACTTGATAACTTTTAAGTCTTTGGGATTCATGATTATGTTAATTGACTATATTCGATTTTGCTGGTAGATTTTATCACTGTTTTCAGATTAAACTGTCTAAGGTATTAAACATGGATGACTTTCCCACTGTGAGGAAGTCAGCAACAGTCAAAGTGTGTCTGCTCAAATACAAACATAGCTAATCTTTTCCCTAAAAGAACACATGTTCTAAAAGAGAATGCAGACAGCATATCAAAAAATTCCTCAAACTGTATCCTAACTTTCATGAAAGAGTCACACACAGAGGAGAGGAGGTAGGGATCCTGACAAGGGTGCATCACTCAAGTCTCATAATTTGTTCACTGTCTTCCCACCAATTGGACCATCAGCTGATCCCAACAAAAAGGATTAAAATAAAATTATGATACAACGTAATATCACTTTTTCAACTGGGTGAGAGTGGCCCACACTACTCATATTGTTGTTATTGTTTAGTTGCTCAATTATGTCCGACTCTTTTGCAACCCCATGGACTGTAGCCCTCCAGACTCCTCTGTTTGTGGGATTTCCCAGGCAAGAATACTGGAGGGGTTGCTGTTTCCTTCTCCAGGGGCTCTTCCTGACAGGGATCAAACCTGGGTCTCCTGCATTGGAAGGTGGATTCTTTACCACTGAGCCACCAGGGAAATCCACTACTCATATTATGCACTATCTAATCAGGCAAAAATGGAGTAGGAAATGGCAGTTCACTCCAGTATTTCTGCCTGGAGAACATAGGCACAGGATCCTGGTGAGCAACAGTCCATGGGGATCGCAAAAAGTTGGATAGGACTGAAGCAACTTAGCACACGCGCAATCAGGAAAAATAAACCTTTACCTTAAAGGAAATCAGGAAAAAGGAAGGGCAACTATGTAAAAATTTGGCCTCCCTTCTCAAGTTTTCTCTGGTATCAGTAGTCTCTTCACCATTTGGATCAAATTTTTTATGCTTTGCCCTAAATCTTGCTATAGCTTCAGAGTCTTGGTTTTGGCTTCCAACCCCCTGAGGTCAGAGGAAATGTAGTTCTTATATTTTCATTCAATCTGGAATTAATACTAAACTTCACCTCATCTTCTGAGAAGAAAGGCCAAACTTGAATGTCTATCCCAATTCCTCGGTGTGCATTTCTCTGTTCTTGAAACTTCTCAATCATCATAATAATCTGTTTTGCAGAGGTTGATCAATTTAGTTGTCGGTTAAGATTTTCTAATAATTCAATTCTACATGTACTTTATATTTTCCTATTCTTTCTAAGTGGCCTTTCTCTAATATACTCTAAATCATTTTTCAAACATTTGAAAGCTACAGTAGGATATTAATTTTACATCACAATCCCATATAAACATACACACAAAGTGTGTGGCATATAACACAGTGTCATATAACATTTTCCAAAGTGTCATATAACATTTTCCAAAGTGTCATATAACATTTTCCCTTACTACTTCTGATGTTTACTGTCTTATTCAATGTTTTTAAATTCTCATTTTAAAAAAAAGACTGATTTTTCTACCCATGAAGCTTTGATAACACAGCTTTAAAAAATCTAATGAACTACATGCTGTAGATATCTCTTCTGAGTTTTGGTTTTCAATTTTAACTTACTCATTACTTGTCTCTAATTCCTTCTATTATCAACAAGGTGGTAGATAGGGAATTTCTCAAGTAATATCTAAAGTAATCTATCAAATAAAAAGATAGTGTTGTAGTACTGAGTCCTCCCTATCATAAAATATTTGGATATATGCTCTCTCTAGATATATATATAATTAGTTCATTCTAATAATTTTCTACAATGTTTCTACTGATTTCCAGTTACACGTTACTCCCAGTTGCCAAAAAAAGAATTCACTGTCCCTTGATATCTAATCATTTTACATCACGAATTTTCTGCATGCTTTCCCCCAATGCCCACATGTCATTAGTGACATGGACAAGGAACCTAGAGGATGATTTTCATTTTAATAATCACTGGTTATACTTGCAAAATATTGCTGTCATAAACATAACTTACAAATATTCCAGAAATAATCCAATTCACAAAGTGGCTGCCCTTTTCTTTTTAATCTCATCTAGCTAGATGTATACACAGTGCATAAATCTGACAAAGCATATAAAATGAAATATGCATTAGAAACCCATGGAGTATGCCAAACTTTGGTTTCCAGCCATATGGTCCAAGAACTCTAACTTCTTTAACATTCTAATCTTCATGAAAATTCTAATATTCTATCCAAAGAAATATACCAATCTATCTGTAAATTAAATTTAAAATAAATAGAAAGCTGTCAAAGTAATTTTTGGCTTCTAGTCCTGCAGAGTAAACAATAGTCAAGCTGACTTGTGGCTAATTTGCTAAGCAACGATTCAAACATTCTTGTAATCACTTACAGTTAAGTAGAGCCCAAGACCTTGGTCCCTAGAGGAGGCAAGTCCTTAAATATAAAAGTTAAAGTCATAATTTTGTTAAATGGTGTGTCACATTGATTGATTTGGATATGTTGAACCATTCTAGCATCCCAGGGATAAACCCCACTTTGTTATAGTGTATGATCTTTTTAATGCATTGTAAAATTGGTTTGCTAGTTTTTTACTAAATATATTTGCATCTATGTTCACCAAGGATATTGGCCTATAGTTTTCTTTTCTTGTGTTTCTTTCACTGGTTTTAGTATCAGTGAGACCAAATTAGAAAGAAAACATAAGACACAATCATCTCAATAAAC
The DNA here is from genome assembly GCF_016772045.2 of Ovis aries. Taxonomy (NCBI): domain Eukaryota; kingdom Metazoa; phylum Chordata; class Mammalia; order Artiodactyla; family Bovidae; genus Ovis; species Ovis aries. The sequence continues at coordinate 49,968,254 of NC_056056.1, forward strand.
ATGGAAAAAGCATTTAACAAAGTTCAATATTCATTTGTGATTAAAGCTTGCTACAAAATGAACTGAACGAAGCTACCTCAACACCTGGAGGAGGGCACAGCAACCCACACAAGTATTCTTGCCTGGAGAACCCCATGGACAAAGGAGCCTATTGGACTACAGTTCATAGGGTCACAAAAAGTCAGACATGACTGAAACAGATTACCACACACACACACACCTCAATACAGTAAAGGCCATGTATAAAAACCCTACAAACCCTATAGCTATCAATGGGGAAAAGCTGAAAGGTTTTACTCTAAGATACAGTACAAGGGAAAGATGCCCACTGTCACCACTTCTATTCAACACAATACTAGAAATCCTAGCCAGAGTAGTTAGACAAGAAAAAGAAATAAAAGGAATCCAAAGCAAAAAGAAAAATGTAAAATCATGTCTATTTGCAAATGACATACTCATATATTTACAAAACTCTAAAAACTCAACAACAGCAAGAAAAACCTATTAGAACTAATAATTGGGCTTTCCAGGTGACTCAGAGGTAAAGAATCCCTCTGCCAATGCAGGAGCCTGCAGGAGTCTCAGGATAGATCCCTGGGTTGGGAAGATTCCCTGGAAGAGAAGATGGCAACCTACTCTAGTATTCTGGCTGGGATAATGCCACAGACAGAGAAGCCTTGTGGGTTATAGTCTCTGGGGTCACAAAGAGTTGGACGAGACTGAACCAACTGAGCCTGCACACAGAACTAATAACAAAATTCAGAAACGTTACAGGATGCAAATCAGCATACCAAAAACAATTGTGTTTTTATTCACAGACAACAACCTATCTGAAAAGGAAACAGAAAATAATCCTTTTCACAATGACAACAAAAGAATAAGATAACAAAGGAATAAAGTTAACAAAAGAGATGAAAGATTTACACACTGAAATTATAAAACACTAAAAAGGAACTAAAATGAACAAATAAATGGAAGACTTCTTAGATAGGAAGACTTAATATTGTTAAAATCTCAATACTACAAACTTATCCATAGATTCAATGCACTCTTTGCCAAACCCTAATGGTATTCTTTATAAAAGCAGAAAGTCATCCTAAAATTCTTATAAAATTCATAAAGACACCAAATAACCAAAGCAATGCTGAAAAAGAATAGAGCTGGAGGCATCATATTTTTAAATTTCAAGGCAATAGTCGTCAAAATAGTGTGGTACTGGTGTAAAATCAGAAATATATAGCAATAAAACAGAATAGAGCCCAGAAATAAATCCCGACATCTATGACAAAATGATATTTGACCAGGGTGCCAAGAACATATGATGGGGAAAGGATAGTTTCTTCAATAAATGATGTTAGGAAAACTAGATATTCAAATGCAGAAGAATGAAACTGGACCCTTATCTCACCCTATATATGAAATACAACTCAAAATGAATCAAAGACAATTATAAAAGCAGAAAGTATAAAACAACTAGACAAAAGCACAGTGAAAATTGTTCTTGACATTGGTCTGTGCAATGATTTTTATGATATGACGCCCAAAATATAAGCAATAAAAGCAAAAATAGACAAATGGATGGAATCAAATTGAAAAGCTTCTGTACATCAAACAAAACAAGCAACAGAGTGAAAAGGCAACACACAGGATGGAAAGAAATATTAATATCTGCAAACCACATATCTGAAAAGGGGTTAAAACGTATGAGAGACTCAAACAACTAATAATAAATAAAATATTCAATTTAGAATGGAAAAAGGGTTTGAATAGATATTTCTCAAAAGAAGACAGGAAAACAGCCAACAGCTATATGTAACATCACTAATCATCAGGGAAATGCAAATCAAAACCACAATGAAATACTATTTCATGTATGTCAGAATCACTATTATCCAAAAGACAAGTAATAACAAGGATTGACCAAGATTTGGAGAAAAGGGAACGTTTTTGAACTATTGGTGGGACTATAAATTAGTATAACCATTATGGAAAAGAATATGGAGGGTCCTCAAAGATTAAAAAAGGAAGCTACCATCTAATTCATCACTCCCCCTCCAGGGTTTGAGACACACACATGCACACACACTGCAATATTAGTATTTCAGTTCCTGAAAGAAGGAACTCTTGCCATTTGCAAAAGCATGTATGGATCTTGATGGTATTATACTAAGTAAAATAAGAGACATGGAAAGACAAATATTGCATGATCTCACTTATATGTGGATCTAAAGAAGTCAAATTCATAAAAATAGAGAGTAAGCCAGTGACTGCTAGAGGCTGAGGGATGGGGAAGGAGGAGGTGTTGGTCAAACGGTACAAAGTCTTAGTCATGCAGGAGGAATATGTTATGGAGATCTAATACATGGGATGGAGACTATAGCTAATAGTACTGTATCATACCCAGTTTCCCATATTGCAGGCGGATTCTTTACCATCTGAGCCACCAGGGAAGCCCTCACTGTATTATATCAGAGATGGAAATGGCAACCCACTCCAGTATTCTTGCCTGGGAACTCTATGGACAGAGGAGCCTGGTAGACTCCATTCCATGGGGTCACAAAAGAGTTGGATACAACTTAGAAACTAAACAACAACAACTGGAACTTTGATAATGGAGTTGATATTAAGTGTTCTCACCACACAGATAAAAATCATAGCTGTATAAGGTGATGGATATATTAATAAGGTTGACTGTAGTAATCATTTCACAGTGTATACATACATCAAAACATGACATTGTACATCTGAAAAACATTCATTTTTTATCTGTAACATGCACCTCAAAAAGTTTGGGAAGTGAAAATCACTCAGTTGTGTCCACAGTCCATGGAATTTTCCAGGTCAGAATACTGGAGTGTTCTGAATTGTACTGAAGTGTACTTCAGTATTCAGAAATACTGAAGCCTTTCCCTTCTCCAGGGTATCCTGGATTGAACCCAGGTCTCCCGCATTGCAGGTAGTTTTTTTACCCACTGAACCACAAAGGAAGCTCAAGAATATTGGAGAGGGTCAGTTCAGTTCAGTTCAGTTCAGTCACTCAGTCTTGTCTGACTTTGCAACCCCATGAACCCGCAGCATGCCAGGCCTCCATGTCCATCACCAAATGCCTGAGTCCACCCAAACCCATGTCCATTGAGTCGGTGATGCCATCTAACCATCTCATCCTCTGTCATCCCCTTCTCCTCTTGCCTTCAATCTTTCCCAACATCAGGGTCTTTTCAAATGAGTCAGCTCTTCGCATCAGGTAGCCAAAATATTGGAGTTTCAGCTTTAACATCAGTCCTTCCAATGAACATCCAGAGCTGATTTCCTTTAAGATGGACTGGTTGGATCTCCTTGCAGTCCAAGGGACTCTCAAGAGTCTTCTCCAACACCACAGTTCAAAAGCATCAATTCTTCTGCACTTAACTTTCTTTATAGTCCAACTCTCACATCCATACATGACTACTGGAAAAACCATAGCCTTGCTAGACGGATCTTTGTTGACAAAGTAATGTCTCTGCTTTTGAATATGCTATCTAGGTTGGTCATAACTTTCCTTCCAAGGACTAAGCCTATCCCTTCTCCAATGGGATTCCTGACCCAGGGATCAAACCAGGGTCTCCTGTGTTGCAGGTGGATTTTTTACTAACTAACCTATCAGGGAAAGGTAAAGCTTAAAAACAAGCAAACAAACAAACAAACTGACCTTCAGGCCAACCTAATTTGAACTTAGAGATGCATCCTTCTTCTCTTCAAAACTGAGCTTCTTGGTAAAGCAACCTATTCCACATGCTTACTTTTAATTGTCTCAAATTTACTCCTAAATTTACTGAATGCAATCTTAAAAGAGCCTAAAGAACCCAGTGTACATTGTCCTGTCATGACTTTTGGTACAGTAAGCAGAATCCTATGAGTAACTCCTTTCACTTCCATGATCTCTCTGGTTTTTCCCTTTCTATTTATCAAAGAGATCATAAACAGTTAATAAGTAGACTCCTCTTACCCTTTGTACTGAACTCATTATTTAACTATACATGTGGCCTCAGTGATCTATCCTCAGCCTCTTTTCTTTTCCATAGAAATACTGACCCATGGTCTCAATGATCATTTTCAAGCTGCTAACTCCAAAAATATGCATTTCCAGCCCTCATTATCTACCTCTGAAGCAAACCTATGTGGATATTTGTTAGGAAACTGAGTCTCAAAGCTAAAAGCATTTGCTTTTAGCTCAAAGCAAACACTTCCTTCTCCCCTCAATGTCTCTTTCTCCAGAATTCTCCATTTACCTAATGAAGCCGTCATCAACCACCATCAGTTTTAAGCCAGTAACCTCTCTCTGGTTCTCTTCTCCCTTACTCTCTGCTCCTCAGTCATACCCAATTTTTTGCAACCCCATGGACTGCAACTTACCAGGCTCCTCTGTCCATGGGATTTTCCAGGCAAGAATAGTGGAGTGGGTTGTCATTTCCTTCTCCAGGGGATCTTCCCAACACAGGGATCGAATCCAGGTCTCCAGCACTGCATGCAGATTCTTTACCAACTGAGTTATGAAGGAAGCCCTCCCCTTTTCTAGACACACTTTATCTAATCTGTCTCTTGAATCAGCCTCCTAATCTCCAAGAAACCACCAAGTGAAACAAGTGACAGTACTGGGAACAGACACTAAGTTTCCTACTCCTACTCTTAAAGCCCTTTACACAACTCTACATTCTAGCAGTGAAGGCTTTCACCATGTGCCAAGCACCACAGTAGCTATGGTTTTTCCAGTAGCCCTGTGTGGATGTGAGAGTTGAATCATAAAAAATGCTGAATGCCAAAGAATTTATGCTTTTGAACTGTGCTGTTGGAGAAGACTCTTGAGAGTTCCTCAGACTGAAAGGAGATCAAACCAGTCAGTCCTAAAGAAAATCAGTCCTGAATATTCAATTGGAAGGACTGATGTTGAAGCTGAAGCTCCAATACTTTGGCCACCTGATGTAAAGAACTGACTCATTGGAAAAGACCCTGATGCTGGGAAAGATTGGAGGTGGGAGGAGAAGGGGATGACAGAGGATGAGATGGTTGGTTGGCATCACTGATTTGGTGGACATGAGTTTGAGCAAGCTCCAGCAGTTGGTGATGGACAGGGAGGCCTGGCATGCTGCAGTCCATGGGGTTGCAAAGAGTTGGACATGACTGAGTGACTGAACTGGACTGAAGCACCACACTGACCACTTTATACACTTAATTCAGTTGAATCCTACAAATTGTCATTATAAAACAGAAAATCAAGGATAAAGAAATTAAATTGCTCCAAATCACACAGAACTCAAATTTCAACCAGGGCTTATCTGACACCAAAACCACTCTCTTAGTTACTGGATGATACAGTCTTCCACTTGCTAAAGTTTTCAGTCTCTACCTAAACTATTGAAACAGCACTCCAAGTGATCTCCCAACTGCCAGCCCCTTCTCCACTTCACCCCTAAATCCATTCTTCACAGTGCCCTAGGATTTCATAAAAGAAATAATAAAGCGTAGCTTATTATGTCCTCCAAAAAACTACTGGTTCCCCCTGCCTTACAGAACAAAATCAAAACCCAGCCACTGTATCTTTTCCATATCATCTCCCCTTCTTCCAACCCTTATCTCACATTCCAGGTTCTAGCTTTAATGAAATACATCCCTGGGGATTACCTAGCATCAAACCTTTACCCTCATTTTATTTGTTTTATTCATTCGTCAAAATCTAATTAAAAGTGTCACTGTGTCTTCAGGTTCAAGTCATGCCTCCAAAACAAATTAGGTGCCCCTCCTTGACACCTGACTTTATTTGTACATTTCTGTGCTGATTCATGTGTCACACCTTACTCACTGCAATTAGTGTACACATCCATCTCCCTCACTAGTTTTCTGACCCTAGCTCCCAATTCACAGAGCCTCAATATTTTAAAAGTTAATAAAGTGATCTCAGTTGAAGGAATTAAAATGTCAAGGGCTAGGATGTTAAGCTGACACTAAATCTGCAAATAGTTGCCATTTATCCTAAATTTACAGAAACAGTGAGAGAGAGAGAAACTGAGATGCTTGGATGGCCCAGCACAACACTGCCTCACCTCTGCCGAGGGAACCTCTGCTTCTGTGTTTTCAGATTCTGTAGGGAGGAGAAGAGAAAAGGCCATGGACTAAACTTCAAAACGATTAGGGGTCTAGTCCATAGAACATCACTGATCATTTTTGTCTCCTTAAGAAAGTTAGTAGTCCACCATTCTCAGTTTTTTTCTTTTGTGATACAGAGTTTTAGAACCTACCCCATGTATCTGAAAGGCCCAGGGGTAAATAGTAGGGGCGGGCAGTGATGCTAGGGCCTCAAGTCATGTCCACATGGCTCTCAGATAACTGCCAGGAGAAACAGCCTACTGCTCCTCACCACTGAGACACAAAGAGAAATGACTATTGGATCAGCACTACAAAGCAGGAAGTCACTCACCAGGCCTGGGCCCTCCTCCCCCTCCCCGGGGGCTGAGTTCCATACACAAGGTTACCTCCTCTTCTCAGGACGCTGGTCTCTTTGCAAACCATGGCCCAGAAAGAAACTCCTTTCTCAAACTATGCTAGAGAGAGGCTGCAAGTTACCCGTGGCTTGAGCCCTGGACTGTATTCAGCCAAAAGTTATTTGAGTGAAAGAAAACCTGTTGGTTAATATCGATAATTTAGTTAAAATGACACTTGAGACAGAAATTTAAATCCCCACTGATTTGTTTTACTGATACTACATGTTGGGTGTCCATAGAGGTCTTGGAAATGGAGTGGGCTTTACAACTCTTTCTAAGCATTTGGCTGTTTTTTAGAATAAATACTTTGTTTTCTTTTTTTTTTTTTTTTTTTTTTAATGTCTCTGCTTTTTATTTTTTATTTATTTTTTTTTGTTACTTTTTTTTTAATTTTTTAAATTTTAAAATCTTTAATTCTTACATGCATTCCCAAACATGAACCCCCCTCCCACCTCCCTCCCCATAACATCTTTCTGGGTCATCCCCATGCACCAGCCCCAAGCATGCTGCATCCTGCGTCAGACATAGACTGGCGGTTCAATTCACATGATAGTATACATGTTAGAATGTCATTCTCCCAAATCATCCCACCCTCTCCCTCTCCCTCTGAGTCCAAAAGTCCGTTATACACATCTGTGTCTCTTTCCCTGTCTTGCATACAGGGTCGTCATTGCCATCTTCCTAAATTCCATATATATGTGTTAGTATACTGTATTGGTGTTTTTCTTTCTGGCTTACTTCACTCTGTATAATCGGCTCCAGTTTCATCCATCTCATCAGAACTGATTCAAATGAATTCTTTTTAACTGCTGAGTAATACTCCATTGTGTATATGTACCACAGCTTTCTTATCCATTCATCTGCTGATGGACATCTAGGTTGTTTCCATGTCCTGGCTATTATAAACAGTGCTGCGATGAACATTGGGGTACATGTGTCTCTTTCAATTCTGGTTTCCTCGGTGTGTATGCCCAGAAGTGGGATTGCTGGGTCATAAGGTAGTTCTATTTGCAATTTTTTAAGGAATCTCCACACTGTTCTCCATAGTGGCTGTACTAGTTTGCATTCCCACCAACAGTGTAGGAGGGTTCCCTTTTCTCCACACCCTCTCCAGCAAATACTTAGGAATATATCTACCTAAAGAAACTAAAGACCTGTATATAGAATACTTTGTTTTCTTTCTTAAATTTCTAACTCATTTTTTTTCAATAGTCTATTCTGCATAATAGTTACAACAGTGAACAACACATCGGATCGTGTCCTTTCAGTCCTGTGGGTTGGGGTAGGGGTGCGCTACGTGGGAACTGCTGATCCCCAACCTCCGATACTTCCAGCCAGGCCCCTAGTCTGTCAGACTTGGAGGAAGGCAGGCTGATTGCCTCCGGACACCGCTTGAGAATTGCTCCCTCCTACTATTTAATTTTTTACTTATCTCCCAGACTTCTTTTATCACTTCTCCTTCCTTACTCCCCATCCTACTTACACTTTTCTCTATCCCTCCTTCATCTTACTCTTTTTAAAACTGCTTTTGCCTTTCAGTTCAGTTCAGTCACTCAGTCATGTCTGACTCTGCAGTCCCCATGGACTGAAGCATGCCAGGCTCCCCTGTCCATCACCAACTCCCAGAGCTTGCTCAAACTCATGTCCATCAAGGCAGTGATGCCATCCAACCATCTCACCCTCTGTTGTCCCCTTCTCCTCTCACCTTGAATCTTTCCAGGCATCAGGATCTTTTCCAGTGAGTCAGTTCTTCACATCAGGTGGCCAAAGTATTGGAATTTCAGCTTCAGCATCAGTCCTTCCAGTGAAAATTCAGGACTGATTTCCTTTAGGATAGACTTGTTGGATCTCCTTGCAGTCCAGGGGACTCTCAAGAGTCTTTTCCAACACCACAGTTCAAAAGCATCAATTCTTTGGCGCTCTGCTTTCTTTATAGTCCAACTCTCACATCCGTACATGATTACTGGAAAAACCGTAGTTTTAACTAGATGGACATTTGTTGGCAAAGTAAAGTCTCTGCTTTTTAGTATGCTGTCTAGGTGAGTCATAACTTTTCTTCCAAGGAACAACCATCCTCTGATTTCATGGCTGCAGTCATCATCTGCAGTGATTTTTTATCCACAAAATTAAAGTCTCTCATGATTTCCATTGTTTCCCCATCTATTTACTATGAAGTGATGGGACCACGTGCCATGATCTTAGTTTTCTGAATGCTTAGTTGTAAGCCAACTTTTTAACTCTTCCTCTTTCACTTTCATCAAGATGCTCTTTTGTTCTTCTTTGCTTTCTGCCATAAGGGTGGTGTCATCAATGTATCTGAGCTTATTGCTATTTCTCCTGGCAATCTTGATTCCAGCTTATACTTCATCGAGCCCAGAATTTCGCTTGATGTACTCTGCATATAAGTTAAATAAGCAGGGTGATAATATACAGCCTTGACGTACTCCTTTACCAATTTGGAACCAGTCTGTTGTTCCATGTCCAGTTCTAACTGTTGCTTCTTGACCTGCATACAGATTTCTCAGGAGGCAGGTCAGGTGGTCTGGTGCTCCCATCTCTTTCAGAATTTTCCACAGTTTATTGTGATACACACAGTCAAAGGCTTTGGCATAGTCAATAAAGCAGAAGTAGATGTTTTTCTGGAACTCTCTTGCTTTTTTGATGATCCAACAGATGTTGGAAATTTGATCTCTGGTTCCTCTGCCTTTTCTAAAACCGGCTTGAACATCTGGAAGTTCACGGTTCATGTATTGCTGAAGCTTGGCTTGGAGAATTTTGAGCATTACTTTGCTAGCGTGTGAGATGAGTGCAATTCTGTGGTAGTTTGAGCATTCTTTGGCATTGCCTTTCTTCGGGATTGGAATGAAAACTGACCTTTTTCAGTCCTGTGGCCACTGCCGAGTTTTCCAAATTTGCTGATGTATTGCATACAGCACTTTCACAGCATCATCATTTAGGATTTGAAATAGCTCAACTGGAATTCCATCACCTCCACTAGCTTTGTTCATAGTGATGTTTCCTAATGCCCACTTGACTTCACATTTCCAGGATGTCTGGCTCTATGTGGGTGATTACACCATCGTGATTATCTGGGTCGTGAAGATCTTTTTTCTATAGTTCTTCTGTGTATTCTTGCCACCTCTTCTTAATGTCTTCTGCTTCTGTTAGGTCCATACCATTTCTGTCCTTTATTGTGCCCATCTTTGCTTGAAATGTTCCCTTGTTATCTCTAATTTTCTTGACGAGATCTCCAGTCTTTCCCATTCTATTGTTTCCCTCTATTTCTTTGCATTGTTCACTGACGACGGCTTTCTTATCTCTCCTTGCTATTCTTTGGAAATCTGTATTCAGATGGGTATATCCTTCCTTTTCTCCTTTGCCTTTAGCTTCTCTTCTTTTCTCAGCTATTTGTAAGGCCTCCTCAGACAACCATTTTGCCTCTCTCTTTCTTGGGCATGGTCTCGATCACTGCCTCCTGTACAATGTCACGAATCTCCATCCATAGTTCTTCAGCACTCTGACCTCTGACTATCATGTCTAATCCCTTGAATCTATTTGTCACTTCCACTGTTTTTGCCTTTAATGTGGAGATATTGGAAATGTTTCTGCGCTCATCCACATGGCCAGCAGAGGGCGCGCCACGTCCCGCAGTGCGGGACCTCTCTGATTAGCAGTTCCCTGAATCTCCATCTCTCTCCGCCCCAAGAGCCAACCCTGCCGCTCCTCTAAGCCTCGCCGGGATTTTGCCCCAGCCCCATACCAAGGACTATTTTTTTTTTTTTTTTTTTGGCTTCGTAGAGCCCCCGCACCTCAGGACCCATTTCCCAGCAGGCTGGAGGGCGGGTCTGGGCGGGGGGTGGAGGTGGGGGGGGGGGCGGTAAGGAGGGGCTTCTCTATTCAGCCTTGGATTCCCGCGTCCCCGTCCTTGCCACTACCTGCCCTAAATCGCCACGGCTCCACGGCTGTCACACGTCGGGGGACTGACGTGACGCTGAGCCCCCGCCGCACATCGTTGTCCTTTGGGTCGCTCGACCTAAAAGCCTGGGCCTCTCCCCTCCGCTGTGATCGACTCTCCTTCTCGGCGCAGAAACCCTACTACCAGGGGTCGCGGCCCACGCGCGGCTCCCACCTCAGCACCCAGCCCGGCCGAGACCTCGGCACGCTTCCCTCTGAGCCCCGGGGCCTCGGGGGACCCCCATCAAGTGAGCTGCAGTCAGCCCTCCATTGTCTGTCGGATCTCCCTCTTACCCCCACCCATATCCCCCTCCCCCGACCCCAGCCCGACTTCCCTGCCGGCCCGGGAGGGAAGAGAGCAGGATCCTGGGCCCTGCTCTCCTCTCCCTGGAACCACCGCCCTGACTCTGCGGTGGGTCCCATCTCGCGCGCCCTTTAACGCTGCCCCCAACTCCCTGCTGGTCGGTGATGCTTTAAGAATCCAGCTTTTCCCTGCTCCTCGCTCTCTGTCTCTCAGCTCCAAACTTTCCCAAGACGCTCTAACCTGCTCCTCCCTGGATCCCCAGGTCCTGAGGTCTACGTCTGAGGGTCGTTGCCTCTTCCCCTACGTTGTGACTTGCATCCTTTCTGGGTACACCAAGTGGGCTGCTCTAAGCTTGCCCTCTTGCCAAGATAGGAGTTTCTGGTGACCTGCAGGGCGCTCCTTTCCCAGCGCTTCTCAGATGCTCTTGGCAACTACAGAACCTCCATGCCATAAGCCTGCCCCTTCTGCCGCGCTCTTATTGATCCCTCCAGTACAGGCCTTGGACAGCACTATCTGTCCCCAGGCTTCACTCACTGACCCCATCGGGGAGGAGCCATTCCGAACTACTTTCAGGACTCCTGAGATGGCAGTGTAGTGTGTCGCACCTCCACCCATGCCCCATCTCGGGAGGTCAGTTTTCTTATGAATAAAATGGTATGACTCCTTCCTCATAATGGTGAATAGGAAGATTAAATGGAATTAATTTGAATAGTTTACGACATAGTCAGACTTTTGCTAAGTGTTCAGCATGTTAGTAATCACTATTCTTACTGACCTAAAACCCCTAGTAACATGCTTCTTTAACTTCTGTCTCCAGCACCTGGACAATACACCTCCACCAGTCTCCCCTTCTCTCCAAGGATACCCCTCTTTTTGGTCAATGCTTCTCTTAGCTTGGGCTTCCCTGGTGACTCAGCTGGTAAAGAATCCACCTGCAATGTGGGAGACCTGGGTTTGATCTCAGGGTTGGTAAGATCCCCTGGAGAAGGGAAAGGCTACCCACTCCAGTATCCTGGCCTGGAAAATGCAATGGACTGTATTGTCCATGGAGTCACAAAGAGTCAGACACAACTCAACAAATTTAACTTCACTTCTCTTAGCTTACAAAGTCCTGTGTGCCCAAGGAAAAGGAACTCTTCATCCCCAGAGCCCACTGCAGGAAAAATGTGTTTAATGGAAAACAGGACCACACCGTACTGGTTCTCATTCTGAATCCAATTCTAATTCTAAGAGGAACCTGCCCTTTCATTGTCTTTGGAGCTATTCGACAACAGTTATTGTCAGACAGCTATTGACAACAGAAATAACCTTGTCTGTAGAATATGCCCCAAATTCTGTTAGGACAAAACCTCTCCCCTAAATCATTTGTAGATACACCAGTTTTGCAACCATTTGCCAATTCATTTCACGGGCTTCCCAGGCAGTGCAGTGGTAAAGAATCTCCCTGCCAATGCAGAATGTTCAAGAGACACACCAATTCATTTCAGTATTCTTAACCTATAAACACCTCTCCTTTTTGACTCTTTTAAAAGTTTTTGAATTATTGTAATTGTTCTGTCACTAAATAGTGAGTCAAATAAAATATTGGACACGTTCACTTTATGCCTGTAATCATGATTTCATCTGTTTTAAATACACTCTTTTAACAAGAGCTATGAGGTCATTATTATTAAAATTTCCCTTTAATGGAAGATAAAACGGAAATTATAATTCAATCTGAGTGGAAACCTTACTTGGCTGACCCTAATGGAGACTCTTCCCCAAGTGCTTCTGCCCAAATCAAGCCTTCTCAGATTCACCGGACTTTTTGTGACCCCAGGGGCTGTAGCCTGCCAGGCTCCTCTGTCCATGGGGATTCTCCAGGCAAGAAAACTGGAGTGGGTTGCCATTTTCTCCTGCAGGGGATATATCCAACCAGGGGTCGAACTCGTGTCTCCTGCATTGCAGTCGGATTCTGCAATGAGACACCTGGGAAGCCCTTCTTAGCAGAGTGTCCTATAAAGGACTCCCAGTGATTCCTGGCAAGTTGCTGCCCTGGCAATGATTGAAGGCAAGGGCCTGCACAGGTGTTTTGTGCCCCACAAAACCTCACAGAGGCTTCTGCATTACCTGAACACCAGCCTAACCTGCCCTGAGGCTGCCTTACTTCATAGATACCTGGAAGAAGCCTTCACATTCCAGGATGTCTGGCTCTAGGTGAGTGATCACACCATTGTGGTTATCTAGGTCATGAAGATGTTTTTGTATAGTTCTGTGTATTCTTGCCACCTCTTCTTAGTATCTTCATCCCGGAATGTGAAGTCAAGTGGGCCTTAGGAAGCATCACTAAAACAAAGCTAATGGAGGTGGTGGAATTCCAATGGAACTATTTCAAATCCTAAAAGGTGATGCTGTGAAAGTGCTGTACTCAATACATCAGCAAATTTGGAAAACTCGACAGTGGCCACAGGACTGGAAAAGGTCAGTTTTCATTCCAATCCCAAAGAAAGGCAATGCCAAAGAATGCTCAAACTACCGCACAACTGCACTCATCTCACACGCTAGCAAAGTAATGCTCAAAATTATCCAAATCAGACTTCAATAGTACATGAACTGTGAGTTTACAGATGTTCAAGCTGGATTTAGAAAAGGCAGAGCAACCAGGGGTCAAATTTCCAACATCTGTTGGATCATCAAAAAAGCAAGAGTTCCAGAAAAACATCTACTTCTGCTTTATTGACTATGCCAAAGCCTTTGACTGTGTGTATCACAATAAACTGTGGAAAATTCTGAAAGAGATGGGAGTACCAGACCACCTGACCTGCCTCCTGAGAAATCTGTATGCAGGTCAAGAAGCAACAGTTAGAACTGGACATGGAACAACAGACTGGTTCCAAATCGGGAAAGAAGTACGTCAAGGCTGTATGTTGTCACCCTGCTTATTTAACTTATATGCAGATTACATCATGAGAAATGCTGGGCTAGATGAAGCACAAGCTGGACTCACGATTGCCGAGAAAAATATCAATAACCTCAGATGCATTGATGACACCACCCTTATGACAGAAAGCAAAGAAGAACGAAAGAGCCTCTTGATGAAAGTGAAAGAGGAGAGTGAAAAAATTGGCTTACAACTCAATAAATATAAGACCAGAAACTATAAAACTCCTAGAGGAAAACATAGGCAAAACACTTTCTGACATAAATCACAGCAGGATCCTCTATGACCCACCTCCAGAGTAATGGAAATAAAAGCAAAAATAAACAAATGGAACAAAAATAAAAAGCAAAAATAGAAAATGAAGCAACTGACACAGAATTAATCTCAAAAATATACAAGCAGCTCATGCAGCTCAATTCCAGAAAAATAGATGACCCAATCAAAAAATGGGCCAAAGAACTAAGTAGACATTTCTCCAAAGAAGACATACAGATGGCTAGCAAACACATGACAAGATGCTCAACATTACTCAGTATCAGAGAAATGCAAATCAAAACCACAATGAGGTACCATCTCATGCCAGTAAGAATGGCTGCTATCCAAAAATCTACAAGCAATAAATGCTGGAGAGGGTGTGGAGAAAAGGGAACCGTCTAACATTGTTGGTGGGAATAGTACAACCACTATGGAGAACAGTGTGGGGATTCCTTAAAAACTGGAAATAGAACTGCCATACGACCCAGCAATCCCACTGCTGGGCATACACACTGAAGAAACCAGAATTGAAAAGAGACAACGTGTACCCCAATATTTATCACAGCACTGTTACCTAGCACTGTAGCTAGGACGTGGAAGCCACCTAGATGTCCATCAGCAGATGAACAGATAAGAAAGCTATGGTACATATACACAATGGAATATTACTCAACTATTAAAATTAATGCATTTGAATCATTTCTAATCAGGTGGAAGAAACTGGAGCCTAAGTCAGAAAGAAAAACACTAACACGATATATTAATTATATATATATATATATAATTTAGAAAGATGGTAACGATGATCCTATATGCAAGACAGCAAAAGAGAAACAGAGATAAAGAACAGACTTTTGGACTCTGTGAGAGAAGGCAAGGAGGGGATGATTTGAGAGAATAACATTGAAACATGTATAGTACCATATGTGAAATAGATTGCCAGTCCAGGTTCAATGCATGAGACAGGGTGCTCATTGCTGGTGCACTGGGACGACCCTGAGAGATGGGATGGGGAGAGAGGTGTGAAGGGGGTTCAGGATGGGGGACATGTGTACACCTGTGGCTTATTCGTGTCAATGTATGGTGAAAGCCACTACAATATTGTAAAGTAATCAGCCTCCAATTAAAGTAAATAAATTATTTTTTAAAAGAAAACTCAGCATTCAAAAAACGAGATCATGGCATCCAGTCTCACCACTTCATGGCAAATAGATGGGGAAGCAGTGACTGACTTTTGGGGGGAGGCTCCAAAATCATTGCAGACGGTGACTGCAGCCATGAAATTAAAAGACACTTTCTCCTTGGAAGAAAAGCTATGACCAACCTAGACAGCATATTAAAAACCAGAGACATTACTTCACCAACAATGGTCCATCTAGTCAAAACTATGGTTTTTCCAGTGGTCATGTATGGATGTGAGAGTTGGACTATAAAGAAGGCTGAGTGCCAAAGAATTGATGCTTTTGAACTGTGGTGTTGGGGAAGACTCTTGAGAGTCCCCTGGACTGCAAGAAGATACAACCAGTCCATTCTAAAGGAGATCAGCCCTGGGTGTACTTTGGAAGGACTTATGCTAATGCTGAAATTCCAATACTTTGGCCACCTGATACGAAGAACTGACTCATTGGAAAAGACCCTGATTGATGCTGGGAAAGATTGAAGGCAGGAAGAGAAGGGGACAGCAGAGGATGAGATGGTTGGATGGCGTCACCGCCGATGGACATGAGTTTGAGTAAGCTCCTTGCATTGGTGATGGATAGGGAAGCCTGGCGTGCTGCAGTCCATGGGATCGCAAAGAGTGGGACACGACTGAGTGACTATTCGAACTAAACAAGAAGATGCCTGATTTCATTTGGCTTCAGTCCCAAACCACCCACCTCTTGTACAACTCTGGGTCCCCAGAAGAGGGCGCCCGAGACCACTACTGTTAGAGGCAGCAAGTCCCCTCAGGGAGCTACTCTGGGCACAAGGCACCCGCTTAGCAGTTCCCGTCTTCCTTTTCAGCAGCCATGGCACCCACTCCACCTCCTGCTCACCGTGTCGTCTGTTCCAGCCCAGTTCCCCTCCCACAACAATGCATCTCAGTGTTGTTTCCTGAAACTCCATCACACTCTCGGAGCCACCAGATTTGAAAGCATGTCTGACTCCTGATCCTATGCTCTTTTCTACTCTCTGATGTCTAACAGCTGGGGACTCCTGGGTTTGGAGATAGTAGATGATAATGATAATAGTCATAGAAGAGCAGAGATTCATCCCTGTCCTGAAGGGTGTAAGGGCAAGCAGACAATCCCAACTTTATGACTTCTCCAACAATTTAGTGTGTATCTCACACAAGTGGGTGGAGGTGGGCATTTCTCCTCAATATTTAAAGAAATGGTGAATAAAGTATTTTTGAAAACACAAAGAATTTATTCAGGAGTTTTTCTTATTCAAAAATTTGGAATTCTTTTTTTTTCCATAAAATGGATTCTCCCCATCCTTAATCTTCGGCTGCAAGTAGTAGGGAGTATGAATACAAAGCTAACTCCCCTTTAAATACTTTAATGTAGAGCAGAAAAAGCCAATGGAATAAACAGTTAAAATAAACAAGAACACTTGAACACTTGACCTATTAGATTTTAGTAAATTGTGTGAATTGCCTTCGTTGACCACAGGAAGCACCAAATGGTTTACTCAGTTGAATGGAAGGAAGCGCTGTGTATTCCATGGGCTGTGGAAGTACAAAGTTTGGTGCTCTTTGAACCTGTGGAGGTTCAAAGTTCTCTGAACTTTGAAAAGGTTCAGAGTTCTCCTTTTGAGTTTTTACATCTACATGCTTCACAGATTTGGGGGCTGAGGTTGCATTATTTTGGGTATGAAACAAAAGAATCATAACATCTTAAATTTGGGAGGCTCTCTAAGTGTAGTGAGTTCACCTGCAATCCTGGGCGACATCTCATTTCAGTGTCTCTTCTAGCGGTCCTCTAGTCATCCAGGGTCAGAGACCCTGTTGTCTCTCTCCAGACAACAGCAGTCTCAGATATAAAGAATACATAGCTAAGCTTATATCCATGTCAGTCCCTGAGCCAAGCGTGGACTATAAATTCTTATAAAACCACTTCTTGTAAATCAATAAAACCTCTAGTCAATGTACAACAGAGATTTATCATTAGATTTAAAAAAAAAAAATAGATGTGCGAAAGGGAATTAAAGACCTGAGGAGACAAGTCAATAAAACCATCCCCTTCATCCCTGGCCAGGTCCTTCCTTTGGATAATAAGGATGTTATCATCTCCAGCTCTGTGTCCCAGGCATGGCCAGAATCCAATCCAAACAGTGAACAATGTCACTGAAATCAATCTGAATTGCAAGTCCGTGGTCTGCTGTTCCTTTGTGGGGTAATTAAAGAAAAAGAAGAAATTTGCATGCACTCAGACTGGCATCGCAGTTAGTCCAAGTCACTGGAACCCCTTGGCTGCTCCCAGTTCTGTTTACTTCCAGCTTGACCCCTTCGTGTCTCCAAGAACCACTTTCCTCATTCTAAAATAGACAGGTCAGACTAGACCAGGAACTCACTCACTTTTTCTGTAAAGGGCCAGCTATTAATATTTTAGACTTTGTGAGAGTCTAAAATGCATCCAGTCCCTGCTGCAACTTTGATAACACAACAGCCACAACAATAACAAATGAGGGAGGCTATGTTTGAAGCCCATGGGTTTGCCCAGTCCTGGACCTGACAATCTCTTAGCATTTATATCCCAAGGTTCAAATTAACAGGGCCCAGCAGACCTTGGTGATGTCCAGTTCTAAGAGCCCAGGTTGGGTCCTGCACTTCTTGCTCTGACAGCCTGTCTGGACCCAGAGTTACACAGAAATTCTCAGTTTACCACTCTCCTGCCGTGCCTCCTGCCCAGCCAGACGCAGGAACACTGCTGCTAACCCAGTGACCACCCACCCTCCACGTATGCCTGATCCCGCCAAGAAATAAAACTGGTAAAAACAAAACAAAAAACTGGTAGCAACACATTCTGTTCACCCTGAAATCAACTTCCTCTTTAACCCAGCTCCGCCTTGCTACTATGCCCACTCAGGGCTGCTGGGACCACTTGATTTTCTGTCTGGGTCTCTCCTCTTGGAATGAAGGCTTGTCATACTCCACAGCCTCAGCTCTGACGGCCAAAATGGACCATCTCTCAATACCGCGGTTGTTCTATCTCCCTCCCCTGACCTGCCCCAGAGAGCGCTAGTCCAGATCTTTGATCCTTCTTCTTCTGTCCGGTATAGGTCACTGCTGCTGCTGCTGCTGCTAAGCCTCTTCAGTTGTGTCCGACTCTGTGTGACCCCATAGACGGCAGCCCACTAGGCTCCGCTGTCCCTGGGATTCTCCAGGCAAGAACACTGGAGTGGGTTGCCATTTCCTTCTCCAATGCATGAAAGTGAAAAGGGAAAGTGAAGTCACTCAGTCGTGTCCGACCCTCAGCGACCCCATGGACTGCAGGCTTCCAGGCTCCTCCGTCCGTGGGATTTTCCAGGCAAGAGTACTGGAGTGGGGTGCCATTGCCTTCTCCGGATATAGGTCACTAGAGCTTGCTAAATGAAGTCTTAAGATGCATCAACTCTCAGGACAGATTCAGATACATAAAGTAAGAGATGGATTTTGGTTCTGGAGAGAAAGAATAGTTCTTTAGACCAGGCAAAATATCACTTTTTATAATTATTTTGCACAAGATCAGAATCGGACTAAGAGTGAAGCTGACAGATTCCTGGTAAGCTGTAACATTTTAACCCCTACATGAAGAATGTCAGTGAGGTCGAGTGACACAGAAATCATTAAAAACAGTCATTTAAAAATCAGACATTGAATGCTAAGCAATCTATTTTGAATTTTATTCCTTAGGATGAGCGTATGGCGCCCTCTTGTGGTTACTTCTGAGATGTTCAGGCCTCTGTCTGAACTCCGTGTTCTTTCAAATCGTTTACATTCCCTCCTCTGATTTTTTAATTTAAGGATGCAGCATGCTTGGGGCTGGTGCATGGGGATGACCCAGAAAGTTGTTATGGGGAGGGAGGTGGGAGGGGGGTTCAAGTTTGGGAATGCATGTAAGAATTAAAGATTTTAAAATTTAAAAAATAAAAAACTAAAATTAAAAAAAAAAAAAACAAAATAAAAAAAAAAAAATAAACTGTCTGCTTCATTCCCCACTGAAACTCTGAAGAAGACAAAAATGTATAGCACCACACCTAAGTTTCAGTTTAGTCTGAAATCTGTATCTTATCGTATTTTATTTTCAAATCATCCATCTGAAGAAGGAGGCCATGCAGTACTGACTCCTTTGGAAACAGTGGAGGCAAAGGGTCTGAGGTCACAAAGCTAGTCTCTGACAGAGGAGCCAAGACATCCCCTGGGGATCCTTCATTGGTTATTCCTCAAGACTTTTCAGGTGGAGCACAAACATCCACAGTTCCCATCCGTCCTAGGGTCAAGACATCACCAATGCAACCAGGAGTCAGTGGTTCCAAGGAGTGTTGAGCTGCAAGTAGGAAACCAGTATTAAATACAAAGCCAAGCAAGAACCACTGCCAAACAGGACATCCGCATCCTTGCCCACCTGTCTCTCCCACCTGTGCTGGGTACCTGGGTAGCTGTGTTCTACAAGGGCAGGAGCAGAGTGGGGCTGGTGTTTGTGCTCTGTGAGGCGCCAGGAGTCTGGAGCAGAGATCTCACCACTGAAACTGGAGGAGGTTACAACCCTTGGGACCTCATTCCCAGGCATCCTAACCATGCTCCCTGTGTTCCAGACACCCTCTGCTTCTCACCTCAGCTGCATGTGTCTGTCCATCTATGTGTGTGTTATCGTTCAGTGATGTCTGACTCTGTGATCCCATTGACTGTAGCCCACCAAGCTCCTCTATCCATGGAATTCTCCAGGCAAGAATACTCGACTGGTTAGCCATTCCCTCCTCCAGAACTTTCCAACCCAGGGATTGAACCCAGGTGTCCTGCATTACCGGGCAGATTCTTTACCATCTGGGCCACCAGGAAAGCCCATATATGTCCACACTCTACACCCTTCTCACACTGTTTACGCTGCCTGGACGTATATCCTGTTCTAGCCTTCAAATCCTTTCCTCTCCTCCTCATTCTTGTAGCCACAACCTGAGCTCACGCCTCTCACTTCTCACATGCACCAGTCTGGTCCCCTGGGGGTGACAACGTGGCAGCAGAGAAGCTTGGGGAGGATGCCTCGGATAGGGCAGGACAGGACGTACAAGAGGCTTTATTCTAAGTGGCCAAGGGTTGGACCGTTTCCTAAGGCCAGGTCTGGGCTATTAACTCATGATTAGAAAGAAGAGCTATTTGGTTAGGTTAGGTTAGATACCACGGTGACACAGATAGAGAAGAAAGCAAGTGGAAGGCAAATGGCACAACTGAGTCTAGGGAGTTGTTTTTCAGTCACCCAGTCTGACTCTTTGTAACCCCATGGACTATAGCCCACCAGGCCGGCCATCCGTCACTATCTCCCGGAGTTCACCCAAGTTCATGTCCATTGCATCGGTGATGCCGTGCAGCCTCGGTCACACTCTGTCCCACTCTTCTCCTCCTGCACCCAATCTTTCCCAGCATCAGTGTCTTTTCCAGAGTTGGCTCTTCACATCAGGTGATCAAAGAATTGAAGCTTCAGCTTCAGTCCTTTCAATGAGTGTTCAGGGATGATTTCCTTTAAAATTAACTGGTTTGATCTCCTTGCTGTCCAGGGTACTCTCAACACTCTTCTCCAACACCACCATTTGAAAGCATCAATTCCTCAATGCTTTGCCTTCTTTATAGTCCAGCTCTCACAATTATACATGACTACTGGAAAGACCATGGCCTTGACTATCCCTATGCTGTGCTCAGGTCATGTCCAAATCTTTGTGACCCCTCAACTGTAGCCCGCCAGGTTCCTCTGTCCATGGGATTTCCCAGCAAGAATACTGGAGTGAGCTGCCATTTCCTTCTCTGGGGGATCTTCCTGACCCAGATATTGAACCTACATTGCTTGAGTCTCTTACATTGGCAGGTGGATTCTTTACCACTAGCACCACGTGGGAAACCCTTGACTATATGGACCTTTGTTGGCAAAGTGATTTCTTTGCTTTTTAACACACTGTCTAGGTTTGTCATAGCTTTCCTGCCAAGAAGCAGTCGTCTTGATTTCATGACTGCAGTCACCATCCACATTCATTTTAGAGCCCAAGAAGAGGAAATCTGTCACTACTTCCAACTTTTCCCCTTCTATTTGCCATGAAGTAATGTGGCTGGATGCCATGATCTTAGTTAGTTAGTTTGTTTTTAGCTCTAGGCTGGTTTTTTCACTCTCCTCCTTTACCCTCATCAAGAGGTTCTTTAGTGCTTCTTCGCTTTCTGCCATTAGAGTGTTATCATCCCCATGTCTGAGGTTGTTGATGTTTCTCCCACCTACTGTGATTCTAGCTTGTAACTCATTCAGCTTGGCATTTCTCATGATGTGCTCCATGGATAATTTAAAAATACAGAGTGACAGCAGACAGCCCTGTCATACTCCTTTCTCAATTCTGAACCAATCAGTTGTTCCATACAGGGTTCTAACTGTTGCATCTTGACCCACATACAGGTTGCTCAGGAGGCAGGCAAACCCACATACAGGTTTCTCAATCTTGTATTCCCATCTCTTTAAGAGTTTTCTGCAGTTTATTATGATCCACACAGTTAAAAGCTTTAGGGAGGTCCATGAAACAGAGACAAATGTTTTTCTGGAATTCCCTTGCTTTCTCTATGATCCAATGAATGTTGGCAATTTGATCTCTGGTTTCTCTGCCTTTTCTAAACCCAGCTTGGACATCTGGAAGTTTTTGGTTTGTATAATGTTGAAGCCAAGCATGCAAGATTTTAAGCCTGACCACATCTCACATATCATGAAAGATGAGTGTAATTGTCTGATCGTATGAACATTCTTTAGTACTTCCCTTTTTGGGAATCAGCATGAGGATTAACCGTTTCCAGTCCTGTGGCCAGTGTTGGGTCTTTCAGATTTGCTGACATATTGAGTGCAAAGCTTTGATAGCATCATCTTTTAGTGTTTCAAATAAATCTACTGGAATTCTGTCACATCCACTAGCTTCCCTGACAGCAGTGCTTCCGAAGGCCCACTTGACTTCACACTGCAGAGTGCCTCCTCTGGGTGACGGACCATACCACCATGGTTATCCAGTTCGTAAGATCTTTAGCATACAGTTCTGTGCATCCTTTCCATGTCTTCTTGATCTATTCTGCTTTTACTAGGTCTCTACCATTTCTGTCCTTTACTGTGCCCATCTTTGGGTTAAATGTTCCCTTGATATTTCCAATTTTCCTGAAGAGATCTCGAGTCTTTTCCCTTTTGTTGTTTTCCTCTGTTTTTATGCATTGCTCATTGAAGAAGGCCTTCTTGTTCTTTTTTGGAGCTATTCTTTGGAACTCTGCGTTTAGTTGGGTGTGCTTTTCTATTTCTCCCTTGGTTTTCACTTCTCTTCTTTCTTCAGCTGTTTGTAAAGCTCCTCAAATAATCTCTTTGCCTTCTTGCTTTTCTTTTTCTTTGGGATGGTTTCACTCACTGCCTCCTGTACAATATTACAGACCTCCATCAATAGTTCTTCAGGGACACTGTTTACTAGACCTTTACTAGACCTAATCCCTTGAAAATGTTTGTCACCTCCACTGCATATTCATAGGGGATTTGATTTAAGTCTTACTTGATCTCCCTAGTGGTTTTCTCTGCTTTCTTTAGTTTAAGCCTGAATTTAGCTATGAGAATCTGATGATTTGAGCCACAGTCAGCTCCAGGTATTGTTTTTGCTGACTGTATATGACTTCTCCATCTTTGGCTACAAAGAATGTAATCAATTTGATTTCATCATTGACCATTTGGTGATGTCCATGTCTAAAGTCATCTCTTGTGTTGTTGAAAAAGGGTGTATGCTATGATGAGTGCATTCTCTTGGCAGAATTGAGTTAGCCATTGCCCTACTTCATTTTGTACTTCAAGGCAAGACTTGCCTGTTACTCCAGGTATCTCTTAATCTTCCTGCTTTTGCATTCCAATCCCCAGTGATGAATAGAACATCACTTTTTGGTTTTAGTTCTAGGAGGTCTTCTAAGTCATCATAGAACTGATCACTTTCAGCTTCTTAGGCATCGGTGGTAGGGGTATAGACTTGGATTACTGTGATAGTGAATGGTTTGCCTTGGAAATGAACCAAGACCATTCTGTCATTTTTTGAGGTTGCACCCAAGTACTGCATTTCAGACTCTTTTGTTGATCATGAGGGTTACTCCATTTCATCCATGGAATTCTTGCCCACAGTGGTAGACATAATGGTCATCTGAATTAAAGTCATCCATTCCCATCCATTTTAGCTCATTGATTCCTAAGATGTTGATGTGTGTTCACACCATCTCCTGCTTGACCACATCCAAGGAGATGCAATCTAAGGAAACACAGCCCCTTCTTTGTGTTTGGTACTGTCCAGTTGACAGATTGGAGAAGGCAATGGCACCCCACTCCAGTACTCCTGCCTGGCAAATCCCATGGACAGAGGAGCCTGGTAGGCTGCAGTCCATGGGGTCACTAGGAGTCGGACATGACTGAGCGACTTCACTTTCACTTTTCACTTTCATGCACTGGAGAAGGAAATAGCAACCCACTCCAGTATTCTTGCCTGGAGAATCCCAGGGACAGAGGAGACTAGTGGGCTGCTGTCTATGGGGTAGCACAGAGTTGGACACAAATGAAGTGACTTAGCAGTTGACAGATTAGTGGACAGGCTTAAAAATTGCTCAGAAAGGTCTCTGTCCTAAACATTGCCAAAAGACTCCAAGCACAGCCCTGTCTTCAGACATGGGTTCCAAACAAAAGAATTCCACTCTCCTTTGGTCATTAGAGCAAAAATTACCCCAGGTCCAGCCTCAGCTTCTTATCACTTCTGTTCCTTTCTGAGTCAGGGCTGTGGGGCTATACCTTGCTGGCAGTGCAGCTGAACACTCTTTCCAATCACTCTTATCAGTGTTTGTCTTAGGAGATAGGAAAGTTCCCAAAGAAGATTGCCATTCAGTCACCTCTCTTGACACTGAGCACAATCCAGTACAAGCAGTCTAGGTTGGCCCTAAGCCCAGGCCTGACCCTGCAGCCAGGATTCCATCCAAGGGCCAGTTTCAGAGCATGAGCTTCTGCATCCCTAAAGCAAATTCCTGTGTCCTGTGGTTTCCAAGACTTCCCACTATTCTCTTCCGTTCCCTGAGGCTGGCATTTAGGTGGTGACCAGGAGCAAATTCCACAGCTGGGTACCACCTCCTTGCTGCAGAAGCTCCATGCATATCTCCTATAAGTATATGTGGCAAGGTCTCAGAACACCCAGAAACCTAGGATCCAGACCTGTGAGAGTCCCTCATTGCCACGTTAGCCTAGTTTGCTGTTGTCAGTCTCTCTAGGCCTGTTTTCTTCTGGCCTCTGAGATGACCATCTCTGTGACCTAAATAAACAGTGAGGTCCTAGAGAAGAGATCAGGCTTCCCAGGTGGCACCAGTGTTAAAGAATCCACCTTTCGGTGTAGGAGATGCAAGAGACATCAATCCCTGTGTTGGAAAGATCCCCTGGAGAAGGTTTTAGCCACCCACTCCAGTATTCTTGCCTGGAGAATTCCATGGAAAGAGGAGCCTGGCAGGGGTTGCAACAGACATGGGGTTGCAACAGTCCATGGGGTCGCAAAGAGTCAGACACCACTGAAGTGACTTAGAACACACACAGTCAGAGGAGAGATAAGCATGGCAGGATAGGAAGAACCTGAGCTTACCTCCCCTCACAAACACATCAAAACTACAACTACATATAGAGTGACTCTCTCTGAAATCTACCTGGGGGCTAGAAGGACAGCTCCTCTCCAGCCAAGATTGTAAAGATTAATCCATATGGAGTCCAATAGGAAGGGAGGAGAAGCTGTTTAGTCAAGACTGCAGCCTTTGCAGGGGACACAGACAAGCAGGAGGTTATCACAGGCTAGTGGATCCTCCCAGGAGAGCATGGAGTGCAATCCACATATAGGCACCCCAGTGCTGGGATCTAACACCAGGATGATGGGATTCCTTAGCTGGTTTGAAGACCAGCAGGGCTTACCTAATGCCTATAAGAAACCAAAACTCCACTCTCAAAGAGTGCAGGCACAGGCTTGCTTTGCTTACTCCCAGTCATAGTACAGAGTCAACACACTGACAACAACAATTTGGGGCTCTGATTGGCTTTCCAAGTGCACCTTAAGTCTGTACCACGTTCCTGCTCCAGACCCTCTTGATCCCCACTAAGACAAAGGTTGCTGTTGACAATGGGAGTGCACAAGCTTGGAGGGAACAGAGGCAGCTCGGACCCTGGCCTTGCCTCTGCCCAGGGCAGAAGCAGCCATTGCCAGCTCAAGCAACCCTGCAAACACGCTAGGGTGAAATTGCTCCAGGGTGGAGACCACAATGCAGGAGTGCTTATTCTCTGTGCACATGCGTGAGGGGGTGGGACCAGCTCAGTGGTGTGATGCCAAGCAGCCTCTAACCAAGGCATGCACGCTGGAGAGAAAGTGAAACCAGCACAGCAGGGCAGCCTCAAGCCCTTAGGCCTTGGTTGCATCCCAGAATGAGGTGGAAACTACCGTCAGATATGGGAGAAACCCAACACTCACAGGCTTCCTGCTCCAGCCCCTCAGACCCTGACCCCACTGCCAACAGGGTGGCGATGGTCACTGAGTATAGAGAGGCTCAGCTCATGCCTGGCCCTGGCTCTAACCCCTTCACCTCCAGCCTCATCACACACCAAGGTGACAGCTGCCAGCAGACCCTGGGGGCAAATACAGACCCTACTCACTGCAGATCCAGCTGTCCCTCCAAAGCCACTGGGCACAGGCCGACTGCATAGGGATAATCCCACCCAAGGACACACATTCAGGACTGAGATAGGTAAATGTGTCACCTAAATTCAGATACAGAGGAAGTTAAACAAAATAAGGGAGAGGAAAATGTTTTAAATGAAAGAAGAAAAAAAGTATTGAAAATATCCTAATGAAACTCAGGTAAATAATTCACCTCATAAAGAGGTCATTGCAATAATAATAAGAGTGCTAACTGAACTGGGGAAACTATACAAACAGTGAGAATTTTAGCAAAGAACTAGAAAACTTGAAAAAGAACCAGTCAGACCTGAAGAATACAATAATTGAAATTAAAAAAAAAAAAAAAACAATACACTGGAGGGAATCAACATATTGAGATTAGGTGATACCAAAGAATGTGTAAGCAATCTGGAAGACAGATTAACAGAAATCACCCAGTCAGAAAAGCAAAAAGAAAAACAGACTTACTAACATCCACATTATAGGGATCCCAGGAAGAGAAAAGAGAGACAATGATATACAAAACACATTTGATAAAATTATGGCTGAAAACTTGCGGAATCTGATGAAAGAAACAGGTATCAAGGTACAGGAATGTAGAGAGACTCAAACAAGATGAACCCAAAGAGACACACACCAAGGCATATCATAATTATTAGTTAAAGATAAAAAGAATTAAAAAATAACAAGAGAAAAATAAAGAAGTATGTAGACGTGAACTCCCATTATACTATCAGCTTGTCTTTCTACAGAATATTAGCAGATCAGAAGGGAGTGGTATATTATATTTAAAGAGCTAAAAGGAAAAATTCTACACCCTACGATCTTTTACCCAGAAAGGTTATCACTGAGAAATTAAGGCACGTTAGTGAGTTTTTCACACAAGCAAAACTAGAATAGTTCATCAGTACTATACCAACCTTCAGTTCAGTTCAGTGGCTCAGTCGTGTCTCACTCTTTGCAACCCCATGAATCGCAACACGCCAGGCCTCCCTGTCCATCACCAACTCCCAGAGTTCACACAAACTCACGTCCATCGAGTCAGTGATGCCATCCAGCCATCTCATCCTCTGTCGTCCCCTTCTTGCCTGGCCCCAATCCCTCCCAGCATCAGAGTCTTTTCCAATGAGTCAACTCTTCTCATGAGGTGGCCAAAGTACTGGAGTTTCAGCTTCAGCATCATTCCTTCCAAAGAAATCCCAGGGCTGATCTCCTTCAGAATGGACTGGTAGGATTTCCTTGCAGTCCAAGGGACTCGCAAGAGTCTTCTCCAACACAACAGTTCAAAAGCATCAATTCTTTGGCGCTCAGCCTTCTTCACAGTCCAACTCTCACATCCATACATGACCACTGGAAAACCATAGCCTTGACTAGATGGATCTTAGTCGGCAAAGTAATGTCTCTGCTTGTGAATATGCTGTCTAGGCTGGTCATAACTTTTATTCCAAGGAGTAAGCGTCTTTTAATTTCATGGCTGCAATCACCATCTGCAGTGATTTTGGAGCCAAAAAAATAAAGTCTGACACTGTTTCCCCATCGATTTCCCATGAAGTGATGGGACCAGATGCCATGATCTTCATTTTCTGAATGTTGAGCTTTAAGCCAACTTTTTCACTCTCCTCTTTCACTTTCATCAAGAGGCTTTTTAGTTCCTCTTCACTTTCTGCCATAATTGTGATGTCGTCTGCATATCTGAGGTTATTGAAATTTATCCCGGAAATCTTGGTTCCAGCTTGTGCTTCTTCCAGTGCAGCATTTCTCATGATGTACTCTGCATATGTTAAATAAGCAGGGTGACAATATACAGCCTTGACGTAATCCTTTTCCTCTTTGGAACCAGTCTGTTGTTCCATGTTCAGTTCTAACTGTTGCTTCTTGACCTGCATATAGATTTATCAAGATTCAGGTCAGGTGGTCTGTTATTCCCATCTCTTTCAGAATGTTCCACAGTTTATTGTGATCCACACAGTCAAAGGTTTGGCATAGTCAATAAAGCAGAAATAGATGTCTTTCTGGAACTCTCTTGCTTATTCCATGATCCAGCAGATGTTGGCAATTTGATCTCTGGCTCCTCTGCCTTTTCTAAAATCAGCTTGAACATCAGGAAGTTCACGGTTCATGTATTGTTGAAGCTTGGAGAATTTTGAGCATGACTTTACTAGCGTGTGAGATGAGTGTAATTGTGTGGTAGTTTGACCATTCTTTTGCATTGCCTTTCTTTGGGATTGGAATGAAAACTGACCTTTTCCAGTCCTGTGGCCACTGCTGAGTTTTCCAAAGTTGCTGAGATATTGAGTGCAGCACTTTCACAGCACCATCTTTCAAGATTTGAAACAGCTCAACTGGAATTCCATCACCTCCGCTAGCTTTGTTGGTAGTGATGCTTTCTAAGGCCCACTTGACTTCACATTCCAGATGTCTGGCTCTAAATGAGTGATCACACCATTGTGATTATCCGGGTCATGAATATCTTTTTTGTACAGTTCTTCTTTGTATTCTTGCCACCTCTTCTTAATATCTTCTGCTTCTGTTAGGTCCAGATCATTTCTGTCCTTTATTGAGCCTATCTTTGCATGAAATGTTCCCTTGGTATCTCTAATTTTCTTGAAGAGATCTCTAGTCTTTCCCATCCTGTTCTTTTCCTCTATTTCTTTCCATTGATCGCTGAAGAAGGCTTTCTTATCTCTTGCTATTCTTTGGAACTCTGCATTCAGATGCTTATATCTTTCCTTTTCTCCTTGGCTTTTCACTTCTCTTCTTTTCACGGCTGCTTGTAAGGCCTCCCCAGACAGCCATTTTGCTTTCTTGGATTTCTTTTCCATGGAGATGGTCTTGATCCCTGGTTCCTGTACAATGTCATGAACCCCCATCCATAGTTCATCAGGCACACTATCTATCAGATCTAGGCCCTTAAATCTATTTCTCACTTCCACTGTACAATCATAAGGGATTTGATTTAGGTCATACCTGAATGGTCTAGCGGTTTTCCCTACTTTCTTCAATTTAAGTCTGAATTTGGCAATAAAGAGTTCATGATCTGAGCCACATTCAGCTCCTGGTCTTGTTTTTGTTGACTGTATAGAGCTTCTCCAGTTTTGGCTGCAAAGAATATAATCAATCTGATTTCGGTGTTGACCATCTGGTGATGTCCATGTGTAGAGTCTTCTCTTGTGCTGTTGGAAGAGGGTGTTTGCTATGACCAGTGCATTCTCTTGGCAAAACTCTATTAGTCTTTGCCCTGCTTCATTCTGCATTCAAAGGCCAAATTTGCCTGTTACTCCAGGTTTTTCTTGACTTCCTACTTTTGCATTCCAGTCCCCTATAATGAAAAGAACATCTTTTTGGGGTGTTAGTTCTAAAAGGTCTTGTAGGTCTTCATAGAACTGTTCAACTTCAGCTTATTCAGCATTACTGTTTGGGGCATGGACTTGGATTATGATGATATTGAATGGTTTGCCTTGGAAACGAACAGAGATCATTCTGTCGTTTTTTAGATTGCATCCAAGTACTGCTTTTCGGGCTCTTTTGTTGACCATGATGGCTACTCCATTTCTTCTGAGGGATTCCTGCCCTCAGTAGTAGATATAATGGTCATCTGAGTTAAATTCACCCGTTCCAGTCCATTTTCGTTCCCTGATTCCTAGAATGTCGATGTTCACTCTTGCCATCTCTTGTTTGACCACTTCCAATTTGCCTTGATTCATGGACCTGACATTCCAGGTTCCTATGCAATATTGCTCTTTACAGCATCAGACCTTGTTTCTATCACCAGTCACATCCACAGTTTGGTATTGTTTTTGCTTTGGCTTCATCCTTTTATTCTTTCTGGAGTTATTTCTCCACTGATCTCCAGTAGCATATTGGGCACCTACTGACCTGGGGAGTTCCTCGTTCAGTATCCTATTATTTTGCCTTTTCATACTGTTCATGGGGTTCTCAAGGAAAAAATACTGAAGTGGTTTGCCATTCCCTTCTTCAGTGGACCACATTCTGTCAGACCTCTCCACCATGACCCGCCCATCCTGGGTTGCCCCACGGTCATGGCTTAGTTTCATTGAGTCAGACAAGGCTGTGTTCCTAGTGTGATCAGACTGACTAGTTTTCTGTGAGTATGGTTTCAGTGTGTCTGCCCTCTGATGCCCTCTTGCAACACCTACCATCTTACTTGGGTTTCTCTTACCTTGGGTGTGGGGGGTATTTCTTCACGGCTGCTACAGCAAAGCGCAGCTGCCGCTCCTTACCTTGGACGAAGGGTATCTCCTCACTGCCACCCTTCCTGACCTTCAACGTGGGCTCTCCTGCACCAGCGCAGCCACCGCTGCTTACAAGAAGTATTAAAGAATCTTCTTTATTTTTAGTGTGTCATGTTGCTTAATTTTTTAAACCCACAAGGTAAATCTTTTCAGACACTGTAACACTTTAACAGCCATTAGAGACCCAAAACCAAACAAGGAGGAATCAGACATACCCACATAGGATTGCATTAAGAACAAAGAGAAGGTAAGAAGCTATTTGTAACCAGGTCCTTATCTCCTATCTGTTAACCCACAAAACTCCAAGTTAAATATTGACTCTCTTTAACCATGATAATGGCTATGATCCACAGCCAGAGACAATATATCCCTCCAGATGGCCCATGTGCTAGGGTGACTGGGTGGACAAGTCCAGATAAGCCACCAACTCTTGACTCAGAGCAAGGACTTCATAAACTCTCTCTTTCTTCTAATATTTTCATTTCCCTCTGCCTTCTCAAGAGAAAGGTCTAGCAGGGCATCAAGAGAGAAGTCAGAGCTAAAGTACCATAAAGGTCAAATGGAACAGAGGCTTCATAATTCGTGGAGGAAGCTGGTCCTATAGGCATGCACCTGTCCAAACAGAGAGAGACATCTGCTTCCTGCAAAGCCACAGCCTCATCGCGGCAGGCTCTAGGAATATCACACTCAGTGTGTTTACTGGACCAACAGAAGGGCATGGCCCCCTTATTCTGCCCCACATTGGAAGAGGACAGATGGCAACTCTGCCCTCCATCTTGGATCAGAGCTGGAGGCCATCCAAGTTCCACATGGCTCTCCTCATGAGCTTTCATAATATCCTTCTGCTCCTCCAAAGATGGAACACTAATATCTCTTTGCTCCACCTCTACTCAGCTCATCTCCAGGCTGAAATTTCACTAAACAGAGAATGCTCAGTCATGAAGGGCCATCCAGAAATCCTCAGGAAAAATTTCCAACTCTCACCTGCCCCAAATGGTCCAGGCTTGCCTGCAGGCTGCACATGGTGAGTGCACAGGTATTCATAAACATATCAACTGACAATAAGCATATTGGCTTTTGCACAGTTTTAGCTGTAAGATGGACCAAGGATGCTCACCCCACATTTGGGCTCTCTGCTACACTCATCAGAGCACAACAAGGAGGAAGAAAAGGCTGCCATGTCACCCAGAGAAAGTTCTGGATTCTGAGAAGTACTGCAGCATTGTGGTTGACCAGCCACTCCCGTGTTTCGTCTGCAGGGTTTGCATAGTAAATCACTCCACACAGTGAGTCACCTCCTGTCCATGGCTGGGTCACCTCTATTCTTCCTTCAATTTGGGGTCAGTGACATGGCTGTGGCTGCAGAGCCAAACTTTTTCCAAGGCTAGCTTTTCTCAGCACCTCCAATCTTCAGCCCCCTGAAAGTCAGGCCCAGTCCTCTGAGGCCTGACAGCTCCATTCATCTCACTTTATGAGATGAAGAAGGCAGGACACTTGGATACGGTCATAGCTCCAAATGGTTTTCCTTAGGTGAAAAAGAAAAGGCTACATTAAACATTATGAAATCAGAGGAAAAGGGTAATCTTACTGGTAAAAGAAAATAAATATTACACTGTGCAACAACCACAAAGGCTAATGCATGCGTGCATGTGCCTGGTGGGTCACTCAATCGTGTCTTACTCTTTGCGACCCCACGGACTGTAGCCCACCATGATATTTTTCCTATCAAGAATGCGTTCAGTCAGTCAGTTCAGTCACTCAGTCGTATCCAACTCTTTGTGACCCCCATGAACTGCAAAACGCCAGGCCTCCCTGTCCAACACCATCTCCCAGAGTTCACCCAAACCCATGTCCACTGAATCGGTGATGCCATCCAATCATCTCATCCTCTGTCATCCCCTTCTCCTCCTGCCCCCAATCTTTCCCAGCATCAAGGTCTTTTCAAATGAGTCAGCTCTTCGCATCAGGTGGCCAAAGTATTGGATTTCAGCTTCAGCATCAGTCCTTCCAATGAACACCCAGGACTGATCTTCTTCAGGATGGACTGGTTGGAGTCTCCTTGCAGTCCAAGGGACTCTCAAGAGTCTTCTCCAACACCACAGTTCAAAAGCATCAATTCTTCAGCACTCAGCTTTCTTTATAGTCCAACTCTCATATCCATACATGACCACTGGAAAAACCATAGCCTTGACTAGAAGGATGCTTGTTAACAAAGTAATGTCTCTGTTTTTCAATATGCTGTCTAGGTTGGTCATAACTTTCTTTCCAAAGAGTAAGCGACTTTAAATTTCATGGCTGCTATCACCATCTGCAGTGGTTTTGGAGCCCAGCAAAATAAAGTCAGCCACTGTTTCCACTGTTTCCTCATCTATTTCCCATGAAGTGATGGGACCGGATGCCATGATCTTAGTTTTCTGAATGCTGAGCTTTAAGCCAACTTTTTCACTCTCCTCTTTCACTTTCATCAAGAGACTTTTAGTTCTTCTTCACTTTCTGCCATAAGGATGATGTCATCTACATATCTGAGGTTACTGATATTTCTCTTGGCAATCTTAATTCCAGTCTGTGTTTCTTCCAGCACAGCGTTTCTCATGATGTACTCTGCACAGAAGTTAAATAAGCAGGGTGACAATATAGAGCCCTGATGTACTCTTTTTTCCTATTTGGAAGCATTCTGTTGTTCCATGTCCAGTTCTAACTGTTGCTTCCTGACCTATATACAGATTTCTCAAGAGGCAGGTCAAGTGCTTTAGTGAGTTGCCATTTCCTCCTTCAAAAAATCTTCCTGACCCAGTGATTGAACCTGTGTCTTCTCCATCTCCAACATTGCCAGGTAGATTCTTTACCACTGATTCTAAAAGATAATTAAATTGTAAAGTCAATTATAAATAAAATAAAGAGTTAAGTGACATACATGAAGACCTAAAATATGACATAGAAAACACAAAAAGTTGGGTTGGAAAGACCTTTTAGAATGAGTTTAAACTTAAATGACTATCAGTTTAAATCAGGTAGATACACTTATAGCTCAGCATATATGAACTTTATGGTAATGGAAAATATTGCATTGGCCAAAAAATTTGTTCATGTGTTCTGTAAGTTCTTACCGAAAAACCTGAATGACCTTCCAACCTAATGGAAAAACAACCTATCATAGATATACAAAAGCTTAAGAGAAAAGTAACACAAATACAAGACTAAATAAAATCACCAGGTCACAATAAAAGAGATTAGAATAGGAAGAAAAGCAAAGACATACAAAACAGTGGAAAACAAATAACAAAATGAAAATAAGTATGTTTTCTATCAATAATCACTTTAAATGTCAATAAATTGAATGCTGCAATCAAAAGATATAGGGTGGGTGATTGTATTTAAAAAACAAGACCCATAGATAGGCTGCCTACAGAAGACTCCCTTCAGAGCTAAAGACACTCATGAACTAAAAGTGAGGGGATAGAAAAAGATATTCCATGCAAATTAAAACAAAATAAAGCTGGAGTAGCCTTACTCATTCCAGATCAAGTAGATTTAAACAAAGTCTATAATGAAGGACAAAGACAGACATTATACGATCATAAAGGAATTAATAAAATGATACAGTGTTCATAAACATATATACACCCAGTATAGGACCATGAGGGCTTCCCAGGTGGTGCTAGTGGTAAAGAATCTACCTGTCAATTTAGGAGACATAGGTTTGATCCTTGGGTTGTGAAGAATGCCTGGAAGAGAGCATGGAAACCCACTCCAGTATTCTTGCCTGCAGAATCCCATGGACAGAGGAGCCTGGTGGGCTATGGTCCATAGAGTTACAGAGTTCACTAAAAGGACTAATGCTAAAGCTGAAGCTCCAATACTTTGGTCACCTTATGCGAAGAGCTGACTCATTGAAAAAGACCCTGATGCCATGAATCAAATGGTCTGGGATGTTATTTGTAGAGACAGAAATACTTGTAATTAAATGGACAGCTTTTTTTTTTTTTTTTTTTTTCAATTTGAGGACTGGAAAAGTACTGCCTCATTCGAAAGAATAAGTCATTTCAAAATGAAAAAAAAAAAAAAAAGAAGAAGAAAATTCAGTGATGACTTTTCCTCTGAAACTTGACTTTAGAAAGAGGCTGTTTCTCTACTGGAAACCTTTGATGATAAATGAGTTCAAATTTCACTGTGGAGGGATCATATTAATCAGGAGGAAGAATCTGCAGGTAGTGCTAGTGGTAAAGAACTGCCTATTAATTCAGGAGACATAGAGATCCAGGTTCGACCCCTGGATTGGGAAGATCCTCTCGAGGAGGGCATGGCAACCCACTCCAATATTATTGCCTGAAGAATCCCATGGACAGAGGAGCCTGGCCAGCTATACTTCACTGGGTTTCAAAGAATCAAACAGGACTAAAGCAACTTAGCATATATGAATCAAATGAGCTTTGCTCTTTTTTTGTCTCCCTTCTTGCTTTGTTCTTCATTGTAGGAAACAAATTATGAAAATGTATAATTTATCCACTTTGTTCATCCTGCTTAATTGATTTTCAGCATGAATTAAAAAAAAAAAGGATAAGTTAGGAAAAGGAAACCTCAAGTCTCATGAGTATCCTCTTAATAACCATTTAATTTTAAGTTGCTTTCACAACTGCTAATTATACACACCTCTAATTGCACATGTCACCCACCATGGTTGAGTGCACATCCATTTCTTGGGCTTTGACATAATGCTCTATTACTACCCAGCCTGCCAAGGAGCTGGCAGGAATTAAGCCTTTTTACTTTCTACTTGAGAAAGCAAAATTGGTCAGCTGTTTAAGCCTTATTAATCAGCATTCATCAGTGAGGAACGTGTGTTTGGATGTTGGAGCCTTTGCCAGAGCATAAGATAGGACCCCTGCAGCTGTAGCTCAATATTAATTAATAAATCCATGGAATTAATTAATTCAGTTACCAACTACAAAGAGCTGCATGTAGTTTTGGAGACTCAGAGATGAGTTAAGATAAAGTTCCTGAGTTTTAAGTCAGTTTTTTCACTCTCCTCTTTTACCTTCATTAAGAGGCTCTTTAGCTCCTCTTCACCTTCTGCCATTAAACTGGTGCATATCTGAGGCTGTTGCTTATTCTCACAGCAATCTTGATTTCAGCTTGTGATACATCCAGCCTGACATTTCACGTGATGGAATCTACATGCAAGTTAAATAATCAGGGTGACAATATACGGCTTTGTCATAATCCTTTCCCAATTTTGAACCAGTCAGTTTTTCCATGTAAAGTTCTAACTCTTGCTTCTTGACCTGCATACTAGTTTCTCAGGAGACAGGTAAAGTGATCTGGTATTCTCACCTCTTTAAGAATTTTCCACACTTTGTTGCAATCTACACAGTCAAAAGCTTTTGTGCAGTCAATGAAGCAGATGTTTTTTTCTGGAATTCCCTTGCTTTCTCTATGATCCAACAAAAGTTAGCAACATGTTCTCCAGTTCCTTTGCCTTTCCAGTGTGTACATCTGGAAGTTCTTGATTCCAGTACTGCTGAAGCCTAGCTTGAAGAAGTTTGAACATTACCTTACCAGCATGCAAAATGAGTGCAATTGTCAGGTAGCTTGAAAAAAGTGGCTTACAATTTGACATTCAAAAAACTAAGATCATGGCATCTGGTCCCATTACTTCATGGCAAATAGAAGGGGGGAAAGTGGAAAGAGTGACAGATTTTATTCTTTTGGGCTCCCAAGTCACTGCAAATGTTGACTGAAGCCATGAAATTAAGATGACTGCTCCTTGGAAGGAAAGCTATGTCAAACCTAGACAGCTTATTAGAAAACAAAGACATCACTTTGCTGAAAAACATCCATATAGTCAAAGCTATAGGTTTTTCCAGTAGTCGTGTATGGATGTGAGAGTTGGACCATAAAGAAAGCTAAGCACTGAAGAATTGATGCTTTTGAACTGTGGTGTTGGAGAAGACTCTTGAATGTCCCTTGGACAGCTGGGATATCAAACGAGTCAACCCTAAAGGAAATCAGTCCTGAATATTCATTGGAAAGACTGATGCTGAGGCTGAGGCTGAAGCTCCAATTCTTTGACCACCTGATGCAAACAGCTGCTTCACTGGAAAAGACCCTGATGCTGGGAAAGACTGAAGGCAAAAGGAGAAGAGGGCAGCATAGAATGAGATTGTTAGATAGCATCACTGACTGAATGGCCATGCATTTGAACAAACTCCAAGAGATAGCAAATGACAGGGAAACCTAGCATGCTGCAGTCCATGGGGTTGCAAAGAGTTGCACACGACTTAGCCACTGAACAAAACACACATAGTTCCTGACATCAGAGACAATTCATACTAGAAAGAGAGACCCTTTTTCCAACTTACCAAGGCAAAATTTGTCAACAGTTGTGATGCTGGCATCACAAGCAACCATTGGTGGAGAGCAGAGAATTCTTCAGGCAGTAACTAATCAGAAGGAGAAGGAGAGGCTGTTTGAGGCAGAGGGATGTCCAGAATCTTGGAAATGTCAACTGGTTCAGGGTAGATCTATACTAGCTTATAATGGGGTTACATCTTGATAAACTGGCTCATCATAAACTGAAAATGTGATAAATTGAAAATGCAGTTGATGCACCAAACACCATAGCTTAGCCTAACCCACCTTCAACATGCTCAGAACACTTATGTCATCCTACAGTTGAGCAAAGTCACCTAGGACAAAGAATATTGTACGATAAAGTGTTGAATGTCTCATGTAATATTTTGACTATTGTGCAGAAAATGAAAAATACAATGGTTATCTGAATAAAGAATGGTTGCAAGTCTATTGGTCATTCACTCTCCTGATTGCATGGCAGACTGGGAGTGGTGGTCATTGCTGCTGCCCAATATCATAAGAAAATATCATACCACATGTCACCAATTTGAGAAGTGATCAAAATTCAAAGTATAGTTTCTTGAATTATATCATTTTCACACCATCATAAAGTTGAAAAATCATAAGTTGAACCATCCCAAGTCAGGGACAGTCTGTATCCCTGTGAGGTTGAATATAGGGCTATGCCAGGGAGGGTCCCAGCAAAGTCAGGGTAAGATCCAGGTAGAGAAGAACAGAGGTGTTTCCCTAATGGGTCTGGAGTTCATCCGTTAGAGAGGGAGTCATTGATTCTGGAGATAAGAATTAATCTTATCTGAAATTTGATGAAATCACACTTCAGTGGCAGATTTATGTTAATGTATGGCAAAACCCAGGGACGGGGGAGCCTGGTGGGCTGCCGTCTATGGGGTCGCACAGAGTTAGACACGACTGAAGTGACTTAGCATGGCAAAACCAGTACAATATTGTAAAGTAATTAGCTTCCAATTAAAATAAATAAATTTAAATTTAAAAATAAATAAATAAACACAAAAATTCTGTGGGCAAGTAGAATGTTCAAGGACAAAAAGCAATGATAGAATATTTCCAGTTATTAAAGATGAACTGATATATTAATAATGAAGGTTATCAAAAAAAGAAAAAAAGAAAGAAATCACACTCCCATTCACAGATGCTTCAGACTGCCCTGTGGTCATTTGTGTAGGTGATGCTTGTCACTGAAGCCTCAAGGCTCTTGTTCACATCTTCTCCTCCCAGTTCTCAGACCTGGCACGCTTGCCTCCTTGTGGGGGTCCTGCTGGAGCCCATTTCAGAACATGCAGATTCTCAGCAGACCCTGGCTCATCACATAACAGCAATAGAATACAGCTCAGGGGCTCTTAACCTTCTCCATTTGCAGAATGCTTTCATTTTGGACTTACCTTGTGGCTCAGATGGTGAAGAATCGAAGAATCTGCCTGCAATGCAGGAGACCCAGGTTCGATCTCTGGGTTGGGAAGATATCCTGCAGAACGGAGTGGCTACCCCCTCCAGTATCCTTGCCTGAAGAATTCCATGGACAGAGGAGCCTGGCAGGTTACAGTCCACGGGGTTGCAAAGAGCTGGACATGACTGAGTGACTTTAACTAACTTTTCATTTTGGAAATGAAATGGGTGTAAGTCAAAAGCATAGGGAGCTGTTTGTGTGAAATCAGAGGGACATAGTCTGCCCTCCATCTCCAAGGAAGAGTCAGAAGTGAAGCCAGACTGCTGAGGTCCTTGAGCAGGTACTATCATCTGTCACTAGCACAGCAAGGGAGAAAGGACGATGCAGGAGGCTGAACACCAACCGAGTCCCAAACTCTAAGAGACAAGGGACCTCAGACAAGGAGAAGTCCAGAAAATTAGGTCATGGAGCAGGGAGATCAATTTCCTAGATACCGTTCTGCTTGCATTCTACCGTTCTGGTGACATTCTATGAACTAGAGCTCAGAAGTAGAAAATCAGGTAGCTTTCTTTGTCTGTAAATCTTCTCATCTTGCTCTTGAACTCTCATTCCTAATGAGGGCAGAAAAGAAAAAGGGAAAACTTAAATGTCACAAAGATATTACATTTATTCCTAGTGTAAAATTTATGTTTGAGGTAAATAGATAACCAACTTGTAATGATGTACAAGAACATTTCTTTTTTTTAATTGAAATATATTTCATTTACAATATTGTGTAAGTTTCAGGTGTATAGCAAAGTGATTCAGGTTTTTTGTCGATTATATTCATTTCTATCATTGAAGATGAATTTCTGTAAGACATTCATCTTTGATAATATAAATAGTTTTGTTAAATATACTAATATTAATGGACATGAGTTTGAGTAAGCTCCAGGAGTTGGTGATGGACAGGGAAGCCTGGCATACTGCAGTCCATGGGGTCATAAAGAGTTGGACACCACTGAGCAACTGAACTGAATAAAATATTAATAGATAATGCTTGATAAATAGAGCATGTGTGTGTTAAAAATGGATAGGAAGAGATGGGAAAAGCAAAAGATACCTAGCAGTCATGAAGCACCTGGGTAATAATGACTGTTGCACACTAAGTATGCATCAGATTTACAAGGTACTGAGTAGATTTATAAGATAAATGTATTGAGACACTAAGTATACATGAAGCTTCAATTCAGTTGTCTGCTAGAGATCTCCATTCTGGTTCTACGTGTCCTGTTCACAAGAAACAAACATGAAACTGTTCATCTGGCTCATTGCCAAGCCACAGTGGTCAGCCAGGTATATTGTCCCTGAGTCTTTTACTAGAGCTCGTCTGTGTTGTTGGCCTAGGGCCACTTCTGTCCATGGCCTCTTACTTGAATGTCAACTCTGATCCTTGTAATGATATCATCAGTGGGGGAGGTTGAAGGCCATAGCCAGAGACAGGAGATGCAGACATCCTGGATCCCAGGATTCAGGTAGTGTGGTTGGTTCTTCCATCCTGCCTACAGCATCTCTAAACTATTAATTTGCTGCATATTCTCCCTTTGCTTCATTCTCACTGGCAGTTTCCACTGACTTAATGAAGACTGTGATCCAAGCATTTCAATTTGCTCTGAGTTCCTATGTTCCATGGGTTTGGGGATAGCCTGTTACTGAAGTTAACGCAGCATCAAGTTGACTGTCCACATGGTACACGTCAAAGTTTAAGTGGCATTTTTTTTTCAATACTGTCTGAAGAAGTCACTTTTTATCCTCCTCAGGTGGAAGCAGAGATTAGGCAGCATCATGGCTATAAGTAAGGGCTGCTGGTTCAAAAATGCCTTTGGATCTGTTCTTCCCACCTGGGAAGCCAAAGAAATGAGGTAGCCAGTGGGGCTGATCTAGTTTAAATCTTTCAGAGGTCATTTTAGCTTCTGTATAAAGAACAGAGAAATTATGAGTAGAACTGAAAGACCTGATAGGGGGTTACAGTCCAGGTTCCAGTGATACTGGCCTAGACCAGGATGGTAGCATTAGAGATGAGAACAGTAGTCTGATTCTAGATCTATTTGGAGATGGGGGTGTAGTTGACCCTGAGTGAAGGAAATAAGGGCCTCAGGAGCCCTCTCAGGTCTTGGTTTGGCAACTAGGTAGACGGTGATGTCACTTACAGAGATGAGGAAGACTCATTTGAGAGTACTGCAGTGGTGGGGGATCAAGGTGTTTCGGAATGACATCTTAAAGATGATCTTTGTACATCATGTTCTGGGGAAACACTGTGTGAGGAGACTTTCTCACATGGAACTCCATAGGCCCCTGCACATAAGCAATGGCCCCGGCCCTCCAGGAGTTGTTTGGACATACTGTTCTCTCCTTCCTCTGAGGGCAAGTCAGCCGGCAGTTTGCACAGCCTCTCCTCCTGTGGCTTCTCCTGAACTTGCCCACTACTTCTTCATTACCTTACACATTTTTTCCTTCATCTCTGTAAGAGTGGTCCAGGACCCATCTGCCAGCCTGGGAGTGGGGAGGCCCCTTGTCTTCAGGCCTTCAACTAAAAGCAAAGGTGAACAGCAGCAATCTGAATTGTAATTAATTCCTCTCCATCTGCAAGCTGGTCACCCACCCTATCTTGCCTGGCCTTGCCCAGAACAAGTTCCCAGCAGAGGACTGAGGATATATTTTAAACCTAAGCCTGTTTTCCCAGTTTCTTTCCAGGATCCGGGAAAGGGAGTGAATGTTTCTGTGATGGAAATTGATAAAGAAATTGATTACCACACACACTGTATTTATCAGCTTCCTTCTGCCAGGAATTCCCACAGAAGGTTCTCACCTCCCCTTAGGTGACCCCTTATGATCTCAGTGACCCAATGGGGCCACTCACCTGTGTCAGGAAATGTGTTGTTAATTACTCTTTGATTATATCCCAGGTGAATGCTTTCATTTCTTTAAATATATTTACTGAGTGTCAGCAGGTTCAAAGCAAACATTTCAGGCTAATGACATAGCAATGAACTCGCAAGGCCAGGCCCTAATCTCTTGGGGTTCTCACTCTGCCAGGGGTCAGGCCATAGAGAAATGAACAAGCATCAAACCAGCAAATAAAGGTAATCTCAGATAGTGATAAGAGTTTCCAGGAAAGTAAGGCAGCAAAATGTGAAGCAGACAGAAGGTTAGAGCAGGTGAGGGTCATATGGGGAGGATGAGGAAGGGCTGCTGAGGAGGTGAACTCTGAATTAGGAATGAGTTGGCCTGCACAACTCTAGGCAAAGTACGTTCCAAGTCATAGATCAGCAAGGGCAAAACCCGTCAGAAGAGGTTACAATCAGGATGACGGTGGTCTGCAGCCTGCTGAGGTCTGGTCACAGCCCTGGTGAGCCATCACCCTGGACTCTGCATGTGCTCAGGATGCCCTAAAGCAGAAATCACATCTCATGTATTAGCTCTTTTCCCCATAGAACTGAGCATGGGGTTACACTTAGAGGAAGAAAAAGACACAGTTTGGGGGAAAATGAAGCAGATCAAATGGGATTGTAGAGGACCGACTTAGGGTCTAATAGCAAATTATACTGTTTGTTTCTCCTGACATCACAGTTATCCTGAAGCTTCACCAGGCAGC
This sequence comes from Ovis aries, assembly GCF_016772045.2. NCBI lineage: Eukaryota > Metazoa > Chordata > Mammalia > Artiodactyla > Bovidae > Ovis > Ovis aries. The sequence continues at coordinate 50,009,770 of NC_056056.1, forward strand.
TTGTCACCCCCTGCACACACCCACTTTGCTCTTAAACCCCTGTTTCAAATATTTCCCTCCTCACTCCTTGTGGGTGGCTAGCTCGTCTTCACTCTTTAAAGCTTCTCTCAATGTCACCTCCTCCAGAAAGTGTCAGCATCACTGCTTCTTCAGTTGTGACAACCAAAAATGTCTCCAAACATGGCCAAAAGTTTGCAATGGGGGTTTGCGGGGTGAGTCTCCATTCCATTCTTCCTTCTTCCCTCATATTCCTGCTTCTCTCCTTAGGGAGAGAAGTAAAGCAGGAAGAAGCAAGGTGCTGGGACACAAGCAGCCACCCCACATCAAGTTTTGTTATTACAAAGCAGTTCTGGGTTAAGCCCACCCACAGCCTGCAACATTTCCAGAGCACAAAAGATACCACCGATTAAAAGAAAAAAAAATAACAAAAAATCAGAGAAAAAGGGAGCAGTTTCCCCAGAGCTACTGAGATGCTGTCTCCTGGGCTCAGAGTCCTAAACATTCCCACCAAATAAAATAATTCTACTTTCAGATTATGACTATATTTTTCAGTAGACAGTTCTGGTGACCAACACAAAGGGACACAGAGCAGAATTCTCTCCTTCACCTGAACTTCACAAGAAACTGGATGGGGGTATCAGCAGAGGCCCCTTGTGCCCATCTGCTTTGTCAGGAGTTCGGGACAGATTTATTGTTCTACTCTGTTGCTTTTGCAAAAGTGAAATCCATAAAAAGGACCCTACCAAGTACTCTTGATCTCTGCCCCGACTGCCAAAGCACAGGGTGAAAAACCTCCAGTGCATATTTCACCATTGAACAAGACTTCACCTGACATCTAATCCCAGGCAAACACTGAAGTCTCAAAATCAAATGGACTAGGAAGAGAAGTAACTGATATGAAGATTATCTCTTGACTAAACAAGGATGTGTCTGTGCCATGGTCAACACCACTTCTATTTGCATTAACATTTCTGCCATGTCATGTTTCCAATATATAACTTCTAAGAAGAAGCCCGTTGGCTATAGCAAATGCAATCAGCTTCATCTTGGAATTTTTATTTATTTAGCTGGTTATCTACAGGATTGGGCTCAGGGTTTAGATCTACACTTCAATTTGGTCTCTCTGTTCTATTTTCAGTTTATTTTGTGTTGTGGTTTTTAACGTATTCAGTTTTTGTTTATTCAGAGTTTGTAAAAATAATAAGTCTGACACACTGATGCCTGCACCCATGCTTTTGAAATGATATCTGAAACCTGTATCTTTGACAAAGTCTTCCTGCTTTGACCCTCCACTTTGACTCAATATAAGAAGTTGTTCAAATATGGCCTTTTGGTTGCTTCTAACTTCAAAGCTTCTCTCACTCTGAAGAAAGATGTCCAATTGTGTCAAGATGTAGAAAAATAAACAAACAAGATGATCAGTCAAATAATGAAGTCTGTGCAGAAGAAACACTTAGCAATATGTTGGGTTATCAAACCCCCTAATGGATACTTGCTCAAAAAGGGGAAAATGAAACCAAACTGAAGTGGAGTTATGTATGGCAGGAAAAAAAAATGAAGTTGGTCAAGACAAGCTCATAAAGGAAACTTAATCTAGCCTCACAGGAATTTGCAGCTCTTCTCAGTAAACAGCAAAGGATACCAACCAACTCCCAACTGCCAAATCTGTTCCTGCCACCTCTGAACTTCCTTGTTTCTCTGATTCAGCTATCCTGATTAAAGTTGATGTTTAAATTTGTTGTTTCAGTTCAGTTCAGTTCAGTTGCTCAGTCATGTCTGACTCTTTGCAACCCCACGAATCGCAGCATGCCAGGCCTCCCTGTCCATCACCAACTCTTGGAGTTCACTCAAACTCACGTCCATCTAGTCAGTGACGCCATCCAACCATCTCATCCTCTGTTGCCCCCTTATCCTCCTGCCCTCAATCCCTCCTAGCATCAGGGTCTTTTCAAATGAGTCAACTCTTCCCATGAAGTGGCCAAAGTACTGGAGTTTCAGTTTTAGCATCAGTCCTTCCAAAGAACACTCAGGACTGATCTCCTTCAGAATGGACTGGTTGGATCTCCTTGCAGTTCAAGGGACTCTCAAGAGTCTTCTCCAACAACACAGTTCAAAAGCATCCATTCTTCAGCATTCAGCTTTCTTCACAGTCCAACTCTCACATCCATACATGACCACTGGAAAAACATAGCCTTGATTAGATAGACCTCTGTTGGCAAAGTAATGTCTCTGCTTTTCAATATGCTATCTAACTACGATAGGTTGATTGTAACTTTCCTTCCAAGGAGTAAGCGTCTTTTAATTTCATGGCTGCAATCACCATCTGCAGTGATTTTGGAGCCCCCCAAAATAAAGTCTGACACTGTTTCCCCATCTATGCCCCATGAAGTTATGGGACCAGATGCCGTGATCTTAGTTTTCTGAATGTTGAGCTTCAAGCCAACTTTTTCACTCTCCTCTTCACTTTCATCAAGAGGCTTTTAGTTCCTCTTCACTTTCTGCCATAAGTGTGGTATCATCTGCATAACTGAGGTTATTGATATTTCTCCCAGCAAACTTGATTCCAGCTTGTGCTCCTTCCAGCCCAGTGTTTCTCATGATGTACTCTGCATATAAGTTAAATAAGCAAGGTGACAGTACACAGCCTTGATGTACTCCTTTTCCTACTTGGAACCAGTCTGTTGTTTAAGGGAAGTCAATAAAATTCAGTTGTCCTTTTCCTCCATGATGGGACAGGGTAATTGAAATTGGTTCTCCTCATTCTCAAGAGATATGTACTCAATATAAGAATGTCTTTGATGAAAACAAATTAACAAAGAAGGAAGGAAAACAATGTCTACACTATACATTTGATCAGCAATGTCTTCTGTGAAAGCTCTTGATCTGATGGGGAAAATGTAGAATGATTCCAGCCTAGAATTGAACTTGAGAATATGAAATGGTAGAACATCATGTATCTGCCCTCAGAAGAACAGAACATGAGACTGATCTCTGTTAAATACCTAATTTACAGAAGATCAAGCATTATTCCCTGATCCATGGACATCCACCAAGAATCTCTCTCCATCTTCAAGCCCAAGAACTTACTGCTTGAAATCTGGTCAGACTCCTCACTCTTGGTACTCCTTGACTGTAAATACAGCCCAATCCAAATCCTAAAAAGACTTTACTACAACATGTGTTTCCAAACTTTCAACCCCCTCTGCTATTCCCAAATGATGTCCATTTCAAGTAATTAGAGCTTGCCTCAATTTACTACAACCCAATTGCAGGAAGAGTTCTGAGATACTCATTCCTTAAGGAATTAAGCACTGCTGCTGGCATAATATACTGTGCCCCTCAAATGAACTCACAAATTAATCTTCCATAGTGTAGGCTGGGGAGAAGAGAAACAAGTTCCTTTTCATTTTTGTGTTTTTTTTTTTTTTAACAACCTAAATGTCCATCGACAGATGGATGAATAAAGAAGTTATGGTACATATACATAATAGAATATCACTCAGTTATAAAAAGGAACAAATTTGAGTCAGTATAACTGAAGTGGATGAACCTAGAGCTTATGAGTTAAGTGAGTCAGAATGAGAAAAACCTAGAAAAACACTACTGATGAACCTATTTGCAGGGCAGGAGTAGAGACACAGACATAAAGAATGGACATGTGGACACAGCAGGGGAAGGAGGAGAAGGGGACAAAGTGAGAGAGTGGCACTGACATATCTACACTGCCATGTGTAAAATAGGTAGCTAGTGGGAAGCTGCTATAGAATGCAGGGAGCCCAGCCAAGGTGCTCTGTGATGACCTAGGGGGTGGGAGGAAGGCTCACGTGGGAGAAGATATATACTTATGGCTGGTTCACGTTGTTGTACTGCAGAAACCAACACGACATTGTAAATCAATCATCCTCCAGCTGAAATTTTTTTTTAATCTACATGATATTGTCAATGTTTCCTCCATTTGTAAGCCTCTGCCTTGTTTTCTTTTAAAGCACTATTAATAATTATGTATATAAATAGCTGTTCTCATCCACATTGTAGCCTCTAGCCCCTAGTGAGTAACTGAAGGTGACTAGTCTGAACTGAGACATGCTGTCAGTATAAAGTGCAACCGAGGTCTTGGAGATTTAGTGTGAAAATCTATAAAATAACTCATTAATAATTTTATGTTGATTACATGTTGGAAGGATATTTTGGATATATTAGAGTAAAATATATAATAAAAATTTTTTTCACCTGTTTCTTTCTGCTTTTTATGTAGTCACTGGAAAATTTTAAATTATGTATGTATTAAACATAAATGATTTATGTTTAATTTCTATTGGATATTGCTTATATAAAGATGTGTGCCCCATTAAGTACTTTTATCCTCATTTAATCTGTAAGAGACTGATCATTCACCCCAAAATATTGAAACTGAGGTTAACAATTGGCTCTTGATCACACTAGCAGCAAAAACAGATCCAGAGTTTGCTACCTACAAGTATCCTCTATGTAAAACTTCAAGGATAACATCAATCCCTTTTGATAAACAATGGACTTTGGTCTCAAGCAGGCAAACTTTAACACAAAGCCCCCCCCCCTTTTTTTTTCTAAAACTTTATACTCCTCTTAAAGCAATTTTTCAATTTTTAAGTCAGAACAGCAAAGACAGATGGAAAGATAAGGAAATCTCACTGCTCAGAAGGCTCAGTGGGGCCCATGCCTAGGAAATAAACAGCACTGCAGGAGAGTGAAACAAAAAGCACTGCGAGAGAAAGCCCTATTGTAACAAACCAAAGAGGAAAAAAAAGAAAAAAAATTAAGTCCTTTTCTTCAAAGAAAATAAAGTACTTGAGCTGACTGCCTGGTAATTTGCTTCAAACCCTCCTTCCCTTCCCGAGCTTGGCAGAGACTAATTACTCACATCTTGCATTTTGCTATGACAAACTGAGGGGAGACAAGCTTTGCTTTTCTTCCCCAGAACACCTGCCACATCCTTCTTGCATCAGCAGTGATAAAGTAAGATTGGGCTGTTGTCATCCTATCCCAAAGTCATCCTATCCCAAAGTCATCCTATCCCAAAGTCATCCTCCTGTGTCCTTCATTCCTGGCCAGAACCCTTGATGTCCTGTCTCATTGTCCTGGGTGAACCCAGAATGTGGGGCAGACAAAAAGCTGGGGCTGGGATCAAAACGTTTGTCTCAGGAGACTAAGTTTCCCCACAGATGGTACTTAGATTTTACACAGAGTTGCTTTGGATCAAATTTAGTGTATCTTCCAATCATGTGTGTGTGTGTGTGTGTGTGTGTGTGTGTTACTCAGTCGTGTCTAACTCTTTGCTACCCCATGAACTGTAGCCCACCAGAATCTTCTGTCCATAGCATTCTCCAGGCAAGAATACTGGAGTGTGCTGCCATGCCTTCCTCCAAGGAATCTCCCCAATCCAGTAATCAAACCAGCATCTCCTGCATTGCAGGCTGATTCTTTACCCACTGAGCCACCTGGGAAGCCCTAATGCTAAGACTCAATAAATTTATGCAAGGGAATTCAGCAGAGGAAAAACAACCTTTCAAACTTCCAGATGGTGGGCCTATCCATCCCCCACTCCTTCTGCCTCTGGCCATCGCTTCTGAGATGACTATTCCACTGCTGATGAGGTGTCCTTTCCTGGTTCTGAGATAATAGAGTCTCAAAGGCTGAAGATAAAACAGCAAGCTCAGGCTATAAAAAAGCAGCCTTGATAATGGGGCTCAATGGAGATAGCTGTGCCAGGAAATATTTAGGTGTTGAATGTGATTTCAAAGGTCAATAAATATGCCACGTGGATGCATCCTGACACTGAACCCACAGTGATAGCAGGATGAGGAACCAGATTGTTTTCCTGCCTCTGTGCTGAAAGAGCTTAAGTGTCCCTTTGAGTTATCCTTGTATTTGGACATTTTTGCAGCAAGTTAACATTCTTTAAATTTTTGCTTCTTTTTTTTTTAATAATTGAATATTTTCTCTGAAGCATGACAAGGAACAATAAATCACACAGTCTTGATATTTATTTACATTATTTTGCTTGTCATAGACATTTGGGGCTAGAGAATTCAAGTTGTTATCTGGAGGCCTATTTTCCTCTCATTTTGAAGTCCTCTGTGCCCAGCCCAGTGCTAAGTACTATGGTATATGAAAAGTAAGGCAAAGACACAGTTCCTGCCCTTGAAGAGGCTTGATATGGTTGAAGAGACATGTGGATTCACGAATAGCTCAGCATTTTGCCCACATGGCAAAAGGCATTATTTGCCCTGCCTTTGCTTGCTTTGCTATCTTCCTTGCCATCTCACAGACACTCAGGCTTTGACCATTTCAGCACTATAGGTTAGCTCTTTCCTTCAGTCACCCACACCAATGGATTCAGGAATCTTGTCAAGTAGATGCTTCACTGTGAAATCAAAACCTAACCTTGTTTCTGACCTTCAGTATCACATGTCCTCCTGGAATTCCTACCAACACACCTTAAACTAGCATATCCATAATCAAAGTTCTTTCCACTTTTAATCTTAATTGTCTTCTGTTGTTGTTCAGTCACTAAGTCAAGTCCAACTCTTTGCAACCCCATGGACTGCTCAAATTCATGCCCAGTAAGTTTGTGATGCTATCTAACCATCTCATCCTCTGTCGTCCCCTTCTCCTTTGCCTTCAATCTTTCCCAGCATCAAGGTCTCTTTCAATGAGTCAGCTCTTCACCTAAGGTGGCCAAAGTATTGGAGCTTCGGCCTCAGCATCAGTCCTTCCAATGAATATTCAGGGTTGATTTCCTTTAGGATTGACTGGTTTGATCTCCTTGCTGTCCAAGGACTCTCCAGTGTCTTCTTCAGCACCACAGTACAAAAGCATCAGTTCTTTAGCTCTCAGTCTTCTTTATGGTCCAACTCTCACATTTGTACATGACTACTGGAAAAATCATAGCTATGACTATTCAGACTTTTGTTGGTGAAGTGCTAGGTGCATATATCACTGTTACCTAGCTTCTGAGTGTGCTTTATATCTCACCAGATGTGTACACTTGGACAAGTCATGTTTCCTCTCTAAAGTTCAGATTTGTCACAGGGAATTTGGATTACTAGCATCCATCTGACCCTATACCTCCTTTAATCCATTTTCTAGGAAACCAATGGAAAATAATAAGACAGTGAAATCAGATGCAAGCATCATTGCTATTATTGTGATGGTAGGTATACATTTGTCTACAGAGCATTTTTCAGCTCCTAACTGATCTCCCATCTCTAGAAGGTATGACACATTTTAACTCCTATTCATATCACTCCTCTACCGAGGTAACTACACAGAATTTATCCTGGATTTCAGCTTTATCTCCCAAGTATCAGACTGAGCCTAAATTGTACCTACAGCTTGGCTCCAGATGTCTCAGCATCTATATGGAAATGCTCAGGCCAAACAATCTTATTTATTTATAGTAGGGTAAGAAGAATTGATGCTTTTGAACTGTGGTGTTGGAGAAGACTCTTGAGAGTCCCTTGGACCGCAAGGAGATCCAACCAGTCCATTCTGAAGGAGATCAGCCCTGGGATTTCTTTGGAAGGAATGATGCTAAAGCTGAAACTCCAGGACTTTGACCACCTTATGGGAAGAGTTGACTCATTGGAAAAGACTCTGATGCTGGGGGGATTGGGGGCAGGAGGAGAAGGAGGTGACAGAGGATGAGATGGCTGGATGACATCACTGATTCAATGGACGTGAGTCTGAGTGAACTCCGGGAGTTAGTGATGGACAGGGAGGCCTGGAGTGCTGCGATTCATGGTGTCACAAAGAGTTGGACACGATTGAGCGACTGAACTGAACTGAACTGAACTGAACTGAACTGAAGGAGTGTTTTGGGAAAGACTTACCAAGAAGAGAGGATCAGGCAGACACATCTGACTCTCACAATGCCTTCACCATGAGGGCAAAGGAGAGACTCTGAATACAGCACCGTGATCATCTCACAAACCCTGCCCCAACCCTGTCACTCAGATTCAGAGAAAGAGAAAACTGTCTAGTCACACAAACTTCTTGTTCCGTAGAAAAGCATTGGAATAGTACGTCTCAAGCAGGGGCCATCTCAGTGAAGTAGGCGCCTTGGCACTCCTTTGGAAATCCTCTCACAGGAGGTAAGTTGGAGCAGGGAGATCCATCTTTCTCTCATCTTCCCTGCACGTGCTTCTGCATAGGCCACATCCAGGTCTAGAGGGCTGTCATGTGAGCACTGGGGACCTCGCCCATTTGCAAGCTACATATCAACGGTAATGCCCTGTTGGAGACTTCAGTGGACTCCTTACTAGAAATTGGAATTGCAGCATGGGCCTACCCACCGGCCCTCGTGAGGTACCCCTTAAACTTGCAGAAGCTCTTGAGGTGGCATGAAGGATAGGGAGTTTGCAGAAAGCCCTACATCAGCAGAGGTGGTCAGAAATTAATAAGATCTAAATTTTTATTTCTAAAGGGAATCCACAATTATAATTCAAATGCATGATTAAAGATATCCAGGTTGCAGTTACAGGTCCTCCAGTCACATCCAGAAATTCCCATGTACAAAAACACAGTTTAAATATGATGAGCTGCACATATACTAGCCAAATAAATGTTGAATGAACTCCGGATTTCTGATGTCATATCAGCATTCTGTGTGGCCCATTTTAAAGATCCATGGAAAACCATCCCCTTCATAGATACCTAAAGTCTAAATATGTATACACAGATAGAAAGAAAGAAAAAAAAAATCCCAGATAGTTTGCCATGGAGGATAAAATGAGCACACTTTGAGACTGTTCTTCTTGCATAAAGAATGATGTCTCCATAAAGAGCTTTTGATGTTTTTTTTTTAGTCTTATAATATCTTTTTAGCATTTAATCTGAAAGAATACTTAATTTTTACCTCAAAGAAACAAAAAGGGGTCTATAATTGGGACCAAGAATGAACAAATTCTGGTCCCAGAGATAGATTTCAGCTGGAGAAGTTTAGACGAGATGGTGGGATGTGACAGATGGCCATGGGCCTCAATGAGGCAGCACAAGCACCTCAGGCTGATGGTCCAAAGGGGTATGGGAGGAAAGAGTGGGCAGAGCATGCTGGAAGATGAGTTATGATTCCAAAGCTGTTAGGTGGCAGCAAATGTTTGTTCGTCCTAAAAAGAAGCCTGCATGGTAGATGTTATCATCACCATTTTATGGAGAGAAAAAAAATTAAAAACTAAAATTGAGATGACATGAGCAGCACTCAGACATGCAGTCGGCAGTGAACTAGCTTGTGAACTTCAGAATAATTTGATCCAAAGGACTGTGCCACCTCATTGCCCTCATGCTGTGCCGAGAAAGTCAATGTTTCTCTTTAATTCTCAGAGGAATCTTGAGATATTGACTCTATTTTATCGCTAATGAAACAGATGTAGAGACATCAAGTTACTTGCTTTATCTCACATAACCAGAAACTGGAAAAGCTTACATTTAAACTTATCCTTGACCTGAAAATCTCAGTTCTTTATTCTTCCTCAAACCTTTGTTCTAGGTAAAAAAAAAACAGCATGCAATAGACTGCTCCCCTAACACCACATGCATGCCTATCACTAGCTGGTGGGAAAAGTTTAGTAAATAAACTTTTCACTAAAATAAACTCCAGCCAATAACTTCCTCATGGCTGCTTTTTGCTGCATTCCTGATTTTATGAGGTGAATAAAAGAACCTTAATACTTTATTTAAAGCATATATAAAGTATATACCTAGAGGTACAAAGCTTCTCAGTTTATCTTCAACTGTCCCCCTGTGAGAAGGTTAAAATACATTTTAGAGTATCATTGAGACATAGCTTATATGTGAGATAAATGGTGATTAATGGTTATAATCACTGGTTGGAGAATCTCTGCTTTTGCCTTGAGCTGAAGCCAAGAACACCAAGGTAAGCATGTTCTGCTACATAATTCAAACACTTGGAGCTTTTCCTGCTGCCTTCTCCATTTGAAAGCAATGTCCCTGACCACTCGTTAGTACCCATTAATAGTGCTGAACTGTGAGTCATCTCCTTGGCAGAGGAGAAAGTTTCACTGATGCCCATTCATGCAGCTTGAGGACCTGCATTTATGAACTGCTAGTGAAATTCAATGTCAAATTCTTGACTTTCCCCAAACCAGATATTAAGACACAGGAGGCTAGAGAATAAATATTCAAGAACTCAAGCCCTTACTGGTCTTTCCTCTTAATAAAATAAAGTAGAGCTATCCACCTCTTTCACTTAGTAGAAAAATGTAAACATTCACCACAATGAGTTAGACTAAAATTTTATACATTACCATATGTAAAATAGACAGCCAGTGGAAATTTGTTGTATGATGCAGGGAACTCAAACTCGGTGCTCTGCGGCAACCTAGAGCAGTGGCATGGGGTGGGAGGAAGGTTCAAGAGGGAGAGGACATACATATACGTGTGGTTGGTTCATGTTGATGTATGGCAGAAACCAACACACGTTTGTAAAGAAATTATCCTTCCATTAAAAATAACCAAATTATAATTTTTATATTGTTTTTCAGAAATTAGAACCCAATTTCAGTTCTGCCACTGAACTTGAGTGAGTCATGAGTTGTTTCGACTACAACTTTTGTGTGTACATATATATATATATATATATATATATATATATATATATATATATATACACAACCACACACATTCATATTTATATGCTGCTGCTTGGTCACTTCAGTTGTGTCCAACTCTGTGAGACCCTAAGGACTGCAGCCTGCCAGGCTTCTCTGTCCATGGGATATGGAATTCTCTAGGCAAGAGTACTAGAGTGGGTTTCCATGCCCTCCTCCAGGGGATCTCCCTGACCCAGGGATTGAACTTGGGTGTCTTGTATTGCAGGCAGATTCTTTACCACTGAGCCACCAAGGAGTATATGTATGTATATATATATATATATACATACACATACATACATACACATACACACACACACAGCTGATCTCATAAAATGCAGCTGAAACCAGATGTAGAGAATTTTGTAAAGGATAATGTTAATGACATCCGTATGCTCCTAAAAACATTTTTGCAGCATTGATCCCACTAGATTTTCATATCAGTCCTCTGAACTAGAAAGGGTCATGAGAACACTATATCTCAAGAAGATAACTTCTCAGTTACCAAAGAAGTTAAGTTTGAATTCATTGCTTATCTATGCAAGCCAAATGGTATTCTGGATTTAGAACACCAGTCTTCTACTGGAGAATTCTTTTTGCTATCCAGACTGAAACTCAAGTAGATAAGAAATCAGAAAACCTGGTTCTAGCCTCAGCTCTGATAATTATAGCCACATAGCATTAGAAAAAATCTCTTAACTTATGGCTTTTAGGTGGCTCAGACTCAGGCCAGACCCAATGCTAAGGACTGAGGCATAGCAGTAAGCAAGAAAACTGTAGTCTCTTCCTTCACTGATCCCACAGCCCAGAGGGAAAAATATTGATAGGTATAGAGTAAATACTCCAATACTCTGGCCACCTGATGCAAAGAACTGAATTACTGAAAAAGACCCTGATGCTAGGAAACATTGAGGGCAGGAGGACAACGGGACAACCAAGGATGAGAAGATTGAATGGCATCATAGACTGGAAACGAGTTTGAGTAAGTTCCAGGAGTTGGTAATAGACAGGAAAGCCTGGTACACTGCAGTTCATGGGGTCACAAAGACTGGGACATGACTGAGAGACTGAACTGAAATGATAGAGTAAATGATTGCAATAAAGCACAAAGAGTCTATATGCTATGGGAATGCACGGCAGAAGAACATCATTTAGACAGGACTTCATGAAAGATCTTCCTAGAAAGTGATGTTTAAGGTTGTCTTTAATGATAACTGGAAACAAGCTGGGGAAAAGAATGAAGGAAAAAGCAAATGAGTGAATGAAAGACCTGTCAAGTGCCCGAAACGGGAGAGAACATGGCAGTTTCAAAAGAGCACTTTCTCCACTCTGATTCTTTCCATCTCAGACTCAAGACCAATCTAACAAAGGTGTCCAGTGTTTTAGTAGTTCTATACACTATCTTCAGTTCAGTTTAGTTCAGTTCAGTAGCTCAGTTGTGTCTGACTCTTTGCAACCCCATGAATTGCAGCACGCCAGGCCTCCCTGTCCATCACCAACTCCCGGAGTTCACTCAGACTCACGTCCATCGAATCAGTGATGTCATCCAGCCATCTCATCCTCAGTTGTCCCCTTCTTCTCCTGCCCCCAATCCCCCCCAGCGTCAGAGTCTTTTCCAATGAGTCAACTCTTCACATGAGGTGGCCAAAGTACTGAGTTTCAGCTTTAACATCAGTCCTTCCAATGAACACCCAGGAATGATCTCCTTTAGAATGGACTGGTTGGATCTCCTTGCAGTCCAAGGGACTCTCAACAGTCTTCTTCAACACCACAGTTCAAAAGAATCAATTCTTATCCATTCATCTGCTGATGGACCAAAAAGAATACATTTGAATCAGTTCTAATGAGGTGGATGAAACTGGAGCTGATTATACAGAGTGAAGTAAGCCAGAAAGAAAAACACCAATATAGTATACTAACACATATATATGGAATTTAGGAAGATGGTAACGATAACCTTGTATGTGAGACAGCAAAAGAGACTCAGATGTATAGAACAGTCTTGTGGACTCCGTGGGAATGGGAGAGGGTGGGATGATTTGGGAGAATGTCATTGAAACATGTATAATATCATATAAGAAACGAATCACCAGTATAGGTCCGATGCAGGATACGGGATGCTTGGGGCTGATGCACTGGGATGACCCAGAGAGATGGTATCGGGAGAGAGCGGGGAGCAGGGTTCAGGATTGGGAACACGTGTAAACCCTTGGCGGATTGATGTCAATGTATGGCAAAACCAATACAGTATTGTAAAGTAAAATAATAATAATAATAAAAAGCGTCAATTCTTCGGTGCTCAGCTTTCTTCACAGTTCAACTCTCACATCCATACGTGACCAACGGAAAAACCATAGCCTTGACTATATGGACCTTTGTTGGCAAAGTAATGTCTCTGCTTTTTAATATGCTATCTAGGTTGGTCATAACTTTCCTTCCAAGCAGTAAGCATCTTTTAATTTCATTGCTGCAGTCACCATCTGCAGTGATTTTGGAGCTCCCCAAAATAAAGTCTGACACTGTTTCCACTGTTTCCCCATCGATTTCCCATGAAGTGATGGGACCGGATGCCATGATCTTTGTTTTCTGAATGTTGAGCTTTAGGCCAACTTTTTCACTCTCTTCTTTCACTTTCATCAAGAGGCTTTTTAGTTCCTCTTCACTTTCTGCCATAAGGGTGGTGTCATCTGCATATCTGAGGTTATTGGTATTTCTCCGGGCAATTTTGATTCCAGCTTGTGATTCTTCGAGTCCAGCGTTTCTCGTGATGTACTCTGCATAGAAGTTAAATAAGCAGGGTGACAATATACAGCCTTGACATACTCCTTTTCCTATTTGGAACCAGTCTGTTGTTCCATGTCTAGTTCTAACTGTTGCTTCCTGACCTGCATACAGGTTTCTCAAGAGGCAGGTCAGGTGGTCTGCTATGCCCATCTCTTTCAGAATTTTCCACAGTTTATTGTAATCCACACAGTCAAAGGCTTTGGCATAGTCAGTAAAGCAGAAATAGATGTTTTCTGGAACTCTCTTGCTTTTTCCATGATCCAGCATTTGTTGGCAATTTGACCTCTGGTTCCTCTGCCTTTTCTAAAACCAGCTTGAACATCAGGAAGTTCACGGTCCATGTATTGCTGAAGCCTGGCTTGGAGGATTTTGAACATTACTTTACTAGCGTGTGAGATGAGTGCAATTGTGTGGTAGTTTGAGCATTCTTTAGCATTGCCTTTTTATGGGATTGGAATGAAAACTGACCTTTTCCAGTCCTGTGGACACTGTTGAGTTTTCCCAGTTTGCTGGTATATTGAGTACAGCACTTTCACAGTATCATCTTCCAGGATTTGAAATAGCTCAACTGGAATTCCATCACCTCCACTAGCTTTGTTCATAGTGATGCTTTCTAAGGCCCACTTGACTTCACATTCCAGGAAGTCTGGCTTTAGGTGAATGATCTCACCATCATGATTATCTTGGTGGTGAAGATCTTTTTGTACAGTTTTTCTATGTATTCTTGCCACATCTTCTTAATATCTTCTGCTTCTGTTTGGTCTATGCCATTTCTGTCCTTTATCAAGCCCACCTTTGCATGAAATGTTCCCTTGGTATCTCTAATTTTCTTGAAGAGGTCTTTAATCTTTCCCATTCTGTTGTTTTCCTCTATTTCTTTGCATTGATCACTGAGGAAGGCTTTCTTATCTCTTCTTGCTATTCTTTGGAACTCTGCATTCAGATGCTTATATCTTTCCTTTTCTCCTTTGCTTTTCGCTTCTCTTCTTTTCACAGCTATTCGTAAGGCCTCCCCAGACAGACATTTTTAGGCAATCCAAATGTACGTTTCCAGCTTTGAGCCTAAAAGAACTTGTAATAAATCTTGAGACTGCACTTAAGACAAATTACCCTTGCTTTGACCACTGGACTATTATTAGGATCACCTTTTCAACTTTTGCTTCATGATTTGCATCTGAATTTAGCAGAGATTCTTATTTCAGTTTTTATAGTCTATCCCTTATGACTGATAACTCTTTTCCCCAAGGCGGGTGGCATTTTCTTACATTATTTCAGATCCTCTGAATTCAGTACAAATTCCTCGGGTCTAAAAGCACTGCAGATCCCAACGTATTGTGTTGGTCATTCATTTGTGACCCCATGGACTGTAGCCTGCCAGGCTCCTCTGTCCATGGAATTCTCCAAGCAAGAATACTGGAGTGGTTAGCCATTCCCTTCTTCAGGCTATCTTCCCAACCCAAGGATCGAATCCAGGTCTCCCGCATCACAGGCAGATTCTTTGCCATCTGAGCCACCAAAGAAGCCTGAATTGACATTTATACTCAATCTATCCTCTTGGATGAAGAAAGTGAAAGTCGCTCAGTCGTGTCCGATTCTTTGTGACCCATAAGCTATACAGTCCGTGGAGTTCTCCAGGCCAGAATACTGCAGTGGGTAGACTTTCCCTTCTCCAGAGGATCTTCCCAACTCAGGAATCAAACTGGGGTCTCCTGCACTGCAAGGGGATTCTTTATCAACTGAGCTATCAGGGAAGCCCTGGATGAAGAAAGCTGCATCTAATGGATCTCTGTTTGCACCTATCCCTTGGATGTACTGTCCTGGATTTGAAAGCCTGGCCTCTGTGAGTTTTTCTATGTGTTCTGTAGGCATGCTATTTCTCATATTTCCCCACTACAGAAAGATTCCCTAGATACATTGTAATCGAGCTCTTGTACAATGATACCTAGAAAGTGAAAGTTAGTTAGTCTGACTTTGGGATCCCATGGACTGTAGCCTGCCAGGCTCCTCTGTCCCTGGAATTTTCCCAGCAAGAATACTGGAGTAGGTTGTCATTTCTTTTTCCAAGGGATCTTCCCAACCCAAGGATTGAACCCAGCTCTCCTGCATTGCAGGCAGATTCTTTATCAAGTGCACTACTAGGGAAGCCCAGTAGTACCTAAAGCTGGAACAATTATAGAGAAATGTATCACTTGAAAAAAATGGAAACACATGCCTTAATTTCAACAAAGCAAATCCAGTATTCTGAACCTATGTCTGGATACATATACACCTAAATTCACATATGTGGACACCTATAATTACAAAAAATCTGAAGGACATTGTTAAGGCTTATACTGTAACTGCAGACAAAAATAACAGAACAATTCTTAGCTGCTCCCAAGAATTAATTAGACCAATATTCCATGCAGTAAATATCTTTACATAAAATGACACTTAAACTATGCATGAAGCTTAGAAAAGAAAACTAATCTGCTGAAAATTCCATTAGCAGAAAGTAAATAAGATGTTCTAAAATTAATGAATCCATCAACCAAGGTGAAACCTTTCAAAAATGTATCATGTATCAGAGAGCAACTAATTGGATCTTTTCAGTATTTCAGTCATTGCTGCTGAATGCTTAGATATTTCAATTCAAGTGAAATAGTGTGGGGTTTAGTACTGAGAAGGAAGAATCCAGGAGCAGAATTCAATTCTCAACCTCACTTGGTCACTAATGTGCAATGTGACATAGACTAAGTTGGGATCCCTCCCTGTCCCTGAATTTCCTCATTGTTATGTGGAGTTAATTAAGAGCATGTATACTATTATGTAAGAATCGAATCGCCAGTCTATGTCTGACGCAGGATACAGCATGCTTGGGGCTGGTGCATGGGGATGACCCAGAGAGATGTTATGGGGAGGGAGGTGGGAGGGGGGTTCATGTTTGGGAACGAATGTAAGAATAAAAGATTTTAAAATTAAAAAAAATAAAAAAATTAAAAAAAAAGAGCTGCCCTACCTAATGTACATGGTACATTTTAGGATAAAAGAAAATAATGGATGCTTTGGCAATTTTAACAATTGTCTAAATTAGAGAGAAGTTGGGGCTGCAGCCTTTGGATGCCTTATTATAGGGAGAAAAGGAACAGTAGCAGTCTTTTTCTAGATCAAGGAATTGATGGTATTGTATTTGAATAAGTAAAGAGACTGTGGTAACTCTCCTGAAAGCATTCTTTCTCTTAGAGTCCATTAAGTTAATGTAGCTTAGCAAGGAACCCACACAGCCCTTAGTCACAGATTTTCCCTTGTGTTTTCAACCCTCTTTATGTTTATAAGAAATAAGACTTTCTGGGCTTAGGTCTTCTAACTGTCAAGTTCATTCCAATGGTAAATTAAATATCTTAGAAAAAATATCTCCTCTCCCATGGTACAGAAGTTAGTGGCTTTGCAGCAAAGACCAATACACTAAGAAAAAAATCTCTCCATGGAAGTGGGTAACAGTGATGAAGAGCAGAACTTTGGCTTTCTGGATTTTAATCCTCATATAGTTACTTTAGAGAAACCATGAACATGTTATTCAACCTTTCCAAAGTTTCATTTTCTTCTGTGAAAATGAGGATAAGCATAGCTGTTTCATAATGATGATCTGATATTAAATTGACCATCTGCATAGAGCTCTAAGTCCTGTCTCAGGCACAAAATTACTGCTGAATAAATGGTAGTTAAATGAGGGCTTCTCAGGTG
Source organism: Ovis aries (assembly GCF_016772045.2). Taxonomy (NCBI): domain Eukaryota; kingdom Metazoa; phylum Chordata; class Mammalia; order Artiodactyla; family Bovidae; genus Ovis; species Ovis aries. The sequence goes on from NC_056056.1 coordinate 50,026,926, forward strand.
ACTCAGTGGTAAAGAATCCACCTGCCAAGCAGGAAACACAGGTTCAATCCCTGGATCAGAAAGATCCCCTAGAGAAGGGAATGGCCATCTTCTCCAGTATTCTTGCCTGGGAAATTCCATGGACAGAGGAGACTGACAGGCTACAGTCCATGGGGTCGTAAAAAGTTGGACATGACTTAGAGAATAAACCACCACCTACCAGAATCAGATGAGCTTCTGCATTAAATAGTTTGGTAATTCTCTGATAACACTGAATTTATGAGTAAAGTGCTTTCCTGAGCTAGTAACTTCTGAATACTTCTACAAAACAAGCATTGTTTCATTGCATTTAAGGATATAAAGAAACTACAAAGGCTGGAAAAGCATTGGTAGGTTGATGTCCTCTAGAGAACATTGTTGAAAGTTAAAGAATAAATCAACTAACTGGGAAGCTACAGAAATGATTCAGTGGAGTCACTTCATAACCTGTATCTGTAGATCATATATATGCATTTACATCACTCCACTGAAAATTATTGAGCATCTATTATGACACTACCAGGCACTGAAGATAACATTATAATTAGCTGCCATTCATTATGTGATTGTATGTGCTAGGCACTAAGCTTAAGGATTGCTGTACATTAGTTTATTTAATTCCTATCTCAACTCCATGAGATGCGTCTGTCTGATTTAAGAACCCAACTAACTGTCTAACTGATTAGTCCACTGTCTGGGCTGGCCTGGCAGCAAACATACATGGGGATGGGCATCTGGATACCCAGACAACTTTATGAGGTAAGAAAGATAGCTCCGCTAACTTAAAGCATCCATCCTGTCTCAGATAACTTCCAGCCTAGGAGTCTTATTGGGAATCTTAACCCCATGTTCCCTCCCTGGCCACTCCACACACCCAGGTTCCCTACTGTGATAGAGTCATGTAATTCCAAATACTACCTGAGGGCAGGGGCTGGCTTTTTTCACCACAGCATGAAAGTATTGTCCACTTAATTTGTCTTAGGAGTTTTCTGACTCAGAATGAAACAACCGCTTTCCCCTGACACCCCTCAGTTGTCTTGGATCAATCCCAGATTTGAGACATGCTATTCCTGGCAATGGCAACCCACTCCAGTACTCTTGCCTGGAAAATCCCATGAATGGAGGAGCCTGGTGGGCTGCAGTCTATGGGGTCGCTAAGAGTCGGACACGACTGAGCAACTTCACTTTCACTTTTCACTTTCACGCATTGGAGAAGGAAATGGCAACCCACTCCAGCATTCTTGCCTGGAGAATCCCAGGGATGGGGGAGCCTGGTGGGCTGCCGTCTATGAGGTCACACAGAGTTGGACACGACTGAAGCGACTTAGCAGCAGCATTCCTTTTCTGTCTACAACTTAGTTTAGGGTACCTGTGTGTATGCTAAATTACTTCAGTCCTGTCTGACTTGGCAACCCTATGAACTGTAGCCCACCAGGCTCCTCTGTCCATGGGATTCTCCAGGCAAAAATACTGGAGTGGGCTGCCATGCCCTCCTTCAGGGGATCTTCTCAACCCAGGGATAGAACCCATGTCTCTTATGACTCCTCTACTGGCAGGTGGGTTATTTACCATTAGTGCTACCGTGGAAGCCCCTTACCTTATTTACTTCATCTTAACCTAGACCTCAGGTTGATGTCTCCATTTTACTTCTGATCTAACTCTGGATCCTCCTTCAAGTACAGTAGAAGCTTATGCCTCCATTCTCCCCTGAGCAACTAAAGTGGATCTATGAAGCAGGAAGTGAGGGAAAAAAGAGAGAGAGAGAGAGAGAGAGAGAGAGAGAAAGAGAGAGAGAGAGAGGGCTTTGGGTGTTACACACTGTGTTTTGAGTGGAATTTTCTATGAAATGAGATTTTCTCTCTTCTTCCCACTTCACACCATGAAATATGAAGCTAAAGAACAAATCTTTCCTCTAGTCTGAGTTTTTAACTCCAACTGATCCACAAAATCAGATATCTTGAGGGGTTTCAGGTTATCTGAACTGTGTTCTTTCTGTTCTTAATCCTTCTTTGTTATTTTCTTTTTTTTTTTTAATAAAATAGTCTCTAAAAACTAGAGCAGTCTCTTCCATAGAACATATTTATGCATTGATCTTTTGTGCCTCTTCTGTTCTTGATTTAGCTCAAATTCTAGTGTCTTGATATGTATACACATATGTATGTATGTATGTATGTGTATATATATATATATATATATATAATATCACCCTCCTTATTGGACTCAAATTAACTCTTAGAACAAAAAGGAATTGAAACATACAGCAGTTATCAAGCTCTACTAATTTTTGAAATATATCCTGAAAGAATGTGTCCTTTGATACTCAGATTTTTTCCCTGCTAATTTTTCATATACATGTCAGTTCCCATGTAAAATACTTCAGGCAGAGTGCTCTTTCTTCTAAAACTCCATGGAGGTTAAGCTCACAAAATTTAACAAATTACTACACTTTGAATAAAATTATTTAGTTGAAAATATTATGTAATGCTTCTATAAATACATTCCATTTATGCAAATTTGCAAGGGGAGCCCAGCAGGTGTCCACTTGCATTTTGGAAATAAGTTGTTTCTAGCAGCCAATACTAAATATCAGAGTGAAAATAATCTGCAATGTCTCCATTTCCAGACTGGTTTCATGATAGTATCTTTTTCCCAAAGCTTGCTCAAAAATGATTCCTCTGGTGCAATAAGGCAAGAAGATGGCCACCCTAAAAGGGTCCCTAAGGTTTTAATATGAGAATAGTAAGCATTTTTCAGTGGGCCTTTTGGCCCATTTTCATGCTATTACAGTATACCAACCAAAAAAAAGAATTATATAACATACATTAGAGTCCACTTCATACAAAATCTTCACTAGAAAACAGAAATACAGATCCAAGGAGAGGAGAATAAAACTACTTCTTGAGGGAGGTGGGAGGGGGGTTCATGTTTGGGAACGCATGTAAGAATTAAAGATTTAAAAAAATAAAAAATCTTTGCAAATCATAAAAAAATAAATAAAATATTAAAGATGTAAAATTAAAATCCATGTCTTTTGCACCTGTAAGGTATTATTATGAAGAGGGAGAGGGTGGGATGATTTGGGAGAATGGCACTGAAACATGTATAATATCATATATGAAACGAATCACCAGTCCAGGTTTGATGCATGATACTGGATGTTTGGGGCTGGTGCACTGAGACAACCCAGAGCAATGGTACAGGGAGGGAAGAGGGAGGGGGATTCAGGATGGGGGTCACGTGTATACCTGTTGCAGATTCGTGTTGATGTATGGCAAAACCAATACAATATTGTAAAGTAATTAACCTCCAATTAAAATAAATAAATTTATATTAAAAAAAGAAATTAAATGCAGCTGCTATATTTATCAAAATCTTTATGAATAAATATGTTAACTTATTCAACAAGTATTATTGAGTGCTTAATGTTCCAGATGCTGGGAATGCAAACCCATGCTTGACCAATAGAATATGGTATAAATGGCATAGTGTCATTCCTCAACCTGTTCTAAGAAACTAGCCACTTCTGTTTTGCCCTTAAAGAGTTCTGATCATCAAAGAAAGTCCTTCTAACCTGGTACTTTCAGGCTATAAGAGGTCCAAGCCATGTAGAAAGGCACTGTGTTGACATGCTAGTTAATAGAACCAACTAAGGTCTCAGCCAATAATAGCTCCAAGTTTATTCATGTATGTGGTCATCTTTGAGGTCCAGTCCTCCATGTGACTGACACTGATCCTTCATATGACTCCAGCTCCAGTTGCTATCTGTATAGAAACCCCCAGGAAGAACTGTATAACTAAGCCTAGCTAACTTTCAAAACCACAAGAAATAATAATAAATTGTTTTATTACATAGTGCTTTAAGTCACTAAACTGGGATAGTTTGCTGTGTCATAATAGCTAATCACAAAAAGAGATAATGGAGAAATTATTGAAAGGTTTTAAGCAGGAGAGGAATGATAAATTCAGTTCATAACTGAATATTTTGAATAGGTAGGTCCTTGGGCATTAGATTCTATAGCTGGCACAGATAAATACCGTGACTCCTACTCTCACACTCACCCAAGTTTATTTGAAGCTTGAGGAATATTGGACGGAATTGAGTGAAGTTCCTCCTCCTAGATAAAAATGGTCTCTATTACATAGATTCAGAAGTATCTTCTAAAGGAAAAAAAAAAAAAAAGAAAGAAATGGACCAGACCTCTTTTATAGGACTTCTGACTGATAAAGTACCAGGTCCCAACTCGGTTAGCAACCTACTATGATAAGACCTAATGATCTCCTAGTATCTATACCCTTATATAATCCCATACCGTATGGGACTAGACTAACCCATGAAGCCAACAAGATACTGCAGAAATGACCACATGCAACATCAGAAGCTATGTTTTAAATAACATTACAGCTTTTTCATTTCTCTCCCTTGGATCACTTGTGCTGGAGGAAGCTAATCACCACATTGCAAGGACCCTCCAGGAACTCTATGTAAAGATCCAAGTGCCGAGGAACTGAAGCCTTCTGCCAAGAGCCAGCACAAATTTAGCAAGTTAACGAGCTGTCTTGGAAGTGGATAGTCCATCCCCACTCAAGCCTGCAGATGACTATAACTTGGCCAATATGTTGATGAAACCTATATCTGAAGTTCAACAATCATTTTAGACTGATTTCTATGGACTAACTCCAATAATTAAAAAAACCATTTAAAATCATTTCTGATCTTCTTACATTACTTAATTCCATTTTCTTTCATTTCCAATATCACATATTTTATAGAGAAGACAATAAAAATATCATATATTATATATGTGATTAAAAGAACAATTTTAAAAGTTTTTAAACTGCTATATTTTTCTCTATTTTTTAATTTTTTTAAATTATGAAAGTATGGTAACACATTTACAGGAGACTTGAAAAATACAGAACAAATTACATATAAACTACTACTATATTTTAAAAGTACAAAACTGCTAATATACTTAAAGCTTCCTGTGTCCAGTTCCAACAATTTTCTTCTCCCTACATTCAGAGGTAACAATTCAGAATTTTGAGTTTATCATTTCCCTCCTCTTAAAATATTTTAACATGTGTGAAAGAAAGTGAAAGTGAAGTCACTCAGTCGTGTCCGACTCTGTGACCCCATGAACTGTAGCCTACCAGGCTCCTCTGTCCATGGGATTTTCCAGGGAATAGTACTGGAGTGGATTGCCATTTCCTTCTCCAGGGGAATTTTCCCAACCCAGGGATCGAACCCAGGTCTCCCGCATAGTAGACAGATGCTTTACCACCTGAGCCACCAGGGAAGTACATGTGTAAGTATGCCTAAATCATACATAATCCGTTTTTAATTTTTGTTTTTGATGTTTAAAACAACAAAATGACACAGCTTGTAATCGTCTATATTTTGATATCCTTTTCTCAACCTATTATCAAGCTTTGAGGTTTAACCATGCTGATGCCTGTAACTGTGGTTCACTCTCACTCAGATATAGTGCTTATTTAAACCACAAAGCATTCATCCAGCTTCCTGTTAATGGACATTTGGCCTTTTTTTTTTTTTTTTTGCCGTTATAAATAATGATGCTATTAGCATCCTGTGCATGCATTCTACCTGGCATTTATATGCAAGCTGTATATTCCTAAAAGTGGATAATCTGGGTGTAAGAAAATGCCAGTGCAGGAGACTCAAGAGAGCTGGCTCCATCCCCGGGTCCAGACGATCCCCTGGAATAGGAAATGGCAACCAACGCCACTATTCTGGCCTGGAAAACTCCATGGACAGAAGCCAGGTGAGATTCAGTCCATGGGATCACAAAGAGTTGAAAATGACTGAGCAATTAAGCATGTAAGAAAATTCCAGTTTTCCCAAAGGGTTCTATCATTTTACACTACCACCAGCAGCAATCTGGTAGGGGTGAAATTATATTTCATTTTGATTTTAATTTACTTGATTCCTAATGAGGTTGCCATACTTTCATATATGTATTGATCACTTTGCTTCTTCTTTAGTGAAATACATACTTATGCTTTTTCACTCTTCTGATGAATATATTGTTCTTTTTCTTGTTGATTTTTACTGTCATAAACATATTCTAGAAATAAATTCTTTGTCAGATAACTATATATAATATAAAGCTTCTGACATATTAACTTTGCTATTTTATTAACTTTGCTATTTATTCATACTTAGCAATATTTTATTTTATAATTTATGCTTTTTGTTTAATACATGCTTTCTTAAATCAAAGTCAAAAACACATTTTTAAAATATTATCTTCTAGTTTTAAAATGCTGGTTTTTATATTTCACATCAGTTCTTCTGGAATGATTTTGTTTTATTTTGGTTGTTGTTGTTATTTTTTATATTTTAAGGGGTATGAATCTGATTTATTTTTGTCCATATGGCTAACCACTAAAACCAAATCCTTCAGTTTATACTTTCTAATCGGCAATGACCCTTCAGATTTCCCATTTCCACATATAATAAGTATATTTCTGGGCTCCCTCTTTCATTACGCTACTCAAGTTTGCCTCCCTGCAGTCGTACTCCTTTATAGTAAGAAGTTTTGAATCATGGCCAAATAAAATTCTTCATTGTTTCTCTTCAGAAATGTGTTAACTATTCTTATTTTTCCTATGAATTTTTAGTTTATCAGATTATCAGAAAAATTCTGTTAGTATTCCAACTGCACTCCATTAATGTATACAGGAACAAAGTACATCCTGAGGGTATCGAAACTTTCTAAACATGATTAATTTCAGCATGTATTTAGTTCTTCTTTATAGCTTGAAAAACTTGTTACAAGATCTTGACTACCTTTATCAGATATATTCTTATATATTTTATACTTTTCTTCCTATTTAAAATAGTAACTTGCTTAAAATTACCTTTGTTGGAATATAACAATTCTACAAGAATTTCTGTATTGAGCTCACATTCTTCATGCTTACTAAATTCCCCCTTGTTGTTGTTGTTTATAAGTCACTAAGTCATGTCCAACTCCTTGCAAACCCATGGTCTACAGCATGCCAAGCTTCCCTGTCTTTCACTATCTCCCTGAGATTCTTCAAACTCATGTCCATTGAGTTGGTGATGCCATACAACCATGTCATCCTCTGTCGCCCCCTCTCCCGCTGCCCTCCATCTTTTCCAGCATCAGTCTTTTCAGTGAGTTGGCTCTTTGCATCAGCTGGCCAAAGGACTGGAGCTTTAGCTTCAGTATCAGTCCTTCCAGTGAATATTCGGGGTTGATTTCCTTTAGGATTGATTTGTTTGATCTCCTTACTGTTCAAGGGACTCTCAAGAGTCCTCTCCAGCACCACAGCTTGAAGCATCTTTTCCTCAGCACTGAGCTTTTTTTATGGGCCAACTCACACTCCATACATGACTACTGGAAAAACCATAGCTTTGACTAGATGGACAGCCTTTTGTTGGCAAAGTTGCATCTATTCTTTTTAACATACTGTCTACATTTGTCATAACTTTCATTTCGAGGAGAAAGCATATTTTAATTTTATAGCTGTAATCATTGTCCTCAGTGACTTTGGAGCCCAAGAAAATAAAATCTGCTACTGTTTCCATTCTTTCCCCATCTATTTGCCATGTAGCAATGGGACCAGATGCCATCATATTTGTTTTCTGAACATTGTCTCTAAGTCAGCTTTTTCACTATTCTCTTTTACCTTCATCAAGAAGCTGTTTAGTTCCTCTTCACTTTCTGCCATTAGAGTGGTATTATCTGCATATCTGAGGTTGTTGGTATTTCTCCTGGCAATCTTGATTCCAGCTTGTGATTCATCCAGTCTGGCATTTCACATGATGGACTTACTCTACATAGAAGTTAAATAAGCAGGGTGACAACATACAGTCTTAACATACTCCTTTCCCAGTTTTGAACCAGTTCATTGCTCCATGTTGGGTTCTAACCATTGCTTCTTGATCTGCATGTAAGTTTCTTGGGAGACAGATAAGGTGGTCTGGTACTCCCATCTCTTTAAGAATTTTCCAGTTTGTTGTGATCCACACAAAAACTCATTAGTTCAAATAATTTTTTCAAACTTATACTCCCCCAAATTTTACTTAATAGTTTCTTTTTTTAATCTTAAAAAACAAGGATTAATGAAACTCATATATATGCCAACAAGAGTCAGTTCTTGGCAGATTGAACTCTCCAATGTCACATACTTTCTAAACTATTAAACATCAGAATTCATGCCACCAGGTTCCCTTCATTCCTGTAAGTTTTTCTGACCATGATAACTGTGCAAGGATGAAAAAAGCACAAACATCACCTGTTCCTGGGAAATTACTGGTCTGATAAAGAAAAAGAAGCAACAGCTGTGACAATTCCCAGCCTTGGAAGGATCTCCTGCCTGTGGTGGAAATCTCCACAAATCAAAACCAGACACGTCCCCCTGACCCCTGTCCTGGCTCCTTTTTCCCGTTATTCATTTTGGTGCCCCTCCCTCAAATCTTCTTATAAAAGCCCAATCTTTTCTGCCCTGACAAGCCAGTGCAGATCCCTGCAAGAGAGGTAAGTGGGAGTCGAGACTAGATGAGACCCGTGACAGGGGTTTCACCTTGCACATTTCAGGGACGGTGTACAAGGATCCTTATCCTCACAGAATGTGGGAGCTCTGAGACCAGGGGAAGCCAGACTTGGGAGATCTCAGGAGCACTAGGATGCATAGATTTTCTAATTTTTTCCAGCACCATGGAAGGGGAGGGATGCTACCAAGAAGGATTTTTTCCTAGGGGACTAGATGAAGGAAAAGACAAGAGGTACAACAGGGGGTCTCTCACACCCTCTCTCTGACCACCCTCCCTTTAGTTCTCTAGCTTCCTCCACTCCTCACGGACACAATGCTGCCTTCCCTGGGCCTCCCCAGACTGTCCTGGATGCTGCTCTCCTGCCTGATGCTCCTGTCTCAGGTCCAAGGTGAGATTTCTCTGCCTCTAGCTCTGGGTTCCCAGTGTCTACTCAGGGCCAAGACAAGGAGGAAAGCTCCTGTGCCTCCCCTGGTAATGGAATATCCCCGCACAACATAAAGGCCTGGAATTCCTGAGTCATCACTCTTTCCTTCAGGTAACCAGTGGTGGGAAGCACCCTAGTGTTTCAGTGACAGTGGGATGAGGTGATTTCTATTTTCTCAGTAATTTATGTGCATAGATGAAGTAGGAAAGTATAGAGTGTCATTAATGAGATGAGTAGAAGGAAAATGATTGGAGGATCTATCAACTCAGAGGAGAAGGACTGGACTTTTGAATAAAAACTATGAATAAAGAGAAGAGAGATCATCATCCAGTTAGTAGGTCTAGTTCATGATTTATAAAAAATCCTGGAGTGTTGGCAGTGGTGAGAGGCAGTCAGAAGTTTGGTAACACTGCCCCAAGCCCTCGCCTCATAAATATTCCCCAAGGTCACCTTCCCCCTCCAAACCCCTCTCTCCGTTTCACCCCATCCCTCTCCCTTATTTCTTCCTCTCCAGGGGAAAATTCCCAAAAGGAACTGCCCTCTCCACGGATCAGCTGTCCCTCAGGTTCCATGGCCTATAGGTCTAACTGCTATGCCTTGTATACAACACCCAAAACCTGGATGGATGCAGATGTAAGTGTTGGGATCTGCAGTTAAGGGAGATAAGCAGAAGCAAATCAGAGACTGGGTTTGGGGACCAGGGGTTCTCCATTCTCAAGAGTTTCCTGAGGATGAGTATGAGAAACTCATGTTTTACAAACATACCCCTTCTCACCTGCATTGGCCCTTCCCTTCCCCTAGTGGTGTCTCAAGCTCCTCCTGCGTATTTCCCTTCCCCACACAGATTGCCTGCCAGAAGAGGCACTCGGGACATCTTGTGTCTGTGCTCAGTGGGGCTGAGGAATCCTTCGTGGCCTCGTTGATTAAGAGCAGCTTGAATACCCAATCAGACATCTGGATTGGGCTCCATGACCCCACAGAGGTACACTTACATCTCTCTAATCTGTTACTTCCAAAGGTGCTATGGCCACCCAGGTCCCTCTTTGTCCCCTTTTGCCAGCCCAAAAAAGACCTGAGAGATCCCTGGGGTTCACAGGATAACTAGGGAAAGTGAGAGCCTTTAGTCCTGGGCAGGTACTAGTCCCCAACTAAAATTAATCTGCCTTTTGTCAAGCTTTTACACAGTTCACACAGCATACCTTGTAATTCAGTTCGTTGTGCCTCCCTGAGTCCGCACATGCTGTGCTTATCACATTATTGGCTTTGAAATTAGCCAATAGAGTTAGGGAGAGTTTCCCAGAGGAGAGCTGTGGGGCTTATCTTGAACAGCAGAGTTAATTCCGTGATGCTGGGGAGGGGAATCAATCAATCATTTCAACAGACAGCATCAGACCAGGAGAATTCTAAAGGCCTTTCTGTCTCACCCAACTCCATCCTCTGCTCCACAGGGCTCTGAGCCCAATGCTGGTGGATGGGAATGGAGTAGCAATGACGTGCTCAATTATGTTGCCTGGGAGACAGATCCTGCTGCCATCTCAAGCCCTGGCTACTGTGGGAGTCTCTCAAGCAGCTCAGGTAAGAGACGTAGAAGGTCATTTTTGTCCAGCCTTTTCCATCCCCTCACCTGCCATTTCTGGGTCTGATCTTGAGGGGATCCTCCTGGGCTGGAACTATAATATTGGCTTGTCTTCTCCCATTCCCTCTCATCTCTTCTTACTTTCTATCTTCTTCCCATGGAGTGGGACACTGGTGAAGATGAGGGAGGGCCTTTGAAGCCTAAACCAGGCTTCAAAGAGAGAATCTTGGATTCCTCTCCATTGGGTTCTCAAGTTCCACCAGCCCTATTGACTTGAGCACTTCTGTCTCTCCAGGATATCTCAAGTGGAGCGATCATAACTGCTATTTGACCTTACCCTATGTCTGCAAGTTCACGGACTAGATCAGATGAGAAGTCAGCAGCCTGACTGGTGTGCAACTGGTGTGCAACTCATCATGAACTTGGAACTAGGGATTCAGATCCACTATGGAAGGGGATATTCTCCTCACACCCCCAACCCAACCACCTCATTCTGACCTTCCCTCCTCCCCAGACTCAATTCAGGCTCTTTTGTGTGTTCCCTAACCCGATTTTGCAAAATTCACAATAAAAATATTAGTCTTCAATTGCCTGTCTTCTCTTCCTCATTCTCATAGACAAATTGACAAAGATGAAGTGGATGTTCAAGAACTTTTGGTCAGTCTCTGCCTCATTTCACCCAGGTTCCTGGGGAAATAACCACATATACATATTTGTGTATTTGTGGTTAAGTACATCACCATTACTTCTGTAGTATGTGGGCTGTAGACACATAAAAACATCACTCTTCCATTCAGAGTACTGCTCACACATTCCCCCAAGACAGGTTTCTGATGGCATAAGGAAAGGAGTCTTAAGGTATGTTATGATGTTTAGAACTGTACTTTCTCAAGTGTTAGTGTGAAACATAATCAGTTCAGTTCAGTCATTCAATCATGTCCAACTCTGCAACCCCATGAATCACAGCAAGCCAGGCCTCCCTATCCATCACCAACTCCTAAAGTTTACCCAACTCATGTCCATTTAGTCAGTGATGCTATCCAGCCATCTCATCCTCCGTCATCCCCCTCTCCTCTTGCCCTCAATCTTTTTCAGGGTCTTTAACAATGAGTCAATTCTTTGAATGAGGTGGCCAAAGTATTGGAGCTTCAGCTTCAGCATCAGTCCTTCCAATGAACACCCAGGGTTGATCTCCTTCAGAATGGACTGGATTTCCTTGCAGTCCCAGGGACTCTCAAGAGTCTTCTCCAACAAAAGCACTGATTCTTCAGCACTCAGCTTTCTTCACAGTCCAATTCTCACATCCATACGTGACCACTGGAAAAAACCATAACTTTGACTAGATGGACCTTTGTTGGCAAAGTAATGTCTCTGCTTTTGAATATATTATCTAGGTTGGTCATAACTTTCCTTCCAAAAAGTAAATGTCTTTTAATTTGATGGCTGTAATCACCATCTGCAGTGATTTTGGAGCACAAAAAAATAAAGTCTGACACTGTTTCCACTGTTTCCCCATCTATTTCCCATGAAGTGATGGGACCAGATGCCAAGATCTTAGTTTTCTTAATGTTGAGCTTTAAGCCAACATTTTCACTCTCCTCTTTCACTTTCATCAAGAGACTCTTTAGTTCTTCTTCACTTTATGCCATAAGAGTGGTGTCATCTGCATATCTGAGGTTATTGATATTTCTCCTGACAATCTTGAGTCCAGCTTGTATTTCCAGCCCAGTGTTTCTCATGATGTACTCTGCATACAAGTTAAATAAGCAGGGTGACAATATACAGCCTTGATGTACTCCTTTTCCTATTTGGAACCAGTCTGTTGTTCCATGTCCAATTTTAACTGTTGCTTCCTGACATGCATATAGGTTTCTCAAGAGGCAGGTCAGATGGTCTGCTATTCCCATCTCTTTCAGAATTTTCCACAGTTTATTGTGATCTACACAGTCAAAGGCTTTGGCATAGTCAATAAAGCATAAATAGATGTTTATTTGGAACTCTCTTGCTTTTTCGATGACCCAGTGGATGTTGGCAATTTGATCTCTGGTTCCTCTGCCTTTTCTAAAATCAGCTTGAACATCTGAAAGTTCACAGTTCACATATTGCTCAAGCCTGGCTTGGAGAATTTTGAGCATTTCTTTGCTAGTGTGTGAGATGAGTGCAGTTGTGCAGTAGTTCGAGCATTCTTTGGCATTGCCTTTCTTTGGGATTGGAATGAATACTGACCTTTTCCAGTCCTGTGGCCACTGCTGAGATCTCCAAATTTGCTGATGTATTGAGTGCAGCACTTTCACAGCATCATCTTTCAGGATTTGAGATAGCTCAACTGGAATTCCATCACCTCCACTAGCTTTGTTTGTAGTGATGCTTTCTAAGGCCCACTTGACTTTACATTCCAGGATGTCTGGCTCTAGGTGAGTGATCACACTATCGTGATTATTTTGGTCGTGAAGATCTGTTTTGTACAGTTCTTCTGTGTATTCTTGCCACCTCTTCTTAATATCTTTTGCTTCTGCTAGGTCCATACCGTTTATGTCCTTTATCTAGCCCATCTTTGCATGAAATGTTCCCTTGTTGTCTCTAATTTTCTTGAAGAGATCTCTAATTTTCTTGAAGAGATCTCTAGTCTTTCCCATTCTGTTGTTTTCCTTTATTTCTTTGCATTGATCATGGAGGAAGGCTTTCTTATCTCTCCTTGCTATTCTTTGGAACTCTGCATTAATAAATAGACTTTATTAATATTCATAAAATGTAAGCAAATAAATTAATAATCTAATTAAATAGATAAAGCATATAATCAGAATGAAAACTTATTTTGATTGTTGGTGGATTTGGCAGATGTAATATGATCTGTCAAACTGAGTACAGTTTTCTAATACCTATCAAATTCTGTACTTATACCTCACCATGTTCAGCCAGCTCTGGTCCATCTAACTATATGTTGGCTTATTTCTATAGGGCACTTTATTAGAAAGGACCCAGCATGTCCTCTATCCATCTTAAAACACTATGACCTCAGTCATGACTGGAGTTCATATGACTTTAATGTCTAGCAGGATTTTTCTTAATGTTCTTTTGAATCGAAAATAATGTCGCTCCTAACTGAAGGCAAGAACTAGATTCTTTGTGTATCTGCATATTTTAAAACCACTAATCTTACATTCACCTTATCATCACCTCACCCTTGTCACAAGCTTCCATTGTGGGAAAAAATATTTGGACCAGTTCCCTAATTTGGAAAAAAACACTTATCATATGTGACCACTGACAAAATTTTCCATATGGACCAATAACACTATGAAAGGGTCATGAAAGGGTATTGCTTCTCAAATAAAGAGATAAAAATGAATGATCAATGTCTTTTTTTATGTTTCTTAAATTTCATTTCCTATTTCTATGATAAACTGTGCATTTATGCTAAGCCACTTCAGTCATGTCCAATTCTTTGAGACCCTATGTAATGTAGCTCACCAGACTCCCCTATTCATGGGATTCTCCAGGCAAGAATACTGGAGGGGATTGCCATGCCCTCCTCCAGGGGATCTTCCCAACCCAGGGATGGAACCCAAATCTCTATGTCACCTGCACAGACAGGTTCTTTACCACTAGCACCACCTGGGAAGCCCTAAAATAGATTACCTTAACTAAATATTCCTTTAGAAATTTTGGTTGAAATCTTCTCCATCAGCTTAAATGAATTGAGGATTGCACAATGCTAGGGCTGTTGATTTTCTGCCCTAATTAAAGTAACAATGTGGGTTTGAAAAGTTCACAGTGATTGGTCTTGTGCCAGTTTTCATTTTAGTTGAGTTCCCCCTTCAATGGCAGGTGAGCCACCACAGCTGTGGGGGCCAGATCCTCTTCCTCTTGTTGGAGGACTCATTATGTTAGATAGGACATTTGTCATGGAAAGTAAGAAAAGTCTCAACATAATTTAGCTCATAAAAATAAAGGTATTTTCCGGACATATAACTGAAATGTAACAGTGAGGAAGACCTTGAGATCTGTTTGTCCAGGACTCAAGTGTCATTTCTCTGGGATTCTGTTGTCTGAATCACCTTTTATCTTTATCCTTTATCTTTAACTGCCTTCCTTAGTTACAGCACAGGAAAGTTGCCATCAGCAACTTGGGCTACTGATTCCTCCTCAGTATCAAAAGGGGGCTTCCCAGGTGGTGCTAGTAGTAAAGAACCTGTCTGCCAATACAGCCAGATATAAGAGACACAAGCTTGATCCCTGGGTCAGGAAGATCCCCTGGAAGAAGCCATGGCAACTCACCCCAGTATTCTTGCCTGGAGAATCCCATGGACAGAAAAGTCTGGCTGTCTACCATCTGTGAGAACTCAGAGAGTCAGACGCGACTGATCGATTAACACGTTCACTTTACAGGTCTCCAGAAATTGTCACTACACACACATTCAGAGAATTGGAAGTAGGTTAAACTTAAGGTTATAAGCAATTGGGATTAAGGGATGTGAAAAATTATTAAATTTTCTTTTTTTTCCCTTACCAATGAACAATTGCCATATCGCTACCATCAAAAGAATAAAAATACAGGTCTCTCCAGTAAAGAGGGGTATCCTAACTTTACAGATGCCAAGCCACAGAATACTCACTTTCTCATGGTCAGTTTGCTGTTGATGTCCAAATCATGAAATATCACTCTTCCAATGTTTTCAGTTCTTCTGCAAACTCATGTAGTGAATGTTCCTTTGTAGTTTACTTCAGCACAGATTATTATGTAAATGTAAAAGTGAACGTGATAATTGCTCAATTGTCCTACTCTTTGCGACCCATGGACTGTAGCTTGCCAGGCTCCTTTTCCATGGAATTCTTCAGGCAAGAATACTGGAGAGGATAGCCATTCCCTTCTCCAGGACATCTTCCTGACCCGGTGATCAAACCTCAATCTCCTGCACTGCAGGCAGATTCTTTACCTTCTGAGCCACGAGGGAAGCTCTATTACATAAACAGTTCATGGTTATTCTCAGTTTTCCTTTGAATGTAAACAGCTCCAGTGACACCTTAAAATTTAGATGGCATGATTTTTTAAAATCTATTTTCATCGCATATATTTTCAAAAGACAACAAGTCATCTGGTTAAGATAAAATCAAAACATTGCCATCCCCACAGAGCAATGAAAGAATAGAGAATTAGGACACTTGGAAAAAAATTGTGATATTGTGCTTATTAAGTCTTTTGAAATGTTTCTCTCTAAACCAAGTTTAGACTGGATATTGCTGTTCTCCCAAGGATGTGTTAAACATTATGATATATACATTACTTGAAACTCGAGCAAGTCCTCTTGCGTATCCATATTCTTGGTTTATAAACCAAGTGACTGCTTAGCGATTCCTTACATATACCAGAAATTCATAACCAGTTCTTTGTAGTCAGCCACTGTTACAGAAAGAAGTACCTTCTGATTTTTCTTAAAATGAGGGGAAAAAGTCATTTAAAATAAACATGAGTATTTTTAATCCTTGATTTAAGAGATTATTTATTCTTATCTTGTCTAAAATGAAAATAAAAAAGACAGTCAATAAATGAAATTAGTTTAATAAATTGTGGTACCACTATTGAATTGAATATGAACTACTGTAAATTGCAATGAAATGCTTAATTTTACAATATTATCAAATGTGTATGTGGAAAAAGGTAGAGGCAATGAAGGATCTCCTTTTTTTATTCCCCCAATTACTATCCAGCTTGAGTGATTCCTCTGTCCATGGAATTCCCCAGCAAGAATACTGGAGTGGGTAACCATTTCCTTCTCCAGGGGATCTTCCCTACCCAGGGATTGAACTCCCATCTCCTGCATTTCAGGAATATTCTTTACCATCTAAGCCACCAGGCAAGCTCACCAGAGTAAATGAGGAAGATTTATTACAACAGGACATGAGGAAAAAACAGAGGCAAAATCAAAGCCTCCCAAATGAGCAGAACAAAACCAGGACCTGAGAAGGGACACAGGTGATGTAGGCTCAGAGAGATTCCCAGAATGGGTAGAGGCCCTTTCTGGCATGGGCTAGAACTGTCCAATGTAAGAAATCCTCCCCACAATCAGTCCCACTTTCCTTCAGGCAAAGATGGAATTTTTTTCATTATCTGAGAGCTCCCAGGTGCCCATTTCCCACATCCCTGAAAGGCAGGGGGAGCAAGAAAAGATGTTCCAGGGAAGGCTGCAAAAAGGAAGCAAAGAAAGCCCAGAAGGGATGCAGGAGATCAGGCCTCTTGGGAATATTTGGGAAGATGTTTGAAAAAATATTCATGGAAGAGAGAAGCAGGGAAGTGTGAAGAGACTGTTCCCCGATCTGTCAGCCCACCTTATCTCTTGATTTTGTCCTTTGACTCAAATATAGGAAAATGATCAATGCTTGATATGTAGAGTCTGATGGTAGCACCTGAACTGGTTAATTCTTCCAACTGAATTCAGTTGCAAATATCCCTGAAAATTCAGTTCAGTTCAGTTCAGTTCAGTTCAGTTCATCGCTCTGTATCCAATTTCCCAGGGAACTTTCCCCAGACTTTTAAACCCATACACATGATCTTTTTCTGAAAGTCATTGACTACCACAAGTAGAAAGAACACTATTTTTTAATTGAGAAAGCAAAGAATTTTTCAGAGCAGACGTGGGAAACAGTTCTATGTGGAGCTCAGTTCAGTTGCTCAGTCGTGTCCAACTCTTTGTGACCCCATGGATCTCAGCACGCCAGGCCTCCCTGTGCATCACCAACTCCCAGAGTTCACCCAGACTCACGTGCATTGAGTCAGTGATGCCATCCATACATCTCATCCTCTGTCGTCCCCTTCTCCTCCTGCCCTCAATCTCTCCCAGCATCAGGGTCTTTTCCAATGAGTCAACTCTTCACATGAGGTGGCCAAAGGACTGGAGTTTCAGCTTTAGCATCATTCCTTCCAAAGAACACACAGGACTGATCTCCTTTAATGGTTGGATCTAACTGGTTGGATCTCCTTGCAGTCCAAGGGACTCTCAAGAGTCTTCTCCAACACAACAGTTCAAAAGCATCAATTCTTCGGCACTCAGTTTTCTTCACAGGCCAACTCTCACATCCATACATGACCACAGGAAAAACCATAGCTTTGACTAGATGGACTTTTGTTGGCAAAGTAATACCTCTGCTTTTGAATATACTATCTAGGTTGGTCAAAACTTTCCTTCCAAGGAGTAAGTGTCTTTTAATTTCATGGCTGCAATCACCATCTGCAGTGATTTTGGAACCCCCAAAAATAAAGTCTGACACTGTTTCCACTGTTTCCCCATCTATTTCCCATGAAGTGATGAGACCAGATACCATGATCTTAGTTTTCTGAATGTTGAGCTTTAAGCCAACTTTTTCACTCTCCTCTTTCAGTTTCATCAAGAGGCTTTTTAGTTCTTTAGTCAAAAAAGTTGAATTTGTGAGCTTATATCTCACCATTTTAAATGAAAAAAAAGAGAGAAAAAAACCCATAGTACAGTAGGTTTCTACCTCAATCCCCCAAACAATGCTCTAAAACCCATGAACACCCAGGTTTAAGTAGGAAACTGTAATGTTAAAATAGAAAATGCTTTAAAACTTGATTTTCTGATTAGTGCACAATGAATGTGTTGTTTAAAACTTTTTTCTCTTATTGTATGACATACACGACCCAGTGCTGTCTCTTTTTACACCTGCAACATCTGTGACCTATGCTCTCTTTGAAAAAATATACGATTCTCATCTTTTACCAATCGTGTTTAGTATGTCACTAGACTTAGCCCATGTGTAGTTTTATTAATGGATTCATATTGAGATTTGGGAATGCATATATCAAATTTTCTTATACAAAATTTGTCTGAAAAATGTTGCACCAATTGATGTACATATCTTCTGGAGATTGGATCATTAAAACCCAAGAATTATTCTATTAAGAAAATGTTAACCAGAGACAAAATATTTAGGATTTACCTGCAATACCCTAGGTACTATTTAGAAAAAATTATAAAGATAATAAAATGTTGCTCGTTGTATAATACAGTGCTTTATGCACATTCATTGCTCAATCCCATCCTTTTAAAGACTTTGAAAAGCTCAGCATCTCTCTGTATCCAATTTCCCAGGGAACTTTTCCCAGACTTTTAAACCCATACACATGATCTTTTTCTGAAAGTCATTGACTACCACAAGTAGAAAGAACACTATTTTTTAATTGAGAAAGCAAAGAATTTTTCAGAGCAGACGTGGGAAACAGTTCTATGTGGAGCTCTGGCATTTCTGAACTTCATGTAATCAGAAACACTCACTTCCCTCTCTTCTGGACGACCATTGCAAGGAAGTCTGTGTAGTGAAGAGCCTTTAAAAACAGAAAGCCCATCTCTCTCCAAAGCAATGACAGGTTTGCTTACAGTTTTGAAAAACGGAGACAGTGCTTCCATCTAGAGCAAAGTAAGTCAGGCCTGGTCACTCTCCAATACAAAAAGATGTCTCTTTCTGAAGTGAGGAGTAGGCTAGCTTACGGCCCATCAGAAAGATTCAGGTTGTTTGTGCTCCTGTAGCATAATTATAGAGGATATTCCTCTCCTGTAAAATAACCCATTATGTGTGAAAACACCTGTTTGGGTCCATCTATATCCACATCATGGGATACGGTTTAAGGGGAATTGAGCTGAATATTGTGAGACTCATAATGCCTCAAATATTATACTAAAGTTCTTTGTCTTCTTTCTATGCAATCGCAGGGGGCAACAAGGCTACTAGGGAAAATTTGACACAGCTCATGGTCTTTGACATGAAATAAAGTAATTTTTGTAGCATATTGGAAGAAAATAACTTTAACTGAAGGGTCTTAAGACTTATTTGCTGATTTCTTTATATTGTTGTTTCCATTCTATTTTCCTTTACAAGAAATAGATTCCTTTGTCTTTTCAAAATTACACCTGTCAGACTTGCTATCCTGCCCTTTTCCTCTAGAAGTCCTGCCCTCCCATCCTTCTCGTCATCTCATACAGTGTCTCTCTTTCCTTGTCCCTGCCCTTAAAGGTCCACAGACTGCAGCCTGACATGTTGTTTATCTACATTGTACCAGGGAGAGTCCCATCATTCTTACCTTAGGGAAAGTTGAGCATTCCAAGAGGCTCTAACAGAAAAATAAATTTTAGCCAAAGACTCTACTGCAATATCTGTTAACATGAAATACTGTGGACTTCAAGAGGTCATAGATTAGGAAGTCCTGTAAGAAAACACATCTGGAAAAAAATCAACCAGAACACTTAAACTATGTGGGTTTGGTACATATAGACAATGACATTTATTGTATGTATATTGTATACTTATTTGCTCAGTCATTGCTGACTCTTTGTGACCCCATGGACTGACTATTGCCTGCCAAGCTCCACTGTCCATGGAACTTTCTAGGCAAGAATACTGGAGAAGTTTGCCATTTCCTCCTCTGGGGGATCTTCCTGACCCAGGGATCAAATCCATGTCTTTTGTGTTTCCTGCATTGACCCAGGCAGTCTTTACTACTGTACCACCATACTAAGCCATAGGAAAAGAAAGAAAGAATGCCATTTGAAGCAACATGCATGGAACTAGAGATATCACACTAAATGAAATTAGTCAGAGAAAGATAAATATCATATGAAATCATTTACATGTGGACGCTTAAAAAAAGATACAAACAAACTTATTTACAAAACAGAAACAGACTCACAGACAGACAAAACACTCTTATGGTTACCAAAGGTGGAGAGGAGGTATAAATTAGGAGTTAGGGTTTAAAGTATACAAATTACTGTATATAAAATAGATAATCAACAAAGGCCTATTTTATAGTATGAGGAACTCTACTCAATAATCTGTAATAATCATATGGGAAAAGAATCTGAAATAGAATGGATACTAAGATCATGGCATCCAGTTCATCACTTTACGGCAAATAGATGGGAAAACAGTGGAAACAGTGGCAGACTTTATTTTGGGGGGCTCCAAAATCACTCCAGATGGTGACTGCAGCCATGAAATTAAAAGATGCATGATTGTTGGAGGGAAAGTTATGACCAACATAGCATATTAAAAAGCAGAGATATTACTTTGCCAACAAAGGTACATATAATCAAGGTTATGGTCTTCCCAGTGGTCATCTACAGTTGTGAGACCTGGCCCATAAAGAAGGTGGAGCATGGAAGAATTGATGCATTTGAACTATGGTGCTGAAAGTTCCTTAGACAGCAAGTAGATCAAACCAGTCAGTCTTAATGGAGATCAACCCTGAATACTCGTTGCAAGGACTGATGCTGAAGCTGAAACTCCAGTATTTTGGTCATTGATGCAGAGAGCTGACTCATTGGAAAAGTCCCTAATGCTGGAAGAGATTAAGGGCAGAAGGAGAAGAGGGCATCAGAGGATGAGATGGCTGGATGACATCACCAAAACAATGGAAATGAATTTGGGCAAACTTGGGGAGATGGTGAGTGATGGGGAAGCCTGACAGGCTGCAGTCCATGGGTCACAAAGAGTCAGACATGACTGGGCAACTGAACAACAACAAGACTGCAGCCCATCAGGCTCCTCTGTCCATGAGATTCTCCAGGCAGGAATACTAGAGCAGGTTGTCATGCCCTCCCCCAGGGGATATTCCCAACCCAAGTATAGAACCCGAGTCTCCTGTGACTCTTGCATCTCAGGCAGATTCCTTACATGCTGAGCCATTAGAGAAGCCTGACCTACAAAACATTTTAGAACTATCACCAAAAAAAAGATATTCTTTTCATCATAGGAGATTCTAATGCAGAAGTAGGAAGTCAAGAGATACCTGGAGTAACAGGCAAGTTTGACCTTCAAGTACAAAATGAAGCAAGCAAAAGCTAACAAAATTTTACCAAGAGGACACACTAGTCATAGCAAACACTCTCTTCCAACAACACAAGAGATGACTCTACGTATGGACATCACCAGATGGTCAGTAACATAATCAGATTGATTATATTCTTTGCAGCCAAAGATGGAGAAAGCTCTACATAGTCAGCAAAAACAAGACTGGAAGCTGACTGTGGCTCAAATCATGAATTCCTTATTGCAAAATTCAGACTTAAATTGAAGAACATAGGGAAAACCACTAATCCATTCAGATATGACCTAAATAAAATCCCTTATGATTATACAGTGGAAATGACAAGTAGATTGAAGGGATTAGATCTGATAGACAGAGTGCCTGAAGAATTATGGACAAAGGTTTGTAATATGGTACAGGAGGCAGTGACCAAAACCATTCCCAAGAAAAAGACGGCAAAATGGTTGTCTCAGGAGGCCTTACAAATAGCTAAGAGAAGTGAAAGGCAAAGGATGAAAGGAAAGATATACCCATCTGAATGCAGAGTTCCAAAAAAGAGCAAGGAGAGATAAGAAACCCTTCTTAAGTGGACAATGCAAAGAAATAGAGACAAACAATAGAATGGGAAAGATTAGGGATATATTCAAGAAAATTAGAGATACCAAGGGAATATGAAAAGATGGTCACAATAAAGAACAGAAATGGTATGGCCCTAACAGAAGCAGAAGATATTAAGAAGAAGTGGCAAGAATATACAGAAGAACTGTACAAAAGAGGTCTTTATGACCCAGTTAACCGCAATGATGTGACCGACTCACCTAAAGCCAGACACCCTGGAGTATGGAGCCAAGTGATGAACAAAGCTAGTGGAGGTAATGGGATTCCAGCTGAGCTATTTAAATCCTAAAACATGATGCTATTAAAGTGCCACACTCAATATGCCAGCAAATTTGGAAAACAGCAGCAGTCATGTATG
Source organism: Ovis aries (assembly GCF_016772045.2). NCBI lineage: Eukaryota > Metazoa > Chordata > Mammalia > Artiodactyla > Bovidae > Ovis > Ovis aries. The sequence continues at coordinate 50,049,281 of NC_056056.1, forward strand.
GATGTGAGAGTTGGACCAGAAAGAAACCTGAGAGTCGAAAAATTGATGCTTTCAAACTGTGGTGCTGGAGAGTTACTTCAGAGTCCCTCAGACAGCAAGGAGATCAAACCAGTCAATCCTAATGTAAATCAACCCTGAATATTCATTGGAAGGACTGATGCTGAAGCTCCAATCTTTGGCCACCTGATGCAAGGAGCTGACTCATTGGAAAAGACCCTAATGCTGAGCTAGAATGAGGTCAGGAGGAGAAGGGGACAACACAGGATGAGATGGTTGGATGGCATCATTAATTCAATGGAAATGAGTTTGAGCAAACTCCAGGAGATGGTGAAGGATAGGGAAGCCTGGTGTGCTGCAGCCCATTGGGTCACAAAGCATTTCACACGACTGAGTGATTGAACAACAATAAAATCTGTATCAGATCATGCTTAAGGAAAACATTATGAAATTGAATTCTCTGTCTGGACCTGTTGTACTCTCTAGTTAAAAAATATGAAAAACACCAGAGTTGAAAACATTCACTAGACAGCAGGGTCTGAGAACCCACAGTATCAGGGTCCCATCAGGAAGATGTTTAAAGGTTCTGGGAAGTCTGTTGAAGGAATATTGTATGATCCTGATTGACATTAAAGTGTGCTGAATGGTGGAAGTGCAGTGTGGACTTTTAGTCCACTGGTGAGACAGTTACCATCAAATAAAGGAGTGGTTTGGTCAACCCACTGAAATCATATCAGAGCAAGGTAGGCAGAGGACATATGGGAGGTGTGTATGGGAGGTGTTCAGAGACAAAAGTGGAAAAAACAGCATGAATTTTGAAAGAAAGCAAAAGAAGGAAAAAATACTGGAAGATAGAAGAGGTGAATTTTAGCCTCTCTTTCTTTGATAGTACAATACTGGACGTATCAGTTAAGTTTTGGGATTTCAATATGTTTTCGCACCTGCCCCAAGTCGAGTTGCTCCACATGTTGCCCACTGCTTCCCTGTCTCTGCGCCCTCAGACTATCCCATTACAGCTCACACTGTCTGTCTAACTCCTGCTGCCCTCCTCTCAAACCAGCCATCAATGTTCTTGGAAAAATTCACTTTCTTCTCCTTGTGCTCAGGATCATGGGAACAGAGCATCTGGTCGCTGCTGGGAAATGGCAAACCCCACCTTTGACTTCAACAGTTTGCCGACCTGCCTGGCGGGAAGGGGACCTTGTCTGTGACAATTCCCAGGGTGTTCCAGGAACAGGCTATCCCCAATGCTGGGCTTCCCTGGTGGCTCAGAGGTTAAAGCTTCTACCTGCAATGCAACCCTGCCTGTCTGCAACCCAGGGAGACCTGGGTTTGATCCCTCGGTCGGGAAGATCCCCTGGAGAAGGAAATGGCAACCCACTCTAGTATTCTTGCCTGGAGAATCCCATGGACGGAGGAGATTGGTGGGCTACAGTCCACAGGGTCACAAAGAGTCAGACATGACCGAGCAACTTCACTTTAATGCTGGAATTCCCTTTTATCAGAGCCTCTGTAGGGCCTTATCGTCTACCTTTTCCCTCCTCCTTGTACCTCAGATTCAAGGTTTTATAGAGGAGGAATCTAGAAGAAAGAACTATTTCTGAATGTGAGGAATTTATAACATTTTTAGATACTTCATCCTCAAATTTAATAAAATAAATAATTGGAGGTTTGATGGAGAGTGTGTTTCTGATCATTCAAAGGTAATATGATTTACAGGAGAGAGAAACCATGGATGCTTTTCTGTAATACCTGGTTCTTTTCCTAATGCTTTCATGTCGTTTATTTCCATAGACACACGCAGAGACATGAGAGAATCTGGGGGCTCTGCCCTTGATTTTAATTTATCTGGCCCCATGTATTTGCGACCATGGGTGGGGCTTCATTACACCTATGTTGGATAGGAATATACAATACCCACCTTTTCCCCACTTGCTTGTGAATCTGCTATATGTAAATCTATCAAGTGTGAAAGTGATAGTTTTAAAGTGTCAGATATGGAAATATGTAAAAGACAAATTAAAGTCTGTGCCAAAGGACTGAGTACTTGATGCCTCACAATTATTCAATTTTTAAGCTCTTCTTATGGGGTCTGTAACTATAGCCATGATTGGTGAGTGGATATTTCTTAAAGTCAGCTGGCCCTCAGACAGTTGGTGATATTGACTATAAAGTTACTAAAGAGAAGGGAAAGGGAAGATTTTATTAATATAAAAAAGTGACCCTGAAGAAAAACATCTTGGGTTCATGTCATCCAACTCTAACACTTAGTAGCTATTTGAACTTAAGTTTATTAGCCTCTGTGATCTTCCTCTGTTATATATGCTTATTATAGCACCCATTTATCAGATGTGATGGGGATTAGCTAGGCCACTATTTGTAAAGCACTTAAGAGAGCAAGTGCCAATAGAACATGCCTTAAAAGTGTGTGTTAAATACACTAGCCTTTACCTTTGAATTAAAACAAAAAGCTGCATTATAAGCAGACAAAGAATGGGTCAGTCCATTGTATGCTTTTTTAGCCTCTTTTCTCTTCAGCCTAATTTTTGAAGATACATTCTTACTCACAGGACTGCCAAGAATTAAAGAAATTTGGAGGCAGTCTCTCAATAGAAAGTCTTCAATATCTAGTCCAAGGGTGGAACACTGAGGCTCCTGAGGGCAAGGACATATTGAAGGGATGGGATTAAGGCTTCGCTGAAAAAGCCATCACTTTGAACACAGCAAAAGTCGTCTATTTTATTACCTTGCATGTGGAATTTCTCAACCATATATGTAAGCAACAATGATAACTATCTCAATAAGTATGCAGCTATTTGAGGCTTTAAAGGCTTTATAAGGCAACTGTGTTAACTGTTGTTTTAAATCTCCTTGTTTCTCACAGCTTCTCCCTCTCAGTATCGCATTAGCTACAATATATTTATCATGTGTTTTAAATTATTATGTCCTCTATACCTGAAAGCCATTGTGTGTTTAAAGTCTTCTTTTAAAGTATAGTATAGCATTAAAAAATATCCTGTAAGTATTAATGTTCAAAAATTAATTTCTAACTTACTTTCATCAAGAGATACCAACCTGGTACTGTTGGGGATGGGGAAATTTCCCCCTCTACAATTCTTGATTCTTGTGGCTGAAACAAAGCTGAAACAAAACAGATTAACTGGAGGAAAATAGACAAATTTTAATTCATGTACATGGAGTTTTCATAGAAATGGAACCTAAGAAGTGGTCAAAGCAGGCAGCTTTTATACTTTTACACAAATAAAGAATAAATTTATGAGGAATTGACAGAACAAAAAAAAAATGTAGGTTTTGGGTGCTTACTTAGTGAAGTATCTAAATAAAGTTTGGTCTTAGAGTAGGAAATATAAGAAGGAACAAGGTTTGTTTACATGGGTTTTTCAGCCCAAATTCCCTACTTTGGGTGATAAGAGTGTCTTTCTATCTCCAGAAGCAGAGGATGCACCTTCACATGAGAGATATATGTCCTGCTTTCAAGGAGACAGAAAGGAGGGTCATTGTCTCCCTCCTGTTGGCAACTTAAGTAACTTTAATTCAGTGCAATCAGTATACCACTGAGGCACATTTAGGGGCAACCTACTCTGGACTCAACTGTTCCTTTCTCTGAAACATAGAAGTTTCTCATATTAAAAGATGAGCTGTTGACTATAGAGAGAGATAACAGGTTAGCAGAATCCTCTATTTCACTGAAGCAACTTTTTGTTTCTAAGAACAGATCAGTTAAACAGATGTATTTAATTTAGAAGACTGATGCCAATGGGCTCCAGTCAAGTATTTAATAAGAGACAGTTCTGTGGGAATAAAATGAAAGCAAAGATTAATGATACAGTAGATTATATTCCAGTTTCTGATCCTAGGGTTCAGTCAGTCAGGCCAATTTTTAGATATTGGGACAAGGCACATTTTTCAGTTTGAAATATCTCTGGTGAAGCAACTGGGTGTTTAGGTAAACTTTCTGAATGGTTCATACATAGACAGCCATAAGGATTATTTAAGGTTGAACTGTTGGGGTGATTTCTCTGAAGTTTATATCAAGTCAACAAACTTCAATCTTCAGGGCTTTAAAAAATAGCACTTTTAATTCTCAGTGATTCCAAGACAAAAGGATGGGATAAAAATTGGAAACATTAGTTTAGAGAATTGTGGTTTGATACTGGAGAAAACCAGAGAAATTCAGCATCCAGTCTAATTTTCAGCTAAATAACAAAGACTCAAGGAAAAATAATAGCATTAGAATTTAATATCTATAAGTGGATATTAAAATTTAATTGAAGCATATTTTTTCCATTCTAAAATCACCCTCATTTTTATCAAAGACAGCCAAATTAACACCAATCTGTTTGCAAAACAAGTTTTAATTTAATAAACTTGGCCTGGTTATTTTCATAAATCCAGCAAGAATGACAATTGATTATATTGGCTCTTTTAAGTATGTTTTACTAGAACTTGTTATAAGATTAAATTTGTAATAGCCTCTTAGGGCCAGTAAGCCACATCTGAAACCTGTCACAAGGGTTGCCTGTAATACTTATAGATTTTGGTGAATTTCTCTTCTCTTATAGTACCCAAAATATCCTAAAATTCCTGGGCCATCTAGGAAGGAACTTTCCTTATTTACCAGGTAAGGCTGCTGAGAATTCTGTTGACAAGGTACAAGGATGTTTTTTCCAAGGGGCTTTATATATTGGGCCCAAGAAGTCGACCTTAGTTTCTTCAAACTCCCTGGTCATATTTGTCTATAAATCTCTCTTTCAAATATAACATTTCAGTGAAAGCCTTGGTGATATAATCAATGTTTCTAATTGTATCCTATTACAAGGAGAACAAATTCTTATTGAATTTACGCAAATAACTATATTGCCCAGAATATAAGTATGCTCACTGAGAATTTCTGAATTCTGGAGGAATAAGTTAAGGAAGGAAAGATCAGTGTTTCAACTCTGCTTATAAAAGTGTGTTTTACTCAATTGTTATAAATCTTTTAAAAATTTTCCTTGTATTTTAAAACAAAACATTAAAAAATCAGTAGTATTTTAGACAAAAGTTATAAAAATTATAATCATTCATCAGTTCATTGGTTCCCATGTAATTAATTGTTGTTCTTTTTAGTCCAATTTTCCATTAGTTCTGTTGATCCTGCCTAATAATTGAAGGTGACAAGGACAGTGATAATCCCAAGTTTGCAAGTTTTCTGTAAAGTATTTGCTCAGTGAAGTGTCTTGGCCACTGGAGTTTGTGGAAGGTAGACCCCACATGGAAAACACATTTTTAAAAGTTTCTTTACAATTAAGGGGGCATCACCTTTGCATCAGGGGAAGGATTCAACCTATTGCAAAAAAATACAAAGATAAGAACATTTTGATAACAAACATTAAGTGATAGCTGAATGAAGTCCAGCTGCAAGAATTAAAAGGTCCAGAGAAATAAAGTCTAGGGCCCTGAGAACATTTTTTTCCCCCCAGAGTATAAACCCAACAGGTCAGACATTGCAAGTAGACAGCTTTTTTCATTTTATAGAAATCTTCCTGCCAATGTCTGTTTACAATTTGCATCATCTTAACTGCACTGTGGAGGGTGAGAAATGCAAAAAAAAAAAAAAAAAAGATTTCCAGAGAGCCAGGAAAAGCCAGGCCATTTGTTTTCCCATTGCCCTGGCTGTTTGCTTAATCTACAGCTACTTTTTATTCATCTTAATTTCTTTCATTCAGGCACAGTCTATTGCCTTTTCACAAGCACCTTAGGAAGGCAAAAGTCTGCCACGAAACATTCTTTGTTTGTTTGTTTGGCTTGGTTTTGTTTTTTTTCAGGAGCAGAATGGACTTCAACCACATGTACCACAAAGTTTACAGATTCTATTGTTGCTGAATCTTCCTGGTACTTAAGGTCAAGCACTTTAGTGTAAAGAAAGTGTTACTAGCTCAGTCATGCCCAACTCTTTGCACCCATGCAGACTATAGCCTGCTAGGCTCCTCTGTCCCTGGGATTCTCCAGACAAGAATATTGCAGTTGGTTGCCATTTCCTTCTACAGGGGATCTTCCTGACCCAGAGATCAAACCCAGGTCTCCTGCATTGCAGGCAGACTCTTTACTGTCTAAGCCCAGTTTTAATGACAGATAACACCTTATGTCAGGACATATATGCCTTTCAGGAATTGTACATAATTTCTGGGAACACATAATACATATCTATACAGACACAGCATGATTTGACATTACTTATTTGACAATGTGGCCTTTGTAATTTAACATATCAAATATACTTAGTTTAATATTTCTTTTCATAAAGAGAAAACACATTTTTTAGATACTTCAGGCACCTTCTAACATATTTCATGTCTCAAAGTTAATTCCAACTCAAAAAGACTTTGTGTTGAATTTGACTTGAAATCCTTATTACCAAACTCAGACTTAAATTGAAGAAAGCAGGGAAAACCTCTAGATCATTCAAATATGACCTAAATAAAATCCCTTGTAATTATAAAGTGGAAGTGACAAATAGGTTCAAGGGCTTAGATCTGATAGACAGATTGCCCAAAGAACCTGTGGAAGGAGGTTTATGACATTGTACAGGAGGCAGTGATCAAGATCGTCCCCAAGAAAAAGAAATGCAAAAAGGCAAAATGGTTGTCTAAGGAGGTCTTACAAATAGCTGAGAAAAGAAGAGAAGATAAAGACAACAGAAAAAAAGGAAAGATATACCCATTTGAATGCAGAGTTCCAAAAGAATAGCAAGGAGAGATAAGAAAGACTCCCTCAGTGATCAATGCAAAGAAATAGAGGAAAACAATAGAATGGGAAAGACTAGAGATCTCTTCAAGAAAATTAGAGATACCAAGGGAACATTTCATGCAAAGATGGGCTCGATAAAGGACAGAAATGGTATGGACCTAACAGAAGCAGAAGATATGGAGAAGAGGTGGCAAGAATACACAGAAGAACTATAAGATCTTCATGACCCAGATAACCATGATGGTGTGATCACTCACCAAAAGCCAGACATCCTGGAATGTGAAGTCAAGAAAACTTTAAGAAGCATCACTATGAACAAAGCTAGAGGAGGTGATGAAATTCCAGCTGAGCTATTTCAAATCCCAAAAGAAGATACTATGAATGATAAAAGATGATGCAGTCAGTATGCCTGCAAATTTGGAAAACTCAGCACTGGTCACAGGACTGGAAAAGGTCAGTTTTCCTCCAATCCCAAAGAAAGGCAATGGCAAAGATTGTTCAAACTACCACAAATTGCACTCATCTCACATGCTAGCAAAGTAATGCTCAAAATCCTCCAAGTCAGGCTTCAACAGTATGTGAATTGTTAACTTCTAAATGCTCAAGCTGGATTTAGAAAAGGTAAAGAAATCAGAGATAAAATTGCCAACATCCATTATATCATCAAAAAAGTGAGAGAGTTCCAGAAAAACATTCTGCTTTATTGACTATGCCAAAGCCTTTGGCTGTATGGATCACAACAACTGTGGAAAATTCTGAAAGAGATGGGAATACCAGACCACCTGATCTGCCTCTTGAAAAATCTGTATGCAGTTCAAGAATCAACAGTTAGAACTGGACATGGAACAACAGACTGGTTCCAAATTGGGAAAGGAGTATGTCAAGGCTGTATATTCTCACTGTACTTATTTAACTTATATGCAGAGTGCATCATGCAAAATGCCAGTCCAGATGAAGCATGAGCTGGAATCAAGATTGCCAGGAGAAATATCAATAACCTCAGATATGCAGATGGCACCACACTTATGGCAGAAAGCGAAGAACAAAAGAGCCCCTTGATGAAAGAAAAAGAGGAGAGTGAAAAATTTGGCTTAAAACTTAACATTCAGAAAACTAATATCATGACATCTGGTCCCACCACTTCATGGAAAACAGATGGGGAAACAATGGAAACAGTGAGATACTTTATTTTGGGGGGCTCCAAAATCACTGCAGATGGTGACTTAAACCATGAAATTAAAAGACACTTACTCCTTGGAAGAAATGCTATGACCAACCTAGACAGCATATTAAAAAGCAGAGACATTACTTTGCCAACAAAGGTTCATCTAGTCAAAACTATGTTTTTTCCAGTGGTCATGTATGGATGTGAGAGTCTAAATATAAAGAAAGCTCAGCACCAAAGAATTGATGCTTTCAAATTGTGATGTTGGAGAAGACTCTTGAGAGTCCCTTGGACTGCAGAGAGATCCAACCAGTCAATTCTTAAGGAAATCAGTCCTAAATGTTCATTGGAAGGACTGATGCTGAAGCTGAAGCTCCAATACTTTGGCCACCTAATGAGAAAAACTGACACACTGGAACAGACCCTGCTGCTGGGAAAGATTGAAGGCAGGAGAAGAAGGGGACAACAGAGGATGAGATGGTTGGATGGCATTACCAACTTGATGGACATGAGTTTGGGTGGACTCCAGGATTGGGGGATGGACAGGGAGGCCTGGCATACTGCAGTTCCCAGGGTCGCAAAGAGTCGGACACAACTGAGCAACTGAACTGAACTGAACTAAATACCTACTTTTGATCTCTTAGTACAGAGAAACAATAAATATGTTTCAATCCATTAGTAATTATATCTTGTGCTTTACTGAAAGATTGTACTATGAAATAGCATATATTTCTGAAAGTTATAAAATGTATTTGTGTTTCTAAGACACAAAATATTAATATAGTTCACAATTTCTTTTACTTTTTTATATTCACTAATGAAATTAAGATTTCAAAGGTTTAAGATATGTGGTTGAAACTACCAGATATAATGATAGAAAATGGATGTGTTTGAGGGTAAGAAGAAATATAAGAAATGGAGATGTTTTTTGTTTAGGAAATGTCTCAAAGTTGGCTATTTCTAAATAGGAAGGAAAATCAGGGACAAGCTAAAATGGACATAGCAAACTATACAATGTTTATAAATGAAGGAATCTTAGCAAAGAAATTTTATGTCTGGTCAGGACTGGACAAGACTAGAATGAATTAAATGAGGTAGGTGATTTTTAATATCAACATTAAATTAGTAGAAAAATAGGATTTTCTTTTTGGTTCAAAATACAAAGTTTCTTTTTTCTATTGGTCTGCTTTTGATAATATGAGATTATAAAAGTTTCCTATACTTATTTAAGAGTTAAATTTCAGTATTTATCTTATATAGAAATAACCTAGACATTCAATGAATTTCCATAATTTAACTTAGCAAAATCTAACGATGTAAATTACCAAAGAGACTAAGAAACTATTTAAGTAGATGTTTTTGAAACGATTGCTAAGTTCATCTAAAAACTCTTATTTGCATCTATTTAATCTATTTGTTCTTAATAATCATATGTAGATTACTTATAAAAAATTCCTGAGGCATTAATGCAGTTAGATATTATTTTTTTATTTGTTTATTTGTTTTTATAACAAAGTTTACAGCACAGACAGCATTGGCCCATTTGATAAATAAACTTAGATGGAATAAAAGTTATTTGCATTATGTTTAATGCTAACTCTGAAGACATGTCTGTATTTATTGAACCAACAAATTTAAAATTAGCTTTTATTTGCTAAGATTTTCTCAGATGATGTGAATGTGAAAAGCATTCAAGTTAGTCTTTAATATCTTTTTGATAATTTTAATAAAGGCACTTGTTTGTTAAAGCCAACTAAGTAAATTTCTTTGCCAAATTAAATTTGGCAATCCTATCCCTAATCCTATTCCCTATGTTAACCCTATGTTAGAGTTAACATACACATATAGACATATAAATAGTCACAGCAAGAGAAGTAACAGTTTTCAATTAAAATTTTATTCCTTACACAGATCCAATAAAAATCTCACTAATTTATAAAAAAATAATTATTCATTTAGATGGCTAAAGTCCTTAGTTATTTCAGAGAAGCAGTTTAATATCTGTATGTGTCCTAGACATGCAATTTTAAGTAGGGTGTGATTTAAAAGAGTTTGGTAATAAGTCTTTTTAGCAGTTTGTGTTGAAAAAGTCCTCTTTATCTCTCTGGTTTTTTTTTTTTTTTTTTTTTGGTTTCATAATCTACCTTTTGAGTTAATAAGGGCCCATCTCAAGCTATGTGAGGTAACTTTGCATTTCAAAGACATAAGATTTATAACTTTAAGAGACAGAGATGGAGAATGTAAGTTTTCTCAAGAGTTTTGGAATATATATGTCTATTATAAATCTTAGGGTAATTATTGTTAAAAGATTTTTTTCTTAAATACAGGACAGTTTTCATCTAATACCCTGATCTTTTATAACATCTGAAAGCACTTTGAGAAAATAGAGGAGACCTTGGGACTATTAAGATAGATGGGCCTTGATTTGTTTCCAGAGGTATACTTCTGGTTTTATAGAAATCTGTAAAAAACAGACAGTTTTTTCTGTTGCTGCTGCTGCTGCTGCTAAGTTGCTTCAGTTGTGTCCAGCTCTGTGCGACCCCGTAGACGGCAGCCCACCAGGCTTTCCTGTCCCTGGGATTCTCCAGGCAAGAACACTGGAGTGGGTTTCTGTTAGCCATTGATTATTGTCCTCCAGCTGAATTACTTCTGGATTTTTTGTAGGAGGGTCAGGTAAATTACTGAGGTATTGGGGCAACTTTTAAGAAGAGGAGCTTATATATTAGCTTTTGTTTAAGTGAGATTTCTGTTCTTTTAATAAAAAGTTCTTTAAGACCAGTCATAACATATTTTCCCCTTGTGATTTGATCTCTCATAAGTACCAATGGGACAGCTGTTTATGATGAGAGCTTTCAAAAAATATGTTTCCTTTTAAATATTGTCAATTTAAAAGATCCATCATTAGGACATTGATAAGGAGGCTAATATGTTAATTTCAACTTGGAACTCAAACCAATAAACATTTTAGTATGGCCTAACCAAAGAAGCAAGACAAGTCTCACAAGCTAGTACTCTTACAAGATTTAGAAAGTTTACTTTCAATGTTAGTCTAAGAAAGTAAGAGTCATTTATTGATGTAGATGGTGAGAATGGTGCAGTGAACACAGTGTCTCTGGTGTCAAACAAAAACATGGGGTGCCTCCAGGGATAAAGTTGCTAGTTAATGGCATCATGGAAGTGCAAGAGGAATTGGACTATTCTAGCACTAACAAGCAACAAATGTTGAGATAACAAAGGCCCCTTAAGAACTGGAACCCCTTATGACAAACTCCTCTAATGATTGACAGAGCCAGACAAAAAGAGTGCTGCTTATGACTTCATGTATTGGAACTCCAGTCAATTTCTTTGGCCAACACATACACCCCAGTAAATATACCTTCTGTAATGCAGAGATGAGAGAGTATATTTTCACTAGACGTAAAGCCAAGCCCTCAGAGCATAAAATAACACTGAAGAAAAAAACTTTATCTGGCTTTTCATAAAGGACCCACAGTTAAGTGTGTTTAATTGATGCCAATTTGTTGAGACCATTGATTCAAAAGTTGGTGTGATCAGCTCCAAAGGCAGACTTAGAGGGCCTCTGCCTGTGTTCTGCCCTATGATTCTTGCTCCTTATGAAAAGCATCTCAAGAGAGAGAGACAAAGAAAAACAGTGACCATCTCTGATAGATGATTCAAAAGAGTCACTCATAAAAGGATCTGGCTCCACTTAAATTTTCTCATGCCTGTCTAAATTGAGAGCAAGAGAAAATGGACTCTCACCTCTTCCCTCCCATCAGATCCTGCAGGCAGAGATCTGGGAGGCTGACACGATAAGAAATCACAACTTCTGTAGGGCTTTATCAGGAGAAGACAATGGCAACCCACTCCAGCACTCTTGCCTGGAGAATCCCAGGGACAGCAGAGCCTGGTGGGCTGCTGTCTATGGGGTTGCGCAGAGTAGGACATGACTGAAGCGACTTAGCAGCAGCAGCAGCAGGGCTTTGTCAAGTGTGCCAGAATTTCTCATTTGTAGCAGAATGAGGGTGGGAAGGAGGGCCCAGCCAGCCTGCTGCCTGGTTCAGGTACCTGGGAGGAGCACATTTTTCTTTTACCACTTTGGAATTCTTGCACCTGGACTAGTAATAAAATTGACATAAAACAGATTAAGAGGAGAAAATGAAACAAATTTTAATTCAAGTATATAGAAGTCTGATAAAAGACATAAAAAGAGGCCGAAGCAGGCAGCTTTTATACTTTTTGACAAAGAAATAAATAAACTTTGACGAGTTGACAGAATAAAGAAACTTCAGTTCAGTTCAGTTCAGTTCAGTTCAGTCGCTCAGTCGTGTCCGACTCTTTGTGACCCCATGAATCGCAGCACCCCAGGCCTCCAAGTCCATCACCACCTCCCAGAGTTCACTCAAACTCAAGTCCATCGAGTTGGTGATGCCATCCAGCCATCTCATCCTCTGTTATCCCCTTCTCCTTCTGCCTCCAATCCCTCCCAGCATCAGAGTCTTTTCCAATGAGTCAACTCTTTTCATGAGATGGCCAAAGTGCTGTAGTTTCAGCTTTAGCATCATTCCTTCCAAAGAACACACAGGACTGATCTCCTTTAGAATGGACTGGTTGGATCTCCTTGCAGTCCAAGAGTCTTCTCCAACACCACAGTACAAAAGTATCAATTCTTCAGTGCTCTTCACAGTCCAACTCTCACATCCATACATGACCACTGGAAAAACCATAGCTTTGACTAGACGGACCTTTGTTGGCAAAGTAATGTCTCTGCTTTTGAATATGCTATCTAGGTTGGTCATAACTTTCTTTCCAAGGAGTAAGCGACTTTTAATTTCGTGGCTGCTATCACCATCTGCACTGATTTTGGAGTCCCCAAAAATAAAGTCTGCCATGTTTCCACTGTTTCCCCATCTATCTCCCATGAAGTAATGGGACCAGATGCCATGATCTTCGTTTTCTGAATGTTGAGCTTTAAGCCAACTTTTTCACTCTCCTCTTTCACTTTCATTAATAGGCTCTTTAGTTCTTCTTCATTCTCTGCCATATGTGTGGTGTCATCTGCATCTGAGGTTATTGATATTTCTCTCAGCAATCTTGATTCCAGCTTGTGCTTCCTCCAGCCCAGCATTTCTCATGATGTACTCTGCATATAAGTTAAATATTAGCAGTGCCCAATTAGTGAAGAACCAAAACAAAGTACATTAAACAAGAAACAAGATTCATTTACACAGGCTTCTCATTCTGAATTCCCTGTCTTTGCCATCAGTGTGTCCCTCTACTTTCAGATACTGGGAGGGCACATTTCATATGAGATTTATTTCCTGCTCTCAGCAAAACAGAAAGGAGGGTCAGAGTGTCCCTTGTGCAGCATTAGTTGAAAATAATCAGTATTCACTGATGCTCATTTTGAGATAGCCTATTCTAAACCCCAACAGTGCCAAGTACTGGACATCACCCTCTGATAACTCTGAAGAATATGACTGAATTCTTATTTGTCGAAAATAGAAGAAGTTTTCTTTTTCTGATTATAAGCTCTTTAGAGAGTATTAATATAACTACTTTTACTAAATGTGGAAATAAATATATTAATTAAATGAACACATATAAATCTACTATTCAGGGGGAAAAGTATCATTTTATTCCTTGTTTTAAATCTTCAGTCTCTATAAAAAGAAAAAAAAACTCATCATAAATTCTCAAAGCAAAAATAACATTGTTTCCCTTTATACTATTACATTTTGTATATTCTTCTATTATTTTTTAAGCTACATGGGGATCAATCAATACATAATACATTGTATTAATCTATGTTCTATAAAAGCATATATACATTTTATCAAGTAGTTTATACTCTTTCTGCAGCTGGCATTTTATTATTAAGGTTTAATTTATTTGATTGAACTTCTTTTTGTTTAGTAATCCATTATGTTTTATTTATCTATTTATCTCAGCATGCAAATACCTCTTTCTGTACACATTTAATTGAATTATTTTCTCTCTAAATTTTCATTCAGTAATGACTTGTGTTTCTTAGACTCCAAATGGATATTTCTCAGTGATTCTTATAAATGTTCTATGTCACTGCACCATCTCAGAGGCATTTGACATCAAACCAACAGCTTCCATGAACCTAAAAACCCAGTCATATCTAACTATTTTAACATAGCATAGCCTCCAATATTTGGCCACCTGATGCAAAGAGCTGACTGATTAGAAAAGACCATGATGCTCAGAAAAATTGAAGGCAGGAGGAGAAGGGGATGACAGAAGACAAGGTAGTGGGATGGCATCACTGACTCAATGGATGTGAGTTAATAAGCTCCAGAAGAGGGTGAAGGACAGGGAATCCTGGCATGCTCCAGTTCATGGGGTTGCAAAGAGTCGGACATGACTGAGAGACTGGACAACAACAACAAATAAGCTCCCTACAGTTCCCATCTGTTTGGAAGTTTCTTGTGATGCCAGCCCAAGTGGCACAACTGTAAAGAAACTGCCTGCCTATGCAGGAGACTCAAGAGACATGGGTTTGATCCTTGGGTCAGGAAATGGCAACCTGCTCCAGTATTCTTGTTTGGAAAATTCCATGGACAGAGGAGCCTATTGGGCTACAGTTCGTGGAGTCACAAAAAGTCATACACAACTGAGTACACATGCAGCTACTTATTTAGCATGTTGAAATGAATGGAAGTCTAACCTTTGGCTCCTGAAGTGGGACTGGAGAGGTGACTGAGCCTGAAACAAAATGCAGGAATCATCTAAAGCCACCAGAAGTGGTGCTTAGTCATTTGGCTTTGGCCATCTCCTCATCACCCTTAACCATGCCTGGCACCAGACAGGACTTCATATTTACAGAGAGTAGAATGAACCTACCAATCTACTATACTATTGGAAGAAATTAGCTCGATTTTAGGAGGATGACATCTTTGAATGAAATGTTTGTGTCATCTGGGTTTATGCTGCAATCAATGTACTGAATCATAAGCAACCAATCCTTGATAGACTCACCTTACTATGATTCAACCACTTTCTTTTTGCATAAACAACTCAAGTTGGGTGTGGTTTACACTGAGGAATGCTGTCACTAGTAAAGAATTCTAAAATGGTATAGTGTCCTATGACAGCTGTAATAAATTTCCACAGTCCAGGCACCTTAGTGTATGACAAATTTACTTTCATACAATTCTGGAAGCCAGAAATCTAACATTAGTATCACTGGGACAAAATCAAGCTGTTGTCAGGGCCAAGTTCCAGTAGATCCTCTAAAGAAACCCCCTTTTGCATATTTTGTGCACATTGGTATAGTCAACAGCAATTCATTGACAGAGTTGGAAATGATGATAAGTTAATACAAGTAGAAGCTATATAAAATGTCTGGCACGTGGGAAACTCCTAATAAATGTTGATTATTATTAGTTGCATAAGAATATCCATTTTTAAATATTATTCAAATGAATACACTTCTCATAAATTATTGTCAAGTGTGTCCAAAGTCAAAAGCAATGTGAGGGACACTCAGTTCTGAGGATAACTGAAAACAAAGGTGAAAGTGTTAGTCACTCAGTTGTGTCCAAATCTTTGGGACCCCAAGGACTGGAGCCTACCAGGCTCCTCTGTCCATAGAGTTCTCCAGGCAAGAATACTGGAACGGGTAGCCATTCCCTTCTCCAGGGGATCTTCCCAACTCAGGGATCAAACCCCAGTCTCCTGCACTGCAGGCAGATTCTTTACCATCTGAGCCATCAGCCCCCAAGGATAAGTGCTTCATAGCAAAAACACAACTATTGAGGCAGAACTTAAAAATTACACTGGTTGTGCTCTGTCCATAGGAGAGGCCTCATACTCTTTGTGAATGAATTACCCGAGTGGCTTTCTTTAGTCATGTTGATTCAGGGAATGTAGGAAGGAAGGAAAAATAAAAAGGAGAGGAGAATATAAAATGACAGTATTACAAGTCCTTAAAACTCCTATATTTAACAATTCTTGTCCTGAAAGGCAGAATTGAGGGGAGAAATTGAGCCAGTGTTGACTTAGGATTTGGTGACCTTCTGGAGGAGAGAGTCTCAAGAGCCCAAAAACTTCTCCCCTGAGAGTGAATCAAAAGCAGTTTGGGAAACACCATCTGAAGGGCAGGCTCTACTGGAGGGTCTCACGATAACCAGAGCAAGGTTGCTGTTTTCCTAAAAGATGGGTTGTAGTAATATCTTTGGATCTCATCTTTTAAATCCTCTGGATTCAGTGAAATTTGGGGGGATGCTTTTCCAAATTCAGCCCACGCCCTGATTCCTTCTAGGAATTCATTATTGCTTAGACTCCTGTTGCCAGAGATAACATTTTTGCACGTTTCCTCCAAGCTGCTGCTGCTGCTAAGTCACGTCAGTCGTTTCCGACTCTGTGCGAGCCCAGAGAGGGCAGCCCACCAGGTTCCTCCATCCCTGGGATTCTCCACGCAAGAATACTGGAGTGGGTTGCCATTTCCTTCTCCAGTGCATGAAAGTGAAAAGTGAAAAGTGAAAATGGAGTCACTCAGTCGTGTCCGACTCTTCCACGACCCCATGGGCTGTAGCCCACCAGGCTCCTCCATCCATGGGGTTCTCTAGGCAAGAGTACTGGAGTGGGTTGCCATTGCCTTCTACAGTTTCCTCCAAGAGAGGAAGTTTAAGCTGAAGGCTGTGTTGGGGGAGGAACATAGCAAGCAAAGGAGAGGAGAACAAGATCATGAAAACCCTGGAACCTTTATAGAATCATGAAGAGGCAAAGCAGTCAATGACTTCTGTTCAGTAGGGGAACCAGTTTTATAGTCCAAGAGAATCTACAGGTTTCCACAGATCTAGAAACTTGGCAGTTGGATGTGGACGCACTTAGATCTGGGAGAGAAAAATCAGCCTGTGCTGAATTTGAAATATTTCCAATGGTTGCTTCTTCCCTGTTGGAGGATGGCTTATTTGAAGACCAAGGGTGTGGGGAGAAGTCAACCTGAAGCTGGCAAGACTTGGCTACCAGCTGTTTGCACTTCATACCAAGATCCAGAGAGTGTCTAGAATCTACTAAAAGGATCTCCCACTTCTCTTCCCTGGTGAACATTCCTGAGTACGTCCCTGAGTTTGTCCTCAGGGGACAGCTGGCACTGCTGAGATGGAAAAACAGATGAACTGTGTGCTGTGCAGAACTCAGATAATGTTGGTGGGTGGGGTGGAAGGGGGTCCAGGGTGCCAGAAATCTGAGTGGTGACAAGCCACATTTTGTAAGCTGTCAGCATGTGCATATTGTGTTTAATTAGCAGTTTTGTAAGTCACAAGCATATGCTTTGTCACTTCTTGATGTTTTAATGGTAAGCTACTATGTTCTTCTGTGAAATCTTATGAGATTTGCTTATCATCAGCAGCTCATCACCACATGTCATGCCCAGACTTTCTTGCATATGCCCCAGGACCTCTCTCTCCAACACCCTACCTCTTGCATCCTTCAAATATGCATCCTGAGATTACACAAAGGACAAGTATGTATGGATTCTACTTTGAGCTTCTCTATGGGAATGGAGTAGATAATGGGTTAGAGAAAGCTCAAGGCCAGGAGTGAATAACAGGGATCTAAAATCAGAAACGCATCCTGTTAAATTCTGGTTAAGAAAGGCAACGGAAGCCAGAGGATCACAATGGAATGGGTGACAAAGACTTAGAGAAGTATGGGATCCAAACACCGATAGAGACAGTGGACAGACCAAGGGTGTCACCAGCAAAAATAATACCTGATGCTGAATTGAAAAGTTTCTGAGGTAGAAGTTCCTTGTCTGTACTTCTAGACTGTCAGGCTCCCAGTAGTATGTAAAAATCAGTTCACCAAGATGAGCTGTCATCTCACGTAACTCTTCACAGAGGCAAGTCTTTATAATTTTCCCTACTTGGCTTATTCTGGGGATTCCCAAGAAAATTACTGCATGTTCCCCAGGAGGGATCACCCAGATCTTCAGGAATTTTCCATTCAGTTCAAAGCTTTACTCTGGAGTCAGAGCTATGAGTAAAGGGTTTCTAGATTTTTATCTTCTGAAAAATTTAGACTAAGATTAGCTTAGTCTGAAGCTTCTCACTGGGAGAAGCATAAATGAATTAGACAGAAGCATGCCATTTTTCTAACCTACACTACAATGAAATACTTAACTGTATTACACTGTCTCTGAAGAGACTCACCTACCTTTCCCCCCATCCCTAAACCTTTGGTACCACTAATCTGTTCTCTATCCCTATAACAGGGTTATTTCATAATATGTACCTTTTCAACATTGGATTTTTCATGTGCATCATTTCCTGGTGGTCTTCAAAAATATTGTATTTTTTTAACAGCTTATTCCCTAACAGAGAACCTTGTAGATCTTGACTGTAGTAACAATACACATATGAATGCATGCTAGGTCGCTTCAGTCATGTCCAACTCTGTGCAACCCTTTGGACTGCAATCTTCCAGGCTTCTCTGTCCATGGGGATTCTCCAGCCAAGAATATTGGAGTGGTTTGCCATGACCTCCTCCAGGGGATCTTCCCTACCCAGGAATTGAACCCATGCCTCTTACATCTCCTGCATTGGCAGGCAGGTTCTTTACAGCTAGTGCCACATGGGAAGCCCAATACACATGCATATATTTAAAATAGTAATTTAATATATAAAATTACTAATATATATAAATGTAATATATAAAATAATTTAAAATAATAGTCATATACACATGCTATATCATCACAATTTTTCCTTTATATTCTAGTAATATGGGGAACTATATTGATAATTTTGAGTAAATATTCCTTGGGCATGACATTTTATTATTTAATATATTTCTTTATTCAATTTATTAAATTTTGATATGAAGTTTGCTATCTTTGTTTACAAGGATTATTTTTTGCTTGGTTGTTTAAGTATATTTTTCCATAACAGGATAATGATAGCCTTATTAAATGACTGAGAAATCTTCTTTTATCTTCCAGTTTATGAAAATATTTGCATGGTTTTGACATTGATTCTTCCTTAAATATTTGGTAGCTCTCACTAGTGAAGTTAACTGGTCACAGTGTTTTCTTCATGGGAATTTTCAGTAAGTTTTTAGTTGTGTCTTTCAGAGAACTTGACATTGGCACATATATGTTTGCACTTGAAAAGAATATGTAGCCCTCTTGATGGATATTAGTTCACTTCAGTGCAGTTGCTCAGTCGTGTCTGCCTTTGCAACCCCATGGATTGCAGCACGCCAGGCCTCCTTGTCCATCACCAACTCCCACAGGTTATTCAGACTTGAATTGGTGATGCCATTCACCCATCTCATCCTCTCTCATCCCCTTCTCCTCTTGCCGTCAATCTTTCCCAGCATCAGGGACTTTTCAAATGAGTCAGTTATTTGCATCAGGTGGCCAAAGTACTGGAGTTTCAGCTTCAGCATCAGTCCTTCCAATGACTATTCAGGACTGATTTCCTTTGGGATGGACTGGCTGAAGCTCCTTGCAGTCAAAGGACTCTCATGAGTTTTCTCCAACACCACAGTTCAAAAGTATCAATTCTTGAGCGTTCAGCTTTCTTTATATTACAACTCTCACATCCATACATGACTACTGGAAAAACCATAGCTTTGACTAGGTGGACCTTTGTTTGTAAAGCAATGTCTCTGCTTTTTAATATGCTGTCTAGGTTGATCATAGCTTTTCTTTCAAAGAGCAAGTGTCTTTTAATTTCATGCTTCAGCTACCATCCACAGTGATTTTGGACCCCCCAAAACACAGTCTGTCACTGCTTCCATTGTTCCCCATCTATTTG
This sequence comes from Ovis aries, assembly GCF_016772045.2. NCBI lineage: Eukaryota > Metazoa > Chordata > Mammalia > Artiodactyla > Bovidae > Ovis > Ovis aries. The sequence continues at coordinate 50,068,985 of NC_056056.1, forward strand.
CCATGAAGTAATGGGAAGGATTGGGGGCAGGAGGAGAAGGGGATGACAGAGGATGAGATGGCTGGATGGCATCACTGACTCGATGGAAATGAATCTGAGTGAACTCCGGGAGTTGGTGATGGACAGGAAGGCCTGGCATGCTGCCATTCATGGGGTTGCAAAGAGTTGGACATGACTGAGCGACTGCACTGAACTGAACTGAATGGTATCTGACAGAATGTGGTCCACTGGAGAAGGGAATGGCTAACCACTTCACTATTATTGCCTTGAGAACCCCTGAACAGTATGAAAAGGCAAAAATGATAGGATACTGAAAGAGGAACTTCCCAGGTCAGTAGGTGCCCAATACGCTAATGGAGATCAATGGAGAAATAACTCCAGAAAGAATGAAGGGATGGAGCCAAAGCAAAAGCAGTACCCACCTGTGGATGTGACTGGTGAGAGAAGCAAGGTCCCATGCTGTAAAGACCAATATTGCATAGGAACCTGGAATGTCAGGTCCATGAATCAAGGCAAAATGGAAGTGGTCAAACAAGAGATGGCAAGAGTGAACGTCGACATTCTAGGAATCAGAGAGCTAAAATGGACTGGAATGGGTGAATTTAAATCAGATGACCATTACATCTACTACTGAGGGCAGGAACCCCTCAGAAGAAATGGAGTAGCCATCATGGTCAACAAAAGAGTCCAAAATGCAGTACTTGGATACAATCTCAAAAACAACAAAATGATCTCTGTTTGTTTCCAAGGCAAACCATTCAATAGCACAGTAATCCAAGTCTATGCCCCAACCAGTAATGCTGAAGAAGCTGAAGTTGAACAGTTCTATGAAGACTTATAAGACCTTTTAGAATTAACACTCCAAAAAGATATCCTTTTCATTATAGGGGACTGGAATGCAAAAGTAGGAAGTCAAGAAACACCTGGAGTAACAAGCAAATTTGGCCTTGGAATTCGGAATGAAGCAGGGCAAAGATTAATAGAGTTTTGCCAAGAAAATGCACTGGTCATAGCAAACAGCCTCTTCCAACAACACAAGACAAAACTACACATGGACATCATCAGATGGTCAACAGTGAAATCAGATTGATTATATTCTTTGAGGCCAAAGATGGAGAAGCTCTATACAGTCAACAAAAACAAGACCAGGAGCTGAATGTGGCTCATATCATGAACCCCTTATTACCAAACTCAGACTTAAACTGAAGAAAGTAGGGAAAACCGCTAGACCATTCAGGTATGACCTAGATCAAATCCCTTATGATTACAAAGTGGAAAGGAGAAATAGATTTAAAGGCCTAGATTTGATAGATAGAGTGCCTAATGAACTACGGAATGAGGTTCATGACATTGTACAGGAGACAGGGATCAAGACCATCCCCAAGAAAAAGAAATGCAAAAAAGCAAAATGGCTGTCTGGGGAGGCCTTACAAATAGCTGGAAAAAGAAGAGGTGAAAGCAAAGGAGAAAAGGAAAGATATAAGCATCTGAATGCAGAGTTCCAAAGACTAGCAAGAAGAGAAAAGAAAGCCTTCTTCAGCGATCAATGGAAAGAAATAGAGGAAAAGAACAGAATGGAAAAGACTAGAGATCTCTTCAAGAAAATTAGAGACGCCAAGGGAACATTTCATGCAAAAACGGGCTCAATAAAGGACAGATATGGTATGGACCTAGCAGAAGCAGAAGATATTAAGAAGAGGTGGCAAGAATACACAGAAGAACTGAACAAAAAGATCTTCACGACCCAGATAATCACAATGGTATGGTCACTCACCTGAAGCCAGACTTCTTGGAATGTGAAGTCAAGTGGGCCTTAGAAAGCACCACTATGAACAAAGCTAGTGGAGGTGATGGAATTCCAGTTGAGTTATTTTAAATCCTGAAAGATGATGCTGTGAAAGTGCTGCACCCAATATGCCAGCAATTTGGAAAACTCAGCAGTGGCCACAGAACTGGAAAAGGTCAGTTTTCATTCCAATTAGAAAGAGAGGCAATGCCAAAGAATGCTCCAACTACTGCACAGTTGCACTCATCTTACACACTAGTAAAGTAATGCTCAAAATTCTCCAAGCCACGCTTCAGCAACACCTGGACCGTGAACTTCCTGATGTTCAAGCTGGTTTTAGAAAAGGCAGAGGAGCTAGAGAACAAATTGCCAACATCTGCTGGATCATTGAAAAAACAAGAGAATTCCAGAAAAACATCTATTTCTGCTTGATTGACTATGCCCAAGACTTTGACTGTGTGGATCACAATAAACTGTGGAAAATTCTGATAGAAATGGGAATACCAGAACACCTGACCTGCCTCTTGAGAAATCTGTATGCAGGTCAGGAAGCAACAGTTAGAACTGGACATGGAACAACAGACTGGTTCCAAATAGGAAAAGGAGTACATCAAGGCTGTATATTGTCACCCTGCTTATTTAACTTCTATGCAGAGTACATCATGAGAAAGCCTGGACTGGAAGAAACACAAGCTGGAATCAAGATTGCTGGGAGAAATATCAATAACCTCAGATATGCAGATGACACCACCCTTATGGCAGAAAGTGAAGAGGAACCAAAAAGCCTCTTGATGAAAGTAAAAGTGAAAGTGAAAAATTTGGCTTAAAGCTCAACATTCAGAAAAAGAAGTTCATGGCATCTGGTCCCATCACTTCATGGGAAATAGATGGAGAAACAGTAGAAACAGTGTCAGACTTTACTTTGGGGGGCTCCAAAATCACTGGAGATGGTGACTACAGCCATGAAATTAAAAGACCCTTACTCCTTGGAAGAAAAGTTATGACCAACCTAGATAGCATATTGAAAAGCAGAGACATTACTTTGCCCACAAAGGTCCATCTAGTGAAGTCTATGGTTTTTCCTATTGTCATGTACAGATGTGAGAGTTGGATTGGGAAGAAGGCTGAACACCGAAGAATTGATGCTTTTGAACTGTGGTGTTGGAGAAGACTCTTGAGAGTCCCTTGGACTCCAAGGAGATCCAACCAGTCCATTCTGAAGGAGATCAGCCCTGGGATTTCTTTAGAAGGAATGATGCTAAAGCTGAAACTCCAGTACTTTGGCCACCTCATGTGAAGAGTTGACTCATTGGAAAAGACTCTGGTGCTGGGAGGGATAGGGGGCAGGAGGAGAAGAGGACGACAGAGGATGAAATGGCTGGATGGCATCACTGACTCGATGGACGTGAGTCTGAGTGAATCCAGGAGATGGTGTTGGACAGGGAGGCCTGGGATGCTGCCATTCATGGGGTTGGACACAACTGAACGACTGAACTGAACTGAATGGGGTCAGACAGGGAAGGCAATGGCACTGCACTCCAGTACTCTTACCTGGAAAATCACATGGACAGAGGAGCCTGGTAGGCTGCAGTCCATGGGGTCACTAAGAGTTGGACACGGTTGAGCAACTTCACTTTCACTTTTCACTTTCATGCATTGGAGAAGGAAATGGCAAACCACTCCAGTGTTCTTGCCTGGAAAATCCCAGGGACAGGGTAGCTTGTGGGCTGCCATCTATGGGGTCTCACAGAGTCCGACATGACTGAAGCGACTTAGCAGCAGCAGCAGCAACAATGGGATCAGATGCCATGATCTTAGTTTTCTGTATGTTGAGTTTTAAGCCAACTTTTTCACTCTCCTCTTTCACTTTCATCGAGTCTCTTTAGTTCTTCACTTTCTGCCATAAGGGTTGTATGACCTATACATCTGAGGTTATTGATATTTCTCCTGATAATCTTGATTCCAGCTTGTGCTCCATCCAGCCCAGCATTTCCCAGAGTGTCCTCTGCATATAAGTTAAATAAACAGGGTGATAGTACACAGCTTTGACATCCTTCTATCCCAATTTGGAGCCAGTTTGTTGTTCCACGTCCAGTTCTAACTGGTGCTTACTGATCTGCATATAGGTTTCTCAAGAGGCAGGTCGGGTGGTCTGGTATTTCCATCTCTTGAAGAATTTTCCATAGTTTGTTGTAATCCACACAGTCAAAGGCTTTGGCATAGTCAATAAAGCAAATGTAGATGTTCTTCTGGAATTCTCTTGCTTTTTTAATGATCTAGTGTATGTTGGCAATTGATATCTGGTTCCTCTGCCTTTTATAAATACAGCTTGAACATCTGGAAATTCACAGTTTACATACTCTTGAAGCCTGGCTGGGAAAATTTAGAGCATTACTTTGTAGTGTATGAGATGAGTGCAATTGTGTAGTAGTTGGAACATTCTTTGGCATTGCCTTTCTTTGAGCTGGAATGAAAACTGACTTTTTCCAGTCCTGTGGACACTGCTGAGTTTTCCAAATTTGCTGGCATGTTGAGTGCAGCACTTTCACAGCATCATCTTTTAGAATTTGAAATAGCTCAACTGGAATTCCATCACCTCCACTAGCTTTGTTTGCAGTGATGCTTCCTAAGGCCCATGTGACTTTGCATTCCAGGATGTCTAGCTCTAGATCACACCATTATGGTTATCTGGGTCATGAAGATCTTTTCTGTATAGTTCTTCTGTGTATTCTTGCCACCTCTTCTTCGTATCTTTTGCCTCTGTTAGGTCCATACCATTTCTGTCCTTTTTTTGTGCCCATCTTTGCATGAAATGTTCCCTTGGTATCTCTAATTTTCTTGAAGAGATCTCTAGTCTTTCCCATTCTATTGTTTTCCTCTATTTCTTTGCATTGATCACTGAGGAAGGCTTTCTTATCTCTCCATGCTATTCTTTGGAACTCTGCTTTCAAATGGATATATCTTTCCTTTTCTCCTTTGTCTTTAGCTTCTCTTCTTTTCTTAGCCATTTGTAAGGTATAGGAGCTATTTGTAAGATATAGCTATTTGATGGTATAAGAGTTTATAAAAGTGTTTTAAGACAAATTTCTTGCAAAAAGTTGATTACTGATTTTTGCTCTTCTCTGGATTATGTCCTTTCTTCTCCTAATACTGGGTTTAGTCTAGTTTCCTAGGTAACAAACTCAATTATTGATTTGCGACCTCTTCTCTTCTTTAATGTAGGTATTCAATGCTGCATATTCCCCTCTGAGCTCTGCTAAACTTATATTCCAGACAAGTAAAACCTTATTTTCACTTAGAAACTTGCACAGAAAGATTTATAGTAGCTTTATTTGTAATAGCACAAACTGGATGATATCCAAATGTCCTTCAAAAAGTGAATGGTTTAAAAAAAGAAAAAAAAACAACAACTGTAATTTCTTCACAGCACCAATACTACTCAGCAAGAAAAAGGGAAAACTATTAAAAACATAATAATTTGGATAGAAAAAGGACAAGGTTCTGCCTAATTCTTTTATGTTCCTCCCCTCTAGTAGCTACAAGATCTTCTTAAATTTTTCAGAAGAGGAAAATCCTAGAGAACCTTCACTCATAACTCAGACTCCAATAAAGCTTAGAACTGGATTGAAAATTCCTGAAGATCCAGATTATCCTTTATGGTGAACATGCCAGTATGTTCTGGGGAATCCCCAGAATAAGCTAAGTCGGGGAACTTTATAAAATATTTTTTTAAAAAACTTAGGTTTTATAACTACTCCTTTTCTTAATTGTAATTACTTTCTCCCACAGAGAGAAAACTGTCTCTTCATATCTACAATATATTATTTTCCAAATCTAGTATATATTTAATATGCTTTCAGATCCCTGTGAGAAACAAATTTATATACTACAGTACAGTGTGTACAGTTCTTTTTTATCTCTAGTCTTTATAAGTATCCAGCCAACATACTGTTTACAGGTCATTTTCCCCACCCTCTTTAGTATGGTTGTTTGATTCATTGTTAAGAGATTCACTGATTTTCATCTGCACTCTATCTTGGGTTGTTTGTAATTTTATCAAAATATCACATGGTATGTCAAAAATATATAAAATTCTTATTTTTGAGAATACCTTAATACAGCTAAAGCGCTTCCCAGGTGGTGCAGAGGTAAAGAAGCCACCTAATAATACGAGAGATGCAGATTTAATCCCTGGTTTAGGGAGGTCCCTTGAGAGGGAAATGGCAATCTACTCTGGTATTTTTGCCATGAACAGAGGAGCCTGGCAGGCTACAGTCCACGGGGTCACAAATAATTGGACACTACTGAGCAACTGAGTAGCAGCAACACTGTACTTCAATTAATAAAGCTAAGGGGAAAACTGTAAGAAAAAAATTCAGTAATGGATTGTCATAAGAAATGGTGGCAAAACAATCATAGTCCATATGCAAAATAAATTAACCTTGCCCTATACTCACATCTTATTAAAAAATTAACTCAAAATGGAATGTAGGTCTAAATATAAAGTGTAAACTTATAATACTTGAAAAAGAAAATATAGAAGACAATCCTGTAACATTAAGCCAAAGATAAAACAACTACAAACTACACAAGAACAGAAATAGGTAAGTTGGGCTAGATAAAATGAAAAGATTTTGCTCTTCATCAGACCTTATTAAAAATCTCACCAACTGGGAGTAAATAGTTTCAAAACATATCCATAAAGATATTTTACCTACAATATATAAAGAACTCTTACAACTTGATAATAACTCACCCAAATACAAACCACCCAGTACAAAGTGGGAAAGAGATTGAAACATAGTTCCTCCAAAAGATATGTAGATAGAAAATTAAGATATGAAAAATTTCCGCTGTCGCTCACTATTCAGAGAAGCAGATTTGTGTCTATAAGAATGGCTAAAATTAGAAAGCCTGACCATACTGAGAATGCAAAATAGCTGAAACTCTCATTCACTGCTGGGGATGATCTAAATGCCATAACTTCAGAAAATGTGTGGCAGTTTTTAAAACATTAGCAATATGCCTATTGTGCAACACAAGTATTCTGCTCCTGGATATTTACTCAAGATAGATGAAAGCATTTATTCTTATATAAATTCATATACTAATATTCACAGCAGCTCTATTTATAATATACAAGACTGAGAACCACCCAAACGTTTATCAAGAGAAGAAAAAATTTTACCATGCCCACACAATAGAATTTACTCAACGATGAAAATAAATGAAGTATTGCAATAAGCAATTATGAATATAAAAATAAAAATGTTTAGCATAAGAAACCAGGGAAGAAAGCATACCACAGATTATTCCATTTATATACAATTCAAGAAAATGTCAGTTTAAATGTATCTATACTATCAGAAAACAGATCAGTGGTTTTCTTGGGTTGCAAGAATTGGAGAAGTTGAGAGTGAGAAGTAGGGGTGAGGGAGGAAACGTTCGTGGTGATGGCTCTGTTTACTGATCATACCCCATGGACTATAGCCTGCCAGGCTCCTCTTTCCATGGAATTTTCCAGGCAAGAATACTGGGGTGAGTTTCCATTCCCTTCTACAGGGGAACTTCCTGACCCAGGGATCAAACCAATACCCTTGACTGCACCTCAAGTATACCTTAAAAACCTAAAAAGTGAAATCAAACAAAATATAAAGGTTCTTCACTGGGTCAAAGTTTCACTGAGAGGCTTGAGCACCAGGTGTCAACAAGAAGAAGGAACCAGGAAAGTTTTGCAACTAAAGGAAAGATCATGTATTTCTTACGTGAGCCACAACCATTGAATGCTCACCGCCAGCACTGAAGGGCCCCCAGGTCCATACCCACTGGGAATGATCTCTAATTCCTTCCTTCTCTTTCTGCCACTACCTGGCTGGGGCATCCCATTGTCATCCCTCCATGACATCCCAGAGCTCTAGTCGCCAGAGAATTGGGAGGTGGCAGATCTGCCACCTTTGCTTTCGTACTAGGATCTGTAACCGTGCCTCTCACCATGACCCATACCAAGGGAAAGTCCCGTGCTAGAAAGCACGCAGTCTTATTCTAAGTGCCCAAGAGTGGAGACAGACAAATGGCTCTCTGGGCATTCACATGACTTATTGCTTCTGAAGGATCAGGAGCCCTGGAATCCCAGGTTTCTTGTTTACTCACTCCTGTGTAGAGCATTCTGCACCACATAGCCCTGCCCTCTACTTGCTTAGAGGTACAGCTCAGCTACCCAATTCTGACCCCTGTGTTATTACACATTTTGCATTTCTATTTGAAAGATGTGTTTTTTCTATCCCCAGCAATGTGCAACTACAGCAGACATTTAGAGGATGCAGGAATAAGTTAAACTTTTTTCTTCTAATGTCCTTTTCTGATCCACTCTGTATTTAGAAGCTGCCTGCTCCTGCTTCTAATTTTCCCCAGCACTAAACTCTGTGCTGAGCCAACTTTCCCCCTAGTAGTAATTTGCTTAATACTTCCATAGCTACATGAAAGCCTTACTCTTTAAAATAGTGATGATACTCAAAAATTTAGCTGCTATTTATAATAAGAAATATATGCTAAATTTCAACACTTTCCAATTATGTATATGCTGAAAAACAAAATTAAATTTTCAAAAAACACTATTTACCCACTATTTACCCACAGTTTATACAATACACTGTGGATTTTTTTAAATTCTATTCTCCTTGAGTACAGAAAAAAAATGCTATTACTCTACTAAATTGATTAAATAATTTCAGACACCAGTAAGTTGTGAGCCGTAATTTGAAAAATGGTGCTGTCAACTATTATTAAAACTGAATTAACCTAGTGATTTATTAACTAGATATTTCTCCCAAGTAGAAATATACACAAAAGTGCCCACAAAAATCTATAACCAAATGTATGATGAGTTGCAAGCCCTATTACTTTCCTTCATTTTCATGCATTTGCACACAGTCTGAGAAAAACCCTGCAATAAGGAAACTTGCTTAACTTTGCATAACAGTGTTTCTTGAACTTAATCATGAAAAGTGCATTTCCAAAATATTTACAGACAACTAAATGAAACAAATCTAGGACTAGCTTGTGAATGAGCATTTGAAGGAATAAGATGTGGAGAATTCTGCTTTAGACATGAAAAAGAAATTCATAAATAATTCAAGTGCCAACCATTCTCTAAATTAAAGCACAGACTGATGATGCTGGGCTGCACTGGAGGTCCTCAGCCTGGAGATCCACTCTGAAAATTACTTGGAAAGAGTAGACAAATGTGTTTTGGTGCTAAGAGATTTGGAGATGGAGAGATAACTCTGTTACAAGTAAAAGGGGTGAATCACCAAGTTACATTCAGGGATACAAGGATATTAGAGTCACTTGGTTTATAGGACTCTTACACAGATGATCTGTGCATCAGCTATTGCTATCAAATTATTTTGTCTCCTTAACTCTAAATGGAAGGTAAAGTCAATGACAGAGGCACCACCAAAGACCCAGGCATCTGTAGGAATGTGCTGATACAACTGGGAAAGGTTTTTTCTTCTTATTTGACTGCCCAGTGACTACCAGATATCAAAATAAGCACACTTTAAATACATCATTCTGGAAGCAAAGGAGCATTCATTACATAATATGAGTAGTTAGTAACAACAAATAGCTGGACAACTCCTGCAAGTCTGGAAGACAGTCTAAGATCAGAGCAGATATGGCACATGGGGCAACATCCAAGGAAGGAATCTAGGCCTGAAAACAAGCCAGAGTCAGAAGGAGAGGCTGAGAAAATTGTCTTGTTTGCTGCGGTAAAATTCTGTTGGGGTGCCATTCTGGTCCCCTTCTCTAAGAACTAAGTTTTACCCACAGTTCTTTCTTAAGAGATCAGTGCAGCTCCCAAATAATACAAGTGACTCAAATTCCTTCCCCGAGTTGATTGGACTGATATAAATAGTCAGGCCTAAACTGGACAAATAAGCCTCCTGAAAATGAATTTGTTTACCAAGAATATACTCAATCTTTTGAGTCCCAGAAGTGAAGGTTTGGAATAACTTGAAGGCGTTAACCATGTTTGATCACTCTGCCTGTATCTCAAAGGCAAGGAAACTGACTGGATCAAAGAGTGTTAATCAAACCCAGTGAAACCCATATCTTTCTAAAAAACATCCACTTTTGCTTGAATAAGTTATAATGTGTGTCAGCATCTTACATGCAAGTAACCTAAACTTATGTGCACATAAGCCATCCCAAATGAAGCCTTGGTCCTATCTCAGTCAAAGCATCTTTAAGCTCTTAGCAACCCAATAGGGTATGAACTATGGAAGAGGAAATTGTGGAGAACTCAGGCACTGAATATGACACAAAGTTTCTCATACACTTTCTCATACAATTCTCACACACAGATTGGAGCACCCCACCTTTTATACTCAAACTAATATAGAATATTAAGAAAAGAAAATAAGAGACTATAAATATTAGGGGAGAAAGGCATTTTTATCAACTCTGTCAGAAGTAGAGCTTTGGACAGCCTGAATAACACTAAGTTTTGGAGGGTTCAATGGAACATAATGGATACAGTGGGAAGAAAGAAAGAAACAGCCTTTGTACCTCTATTCTAGACTTCTAGATGGAAAACGTCATGAGAATTTACCAGGGGAAGAAAATTTAGGACATGGTTCAGGACACAAACTGGTCATCAGTGAAGACTGTATTTTGCAAGATACCCTCTGCGATCAGTATATCAGGAACTTAAGCATGCCTATAGGTACAGTAGACAATATTAATTGATTGACAACAGCAATTCTTTTAAATTCTGCCAACACAACTCCAATTTTGCATGAGAGGCAGTATATTCAGAACCAGGAGATGAATCTTGATTGCTAAAAAGGAATTTGGTCGAAAGGATAATTTTGATCCCTTTCCTGGAGACTAGAGCTGCAACTCAACTTTGGTCAATGAGAGGTAAGATTATGTCTACTAAGGGCTTGTGAGAAAATTGTTTCTCCGTAATAAAAAGGGAGTCCTTTTCCCTGTCTCTTCTTTTTCCTTCATTTTCTAAGGAAAAAAAAATGAATGTTTATTTATTTTTGTATAACCATAGTTGATTTACAATGTGTTAGTTTCATGGGGTCGCTAGGAGTCAGACATGACTGAGCGACTTCACTTTCACTTTTCACTTTCATGCATTGGAGAAGGAAATGGCAACCCACTCCAGTGTTCTTGCCTGGAGAATCCCAGGGATGGGGGAGCCTGGTGGGCTGCTGTCTCAGGGGTCACACAGAGTTGGACACGACTGAAGCGACTTAGCAGCAGCAGCAGCAGCAGTTACATGTGTACACCTTCAGATTCTTTTCCATTAGAGCTTATTACAAAATATTAAATCGAGTTCCATGTGCTAACAGTAAATCCTTCTTTTTATCATTCTTATATATAATGATATATATCTGATAAATCCCCAATTTATCCTTCCACTTCTTTCTCTTTTGGTAACTATAAGTGTGTTTTCTGTCTCTGAACTGTTTATGTTTTGAAAATAAATTGATTTGCATTTCTTTAGTTTCCACAATAAGTAATATCATATAATATGTTTCTTCCTCTGCCTAATTTACTTCACTTGATATGATAATTTATTGGTCTATTGCAAATGGCAGTATTTCATTCTTCTATGTGGATGAATACTATCGTACTATGTATACAGTAGAATATTATCTGTGTTGGTACTATGGTAAAGAACCCATCTACCAATGCAGGAGTCATAAAAGACATGGGTTCAATCCCTGGGTTGGGAAGATCCATGGAGGAGAGCATGGTAACACACTCCAGTATTTTTGCCTGGAGAATCCTTATGGACAGAGGACCCTGGGGGCTACAGTCCATAGCATTGCAAAGAGTCAGACATGACTGAAGTGACCTAGCATGTATATATGTATCACATCTTTCTTATTTATTCTACCCTTGATGGACACAGGTTGCTTCCATGTCTTGGCTATTGTAAATAGTGCTGCAGTTAACATTGGTGTGCATGTATCTTTTCATATTAGAATGTTTGTTTTATCTAGGTAGATGCCCCAAAGTGGGATTGCTAGGTCATGTGGTAACTCTATTTTTAGTTTTTTAAGGAATCTCTATATTGTTCTTCAGAGTAGCTGCACCAATTTATATTCCCACAGTGTAGGATGGTTCCCATTTCTCCACACCCTCTCTAGTATTTATTATTTGTAGACTCTTTATAGCCATTCTGACTAATTGTGAGGTGATAGCTCACTGTAGTTTTGATTTGCATTTTTCTGATAATTAGCAATGGTGAGCATCTTCTCATGTGCCTTGTGGCCACCTGAATGTCTTCTTTGCTGAAATATCTATTCAGATCTTCTGCCCATTTTTTATTGGGTTCTTTGGTTTTTGTTTATTCAGCTGTTCATGTATTTTGGAAATTAAGCCCTAGTAGGTTGCATCATTTGCAAATATTTTTCCTAATACATAGGCTGTTTTTTCATCTTGATGATGATATTCTTTTTGTGTAAAAGATTATAAGTGTGATTAGTTCCAATTTGTTTGGTTTTGCTTTTATTTTTCTTTCCATGTAAGACAGAACTAAGAAAACATTGCTAAGATTTATGTCAGATAATGTTTTGCCTAAGTTGTCTTTTAGCAGTTTCATGATGTCATATATTTATGTTTAAGTCTTAAAGCATTTTTAATTTATTTTTGTGTATGAGGTGAGGGAGTGTTCTAACCTCATAAATTCACACAAGGTTGTCCAGCTTTCCCAGCACCACTTACTGAAGAGACTGTCTTTTCTCCATTGTATATTCTTGCTTTCTTTGTTGACGATTAATTGACCATAGTGTGAGGGTTTATTTCTGGGCTCTCTGTTCTGTCCCTTTGATCTAAATGTTTTGTGTGGTGTGTGTGGCCAATACTATACTGTTTTGATTGCTAGAGCTTTGTAATGTTATCTTAAGCTTGGACGACTCTGCCTCAGACTTATTCTTCTTCCTCAGAATTGCTTTGTCAATTCAGGGTCTTTTGTGGTTCCGTATACATTTAAAGGTTTTGTGTTCCCATTCCGTAAAAAAATGTCATGGGTAATTTGATAGGTATCCCATTAAATTTGTAGATTGCTTTGAGTAGTTTGACCATTTTAATAATATTAATTCTTCCTGTCTAAGAGTACGGAACATCTTTCCACTTCTTTTGAGTCATCTTCAATTTCCTTTATCACTCTTTTATAGCTCTTAGCCTACAAGTCTTTCAGCTTCTTGGTAAGATTTATTCCTAAGTATGTTTCTTATTTGTATTCAAGAATCTGTTTCTTTTCTTTCTGATATTTCATTGTTACTGTAATGAACAGATTTCGGTATGCTAATCTTGTGTGCTGCTACCTTGCTAAATTCATTTATCAGTTCTAATAGTTTTTGGCTGGAGTTTTTTTGATTTTTCTATATAGAGTATCAAGTAATCTGCATTTAATTACAATCTTATCTCTTCCCTTCCAATGTGAATAACTTTTATTTATTTTTCTTGTCTAATTGCTGATTCTAGGATGTCCAAAACTACATTCAGTAGAATAAAGTCTAATATTACATTCAGTAGAAATGATAATCCTGTCTTCTTCCAGATTTTAGAAGGAAAGTTTTCTACTTTTCATCATTGAGTATTATTTTTATTATGAGCTTATCATAAGTAACTTTTATTATGTTGAGATATGCTCCCTCTATACCCACTTTGTTCAGAATTTTTGTCATAAATGGATGTTGCATTTTATCAAATGCTTTTTCTACATCTATTGAAGTGGTCATGTGGTATTTGGTACCTTCTTTGTTGACGTGGTATATCACATTGACTGATTTGCCTATGTTGAAACATTCTTATGACCCCAGGATGAATTCATTTTGATCATTGTGTGCAATTTTTTTAATGTGTCCTTAGATTTGATTTGCTAATATTTTGTTGAGAGTTTTTGCATCTATGTTTATGAAAGATATAGACTTGAAATTTCCATTTTTGGTATTTTCTTGTTTGGTATTACAGTGGTAATTCTTTCTTTTTTTCTCTATTTCTAAAGAATAGGTTGTTATTTCTCCTCTTATTTTGTTTAGTTGGTTCCTCTCTCTTTTTCTCTTTTGTTCATGGTGAAACTGGGCAGAGGTTTGTTGATTTTATTTACCCTTTCAAAGAACCAGTGCTTGGTCTTATTGATTTTTTTCCATTTTTTTAACTCTCTTTTTTATTTATTCTCTCTGAACTTTATAACTTCCTTCCTTTGGTCTACTTTATGTTTTGTTTGTTCTTCTTTTTTTCCATTTTATTAGGTTGGGCTTCCCTTATTCTTTCAGTTGGTAAAGAATCACCTGCAAGGCAGGAGACCTGGGTTCAATCCCAGGACTGCAAAGATCCCCTGGAGAAGGGAAAGTCTACCCATGCCAGTATTCTGGCCTGGAGAACTCCATGGACTGTATAATCATGGGGTTGCAAGAAGTTGGACAAGACTGAGTGACTTTCACTTTCAGATGGTAGGTTAGGTTGCTCATTTGAGATTTTTGTGGTTTATTGAGGAAAGCCTGTATCACCAGTAACCTCCCTTAAGAACTGTTTTTTCTGCATCCCATAGATTTGGGGTGGTTATGTTTTATTTTCATTTCTCTCCAAGTATTTTTTAATTTCCTCTTTGACATCATAGTTGAGCTGTTTGGTTTTTAGTGACATGATGTTTAGTTTCCAGGCAATCATTTTTTTCTCATTTCTCTTCATGTGATTGATTTCTACTTTCATTCTATTGTGTTCAGAAAAGAGGCTTGAAATAATTTCTATCCTTTTAAATTTGTTAAGGATTGTTTTGTGTTCTAGTTTGTGGTCTATCCTAGAGAACATTCCATGTGAATTTGAAAAGAATGTGTACCCTCGGTGTTTTCGGATTTAACATCATGAAATGTTAATTAAATCTAACAGTTCTATTTTTGTCATTTAGGAATTTTGTTGCCTCAGTGAGTTTCTGTCTGAAAGATCTGTCCATCAAGGTGTGTGGAGTGTTAAATTCTCCTACTATCATTGTATTCCCATTAGTTTCTCACTTTATGTCTGTTAGTATTTATTTTATGTACTTAGGTGCTTCTATACTGGGCGCATATATATTAACAAATGCAATATCCTCTTCTTGTACTTATCCTTTTATCACTATATAATGTCCTTATTTATATTTTTTAATTTATTTTAAAGTCTATTTTGCCTGAGCATTCTTACCCTTGCTTTCCTGTCACTTCTATTTTCATGAAATTTTTCCCACCCCTTCAATTTCTATCTGTATGTATCATTTTCCCTAAAGTGGTTCTCTTATACGCAACATAATGTAGGCTCTTGTTTTATTATCCAATCTGCCACTCTATGTCTTTTGATTGGAGCATTTAGTCCATTGGCATTTAAGTTAATTATCATTAAGTATAATTTTATTGCCATTTTAAACCTTGCTTTCCAGTGATTTGGTGTTTCTCTTTGTTCCTTTCTTTTAGTTTTTCATTTTGTGGTTTGGTGGTTTTCTTTTGTTTTATGTGTGTGCTACTTTTTTTGTGTGTGAATCTATTATATACTTTTGAACTGTGATTTCCCTGTGTTTCAAGTATATTAGCCCATTACTATGTCTACTTGCTTTTGACTCATAGTCATTTAGACTGAAACACATTATTAGAAAAAAAAATCCAAATTTTCTTACTCCCCTCCCCAATATTTTGTGATTTTGATGTTCTCTTTTATATCTTCATATGTATCCTTTTGAAGTTCATTGCTATTATCATCACTTTCACAAAATATATCTCTTTTTTTTAAATATATATACTGGGTTAAGTGATTTACTTTACAATTGTGATATTCCCTGTTCCTAGATTCTTACTTATTTTCTATAAAGACCTCTCAATATTTCTTTTAGGATAAATTTAGTATTTCTTTAATATTTTAGTTTTTGCTTTTCTGAGAAATCCTTTCTCTCTCCTATACTAAAAGGTAATCTAGCTACATAGAGTATCCTAGGTTCCAGGTTTTCCCTTTGTAGGTTTTAAGTATATCTTGCAACTTATTTCTGCAATAATTTTGTAGAGATATCAGCTGATAGTGTTATGTGGGGTCCCTTGTAATTAACTATTTGTTTATCTCTTACTACCTCCAGAAACCTCTCTTTATCTTTAAATTTTGTTACTTTAAATATAATATGTTTTGATCTATATCTATGATGCTTATGTTTTTTAGGATTCTCTGTGCATCCTATACCTGGATATCCATCTCTTTTTTTAGGTTTGAGAATTTTTCATCCATAATGTCTTCAAATACACTCATTTTCTCTTTCTTATCCTTTTGGAATCCCTATTATGCATAGATTGGTAACTTTATATTATATTATAGGTCTCATATACTGCTTCCATTTTTTTCATTTTTCTTTCTGTCTGCTATTCTGATTGTATGATTTTCATTGTTTTATTTTCCTGATCACTTATTCATTCTTCTGCATTATATAGTTTATTATTCATGGCCTTTTACTCATCTTGGTCTTAGCAAATGAGTTTCCAAATTTTAAATTGTTCTTCTATAAGTTTCTAGTTAATTTTTTATAGTGATCTCCTTTTATATTGATTACCTTCCTTAATTCCATCACTATTTTTATTATCTCTTTTTAGATCTCAGGGTCTAGTGGACTGGAGTGGTCTGTTTCACTGTTCATTCTTTCAGAAGAATTCTCTTGTTTTAATTTGGAGTAGTTCCTCTGCTTCTTTATTTTATTTATATTTCTCTGACTTTATAAATTTAAGTGCAACTGTTATCTCCTGTGGTCTTGAAGGGCTATTTTTAAGTGGGAGCATGTCTGTATAGTCTTCCTGAGTCTAATTTTTTTGGTGCAAAGGCTGTTTATATAGATAGATAGATGCCTCCATGTCTTTCCTCAGTGTGTACTGGGCATAACCCCTATATACAGCATGTAATTGTTATTTTGGAGACAGAGCCTGATTTGATGTTGAGCAGGGTCTTATCTTTGCTCTGTGGTTGTCACAACTTTGTTGGGAGCATGGTCTGCTCACGGTTGTTGAAGTAGAAGCCTCTATATCCATTTCTGAGCTTTGGTGTGAGGTAGGCCAGACTAGAGCACTTCTACTGGGAGAGTATTCAGATTCTTCTGCAGGAGCTGTCCACTGGGAAGTGTGATCTGTGATGTTACTGGTCACCTATTATGTGAACTCACAAAGTATTGCTGATTGAATTGCTACTGTTGGCCCATTCTCAGCCTTGGGAATGCAGGCCACCATCCTGGGTATGCCTCAGGGCTTGTGCTCACAAAGCCACTAGCACAGATCCCCAGGCACACAGTCACTGACATCAAGGACTGGGAGCACAGTAGTCAAGCATGGACCCAAAAAGCATGGTGCTTTGAATGCTGCAGCAAAAAAAAAAAACAAAATATGAAAAAGAGGCAATATTATTACAAATTCAATAAAGACTTTAAAAGATGGTCCACAACAAAAGAAACAAAAAGACTTCTAAATCTGCTTAAGTGAACAAACAAGTGTGGAGTCATTTATGCTATAGTCTGATGATACATAACCCAATTGAATATTTACTGGATCTGTAACTCAGAATGCTAATGTTTAATTTTTTGCCAAACACTTCTTGTTTATGCCATGTATCATAGAGTTTTAGAGCTAAATGTGTCATTATAGATCATTTAAGTCAAATAGGAAAACATGTAAAACAGATACCAGGAAGAGAGTTCAAGGTTTTAGCTCAGAGCAAGTATCCCGGGAGTAATGGAAAATAGGAATGAAGTATCAAAAAAGCTAAAGTTAGAAAAACATGGATGGGGGGAAGTGGTCTCAATTACTTCCAGTGTTTGCAAATCTCCTTCCTGGACTGGAAAGGGCATTGGTAGGCTGCCTCTCTTAAAAAGTGAGGGGCAGCTTAGACATGCAGCTAAGAGGTATGGCAGAAATTAAAATCCAATTTATCAACTTCCAGTCCATTTTCTTTTTTACTTTATATCCATTATCAAGTTAAAGCTGTACACAAGATGGTAAGGGTGAGTGATAAACTGGTGAGTTGCAAAATCAAACGAACCCTGAAAAGACCCTAAGGCTTCCCACATCAACCTGCTGATGTGATCAAAATCCCATCTGCTTGAGAACTGAAATCCTCTTGAATCTAAAAGCCAAGAATTTCCTCTCATGTTCAAATCATTCAGCGCTCCTGGCAACACAGTGTTCAGAGATATCACTATAAATGGACCTTATTTTCTAAAGGGAATATTGTTTTTCTTATTAAATCATTGAATCCCTCTCTGGTTTTTAGAGGGGAGGGCTGCTTGCTTTTTAATTTGATTTTTGCTTTTGTCATTCCAGAAATTCAGGTAGTAAGATGACACAAAGGATACCTTCCCTAGAGGGGACAATGTTTACTGTCTGTCTTCTGGCTCTGGGTATTCCTTTTAATTTAGTTGCATGTAGTCAAACTGATAGTAGTTTGATATTTTTCATCTTTTCTTGTATTTAGGAAAAATATGTCAATTTTTGAAAAATAGGTCAAAAATTCAGCAATACCATATTCTCATTTCTCCTATCCCCATAAACCCAGTCCTCTCCACCAATGTAACTTGAAATACAATGGTTAATGAATATCTGGTTTTTCTTTGATAAATGGAAGAAGACAGAAAGCCATACTCATACACTTACTGAGTATGGATCAGCTTGGGGTTGCTTCAGTTGCCTTCATTCATCAAATTGGGATAATACACTACAGAAATACCTTCATTCATTTAGTTTTCCCAAGATAGGGTATATGATCACACGCACAGCGCAGAGCTTTGGAAAAGCTCTTACATTCCTTTGCAAGATACACCTATATTTAGAGTAAAGAAAAGGTAGGCATTTTCAGTCACTCACCTTAAGGAGTTGGGAGGTAAGATGCCTTTGGATTTAACTATGACACCATTACCAAAAGCAAGAAAAATGAAAATTCTATCATTATAAAAAATGAGTTCATATTCATATTTCAGGGTTTTCCCCCACAGGCATACTTTATTAATCAAGACCTTATTAAAATTTACTCACTAGGATAGATTGTTATATCTCTTCAGAGTCTTTTAAACTAAATGATATCTTTCCTCATGACACTGTGTTTCTCAGGAATTCAAGAAATATAGTCCATTCTGAGTTTCTGATTCCCATTATTTGTGTGAGTGTGTTAGTCACTCAGTCATGTTAGTTGCTCTTTCCGACCCCATGGACTATAGCCCACCAGGCTCCTCTGTTCATAGGATTCTCCAGACAAGAATGCTGGAGTGGGTTTCCATTTCCTTCTCCAGGAGATCTTCCCAACCCAGGGATCGAACCCAGATCTCCTGCATTGCAGGCAAATGCTTTACTACTTGAGCTACTAGGAAAGCCCTCCTGTTATTTAAGTTTTCTCAAATAATTATTTTACTGTAGCAAAATTACTTCCCAAATCATCCTATCATATTTCCATAAAATATTGGTTGTTTAAACTTTTATTTTCACTCGTCTCTAAATATAATGATGGCTTTGCATTTACATATTTTTTGTGAAGCAAATTTTTTTTTTTTTGCTTTATAACAAAAGAATCTCTTTTCTGTCCTATCTATCCTATTATATTATTTGTGTGTTCTACTGACATCTGGATTCTGAGGATATGAATCAATTACAAGCTCAGTTGCATTGACCTGTCACACACAAGCTGGCCCATAAAAACTACATGAGAAGTAGGGTCTGTAGAGAATTTCAACCTAATATATTCCCAGACTACCAAAATAAGCCAGATAGTATGTATCTCATACTTGCCAAAATTGCAAACTCAGAAATGAACCTGAGAATAAAGAATTTTGGTAAAGAATTTTCTCAGTATCCCCACTCTTCCAGATAGGATGCAATGGAAATGACAATTCTTCTACAATGAAATGAGAGTCTCGCAAGGCCCAGAGGAGTGAGCGTCTTGAATGCAGTAGAGATCTAACCTATATGCACTGTAGGATCAAGTCTACAATTTCACACAGCCCCTGCTCTGACTCTACCTTAACCCTCTCTCACTCAACCCTCTCTCACTCTTCCTTAGGAAGCATCATTTGACTCTAGATTTTCTAGATTTGAAATTCCTTCATTGCCTTTTCTTATATCAACATTATCACTTTCCATCAGGGAAGTTCTGTCTTTCAGAAGACCAGCAAGTTGAGTTTCTGGATCTCATCTTCCTTAAGATTTTGGCTCATCTATTGACTCATCAGATGATTCTGAACTTTCTTAAAAACTAGCTACTGTGTAAAAGAGGCAGCCTTGAACCTCCCTTCTCTTACTTTCAGTTCCTGCATTTTATAAGTCATGATTCAAGGTGGATTGCAAATTAAAGAAAAAGAATTAATTCTTCATGATCCTTCAGAGCAAATTATTTCAGAAGTGCATTTTAAAAAGTATGAGAGCCATAACTAATTCTGTCATGTCTCACCATCATGAGAAATGAGCACTACACTGTGTGGGAAAGTGATTCACTGGTGGGGATGTAAATTCAGTCATTTTCCAAGGAGACTGAAACTGGGCAGAGGTCGCCCCTAGATTCTGCCCATACAAATTTCTTCTTCAGAGTATTTTTATAGGATGAGAGTATAAAGGCAGTAAGTATGGAATAAGATATTTATTACTATACTCCAAGACCTCAGGCCATGGAACACGCACATACAAAAGCCTGAAATGAGACTGAGAGATACGGAAAGTCAGAATGAGGTGGTCAGGTTGTGAGTGTATGAAAATATCCCTGTGGGGATGGGCCTTCACACTGGTTTCCTGGTCCATGATGACCTGTAGCCCAGACTCAGGCTGCTCACTTTCCATCTAACATAGTCCTTGAACTCATAGGCGTAGGGTAAGTTCATATAACAGTTATAACCTTAACTTGAGATATCCTAGAGACAGATGAGTTCAAGTGAATGAGGCTAGTTGAGCTTGAGGATCCAATGGAGAGGTATCCCAGGTCCTGACTAGGATTCAAAGGCTCTTCCCTCCTTTTCACCAGGGTCTACCTCCAGAGGAAGGAGACAGAAAGAAAGGAGAGATGAGAGGGCATGGGAGCAGACAAGCCAATATTAAATTTCTGGCCCAAGAGGATTCTTTGATGGTCAGGCTCAGAAATGCCCTTTGGGAGGAGGGGGAAGGAAAAGTCTGGGCAGAATTGAACTCCTCTGTTTCTTATTTGTGCTTCTTGACACAATCCCACAGTTGTCAGGTAATTTGTGATTACCCTTTGAACATCTGAGATAACATTGCTTTAATTAATTATTTTTAATTGAAGGATAGTTGCTTTACAGTATTCTGTTGGTTTCTGCCAAACACCAACATGAGTCAGCCATAGGTACACATATGTCCCCACCCTCTTGAACCTCCTTCCCACCTCCATCCTCCTCCCACCCCTCTAGGTTGTTACAGAGCACTGGTGTGAGTTTCCCAAGTCATACAGCAAATTCTCATTGGCTATCAATTTTATACATGGTAATGTATGTTTCCATGTTACTTTCTCCATACCTTCCATCCTCTTCTGCCTTCCCTCCACCCTGCACCATGTTCATAAGTCTGTTCTCCATGTCTCTGTCCCCAAATATTGCTTTTATAAGGGAAAAATGCAGCAGTCCTAAAGCTTCATTTAGAACTCACCAAGTACAGCATATAGAGACTCAGGGAAGCACAAAGAGCTGAATTACAAGGCATGCTTGTGAATGGTGGAGAAGCTGCAGATTAACTTTAGCTGAGAAAAAAACTCAGCTCTTTAGCCACCCTCAAGGCTCTTACATTACTCCAAATATCCTCTGAGCCCCAGGGATCTCTAGGTTATTTCCTAGGCACATGTGAGGGACAGGGAGGGGCCTGAGTTATCATAGTATCTTGCCAGGCAACAGATTAGGCAGGATGCAAGTGTATCTCTGTGGGATCATGGAGCCCAATCCAGACATATGATGGGATTTTCAAATTGTTCTTGACCAAGGAGACCATGGACAACCCCTCAATCCCACTGAGGACAGACACAGTGTCCTGAGGGCCTCTCTGGCAGGCCATCTGTGTTGAGAAGGAAGAGACTGAGGGCTGGTTTGAGATTCCACTGGGTAAAGGGCTGGGCCCATGTAGGTGAGAAGGAGTGTGTTTGCCAAAGGTGAGTTGCTCATTCTCATCCTCAAGAAACTCTTAAGAATGGGACTCCTCTCCCCAAAACCCAGTCTCTAGTTTTCTTTTCCATATCAACCCTAACTGGGGATTCCAGGACCCATGTCAGCATCTATCCAGATTTGCGTGTTTAGTCGTTCAGTCATGTCTGACTCTGCAGCCCCACGGACTGTAGCCCACCAGGTTCCTCTGTACATGGGGGTTCTCTAGACTAGAATACTGGAGTGGGTTGTCATGCCATCCTCCAGGGGATCTTCCCAATCTAGTGATCAAACCCAGGTCTCCAGGATTGCACATGGATTCTTTTTTTTTTTTTTCAATAAGTGAAAAACTGAAAAAAACTATGCTATACTTAAATATCAAAATGGCATCAGATGTGAGAATGAATGGGAATTTTACCTAATTTTTAAAAAGCCTTTATCTTTTAAACTTATTTAAATTGAAGGATAATTGCTTTACAATATCATGTTGGTTTCTGCCATATATAAAGATGAATCAGCCATAGATATACATATGCCTTCTCCCTCTTGAACCTCCCTCCTACTATCCACCCCATCCCACCAAGCTAGGTTGTCACAGAGCACCAGGTTTGAGGTAATTCTATTGTTTATTATTCTGTTTCTATTGCTGCTATAACAGACTTCCATGAAACTAGCACCTGAAACAGCACTCATTCATTTTCTGACAGGTCAGTTAGTCAGAAGGCCAGAATCAAGTGGTCTGCTCTCCTGGGCTCTTTTTTTTTTTTTTTTTTTTCATTTTATTTGGAGGCTAATTACTTCACAGCATTGTAGTGGTTTTTGCCATACATTGACGTGAACCAGCTATGGGTGTACATGTATGCCCCATCCTGAACCCCCCTCCCACCTCCCTCCCCATCCAATCCCTCAGGGTCATGCCAGTGCACTGGCCCTGAGCACCCTATCTCATGCATCAAACCTGGACTGGTGATCTATTTCACATATTTTAATATACATGTTTTAAGGTGGATTCTTTACCATCTGAGCCACCAAGGAAGCCAGATTTGGGGTGTGATAAACAAAATATAGCAGTAGGGCCTGTAGGCTATGAAAACTTTGGGACACCTGATCCATTCAGAGGGCAGTTCATTTTGGGAAACCTTCCCTGGGGAGGAAGAAATAAATGAGAGGGATGAGTGAAATGAAGAGAGGGGTTTGGTGACCTTGGAGAATATCTATTAGGTCAGTGCTTGGGGGCAGTGACGCCAAACACCTGATTGCTTCTCACCATTGCCAAGATTATTTTTTAAACCGTATACTGGACCTACTAATTGGGAGATAAATCTGTTATCTTTTTATGCATCCATCTAGTTCAAAAGTCCAACCCTTCTCCTTCTCTGGGCTGACTGTTCCTACACTGGATTCTCCAATCATTCTTCTTCTACTCATCTCATTAATGACACTCGATATTTTTCTCCTTCATCTATGTACATAAACTACCTAGAAAATGGAAATAATTTCATCCCACTGTTACTGAACCACTGTGGTGCCTCCCACCACTAGTTATCCTGGCTGAAGGAGTAATGGCTCAGGAATCCAGGCAGTTATGTTGTGTGGGGATATCCCATTACCAGGGGAGGCACAGGAGTTTTCCTCCTCATCTTGGCCCTGATCAGACACTGAGAACCCACTGCTAGAGGCAGAGAAATCTCACATTGGACCTGAGACAGGAGCATCAGGCACGAGAGCAGTATCCAAGACAGTCTGGGGAGGCCCAGGGAAGGCAACATTGTGTCTGCGAGGTATGGAGGCAGCTAGAGAACTAAATGGCAACCCACTCCAGTGTTCTTTCCTGGAGAATCCCAGGGACGGGGGAGCCTGGTGGGCTGCCATCTATGGGGTCGCACAGAGTCGGACACAACTGAAGTGACTTAGCAGCAGCGGCAGAGAACTAAGGGAGAGTGGTCAGAGAGATGGTGTGAGAAACCCCTTGTTGTACTTCTTGTCTTTTCCTCCATCTAGTCCCCTAGAAATAAATCCATCTTGGTAGCATCCCTCCCTTTCCATAGTTCTGGAAATAATTGGAAAATTTATACTTACTAGTGAACATGAAACCTCCCAAGACTGGCTTCCCCTGGTCTCAGAGCTCCTGTATTCTCTAAGGACAAGATTCCTTGCACACATTCCCAGAAATGTGCACTGCCAAACCTTTGTCACAGGTCTCACCTTGTCTCAGCTCCCACTTACCTGTCTTGCAGGGATCTGCACTGGGAATGGCAAGTATCATAGATAAATGAGAGCAGAGAAGAAACTGGAAGTAACAGGAAAACAGTGGATCAGGGTTGCCTCTTATAAATGATTGTGCATGCTAAGTCACCTCATTTGTGTCCAACTTTTTGCAACACTATGGACTGTAGTCCACCAGGCTCCTCTGTCCATGGTATTCTCCAGGCAAGAATATTGAAGTGGGTTGCCATGATCTCCTCCAGGGGATCTTCCCAACCCAGGAATAGAATCCAGTTTTATGTCTCCTCCATTGGTGGGTGGGTTCTTTACCACTAGCGCCACCTGGGAAGCAGTTCATTTTTAAAATTCAGAATCACCTCACAAGTCAATAGATAAGCCAAAATATTAAGGAAGATGAGATGTTGAACCTTGCCTTGCTGGTCCTCTGAGAGATCGAGCTCCCTGATGGATAATGATGATATAAGATAATAAGAGGAAATGAAGGAATTTCAAACCTAGGGGGACTAGAGTCACATGATGCAGAGCCAAAGGGAAGAATGATAGAGGGTGAAGATCAGGTCAGGGCAGGAGCTGATGAAAGTGTAGACCTGATCTTACATTGCATATAAGTTAGATCTGTACCGCATCAAACTGCTCACTCCCCTGAGCTGCCGACTCTTGTTGGCCAAAGTCTTGGCCTTCTTTCCCCTCTGAAGCCAAATTAAAAATATAGACATAGAGTTTGGAGGAAATAGAAAGGTGGCTTTAATTCTCAGCCAGTGGAGAGGGGTACACTGTAAGCTCATGTCTCAAGAGCTGTGCCCCACCCTCCATGAGGAGTGTAGGGGCTTATATAAGGCAAGGGCTCCTAATCAAGGGTGGGGAGGGGGGTGAAGAACAAAGGTGATAGGATCTTGATTTCTTCCTCTTCCATTGCTTCAAAAACAGTCATAGACTGGTGTCAGTAACCCAGTCATTGAGTCTGGCAGTTCAGTGACTCTGCAGCCTTCCTTCTGATATGTAACTACTGTAACTAATATGTAACTTCCTTCTGATATGTAAGGGTAAACATCATACAGGATGTAGTTAGCATAAAGTCAAAGGAAAAAATGTGAATTATAGCTCCTGCAGAGTTAAGGAGCAGAAAAGCAAAGTTACAGACATTCAGACATTCAGAGTTAGAAGGTAGAAAAGCAAACTTAGTTTCAGACACACAGAGTTAAAGTAAAAAGAGCAGTTAAATTAAAAAAAAAAAAAATACTAGGAATGTTGAGACTTGCTCACTGTTCTCTTTATCTTCTTTGTTCTCAAAAAAGAGAAAGAGACAAACTCATTCCTCTTTTTTCCTTTCCACTGCAACATGACAACTGTGTTCCAAGACTGTCATTTTACTGTGGAAGGACTGTCATTTCTTTTCATCCTACCTGAGAGAGTGCTCACTTAATTTTTACTAAAAAAGTTTATTAGTCTAGTTTACTTCTAATTTGGGAACTTTGACAGCTCTGAGACACATACTACGTAGTTCAGATTTATTTTAGACAGCCTCATAAAATGTTAGGCTGGAGTTCTCTACAACCTGACCCTCATGAGATTTTTATGGGCCAGCTTTTGTGCAGGTATCTACTGTGCAACTTTGTGATGTGGTCAGTGCAACTGAGTTTGTAATTGATTCATGTCCTCAGGATCCACAATTCAAAGAACCCACAAATAATCTAATAGGAAGAACAGGACAATCAACAGATTTTTGTTGTTGTTGTTGTTACAAAGTAAAAAGGGAGTTACTTCACAAAAAATATGTAAATATAAAGATGTAATGAAAATGAGTGATCAGTGGAAATTAAAGTTTAAAAAACAGTATATCATACAAATATGTTAATTAAGGTGAGTTGGGAAGTAATCTTGCTATGGTAAAGGAATAATTTGAAAAGAGTGAATAATAGCAATCATAAACTCAGAATTGAGCTGTTCCGAACTCTTGAAAAACTCAGTGTGGTGTGGAAAGATACTATTTTAGATTAAAAGATGCTAAAGAGATGTAGCACCCTATCCTAGTAAACAAACTGTAATGATTTTGATTAGTAAAGTTTGGGGCACAATTGAAAAATATGTATATGAACTGACTGCATTGCAGGCAGGTTTTACTGTTTGAGCCACCATGGAAATCCATATTTGATAATAACAGAATTTTAATATATCTTTCTTGTAGTAACATTATCATAGTTAAATAGACAGGCACCCTCTTCTTCAACTGGCTTTTAGGTGGTAACCGAAAAGTCCTACCCTTCCTTTGCTCTAAATGTGCTTATGTCTTGCAAAGGAATATAAGAGTTCTTCCAAGGCTCTGGGCTGTGTGAGGGCCCATATTCCACAATCCTGGGGAAAGTAAATGAGTGAAGGTACCTCTGCAATATATTACCCCAATTTGATGAAAGAAGACAATGCAACAGCCCTAGGCATTGTTTCTTTCTTTTTCCATCAGAGAAAACCAGGTATTTATTAGCAATTATTTTTCAAGTTGCTCACACTGGTGGAGAGGGGTGGATTCCTGGAGCTAGAAGGAATGAGAAGAGGGCACTGACATAATTTTGGACATAGTTTAAATAAACGGACATATTTTCCTAAACACAAGAAAAGAGTAAAAATTATCAAGCTGCTAGCAAATCATCTACTTTGTATTAAAGTTGAAGTGACAGCATACTCATGGGAGAGCCAGAAGACAAAAAGGGAAGATTTAGGTATCACAGGTCAAAGTTTCCCATCTGTTTAGCTGTCCTTGCTATCCTTTAACTACCAGAAAATCAGGAATGGAAAGGAAAAAAAAAAAAATCCACTCTAGAGGATGGAATCAGTGACTTAAAAAGAAATAATATTTCTCAAAAAAAAAAAAAAAGTAAGTTGCATTTGTCTATTTAGAGCGATTCCTTTCAGCACTGTCTTGTCAAGAATGCCAAATGGCTTGAGTATGAGTAGAAATCCATGACTTTTAGCTTCAAGGTGATTTAATTTATCAAGCAGATGAAACTTTGAACACATCAACAGGTCGATATGGGAAGCCTTGTGTTCAAAGAATTGAATGTTAATAGCTCTTCCGAGTCTCTGGGCTTTGTGAGTGACCTTATACCCCGATACTGGGAAAACTAAATGACTGAAGGTAGCTGCCTGGTGTATTATCCAAATTCAATAAATAAAGGTAACTGACACAGCCCTGGGCTAATCCATAACCTAGTAAATGCTCCATCTTTCTTTTTCCATCAGAGTAAAACCCGGTGTTAATTAGCCATTGTCTTTAAAATATCTCACATTAATGGAGAGGGCTGAATTCGTGTGGATAGCAGGGATGAGAAAAGGGAAATGACACATTTTTTAAATAACATTTTTAATAAATTGACATATTTTTCCTAAATACAAGAAAGAGAAAAGATATCAAACTGTTAACAGTTCAACTACTTATTATTAAATTAAAAGATAGCATTCCCTAGAGCTGGGTCACACCGTTGGAAAGCCAGAAGACAAAAACTGGAACAGATAAACCTTGCTGCTTCTACTTAAGGTGTCCTTTGTACCATTTTACTACCAGAATTTTAGGAATGACAAAAAACAAAAAGAAAGAAACAAACAAACAAACAAAACCCCACAGAAGATGGATTCAATAACTTACTGAAAAACAAAAAACAGAAAACAAAACATTTCTCAAGGGAAATAAGGTCGATATAGAGTTATCTTTTTCAGCACTGTGCTTTCAGGAATGTTGATTGACTTGACCATGAATAGAAACTCTTGGCTTTTAGCTTCAAGATGATTTTAGTTCTCAAGCAAACAAAATTTTGGACACATCAGCAGGTTGGTGGGGGAACCTTAGGGTCTGGTTCTGATTTTGCAACTCACCTATTTATCACCATTATTATCCTTGGATACAACTTCAACTTGACAATGGGTATAAAGTGGAAAAGGAAGGGGAGTGGAAATTGGTAACCTGGCTTTTGATTTCTGCTATACCACTTCATGGGGTCACAAAAGAGCTGGGTCATGGGATAGTAAATTAGCTGAACACAACTTAATGACTAAACAACAGCATATCTTTTCTCAGTTACATGTCTATGCTGCCCCTTTCTTTAAGAGAGGCAGCCTTCTAACGTCCCTTCCAGTCCAAGATGGAGATTTCAAAAACCAGCAGTTATTATAACTGTACCCTCCAATCCAGATTTTTCTCATTCCAGCTTTGTTAACACTTTGTTACTGGCTTTGTTAACACTTTGTTACTGTTTTCCACTATCTTCAAGATTTATTCTCTAAACTAAAACTTTGAACTCTCTTTCAAGTTTCTCCAGACTTAGTGTTTTGTATTTTTCCCACAAATGATTTATAATGGCACTCTAAGCTCTAACACTCTGTAGTGCATAACATAAAGCAAAAAAGTGCTTGGCAGAGAATTAAACATTAACATTCTGAGTTACATATCCCAGAAGTATTCAACTGGGTGGTGATTTTTCTGGTATCATCAGTTGTTGTTCAGGTAGTAAGTCAAGGTCGATTCTTTGCATCACCATGCACTGCAGGATGCCAAGCTCCTTTGTCGTTCACTATCTCTCAGAATTTGCTGAAATCATCTCAAAGATAGTCAGTGATACTGTCTAACCATCTTATCCTCTGCTGTCCTTTCTCTGTTTTCCTTCAGTCTTTCTCAACACCAGAGACGTTTCCAAAGAGTTGGCTTTTTGCATCAGGTGGCCCAAGTATTGGTGCTTCAGCTGTAGCATCCATGCTTCCTGTGAATATTCAGTGTTGATTACTTTGAGTATTGACTGATTTGATCTCCTTGCAGTCCAAGGGACTCTCCTAGAGTAAGACATCTTGGAACATGGGCTTCAGGAAGTATTACTATGAACAAAGCTAGCGGAGGTATAGAATTTCAGCTGAGCTATTTAAAATACTAAAATTTGATGCTGTTAAAGTGCTTCAGCCAATATGTCAACAAATTTGGAAAACTCAGCAATGACCACAGGACTGGAAGAGGTCAGTTTTCATTCCAGTTCCAAAGAAGGGCAATGCCAAAGAATATTCAAGCTACCATACAATTGCACTCATTTCACATGCTAGTAAGGTTATGTTTAAAATCCTTCAAGCTAAAGCTTAAGCAGCACATGAATTGAAACTTACAGATGTACAAGCAGGGTTTAGAAAAGGATGAAGAGAGGTGGTACTAAGATGGTGGAGGAATAGGACAGGGAGATCACTTTCTCCCCAACAAATTCATCAAAAGAACATTTGAACACTGAGTAAATTCCACAAAACAACTTTTAAATGCTGGCAGAGGACATCAGGCACCCAGAGAATCAGCCCATTGTCTTCAAAAGGAGATAGGAAAAAATATAAAAGACAAAAAGAGAGACAAAAGAGGTAGGGATGGAGATCCGACCCAGGAAGGGAGTCTTAAAAAAAGGAGTTTCCAAACACCAGGAAACATTCTCTCTGCTGAGTCTGTGGTGAGCTTTGGAACCACAGAGGGCAACATAATCGGGAGGAAAAATAAATAATTAAAGCCCACAGATTACAGAAATATAAGCCCAGTGGTAACTCCCCCAGTGGAGAAGCAGCACAGTCGCCTGCATCCACCACTAGCAAGCAGGGGCTGAGCAGGGAGGCATAGGCTGCATTGCTTAGATTAAGGACAGGGCCTGAATGCCCCAAGGGCAATCTGAGGGAACTAACTTGGGCTAGCAAACCAGACTGTGGGATAGCTACCACGCAAAAAGCCCTAACCCAAGACAACATCAGGCCCGCTCACAGAACAAAGGACTGAGCATAGCTAACCGGCTGCAGACCATCCCTCTCCAGTGACAGGCAGCCAGAGCTGGAAGAGGTCAATTGCAGCCCCAGAGAGGCATTATCTACCAGACTTCAAGCAGGCTTCATTGCTAACTAAGACTTCTTGGGACTCTGGATGGTCAACATCTGCCTGAGAAGGTGCACCAGTTTTACACCCAGAAAACCGAGCAGCAGGGACGGGGGAGGTGAAAAGTCACAGCGACCACACTCACCAAACACCTGGTCACCTGAGCTGCTTGGACCTGGGAAGGGCACAAAATGCAGGCCCAACCGAATCTGCACCTCTGAGGGCTACCCGTGTACCTGAACCTGAGCAGCTTAGACCTGGGAAGTGCATACAACCCAGGGCCGGCCTCAGACAGTTTCCAAAAGAGCAACCTAGAGCCTAAGCAATGTAAACAGGGAAAGCACACACGCCATGAGTGGGGGCAAACCCAGTGTGGCCAAGACACTGTGAACACACACCAGTGTTATTTGTTTGCAGCATCCCTCCTTCCCCACAGCAGGACTGAACAAGTAAGCCTAAAAAAGTGTCCACCATCGCACCCTTGTGCCAGGGTGGAAATTAGACACTGAAGAGACCAGCAAACAGGAGAAGCTAAAGCAGAGGGAACCGCCTTGGAAGTGACAGGTGCAATAGATTAAAACCCTGTGTTGGCACCAACTACATAGGAAGGGGCCTATAGATCTTGAGAAATATAAGCTGGATCAAGGAACTATCTGAAAATGAACTGACCCCACACTGCCCACAACAATATCAGAGAAAGTCCTAGATATATTTTTACTATTTTACTATGATTCTTTATTTTTTTAATTTTAAGTCCTCTATTACTCCTTTAATTTTAATTTTTATAACCTACTATTACTTTGCCAAAAAAAGAGAGAGAGAGTCCCTATTTTTTAAATCAAATTTCATATATTTATACTTTATAATTTTTGTGACTTTGTTTTTTTTTTTTCTTTAATATTGTATTTTTGAAAATCCAACCTCTACTCTAGATTTTTAACCTTTGCCTTTTGATATTTGTTATCAACTTTGTACCTTTAAGAACCCAATCTTCAGTACCCATTTTTACTTGGGAGCATGATTACTGGCTTGACTGCTCTCTAGCCCTTTAGACTCTCCTTTTTCTCCACCAGGTTGCCTCTATCTCCTCCCTCCCCCTTCTCTTCTCTACCCAACTCTGTGAATCTCTTTGTGTATTCTGGACGGTGAAGAACACTTAGGGAACTGATTACTGGCTGGATCTGTCTCTCTCCTTTTGATTCCCCCCTTTATCCTCCTGGCCACCTCTGTCTCCTTCCTCCCTCTTCTCTTCTCTGTATAACTCCATGAACATCTCTGAGCAGACCAGATTGTGGAGTGCACATAAGGAAGTGATTACTGCTAGCTTGCTCTCTCCTCTTTTGATTCCACAACATCTCATTTGGGTCACCTCTATCTCCCTCCTCCCTCTTCTCTTCTCTATGTAACTCTGTGAACCTCTCTGGGTGTCCCTCACGGTGGAGAAACTTTTCATCCTTGACCTAGCTGTTTTATCAACAGTGCTGTATAGATGGAGAAGCCTTGAGGCTACTGTAAAAATAAGACTGAAAACCAGAAGCAGGAGGCTTAAGTCCAAATCCTGAGAACACCAGAGAACTCCTGATTCCAGGGAACATTAATTGACAGGAGCTCACCAAACACCTCCATACCTACACTGAAACAAAGCACCCAAGAGCCAACAAGTTCCAGAGCAAGACATACCACGCAAATTCTCCAGCAACACAGGAACACAGCCCTGAGCTTCAAAATACAGGCTGCTTAAAGTCACCCCAAACCCACTGACATCTCATAACTCATTACTGAACACTTCATTGCACTCCAGAGAGAAGAAATCCAGCTCCACCCACCAGAACACTGACACAAGCTTCCCTAACCAGAAAACCCACAGCCAGGAAACTCCACAATAAAGAGAACTCCACAAATTGCCAAAATACAGAAAGGCCACCCCAAACGCAGCAATATAAACAAGATGAAGAAACATCTTGGAGGAATACTCAGCAGGTAAAGGAACAGGATTAATGCCCACCAAACCAAACAAAAGAGGAAGAGATAGGGAATCTACCTAATAAAGAATTATGAATAATGATAGTGAAAATGATCCAAAATCTTGAAAACAAAATGGAATCACAGATAACTAGCCTGGAGACAAGGAATGAGAAGAGGCAAGAAAGGTTTAACGAGGACTTAGAAGAAATAAAAGAGAGTCAATATATAATGAATAATGCAACAAATAAGATCAAAACACTCTGGAGGGAACAAATAGAAGAATAACAGAGGCAGAAGATAGGATTAGTGAGGTAGAAGATGGAATGGTAGAAATAAATGAATCAGAGAGGAAAAAATAAAAATGAATTAAAAGAAGTGAGGACAATCTCAGAGACATCTGGGACAATGTTAAACACTCCAACATTTGAATCATAGGAGTCCCAGAAGAAGAAGACAAAAAGAAAGACCATGAGAAAATATTTGAGGAGATAATAGTTGAAAACTTCCCTAAAATGGGGAAGGAAATAATCATCTAAGTCCAAAAAACCCAGAGAGTCCCAAACAAGATAAACCCAAGGTGAAACACCCCAAGACACATATTAATCAAATTAACAAAGATCAAACACAAAGAACAAATATTAAAAGCAGCAAGGCAAAAACAACAAATAACACACAAGGGAATTCCCATAAGGATAACAGCTGATCTTTCAATAGAAACTCTTCAGGCCAGGAGGGAATGGCAAGACACACTTAAGTGATGAAAGAAAATAACCTACATCCCAGATTACTGTACCTAGCAAGGATCTCATTCAAATATGAAGGAGAAATCAAAAGCTTTATAGACAAGCAAAAGCTGAGAGAATTCAGCACCACCAAACCAGCTCTCCTACAAATGCTAAAGGATATTCTCTAGACAGGAAACACAAAAAAGGGTGTATAAACCTGAACTCAAAACAATAAAGTAAATGGCAACAGGCTCATACTCATCAATAATTACCTTAAACATAAATGGGTTGAATGCCCCAACCAAAAGACAAAGACTGGCTGATTGGATATAAAAACAAGACCCCTATATATGTTTTCTACAAGAGACCCACCTCAAAACAAGGGACACATACAGACTGAAAGTGAAGGGCTGGAAAAGATATTCCACACAAATAGAGACCAAAAGAAAGACACATATGGGATAAAATAGACCTTAAACAAAGGCTGTGAAAAGAGAGAAAGAAGGACACTACATAACGATCAAAGGATCAATCCAAGAAGATATAACAATTATAAATATATGTGCACCCAACATAGGAGCACCGCAATATGGAAGACAAATGCTAACAAGTATGAAAGGGAAATTAACAATAACACAATAATAGTGGGAGACTTTAATACCCCACTCACACCTATGGATAGATCAACTAAACAGAAAATTAACAAGGAAACACAAACTTTAAATGATACAATAGACCAGTTAGACCTAATTGATATATATAGGACATTTCATCCCCAAACAATGAATTCAAACAATTCATCCCCAAACAATTTTCTCAAGCACACATGGAACCTTCTCCAGGATAGATCACATCCTGGGCCATAAATCTAGCCTTGGTAAATTCAAAAAAAATTGAAATCATTCCAAGCATCCTTTCTGACTACAATGCAGTAAGATTAGATCTCAATTACTGGGGAAAAACTATTAAAAATTCCAACATATGGAGGCTGAACAACACGCTGCGGAATAACCAACAAATCACAGAAGAAACCAAAAAAGAAATCAAAATATTCATAGAAATGAATGAAAATGAAAACACAATAATCCAAAACCTGTGGGACACTGTAAAAGCAGTGGTAAGGGAAAGGTTCATAGCAATACAGGCATACCTCAAGAAACAAGAAAAAAAGTCAAATAAATAACCTAACTCTACACCTAAAGCAACTAAAAAGGAAGAAATGAAGAACCCCAGGGTTAGTAGAAGGAAAGAAATCTTAAAAATTAGGGCAGAAATAAGTGCAAAAGAAACAAAAGAAACCACAGCAAAAAATAACAAAGCCAAAAGCTGGTTCTTTGAAAGGATAAATAAAATTGACAAACCATTAGCTAGACTCATCAAGAAACAAAGGGAGAAAAATCAAATCAATAAAATTAGAAATGAAAATGGAGAGATCACAACAGACAACACAGAAATACAAAGGACCATAAGAGACTACTATCAGGAATTATATGCCAATAAAATGGACAATGTGGAAGAAATGGACAAATTCTTAGAAAAGTACAACTTTCCAAAACTGAACCAGGAAGAAATAGAAAGTCTTAGCAGACCCATCACAAGCACAGAAATTGAAACTGTAATCAGAAATCTTCCAGCAAACAAAAGCCCAGGTCCAGATGGCTTCACAGCTGAATTCTACCAAAAATTTAGAGAAGAGCTAACACCTATCCTACTCAAACTCTTCCAGAAAATTGCAGAGGAACGTAAACTTCCAAACTCATTCTAGGAGGCCACCATCACCTTAATACCAAAACCTGACAAAGATGCCACACAAAAAAGAAAACTATAGGCTAATATCACTGATGAACATAGATGCAAAAATCCTTAACAAAATTCTAGCAGTCAGAATCCAACAACACATTAAAAATATTGTACATCATGACCAAGTGGGCTTTATACCAGGGATGCAAGGATTCTTCAATATCCACATATCAATCAATGTAATACACCATATTAACAAATTGAAAATAAAAGCCATATGATTATCTCAATAGATTCAGAGAAAGCCTTTGACAAAATTCGACATTCATTTATGATGAAAACTCTCCAGAAAGCAGGAATAGAAGGAACATATCTCAATATAATAAAAGCTATATATGACAAACCCACAGCAAACATTATCCTCAATGGTGAAAAATTGAAAGCATTTTCCCTAAAGTCAGGAACAAGACAAGGGTGCCCACTTTCACCACTACTATTCAACATAGTTTTGGAAGTTTTGGCCACAGCAATCAGAGCAAAAAAAGAAATAAAAGGAATCCAAATTGGAAAGAAGAAGCAAAACTCTCACTGTTTGCAGATGACATGATCCTCTACCTAGAAAACCCTAAAGACGCCACCAGAAAATTACTAGAGCTCATCAATGAATATAGTAAATTTCCAGGATATAAAATCAACACACAGAAATCCCTTGCATTCCTATACACTAACAATGAGAAAATAGAGAAAATAAGGATACAATTCCATTCACCATTGCAATGAAAAGAATAAAATACATAGGAATATATCTACCTAAAGAAACTAAAGACCTATATATAGAAAACTATAAAACAATGGTGAAAGAAATCAAAGAGGACACTAATAGATGGAGAAATATACTGTGTTCATAGATTGGAAGAATAAATATAGTGAAAGTGAATATACTACCCAAAGCAATCTATAGATTCAGTGCAATCCCTATCAAGCCAGCAAAGATATTTTTCACAGAGCTATAACAAATAATTTCACAGTTTATATGGAAATACAAAGAAACCTCAAATAGCCAAAGCAATCTTGAGAAAGAAGAATGGAACTGGAGGAATCAACCTGCCTGACTTCAGGCTCTACTAGAAAGCCACAGTCATCAAGACAGTATGGTACTGGCACAAAGACAGAAATATAGATCAATAGAACAAAATAGAAAGCCCAGAGATAAATCCATGCACCTATGGACACCTTATCTTTGACAAAGGAGACAAGAATATACAATGGAGTAAAGACAATCTCTTTAACAAGTGGTGCTGGGAAAACCAGTCAACTACTTGTAAAAGAATGAAACTAGAACACTTTCTAACACCATACACAAAAATAACTCAAAATTGATTAAAGATCTAAATGTAAGACCAGAAACTATAAAACTCCTAGAGGAGAACATAAGCAAAACACTCTTCAACATAAATCACAGCAGGATCCTCTATGACCCACCTCCCAGAATATTGGAAATAAAAGCAAAGATAAACAAATGGAACCTAATAAAATGTTAAAACTTCTGCACAACAAAGCAAACAATAAGCAAGGTAAAAAGACAGCCTTCAGAATGGGAGAAAATAATAGCAAATGAAACAACTGGCAAAGAATTAATCTCAAAAATGTACAAGCAACTCCTGCAGTTCAATTCCAGAAAAATAAACAACCCAATCAAAAAATGGGCCAAAGAACTAAACAGACATTTCTCCAAAGAAGACATACAGATGGCTAACAAACACATGAAAAGATGTCAACATCACTCATTATCAGAGAAATGCAAATCAAGACCACAATGAGGTACCATTTCACACTAGTCAGAATGGCTGCGATCCAAAAGTCTACAAACAATAAATGCTGGAGCAGATGTGGAGAAAAGGGAACCCTGTTAAACTGTTGGTGGGAATGCAAACTAGTACAGCCACTATGGAGAACAGTGTGGAGATTCCTTAAAAAAACTGGAAATAGAACTGCCTTATGACCCAGCAATCCCACTTCTGGGCATACACACTGAGGAAACCAGAATTGAAAGAGATACATACATGTACCCCAGTGTTCATCACAGCACTGTTTATAATAGCCAGGACATGGAAGCAACCTAGATGTCCATCAGCAGATGAATGGATAAGAAAGCTGTGGTACATATACACAATGGAATTATTACTCAGCCATTAAAAAGAATACATTTGAATCAGTTCTAATGAGGTGGACGAAACTGGAGCCGATTACACAGAGTGAAGTAAGCCAGAAAGAAAATCACCAATACAGTATACTAATGCATATATATGGAATTTAGAAAGATGGTAACAATAACCCTGTATCTGAGACAGCAAAAGAGACACAGATGTATAGAACAGTCTTTTGGACACTGTGGGAGAGAGCGAGGGTGGGATGATTTGGGAGAATGGCATTGAAACATGTATAATATCATATGTAAAATGAAACACCAGTCCAGGTTTGATGCATGATACAAGATTCTCAGACTGGTGCACTGGGATGACCCAGAGGGATGTTATGGGGAGGGTGGTGGGAGGGGGATTCAGGATGGGGAACACGTGTACACCCACAGTGGATTCATGTTGATTTATGGCAAAACCAATACAATATTGTAAAGTAATTAGCCTCCAATTAAAAGAAATAAATTTTATAAAAAGAAAGAAAAGGAAGAACAAAAGATCAAATTATCAACATTCGTTGGATCATGGAGAAAGCAAGGGAATACCAGAAAAACATCTATTTCTGCTTCATTGACTACACTAAAGCTTCTGATTGTGTGGATCACAACCTACTGTGAAAAAAATTTTAAGAAGGGAATAGTAGACCACTTTTCCTGTCTCCTGAGATCTGCTTGCAAGTCAAGAAGCCATAGTTAGAACTGTAAATGAAACAAAGGACTGGTTCAAAACCAAGAAAGGAGTACAACAAGGCTGTATGTTGTTATCCTGCTTATTTAAATATGGGGTGTCTTGGTTGTTCAGTTGCTCCATCATGTCCGACTCTTTGTGACCCCATGGACTGCAGCATGCAAGGCGTTCCTATCCCTCACTATCCCCAGAGCTTGCCCAAGTTCATATCCATTGCATCAGTGATGCCATCCAGCCACCTCATTCTTTATGCCCCCTTCTCCATCTGCCATCAATCACTTCCAGCATCAGGGACTTTTCCAATGAATTGCTCTTCGCATCAGTTCAGTTCAGTCACTCAGTCGTGTCCGACTCTGCGACCCCATACATTGCAGCACGCCAGGCCTCCCTGTCCATCACCAACTCCCGGAGGTCACTCAAACTC
The DNA here is from genome assembly GCF_016772045.2 of Ovis aries. Taxonomy (NCBI): domain Eukaryota; kingdom Metazoa; phylum Chordata; class Mammalia; order Artiodactyla; family Bovidae; genus Ovis; species Ovis aries. Next base: position 50,106,739 of record NC_056056.1, read on the forward strand.
ATGTCCATCGAGTCTGTGATGCCATCCAGCCATTTCATCCTCTGTCGTCCCCTTCTCCTCCTGCCTCCAATTCCTCCCAGCATCAGAGTCTTTTCCAATGAGTCAACTCTTCGCATGAGGTGGCCAAAGTATTGGAGTTTCAGCTTTAGCATCATTCCTTCCAAAGAACACCCAGGGCTGATCTCCTTTAGAATGGACTGGTTGAATCTCCTTGCAGTCCAAGGGACTCTCAAGAGTCTTCTCCAACACCACAGTTCAAAAGCATCAATTCTTCGATGCTCAGCTTTCTTCACATTCCAACTCTCACATCCATACATGACTACTGGAAAAACCATAGCCTTGACTAGACGGACCTTTGTTGGCAAAGTAATGTCTCTGCTTTTGAATATGCCATCTAGGTTGGTCATAACTTTCCTTCCAAGGAGTAAGCATCTTTTAATTTCCTGGCTGCAGCCACCATCTGCAGTGATTTTGGAGAACAAAAATATAAAGTCTGACACTGTTTCCACTGTTTCTCCATCTATTTCCCATGAAGTGATGGGACCAGATGCCATGATCTTAGATGATCAGATTCGGATCATTACGATCAGATTCAGTTTTCTGAATGTTGAGCTTGAAGCCAACTTTTTCACTCTCCTCTTTGACTTTCATCAAGAGGCTTTTTAGTTCCTCTTCACTTTCTGCCCTAAGGGTGGTGTCATCTGCGTATCTGAGGTTATTGATATTTCTCCTGGCAATCTTGATTCCAGGTTGTGCTTCATCCAGCCCAGCATTTCTCATGATGTACTCTACATATAAGTTAAATAAGCAGGGTGACAATATACAGCCTTGAGGTACTCCTTTTCCTATTTAGAACCAGTCTGTTATTCCATGTCCAGTTCTAACTGTTGCTTCCTGACCCAAAATACTGGAGCTTCAGCTTCAGCCTCAGTACTTCCAATGAATATTCAGCATTGATTTCTTTTAAGATTGACAGGTTTGATCTCCTTGCTGTCCAAGGGACTCTCAGGAGTCTTCTCAAGCACCACAGTTCAAAGGCATCAATTCTTTGGCACTCTGTCTTCTTTATGGTACAGCTCTCACTATTATACATGATCACTTGGAAGATCATAGCCTTGACTATATGACCTTTTGTCAGCAAAGTGATATCTCTGCTTTTCAACACACTGTCTAGATTTATCATTGCTTTTCAGCCAAGAAACAATCTTCTGATTTCATGTCTGCAGTTACATTTCACAGTAATTTTAGAAACCAAGAAGAGGAAATCTGTCACTGGTTTCACTTTTTCTCCTTCTATTTGACATGAAGTAATGGGACCAGATGCCATGATCTTAGTTCTTTCAATATTTAGTTTCAAGCCAACTTTTCCACTCTCCTCCTTCACCCTCATCAAGAGGTTTCTTTACTTCCTCTTTGCTTTCTGCTTTTAGAGTGGTACCATGATTCTCTTGTTTATCTTGATTAGAGTTTGTAATTCATCCAGCCCAGCATTTCTCATGATGTGCTAAGTGTATAAGTTAAATAAACAAGGTGACAATTCAGGGTATATCATGTGAAATGCCAGGCTGGATGACTCACAAGCTAGAATCAAGATTTCTGGGGGAAATATCAACAGCTTCAGATGTGCAGATGATACCACTCAAATGGCAGAAAATTAAAGTGGAACTAAAGAGCCTCTTGATGAAAGTGAATGAGCAGAGTGAAAAATCTGGCTTAAAACTCAATATTCAATATTTTCTCAAAGTCCATACATTGTTTTTTCACATTATTTATGATTTTCTTTGCTGTATAAAACCTTGTAAAATCTATTAAGTTTGACTTATTTTTGCTTTCATTTATTTTGCCTTGAGAGACAGACCTAAGAAAATATTGCTAATATTTACGCCTGAAAATATTTTGCCTATGTTCTCTTTTAAGAATTTTCTAGTGTCATATCTTATATTAAGTCTTTGGTTTATTTTTGAGTATAGTGTGAGGGAGTATTCTAACTTCATTGATTTACATAAGGCTGGCCCACTTTCCAGCAGCACTTGCTGGAGAGACTATGTTCCCTCCATTGTATATTTCTGCCTTCTTTCTTGGAGATTAATTGACAGTAGGTGTGTGGGTTTATTTCTGGGCTCTCAATTCTATTCTATTGATCTATATACCTGCTTTTGCGCCAATACCACACTGTTTTGATTACTATAGTTTTGTGTTGTTGTCTGAAGTTTGAGAAGGTTGCTGCTGCTAAGTCGCTTCAGTCGTGTCCGACTCTGTTCGACCCCATAGACGGCAGCCCACCAGGCTCCGCCATCCCTGGGATTCTCCAGGCAAGAACACTGGAGTGGGTTGCCATTTCCTTCTCCAATGCATGAAAGTGAAAAGTGAAAGTGAAGTCGCTCAGTCGTGCCTGACTCTTAGCAACCCCATGGACTGCAGCCTACCAGGCTCTTTCGTCCATGGGATTTTCCAGGCAAGAGTACTGGAGTGGGTTGCCATTGCCTTCTCCTTGAGAGGGTTATGCCTCCACATTTTTTCTTTTTCCAATTCTGGATCATTTTTAGCTCCATATAAATTTTAAGATTATTTGTTCTGGTATTGTAGAAAATTGTATGAGTAAATTGATAAGGATCACAAACAAATTGCCCATAGCCACGTGACTGCACATTGCTAATTATTAGAGAAGTGCAAATAAAATATACAGTATTGGCTGACGCTAGTCAAAATGGCCATCATCAGAGAGTTTATGAATAATAAATGCTACAGAAGGTGTGTAGAAAAGAAAATTTTTCTACATTATTGGTGGAAATGTAAATTATTTCAGCCATTATGGAGAAAAGTATGGAGACCCTTAAAGAACTAAAAATAGAGTTACATATGATCCAGCAGCCCTACACTTGGGCATATATCTGGAAAAGGTGAAAACTCTAATTTGAAAAGATGCATGCACCCTTATGTTCATAACAGCACTATTGATGATAACCAAGACATGGCAGTAACCTAACTTGATCAATAGATGAATGGATAAATTAGATGCGGAATGTATATACAGTGGAATATTATTTAGCCTTAAAAAAAGAATGAAATAATTCCATATGCAACAGCATGAATAGACCTAGAGCCTTTTTACTAAGTGTAGTAAGTCAGGCAGAGAAAGACAAATATTATATGATATATGTGATATACACTTTTCAGTTCAGTCACTCAGTCATGTCTGATTCTTTGTGACCCCATGGACTGCAGCACGCCTGGCTTCCCTGTCCATCACTAACTCCCGGAGCCTACGCAAATTCATTTCCATCGAGTCAGCAATACTATATAACAATCTAATTCTCTGCTGCCCCCTTCTCCTTTCACCTTCAATCTTTCACAGAATCAGGATCTTTTCCAATGAGTCAGTTTTTCACATCAGGTGGTCAAAGTTTTGGAGTTTCAGCTTCAGCCTCAGTCCTTCCAATGAATATTCAGGACTGATTTCCTGTAGGATTGACTGGTTATACATGGAATAAAAAAAGACACAAATCAAGTTATTTACAAAACAGAACAGACTCACAGATATAGAAAGCAAACTTTTGGTTACCAAAAAGAAAAGGGGTAGGAATGTGATAAATTAGGAGTATAGGACTAACAGATAGATACCTCTATATGTAAAAAAAAAAAAAAAAAAGGAAAAAGGAAAAAGATAAACAACAAGGATTTACTTATAACACAGAGAATTAGATTTAATATTTTGTAGTAACCACAAATGGGAGTGAGATGGGAGTACCACACCACCTTACCTGACCCCTGAGAAATCTATGCAAGTCAAGAAACAACAGTTAGAACCAAACATGGAACAACAAACTGGTTCCAAATTGGGAAAAGAATATGTTAAGGTTGTATATTGTCACCCCACTTATTTAACTTATATGCAGAGTACATCACATGAAATGCCAGGCTGGATAAAGCACAAGGTAGAATCAAGATTGTGGGAGAAATATGAATAACATCAGATACGCAGATAACACCACCCTATGGCAGAAAGTGAAGAAAAACAAGAGCCTCTTGATGAAAGTGAAAGAGAAGAGTGAAAAAGTTGGCTTAAAACTCAGCATTCAAAAAACTAAGAATATGGCATCTGGTCCCATCACTTCATGGCAAATAGATGGGCAAACAATGGAAACAGTGACAAGCTTTATTGTTTTGGGCTCCAAAATCACTGCAGATGGTGACTGCAGCCATGAAATTAAAAGATGCTTGCTTCTTGGAAGAAAAACCATGACCAACCTAGACAGCATATTATAAATGAGAGACATTATTTTGCTAAAAAATGTCCATTTAGCCAAGGCTATAGTTTTTCCAGTAATCATGTATGGATGTGAGAGTTGGACTATAAAGAAAGCTGAGCGCCAAAAAATTGATATTTTTGAACTGTGGCGTTGGAGAAGACTCTTGAGAGTCCCTTGGACTGCAAGGAGATCCAATCAGTCCATCCTAAAGGAAATCAGTCCTGAGTATTCATTAGAAGGACTGAGGCTGAAGCTGAAACTCCAATACTTTGGCCATCTGATGCAAAGAAGTGACTCACTGGAAAAGACCCTGATGCTCGGAAAGACTGAAGGCTGGAGAAGAAGGGGATGACAGAGGATGAGATGGTTGGATGGCATCACCACCTCAATGGACATGAGTTTGAGTAAGCCACAGGAGTTGGTCATGGACAGGGAAGCCTGCTGTGCTGTAATCCATGGGGTTGCAAAGAGTTGTAGATGACTGACTGAACTGAACTGAATATCCACATATGCAAAAGTATATGAAATTACATATATGAAGCAAACATAATATTGTAAGTCAACTATAGTTAATAAAAAATAATATAAAAACAAATTTGTTTCCTCCAAAATATGAAGAAATGTAAAAGACAGACTTATTGTGGAGAAACTTTTTTTCCCACAAATACTTAGTGGATTTAAAGTTATTATCCCTTTGGCTAAAGTTTTGTTGCAGTTCATCTCCAGAAAATAGATTGAATGGCCTAAAGTCTTTTGGCCAATCAAGACTCAGCTATTGAGCTGGACATACTGTCTTCCATTCAAAATCAGTGTTCTGTTAGTAGAATTTTTTAACAATAGCTGTTTCAAGTCAATTCACATTGTCTACTAAACCTCCAGCCATATTTAAGTTTCTGAGAAACTCATCAAAGAGAATATTTTGCTAAATTTGTCATCTTATGGCTCTACTGGTTTGTGTCGTGAGCCACGTTATGCATTTTCTTCCCCTGGTAAACTCTCAGGAAGCTTTCCAACTAGAAGTCTAGATCAAAGGTACAAAAGCCATTTATATTCTTCCCCCAACACACACCTGTATCTATTCTTTTCCATTAAGCCCTCCATAATTTAGCCCTTTCAGGCTGCCCAGAGCTCTACATCTCCTGACATAGTTGATAAAAATCCCATCACTTTCAATAGTTCTTAACTCTTACCTTCTCTCTAGAAAGTATTCTCAATCCAGTTTCTGAGTAAGAAGGTATGGATGCTTCAGTTTATGTGTAAGCCCCTTATGCATAAAATTTGTACAAGAAACTTTATATTATATCCAATATCTGAGTTTTCCACAATTTCCTCTTCCACAGTCACATTTCCATTGGATTGTTAAGAGCTCAAACATGCCTGGACTGCGATAGGACACAAGCTTCTTTTAGTCTAGCTTATTTGTATGTAAGTTTAGGCTGTTTGCATATAAGATGTTGAAATGCATTGTATCTCACTCAAACAAAGGTGAGTCAGACAGTAAAGAATCCACCTGCAATGCAGGAGACCCAGGTTCAATCCCTGGGTTGGAAAAATCCCCTGGAGGAGGAAATGGCAACCCATTCCAGTATTCTTGCCTGGAGAATCCGATAGACAAGGGAGCCTGGTGGGCTACAGTCCATGAGGTTGCAAAAGCATCAGACATGACTGAGTGACTAACACTGACATACCCCATTATAGGGCATAATCAAGTCTCATGAAGGACTAGAGAAAGGAAAACAAAGCCAGAAATTGAGGTTATGCTCTGCTTCTTTTTCTGTCTTTATTTCACTGGGTTTGGTTTATACTCTGATTCAGTAAGTTTCTTTGCCTTTGGGATATAGGTAGAGCAATCAAACATGGTTAACTCTTAAGAATTTGTCCAAAACTTCACTCTAGGGACTCAAAAGTTTAACTATATTCTTGGTGAACAAATTCATTTTCAGGAGACTATCTGATTCGTATAGCTAGGTTTGGGTATTCATACCAATTCAGTCAGCTGGAGAACGGAATTTGAGTCACCTAATATTATTTGAGAGTTGCACTGATCTCTTAAATGGGAACTGTGGATAAAAACATAGTCAGAGAAGAGGGGTAGGAGGTCATGCAACAGAAGTTTACTGCTGCAGACATGACTGAACTGACCTCAGCTGCTTCTTTGGACCTTGGCTTGTTTTCAGACCTAGATTCCTTTCTTGTATATTTCCCAATGTATCCTATATACTTCTGACCTTGGACTGTCCTCCAGACATGCAGGAGTTGTCCAGCTGGCTGTTGTACTCACTACTCTCATGGTATATAATCAATCCTCAGTCCTTGTCTACTTTGAGAACTATGTATTTAACCCGTCCTGATTTGGATATCTGCTGTTCACTGGGAGCCAAGGAACAGTACTCAAGCTTTCCACCAGTTGGATCAACACATCACCACAGGCTCTTGGGTCTCAGTTGCTGATTCACTTATTGATTTTTCTTTCTATCTCAACTTTGGGAGACAAAATAATTTGATGGCAATAGCAGATGCAAAAAGCATCTGAATGTTTCATAATAGGGATCATAATATATCTGAATGTAACTTGGTGATTCACACCTTTATTTTTACCAGAGTTCTCTCTCTACCTCCAAACCTCCTACCACTAAACCAAGTTTGTCAATTTTTCCTAGGCAGTTATTAGAGTGCACCTCTATGGAGAGCACGGCACCTGCCTACATAGGTCTATGCTATAAGTTATGAGTATATTTGTCACTTGAATTTATTTACAAATTTCTATTTCTTTTCAAAAGTAGTTCAGTTCAGTTCAGTTCAGTGGCTCAGTCATGTCCGACTCTTTGCGACCCCATGAATCACAGCACGCCAGGCATCCCTGTTCATCATCAATTCCCGGAGTTCACTTAGACTCACGTCCACTGAGTCAGTGATGCCATCCAGCTATCTCATCCTCTGTCATCCCCTTCTCCTCCTGCCCACAATCCCTCCCAGCACCAGAGTCTTTTCCAATGAGTTAACTCTTCGCATGAGGTGGCCAAAGTACTGGAGTCTCAGCTTCAGCATCCCCCTTCCAAAGAACACCCAGGACTGATCTCCTTGAGAACAGACTGGTTGGATCTCCTTGCAGTCCAAGGGAATCTCAAGAGTCTTCATTTCCTCAAATCTCATTCTTTAGAATATCATTCATGAGCTAGTCCTAGATTTATTTCATTTTGTTAGCTGTAAATATTATGGAAATGTTCCTTGCATGGTTCAGTTATGCAAAGTTAAACAGTTTCTTTATTACAGTGCTTTTACAAGCCTTTGTGTACAAATTTATGAAAGTGAAGGAAAGTGATAGGGTTTGCGGCTCATCAGGGATTTGGTCATATGTTTTTGTGGGCATGTTTGTGTATTTCTACTTGGGAGAAATATCTGTTAATAGATCACTAGATTAATTCAGTTTTAATAATACTCTAGAGCATTGTTGTTAAAATCATGACTTGAACTTACTGGTGCCTGAAATTAGTGAATCAACTTAATTGTTAATAACTAACACTCTAAACACAAGGTGAATAGTACAGAAAATTCCACAGTATACTACTCAAAAATGGTAAATAATAGTGATTTTTGAAATTTTTATTTTGGTTTTCAGCATAATACTGATTGAAAAGTGTTTTGAAGATAAACCATTTCTTATTGTAAATAGCAGTCAAAATTTTGAATGTCACAACTCTAAATAATATTTTGGGTAACTATGGGAGGATTAAACAAATTACCACTAGGGGGAGAGTTGGCTCAACACAGAGTTTAGTGCTGTGGAAAGTTAAAAGAAGGAGCAGACTGCTTTTAAATACAGAGGACGTTAGAAGAAGATGCTAGGAAGAAAAAAATTTATTTATTCCAGAATCCTCTAAGATTAAATGTCTGCTACACTTTTACATCACAGGCAGCAGAGGAACACATCTTGCAAATGGAAATGCAAAGTGCATCATAACACAGGAGTCAGAATTGGTTAGCTGAGCTGTATCCCTAAGCAAGTAGAGGGCAGGGGTATGCGGTATGGAACTCTCTACACAGGAGTGGGTCAGAGAGAGACCTGGGATTCAGGGTCCCTGATCCTTCCGAAACAATGTCATGTGAATGCCATTGTCTTTTTCCCTCTCTTAGCTACTCAGAATAAGAGTGCTTCCTTTGTGTTGAGGGATACTCCCCTGATGTGGGTCATGGTGAGAGGCAGGGTCACAGCTCCTAGTAAGGAAGCAAAGGTGGCAGGTATCCACCACCTCCCAGTTCTCCGGAGACTATAGCACTCGGATGTGATGGAGCATGACAATCACATGCCCCAGCCAGGTAGTAGCACAAAGAGGAAGAGGCAATTAGAGATCATTTCCAGTGGGTATGGGGCTAAGGGCGCTGCAGTGCTGGCAGTGAGGATTCAATGCTTGTGGCTTACACAGACCGACTGTCATCACCAACTTGTTCTAATACTCACATGATCTTGCCTTTAGCTGCCAAACTTTTCTGGTTCCTTCTTGTCCAGACCTGGTGCTTCAGTCTGCTAGTGAAGCTGTGAGCCAAGAAGAATCCTTATATTTTGTTTGGTTTCGTTTTTCAGCCATTTTAAGGTATATTTGAGGTGCATCCAAGGGTACATATTTAAAACACACCTAAAAATGATGTCTTGATAAAAAGTTGTACTCATGGAGTCATCAAAACAATTTGTATAATAAACATAGCCATTGCCAGGAAAGTTTCCTCCCTCACCCCCATATCTCAATTTCAACTTCTCCAGCCCTCTTAGTCTGATCTATTTTCTTATACTCTTGATAAGAAACTATAGAAACTTGCATTTTCTAGAATTACATATAAGTTAAATAATACATCAAGTACTTTTGTCCCTGAGTTCTTATACTGAGGATAATTATTTCCAAATTCACTGATATTTTTGCATGCATCAATATCTCATTTATTCTCATTGCTGAGTAAATTCTATTATGTGGATATGGCACAGTTTATTCTTCTTTTGATAGACACTTGACTGGTTTTAAGTTTTATGTATTGCAAATAGATCTGCTGTGAATGTTAGTGTACAAATTTAAGCAGAGACAAATGCTTTCATCTATCCTGGTTAAATATCTAGGCATGGAATCCATGCTTACAGGCATGTACTTGTCTTTCAGTGTGATTTAATCTGCCTCTCTAACAATGATTGATGTTGAGAAATTTTTCATATGCCAATTTTCCATCTACATGTCTTTTGGCAAAATAACTGAAACTTTCATCATTTTATATTGAGTTGTTTTTCTTCTTATTACCAAATTGTAAGAGTTCTTTATATATTCTAGATAAAATTTATTTGTGGATAGATGTTTTGGAAATCTTTTCTCTCAGTTAATTGCTTACCTTTTCACATTCTTAACAAGGTCTCATGAAGAGCAAAGTCTTCATTTTATCAAGTCCAACTTACCTATTCCTGTTCTTGTGTAGTTTGTAACTTTGTTGCAATCTGTGCTTAACTCACAATATTATTTCCTATATTTTTCTTTTTCAAGTTTTAGAATTTTGCATTTTGTGTTTAGATCTGCAAGCCATCTTGAGTTATTTTTTGAATAAGGTATAAAAGGTATAATTTATACAAGAATAATTAACCCTCCCCAAAGTTAATTTATTTTGTATGTGGACATCAAATTTTTTCTTGCACCATTTCTTAAAAGATTATATATTGAATGGCCTTTTATTTTTCTGCTGTTTTTCCCCCCTTGGCTTTATTGATTTTGACAAATAAAAATCCTGCATATTTAAGATGTACAATATAATGTTTTGATAAAATTGGAAGGAACTCGGGATAGAATACAGATGAAAGCAAATGGATCTAACTCTTTCATAATGAATCAAATAACCATACTGAAGATGGTGGGGAAAATTAAGTTGATTTAAGCAGCTTTTGAAAACAATATTTTGGCTGGATATTTATACATGCTAAAGACAAAAAGTAACTGTACACACCATACTCTACTAGATAAGTGGATCTAGAATAGCAATCTCCAAAGGATCTAGAATAGCAATCTGAAATTACATCATATAAATTCTATAACTGGATAAATACAAAGTAAATACATTGCAGATATAGAGTCAGCTTTCTCTCTGTGAGAAAAAGTAATTTCAAATAAGAGAAAGAGGAATTCTAGAGAGAACCTTGTAATTCTGGATTATAGCTAGAATATTTGCTCCTTTAAAGTATTAATACACGAACTTCATATTTTTCTTTTATATTCCATTACTATAGTGAATTATATTGATGCTTTTGAGTGACTAAAAAAAGGGGCTTCTCTGATAGCTAAGTTGGGAAAGAATCCACCTGCAATGCAGGAGAGCTGGGTTCAGTCCCTGGGTTGGGAAGATCCCCTGGAGAAGGGAAAGGCTACCCACTCGAGTATTTTGGTCTGGAGAATTCCTTGGACTGTATAGGCCATGGGATCACAGAGAGTCAGACAGGACTGAGCGACTTTCACACTTTTGAGTGATAAAACAGTGCTTATTTCTGAGGTAAATAATCCTCAGTCATGGTTTACTCTTTAATATATTTCTTTATTCAATGTACCACTGTTTTGTAGAAAATTCTATATCTTTGATCATGAGTATTCTTACTTAGGTTTTTAAATATATTTTTATGACTTTCATAATCAACATAATGCTGACTTCTAACATGTGCTAAGAAAAGTTCTTTAAGCTTTCATTTACTAAAATAATTTCTATAGAATTGACACTGATTCTTCCTTAAATATGTGGTAGCACTCACTGGTGAAGTAATTTGGTCACAGAGTTTTCTTTATGGGAAGGTTGATTAAGGTTTTAGTTTGTGAAACTTGCCTATTTCATATAAGCTGGTGTATTTATTGATGTGAATTTACCCACGGTATTTCTCATTGCCTTTTAAGTTCCCTTGGGTTTATAGTGATGTCCCTGCTCCCATTATTGTTTTTAAACATTTGGATCTCACTCTTTATTTTCCTTAGTTAGGCTAGAGGTTTTGTCAATTTTATGGAACATCTTAAAGAGCTTAATAGCTCAATAATTTGTGTTTTATGTCTTCGTTATCTTTCAGTTTACAGCTCAAGTGAGAAAATGTGTTCCATATGATTTGAAATTTCTTAACTTACTGACATCTGTTTTATAGTTCAGAATATAACTGATATTGTTACATAGAATACTTGTATGTATTTGAAAAGAATATTTGTATGTATTTGTGTGTATTTGAAAAGAATGTAATTTGTTCTCTTGATGGATGTCAGAGTTTATAGAAGTCTTTAAAGTCACGTTTCTATCAGAAAATTAATTACTGATTTTTACTCTTAGCTGGAGTATTTCCTTTCTTCTTCATATATTGGGTTAAGTTTAGTTTCTAGGTAGTTAGTTTCTCAACCATTGATTTGAGATTTATTTTCTTCTCAAATGTAGATATTTAATGCTGAAAATTTCCCTATAAGCAGTGCTGAACAAATATCCCAGAGAAATTTTTTTAAATTTACATATAAACTTGTAAAGAAAAGTTTACAGCAGCTTTATTTGTAATAGCACAAAGCTGAATACTACCCAAATGACCTCAATAGGTGAATGGACAAACAAATTCTGATTTGTCTATACCACAAATACTATTCAGAAAGAAAAGGGAGAAAGCTATTGATAAAGATAATAACTTGGAAAACCACAAGGAAATAATGCAAGCAAAAAAATCCGATATCACAGATACATATTTGTTGATTCTATTTATAAATCATTCATGAAATAATGTAATTTTCTGTCTGGAGACAGAAAACAGATTAGTGACAGCAATGATTTAATAATGAGGGAGAAGAGTATGTGAGTTTCTTTGGGGATATCAAGGGAGTCTTGTGAGACAGGTCTTGACTGTAATCAAGGTTAGAAAAAGGACAAGCTTCTGCATCTTCATTCATGTTCCTCCTTTTGAGAAAGCTACAGTTCAGCTCAGTTCACTTCAGTCGCTCAGTCGTGTCCGACTTTTTGCGACCCCATGAATCGCAGCACGCCGGGCCTCCCTGTCCATCAGCAACTCCCAGAGTTCACTCAGATTTGCGTCCATTGAGTCAGTTATGCCATCCAGCCATCTCATCCTCGGTCGTCCCCTTCTTCTCCTGCCCCCAATCCCTCCCAGCATCAGAATCTTTTCCAATGAGTCAACTCTTCACATGAGGGGGCCAAAGTACTGGAGTTTTAGCTTTAGCATCATTCCTTCCAAAGAAATCTCAGGGCTGATTTCCTTCAGAATGGACTGGTTGGGTGTCCTTGCAGTCCAAGGGACTCTCAAGAGTCTTCTCCAACACCACAGTTCAAAAGCATCAATTCTTCATTGCTCAGCCTTCTTCACAGTCCAACTCTCACATCCATACATGACTACTGGAAAAACCATAGCCTTGACTAGACGGACCTTAGTCGGCAATGTCTCTGCTTTTGAATATACTATCTAGGTTGCTCATAACTTTTCTACCAAGGAGTAAGAGTCTTTTAATTTCCTGGCTGCAATCAACATCTGCAGTGATTTTGCACCCCAAAAAATAAAGTCTGACACTGTTTCCCCATCTATTTCCCATGGAGTGATGGGACCAGATGCCATGATCTTCATTTTCTGAATGTTGAGCTTTAAGCCAACTCTCTCGCTCTCCTCTTTCACTTTCATCAAGAGGCTTTTAGTTCCTCTTCACTTTCTGCCATAAGGGTGGTATCATCTGCATATCTGAGGTTATTGATATTTTTCCTGGCAGTCTTGATTCCAGCTTGTGTTTCTTCCAGTCCAGTGTTTTCTCATGATGTACTCTGCATAGAAGTTAAATAAGCAGGGTGACAAAATTCAGCCTTGATGTACTCCTTTTCCTATTTGGAACCAGTCTGTTGTTCCATGTCCAGTTCTAACTGCTGCTTCCTGACCTGCATACAGATTTCTCAAGAGGCAGGTTAGGTGGTCTGGTATTCCCATCTCTTTCAGAATTTTCCACAGTTTATTGTGATCCGCACAGTCAAAGGCTTTGGCATAGTCAATAAAGCAGAAATATATGTTTTTCTGGAGCTCTCTTGCTTTCTCCATGATCCAGCAGATGTTGGCAATTTGATCTCTAGTTCCTCTGCCTTTTCTAAAACCAGCTTGAACATCAGGAAGTTCACGGTTCACGTATTTTTGGAGCCTAGCTTGGAGAACTTTGAGCATGTCTTTACTAGCGTGTGAGATGAGTGCAATTGTGCGGTAGTTTGAGCATTCTTTGGCATTGCCTTTCTTTGGGATTGGAATGAAAACTGACCTTTTCCAGTCCTGTGGCCACTGCTGAGTTTTCCAAATTTGCTGGCATATTGAGTACAACACTTTCACAGCATCATCTTTCAGGATTTGAAATAGCTCAACTGGAATTCCATCACCTCCACTAGCTTTGTTCATAGTGATGCTTTCTAAGGCCCACTTGACTTTACATTCCAAGATGTCTGGCTCTGGATTAGTGATCACACCATCGTGATTATCTGGGTCATGTAGATCCTTTTTGTACAGTTCTTCTGTGTATTCTTGCCACCTCTTCTTAATATCTTCTGCTTCTGTTAGGTCATACCATTTCTGTCCTTTATCGAGCCCATCTTTGCATGAAATCTTCCCTTGGTATCTCTAATTTTCTTGAAGAGATCTCTAGTCTTTCCCATTCTGTTCTTTTCCTCTATTTCTTTGCCTTGATCGCTGAAGAAGGCTTTCGTATCTCTTCTTGCTATTCTTTGGAACTCTGCATTCAGATGCTTATATCTTTCCTTTTCTCCTTTGCTTTTTACTTCTCTTCTTTTCACAGCTATTTGTAAGGCTTCCCCAGACAGCCATTTTGCTTTTTTGCATTTCTTTTCCATGGGGATGGTCTTGATCCCTGTCTCCTCTACAATGTCACGAACTTCATTCCATAGTTCATCGAGCACTCTATCTATCAGATCTAGGCCCTTAAATCTATTTCTCACTTCCACTGTATAATCATAAGGGATTTGATTTAGGTCATACCTGAGTGGTCTAGCGATTTTCCCTGCTTTCTTCAATTTCAGTCTGAATTTGGTAATAAGGAGTTCATGATCTGAGCCACAGTCATCTCCTGGTCTTGTTTCTGTTGACTGTATAGAGCTTTTCCATCTTTGGCTCCAGAGAATATAATCAATCTGATTTCAGTGTTGACCATCTGGTGATGTCCATGTGTAGAATCTTCTCTTGTGTTGTTGGAAGAGGGTGTTTGCTATGACCAGTGCATTTTCTTGGCAAAACTCTATTAGTTTTTGCCCTGCTTCATTCTGTATTCCAAAGCCAAATTTGCCTGTTACTCCAGGTGTTTCTTGACTTCCTACTTTTGCATTCCAGTCCCCTATAATGAAAAGGACATCTTTTTGGGGTGTTAGTTCTAAAAGGTCTTGTAGGTCTTCATAGAATTGTTCAACTTCAGCTTCTTCAGCATTACTGGTTGGGGCATAGACTTGGATTTTACAGTGATATTGAATGGTTTGCCTTGGAAACGAACAGAGATCATTCTGTAATTTTTGAGATTGCATCCAAGTACTGCATTTTGGACTCTTCTGTTGACCATGATGGCTACTCCCTTTCTTCTGAGGGATTCCTTCCCGCAGTAGTGGACATAATAGTCATCTGAGTTAAATTCACCCATTCCAGTCCATTTTAGTTCAGTGATTCCTAGAATGTCGATGTTCATTCTTGCCATCTCCTATTTAACCACTTCCAATTTGCCTTGTTTCATAGACCTCACATTCCAGGTTCTTATGCAATATTGCTCTCTACAGCATTAGACCTTTCTTCTATCACCAGTCACATCCACAGCAGGTTATTGTTTTTGCTTTGACTCCATCCCTTCATTCTTTCTGGATTTATTTCTCCACTGACCTCCAGTAGCATATTGGGCACCTACTGACCTGGGAAGTACCTCTTTCATTATCCTATCATTTTTCCTTTTCATACTGTTCATGGGGTTCTCAAGGGAAGAATACTGAAGTGGTTTGCCATTCCCTTCTCCAGTGGACCGCCACAGAGTCATCTTATTCTAAATTTATCAGAGGAGAAAAAGAAAATACAAGAAAAATCCTGACTTATAGCTCTAAATCTCTTAAAGCTTTGAATCTATTGAGATTTTTGAAGATCCAAGTGACTGCTACCAGGAAGCATGCATGTGTGTATATTCTGGGGAATAAGCCAAGTAGGGAACATTATAAAAACTTGGGTTCAAAAGAGTTAACTGGGGTAACAGCCCATCTTGGTGAAATGGTGCTAGCATACTTTTGGAAGCCTGACAGTCTAGGAGCACAGACAAGCAGCCCCTACCTCAGGAACTTTTCAATTCAGCATCAGGTACTATACTTGCTGGTGGCATCCTTCATCTGTTCTCTGTCCTTGTCTAGATTTGGTCCCCAGATTTCTCTAAATCTTTGTTACCCACTATAGCCTCTGGCTTTCACTGCCATTTCCTTTCTTACCAGAATTGAACAGGATGTTTTCCTGATCCTGGGTGAGTATTGTTCACTTTTGGTTCCTTGAGCTTTCTCTGGCCCACTCCTTTATTCCATTCCCACAGTGTGCCTCAAGGAGGAGTCTATATTTGCAGGATAACAAGAGGCCAATAGCTGGAACAAGGAGGTAGAGAGTGTATGCCAGAAAGTCTGGGCATGACATGTGGTGCTGAGCTGCTGATGATAAGCAAATCTCAGAGAAGACTTAAGATTTCACTGAAGAACGTAGTAGCTTACCATTAAAACAGCAAGAAGCGATAAAGCATATGCTTGCAACTTACAAAACTGCTAATTAAACACAATATGCACATGCTGGCAGCTTACACCACTCAGATTCCTGGCACCCTGGACCCTTACACCCCACCCACCAACATCATCTGAGCTCTGCACAGCACATAGTTCATCTGTTTTTCCATCCCAGTAGTGCCAATTGTCCCTGAGGAGAAACACAGGAAAGAAAAGGGGGAGATCTTTTCAGTAGATCCTAGCTGCTCTCTCAGAGAAGGCAATGGCACCCCACTCCAGTACTCTTGCCTGGAAAATCTCATGGACGGAGGAGCCTGGTAAGCTGCAGTCCATGGGGTCACTAAGAGTCGGACACAACTAAGCGACTTCACTTTCACTTTTCACTTTCATGCACTGGAGAAGGAAATGGCAACCCACTCCAGTGTTCTTGTCTGGAGAATCTTAGGGATGGGGGAGCCTGGTGGGCTCCCATCTATGGGGTCACACAGAGTCGGACACGACTGAAGCGACTTAGCAGCAGCAGCAGCAGCAGCTACTCTCTGGATCTTGGTATGAAGTGCAAACATCTGGTAGCCAAGTCTTGCCAGCTTCAGGATGACTTCTATCACCACCTTTGTCTCCAAATAAGCTGTCCTCTGACAGGGAAGAAGCAATCTTTGGAAATGTTTCAAATTCAACACAAGCTGATTTTTCTCTCCCCAATCCAAATACATTCACATCCAACTGCCAAGTTTCTAGATCTGTGGGAACCTGCAGATTTCCTTGATTAGAAAATTGGTTCCCTACTGAACAAAAACCATTGGCTGCTTTGTCCTCTGATGATTCCATAAAAGTTCCAGAGTTTTCATGACAGTGTTCTCTCCTTTTCCCTCAGTTTGCTTCCCTACTCCCATCCCGACTATCACAGCCTTCAGCTTAAACTTCCTCTCTTGGAATAAAAGTAAATGCATCTTCCCTTGGCAAAAAGAGCCTGGGCATGAGGGAGCAGGCCTGTAAGGAATTGGAGGTGGGTTGGACTAAGGTTGGATGGCATCACCGACTCAATAGACATGAATTTGAGTAAACTCCCAGAGTTGGTAACGGACAGGAAATTCTGAGTGCTGCAGTCCATGGAGTTGCAAAGAGTCGGACACAACTGAGCAACTGAACTGAACTGGACTGGACGAGGAAAGGTTTCCAAGAAAATTCCATGGAATCCAGAGGATTCAAAGCACTGAGATCCATAGACACCACTGCAACCCAACTTTTAGGAAAACAGAGACACCAGGGATCAACTTTTACTCTGGTTACTGAGACTCTCCAGTAGATCCTGCCCTTCAGATAGTATTTCATAGCCTATTTTTGATTCAGTCTCAGGGAATTAGTTTCTAGGCTCTTGAGACTCTCTCCTCCAGAATGTCCCAAAATTCTACTCAAACACTGACCCCACTCTTCCCCCTGGGACAGTTTTGTTTTGTTTATAGGACTAGAGTTGCTAAATCATTGAACTGGAAAGAACTTAATAATATTGGTATTTTTGTCTTAATTCCTCCTTTTTATTTTTTCTTCTCTCCTTTTCCAATGTGTGACTACATTTCTTGGAATAATGTGAAAGAAACGCTGGTAATTGCTCACAAAGTGTTTCCTGAGGCCTATTCTCAAGGTAGAGCACAACTGGCATAATTTTAAAATTCTGCCTCAGTTGTGCTTTTACTATGATGAGATCCCTGGAACTGAATATCCCATAGACTGCTGTTGGTTTTGGACAGACTTGACAACAATTTATAACAGGGGTATTAATTACTTCAGAGTGGACACTATTCCTGTCCATATAATATTACCTACATATTAGGTGTTGCTCACCTGCCAGAAAATTTATATAGCTTATACTTGTATTAACTTATTTAATCATCATTCCAACTTTATGAAGGTATGAAGGAAGAACTGTTTCTACCTCAGTTGCACATAGTATCCAAGAGGAGGCTCCACTAAAGCATCTGTAGGGAGCTTGGCTCTCCCAACACCTTGATTTTGTCCCAGGGATACTACTGCCAGATTTCTGGCCTCCAAAACTGTTTGAAAAGAAATTTCTCTTGTTTTAATTTGACAGGCTTGTGGAAATTTATTACAGCTGCCATAAGACACTAATACTATATATATATATATACATATATATGGATCATAGAAGGTTCTCAGTGTGTGTCTGTTCTTTCCATGGTGTTGGACAGGGTATAGGAGATTAAGAAAAATGGTAACCCACTCCAGTGTTCTTGCCTGGAGAATCCTAGGGACGGTGGAGCCTGATGGGCTGCTGTCTATGGGGTCGCACAGAGTCAGACACGACTGAAGCGACTTAGCAGCAGCAGCAGCAGCAGCAAGGACTCCAGATAGGAAATTCACCATCTGCTTAGTTCAGCATTTCAGTCTTCTTTCTGCTGAACTGTAGATATTTGCATCCAAAGTGTTTGCATGGCCTTACAGAGTTTCTGCACCAATGAAAATAAACATTCCTTTACAAAAACCATTTCGCAAACAGAAGACTCCCATGGAGGAAACACAGCTTTCATTCTGAAAGATGTTAACACATATTTGAAAGGTATGAAAAAAATGACTCTCAAGTTGGTGGCTGAATTTGCAGAGAGAATTTAGAAGCATTTACCATCAATAGCATTTCTCGGTACAAACCACATAAAACTGCTGTCGTTTCTGCAAGAAAAAAAGTAGCCAAATCTAGGAAGGTGAATCTATTAGCAATTGGTTGCTTATGATTCAGTATGCTGTGTATGGCACAATGCATAACTCCCTAGATCCAGATGATCCTAACATTTCATCCAAAGGTTTCTTCCTCCTTATTCTACCTTGTTTTATTCCAATAATAAATTGGTAGGTTTCATTCTACTCCCTGTAAATATGGAATTTTGTTCTTGGTGGCAGTCATGGTTAGGGGTGATGAGATGGCCAAACCCAAATGAATAAGCATAACTTCTGATGGACTTGGGAGGTTTCTCCACTTCTTTTCAGGGTCAATAATGTCTTAAGACCCACTTTAGGATCCAAAAGTTAGACTTGCATTCATTTTAACATGTTTAATACATTTGAGCATAATTAGCTGCCATAACTCAAAATATCCAAGCAGGCAGGAATGTAAGGAGCAGATAACTAAAGAAGGACAAAGGAGCTAGGAAGGAGGCTAGGTTTCTAGGGTCACTGAAATTGTTCATCTCATGTCAATTGGTGAAAAGAAATTGAATACTTACAAGAATCACTGAGGAATATTCATGTGGAATCTAAAGAATACAAGTGAATACAGAATAAAAATTTGGGAAGAAAAAATTTAAATTAAATATTCACAGAGATGGGGATATGTATATCAACCTAAGTGGGTAAATAAAATATGATGGAATACTAAACACAGTTAAGTCAAATAAGCTAAATCTTAAATAATTTTGAATGAAAAATAAAATAAGAGTAGCAGGAAGAATGCAAGCTACTTGATAAAATGTATATGCGCTTCTAAGGGATATGATTAATACTATATATTATATAGTATTGAGTTCCATGTAGTTTAAAAAATAATGAAAGGACAGTTCGAAATTTATTGCAAAGTTTGGCAGGGAATTTATAATGAGGTTTTGTTTCTTTTTATAGAGGCTAAAGATTTTAAACAGGAATGGAAATGATAATATTTTTCCTTGAATGGTTGGTTATTATGTTTTTGTTTAATTAGTAAAATTTATTTCTGCATTTAATAAAAAAATAGCTGTACTCTTTTAAGAGTTAATAACCAGGAAAACATTCCTCTTTTTTCAGTAAACAAGAGATTCAGTCTTATTCTTCAGTTACCAAAAATGCAGATAAGAAGTATTCAGAAAACATGGTGCTACCATAACCCAAAGTTGGCCCAAAATGTGCTTCAATGATACATTGATTATTTTGAATTAAATTTATTTTATTTAAGAAGTACTCTGGCTCTTCTTACAAAGCAACTCAAATGTTCATCAACAGATGAATGAATAAAGATGTGGTGTTGTTATTACTGCTCAGTCCTTAAGTGATGTCAGACTCTTTGCAACCCAATGGACTGCAGCAAGCCAGGCTCCTCTGTCCTTCAATATCTCCAAGAGTTTACTCAAATTCATATTCATTGAGTTAGTGAGAGTATCTAGCCATTTCATCCTCCTTTGCTCTCCTCTCCTCCTGCCCTCAATCTTTTCCAGCATCAGGGTCTCTTCCAGTGAGTCAGCTCTTCACATCAGATGGCCAAAGTATTGGAGCTTTAGCTTCAGCAACAATCCTTCCAATAGATAAACAGGATTGATTTTCTTTAGGATTGACTGGTCTGATCTCCTTACAGTCCATGAGACTCTCAAGAGTCTTCTTTAGCACCACAATTTGAAAGCATCAGTTCTTTGGTTCTCATACTTCCATGGTCCAACTTTCACATCTGTATATGACTATTGGGGAAACCATAGATTTGTCTATATAGACCTTTGTCAGCAAAGTGATGTCACT
Source organism: Ovis aries (assembly GCF_016772045.2). NCBI lineage: Eukaryota > Metazoa > Chordata > Mammalia > Artiodactyla > Bovidae > Ovis > Ovis aries. The sequence continues at coordinate 50,127,234 of NC_056056.1, forward strand.
GCTTTTTAATGCACTGTCTAGTTTTGTCATAGCTTTTCTTCCAAGGAAGAAGCTCCTTTTTATTTCATGGCTGTAGTCACCATCTGCAGTGATTTTGGAGCCCAAGAAAATAAAATCTGTCACTACTTCCACTTTTTCTTCTCCCATTTGCCATGAAGTGATGGGACTGGATGCCATGATCTTCAGTTTCTAAATGTTGAGTTTCATGCCATTCTTACACTCTCCTCTTTCACCCTCATCAGGAAGCTCTAATAGTTCTTCATTTTCTGCCATTAGAGTGGTATCATTTGCATAGCTGAGGTTTTTGTTTCTCCCAGAAATCTTGATTCAAGCTTGTAATTCATCCTGCCTAGGAAGAATTTGCATGATGTATTCTGCATATAAGTGAAATAAGCAGGATGATAATATACAGCCTAGTCGTATACATTTTCTGATTTTGAATCAGTCCATTGTTCCAGGTACAGTTCTAACTGTTGTTTCTTGACCCCATATAGGCTTCTCAGGAGACAAGTAAGGTGGTCTGGTATTCCCATCTCTTTACAAATTTTTCACAGTTTGTTGTGATCCACACAGTCAAAGCTTTAGCATAGTCAATGAAGCAAAAGTAGGTGTTTTTCTGGAATTCCCTTGCTTTCTCTATGACCCAACTGATGTTGATAATTTGATCTCTGGTTCCTCTGCCTATTTGAAACCCACTTTATATATCTGGAAGCTCTCAGTTCACTTACTGCTAAAGCCTGGCTTAAAGGATTTTGAGCATTATCTTTCTAGTATGTGAAGTTAGTGCAATTTTATGGTAATTTGAACATTCTTTGGGATTGCCCTTCTTTGGAACTAGATGAAGACTGACTGACTTTTTCAGTCCTGCGGCCACTGCTGAGTTTTCCAAATTTGCTAACATATTGAATGCAACACTTTAACAGCATCAGTTTTAGGATTTTATATAGCTTGACTAGGATTCCAACACCTCCAGTAGCTTTGTTCGTAGTTATGCTTCCCAAGGCCCATTTGACTTCACACTCCAGGATATCTGGTTCTAAGTGAATTATCACACCCATCGTGGTTATCCAAGTCACTAATAACTTTCTTGTATATTTCTCTGTATTCCTCCCACTTTTTAATATCTTCTACTTCTGTTAGGTCATTACTGTTTCTCTCCTTTACTGTCCCCATCTGTCCATGAAATGTTCCCTTGATATCTCTAATCTTGTTGAAGAGATCTCTAGTCTTTCCCATTCTATTGTTTTCCTCTATTTCTTTGCATTGATCACTTAGGAAGTCTTTCTTATATCTCCTTGCTTTTTCCTGGAACTCTACAATCAGTTGAATATATCATATCCTTTCTCCATTGCCTTTTGCTTCTCTTCTTTCCTCAGTTATTTGTAAAGCTGCCTGAGACAACTACTTTGCCTTCTTGCATTTCTTTCCCTTTGGTGTGGTTTTAATCAATGCCTCCTCTACAATGCTATGAACCTCTGCCAATAGTTCTTCAGCTACTCTATCAGATCTAATCCCTTGAATCTATTTGTCACCTCCACTGTATAATCATAAAGGATTTCATTTAGGTCATACCTGGATGGTCTAGTGATTTTCCCTACTTTCTTCAATTTAAGCCTGACTTTTACAGTGAGGAGCTCATGATCTAAGCCAGAGTCAGCTCTCGGTCTTGTCATTGCTAACTGTATAAAGCTTCTCCATCTTTGGTTTCAAACAACATAATCAGTCTGATTTCAGTATTGATTATCCGGCGATGTCCACATATAGAGTCGTCTCGTGTTGTCAGAAAAGGATGTTTGCTATGACCAGTGCATTCTCTTGGCAAAACTCTGTTAGCCTTTGCCCTGCTTCATTTTGTACTCCATGGCCAATCTTGCCTGTTATTCCAGGTATCTCTTGGCTTCCTACTTTTGCATTTCAATCCCCTGTGATGAAAAGGACATCTGTGTGGTTGGGGCATAGACCTGGATTACTGTGACATTGTATGGATTGCCTTGGAAATGAACCAAGATCATTGTGTTGTTTCTGAGATTGCACCCAAGTACTGCATTTTAGACCCTTTTCTTGACTATGGGGGCGACTCCATTTCTTCTAATGAATTCTTGCCCACAGAATTAGATATAATGGTCATTCTGAATTAAATTTGCCCATTCCCATTCATTTTAGCTCAGTAATTTCTAAGATGTCAATGTTCAATCTTGCCATCTCAGGCTTAACCATGTCGAATTTACCTTAATTCATTGACGTGACATTCCAGATTCCTATGCAATACATATATAAAATTAACATTAGTCTTTAAAAAGAATTAAATAATGCCATTTGAAGAAACATCAATGGACCTAGAGATTATCATACTAAATAATTCAAACAGAGAAAATAAAATATCACTTATTTGTAGAATCTAAATAATAGTACACTGCTGCTGCGGCTGAGTCACTTCAGTCATGTCTGACTCTTTGTGACCCTATGAACTGTAGCCCACCAAGATCCTCTGTCCATGGGGATTCTCCAGGCAAGAATACTGAGATGGTTTCCCATGCCCTCCTTCAGGAATTGAACCCCCATCTTTTATGTCTCCTGCATTAGAAGATAGATTCTTTACAACTAGCGTCACCTAGGAAGCCCAAGCAGTGATATACATGAGCTTATCTACGAAATAGAAACAGATTCACAGATACAGTAAACAATATTATGGTTACCAAAGGGAAGATAGTGCAGGATAAATTAAGAGTTTGGTTTTATCATATACACTCTACTATCATCTAGAAGGTAGAGAAACAACAATATAGCACAGAGTAATATATTCAATATCTTATAATAATCTATAATGGACTAGAACCTGGAAAAGAACATATATACATATAAATGAATCACTTTACTATACACCTGAAATTAACTCTGTATTGTGAATCAACTATACTTCAACTTAAAGAGAAAAGAAATGTCTGCTTAGTTTCTTACATTTGTTTGATAATTTACATCCTTAGAGTTTCACTAAGTTAAATTAAATGATCAGGATTCATTGAGTGTCTCATTTCCTAATGAAATAAAATACTAAATCATTAATTGCTAAACAAGTCTAAGCTTATAACCCATTTGACCTCTTAGCGCAGAGAAATTAAGTATGTTTGGATCTGTTAGTGAACATATTTTGTGCTTTATTGAAAAGATAAACTTTGAAATAGCTTAAGTTTCTAAATATTATAAAATATATTTATGTCAAGCCACAAATATTAATGCAGTTTACAATTGTTTGCTTCTTTATATTTACTGAACAAAACATGATTTCAAGAAATTAAGAATTCTAATTAATGTATGTAGTTAAAGCTACTAAATATAATTGAAAAAAGATGTGTTTGAGGGTAAGAAAATGTTTAAGGTATGGAGATATTTTTGTTTAGAAAAAAGAAAATGATTTTGTCCCCAAGCTAGTTATTTATAAATGGAAAAGAAAACCGAGGACAAACTAAAATGGACATAGGCTATGGTAAATTGTTTGTAAATAAAGGAATCTTTGGAAAGAAATTTTATGTGTGGCCATGACTGGATAAGACTGGAATGAATTTAATTAAGTTAATGAAGTACAAAATTGAAATTTGGTGTTCTCTTTTTGTTAAAATGACAGTTGTTTTCCTTTTGGTCTCTTCTTGGTAATAAGAGATTCTGAAAGGATTTTAAGAGTTGATCTAGAAACGAAAATTTTATGTCTTGTCAAAATAAGCATTTGTGTTATATGTTGTCTTTATCAGGTCTCTGGTTACTTAAGTAAGCTTACATTAGAAAGAGTTAATCACTCAGTCATGTTTGACTCTTTACGACTCCATGGACTGTAGCCTACCAGGCTCCTCTGTCCATGGGATTTTCCAGGCGATAGTACTGGAGTGGATTGCCACTTCCTTCTCCAGGGGATCTTCCCTTCCCCCCTTCTTCTTAAACTAATTAAACATATTTGATATGTTAAATTGAATAGGACACATTGTAAAATAAGAAGAAGTGTTAAGCCTTCTTTAGGTAGTATCTGTATACATATGTATTATAAGTGTTTTCAGAAATTATGTAAACTTCCTGGGAGTCATATGTTCTGACATAAAATGTTACCTGTCATTCAAACTGATGCTCACACTAACGTGACTCAACCTTAGTACCAAGGAAATGCCCTAATTGACTCTCAAGGAAAGGCAGTAACAACAGAATCTGTAAATTTTGTGGCACATGCAGATAAAGTTCATTCTGCTCCTGCAGAAACAAAAACAAAATTTAAATGGTTGACACCTTATTGTCAGACTTTGTCATCCTAATGTGCTTGGAACATGGTAACAGTCCGCTTCTAAACCAGAGAACTTAAGATGGATAAACAATAGCTGTAAGTCTTCCCGGGTGGCATGAGTGATAAAGAACATGCCTGCCAATGCAGGAGATTTAAGCAATGTGGTTTTGACCCCTGGATCAGGAAGCTCCCCTGGAATAGGAAATAACAACCCACTCCAGTATTCTTGCTGGTAAATTCTATGGACAGAGGAAACTGATGAAGACGCAACAGGCTGAACACTACTCAGACTAGCACAGCACAGAAAATATTTATAAACTAAACAAACAGCCTGGGCTTTGGGGAAAAAAGATGGTCACTTGGTTCCTCTTGGTTTTCTGGCAAAATTATTTTTTTGTTTGTTTGCATTTCTTTACCCATCATAGTGCAGTTACAATGACTCAAGTCATAGACATTGGCAGGAAGATCTCTATAAAATTATGAAAATAGTCTACCTGCGATTTCTGACCTGTTGGGTACGAAACATTGGGAAAAATTATTTCTTTTCTCAGAGGCTTCAGACCTCCTTTCTCTAGATTCGTTGAACACCTGCTACTGGATTTCCTTCAACTATTACTTAATGTGGTTGCCAAAACGTTCTTGTTATTATATGTATGTTTTCCAGATGGGTTGACTCCTTCCCCTGCTGCAAAGCTGATCCTCCCACAATGGGAAAGAAACTGTTAAAATGGGAATGTGTTTTCCACTTAGAGTATACCCTCCGCAATCTTCAGTGATCAATGCACTCACTTCACTGGGAAAATACTACGAGCCTAAGTAACAAACTTGCTAACTTCTTGGGATTTTCACTGTCCTTGTCAACCTCAATTATTGGGCAAGGTCAGCAGAACTAATGGAAACTGGAGTAATAAAGAACAAGAGTCAGTTACATGGGATTGAATCAACTGATGAATATGAGTATATTTCATAACTTTTTGCCTAAAATATTATGTATTCCTTAATCTTTTGTTTTCCAGTTACAGGGAAACTTTTAAAAAGATTTATAGTAGTTTAGTAAATTATGCCATTGTAAGCAGGAGTGAAACATTTCTCTTTTTCACTCTACCTAGGTCCTCCAGAATTCAGAAACCCTCAGTGAATATTCTTATTTTCTTGACAATATAGTTATTTGCATAAGTTCAATAAGAATCTGTTCTCTTTATAACAGGTCACAATTAGAAACATTGATTGCTTACCAGAGCTTTGACAGGAACTTCATATTTGAGAGAGACACACATAAACATGTGTGACCAGACAACTTGAAACTAAGGTTGATTTTGTTGTTGTTCAGTCACTCAGTTGTGTCCAACTCTCTCTGACCACACAGACTGCAAGCCACCAGACTCCTCTGTCCATGGGGTTTTCCAGGCAAAGTTACTGGAGTGGGTTGTGATTTCCTTCTCCAGGGGATCTTCTTGACCCAGAGTTCAAACCCACATCTCCTGCACTGGCAGGCAAGATTCTTTACCACTGAGCCACCGGGGAATACAAATATTTCAAAGGTGAATATGGTTTGTATGTGTGAGTGTTCAGTTGCTCAGTCATGTTCAACTCTTTGCAAACTTATGGACTGAAACCCACCAGGCTCCTCTGTCCTTGGGACTCTCCAGGCAAGAATACTGGAGAGTGTTGCCATATCATCCTCCAGGGGATCTTCCCAACCCAGGGATCAAACCCATGAGTCCTACGGCTCCTGCAATAGCAGGCAGATTCTTTACCACTGAGCCACCTGGGAAGAAACAGAGCCTAGTTTCACAAGGTTCACAGTAATTCATTTCAAGATTTTCCCATCACAAGACCCACAAACGTCTTCTGATAGATGGAAAGCTGAATGCTGGATATCCAGAGTTCATATGTACTCAGTGGATTAATTCCTTAATAAGCCCCAGTAAGGCTGAGGAAGGTGCAAGTCTGTGACTGATAAATGACACTGTTGTTCATCTTCCGGTATTTACTTTCCACATTTGGACTAGATATTGAAGAGTTTCTATATAGAAATTACCTTCAAATTGCTTTAATTCTCAGTCCTATGGGTAAGAGCCTGTCTACAGAAATTAGACTGGGGAGAAAAAGAGCTAAAAGAACACATGCTGGACTGAGGCCAGTTTTGTTCTTCTTGTGATACAGCTGTTTTTACCTCAAAGAAAAAGTCTTGTGTATTTAACGTTCATTGCATGTCTAATACACTTTTATTGCATGTTCTATTGGCAGCTACTATCCTAAATGCTTTACAAATAGCGGCCTAGTTAATCCTTATCATGTATCAATCTGAAAATACAGGACCTATTATTGAGCATATATTACAGGTGAAGATCACATAGGCTGAGTGATAAAGAGTTGCTTGCTTTCTTACACAATTTCCTAATCCATGACCTCTCAAAGTCTACAACTGTTGGTGTCGACGTTGTTTTTCAGTCACTAAGTCATGTCTGACTCTGCAGCCCCATGGACTGAAGTACGCCAGGGTCCTCTGCCCTTCACTGTCTGCCAGAGATTATTCAAATTCATGTCCATTTATTTAGTGATGCTATTTAACCATCTCATCATCTGTTGCCCTTGTCTCCTTTTGTCTTCAATCTTTCTTAGCATCAGGATCTTTACCAATAAGTTGGCTCTTCCCATCAGTGGCCAGAGTACTAGAGCTTCAGCTTCAGGATCAGTCCTTCCAATGAATATTCAGGGTTGATTTATTTTAAGATTGACTGATTTGATCTCCTTGTAGTCCAAGAGATTCTCAAGAGTCTCCTCCAGTGCCACAGTATGAAAGCATTGATTCTTTGGCACTCAGCCTTCTTCATGGTCCAACTCTCACATCTGTATATGACTACTGGAAAAACCATAGTTTTAGCTATACAGATATTTTTCAGCAAAGTGATGTCTCTGTTTTTTAATATGCTATCTAGGTCAGTCACAGATTTTCTTCCAAGGAGCAAGGGTCTTTCAATTTCATGGCTGCAGTCACCATGCACAATGATTTTGGAGGCAAGAAATATCAGATATTGTGGCTCAGTGGTAAAGAATCAACCTGCCAATGCAGGAGATGCAAGAGACACAGGTTTGATCACTGAATGGGGAAGACCCTGGAGTAGGAAGAAGATGGAACTCATCCTGGCCCCATGCAGACTGGGCATCATGTCAGGACAGTGTCTATACAACTGTAGCTCTATAAGGAGAAGGGAAAGAGAAACACTGTAGGACATGAATGAAAAGGGCAGGAGAGGAGGACTGTGATAGGAAAAGGCCAGGATAGTAGTTCTGACAGGTGTAGTTTTAAAAACATCAAGAAACCTGTTTTTCTCCTAAAAGAAAAATGCAATGGAAATAGCAGTAGAAATTAGGAGGTGAGGCATAAAACAGCACAGTTGAATTTCTTTTTGTGCAGCATGAAGCAAAATTTGCTTATGTTCTTGTCAAGGACCATGAGTTCTCTGAAGTGTTGCCCTAGTAGCAAGCCTAGTTAGTCCCCATGGTTTCACATATACTGACAGTAGCAAAGTGCTTACAGTATCATGAGCTTCAACTATTCAGCTCAGTTCTCCTTAACCCCTAGCCCAGTGGTGGAGACATAGATGGCCCTATAGGTGCCTTCACATGTGGTAGGTTATACTACAAGAGAGGAATATCACCTGTAATTAGGCTACAGGAGCTTGGGTAACCTGAATCTTTCTGATGGACAGTAAGCTAGCTTACTCTCTACTTTAGAAAGAGACATCTTCCTTATAATGGAGAGTGACCAGGACTGACTTACTTCATTCCAGAAGGAAACTGTCTCCATTTTCCAAAACTGTAAGCAAATCTGCCATTGCTTTGGAGAGAGATGCCCTCTGCTTTTAAAGGCTGTTCACTACACAGACATCCCAGCACAGGTCATCCAGAAGAAAGGGCAGTGAATGTCCTTACTTGCATGAAATGCATAAATGTCAGAGCCCCACCAAAATTGTTTCCCAGGTCTGCTCTGAACATCCTTTTCTTCCTCAATGAAACAATATGTTTTTTCTCCACTTGCAATAGTCAACAAATTTTAGAAAAATGGTGATTTGTTTGTTTATAACAGTCTGGGGAAAGGGTCCTTGGGTAACTGGGAGCAGAGAGATGCTCAGAGAATTTGACAATCTTGAAAAGTATGTAGTTGAACAAAAGAATGCAGTTGAACGTATGCAGTTGTGCAAAAAGCAGCTTATGATTTGAAACCTTTTATCATCCCTATGATACTTTCCGAGTAGCTCCTAAGATTCTGTAGGCATATCCTGAAGACAGCATCTTTGGTTAACATTTTCTTGATAATACAACCCTTGGATTTTAATCATCCAACTTCACACATGTGTAAACTTTTCTGTTCAACATTGTTCAGTAAGATTTTACACAAAAATATTTTTATGTACATTCAAAATCTTAATATCAACCCTTAAATAAAACACCAAGTGGACTAAGGCTCAAGTTGCATTTTAAATACAATTGGTAAAAAGATCATAATTAAGTGTTCCTTGAAAAGAATACTAAAAGTCAACAAAGACAGCACGGATCACAGATGTTGCTGGTGGTGCAAGAGAGGCATCAATGGGTCATGCACCTCATACAATAAGAGAAAAAGCTTTTCCTGATTTACTTCACTCTGTGTGATTGATAGGCTCTAGGTCAACCCACATCACTTCAACTGACTCAATTTCTTTCCATTTTATGGCTGAGTAATATTCCATTATATACATGTACCCCATCTTCTTTATCCATTCATCTGTCGATGGACATCTAGACTGCTTCTTCCATTCGTAAAATAGATAGCTAGTGGGAAGCTACTGTATTGCACAGGAAGTTTAGCTTGGTGATCAGTGATGACCCAGGCAGGTGGAATGGGGAGATAGGAGGCTGAAGAGGGAGGATATATGTATATACCTCTGACTGATCCACTATGTTGTACTGCAGAAACTAACACAACATCATAAAACAATTATGTTCCAATGGGAAAAAATAAAAGGAAAATAAATGTTTTAAACACACACTTATTGAGTGCCAATCAGGAAGCTGAATTTTAAAAAAATTTCCATCTTAACAGGACAGTTTACTACTTAAACACTTGTATTAATATTCTTTAGAGAATTAAAGGGTTGGGGTAGTTATCTAATGTTATCACTTTTTTAATCTAAAATAATGAGATATAAGCTTGCGAGTAATCTTTTTACACTAAACTCAGATTTTCAGGGATATTTGTAGTTGGATTCAATTGAAAGAATTACTACTTTATTTCTTAATCATCCTCATCTGCTACTATCAAATTCTACTTAGGCAAGTATTAGTTATTTTCTCTAGTTTGGGGGAAAAGGCAAAATCTGGAGATAAGGTGGCCTGTCAGTAGAGGAAATGGTCTGTCCACTCTTCCCTGCTTCTCTTTTCCATAAACCTCTCTCCAAATATCCTCCAAAATGTTTTCAGTGTAATAAGGAAGAATGAATCTTAGCTCAAATAAGATCTGTTTCTTTTACTTTAAACTTTGCATTTTATTGATTTTGCTTTGAGCTAAGAATGCTGCCTATAGCCTGAAATATACAGTATAACCCACCTAAAGAATCTGACTTCTATGTGTATAACACTTTTCCATTCATGTAGAGATAAAAACTTGCAGAACAGAGAATAATATTTGTCTTTGTCTTGTTGGGGGTTTACGGGAACACGATGACCTGACATATATGGACAGCAGCAAGAATAAAGGATTCCCACACCAAGAAGCTCGCAACAACCAAAAATCCCCTCCCTCACTTTCCTTTAAACATGTTTTGCTGAAATACTTCAGGGAGTTCAGGGCTTTGGGAGCATGAGCCACCCATCCTCCTTTCCTAGTCCCAAAATAAACTTTTCTCTGCTCCAAACTTCAGTGTTTCTGTTTGTTTGACCTTCCTGTATGTCAGGCACACAAATCTGTGATCAGTAACACCAGGAGGGCTGATTGCTGCATCCCTCTGGGCTACTTCTTTGCTTCCCTTTTGCAGCTTCTCCTGGAAGATCTTTTCTCACCTCCCCTGCTGCTCAGGTACATGGGAACTGGGCACCTGGAAACACTCCAAGAATGATAAAACTCCACTTTTGCTGAAGGAAAGTGGGATTGACTGTGGGAAGGATTCCTTATATAGGACAGTTCCAGCCTGTGCCAGGAAGGGCCTCTCCCCATTCTGGGTATCTCTCTGAGCCTATATCATCTGTGTCCCTTCTCAGGTCTTGGTTTTGTCCTGCTCAATTGTGAGACTTTGATTTCACCTCTATCTTTTGCTCATGTCCTGTTGTTATAAATCTTCCTCATTTACTCTGGTAAAACCACTCAAGCTAGACAGTGAATAGGGAAGTGGAAAAGGAGAGTTTTCATTTCCTCTACCTCCTCCCACATACATATTTTATCATTTTAAAAACTGAAGCATTTCAGTGTGATTTATAATGATAAATATTCACTTCAATTGTACCACAATTTATTAAACTCATCTGGTTTGTTAAATGTCAATATTATTTTTAATTTTCAACTTAGGAAATATAGGAATAAAAGCTTTTAAATTAATAATTTAAAATGCTCAGGATTGCTTGCAATGGTGTTGTTGTTGTTTTCATTTTAATCTTTCTGTGAAAAGGCCAGCAACAAAGAACTGGTTATGAATTTCCTACATTCCCAAAGTATCCACTTGGTTTAGTGACCCAGATTATGAACACCAAGTAGCCTTGTTCAAGTTCCAGGCAAATTTTAGCACATCCTTAGGAAAGCAGCAAAACAGCAATGTCCAGTCTAAACCTGATTTAGATAGAAAAAATTTCAAAAGACTTAAAAAATGACAATATCACAATATTTTCCAAGTGTCTTTCTAATCCTTTGTCCTTTCAATGTTCTCAGGAGAAGTAAGTATTTTTATTTTATCCTCACCAAATGACTTACTCACTTTTTGAAAATATACAGCATCACCAGCTTAGCTTTGAAAAATAATGACATCTAAATTTTCAGTATCTGTGGGATTGATTACTTTCAAAGGGAGTCTGAGAAAAACTCATGGCATACTTACCTGATCCTTTTCAGAACAAGAAACAAAAGGAGCATTCACGATGTAAGTTTACAAAGAAAACTGAAAAGGTTCAACCAAAGTTGTGAGAAAAATGAGAAGAGTGGTATTTTATGATGTCAGATGTCAACAGCAAACAGACAACAAGAAAGTAACTGATCCCTGACTTGGATTCTGAGGATCTGAGGTACTTCTCCTCACTCAACATGCTGTATATTTTGAGACTTTTGATGAAGGGAACATGGTAACTGTTGATAATTAAACAAAAAAAGAAGTCTTATATCCATTTTTATATTCTTTAATCCCAGTTGATTATGATGTCAAGTCTTACCTATTTCCAATTGTCTCAATGTGTGCATCACGAAAATCCCTGGGAACCTGAACTTCGTTATTCTCTTTCCCTTTTTCTCTAAGAGCTCCCAGATGTTCCACTAAGAAAACTCATGTTCTCCATCCTTGTGGGACACCTTCCTTAGATTTGTTGATAGTAATCATACCTGATCAGTTTATAATTTATATGATGCTGTCTTCTTTGCTCTAATTATGGCTCAAAGATGCACAAGTAATTCAAACTTAAAACAACAATCCATGACATTTTTCTGTCTAGCAATATGCTAGGATTTATTTACAAAGACAGGAGAAAGTCAGGATTGTTCTTTAATCAGTTGAGGAAATAATATATGTTCTACTGATATTGCTGAGGAATCAGTATTCCCAGATGCTTCTGGCAACTCTCTTGAACTATAAAAAAATGAAGCCAGAAGAGGGATAAAAGATGCATATAAAAGAGAATGCACACAGGAGAACCCCAGAGAAATGACACCTGAGTCCTGGTCAAACTAGCTCAAAGCCTTCCTTACTGTTCAATTCATTTCAGTCGTGTCTGACTCTTTGTGACCCCATGAACTGCAGCACACCAGGACTCCCTGTCCATCACCAACTCCCGGAGTCTACCCAAACCCATGTCCATTGAGTCAGTGATGCCATCCAGCCATCTTATCCTCTGTTGTCCCCTTCTCCTGCTGCCCTCAATCTTTCCCAGCATCAGGGTCTTTTCAAATGAGTCAGCTCTTCACATCAGGTGGCCAAAATATTGGAGTTTCAGCTTCAACATCAGTCCTTCCAAAGAACACCCAGGACTGATCTCCTTTAGGATGGACTGGTTGGATCTCCTTGCTGTCCAAGGGACTCTCAAGAGTCTTCACCTTACTGTTAAATATTTTCAATTATGTGATTTAGTAAATACCTTTATTTTTTTTTGAACCAAATCATATTGGGATTTTTCTTTCTTTCAACTGAAAATATCCTAACATAATGAGTTCTCCAATAGGAAGAATAGAATCCAGTCCCCATAGCTGTGTTAGCTCACCTCCCATTGAAAATGGAACTCAACTAAAATAGAAACTGACACAAGCACAATCAGTGTATACTTTTCAAACCCATTTTGTTACTTTAACCAGGGCAGAAACTCAAGACCTCTGGAATAGAATAATTCTAAGTTCATCTAAACTGTGAAGTGTTTCTACCAGAAGCTCTAAAGGAGTATTTAGTCAAAGCAGTCTACCTTAGAAATAGGATATGAAACTTAACAAACAATTTTAAAAATACACTGACCATTCATTTCATCTCTTCATTTGGGAAGCTAAACTCTTATGTGACAACACCATAGTACTCTTAGTCCATATGGAAAATTTCATCAGTGGTCTTGAAATGGTAACAGGCAGGAAGGTTAGGGGCCCCCAAATAGAGGAAATAGGCAGCAAGTGTCAAACATTTTTTATCTCTCTCTTAAGGGGCAGGAGGAAACAAACAAGTGTCAGATTTTTTTTCCTTCTCTATACAAAATTAAAAGGTTTCTTTTAAAATTCTGTGTTGTCATGATGACACCTGGTTCCAAGTAACTTAACTTTTCTCAAACTTTCAGCTAACCAATGTGTTTTTCTTATGGAAATGCTTTTCTTAAGCTATGTTAATGAACTATGTATTTACCCTAGGCTCTGTCTTTCTTCAAGTCGTTTTGCCTAAGATTCAGAACCCATAATGGCTCAACAAAAAAGTATGTTTTACTCAGGAAAATGTTCTTAAGCTATGTTAATGAGACTATGTATTTGCTTGGAAATCTGCCTTTCTTCAAAATATGATTGAGTCAAACAATCGACATGAGTCAGTTGTTTTATGGCCCAGATGACTCACCTTGTGCCATTGTTATCTCAAAATGCATGTTGTGGGTGAGGGCACTGGTGCCACTCTCTGAGTTTTGAGAAATTTCCTTTCTCTAATTAGCAGCCTCAGCCTGCTAATGGGTATATAACATCTTGCTGAAAAACTAGCAAGGGAAAACAGTTTCTGCCCCCTTCTGATGTCTATGTCAGAAGCCTTCTCTATCTATTTTATATTTTAATAAAACTTTATTACACAAAAGCTCTGAGCAATCAAGCCTCATCACTGGCCCCAGATTGTTGCCCTCTCCTCCAGAGGCCAAGAATCCCAGCATCTTTCACAGCTCAGCAACAACCTTTCATTCTCATATGAAAAAATGCTTTATTCTAAATTAAGGAATGGGCCCAAAATATTTTTTTCACAATAAAATCTTGTGGCGAGGGTGGGGTGGTGATAAAGTGAAAGGCAAATTAGTGGTCTTGAAATATGCAGATAACATGAGACATCTGGTTCTTGCCTTCAGATAGGTGATGAGAATTTCTCCAGAAAACTGTCACTTTTTAAATTCAAAATATGCAAGAGAAATCCTACCAGACAATAAGTTGACCCAAATCCTGTCCTAACTGTGTCAAAATATTTCAAGGGCCAAGATGAAGGACCTTCTGGGATCGGTTTTCCCAAGGGCCATCTAGGAACAGGGTTATCTAGGAATGTGGTTAGATGGACTCATGTCATCTGACTATGGGAAGGGAAGAGCAAAAGTTGAAAAACATTAAAAAATTGTACAACAATTTGAAAGCTTACCTTGTGTCTGTCAAAACTAATAACAAAACAATTGGGTTTGAATTTTGTTGAATGTTTTGTCCATTGATTTTTTAATTTACTCATTTCATTTGTATTTTATGAATATTAATAAAATCTGTTCACTATCCTTTTTACTTATGGTTTAGGAAATAGTGTTCTAAACATCATCTCCTAAACTGGTTGCCTCATACAATTAGAGACTTGGCCTAGGAGAATGTGTAAGCAGTAGAGTGTGTGGGAGAGCAAAGTCTTTAAATGGCCACAATCCACATCCTACAGAGAAACAGTGCTGATGTACTCTAATCACAAAAACACCAAGAGGAATACATATATACATATAGTTATTTCCCCAGAGATCTGAGTAAAACTAAGCAGAGATTGACCCCAGATTCTCTTCACTCAATCATTTCCTCTCCAGAATTTATGTATGAGAATGAAGCAGAGAAGACAAGCAAAGGAAAACTAAAACTAAATTTTTTATTATAGTATCATGAAAACTCAGATTATAAAGCATACAAAAGAACTTTAAATGAGGCTGGGGAGGAGGGAAAGACAGAATGAGGCAGTCAGGGTGAGGGTGTAAGGAAAATATCTCCTTCCAAATGGATCTTCACACTTGGTTCCAAGTCCATGATGAGCTGCAACAAGACGCAGGCTGCTGACTTCCCATCTGATCTAGCCCTTGAACTTGCAGATATAGGGTAGGCTCACATGACAGCTATAATCTTTCCATTTCAGATATCCTAGAGAGACAAAAGAGCTTGAGTCAATGGAGTTGGTGCAGCCTGAGGACCCAATGGAGAGGAATCCCAGATTCTGGCCTTTCACCAAAGTCCTACTCAAAGGGAAGAAGATAGAAAGAGAGATGAGAGGGGATGGGAGCAGACAAACCAATACTGTACTTCATAGCAGAGGAGGATTCTCTGACGATCAAGCCCAGAAATCGGGGATGAAAGGGAAAGACTAAGTAGAAGTGACCTTCTCTGTTTCTTACCTGATGTTCTGGACAGGATCCCACAGTGACCAGGGTTTGAGACAGTGGCAGGACTTCTCTCCCAAGCAAAATAATTGAGCACATCAGTGCTACTCCATTCCCATCCACCAGCATTGGGCTCAGAGCCCTGTGGAGCAGAGGATGGAGTTAGGCGAGCTAGAAAGGCCTTTAGAATTCTCCTGGCCTGATGCCCTCTGCTGGAATGCCTGGTCCCCTCCACGGCATTATGGAATTGGCTCTGCTCTTCCAGATGATGTTCCACAGCTCTCCTCTAGGAAACTCTCCCTAACTCCCTGCTTTACTTGGCAAATTCCACAGCCAATAATCATAAAGGCCAATAGAACACCTCAGAGTAACATGTCACTATCTGAACTACACTTGGGGATGCATTTGTGCTTATCCTTTAGACCTCCTAGACAATGCCTGTTTTATAAAAAAGAAAAGTGAGAATGAAAGTCTCTCAGTCCTGTCCAACTCTCTGCTACCCCATGGACTACACAGTCCATGGAGTTCTCCAGGTCAGAGTGCTGGAGTGGGTATCCGTTCCCTTCTTCAGGGGGTCTTCCCATCCCAGGGATTGAATTCAGGTCTCCTGCATTGCAGGCAGATTCTTTACCAGCTAAGCCACCAGGGAAGCCCCATTAAAGAAAAAAAAAAAAAAAAGAAAAATGCATCAATCCTAAATCTTGATTTAGGACTTGCTAAGAACAGCATATTCAGACTCAGGGAAACATAGAGAATTACAAAGCATGCTTGTGTGAATTGTGTAAAAGCTTGATAAGAGGTAGATTAACTTTAGCAGGAGTCTAGGAACTGACACAGAACTCAGCTCTTCAACTGCCCTCAAGGCCCTCATTTTCCCCAGTTATCACCTGAGTTCCAGGGATCTCTTGGGTAGTTTCTGGGCTGGCAAATGGGATGGGGGTGGGGGGGAAACTGAGTGGCCATAGCATCTTTGGAAGTAACAAATTATAAAGGAAATAAATATACCTCTGTTGGGTCATGGAGCCCAATCCAGACGTCTGAGTGAGTATTCAAGTTGTCCCTAACCAAGGAGGCCAGGAAGGCTCCCTCAGTCCCACTGAGCACAGACGCAAGGTGTCCTGAGGGTCTCTTCTGGCAGGCAATCTGTGTGGGGAAGGGAGAGACACAGGAGAAGCTTGAGATACCACTAGGGGAAGGGCAGGGCCAAGAAGGGATGTGTTTACAAACATGAACTTCTTATTCTCAAACTAAGGAAGCTCTTGAGGATCCCCATTCCCTACAACCCTGCCTCTGATTTGCTTCTCCTTATCTCTATTAACTGCAAACCCCGGAACTCACATTTGCACCCATCCAGCTTCTGGCTGCTTTATACAAGGCATAGCAGTAGGACCCATAGCCTATGGCACCTCTGGGACAGCTGATCCTTTCAGAGAGCAGTTTTATTTCGGGTTCTTGCCCTGAAAAAGAAGAAATAAGAGAGAGGGATGAGGTAAAATGGAGATAAGGGATTAAAGTACAGAGGTGACCTTGGAGAATATCTATGAGGCCAGTGCTTGGGGCAGTGATACCAAACTCCTAAGTACCTCTCACCATTGCCAATATTCCAAGGGTTTATCTTTCTTAAAGTATGAACTAGATGTACTAGTTGGGAGATGGTGTGTTTTCTTTTTATGTATCTGCCTAATTCTTTTCCTCCTCTGGACTGTTTGTTCCTACATTGGATCCTCATCATTCTTCTACTCTTATCTCTGCTTTTCCTCCTTAATCAACTCACATAAATTAGACACTACTGAGAAAATGAAAATCATCTCATTCGACTATTATTGAGCCCCTGGGGTGCTTCCTACCACTAGGTACCCTGAAGGAAGGAGTGATGACTCAGGAATCCAGGCCTTTATGTTGTGCGGGGATATCCCATTACCAGCGGAGGCACAGGAGCTTTCCTCCTCATCTTGGCCCTGAGCAGACACTGGGAACCCAGAGCTAGAGGCAGAGAAATCTCACCTTGGACCTGAGACAGGAGCATCAGGCAGGAGAGCAGCATCCAAGACAGTCTGGGGAGGCCCAGGGAAGGCAGCATTGTGTCCATGTGGAGTGGAGGCAGCTAGAGAACTAAAAAAAGGGTGGTCAGAGAGAGGGTATGAGACCCCCTGTTGTACCTCTTGTCTTTTCCTTCATCTAGTCCCCTAGGAAAAAATCCTTCTTGGTAGCATCCCTCCCCTTCCATAGTGCTGGAAAAAATTAGAAAATCTATACATCTTAGTGCACCTGAGATCTCCCAAGTCTGGCTTCCCCTGGTCTCAGAGCTCCCTTGTTCTCTGAAGACATGGGTCCTTGTATACTTTCCCCCCATCACAGGTCTCACCTTGTCTCAGCTCCCACTTACCTCTCTTGCAGGGATCTGCACTGGCTTGTCAGGGCAGAAAAGACTGGGCTTTTATAAGAGAATTTGAGGGAGGGGCACTGAAATAAATAGCAGGAAAGAGGAGCCAGGACAGGGACTCAAGGACATTCCTGCCACAGGGAGGAGTCTCTTCCCAGAAAAGCCTTGGAGTTGCCACAAATGCTGCCTCTTCCTCATTATCATATTAGCACTTTTTCCTGGAAGAGATGAAGTTTGTTCTTCCCACTGACTTTTCCATAATTAACCTCTGTGGCACAAAACAAGTTAATTGTTTAAGGGGCACGTCTACAGGAATAGTTCTTCCGGTTGACGTCTCAAGTGCTCACTCTTCTAGGCATACACATGTATTTTTTCTAATTGTGTAGTGGAAATAAATAAATATTGGATTATTAAGTGGAGATGTGTATGGGAACTATAAGTATCACAGATAAGTGAGGGCAAGAAGATACTGAAAGTAAGAGAACAGAGGTTCAGCATT
This sequence comes from Ovis aries, assembly GCF_016772045.2. Taxonomy (NCBI): domain Eukaryota; kingdom Metazoa; phylum Chordata; class Mammalia; order Artiodactyla; family Bovidae; genus Ovis; species Ovis aries. The sequence continues at coordinate 50,145,390 of NC_056056.1, forward strand.
GCCTCTTCTACATGGTAGTTCATTTTAAAGAAACTTCAGAATCATCTCGTAAGTCGCTGCTGCTGCTGCTGCTGCTGCTGCTGCTGCTGCTGCTGCTGCTGCTGCTGCTGCTGCTGCTAAGTCGCTTCAGTCATGTCCGATTCTGTGCGACCCCATAGATCGTAGCCCACCAGGCTCCCCTGTCCCTGGGATTCTCCAGGCAAGAACACTGGAGTGGGTTGCCATTTCCTTCTCCAATGCAGGAAAGTGAATGTGAAAGTGAAGTCGCTCAATCGTGTCTGACGCTCAGGGACCTCATGGACTGCAGCCTACCAGACTCCTGCGTCTATGAGATTTTCCAGGCAAGAGTACTGGAGTGGGTTGCCATTGTAGATGAGCCAAAATCTTAAGTGAAATGAGAGGCATAAATTTCCCTTTCTGGTATTCTGAGAGATGGAGTTTCCCAGTGGATAGCGATAATTTGATATAATAAGAGGCAATGAAGGAATTTCAAACCTAGGAGTTCTATAGTCAATAGCTGTAGAGCTAAAGGAAGAATGAGAGAGGTGAAGGAATGATCAGAGGAGGATCTGGGTTAAATTGTAGATCTGATCCCACACTGCATGTAAGTTAGATCTCTGCTCCTTCAAGATGTTCAGTCTGCTGGGCTGCTGACAATCACCTTCCAAGACTATCACTGGGCTATTGATGAAAAGTCATTTCTATTACACTCTAGTCAGGTGATCAGTGCTATATGAGAACACTAAGAAAACTTCATTAGTCAGGTTTATGTTTGAGCTGCCAGCTTTGGTAACTCTGAGATACACGACCTGTGATTGAGGTTCAGATTGGCCCATCTAGGGAAACATTATAGGAATTCTCTATATAGGCCCTGACCCTCATGTGATCTTTATAGCTAGTTTGTGTGCCAGTGGAGCTTTGCAAAGAGGTCAGTGCAATCAGGGGTGTAATTGATTCATGCCCTGAGACTCCAAAATTGAATAGGACCCACAAATAATCTAATAGGAAGGATAGGAGAGCCAAGGGATTCTTTTGTTAAATAAAAACAGAAAGAAAAGGAATTACTTCACAGACATGTGCAAGAATGTATAAATAAATACAAAGCCATAACTATCATGAGAGCTAGGGGAAATTAAAACTCAAATGATCAATTTATCATGGAAATGATGATTATTAGGATTATTTGAAACATAATATTACTACATTAAAATAATTATTTGAGGGAATTCCCTGACAGTCCAGTGGTTGAGAGTCCATGCTCTCATTGCTGAGGGCCCAGGTTCAATCCCAAGAAGGGTAAGTAAAACTCTGCAAGCTGTGTGGTGTGGCCCCAAAAGGAAAATTATTACTTGAGAAGAAGTAAATAGTAGTAATTACATATGGAAAATGGAATTCTGAAATTCTTGTGGGGAAAGATACCATTTTAGATTTAAGTAAAGATACCATTTAGATTAAAGTACCTGAAAGCTGTGGAGCCATCTATTCCAGTAAGTAAAATTTACTGTTTTCTTGATTAATAAAGCGCACCATCTGAGGGTTAATTGTAAAATTGCCGACATACCCATGGGAGAGCCAGAAGACAAAAAGGAAGATTTAGATATCACAGGTAAAATTTCCCCTGTATTTAGCTGTCCTTGCTGTGATTTCATTACCAGAAAATCAGGAATGGAAGAAACACTCTAGAATATGGATTTAGTGACTTAAAGAGAAGTAGTACTCCTCCAAGAAAATAGGGTCTATTTGACTATTTGGAGTGATCATTCTCAGCACTGTCTTGACATGAATGCTAAAAGTCTTAAATATTTCTAGAAACCCATAGCTTTTAGCTTCAAGGTAATTAAATTTGTCAAGGTAATTAAATTTGTGGGATTTTGAGCACATCAATATGTTGATGTGGGAAGCCTTGGGGTCTTTCCAGAGATTGTTTTGATTTTTCAATTCACCTGTGTATCACTGTTATTATCCTTTGTTAGAGCTTTAACTCAGCAGTGGATATAAAGTAGAAAAGGAAGTGAACATGAAATTGGTAAACCAGATTTTGATTTCTGCTATGCCTCTTCTTAACTATGTATCTATGCTGCCCATCATTCTTTAAGAGAGCCTGCCTCCCAATATTTGTTCCATCTCAGGAAGTTTTATAAACAGCAGTTACTGAAGCCACCTCCTCCCATCCAAGTTTTTCTCATTCTAGCTGTGTTAATATTTCATTCTTGCTTTCCAATATACCCAAAATCTTTGCTCTGAACCAGAACCTTGCACTGTCTTCCAGATTTAGTGTTTAGTGTGCTTTCCCAGTTGGCTTAAATGATTTATAAGGAAACTCTCAGCATTGTGTTGTGCTTAGTCTCTCAGTTGTGTCCAACTCTTTGCAACACCATGAACTATAGCCTGCCAGACTCCTCTGGCCATGGGGCTTCAAAAGGCAAGAATACTGGAGTGGGTTGTCATGCCTTCCTTCAGGGGATCTTTCCAACCCAGGGATGAAACCCAGGTCTCCCACATTGCAAGTGGATTCTTTATCATCTGAGCCACCAGGGAAGCCCAAGAATACTGGAGTGGGTGGCTTATCCTTTCTCCAGTGGATCTTCCTGTACAAGGAATTGAACAAGGGTCTCCTGAGTGGCAAGCATATTCTTTACCAGCTGAGCTACCAGTGAAGTCCTCACTTAGGATTAAATCTCTATAATATATGACATAAATTGTTTGGGCAAAATGCTAAACATTAAGGTGTTTAGCCCTTAATTCTTAAGGGCTTAACATTCAAGCCCAGGAGGTTTTCAACTGAGTGATTTGTCTAGTCCCACCAGACTTTGCTAACAAAGGTCCATCTAGTCAAGGCTATGGTTTTTCCAGTGGTCATGTATGGATGTGAAAGTTGGACTGTGAAGAAGGCTGAGCACCGAAGAATTGATGCTTTTGAACTGTGGTGTTGGAGAAGACTCTTGAAAGTCTCTTGCACTGCAAGGAGATCCAACCAGTCCATTCTGAAGGAGATCAGCCCTGGGATTTCTTTGGAGGGAATGATGCTGAAGCTGAAACTCCAATACTTTGGCCACCTCATGCGAAGAGTTGTCTCATTGAAAAAGACCCTGATGCTGGAAGGGATTGGGGTCAGGAGGAGAAGGGGACGACAGAGAATGAGATGTACATGAGTTTGGGTGCACATGAGTTTGGGTGAACTCTGGGAGTTGGTGATGGAAAGGGAGGCCTGGTGTGCTGCGATTCGTGGAGTCACAAAGAGTCGGACACGACTGAGCAACTGAACTGAACTGAACCAGACTATACCACAAAAGACTCTAAAGTTATTTATTTTTTGACCAAAACAGATTTAGGACTCCATCAGAAGGTTATATACTAGATTCAAAGCAGCATGTCTTTGAAATGAGCAGAAACCCAACTGCCTTCAAGAATCACCAACCACACCCAGCATAATGTTAACCACACCCAGCATAATATTGACCACAGAAATTCAAATGCCTGCATTTCCTAATCCCCTTGACTTGCTTAGCCAAATCATTGTTGGCTCTGATCTTTTATTTCCTACTGAACTCAGTTTTATATTGTTGTTGTTGTTCAGTCACTAAGTCATTTACAACTCTTTGTGACCCCATGGACTGTAGTACACCATGCTTCCCTCTCCTTCAGTATCTCTGAGTTTGCTCAAACTCATGTCCATTCAATCCCAGCATTTTCTTCTATTTTGACTTAGTATATGATTTTGTTTTTGCTAGGACTTTCCTTCCCTCCAGTGGAAATGTCCTGGCTTCCTTCCACCTACTGTATGCTTTATGATACTACAAACAGCTTAAATAATACAGAGATTATTGATTCATTTAAGTATTCTGGAGGTAGACTGTTTCAAGTTTCACCTTCAGAAGCACACAGTTGTCAGGACTCTAGGTAGAGGTCTCCATGATCTTGGCCTTTCCCTCAAAATAACCACAGCAGCCTAGAGGTTGTCTGACAATTTCCAATGCATTAAAGAAAGAGCAGGAGGAACAAAAAGTCTCCTTTCTTATACATTTTTTTCTTACTATGGAGAAACATTTTTCTCACAAGCCTTAGTCAATACAATGTTGTATCCTACTGGCCAATGTTAGGTTACAGTTCTCTACCATTAAAAAAAAAAGTTACTAAAATTGCCTTAACTTACTTTGACCCTCATAATTCATCTTCTGGGACTGGGCATACCTTCTTCCAAGCCAAATTGGAATTTATAAGCAGAGTTTCAAATGAATATCTGTTATCAATCAGCATTTTCTACTGTACCTACAGCCATGCTTATCTTAAGATACTGATCACAGAGGATATTTTGCTAAATTAATAGTCTTTATTACTGACCAGTTTGTGTCTTGATTCATGTATTAAGTTTTCTTCCCTTAATAAACTGTCATGAAGTTCTTCATCTGGAATTCTAGAGCAGAGTTAGGGAAGCATCCATCGTTCCTTCCCCTATATCTATTCTGTCCCATTGAGCCCTCTAAAATTTTATGTCTTTCAGGCTGTCCAGAGTTTGACTTCTTCTGACCCAGTTAATAAAAATGGCCCTTTCCCTTAATATTTATAATCTCTTATTTTCTCTCTAGAAACTAGTCCCACTCAATTTAAGGGAAATATAAAATCCTCCAATTTTTGTCTGAGCCCCCAATGCACAAAATTTGTATGAGAAACTTTGTATGACATGCAATGCCTGAGTTCCCTAAAGTGTCTTCTTCTCCATCCTCCTACTTGGTTGTTGAGAATTCAAAGGTGCCCTGACTGAGACAGGACACAGACTTCTTTCATGCTGACTTAGTTTAACTTATCTGCATATAAGGTACTGACATGCATTGCAATTCACTCAAGCGAAAGGGAATGTTTTAGGAAGAACAAAGATTTATCTCAGTACACCCAAGATTAGGACATATACCATCTCATGAAGTACTAGGAACAGGAAGAACACATTCAGACTGTGAGGGTACACTCTTCTTCCTTTTCTTTTTATTTCACTGGGTTTTATTCATATTTTTTTTCAGCCGATCAATTTCCTTGCCTTTGGGGTACAGGAAGAGTGATCCAACATAATAACTAGAGTTCTACTATACTTTTCACTTCATGGACTCAAAAGATTGAATATATTCTTAATAAGCAAATTCATTTTCAGGAGAATATCTGATTAGTGTTCTCCTGTTATGAGTCCAAGGTTGTTCTGCTTGCCACATGATAGGTCAGTTAACCAAGAGGCAAAGTGTTGAGCCCAGGAATATGACTCTATTTGGAAAGCAGGCTGACCAAGAAGATGGCAGACTAATGTCTCAAAATAACAATCTTTTCTGTGTCTGAATGTCAGATGCTTTTGTAGACTGGAGAAGGGCAAGAGTTGAAGAAGTAAAGAAGATTATCTTGCAAATATCTCCTGGGACAGTCAACCTCAGAGAGACAGTGTGCTAATCTCTTCAGAGAGAGGGGCAGGATTACCTGAGGCAGAATATTATATATGATTATAATAGCAAAAGCAATGAAAAACAAAGGTTAAAGTCAAAGAAACAGATCCAACATGGAGTCAAAATTGGCTCTTTCCTGCAACACTCACATCCAATTAACTGGGGCAAAGAATTTAAGTCCTTTGGGATCATTGTGGGAGCTGCATTCACCTCTGAAATAGGAATTGTGGATAAGACCTAGTTCTTAGAGAAGGGGGCCATGAAGTCACCCCATAAGAAGTTACTGCAGCAAATGGACTGTCTCAGCCTTTGGTTCTGATCTTGGCTTATTTCCTGATCTAAATTCCCTTGGATATTTCCTCAGGTACATATCTGCTTCTGAACTTGGAATATCCTATACTTATCCAGGAGTTATCCTGCTAGCTGTTGTGTTCACTATTCTCAAGTATTTGTCTAATCCTCATCTGCCTCAAGAAATATATATTTAGCCTATTGTAATTTGAATTTCTGCCAGTCACCGGGAATGAATGAACTGGTCCAAACATCTTCTCCAGTAGGATCAGCATATCCAAATATGATCCTCAGACTCTGTTGGTGCCTCTGTCCTTGACTTTAAATAGATGTCAATGTATGGCAAAATCAATACAGTATTGTAAAGTAAAATTAAAAAAAAATAGATTTCAGTAGATAATCTGAATGAATATGACAGGAATTTATTGTTGTTTAGTCACTCAGCCGTGTCCGACTCTTTGCAACCCCTTGGACTGCAGTTCCCCAGGCTACTACGTCCATGTGATTTCCATGGCAACAAACCTTTAGTACGTTGTTGTTTCCTTCTCCAGAGGATCTCCCTGACCCAGAGATCAAACATGTACATCCAGCATTGGCAGGCAGATTGCTTAACATTGAGCTACCAGGGAAACCCACAATAGTAGTAGTAAACACAAATAGTAAATCAGTTCAGTTCAGTTCAGTCACTCAGTCATGTCCAACTCTTTGCGACCCCATGAATTGCAGCATGCCAGGCCTCCCTGTCCATCACCAACTCCCAGAGTTCACTCAAACTCACGTCCATCGAGTCGGTGATGCCATCCTGCCATCTCATCCTCTGTTGTCCCCTTCTCCTCCTGCCCCCAATCCCTCCCAGCATCAGAGTCTTTTCCAATGAGTCAACTCTTCCCATGAGGTGGCCAAAGTATTGGAGTTTCATCTTTAGCATCATTCCTTCCAAAGAAATCCCAGGGCTGATCTTCAGAATGGACTGCTTGGATCTCCTTGCAGTCCAAGGGACTCTCAAGAGTCTTCTCCAATACCATAGTTCAAAAGCATCAATTCTTTGGCACTCAGCTTTCTTCACAGTCCAACTCTCACATCAGTACACGACCACTAGAAAAACCGTAGCGTTGACTAGATAGACCTTTGTTGGCAAAGTAATGTCTCTGCTTTTCAATATGCTATCTAGGTTGATCGTAACTTTCCTTCCAAGGAGTAAGCGTCTTTTAATTTCCTGGATACAATAACCATCTGCAGTGATTTGGGAGCCCAAAAAAAATAAAGTCTGACACTGTTTCCACTGTTTCCCATCTATTTCCCATGAAGTGATGGGACCAGATGCCATGATTTTCATTTTCTGAATGTTGAGCTTTATGCCAACTTTTTCACTCTCCTCTTTCACTTTGATCAAGAGACTTTTTAGTTCCTCTTCACTTTCTGCCATAAGGGTGGTGTCATCTGCATATCTGAGTTTATTGATATTTCTCCCGGCAATCTTGATTCCAGCTTGTGCTTCTTCCAGCCCAGCGTTTCTCATGATGTACTCTGCATATAAGTTAAATAAGCAGGGTGACAATATACAGCTTTGATGTACTCCTTAGTAAATACAAATAATTGTTGGAAAAAAGTTAAGGGAACTGAGGGACCCTATTTATCAATATCACTGAATGTAACTTGTGTTTGAATTTTTATTTTTAACAGGTTTTCTCTCTCTGTTTCATTGTTGTTGTGTTGTTGTTCAGTTGCTAAGACATGTCCAATTCTACATTACCCCATGGACTGCAGCTTGCGAGGTTTTCTTGTCCTTCACTATCTCCAAGAGTGTGCTCAAACTCATATCCATTGAGTCAGTGATGCTATTCAATCATCTCATCCTGTGTCACCCCCTTCCCCTCCTGCTCTCAATCTTACCCAGGCCCAGGATCTTTTCCAATGAGTTAGCTCTTCATATCAGGTAGCCAAAATATTGGAGCTTCAACTTCAACATTAGTTCTTCCAATGGATTTTCAAGGTCAATTCCCTTTGATTGACAATTTTGATCTCCTTACAGTCCAAGGGACTCTCAAGAGTCTTTTCCAGTACCACAATTTGGAAGCACTAATTCTTTGACACTCAACCTTTTTTATGGTTCAACTCTCAATTCTGTACATGACTATTGGAGAAATCAAAGTTTTGACAACATGAATCTTTGTCGGCAAAGTGATGTTTCTTCCTTTTAATATGCTGTATAGGTTTATCATAGCTTTTCTTTTAATTTCATGGCTGCAGTCACTGTCCACCGTGATTGTGGAGCCCAAGAAAATAAAATTTGCCACTGTTTCTACTTTATCCCCATCTATTTGGCATGAAGTGATGGAATCAGATGCCATGATCTTAGTTTTCTGAATATTGAGTTTATTCCAGCTTTTTCACTCTCCCCTTTCACCCTCATCAAGAGGCTCTGTAGTTCCTCTTCATTTTTGGCCTTTAAAGTGGTATCATCTGCATATCTGAGGTTGCTGGTATTTCTCCCTGTAATCTTGATTCTACCTTGTGAGTCATCCAGCCCAGTATTTTACCTGATGTACTCTGCATATACATTAAGTAAGCAGGGTGACAATAGACAGCCTTGATGTACTCCTTTCCCAACTTCAAACTAGTCTGTTGTTTCATGTCCAGTTCTAAGGGCTGCTTCTTGTCCTGTGTACAGATTTCTCAGGAGGCAGATAAGGTGGTCTGGTGTTCCTGTCTCTCCAAGAATATTCCAGTTTGTTGTGATCCACACAGTCAAAAGCTTGAGCACAGTCAATGAAGCAGAAGTAGTTTTTTTATATTTCTTTGCCTTTTCTATGATTCAGTGGATGTTGGCAATTTGATCTCTGGTTCTTCTGCATACTCTAAACCCCACTTGTACATCTGGAAGCTCTCAGTTCATGTACTATTGCAGCCCAGCCTAGCTTGAAGGATTTTGAGCATTACCTTACTAACATGTAAAATAAAAATAATTGTGCAGTAGTTTGAACATTCTTTGGCATTGCTCTTCTTTGGGATTGGAATGAAAACTAACCTTTCCCAGTTCTGTGGCCACGGCTGAGTTTTCCAAATTTGCTAACATATTGAAGGGGGCACTTTAACAGCATCATGTTTTAGTATTTTAAATAGCTCAACTGGAACTCCACCACCTGCAATAGCTTTGTTTGTAGTAATGCTTCCTAAATCCCACTTGACTTCATACTCCAGGAAGTCTGGCTCTAGGTGAGTGACCACATCATCATGGTTACCTGGGTCATTAGGACCTTTTTGTATAGTTCTGTACATTCTTGCTATTTCTTCTTAATCTCCTTTGCTTCCATTAGGTCTTTACCATTTTTGTCCTATATTGTGCCCATCCTCTCATGAAATGTTGTCTTGATATCTACAGTTTTCTTGAAGAGGTTTCTAGTCTTCCCCTTTCTATTGTTTTCCTCTATTTCTTTTTATTGTTCACTCACAAAGGCTTTCTTATCTCTCCTTGCTATTCTCTATTCATATTTTCTACTTTATAATGTCTTTATTAACTAATTGAGTAGTTTGTTCAATTACTATATTTACACATCTAGATTTAATAATTTACGATTTAGTTCCTAGTAGTAAGAGAGGAATTCTTCCTCTTATAGTAGCCAAGGCTCAGTCTTAAGTTTTATTTACCAAAATGTAAAGTATCAAATCTGTACTTTTTATTCTTATTACCTTCCAAGTCCAATAATAGTAATATTTGCAGCCCAGCCTTAGTCAGCATTGCCAGAATAATAAGAGAAGTAAATTATACTTTTGCAGGAATTCAGTATCTTTCTTCCAAGAATATAAAAATGTGAAAAGTTCCAGGAACATGACTTAGAAGAGCCCAGGTCAAAACTATCCTTGAAGCATATGGAAGATTTCATGGAAGATTTAAAACTAAAGGACACAGTTTAGGATATATTAGTCAAATATTAGGACGTTAGCTTGGTTCTTTCATCTTATCCTAAATCTGTCAGTATAAAATATACAGATAACATGTACTTTGTGAAACAAGGCAAACAACAAAACCTCAAAGCCCTTGAGGCAATGAGGAAAGTTATTAGTGTATTGGAAAGCTGGTACTATAGCTCTTTGAATTTTATTAGTCATATTCTTGTAATGAACAGTAACTCTTAACAGTATCTACCTTATGGCTTATGCAGTTATTGGGGGCAATAAAGTTTTATCAGGAAACTGCCTCAACTTTATTTGGTTTCAGAGTCTTACATTTGAAACAGTTCCGTCTTACATATCATGTTTGTTCTTGTAATATATCCATTGAGTATTTTATAAAAGTTATCAGCTGTTATTTATTTTTCTTTTAGGATTAACTGGTCATAATACAAGTATAGTTCTTCATCTGAGAAATAATTAAGATTATGTTTCCAACAGATTTCCATCAATTATATTTAGTTTGTTGGTGGTAAGTCTGCAGCTATGAACTGCATTTTCAGTGATAATATTTCCTTTGGTGAAAAAAATAAAATAGAAAGAAATATAACCTTAATCATATTGCATTTTTTCCTTTTTATTGAAGTATAATTGATTTAAAACATTAGTTTCAGTTGTGTATTCTGATTCAATATATTATACATTATACTCCACTTTGGAGGAGGCAATGGCAACCCACTCCACTCCAGATTTGCCTGGAAAATCCCATGGACAGAGGATCCTGGTAGGCTGCAGTCTATAGGGTCACTAAGAGTCGGACACAACTGAGCGACTTCACTTTCACTTTTCACTTTCATGCATTGGAGAAGGAAATGGCAACCCACTCCAGTATTCTTGCCTGGAGAATCCCAGGGACAGAGGAGCCTAGTAGGCTGCCGTCTATGGGGCTGCACAGAGTCGGACATGGCTAAAGCTACTTAGCAGCAGCATACTGTATTTAAATTTATTGTAAAATATTGACTATTTTCACTGTGCTATACAATACATTCTTGAATCTTATTTATTTTATGAATGCTAGGTTTCTACCTCTTAATCTCATACTTCTATCTTGCCCCTCCCCTCTTCCCTCTGCTCACAAAATCCACTAGATTTTCTTTAAATCTGTAAATCTATTTCTGCTTTGTTGTATTCATTAATGGTTCATTTTTTTAGAGTCAACATATAAGTGACAACATACAGCATCTTTCTTTCTCTGTCTGATATATTCACTCTTTATAACACATAATACCCTCCAAGTCTATCCAGACTGCTGCAAATAACAAAATTTTTTTCCTTTTCTATGACTAGTTTTCTATTAAATGCATGTGTTTTATATATATATATATAAAGAACATATATAGAGAGAATAGCACTGACATATATGTGTGTGTGTGTATGATATATATATATATATATGTATATATATGAACGTTTAGGTTACATATATGAAGGGTTAATGCAGCCACAATAGGGTAGTGGAGATGTGCCTGCAAATGGGACTCTCTGCTCGGGCTGAACGTGCTTGCAAATGAGGCGTTCTGCCAAGGAGTCTGGACACAGCCCTGAGTTTAATGGTCCCTTGCAAACGAGGGAACATTCCCTTCTTGTGATAAGGAGAAAAAAAAAAGGGCTCAGACTCTGCAGTAGACAGGGATTTCACTCCCCTTGCTGTACGATAACATGTATGCACCTGCGCTGTATTGAAAAGGCTTATTCATGCAGTCTGGAATTCTGCCTAGGGGGCTTTATAAAAATAAACCGCAATTAGTTTTGCGCAGTTCTTTTCCTCTGGCCGGAGTGGTGTATTGTCTGTCTCTTGTGTGTCCCATGTGTTTTGTCTTTGTGTCATTTCACTCACAACATCTGGCGTCCAACGTGGGGCTCGAGTGAAACCAAAAGGGTGAGTAACCCCAGGGGGATTTTAAATCCATAGCAGGGGAACTTTCAGGAAAATCATGGGGAATTCCTCACCCTAGCAGGGGAACTTTAGGAAAATCATGGGGAATTCTTCATCATCATTATGGACACAATACATGGAGTTGGTCAAAGGACTTCTCCACTCCATAGGCATTAAAGTCTCGACTCGTCGATTGAGTGAGCTCTTTTGTTTGGTGGATCAATACTGTCATTGGTTTCAATACCAAACTAAGTTACAGTTAAACTTGAAGGAATGAAAAATAACTCAAAAGGAATTTAAAAAGCAACATCAAAAGTGTAATGTGGCCTCATAGAATGAGTTTGGAAGCCACATTACACAAACTCATTCTATGAGGCCACCATCACCCTAATACCAAAACCTGACAAAGATGTCACAAGTAAAGAAAACTACAGACCAATATCACTGATGAACATAGATGCAAAAATCCTCAACAAAATTCTAGCAATCAGAATCCAACAACACATTAAAAAAATCATACACCATGACCAAGTGGGCTTTATCCCAGGGATGCAAGGATTCTTCAATATTCGCAAATCAATCAATGTAATTCACCACATTAACAAACTGAAAAATAAAAACCATATGATTATCTCAATAGATGCAGAGAAGGCCTTTGACAAAATTCAACATCCATTTATGATAAAAACTCTCCAGAAAGCAGGAATAGAAGGAACATACCTCAACACAATAAAAGCTATCTATGACAAACCCACAGCAAACATTATCCTCAATGGTGAAAAATTGAAAGCATTTCCCCTAAAGTCAGGAACAAGACAAGGGTGTCCACTTTCACCGCTACTATTCAACATAGTTCTGGAAGTTTTGGCCACAGCAATCAGAGCAGAAAAAGAAATAAAAGGAATCCAAATTGGAAAAGAAGAAGTAAAAGTCTCACTGTTTGCAGATGACATGATCCTCTACATGGAAAACCCTAAAGACTCCACCAGAAAATTACTAGAGATCATCAATGAATATAGTAAAGTTGCAGGATATAAAATTAACACACAGAAATCCCTTGCATTCCTATACACGAATAATGAGAAAGTAGAAAAAGAAATTAAGGAAACAATTCCATTCACCATTGCAACGAAAAGAATAAAATACATAGGAATATATCTACCTAAAGAAACTAAAGACCTATATATATATAGAAAACTATAAAACACTGATGAAAGAAATCAAAGAGGACACTAATAGATGGAGAAATATACCATGTTCATGGATCGGAAGAATCAATATAGTGAAGATGAGTATACTACCCAAAGCAATTTACAAATTCAATGCAATCCCTATCAAGCTACCAGCCATATTTTTCACAGAACTAGAACAAATAATTTCAAGATTTGTATGGAAATACAAAAAACCTCTAATTGCCAAAGCAATCTTGAGAAAGAAGAATGGAACTGGAGGAATCAACTTGCCTGACTTCAGGCTCTACTACAAAGCCACAGTCATCAAGACAGTATGGTACTGGCACAAAGACAGACATATAGATCAATGGAACAAAATAGAAAGCCCAGAGATAAATCCACATACATATGGACACCTTATCTTTGACAAAGGAGGCAAGAATATACAATGGAGTAAAGACAATCTCTTTAACAGGTGGTGCTGGGAAAACTGGTCAACCACTTGTAAAAGAATGAAACTAGATCACTTTCTAACACCGCACACAAAAATAAACTCAAAATGGATTAAAGATCTAAATGTAAGATCAGAAACTATAAAACTCCTAGAGGAGAACATAGGCAAAACACTCTCAGACATAAATCACAGCAGGATCCTCTATGATCCACCTCCCAGAATTCTGGAAATAAAAGCAAAAATAAACAAATGGGATTTAATTAAAATTAAAAGCTTCTGCACAACAAAGAAAAATATAAGCAAGGTGAAAAGACAGCCTTCGGAATGGGAGAAAATAATAGTAAATGAAGCAACTGACAAACAAATAATCTCAAAAATATACAAGCAACTTATGCAGCTCAATTCCAGAAAAATAAACGACCCAATCAAAAAATGGGCCAAAGAACTAAATAGACATTTCTCCAAAGAAGACATACGGATGGCTAACAAACACATGAAAAGATGCTCAACATCACTCATTATTAGAGAAATGCAAATCAAAACCACAATGAGGTACCACTTCACACCAGTCAGAATGGCTGTGATCCAAAAATCTGCAAGCAATAAATGCTGTAGAGGGTGTGGAGAAAAGGGAACCCTCCTACACTGTTGGTGGGAATGCAAACTAGTACAGCCACTATGGAGAACAGTGTGGAGATTCCTTAAAAAATTGCAAATAGAACTACCTTATGACCCAGCAATCCCTCTGCTGGGCATACACACCGAGGAAACCAGAGTTGAAAGAGACACATGTACCCCAATGTTCATCGCAGCACTGTTTATAATAGCCAGGACATGGAAACAACCTAGATGTCCATCAGCAGATGAGTGGATAAGAAAGCTGTGATACATATACACAATGGAGTATTACTCAGCCGTTAAAAAGAATTCATTTGAATCAGTTCTGATGAGATGGATGAAACTGGAGCCGATTATACAGAGTGAAGTAAGCCAGAAAGAAAAACACCAATACAGTATACTAACACATATATATGGAATTTAGAAAGATGGCAATGACGACCCTGTATACAAGACAGGAAAAAAGACATAGATGTGTATAACGGACTTTTGGACTCAGAGGGAGAGGGAGAGGGTGGGATGATTTGGGAGAATGGCATTCTAACATGTATACTATCATGTAAGAATTGAATCGCCAGTCTATGTCTGACACAGGATACAGCATGCTTGGGGCTGGTGCATGGGGATGACCCAGAGAGATGTTATGGGGAGGGAGGTGGGAGGGGGGTTCATGTTTGGGAACGCAAGTAAGAATTAAAGATTTTAAAATTAAAAATAAAAAACTAAAAAAAAAAAAAAAGTGTAATGTGATCCCTTTGAAATTATGGACTTTGTGTAGTGCTATAACACAGGCTTTGACTTTGCTTTCTACTGATAGTGCACCTAAATCTAATGCTTCAAGGAAGGGAGAAATAATTTATGAGGATATGTCAGACATTGGTGGGGCTTCTGCATCGCCTGAAGGCAAGGATACAAATGAGCCTCCTCCTTTAAATGGTAAAACATCTGATAGTTCAGAATCAGATTCGGAGGCTTCTTCGGTTTCATCAGAGGAGGGCAAAGAGATTTTTTAAATGACCCATCTATTCCAAGAGTGGTAAAAGTCCCATAAGGAAAAAAAAAAAAAATTCTACACCTTCTACTCCTCCTTATGCTTCTCTTTTCCCCACCGAGGTTTAATCGGCCCGATGTGGGCAGGGAACATTGTCAGTTCTCCTTTCCTTTGTCTATGCTTTATGATGATGACTTACCTAAGAAAACAGGCTCAATACTCTGACCAGGACTTACAACAAGTCTGCCAGGTCTTTTTATGAGCATGGTGCCTTGTGGTGCCTATTGGCCACGCCCAGCCCTCCTTTGTTAAAACAATGCAAGGCCCCAATGAGCCATATCCTGATTTTCTAGCAAGATTGAGGGTATCTATGAAACGGGCTGTAGAGAGGCCTGAGATTTCAGAGATATTTTTACAAACTTTAGCATTTGAAAATGCAAATCCTAAATGCAAGTGTATACTGGGACCATTAAAGGGACTGGGTACATCTATAGCTAAATATATCAGAGCCTGCTCGGGAGTAAAAAAAAACTGAACATCAGGCTAATATCTTTGCTACAGCCTTGGCCAAAGCTATGAGACCACAAAAAGGGAGGTAACTGCTTCCATTGTGAAAAACCTGGTTATATAAAAAGAGAGTGTCAAAAATTAAAAGCTGATCAAGGTACAATTCCTAAAGACAGATCTCTTGCTAGGAAAAATAAGACTCCTCCTGGACTTTGCCGTCGGTGCGGGAAGGGGCTTCATTGGACTAATGAATGCAGATCTAAAACAGACAAAATGGGCAACCCGATACCGGGAAACTATCCTGCGGGCCTAAGTCCTTAGGGCCCAGGAACAATACCGGGGACTTCTCCGCCTTGCCCTCCTGTCATCCCACCTGCCCCAACCCTGTTCCCTCCCAGCAACCGTTATGAGTCGATGCCCCATTAAAAGGACCTCAGATGATGATTTTGGACTTACAGTCTGCTACTTCAGAGAGTGCTGCTGCTGATTTGCCACTAGCTGATAATGTTCTTTTGTCACCAGGGGGAGGCATTTACAAATTAAAAACAAATGTATTTGGACCACTGTCTAAAGGCACTTTTGGCTTGATATTAGGCTGTAGCAGCGCGGCTTTGAGAGGTCTAACCATAATTCCTGGGGTAATAGACCCCGACTACGTTGGGGACATTTTAATTATGGTCTCTGCTTCTATCACGCTTTCATTGTTAGCTGGGGAGCATATTGCTGAAATACTTCTCCTACCTTATCACCCCTTTTTGGCTCTTCCTAATGAACGAAAGGGAGGACTTAGAAGTACTGGGCAACATATATTTTGAGAAATGCTTATCAAAGATTCTCGCCCTGTTCTTTCCTTGATTATACAAAAAAACAACTTTGAAGGACTAATAGACACAGGGGCGGATGTTTCAGTCATTTCTTCTCAACAATGGCCCCAAGATTGAAAAAAAGAAAAAAAAAAGCCCTCTAATGCTGACGGGACTGGGCTCCATTGCAAATGTCTAAAAAAATACCCATCCCTTGCAATGCCAATTCCATAATGGAAGATCAATGTTTGTTGCCTTTTATATTGTAAACATACCTATTAATATATGGGGAAGAGATCTTCTCTCTTCTTTGGGGGCTTCTGTAATTATTCCATTGAAAAACTAGTAGCCACTGCTCAAATTCCTCGAGCATTCCCATTAAAATGGTTAACTAATACTCCAAAATGGGTTGAGCAGTGGCCATTACTACAAATGAAGCTCGAGGCATTAAAACAATTAGTACAAAAACAACTCCAACTTGGTCATATAGAGCCCTCTACCTCCCCCTGAAATTCTCCTGTTTTTGTTATTTTTAAAAAAAATCTAAAAAATGGAGAATGTTAACTGATTTATGAGAAGTTAATAAATGCATTGAACCTATGGGAGCATTACAATTGGGACTCCCCTCTCCAGCTCTTATTCCTCAGAATTGATCCTTAATGGTGCTAGATCTTAAAGACTGTTTTTTTACCATTCCCCTACAATTGCAAGATAGAGATAAATTTGCTTTTACAGTTCCTCTTCTTAATCATGCTCAGCCTGTTAAGCATTATCAGTGGACAGTCTTACCACAAGGAATGATAAATAGTCCTACCTTGTGCCAAAAATTCGTAGCTCGCTCTTTACAATCTCTCCGTCAAAAATACCCCAATTATATTCTATATCATTATATGGATGATCGCCTATTAGCAGCTCCTAATATTACTGAACATGATAAATTCTTTTTAAAAAATACAGGAGGCTTTAAGACTATACAATTTGCAAATAGCCCTGGAAAAAATTCACAAGGACTTTCCTATTTCGTATTTAGGGACAATATTGGAACAACATAGAATAGGGCCCCAAAAGTTGCAAATTAGAAGAGACCATCTCAAAACCTTAAATGATTTTCAAATGTTATTGGGAGATATTAATTGGCTACACCCAGTACTTGGGACTCCTACTTATCAATTATGACATTTGTTTTCTACTTTAGAAGGAGATACAGCTCTGGATAGCCCCCGGACCTTAACCCCATTGGCTTTACAGGAACTTCAATTTGTTGAGCAACAACTAAATGATGGCTTTTTTACTTACTTACATGCATCTCAACCTATTTCATTTATAATATTTCATACCCCTTATTCTCCATCTGGTGTAATTGCTCAAGAAAAAGGATTAATAAAATGGGTTTTCTTACCTAACAGTTTTTCCAAAAAACTGACTACATATATGGATAAATTAGCCTTCCTTATACAAAAAGGTCACCATCGTATTTTACAATTGTCAGGATATGAACCACACCAGATTGTTACTCAGTTTACTGCTCAAATATCTCGATGTTTACAATTTAATGAAAACTTGCAAATTTCTCTTGCCTCATATCCTGGTTCGTTTTCTAATCATTATCCATCATCTAAATGGATTGATTTTCTCCAGACTAACTATGATATCTCAATCCCCAATTTCAGATGTTCCAGTTAAGGGACTCACTATTTTTACAGATGCAAATAAAAATACTGCTGGATATTGGACCCCAGAAAGTTCCAAGGTTCTCCCCGACTCATTTTATTCTGTACAGCCCACTGAATTGTGGGCTATCTATTTAGTTTTACAAGATTTTCCCCAACTTCCTATTAACATTGTTTCAGATTCTCGATATGCTGTTCTCTCTTGCCTACAGCTTTCCCATGTCTCCCTTCCACTGACCCTTAAAATAGCTATTGATAAATTGTTTTACCAAATACAACAATTGCTCTTGCAGCATTCAGAGTTAATTTTCTTTACTCACATCCGTGCACATTCTGCCCTTCCTGGACCCTTATCATTCGGAAATGCTACAATTGATGCCTTACTTTATCCTATAGAAGCAGCAAAACAAGAACATCTCTTAGGGCATACCAACTTCAAAGGATTACAAAAATCTCATGCTATTACTTGAAAACAAGCTCAAAATATTGTTCATTCATGTTCCATATGTGCACCCTTTGCTTTGCCATTTACCCCACCAGGTGTCAACATGAGAGGACAACAAGCAAATCAGATATGGCAAATGGATGTAATTTACATTTCTTCTTTCAGACAACAAAAATGTGTGCATCATACTATAGATACTTGCACACATTTTCAATGGGCCACTGCATTACATTCTAAAAAGGCTGATGCTGTTATTACTCATTTGTTATCTTGTTTTGCAGTTATGGGGTTACCAATTAAATTAAAAACTGATAATGCACCTGCTTACCAATCCACAAAATTAGCTCACTTTTTGTCTCAATACTGTATAACTCATACTTTTGATATTCCTTATAATAGTCAAGGGCAAGCTATCATTAAAAGAGCTAATCATACCTTGCATGATTATCTTAAAAAGATAAAAAAGGGGGAACAAGAGAGATTTATGAAACCTAAAGACATTCTGAATAAAATCTTACTTACCCTAAATTTTTTGAATGTTCTGAGCAAGGGAAATCTATCAGCAGCAGAGTTCCATTTTCAAGGGAAAGAAGAGGATAAGAAGATCTTAAATACGCCTACTTGGTATAAAGATAAAGAGAAAGGTTGGATCCCAGCATCATTAATATATTTGGGACAAGGGTATGCTTTCATTTCTGTTAATAATTACAGGTTTTGGACCCCAGCAAGATTGATCAAAATCAACAATGGCTGATCCCTTTGTTCAAAAATTCAAAGAGCTTACTATGCAGAGAAGCTTTACTTTCCGTACAAGGGAAGCAACACCTCCTATGTGGGGTAAAATGAAGAGGTTAACCCAGGAAGCAGAGAAGACGTTAATGAAGTTGGGGCAACCTCTGATTCCTATCAATCTTTTGCTCGCCATGATGGCGGTGGTGACATGTCAGGTAATCAGTGTATCAGCAAGTAATCATACATATTGGGCATATATACCTAATCCCCCATTAGTAAGAGCAGTTTGCTGGGGGGAACCAGAAGTGCAGGTATGTACTAATGAGACTGCCTTCTTTCCCCCACCAGCTTCTGGGGGAATAGAACAACTATCTCATCATAAACAACAATATAATATTAGTAATTTGACCATTGCAGTGGAAGGTATTCCTTTGTGTATAGGAGGACACCCCTTTTGTCTGTCCACCAAGGAACATTCTCATCATTCCTATAATACATGGGGGGTAAAGTATAATAATTACCATTCTGCTACTTTTACTGTGCTTGTTTCCACCAGGGGATTTAACACCTCGACAGAACCGATAGACATTCATAATGGAAAACAGATGTCACTATGTCCTGTTAACATTTTCGTTCCTTCTCTAGAATCTTTGGAGTGGGAATGTTGCCGAGGTCATCGACCCTTTAAAGTCATGAATTATTCTGGGGCCATCATTGTAGATTGGAGTCCAGATCATGGGCAATTCTTTAAAAAATGGTCAAATAAATCTCTTAGGTGGCATCGTGCAAATAGCACTTTGATGGGCAATGGTAATGAAACAGTTAAATGGCAGCAATTTGCACTTGTCCCTCCTCAATTACAATTGCAAGGATATCCGCACATTCAAGGAGATATTTGGAAACTCTGGGCAGTTTCTGGTAATCTCACTATCTCGTCAGGAAACTATACTTTGGATAGTGGTGACTCTTTGGGTTCATTCCATGTTAATTTACATGCTAATAAATCTTATTCCGCAATGGCATGTGTAAAATATCCTTTTGCATTGTTATATGGGAATTGGACCTGGAATGATACTGTGGGGTCTATGTCATGTGATTATTGTAATCTAACTCAATGTGTAAATCAGTCTTGGTGGAGAAAATTTGAAAGACGAGCCTATAACTCCAATTTCTCATTAGTAATTGTTAAGGCTCAGACAGAAGTATGGTTACCTATAAATCTGAGTCAGCCATGGTCAGATTCTTTTGCTGTTTCTCATCTAGTAACCGCTGTACAGACTTTGCTACACCGACCTTGACGTATGCTTGGTGTTGTCATTGCTTCGATTCTAGCAGTTGCGTCAGTAACTGCAACAGCGACAGTGGCAGGCCTCGCATTACACCAAGGAATTCAAACAGCTGATTTTCTTCGGGAATGGCATAAAGACTCTCATTTGCTATGGCAACAACAGCGAGATTTGGATGCCCAACTTGCTACCGACGTGCTCAATCTTCAACACACTGTTTCCTGGCTTGGAGATCAATTGGCTGTTTTATCTACACGAAGTGTGTTGAAATGTGATTGGAATTCTTCTCAGTTTTGTATAACACATGTACCATTTAACATGAGTAAAGGATGGGATAAAGTAAAACGATCCTTGACTGGGCATCAAAATCTCACTACGGAGATTATGGACCTGGAACGACAAATCTTGTCTACTTTTAGCAGAACTTTACCTGACATTACGGGGTCTGATTTGCTGAAAAGTCTTCAAGAGGGAATGAATAACTTAAATCCATTAGGGCATGTATCCTCACTAATTGGGACTATCTTTGGGAACACTGTGTTTATATTACTTTCATGTTGTGTTGCTTTTCTAGTCTTCCAGCAATGGCAAAAAGGAAAACAACTAAAGTGCAAAGCAAAAAAGATCCAGACCATGCTACAATTTATAAAAGCAAATTAAAAAAGGGGGAGACGAAGGGTTAATGCAGCCACAATAGGGTAGCAGAGATGTGCCTGCAAACGGGACTGTCTGCTGGGGCTGAACGTAACATTCTTGTGATAAGGAGAAAAAGGGCTCTGGACAGACTCTGCAGTACGATAACATGTATGCACCTGCGCTGTATTGAAAGGTTTATTCATGCAGTCTGGAATTCTGCCTAGGGGCTTTATAAAAATAAACCGCAATTGTCTTTTGGCTATTGTAAATAATGTTGCATTGAGCATTATGATACAGGTATCTTTTTTAATTTATGGCTTTTAATTTCTATGAATATATAACTAGGAATGAAATTACTAGATCACATAGCACTTATATTTTTAGTTTTTTGAGAAAACTCCATACTGTTTTCCACAGAGGCTGCACCAATTTACATTGGTACTCACAGTTTACTAGAGTTCCCTTTTCTCTGCATTCTTGCCAACATTAAACATTCATGAATTTTTGCTAGTATACATTCTGACAGATTGATACCTCATTGTTCTCATCATAGTTTTTTTTTTTTTAATTGCTTTAAATGTTGTATTGGTTTCTGTCTTACAACAATGTGAACTAGTCATCATTATATAGGTATATATCTCCTCCTACAAAGCTTCCCTTCACCCTCCTATCCCGCTACTTTAGGTCATCACAGAATGACAGGAAGGGTTCCCTATGTTATGTAGCAGCTTCCCGCTAGTTAGTTATTTTACACATTGTAGTGTATATATATATATATATATATATATATATATATATATATATATGTCAGTGCTATTCTCTCAGTTCGTCCCACCATCTCTTTGTCCCTCTGTGTCCACAAGTCCATCTTTATACCTGCATCTCCATTTCTTCCCAATAAATAAGTTCAACAGTGTTATTTTTCTAAATGACACCTATATACATTAAATATGACATTTGTTTTTCTCTGATTTACTTCCCTCTGTATAAGAGTCTCTAGGTTTATCCACCTCACTACAACTGACTCAAAATTGTTCCTTTTTATGGATGAGTACTATTCATTGTATATGTGTACTACAACTTCTTTATCTATTCATCTGTAAATGAATATCTAGGTTGCTTCCATATTCTGGCTACTGTAAGTAGTGCTCTAGTGAACACTTCTTTAATAATGAGTGATATCGAGCATCTTTTCATGTCTTTATTAGCCATCTGTAGGTATTCTTTGGAGAAATGTCTGTTCAACACAGTTTTGGAAGTTCTAGCCATAGCAATCAGAGGAGGAGAAAAAGAAATAAAAGGAATCCACACTGGAAAAGAAGTCAAACTCTCATTGATGGTAGATGACAACGGTCCTCTACACTGAAAACCCTAAAGAAACAACCAGAAAATTACTAGAGCTAATCAATGAATATAGTGAAGTTGCAAGATATAAAATTAATACACAGAAATCTCTTGCATTCCTATACACTAACAATAAAAAATCAGAAAGAGAAATTAAGGAAACAATAACACTGCAACAAAAAGAATAAAATACTTAGGAATAAATTTACCTAAAGAGACAAAAGACCTTTATATACAAAATTATAAATAATTGATGAAAGAAATCAAAATGACACAAATAGATAGAGAAATATACCATGTTCTTGGATTGGAAGAATCAATATAGTGAAAATGAGTATACTATCCAAGTGAAAGTGAAGTGAGGTCACTCAGTCGCGTCCAACTCTTTGTGACCCTGTGGACTGTAGCCTACCAAGCTCCTCTGTCCATGGGATTCTCCAGGCAAGAATACTGGAGTGGATTGCCATTTCCTTCTCCAGGGGATCTTCCCGACCCAGGGATCGAACCTGGGTTTCCCGCATTGGAGGCAGACTCTTTAACCTCTGAGCCACCAGGGAAGCCCAAAGCAATCTACAAATTCAACCCAATTCCTATCAAATTACCAATGATATTTTTCACAGAACTAAAACTAGAAATAATTTCACAGTATGTGTGGGAACACAAAACACCTCAAATAGCCAAAGCAATCTTGAGAAAGAAAAATGGAACTGCAGGAATCAACATTCCTGATTTCGGACTGTACTACACAGTTATGTTCATCAAGACAGCATGGTTCTGGCACAAAGACAGAAGTATAGATCAATGGAACAAAATATAAAGCCCAGAGATGAATATATGCACCTATGGACATCTTATCTTTGACAAAAGAAGCAAAAATATGCAATGGAGAAAAAATAGTCTCTTCAAAAAGTGGTGCTGGAAAAACTGGTCAAATATGTGTAAAAGAATGAAACTAGAATATTCTCTAACACCATACAAAACAATAAACTCAAAATGAATTAAAGACCTAAATGTAAGAGCAGAAGCTATACAGCGTAAGCAGAACACTCCAACATAACTCACAGCAAGATCCTCTATGACCCGCTTCCCTGAGTAATGGAAATAAAAACAATAATAAACAACTGGGACTTAATTAAACTTAAAAGCTTTTACACAACAAAGGAAACTATAAGTAACTTGAAAAGACAGCCCTCAGAATGGGAAAAAGTGATAGCAAATGAAACAGCTGACAAAGAATTAATCTAAATATACAAACAACACATGCAGCTCAATACCAGGAAGATAAACAACCCAATCAAAAAGTGGGCAAAAGACCTAAACAGACATTTCTCCAAAGAAGACATTCAGATGTCATGTGTCTTTTTGAATTATGGTGTTGTTAGGTTATATGCCCAATAGTGGGATTGCTGGGTCATGTGGTAAATTTATTCCTACTTTGTTAAAGAATCTCCATACTATTCTCCATAGGGGCTATATCAATTTACATTCCCTTGCAGGGCAGGAGAGTTGTTTTCTTCACATCCACTTCAGCACTTATTGTTTATAGTTTTTTCATGATGTCCTTTCAGACTGCTGTGCGGTTTTGATTGCATTACTCTAATATTAAGTGATATTGAGCATCTTTTTATGTGTTCATTTGCCTTCTACACGTCTTATTTGAAGAAATTACTGCTTAGGTCTTCTGTCCATTTTTAATTGCACTGTTCATTTTCCTAACACTGAGCTATATGAGCTGCTTATATATTTTCAAGATTAATCTTTTGTCAGTTTCTTAGTTTGCAACTATTTTCTCCCATCCTGAGAGTTGTCATTTCATCTTGTTTATTGTTTGCTTTGCTGTGCAAAAGAGTAAATTTAATTAGGTCCCAGTTATTTATTTTCGGTTTCATATCCATTACTCTAGGAAGTGAGTCAGAGAGGAACTGGCTGTGATTTTTGTCAGAATATACTTCATATGTTTTCCTTTAAGCATTATAATCTTTCAGTTCAGTTCAGTAGCTCAGTCGTGTCTGACTCTTTGTGACCCCATGAATCACAGCACGCCAGGCCTCCCTGTCCATTACCAACTCCCAGAGTTCACCCAAACTCATGGCATCGAGTCAGTGATGCCATCCAGCCATCTCATACTCAGTTGTCCCCTTCTCCTGCCCCCAATCTCTCCCAGCATCAGAGTCTTTTCCAACGAGTCAACTTTTCACATGAGGCGACCAAAGTATTGGAGTTTCAGCCTCTGTATCAGTCCTTCCAAAGAATACCCAGGACTGATCTCCTTGGATCTCCTTGCAGTCCAAAGGACTCTCAGCAGTCTTCTCCAACACCACAGTTCAAAAGCATCAATTCTTCGGCACTCAGCCTTCTTCACAGCCCAACTCTCACATCCATACATGACTACTGGAAAAACCATAGCCTTGACTAGATGGACCTTTGTTGGCAAAGTAATGCCTCTGCTTTTCAATATGCTATCTAGGTTGATCATAACTTTTCTTCCAAGGAGTAAGCATCTTTTAATTTCATGGCTGCAATCACCATCTGCAGTGATTTTGGAGCACAAAAAAATAAAGTCTGACACTGTTTCCACTGTTTCCCCATCTATTTCCCATGAAGTGATGGGACCGGATGCCATGATCTTCATTTTCTGAATGTTGCTCTTTAAGCCAACTTTCTCACTCTCCACTTTAACTTTCCTCAAGAGGCTTTTTAGTTCCTCTTCACTATCTGTCATCTGCATATCTGAGGTGATTGATATTTCTCCGAGCAGTCTTGATTTCAGCTTGTGCTTCTTCCAGCCCAGTGTTTCTCATGATGTACTCTGCATATAAGTTAAATAAGCAGGGTGACAATATACAGCCTTGATGTACTCCTTTTCCTATTTGGAACCAGTCTGTTGTTCCATGTCCAGGTCTAATTGTTGCTTCCTGACCTGCATACAGGTTTCTCAAGAGGCAGGTCAGGTGGTCTGCTATGCCCATCTTTTTCAGAATTTTCCACAGTTTCTTGTGATCCACATAGTCAAAGGCTTTGGCATAGTCAATAAAGCAGAAATAGATGTTTTTCTGGAACTCTCTTGCTTTTTCCATGATCCAACAGATGTTGGAAATTTGATCTCTGGTTCCTCTGCCTTTTCTAAAACCAGCTTGAACATCTGGAAGTTCACGGTTCATGTATTGATGAAGCCTGGCTTGGAGAATTTTGAGCATTACTTTACTAGCATGTGAGATGAGAGCAATTGTGCAGTAGTTTGAGCATTCTTTGGCATTGCCTTTCTTTGGGATTGGAATAAATTTATTTTGAGTTTATTTTTGTGTACGGTGTTAGGAAGTGTTCTAATTTCATTCTTTTACATATAGCTGTCCAATTTTCCCAGCATCACTTATTGAAGAGATTATCCTTTCTCCATTGTATACTCTTGCCTTCATTGTCAAAGATAAGGTGCCCATCGATGTGTAGGTTTCTCTCTGGGATTTCTATCTTGTTCCATCAGTCCATATTTGTTTTTGTTTTTTGTGCCAACTTCCTACTGTCTTGGTGACTGTAGCTGCGTGTGTATATATACATAGCATTCAGCAATGCTTTCCTTCTTCTGAGGCAATTTTTAACTTCCCTGAGGAGTGTTCCAGTTCTGTCTCCATGATTAAGGTGACTAGAGACATTGCCCTGTTTCATAATAACACAAACCAGAGAAACAAAACACTTTTTAAAACAATAATTATATTTAAAAATAAAATGTTCTAATTTTTGTGATACTCTAAAGGGGAAAATCCTGCATCCAATTTTCCCTAATTTAACACCATGGAGCATGTTTCCTATGTAAAATTTTATCAGAGAAGTTAGCATGCATTCTTTCCACCCTAAAGAAGACCTGTGGTGTACTATCCAAATAAGAAGTAATGTAAATCTGAGAAATCAAGAAATGTTTTTCACAGTGGCCAAAACAATGGCCATCTTTGTTTCTTCCATTTACAATATATATTCGATGGATGTCTAGTGTTCTAAAAGTAGCAGCCTCATGGTCAGGCTTGGTTGTATGGGCTTTCCAGGTCTCAGTAAATTTTCACCTCTTTTGGCCTGTCCAGCAGGAAAGCACAGGCAGGCACAGAACCACTTGTTCTGTCCAAACAGAAAGCCAAAAGACATTATGAGTGTGAAAGTAACTCACCAATTTCTGACCCAAAGCCAAAGCTTGGTAAAGGCTTATATCAACTCCTCTGATCACAGTCATAAATCTGACTTCTTCTGCCTAGGAAATCATCTTAATTGATGAAATGGCAACATTTCAAAGACAGAATAGTCGATACACTGAGCTCCCCATCCATTTCTCGTAAACCATATGCACAATTTATGACCCTTCTAACTGAATATCACTCTAGAAATATATTGATTTTTTAACCACATAGTTGACATCTGTGATTGGTGGCTTCAAAGGAAACTGATATTTAAACAGCAAAATCACTTCAGCCTTTATATTTGTAAATGATCAGCAATTCCCATCATTTACCCCACTTTCTACAAGCTTCTAGCTCTGAGAAAATCTATTATTTATGGCCCTCACTTGAAGAAATAAATCAGCATTTCTTCATTCAGGAGCTCTGTTGAACATTGAAGTTGACAAACTCTAAAGATATTGCCCCAAGATTTTTGCTCCCTGGTTATGCAATCAGACACTAATCTAGGTACTGCTGCTAAGGCGTTTGTGATTAAGGCTACCATGTTTCTGCTCTTAAATAGGGAAGTGTACTTGGATTATCCAAGTGGACACATCAGAGGAGCCCTTCAGAAATGAAGAGGAAGACATTAAAGTCATTCAGAGAGATGTGGTAGAGGAAGGCAGGAGAGATTAGACAACAGGGAAGGACAGAGATACCTTAGCATGAAAAAGACTTGACTCATCATTATTTGCTTTAAAAATGGAGGAAGGGGAGCATGAGCTAAAGAATGTAGTTATCCTCTAGAAACTGAAAACAGACTCCAGCTGGCAGTCAGGAAGTCAAGAGAGACTCCAGTCTTATAAAGCACAAGGAACGACTAGAATATGAATCAGCTTGGAAGCAGGTTCTTTTCCACAGCCTCTAGAAAGGAATGCTGTCTTATTGCTACATTGGTTCATTGAGTCCATGCCTTGTGAAACATGGAGCTCCGAGACAGTTGAGCCATGTCATGTCCAGATTTATCAACTACAGAACTGTGAGATAACAAAAATGTATTGTTTTTAGTTGCTAAATTTGTGGAGATTTCCTATAGAAGTTATAGCAAATGAATGAAAATAT
Organism: Ovis aries; assembly: GCF_016772045.2. Classification (NCBI taxonomy): domain Eukaryota; kingdom Metazoa; phylum Chordata; class Mammalia; order Artiodactyla; family Bovidae; genus Ovis; species Ovis aries. The sequence goes on from NC_056056.1 coordinate 50,172,853, forward strand.
TTATTAATTTTTATGTAAGAAGTAAAATTTTCCTATAAAATGTAACATGGTGTCAGCTTCACACAAACCTTAGTTTCTACCCCAATAGCATAGTCATTAACATCCTTATTTTCATCAGCCTCACTCTATTATCTTTACTACCATGTTCTTCTCAAGACAAACTATTGTGACTCTATCGTTCATGAATAAAGGTGTTTCAGATTTAAAATTAAAAAAAAAAACTGTGTTATTCACCTTTTACATTTTTATAACACCTAGCACAGAGCTTTTCACACTGAAATTCTTCATAACCATTTTTTGGAGTAGATGATTTTTTTTTTTTCTCATGAATGTCATCTAAATACTTTTATATTCTGAGCTGTTCTCTCCCATTTAAACCAATTAATGAAAAAAATGTCAAAAGTAATCAGTGAGTTTTAGCTCCCCTGACATGGGACTCAATAACACTAATGCAAACAAATCCTTACTGGACCTCCTATTTCCACTGGTATATATTTAGGAAACAGGTTATGGCGGCAAGTTTCAGTCTATAACTGTGGATAGAGGTAAGGAGGAACACAAAGTTAAGGATCAGTCTGTCACTATATGTAAGAGTCAGTCTGAAGAGAGGGATCAAGTATTGGTCTATTGATCTAGAAACATTTTTAAGGATTAACTTGTGGTTAGCACTGATATCATTTTCTGCTTTTGGCTTAGGCAGAGCTGCAATTCAACTTCGGAAATTCACCAGTCTTCAGATTAATTCTGAGTCTTCTCCAGCATTTATGCTGTGTAAAAACTGACAAAATCTCCTTAATTAATGAGCCATGCAACTCCAGGAAAACTGTTACATGTCTTTAACCTTGAGAATGGTGGCTCAGAAGTTAAAGCGTCTGCTTGCAATGAGGAAGACCTGGCTTCGATCCCTGGGTAGGGAAGATCCCCTGGAGAAGGAAATGGCAACCCACTCCAGTATTCATGCCTGGAGAAGCCTATGGACAGAGGATCCTGGTGGGCTATAGTCCATGGGGTCGCAAAGAGTCAGACAAGACTGAGCGACTTCACTTTCACTTTCAACCCTGAGAATAGGGAAGAAGACTTTGTGAGACATAAAGCAGCCATCATTGATAGCAAGGTGTGAAAAATTAACAAACAGAAACTTCAATTAAATAGAGTTGGGAGATCAGATGGGAAAGTGCTATGACAATAGCAGAGCCCAATAAGAAGAAGAAAGGTTCTTCTGCCCTAGCAAAGACTCAGCCAGTGAAAAGTAATGGACTCTTTGTTTACTAAAACCCTCCAACTTCTTTTTCCGCTCTATAAAAGTGGTCTCCTTCCCTAGCCATTAGAACGAATTTGCACATGGCTCACCACAGTTGTAGATTCCAGAACTGCAATTCTCTGCTAATCCCTAATAAACCCATCTTTGCTGAAGAAATGTCTAGCACTCTATTTGTTTTAGGTTGATATTTGGATGACCCATACAGGACCAGATAAGACACCCAAAGGCTCCAGGGCTGGTGAGTAAACAGGTACAGAATCCACAATTGAGTCACTTTTTGCTCACAGTTTTTATCATTGACTCTGATATTTAAAGGTATGTCTTTCTCCTGAATTTGAGTTCATGCTTTCTTTGAATTTGAAGATCTCCAAGTTTTATTCAGCATCTATTTTAAGATTTCATCTTTCTAGTTAAAGCTTTGTTCTATTTGCAATTGTTAATTTGTACTTCAGTCTGATTTTGAGATCAGATTGCTTCAATACAACCTGGGTGAAAATGCCTTTAGCCCATTCCTTCAAGAACAAGGGCTGCTTCACTGAAACTATGCTGGCTTTTCATCCTTCAGTCTGTTCCTTTGGAAGAAGCTATTCTCTGGAAACTGGATTAAGTCTTTGTCCTGGCACTCTGAATCAAGCTGTTCTCTTAAACTCTCTGGTATTAGATTTGATACTAGCAAGCTGAATTGAGCTGTTTGAGAATTGTTCTTTAACTCAGAGTAAAAGAACATCTGAGGAATGGTATCTCATTATTTAAGCATTTTGATGGTGCTCTACTAACAGATGATCTGGCTGATTTTATATCTAAAAATCACAGTCCTTGCTCTTTGCTCATTTATTTTGAAAGCAAACTAAATGGTTCAATCTGATCAAAGGAAATTTAGACTATCAATGGCCATTATGGAATTTTTGAAATCTCCAAACTTAAACTGAATTGGATTATAATTGTTCAAAAATTTCCAGAAATTTTCTATTTCAGTTGATATGTTAAAGCTTCCAAATGCTATCAAGATTCTAAAATTACTTGTCTTATAATAAGATTTTAAGATTAACTGAGCCAAACTAAATAATTAAAGAAAGATAAAAATAACCCTTGGGCTCTACTTTCATGGATTCTTGTCTCAGGTTCTGCCTCCTGAGCCATCTTGCTTCTCTCCCTTGGTGCCTCATTGCCAAATACCAAATCCAGCACCATTTTCCTCCTTTCTTGTATACTGTCTACACCTGTTCTGTAGCCTCAATTTCTTCATATTAAATATCTAGCCAAATTTACTTTTTCTCTGAAATTCTCTCCACACAATTTATTCTGAACTTGCTAGAACACGTTCCTTTAAAATCAAGCCTTCTCAGGATGTTGAGGCTAAACCCCTTAATTTCCTATATTCTGTGAACAAAGGTAAACTGTAAGCCATACTCAAATATTTCCCCAAAAAGTAACAGAAGAGTCACACATATTTGCTGAGGGATTTAATATAGTCATTCAAACTTATCAACCTGGTTTCTCTGACTTAATACCAGTTAGTCTGCATGCTTGTTAGGGAAGGCCAGACCAAGAAATTTGATGAAAACTGCTGATTGAGAAAATCCTGAGAGGTCTCTAGAATTACAACCAGGGGAAGAGTCCACTACCTTATTAAATGTTCAGGCTCAGGCAATTGCTAGGGGACTTCATATGCAATTCTTTGGGTTTTCCTAAAAATCTGTTGATTGGAATAAAATTCAGACATGCACACAAAAATCTGATGAGTCTGTTCATGACCTCATGTACGACAGTTGACTGATAAGTTGTTTTTAAAGAAAATGTTGGTCTTTCTTTAGATTTTGGTTCCACTCAAGTAGTTTTTAACTCTATGTTTATTAATGGACTGAACCAGAATTTTTCCCCTGGGAAAAATGTCTACTCCAGATACAGTTAGTCTGGAAAATCAATTCTCTAAAACTCTACATGGGCTCACTTAAGAGAAAGACCACTGAAATCTTAATCTTCAACTTCAGTAAATAAAGCCTCCTAAATGAAATCAAAAGCCATGTAGCTTCCTGTTATTGCAAACAGCTAAGATATTAGAAAAAAAAAAAACAGATTATTAACATTTAAGCACTTTAAAATGAAGCACAGCCTGGAGTCAAGTATGCCAGGAGAAATATCAATAACCTCAGATATGCAGATGACACCACCCTTATGGAAAAAAGTGAAGACAAACTAAAAAGCCTCTTGATGAAAGTGAAAGAGGAGAGTGAAAAAGTTGACTTAAAGCTCAACATACACAAAACTAAGATCATGACATCCAGCCCCATCACTTCATGGGAAATAGATGGGGAAACAGTGGCTGACTTTATTTTGGGGGGCTCCAAAATCACTGCAAATGGTGACTGCAGCCATGAAATTACAAGAGGCTTACTCCTTGGAAGGAAAGTTATGACCAACCTAGGTGGCATATTAAAAAGAAGAGACATTACTTTGTCAACAAAGATCAATCTAGTCAAGGCTATGGTTTTTCCAGTAGTCAGGTATGGATGTGAGAGTGGGACTATAAAAAAGCTGAGTGTGGAAGAATTGATGCTTTAGAACTGTGGTGTTGGAGAAGACTCTTGAGAGTCCCATGGACTGCAAGGAGATCCAACCAGTCCATCCTAAAGGAGATCAGTCCTGGGTGTTCATTGGAAGGACTGATGATAAAGCCAAAACTCCAATACTTTGGCCACCTGATGTGAAAATCTGACTCATTTGAAAAGACCCTGATGCTGAGAGGGATTGAGGGCAGGAGGAGAAGGAGATGACAGAGGATGAGATGGTTGGATGGCATCACCGATTCAATGGACATGAGTTTGGGTGAACTCCGGGAGCTGGTGATGGACAGGGGGCCTGGCGTGCTGTGGTTCATGGGGTCACAAAGAGTAGGACACGACTCAGCAACTGAACTGAACTGAATTGAACCACCCTTATGGCAGAAAATGAAGAGGAACTAAAGAACCTCTTAATGAAAGTGAAAGAGGAGAATGCAAATGCTGGCTTAAAACTCAACATTCAAAAAACTAAGATCATAGCCTTAGGTCTCATCACTTCATGGCAAATAGATAGGGAAACAATGGAAACAGTGAGAGACTCTTTTCTTGGGCTTCAAAATCACTGCAGATGGTGACTGCAGCCATGAAATTAAAAGATGCTTGCTCCTTGGAAGGAAAACTGTCACAAACCTAGACATTGTACTAAAAAGTGGAGACATTAATTTGCCAAAAATTTTCATATAGTCAAAGCTATTTTTTTTTCCAGTACTCATGTATGGATGTGAGAGTTGGACCATAAAGAAAGCTGAGTGCCAAAGAACTGATGTTTCTAAACTGTGGGATTGGAGATGAGTCTTGATAGTCCCTTGGACTGCAAGATCAAACCAGTCAATCCTTAAGGATATCAACCCTGAATATTCATTAGAAGGACTGATGCTGAAGCTGAAACTTCAACCCTTTCACCACCTGATGTGAAGAGCTGACTCATTAGGAAAAAAAAAAAAAAAACCCTGATTGTGGGAAAGATTGAAGGCAGGAGGAGAAGTGCATAACACAGGATGAGATGGTTGGATTGCATCACCAACTCAATGGACATGAGTTTGAACAAGATCCTGAAGATGGTTAAGGACAGGAAGCCTGGCTTGTTGCAATCCATGGGCTCACAGAGTCAGATGCAACTGAGCAACTGAACAACAGCAACAAAGCATGTTAGGTGCCTTCAGAACTCTAAATGGTCTTTGGTCTTTCAAATACTGTCTTTCAATTCTCAGTGATAGGGATCCAAAGCACTAGAGGAGATCTTCCCAATTCTCTTCTACTTGGCTTGGAGAAACTTTTCTCCAAATCGGAGTTGGATTTCTTCCAGTTATAACTAATACAGGATCTACATCCTTGATTCTCAAGCCACTACTATAAAGCCCAGCCTTAGGGTATTAAAACATTCAGTTAATGGAGATCAATCAATTCAGTTCAGTCGCTCAGTTGTGTACAACTCTTTGTGATCCCATGAATCGCAGCACGCCAGGTCTCCCTGTCATCACCAAGTCCCGGAGTTCACTCAGACTCGGGTCCATCGAGTCAGTGATGCCATTCAGCCATCTCATCCTCTGTTGTCCCCTTCTCCTCCTGTCCCCAATCCATCCCAGCATCAGGGTCTTTCCCAATGAATCAACCCTTCACATGAGATGGCCAAAGTACTGGAGTTTCAGCTTCAGCATCATTCCCTTTGAAGAAATCCCAGGGCTATTCTCCTTCAGAATGGACCGGTTGAATCTCCTTGCAGTCCAAGGGACTCTCAAGAGTCTTCTCCAACACCACAGTTCAAACGCATCAATCCTTCGGCACCCAGCTTTCTTCACAGTCCAACTCTCACATTCATACATGACCACTGGAAAAACCATAGCCTTGACTAGACGGACCTTTGTTGGCAAAGTAATGTCTCTGTTTTTGAATATGCTATCTAGCTTGGTCATAACTTTTTTTCCAAAGAGTAAGCATCTTTTAATTTCATGACTGCAGTCGCCATCTGCAGTGATTTTGGAGCCCCCAAAAATAAAGTCTGACACTGTTTCCACTGTTTCCCCATCTATTTCCCATGAAGTGATGGGACCAGATGCCATGAACTTCATTTTCTGAATGTTGAGTTTTAAGCCAACTTTTTCACCCTCCTCTTTCACTTTCATCAAGAGACTTTTTAGTTCCTCTTCACTTTCTGCCATAAGGGTGGTGTCATCTGCACATCTGAGGTTTTTGATATTTCTCCCAGCAATCTTGATTCCAGCTTGTGCTTTTTCCAGTCCAGCGTTTCTCAGGATGTACTCTGCATATAAGTTAAATAAGCAGGGTGACAATATACAGCCTTGATGTACTCCTTTTCCTATTTGGAACCAGTCTGTTGTTCCATGTCCAGTTCTCACTGTTGCTTCCTGACCTGCATATTGGTTTCTCAAGAGGCAGGTCAGGTGGTCTGTATTCCCATCTCTTTCAGAATTTTCCACAGTTTATTGCGATCCACACAGTCAAAGGTTTTGGCATAGTCAATAAAGCAGAAAGATGTTTTTCTGGAACTCTCTTGCTTTTAATGGAGATTAATATTGACCCACAAAAATTTTTGTGTCTGAATCTATACCATTTTGTTTTCTATCCTTTAAGATATACACATCTGCATCTCTTTAGTTTTTCTGCCATTACCCATTTATTATGCCAAGAGTTCTCAGATAATTAACATGTTGAATCCTTCCCAGAAAGTACAAATAATTCTAGAATTTGACAATAGTCATCAAAGCAACCAATCTAAAGAAATAGACCCTTTGGCATCTCTTATTTGCTCTATTTCTGACAGTACTAGAGCTGATTCTGGAAAGACTGATTATTTGTCCCTATTGTATCAACTATCATCGTTTCCTTTTGCCTTTCAGGTATGTAATTTTTTAGTTTTAACTGGAGAATAATTACTTTATAATGTTGCGTTGGTTTCTGCTGTACACCACTGTGAATCAGCCATAAGTATACATTTGTTCCTTCCTTCTTGAATCTCCCTTCCACTCCCCACCCAATATCACCCCTGTAGGTTGTCACAGAGTAACAGGTTGCACTTTCTATCTTATATAGTAACTAACCATTAGCTAGCTATTTTACATATGGTAACATATATGTTTCAGTGCTAGTCTATCAATTTGTCCACACTCTTCTTCCCTTGCTATGTCCAAAAGTCTGTACTCTATGTCTGCATCTATATTCCTGCCCTGAAAATACATTCATCAGTAACATTTTTCCACATTCCATATATATGTGTTAATATACAATATTTGTTTTTTTCTTTCTGAGTTACTACATTCTGTATAATAGGCTCTAAGTCCATCCACCTCACTAGAAATAATTCAAATGCATTCCTTTTATGGCTGAGTAATATTCTATTGTATATACGTACAAAAACTTTTTTTCCATTCATCTGTTGTTAAACATTTAAGTCGTTACCATGTCCTAGCTATAGTAAATAGTTCTGTAATGAACATTGGCGTACATGTGTCTTTTTCAATTGTGATATCTCCAGGTATATACCCAGTACCACCACCACAGATTTTATGGGAAAAATCTCCAACCGATATTGCAAATTCAGAAGACACCTCCCATCAAAATTTATGTAGATGACTCAAAACCTGTTTAAAAAATTAAACAATATCCTATAAGCAAAGAGGGCTTCCCAGGTGGCTCAGTGGTAAAAAAAATCTGCCTGCCAATGAAAGGAGACACAAGATGGGCGTTGGATCCGTTGGTCAGGAAGACCTCTGAAGGAGGAAATGGCAACCCACTCTAGTATTCTTGCTAAGGAAATCTTATGGACAGAGGAGCCTACTAGGCTACAGTCCACAGAGTCACAAAGAGTCAAACATGACTAAGTGACTGAAAACACACACACATACAAGTAAAGAAGCTCTGCAAGGCAAAAATCTCATACTAAAAAATTGCAAAGCTCAAGATCTCATTATCCCTTTTACTTGCCCTTATAGCACTCCAATTTACCAGTGAGAAAGCTTAGTGTCTGAGGATGAGTGTTTGTCCAGAATCTGGAAACAATGAATAACATTGATTTCCCTTGATAAGCTATTATTCCTAACCCTCATACTTTATCAACATCCATTTCCCCCAGAAATACAATCTGAACTGCGATGGTTTGTACAGGAGGTAGTGATCAAGACCATCCCCTAGAAAAAGAAATGCAAAAAGGCAAAATGGTTGTCTGAAGAGGCCTTAAAAATAGCTGAGAAAAGAAGAGAAGCTAAAGACAAAGGATAAAAGAAAAGATATACCCATCTGAGGGCAGAGCTCCAAAGAATAGCAAGGAGAGATAAGAAAGCCTTCCTCAGTGATCAATGAAAAGAAATAGAGGAAAATAATAGAATGGGAAAGACTAGAGATCTCTTCAATAAAATTACAGATACCAAGGGAACATTACATGCAAAGATGGGCACAATAAAGGACAGAAATGGTATGGACCTAACAGAAGCAGAAGATATTAAGAAGATGTGGCAATACACAGAAGAACTATACAAAAAAGATTTTCAAGACTCAGATAATCACGACGGTGTATCACTCACCTCGATCCAGACATCCTGGAATGGAAAGTCAAGTGGGCCTTAGGAAGCATCATTACTAACAAAGCTAGTGGAGGTGATGAAATTCCAGTTGAGCTCTTTCCAATCTTGAAAGATGATGCTGTTAAAGTGCTGTACTCAATATGCCAACAAATTTGGAAAACTCAACATTGGCCACAGGACTGGAAAAGGTCAGTTTTCATTCTAATCCCAAAGAAAGGCAATGTGAAAGAATGCTCAAACTATCACACAATTGCACTCATCTCATACACTAGCAAAGTAAGCCTCAAAATTTTTCAAGCTAGGCTTAAACAGTACATGAACCATGAACTCCCAGATGTTCAAGCTGAATTTAGAAAAAGCAGAGGAACCAGAGATCAAATTGCCAACATCTACTGGATGATCAAAAAAGCAAGAGAGTTTTAGAAAAACATCTACTGCTGCTTTATTGACTACACCAAAGCCTTTGACTGTGTAGATCACAACAAATTGTGGAAAATTCTTCGAGAGATAGGAATATCAAACCACCTTATCCATCTTCTGAGAAATCTGTATGCAGCTCAAAAAGCAACAGTTAGAACTGGACATGGAACAACAGACTGGTTGCAAATAGGGAAAGGAGTATATCAAGGCTGTATATTGTCACCCTGCTTATTTAACTTATATGCAGAGTACATTATGCGAAATGTCAGACTGGATGAAGCACAAGCTGGAATCAGTAACCTTAGCTATGCAGATGACACCACTGTTATCGCAGAAAGTGAAGGAGAACTAAAGAGCCTCTTGATGAAAGTGAAAGAGGAGAGTGAAAAGTTGGCTTAAAACTCAACATTCAGAAAACTAAGATCAAGGGATCTGGTACCATCACTTCATGGTAAACAATAAGAGACTATGTTTCTGGGCTCCAAAATCATTGCAAATGGTGGCTGAAGCCATGAAATTAAAAAATCCTTGCTCCTTGGAAGAAAAGCTATGACCAGTCTAGACAGCATATTAAAAAGGAGAGACATTAAGCATCTGCCTGCAATGCAGGAGACCTGGGTTTGATCCCTGGGTTAGGAAGATCCCCTGGAGAAAGGAAATTGCAACCCACTCCAGTATTCTTGCCTGGAGAATCCCATGAACAGAGGAGCCTGGTGGGCTACAGTCCATGGGGTCGCAAAGAGTTGGACACGACTGAGCGACGTCACTCACTCACTTACTTTTCCAACAAATGTCCATCTAGTCAAAGCTATGGTTTTTCCAGTAGTCATTTATGGATGTGAGAGTTGGACTATAAAGAAAGCTGAACACTGAAGAAGTGATGCTTTTGAACTATGGTGTTGGAGAAAACTCTTGAGAGTCCCTTGGACTGCAAAGAGATAAAATCAGTCAATCCTAAAGGAAATCAACCCTGAATGTTCATTGGAAGGACTCATGCTGAAGCTGAAACTCTAATACTTTGGCCACCTGACGTGAAATACTGAGTCATTTGAAAAGACCCTGACGTTGGGAAAGATTGAAGGTGGGAGGAGAATGATGAGATGGTTGAATGGCATCACCAACTCGATGGACATGAGTTTGAGTAAGCTCTGGGAGTTGGTGATGGACAGGGAAGCCTGGTGTGCTGGAGTCTATGTGGTCACATAGAGTTGGACATGACTGAGTAACTGAACTGACTGAATGCAAGAAGACAAAGTGGTTGACTAATCTGTGTGCTGTGCTTAATCACTCAGGTGTGTCTGACTCTTTGGGATCCCATGGACTGCAGTCTACCAGGCTCCTCTCTCCATAGGGATTTTCAGCATGAATACTAGAGTAGGTTGCCATGCCCTCCTCCAGGGGATCTTCCCAACTCAGGATTTGAACCCAGTTCTCCTGCATTGCAAGCTGATTCTTTACCATCCGAGCCACCAGAGTTGGCTGAGGAGGCCTTTACAAATAGCTGAGAAAGGAAGAGAAGAGAAAGGCAAAGGAGAAAAGGAAAGATATACCCAACTGAACGAAGAGTTCCAGATAGTTACAAGAAGAAATAAAATAGTTTTAAGTAAACAATGCAAAGAAATAGAGGAAAACAATAAAATGAAACAGACTAGAGATCTCTTTAAGGAAATTGGAGATACTAAGGGAACATTTCTTGCAAAGGTGGGCACAATAAACGACAGAAACAGCAAGGAACTAAAAGAAGCAGAAGAGATTAAGAAGAGGTGACAAGAATACACAGAAGAACTACACAAAAAAGGTCTTAATGACCCAGATAACCATGATGAAGTGGTCACCTACCTAGAGCCAGACAATCTGAAGTGTGAAGTCAAGTGAGCCTTAGGAAGCATTACTGCAAACAAAGTGGAGGTGATGGAATTCCAGCTGAGCTATTTTAAATCCTAAAAGAAGATACTGTTAGAAGTTCTACACTCAATATGCCAGCAAATTTGGGAAATAGCAGTGGCTGTAGGACTGGAAAAGGTCAGTTTTCATTCTAGTTCCAAGAAGAGCAATGTCAAATAATGTTCAAACTACCATACAAGTGCACTCATTGCACATGCTAGCAAGGTAATGCTCAAAATCCTTCAAGCTAAGCTTCAACAGTAGGTGAACAAAGAACTTCTAGATGTACCAACTGGATTCAGAAAAGGCAGAGGAACAAAACTGCCAATATCCTTTGGATCATAGAAAAAGCAAGAAAATTCCAGAAAAGCATCTATTTATACTTCATTGAACACAGTCTTTACTGTGTAGATCACAACAAACTGTGAAAAATTCCTAAAGAAATGGGAATACCAGACTACCTTATCCATCTCCTGAGAAACTTATGTGAAGGACAAGAAAAAGCTGTTAGAACCTTACATGGAACAATGGACTGGTTCAAAACTGGAAAAAGAGTATATCAAGGCTGTATGTTGTCACCCATCTTATTTAACTCCTATGCAGACTGTATCATGCAAAATGTCAGACTGGATGAATCACTAACTAGACTCAAGATTTCCTGGAGAAATACCAACAACCTCAGATATGCAGATGATATCACTCTAGTAGCAGAAAGCAAAGAGGAACTAAAGAGCCTTTTGATGAAGGTAAAAGAAGAGAGTGGAAAAGCTGGCTTAAAACTCAACATTCAAAAAACCTTCACCCTGCTCCTCTTCTCCCGTATGTCACTGACAAAGTGTCTCGTGGCCACTTCATACTGATGCAACATCTCCTGACTCCTCACAATAACTTGCAGGAATTTCCCTTGGGTAACACTGACTTCTTATGGTTTACTTATAGTTCTTATTTGAAAAGTGACTGTGGCAAGTCTGCTGAGTATGCTATTGCAATTCCTTTTGGTTTTGAGGCAGCACCTTTACCTATGGATACTTAAGCACTAATCTGACTGACCTCCAGGAGTTGGTGATGGACAGGGAGGCCTGGCGTGCTGCGATTCATGGGGTCACAAAGAGTCGGACACGACTGAATGACTGAACTGAACTGAACTTAAGCGCAATGCGGTCAGGTTTATTGTTATTGTTTTGTGTTAATAAATATAGCCTTAAGACTCTTGAAAGTACCTTGGACTGCAAAAAGATCCAACCAGTCCATTCTAAAGATCAGTCCTGGGTGTTTTTTGGAAGGAATGATGCTAAAGCTGAAACTCCAGTACTTTGGCCACCTCATGAGAAGAGTTGACTCATTGGAAAAGACTCTGATACTGGGAGAGATTGGGGGCAGGAGGAGAAGGGGATGACAGAGGATGAGGTGGCTGGATGGCATCACTGATTCAATGGACTTGAGTTTGGGTGAGCTCCGGGAATTGGTGATGGACAGTGAGGCCTGGAGTGCTGCAGTTCATGGGGTCACAAAGAGTCGGACACGACTGAGCGCCTGAACTGAACTGAATTGAACTAAGGTTCAATAACGCACTTTAAAATACTTATGCCATTTAAGTAATTTGACAGAGTTGAAGAAACTAATTGCAATATTTTAATGGAGACAGTAGAATAACAGTGTTAGCAAATATATGTCACCTCTTTAAATCTAGCAGGTGAGCAGGAAGGAGGGTGGAATCAGAAGCTGAAAATTTAATGCAGGTGAAACATACCTGAAAAAGATATAGCCAAGTTTCCAAAACATATAGTAATTCTAGAAATTGGTATTAGGAGCTCAAACCTAGCAAGCAATTAATACATGCTTCCTAAAATCTTTATTGGAATGTTTGTTTAAAATATTAAATTTGCTTCCACTGCAAGTTTTAGCTACATTTTTATTTTTCATGAAATCTATAAAAGAAATTTCAACTACTAGTACTAAAGTAAATCAAAACTGCCGTCAACAGCCAGTTTGAGCATATTTTGTTTTGTCAAATCATTGTATTTTAATTATGACATCTTCCTCTTCCTCTGGAAAATGTTTCAAATCCCATTTTAATATGAATATCCATAATTATTGCTTTAATAATTATTAAATAATTACATATTTGGTCTGAACAAAATCAGAGTTCCAAATCTCGGGAGTATTCAAGATTGTGAAATGATACCTTTTCAATGCAAACCTTTAAAAGAGAAAGATACTGCTTTGTAACTCTTGTCTAGAGGGTAGAACTGGGCTTCCCTGGTGGCTCAGACAGTAAAGAATCTGCCTGAAGTGTGGGAGACCTGGGTTCAACACCTAGGCCGGGAAGATCCCCTGGAGGAGGCATGGCAACCCACTCCAGTGTTCTTGCCTAGAGAATCCCATGGACAGAGGCGCCTGGCAGGCTACAGTCCATGGGGTCTCAAAGAGTTGGACATGACTCAGTGACTTAAGCACAGCACAGCACATTTCAGAACAATAAGCTGAATTATACCATCTTCCATTGGCTTGTGCTGCTACATCACTTCAATCGTGTCCAACTCTATATGACCCCATAGACAGCAGCCCACCAGGCTCTCCTGTCCCTGGGACTCTCCAGGCAAGAACACTGGAGTGGGTTACCATTTCCTTCTCCAATGCATGAAAGTGAAAATTGAAAGGGAAGTCGCTCAGTTGTGTCCAACTCTTTGCTACCCCATGGACTGCAGCCTACTAGGCTCCTGCATCCATGGGATTTTCCAGGCAAGAGTACTGGAGTGGGGTGCCATCGCCTTCTCCTGGTACTTATACCGATATTACGCATGCTTTTGGAGTCGCTCATGATTTTGCAGTGTTGTGGAAGCAATGTGACTTCCTTCCAGCAGAAATAAAATTTAAAATGCCCCCTATGTTCATTAATTGGGATTCCTGGATGGCACTAGTGGTAAAGAACCTGCCTGCCAATGCAGGAGACATAAGAGATGAAGATTCGATCCCTGGATTGGGAAGATTCCCTGGAGTAGGGCACAGCAACCACTCAAGTATTCTTGCCTGGAGAATCCCATGGAAAGAGGAGTCCATAAGGTCCAAAGAGTTGGACATGACTGAAGTAACTTAGCATGTATGCACACATGCGCATGAACTATTAACTGTAATAATTTCACCTGCTACTTTGCCTATTATTAAGATTCTGGGGAATTCTATATTTTATTTTCTGGAACTAAGGAAAATCACCTTACTCATATTTCCACAAGAAATGATTCCCTTAAAGGGGCTAACAGTAACCAAACCTCTGTAATGGTCCAAAAGGATATTTTTCCAAATGAAAACTCAGAAAAACTAGCTAGATAGGCCAAAAATTACTTCAGGAAAAGAAAAACAAGATTGAAAATTCAACAGTTGCTGGTTTAAAAAAAAAAATGGAAAACTCTGGTTTGGACCAAGTAACAACCCAGTCCTGCCAGAGATTCTAAAATCGCTACCACTCACCAATGTACATGAATTAAACCGTTGTTCTACTAACAAAATCATAGCAATCATCAATCATTATTCATCGGAAACTTCACAAGGCCATAAAATACCTACTTCATTTGTCCGTCTTGTGAGAAATACAAACCAGGGAAGCGTGTTCTCACTGCTCCGAGACACTTTAAACTGGTTAATGAATGAACCATTCAAGATCGGGAAAATGGATTTTGAGCATCTTTTCATGTGCTTTTGGGCCATCTATCGGTATTCTTTGAGAAGTGTCTATTTAGATCTTCCACTCATTTCTTGATAGTTACTTGTTTTCTTTCTTTCTTTCTTTTTCTTTTTTTTTTTAGTTGCATGAGCTGTTTGTGTATTTTGGGGATTAATCCCTTATTAGTTGTTTTGTTTGCAAATATTTTCCCCTTCTGAGTGTTGCCTTTTTGTTTTGTTTATGATTTCCTCTGCTGTGCAAAAGCTTTTAAGTTTAATTAAATCCCATTTGTTTATTTTTGTCTTTATTTTCTTACTCTAACCAAAAGAGGTTTTACTGCAATTTATGTCAAAGAGTGATCTGCTTATATTTTCCTCAAAGAGTTTCTGTCCTTACACTTAGGTCTGTAATCCATTTTGATTCTATTTTTGTGTGTAGTATTAGGGACTGTTCTAATTTCGTTCTTTTACATATGGTTGTCCAGTTTTCCTAGCACCATTTTTTGAATAAAATGTCTTTTCTCCATTATATAATCATAACTTCTTTGTCATGTAAAAATTACTAATTATTAGAGAAGTGAGAATCAAAACTACAATGAGGTTTCACATCACAGTAGTCAAAATGTCCATCACCAAAAATACTACAAACAATAAATGCTGGAGAGGGCATGGGAAAAAAGGGATTCCTCCTACACTGCTGGCTGGAATGTTAATTGGTAGAGCCACTATGGAGATCTACATGGAAGTTCCTTAAAAATTAAAAATAGAACTAACATATGACCCAACAATCACATTCCTAAGCATATACTCAGCTGCTGCTGCTGCTAAGTCGTTTCAGTTGTGTCCGACTCTGTGCAACCCCATAGATGGCAGCCCACCAGGCTCCCCCGTCCCTGGGATTTTCCAGGCAAGAATACTGGAGTGGGTTGCCATTTCCTTCTCCAGTACACGAAAGTGAAAAGTGAAAGTGAAGTCGCTCAGTTGTGTCCTACTCTGTGCGACCCCATGGACTGTAGCCCACCAGGCTCCTCCATCCATGGGATTTTCCAGGCAAGAGTACTGGAGTGGGATGCCATTGCCTTCTCTGCATCTACTCAGAGAAAGCCATAATTCAAAAAGACATATGCACCACTTTGTTCATTGCAGCACTATTTACAATATCTAGGGCATGGAAGAAAACTAAATGACCATCAACAGAGGAACTGATAAAGAAGATGTCAACGTAATAGTACTTAGTCATAAAAAATAAAAATAAAAAAAAGAATAATGCCATTTGCAGCAACATGGATGGACTTAGAGATTGTCATACTGAGTGAAGTAAGACAGACAAAAAGACAAATATCTTTTGATATTGTTTATATGCAGAATCTAAAAAAAAAAGGATACAGTTCAGTTCAGTTCAGCCCCTCAGTCATGTCTGAATCTTTGCGACCCCATGAATCACAGCACGCCAGGCCCACCGTCCATCATCAACTTCTGGAGTTCCCCCAAACTCATGTCCATTGAGTCAGTGACACCATTCAACCATCTCATCCTCGGTTGTCTCCTTCTCCTCCTGCTCCCAATCTTTCCCAGCATCTGGTTTTTTCAAATAAGTCAGTTCTTAGCATCAGGTGGCCAAAGTATTGGCGTTTCAGCTTCAACATCACTCCTTCCAATGAACACCCAGGACTGATCTCCTTTAGGATGGACTGGTTGGATCTCCTTGCAGTCCAAGGGACTCTCAAGAGTCTTCTCCAACACCAGAGTTCAAAAGCATCAATTCTTCAGTGCTTAGTTTTCTTTATAGTGCAACTCTCACATCTATACATGACCACTGGAAAACCATAGCCTTGACTAGACGGAATTTGATTGACAACGTAATGTCTCTGCTTTTCAATATGCTGTCTAGGTTGGTCATAACTTTCCTTCCAAGGAGTAAGAGTCTTTTAATTTCATGGCTGCAATCACCATCTGCAGTGATTTTGGAGACCAGAAGAATAAAGTCAGCCACTGTTTACACTGTTTCCCCATCTATTTCCCAGGAAGTGATGGGACTGGATGCTATGATCTTAGTTTTCTGAATGTTCTTTAAGCCAACTTTTTCACTCTCCTCTTTCACTTTCATCAAGAGGCTCTTTAGTTCTCCTTCACTTTCTGCCATAAGGGTGGTGTCATCTGCATATCTGAGGTTATTAATATTTCTCCCAGCAATCTTGGTTCCCGCTTGTGCTTCCTCCAGCCCAGCTTTTCTCATGATATACTCTGCATATAAGTTAAATAAGCAGGGTGACAATATACAGCCTTGACGTACTCCTTTTCCTATTTGGAACCAGTCTGTCGTTCATGGTCCAGTTCTAACTGTTGCTTCCTGACCTGCATATAGGTTTCTCAAGAGACAGGTCAGGTGGTCTGGTGTTCCCATCTCTTTTAGATTTTCCACAGTTTATTGTGATCCACATAGTCAAAGGTTTGGCATAGTCAATAAAGCAGAAATAGATATTTTTCTGGAACTCTCTTACTTTTTCGATGATCCAGCAGATGTTGGCAATTTGATCTCTCGTTCCGCTGCCTTTTCTAAATTCAGCTTGAACGTCTGGAAGTTCACAGTTCACATACTGCTGAAGCCTGGCTTGTAGAATTTTAAGCATTATTTTACTAGCGTGTGAGATGAGTGCAATTGTGTGATAGTTTGAGCATTCTTTCACATTGCCTTTTTTGGAGATTGGAATGAAAACTGACCTCTTCCAGTCCTGTGGCCACGGCTGAGTTTTCCAAATTTGCTGACATATTGAGTGCAGCTCTTTCATAGCATCATCTTTCAGGATTTGAAATAGCTCTACTGGAATTCCATCACCTCCACTAGCTTTGTTCATAGTGATGCTTTCTAAGGCCCACTTGACTTCACATTCCAGGATGTCTGGCTCTAGGTGAGTGATCACACCGTCGTGATTATCTGGGTTGTGAAGATCTTTTTGTACAGTTCTTCTGTGTATTTTTGCCACCTCTTCTTAGTATCTTCTGTTTCTGTTAGGTCCATACTATTTCTGTCCTTTATTGAGCCCATCTTTGCATGAAATGTTCCCTTGGTATCTCTAATTTTCTTTAAGAGATCTCTTGTATTTCCATTCTATTGTTTTCCTCTATTTCTTTGCATTGAACGCTGAGGAAGGCTTTCTGATCTCTCCTAGCTATTCTTTGGAATTCTGCATTCAAATGGGTATATCTTTCCTTTTCTCCTTTGCTTTTCACTTCCCTTCTTTTCACAGCTATTTGTAAGGCCTCCTCAGACAGCCATTTTGCTTTTTTGCATTTCTTTTTCTTTGGGATGGTCTTGATTCGTGTCTCCTGTACAATGTCACGAACCTCCATCCATGGTTCATCAGGAACTCTGTCTATCAGTTCTAGTCCCTTAAATCTATTTCTCCCTTCTACTGTATAGTCATAAGGGATTTGATTTAGTTCATACCTGAATGATCTAGTGGTTTTCTCTACTTTCTTCAATTTCAGTCTGAATTTGGCAATAAAGAGTTCATGATCTGAGCCACAGTCAGCTCCTGGTCTTGTTTTTGCTGACTGTATAGAGCTTCTCCATCTTTGGCTGCAAAGAATATAATCAATCTGATTTCAGTGTCCACCATCTGGTGATGTCCATGTGTACAGTTCTCTTGTGTTGTTGGAAGAGGGTGTTTGCTATGACAAGTGTGTTCTCTTTGCAGAACTCTATTAGCCTTTGCCCTGCTTCATTCCATACTCCAAGGCCAAATTTGCCTATTATTCCAGGTGTTTCTTGACTTCCTACTTTTTGTACTTTTTCCTACGTTCCAGTCCCCTATAATGAAAAGGACATCTTTTTTGGCTGTTAGTTCTAAAAGGTCTTGTAGGTCTTCATAGAACCATTCAACTTCAGCTTCTTCAGCATTACTGGTCAGGGTATAGGCTTGGATTACAGTGATATTGAATGATTTGCCTTAGAAATGAACAGAGATCATTCTGTTGTTTTTGAGATTGCATCCAAGTACTATATTTTGGACTCTTCTGTTGACTATGATGGCTACTCCATTTCTTCTGAGGGATTCCTGCCCACAGTAGTAGACATAATGGTCATCTGAGTTAAATTCACCCATTCCAGTCCATTTTAGTTCGCTGATTCCTAGAATGTCGACGTTCACTCTTGTCATCTCCTGTTTGACCACTTCCAATTTGCCTTGATTCATGGAACTGACATTCCAGGTTCCTATGCAATATTGGTCTTTACAGCATTCAACCTTGCTTCTATCACCAGTCATATCCACAACTGGGTGTCGTTTTTGCTTTGGCTCCATCCTTTCGTTCTTTCTGGAGTTATTTCCTCACTGATCTCCAGTAGCATATTGGGCACCTACCAACTTGGGGAGTTCATCTTTCAGTGTCCTATCTTTTTGCCTTTTCATACTGTTCATGGGGTTCTCAAGGCAAGAATACTGAAGTGGTTAGCCATTCCCTTCTCTAGTGGACCACATACTGTCAGACATCTCTGCCATGACCCATCTGTCTTTTGTGGCATAAAAAAGGGTACAAAGGAACTTATTTACAAAACAGAAGTAGAGTCACAGATGTATAAAACAAGTTTATGGCTACCAGGAAGTGGGGAAGGAGTAAATTGAGAGATTGGGATTGACATATACAAATATAAAATAGATAACTAGTAAGAACCTTCTGTATAGCACAGAAAACTCTACTCAATACTCTCTAATGGCTTATATGGAAAAAAATCTTTTAAAAGAGTGAGTAAATGTATATGTATAACTGATTCACTTTTCTGTACACCTGAAACTAACTCAACATTGTAAATCAATTTTACTTCAATATATTTTTTAAATTATCACAAGTGCTAAGGTTAGTAATAGCAGAGTCTTTTGTGTTCCAAATCCATATGGAATTTTTCTTCACTTTTTCTATCAAAAAATTATTGACCACTAGGAAGAAAATTTGGTAAATGGGTTTCATACAACTTCCTTTGTCTCATGGAGATAAAATATGTTTTAGTTACCACCTGAATGTTTTCACATTGTACTGAAGCCTTCTTTGGCATACAGGTCACTGCCACTTCTTGGCTAAAATCATTTTGGAAAATATTGTCCCTACTGGAGGAGTTCTTGTCAAACTTCATAGTGATTGTGGAACCCATAAGGACTGCTGCCCAGGAGCTTCAATAAATCTATGCTGTTTGGCCAGGTTTATTATCTTTCACAGTACTTACAACACTTAATCTTCTGGCTTAGTCAAATGCACTGATGACATTATTAAAACTCAACTGGCAAACTTTTTAGATACCTCCAAATACCATGACTAAAAGCATTGCTGCGGTCCTTCTAAATCTCAGACCCCACCCCCCATTTTGCAAGTCATGAACTCTCACCTTTTGAGATAGCCACAGAATGTTTAAAGCATTTGGTTACTCCTGCTTTTGACCCAAGGCTGATAATAGGAGAGATACTCCAATATTGCAAAAGCCTGAATTGTCTATATTAAAAATATCCATGCTTTGAAAGAGCAATCTCTTCACAGTACACTCTTGAGAGACAAAGATTTTAAGCATCACACTTTGCAACGTGGAGATTCCACCCAGTGGGGGGGGGGAGGGGGGGGGAGGGGGGGACTTCAGGAATAATTATCTTTAACCTTACTAGAGAATCCCCTATCAGGTATTGCTAACCAACATTTGTGCCACTCAACTCCCAAGGATAGGCTCTTAGATTCACAGAATACATGTAAATAAAGTACTGAATCCTCTGAATCCTGCCTGTATCTGAACATCATCCAGCAACTTGAAAGTAAAAATTCTCAGGATTGAAGCAGAGGATATCTGGTGAGACAGTTTTCCAAAGGTATCCAGATTAGATCTGTTGGAAGTTTTTCACCAAACCTTTGATGATTACATAATACTTCATATGAACTCCAATATCTGTAATCTTGAAAGCATTTGTACTTTATATAAAATGTCTGAGAGTTCTGCCTCCTATATCTCCTTATGACTCAAACGTAACATTAATATGTTTTTAATCTGTTCACTTTCCTTCTGACATGAGACGCTACACCCAAGAAAGGTCCTTCCTAGAACTGAGGGACAAAAAACTACTAAAACCAGAAAAACTGACTCTTTCATAGAAAGTTCCTGACCAAAAGGGAAAGTATTAAAAAATTAATAAACAGAAACCTCAGTCAAACAGTGAAGGAGATCAGAAGAGGGGGACTCTCAGGTCCTTTGAAAATAGCAGAGCCCAACAGGAAGAAGAAAGACTCCTCTTCTTTCCTGACAAGGAATAAGTCAAGGAAAAGCCAAGGACTCTGTCTACTATAGTCCTCCCTACTTCCCTTTCCCCTGTATGAAAGAGTTCTTTTTCCTTTGCTGTGTGGAGAACTTGCACTAAGGTTGCCATGGTTGCAGACTCCCAAATTGAAATTCTCTGGTGATCTCAAATAAACCCGGCTTTGTTGGAGAGAAAACTGGCATTCCATTTGTTTTAGGTCAACAAATGTTATTGCTTTGGGAAATTGCCTTGAGACAACGGTGGCTTCTAATTTTGCTACCCAGATGACATGAAACAGAAATACCACCAAGTGAAAAGATGTTCAATTATGAATTTCATTGAATCAATTCAAAAGATAAAACGAAAATTCAAGGAAAAGAGATAAAGTAAATTAACATTTAAGAAAAAGTGCATGAATAATGAGAGGACTATTCTACATAATTTGAGAATAAACAATTAAAGTAATTATAGTTTTAATAGTTATACATTGCTGTGTAACAAATTGTACCCAAAGCTAGTCCCCTAAAGTAACAGATAATAATTATATTGCAGTTTTTTAAGTCAGGAAAATCCTAGAGCAGAATAGTCATTAGGAAAACATTGAGGAATTCAGAATAAAATATAAATTTTAGTTAAATAAAATGTAAAAAAAAGTTTAAGAAAGCATTTGTGTGTGCCACAAACACTGTCCTTAATTCCTTTCATTTTAATCCAAAATTGATATCCTGACTGGTTAAAATATTCTATGGGAATTGACTTTCCCCTTCAGTTTTTTTGTTTTGTTTTGTTTTTTTGAAAGTGGTCTATTGCCTTTCGAAATCTAATGTTTTATGGAGAAGAGTAAAACTAATCTATGTCTTCCCTCCTTTGTAGAACATACGATCCACATAGCTTCAAATAGCCATTTATTTACTAAATTATTTACTTTTTTGGTTCTTAGCCATTGCATTTTGACCATTTCTCCAATCTGTCCTAAATGTTATAAATTTGCTTCTTTTTCATCTCAGGTTTATTCCTTAGTGCCTCTTTAGTTTCAGATCTATGATAGATTCTGATTTTTTGTTTATTTCTCCATCTCAGTAATAAGATGGTATACATAACATAAACCATAAGACATAATTTGTACAATTGAAGAAGAACAAAATAAAATGAATGAAAAAATTAGTCAAGGATATAATAAACAAAACTTGAAAATAGAGGACTATCTGATTCCAGAAGCTTCCCGGTTCCAAAAAGAGAAAGTGCATACTATTAAGATGACTTAAATTATTTTTAAAAAATTCAAAACTGAGAAATGGATATAACCATTATTACTCTTTCCTCATTATTCTGTTACTATGTCTTCAGTGCTTCCCCCCCCACACACACCCCATCGAGAGCTTCTTATTCTTCTGAGAATACAAATAAACTTTTGTAAAACTTTGTCTGTTTTTTTAATTTAAACATGTATTTTTCATTTGAACCTCACTTCTCATATCTATGTCCTTTTTTTTTTTGACACAACATATTTACAGAGATCTAAGACTAGATCTTTCCTTACTCATTTTGTAATGCAAGTTTTATATGTATTGTTATATAACTTGTCCCAGAAAAAAATATTGAAGGGCTCCGTTCAGCTCCTGTCTTTGTTTCCCTGGCTATTTTTCATTTTTCACAGTGCCTGAATTGGAAGCTGTATATCTCTGGTTTGTAATCTCTGTTAGAACTTGTATTGCTTGAGTGTGGGAGGTGGCAACAGTATCCAGAGTGAATTGGCAAAACGAGCAGTTGGCAGCTGGTAATTCTAATTTTGGTAAGTTCTTTCTTAGCACTTGCCATATTTGAAATATCATCTGCCTGAGAACTGTATGTGCTCCCTTGAGGAGAATTTGAGGCTACCTCAGAGTTTATCTTTCCCCTTGCCTTGAGGAGAGCAAGTTACCTTTTGGGAAACAAGTGACTGTGACATTCCTTTGGCTCCCAAAATTTTTGTTGTATGGTTATCAACTTACCTCAGTTGACATTTAACTGAAACAGCAAAGCTGAATCTCAGCTCATTGTGACCCAATATTCTCCGCTCTGCTTCATCTCATATCATTCAGGACTAGTTATGAGTGAAGAAATCCAAATGGCTTTGCCAATAGAGTTTTGTTGTTTGTATAAACAAAAATATAGAAGCCAGGTGAATTCTATGTACATTCCTGTGAGTTGTGACTTTGCGGGGGATTCTTGTTGTCCATATCCCTGGTTTACCAGGATACCAAGATTTCTACATACCCTGGCTAAAACTGGCCAATTCTGTTGCTCAGATTCAATAAGAGTTACCTTTCGAGAGTGAATGAAAGCATTTAAACTGGCTTGTGTTCTCTGTCATACCCTTGCTTCGTCATCTGAGTCTCTCCACAGAGAAGTGGTCTACACTCTTGTAGATATTATCATATTCTGTTACTTCCTAGTCCCTTATTTAGCAAAGCACTCCACTGTGGTTTACATTAACTTCAGGGAGTCAGTGATGGCAGTTGTGTTAAAACCAAGTATCACCAACCTGGACACAGAGGTCCTCAGTGGAAGTGACAGTCGCTCAGTCGTGTCCGACTCTTTGCGGCACCATGGGCTGTAGTTCACCAGGCTCCTCTGTCCATGGGATTCTCCAGGCAAAAATACTGGAGAGGGTTGCCATGCCCCCCTCCAGGGTATTCTCCCAACCCAGGGATCAAACCTGCATCTCTTACATCTCCTGCACTGGCAGGCAGAATAAAATTTAATTCAGTGGCTGACTAAAGGTTAACACAATGTGATCCATTTAAAAGAAGGAAAAAAATTGTGGGTCTGTTTTCAAGAGGGAAGTAAACTGACACACACACAAAAAAAAATTGTGAGAGAGTTCCTGGGGAAAGTAGTGAGCATCTGTCTTTTCTGGAGCATGTGGAAACTCCTCCCCAAATGAACACACCTTGCAGGTGCCACTGCCATGTTTTCATTATGAACAATTTTTTTCAGGGTAAGAAAAATTCAGTCTAATGGCCGCCATATCGCATCTTTTAACACCCCACTCTCAAATGATAAAGAAAGCCACAACCAGGAAGAAGTAAATCCTTGCCATTACTTAAATCAATGAAGGTCTTCTTTCCACCTCTGCAAATGGAGAATGATATCTAATCGCTGCTCTGAAATGCTTATGCTTAGTTCTTTGTGTTAGCCCATCTCAAATCTTTATTGGGCTGCACCAAGGAAAAAATAAGGAATTTGGTGAAATAATATAAAGGTAAATTTACTCAGAATTTAAAATTTCTCCTGTGATTGTGCTTTTCATTTATTTAGAGGTATTAGAATACTTGCTATTTAAAATAAGGATAAAAGAGAAGATAGTTAGTTGCTTTATTTTGCTTTACCTTTTAAAATGAGATATAGAATTGGCAATGCTACTACAACCTCTTATATCTAGACCATGAAATTCAAAACCTTGGTAAGTATTTCAATGAATCATGGGTATTCCAAATCCTAGGTAATGTTCATAATGGCACAAGGTTTGACACAGAAGAGTATTTAGTAAATGCCTGTTATTGTCATTGGTATTCCTATTAAGAAAATTTCTTATTTAAGAATGATCGGTTGTGTTCTTCTGAGTTTCTTTTCTACCATTTGTGAACTGGAAAATGGAAGGTAAGATATGTAATGACTTTAGTGAAGGAAAGTGGAAGATGTGTGCTGTTTGTGCACATGTGTTTCTATTCAACAAACCATTGTCACATGTTTTTAGTATGACAGCCCAGAAACAGCTGCATCTATTTGACAACTCAGGAAACCTAAAAGTGCCTACTAGTAGTTATACAATCATCTTCTAAGCAAAGCGCCTACAGGTGGATTTTGACTTAAGATTGTCATACTTTGTACCATGATGTTTTACCACTCTGGCAACAGATGATTAGAGCACCTATAGATTTTGTTGTGATGGGTGTCTAGTATGAAGTCTCTGCTTAAAATTAACACTCTAAATTTAATAGTCTAATCAAAGCAAAAAAGTTATCTTTGTAAATTTTAATACAAAACCTATTGAAAAGATGTAGCAAGTAGGATAAAAAGGACAGATATAAATGTATCCATCCATCCACTCATTCTACAAGCAAGCATTATAGGAGCCTTGTCAAAAGAAGGGAGGAATAACCAGAATAGGAAATAAAAGATGCCTGCTTCTTCAGAGTGGAGAAGGTGATGGCACCTCACTCCAGAACTCTTGCCTGGAAAATCCCATGGATGGAGTAGCCTGGTAGGCTGAAGTCCACGGGGTCGCTAAGAGTCGGACGCGACTGAACAACATCACTTTCACTTTTCACTTTCATGCACTGGAGAAGGAAATGGCAACCCGCTCCAGTGTTCTTGCCTGGAGAATCCCAGGGACAGGGGGAGCCTGGTGGGCTGCTGTCTATGGGGTCGCACAGAGTTGGACACGACTGAAGTGACTTAGCAGCAGCAGCAGCAGCTTCTTCAGAGACGATCACTCTAATTCCTGTTAGAAGAGCAAAATTTTCATTGCATCCTAAACTAAAACAATTGAAATTACATGTGATTGTTTCTGAATTTTCTTTTATCAAGTGTAACAGATCCAGCTCAACTAGTTCAAGCAAAAGAGATTGTTTTACCATACAGGTAAGATTATTTCTCTCACATAATCCAAAATAGGAAAGGTGTTGGGTACAAGCAAGGATCTGGATGCAGGGCCTCTGCCGCCTTACTGCTCCCTGTCTCCTGTCTCTGCACCTCTACTTCAGTCCTATTTCAAAGCATTTCTTTTCTAGAATAAAAGCAGCAGAGCAGCTTGCTTAATTCTACCATCACCCACGACTGAGTGACTTCACTTCGACTTTTCACTTTCATGCACTGGAGAAGGAAATGGCAACCCTCTCCAGTATTCTTGCCTAGAGAATCCCAGGGATGGGGGAGCCTGATGGGCTGCTGTCTATGGGGTGGCACAGAGTCGGACACAATTGAAGTGACTTAGCAGCAGCAGCAGCAGCCTTGACTAAAATACAGTGATTCCCAGCCTCCAGTTTAAGGAGCAGCCACCTTGTGGCTCATCTGGTAAACAATCTACTTGCAATCCGGGAGACCTGGGTTGGATCCCTGGGTTGCAAAGATCCCCCTGGAGAAGGGAAAGACTACCCACTCCAGTATCTGGCTTAGAGAATTCCATGGACTGTATAGTCCATGCGGTCACAAAGAGTTGGACACGGACTGAGCAACTTTCACTTTCACCAGAAAGAGACCCTCAGGACTGCCAGGGTCCACTCCAAATTCTAAGTTCCTAAGAAAAAATTTTAATGCCTCAGCTTGGATCAGATGCACATAACAACAGCTCCCATTTTCATTATGCGGTGAGAAAAGGAAGGTACTTTGTAGGAACTAAAAAATCCAATTAAGTATCTGCCACGCATTTCTTGTGCTTCCAATCACCTCTCTGAAACATAATCTCCCATTTCTTGAAAAAAATAAATAAAACCAACAAGATCTTATAATGTAAGAGATGGTAAGTTCAGTCTTTTTTCTGAAAAGAAATTTATAGTTGGGTATTGAAAATAATAGCAGGATTGTGGGAGGTAGGGGTGGTGGGGTGGAGTTAGTATTTATATTGCTGTTCTGGCCAGAAGACCCAGGGTTGCCTGAATCCATACTAGAACTGCATCTTGTCCACTGTTTCCCCAGTGGGAGGATCAAGAACAAAGGCAATCTTGTGCAGGAAAAGAGAAAATTAGCCAAGATGGTGTGGTCAGGCTCTCTCGCCCCAGGGACTCTCACTGTTGCCCCATGTTTTGTAAATATTGACTATGTAACAGCTGAGATCACTTATATACTGTGCCTGTGAGTCATGAGGTACTGGCTTCTCATGGGCTACTTTGTGTGGTATGCCTGTACGAGCTTCACCATGAAAGCCCTGGCTACTGCTGGGTAGAGACTACACTGGAACAGCATCATAGTTATGCTACATGAGGTTACGTTTTGGCCATGTTATGGCTATGTTATGGCTGTTTCTATGGCTGCTGCATCAACCAGGAGCGAGGCTGTGTTATGGCCACCATGCCAGCCAGGAGAGAGTCTGCAGTTCCTCTGGCTCCTCAAGTTTCCTTCCAGCCTCTTAGCTTGTGCCTTGCCTACCCTGGGTTCAACAAATATTGTGAGCAATGAGAGTTGGCTTCACGAACAGAATGAAGAGCAATAAACCTTGACATCAAATTTTTATTTTTTTGTTTTATTTTTAATTTTATATATTCACAGTAAAAATACTTGCCATAAGAGCTTTCCATGTTTTTGTGTGCTCTTTATTCTGAATTTGAGATGTTTCATATAATTAAAAATTGACAGAAAGATTGTAACCTATTAATCATTGCTCAGACCATGAACTCCTTATTGCCAAATTCAGATTGAAATGAAGTAGGGAAAACCACTAGACTATTCAGGTATGACCTAAATCAAATCCCTTATGATTATACAGTGGAAGTGAGAAATAGATTTAAGGGACTAGAACTGATAGACAGAATGCCTGATGAACTATGAACAGATGTTCATGACATTGTACAGAAGACAGAGATCAAGATCATCCCCATGGAAAAGAAATGCAAAAAAGCAAAATGGCTGTCTGGGGAGGCCTTATAAATAGCTGGAAAAAGAAGAGAGGCAAAAAGCAAAGGAGAAAAGGAAAGATGTAAACATCTGAATGCAGAGTTCCAAAGAACAGCAAGAAGAGATAACAAAGCCTTCCTCAGAGATCAATGCAAAGAAATAGATGAAAACAACAGAATGTGAAAGACTAGAGATCTCTTCAAGAAAATTAGAGATACTAAGGGAACATTTGATGCAAAGATGGGCTCAGTAAAGGATAGAAATTAGATGGACCTAACGGAAGCAGAAGATATTAAGGAGATGTGGCAAGAATACACAGAAGACCTGTACAAAATCATGACCAAGATAATCACGATGATGTGATTACTCACCTAGAGCCAAACATCCTGGGATGAGAAGTCAAGTGGGCCTTAGAAAGCATCACTAAGAACAAAGGTAGTGGAGGTGATGGAATTCCAGGTGAGCTATTTCAAATGCAGAAACATGATGCTGTGAAAGTGCTGCACTCAATATGCCAGCAAATTTGGAAAACTCAGCAGTGGCCACAGGACTGGAAAAGGTCAGTTTTCATTCCAATCCCAAAGAAAGGCAATGCCAAAGAATGCTCAAACTACCACACAATTGCACTCATCTCACATGCTACTAAAGTAATGCGCAAAATTCTCCAAGCCAGGCTTCAGCAATACGTGAACCATGAACTTCCTGATGTTCAAGCTGGTTTTAGAAAAGGCAGAGGAACCAGAGATCAAATTGCCAACATCTGCTGGATCATGGAAAAAGCAAAAGAGTTCCAGAAAAACATCAATTTCTGCTTTATTGACTATGCCAAAGCCTTTGACTGTGTGGATCACTATAAACTGTGGAAAGTTCTGAAAGAACTGGGAATACCAGACCACCTGACCTGCCTCTTGAGAAATCTGTATGCAGGTCAGGAAGCAGCAGTTAGAACTGGACATGGAACAGCAGACTAGTTCCAAATAGGAAAAGGAGTACGTCAAGGCTGTATATTGTCACCTTGCTTATTTAACTTCTATGCAGAGTACATCATAAGAAACGCTGGACTGGAAAAAGCACAAGCTGGAATCAAGACTGCTGGGAGAAATATCAATAACCTTAGATATGCAGATGATACCACCCTTATGGCAGAAAGTGAAGAGGAACTAAAAAGCCTCTTGATGAAAGTGAAAGAGGAAAGTGAAAAAGTTGGCTTAAAGCTCAACATTCAGAAAATGAAGATCATGGCATCTGGTCCCATCACTTCATGGGAAATAGATGGGAAACAGTGGAAACAGTGTCAGACGTTATTTTGGGGGGCTCATAAATCACTGCAGATGGTGACTGCAGCCATGAAATTAAAAGATGCTTTACTCCTTGGAAGGAAAGTTATGACCAACCTAGATAGCATATTCAAAAGCAGAGACATTATTTTGCCAACAAAGGTCCGTCTAGTCAAAGCTATGGTTTTTCCAGTAGTCATGTATGAATGTGAGAGTTGGACCATGAAGAAAGCTGAGCACTGAAGAACTGATGCTTTTGAACTATGGTGTTGGAGAAGACTCTTGAGAGACCCTTGGACTGCAAGAAGATCCAACCAGTCCATCCTAAAGGAGATCAGTCCTGGGTGTTCTTTGGAAGGAATGATGCTAAAGCTGAAACTCCAGTACTTTGGCCACCTCATGTGAAGAGTTGACTTATTGGAAAAGACTCTGATGCTGAGAGGGATTGTGGACAGGAGGAGAAGGGGACGACAGAGGATGAGTGGCTGGATGGCATCACCGACTCGATGGATGTGAGTTTGAGTGAACTCTGGGAGTTGGTGATGGGCAGGGAGGCCTGGCATGCTCTGATTCATGGAGTCGCAAAGAGTTGGACATGACTGAGTGACTGAACTGAACTGAACTGAAGTTTTCTATTCAATCCCATGGAGTTATATGAATCACATTTTTAATGTGTTATATGTTTTTTGTTGATTTTGTTTAGTCGCTAAGTTAGGTCTATTTGCAACCCTATGGACTGTAGCTTGCCAGGCTCCCCTACCCATGGGATTTCCCAGGCAAGAATACTGAAGTGGGTTGTCATTTCCTTTTCCAGGGAATCTTTCCAACCCAGGGATTAAACCCACATTTCCTTCCCTGACAGGGAGATATTTTACCACTGAGCCACCGGAGAAGCCTCATAGAAGTGTTAGTCACTCATTTGTGTCTGACTTTTGGCCACCCCATGGACTATAGCTCGTCAGGATCCTCTGTCCATGGAATTCTCCAGGCAAGAATACTGGAGTGGTTTGCCATTTCCTTCTCCAGTCTCAATAGAAGACTACCTGTTAATTAATAAGGCAGTATGAACTGCTAACCATCTTGAATTACAGCACAGAATTTTCAAGAATGTCACTTAGGAGATGTTGTTGTGACTATTTAATGCTTTATAAAAGCCTGTCACTCAGGCATAGATTCTTTAACTATCAGACCTTTGGCTAAATATCAGGTGATACATGGTTTATTCAGAATAAAGAAAAAAAAAATTGAACCAAACATTAAATGCAAAAGAAAAACCAGTGTTCTTTAATAAGCCTCAGACTTAAAGGACTTAATATATAAAGATCATAAACAGTTTATAAAAAGCTATATTGTCAATGTGATGATATCATAATTGTTGAGGTTAAAAGGGGTTCAAAAGATACTTAAATACAAAGCAGTATTGAAGGAGAAAAATGATGTACAATTTTGTTAATATATATGTATTATTATCTAATAAGGTTTTTAATGTGTACATTAAGTAATGTTTACTTTTCCTATCAGTAGTTGTATCTTATAATACATGATATGACATTCTAAAATGAGTTAAAATAGAGTACCTTAAAGGGCTTCCACAGTGGCACTAGTGGTAAAGATCTCGCCTACCAATGCAGGAAACATAAGAGACATGGGTTCAATCCCTGGGTCGGGAAGATCCTCCAGAGTAAGGAATGGCAACCCACTCCAGTATTCTTGCCTGGAGAATCTCATGGACAGAGGAGCCTGGCAGGCTATAGTCTACAGGGTCATGCAGAGTCAGACACGACTAAAGCGACTTAGCATATCCACACAGAGTATATTAAACATAGCTTTTGCCCTCACCCATCTGGGGGAGTTGTAATGTCCTGGCTGGACCATATGATAAATCTCTTTTTCCTAAACCTGTTGGCTAATATTTTTGCTCTGCTTCAACTTCCAATCACCAAAACTTATTTTGGTTCTTCTCACCCTCAAACTTCATGATCAGAAGAGGCAGAAATACCATTGTAGCACTTTACCTTTAAAACAGTTGCCCCACTAGCAGAGGGACTCCATCAGTTTCCAGAACCTTAAGAATTCCGAAAAGTTGCATCCTTTTTGGAGCAGGAGAGTGGTTTTGCCAACATCTGCTGGATTATGGAAAAAGCAAGAGAGTTCCAGAAAAACAGCTATTTCTGCTTTATTGACTATGCCAAAGCCTTTGACTGTGTGGGTTACAATAAACTGTGGAAAATTCTGAAAGAACTGGGAATACCAGACCACCTGACCTGCCTCTTGAGAAATCTGTATGCAGGTCAGGAAGCAGCAGTTAGAACTGGACATGGGACAACAGACTGGTTCCAAATAGGAAAAGGAGTACATCAAGGCTGTATATTGTCACCTTGCTTATTTAACTTCTATGCAGAGTACACCATGAGGCC
This sequence comes from Ovis aries, assembly GCF_016772045.2. Classification (NCBI taxonomy): domain Eukaryota; kingdom Metazoa; phylum Chordata; class Mammalia; order Artiodactyla; family Bovidae; genus Ovis; species Ovis aries. Next base: position 50,203,737 of record NC_056056.1, read on the forward strand.
TGGCGTGCTGCGATTCATGGGGTCGCAAAGAGTCAGACAGGACTGAGCGACTGAACTGAACTGAACTGAACTGAACTGAACTGAACTGTTTGTGACCCTATGAACTACAGCCCATGAGGCTCCTCTGTCTATGGGATATATATATATATACGCTTATAGATGAGGAAATTCACTGCAGTGGGGTGATGAAACTTGAGTCGGATCGTAAAGGACAGGTTGAATTCACATAGGTGGAATAGCAGATGTATAATATCTTAAAGGCAAGGAATAAGTGATGCAAGAAAAACCACCCCTATGGGGAGGGGTGTAAAAATCTCCTTAATGGTGTCAAACTGAAAGTTTAGAGATGGGAAAGATGTTCATGTAAGATCAGAAAGAAAACTTAATATAAACTCTTATCAGTCAGACTTTCCTCTACTGTCTTGAGGGAAGTGTGCACTGTGATTTATTCAATAAATAAAAGTAATTAAAAGTCATTAGTTCAGAGCTAAACTTTTAGCTCTGTGGAAGAAGGAACTATTTGTATTATTAAGTGTAGTACCTCCACATCCAATTAACACAGTGTCTGACACATTGTGAATGTTCAAAATCTATCTTTTAAATCAGTTTCAGTGAGTATCTGTGTGTTCTGAGCAACTCAACATCAACACTATGCTGGCTAGGCCCATGTTTTGAACACAGACTCACAATCAAAAAGAGTAAAGTTGAAAAGCAGTTCATCTGCATTCATGGCTCTGTAAATGACACTTAATATTGAATAACAAATAGGTAAAATAAAAGGAATCACACCTTTAATAATTAACAGCAAAAGTATAATAAAATATCTCCTCCTTTCACATCTGATGTTAATTTGTATTTTCCCTTTTGTTTTAGAATCAGTATTACTAGAAGTTCATCTCTATTATTCATCTTTTCAAAGACAGACCGTAGGTTTCATTATTTTCTCTGGTATTATTTTTATTTTCTGTTTCATTACTGTCTGATCTGTAGATCAAAAAAAAAAATGCATGTGAGAGTTGTGAATTAAGTTTTATTGGGGGCGATATGAGGACCTCAGCCTGGGAGACAGCACCTGAGTTGGCTCTGAGAAACTGCTTCAAAGAGGCAAAGGGATGGTCAGTATATATGTGATTCTGTGAAGGGAGAATACATACAATCAAGCACACATTTTTTGTAGAAATTTTCTACTGGTCTCATGAAGCTTCTGCTAGTCACCTCAAACAATCATCACCATGAAGGATTCTAGTGTTTTCCTAGATGTGAGAGATACAAGAATTGGGCTCATAAAATCAGCTCCTGAGAATTCCTGACTATCTGAAGACTTGTCTTGCCAGTTTCCCAGAGCACAGAGTGCCTCACTTCAACTCAGGGTGTTGGAGGTCAGCAGCTGCAGTGCCACATGACTTAATCCTCATAGAGGTAGATGGCAAGCACCTATGGCAAGTACCAATTTGTGGTTGACAGATCTTAACATATTATTTTCATTCTTCTATCTAGGATCTAATTGACTACTTTTTCTCTTTCCTTTCAAAATGGAAACAAAGGGGGGATGGGGGGAATCCTACAAGAATAAAATGAGGAAACACAAATTTCCAGCATCAGACGAGAGAGAACAAACCAGGTCCAGATACTCAGTTCCTATGAAACAAAGGGTGGGAGGGATTATAAGAGCTTAAAAGTTATAGCAGGATTGGGGGAAGTGTTACTGGAGGGAAGTGGGGAGGGGTGGAGGGGACTGATATGATGGGGGTGTGCAGAATCATAGACGATCTGTGTCTGTGAGTGTCTGTGTTTGTTAATTTTCTTTACCCAGAGAAAAAGCAAACTTTTCCCTCTTTTCACTGAAAAAGCCTGGGGTGTCATATCATCCCAGTTCAGACTATGGTGAATCTGGCTTTTACCATTTGGGTTTCCTGAGGACCCAGATCCAACAGGCTTATCCCAGGTTATTGGTCTTCTCTCTGACTGACAAACCCAATCCTCCAAATGGGGTAGGGGTCAGCTTGAGGATTTCAAGATACTTTATCAGTTCAGTTCAGTTCAGTTCAGTCGCTCAGTCGTGTCCGACTCTTTGCGACCCCATGAATTGCAGCACGCCAGGCCTCCCGGTCCATCACCATCTCCCGGAGTTCACTCAGACTCATGTCCATCGAGTCAGTGATGCCATCCAGCCATCTCATCCTCGGTCATCCCCTTCTCCTCCTGCCCCCAATCTCTCCCAGCATCAGAGTCTTTTCCAATGAGTCAACTCTTCGCATGAGGGGGCCAAAGTACTGGAGCTTCAGCTTTAGCATCATTCCTTCCAACAAATCCCAGGGTTGATCTCCTTCAGAATGGACTGGTTGGATCTCCTTGCAGTCCAAGGGACCCTTAAGAGTCTTCTCCAACACCACAGTTCAAATGCATCAATTCTTCGGTGCTCAGCCTTCTTCACAGTCCAACTCTCACATCCATACATGACCACAGGAAAAACCATAGCCTTGACTAGATGGACCTAAGTCGGCAAAGTAATGTCTCTGCTTTTGAATATACTATCTAGGTTGGTTGTAACTTTTTTCTTCCAAGGAGTAAGCGTCTTTTAATTTCATGGCTGCAGTCACCATCTCCAGTGATTTTGGAGCCCCAAAAAATAAAGCCTGACACTGTTTCCACTGTTTCCCCATCTATTTCCCATGAAGTGATGGGACCAGATGCCATGATCTTCGTTTTCTGAATGTTGAGCTTTAAGCCAACTTTTTCACTCTCTTCTTTCACTTTCATCAAGAGGCTTTTTAGCTCCTCTTCACTTTCTGCCATAAGGGTGGTGTCATCTGCATATCTGAGGTTATTGATATTTCTCCCAGCAATCTTGATTCCGGCTTGTGTTTCTACATAGGAATCTTTAATTCCTATAGTAAACATATTGCCACAGTGATACAGTGTCAGTGGCTTCTCTGCAGTCCACTGCTGATCTCCAACTCAGGCCCATACTTTCAGGTGACTAAGACTCAAGCCTCAGCACAGGCAGCGCTGCCTACCCTAGGTATGCAAGCTTTGTCCCTGCACTTGTCACTGAGGCTGCCTCTGCTTCACATTTTAGAGAAATCCAAAGTGTCTGGAAAAAAATATCCAGCCACCGCTGCTTTAAGAAAACTCAAGGACTGTGCTTTGCAGTACAATCAGAGATGTTAGTTTTTGCTTCATAATTTTTCATAGGATATCGTTCCACTTCTGTAACCCAACAAACCCTGAAACATTTTGTGAAATCTCCCTTTGCCTTTTTTTTTTCTCTTTTGGATTGTTTGAATAGCGCTGCTTAAGATGACATGTGTGTGTTCATGCTCAGTTGCTTCAGTCATGCAACTCTTTGTGACTGACTCTTTGTGACTCTATGGACTGTAGCCCACCAGGCTCCTCTGTCTGTGGGATTCTCCAGACATGAATACTAGAATGAGTTGCCATGCCCTCCTCCAAAAGATGACATAGACATTTGGAATTGCCATCAAGAAGAAGGAACTATGAGCTGGTATGCATGAGAATTCAAGCTTCTGTCTTCAAAGCACATCACAAATGTGCTTCTGAGAAGTTTTTGATGGTACTAATGACTCCCTCTTTGTGTGACTACTGCTTTCTTACTGGCAGTTCTGGAGCTATTTGCTATTCCTGTTACTAAGGAGATTCAATTGCTCAGCCTTCTTTTCATCCTAATAGCACTGAATCTTTTGTTAATTACTACTTCTCTTAATCCTACCTCAGATATGCAGAAACGAGACCCTTTTCAGAATCCTCCAGCAGGATCCCAAATCTAATCAAAGATATTTTCTCTTCCCTCTTGGACAGCAGCAAATAGTTACTTGGGGGCACCCTACATCACTGCTTGGAGTCATTATATTTGATTCTGCCCAACGGAAAGCTGATCTCTTGTGGTCTTTGGCTGATTGAACTTTGATGGGAACAAAGCGTTATGACATGTATGCCTACTATAATCTGTATCCCTCACTTTCCACCACGAATCATCCTGACTGTTCTTAATAATGTCCTAATAGTATGAAGGGCTTCCATTTTTCCCATCCTAGTGTGTGCTTCTTGTTTCAAAAGCAGGAGACAAACACTGTTACATCCATAGAATCAGAAGAATGAAAGTTGAACACTGTAGTAACAGCAGATCTTTGCAGTACTTTCCTAACCCAGGGATCTCAATGTGTTTATGCTGGTGATCATTTTTTTTTTTTTTTCCTCGTCAATCAGGTCCAAGTGTGATAAGAGGGGCGGGTAATGTTATCTGAGGAAAGAGCAAGTTTTATCATTTCTGAATCCTTAGCAGAAAGAGAAAGCACAGTATATGAAGGTGATTCAATAAATACCACTAAAGCAAAGTCTTGGGGCCTAAATTATAAAAGGTAAATAATAAGCTGGAGGTAGGAATGCAGGACTCCAGAGAAAGGAATGGCAAGCTACTCCAGTATTCTTCCTTGGAGAATCCCAAGGACAGAGAAGCCCAGTGGTTACAGTCCATGGGGTTACAAAGAGTCAGACATGACTGAAGACTAGCACACACACACACACACACACACACACACACACACACACACGGATGCAGGGGTGGGCTGGAGCAGGAGAGTGGACTTCGTTTTATGTATATACAGTTTGGAATGTGGTCCTCTAAGGCCTTTTAAGTGACACATTAGAATTTTTAGTATTGGTATAGTACCAACTATTTTTAACAGCTCTAGTTGAGTAGCTCCAGGAAATAGACTGAAGCCAAACTCTTGCTCCTCAGTGCCTTTTCAGATATTGTTGAATTTCTGCCTCTATTAACACTGTGAATTTCACTCTCTTAAAATTATATATTGTAGAAAATTTGTTTTCTTTCAATAGAAGACTATGTATTATATAACCCATAGCATATTCTTTGGATTGTCAGATTCCAGCCCTGTTCATTGTCAGGTCTTTGAGCTCTTTTGCAACTCTTTGTAACTTTTAAATACAGGTATCCCCCACTTTTTTTAAACTTTGTTTTGCACCACTTTGCTTTTATGAAATACCTACATTCATACCTGTTTTCTGTAACTGAAAGAAACTTGAAGTGGATTTTTGCTTTTTAAAAAGAGGTGAAAAGCAAAAACAACATTGGTTTTGCTGTGAGCCATTACAGAAGCACTGACCATCAGAGGGGAGAGTGGCACCACCAAGCTCCTTCCTGGGAGCCACACTCAGCATCACAGCATTGAAACCAAGCAGGACCCTGTGGAGCCTTCCCAGGAGCAGGCTCTCATGTCCCTTGCCTCATGTTTTCATAAAAGCTAAAGTCTCCTATACCCTCCCCTGAGTTCCAGAGATCAAATTTAATCAGCGAAATGAGAAAATGAAGAAACAAAGGAAAACATTCAAGCAAGACAAAATAATAATAAAGTCAAGGACCTCCAATTCTCTTCAAGGGCTATAGATAACATCCTTAGCCATATCCTTGAGTTGTTTTGCAGATACTAAAACTCCTACCAGGTGTAAGATGTCAACTGATGACCCCAGACCAGTCAGAACCAGAAGGTTGATGATATAACTCCCAAAATACCACCCTGTTACCTTGTCACCGACCTATAAGAGTAGGTACAAGCTGATCAAGCATCCTGTGGACATTTCCCTCACCTTGCCTTTAAAGGCCTTTCCCCAAGAACCATCAGGGAGTGTGGGTCTTTTGAGCATGAGCTGCCCGTTCTCCTTGCTTGGCCCCATGTTGGTCTCCTTGCAGTAAGCACTGTACTTTTCTACACCACAGCCTCGTGTCGGTAGATTGGCCTTACTGCACTCTGGCGAGCTGAGCTGACCCAAGTTTGGATCAGTAATAGCATCAAGCCACAAAAATTTAGACTGTGTCTGTCAGCATCTGTGCTTTACCTCGATTTATTTTGGGCATCCATCAGCAAGATGAGTCTTAAGGTAATTGCTTCTTTGCTTAATGTTATCTTGGCTCACTAAAGTTTTCATAGGAATACTCTATTTTTGAATAGAGAGGGAATCCTGTTATATGTATTATAAACATTATATATATATATATATATATGTATATAAAACACATATGTTTATATGTGTGCTTAGCTGCTTAGCAATGCCAAATCTTTGGTGACCCTATAGACTGTAGCCTACCAGGCTCCTCTGTCCATAGGATTTTCCAGGCAAGAATACTGGAGTAGGTTGCCATGCCCTCCTCCAAGAAATCTTCCCAACTCCAGAATCGAACCCATGTCTCCTGTGTCTCCTGCATTACAGGTGGATTCTTTACCCACTGAGACATCAGGGAAGCCCATAACATATATTATTATATATAAATAATAAACATATATGTATACATAGAAATATATCACTGTCTAGCAGTGATTTGACTCCTCATTCCACCCCCACCAGTCTGGAAAAGACAAAACAGTTTCATTTGTGATTTACTTTATCCCATTTGCAATTCACCTCAATATTTATTTTGTCCCTATATATAAATCTGTGTTGTTTTGACTTTTCCTTTGAATTGGACATAACTTCTGCCTGGTTCCCTTATATCATCTGAGTAAAATAAAAATTTTCACATGCCTTTAATCTCTATGAGAGTTTAATTTTACTTTTTTTCTGAAAATGATCTTTTCCATGATTTTAATGATTGCCTGTGAGTGCCCTGCAGTTAATAAACATTTTGCTCTGGTCCATGATAAAGAAATGAATAACATTAGGAAAATTTTGAAGTTTCTCTGAAATTTGTAAACATATTTACTCTATGTGCTAACTTATTTCACTTCTCTGCAAAGAAAATTCATTATCCTGGAAGGAAGTGGAAATCCCACCAAATCAGCAAAGGCTGTATGTTTTGTGTGTTTTGTTCTGTATGTTTGTGTGTTCAGCTACTTTGTTGTTTTTGTTGTGGCAAGATTCTTGTTTTGGAATGCACACTTCTTAGTTTCTTCTCAGGATCTCTTATGTCTCTGATTTATATATTTAGAATAAGAGAGTGAGATGGTTGAGTTCACCTTGGTGCTATCAGCATCCCTCTTCTCCAGATTCTTTCTCACATCATTGCAAGGTTTGTTTTCTTTCTCTGGATCTGATCCTTCATCCACTTATGAATACCAAGCCCATAGGAAAAAACTTTTGTTTTCATTCCTTTATGCCTTGAAACATACAAAGTGCTAGAAATCACATTGTCTCTCCTTCCTCTGCTTCCTCACTCAGAGATATGCACTGCAAGAAAATTAAGTTCACTAAATTAGAACAAACACAAACTGTTTATTCATAGTTTGCTATAGCAAGGAAGTCAACCGCTTTCTTTACTCTTAGAAGAGTGAGAATAGGAAAGTCGTATGGTGAAAAACAGGGACAGCTTAAGAATGCCCTGATTGGAAGTTGCATGCAGTGCAACCTGGAAGTAGACTAGTAAGAAGTGGTGTCTCATATCTGATTGATTTGTAAAGCACATTTAGCCTTCCCTGGTTGGTCCTCAACTAGAATCTAGGGCAAAAAAATAGGGAACTTGGCAGTCATTGATCAAGTCTCAACTGTTCTGGGCTGATTGCTGTGGAGGCTGTGGTTTGGCTTCCCAGGTTCACTGCCGCAGAAATTGCAGTGAGAGTTCTATTATCGTGTATGAGCTAGCTGTTGGTCATTTGAATATCCAATCTCTTACTGCCTAATTTCCTTTTACAATGTGAAATGATAACTGTAAATCTAAAGAAATCCAAAAGAAAAAGCTTGTCAGCAAGAATTTTGGGTCTTGTCCGTCAGCAAGAATTTTGAGTCATTCCTGTTTTTTGGTGCTAAATGTTAATTTTTTTTTTTTTTTTTTGAAAGTCTGTTTGCAGAAGGTTTTCACTTTCGTCTCAGGTTCAAAGGATTTGTTAACCAAAAAACCATTCGCTATATACAAATAAATAATACCAATATTTATTAGAGAATTATCTAGCTTACTTTCAATATACTAACATTCAAAGAAAAGAGAAAAAGCAGAGGATACATCACCAGATTGCATTTTGTCCAATATCCAGACTTAAACAGCACTGGGAAGTCCCCTGACACAGCACATCTGGAGTCCCAGTTGGGAAAAGGTCCCAAGTAGCACCTTTGTCCTGTGAGTGAGACATCAAAAATTACAGTTCGAGTTCCCACTTAAAGTCCCAGGATGCAAACTGATATTGTGAATCTGTGAGCAAGTTGCAGTTCTGGTTTTGTTGCAGGAAGGGGGACCCGTTCCAGGGCACAAAACTGGGCTCTTGTCTAATACTCTGAAGTGGATTGTCCAAGAAGACACATGTGCTGACAAAGCAAGAGATTTTATTTCAAAAGGCCAACCAGGGGGAGAGCAGTAGGGTAAGGGAACCCAAGAGAATAACTCTGCCACATGGCTCGCAGTCTTGGGTTTTATGGTGATGGAATTAGTTTCCAGGTTGTCTCCAGCCAATCATTCTGACTCAGAGTCCTTCCTGGTGGTGCACACCTTGTTCAGCCAAGATGGATGCCAGTGAGAAGGATTTTGGGAGGTGGTCAGACATGCGGTGTCTCCTTTTGACCTTTCCCAAACTCTTCTGGTTGGTGGTGGCTTATTAGTTCCCTGTTCCTTACCAGGACCTCCTGTCATAAAAAAACTCACGCAAATAGTTACTGTGGTGCCTGGCCAGGGAGGGCAGTTTCAGTCAGTGTGTTTCCCCCAACAGTTTCATGTTAATGCTGTTTGTTTTGCCTTGCAAAACTTGGAATGTTGTTAAGCCCTGGACTTGGTTGGCCAGATCCCTTCCAGGAGATCAACAGTCTCAAGATTCCTTCCCTATCTTATCTATGATGCAAGTCTTGCACTCACAGGAGGCAGTCAGGGCACTCACAGTCAGGGAAGTGTCCAGATAGTTTGGAAGCAAGGTCAGAGACCTGCTCTGAAGCCTAAACAAGACTATCTTCTTAATTCCCCTAACAGAGTCCAGGGTAAATCGGATAGTGTTGTGCTTTACTTCCATCATCTCATGTGGATCCTTGTGTAAACTTTGTCTGGGAAGGTTTTTATCTTTTTATAGACACAAAGACTGAAGTTCAGATATGTTAACCAATCTGATGAAGACTACACAGTTAGAAAATGGGAGTGCAAATATTTTAACTCAAATCTCAGATCTGGAAAAAAAAAAAAAGGCATGAAAGGATGTATACCAAGCTGAGTGTGTGAAACTTGGGAAAAGATAAAGATATTAAATTTGCATTTATATTTTTGAATATTTGATTAAAACAAATATGAATTGCTTTTATAATAAGAAGGTTGATCATCAATAAACAATGACAGCAGATAAGAAATGAAAACCTTATTTCTATGTACACACCATGTACTTCCTTCTGAGAATCTAAATCATATGCTATTTCATAAATATAAGTCACAAAAAAATTCATCTCAGATAATAAACCCAGATTAGTGCTTTGAAGAGTGTTTTATCCCTGAAGAGATTTATACAGTAGGATATTGTTAGCTGGTTAATAAGTCAAAAGGTGAAAAGGAATAGCATGTTTTTAAGAAATATTTCCATCAACTACAGCCAATTAATAAATGTGTGCTAAGTTGCTTCAGTTGTGACTGATTCTTTGAGACCCTATAGACTATAGCTTGCAAGGTTCCTCTGTCCATGGGATTCTCCAAGCAAGAATACTGTAGTGGGTTGCCATACCTTCCTCCAGACACTTAATAAACAGTCTAGAATAGAACTTCATTGCTTTTAAATAACTGGTACTATTCCTCATTTATCCATTCATTCATCCATCCACTCATCAAGTGTTAAATGAGCTCCTAATATGTTTTAGAAATGGTGTTAGTACCTGAGATTTAAAAAATAATAATAATCAAAATGTAGCATTTAAAGATTTAGATTTTCCTAGCTCTTAAAATATAATTTTCAAGAAAAAGGTAAAATCATGAGTCCTACAGACATCTAAAGATTACAATGTAAAAGATTTTATTTAGCTCATTAATGAGGAAACTAACAAAATGTTACAACCAGCTCAGTAGTGAATCTGAAATGGAACTGATGAACCTATTTGCAGGGCAGGAATAGAGGCACAGACATGGGGCATGGACTTGTGGACACAGCTGGAGAAGGAGTCGGGTGGGGGAATTGAGATGGCAGCACTGACATAGCTGCACTACCATGTGTAAATCAGATAGCTAACAAGAAGCTGCTGCATAGCACAGAGAGCTCAGCTTGGTGCTCTGTGGTGACCCAGATGTGTAGAATAGGAGATTAGGAGGTGGGCTCAAGAGGGAAGGGATATATGTATAAATATGGCTGATTCATGAGGTGATAGAGCAGAAACTAACAGCATTGTAAAGAAATTATATTCCATTAAACAAATAATAAAGTGAGATACTGGCATTGAAAAAAAAAATAAATAAATATTTTGTTATATTGTCCTTTAAAGTATGATTTGTTTTACCTGCTTGAAATCATATTCAACTTTGTAGCTTCCTTTTGCTTATTTAAAATTTTATCATAAGTGTGTTCTCATGTCATTAAATGTCTCTATAAACATTTTAAAAAATAATAATAATAGTAAAGTGCATGGCAGACTCCAGGAAAAAAAAGTGAATCTAAAGAACAGATAAATTTCTGCTTCAGGAATATTGAAATGAGAATGCAAATGGGAAATATAACTTGTTTTGCCTAAGAGAAAATCTGCCAATGCACAGAGTTCATTTGCAAGTCCACAGGCATAAATTATTTTTGCATTGTAACAAGTATCTAAAATTTATAGAGTTGTAAAATAACTCCTAAAGAATCAATATCAGATAATCAGGAAGAAAATGCTCTATAGGGTGCATGCTTTTCCATCCAAAACACTATTTTTCTCTACATAGCAAAGAGAAACATATAGTATCTACAATAGACGTTGCTATCTGTACCCTCAGAGTTCTTCTCCTCTGCCACCTCTACTAGGCCTGCTAGTAGAACTCTGAGTCTTTGAAGTAAATATAGAGTTCCCTAATCCTGCACCAATGAGAGAATAAGTCATACCATCAACTTTCATCTTTTTCAGTGATTTCTCAAGGCTCATCTCAGTTAACACCCTCCTCCAACAACACAAGAGAAGACTCTACACATGGACATCACCAGATGGTCAACACCGAAATCAGATTGATTATATTCTTTGCAGCCAAGATGGAGAAGCTCTATACAGACAGAAAAAACAAAACTGAGAGATGACTGTGCTCAGATCATGAACTCCTTATTGCCAAATTTAGACTTAAATTGAAGAAAGTAGGGAAAATCACTAGACCATTCAGGTATTATCTAAATCAAATCACTTATGATTATACAGTGGAAGTGACAAAATAGATTCAAGGGACTAGATCTGATAGACAGAGTGCCTGATGAACTATGGGTGGAGGTTTGTGATATTGTACAGGAGGCAGGGATCAAGATCATCCCCATGAAAAAGAAATGCAAAAAAGCAAAATGGTTGTCTGGGGAGGCCTTACAAATAGCCATGAAAAGAAGAGAAGTGAAAAACAAAGGAGAAAAGGAAAGATATAAGCATCTGAATGCAGAGTTCCAATGAATAGCAAGAATAGATAAGAAAGCCTTCCTCAGTGATCAATGCAAAGAAATAGAGGAAAACAACAGAATGGGAAAGACTTGAGATCTCTTCAAGAAAATTAGAGATACCAACAGAATGTTACATGCAAAGATGGGCTCGATAAAGGACAGAAATGGTATGGACCTAATAGAAGCAGAAAATATTAAGAAGAGAAGGCAAGAATACACAGAAGAACTGTACAAAAAAGATCTTCATGACCAAGATAGTCACGATGGTGTGATCACTAACCTAGAGCCAGACATCCTGGAATGTGAAGTCAAGTGGGCCTTAGGAAGCATCACTATAAACAAAGCTAGTGGAGGTGATGGAATTCAAGTTGAGCTATTTCAAATCCTGAAAGATGATGCTGTGAAAGTGCTGCACTCAATATGCCAGCAAATTTGGAGAACTCAGCAGTGGCCACAGGACTGGAGAAGGTCAGTTTTCATTCCAATCTGAAAGAAAGGCAATGCCAAAGAATGCACAAACTACTGCACAATTGCTCTCATCTCACACACTAGCAAAGTAATGCTCAAAGTTCTCCAAGCCAGGCTTAAACAGTACATGAACCATGAATGTCCAGATGTTCAAGCTGGTTTTAGAAAAGGCAGAGGAACCAGAGATCAAATTGCCAACATCCGCTGGATCATGGAAAAAGCAAGAGAGTTCCAGAAAAACATCTGCTTTATTGACTATACCAAAGCCTTTGACTATGTGAATCACAACAAACTCTGGAAAATTCTTCAAGAGATAAGAATACCAGACCACCTGACCTGCTTCCTGAGAAATCTGTAGGCAGGTCAAGAAGCAACAGTTAGAACTGCACATGGAACAGACTGGTTCCAAATTGGGGTAGGAGTATGTCAAGGCTGTATATTGTCACCCTGCTTATTTAACTTCTATGCAGAGTACATCATTAGAAATGCTGGACTGAATGAAGCACAAGTTGGAATCAAGATTGCCGGGAGAAATATCAATAACCTCAGTTATGTAGATGACACCACCCTTATGGCAGAAAGCGAAAAAGAACTAAAGAGCCTCTTGATGAAAGTGAAAGAGGAGAGTGAAAATGTTGGCTTAAAACTCAACATCCAGAAAACTAAGATCATGGCATCTCCCATCACTTCACAGGAGATAGATGGGGAAACAGTGGAAACAGTGACAGACTATTTTGGGGGGATCCAAAATCACTGCAGATGGTGACTGCAGCCACGAAATTAAAAGACGCTTACTCCTTGGAAGAAAAGTTATGACCAACCTAGACAGCATACTAAAAAGCAGAGACATTACTTTGTCAACAAAGGTCCATCTAGTCAAGGCTATGGTTTTTCCAGTGGTCATGTATGGACATGAGAGTTGAACTATAAAGAAAGCTGAGTGCTGAAGAATTGATGCTTTTAAACTGTGGTGTTTGAAAAGACTCTTGAGAGTCCCTTGGACTGCAAGGAGAGCCAACGAGTCCATCCTAAAGGAAATTAGTCCTGAATATTCAATTGGAAGGACTGATGCTAAAGCTGAAACACCAATACTTTGGCCACCTGATGTGAAGAACTGACTTATTTGAAAAGACCCTGATGCTGGAATAGATTAAAGGCGGGAGGAGAAGGGGACAACAGAGGACGAGATGGATGGATGGCATCACCAACTCAATGGACATAAGTTTGAGCACCTCCAGGAGTTCGTGATGGACAGGGAGGCCTGGCATGCTGCATTCCATGGGGTCACAAAAAGTCAAACATGACTGAGCAACTGAACTGCACTGAACTGAACTTATTCCAGTTTTTCCCAAGATGTAAGGGAAAGTTTTCTATGTGAGATTTCTAGGAAAGCTTTTGCTTTCCTGATGAAAGATTTCATCGCAACTGACGTTATCTTTCTCTTTTTATTTTCCCTTTTTATAGTTGGAATGCAGAAGTAATTACTGGAATTCAGCAGCCTTTTTGTTGCTATAGAATGAGTAGGATAAATATATATATTAAAACAATACTAGCTGTATTAGTCTGCTCAGTCTACTACAACAAAATAGCACAGAGCAGAGGCTTAAACAATAGACATTTATTTCTCATAGTTGTGAAAGCTGAGAATTCAAGATCAAAGTGCTAGCTAATTTGGTTCCTAGTAAGAGTTCATTTCCTGACTTGTAGACAGTCACCTTCCCACTGTAGTCTTAATTGAGAGCAATCTGTCCTCTTATAAAGTCACTAATCTCATTAGAAAGACCTCCCCTTCTCGACTTCATCTAAACCTAATTACCTTCCTATTGCTCCATCACCAAATCAATTCACTTTGGGGATTAGGGCTTCAATATATGAATTTTGTGTATGTGCTAAGTAGCCTCAGTTGTGTACAACTCCCTGTGACCCTATGGACTGTAGCCCTCCAGGATCCTCTGTCCATGGGATTCTCCAGACAGGAATACTAGAGTGGGTTGTCATTTCCTTCTCCAGGGAATCTTCCAGACCCAGGGATCAAACCTGCATCTCTTACATCTCCTGCATTGGCAGGTGGGTTCTTTACTACTTGGGAAGTGCTACCTGGGAAACCCATATGAATTTTGGGAGCACACAATTAAACCTGTAGGAATAGCTAATGCTTATGCAGCCGTTGGGCTTCCCTCGTGGCTCAACAGTAAAGAATCTGCCTTCAATGTAGGAGACACAGTTTTAATCGCTGGGTCAGGAAGATCCCCTGCAGGAGGGAATGGCAACCTATCCAGGATTCTTGATGAGAAAATTCCATGGACAGAGGAGCCTGCCAGGCTACAGTCCATGGGGTCACAAAGAGTTGGACATGACTGAAGTGACTGAGCATAAGCACACAAGTAACAATTACTATGGGCCAGATATTGTTCTAGGTGACTTTCATATATTGGCCCTTTTAACATTGCAATAGGCCTGAGGATAGCTATTATTTTCTTTGTTTTATAAGTGGAAAAAAAAATCAAACTGATGAAAGGGTTTGTTCAAGGTCGCAAAACTAAGAAATAGTGGGGTCCAAATTTGAACCAAGACTGTCTGGTGGAAGTACCTGTGTTCCTAACCATTATATTATCTTATCATATTACAAATGGCTATGGCCCTATTTCTTCTGAACCACGGAATCAGTAATTACAAACTTTCAGACTTCTGATTAGGTAAGATAAATAAACCTCTATCAACTTAAGCTGCAAATAACTGAATTCATAACTGGTACAATTTTTCACTATTTAGCACAATTTTGCTCTATTTCTTTGATTTTGTTTATGCTTAGGTAGGTACAGTTTATCACATTGAAAATCTCCTTTTCCAAAATTTCTAAAAAGCTATATCATAAAAATCAATCATAAAAAACCCTGGAGTATAAAATGATTATCTTCCTCCATAGGGGGTTTCATTTGTTTCCATCAGATGTCTAGGGCCACTGACAATCTGATCACCCTAGTTCAGTTCAGTTCAGTCACTCAGTCATGCCCAACTCTTTGCGATCCCATGAATCGCAGCACACCAGGCCTCCCTGTCCATCACCAACTCCTGGAGTTCACTCAGACTCACATCCATAGAGTCAGTGATGCCATCCAGCCATCTCATCCTCTGTTGTCCCCTTCTCCTCCTGCCTCCAATCCCTCCCAGCATCAGAGTCTTTTCCAATGAGTCAACTCTTTGCATGAGGTGGCCAAAGTACTGGAGTTTCAGTTTCTAGCATCATTCCTTCCAAAGAAATCCCAGAGCTGATCTCCTTCAGAATGGACTGGTTGGATCTCCTTGCAGTCCAAGGGACTCTCAAGAGTCTTCTCCAACACCACAGTTCAAAAGCAGCAATCCAACTTCAAATGTTGTTGCACCTTTCTATGCCTCTCGGTAACTGGAGGCTGACTGCAGTGTAAGGTTGGCTAACTTCCAGTTTACTGAGTCCTGGGGTATAAGCCTTTGGGTCCAAACTCAAGCGCAAAACTTAACTATGAGTTTTGACATCTCAGCCCTGACAGGCTGTCACATATGTTGCCGTCACCTCTTTTCTGGAATAATCTGACATTCCCAGGACTGAAGAGATCTCAATATCACACTCATCTCTCTGCTTCTTCTGCACTTGACTGATTCTTTACAACTCATTTAGCTCTTTAAGACCTTCGAGCAGATTTTCTCAAGTTTTCACTTTGTGCACTGTCCTTAGAGGAAAGGTTGTTCAGAGTACCATTATAGGTAACAAGTCTTCTCTTCCCCTTTTCCTTACATTTCAGCTGTCTCAACATGAACACCTTTCATACTTCTGATGTCACCGTTTTCTTTAATGTTATGGTAGAATAGTTCAAAGTCACAACTCCTATCTTAAGGAAAGCCCCCCTCAATATTTCTATAAGTTTTAGAGAGCTTCTGATTTTCTTGGTTTTTCCTTTGCTACAACCTGAATCCATGTCATCACACAATACATCTCCAGACTCCATCCCCAGAATGCCTTGAATGCAATATCATTTGTTAGCAAATGAATGACTAATAAAATAAAGATCCACTGAAGCCTCACAAACACAGATCAACATAGCTTAGCAGTAGACCCGAGTATCTTTAATGTTCTTTTCTTCCCCTCTTCCATATAAAACTTCTCATTTGCCTTCTCCTTAGTCATCTTTCCCAATGCTACTCTATACCATCCAGCTCCCATTTCCCTACTTCACCCTGTACCTTGTCATTGGCCTTCCTGTTTGGTTTCCTTGACTGTTCTCTCCTCTTCTGAAGCTATCAGATCTCCAAATCTCCAAAATCATACTTACTTCTAAAGGAAAACAGTTTATATATCTTTCTAATCACTATTTTAAACTAAGTTCAGGTCCAACCTTATGATAAATGATAATCTTCAGAAAGTAGCAAAATCATTACTTTCATGAAGATATCAAAATGAGCACATTTTAAATATTTTTAGTTGGTTCATATAATATAAAATAAATAGTTCAGGGTAAATGTCAAAAAGCACAAACATACAGAGTAAAGGAATCAAACTACAAATTGATGCAAAATAACTTTTCCACAATGGGGAGAGACATCAATGGAAAATCTCCTGGCACGGCCATCAGTCACTTGAAATTTAAAAAGAGGTGCAGAAAACAGTTCAAAGATAGTGAACCAGCCTGGAACCAGACTGCCCAGAAGGAGGTGCTATGGACCATGCATAGTTTTTCAATGAAGTGCAAAATTTTTTCTATTCTTAGATTATCCAAAATTCATTAAGGGCCCCGCACTGCTGAACCAAAGGTCAATAAAGCTTAGAGTTCTCCCTTGGAGGGTCAAAGCACTCTGTGCTGTTAAGTTACACTAATGAGTGCTCTTAGATTGTATTAACACTTTCTCCTTTCCTATGATCAAACTGGGAGGCAGTATCTGATCATCAGACAAAGCAATATAGTAGTTTAGACTACTTTGTCCAGTTAAAGCCTAGAGGGATCATTTCCTCTTTTCTGTCTCAGCTAAACTGTATAGAATATGCTTGCTGTCTTTTTCATTGCCTCCTGAATGAGTTCTCGGCTGACACCCAGCCTTGGCTATGGTGTCTTTCACCTTCAGTGATTCATCTCAACCCATTAAATGTTGGCACAGATGATATGAATAGCCAAGTGTCAAGACTTTTAATTTCTTGCCTATTAAGGAAATGTTTCAGTATTTAAAGCAATAATAATGGGATTGCAGAATGTCAGGACTAGAAAGCGACCTAGAAAGCATCTAATTCAATTTTATATTTTACAAATGAGGACAAAGTGGCCCCAGAAGGGAAGTGACTTACCAACTAAGGTCACACTAAGAAGCCATGGCACAACAGGACCTAGAATCCAGGAATGCCACTCTGACTTTCATTTTATTTATTTGGGGGGGGGGTGGGGGTGGGGGACAGCTCTATTAGAACAGCCACATTTGTTCCCTTGGTATGTTCATATAGTCCTCTTTTTCTCCCACCACAGGGTCTTTTCTGTTACTCCTAATTTTCCTGGTGCTTAATGCTTATGTATTTGTATGCTAATCCCAGTTAATAATGAACTGATCATGGATGAAGCTCTTTCTGACAATTATTTTGCCTTAAATATAAGATGCTTGAAAAGCTCATCACAACTAAAAAATAAATTTCTCATGGTTGAATGACAATTTGGTGGATAATTTAAAGCATTCTACAGATCTTGGCTATTTCTAGCCATCGAGAGGTGGGGTTTGATTTGTCTCCCTTGAATATGAGCTTCAATGCCTCAATTCTTCTAAAGATTATACAACTGAGCAGTATACTATCAGGGCCCTTCCAGTTATCAGAGACCACCATATCCCCTATTCCTTGTTTTTAGAAAAAGACTTTAGCCTTCTAGGCCTTCCTGATTTCCAAAGAATAGAATCAAACAATTGGGGAAGTGAGGGGATGCTGAAACAAAGGAAAAGCAGTAAACAAGAAAAGTAATGATAGCTTAAATACTAGTTCAACTGTAAAACATAGTCCTAGTTCCTCCTCAAAGGATAGACATAACCATCCAGTCCAGGTTCAATGCATGATACTGGTTGCTTGGGGCTGGTTCACTGAGATGACCCAGAGGGATGGTATGGGGAGGGAGGAGGGAGGGGGTTTTAGGATGGGGAACACATGTATACCTGTGGTGGATTCATGTTGATGTGTGGCAAAACTAACACAATATTGTAAAGTAATTAACCTCCAATTAAAATAAATAAATTTATTATTTTTTTAAAAAAAGATAGACATAACAATGTGATGCATGTCTTTGAACTGTTGTGCAGAAACTGAGACCCACACCCAGGATCAGGATAGTGACTGTATACTGACCACAAGCACGTAGACTCCAGGCTGAGTAGAACCAGAAAGTTGATGATTAAGATTCTTCAAACATCACCCTGTTACCTCATCATTCAATCAGAAGTTCACTTGCTACAACCCTCATTCCAAATGTTGTCTTTAAAAAACCTTTCCCTAAAAGGTATTCTGGATTTCAGGTCTTTGGGGGCATTAACTGTCCATTCTCCATGCTTGACACCCTGCAATAAATGCTACACTTTCCTTTGCTACAGCGTGGTATCAGTAGATTGGCTTTGCTGTGCAGTGGGTGAGTGAACCCAAGTTTGGTTCTGCAACAATTTGAATGCACTGGAAGTGACATGGCTGACTGCCCAGGCTGGATACTAGAAAGCCATACAACTTCTGCCTAAATCTCTCTCAGGACACAAACATATGCAGGGCAGCCCTTCCATGGAAGATGTCAACTACTCTAAGATACCATTCTGGAAAGACCACCTGGAGAGACCACACAGAGAGTGATTCCTGAAGAAGCTCAGCTCTTCAGCCTCCATATATCTGAATCTTTTCACACAAGAGGAAAGAAAGGTCTCAAAATGACTCAGATTCTAAGCAAGACCTGTCTAACTAAGCCTGGTCAATACCCAGAACCATGAAAGAGGATAATAAACAGGCAACTGTCATAATTTCAGTTTGGAATGACTAGTTAGTAGTATTAGATAGCTTGAGCAGGCTCTTTGAGAGGCAATGAAATAGTTGAGTCCTGAAAACTAGCTACTAGTGAGATGATTAAAGTACAGAAGAATCTCTAGTCAACAAGCACACTGTAACCATTCTTTCATCTGCCTGCATGTATAAGAGCTCATTATAGTAATTCACTTTCAACAGTTAAGACTGAACTGATGATGAAATTTAGTTGCTCACTAAACATGGTCCCTCTTTCCTACAGTGATCTTCATTGTCAGTGGAGATGTCTCCACTGCTTGGTGGAGTTTTAAACTGGAGCAGTACAATAAAAGAGAGCACACTTGCCTATGAAATCTTTGTATGGTGCACCTCAGAAAGCTGAAGATGGTCTGATATTGGACATAAAAACACATCAATAATTTTACAGATGAAAACTGATTCATGTAGATGAAACAATTTCTGAGGTCTCCAAATATTCCTACTGTACAAGGTTTCGGATGCCCAGATCTGTCTTGTTTTCCTCCCAATAGACATGAAACATTCAGAATACTCCCTTTTCAGCATCACCCAAAGTTAAAAATCAACAGGAAGCTTCAAATCTCCTTTTAAAAATCATCTTTAAATTATAAAAACAACAATCAGAATGGAAAATCTCTACACCTCTTTGCTTCTTTGCTCATACATTTGCCAAATATTTATTTACTTTATGGATTTTTCTAGAATTGAGTACTTGAGTACTGGACTTCCCTCCCAAAAGAGGCACAGATCTGTGCTAGGACCTGAAAAGCACCTTGTGGTAAATAAAATTGGGAAATTAAGTGATGGTTTCTTAATGTTTTAATAAGGAAAAAAAAACTGACAAGTATCTTTAAATACAATAAGAGGCAGGGCTCTGACTTGGAGTTATAGCATTAGTATATTTCATTGCAATTACTTCTCAATATCCAGTGAAGATACACGGAGCCAATCCTCAGCAAAATCATGAGATCTATCTTTGTCAGTCCCAGCAAACTCCTTATGCACCTTTTTAATCTTTTAGCTATCTTCTCTCAGACTTCAGCATTCCAAAGCTTTCCCACTCTTCTTGCCTAACTTCTCTGCCATTTTGTCTGCCAGATATCCATTTCTTCCTCTTTGTGTGGCAAATTTGTTATATAAATGGCAATATTATGTCAGCAGCTTCTGTGGGACTCTAATTTAACTAAACTAGCTACATCAGTTGAATGTTCCAGACACAGTGATAAATTCAGTGTGTATTGGAAGAAGCATTTTCCCCCCTAAACTGTGAGCAAGGAAAATATGGTACCAGTTACTTTCAGTATTCATTTTATTCACCAGTTATCCTGACTAGTGCATGAAGCCAGCACACTGAAGAGAACAGAGTCAAGAAAACATAGAAACAAATATAGAACCCTATTTTTAGTAGTCCTGAAGGTGACCCTAATTCCTGGGATCTTTAGTCACGCTATCGCATATAGCATAAATTAGTCTTAATTGTGTTTTCTTTGCCTGATGTTGCTGCTGCTAAGTCACTACAGTCATGTTTGACTCTATGAGACCCCATAGATGGCAGCCCACCAGGCTCCTCAATCCCTGGGATTCTCCAGGCCAGAATCCTGGAGAGGGTTGCCATTTCCTTCTCCCTTCTTTGCTTAGCAACTGAAAATATCCCTAGAGCCAGTGATATTACATCTATTCATTTTCAAGGTCCAGTGGACATTCCATGCTGGTAATATGTCAGAGTACATTGTTTGAACCAACCCTCTGAATAAAAACAACCAAAAATGCCTAATAACCTATTTTTTAAATCTTCCTAAAATTATCAAGCAGATTATAAAACGGTAAGAAACCGTTATGACAAAACCTAAGTGAAATTTGAAATCTGAACATTTAAGCCATTTTGGTCCTGAGGACATTTGCAAGACAGGAAAAACTGAAAATGCCTTCTTTATACTTCTTTGGGACTTTAGGCATGACCATAGAATTCATAAATGCTATATGAAGATCAAGAACCCTCTTCAGGGGTATAGAATTCATAACAGCTGAATAAGAACTTCAAGGTCAAGAACCTTCTTAAGGAAGAGGTTTAACAGGAGACCCCATTTCTTTAAAGATGGAACTACATAAACCTATCCTTTAGAGTAAGGGAGAACCAGAAGTAAATCTCCATTCACTCTCTGCCTTGGGGAAATTGCAAAAAAACAAACAAACAAACAAACAAACAAACAAAAAATGTTCTTTGGCATTGAACAGAATGGGAATATGACATTTGCTAAGAAGTCAGAACCAGATCTAGCTATCATTTGAGTCTGCAGCCCGAATTTTCATCAGCTGGGTTATCCCCTCCCAGAGAAACAACAGCAACTTTCCCCAGAGTGCTAGGATCAAATGAGACAGTAAGGACAACAGCTAAGCATGAACATTGGTAAGTGGTTTCTGGTCTGGGTGTGAAGAACAAGGTGTGGCAGCCAAAGTCTCTTACACAGAACTGGCTCCACGTGGGGAGACCTGGTGTGGTAAATCAGTCTGTGATGGAACACGTGTTGTCCCTTGTCAGTTTTATACTCTATTGCCCATTTCTAATGATTCAGTAAGAGTGGGGAATGGCTAGCCAAAAACAACCAGTCTACCCTCACATATTCTAAGATAAGACTAGTCTTCATTCTCCATCACTCCTACAGATTTGCAGACGTCATGAATGACTGCCTTTCCCACAACTCTCTATAAAGGCTTCCCTGATAGCTCAGTTGGTAAAGAATCATCCTGCAATGCAGGAGATCCTAGTTCAATTCCTGCGTCAGGAAGATCACCTGGAGAAGGCATAGGCTGCTCACCCCAGTATTCTTGGGCTTCCCTTGTGACTCAGCTGGTAAAGAATCAGTCTGCAATGCAGGAGAGCTGAGTTCGATCCCTGGGTTAGGAAGATCCCCTGGAGAAGGGAAAGACTACCCACTCCAGTATTCTGGCCTGTAGGATTCCAGGGACTGTATAGTTCATGGCATTGCAAACAGTCAGACACAACTGAGGCTTTCACTTCACTTCTGTAAATTTTCAGGTTCCTTTCCTCTTATTTAAAATGTTCATCACTATTGAACTCAGCTCCTATTCCAATAGCCTGAATAAAACTCTCCCTTTAATTATCTAATGAATCTTGTCTTTCACAAGTGGTAAGTAGACTGGCTGAGCAATTGATGTGAATAAATGATATTTGGATTTTTTAAACATACTGAAATGTTCTCGAATAATGGGCTCATAGCTCGGAATAAAGTACATCTTGCCTGGATGGTAAAGAAGATGTTTGCTAGAGATAGGTTGATTTAATCACTAAGACAATCTTTCAAACGAACCTGTATTCTTATTGGTACAGACAGTATCAGGTTTGAAATGAAAGACAGTGAAAAGAATATAAAAGATAAGTTGGAAAGTGCACGCACTGGAATCAGGCCATTTGAATTCTAGGCTTTGTGGCTAACTAGCTGTGTGTTTTGGGGTGCACTTGGTCTAATTGCTGTTCCCAGTGGATACTGCTTTTACTCATCCAGTTGAATTTTGGCTGTCAGTCAAGTCACACATCTTCTTTTAGGCTTATTCTGTGTTAGTGGGTGTATCTGGTTCCACGCCAGGGCCCTCTCCATTTCTCCTTCTCAGTATAGCTGTGAGTAAGCTGTCGTGATTTGCCACTGAAACCTGGGCTTTGACAATAAATTATTCTTAAAGACAATTTGGAACAGCAAAGTGGAAATACAGCTTTATCAGGAATGAGTGATCATATATTAATCTTATTCTCTTTGACAGGCACTCGATGGATAGACACAGATATGTCAAAACAAGGGCTCCAACATCAACAAGGCATGTGGCAATGATATTATGGATAAGACGGAGACGTAAGGGATGGATGTGAACTAATATTCTGAGACTGGGTCATTGTAGTGATGTGGATAGACCTAGAGTCTGTCGTGCAGAGTGATGTCAGAAAGAGAAAAACTAATATATTAACACATATATGTGGAATTGAGAAAAATGGTACAGATGATCAACCTATTTGCAGAGCAGGAATAGAGACACAGACACGGAGAATGGGCGTGTGGATACAGTGGAGGAAGCAGTGGGTGGGACAAATTGCGAGGATAACATAGACATGTATACACAACCATGCGTAAACTAGATGCCTAGCGAGAAACTGCTGCACAACACAGGGAGCTCAGCTTATTGCTCTGTGATGGCCTAGAGGTATGGGGTGCGGGGAGTGGGAAGAAGGTTCAAGAAGGAGGGGATATATGTATACATATAGCTGATTCACTCTGTGGTATAGCAGAAAGTAACACACCATTGTAAAGCAACTATATTCCGGTAAAAATTTTTTAAAATATTCTGAAAAGACAATGATTGAAGGAAAAATGTGTTTCAATTGAAAATTGTGCATTATCTAAAATGGCATATCCACATAATCTACAAATGATACAATTCTTCTCAGTCATCAAACTCCAATGTTTTATTGTCTTTAGGCTATTTTCTGACTCCTTGTAAGTTGCTAGACAAGCAAATAGAGTTTTGGTTGACTTCCCTATCCCTGATAGAGAAAAACAGTTTTTGCCTCCGTTTACAATTCAATTGCTTTACTTCATATATACTCACCCTTTTATCTTTTTTTTTTGAACTGATTATATTAATAACATCTGCCTGGTTCTCTCATTAAATGAGTAAAATAATAATCTTTTAATACCTTACATAAATCTTTTAAATATGTTCATTTATATATCAGTTTTAGAGTCATGATTTTTCCTTTTTTCTGAAAATTATCTGAAATCAGTGATACTGTATTAAACAATATTGGGACCAAGAATACTTTCCTATGTCTGTAGTCAACTAGTGAGACCAGAAAATATCTGCTTCTGAAAGATAACTAAAATTGCTTATTTATTGAGGCTTTACAAGGCTCCCTTGAAGACTCTCTACTGACTATCCCGTCCATCCAAATTGTACAACTCTATCTATTCTCTGCCTTAATAGACCTGACCACAGATTATCTAGCCCAGACCTTAAAAATCCTGTAAATATACTTCCTTAAATCCCCTCTTTTGAGAAACCACTGGTTTTGTTAAAGATATGCTCTCTCTTGCTGCAGTAAGTCTAAATTTCTCTTTGCCTAATCAGTAGATTTTCTTTGTAGAATGTGTGTGTGGTAGGTTGAAGGAAATTAATAACAGGAACTATGACCATCAGCTGCTTCTACCAGATGACATGTTCTAGTGCCTAGGTTGGGATTATAGTCAAGTTGACTTTTTCTAATAGAAATCTATGTTGGGTCTGCAGGCCACACTAAGGATCCAGATCAGAATTTGTCAGTGTGGAGTGAAGTGTTACACATACTTTAGATGCCCAAAGTATTTGAAAGTATTTGCAAATGATAAAAGATCATTTTTTTCCCCTAAAAGGCCAGTAATTTGAGTTTAAGTAAAAGTCTGATATACTTACAGACTTGTATGAATAAAAAATAAGTACATATTAGGTATGTAACTGTATTCATTATATTTAAATGTGCAGAGGAAATAGAATTCATTTATGTCTTGTGACTAAAATGATCTGGTCTTTCTTCTGAGTCCCCTACCACACGGTGTAGGTAAAAGGTGGGAAGAAATACTTAGCTTAATGTGTTAATTTTATTTCAGGCTCATAAACTGAATCCTGTCTTTAAAAAAAATATATCCATTTTGGATTGGTGTTGTATGTGATGTGAGGAGGGGAATTTTATTTTCATGGCAATAGGAAAGGCATCTTTATATCCCCTCTTGTCTCTCTTGCAAATTAGCTGTCCTTGGCAATGCTAGGAGGCCTGCACTACATGTATCCCTCCAGTTCCCATCACCCAGAGCAAGTGACAACCCCTAAAACTCTTCTAAAACTTTTCTAGGGTTTCTTCCAGAAACCCTCTCTCACCCTCCAGCTTTTTCTGGGAGCAGCCACTTGCCCTCAAATTCTCTTCCCTCCAATACTGCTGCTGCTGCTGCTAGTCGCTTCAGTCGTGTCCGACTCTGTGCGACCCATTAGACGGCAGCCCACCAGGTTCCCCCATCCCTGGGATTCTCCAGGCAAGAACATTGGAGTGGGTTGCCATTTCCTTCTCCAATGCATGAAAGTGAAAAGTGAAAGTGAAGTCGCTCAGTGTGTCCTACCCTCAGCGACCCCATGGACCGCAGACTTCTAGGCTCCTCCATCCATGGGATTTTCCAGGCAAGAGTACTGGAGTGGGGTGCCATTGCCTTCTCCACCCTCCAATACTAATCCCAGTATTTCTATGTCCTTTCTCTCTCCTCTGAAGGTCCTGGCTGCAGAGAAAGGGAAATGAACATTTACCTCCCAGTTCCTGTATGTTCTCCTCACAATCAGAAGAGCTCTGAAGCCTTTGCTTCTGTTTCCTATCAACCCAGGACTTCCCTAATGTAAAATCTAAGAACAAAGTCAAAATGGAGGGCATGCAAAGATTTTTCAAGGGAACATGTACACAAAGTATTTGAGAGAATAAATTTCTAGGTCCTTCATTTCTTTTGGTACCCTTTTCAAATTCGATCTGCCTGAGGATGCATTCATGATTGTTTTTCACTTCATCTTTTGCAGTTTCCTGTTGCATTTTAGTTAAGAAAACCACTCATTTCATCACCAGTAACCTTATCATTACCTGCTAGTGTGAAACTCCCCAGCATGCTGAACTCAGAGTAGATTACAATTAACTGAGCTGTAAGACAGACTCTTATTTGGGAAGATGTTTTTAGGGTAGTCAAAAGACAAGAGGAGAAAAAAAAAGACTTTAGAGGAAATCAGAGCCTCTGACACCTACAGCTACACAAACATTAAACATAGCCTAACTCTGATTCAGATAATATAAAATTTTCCACATGCTCAAAATATCTGATGAAGGAAAAGAAAGAGGATTATGTATTGATTAAATGAACATCTGCATAAAAAACAGCTGAAAATTTCTTCCATGATTCAGGCACTTTACATAAATTATTGCAATCCCCCATGTATCCTGAACTTTAGAAATCAGAAAACTGAAGCCAAAGAACATAACGCATTAAGACAGAAGTTGGTAGGGCTCTGAGCCCAACCAAGCCAGCCAGCAACCAAGCCAGCAAGCTGCCTCCAGTGTCTAAGGTTCCCTTCACCCAGCATGAGAGTTAAAAGTGGAGGCACAGGAGCAAATAAATCAGGGAAAATCTGAGCTTCCTATTAGAAGCCAGATACTGGAGTCTCCATGAATTTCAGCCAATATCTGAAAGACCAGTGAGAAATGAATGTTTGTAGCTAAGGAGTAGCAACAGGGACATAGAGACTCTCATTCAGAACATTTCTGACCACGCAAAATGTTTTACCAATTAGCTTCCTTCAATGAATTAACGTAACACTAGGTTCTAAAGAGCTGCAGCACTACAGGGAGACTACAGAGACCATTCAGCTGCCCTCATAGACCTAAGCAACATGGTACAAATCATGGATCTTGACAGCTGCCTTGGGGACAAGAAGTATGTAAATGGTTTATGCATAGGAGTGTTTATATGCATATACAAAACTTCTATAAGTAAAACTTCAAATGTTTTTTAAAAAGTGAACTATCAGAATCTTGTAAAACTCCTTTTAACATCCATTCAAGTTCAAAAAATTGCTTATTATTTCTGTAAAGTGACCTGCTATTTTTATTGAAATACAGTTGATTTACAATATTATATTAATTTCAGATGTATAACATACTGATTCAATATTTTTAAAGATTATACTCCATGTAAAGCTATTGAAAAATATTGTCTATATGTCTTGTGCTGTACATTATATTATTGTAGCTTATTTTGTTTATACACAGTGGTTTCTACCTCTTAACAATCTCCTACCACCATCCTACCCTTTGCCCCTTCCCTCTCCCTACTGGTAACCTCTAGTTTGTTCTTCATATTTGTGAGTCTTTCTGTTTTATTATACTCATGCATTTGTTTTATCTTTTCTAAATTCCACATACACATGATACCATTAAGTATTTTTCTTTCTCTGTCTAACTTATTTTTCTAAGCATAATTCCTTCCAGGTCCATCTATATTGATGCAAATAGGAAAACGGCATTCTTTTTCATAACTGAGTACTATTTCATTACATATATACCATTTCTCTCTGTTCATTCATCTGTTGATGAAAACTTAGGTTGCTTCCATATCTTGGCTTTTATAAATAATGCTGCTATGAACATTGGGTTCCACATAGCTTTTCTAATTTGTGTACTAGTTTTCTTTGAATATATACTCAGGAGGGAATTGGAGGATAGTACAGTAGTTCTAGTTTTAATTTTTTGAGTAACCTCCATACTGTTTCCTTGGTAGTTTCTCCAATTAATATTTCCACAGTGTACTGCTGCTGCTAAGTCGTTTCAGTCGTGTCCGACTCTGAGCGACCCCATAGACAGCAGCCCACCAGGCTCCGATGTCCCTGGGATTCTCCTGGCAAGAACACTGGAGTGGGTTGCCACCTCCCTCTCCAGTGCATGAAAGTGAAAAGTGAAAGCGAAGTTGCTCAGTCATGTCTGACTCCTTAGCAACCCCATGGACTGCAGCCCACCAGGCTCCTCCATCCATGGGGTTTTCTAGGCAAGAGTACTGGAGTGGGGTGCCATTGCCTTCTCTGCCACAGTGTACTAGAGTTTCCTTTTCTTCACGTTCTTACCCACACTTGTTGTTTGGGAACTGCCATTCTGACAGATGTGAGGTGATATCTCATTATGGTTTTCATTTGTATTTCTCTGATGATTAATGATGTTGAATATCTTCATATTCATGTTGGCCATCTGTATGTCTTCTTTGGAAAAATTTCTATTCAGCTCTTCTTACATTCTTCTTTTTCTGATGTGGAATTAAATAAGCTATTTATATATCTTGGACATTAACTCCTTATCAGTCATAACATTTGCAAATATTTTCTCCCATTCTGTAGGTTGTCCTTTTGTTCTGTGGATGATTTCCTTTGCTTTGCAAAAGTTTTTCAGTTTGATTAGGTCCCATTTGTTTATTTATTTATTTTTCCCCCCAAGAATCAACTTTTTCTTAATTTTTATTTTTATTTTTCTTTACAATACTGTATTGGTTTTGGCATACATTGACATGAATCCTCCACGGGTGTACATGAGCTCCCAAACATGAGCCCCCCTCCCACCTCCCACCCCACATCATCCTTCCGGATCATCCCTGTGCACCAGCCCCAAGCATCCTGTATCCTGCATCGAACATAGACTAGCGATTCGTTTCTTACATGATAGTATACATGTTTCAATGCCATTCTCCCAAATCATCCCACCCTCTCCCTCTCCCTCAGAGTCCAAAAGTCTGCTCTACACATCTGTGTCTCTTTTGCTGTCTTGCATACAGGGTCATCATTACCATCTTTCTAAATTCCATACATATATGTTAGTATACTGAATTGGTGTTTTTCTTTCTGGCTTACTTCACTCTGTATAATCGGCTCCAGTTTCATCCATCCCATTTGCTTATTTTTGCTGTTGTTTCCTTTGTCTGATGAGACAGATCAAAAAAGATACTGTCGTGTCCGACTCTTTGCAACCCCATGGACTATATTACAGTCCATGGAATTCTCCAGGCTGGAATACTGGAGTGGGCAGCTGTTCCCTTCTCCAGGGGATCTTCCCAACCCAGGGATCAAACCCAGGTCTCCTGCAATGCAGGCTGATTCTTTACCAGCTGAGCCACTAGGGAAGACCCAATTTCCTTTGCCTGAGGAGACAGATCAAAAAAGATATTATTACAATTTACATAAAGGAGTATTCTACTACCTCTTCTTCTAGTTTTATGGTTTCAGATCTTAAATTTAGGTCTTTACTCCATTTTGAGTTTTTGTATATGATGAGAGAAAATGTTCTAATTTCATTCTTTTTCACGTGACCAGTTTTCTCAGCAAAACTTATTGAAAAGACTGTCTTTTCTTGCCTTCTTTGTCACAGATTAGTTGACCATAAGGTATGTGGATTTATTTCTGAGCCTCTATTCTGTTCCATTGATCTCTGTATCTGTTTTTATGTCAGTATCACTTTTTTTTTCAGTACTATAGTTTTTTAGTGTAGTCTGAAGTCAGGGAGCATATCTTCAATTTTGTTCTTTGTTCTCAAGACTGCTTTGGCAATTTGGAGTCTTTCATGGTTTCTCATAAATTTTAGGGAGCTTCCTATGTGGCAGTAGTGGTAAAGAATTCACCTGCCCATGCAGGAGATGTAAAAGATGCAGATTCAATCCCTGGGATGGGAAGATCCCCTGGAGGAGGACATGGCAACTCACTCCAGTGTTGCCTGGAGACTGCCATGGACAGAGGAGACTGGTGGGCTACAGCCCATAGGGTCGCAAAGAGTAGGGCACGAGAGCACGCATGCATAACTTTAGGATTATGTGTTCTAGGTCTATGAAAAATGTCATGGGTATTTTGATAAAAATTGCATTAAATCAGTAGATTGCTTTGGATAGTAAGGCCATCTTAACTATTAATTTGTCCAATCAAAACACAGGATATCTTTGCATTTCTTTGTGTTATCTTCCGTTTCCTTCATTGAGGTTTTATAGCTTACAGAGAATAGGTCTTTCACCTCTTTGGCTAAGTTTATACTTACATATTTTATACCTTATACTTAGGTATTTTATTATTTTTGATGTGATTTTAAATAGAATTGGTTTCTTGCTTTGCTTCTGACAGTTCATTATTAGTGTGCAGCTGTGCTTGGTTGCTCAGTCATGCCCAACTCTTTGCAATCCCATGAGCTGTAGCCTGCCAGTCTCCTCTGTCTATGGGATTTCAAAGGCAAGAATACTGGAGTGAGTAGCCATTCCCTTCTCCAGGGGATTTTCCCGACCCAAGAATCAAACCCCGGTCTCCTGCATTGTAGGCAGATTCTTTATCCTCTGAGCCACCAGAGAAGTCTCTCATTATTAGTGTATAGAAAAACAATATATTTCTGTATATGAATTTTTATCTTGCAACTTTATTGAATTTATTTCAGTTCAGTTCAATTCAGCCACTCAGTCATGTCTGACTTTTTGCGACCCCATGAACTTCAGCATGCCTGGCTTCCCTGTCCATCACCAGCTCCCAGAGTGTACTCAAATTCATGTCCATGGAGTCGGTGATTGAATTTTTTATTAGTTCTAATAAATTTTTGGTGGAGACTTCAGGCTTTTCCTTCTAGAATACCACGCCATCTGCAAATTGTCACATGTTTACTTCTTTTCTTCCAGTTTAGATGTCTTACTTCTTTCCTTGTTGCTGGGCTAGGACTTCCAATATTGTGTTAAGTAGAAGGGACGATAGTGGGTTTCCTTTACTTGTTCCTGATTTTAGAGGGAAAGCTTTCAGTTTTTTACCGTTAAGTATGATGTTAGTTGTGAGTTTGGTCTATATGGCCTTTATTATGCTCAAACATGTTCCCTTTATGCCAAGTTTGATGGGAAAAAATGTTCTACACTTCTCTTTTGGTTTCTTCTTCTAGTGACTTTTTTTTCCTGATTGTGGAAAGCGATTGAAAATAAGGACCATTAAAAGAAAAAAAATTCCATAATTTCACTACCCACAGTTAACTGCTGATAATGTTATGATCTCTTTATTTCTTTCTATGTAAGTATGTATATGTTTACATAGTAGAAAATTACCAAATTGGACTCATATATGTGTGCGTAAACACACAAACGCTTTTGCTTTCTCTTCTACTGTCCTTAAAATTCCACCATAAGTATTCTTTACATAGTAAGAGAATACTATTTTATTGGCTATGTAATATTCCAGCATATATTTATGTCATAATTCAGATAACCAAAATTTTATGCTGGATACTTTAAAGTTTTTCACTTTTTAAGTGAAATGTTAAGTGAAATTATAATGTTCCATTATAAATAATGTAAATAATCATCACTCTCTAAAGCTTCCCCATTTTTTAATCGAAGAAAAATAGTAATTTACAAACAAGTAGAAAATTTTGTAATAATAGAAATGTTTTATTCTGCAATGTCCAGTAGAGTATCCGCTAGCCGCATGTGGCTATTAAGTCCTTGGTATGTGGTTAATGCAGCTGATTAACTGGTTAACTGGATTTTTCATTTTACCTAACTTTAATAAATTTAAATAGCCACGTGTGATCTTATTGCTTAAAGCAGAACTTGAAAAAGACATCACATCACTTTAAGTATTTGCTTACATGCAGGAATATCCCCATCTTGTGGCCTTTTAGAATACTGCCTAAAAATTCTTTGAAACCAAGATGTATTTGCAACTATAAACACAATTTGTAGTTGTCACTTCATGATGTCCATGAATCACAAAAGTCCACCTAGTAGCTTATATAAAGTGTCGGCAAATTAAAAGACTGGCATTGCTAAAACACAGTCAGTGCTCAGGGCAAATTGAATTACATGACAGTGAATGCCTGGACAAAGTCTAAAAATAAGCCTGTTTGGAACAGTTTTGGTTGATCCTTTAATAAACAGCTGAAATCTCTAGAAATTATTGACACCAAAATTATGTCTTTCCTTTGTTCTGTTATCCAAGAGTCCTCTAAATCCTTCCCTCAGATCTACCACACATTTCTCAAAACTGGCTCCATCTGTGTGTGTGTGTGTGTATACCCATATATTTTGAACATATAAACTATTTGTGATTTAAATGGGGAACAAAATTAAATACCCTCCTTACCCAACTAAGTTTGTAACTAATTAAGAGATAGACAGGGGTGGAAAACATGTGAAGATCATGTATTTTATGGCTGGCAGAACTATTTTAAAAAAACATGGCTTTGTGGCAGAGCCATGATGGAAATTCTAACATCGAACTCCTAAATTAGTTTTGTCTACCAACTCACAGGGCTTCCCTTGTGGCTCAGCTGGTAAAGAATCTGCCTGCAATGTGGGAGATCTGGGTTCTATCTCTGGAATGGGAAAATCCCCTGAAGAAGGGAAAGGCTACCCACTCCAGTATTCTGGCTAGAGAATTCCATGGACCGTATAGTCCATGGGGTCGGAAAGAGTCAGCACGACTGAGCTACTTTTACATACATACATACCAACTCACAAGCATCTTCGTAAACCCACAGACCTCCTCCTAATGGCAGGTCAAAAATTCAGGACATAAAGGAAGGCTAGATAGGTATATATTATAAGCAACTGGCCCCAGAGAGAAGAGGTGAATGGAGGCAGGAGGCTGAAGAGAAAGGGGCAGAAGAGACATTGCCAAAAGTGGCAGGTAACCCATATTTTCTAAGTTATAATTTCTTCTTCTTTGATAGAAATAATTAAAGGTTGTGCAGGTTGTTTAAGAAAACTCCCACTTCAAAGAAACTGGAAAGCTGTGAAAAAGTATTCACACTAATGGAAATGAGTAAATTATATTCCAGCATGATGTTAGTGAAAATTTTAGCTGTTTGACAAAATAATTTCAGCTTCACCTGAGAGCAGTTGGGGAGAACAGCACTTATTCATCTTTGCACAACTCTGCACATGACTGTTCATCTTTTTCAACCTGAAGCAGTAAAACAAAAACGACAACTGATCTCAGGCTCATTCCTCTTAAAATGCTGCTTCAGTTTGTCTGGAAGACTTTGAAAAGGTACTGGTGTCTTCTAGTTCAAAAACAAAAGAACTAGCTCAAAAACCATTATGCTATCAAGTTGTTTAAAAGGCATTCAGTTACAAAATAAAGGGTAAAAATCAATAGGCATAACGACATTATAGCAAAAATAATAAGCTACAACATACAATAAAATATTTTGTTCCCAGCAGCAACACAAATACCCAATTCTAATTGTAGGTATTCACCCTAAGGATATACTTGTAGTTGGATATAACAGTTTGTTATAGGTATATTCATCACAAAATTGTTTATAATCATCCTTATAAAATCATGGTGGGATGGTAGATGTTTCTAAGTGTGCTAACCTGGCAAAATTTTAAAGCTCTGTGACATCTCTATATTCTCCCCAACACCAAAGACTCACTAGTCTGTGAAATAATAAACCTGAAAACAATTCTACTTAGATTTACTAATATGTCACTCTGGGAATTGGTATTGGAGGTAATAGTTTGTATCTATGTACCTATATCTAAATGTCAGGAAATTCAGTTTGATTTGAGTCACTGCAGGTTGGCACCCCATTTGTCATATCTAAATATCCCTGTATTTGTGATCACTAAGGATAACCACTCTTAGAAGGGTAGGAGGTATAGGCTGTTGTCCAAAATGGATTAAATCAGGCCTCTCTGTGTCAAGAGACTGAATGGGAAAATTGCTCAGGTCCTGGCACGGATCCCTGAGATGAGAAGGAGATGGTGCCCTTTCTAGGAGACAGTTCTGAGAACCACTGTGCATCCCCTGAAAATGCCCAGTTCAGAGACCTGTTTTATGGGAATGAAAGCATGGTGCTTCTTCGATTAAACCTAACACCAGAATCAGGACTGCAAATAAAAGTGCTGTCAGAAAAGCATAAAGGGTTTGTGTCAGGCTGCCTATAAAACAGAGAGACAATAATGTTTGTCATGAAATATATGCACCAATTAAACACTTCTGCTGCTGCTGCTAAGTGGCTTCAGTTGTGTCCGACTCTCTGCGACCCCATAGACGGTAGCCCACCAGGCTCCCTGGCCCTGGGATTCTCCAGGCAAGAACACTGGAGTGGGTTGCCATTTCCTTCTCCAATGCATGAAAAAGAAAAGTGAAAGTGAAGTCACTCAGTCGTGTACAACTTTTAGTGGCCCCATGGACTGCAGCCTACCAGGCTCCTCCGCCCATGGGATTTTCCAGGCAAGAGTACTGGAGTGGGGTGCCATTGCCTTCTCCCTAAACCACTTCTAGGGGCAGATTTAGTCCATGGGCAGCCAGTTTGTGACTCTTAACTGACCTGATTAGTTAATCCTCTTTCAAATAATCACAGCTGAAGTATCCCTAGTGCTAAAGAACCCTCTTGCCAATGCAGGAGACATAAAAGACACAGGGTTTTTTTTGTGTGTTTTTCTTTTCGTGTTTTTTTTTTTTTTTTTTTTAGAGACACAGGTTTAATCCCTGGATCAGAAAGATCCCCTGTAGGAGGGCATGGCAACCCACTCCAGTATTCTTGCCTGGAGAATCCTATGGAGAGACGAGCCTGGTGGACTACAGCCTATAGGGTCGCAGAGTCCAACAAGACTAAGGCGACTTAGCACACACACAGGCTTAACGTAGGAATCTGATGCAGACAGGTCTCTGCGCCCGGCACTCAGGTTCTGCCACGTGGAGCAGGATCCGTGTCAAC
Source organism: Ovis aries (assembly GCF_016772045.2). NCBI lineage: Eukaryota > Metazoa > Chordata > Mammalia > Artiodactyla > Bovidae > Ovis > Ovis aries. Next base: position 50,238,034 of record NC_056056.1, read on the forward strand.
AGTGACACCATATGGCAGTGAAGAGCAGTGGCAGTGTGACCTCATCCAACTCTCAATAGATGCTAGATTTTCTATTAACACAACAGGCTGAGGACTTAAAAAGCTAACCTTCTAGATAGAGCAATGTAGATGTGAAATACTAGATAGAATAATGTATTGGCGTTCAGTTTTGGAGCCTGTACACCAAATTCAGAGGTTTCTTTCACCTTCCCTCTCTTCCTTGCCATTCTCTTTCTCTTCTCTCTCCCTCCCTTTCTCATGATCTCTCCCTGTCTTTCTCTCTCGCCCGCTCTTTTTCCCCTCAACAGTTTGTGAAGTTTTTAAGGGTATATTGTGAAATCTCCATTCTTAAAATGGAGATATAGCAGACTGGACACTACGTCTTCCCACGTACACGAGCTAGTTAATAAGTGTTGGAATTTCATCTCTGTCATGAGTCTTAATTGCTTCCCATAAGCCCATGCTATTCAGTACATCCATTGGTAAGAAAGCACTCTAAGGATAGAGCTCTGTCTGCTAATTTTCTCTGTATTCACCAATCATTTCTCTCCTTTCTATTCCCGTACCCAGTTTCTCACATCCAGAGATATGAATGCAATATTGTTGACTGGTAGATGAGCTAAGCTGACAGTTGGTGGCACTGCTTATCAACCAAAATTCAAAATTCCTATTGTGTAAGCATAAGAAACTTTACCTCTTTATTTACCATGAGAGGTAATCTAAGCACTCAAGACATGAGAATTGCTAGGGGAACAGATTTCTGAACCCAACTCCTGAGAGACAAACAGATTAAGTTGTGAAATCTACAGGCTTAATTGTGTTCTGAATGATTCCAATGCAATCCATAAATCACATTATCTGAAGTGAAGACATGGGATGACAGAGCTTGAACTCAAGAATAGTGTGGGATAAGTTTCTTTCTGATATATCTGTCTTATCTGAGGGGGTTGCCAAGGTCTTCAGTGATATTTTGTTTCTATCAATTTTCTATGTATGAGGTTCCCCGGTGCTCAGATGGTAACGGATATGCCTGCAATGTGGGAGCCCTGGGTGCAATCCCTGGGTCGTGAAGATCCATTGGAGAAGGGAGTAGAAAAAACTCTGTAATTCTTTCTTGCCTAGAGAATCCATGAACAGAGAAGCCTATGTATACATATATATTATATTCATATATCTGGTATATCTATATCATAAACAGCTATTGACTGTCAGTCTTAATCTTTTTAATGATTCATTTATCATTAAGATCAAAATTCATCTGCTAATTCCACCAAACAAATGAGTAGCCAAGATTTTTGTCTGTGTGTTTATTGACTCTGTTTCTAATGCTTAATCATAAGCATTTTATTTTATTTTATTATTTTTTAATTAAGCTGAAACTGAAAGAATGTTACCATGAACACCCGAATGCCTATCACCTAGACTCTACAATTAGCATTTTACTATCCTGGTTTCATCAATGCATTCCTCTATTGTTGAACATGTGCTAAGTCACTTCAGTCTTGTCCGACTCTGCGATCCTGTGGACAATAGCCTGCCAGGCTCCTCTGTCCATGGAACTCTCCAGGCAAGAATGTAGGAGTGAGTTGTCATGCCATTTTCCAGGGGATCTTCCCAACCCAGTGATCAAACCCGCATCTCTTACCTATCCTACATTGGCAGGCAGGTTTTTTACCACTAGGAGAAGGAAATGCAACCACCCCCCAGTGTTCTTGCCTGGAGAATCCCAAGGACAGAGGAGCCTGGTGGGCTGAAGCGACTTAGCAGCAGCAGCAGCAGCATTGCCCCCTGGGAAGCCCTTCCTCTATTATTAGTGAAGTGAAGTGAAAGTGGTTCAGTTGTTTCCAATTCTTTGGGACCCCATGGACTATACAGTCCATGAACTTCTCCAGGCCAGAATACTGGAGTGGGTAACCTTTCCTTTCTCCAAGGGATCTTCCCAACCCAATGATCAAACCCAGGTCGCCTGCATTGCAGGTGGATTATTTACCAGCTGAGCCACACAGAAGCCTCTATTGTTAGGTTGGTGCAAAATTACAGTTTTGCACTGTTGAACTTGGCCATTTGATATTGGAATATCAAATTCTTAAACAACTGTGGGTATGTTATGCAGCATTTTAATGTGCATTTCTCACTTTATGCATTTTTGCTAATAACTTATTACTTGCTATTTATTTTACATTTATTCTAGACTAGGGAAATTATGTTAGACAGAAAGGAAATTCAAGTGATTTTCCTATTTGAGTTCACAGTGGGTCATAAATCAACAGATACAACTCACAACATCAACAATGCATTTGCCCAGAAACTGCTAATGGATCAGCAGTGCAGTGGTGGTTCAAGAAGTTTTGCAAGGGAGGTGAGAGCCTTGAAGATGAGGAGAGTAGTGGCCAGCCATCAGCAGGTGACAACAAACAGTTGACCTCTTACAACTACATGAGAAGTTGCCAAAGAGCTCAGTATCAACAATTCTATAGTGACTCAGCTTTTGAAGCAAATTGAAAAGTGAAAAAGCTCAATAAGTGGGTACCTCATGAACTGACTGAAAATCAAAGAAATTGTTCTGAAGTGTCTTTTTCTCTTATTCTATAAAATAATGAACCATTTCTCTATCAGATTGTGACATGTAACAAAAAGTGGATTTTATACAACAACCAGCGATGACCAGCTCAGTGGCTGGACTGAGAATAAGGTCCAAAGCACTTTCCAGAGTCAAACTTGCACAAAAATAAGTCATGGTCACTGTATGGTGGCCTGCTGCTCATCTGATCCGCAATAGCTTTCTGAATTCCAGGAAACTATTACATTTGAGAAGTATGCTGAACAAATCAATGAGATGCCCTGAAAGTTGCAACACCTGCAGCCAGCATTGGTCAACAGAAAGGGCTCAATCCTTCTTCAGGACAATGCCCAACTGCACATCCCACAACCAATGCTTCAGAAGTTGAATCAACTGGGCAATGAAATTTTGCCTAATCAGCCATATTCACCTAACCTCTCAACAACCGACTACCTCTTCTTCAAGCATCTTGACAATTTTTTGCAGGGAAAATGCTTCCACAACCAGCAGGCGGCAGAAAATCCTTTCCAAGACTTCTTTGAAGCATGGATTTTTACACGACAGGAATAAACAAACATTTCTCATTAGCAAAACTGTGTTAATTGTAATGGTTCTTATTTTGATTAATAAAGATGTGTTGAGCCTGGTTATAATGATTTAAAATTCACAATTCAAAACCACAATTACATTTACACCAACCTAATAAATATCAATTCATCTTATTGTTTAATCTATCTTATTTCAATGTAGATTGGAGACATCAGTCACTATGAATCTCTTCAACTAGAGTTCAAAGTTTGTTTATGGTTTTTACATAAAGTACATATAAAATGAAGTTGTAAGCAATGAAATTCGTACATCTTGGGGTATTATTCAGTGAGTTCAGACAACCACAGTCACTTGTGCAACCTAAATTTTTGTCATGATGTAGGACATTACCATTTTCCCAGGAAGATTTCTCATATGCTTCAGTAAATCACCCCCACCTCACAGAAGCAACCATTGTTATATTTATTCACTATAAACTAAGATGGCTAGTTTTTAATATTTCATATAAATGGAGTCATATGTTAAGCTTTTTATGTATAACACTCCTTTTATTTATCATATTTTTGAGATTCATCCTTTTTGTTGTGTACGTGTGTGCTAAGTCACTTCAGTTGCGTCTGACTCTGCAACCCTATAGACTGTAGCCTGCCAGGCTCCTCTGTCCATTGGATTCTCCAGGCAAGAATACTGGAGTGGGTTGCCATGCCCTCCTCCAGGGGATCTTCCCAACCCAGGGATGAAACCCACATCTCTTATATTTCCTGCATTGGCAGGTGGGTTCTTTACCACTGAGCCACCTGGGAAGTCTGTTGTGTATATCAATAACTTTTTTTTCTCTTTTATTGCTGGATAACATTACAATCTACAAATATACTATGGCTTGTTTATCCACTACATTTGTTGGACTACTGAGCTGTTCCCAGTTTGGGGCTAATATGAATAATCTTGCTGTGAACATTCAGGTACAAGTCTTACTGTGGAAATATATTTTTATGTTTCTTGGGTGAAAACTTACTTGTAGAATAGTGAGATCACAGAGGAGGTATGTATTTAGTTCAACAAAAGGTTGCCAAAATTCTTATTAAGCAGTTCCTCCACGTTAACTATTTTTCATTCTCTTCAATAACATTTGAGGGTTTCAGTTGCTCTGTGTCCTCAGTAACATTTAACATTATCAGTCTTTTTAATTTTGGCAACTCTGATATATATGCAACAGTTATCTTATAATTTAAGTGACCTAAGAGTTGGCTCTTTTTTGAAAGAGTCATGGGGCTTATTTTTAAAATTCAGAGCCATTCATAAATAACTTGGAAAAAATATATTTGAATGTCTATTCTCATATGTAGAATTGTTAGGATATATGTAAAAGGTGAAAGAGAAAAATGTGCACCTGTCCTAACAGAGCTTACATTCTTAACATCTATGGTAACATGTAAGACCTGTGTGACTGACTCAGAATGCTGCAAGATTTGAATAAGAATGGTCATTGCAACAGTCAACTGCCAGAGAAGTCTTTAAACTGGAGATTGAAAAATGAGTGCTATTTGAGTTACAGAATAAAGTGAGGAATGAAGTTGGCATTCTGCTAGGAAAATAGCCAGCATGAGACCCTAAGTTCAGAACAAGCAAGGAGTGTGGATGTGGAAAAGTGAGGGCCTGCACCTCCATCTGCAAATTTTAGGCTTCCATGAAAATCACAATACCACCAGGTCCCACGCCAAGGTTTGGTTGTCTAGTCATTCTTCTTGCTACATGTTTACAACTAAATTATTTCTCATTTATAATTTCACACTACAAAATTGAAACCAATATTTCAGTGTACTAGTGAGATGTAGAGGATTTGCCCTATGTGGCAGGTCAAATGAATGACAAAGTCTAATGTATGTTCTCTGTTTTTTTGAAGTTGGAAGCATTTTGGACAACTCTTTACACAAAAGGGAAGCAGCAGTCTGTGAAGAAAGCAGTGTCTCGTTTTTTAAAATAGGTTTGAGACTTTCCTTCATTAGTTTTCTTGCTCTTTTTCCTCAGAAAAGTATATCATATAATACATGAGAAAATAAGCTTGCAGGCAATCAGATACACCTGAGTTTATGGTCTGTCTCTTGAGTAAGTTAATTAGACTCTGTAAACCTCACCTTTCTCATCTCTAAAATTGGGATAATGATAGAACTTGCCTCATCATTTTGTTGAGAGGATTACATAAGATAATGCATGTTAAGTGCTTTGCACAGTCTCTGGCTCAGTAAATGTCAGTTATTTTTATTACTCTCTTGATCACCTTTGTCAGTTTCACCTGATTCCTTACCAAGTATTCCTAGATAATAAGTATTAAATAAAAAGTATGCACAGTGCACATAACAGGCATAGTGTTCAGTTGCCTGAATTCACTGATAGGTTTAATATCTTCCAACAGAGCTAAATTAATTTATGGTTCTCTTGATTTTCCTTCATTGAAACAATAGTCCATATATAATCTGGAATCTTTTTAAAAGAATGCATGAATGAATCTAACTTGACTTTTTATAATACTGAAATATATTCAAAATTTATGCCTGAAAAAAATATTAAATGTGGAATAGATGAGAGATTCTCAGATCACATGGTTACAGTGGCAAGACTCATGGGAATTTTTCTGAGACACGGGCAACTTAATCCCTAGGAACAGGCGGTGGTGCAACATGGGTTTGAATCCCAAGGTACTACCATGGCCTTTGTTTTTATTAGTTGCAAAAACAGCCAGCTGCTCAGATGAAGTGATCAGTGGGACTCTGGGACAAACTCTCTACTAAAAAATATTACCCCTCCACCACCTGGCTAGCACTCTGCCTGAAACTGTTGAATAATTCCCTGTTAAAATGAAAATATACCTGAGAGAATTAACACATTCAGCAGTCTGTTGAGCCCAACAGACTTTAAACTGTTTAATCAGATGAATTTCTCATTGACCTTAATTGTAAACCTTTGTGGCAATTTGGGCAATTCCCTAATAGGCAAAGAAGACAAACAAGACAAAATATGGCAAGCAAGAGTTTTCATTTGGGCAAGCAAGCATCAAGATACAATGTGTAGGAGGGAGGCTGGGAGCAGGACTGTGAGACAAAGATTTGAATTTTATTCCATAATTTGATGTGTGTGCAGACTTGGTCAGTCTTCAAATTCTTGAAACATGTGTTCCTTACATACATAATAAAGAAATGCACTTCTGTTTTAAATAATACTCATGATATTAGTGAGAAACAAGATTATATTCACTAAAGTCCTGTGGATACATAAAGCATCCAATATAACACATAATGCTTTTTTTTTTTTTTTGTACTTATTGGTAATGTAAAATCTTGGAAAGAACATATCTGTTGAAGAATTGAAATAGGTAAGCATAATAAAAAATCTTAATGAAGCAGTAATTTGACTTATCATTAGTCTTAATATGATGTTGCTCCATCAGAATCATTATCTTGTTTGATCTTTACAGAAACGCTGTGACTTAAGGCTGGTATTTCTATCCCCATTTTATAGATGAAGGTGTCGAGATCAATGCATGTGAGTCATCCTGAACAGCATCATTTTCATCTGTACCTCACTGCTGACAGAATAACATGGGCACTATTAAGAAGCTGAAGCTTACAGAAAGATACAAGAAAAAAAAAATAAGTACTTTTAAATATTTGATGCAAAAGGAAGAAGGAAAATTTCTTCATTAATTGAGACAGTTAGAGTAGTGTTGATATAATACAGTTAGAAAGAGAACTGTTCTAACTCATTGTGCCCTGAAAAAGAAGAGTTGTGCAGCATTAAAGAAGATGTAATATTTGACATACAAGCTCAGTACATAGACTGAAATGGAGACCCTGGCTTCTCTGAAAGACTTTAGATTCATAGTCTAGACAAATAGTTCATTCTGAAACAGAATATTGGATAGAAATGGCAAAAGAAGCAAGATATTAGTATAAGACCAATCGGGTTCATAAGTGCAATCTATACCAGGCTAACTCAATTTTCTAAGGGCTTTGTTTTTGCTGCTGCTAACCTACTGTCAACTGATTGATTAATTAATCAAAGGAATTATTCTATATCTACCAACATGATATAAATTTCTTAATTTATCCTTGTGGTCAAGCTGAACACATGAGATATGGACAGTAAGTAAATAGAGTAGCTTGATAATAGGTCACAAGATGATATACAGTGGAATTAAAGAACTGAGGTCCAAAGGTAATGAGGTTTCTGGTGGATGGCCAGAGTTCTGTCCAAAACAGTCTTAAATCTGAGGAAGCTTAAAATGACCCAGTTGCATTTAGCCCTACATGAGGATGACATGGTAGGTTTAAACATTTTATATCTCCCACAATTTATTTCTCCCTGATCATCCTCAGTAGCAACCCTGGTTCTGATCTCCCTCCTTCTGCTTTGACTTTCCATCTTGTTGATCTGCCAACTTTCCTCTTCTTTAACTTTCTGAGCTTCAGCCGGCTTATTCCTTTTTGTTAAGGCATTTCTGTAGAGACCACTTAGAAATAAGAGATAGTCCTCACTCTCAGAAAGATTTTAGAATTTCTATACTCTGTGAACTGGTCTCATGAAAAACTCAGATTAATCATTATTTTCTATAAGTTTCAATAATCTGTTTAATTGATCAGTCATGTCCAACTCTGCGACCCTGTGGACTGTAGCCCGCCAGTTTCCTCTTCAGGCAAGAATACTGGAGTGGGCTGCTCTGCCCTCCTCCAGGGGTTCTTCCCAACCCAGGGATCAAACCCAGGTCTCACACATTGCAGGAGGATTCTTTACTATCTGAGCCACCAGGGAAGCCAGGTTTTAATAATAGTTACCATAATTAAGTAGTCATGTATGGATGTGAGAATTGGACTATAAAGAAAGCTGAGCGCCAAAGAATTGATGCTTTTGAACCATAGTGTTGGAAAAGACTCTTGAAGGTCCCTTGGACTGCAAGGAAATCCAGCCAGTCCATCCTAAAGATCAGTCCTGAATACTCTTTGGAAGGACAGATGCTGAAGCTGAAACTCCAATACTTTGGCCACCTGATGAGCAGGACTGACTCATTTGAAAAGACCCTGATGCTGGGAAAGATTGAAGGTGGGAGGAGAAGGGGATGAGGATGAGATGGTTGGATGGCATCACCGACTCAATGGACATGAGTTTGAGTAGGCTCCAGGAGTTGGTGATGGACAGGGAAGCCTTGCATGCTGCAGTCCATGGGGTCGCAAAGAGTCAGACACGACTGAGCAACTGAACGAACTGAACCATAATTATGTACTTATTAACACCAGCACTATGCTTAGACTTTTTTAAAAAAAATATTGCTACTGTAAATGCTTATTGGTATTCATTAGTCCTATATATCAAATGAGGAAACCAAAGTAGTGATGACAATGAAATAAGAGGTAACATGGGAATGATGTCACATTCAAGAGATTATGATTAAATTTTATAACAAAAAATTACAGCAGTTAAATTTAGGTAGGCAGAATACTGTCGATATGGAATGAATTCTAGAGAGGATGAACTAAGTTGGTAAAAAGATCTGAAAATCAATTTATGGGAGCAAAAATGAAAGAATGGAGGCTAGATAAACGAGAAGATTTGGGAGAAAAAGGTGTCTGTTTCCAAACAAATAAGATGTTATCACAGGATGGAAAGTATTCCATTTATTGACAGTATCCCAGAATGTAGGCTAAGAACAAGAAATTATAGGGAGGTAGATTTCAATTCAATACAAAGAAAATTGAAGTCTCTGAAGATGGAATATTCTACTTCATCAATTACACTCTCTGTTACAGGTATTCACCACTCAACAAAAATTTGTAGAACAAATTCTTACATAGGGCAGAAAATTGATTAGTTCAGTGACTAGCAAGTGCAGGGTTAGGGCCCACTGATACTGACTAAAAATAGCATTAAATCACTTCATGTTATTTCCTTTTTTCACTTTCTTTCAATCTTTTTTATTCCTGTCAAGGAGAATCTCGAATTTGTACTAGTGTCTCAAATATTTGCTGTTGTCTTTCAGTTCTTCAGTCATTGTCTGACTCTTTGTGAACGCATGGGCTGCAGCACACCAGTTTTCCTGTTCTTCGCCGTCTCCTGCAGCTTGCTCAAACTCGTGTCCATTGAGTCAGTGATGCCATCTAAACATCTCATCTTCTGTTGTCCCCTTTTCCTCCTGCCTTCAGTCTTTCCCAGCATCAGGGTCTTTTCCAATGATTCTGTTCTTCGAATCAGGTAGCCAAAGTATTGGAGCTTCAGCTTCAGCATCAGCCCTTCTAATAAATATTCAGGACTGATTTCCTTTAAGATTTACTGGTTGGATCTCCTTGCAGTCCAAGGGACTCTCAAGAGTCTTCTCCTGCTGGGAGCCAGTGTGAGGAATCCCGCCCGTGACAAGGTCATGAGGAAGGAAGCTGACATACGCAAGGCATGCTCAGACTTCAGGGGCCCCTCTGGAAATTCCTAAGCATGTACCCCAACAAAAATCTGCTGGCTTTTGTGCTCTGCTTTTCCACTCTTCTGACATTTTCTGGAAAAAGTCAATTCAGGGCTTTAGTCTTCTGCATTTGAAAGACTTTCAATCCAAAAACCCCTCTGATGGCCTGCCTGCAGGACTCATACAGCTGCATGTGTGATTGTTTGAGGCCTCCTGACCGCAGGAGGCACAGGAAGCTTAAAACATCCTAGGAATGTAGGAGCTTCCGAGGAGTCAAAATCTTTACAATAGGACTGATTAAAAGTTTCATTTGTTGAGTCAATGCTTGCTGCTAAATTTTCATATCCTTTATTTTTAGATATAGTTGGTATATAGAAAAACAAGTAGTAGACCTTGTATTAGCAACATTAGATCTTTGAGTTAAGTACCTTCTTTGTTATAACCCACTGCGCCTTTGTTCTGTAGAGATTTAACTTTAGCGCTTTAAGGAGATGTAGATTAAAGAAAAACACTTCAGGGGAAACAAAATTAACATTCATTAAGGAAGAGAGCCAAAAGTGTTAACAAGCCTCTTGGCCAGAAGATAATGTAAATCGCCTGAGACCTTTTGTATAGAAAATGATATACGGAAAGAATCTGGGTTGCGAACGCTACATAATTTTGTGTTACCCATTGATCTCCATGTTTTATAAAAAGTATAAAAGGCCTTCTGAACAATAAAGGATGGGACCAGCTTCTCGGACCAGTTTCTCAAACTAGTCTCTCAGCCTGGTTTCTTGGGAATCTGGCTCCTCTCCCCCCCCCCCCCCATTTCTCTCTCTTTCTTCTTCTCTCTCTTTCCCTCCCTCTGCTCTTTACTTTAATTTCAGGCTGAATTTCCATCTGGGGCACGGAGGCTCGCCAGGTCTACTTACTTGCCCTGGCTGTTAAGACCCGCTTAAGGGAAAGGGAGCTTAAGGCGAGGCACCCTTAGATATTCAAGCAGGTGCCGGTGGCCCAACGTAGATGGTGCAAATTCCTTGTCTGGAATTTTATTGGTCTTCCGAGTAAACCAAGCTATTCAGCCCTCTTCCTCCACTTGATCTTCTTACTACACTATAGTTTCTTAATCTAATCTTATATCAATCAATAAACAAGTCTTTCCACGCCAACGCCGTCCACCCTTCGATTTCCCTGGATCCACCGGGGCTGGACCCCTGCATTTTCCAACACCACAGTTCAAAAGCATCAATTCTTCAGTGTTCAGCCTTTTTTTACTGTCCAGTTCTCATATCGTAGGTGACTACCAGAAAATCCATACCTTTAACTATATGGACTTTTGTAGGCAAAGTAACTTCTCTGCTTTTTAAAATGCTGTCTAGGTTTGTCATTGTTTTTCTTCCAAGGAGCAAGTGTCTTTTAATTTCATGGCTGCAGTCACTGTCCACAGTGATTTTGGAGCCCAAGAAAATAAAATCTCAAACATTAAAAAAAAAAAAACCTCAAATATACCTATTTTATATTCATCCCAGATTATTACTTCTTAAGATGTTCATTTCTCTGTTTCATCTACTATCTCTTCTTCATGAAGTTTATTTCTTCATGCATTCTTTAGGGATTTTTATATGAGGTCATCTTTAGGGAGAGAGAGTCTCACTGAGGTGTGATTATGACTCCACAAGAATGATTTGAGAAATTTTTCTGCCAAATAAGCCAGGGATTTCTCTGGTTCATGCTTCGTTGCGGAGGGGGAGTGCTGATCGCTTCTTCAGTTTGTGCGCTTCATGAAAGGTGCAGTAATATAAATACAGACACCACCCATAGAAAGGATGGTGAAGGATAGAGATTTTAATTTCTTACTGATATCATCTTTTTCTTCACATGAAAGGTTCCTTGCCAGTGAACCATGCAAAGTTTAGGGATTTCCCTAGCGTGTGAGACTAGGAAACTATTTGAAACTCCATATCTCAAGCTTATAATTGACTTCTAGGCTTCCATTTTCCTTGGATGCTAGCCAAGTTCTTAGCAGTTACGTCTTACAAATCCCCAATGTTAGTTTCTCTTACAGTTCAACTTTGATTTTTCCCTTTGATTTTTATACATGAAGATTTCCTTTCCATTCTTGAATTGCCATATAATACATTTTTAAACATGTATTTCATCCAGCATTCCCATTTTTTGTTAGAACATAATTGTTTGACAATGTTGTGTTAGTTTCTGTTGTACAACACTGTGATTCAGCCATATGTGTGTGTGTGTATATATATACACACATATACATATATATATCCCTTCTCTCTTGAGCCTCCCTCCCACTCCCCTGTTCCACCCCTCTAGATCATCACAGAGCATCAAGCTGAGCTACCCATGCTATACTGTGGCCTTCTGCCATCTATCTGTTTTACCCACGGTAGTGCATATATGTCAGTGTTACTTTGTTTTTAAAGGGAGCAATAGAGTCTACTTATTAGTGTGTCAGTACGGCTCTGTCTCAGCTACACCTCCAGTCTCTAAAAGAGGGTCAGGCATTTTGGCATGGAATAGTATCTAACTAATTTCATAGCTTTGTTTTCATTTTAATTTTACAGTGTCTTTTGTGGAATGTGTGTGTGGGGGGGGTTTGTTTGCTTGTTTGTTTTGGTGAAAGTTTTGTTGAAAAATAATTCTCATACCATATTCTTTACCCATTTAAAATAAACAGTGCAACTGTTTTTAACAAAAAATGCAACTACCACTAAGTCAATTTTAGAATATTCTCATCACTCCAAAAGAAGCCCTGTACACTTGGCTACTACTCTTCTTTTGTTCACTTCCTTCCCTCCAACCCTTCAGTTCAGTTCAGTTGAGTTCAGTCGCTCAGTTGTGTCTGACTCTTTGTGACCCCATGAATCGCAGCACACCAGGCCTCCCTGTCCATCACCACTCCCGGAATTCACTCAGATTCACGTCCATCGAGTCAGTGATGCCATCCAGCCATCCCATCCTCTAGCCACAAAGCTGCTTTCTGCCTCTACAGGTTTGCTTATTCTGCTCCTTCATGCAAATTGAATTATATAATCTGTATGTTCTTTGACTGGCTTCTTTGACTTAACATAAGGTTTTCAAGGTTTACCCATGTTTTAGCATGTATGGATACTTTATTCCTTTTCCTGGTCAAATAATATTTCAGTATATGAATACACTACATTTTGTTTATCCATTCATCAGTTGATGGACATTTGCAGTTGGTTCTACCTTTCTGGCTATTATGAATAATGCTGCTATGAACATTTTGGTACATTTGGGAAAGTTTTTTAAAGACATATATGTTCACTTCCCTTAGATGTATATATAGGAGAGGCATTGTCAGGTCATATGGTAACTTTATCTTCAATCATTTAAGGGACTGTCAGATTGTTTTCCAAAGTGTACTATTTTAAATGTTCACCAGTAATGTACTGGGTTCCAATTTCTCCACATCCTTGCCAACATTTGTTATTGACTGCCTTGTTGGTGATAGCTATTATGATGGTTGCAATATTGCATCTCATTTTGGCTTTGGTTTCCATTTAACTGATGGTCAATGAATTGAATATCTTTTTATGCACTTATTGGTCACTTCTACATTTTCTTTAAAGAAATCTTTATTCAAGTTCTTTATTTTTAAATTGGGCTAGTTATTTCTATTATTGAGTTTATCTGTTACATATATGTTATATATAAAGTCTTTCATCAGGTATGGGATTTACAAATATTCTCTCCTATTTTGTGGGTCAGTTGTCTTTCCTCGTTCTTGTAAATGTACTTTGATGCGTAAAAGTTTTTAATTCTGATAAAGTCTAATTTGTCTATTTTTGTCTTTAGTTGCTTGTGCTTTTGGTTATATCAATGAAATCATTGCCAAATCCAAGCTCACAATAATTTGCTCCTTTGTTTTCTTCTAAGACTTTTTGACATCTCCTAGATTTAGGACTATAATCTGTTTTGCGGAAATTTTTGTATATGATATGAGGTAAGTGTGTGTTGGTATTTTAAAATAACAGTAGTAATAGAGAAATTATTTTTAAAATAAAACTATGTACATAAAAGTGTGTTATATTTAATGAAAAAATGTAAAGTATTTAATAGTGCATGCATATGTGAATAGGGCAAAAGTAATGAAGTGATATATGGCTAATTGATGACTCTTAGATACCTTCCTAGATTGATTAATACTAAATTATTCTCCTCAGTGGCTCAGCAGTAAAGACTTTGCCTGCAATTCAGAAGACAGGAAATGCAGGTCTGGTCTGGGAGATCTCTTGTAGGAAGGCATGGCTACCCACTCCCATTTTCTTGTATGGAAAATCCCATGGACAGAGAAACCTGGCAGGCTTCAGTTCATATGGTTGCAAAGAGTCGGACACAACTGAAGTGACTGAGCACATATATAATCTGAATGGAAACAGAATACCTATCAAAATTTTTGTTTTTTAATGAATTTTTATTTTGAACATTCTCAAATTTACAGAAAAATTTTAATAACACAATGAATATGCAAATTATTTCACCTGAATTCCCCAATTATTTATCCTTTGTCTATTCTCTTTATCCTCCTGTATAGTAAAGATTTGACTTCACCTATTGGCTTCCCTGGTGGCTCAGATGGTAAAGAATCTGCCTGCAATGTGGGAGACCTACGTTTGATCCCTGGGTTGGGAAGATCCCCTGGAAAAGGCAATGGCAACCCACTCCAGTATTCTTGCCTGGAGAATCCCATGGACAGAAGAGCCTGGTAGACTACAGTCCATAATGTTGCAAAGAGTCAGATGTGACTGAAGCAACTTAGCACACATGCACAAAGAGAAGTCTGATCATTGCTATGACTCTTGGGAGATAACCTTAAACACTTTCCTGACAGAAATATTTTTGGAATTCATCATGGTGGTGGTGCTTTAGTTGCTAAGTCATGTCTGATTCTTGCAATCCCATGGACTGTAGCCTGCCCAGGCCCCTCCGCCCACAGGATTCTCCAGGCGAGAATACTGGACTTGCGTTGCCATTTCCTTCTCCAGAGAATTTCCCTACCCAGGAATCAAACCTAGGTGTCCTGCATTGCAAGCAAATTCTTTACCAACTGAGCTATGAGGGAAGCCATGGTAGGCCCCTAAGGTCATACCAGTAATTTTTACTAGTAAGGTGACTCCCAGTGGAAGCAGACCACACTAGAAAGGCCAACCTTATAATTAGAGGACTGGGGCTTTGGGCCATATAATATTAGCCTTACATCTGGAGGGGGAGCAGGTTGCTAGAGATTAAGTTCAATGACATGGGCAATGAATCAATAATCTTGATTATGTAATGAAGTCACAGTAAAACCTCTCGACACTGAAGCTTGAGTGAGCTTTCCTGGTTGGCGATACTCTGTACATACTGTCATCTATTAATGCCAGGAGGTGGTACATCCTAGGGATGATAGTAGCTTTAATTCTGGAATCTTCCCAGACCATGCCTTACTGCTGGGGTCCAGCCCCAGTGGATCCCTGGTAATTCAAAGTGGGGATGGAGTCAGCAATTGATTTAGAGAGAGATAAGGAAAGAATGTTGTAGATAAGAAAATAGAGGAGAGAAAGAGGCTGATATTCCTTGGTTTACATAGAAAGCCAATAAAACTCCTAGACAAGGAGTTTGTCTTGTTCACAGAGGCCAAAGGTGCCCTCCAGGTCTTCCGAGGGAGTGAAGATGCAGAACGTCTTCCCGTTCAGGTCTTAGAAACCCAGGCAGATAAGTGAGCGCAGGGAGCCTCCATGCTCCAAGGGATCAGCCTGAAAAAGAGAGGGAGAGGGAGAGGGAGAGGGAGAGAGAGAGAGAGAGAGAGAGAGAGAGAGAGAGAGAGAGAGAGAGAGAGAGAAAATGATTGACAGAAAGAAAGACACGGGGTGACCAAGCTGTTTCAGTGAGCGAGGCCCCTTATTTATTTTTAAAAAGGACTTTTATACCTTTTCCGCAAATGATGCTGTGTACCTTATCTTCTGTCCTTGGAGGCCTGTGAACATTTTAAGACCCTCTTTTGATAAAGGCTGCTCAACCAGAAAACTTATTTTCCCTTGAAGTGTTTTTTCTTTATATTTCTGATCTATGTCAGCCTCAGAAAGTATCAAACAAAGTTACATTTCTCACGGAGCAAAGGTGTACTAAGTTACAACAAAGAAAGAACCAATTAGCTCAAAAGTCTGATGTGGTTAGTTTCAAGGCCACTATTTTGTTTTCTTACATTCCAACTATGTTAACTAATGCACTCCCAGGTGCACAGTGGATAAGAGATATGGGAACTTACAACAAGCATTGGCCCAATAATGAAATCCTACACCAGCACTACTCTAATAACTTTTAACTCTTTGAAAGGCTCTATGTTTTAGGCTACCCATGCCTCTCACAGTTGGGAGGCTGTGAATAATCATATACTGTTCATACTGTTCATACTGTTCATGGAGTTTTCAGGGGAAGAATACTGAAGTGGTTTGCCATTCCCTTCTCCAGTGGCCCACATTCTGTCAGGCCTCTCCAAAATGACCCGCCCGTTTGGGTTGCCCCGCAGGCATGGCTTAGTTTCATTGAGTTAGACAAGGCTGTGGTCCTAGTATGATTAGGTTGACTAGATTTCTGTGAGTATGGTTTCAGTGTGTCTGCCCTCTGACACCCTCTTGCAACACCTACCATTTTACTTGGGTTTCTCTTACCTTGAGCATGGGGTATCTCTTCAAGGCTGCTCCAGCAAAGCACAGCCGCTGCTCCTTACCTCATGAAGGTTATCTCCTCCCACTGCCCTTCCTGAACTTCAGCGTGGGATGGCTCCTTTAGGCCCTCCTGAGCCCAAGCAGCCACCACTCCTTGGACTTGGGGTTGCTCCACTTGGTCGCCGCCCTGGCCTCGGGCATGGGATTGCTCCTTCTGACCACTGCCCAAGGCCTCGAGCACTGCCCCTCACATCAGATGCGGGATGGCTCCTCCCGGCCACTGTCCCTGGCCTCGGGTGAGGGGTATCTCCATCTGGCCATTGCGACTGACCTCGGAGGTGGAATAGCTCCTCTTGGCCACTGCCCCTGACCTCAGACGTGGGGTAGCTCCTCTTGGCCTTTCCTGTGCCATCACAGCCTGGCACTCTAGGCCACTGTCCCTGACCTCGGACATGGGGTAGCTCTCGGCCACGCTTAGTGTGCCAGCTGCTGCCACTGTCACCTGCGCTTATGAAAAGGCAAAATGAGAGGATACTGAAAGAGGAACTCCCCAAGTCAGTAGGTGCCCACTATGCTACTGGAGGTCAGTGGAGAAATAAATCCAGAAAGAATGAAGGGATGGAGTCAAAGCAAAAACAATACCCAGTTGTGGATGTGACTGGTGAGAGAAGCAAGGTCCAATGCTATAAAGAGCAATATTGCATAGGAACCTGGAATGTCAGGTCTATGAATCAAGGCAAATTGGAAGTAGTCAAACAGGAGATGGCAAGAGTGAATGTCAACATTCTAGGAATCAGCGAACTAAAATGGACTGGAATGGGTGAATTTAACTCAGATGACCATTATATCTACTACTGCGAGCAGGAATACCTCAGAAGAAATGGAGTAGCCATCATAGTCAACAGAAGAGTCCAAAATGCAGTACTTGGATGCAGTCTCAAAAATGACAAAATGATCTCTGTTCGTTTCCAAGGCAAATCATTCAATATCACTGTAATCCAAGTCTATGCTCCAACCAGTAATGCTGAAGAAGCTGAAGTTGAACGGTTCTGTGAAGAACTTCAAGACCTTTTAGAACTAACACCCAAAAAAGATGTCCTTTTCATTATAGGGGACTGGAATGCAAAAGTAGGAGGTCAAGAAACACCTGGAGTAACAGGCAAATTTGGCCTTGGAGTGTGGAATGAAGCAGGGCAAAGACTAATAAAGTTTTGCCAAGAAAATGCACTGATCATAGCAAACACCCTCTTCCAACAACACAAGAGAAGACTCTGCACATGGACATCACCAGATGGTCAACACCAAAATCAGATTGATTATATTCTTTGCAGCAAAAGATGGAGAAGCTCTATACAGTCAACAGAAACAAGACCAGGAGCTGACTGTGGCTCAGATCATGAACTCCTTATTACCAAATTCAGACTGAAATTGAAGAAAGCAGGGAATACCACTAGATCATTCAGATATGACCTAAATGAAATCTCTTATGATTATACAGTGTAAGTGGGAAATAGATTTAAGGGCCTAGGTCTGATAGACACAGTGCATGATGAACTATGGAATGAGGTTCATAACATTGTAGAGGAGACAGGGATCAAGACCATCCCCATGGAAAAGAAATGCAAAAAAGCCAAATGGCTGTCTGGGGAAGCCTTACAAATAGCTGTGAAAGAAGAGAAGTGAGAAGCCAAGAGAAAAGGAAAGATACAACCATTTGAATGCAGGGGTCCAAAGAACAGCAAGAAGAGATAAGAAAGACTTCTTCAGCAATCAATGCAAAGACATAGAGGAAAACAACAGAATGGGAAAGACTAGAGATCTCTTCAAGAAAATTAGAGATATCAAGGGAACATTTGGTGCAAAGATGGGCTCAATAAAGGACAGAAATGGTATGGACCTAACAGAAGCAGAAAATATTAAGAAGAGAAGGCAAGAATACACAGAAGAACTGTAAAAAAAGGATCTTCATGACCCAGATAATCACGATGGTGTGATCACTCATCTAGAACCAGACATCTTGGAATGTGAAGTCAAGTGGGCCTTAGAAAGCATCACTAGGAACAAAGCTGGTGGAGGTGATGGAATTCCAGTTGAGCTATTTCAAATCCTGAAAGATGATGCTGAGAAAGTGCTGCACTCCATATGCCAGCAAATTCGGAATACTCAGTAATGGCCACAGGACTGGAAAAGGTCAGTTTTCATTCCAATCTCAAAGAAAGGCAATGCCAAAGAATGCTCAAACTACTGCACAATTGCACTCATCTCACATGCTAGTAAAGTAATGCTCAAAATTCTCCAAGTTGGTTTCAGCAATACTTGGACTGTGAACTTCCTGATGTTCAACCTGGTTTTAGGAAAGGCAGAGGAACCAGAGATCAAATTGCCAACATCTGCTGGATTATGGAAAAAGCAAGAAAGTTCCAGAAAAACATCTATTTCTGCTTTATTGACTATGCCAAAGCCTTTGACTGTGTGGATCACAATAAACTGTGGAAAATTCTTTAAGAGATGGGAATACCAGACCACCTGACCTGCCTCCTGAGAAATATGTATGCAGGTCAGGAAGCAACAGTTATAACTGGACATGGAACAACAGACTGGCTCCAAATAGGAAAAGGAGTACGTCAAGGCTGTATATCGTCACCCTGCTTATTTAACTTCTATACAGAGTACATCATGAGAAACGCTGGGCTGGAAGAAACACAAGATGAAATCAAGATTGCCGGGAGAAATATCAATAACCTCAGATATGCAGATGACACCACCCTTTTGGCAGAAAGTGAAGAGGAACTAAAAAGCCTCTTGAGGAAAGTGAAAGAGGAGAGTGAAAAAGTTGGCTTAAAGCTCAACATTCAGAAAACAAAGATCATGGCATCTGGTCCCATCACTTCATGGGAGATAGATGTGGAAACAGTGGAAACAGTGTCAGACTTTATTTTTGGGGGCTCCAAAATCACTGCAGATGGTGATTGCAGCCATGAAATTAAAAGACGCTTACTCCTTGGAAGAAAAGTTATGACCAACCTAGATAGCATATTCAAAAGCAGAGACATTACTTTGCCGATAAGTTCAGTCTAGTCAAGGCTATGGTTTTTCCAGTAGTAATGTATGGATGTGGGAGTTGGACTATAAAGAAAGCTGAGCACTGAAGAATTGATGCTTTTGAACTGTGGTGTTGGAGAAGACTCTTGAGAGTCCCTTGGACTGCAAGGAGATCCAACCAATCCATTCTGAAGGAGATCAACCCTGGGATTTCTTTGGAAGGAATGATGCTAAAGCTGAAACTCCAGTACTTTGGCCACCTCATGGGAAGAGTTGACACATTGGAAAAGACTTTGATGCTGGGAGGGATTGTGGACAGGAGGAGAAGGGGATGACCAAGGATGAGATGGCTGGATGCATCACTGACTCAATGGACGTGAGTCTGAGTGAACTCCTGGAGATGGTGATGGACAGGGAGGCCAGGCGTGCTCAATTCATGGGGTCGCAAAGAGTCGCACACGACTGAGTGACTGAACTGAACTGAACAAACATATGCATAGCTGAAAAAGTCTGGATAAACCTGCCAAGCAAGCTAGAATATTAACAGAGGAGGTTTGATTTGAGACACTCCTTTTATATGCAGGAGACTGTAAACTGGAGCACTAAGTTATATTTTTCCAGAGAAAAGTGGTCGGGAATGTCAAAAGAGTGAGTGAAAAGTATAATGCAGTAAGACAGGCAGACTCTGGATTTTTGGGGTAGATGCTAGAGAAAGTCCAAGGGGACCCCTGAGACCTGATTCCACCGTTGCATTTTGTCAGGCCCCTTCCCTCATGACATTTGCCACTGGCGGGACTCCCCAGGCTGGCTCCCAGCACCTTACATTTCCCCTTCTTCTGTTGCTTCTACCTTGTATCCTCATTATGTAAAACTTTAATCATAAGTATAGGGTTTCCCTGAGTTCTCTGAGTCATTTTAGTGAACTATCAAACTTGAAGATGATTTACAGACAGCTTCTAACTTCCAGTTATGAAATGAAGGCAGTCTTTTGTGAGATTATTCCTTCTGAATTTGCAGTCTGAGTCCTCTCCGAAAATAAAATGTGAACTTCCTGACACTTCCTCTCTCAATACTTCAGCGCTCATCTATTAAAACAAGACTCTCCTCCATAACTGCAATAATATTTTTTAAATTACCTAACATACAATCTATATTCAATTATCCCAGTTGTGCCACAAAGGTGTTAATATTCATTATAAAAATGATACTAAGAAATAACATTATGCCTTCTATTTTTAAAATTCTCTGTCTTTTATAAAGAGAAAACTTTTGGAGAACAGTTATATGGAAAACAGACACCAAAAGTTTTCAGTTTGAAGCATAATCATGAGGAAAAAAACATTTTGATATTCTGTCCCATCGGAGCAACTGACCATAGGTAGGTTGTGGGTGAAGGAGCTGCTTTTGAAGGGAGAAGAAACAACAATGAAGGAAAACCACTGAATCATGGTTTAAGCTTTTTTTTTTTAATTAAAATTAATTTTTTGAAGGTTTCAGTTCAGTTCCGTTCAGTCAGTTCAGTTCAGTAGCTCAGTCGTGTCTGACTCTTTGCGACCCCATGAATCGCAGCACACCAGGCCTCCCTGTCCATCACCAACTCCCAGAATTCACTCAGACTCATGTCCATCGAGTCAGTGATACCATCCAGCCATCTCATCCTCAGTCGTCCCTTCTCCTTCTGCCCCCAATCCCTCCCAGCATCAGGGTCTTTTCCAATGAGTCTACTCTTCCCATGAGGTGGCCAAAGTACAGGAGTTTCAGCTTCAGCATCATTCCCTCCAAAGAAATTCCAGGGCTGATCTCCTCCAGAATGGACTGATTGGATTTCCTCGCAGTCCAAGGGACTCTCAAGAGTCTTCTCCAACACCACAGTTCAAAAGCATCAATTCTTTGGTGCTCAGCTTTCTTCACAGTCCAACTCTCACATCCATACATGACTACTGGAAAAACCATAGCCTTGACTAGACGGACCTTTGTTGCCAAAGTAATGTCTCTGCTTTTGAATATGCTATCTAGGTTGGTCATAACTTTTCTTCCAAGGAGTAAGCATCTTTTAATTTCATGGGTGCAGTTACCATCTCCAGTGATTTTGGAGCCCAAAAAATAAAGTCTGACACTGTTTCCACTGTTTCCTCATCTATTTCCCATGAAGTGATGGGACCAGATGCCATGATCTTTGTTTTCTGAATGTTGGGCTTTAAGCCAACTTTTTCACTCTCCTCTTTCACTTTCATCAAGAGGCGTTTGAGTTCCTCTTCACTTTCTGCCATAAGGATGGTGTCATCTGCATATCTGAAGTTATTGATATTTCTCCCAGCAATCTTGATTTCATCTTGTGTTTCTTCCAGCCCAGGCTTTCTCATGATGTACTCTGCATAGAAGTTAAAAAAGCAGGGTGACGATATACAGCCTTGACATACTCCTTTTTGGAACCAGTCTGTTGTTCCATGTCCAGTTCTAATTGTTGCTTCCTGATCTGCATATAGGTTTCTCAAGAGGCAGGTCAGGTGGTCTGTATTCCCATCTCTTTCAGAATTTTCCCACTTTTTTAAAATTGAAGTATAGTTGATTTACAATGTTGTTCAAGTTTCAGGTGTATAGCAAGTAATACCATTATATATATTATATATATATTATATATATATATACATATATATATATATATATATTCTTTTTCAGATTATTTTCCCTTGTATGTTACTACAAAATATAGAATATATCTCCTATGTGCTCACAGTAGGTCCTTGTTGGTTATATATTCTATATATAGTAGTATGTATTAATACATGCTAATCCTAAACTCCTAATTTTGAATGTTTAAATGAGAATTGCCTCAACTTGTGATAAAGCATTTCTTTTTAAACAGCATGTTTTACTGTAGAAGGCATAGTACAGGATAGTAAAGTTTAAAGTATAGATTTGTTGTCCTAATATTATAGAAAGAATAGCATCATCTAAAAGGAAGAATTGCAGGATCTAGGTGTTTCTTCCCTTTACCTGACTTATCTTAGATTCCTTCTTCTCACTTAACCATTTTATGCAGCAAATTTTATTGAGCCCATTCCATGTGCTAGACGATTATCAGGCATCAGGATAGTGGCAGTAAGAACACAGACAAGGTTCTTCTTGAAAATCATATTAAAGTAAGGGGGAAATATACTGCATAGGTAATTGTCACTATAAATAGTTATTTGGAAGAGAAATACTGAATACTACAGATGTTTTTGTGATTTAGTCGCTATGTCTGACTCTTGTGACCTCATGGACTGTAACCCACCAGGCTCCTCTGTTCATGGGATTCTCTTGGCAAGAATATTGGAGTGGGTTGCTGCTTCCAAATCAAACCTAGGTTTCCTGCATTGCAGCCAGATTCTTTACAGACAGCACCAAGGGAATCCCCATACATGACTTTAACCAGGATCTTAATGGGGATCATAGATAGGCTCTCCAAGGAAGCAGCCTGTAAGCTGAATCCCAAAATTTAAGATTCACCTGGGTAAGGGAGGAGAGATAAGAAATAGGAAAAAAAGAAGAGGAAATAGTGTATGAGATAAACGCAGCAGGAAAGAATCTTTTCATATAATGGGGGGCGGAATTTTTGAAATGGTAAACTGGTTCTTTGTACCTTAAGTTTCTGTTTCTCCTTTGTCAATTTGCAACTTCTTAATATCTCCCTTATCTTTACATTTTTTCAAATCAACTCTTTTGTTTGTGGAATCTTAAGCAATTGATAAGATCAGAAAGCAAGGTCTGATAGAGGAAAGGCTAGGTTTGCCTTAGAACCTCTTTGACTTCACCTGAACTCCAGATCTGCTGCCCACTCTTAGCTCGGTTGCTTCTGTCCTTCTTAACTTTGAAGAATGTCTCATGGCTCTGGGCCATCTTCTGTGGGGACTTGGAGACCGCTTTTGTTTCTCTTCCTAAGAACTTCATCTTCAGTTTAACACCATCTCTCCTGGGCTCCATCAATCTCATTTCTATTTTGCAAGGGGAAGGTTTCATCATGTGCATACCATAAACAATTTTTGGTGCAGCATTTGATCTGACTCTGTAAAATCCTCCTTTGGATGCTAATCATATACATATAAGTTCAGTTCAATTCAGTCACTCACTCATGTCTGACTCTTTGCAACCCAATGAATCGCAGCACGCCAAGCCTCCCTGTCCATCACCAACTCCTGGAGTTCACTCAAATTGACTTCCATCGAGTCAGTGATACCATCCAGCCATCTCATCCTCTGTCATCCCCTTCTCCAACTGCCCCCAATCCTTCCCAGCATCAGAGTCTTTTCCAACGAGTCAGCTCTTCGCATGAGGTGGCCAAAGTACTGGAGCTTCAGCTTTAGCATCATTCCTTCCAAAGAAATCCCAGGGCTGATCTCCTTCAGAATGGATTGGTTGGATCTCCTTGCAGTCCAAGGGACTCTCAAGAGTCTTCTCCAACACCACAGTTCAAAAGCATCAATTCTTCGGTGCTCAGCTTTCTTCACAGTCCAACTCTCACATCCATACATGACCACCGGAAAAACCATAGCCTTGACTAGACGGACCTTTGTTGGTAAAGTAATGTCTCTGCTTTTGAATATGCTGTCTAGGTTGGTCATAACTTTTCTTCCAAAGAGTAAGTGGCTTTTGGTGACTGAAATCACCATCTCCAGTGATTTTGTAGCCCAAAGAAGTAAAGTCTGACACTGTTTCCACTGTTTCCCCATCATGGAAAAAGCAAGAGAGTTCCAGAAAAACATCTATGTCTGCTTTATTGACTATGCCAAAGCCTTTGACTGTGTGGATCACAATAAACTGTGGAAAATTCTGAAAGAGATGGGTACCAGACCACCTGACCTGCCTCTTGAGAAACCTAAATGCAGGTTGGAAGCAACAGTTAGAGCTAGACATGAAACAACAGACTGGTTCCAAATAGGAAAAGGTGTACATCAAGGCTGTATATTGTCACCCTGATTATTTAACTTATATGCAGAGTACATCATGAGAAACTCTGGACTGGAAGAATCACAAGCTGGAATCTAGATTGCTGGGAGAAATATCAATAACTTCAGATATGCAGATGACACCACCCTTATGGCAGAAAGTGAAGAGGAACTATAAAGCCTGTTGATGAAAGTGAAAGTGGAGAGTGAAAAAGTTGGCTTAAAGCTCAACATTCAGAAAATGAAGATCATGGCATCTGGTCCCATCACTTCATATACATATAGACACAAACAATTGACTTCACTTTCATTATTCTTTTTGGCTCTTACTTCATTGGGCTAGTCGGATTTAGGCACAGGCCCCAGTTTGTGTAAATTCATTTTCAGGATGTTTGTATGGCTTCCCAGATAGGCTCTGAGAAGGAAAGGAAGTAGTCCTAGCATAGTAAATACATAAAAAAGACAATCATGTGCATTCATGCAGCTCATTCAAAGCAAAAAATCCAGTTAATTCTAGCAACAAATGGCAGACCTTTAAAACACATGCTCCATAATAGGAGGAACTTCATTGATTTTGTTCACTGCTGTCTCTTGCAAATGTAGAGGTGCCCATTACATTGTAGAAGTTAAATGATTTTTTGTTGAATACATGGATAAATAACTAGCAATAGTAGAATTATAGACAATCTGTAAAGAAACTGATGTACAAACTACATCGAGTTTCTCTCCCTA
This sequence comes from Ovis aries, assembly GCF_016772045.2. NCBI lineage: Eukaryota > Metazoa > Chordata > Mammalia > Artiodactyla > Bovidae > Ovis > Ovis aries. Next base: position 50,262,961 of record NC_056056.1, read on the forward strand.
AATAGATGTATAGACAGAAGTAAATATTGTTATTTATTTTAAAAAAAAAGTAAATATTGTTATTTATTTATAATGAGTCTATGAGCTCTGCATCTTCCCAAGGATGGGTCAGGGGGCCTAGATCCTTCCAAAAAGGGCTACTCTGGGGGCTGGTTCAAGGATGAGCTTTAGCTTTGAAATGGTTCACTTGGTGTCAGAGTCAAGCTGTTTGAATCTAATGCTAGATTCACCGGTGAAAACGAAATTTGTGTGTCTTATGTTTTCTGTTCCTTTGGTTTATATCCTTGAAGCTGCTGTAGAAATGACCAATGACTGTAACAAATTGCTAAATGACTTTTTGGTGTGCGGTAGACACAACTAGATTGGTTGGCCCCAACCCCCAGAGACTTTTCTAATGTGCTGGGCTTTATTTTCTGTCCCTTCTCTTTGCAATTTAGGGTAGCAGGAACCACACCCCAAAACTCAGGGATTCACTCAAGGCAAACTTCAAAGTATTTCATAGCCCAAGGAAGCCACCAATCCTAATCTGTTTCTTGATGCCTGCTGTCCAGTCCTTAATTCAGCTACCTCTTACAACTCATCATTATGCTAAACACTTTGATTATTTTATGGAGGTAATGGCAATTTTCTCTAAATTTTGATTTCTCTGAAAAAAGATTCTGATATTATATAAAGAACCCCAGACTGAGAAATATTAATCCATAACCTGAATACCAGCTTTGTGCTTCTTAGACATCTCTCCTTTTTACTGTTTGATTGGCTATATGGTCGTGATGATTTCTAATGTTTCTCTGGCTCTTATATCTTGAACCCTAGGAAGATCCAGACCAAACACTCTGCTCCTTTTATTGGTATAAAAAATGAATCCATTATTTCATTGATATTGTTTAATTTGCCTTCTGTCATGAGTCCCTTTTATTCTCTATAATTTACAGCTGAAGCTCTGTGTGAGACATTGTATATGATTTTTTTCTCCCCTACCATCTGCCAAACTGTCACAAATCCTCAGAAATCAGCTTCAGTGACTTTCTTTCCCCTATTAATACTTTTAGTACCAGCAATGGGTTGCCATTCTAAGGGAAGAAAGTAAAGAAGAACTAAAGAGCCTCTTGTTAAGGGTGAAAGAGGATAGTGAAAAAGCTGGCCCAAAACTCAACAATATGTATACACTACCATATGTAAAATAGATGGCCAGTGAGAATTTGCTGTATGACTCAGCAAACTAAAAACCAGGGCTCTGTGACAACCTAGAGGGGTGGAATGGGGAGGGAGGTGACAGGAAGATTCAAGAGGAAGGGGACATATGTTTACCTATGACAGATTCATGTTGCTGTATGGTAGAAACCAACACAATATTATAAAGCAATTATCCTCCAATTAAAAGTAAATAAATTAAAAAAAAAAAAAAACTAAGATCATGGCATCTGGTCCCATCCACTTCATGGCAAATAGAAGGGGGAAAAGTGGAAGTAGTGACCTATTTTACTTTCTTGGGCTCCAAAATCGCTGTGGACAGTGACTACAGCTGTGAAATTAAGAGACACTTGCTTCTTGGAAGAAACGCTATGACAGACCTAGTTAGTGTTTTAAAAAGCAGGGATGTCACTTTGTTGACAAAGGTCCACATAATTAAAGCTATGGCTTTTCCAGTAGTCATATATCAATGTGAGAATTGGACCATAAAGAAGGCTGAGTGCCAAATAATTGATGCTTTTGAACTGTGGTGTTGGAGAAGACTCTTGAGAGTCCTTTGGGAAGTAAGGAGATCAAACCTGTCAATTCTAAAGGAAATCAATCCTGAATATTCATTGGAGGGACTGATGCTGAGGCTGAAGTTCCAATACTTTAGCCACCTGATGTGAAGAGCTGATGCATTAGAAAAGACCCTGACAGTGGGAAAGATTGAAGACAGGAGGAGAAGGGGACAACAGAGGACAAGATGGTTGGATGGCATCACCAACTCAATGGACACGAGTTTGAACAAGCTCCAGAAGATGGTGAAGGACAGGGAAGCCTGGCATAAGGAGTCAGACATGACTTAGTCATTGAGCAACAACAACAGGGAATGATGTGCTGGTTATAGCCTATTTAAGCTTTCCTATTAAGCAGGCAGATTTTAAGGGGTCTAAAGAAACCCTCCAAAAGTAAATGCCTTCCTAAGGCCTGTCTCCATGTTGAACTTCAGCACATTTTCCCTAATGAGGACCTAGACTGCCTTTTCTGGTTCTCTTATATCACTCTTTGATACAGGCATGTGGGAAACCACCTGGTCCACTGAAGACTCACAAATACCCTACCCTTGGCCTATCATTACTGAGATTTACTTGCAGAAGGCTTTGTCAGCAGGGGTGCCAACATCAGAAATACCATGGATATTTTAAGCTTAATTTATGCAGAGACTTAGACTCAGAGTTAAGGGGCTTGCAGTCTAGCCAAAATTGCCTCTACCCTTGAGCAAGGCATGCATCTTCTCTGGAGGTATGTTGGGTGGGCCTTGTCTGAAAGCCCTATGAAGGGGTCACTGGGACATGTGCTCAATATCTGGTTTACAAAGTCCATTCTACCTCCAGGCCTGCAGGTTCATATTTTGACAATCTATAGATAGAATTCACCTTGCAGCCATGTTTAATTAATATTTGGTATGATCAGTGTTTGGCTTTGCATTGAATTCAGATATCTGACATGTGCTTTCCATTACCACAAGCAATTCTGGGACACCAGTTGGGTGTCCTACAATTTAACTTAATTCTGACAATATCTACCCAGAGGTAGTGTCAGATTCCACAAGTTAAGGGTTCAACCTACAAGCTTTCCTCCCATCTTGACTTCATCAGAAGCCAGTCACAAGTCCAGGTTGTGATCAATGACTACAAATCTGAGATTCCCATTACCCTCTCCTCAGGTTCAATTAACTTGCAAGAGTTGCTCCCAGAACTCAACAAAACATTTACATACTAGGTTACTGGTTTTTAGAAAAGGATATAGCTCAGGAAGAGCCAAAGAGAAGCGATGCAGAAGGCAAAGTATATGAAAAGGGGAAGTACAAAACTTCCATGCTCTCTCTAAGCATACACTCTCCTAGCACCTCCACAAGTTCATCAACTCAGAAACCCTTTGAACCCCATCCTTTTGGGCCTTCATTACCTAGCTAAGACTAGTTATCACTGGCCCTTGTGATTGAAAATCTCCAGCCCCTCTCCTTTCTTGAAAGTGAAGTTGAAAGTTCCAACCCTCAAATCACAGGGACTATCCAAAAGTCACTTCATTAACATAAATCCATGTGTGGTTAGAAGGAGCTTGTTATGAATAACCAAAGACTTCTTAAACCTTTTGTTCTTATCACTTAGAAAATATGAAGGGTTTTAGAAGCTCTGTGCCAGAAAAGATCAAGTATATATTTCTTATTGTAAACCCAATATCACAGGAAGCCTCAGCCAAGCTTGACTCACTCTGCCCCCACAGTGCATACCATTCCATTTTATCATGCACCTGGCCCAGTTCGCATATACTTGACCCTGGAAGCATTTGAATTTTTGGCTTCAGGTCCAGTCTATGTAGATATTGCCCCTTGGGGTTTATGAAAACAAATGCAATCATGTAAGATTCATTTTCCAATTGAAAATGGGTTTATAGGGGTAAAAATTGTTTACTCTGAGATTAAAGAATTATGTCTGTGTTGCAGTGGTTAAAATCAGGCAGTTCCTACAACCTCTGTTCACTGCCATCTGTTTTATTGAAACAAACCAACAGCTCAGCTCAGCTCTTTTGTGCAAAGTCACCCAAGCCCCAGATGTCAATTTCTGGGATGTGGTCAGTATGAAAAGTGTTGAGATTTACATAATTGCATTGTATAATACCTGCAGCTCTGGGCAGGCTGCAGCTAGTTCTTATTCATGCTCAGTTATGGTTCTATGGTTCAAAGAGCCTGCTGTGTCTACTGCAGGGCCCCACTGTTTGTCTGGAAGCAAGCGGATACCGCATGGGTCAGAAAGAGCATGATGGGATGAAAGGGGTGCTCAGAGAGCAAGTGCCATTATGGTAGATTGTCTCCAAGATGGCCCCTTAGATGCCCAGTTCCTGGTGTTGACACCCAAGTATGATCCCCATCCCTTTAAGAACAAGCTGGATTCAGTAGCGTACTAGTATACAGGAGAAGTGATAGAATGGCACTTTAGTGACTAAGTTTAGGCCCTCCCTTGCTCTCCCTTAAATCCTTTGTTCTGGAGGAAACCCGCTGACATATTGAGATCAACCACATGTTGAAGCCCACATGCAAAGATCTGACAAAAATTTGAGGTCTGCCACAGTCCTGCCCACAGCCACAAGAGTCAGCTTGGAAGTAGATACCCTCCCACTTAGGCCTTGAGTTGACTGCAGGTCTAGCCACAGTGCAGCAAAGAAAAATGGAGGCAGGTGGAGCATGTCAGCTCTAAGACAATATGTATTATAATGCTTGTCCTTAGTGTCATTGTCATAGGAGCACATTCTTACTTGGTTATTCTGGACTTGCATATTCTAGGACTGTGACTTGGGACAATTTATTTAACTCATCTGTCCCAATTTCCCAATCTGTAAATGAAGGTTCAGAAAGTCCTTCATGTGTCTGATGTATTCTCTAATTTAATGTATCCAGAAATAGATGTCTAAGGGATGATGTGCCCCTGGGTTAGTCCTGGTCAAAGGTGGGGAGTCAATCTGTCCACAGTGTGGGAATACTTACTGAAATTAATGAGAATTGAGTACTGAATACATTGAGGAACACATGGGATTTTTATGTATTTATGCAAAGTAGCATGGGCAAACAAAAAAAGAGATGTCCAGGGAAAGGCTGATGTTTGTTTTCTCTCACTGGTGCATGTTAATGACCTACATAAGATTTGCAAATTGGTCTGTATCTACCTTCCAAGGTTAATATTGTAATTTGGTGAGCCTTCAAATAGCTTGACTTGGATTACTGTGCTGGCAAGCTGCCAGGAAGCCCGAATCAGCTTGCCACTGTCTAGTAATTTCATACATGATGGTGGACACTGGTTACCCACGGGACATTCTAATCAGGGGAAAGAGAGAGAGAGAAGGGAAGGAGCCAATATTTTTTATTTATGACCCAGATTTTAACTTCAAGTTCATTTTTCCAAACTCTCTTAGGGCAAAGATGATGTTTGCCTTTATTGATAACTTCTGTAAACAGAGATAACACCTCTGATCATTTTACTGTGAAAGTGAAGTAGCTCAGTCCTGTCCGACTCTTTGCTACCCCATGGACTGTAGCCTACCAGGCTCCCCCTCCATGGGATTTTCCAGACAAGAGAACTGGAGTGGGTTGCCATTTCCTTCTGCAGGGGATCTTCTTGACCCAGGGATTGACCCTGGGGTCATATTACTACTTGTTTTGTTTGTTTGTTTGTTTTTTGAAGGAAAAGAAGATCATGTGTGTTTATCATAGACTTTAGGACTAGGCTTGAAAAAGAGTTTGTTATCTTTCATCAATTCTTAATTAGCTGTCCTCTGTAAGAAAGAGCATATTTTTAGTTTGTGGCTTTTGCGGGGCACTGGGACAAAGTGGAAGAGGAGAGTGAAAAAGTTGGCTTAAAGCTCAACATTCAGAAAACAAAGATTATGGCATCTGGTCCAATCACTTCATGGAAAATAGATGGGGAAACGGTGCAAGACTTTATTTTTGGAGGCTCCAAAATCACTGCAGATGGTGACTGCAGCCATGAAATTAAAAGATGATATGGGGAGGGTGGTGGGAGAGGGTTCAAGGTTGGGAACTCATGTACACCTGTGGTGGATTCATGTCAATGTATGGCAAAACCAATACAGTATTGTAAAGTAAAAAAATAAAATTAAAAAAAAATAAGAAAGTAAAAAATAAAAGTACTATCAAACTTAAAAAAAAAAAAAAAGACGCTCACTTCTTGGAAGGAAAGTTATGACCAACCTAGACAGCATATTCAAAAGCAGAGACATTGCTTTGCCGACTAAGATCTGTCTAGTCAAGGCTATGGTTTTTCCAGTGGTGATGTATGGATGTGAGAGTTGGACTGTGAAGAAAGCTGAGCGCTGAAGAATTGATACTTTTGAGCTGTGGTGTTGGAGAAGACTCTTGAGAGTCCCTTGGACTGCAAGGAGATCCAACCAGTCCATTCTGAAGGAGATCAGTCCTAGATGTTCTTTGGAAGGAATGATGCTGAAGCTGAAACTCCAGGACTTTGGCCACCTCATGTGAAGAGCTAAGTCATTGGAAAAGACTTTGATGCTGGGAGGGATTGGGGGCAGGAGGAGAAGGGGACAACAGAGGATGAGATGGCTGGATGGCATCACCGACTTGATGGACATGAGTTTGGGTGAACTCTGGGAGTTGGTGATGGAAAGGGAGGCCTGGCATGCTGCAGTTCATGGGGTCTCAAAGAGTCGGACATGACTTAGCAACTGAACTGAACTGAACTGGGACAAAGATACCTAAGTTTCAGAGAAAAGCTCTTGGTTTAGCTTGAAGAGGAAGTTCCTATGTTATAATTGATTGACATGCTACTCCAGACTTCATTAAAACATATCAAGCAGTTGCTGGATGACTGCTTGTTGTAAGTGCTTAAAAGAAACAACTCAAGGTTCATTTGGGGACCACAAAGGCACATTTCAAACCAGAGAGTGAGTAGCCTTATCACTCTTTGCAGGGCAGAAAGTGAACTGTACTTAGCTAGTTCTATTACTTGTATATCAGTGCCTAGAAATACCTGGAATAAGAAGGCTAGTGGACAAATCCATTTGGAGTTGTAAAGACAAAATTATTAACACAGATTAAATAAAATTTCCTACCTTTATTGAAGTGAATAGTGCCTATAAATAGAAAATTCTTTGAAGTTTTGCAATTAGTAGAAAGGGTTACCAGCCTAGAAGGGGAATATGCCAGGTAGGGGTAAAGAAGACCAGTGACTCCAAAACAGCTGTCCATGGTTTGGCTAATATAGAATCACTTTAGTGTAATCCTATGTCCCTACCAGGACTTAAGAGAAGGACATTGGAATTTAGATGATAAATAAACTTTCCAAGTGATTTCATATATACCAGTTTAGGAACCTCTTTATTAGATGATCTCAAATTTTTCCTAAAGCTTTTAAAACTAAGATAATGTTAAGAGAAAAAAAATGTGTTTTATTTTAGCTGAATTTCATTCTAAAATCTCAGTTTAAATTGCAGTTCTCTATTATCAGTGCATTACATTCAGCTAAGCTTCATCATTCATAATAAAGATGACTTTCATTCAAGGCTTCTCTAGTTGTTTACAGATATTTGCCTTACCTCAGAACTGACCACACACTTTGGTTCCAACTCTAAACTTACTAAGTGGAAGGTAAATTATAGAAGACACACTAGTGGAACTTCTAAGATGATACAAATAAAAATTGGCTTTCCCCTTATTTTTCAGATACTGAGCAAAAATGAAACAAATAAGGGAAACATAGCCTCGTACATTTATGACTGAGGCATGTATATTGGGCCATGGTACTAGGATAGGGTGGAGAAGGGCATGGCAACCCACTCCAGTATCCTTGCCTGATGAATCGCATGGGCATAGAAGCCTGGTGGCTACAGTCCACAGAGTCTCAAAGAATCTGATACGACTGAAGCAACTTAGCACGCACGCATGCACAAGGATGGAGTGGGATCACAACTGGGGGAGTAGGCAGTGTGGTCAGAAAAAAGAGAGTTAAGTATTGAGCAGGAGTATAGCAGGACAAGAGAGATGGGAAGACAAATCCTGGAAAGGGGGAGTTCCAGGAAAAGACTGGAACAGCTTGGCAAAATCTGGAATCTGTAAAGAAGTTCAACTCGTGACGTCTTACACATGAGCATATTTAAATCCTCTGTTGCTTAAAACCAGACTTATATAAATATCAAGGGACTTGACAGTTGATAATGTCCACATAATTGAATGAGGATTGTTACTTAGTTTCGTTCCACACTCTACCAAGAGTCTGGAACATAACACTGTTCAAAATCAAGAGCAAATTAATTTTCCTGACAAGCCTGTTGTGTTAGCTGAAGAGGAAGACTCTGAAGACAAAGTGCTGAGTTCAAAATATTGTTGCTTTAAATCCTCTCTACATGATTACCATAAATTGTAAAATGGAGATAATACTTACAGTTATCTAATAGAGCTATTATGTGCATTAATTAAGTAAACTCATAGCAAGTGCCTAGATAAGTAATTGCCACATCAGCATTTTGTACTATTACAGAGCTGGTGCTGTGAAGGGGGGACAAATCAGGTGAGTGATGGAGGCGAGGAGCTGTGACACTCTGTGTCTGGTAGTTCCAGGTTCTGGGGGAAGAAGGTGCATCTCATGAATTATGAGAGGCTCTTTCCAATCACTTCACCCTCCTCTCTAACTAATAAATATGAACACTTCTCTGACTTCAATGGCAACTCATTGACAAGCTTTAAGTAAATGTATAGTTCAGTCCTTTCTCCAAGTCAAAGGATGTCCTTTATGTTTGTAACCCCAGTGGCTGACTTATACCAGACAGCCACTAATGACTATGACTATGAAATGAGTGAATGAAAGTACAATGAATGTCTATGATAAAACCAGATTATTATACCAGCATCAAAGAAGAAAAACTATGAATTTTTACTTAACTCCCTATGGGTGCTATATTTCAATGTACATATGAAGAGACACTTGACCTGAAAGCAGTATTGAAGCAAGTTGTTAAAGATTTCATTCAGTATTCGCTCAGGAAAACATCTCTGTCAGAGTTCCCCTGGGGAGTAACTAAGCTGGTACTCTGTATGTTATCCGAGAAGGAGCATGGGGCCCCCAGTCAACAGCCTGGGTTCTAGAAAAGCTGTGTCATTGCCTAGCTCTTCAGCTCTGAGCAAGAAGTCAGTCTCTCTAAGCTCCAGTTTCCCCACTGGTAAAATAAGGATCATAATAGTAATAATTCTCAGTAGTTTTTAAAAGTTTAAGGATAAAATTATTTAAAATACTTAACACATAGTGCTTGGCACAGAATGTGTGCTCAAAAAAATTAATTGATATATTATTTTTCATAATCATCGCCTTGTAAAATCATATCATTCATATGAAAAGCACACAAACTACAAAAAGAAAAAGAGAAGCACTTATGAGAAGGGGGAAATTTTAAACACTGGATAACTGATAACATAAGGAGCTTCTGTTCATGTTTTAAGATTTGGTGCTGATACAATATTTAAATCTTTATGGAAAAGCCCCGATTTGATAGAGATATAAACTGACATATTTATGATGCAATAACTGTGATCTACTTCAAAATAATCGGGACTGATGGCAACAGGGTCCAAAGATAACACAAGATTGGCCATAAAGTGGCAATTGATTATTTTAGCAACTCAGACATGGATATTCGCTTCACTACCCTCTTTACTTTTATATTTGTTTGAAAATTTTCATAATAAAAGTTAAAAAAATAATTAATGTTACACACATATATATGAAAACAATGCTACTATTCTGAAGTTTCTGGTTCCTAATCATCCGTATTCTCCCAGCCCTCACCTGTTCTCTGTGGGTTCCTCACAGGCACTTTACTCAACCCCAGAAGAAACAGCGCTGCAGCAGAAAATGATTCAAGGATAGCCTAGATTTTGTTACATTGTTTGCTTCCTGATTTGTTTCGAGAAGTTAAGGACACACAACTGATGTTTGAATACAATTTCATCATGATTATTGAAAATGCCTTGGTAGTGGTAGAAATGACAAGCAGCCAACAAGGAAGAGGTGAGGAATCTTCATTAGAAAGGTTAAAAGGTGAAATTTAAATAGGAAACTGAGAAATAGGTAGGTTTTCAAAAGAAGCTGTATGGGGGAGAAAAGGAAAGATGAACCACACTACTCCAATAATACATTAAAGAGAGCCTGTATCAAAAGGCAAAAAGAGATTTTAGAAGATTAAAAGGACAGATGACTAAGGAGAGGAATATGAATGGTTTAAATTATTCTGAACCATCATATGGAGGCTCTTAAGTTATGCCTGTGCCAGTGTCCTAGGGCTAATGTAAAAAAGTTCACACTGGTGGCTTAAAACAACAGAAATTTACTTTCTCACACATCTGGAGGCTCTAAGTCCAAAATCAAGGTGTTGGGCAGAGACCTACTCCTACTGAAACATGTAGTGAAATACTCTTTGACTCCTTACAGATTCTGGTAGTTTCCTAACAATCTTGCATTTCTTGGCTTTCAGCCACAGACAGCAATCTCTGCCCTCATCATCACATGGCTTTCTTTGCGAATCCCTGTTTCACATGCTTATCTTTTTATAAGGACACCAGGCATTTGGACTAGAGGCCCACACTACTTCAGTATAACTTCATCATAACTAATTGCAACTATAATGCCTCCATATCCAAACAAGTTCACATTTTTAAATACTGGAGTTAGGACCTCACTCTCTCTTTCTTTCTCTCTCTTTGGCTGTGCTGGGTCTTTGTTGCGGAGTATGGGCTTTCTCTAGTTGTAACACACAGGATTCTCTTTCTGTGGAGCCTTAGCTCTAGAGTGCACCATCTCTCTAGCTGTGGCTTGAGGACTTAGTTGCTCTGAGGCATGTGGGATCTTAGGTATCAAACCCTAGTATCCTGCACTGGAAAGTGAATTCTTAACTGCTGGACCACCAGGGAAGCCCTTTGGGTTCTAATCTTGGTTTGTCCATTTCTTGCCCATGTGATGTTGGACCATTTCCCTCAAGTTCTCTGAATCTATGGAACAAGATACCTGTTTCATACAATTGACAGTGTTCTTGCAGGGAGAAATAAAATGATAATGTAAAAGCACTTGGAGATCTCAGAGTTCTGGACTTGAACTCTGTAAAGTGCTATTACTGACCCTTCTATTCATGTCATTCACTAGCCCTGTGCAGACACACTAGAAATCTCAATAATTAGGATCATTTTCTATGAGTGAAAACTTTGCCTCTAGAACATTCTTAAGTTCAGTTAACTTCAGTCGCTCAGTCGTGTCCGACTCTTTGCGACCCCATGAATCACAGCACGCCAGGCCTCCCTTCCCATCACCAAATCCCTGAGTTCACTAACACTTGTGTCCATCGAGTCAGTGATGTCATCCAGCCATCTCATCCTCTGTCGTCCCCTTCTCCTCCTGCCCCCAATCCTTCCCAGCATCAAAGTCTTTTCTAATGTGTCAACGCTTCACATGAGGTGGCCAAAGTAATGGAGTTTCAGCTTCAACATCATTCCTTCTAAAGATATCCCAGGGCTGATCTCCTTCAGAATGGACTGGTTGGATCTCCTTGCAGTCCAAGGGACTCTCAAGAGTCTTCTCCAACACCACAGTTCAAAAGTATCAATTCTTCAATGCTCAGCCTTCTTCACAGTCCAAATTTCACATCCATACAAGATTCCTGGAAAAACCATAGCCTTGACTAGACGGACCTTTGTTGGTAAAGTAATGTCTCTGCTTTTGAATATACTATCTACGTTGGTTATAACTTTTCTTCCAAGGAGTAAGCATCTTTTAATTTCATGGCTGCAATCACCATCTGCAGTGATTTTGGAGCCCCCAAAAATAAAGTCTGACACTGTTTCCACATCTATTTCCCATGAAGTGATGGGACCAGATGCCATGAACTTTGTTTTCTAAATGTTGAGCTTGAGCCAACTTTTTCACGCACCTCTTTTACATTCATCAAGAGGCTTTTTAGTTCCTCTTCACTTTCTGCCATAAGGGTGGTGTCATCTGCATATCTGAGGTTATTGATATTTCTCCCAGCAATCTTGATTCCTGCCTGTGTTTCTTCCAGTCCAGCGTTTCTCATGAAGTATTCTGCATAGAAGTTAAATTAGAGGGTGACAATATACAGCCTTGACATACTCCTTTTCCTATTTGGAACCAGTCTGTTGTTCCCTGTCGAGTTCAAACTGTTGCTTCCTGGCCTCATACAGATTTCTGAAGAGGCAGGTCAAGTGCTCTGGTATTCCCATCTCTTTCAAAATTTTCCACAGTTTATTGTCATCCACACATTCAAAGTCTTTGGCATACTCAATAAAGCAGAAATAGATGTTTTTCTGGAACTCTCTTGCTTTTTCTATGATCCAGTGGATGTTGGCAATTTGATCTCTCGTTCCTCCGCCTTTCCTAAAACCAGCTTTAACATCAGGAAGTTCACTGTTCATGTATTGCTGAAGCCGGGCTTGGAGAATTTTGAGCATTACTTTACTAGCGTGTGAGATGAGTGTAATTGTGCGGTAATTTGAGCATTCTTTGGCATTGCCTTTCTTTGGGATTGGAATGAAAACTGACCTTTTCCAGTCCTGTGGCCACTGCTGAGTTTTCCAAATTTGCTGGACTATTGAGTGCAGCACTTTCACAGCATCATCTTTCAGGATTTGAAATAGCTCTACAGGAATTCCATCACCTCCACTGGCTTTGTTCATAAGGATGCTTTCTAAGGCCCACTTGACTTCACATTCCAGGATGTCTGGCTCAAGATGAGTGATCACACCATTGTGATTATCTTGGTCATGAAGATCTTTTTTGTACAGTTCTTCTGTGTATTCTTGCCACCTCTTCTTAATATCTTCTGCTTCTATTAGGTCCATACCATTTCTGTCCTTTTTTGAGCCCATCTTTGCATGAAATGTTCCCTTGGTATCTCTAATTTTCTTGAAGAGATCCCTAGTCCTTCCCATTCTGTTATTTTCCTCTATTTCTTTGCACTGATCTCTGAAGAAGGCTTTCTTATCTCTTCTTGCTATTCTTTGGAACTCTGCATTCAGATGCTTATATCTTTCCTTTTCTCCTTGGCTTTTCACTTTTCTCTTTTCACAGCTATTTGTAAGGCTTCCCCAGACAGCCATTTTGCTTTTTTGCATTTCTTTTCTATGGGGATGGTCTTGATCCCTGTCTCCTGTACAATGTCATGAACCTCATTCCATAGTTCATCAGGCACTCTATCTATCAGACCTAGGCCCTTAAATCTATTTCTCACTTCCACTGTATAATCATAAGGGAACTGATTTAGGTCATACCTGAATGATCTAGTGGTTTTCCATACTTTCTTCAATTTCGGTCTGAATTTGGTAATAAGGAGTTCATGATCTGAGCCACAGTCAGCTCCTGGTCTTGTTTCTGTTGACTGTATAGAGCTTCTCCATCTTTTGCTGCAGAGAATATAATCAATCTGATTTTGGTGTTGACCATCTGGTGATGTCCATGTGTAGAGTCTTCTCTTGTGTTGTTGGAAGAGGCTGTTTGCTATGACCAGTGCATTTTCTTGGAAAAACTCTATTAGTCTTTGCCCTGCTTCATTCTGTTTTCCAAGGCCAAATCTGCCTGTTCCTCCAGGTGTTTCTAGAATTCCTACTTTTGCATTCCAGTCCCCTGTAATGAAAAGGACATCTTTTTTAGGTGTTAGTTCTAAAAGGTCTTGTAGGTCTTCATAGAACTGTTCAGCTTCAGCTTCTTCAGCATTACTGGTTGAAGCATAGACTTGGATTACTGTGATATTGAATGGTTTGCCTTGGAAATGAACAGAGATCATTCTGTCATTTTTGAGTTGCATCCAAGTACTGCATTTTGGACTTTTGTCAACCATGATGGCTACTCCATTTCTTCTGAGGGATTCCTGCCCACAGTAGTAGATATAATAGTCATCTGAATTAAATTCACCCATTCCAGTCCATTTTAGTTTGCTGAGTCCTAGAATGTTGACGTTCACTCTTGCCATCTCCTGTTTGACCACTTCCAATTTGCCTTGATTCATGGACCTAACATTCCAGGTTCCTATGCAATATTGCTCTTTATAGCATCAGACCTTGCTTCTCTCACCAGTCACATCCACAACTGGGTATTGTTTTCGCTTTGGCTCCATCCCTTCATTCTTTCTGGAGTTATTTCTCCACTGGCCTCCAGTAGCATATTGGGCACGTACTGACCTGGGAAGTACCTCTTTCAGTATCCTACCATTTTGCCTTTTCATACTGTTCATGGGGTTCTCAAGGCAAGAATACTGAAGTGGTTTGCCATTCCCTTCTCCAGTGGACCACATTCTGTCAGACCTCTCCACCATGACCCACTCGTTTGGGTTGCCCCGCAGGCATGGCTTAGTTTCAATGAGTTAGACAAGGCTGGGTCCTATTGTGATTAGAATGTCTAGTTTTCTGTGAGTATGGTTTCAGTGTGTCTGCCCTCTGACACCCTCTTGTAACACCTACCTTCTTACTTGGGTTTCTCTTACCTTGGGCGTGGGGTATCTCTTCATGGCTGCTCTAGCAAAGCACAGTCGCTTCTCCTTACCTTAGATGAGGGGTATCTCCTCCCACCGCCCTTCCTGACCTTTAACGTGGGATGGCTCCTCTAGGCCCTCCTGCAACCACACAGCCACCACTCCTTGGGCGTGGGGTTGCTCCTCCTGGTCACCGCCCTGGCCTGGGTCGTGGGGTAGCTCCTCTCAGCCGCCGCCCCTGACCTCGGACGCAGCGTAGCTCTCGGCCGTGCTTAGTGCGCTGGCCTGCCGCCGCCACCTGCACTTAGTGCTTAATAATATATGAAACTGCAAATTTCAAAGAGAAAGAAAAGATCACTCAATGGATCAAGCAGTGGCAGTCCAGAAGAGTTGAAGAAAGAAGTAGAAATAAGCACAATGCTGCTGAGTAAATGCCTATCTTTCTCCTCCAAGATCTCTAGTTTTGTTGCAGAAGGGGGACCCCTTCCAGGGCCTGAAACTGGACTCTTGTCTAACACTCAGAAATGAATCATCTGAGGAGACACATGTGCTGACAGAGCAAGAAATTTTATTGGGAAACGGCACCCGGGTGGAGAGCAGGAGGGTAAGGGAACCCAGGAGAACTGCTCTGCCACGTGGCTTGCTATCTCGGGTTTTATGGTGATGGGATTAGTTTCCGGGTGGTCTTTTGGCCAATCATTCTAATTCAGAGTCTTTCCTGGTGCCCCACACATCACTCAGCCAAGATGGATGCTAGCGAGAGGGATTCTGGGAAGTGGACGGACATGCAGTGTCTCCTTTTGACCTTTCCCGAACTCTTCTGGTTGGTGGTGGCTTATCAGTTCTGTATTCTTTACCAGGATCTCCTGTCATAAAACAACTCATGCAAATGGTTGCTATGGTGCCCGGCCCAGGGTGGGTGGTTTCAATCAGTGTTCTTCCCCTAACAGTTTCAATAGAGGAAGAACGTGGACCTCTTTGTCCACAAGGAGAAAAGCCTGGAAGTCTCCCTGGGGCCAAGTCCAACTTCTTCATGCAAAATGACTAATTAAAGTGAGTAGTTTGAGTTTCAGACAGTCAGTGAGCTTCAGTTTTCTTAAACAGAGAAAAGATAACTTGGTCCTATATTCTGATCTTTTGATTCCTTTACCTTGCCAGTTAGAGGTGTAAGCAGGAAGGCTTATGACTAACACGGAGGGTTCAGTTCAGTTCAGTTCAGTCACTCAGTCGTGTCTGACTCTTTGCGACCCCATGAATCACAGCACGCCAGGCCTCCCTGTCCATTACCATCTCCCGGAGTTCACTCAGATTCACATCCATCGAGTCCGTGATGCCATCCAGCCATCTCATCCTCAGTCGTCCCCTTCTCCTCCTGCCCCCAATCCCTCCCAGCATCAGAGTCTTTTCCACTGAGTCAACTCTTCGCATGAGGTGGCCAAAGTACTGGAGCTTCAGTTTTAGCATCATTCCTTCCAAACAAATCCCACGGCTGATCTCCTTCAGAATGGACTGGTTGGATCTCCTTGCAGTCCAAGGGACTCTCAAGAATCTTCTCCAACACCACAGTGCAAACACATCAATTCTTTGGCGCTCAGCCTTCTTCACAGTCCAACTCTCACATCCGTACATGACCACAGGAAAAACCGCAGCCTTGACTAGATGGACCTTAGTCAGCAAAGTAATGTCTCTGCTTTTGAATATACTATCGAGGTTGGTCATGACTTTTCTTCCAAGGAGTAAGCGTCTTTTAATTTCATGGCTGCAGTCACCATCTCCAGTGATTTTGGAGACCCCAAAAATAAATTCTGACACTGTTTCCACTGTTTCCCCATCTATTTCCCATGAAGTGATGGGACCAGATGCCATGACCTTCGTTTTCTGAATGTTGAGCTTTAAGCCAACTTTTTCACTCTCCACTTTCACTTTCATCAAGAAGCTTTTTAGCTCCTCTTCATTTTCTGCCATAAGGGTGGCGTCATCTGCATATCTGAGGTTATTGATATTTCTCCCGGCAATCTTGATTCCTGCTTGTATTTCTTCCAGTCCAGGTTTTCTCATGATGTACTCTGCATAGAAGTTAAATAAGCAGGGTGACAATATACAGCCTTGATGTACTCCTTTTCCTATTTGGAACCAGTCTGTTGTTCCATGTCCAATTCTAACTGTTGCTTCCTGACCTGCATACAGATTTCTCAAGAGGCAGGTTAGGTGGTCTGGTATTCCCATCTCTTGAGGGTTTTTTCTGGGCAACTCAGGGTTCTCCAGAAAACTCAGCTTTCTAAATAGTTAAGTCTTAAGTTTGAGAGATGAGGAAGAATAATCAAATCCCTACTTCTAGAAAGTTGCTTGTACCAGGGAGCCCTGTGTTTCAGTTATTGGTACTTGCCCAGCCTATAAATTAAACTAATGCCTTGCTACCTATTGGTTATATTTTGTCCTATCATTTAGATTTCTATAGAAAGGAGGGGTGGCTATCAGCTAGCTTCACTTCCCCAGGTCCTCCTAAAAATATTATTGAGTCCAAGCTTACTCTGCTAGCCACATAATAGGCCAATGAATCCAAGAGATGAGGTGTTGAGGCAAAGAAGAGACTTTAATCATGGAGCTGGCTGACCAAGAAGATGGCAGGCTAGTGCCTCAAAATAGCCATCATATTGGGGTATGGATGCCAGGTTCTCTTATAGAGCAGAGAAGAAGCAATGAGGATCTAAAGTCAAAAGGCAGAAGAGAGGGAGATGCAGTGGGGAAGTAAAGTGAAAGGGACTTCAGTCTTGCAAAATATCTCCAGCCTTCAGAAGGAGTGCCCTTAATCTCTTCTATTCGCAGGTGGGCAGGGACAAACCATCTCTCCTTGAGCTAAACAAAGGCACTTCAGTTTACAGTCAAGCAGAGAAACAAGGTCCTCCAGGCAAGCCATTGAGTAAGATTATAATAATAAAAGCCGTGAAAAGCAAGTCAAAGAAACAGTTTCCAATGTGGAGTCAGAATTGGCTTTCTCCCGGCAACATACACACCTACCTCCTCAACACCCCAAAATAAAATTGAGTTGAGCTGTAGAAGGAACTGTGGTACTGGAGAAGACTTTTGCGAGTCCCTTGGGCAGCAAAGAGGCCAAAATCCGTCAATCCTAAAGGAAATTAACTGAATATTCATTGGAAGGGTGGCTGAGAAGAAGCCATTTCTGATTCCATGTTGGAACTGTTTCTTTGATTTGCTTTTCATTGCTTTTGTTATTTTAATCATACAGAATGGCCTGCCTCAAGGAATTCTTCCCCTTTGCCTTACTGTTAAACTAATCAAAACAGCAAGAGAGTTCCAGAAAAACTACCTCTGCTTTATTGACTATCCCAAAGCCTTTGACTGTGTGGATCACAATAAACTGTGGAAAATTCTGAGAGAGATGGGAATACCAGACCACCTGACCTGCCTCCTGAGAAATCTGTATGCAGATCAGGAAGCAACAGTTAGAACTGGACATGGAACAACAGACTGGTTCCAAATAGGAAAAGGAGTACGTCAAGGCTGTATACTGTCACCCTGCTTATTTAACTTATATGCTGGGTACATCATGAGAAACGCTGGGCTGAATGAAGCACAAGCTGAAATCAAGACTGTGGGGAGAAATGTCAATAACCTCAGATATGCAGATGACACCACCCTTATGGCAGAAAGTGAAGAAGAACTAAAGAGCCCCTTGATGAAAGTGAAAGAGGAGAGTGAAAAAGTTGGCTTAAAACTCAACAGTCAGAAAACCAAGATCATGGCATCTGGTTCCATCACTTTATGGCGAATAGATGGGGAAACAATAGAAACAGAGAGACTATTTTTTGGGTCTCCAAAATCACTGCAGATGGTGAGTGCAGCCATGAAATTAAAAGATGTTTGCTCCTTGGAAGAAAAGTTATGACCAACCTAGACAACATATTAAAAAGCAGAGACATTACTTTGTCAGCAAAGGTCCATCTAGTCAAAGCTATGGTTTTTCCAAAAGTCATGTGTCAATGTGAGAGTCAGACTATAAAGGAAGCTGAGCACCGAAGAATTGATGCTTTTGAACTGTGGTGTTGGAGAAGACTCTAGAGAGTCCCTTGGACAGCAGGGATATCCAATCTGTCCATCCTAAAGGAAGTCAGTCCTGAATATTAATTGGAAGGCCTGATGCTAAAGCTGAAACTCCAGTACTTAGGCCTCCTGATGCAAAGAACTGACTCATTTGAAAATATCCTGATGCTGGAAAAGACTGAAGGTGGGAGGAGAAGGGGATGGGACGACAAAGGATGAGATGGTTGGATGGCATCACCGACTCAATGGACATGAGTTTGAGTAAACTCAAGGAGTTGGTGATGGACAGGGAGGCCTGGCATGCTTCAGTCCATGGTGTCACAGAGAGTCAGACATGACTGAGCAACTGAACTGAACTGAAGGTACCTTTGTTCAGAATCCTGTCCACCAGTGATGGCAGGAAGGAAGAAATTAACACATCCCCTGTCTGAGGCTTGCCATTCTAGGAGATCTTTGCAAGATTTAAGGCTTTTTTTACTTTGCTTCCTCACCTGCCTGCATCTCTGATCTTTAAAAAACCTTGCATCCAGACCCCATTAAGATGGTTATCTTGAGGCTCTACCGGGCCTTCTTCTTAGTCAGTCAGCTCCCCAGATAAAGTCCATTCCTTGTCTTAACCTTTACTGGCCTATCATGTGGTGAGTAGAGTGAACTTGGACTCAGTAACAGAAGGACTGATGCTGAAGCTGAAGCTTCAATACTTTGGCCACCTGATGCAAAGAACTGACTCATTGGAAAAGATCCTGATGCTGGGAAAGATTGAGGGCAAGAGGAGAAGGGGGCAAAAGAGGGTGAGATGGATGGATGGCATCATCGATGAGTTTGAGCAAACTATGGAAGATAGTGAAGAACAGGGAAGCGTGGTGTGTTGTAGTCCATGGGGTCACAAAGAGTCAGACACAACTTAGCGACTGAACAATGAACAACAGCAGAAGGAAAGCTCAAGATCACAGATCTCAAGTTAACTAGGGTCAGATCCCACCTTGAAAAGGAGTCAATAGAAAGAACAAGTTATGAGGTGGCCAGGAAACGGATCTGAAGTGGGTCCGTTCTGTTAACTTTAAAGCAGCAGCAATCCCACTAGTTAGCAATTTCTAAGGCACACAGAGCTGGAGAATCTTTTATTGTCAGAATGCCCAGGAACCTGAAGGAGATGGGTTGTGAGACAAGAATGAGTTGAAAGGCCAGGGTGTGAGGTGGAGGAGGAAGAGCACAGAGGCAGGCCTGGGAGGAAGCTGTGCAGACTGCCTACTTGCAGTATCAACATCTCCCACCTACTGATTGTCAGGGTGACACAGTGAGGTCAGCTGCAGCCAGGGCTGTGGTGAGGAGCTAGGAAGAAACGTGGGGAATTCATAAAAGCACCAAAATGCTCTGGGAACCAGCTGGATGATGGTCTGGGCCCCAGTTTACACAGGTAGGCAGGAGGTTCAAAACATTAATTTGGTCAGGTTTGAGACCAAAAAAGTGATCAAGTTAGAGTTAGATTTGTTTTGCAAAGTGTGAAAGTAAAGATAAAAAGGAGGAGATGACACTTAGCAAGCTCTCCATTCGTCAATATTCCTGTGGATTTTCCCACTTTGTCATTCTCTCCTTATTAAAGTCCCCCAAAATAAACCAGAGAATAAAACAAGTCTCTCTTCCTCTTGGAGCTGGCCTGGTGGCCATGGGTGTTGCCTGGAAAGTCTTCTGAGTGCAAATGTTGCTAAGTCTGGCAGTCAAGGAAAACATCGCCCACCTTCTTTCATTCCTCGCAGCTCCAGGAAGTGATCTCCCATGGTCTGTCTCCCACTTAGAGGCCCCCTCCTTGCCTCCTCCCTCTACAATATGAAGCAAATCTGTCAGTAGTCTGGGCAGGGCCACAACACAAGATCCATTTGGCAAAAAAAGTGGGTGTTATCTTCAAGAGAAGCAAATTCTTCTGTCTCTGCTGGATATCAGTCTATAATTATCCCAAAGTGTCTGAGGAAACCTGGGTTTTCTCTCTGGCTTGGTTACTGTTTTGTTTTGTTTTTCTTATTCACTTGGAACTATTGAACTGAGTAAAGTTGCTAAATAGAAATAAAGACTAGAACTATGATGAGATATTTTTGAAGTGATATAAGATGATGATCCCATAAGACTGTTAAGGACTTTTGTAACTGTTTTTTGGTGTTTTTGTGTTTATTGCCTCTGTAAGATCCCAGAAAGTTTGTCTCCAGAGTCTCACATTTCAGAGTCTAGTCTAACGGAATTTCTGTTGCCCTGAGTGGTTTGAGTCAAAGATAGTGAGTTCAGTTTCACCATGGGTTAGATTCAATCAGTTCAGTTTAGTTGCTTAGCCATGTCTGACTCTTTGTGACCCCATGGACTGCAGCATGCCAGGTTTCCCTGTCCATCATCAACTCCGAGAGCTTGCTTAAACTCATGTCCATTGAGTCAGTGATGCCATCCAACCATCTCATCCTCTGTCATCACCTTCTCCTCCTGCCTTCAGTCTTTCCCAGAATCAGGGTCTTTTCTGATGAGTCAGTTCTTCACATCAGGTGGCTGAAGTATTAGAGCTTCATCTTCAGCATCAGTCCTTCCAATGAATATTCAGGACTGATTTCCTTTAGGATTGACTGGTTTGATCTCCTTTCAGTCCAAGGGACTCTGAAGAGTCTTCTTCAACACTGCATTTTAACAGCATCAATTCTTTGGCACTCAGCTTTCTTTTTGAGAAAAGAGTGGTTAGTTAATATCTAGACTTCTCAGTATAGAGAGGAAATGGGCAGGAAACACCTTTAATCTAACCTGTTGAGTATCCTGACGTAGAGGCTCGGGAGATGCTACCAATTAGGAAGTTCTCTGTCACCCATTCACCACTGTACAATAGTTGTACTTCAAGGCATTTAGGGCTGTCTGTTCCTCATTTATACTCCTAATCCCACAAACACATTTTATATTCATCTCCCTCAGAAATAAACTCTCAGCAACACATCAAGGAGTAAAATAGTGACAGAATGGCATTAATTGCCCAGTAAGATGTGAGGTCAAAGGGAAACATTTGTATATACATCACACATTAGCAGCCAAGTTTAGTAATGGCTAGAGTGGTAACCATGAAGCTTATATCACTTGTTCTTCAGTCGTTAGCTGCTGCTGCTGCTAAGTCGTTTCAGTTGTGTCTGACTCTGTGCAACCCCATAGACGACAGCCCACCAGGCTCCCCCATCCCTAGGATTCTCCAGGCAAGAATATTAGAGTGGGTTGCCGTTTCCTTCTCCAATGCAGGAAAGTGAAAAGTGAAAGTGAAGTCTCTCAGTCATGTCCGACTCTTCGTGACCCCATGGACTGCAGCCTACCAGGCTCCTCCATCCATTGGATTTTCCAGGCAAGAGTACTGGAGTGGGTTGCCATTGCCTTCTCTGCTTCAGATGTTAAATCGTGTCCAACTCTTTGCAACAAGGAGCAAGCCTGGAGAACAGGCAAGAATACTGGAGTGGATAGTCATTCCCTTCTCCAGGGGATCTTCCCAACCCAGAGATTGAACCTGGGTCTCTTGCATTGCAAGGAGATTCTTTATCACATGAGCCGTCAGGGAAGCCCTTGTATCACTTACTAAGATGCAAAGTTATTGTATTAGTCTGCACAACTGCCATGACAGGATCAGTTGCTAAGCTCAGTTGCTCAGTCATGTCTGACTCTTTACAACCCCATGGACTGCAGCACACCAGGCCTCTCTGTCCATCACCAACTCCCAGAGCTTACTCAAATTCATGGCCATT